>NW_027362764.1:775817183-778646547 GCF_046119375.1 Phyllobates terribilis | reverse complement strand
ACCAGAGAACCGGAGACTACTCCGGCGGGCCCTGGCTTCTCCTTCTGGAGAGTTCATAGTGCCGAGGTGAGGCCATGATGATGATAGAGGCCACCATCTGCTTAGTTTTCTGTTACTTGGAATGCAAGTGCAAGTATGCAGCCATCCACCCACCCACAGGCCGCAACACTAAACTGCCACATTTCTGGGCAGCTGCTTGCACTTGAAATATGGCTTTTTAAGCTCGTGGAGGCGGAAGCTGTCCACAATCTTATGGCGGCGGCGACTGGGTATCTATACTCGGTCCCCAGCCGCCATTATTTTTTCCGGTATTGTCTCCTCCTTCCACAAGCATGGGTCCCACAACATTACCCGTGCCCTCCCCAGTGGAAGGACTGCCTAACCACAAACACGTGGACAGGTGAATATGGCCAGAGACGGTACGGAGCCAGTCCACAACTTTTTTTGCTGAGAGTTGTATTTAGCTCGGTGAAAAGACTGGCATAGAGGGGAACATCATACTGTGTGTGGGGGAATGTACTGTGGGGGCATCATACTGTGTGGGGGGAATGTACTGTGGGGACATCATACTGTGTGTGTGGGGGAATGTACTGTGGGGACTCCATACTGTGTGTTGGGGGGAAATGTACTGTGGGGACATCATACTGTGTGGGGGGAATGTACTGTGGGGGCATCATACTGTGTGTGAAGGAATGTACTGTGGGGGCATCATACTGTGTGTGGGGGAATTATACAGTGTGTTGGAGGAATGTACTGTGGGGGCATCATACTGTGTATGTGTGGAAATGTACTGTGGGGGCATCATACTGTGTGTGGGGAGGAATGTACTGTGGGGAATCATACTGTCTGTGGGGGGAATGTACTGTGGGGACATCATACTGTGTGTGGGTGAATGTACTGTGGGGACATCATATTGTGTGTGGGGGGAATGTACTGTGGGGGTATCATACTGTGTGTGGGGGAATGTACTGTGGGGACATCATACTGTGTGTGGGGGAAATGTACTGTGGGAGCATCATACTGTGTGTGTGGGGGAATGTACTGTGGGGACATCATACTTTGTGTGGGGGGAATGTACTGTTTGGAGATCATACTGAGTGTGGGGGAATTTACTGTGGGGGCATCATACTGTGTGTGAGAATTTACTGTGGGGGCATCATACTGTGTGTGAGAATTTACTGTGGGGACATCATGCTGTGTAGGGGCATTATATTGTGTGTGAGGGGGAATATACTGTGGGGGCATCATACTGTGTGTGTGGGAATGTACTGTGGGGGCATCATACTGTGTGTGGGGAGGAATGTACTGTGGGGGCATCATACTGTGTGTGTGGGGGGAATGTACTGTGAGGGCATCATACTGTGTGTGTGTGGGGGGAATGTACTGTGGGGGCATCATACTGTGTGTGGAGGAATCTATTGTGGGGACATCATACTTTATGGGGAGGAATGTACTGTGGGGACATCATACTGTGTGTGTGAGGGAATGTACTGTGGGGGCATCATACTGTGTGTGGGGAGGAATGTACTGTGGGGCCATCATACTGTGTGTGGGGGGATGTACTGTGAGGACATCATACTGTGTGTGGAGGAATGTACTGTGGGGGCATCATACTGTGTGTGTGAGGGAATGTACTGTGGGGGCATCATACTGTGTGTGGGGAAGAATGTACTGTGGGGCCATCATACTGTGTGTGGGGGGATGTACTGTGAGGACATCATACTGTGTGTGGAGGAATGTACTGTGGGGGCATCATACTGTGTGTGTGAGGGAATGTACTGTGGGGGCATCATACTGTGTGTGGGGAGGAATGTACTGTGGGGCCATCATACTGTGTGTGGGGGGGGAAGTACTGTGAGGACATCATACTGTGTGTGGGGGGAATGTACTGTGGGGACATCATACTGTGTGTGGGGGGAATGTACTGTGGGGGCATCATACTGTGTGTGGGGGGGAATGTGCTGTGGGGACATCATACTGTGTGTGGTGGAATGTACTGTGGGGACATCATACTTTGTCGGGGGAATGTACTGTGGGGGCATCATAATGTGTGTGTGAAGAGCTGTTTATCATCGTACAATGATTGAATAACGGGAGCAGATGATTTATAAAAAGCACTGAATTATATGGTGTGGATTTGCTGCTACTGTGTCACCCCAGGCCTGGATGCCACAAACTTGTAAGGCTGTGTCTGAGAGTCGGAGGGAGGTTCTCTGGTCATGGACCATTAGCATGCAGCACCTCCTGTCCCAGGCCAGTAGGGGGAGCAGGCTGCCCCTATAAAAGCTGGTACTGAGGGCAGGGTTAGGGAGACCAGGACCCACTTCTGAAGCATCCAGAAGGGTTCCCAGAAGAGAGGGACAGGTCAACGGCAGCTGAGGAGTCCAGGAGGCTAAGGAGGAACAGCAAGCCAGGGACAGAGGCGACGAGAGCTGGTCCTGGCTGAGAGAGAACAACATACCGGACACTGGGATCCGAGGCTGTCAGAATTGCAAGTCCTGCAGCAGATCATCTACTTGCGAGGGATTTTAGGTCCCTTGGCCTAAGAAGCCTGGAAGGTCCGCCACACAGAGGGACCAGTACAGCACAGACAAGCTATAGGTACCTAGGGCCCGAGTCGCAAGCCATACAGGCGTAGTACACGGCCAGCTCAGGGACGTGGGCTATCATACCACTAAAGGGGGAGATAGTCAGCAAGGGCAGAGAGAGAACGGTAGGCCTACCCACTCACCCTGACCAGTGGAGCTCGCCCGAATGCCCTCAGACACCCAGGTCCATTCCTCCCTGTACTCCTGGTGGGTCTGTGATAAGATCTGCAGTAAAAGACCCTGGACTGCATTATTGGACTCTGTGTGATTACTGCTGCGCCTGCACCATCACCCCCAGCATCCTATTACACTGCCCTGAGGCTACACTCCTCCCGTGGGGAGTTGTACTATTCCCTGCTGCACCCCCAACACCAGCGTCAGCGGTCTGCCCTGCAGCGGCGGTCCTCCCTGACCGCAATCCACAGGTGGCGTAGTCGGACTTTCAAAACCTACAAATACACTGCCACAGCATTTGGTCTGACCACCCTGAGCCACGGGACCGGGTCGCCACTACTACTCCCAGCATTGCCCTGTTGTCTGGTTCCGAGAGCCCCACGGCCCAGGGGGCGAGTCACTACAAGTAAGGATAGACGATACAATAAGCTCTATCGTAACATGTAGCAGCGAGTCAGCGGAATGTATCAATTCTAATATTGAGCAGAATTGATTTCAGCCTGTTGATTTTTCCCTCCAGAACAGTGGAGGGCTCCTCGGGAAAATAAATTGGCCATCCCTGGTATAACGTAATACTAAAATCTCACAATTTATGAGAGAAAACTGTATTTTATAACGATGCTTCCGTACATAAATCAAGAGAACTTCTTTTCATCAGACGACCCCTTTATCACCTATCCAAGGTGATCGGTGGTGTCCAACAGCTTAGAGCGGCACTGATGGGCAGAATGCGGCACTTTTATCACTTTTGGAATTGGGCAGCGGTGCACATGCTCAGTCTGACCTCCATTCTTGCCCTTTGGGGCTGCAGAGCGCTCTGCTTTTTCCAACAGCTCCATTGAGAATGAATGGATCAGTGGTCGGGCATCCAACCAGACGCTCCATTTTGTAACAGGGATAGAAATAGATGAGAAGATGCACTTAACTGTTTGGCCGCAGCAAGAGTGCATCGAGTGCCTGTGCTTGGTTTGAACAGTCATTCTGTGCTGACAGAGTCCCTTTAAGGCCTCAAACCTATTAGATAATTGTCAGCCCTACATTGTTTCTGGGCAGACAGTTACACAAGATTATGTCCCATTTCATGAAGATTGGCCTTTTACACGCCTGTTTTAGTGAAGGATTAGCTGGAAAAACCTGCGGCGCTGTTAAGCCTCTCCCCAAGAAGCTCCGCAAGGCTTCAAAATTTTGCCGGTGCTGGTCAAGACTGGTGGACACATGGGAAAAGTCAAATTTTGGCAAAATTGAACAATCTGCATTGTGTGTAATATTTTATGATACAATAAATGATTAGAAAAATGCAAGTTTTATTAATGAGAAAAAAACTGAACTTTGCAGAATTTGTTGGCGACATAGAAATATGTAAAAAATATAAAAGTGTAAAAAATTTTTTACAATTTTTGATGCTTACATTAAAAACTTGAGCAATTCCCCCAAAAATCATTAGAGCCATGAAATCAATACATATACAGATGAAACCAGAAGTTTCCATCCACTATATAAAGAGACACATCTGCATGTTTTTATCAATATCTGACATGAAATCAGAATAAATCTTTCCCGTTTTAGGACAATTAGGATTACCATCATTTTTGATATTTTCCAAATGCCAGAATAATGAGAGAGAGAGAATGTTTTAAGGCATTTTTATTACTTACTGCAAAGTCTTAACATTATTCTAATCACTAATCAGTGTGTATATTTGTTCACTACACAATACAATCCCATAATTTCTGCCTATTCACATTTTAGTATTATGTATGATCAGGTTAGAGTGTATGGCTGCTGAGCGCTAGCATTTATGGGCGCCTCCCCCTGACCTTGGCTGTTTCTGGCTCTTAGACCCTGCTGGCACGCACTGCCGTCATGTCCGTGACTGCACTGCCGGCTTGCGGGTCAAATGCCAGAAGCCGCAGAGTCACATGTATTGTGGCGGGCACAGAATGTCTCACGCCGTATACCAGCCAGAACACATACCGGAAAGTCAGGTGACACACTTTTTCTCTCCGGCTCGGTTCATGATTGGATTAGGCTCCCTATATAACATCTGGCGTTCCCCTCCCTGGCACGACCCCTGAGGAAGTGTTGATGAAACGCGCGTCGGGGTGGAGGGACGCGTGATTACCCTGCCTAGAAGCTGCCATTCTAACCAGGTATTTCTTTCTCATGATGTGTTGAGCTGTTTTGTCTATTTGTGGACAGTGCCACTATTACACTATAGTTATTCTATGGGACCGTACCCAGCCTCTTTTATGTACCCAGTCTCCCCTGATAGATATACTAACATTATTAACCGCTATATGCATTAGTTTCTTTGAGGCTGGAAACAATACGTTATCTTTATCTAAGCACTTTGCACTTTTTTGCTGGACAGTCGACTCTATATCATCATATGCACTGCCGCTTTACATTTTATAGGCGTATCTCAAACTCATCAGTGATAGTCTAGTGACCGTTATAATAGCATATGCATTTCTTTCTTTCTATTTTTGCCACATGAGCGGTTATTCAGATTGAAATCTTTTGTAGTGCATTTGTATAGTCACATTATTTCAGTAATGGGGTAATATATGGTTATTACTCTTGCTGCGCAGATATAGGGTACAGCATTTGTTTGTCCCTCACATTTGAGGCCCCTGCTATTTTAATTATTGTTATTTTATGTTCTAATAAAATTATATTGTTAATATTATTTGAAGTGTTCATGTTTTTGTTTATCCTACCAGGGTTCTGGTTATAGCAGAATCAATTTTTGATATATATAAAGTCAAAAGTTTACATACATTTCATTAGTATTTGGTACCATCACCCTTAAACTGAATGACTTGGGTCAAACTTTTGGGATATCCTTCCACAAACTTCTCACAATAGTTGGTCGGAATTTGGACCCATTCCTCCTGGCAAAACTGGGGTAACAGATCCAGGTTTGTAGGTCGCCTTGCTCGCAGCAAGAGTGCCCATAAATTTTCAATAGGATTGCAATCAGAGCTTTGTGATAGCCACGCCGAAACATTGACTTTGTTATTCTTAAGCCACTTTGTTCCCATTTTGTCAATATGCTTCGGGTCATTGTCCATTTGGAATACCCATTTCCGCCCAAGCTTTAACTTCCTGGCTGATGTCTTGAGATGTTGCTTCAGTATTGCCACATAATCTTCTTTTCTCATGGTGTCATCTATTTTGTGAAGTGAACCAGTCCCTCCTACAGCAAATCAACCCCAGATCATGATGCTGCCACCCCCATGTTTCACAGTTGGGATGGTGTTCTTAGGCTTCCAAGCTTCTCCCTTTTTCCTCCAAACGTAGCGATGGTCATTATGCCAAAAAAGTTCAATTTTAGTTTCATCAGACCACAGACATGTCTCCAAAAATTAAGGTCTTTGTTCCTGTGTGCATTTGCAAACATTAATTTGGCTTTTTTATGTTTCTTTTGGAGTAATGGCTTCTTCCTGGCAGAGTGGCCTTTCAGCCCATGTTGATACAGTACTCGTTTCACTGTGGTTATTGACACAATCTTACCATCTTCCGCCATCATCTTCACAAGGTCTCTTGCTTTTGTCCTTGGGTTGATATGCACGTGTCGGACCAAAGCACGTTCATCTCTGGGACACAGAACCCGTCTCCTTCCTGAGCGATAAGATGGCAGTACATTCCCATCTTGTTTATACTTGCGTATAATTGTTTGTACAGATGAACGAGGCACCGTCAGGTATCTTGAAATTGTATCTAAGGATGAGCCAGACTTGTGCAAGTCCACAATTCTCTTCCTGATATCTTCGCTAATTTCTTTAGACTTTCCCATGATACTACAGAAAAAAAAACTATTAGAAGCTTCCAAACACATTACATCATCATATGGGCAGTCCAGAATTGTTTAAAGGCATAGTAATCTTAGTGTGTGTAAACTTTTGACTTTGCAGTAAGTAATAAAAATGACTTAAACATTCTCTCTCTCTCATTATTCTGGCATTTGGCAAATTTTAAAAATTATGGTAATCCTAATTGACCTAAAACGGGAAAGGTTTATTCTGATTTCATGTCAGATATTGAGAAAAACATGCAGATGTGTCTTTTTATATAGTGTATGGAAACTTCTGGTTTCAACTGTATGTGTGTGTGTGTATGTATATATGTATATATTACACATACAGTTATGGCCGAAAGTGTTCACTCCCTTGAAATTGTTTCAGAAAATGAAGTATTTCTCCCAATTATTGCTGTTACACATGTTTTGCTATACACACTTTATTTTCTTTGTGTGTATTGCAACAACACAAAAAAGCAGAAAAAAAGGCAAATTGGACATAATTTCACACACAGCCCCAAAAATGGTCTGAACAAAATTGTTGGCACCCTCAACTTTAATATTTGGTTGCTCACCCTTTGGAATAAAATAACTGCAATCAATCGCTTCCTATAACCATCAACAAGCTTCTTACACCTCTCAGCTGGAATTTTGACCACTCTTCTTTTGTAAACTGCTCCATGTCTCTCATAGTTGCTGCTACTTCATACCTCTCCAGCGCTATGTTTCCATCCATTTCTGCGGGCTTCTTGAAGTATGTTTGGGGTCATTCTCCTGGAAGAACCATGACCTAGGACGCAAACCCAGCTTTCTGACACTGGGCACTACATTGCGACCCAAAATCCGTTGGTAATATTTTTCAACAATTTTGGTTCTCAAGTACTCAGACAGTTCTCTTCTCTTTCTGTACTCCATGCTTAGTGTGGCACACACAGACACAATGCAAAGATTGAGTCAACTTCTCCACTTTTTATCTGGTTTCAGGTGTGATTTTCATATTGCCCACACCTGTTACTTGCCACAGGTTAGTTTGAATGAGCATCACATGCTTGAAACAAAGTTGTTCACCCACAATTTTGGAAAGGTGCTATCAATTTTGTCCGGCCCATTTTTGGGGTTTTGTATGAAATGATGTCCAATTTGCCTTTTTTCCTTTTGTTTGTTTTTTTCTTTTGTTCCAATACACACAAAGAATATTAAACATGTGTATAACAAAACATGTGTAATTGCAATAATTTTCTGGGAGAAATACTTCATTTTCTGGAACAATTTTAAGATTGCCAACACTTTCGGCCGTGGCCATATATAGTAGCTGAGTACAGGTGGCTGCTGGGGCCCCTGATACCATTACTATGTGGCCCTTACACCTGATATACAGTGGTGGCCAAAAGTATTGGCACCCCTGCAATTCTGTCAGATAATACTCAGTTTCTTCCTGAAAATGATTGCAATCACAAATTCTTTGGTATTATTATCTTCATTTAATTTTCTTGCAAAGAAAAAACACAAAAGAGAATGAAACAAAAATCAAATCAATGATCATTTCACACAAAACTCCAAAAATGGGCCAGACAAAAGTATTGGCACCTTCAGCCTAATACTTGACTGCACAACCTTTAGCCAAAATAACTGCGAACAACCGCTTCCGGTAACCATCAATGAGTTTCTTACAATGCTCTGCTGGAATTGTAGACCATTCTTCTTTGGCAAACTGCTCCAGGTCCCTGATATTTGAAGGGTGCCTTCTCCAAACTGCAATTTTGAGATCTCTGCACAGATGTTCCATGGGATTCAGGTCTGGACTCATTGCTGGCCACCTTAGAAGTCTCCAGTGCTTTCTCTCAAACCATTTTATAGTGCTTTTGGAAGTGTGTTTTGGGTCATTGTCCTGCTGGAAGACCCATGACCTATGAGGGAGACCCAGCTTTCTCACACTGGGCCCTACATTATGCTGCAAACTTTGTTGGTAGTCTTCAGACTTCATAATGCCATGCATACGGTCAAGCAGTCCAGTGCCAGAGGCAGCAAAGCAACCCCAAAACATCAGGGAACTTCCGCCATGTTTGACTGTAGGGACCATGTTCTTTTCTTTGAATGCCTCTTTTTTTTCCTGTACACTCTATGTTGATGCTTTTTCCCAAAAACCTCTACTTTTGTCTCATCTGACCAGAGAACATTCTTCCAAAACGTTTTAGGCTTTCTCAGGTAAGTTTTGGCAAACTCCAGCCTGGCTTTTTTATGTCTCGGGGTAAGAAGTGGGGTCTTCCTGGGTATCCTACCATACAGTCCCTTTTCATTCAGACGCCGACGGATAGTACGGGTTGACACTGTTGTACCCTCGGACTGCAGGGCAGCTTGAACTTGTTTGGATGTTAGTCGAGGTTCTTTATCCACCATCTGCACAATCTTGCGTTGAAATCTCTTGTCAATTTTTCTTTTCCGTCCATATCTAGATAGGTTAGCCACAGTGCCATGGGCTTTAAACTTCTTGATGACACTGCGCACGGAAGACACAGGAACATTCAGGTCTTTGGGGATGGACTTGTAGCCTTGAGATTGCTCATGCTTCCTCACAATTTGGTTTCTCAAGTCCTCAGACAGCTCTTTTGTCTTCTTTCTTTTCTCCATGCTCAATGTGGTACACACAAGGACACAGGACAGAGGCTGAGTCAACTTTACTCTGTTAGAACCCTCCTGTTAGTTTTTGCTATCTTGTGTTTTGCGGTCACGTGACTAGCTGCCTATATATTCCAGCTCCGCCCTTCTGGCTTTGCTGGACTTCAGTGTTTTTTGCCTGTCTCTCTAGCCAGGTGCTTCGGTGCCTATCTCTGTCTAGTTTGCTTGGTCCTCTGGACCTCTAGTACTTTTTGTTCAGTTTGTATTTTTGCTCTGCAACAACTTCTGTTAGGAGGTGTCCATTTTTTGTCCCAGTCCTTAGTTCTTTTAGGGACCCCTCCCTTTATTCTATAGGTCTCTGTTCAGACTAGCCGAGGACGAAGGCGGGTCTGTTCACAAGGAACAGGCTGCCCGCTACATCGTAGGGATTCAGCTTAGTCTTACTGTAGGGACAGCTTTTCCCTTTCTTTCCTTAGTTTATGTTGCAGATCATAACATAATCCATGTTAACTGGCTGCAAGTGTGATTTAGTTATTGCCAATTGTATCCAATTTGGCTTTAGGACAATTCTTTTTGTGTTTTTTCATTGAAGACAAATTAAATGAAGATAATAAGACCAAAGAATTTGTGATTGCAATCATTTTCAGGAAGAAACTGAGTATTATCTGACAGAATTGCAGGGGTGCCAATACTTTTGGCCACCACTGTATAGGAGCTGAGTACAGGCAGCTGCCGGGGCCCCTGATACCATTACTATGTGGCCCTTACACCTGATATATAGGAGCTGAGTACAGGCGGCTGCTGGGGCTCCTGATACCATTACTATGTGGCCCTTACACCTGATATATAGGAGCTGAGTACAGGCGGCTGCTGGGCCCTTGATACCATTACTATGTGGCCCTTACCCCTGATATATAGGAGCTGAGTACAGACGGCTGCTGGGGCCCCTGATACCATTACTATGTGGCCCTTACCCCTGATATATAGGGGCTGAGTACAGGCGGCTGCTGGGGCCCCTGATTCCATTACTATGTGGCCCTTATGACGCGCCCCTGGGCCTACTTGGTGTAGCGTTGCGCACGCGGGGACTACCCGGAGCCGGGCCTGTTGGGGGTAGTAGTCTCGTGGCGGTGACCCGGTCCGTGCCCAGGGAGTCAAACTGTGTGGCAGAGTTTAGCAGTAGATGGTACGGTGTTCGACTACGCCACCCGTTGAATGCGGCTATGAGGCCGCCGCTGCAGGGCAGACCGCTGAGGCCGGTGGTACGATTGTGCAGCGTAGATGGTATAACCCCCAACGGGAGGGGTATGGCCTCAGGGCAGCCGACGTGGATGATGGGGGTAGCAGGAACCACTCAGAGACGATGCGGTGTAGTTCAGGGTCTTTACTGGTGATAAAGATAGACCCTCCCGGAGTACTGGCTAGCGATCGGGGCCTGGTCAGTCTTTGAGCAGATGGGATTTCCCCTGGCTAGGCGGAGTTGTAGGCCTCCCCAACTAATTGTACTCTTCTGGCTACCTTGCTAGAGGCGGGTAAAAGTAGCCCACGTCCCTGAGTGTACCGTGTGGTGCTCACCCGTATGGCCGGTGACTCGGGGCCTTCTAGTGGCTTCCGCTCCACGACGGCGGTGCTGGTCCCACGCGTGTGACCGTGCCTTCGGGTTTCTTGGCCAGAGGACCTGAAATCCCCTGCCGGTCGGTTTCTGCTGCTGGGTAAGGATTAGTCCCCACAGCCTCGGACTCCGGGTCCGGTGGTAACTCTTCAATCATGGCGAGCTCTTCAGCTGCCAGCCCCTGATTCCTTGTAGCACTGCTCCCACTGAGCTCCTGATCTTTCTTTCCTATAGCTGCTCCTCTTCTTAACTAACTAACCCTGCCTCAGCCCCAGTTTTATATAGGGGAAGTTCTTCCCCTCCCAGGACTGGGCAGGAGGTGTGGCATGCACAGGATTCCTGACCAAGAGACCTCCCACCTGCTCTCAGACATAATATTGCTATTACTGTGGAAATCAGACCCCTGGGGTGCCACACTTACACCTGATATATAAGGGCTGAGTACAGGCGGCTGCTGGGCCCTTGATACTGACGCGCCCCCTGGGCCAGTGTTGTTGGGGATACCCGGAGCCGGATCAGATGGGGGTTGTAGTCTCCGAGTGGCTGTGACCCGGTCCGTGCCCAGGGTGTCAAGCTCAGTGTGTGGCAGTCCTTATGATGTTACTAAAGTTCTTTATGTCGACTACGCCACCCGTTGAATTGCGGTCACTACGGCCGCCGCTGCAGCAGGGTCCGCTGAGGCTGATGGTGTTTGTGCAGCCCAGGTAGAATAACCCCCAACGGGAGGGGTATAGCCTCAGGGGGTCAGGTGCAGAGGATGGTGGTTGTGGAGGTGCAGTGAGGATGGAAATGAGAGTCAGAGTCGGGCTGTGCAGTTCAGGGTTTGTTTACTTACTGCTGTTCTTGAACCGGTCACTCCGGCCTTGAGTGACCACCCGAGCCGTGCTGCGTCCACCAGGTCCTGGACTCGGCCAACCCCCAAGTAGTTCTGGAGCATGGTTCTGAGCTCCCTTTCTGTCCTGTCCTCGTCTCTGGCCTTCCCCACCAGGGATCCACCTATGTCCGGCTCCCTCGGGCCTCTTGGTGGTAAACCCTTGTCTCTGGGTTCCCTGACCCTATGCGTGGTCTGCCTTCCGGGTGGATATAGTGGGTGGCCGTGGCAGATTCTGCCCACGGCCTCCGGTTCCTGGCTAAGGTGTGCTGTAGCCTCTGCCAGCTTGGGATCCGGTACCCTGTTGCCAACTCTTCACCCTTTGATTTAGTTTGGGCTCTCAGAGTTCCTTCTTTCTCCCCCTCTGGGTCTTTCTTTCTCCTCTCTCACTCTTGGCCTTGGGGCTGCTCTGCTCCTCTGCTTTCCTCCACTGCTCTGCAAAAGACTGACAGACTGACCAGCCTTCTGCAAAAGACTCCTCTGCAAAGACCCTGATCTAAGATGGTGCCCACCTTATATACTCCCTCTATGTGTGAGCTCAGGTGACCAGCACCCAATGAGCTCCTAGCTCTACCCAGACTGCTCCCCCTATCTGCCCCTACACTACTGGGATGTTCCACCCCCCTCCCACTCCAGCCAGGAACAGACACTGTCGTACCTGCACATAAACTGGTGGGAGTACCGTCGGTCTGTTCCTCGGAAATGGGATGTGTGTAGTGCATGCAGCTAACCGAGCTCAGTTCCACACTCCATCCTTACCCGGGAGTGGAATATCACACCTCTGGCTGAGGTGCAATACCCCTGTAGCAGCCGAATCCTCAGGGTGCTACATTCCCCCCTGGTAAATCACAGCACGTCCTCGGGCTGTAAGATACAAACATCCACAAACATACATTTTTTTTTTCATAACATAAACATATAAAACATATAAACATTATCAGCAGCATAAACTTTTCATATAAACATTCTTGTTTCTGGTTCCTCTGGTCACGGTGCAACTTGTGACCGGGTAAAGTGCGACAGTCTCTTGTAGTAAAAACAACAGTTTCCTATAAAACCAGTAGGGGGCGCTTTAGGAAGCGCAACTATATATAAGGGAAATATGGCCGCTCTCAGTCCTCGGCCAGGTATTAGGGAGGATTGACCGCTCTCAGTCCTCGGTCAGTGGGAATAGGGACACACGGGGTTAACAGTTCAATTTGCTGGTCCCAACGGGGACTATATTTTAACTAGAACAGTTCTTGTACCCCGACGGGCAACTTTATACAGTCTCTTCACTACCGTACTCAACGACGGCGTCCTCCTGCTCTTTCTTTGTGGACAGTTTCAGTTTCATACCCGTCCGGGTCCTCTTGCTCCTCCTCACACCGCAGCTCCTCCTCCATCAGGCGATGCACATGGAGGGCGTAGGGTCCTTTGGCACACTTGTGCCGGGTGAAGGTGACCTCGTCCCCTAAATACAGGTCACGACCTCTGTGTCCCTCCGGTAGGTGGGACTCAACGTCTCTCCTGGTCACGAAGACGTCGCCTGGGGTGCGGTGATCCCTGATGAAACCCCACCCATGCTGCAGATTGAACTTTATCACAGTCCCGATGGTACGGGGACCATGCGCTGCACGGGGGTTTCTCCTGGTCCGGCTCTTCTGCTCCGCGCTCCTTATTTGGGCTTGTTGTTCCCGGACCCGCCTCTCTCTCCGCTCCCTCTCAAAGACCTCGAGCTGCTGGCGGCAGCACTCTGCACGCTCCGCTGCGGCTGCCCGAGTCTCCTGAGTGAACCCCATGAGGTCTTCTCCGGTGGGATCCCACTCAAACTGGGTCTCTTCTAGCGGGGGCGTGATCCTCTTTATGGGCTTTGGAGCCGGGATCAGGGGTTCGCACATGGCCCTTGCTTTTTGCAGCTCCAGCTGGATGTATTCCTGGGGCCATACGAAGGGCTGCCCATCCGGGCACGTATGCTGGGCGAACAGGTCCTCACCCAGGTGCGGCACTCTAGAGGTTGAGGGCGCGTTGATGGTAGCTGCGCCCGGGTCGACCAGGCCTTGCGACCAGGCTTGGGGCACCTTAAAGGCAAAGGGCACCGTAAGAACGGCGGCGCCCGTGGTTACTCGGCCCTGCGACCAGGCCGGGGGCTCCGCGGAGGTAGGGGGCGCTGTTGGTATTGCGGCGCCCGGGGGTACTAGGCCTTGCGACCAGGCCGGTGGTATTTCCTGCTTGGCCACGCTCGAGGTCGAGGCGTGTGACGTCACAGGGGTCGCGGCTTCCGTTTGAGGCCTAGTCGGCGGCGGTGACGATGCAGCGACGGGCACGGCAGGGGGAATTTCGGGCTCTGCGACGGGGAGCTGGGGCAGGCACGCGGTTTCCCAGCTCGGGGTAGTGACGTCCCCTTTACCTGCCTCCATTCGTTCGGCTCCCTTCTCGGCGCCGTCTCCGGCCTTCAGTCCTCCTGCGCCATCCTCAGAGGCGGTCTGTCTCCTCGTCTCGGGTGGCGTGCTCCGCTGACGAGTCTCGGTCTGCTGGGCCATCTCTCGGCTCCACTCCGCCAACGTCTCTCGTTGCACCCGGGCCAACCTCTGTGCGAGGCCCTCCAGCGCAGTCTGTGCACACTCCCGGTCTCGGGGGAGCTGTGTTAGGATCTCCAGCAGGCCTTCTGGAGTGGCGACCTGCAACAGGCTCCTGACCACTGGGTCGGTGCTGCCTGGAGTGGCGGCCCGCATCAGGCTACTGACCACTGGGTCGGTGCTGCCTGGCTCTCCCTCCATCTCCGGGTAGGCTCTCTCTGGACTCTCTTCCAGACGTCTTGTCTCCGGGTGCGCTCTCTCCAGACTTCTCCAGGCGACACCCATCTTTGCTCTCTTCTTCTGTCTCCGCCCACATCGAGGGTGGTCCCGGGGCAACTTGGTGATTGTCAGTTCCAGGGGCAGTTCTCTTACGCTGATGGACACTTCCAGCATCACAGTCTCTGTTGGTGGGCGCGGTTTCCGCTTTTGGCGCCATTCTTCGACCTGGCCCACGATGGGAGGTGGCCTTTTGCCACCCTCTGGCACGCCCATAATGGCGTCCGCTCTTCCAAGGCGGGAAATCTTCGGAAATGGCGGGAATCGTCTCCCAGTGGCGGGAAACTCCATGGATGGCGGGAAAAAGCTGCAAATGGCGGACAACCGGCGGGAAACGACCTGTGATGGGGCCCGATGGCGGGGACCCTCCGGAACCGGCGGGAGACTTCTTTTTAAGGTAACGATGTACTTTTCTTCAGGCACGCAGTACCCGGTTGTTGCGGGCACGTTATCCTGCCGACTACGCCAAAGTTGACGCGCCCCCTGGGCCAGTGTTGTTGGGGATACCCGGAGCCGGATCAGATGGGGGTTGTAGTCTCCGAGTGGCTGTGACCCGGTCCGTGCCCAGGGTGTCAAGCTCAGTGTGTGGCAGTCCTTATGATGTTACTAAAGTTCTTTATGTCGACTACGCCACCCGTTGAATTGCGGTCACTACGGCCGCCGCTGCAGCAGGGTCCGCTGAGGCTGATGGTGTTTGTGCAGCCCAGGTAGAATAACCCCCAACGGGAGGGGTATAGCCTCAGGGGGTCAGGTGCAGAGGATGGTGGTTGTGGAGGTGCAGTGAGGATGGAAATGAGAGTCAGAGTCGGGCTGTGCAGTTCAGGGTTTGTTTACTTACTGCTGTTCTTGAACCGGTCACTCCGGCCTTGAGTGACCACCCGAGCCGTGCTGCGTCCACCAGGTCCTGGACTCGGCCAACCCCCAAGTAGTTCTGGAGCGTGGTTCTGAGCTCCCTTTCTGTCCTGTCCTCGTCTCTGGCCTTCCCCACCAGGGATCCACCTATGTCCGGCTCCCTCGGGCCTCTTGGTGGTAAACCCTTGTCTCTGGGTTCCCTGACCCTATGCGTGGTCTGCCTTCCGGGTGGATATAGTGGGTGGCCGTGGCAGATTCTGCCCACGGCCTCCGGTTCCTGGCTAAGGTGTGCTGTAGCCTCTGCCAGCTTGGGATCCGGTACCCTGTTGCCAACTCTTCACCCTTTGATTTAGTTTGGGCTCTCAGAGTTCCTTCTTTCTCCCCCTCTGGGTCTTTCTTTCTCCTCTCTCACTCTTGGCCTTGGGGCTGCTCTGCTCCTCTGCTTTCCTCCACTGCTCTGCAAAAGACTGACAGACTGACCAGCCTTCTGCAAAAGACTCCTCTGCAAAGACCCTGATCTAAGATGGTGCCCACCTTATATACTCCCTCTATGTGTGAGCTCAGGTGACCAGCACCCAATGAGCTCCTAGCTCTACCCAGACTGCTCCCCCTATCTGCCCCTACACTACTGGGATGTTCCACCCCCCTCCCACTCCAGCCAGGAACGGACACTGTCGTACCTGCACATAAACTGGTGGGAGTACCGTCGGTCTGTTCCTCGGAAATGGGATGTGTGTAGTGCATGCAGCTAACCGAGCTCAGTTCCACACTCCATCCTTACCCGGGAGTGGAATATCACACCTCTGGCTGAGGTGCAATACCCCTGTAGCAGCCGAATCCTCAGGGTGCTACAATACCATTACTATGTGGCCCTTACACCTGATATATAGGAGCTGAGTACAGGCGGCTGCTGGGGCCCCTGATACCATTACTATGTGGCCCTTACCCCTGATATATAAGGGCTGAGTACAGGCGGCTGCTGGGGCCCCTGACACCATTACTATGTGGCCCTTACACCTGATATAAAAGGGCTGAGCACAGGCGGCTGCTGGGGGCCCTGATACCAGTACTATGTGGCCCTTACACCTGATATATAAGGGCTGAGTACAGGCGGCTGCTGGGGCACCTGATACCATTGCTATGTGGCCCTTACACCTGATATATAAGGGCTGAGTACAGGCGGCTGCTGGGGCCCCTGATACCATTGCTATGTGGCCCTTACACCTGATATATAAGGGCTGAGTACAGGCGGCTGCTGGGGCCCCTGATACCATTGCTATGTGGCCCTTACACCTGATATATAAGGGCTGAGTACAGGTGGCTGCTGGGGCCCCTGATACCATTACTATGTGGCCCTTACACCTGATATATAAGGGCTGAGTACAGGCGGCTGCTGGGGCCCCTGATACCATTACTATGTGGCCCTTACACCTGATATATAGGAGCTGAGTACAGGCGGCTGCTGGGGCCCCTGATACCATTGCTATGTGGCCCTTACACCTGATATATAGGAGCTGAGTACAGGCGGCTGCTGGGGCCCCTGATACCATTACTATGTGGCCCTTACACCTGATATATAAGCTCTGCTGGGACTCTGTATCCCGCCTGCATTGCATAATGGGGCCCCTGAATACTCTGCACATAAGGGCCCATAGCTCTAATTATGTTGTTTGCAATAGTCGCCCTCCTGCCACCCTGTAATATCGGTTCCCTGCCTGGTGTGGCCCCTATGACTTAATGTCCCCCTGTAAGTGCAGTACACCAGTTATCAGTCTGCACGGCCAGGGTCCGGGACCCCTGTTGTTTTTGTACTGGCTTTGTAATATATGCTCATTATCAGGGCGCCCTCTTCTCAGACATCCATCTAATCATCCGTCTGTCTCATCCATATTTGCCATATGGAGGTTTCCAGAAATAGGGCAGAACCTACTGGACTTCTGTGAAAGTTGACGAATCTGTTGAGCGCGGCTGAAGCCTCCTGGGAGCCGAGGTAAAATCAGTGGCCGTGGTAAAATTGTGGAGCGGTGGGGTCTGAAAAAGGAATCATGGCTATAAGGACAACGTTTGCACAAAGTGATTTCTTTCCTGCCCAACAGCCACTGTGTAAACCTGACAAAAATGCCCCCATCTATCCATCCATTCATCACTCTCATACTCTGTCTATGCAGGTATGTATCTCATCATTCTTCCTTACGGAGTTTCACATGGACCAGTCGGGACTTTGGTCCGAACTCCCCCACAAAACTGGATTCGGTAGTGTGCACTGACGAGGTCATAGGCTTAGTAGACTGCGCCTCCAGTAGGCGTACACACCTGATGCACGACAGAGGGCACATTCACTCTGTCTGGACCATTATAGTCTATGGCCACGTCAGATCATATGCCCGAATCCCGTTCAGGTAAAGGCTGCAGCAGGTGGCTGCTGCCTTCTGTGCCCCTCTCCTCCGCCACTGCCGTTCCCCCCAACACCCAGAGCCACAGTGTATGTATATATATATATATATATATATATATATATATACACTACTCAAAAAAATAAAGGGAACACTTAAACAACAGAATATAACTCCAAGTAAATCAAACTTCTGTGAAATCAAACTGTCCACTTAGGAAGCAACACTGATTGACGATCAATTTCACATGCTGCTGTGCAAATGGAATAGACAATAGATGGAAATTATTGGCAATTATCAAAACACTCTCAATAAAGGAGTGGTTCTGCAGGTTGGGACCACAGACCACATCTCAGTACCAATGCTTTCTGGCTGATGTTTTGGTCACTTTTGAATGTTGGTTGTGCTTTCACACTAGTGGTAGCTTGAGATGGACTCTACAACCCACAGAAGTTGCTCAGGTAGTGCAGCTCATCCAGGATGGCACATCAATGCGAGCTGTGGAAAGAAGGTTTGCTGTGTCTGTCAGCGTAGTGTCCAGAGGCTGGAGGCGCTACCAGGAGACAGGCCAGTACACCAGGAGACGTGGAGGGGGCCGTAGGAGGGCAACAACCCAGCAGCAGGACCGCTACCTCCGCCTTTGTGCAAGGAGGAACAGGAGGAGCACTGCCAGAGCCCTGAAAAATGACCTCCAGCTGACCACAAATGTGGATGTGTCTGCACAAACGGTTAGAAACCCACTCCATAACGGTGGTATGAGGGCCCGACGTCCACAGATGGGGGTTGTGCTCACAGCCCAACATCGTGCAGGACGCTTTGCATTTGCCACAGAACACCAGGATTGGCAAAGTCGCCACTGGCGCCCTGTGCTCTTCACAGATGAAAGCCGGTTCACACTGAGCACATGTGACAGACGTGACAGAGTCTGGAGACGCCGTGGAGAGCGATCTGCTGCCTGCAACATCCTTCAGCATGACCGGTTTGGCAGTGGGTCAGTAATGGTGTGGGGTGGCATTTCTTTGGAGGGCCGCACAGCCCTCCACGTGCTCGCCAGAGGTAGCCTGACTGCCATTAGGTACCGAGATGAGATCCTCAGACCCCTTGTGAGACCATGTGCTGGTGCGGTTGGCCCTGGGTTCCTCCTAATGCAGGACAATGCCAGACCTCATGTGGCTGGAGTGTGTCAGCAGTTCCTGCAAGATGAAGGCATTGAGGTTATGGACTGGCCCGCCCGTACCCCAGACCTGAATCCGATTGAGCACATCTGGGATATCATGTCTCGCTCCATCCACCAACGTCACGTTGCACCACAGACTGTCCAGGAGTTGGCGGATGCTTTAGTCCAGGTCTGGGAGGAGAACCCACAGGAGACCATCCGCAACTTCATCAGGAGCATGCCCAGGCATTGTAGGGAGGTCATACAGGCACGTGGAGGCCACACACAATACTGAGACTCATTTTGACTTGTTTTAAGGACATTACATCAAAGTTGAATGAGCCTGTAGTGTGTTTTTCCACTTTAATTTTGGGGGTGACTCCAAATCCAGGCCTCCATTGGTTAATAAATGTGATTTCCATTGATGATTTTTGTGTGATTTTGTTTTCAGCACATTCAGCTTTGTACAGAACACAGTATTCAATGAGAATATTTCATTCATTCAGATCTAGGATGTGTTATTTCAGTGTTCCCTTTATTTTTTTGAGCAGTGTATATATAAATATACCAGGATGGGGGATATTAACAGAATTGGGGGACATTACCCCTATAACAGTGTAAGCAGCAGACCCCCTCCCCCTTAACAGGGCATAATGACCACATTTTTTGCTTACATTTTTTTTCTATTTTCCTCCTCTAAAACCTAGGTACGTCTTATGGTCCGGTGCGTCTTATAGTCCGAAAAATACGGTATATGCATTCAGCATATATATACTACTAGCTATTGAACCCGTTCTACGCCCGGGTGGCGAGCATTTTTATTGGTATATGGTCTCCCATGCTGGTATGTGCTGCCCCCCTCCTTGTATTTGTGCTGCCCCCATCCTGTCCCCACCATCCAATCCTGGTATGCGTGGTACCCCTCACCCCCAATCCTGGTATGCGTGGCACCCCTCACCCCCAATCCTGGTATGCGTGGCACCCCTCACCCCCAATCCTGGTATACGTGGCACCCCTCATCACTATCCTGGTATGTGTGGCACCCCTCATCCCTATCCTGGTATGTATGGTACCCCTCATCCCTATCCTGGTATGTATGGTACCCCTCATCACTATCCTGGTGTGTATGGTATCCCTCATCCTGGTATGCATGGTACCCCATCCCTCATCCCGGTATGCATGGCACTCCATCCCTCATCCCCAATCCCGGTATGCGTGGCACCCCTCATCCCCAATCCCGGAATGTGTGGCACCCCTCATCCCCAATCCCGGCATGCGTGGCACCCCTCATCCCCAATCCCGGCATGCGTGGCACCCCTCATCCCCAATCCTGGCATGCCTGGCATCCCTCATCCCCAATCCCGGCATGCGTGGCACCCCTCATCCTCAATCCTTGTATGTGTGGCACCCCTCATCCCCAATCCCGGTATGCGTGGCACCCCTCATCCCCAATCCCGGTATGCATGGTCCCCTCACCCCCCAATCCTGGTATGCGTGTTACCCCTCACCACCCAATCCTGGTATGCGTGGCACCCCTCACCCCCGCAATCCTGGTATGCGTGGCACCCCTCACCCCCCAAATCCTGGTATGCGTGATACCCCTCACCGCCCAATCCTGGTATGTGTGGCACTCCTCACCCCCCAATCCTGGTATGTGTGGCACCCCTCACCGCCCAATGCTGGTATGCATGGTACCCCTCACCCCCAATCGTGGTATGTGTGTTATCCCTCACCCCCCAATCCTGGTATGCGTGGTACCCCTCACCCCACAATCCTGGTATGTGTGGTACCCCTCACCCCCAATCTTGGTATGTGTGTTACCCCTCACCCCCAATCTTGGTATGTGTGTTACCCCTCACCCCCAATCCTGGTATGTGTGGTACGCCTCACCCCCAATCCTGGTATGTGTGGTACCCCTCACCCCCCAATCCTGGTATGTGTGGTACCCCTCACCCCCCAGTCCTGATATATGCATGGTACCCCTCACCCCCCAGTCCTGATATATGCATGGTCCCCTCACCCCACAATCCTGTTATGTGTGGCCCCCTCATCCTTTTCACACTGTAAACACATACACAAAAAAAAAACAGTTATACTCACCTTTCTTCTCTGTACTCCAGCGCTGCTGCGTCCTCTTCTGCCAGAGGCCGGGGGAGGAGTGCGGCGCTGGAGCACCGCACTGTCCGGCGCCATTTTGCTGAAGACACACTGTAAATGTGTCTTCAGTAAAATGACGCCGGATAGCGCAATGCGCATGCGTCGATCTGACGCCTTCACTCCGCCCCCGGTCTCCAGCGAAGAGAGGCGCCGCAGCAACGCTCCTCCCGTTCAGGTAAGTATGTAAGCATGGCGCCGGAGATCGCGGTATGCGTTCAGTGTCTACGCATCCCGCGATCTCCGGCGCCATACACCTCCTCTTACCTGTAACGGCTGGATGCCTGCTTCTCTCTGGAGCCAGGCTGCGTATCACGCATGCGCAGTTTATCGAATCTTCAGACAAAGACACGCATGCCGCCTTATATATACTATGGTAGATCGGCCCACTCAGTTGCACACAGAAGTAGCCACCGGAGCGCCGTCTCCTTAAGTCTCTCACTGGTTTATTTGTAGATGCTGCATAAGCCAGTGAGGAGTTAGCAAAAATAAATACGTGCTTTCTGACCTAAGGAAAAACAAAGCATAACATACAGCCGTGTTGCTGTGGGGATCTGCCCGCTCAGGAGAACAACCATCCACTAGTTCAGCTTTTCCTTCTCAGGACACAAAGCGCTGGAGTTCCTCTCTACAGCCCTACTGAACACTCAATGCCTTAGAAGGCTGACTATATACATCCTAGTCCCCACCCTGGGGTGGAGATATGGTGAATGACCTCCCAACCCGTTCTATGGTCGTTCACAAAAACCCAGCCCTTAAAATGGCCGATTAATCCCTCTCAACACATAGTGTGCTGGTGTAAAACTTATGGGCTTCAAATCACTGAAGCTAATAGCCTCAGTGAAACATACCTCCCCTCCAGCACTTTGCCAGTGACTTTGTCACCATGTATATATAATCAGCATACTGTATATATATTATAAGCATACTCTATATATCCTTTTAAAAGCAGAAGTGTCAATAAATTATTTTTATCAGTTAACAAAATGCAGAGTAAAGTTTGATGGATGAACCAAGATCACAGTAATAATAATTTTTTTTATTAATATTAGGATAGAAGGGAGGGACAAAACCAGGAACAGAATCAGTAGGCAAACTCATAGTCAGGAGGACAGCCGGGGTCAGATACCAGGTGATCAGTAACCGCCACGTCTGCGAGCAGTATGAATACCGCGGAGCCTGGTGACAGAGGTGATACTGAGATTGTCCGGGCAAAGATGTAACAGTCAGAAGGCCACCGGTAGATGGTGAAGGTCCTTCTGTACAGCTCCAGCAGTGATGGTGGATCTGCTGGACTTCAGGGCGCTGGTTGCGGAGGCTTACCGTCTTTTAGATGTCTCTAGGGGAACGGTGACAACACGCAAATACGCGAGCAGCCCTGGATAATCCACGCCGGCAGGATGATAAGATCCGGCGGAAGATGGAACCTATGAGAAGAGAAGGAAATATAATGTAAGTGATGGGACTCCATATGACATGATACTACTGTGCGGTCACTGTGGCCGGACGGCAGAGGAATCTCATCACACAGAGGTCAGGGATCATCGTCAGCCATCATACATGTGACAATCCCATCTCCGACAGATGACATCTGCTCCACATGAATTATTCTCACTGACGACATCACACAACATGGAGATGACTCTCACACTTACCTCGTCTCTTTTTCCCCTTTTTCCCATTTTCTGATTTTTCGTTGTCAGCTGGAAATTCTGATCAGAAAGAAGAAAAAACAACAACTCACTAAAGACATATTGTTATGGGGTCTGCATTGTATCGCTCCTGTATATAGTACATAGATTGTTCTAGTCCTGTCCCCTATAGTCCTGACAATCTGGTATTACACAATAGGGCAGAATAAGTCCTATATACCGGACATGACCTCATATGAGGGGCATTAGATGTGTCACTAATATGGAGCAGTGAACGCCCTGTGTGCCGCCATATGGTGCATCCCTAATGAGCGATATTCTACTATAGGAGACGATATCTCATTATGATGGCGGAGGTTACTGGATGCAACAATGTATCACAGAATCCATGATAATACTGTACAAAATTACAGAAATGGAGACACAGTATGGGCCATGGGCAAAGTAATTGGGTTCCTTGAAACATGGATAACATAGGAGACCCATTAAAGAAAACCATGTGGAAATATTTCACCCTTGATGACAACATTCACATTGTTTGTGCTATAGACATGTACATACCTGACAATGGGGACGAGGACGGCAAGCTGCTTATAGCATCGTCTCTAGCAGATTCAGGAAAAGATCCTTTCTGCCTGTTAGGAAGAAGAAAAACGTGTAAATCACAAGTAAATTCAGTATAAATGGGATTGTCTCACTAGAAGAACCCCAACTATAAGGCTTAATAGTACATATGAAAGTCATAGTGGGGAAGTCTCCTGCTCAAAACTACCTTCTATGGAAACAACTAGCAACAATGGCCGGCATGTAATACTACATATCTCCTGCAGTGTGGGCAAAACTAACAATGCCTGACCGGCAGCAATTATGGGTTGTTATCTCCAGCGGATTCTGAAGCCAATAGCCAATGACCGCTGATCATGGGGCGGTGGATGCTGCATTCAATATTATGGTATTTATGTCCTATATTTGGTATTGTGCACATATATTAGCTTGGAGCTCCCAATAATGACCCCATAATCTACTCACATTTCTGAGATGTTTCTGCTGGATGCCGGGGTACACTCTGGAGGAAACTTGATAGCGGTGGTACAGAGCTAAAAAAGGACAAAAATAAGATATGAAATTCAATTTTTTACTTTTAGAGGTCTTTTTATGTATTCTGGATTTATTGATCACTTACTTTAGAAAGCCTTTTAGAGGATGTTGCAAAATTTTGGAAGAAAAGGCTCTCATTATCCTCACTTGTGTCCTCCTCCTCTGAGACAATAGGCTTGTTTGTATCAGCGTGATCTACAAGACATAGGTAATGAAGTGTTATTAGCGGTTGTCAGTATAACACAGTCACCATTTATCACTACTATTAATGGGAACCGATTGTCACATATTATTGAAGACGAGACAAACAGCCGCTTAGTCTAGATGACGTCTTCTACTTACTGATAAATAAGCTGGTGTCCTCATCTGAAACAAGCCGAGGAATGTACTCCGGCTTCTGACTTAGAAGGTTTTCAAATTCTAAGTCACTCAAGAATGGATAACTCTTGATCTCAAATGCTCCTCCTGGAAAAAGAAAAACAAAAGTGATGCGGACATTGTTAGAGGCTGCTCCATATCTGAACAGTATATCTTAATCTTAAGTAATGACAAAACCGAAGGAAACAAACTGAAAGTTATATTATGGAGAACTAGAAATAGGCAAGCAGATAGAGAAGTGCTGATCCTCATGGACAGGAGCGAAGAGTCCTCGTTGTAAAAAGTGAATATTAATACTAATAAAGTATATCAGTTACCTGTCCCAAGTCTTTGTGCAGGATTTGTTCTGAGCAGGTCATTAATAAGGTCCTGAGCATCGGGGGGAGGAGCGCGATCCCAATCCCAAATTATGTCTCCTGTTATATAGAAAATTACAGAAAATAAAACCTCTGTTTTGGACTGTAAGATAAAGTAGAGGAAATAACTAAATTCATGTAGCCAGTCAAAGCAATGATCGGATTATTCTACTTACCAGTGACAATATTTTTATAGAGCTCAGATAGGGAATCCCCATGAAATGGTACATATCCCACCAGAAACTCATGCAGGATGATTCCCATTGACCACCAGTCGGCAGGTCTTCCATAGCCTTTCTTCAGAATGATTTCTGGGGCCATGTAAAGCGGGGTCCCACAGTCCTGGAAACCAACAGAAGGTAGAAATGAGAATCGATGAAATTATTATTATGACAAGTTCTCGACATAAAAACTCAATGACAGAAGATAAAATATCAGTTGAAAAGTTCTCTAGAAATGAAGAACGTAGAGAAGAGACAATAGTGTGATGAGATTTGTAAAGAACCATCTAAGTTCCTGTAAGTGATGCCAACCTCATGGTCCTGGAACTCTCTGGCGATGTCCTCCAATGATTCCTTGTGGGTGTTGGTTTCTGGTATCATGACACCAACTTTTGAAATCCCAAAATCGGCGACTTTAATGTGTCCAGCCGGTGTAAGCAGGAGGCTGTGAAAGAGAAGATGGTTTTTGGCTCACGGGCTGTGTGGTAATAAATGATAACTTTCCCCCCTTTATTAAACTATAGGGGGCACTTACTTCTCTGGCTTCAGGTCTCTATGCAACACACCATAGCTGTGCAGGTATTCCACAGCAAGTATCGCTTCTGCAAAGTACAGGCGGGCCAAGGGGACAGATAAAGGACCCCTGGTGCTTAGGAGGGTCCCACAGTCTCCACCTATAGAAGAAAGGAAATATGAACGGTGAGGGGTTTATACAGCAGATCACCACGATGGATCATGAGAAGTGAGCGGAGACATTGGGGCAGGAGAGAATATATACAGATATAATGTATAGAGCACAGAATATTAGTCTGAGGTCATGGTGAGATGTCGTCCATGTCACTAATAAAGTGATGTCTCATCTCGTCTACAGCTGGCGATACTGACGTGCTCAGTGCGGACATACAGGGAGATCACACACATCAATGACTTTTCATAATATCTATAGTAAATGCTGTGCGGGGATGTAACCGTCCACGGGGACAAGTCCTAATGATATGAGCGCTGATAAGATGTCAGCAGACATGGGCTGAATATAATACATGTACATCTCCTACCTCCTACATACTCCATGACCATACACAGGTGAGATCTAGTAGGGAAGGAGCAGAGCATGGAGGCCACAAAGGGACAGTCAGCGAATGTCAGGATGTCCCTCTCCAGATAGGCCCCTTCCACATGTTTTGGAGTATCCAGGTCCCGCTTGGCAATTTTCTTCATAGCGAAGATATTCTGTGAGTCTTTATGGTGAACTAAGTGGACGGACCTGGAGAGAAGAAGAAACCATGGTTTATAGTGAATCCTTATTAACAGTCCTTCTATAGAAGTCATTATATGATCTTCTGTACTAATGTTTAATACCAGAAGTCCGACCATTACTGGAAATCCACATCTAGAAATACATTAAATAATACTACATAGATCATCTATGGGAGGGTCTACACAATACCACGTCTGCCGGACCCTCACTCAGGTCACATTATCACCTGTGGGAAATCTGCACAATGCCACGTCTGCCAGACCCTCACCCAGGTCACATTGTCACCTATGGATGTCTGCACAATGCTACGTCTGCCATACCCTCACCCAGGTCACATTATCACCTATGGGAAGTCTGCACAATTGTACGTCTGCCAGACCCTCACCCAGGTCACATTATTACCTGTGGGAAGTCTGCACAATGCCACGTCTGCCGGACCCTCACTCAGGTCACATTATCACCTGTGGGAGGTCTTCACAATGCCACATCTTCCACACCCTCACCCAGGTCACATTGTCACCTATGGATGTCTGCACAATGCTACGTCTGCCATACCCTCACCCAGGTCACATTATCACCTATGGGAAGTCTGCACAATGCCACGTCTGCCGAACCCTCACCCAGGTCACATTATCACCTTTCACCTCAGATCATGTTCCTATAATAACACTGAATGGCAGAGCGCAGAGGATGAAGCATTATCATAGGGAACCCTGAGAAATGTGGCTTATGCCAACTGAAATCTCACCCAAAAGATCCGCTGCTGATCAGCTTAGATGTTTCGTAGTCGCTCATACGCGGCTTTCTCGCCGGGATCAATGATTCCATCAAGTCCTAGAAAAGAAGAAGAAGAAGAAATGATATTAAGATCTAGAAGCTGCTGGAGAAAATCTCCAGATGCAGAAACGTCTCCCCCTATATTATGTCCCATCTGATGTCACTGATCCGATAGGTGAGCAGAAACCTGCTGACGGATTCCCTATAATATAAACGCTATTATCTAATGCAATAGTGTCATCTCCTCTAATAATAGAGGCGCCCCCTGGTTATATGGGGGATAATACTGGACGGGTCATTCACACCCCGTGATCTGGTGATACACAGACATCTACCTCTATAATACTTACACCGGCAGGTTCTTGGATCTCCGGGATCTCTAAGATTACACTGTCAGGATCCAACAGCTCAGTTGTTTCTAAAATAGTGATAAAATGATGAAGAAATAAAATGTATTAGAGGATATTAATCCTACACACATAATACAGCAATATAATGGAGAAATGACTATTCTGTATGGAGGACTATGTGGGGCCCATTATTCTGTATGTAGGACTATGTGGGGCCCATTATTCTGTATGGAGGACTATGTGGGGCCTATTATTCTCTATGGAGGACTTTGTGGGGCCCATAATACTTTATGGAGGACTATGTGGGCCCATAATACTGTATGGAAGACTATGTGGGGTCTATTATTCTCTATGAAGGACTATGTGGGGCCCTTTATACTCTACGGTGGACTATGTGGGGCCCATTATTCTCTATGGAGGACTATGTGGGGCCCATTATTCTGTATGGAGGACTATGTGGGGCCCATTATTCTGTATGGAGGATTATGTGGGGTCAATTATCCTGTATGGAGGACTATGTGGGGCCATTATACTGTGTGGAGGACTGTGTGGGGTCATTATTCTGTATGGAGCACTATATGGGGCCATTATTCCGTAAGGAGGACTATGTGGGGCAATTATTCTTTATGGAGGACTATGTGGGGCCATTATATTGTATGGAGGACTATGTTGGGCCATTATTCTGTATGGAGGACTCTGTGGGGCCCATTATACTGTACGGTGGAATATGTGGGGTCCATTATTCTGTATGGAGGACTATGTGGGGCCCATTATTCCGTATGGAGGACTATGTGGGGCCCATTATACTGTAAGGAGTACTTTGTGGTGCCCATTATACTGTGTGCCGGACTATGTGGGGCCCATTATTCTGTATGAAGGGCTATCTGGGGCACATTATTCTGTATGGATGACTTTGTGGGACCCATTATTCTTTATGGAGGACTATCTGGGGCCCATTATTCTGTATGGAGGACTTTGTGGGGCCCATTATTCTGTTTGGAGGACTTTGTGGGGCCCATTATTCTGTATGGAGGACTATGTGGGGCATTATTCTGTATGGAGGACTATGTGGGGCCCATTATTCTGTATGGAGGACTATGTGGGCCCATTATTCTGTATGGAGGACTATGTGGGGCCCATTATTCTGTATGGAGGACTATGTGGGGCCCATTATTCTGCATGGAGCACTATGTAGGGCCCATTATTCTGCATGGAGGAATATGTGGGGCCATTATACTGTATGGAGGACTATGTGGGACCCATTATTCATTATGGAGGACTTTGTGGGACCCAGTATACTGGTTGGCTCGTGACTTTTTCCAAGTTTTTCATTTTGGCTCTCTGTATGTTTGAGTGGAAAGAGTAAATGTGAATTGATCCCCTGTTCTCTTTAATATCCGGATATTTCCTGTAGAAGGTTGTGTGATCGGCTCACCTGTAGTCAGATCGCTGCTCGGCCCCGGCTGACTCGTATTAGGGTCAGGGGTTTCTGGGGTCACATTTTGCTCGTCTTCGGTGTCGCCTTCTGTTGTCTCCTGATTGATAGAATATATAGAATTAACACGAGGAACCTTCCACTAAATCACCAAATCCACAAATCAGGAAGGACTGAACCTGCTTTTACAGATACACCAACTGTAACTATACAGATCAGACGCCATCATGAGGACTTTTCTCAGATAAAATGGATTAAGATGAGGTAACATTGCAAAAACATTAATATGGATAATAGAGGGAGACAGAGGCAGAAATACAGACTTCCCACCACTGAGCTGTGACTACATCAGCAGAATACAGACTGCCATCAGCAGAGACAGGCGGCCATATTACCTCCTGTGCTTGCCAGGGGCTGACAGGAAGGCCGATAAGATCTAACACCAGATCTTCTGATATCTGACTGGTGATCTGGAGAAGATCAGAAAACAAGGACGTGTGATATTAAAGATGATGGATCCTTACCGGGCGTTCCGATGAGCGGGCCGGACCTTCCAGTACACACAGGACTTTTTCGGCCAGTTCTTTAACAAAAGACAAATCTCCATATTGAGATCTTTTTTCAGCCTAAAAAGAAGAAAAGGAACACAAATGAAAAATCTCGAGATGAGAAAGATCACAATGAAGGCGGCCATTGTATCTGACATCTGCTCCTCTCTGCAGATACATTGACTACATATCTGGGGTCTTGTCCTGTCTTATATTGGAAGAAAGAAGAAGCTTCTATCCCACCGTTATTATCCATTATTGTGGAGAAGATTTGTGCGGAGCGTCCACCATTTACCTGCTGTGGAATGTCCTAATGTTCCATAGCGAGAAACTGCAAGTGCTCAGTCACTATGGAGCCAACAACGGCAGCCATGACCCTGTGTAGATTGTACACAGTGACTGTGAGCTCTGATGTCATAATGGCCGACCATCACTAGTGATGTCATCATGGAATCTTGTGATGGAATCTTATAGAGGCTGCTCTGCACAAATACATGCTGCCAAGCAATATTTAAAGTGTGTGGGGGCTCATGCTGTATATAGGGGGCTATGTGAGGGCTCAGCTATTTATAGCGGGCTATGTGGGGGCTCATACTGTATATAGAGGGCTATGTGAGGGCTCAGCTATTTATAGCGGGCTATGTGAGGGCTCATACTGTATATAGAGGGCTTTGTGAGGGCTCAGCTATTTATAGCGGGCTATGTGAGGGCTCATACTGCATATAGAGGGCTATGTGAGAACTAGGCTGTATATAGTGAGCTATGTGAGGGCTCATACTCTAAATAGGATTCTGTTTGTGAGCTCATACTGTACATTGGGGCTATGTATAGGCTCTTACTGTATATAGGGGGACTGTGTGTGGGCTTTTACTGTATATAGGGGCTGTGCGTGGGCTCTAACTGTATGTAGAGGGCTGTGTGCGGGCTCATACAGTATATAAAAGGCTGTGCTTGGGCTTATACAATATTTAAGGGGATGTCAATTCACTTAATTCTGCTCAATATTAAGTGAAACAGTTAATAATATAAAATATAATTCATATGTTAATATTGAGCAGAATTAATTTCAGCCTATTGATTCGGCCTCCACAACAGTCACATTTCTCATGTGGCCCCTCAGTAATATTACTTTCCCACCCCTGCTCTATTATGTATAGCGCTCTGTTATGTGTAGTGCACCCGAGCACATGCATGTTAATCGCGTGACTTATCACATGATCTATCAAAGGCAATCTTGTGACATGTCATGTGATACATCGGGTGCTGGGAGCCCACGGCTCCTAAACTGCCCAGGGCCCTGGCTACTCTTAATACGTTCCTGCTTCTATCCCACCATTATTAACCATTATTGAGAAGTTTTATGCGGAGCGTCCGCCACTTACCTGCTGTAGTAATGTCCTGATGTTCTGAGGTAAATCCGTCAGATACTCTGAGGTGAGATGACCTCGGTGGTATTTGGTCAGGCAGTCTCTTACGAGCTCCATCACCAGCCGGTGAGTGAAGCTGAGGACGCCATCGGGTGGTAGAAGCACAATCTCAGGGCGATTGGTGGTAAGAATCTCCCATAGAGCTTCTACTTGAAGATTGTCCAAAAGTAATTCAGCCATAGAAGCTGCAAGTGCGATCAGTCACTATATATAATAGCGAGAAACTGCAAGTGCGCTCAGTCACTATGGGATAGCGAGAAACTGCAAGTGCGATCAGTCACTATAGAATAGCGAGAAACTGCAAGTGCTCTCAGTCACTATGAAGCCAACAAAGGCAGCCGTGAACCTGTGTACATTGTATATATAGTGACTGTGAGCCGTGATGTCATAATGGCCAACCATGACCTGTGATGTCATCATGGAATCTTGTGATGGAATCTTCAAGGGGTGGCTCTGCATAAATACATGCTGACTAACAATATGCTGTTTTGGCCGTCCTCTTTTATTTACAATTACAACACAACCAGGATAAGGGAATGTGCACACGTTTCATTTTTGCAGCATTTTTTTCTGCATCAAAAACCAGGTTGTACGCAAGAAAAACACTGCATACAATCCACACTTATTTGCTGTCTTTTTGCAGTGTTCATACTTGTGGGTTTTTGTTTATTCATTTGAATGGGTGAAAAATGCTGCAAAACCCCTGAAAGAATTAACATACTGCAAATTTTTAAGAAAACGCAAGAAAAAAATCGCAGCATGTGAATGAGACTTTAAAAATGTCATTCACCAAGCCGGTACTGTAAAAATCATGTGAAAAAACGCTACTTGTGAACAGTCCCCAAAGATATTACTCAGTGATATTATGGGAAATATTGTGTATATTTATTCCTCACGTGTCTTTTTTTTTACCATAGAACATTTAATTTACCTCATTGGTTGCAGAGATTACGACTAACAACTGTGACAAATATTGAAGAATTAATGATGTGACCCAAGTGATCAATCATTTACGTCATTAATGGTGATGGGCGAGCACTAAAATGCTCGGGTGCTCGATGCTCGGGTCGAGCACATTGGAGTACTCGGCTGCTCGACCCGAGCAATGAGCCCAATGTAAGTCTATGGGAAACTCGAGCATTTTTCAGGCGGCTCCCCCCGGCGGTCTGCAGAGGGCCTAAAAATTGCCCAAATCGATGGGAACAGTGCTCAAATGACATGGGAACAGCATGGGGAAGACCCCTGGAAGCATTTCTGACTCCTAGGTCACTGCTGTCAACAACGTTGTCAAAAGTATTTACGCCACTTTTACGGACTCACAATAAAACATACAAAAACGAAACCAAAATGGATTTTCCTGGGAAGTATGTTAAGGAACATCCTTTCCAGGGTTATGACTTGTATATAAGGGAAAATAAATAACCAAAAACAAAAATACTCCTCCACACCTTGGGCTATGTTCACACGTAGCGTTTTTGATGCGTTTTTGCACTTTTGCATTGCTTTCAACCAACACAAATGCATTCACCAGGAAATGTCATTTTAACATTTTACAACCTTATCTGGCCATGTGGTGTGTGACACGTCATCAGACACATGCATACAGTGCTGAAAAGACATGGGAACAGCATGGAAGCATCTCTGACTCCCAGGTCACTGCCTAAAAGTGTGCCCATCATAAGAGATGCTTGGCGCATGCGAAGATGCCTCCCGCCATGGACCTGTCGTTACAGACTTGCAACAATCACCGTCCACGTCCTTGTCCCTCCTCAGCGTTCAGTTCCTTGGAATGCAAGTGCAAGTATGCAGGCAGCCACCCACCTACCCACCGGCTGCAATACTATACTGACAAATTTTTGACAGCTACTTGCACTTGAAATGTAGCCTTTTAGGCTCGTGGAGGCGGAAGCTTTTCATAACCTCATGTCGGCGGCGGCCGGGTGTCCATACTCTTTCCCCAGCCACCACTATATTTCCCGGTATCGCCTCTGCCTTCCACAAGCACGGGTCCCACAACATTACCCGTGCCCTCCCCAGTGCACTTACTGGGAAGGACCGCCTAACCACAAACACGTGGACAGGTGAACGTGGCCAGGGACGGTACATAGCCAGTCCACAACTTTTTTTTGCCGACAGTTGTATTTAGCTCGGTGAAAGGACTGGCATAGAGGGAAACCGTATCTACCCTGGGTGTCATTTCTCCCAGGAAGTCCTGTAATTCAGCTTGTTGCAGAAGCAATGGCAGTCCGTCCAACATCAACTCGCACTTGTCAGTGGTGCTTTGACACACACACATCTTTCTTTTCGCATTTTATTTCTTGAATACAGAGTTGGACAATGGCCTGATCTGTAATGCTTTTTGAGAAATAACATGCATAAGCATGGCCGATCCACATTAAAAAAGCAGTCACAGAATGTCCGGAAACCTTCCCCCACAATTTTATTAGCCAGGGCAGCTTTTCGGCAGGGTTGGACGGGCCCACCAGAGAACCGGAGACTACTCCGGCGGGCCCTGGCTTCTCCTTCTGGAGAGTTCATAGTGCCGAGGTGAGGCCATGATGATGATAGAGGCCACCATCTGCTTAGTTTTCTGTTACTTGAAATGCAAGTGCAAGTATGCAGCCATCCACCCACCCACAGGCCGCAACACTAAACTGCCAGATTTCTGGGCAGCTGCTTGCACTTGAAATATGGCTTTTTAAGCTCGTGGAGTCGGAAGCTGTCCACAATCTTATGGCGGCGGCGACTGGGTATCTATACTCGGTCCCCAGCCGCCATTATTTTTTCCGGTATTGTCGCCGCCTTCCACAAGCATGGGTCCCACAACATTACCCGTGCCCTCCCCAGTGGAAGGACTGCCTAACCACAAACACGTGGACAGGTGAATGTGGCCAGAGACGGTACGGAGCCAGTCCACAACTTTTTTTGCTGAGAGTTGTATTTAGCTCGGTGAAAAGACTGGCATAGAGGGGAACATCATACTGTGTGTGGGGGAATGTACTGTGGGGGCATCATACTGTGTGGGGGGAATGTACTGTGGGGACATCATACTGTGTGTGTGGGGGAATGTACTGTGGGGACACCATACTGTGTGTGGGGGGGAAATGTACTGTGGGGACATCATACTGTGTGGGGGGAATGTACTGTGGGGGCATCATACTGTGTGTGAAGGAATGTACTGTGGGGGCATCATACTGTGTGTGGGGGAATTATACAGTGTGTTGGGGGAATGTACTGTGGGGGCATCATACTGTGTATGTGTGGGAATGTACTGTGGGGGCATCATACTGTGTGTGGGGAGGAATGTACTGTGGGGAATCATACTGTCTGTGGGGGGAATGTACTGTGGGGACATCATACTGTGTGTGGGGGAATGTACTGTGGGGACATCATATTGTGTGTGGGGGGAATGTACTGTGGGGGTATCATACTGTGTGTGGGGGAATGTACTGTGGGGACATCATACTGTGTGTGGGGGAAATGTACTGTGGGAGCATCGTACTGTGTGTGGGGGGGAATGTACTGTGGGGACATCATACTGTGTGTGGAGAATGTCCTGTGGGGACATCATACTTTGTGTGGGGGGATGTACTGTTTGGACATCATACTGAGTGTGGGGGAATTTACTGTGGGTTCATCATACTGTGTGTGAGAATTTACTGTGGGGACATCATGCTGTGTAGGGGCATTATAATGTGTGTGAGGGGGAATATACTGTGGGGGCATCATACTGAGTGTGTGGGGGGAATGTACTGTGGGGACATCATACTGTGTGTGGAGGAATCTATTGTGGGGACATCATACTTTATGGGGAGGAATGTACTGTGGGGGCATCATACTGTGTGTGTGAGGGAATGTACTGTGGGGGCATCATACTGTGTGTGGGGAGGAATGTACTGTGGGGCCATCATACTGTGTGTGGGGGGATGTACTGTGGGGGCATCATACTGTGTGTGTGAGGGAATGTACTGTGGGGGCATCATACTGTGTGTGTGAGGGAATGTACTGTGGGGGCATCATACTGTGTGTGGGGAGGAATGTACTGTGGGGCCATCATACTGTGTGTGGGGGGGGGGATGTACTGTGAGGACATCATACTGTGTGTGGGGGGGAATGTACTGTGGGGACATCATACTGTGTGTGGTGGAATGTACTGTGGAGACATCATACTTTGTCGGGGGAATGTACTGTGGGGGCATCATAATGTGTGTGTGAAGAGCTGTTTATCATCGTACAATGATTGAATAACGGGAGCAGATGATTTATAAAAAGCACTGAATTATATGGTGTGGATTTGCTGCTACTGTGTCACCCCAGGCCTGGATGCCACAAACTTGTAAGGCTGTGTCTGAGAGCAGGAGGGAGGTACTCTGGTCATGGACCATTAGCATGCAGCACCTCCTGTCCCAGGCCAGTAGGGGGAGCAGGCTGCCCCTATAAAAGCTGGTACTGAGGGCAGGGTTAGGGAGACCAGGACCCACTTCTGAAGCATCCAGAAGGGTTCCCAGAAGAGAGGGACAGGTCAGCGGCAGCTGAGGAGTCCAGGAGGCTAAGGAGGAACAGCAAGCCAGGGACAGAGGCGACGAGAGCTGGTCCTGGCTGAGAGAGAACAACATACCGGACACTGGGATCCGAGGCTGTCAGAATTGCAAGTCCTGCAGCAGATCATCTACTTGCGAGGGATTTTAGGTCCCTTGGCCTAAGAAGCCTGGAAGCTCCGCCACACAGAGGGACCGGTACAGCACAGACAAGCTATAGGTACCTAGGGCCCGAGTCGCAAGCCATACAGGCGTAGTACACGGCCAGCTCAGGGACGTGGGCTATCATACCACTAAAGGGGGAGATAGTCAGCAAGGGCAGAGAGAGAACGGTAGGCCTACCCACTCACCCTGACCAGTGGAGCTCGCCCGAATGCCCTCAGACACCCAGGTCCATTCCTCCCTGTACTCCTGGTGGGTCTGTGATAAGATCTGCAGTAAAAGACCCTGGACTGCATTATTGGACTCTGTGTGATTACTGCTGCGCCTGCACCATCACCCCCAGCATCCTATTACACTGCCCTGAGGCTACACTCCTCCCATGGGGAGTTGTACTATTCCCTGCTGCACCCCCAACACCAGCCTCAGCGGTCTGCCCCGCAGCAGCGGTCCTCCCTGACCGCAATCCACAGGTGGCGTAGTCGGACTTTCAAAACCTACAAATACACTGCCACAGCATTTGGTCTGACCACCCTGAGCCACGGGACCGGGTCGCCACTACTACTCCCAGCATTGCCCTGTTGTCCGGTTCCGAGAGCCCCTCGGCCCAGGGGGCGAGTCACTACAAGTAAGGATAGACGATACAATAAGCTCTATCGTAACATGTAGCAGCGAGTCAGCGGAATGTATCAATTCTAATATTGAGCAGAATTGATTTCAGCCTGTTGATTTTTCCCTCCAGAACAGTGGAGGGCTCCTCGGGAAAATAAATTGGCCATCCCTGGTATAACGTAATACTAAAATCTCACAATTTATGAGAGAAAACTGTATTTTATAACGATGCTTCCGTGCATCAATCGAGAGAACTTCTTTTCATCAGACGACCCCTTTATCACCTATCCAAGGTGATCGGTGGTGTCCAACAGCTTAGAGCGGCACTGATGGGCAGAATGCGGCACTTTTATCACTTTTGGAATTGGGCAGCGGTGCACATGCTCAGTCTGACCTCCATTCTTGCCCTTTGGGGCTGCAGAGCGCTCTGCTTTTTCCAACAGCTCCATTGAGAATGAATGGATCAGTGGTCGGGCATCCAACCAGACGCTCCATTTTGTAACAGGGATAGAAATAGATGAGAAGATGCACTTAACTGTTTGGCCGCAGCAAGAGTGCATCGAGTGCCTGTGCTTGGTTTGAACAGTCATTCTGTGCTGACAGAGTCCCTTTAAGGCCTCAAACCTATTAGATAATTGTCAGCCCTACATTGTTTCTGGGCAGACAGTTACACAAGATTATGTCCCATTTCATGAAGATTGGCCTTTTACACGCCTGTTTTAGTGAAGGATTAGCTGGAAAAACCTGCGGCGCTGTTAAACCTCTCCCCAAGAAGCTCCGCAAGGCTTCAAAATTTTGCCGGTGCTGGTCAAGACTGGTGGACACATGGGAAAAGTCAAATTTTGACAAAGTTGAACAATCTGCATTGTGTGTAATATTTTATGATACAATAAATGATTAGAAAAATGCAAGTTTTATTAATGAGAAAAAAACTGAACTTTGCAGAATTTGTTGGCGACATAGAAATATGTAAAAAATATAAAAGTGTAAAAAATTTTTTACAATTTTTGATGCTTACATTAAAAACTTGAGCAATTCCCCCAAAAATCATTAGAGCCATGAAATCAATACATATACAGATGAAACCAGAAGTTTCCATCCACTATATAAAGAGACACATCTGCATGTTTTTATCAATATCTGACATGAAATCAGAATAAACCTTTCCCGTTTTAGGTCAATTAGGATTACCATCATTTTTGATATTTTCCAAATGCCAGAATAATGAGAGAGAGAATGTTTTAAGGCATTTTTATTACTTACTGCAAAGTCTTAACATTATTCTAATCCCCAATCAGTCTGCATATTTGTTCACTACACAATACAATCCCATAATTTCTGCCTATTCACATCTTAGTATTATGTATGATCAGGTTAGAGTGTATGGCTGCTGAGCGCTAGCATTTATGGGCGCCTCCCCCTGACCTTGGCTGTTTCTGGCTCTTAGACCCTGCTGGCACGCACTGCCGTCATGTCCGTGACTGCACTGCCGGCTTGCGGGTCAAATGCCAGAAGCCGCAGAGTCACATGTATTGGGGCGGGCACAGAATGTCTCACGCCGTATACCAGCCAGAACACATACCGGAAAGTCAGGTGACACACTTTTTCTCTCCGGCTCGGTTCATGATTGGATTAGGCTCCCTACATAACATCTGGCGTTCCCCTCCCTGGCACGACCCCTGAGGAAGTGTTGATGAAACGCGCGTCGGGGTGGAGGGACGCGTGTTTACCCTGCCTAGAAGCTGCCATTCTAACCAGGTATTTCTTTCTCATGATGTGTTGAGCTGTTTTGTCTATTTGTGGACAGTGCCACTATTACACTATAGTTATTCTATGGGACCGTACCCAGCCTCTTTTATGTACCCAGTCTCCCCTGATAGATATACTAACATTATTAACTGCTATATGCATTAGTTTCTTTGAGGCTGGAAACAATACGTTATATTTATCTAAGCACTTTGCACTTTTTTTCTGGACAGTCGACTCTATATCATCATATGCACTGCCGCTTTACATTTTATAGGCGTATCTCAAACTCATCAGTGATAGTCTAGTGACCGTTATAATAGCATATGCATTTCTTTCTTTCTATTTTTGCCACATGAGCGGTTATTCAGGTTGAAATGTTTTGCAATGCATTTGTATAGTCACATTATTTCAGTAATGGGGTAATATATGGTTATTACTCTTGCTGCGCAGATATAGAATCATAGAATCATAGAATGGTAGAGTTGGAAGGGACCTCCTGGGTCATCTGGTTCAACCCCCTGCTCAAAGCAGGATTCACTAGATCATCTCAGACAGATGTCTGTCCAGCCTCTGTTTGAAGACGTCCATTGAAGGGGAACTCACCACCTCTCGTGGCAGCCTGTTCCACTCATTAATCACCCTAACTGTCAAAAAGGTTTTTCTAATATCTAATCTGTGTCTCCTCCCATTTAGTTTCATCCCATTGCTTCTAGTCTTTCCTTGTGCAAATGAGAATAAAGATGATCCTTCTACAATGTGACAGCCTTGACATATTTGTAGACAGCTATTAAGTCTCCTCTCAGTCTTCTTTTTTGCAAGCTAAACATTCCCAAATCCTGCAACCGTTCCTCATAGGACATGGTTTGCAGACCAGTCACCATTCTGGTCGCTCTTCTCTGAACTTGCTCCAGTTTGTCTATGTCTTTTTTAAAATGTGGTGCCCAAAACTGTACACAGTATTCCAGATGAGGTCTGACCAAAGAGGAGTAAAGACCGATAATGACTTCACGTGATCTAGACTGTATGCTTCTGTTAATACATCCCAGAATTGTATTTGCCTTTTTTGCTGCTGCATCACACTGTTGACTCATGTTCAGTCTATGATCTATTAGTATACCTAAGTCTTTTTCACATGTACTGTTGCTTAGCTCTATTCCTCCCATTCTGTATATGCTTTTTTCATTTTTATTGCCCAGATGTAGTACTTTGCATTTTTCCCTGTTAAAAAACATTCTGTTGGTTGCTGCCCACTGCTCCAGTTTATTTAAGTCTTTTTGAATCCTCTCTCTCTCTTCTCTAGTATTAGCTATCCCTCCTAGCTTTGTGTCATCAGCAAATTTAATCAGTTTACCCTCAATTCCTTCAGGAATAGGGTACAGCATTTGTTTGTCCCTCACATTTGAGGCTCCTGGTATTTTAATTATTGTTATTTTATGTTCTAATAAAATTATATTGTTAATATTATTTGAAGTGTTCATGTTTTTGTTTATCCTACCAGGGTTCTGGTTATAGCAGAATCAATTTTTGATATATATAAAGTCAAAAGTTTACATACATTTCATTAGTATTTGGTACCATCACCCTTAAACTGAATGACTTGGGTCAAACTTTTGGGATATCCTTCCACAAGCTTCTCACAATAGTTGGTCGGAATTTGGACCCATTCCTCTTGGCAAAACTGGTGTAACAGATCCAGGTTTGTAGGTCGCCTTGCTCGCAGCAAGAGTGCCCATAAATTTTCAATAGGATTGCAATCAGAGCTTTGTGATGGCCACGCCAAAACATTGACTTTGTTATTCTTAAGCCACTTTGTTCCCATTTTGTCAATATGTGACACCCCAGGGGTCTGGTTGCCACAGTGATAGAGATATTACGTCTGAGAGCAGGTGGGAGGTCTCTTGGTCAGGAATCCTATGCATGCCACACCTCCTGCCCAGTCCTGGGAGGGGAAGGACTTCCCCTATATAAACCTGGGGCTGAGGCAGGGTTGGGGAGTTCAGAGGGAGAGTTCAGCCAGGAGGGCTGACAGGGAGCTGTGGCTCCGGCTGGGCCCAGCTCCTGGGCCATGCCAGAAGTAGAGACAGAGAAGAGAAGCAGCTATGGGAAGAAACAACAGGAGCTCTGTGGGAGCAGTGTTACAAGGAGTCAGGGGCTGGCAGCTGCAGAGCTCGCCCTGACTGAGAAGATTTCTTACCGGACCCGGAGTCCGAGGCTGTGGGGACTAACTCCTACCCAGCAGCAGAATCCGTCAGGCAGGGGATTTCAGGTCCTCTGGCCAAGAAACCCGAAGGCACGGTCACACGCATGGGACCAGCACCGCCGTCGTGGAGCGGAAGCTACTAGAAGGCCACGAGTCACCGGCCATACGGGTGAGCACCACACGGTACACTCAGGGACGTGGGCTACTTATACCCGCCTCTAGCAAGGTAGCCAGAAGAGTACAGTTAGTTTGGGAGGCCTACAACTCCGCCTGGTCAGGGGAGATCCCATCTGCTCAAGGACTGACCAGGCCCCAATCGCTAGCCAGTACTCCGGGAGGGTCTATCTTTGTCTCCAGTAAAGACCCTGAACTACACCGTACCGTCTCCGAGTGGTTCCTGCTACCCCCATCATCCACGTCGGCTGCCCTGAGGCCATACCCCTCCCGTTGGGGGTTATACTATCACGCTGCACAATCCTACCACCGGCCTCAGCGGTCTGCCCTGCAGCAGCAGCTCCTTAGCTGTACTCAACGGGTGGCGTAGTCGTCCAACATCTACCGCTGATACAGCGCCACTTAGTCTGACTCCCTGGGCACGGACCGGGTCACCGCCACGAGACTACAACCCTCAACAGATCCGGCTCCGGGTAAGCTCCCGCGTGCGCAACGCTGCGCGACACCGGCCCAGGGGTGCGTCAACTTTTGGCGTAGTCGGCAGGATCTCGTGCCCGCAACCACCGGGTACTGCGTGCCTGAAAAAGACTGTTCAAACTTACCAGTGGTGAAGATTCCCGCCATCCGGCGCCATCTTCTGTCTTCTTCCCGCCATCCGCGAAGTTTTCCCGCCATCCGGCGCCATCTTCTGCCTTCTTCCCGCCATCCGTGGAGTTTTCCCGCCGTTGGACGCCATCTTGAAGACGCCGCGCGGGAAGAAGAGGGACGTGGACTCCGAAAGCGCGCGAGAACTGAAGCCCCGCCTCACGTCCGGACGTTGCGTAAGGTCCTGGAAGGAGCCCAGCAGACGCCGACGTCACAGGAGCGCGACGGAAGGTCCTCAACCCTGACGATCCACTGCGGAGCCGCGGCCTACGGAAGAGGATCATCGCAAGGTAGGCCACGGTCCACTAGGGGGGAGAAGGATGTCGGATACGGAGGAGAGCTTCACCGCTTCAACCCCCGCCAGCGCCACCGCTGTTGCGGTCATGCCTTTCACCATGCCCTATATCCCGGGGGCAGCCTGGCTACCCCAGTACTCAGGGGAGTCACATACCCTGCATGACTTTAGAGAAAAGCTGGATAGCCTCTTCCAGGTGTATCCCCTCACAGAGGAGCAAAACGTGAGCATCCTGGTGGCCCAATTAACCGGGGCAGCCCAAAGGGAGGTAAAGTCCTGGCCACCTGGGAGGAGGACTGTCGCAGAGATACTAACCCAGCTAACCGAGGAGGAGCTGCAGTACTACCAATACGAGGAAAGCCAAGAGGACCCGGACGGGTCTGAGGACTACCCTCAGGAGGGAGCACAAAGAGGACATAGCTACTGAAGGGAAGTAGCGTGAATAAAGAGCTGTAAATAGTTACCCGTAAGGGTACAAGGACTGCTGCTAATTAAAATATGGTCCCCGTTGGGATTAGTGAATTGTTCCCCATGTGCCCCTATCTTAAACCAGGCTGAGGACTGTGAGCAGCCATTCCTTATCCCCACTGGCCGAGGACTGAGAGCGGCCATATCCTGTAAATAATTATGTGTTTCTAGTAATTTATGGGAGTCTTTGGTGGATTTACCGGGAATCCTTTGTACATGGTTGGAGCGTAACCCAGGAATGGACTAAAGACTGTTAAGGACTCGGGGCAGGACAGACCCCTACCTGGTTACGTCTCCCTGTTTTGGTGAAATGGACACCTTGCTTTTCTTCAAAAACTGCACCCGGTTGCGGACACGCCGTGACCATCTTTATGTGTTTTTCTTATTGTATTATTATTGTTTATACCTTGTTATGTTTTTCTAAAAATATGTTTAGTCCCGGAGTACTAAATTTCACTATGGGGGAATGTGACACCCCAGGGGTCTGGTTGCCACAGTGATAGAGATATTACGTCTGAGAGCAGGTGGGAGGTCTCTTGGTCAGGAATCCTATGCATGCCACACCTCCTGCCCAGTCCTGGGAGGGGAAGGACTTCCCCTATATAAACCTGGGGCTGAGGCAGGGTTGGGGAGTTCAGAGGGAGAGTTCAGCCAGGAGGGCTGACAGGGAGCTGTGGCTCCGGCTGGGCCCAGCTCCTGGGCCATGCCAGAAGAAGAGACAGAGAAGAGAAACAGCTATGGGAAGAAACAACAGGAGCTCTGTGGGAGCAGTGTTACAAGGAGTCAGGGGCTGGCAGCTGCAGAGCTCGCCCTGACTGAGAAGATTTCTTACCGGACCCGGAGTCCGAGGCTGTGGGGACTAACTCCTACCCAGCAGCAGAATCCGTCAGGCAGGGGATTTCAGGTCCTCTGGCCAAGAAACCCGAAGGCACGGTCACACGCATGGGACCAGCACCGCCGTCGTGGAGCGGAAGCTACTAGAAGGCCCCGAGTCACCGGCCATACGGGTGAGCACCACACGGTACACTCAGGGACGTGGGCTACTTATACCCGCCTCTAGCAAGGTAGCCAGAAGAGTACAGTTAGTTTGGGAGGCCTACAACTCCGCCTGGTCAGGGGAGATCCCATCTGCTCAAGGACTGACCAGGCCCCAATCGCTAGCCAGTACTCCGGGAGGGTCTATCTTTGTCTCCAGTAAAGACCCTGAACTACACCGTACCGTCTCCGAGTGGTTCCTGCTACCCCCATCATCCACGTCGGCTGCCCTGAGGCCATACCCCTCCCGTTGGGGGTTATACTATCACGCTGCACAATCCTACCACCGGCCTCAGCGGTCTGCCCTGCAGCAGCAGCTCCTTAGCTGTACTCAACGGGTGGCATAGTCGTCCAACATCTACCGCTGATACAGCGCCACTTAGTCTGACTCCCTGGGCACGGACCGGGTCACCGCCACGAGACTACAACCCTCAACAGATCCGGCTCCGGGTAAGCTCCCGCGTGCGCAACGCTGCGCGACACCGGCCCAGGGGTGCGTCAAATATGCTTCGGGTCATTGTCCATTTGGAATACCCATTTCCGCCCAAGCTTTAACTTCCTGGCTGATGTCTTGAGATGTTGCTTCAGTATTGCCACATAATCTTCTTTTCTCATGGTGTCATCTATTTAGTGAAGTGAACCAGTCCCTCCTGCAGCAAATCAACCCCAGATCATGATGCTGCCACCCCCATGTTTCACAGTTGGGATGGTGTTCTTTGGCTTCCAAGCTTCTCCCTTTTTCCTCCAAACGTAGCGATGGTCATTATGCCAAAAAAGTTCAATTTTAGTTTCATCAGACCACAGACATGTCTCCAAAAATTAAGGTCTTTGTTCCTGTGTGCATTTGCAAACATTAATTTGGCTTTTTTATGTTTCTTTTGGAGTAATGGCTTCTTCCTGGCAGAGTGGCCTTTCAGCCCATGTTAATACAGTACTCGTTTCACTGTGGTTATTGACACAATCTTACCAGCTTCCGCCATCATCTTCACAAGGTCTCTTGCTTTTGTCCTTGGGTTGATATGCACATGTCGGACCAAAGCACGTTCATCTCTGGGACACAGAACCCGTCTCCTTCCTGAGCGATAAGATGGCAGTACATTCCCATCTTGTTTGTACTTGCGTATAATTGTTTGTACAGATGAACGAGGCACCGTCAGGTATCTTGAAATTGTATCTAAGGATGAGTCAGACTTGTGCAAGTCCACAATTCTCTTCCTGATATCTTCGCTGATTTCTTTAGACTTTCCCATGATACTACAGAAATAAGCAGTGTGTTTCAGGTGTGCATTAAAATACATCTACACGTGTGTCTCTAATTAACTCAGATGTTGCCAAAAAAACTATTAGAAGCTTCCAAACACATTACATCATCATATGGGCAGTCCAGAATTGTTTAAAGGCATAGTAATCTTAGTGTGTGTAAACTTTTGACTTTGCAGTAAGTAATAAAAATGACTTAAACATTCTCTCTCTCTCTCATTATTCTGGCATTTGGCAAATTTTAAAAATTATGGTAATCCTAATTGACCTAAAACGGGAAAGGTTTATTCTGATTTCATGTCAGATATTGAGAAAAACATGCAGATGTGTCTTTTTATATAGTGTATGTAAACTTCTGGTTTCAACTGTGTGTGTGTGTGTATGTATATATGTATATATTACACATACAGTTATGGCCGAAAGTGTTCACTCCCTTGAAATTGTTTCAGAAAATGAAGTATTTCTCCCAATTATTGCAGTTACATCTGTTTTGCTATACACACTTTATTTTCTTTGTGTGTATTGCAACAACACAAAAAAAGCAGAAAAAAAGGCAAATTGGACATAATTTCACACACAGCCCCAAAAATGGTCTGAAGAAAATTGTTGGCACCCTCAACTTTAATATTTGGTTGCTCACCCTTTGGAATAAAATAACTGCAATCAATCGCTTCCTATAACCATCAACAAGCTTCTTACACCTCTCAGCTGGAATTTTGACCACTCTTCTTTTGTAAACTGCTCCATGTCTCTCATAGTTGCTGCTACTTCATACCTCTCCAGCGCTATGTTTCCATCCATTTCTGCGGGCTTCTTGAAGTATGTTTTGGGTCATTCTCCTGGAAGAACCATGACCTAGGACGCAAACCCAGCTTTCTGACACTGGGCACTACATTGCGACCCAAAATCCGTTGGTAATCTTCAGATTTCATGATGCCTTGCACACAGTCAAGGCACCCAGTGCATGAGGCAGCAAAACAACCACAAAACGTCTTTGAACTTACACCATATTTGACTGTAGGTAGTGTGTTCTTTTCTTTGTAGGCATTATTCCATTTTCCGTAAACAGTAGAATGATGTGCTTTACCAAAAAGCTCTGTCTTGGTCTCATCTGTCGAAAAGATGCGTTCCCAGAAGGATTTTGGCTTGCATACATTTTGGCACACTTCAGTGTAGCTTTTTATGTCTCTGTGTCAGCAGTGGGGTTCTCTTGGGTCTCCTGCCTTAGCGCTTATTTGCGCTAACACTGATGCACCCTGAGCTTGCAGGACAACTTTGAATTTCTTTGGAACTTGATTGGCACTGCTTATCCATCATCCGGACTATCCTGCGTTGCAACCTTTCATCAATTTTTCTCTTCCATCCACGTCCAGGGAGATTAGCTACAGTGCCATGACTTGTAAGCTTCTTAATTATGTTTCGCACCGTGGACAAAGGGACATCAAGATCTCTGGAGATGGAATTGTAACTTTGAGATTGTTGATATTTTTCAACAATTTTGGTTCTCAAGTACTCAGACAGTTCTCTTCTCTTTCTGTTCTCCATACTTAGTGTGGCACACACAGACACAATGCAAAGATTGAGTCAACTTCTCCACTTTTTATCTGGTTTCAGGTGTGATTTTCATATTGCTCACACCTGTTACTTGCCACAGGTTAGTTTGAATGAGCATCACATGCTTGAAACAAAGTTGTTCACCCACAATTTTGGAAAGGTGCTATCAATTTTGTCCTGCCCATTTTTGGGGTTTTGTATGAAATGATGTCCAATTTGCCTTTTTTCCTTTTGTTTGTTTTTTTCTTTTGTTCCAATACACACAAAGAATATTAAACATGTGTATAACAAAACATGTGTAATTGCAATAATTTTCTGGGAGAAATACTTCACTTTCTGGAACAATTTCAAGATTGCCAACACTTTCGGCCGTGGCCATATATAGTAGCTGAGTACAGGCGGCTGCTGGGGCCCCTGATACCATTACTATGTGGCCCTTACACCTGATACACAGTGGTGGCCAAAAGTATTGGCACCCCTGCAATTCTGTCAGATAATACTCAGTTTCTTCCTGAAAATGATTGCAATCACAAATTCTTTGGTATTATTATCTTCATTTTATTTTCTTGCAAAGAAAATACACAAAAGAGAATGAAACAAAAATCAAATCAATGATCATTTCACACAAAACTCCAAAAATGGGCCAGACAAAAGTATTGGCACCCTCAGTCTAATACTTGGTTGCACAACCTTTAGCCAAAATAATTGCGAACAACCGCTTCCGGTAACCATCAATGAGTTTCTTACAATGCTCTGCTGGAATTGTAGACCATTCTTCTTTGGCAAACTGCTCCAGGTCCCTGATATTTGAAGGGTGCCTTCTCCAAACTGCCATTTTGAGATCTCTCCACAGGTGTTCTATGGGATTCAGGTCTGGACTCATTGCTGGCCACCTTAGAAGTCTCCAGTGCTTTCTCTAAAACCATTTTATAGTGCTTTTGGAAGTGTGTTTTGGGTCATTGTCCTGCTGGAAGACCCATGACCTCTGAGGGAGACCCAGGTTTCTCACACTGGGCCCTACATTATGCTGCAAACTTTGTTGGTAGTCTTCAGACTTCATAATGCCATGCACACGGTCAATCAGTCCAGTGCCAGAGGCAGCAAAGCAACCCCAAAACATCAGGGAACCTCCGCCATGTTTGACTGTAGGGACCGTGTTCTTTTCTTTGAATGCCTCTTTTTTTTCCTTGTACACTCTATGTTGATGCTTTTTCCCAAAAAGCTCTACTTTTGTCTCATCTGACAAAAGAACATTCTTCCAAAACGTTTTAGGCTTTCTCAGGTAAGTTTTGGCAAACTCCAGCCTGGCTTTTTTATGTCTCGGGGTAAGAAGTGGGGTCTTCCTGGGTATCCTACCATACAGTCCCTTTTCATTCAGACGCCGACGGATAGTACGGGTTGACACTGTTGTACCCTCGGACTGCAGGGCAGCTTGAACTTGTTTGGATGTTAGTCGAGGTTCTTTATCCACCATCCGCACAATCTTGCGTTGAAATCTCTTGTCAATTTTTCTTTTCCGTCCACATCTAGATAGGTTAGCCACAGTGCCATGGGCTTTACACTTCTTGATGACACTGCGCACGGAAGACACAGGAACATTCAGGTCTTTGGAGATGGACTTGTAGCCTTGAGATTGCTCATGCTTCCTCACAATTTGGTTTCTCAAGTCCTCAGACAGTTCTTTTGTCTTCTTTCTTTTCTCCATGCTCAATGTGGTACACACAAGGACACAGGACAGAGGCTGAGTCAACTTTAATCTGTTAGAACCCTCCTGTTAGTTTTTGCTATCTTGTGTTTTGCGGTCACGTGACTAGCTGCCTATATATTCCAGCTCCGCCCTTCTGGCTTTGCTGGACTTCAGTGTTTTTTGCCTGTCTCTCTAGCCAGGTGCTTCGGTGCCTATCTCTGTCTAGTTTGCTTGGTCCTCTGGACCTCTAGTACTTTTTGTTCAGTTTGTATTTTTGCTCTGCAACAACTTCTGTTAGGAGGATTCCATTTTTTGTCCCAGTCCTTAGCTCTTTTAGGGACCCCTCCCTTTATTCTATAGGTCTCTGTTCAGACTAGCCGAGGACGAAAGCGGGTCTGTTCACAAGGAACAGGCTGCCCGCTACATCGTAGGGATTCAGCTTAGTCTTACTGTAGGGACAGCTTTTCCCTTTCTTTCCTTAGTTTATGTTGCAGATCATAACATAATCCATGTTAACTGGCTGCAAGTGTGATTTAGTTATTGCCAATTGTATCCAATTTGGCTTTAGGACAATTCTTTTTGTGTTTTTTCATTGAAGACAAATTAAATGAAGATAATAAGACCAAAGAATTTGTGATTGCAATCATTTTCAGGAAGAAACTGAGTATTATCTGACAGAATTGCAGGGGTGCCAATACTTTTGGCCACCACTGTATAGGAGCTGAGTACAGGCGGCTGCTGGGGCCCCTGATACCATTACTATGTGGCCCTTACACCTGATATATAGGAGCTGAGTACAGGCGGCTGCCGGGGCCCCTGATACCATTACTATGTGGCCATTACACCTGATATATAGGAGCTGAGTACAGGCGGCTGCTGGGGCCCCTGATACCATTACTATGTGGCCCTTACACCTGATATATAAGGGCTGAGTACAGGCGGCTGCTGGGGCCCCTGATACCATTACTATGTGGCCCTTACACCTGATATATAGGAGCTGAGTACAGGCGGCTGCCGGGGCCCCTGATACCATTACTATGTGGCCCTTACACCTGATATATAGGAGCTGAGTACAGGCGGCTGCTGGGGCCCCTGATACCATTACTATGTGGCCCTTACACCTGATATATAAGGGCTGAGTACAGGCGGCTGCTGGGGCCCCTTATACCATTACTATGTGGCCCTTACACCTGATATATAGGAGCTGAGTACAGGCGGCTGCTGGGGCCCCTGATACCATTACTATGTGGCCCTTACACCTGATATATAGGAGCTGAGTACAGGCGGCTGCTGGGGCCCCTGATACCATTACTATGTGGCCCTTACACCTGATATATAGGAGCTGAGTACAGGCGGCTGCCGGGGCCCCTGATACCATTACTATGTGGCCCTTACACCTGATATATAGGAGCTGAGTACAGGCGGCTGCTGGGGCCCCTGATACCATTACTATGTGGCCCTTACACCTGATATATAGGAGCTGAGTACAGGCGGCTGCCGGGGCCCCTGATACCATTACACTGGTGCCTTGTTATTAGGTCAATTCCATTATAAAACATTGTATCCGTCATTGTTGAGCTCTGCTGGGACTCTGTATCCCGCCTGCATTGCATAATGGGGCCCCTGAATACTCTGCACATAAGGGCCCATAGCTCTAATTATGTTGTTTGCAATAGTCGCCCTCCTGCCACCCTGTAATATCGGGTCCCTGCCTGGTGTGCCCCCTATGACTTAATGTCCCCCTGTACGACAGAGGGCACATTCACTCTGTCTGGACCATTATAGTCTATGGCCACGTCAGATCATATGCCCGAATCCCGTTCAGGTAAAGGCTGCAGCCACCGCAGCCATGCTGCCTTCAGTGCCCCGATCCTCCGCCACTGCCATTCCCCCCACCACCCAGAGCCACAGTATATATATATATATATATATATATATATATATATATATATATATACACTACTCAAAAAATAAAGGGAACCCTTAAACAACAGAATATAACTCCAAGTAAATCAAACTTCTGTGAAATCAAACTGTCCACTTAGGAAGCAACACTGATTGACGATCAATTTCACATGCTGTGGTGCAAATGGAATAGACAATAGATGGAAATTATTGGCAATTATCAAAACACTCTCAATAAAGGAGTGGTTCTGCAGGTGGGGACCACAGACAACATCTCAGTACCAATGCTTTCTGGCTGATGTTTTGGTCACTTTTGAATGTTGGTTGTGCTTTCACACTCGTGGTAGCTTGAGATGGACTCTACAACCCACAGAAGTTGCTCAGGTAGTTCAGCTCTTCCAGGATGGCACATCAATGCGAGCTGTGGAAAGAAGGTTTGCTGTGTCTGTCAGCGTAGTGTCCAGAGGCTGGAGGCACTACCAGGAGACAGGCCAGTACACCAGGAGACGTGGAGGGAGCCGTAGGAGGGCAACAACCCAGCAGCAGGACCGCTACCTCCGCCTTTGTGCAAGGAGGAACAGGAGGATCACTGCCAAAGCCCTGCAAAATGACCTCCAGCTGACCACAAATGTGGATGTGTCTGCAAAAACGGTTAGAAACCAACTCCATAAGGGTGGTATGAGGGCCCGACGTCCACAGATGGGGGTTGTACTCACAGCCCAACACCGTGCAGGACGCTTGGCATTTGCCACAGAACACCAGGATTGGCAAAGTGGCAACTGGCGCCCTGTGCTCTTCACAGATGAAAGCAGGTTCACACTGAGCACATGTGACAGACGTGACAGAGTCTGGAGACACCGTGGAGAACGATCTGCTGCCTGCAACATCCTTCAGCATGACCGGTTTGGCAGTAGGTGAGTAATGGTGTGGGGTGGCATTTCTTTGGAGGGCCGCACAGCCCTCCATGTGCTCGCCAGAGGTAGCCTGACTGCCATTAAGTACTGAGATGAGATCCTCAGACCCCTTGTGAGACCATATGCTGGTGCGGTTGGCCCTGGGTTCCTCCTAATGCAGGACAATGCCAGACCTCATGTGGCTGGAGTGTGTCAGCAGTTCCTGCAAGATGAAGGCATTGAAGTTATGGACTGGCCCGCCCGTTCCCCAGACCTGAATCCGATTGAGCACATCTGGGACATCATGTCTTGCTCCCTGGGACCCGTTCAAGATCCGGAAGGGAGCGAAACGGCCATCGTCCTCTCTCTCACTCCCCCGCACACCCTTAGGGGTCTCCATCCTATGCCGCCAGACAACATGTACTGTTAGTACTAATAAAGGACATCTTCGGAACTTTTGTTGAGTGCTACCTTTATTTTTGCTTCTGCATTACTAGACTGTTTACTTGGACATGCACCACCATGTATCCGGGAGTTTCATTTCATTGAATGAGAGGTGTATTTAAAGCAGAGGTGGTGCCGGATTTCTTCTCTTTTATTGCTCATTTGACATGTCTTGCTCCATGCACCAATGTCACGTTGCACCACAGACTGTCCAGGAGTTGGCGGATGCTTTAGTCCAGGTCTGGCAGGAGATCCCACAGGAGACCATCTGCAACCTCATCAGGAGCATGCCCAGGCGTTGTAGGGAGGTCATACAGGCACGTGGAGGCCACACACAATACTGAGCCTCATCAGGAGCATGCCCAGGCGTTGTAGGGAGGTCATACAAGCACGTGGAGGCCACACACAATACTCAGCCTCATCAGGAGCATGCCCAGGCGTTGTAGGGAGGTCATACAGGCACGTGGAGGCCACACACAATACTCAGCCTCATCAGGAGCATGCCCAGGCATTGTAGGGAGGTCATACAGGCACGTGGAGGCCACACACAATACTCAGCCTCATCAGGAGCATGCCCAGGCGTTGTAGGGTTGTCATACAGGCACGTGGAGGCCACACACAATACTCAGCATCATCAGGAGCATGCCCAGGCGTTGTAGGGAGGTCATACAGGCACGTGGAGGCCACACACAATACTTAGCCTCATCAGGAGCATGCCCAGGCATTGTAGGGAGGTCATACAGGCACGTGGAGGCCACACACAATACTGAGACTCATTTTGACTTTTTTTAAGGATATTACATCAAAGTTGGATCAGCCTGTAGTGTGTTTTTCCACTTTAATTTTGGGGGTGACTCCAAATCCAGGCCTCCATTGGTTAATAAATTTGATTTCCATTGATGATTTTTGTGTGATTTTGTTGTCAGAACAAAGTATTCAATGAGAATATTTCATTCATTCAGATCTAGGATGTGTTATTTGATTGTTCCCTTTATTTTTTTGAGCAGTGTATATATAAATATACCAGGATGGGGGATATTAACAGAATTGGGGGACATTACCCCTATAACAGTGTAAGCAGCAGACCCCCTCCCCCTTAACAGGGCATAATGACCACATTTTTTGCTTACATTTTTTTTCTATTTACCTACTCTAAAACCTAGGTACGTCTTATGGTCCGGTGCGTCTTATAGTCCGAAAAATTCGGTATATGCATTCAGTATATATATACTACTAGCTATTGAACCCGTTCTACGCCCGGGTGGACAGCATTTTTATTGGTATATGGTCTCCCATGCTGGTATGTGCTGCCCCCCTCCTTGTATTTGTGCTGTCCCCATCCTGTCCCCACCATCCAATCCTGGTATGCGTGGTACACCTCACCCCCAATCCTGGTATGCTTGACACCCCTCACCCCCAATCCTGGTATGCGTGGCACCCCTCACCCCCAATCCTGGTATGCGTGGCACCCCTCACGCCCTATCCTGGTATGCGTGGCACCCCTCATCCCCAATCCTGGTATACGTGGCACCCCTCATCCCTATCCTGGTATGCGTGGCACCCCTCATCCCTATCCTGGTATGTATGGTACCCCTCATCACTATCCTGGTGTGTATGGTTTCCCTCATCCTGGTATGCATGGTACGCCATCCCTCATCCCGGTATGCATGGCACTCCATCCCTCATCCCCAATCCCGGTATGCGTGGCACCCCTCATCCTCAATCCCGGCATGCGTGGCACCCCTCATCCCCAATCCCGGCATGCGTGGCACCCCTCATCCCCAATCCCGGCATGCGTGGCACCCCTCATCCCCAATCCCGGCATGAGTGGCACCCCTCATCCCAATCCTTGTATGTGTGGCACCCCTCATCCCCAATCCCGGTATGCGTGGCACCCCTCATCCCCAATCCCGGTATACATGGCACCCCTCATCCCCAATCCCGGTATGTGTGGCACCCCTCATCCCCAATCCCGGTATGCTTGGCACCCCTCATCCCTAATCCCGGTATGCGTGGCACCCCTCACCCCCAATCCCGGTATGCATGGCACCCCTCACCCCCCAATCCCGGTATGCGTGGCACCCCTCATCCCCAATCCCGGTTTGCGTGGCACCCCTCATCCCCCAATACCAATATGCGTGGCAACCCTCATCCCCAATCCCAGTATGCGTGGCACCCCTCATCCCCAATCCCGGTATGCATGGCACCCCTCATCCCCAATCCCGGTATGCGTGGCACCCCTCACCCTCAATCCTGGTATGCATGGTCCCCTCACCCCCCAATCCTGGTATGCGTGTTACCCCTCACCCCCCAATCCTGTTATGCGTGTTACCCCTCACCCCCCAATCCTGGTATGCGTGGCACCCCTCACTCCCCAATCCTGGTATGCGTGGCACCCCTAACCCCCCAAATCCTGGTATGCGTGGTACCCCTCACCGCCCAATCCTGGTATGTGTGGCACTCCTCACCCCCCAATCCTGGTATGTGTGGCACCCCTCACCGCCCAATGTTGGTATGCGTGGTACCCCTCACCCCCAATCGTGGTATGTGTGTTACCCCTCACCCCCCAAATCCTAGTATGCGTGGTACACCTCACCCCACAATCCTGGTATGTGTGGTACCCCTCACCCCCAATCTTGGTATGCGTGGTACCCCTCACCCCCAATCCTGGTATGTGTGGTACCCCTCACCTCCCAATCCTGGTATATGTGGTACCCCTCACCCCCCAATCCTGATATATGCATGGTCCCCTCACCCCACAATCCTGTTATGTGTGGCCCCCTCATCCCTTTCACACTGTACACACATACACAAAAAAAAACAGTTATACTCACCTTTCTTCTCTGTACTCCAGCACTGCTGCGTCCTCTTCTGCCGGAGGCCGAGGGAGAAGTGCAGCGCTGGAGCACCGCGCTGTCCGGCGCCATTTTTCTGAAGACACACTGTAAATGTGTCTTCAGTAAAATGGCGCCGGATAGCGCAATGCGCATGCGTCGATCTGACGCCTTCACTCCGCCCCCGGTCTCCAGCGAAGAGAGGCGCCGCGACAACGCTCCTCCCGGTCAGGTAAGTATGTAAGTATGGCGCCGGAGATCGCGGTATGCGTTCAGTGTCTACGCATCCCGCGATCTCCGGCGCCATACACCTCCTCTTACCTGTAACGGCTGGATGCCTGCTTCTCTCTGGAGCCAGGCTGCGCATCACACATGCGCAGTCTATCGAAGCTTCAGACAGAGACACGCATGCCGCCTTATATATACTATGGTAGATCGGCCCACTCAGTTGCACACAGAAGTAGCCACCGGAGCACTGTCTCCTTAAGTCTCTCACTGGTTTATTTGAAGATGCTGCATAAGCCAGTGAAGAGTTAGCAAAAATAAATACGTGCTTTCTGACCTAAGGAAAAACAAAACATAACATACAGCCGTGTTGCTGTGGGGATCTGCCCGCTCAGGAGAACAACCATCCACTAGTTCAGCTTTTCCTTCTCAGGACACAAAGCGCTGGAGTTCCTCTCTACAGCCCTACTGAACACTGAATGCCTTAGAAGGCCGTCTATATATATCCTAGTCCTCACCCAGGGGTGGAGATATGATGAATGACCTCCCAACCCGTTCTATGGTCGTTCACAAAAACCCAGCCCTTAAAATGGCCGATTAATCCCTCTCAACACATAGTGTGCTGGTGTAAAACTTATGGGTTTCAAATCACTGAAGCTAATAGCCTCAGTGAAACATACCTCCCCTCCAGCACTTTGCCAGTGACTTTGTCACCATGTATATATAATCAGCATACTGTATATATATTATAAGCATACTGTATATATCCTTTTAAAAGCAGAAGTGTTAATAAATTATTTTTATCAGTTAACAAAATGTAGAGTAAAGTTTGATGGATGAACCAAGATCTCAGTAATAATAATTGTATTTTTTTTTTATTAATAATAGGATAGAAGGGAGGGACAAAACCAGGAACAGAATCAGTAGGCAAACTTATAATCAGGAAAATAGCCGGGGTCAGATACCAGGTGATCAGTAACCGCCACGTCTGCGAGCAGTATGAATACCGCGGAGCCTGGTGACAGAGGTGATACTGAGATTGTCCCGGCAGAGATGTAACAGTCAGAAGGCCACCGGTAGATGGTGAAGGTCCTTCTGTACAGCTCCAGCAGTGATGGTGGATCTGCTGGACTTCAGGGAGCTGGATGCGGAGGTTTACCGTCTTTTAGATGTCTCTAGGGGAACGGTGACAACACGCAAATACGCGAGCAGCCCTGGATAATCCACGCCGGCAGGATGATAAGATCCGGCGGAAGATGGAACCTATGAGAAGAGAAGGAAATATAATGTAAGTGATTGGACTCCATATGACATGATACTACTGTGCGGTCACTGTGGCCGGACGGCAGAGGAATCTCATCACACAGAGGTCAGGGATCATCGTCAGCCATCATACATGTGACAATCCCATCTCCGACAGATGACATCTGCTCCACATGAATTATTCTCACTGACGACATCACACAACATGGAGATGACTCTCACACTTACCTCGTCTCTTTTTCCCCTTTTTCCCATTTTCTGATTTTTCGTCATCAGCTTGAAATTCTGATCAGAAAAAAGAAAAAACAACAACTCACTAAAGACATATTGTTATGGGGTCTGCATTGTATCGCTCCTGTATATAGTATATAGATTGTTCTAGTCCTTTCCCCTATAGTCCTGATAATCTGGTATTACACAATAGGGCAGAATAAGTCCTATATACCGGACATGACCTAATATGAGGGTCATTAGATGTGTCACTAATATGGAGCAGTGAGCGCCCTGTGTGCCGCCATGTGGTGCATACCTAATGAGCGATATTCTACTATAGGAGACGATGTCTCATTATGATGACAGAGGTTACTGGATGCAACAATGTATCACAGAATCCATGATAATACTGTACAAAGTTACAGAAATGGAGACACAGTATGGGCCCATGGGCAAAGTAATTGGGATCCATGGAACATAGATAACATAGGAGACCTATTACAGAAAAACCATGTGGAAATATTTCACCGTTGATGATAACATTCACATTGTTTGTGCTATAGAAATGTACATACCTGACAATGGGGACGAGGACGGCAAGCTGGTTATAGCATCGTCTCTAGCAGATTCAGGAGAAGATCCTTTCTGCCTGTTAGGAAGAAGAAAAACGTGTCAATCACAAGTAAATTCAGTATAAATGGGATTGTCTCACTAGAAGAACCCCAACTATAAGGCCTAATAGGACATATGAAAGTCATAGTGGGGAAGTCTCCTGCTCAAAACTACCTTCTATGGAGCAGAGCGGAAAGCAACTACCAATAATGGCCGGCATGTAATACTACATCTGTCCCACAATGTGGGCAATACTAACAATGCCTGACCGGCAGCAATTATGGGCTGTTATCTCCAGCGGATTCTGAAGTCAAAAGCGCAATGACCGCTGATCATGTGGCGGTGGATGCTGCATTCGATATGATGGTATTTATGTCCTATATTTGGTGTTGTGCACATATATTAGTCTGGAGCTCCCAGTAATGACTCCACAATCTACTTACATTTCTGAGATGTTTCTGCTGGATGCTGGGGTACACTCTGGAGGGGACTTGATAACGGTGGTACAGAGCTAAATAAGGACAAAAATAAGATATGAAATTCTATTTTTTACTTTTAGAGGTCTTTTTATGTATTCTGGATTTATTGATCACTTACTTTAGAAAGCCTTTTAGAGGATGTTGTAAAATTTTGGAAGAAAAGGCTCTCATTATCCTCACTTGTGTCCTCCTCCTCTGAGACAATAGGCTTGTCTGAATCAGCGTGATCTACAATACATAGGTAATGAAGTGTTATTAGTGGTTGTCAGTATAACACAGTCACCATTTATCACTACTATTAATGGGAACCGATTGTCACATATTATGGAAGATGAGACAAACAGCCGCTTAGTCTAGATGATGTCTTCTACTTACTGATAAATAAGCTGGTGTCCATATCTGACACCAGCCGAGGAATGTACTCTGGCTTCTGACTTAGAAGGTTTTCAAATTCTAAGTCACTCAGGAATGGATAACTCTTGATCTCAAATGCTCCTCCTGGAAAAAGAAAAACAAAAGTGATGCGGACATTGCTAGAGGCTGCTCCATATCTGAACAGTATATCTTAAGTAATGACAAAACCGAAGGAAACAAACTAAAAGTTATATTATGGAGAACTAGAAATAGGCAAGCAGATAGAGGAGTGCTGATCCTCATGGACAGGAGCGATGAGTCCTCGTTGTAAAAAGTGAATATTAATACTAATACAGTATATCAGTTACCTGTCCCAAGTCTTTGTGCAGGATTTGTTCTGAGCAGGTCATTAATGAGGTCCTGAGCATCGGGGGGAGGAGAGCGATCCCAATCCCAAATTATGTCTCCTGTTATATAGAAAATTACAGAAAATAAAACCTCTGTTTTGGACTGTAAGATAAAGTAGAGGAAATAAGTAAATTCATGTAACCAGTCAAAGCAATGATCGGATTATTCTACTTACCAGTGACAATATTTTTATAGAGCTCAGATAGGGAATCCCCATGAAATGGTACATATCCCACCAGAAACTCATGCAGGATGATCCCCATTGACCACCAGTCCGCAGGTCTTCCATAGCCTTTCTTCAGGATGATTTCTGGGGCCATGTAGAGCGGGGTGCCACAGTCCTGGAAACCAACAGAAGATAAAGATAAGAATCGATGAAATGATTATTATGACAAGTTCTCTACATAAAAAGCCAATGACAGAAGATAAAATATCAGTGGAAAAGTTCTCTAGAAATGAAGAACGTAGAGAAGAGACAATAGTGTGATGAGATTTGTAAAGAACCATCTAAGTTCCTGTAAGTGATGCCAACCTCATGGTCCTGGAACTCTCTGGCGATGTCCTCCAATGATTCCCTGTGGGTGTTGGTTTCTGGTATCATGACACCAACTTTTGAAATCCCAAAATCGGCGACTTTAATGTGTCCAGCCGGTGTAATCAGGAGGCTGTGAAAGAGAAGATGGTTTTAGTCTCACAGGCTGTGTGGTAATAAATAACTTCCCCCCTTTATTATACTACAGGGGGCACTTACTTCTCTGGTTTCAGGTCTCTATGCAACACACCATAGCTGTGCAGGTATTCCACAGCAAGTATCGCTTCTGCAAAATACAGACGGGCCAAGGGGACAGATAAAGGACCCCTGGTGCTTAGGAGGGTCCCACAGTCTCCACCTATAGAAGAAAGGAAATATGAGCGGTGAGGGGTTTATACAGCAGATCACCACGATGGATCATGAGAAGTGAGCGGAGACATTGGGGCAGGAGAGAATATATACAGATATAATGTATAGAGCACAGAATATTAGTCTGAGGTCATGGTGAGATGTCGTCCATGTCACTAATAGAGTGATGTCTCATCTCGTCTACAGCTGGCGATACTGACGTGCTCAGTGCGGACATACAGGGAGATCACACACATCAATGACTTTCCATAATATCTATAGTAAATGCTCTGCGGGGATGTAACCGTCCACGGGGACAAGTCCTAATGATATGAGCGGTGATAAGATGTCAGCAGACATGGGCTGAATATAATACATGTACATGTCCTACCTCCTACATACTCCATGACCATACACAGGTGAGATCTAGTAGGGAAGGAGCAGAGCATGGAGGCCACAAAGGGACAGTCAGCGAATGTCAGGATGTCCCTCTCCAGATAGGCCCCTTCCACATGTTTTGGAGTATCCAGGTCCCGCTTGGAAATTTTCTTCATAGCGAAGATCTTCTGTGAGTCTTTATGGTGAACTAAGTGGACGGACCTGGAGAGAAGAAGAAACCATGGTTTATAGTGAATCCTTATTAACAGTCCGTCTATAGAAGTCATTATATGATCTTCTGTACTAATGTTTAATACCAGAAGTCCGACCATTACTGGAAATCCACATCTAGAAATACATGAAATAATACTACATAGACCATCTATGGGAGGGTCTGCACAATGCCACGTCTGCCAGACCCTCACCCAGGTCACATTATCATCTATGGGAAGTCTGCACAATGCCACGTCTGCCAGACCCTCACCCAGGTCACATTATTACCTGTGGGAAGTCTGCACAATGCCACGTCTGCCGGACACTCACTCAGGTCACATTATCACCTGTGGGAGGTCTGCACAATGCCACATCTTCCACACCCTCACCCAGGTCACATTGTCACCTATGGATGTCTGCACAATGCTACGCCTGCCATACCCTCACCTAGGTCACATTATCACCTATGGGAAGTCTGCACAATGCCACGTCTGCCAGACCCTCACCCAGGTCACATTATCACCTTTCACCTCAGATCATGTCCCTATGATAACACTGAATGGCAGAGCACAGAGGCTGAAGCATTGTCATAGGGAACCCTGAGAAATGTGGCTTATGCCAACTGAAATCTCACCCAAAAGATCCGCTGCTGATCAGCTTAGATGTTTCATAGTCGCTCATACGCGGCTTTCTCGCCGGGATCAATGATTCCATCAAGTCCTAGAAAAGAAGAAGAAGAAGAAATGATATTAAGATCTAGAAGCTGCTGGAGAAAATCTCCAGATGCAGAAACGTCTCCTCCTATATTATGTCCCAGCTGATGTCACTGATCCGATAGGTGAGCAGAAACCTGCTGACGGATTCCCTATAATATAAACGCTATTATCTAATGCAATAGTGTCATCTCCTCTAATAATAGAGGCGTCCCCTGGTTATATGGGGGATAATACTGGACGGGTCATTCACACCCCGTGATCTGGTGATACACAGACATCTACCTCTATAATACTTACACCGGCAGGTTCTTGGATCTCCGGGATCTCTAAGATTACACTGTCAGGATCCAACAGCTCAGTTGTTTCTAAAATAGTGATAAAATGATGAAGAAATAAAATGTATTAGAGGATATTAATCCTACAGACATAATACAGCAATATAATGGAGAAATGACTATTCTGTTTGGAGGACTATGTGGGGCCCATTATACTGTATGGAGGGCTATGTGGGGCCATTATACTGTATGGAGGACTATGTGGTGCCCATTATTCTGTATGGAGGGCTATGTGGGGCCATTATACTGTATGGAGGACTATGTGGTGCCCATTATTCTGTATGGAGGGCTATGTGGGGCCCCTTATTCTGTATGGAGGACTATGTGGGGCCCATTATTCTGTATGGAGGACTATGTGGGGCCATTATTCTGTATGGAGGACTATGTGGGGCCCATTATACTGTATGGAGGACTATGTGGGGCCCATTATTCTGTATGGAGGGCTATGTGGTGCCCATTATTCTGTATGGAGGGCTATGTGGGGCCCATTATACTGTATGGAGGACTATGTGGGGCCAATTATACTGTATAGAGGACTATGTGGGGCCCATTATTCTGAATGGAGGGCTATGTGGTGCCCATTATACTGTATGGAGGGCTATGTGGGGCCCATTATTCTGTATGGAGGACTATGTGGGGCCCATTATACTGTATGGAGGACTATGTGGGGCCCATTATTCTGTATGGAGGACTATGTGGGGCCATTATTCTGTATGGAGGACTATGTGGGGCCCATTATACTGTATGGAGGACTATGTGGGGCCCATTATTCTGTATGGAGGGCTATGTGGTGCCCATTATTCTGTATGGAGGGCTATGTGGGGCCCATTATACTGTATGGAGGACTATGTGGGGCCAATTATACTGTATAGAGGACTATGTGGGGCCCATTATTCTGAATGGAGGGCTATGTGGTGTTCATTATACTGTATGGAGGGCTATGTGGGGCCCATTATTCTGTATGGAGGACTATGTGGGGCCCATTATACTGTATGGAGGACTATGTGGGGCCCGTTATACTGTATAGAGGACTATGTGGGGCCCATTATTCTGAATGGAGGGCTATGTGGTGCCCATTATACTGTATGGAGGGCTATGTGGGGCCCATTGTTCTGTATGGAGCACTATGTTGAGCCCATTATTCTGTATGGAGGGCTATGTGGTGCCCATAGTACTGTATGGAGGGCTATGTGGGGCCCATTATTCTGTATGAAGGACTATGTGGGGCCCATTATACTGTATTGAGGACTATGTGGGACCCATTATAATGCAAGGAGGACGGACTATGTGGTCCCATTATACTGTATGGAGGACTATGTGGGGCCCATTATACTGTATGGAAGACTATGTGGGGCCATTATACTGTATAGAAGACTATGTGGTCCCATTATACTGTATGGAGGACTATGTGGGGCCATTATACTGTATGGAGCACTATGTGGAGCCCATTATTCTGTATGGAGGACTATGTGATGCCCATTATACTGTATAGAGGACTATGTGGGGCCCATTATTCTGTATGGAGGACTATGTGGGGCCCATTATTCCGTATGGAGGACTATGTGGGCCCATTATTCTTTATGGAGGACTATGTGGGGCCATTATTCTGCATGGAGGACTATGTGTTACCCATTATACTGTATGGAGGACTATGTGAGGCCTATTATTCTCTATGGAGGACTATGTGGGGCCCATAATACTTTATGGAGGACTATGTCGGCCCATAATATTGTATGGAGGACTATGTGGGGCCTATTATTCTCTATGAAGGACTATGTGGGGCCCTTTATACTGTATGGTGGACTATGTGGGGCCCATAATACTGTATGGAGGACTATGTGGAGCCCATTATTCTCTATGGAGGACTATGTGGGGCCCATTATTCTGTATGGAGCACTATGTGGGGCCCATTATACTGTATGGAGGACTATCTGGGGCCTATTATTCTCTATGGAGGACTATGTGGGGCCCTTTATACTCTACGGTGGACGATGTGGGGCCCATAATACTGTATGGAGGACTATGTGGGGCCCATTATTCTCTATGGAGGACTATGTGGGGCTCATTATTCTGTATGGAGGACTATGTGGGGCCCATTATTCTGTATGGAGGATTATGTGGGGTCAATTATCCTGTATGGAAGACTATGTGGGGCCATTATATTGTGTGGAGGACTGTGTGGGGCCATTATTCTGAATGCAGCACTATGTGGGGCCATTATTCCGTAAGGAGGACTGTGTGGGGCCATTATTCTTTATGGAGTACTATGTGGGGCCATTATTCTTTATGGAGTACTATGTAGGGCCATTATATTGTATGGAGGACTATGTGGGGCCATCATTCTGTATGGAGGACTATGTGAGGCCTATTATTCTGTACGGTGGAATATGTGGGGTCCATTATTCTGTATGGAGGACTATGTGGGGCCCATTATTCCGTATGGAGGACTATGTGGTGCCCATTATACTGTATGGAGTACTATGTGGTGCCCATTATACTGTGTGCCGGACTATGTGGGGCCCATTATTCTGCATGGAGGGCTATCTGGGGCACATTATTCTGTATGGATGACTTTGTGGGACCCATTATTCTGTATGGAGGACTATCTGGGGCCCATTATTCTGCATGGAGGACTTTGTGGGGCCGATTATTCTGTTTGGAGGACTTTGTGGGGCCCATTATTCTGTATGGAGGACTATGTGGGGCATTATTCTGCATGGAGGACTATGTGGGGCCCATTATTCTGTATGGAGGACTATGTGGGGCCCATTATTCTGCATGGAGCACTATGTGGGGCCAATTATTCTGCATGGAGCACTATGTGGGGCCCATTATTCTGCATGGAGGGCTATCTGGGGCACATTATTCTGTATGGATGACTTTGTGGGACCCATTATTCTGTATGGAGGACTATCTGGGGCCCATTATTCTGTATGGAGGACTTTGTGGGGCCGATTATTCTGTTTGGAGGACTTTGTGGGGCCCATTATTCTGTATGAAGGACTATGTGGGGCATTATTCTGTATGGAGGACTATGTGGGGCCCATTATTCTGTATGGAGGACTATGTGGGGCCCATTATTCTGCATGGAGCACTATGTGGGGCCCATTATTCTGCATGGAGGACTATGTGGGACCCATTATTCATTATGGAGGACTTTGTGGTACCCAGTATACTGATTGGCTCGTGACTTTTTCCAAGTTTTTCATTTTGGCTCTCTGTATGTTTGATTAGAGAGTGGAAAGAGTAAATGTGAAATGATCCCCTGTTCTCTATAATATCCGGATATTTCCTGTAGAAGGTTGTGTGATCGGCTCACCTGTAGTCAGATCGCTGCTCGGTCCCGGCTGACTCGTATTAGGGTCAGGGGTTTCTGGGGTCACATTTTGCTCATCTTCGGTGTCGCCTTCTGGTGTCTCCTGATTGATAGAATATATAGAATTAACACGATGAACCTTCCACTAAATCACCAAATCCACAAATCAGGAAGGACTGAACCTGCATTTACAGACACACCAACTGTAACTATACAGATCAAACGCCATCATGAGGACTTTTCTCAGATAAAATGGATTAAGATGAGGTAACATTGCAAAAACATTAATATGGATAATAGAGGGAGACAGAGGCGGAAATACAGACTTCCCACCACTGAGCTGTGACTACATCAGCAGAATACAGACTGCCATCAGCAGAGACAGGCGGCCATATTACCTCCTGTGCTTGCCAGGAGCTGACAGGGAGGCCGATAAGATCTAACACCAGATCTTCTGATATCTGGCTGGTGATCTGGAGAAGATCAGAAAACAAGGACGTGTGATAGAGAAGATGATGGATCCTTACCGGGCGTTCCGATGAGCGGGCCGGACCTTCCAGTACACACAGGACTTTTTCGGCCAGTTCTTTAACAAAAGACAAATCTCCATATTGAGATCTTTTTTCAGCCTAAAAAGAAGAAAAGAAACACAAATGAAAAATCTCGAGATGAGAAAGATCACAATGAAGGCGGCCATTGTATCTGACATCTGCTCCTCTCTGCAGATACATTGACTACATATCTGGGGTCTTGTCCTGTCTTATATTGGAAGAAAGAAGAAGCTTCTATCCCACCGTTATTATCCATTATTGTGGAGAAGATTTGTGCGGAGCGTCCACCATTTACCTGCTGTAGTAATGTCCTGATGTTCCATAGCGAGAAACTGCAAGTGCTCAGTCACTATGGAGCCAACAACGGCAGCCATGACCCTGTGTAGATTGTACACAGTGACTGTGAGCTCTGATGTCATAATGGCCGACCATCACTAGTGATGTCATCATGGAATCTTGTGATGGAATCTTATAGCGGCTGCTCTGCACAAATACATGCTGCCAAGCAATATTTAAAGTGTGTGGGGGCTCATGCTGTATATAGGGGGCTATGTGAGGGCTCAGCTATTTATAGCGGGCTATGTGAGGGCTCATACTGTATATAGAGGGCTATGTGAGAGCTAGGCTGTATATAGTGAGCTATGTGAGGGCTCATACTCTAAATAGGATTCTGTGTGTGAGCTCATACTGTACATTGGTGCTATGTATGGGCTCTTACTGTATAAAGGGTGCTGTGTGTGGGCTCTTACTGTATATAGGGTATGTGTGTGGGCTCTTACTGTATGTAGGGGGATGCCAGCACACTTAATTCTGCTCAATAATAAGTGATACAGTTAATAATATAAAATATAATTAATATGTTAATATTGAGCAGAATTAATTTCAGCCTATTGATTCGGCCTACACAACAGTCACATTTCTCATGTGGCCCCTCAGTAATATTACTTTCCCACCCCTGCTCTATTATGTATAGCGCTCTGTTATGTGTAGTGCACTTGAGCACCTGCATGTTAATCGAATGACTTATCACATGATCTATCAAAGGCAATCTTGTGACATGTCATGTGATACATCGGGTGCTGGGGGCCCACGGCTCCTAAACTGCCCAGGGCCCTGGCTACTCTTAATCAGCCCCTGCTTCTATCCCACCATTATTATCCATTATTGAGAAGTTTTATGCGGAGCTTCCGCCACTTACCTGCTGTAGTAATGTCCTGATGTTCTGAGGTAAATCCGTCAGATACTCTGAGGTGAGATGACCTCGGTGGTATTTGGTCAGGCAGTCCCTTACAAGCTCCACCACCAGCCAGTGAGTGAAGCTGAGGACGCCATCGGGTGGTTGAAGCACAATCTCAGGGCGATTGGTGGTAAGAATCTCCCATAGAGCTTCTACTTGAAGATTGTCCAAAAGTAATTCAGCCATAGAAGCTGCAAGTGCGATCAGTCACTATATATAATAGCGAGAAACTGCAGGTGCGCTCAGTCACTATGGAATAGCGAGAAACTGCAAGTGCGATCAGTCACTATAGAATAGCGAGAAACTGCAAGTGCGCTCAGTCACTATGAAGCCAACAAAGGCAGCCGCGACCCTGTGTACATTGTATATATAGTGACTGTGAGCTGTGATGTCATAATGCCCGACCATGACCTGTGATGTCATCATGGAATCTTGTGATGGAATCTTCAAGGAGTGGCTCTACAAACATACTTGCTGCCTAGCAATATGCTTTTTTGGCCGTACTGTTTTATTTCCAAATACAACACAACCAGGATAAGGGAATTTTCACACGTTGCGTTTTTGCAGCATTTTTTTCCACACCAAAAACCAGGTTGTACTCAGGAAAAACACTGCATACAATCCACACTTATTTGCTGTGTTTTTGCAGTGTTTATACTTGTGTTGTTTTTTTTTCATTCATTTGAATGGGTGAAAAATGCTGCAAAACCCCTGAAAGAATTAACATCCTGCAAATTTAAAATAAAAAAAGGAAAAAAACGCAGCATGTGAATGAGACTTTAGAAATCTCATTCACTAAGCTGGTACTGTAAAACGCAATGTTTTAGCAGCAGAAAAATAACCCTGAAAAAAAATGCCACTTGTGAACATTCCCCAAAGATATAATAGTCATATTATGGGAAATATTGTGTATATTTATTCCTCGCGTGTCTTTTTTTTACCAAATAACATTTACCTCATTGGTTGGAGAGTTTACTATTAACAACTGTGACAAATATTGAAGAATTAATGATAAGTGACCCAAGTGATCAATCATTTACGTCATTAATGGTGATGAGCGAGCACTAAAATGCTCGGGTGCTCGTTGCTCGGGTCGAGCACATTGGAATACTCGGCTGCTCGACCCGAGCAATGAGCCCAATGTAAGTCTATGGGAAACTCGAGCATTTTTCAGGCGGCTCCCCTCGGCGGTCTGCAGAGGGACTAAAAATTGCCCAAATCGATGGGAACAGTGCTCAAATGACATGGGAACAGCATGGGGAAGACCCCTGGAAGCATCTATGACTCCCAGATCACTGCTGTCAACAACGTGGTCAGAGGTATTACGCCACTTTTACAGACTCACAATAAAACTTACAAAAACGAAACCAAAATGGATTTTCCTGGGAAATATGTTAAGGAACATCCTTTCCAGGGTAATGACTTGTATATAAGGCAAAATAAATAACCAAAAACAAAAATTCTCCTCCACACCTTGGGCTATGTTCACTCGTAGCGTTTTTGATGCGTTTTTACACTTTTGCATTGCTTTTAACCAACACAAATGCATTCACCTGGGAATGTCATTTTAACATTTTACAACATTATCTGGCCATGTGGTGTGTGACACATCATCAGACACATGCATACAGTGCTGAAAAGACGTGGGAACAGCATGGGGAAGACCTCTGGAAGCATCTCTGACTCCCAGGTCACTGCCTAAAAGTGTGCCCATCATAAGAGATGCTTGGCACATGCGAAGATGCCTCCCGCCATGCACCTGTCATTGCAGACTTGCAACAATCACCGTCCACGTCCTTGTCCCACTGCAGCGTTCACTTGTCCCTTCTCCATTCCTTGGAATGCAAGCGCAAGTATGCAGGTAGCCACCCACCTACCCACCCACAGGCTGCAATACTATACTGCCAAATTTTTTACAGCTGTTTGCACTTGAAATGTAGCCTTTTAGGCTCGTGGAGGCGGAAGTTTTTCATAACCTCATGCCGGCGGCGGCTGGGTGTCCATACTCGGTCCCCAGCCGCCAATATATTTCCCAGTATCGCCTCTGCCTTCCACAAGCACGGGTCCCACAACATTACCCGTGCCCCCCCAGTGCACTTACTGGGAACGACCGCCTAACCAAACACATGTGGACAGGTGAATGTGGCCAGGGACGGTACGGAGCCAGTCCGCAACTTTTTTTTGCTGACAGTTGTATTTAGCTCGGTGAAAGGACTGGCATAGAGGGAAACCGTATCTACCCTGGGTGTCATTTCTCCCAGGAAGTCCTGTAATTGAGCTTGTTGCAGAAGCAATGGCAGCCCGTCCAACATCAACTCGCACTTGTCGGTGGTGCTTTGACACACACACATCTTTCTTTGCGCATTTAATTTCTTGAATACAGAGTTGGACAATGGCCTGATCTGTAATGCATTTTGAGAAATAACATGCATAAGCATGGCCGATCAACATTAAAAAAGCAGCCACAGAGTGTCCGGAAACCTTCCCCCACACTTTTATTAGCCAGGGCTGCTTTTCGGCAGGGTTGGACGGGCCCACCAGAGAGGGAAACCGTATCTACCCCGGCTGTCAGTTCTCCGTCACCAGGTTCCGCCCATTGTCACACACGACCATGCCTGGCTGTATGTTCAGCGGTGAGAGCCACAGATCAGGCTGCTGTGTTACAGCTTTCAACAACTCTGCAGCGCTGGGCGGTTTGTCACCTAAGCATTAAGCATGTTATCTTCAGCACAGCCTGTTGCCGCTTGGCCAAGGCAGTGCTGCAGTTCTGTCAGCTTGTGACTGATGTGGTCATTTCGGAGATGGAGGAGGAGGTGCATGAGCTGAACAATGTGATTACATTGAGGTTAAATTGCTTTTTATACTAAAGAAATATCCTATTGTTTTGTTTACGTTATTTTTTAAGACAAATGCGTTCACCGGGAAATGTCATTTTAACATTTTACAACCTTATCTGGCAATGTGGTGTGTGACACATCATCAGACACATCCTGTTTTATTTATGATGGAGGGACTCTGAAAGTCATAAAGCCTATTTTTATAGGGACATCAGATGGCCCTTACTATTCTTAAAAGGCCAGCAGTTTGCCCTAGCTATTGTTAGAGAGCCATCAGCCGGCTATGCTTTGTTGTTCCCATTATTAACAAGTGGGTCTCCTATACTGTTATTGCGTATCCAGGGCTGCTTTTCGGCAGGGTTGGACGGGCCCACCAGAGAACCGGAGACTCCTCCGGCGGGCCCTGGCTTCTCCTTCAGGAGAGTTCATAGTGCCGAGGTGAGGCCATGATGATGATAGAGGCCACCATCTTCTTAGTTTTCTGTTACTTGGAATGTAAGTGCAAGTATGCAGCCAGCCACCCACCCACCCACAGGTCGCAACACTAAACTGCCAGATTTGTGGGCAGCTGCTTGCACTTGAAATATGGGTTTTTAAGCTCATGGAGGCGGAAGCTGTCCACAATCTTATGGCGGTGGCGACTGGGTATCCATACTCGGTCCCCAGCCGCCATTATTTTTCCCGGTATCGTCTCCGCCTTCCACAAGCATGGGTCCCACAACATTACCCATGCCCTCCCCAGTGGAAGGACCGCCTAACCACAAACACGTGGACAGGTGAATGTGGCCAGGGACGGTATGGAGCCAGTCCACAACTTTTTTTGCTGAGAGTTGTATTTAGCTCAGTGAAAAGACTGGCATAGAGGGAAACCGTATCTACCCTGCATGTCATTTCTCCCAGGAAGTCCTCTAAAGCTGCTTGCACTTGAAATGTGGCCTGAATATTACTGCTGGTACTTTTCTGTGGGAATTTGCTTGCCTCCTACCAGCCTGGAATATTTCCAGTAAACTATGGTACGACGCCATGGTATTAGCACTGCCCCAGTACCAGTAGCGAAGCCTTCCCCAATTTCCTTCTCAGGAATTTTATTTGGTAGACTGAGTGGCTGCCCAAATACATTTTCTCACAAAGGAGCTGAAGATAGCGTGGCAGTAGGTGCAAGTTTCTCCAGCCTGTTAGATATTAGAGGGTGAATGGCAGCATTGGATCAGTGGTTAGCACTGAAGACTTGTAGCGCTGGGATCCTGGGTTTAAATCCCAGCAAGGTCAACATCTGCAAGGACTTTGTATGTTCTCCCCGTGTTTGCGTGTGTTTCCTCCTCAGTAAAAAAGCAGCCATAGAGTGTCCGGGAACCTTCCCACACACTTTTCTTAGGACTGCTTTTCGGCAGGGTTGGACGGTCCCAGCAGAGAATCCTCTGGTGTGCCTTGGCTTCTACCTCAGGAGAGTTCATGATAGCGCTAACTTTGCAGCTGCTATGGGGCTCTTGAGCAGGTGAGAAAGGTCAGAATCAAATCCTCTGGTGGGCGCAATGTTTTTCAATCTGAAACAGCTTATCAGTGGGAGTTGTATTTCACCACAGCCATATTCTTTAGCTCGGTGAAAGGACTGGCATAGAGGGAAACCGTATCTACCCCGGCTGTCAGTTCTCCGTCACCAGATTCCACCCATTGTCACACACGACCATGCCTGGCTGTATGTTCAGCGGTGAGAGCCACAGATCAGGCTGCTGTGTTACAGCTTTCAACAACTCTGCAGAGCTGGGCGGTTTATCACCTAAGCATTAAGCATGTTATCTTCAGCACAGCCTGTTGCCGTTTGGCCAAGGCAGTGCTGCAGTGCTGTCAGCTTGTGACTGATGTGGTCATTTCGGAGATGGAGGAGGAGGTGCAGGAGCTGAACAATGTGATTACATTGAGGTTAAATTGGTGACGCTGCTTTTTATACTAAAGAAATATCCTATTGTTTTGTTTACGTTATTTTTTAAGACAAATGCATTCACTGGGAAATGTCATTTTAACATTTTACAACCTTATCTGGCAATGTGGTGTGTGACACATCATCAGACACATCCTGTTTTATTTATGATGGAGGGACTCTGAAAGTCATAAAGCCTATTTTTATAGGGACATCAGATGGCCCTCACTATTCTTAAAAGGTCAGCAGTCTGCCCTAGCTATTGTTAGACAGCCATCAGCCGGTTATGCTTTGTTGTTCCCATTATTAACAAGTGGGTCTCCTATATTGTTTTTGCATATCCAGTGACTGCAAGGGCTGCCAAAAATTTGGACACAACCCAATACCCCTTTGAAGAGACATAGAGGAGGGTCTCAGTAAAAAAAATGTTCCCATTATAAAGGTGCAGGTCTCCTATAGTGGTAATGCCCATGCTGTGACTGCAAGGGCTGACCAATTTTAGGAAAAAGCCCACTAAGAATTTAAAGACACACAGAGCAGGGCCACAGTAACAAGGTACGACATGTTCCCATTAGAAAGGAGAGGGTCTGCTATACAGTTATAGGGTATGCAGTGAGTCCAACGGCTGAAAAATTTTAAGAAATACCCTACAAAGAATTTAAAGACACACAGAGCAGGGCCACAGTAACAAGGTACGAAATGTTCCCATTAGAAAGGAGAGGGTCTGCTATAAAGTTGTAGGGTATGCAGTGAGTCCAACGGCTGACCAATTTTAGGAAAAACCCCACTAAGAATTTAAAGACACACAGAGCAGGGCCACAGTAACAAGGTACGACATGATCCCATTAGAAAGGAGAGGGTTTGCTATACCGTTATAGGGTATGCAGTGAGTCCAACGGCTGACCAGTTTTAGGAAAAACCCCACTAAAAATTTAAAGACACACGGAGCAGGGCCACAGTAACAAGGTACGACATGTTCCCATTAGAAAGGAGAGGGTCTGCTATACAGTTATAAGGTATGCAGTGAGTCCAACGGCTGACCAATTTTAGGAAAAACCCCACTAAGAATTTAAAGACACACAGAGCAGGGCCACAGTAATGACAATTTCCCATTAGAAAGGAGAGAGTCTCCCATAGTGTTGGCCTATGCAGTGAATGCAAGAGCTGCCAAAAATTTGGAGGTACTTCAATGTCCCTTGTAAGAGACCTGGATGAGGGCCTCATAAAAAATGTTCCCATTAGAAAGCAGCGGGCCTCCTATACTTGTAATGCCCATGCACTAAGTGTATGGGCTGACAAACATTTACCCCTGGGGGGTATACATGAACATACTGTATAAAAAAATTTTTTTACGGGCATCATAAACACCCTTTAAAAAAATTATGTGGGTGTTGCATCACGGACCACGTTCACCCTGGTGATATGGTGGTGGAGGATGAAGAGAAGGAGGAGGACAAGAGCAAATAGCCAAAATCAGTAAGTGTATACCCATGTGTGGGTGTAAAAAGGTGCATGGCAATACATCTCCCAAGAAAAGACACTGGATTGGAGTTTATGTTACGCTGCTATCATTTGGTGGTGATGAGAAGTCTGGCCCAATCCACCCCTTGTTCATTTTTATAAGAGTCAGCCTGTCAGCATTTTCAGTTGACAGGCAGATGCGCTTATCAGTTATAATTCCACCAGCGGCACTAAAAACCCGCTCTGATAAAACGCTGGCGACAGGGCAGGCCAGGCCAGGACCTCCAAGTCATAGAGAGCCAGTTCATTCCACGTATCCAGCTTGGATACCCAATAATTATAAGGCACAGAGGAATCACGGAGGACGTTGGTACGGTCGGCAAGGTACTCCCTCAGCATCTTCCCAAACTTTGCACTCCTTGTGATAGTACCCCGCGCTTCAGGGCCTGTGCGATGGGAGGGTCTGAGAAAACTCTCCCAGAACTTTGACAGTGTTCCGCTGCCTCTGCTGGATTGAAGTTGTGTCTCTCTCGCCTGTGCTCCTTGGTTGTCCAACAAAGTGTGCCCTCTGCCCCCAGCGTTTTCAGATGGGAATTTTCTTAATAGTTCCGCAACAAGGGCCTTCTGGTACTGCCCCATTTTTGTACACCTGTCTGCCTCAGGAATAACAGATATAAAGTTCTCCTTGTAGCGTGGGTCTAGAAGTGTCACCAACCAGTAATGACTGTCACCAAAAATTTTGAGAACGCGAGGGTCATGGGAAAGGCAGCGTAACATAAACTCAGCCATGCGTGCCAGACTACTAACAGGCAAGACTTCAGTGTCCTCACCAAGAGGATGACTGACCATGCTCTCCTCCTCCTCCTCTCTGTCCTCTGGCCATCCACGCTGAACAGACGGTATGACAGCTGTGCAGGTAGTACCATCTATAGTGCATGAAACTAGCTCCTGTCCTTCCTACTCCTCTTCCTCATTGTCACCCAATCTACGTTGGGATGAGATGAGGCTGGGCTGTGTGTAATCACCCTGTATGGTTCCTTGCTCCATCTCATCATGCTCTGCCTGCAATGCATCCTCTTTGATTGTGAGCAGAGAGCGTTTCAGAAGACAGAGAAGTGGGATGGTGACGCTAATTGTGATGTCATCGCCGCTCACCATCTTGGTGGAGTCCTCAAAGTTTTGGAGGATGGTACATATGTCTGACATCCATGTCCACTCCTGAGGTCTTATGTGTGGAGTCTGAACTGAATACCGACGGCCTTGTTGATGCTGGTAGTCAACAACTGCCCTCTTCTGCTCACAATTCCTTCCCAACATCTGCAGTGTAGAGTTCCAACGCGTGGGGACATCACACAGCAGTCTGTGAGCCGGTAGCTGCAAACGCTGCTGAAGCACTGCAAGGGCGGCGGAAGCTGTAGCTGACTTTCTAAAATGGGCACACTGGTGGCGTACTTTAACAAGCAGATCTGGCAGCTCCGGGTAGGATTTGAGAAACCGCTGAACCACGAGGTTAAGCACATGGGCCAGGCATGGTACGTGTGTGAGCTCGCCTCGCCTCAGAGCCGCCACCAGGTTCCGGCCATTGTCACACATGACCATGCCTGGCTGAAGATTCAGCGGTGTGAGCCACAGATCTGCCTGCTCTTTCAGAGCTGTCCACAACTCTTCAGCATTGTGGGTCTTTTCACCCAAGCATATTAGCTTCAGCACAGCCTGTTGCAGCTTGGCCGAGGCAGTGCTGCAGTGCTTCCAGCTTGTGACTGATGTGGTCATTTCGGAGATGGAGGCTGAAGAGGAGGAGGAGGCTAAGGAGGATGAGGTGCAGAAGCTGTAGACCGTGGGGGCAACGCTGATTGACCTAGGGCCCGCAATCCTTGGCGTCGGTAGGACGTGTTCCGTCCCAAGGTCCGACTGGGTCCTGGCTTCCACTATGTTAACCCAGTGTGCCACCAGCGAGATGTACCGTCCCTGCCCACAAGCACTTGTGGATGATATGCATCTCCTGCTTTAACAGACACAAGAGAGGACAAATCTTGCCAAGTAGCTGAGTATGTCTTCTGAATAGCCAAAACTGCACGGTAGAAAGGCATGGGTTGTTTCTCTGGGTCTGGCAATTGGTTGCAGAGTGTCATGGCTTGAGTCGGTGTGAATTTTACATACATGATAGGTTCTGGTTTGCCAAGAGCAGGTGGTGGTATGATAGGCTTAAGGGTTAAATTAGATGGTGGTCTAGGTAGGCTTGGCAGCAACTTTCTTCATCCACATCATTTTTAATTGGTACTGGTGTGATGGGAGTCACATGTGTTTGACAAGCATCTTTCATTGCCCTTGCAGTGTCAGTTTGTTTACTGACTAGACATATCTCGGTTAGATGGCAAGAAGGCTTAGAGGCCTCTTCTATCACTGTCTGTACTAGCTCCCTTGCACATGCTCTGACTGGGTATCCAAAGATACCGGAGCTAATTAAAGGAAGTGCTATAGTCTTAATGCCAGCAGTCTTGTTTGCAATGTCTAATGCTGCGTGTACAGTCTGGCACAAGAGCCGTGCACTATTATCTGGATAGGAAGGGTCATAGATGGGCCCCACTGCATGAATAATAGTGTTACAGGGTAAATCGCCTGATTCGGTAACTGTGACCATTGCTGGCTGGAAAGGACCATGTCGTCATACAATATTATCACTTTCCCTTTGAATACTGTCTCCCCCTGCCATGACAATATCTCTAGCCAGGCCACCCCTGTGCTGCAGGTGGCTATTGGTAGCATTCACTATAGCATCCACCCGCTGAGTGACCATGTTCCCTACACCCACAGAGATTAGTACCCCAGCCCCTGTCTGACACTGGGCAATCATTTTCTCAAAAATAGGATCCCAGTCCTCTGGGGGGCCCGACACAAAGCTGCCATTATCCACATGTTGATATGATGGGGCAACAGATGGAGCCCCTTCACCTGAATGAGAGACAGGTGATGTAAGAGCTGGGAACATTGGTGTCGGAGGTGGGGAAGATGCTGAGGTAGATTGCTGAGGTGGGGTGTAATATTGTCCTTGCATAGTCACAACCGGATATATAGAAACTGGTGGAGAAACTAATTGGGCATTAGGCTTTGGAATATCTGTCGTCTCATTGTTATCAGGCCTTCCGGGTGGAGTAAGATGGCCGCCACAGAAAGTACCTGTGGGTGGGACTTCCTTTGAGTCATGCATTCCAAAGGTGGGAGGGCACCTGGGTGGTGTGTCTGTCCAAGAGCAGTCAAGAGAAGGCGCTGTGGCTACAAAGTCAGTGGGGAGGGGGGATGGTCTATGAACTCCACAATGTAAACCATTGTCCCCAGAGTCTAAAGTTTGCACATCACTCCTAGAACATGTCCACCCCCTGAGGCCATTATAAGGTGGTGGCTCAACAGTTTTCAAAGCAACATTAAAAACATGGTTCTTAACATACATGTAATATACATCATCATTATCATCTGTTCTCTCTTCCTCTTCCCATCCCTCTTTTGCTATGTCATTTGCCATAGCCACAGATAATAAACCTGTTTCCTCTAGTTTACCCTTTTTTTTTTTTTTTTCTTTAAAGTTATTTTCCACAGCCCCCGCTGAAGTCTTCCCCTCCTATTCATTCCTACAATGTCCATTAACTGTTTAACCCTAGCAACATACTTAAACCCCTTCCCTGTCAGCTACCAGTGTTTGAGCCGTATAGCTGTTATTCGACACCAACTTTCTTTGTGAACAGTCTCAAGAATTTATGCATGGCTGACGAACGTTGACACAATACAAACAGAAAGACGGACCAGACAAAGTGAATTCTTGTGTCAGTATGACTCAATGAAACAGAATAATCTCCTTATTAATAACCGCAGATACTAGCTGGCCAGCCTAGCTTCTGTTTCCTACCCTCGTGCGTTCTATCTTCCAAGAACAGGATGTTTTTTTAGGGAGCGATACAGAACTGCAAAACTTTCTTTTTTTTTTTTAAACCTTCCTCACATCATCCCCCCTACGTTCTCTCAAGAACAGGAGGTATATGGAAATGCAATGTGGGATTCCATCCAGGAGAATACTCCGTTCACAAGTCACACACGACAGCTCATCCACTAAGTCAGTCTCAAACACAAACAAATTAGAATAAGCAAAGGTTACAGTGGATTGGAATGTGAGTGGGTTTCGATAACACCAGCAGGGTCACCCCTATCCCCACTTAAGGATTACCACAACAGACCGACTCGTGCCCTCTGCTAATCTATGAACGACTGGAAACACAAGCAAGTCTGTAATTACAGTGTAATTAACTAGAGTTACCGTGTAAGGGGGGTGATCAGGCCCATCCAGTCATCCACGATCCACAGCTGGACACCTTCATTCGGTCTGCCCTGGTGTGGTGCCCGTGTGGTGCCCCATGTTGGGCGCCAATTGTGGAAGTGAGGTTCAAAGGACCCCAACCCTTTGCTTATCCCTTGCCAAATTAAATTATTCAAGTGTATACGTGAAGCTTTGATATCGGACAGACAGAGTCAGATACTGAACTTCTCTTGAAGAGAAATGGCGCAGGAAAGATGTGTTTATTATTCCAGCATAACATATATATGTTCAGTATGGAGGAAAGTCCCAATAGGGTGTTGCCCTGAGGCAATTGAGCAATCACAGTGGTCTCTGGCCCATGGTATAGATAAGTCTCATTATCTTGTCCTATGGGGTTAAATGTTTCCTCCCCAGATATTCTCCTCATTCCTCAGGATATTCTCTTGGGAGGTGTCATGTTGAATCCTTTGTCTCGTCTCCTTCTTGTAAACAATTTGAAAGTCCACCTCTATAACCAGCTCCAACTAATCCTTTCAGGATATTTATATAGTGACACACGAGTACAGATATCTGATATATATATATATCAAGGTTTTCATAATATATATTAAAGTGAGGGTATATATGACTAAATGATATCCAATATAACAGATATATGCAAAACAAGATTCATAACATATAACAGAATATAAGTATAGATATTTAGTATACATCAGAGTTTCATATAATGTTTTTTAGTAGATTTTAGAATCTTATCTTTAACACACTTATCCACGTCTCCGTGGTTAGGTGGACTTTACCGGTAACTGCATTGTTGAGAGCACGGCTAATGTTTTGGGACACGTGCTTGTGTAATGCGGGGACGGCACACCGGGAGAAATAGTGGTGGCTGGGGACCGAGTACCGAGGGTCGGCCGCCGCCATCAGGATGCGGAATGCTTCCGCCTCCACGAGCCTAAAAGGCAACATTTCGAGCACAAGCAGTCGTGAAATGTGAGAATTTAGCAGTGTGGCCTGTGGGGCGTTGGCTGCATTTTCGCGCTTGCATTCCAAGGACTGGGGTATGGACAACTGAACGCTGCGCTGGGACAAGGACATGGACTTGCTTCCTGATGCTGCTACTTGAGAGTGTGCAACGACAGGTGCAGGGCAGGAGGCATCTTCACATGCACTATGGACAGGGGATTGGCTTGCATGCACAACAGCGGAAGAAGCAATGGTGCCACCCGCAGACACTGTTCCTGGACCCTGGGGTTCGGCCCACAAAGTCAGGTGCTTTGCTGCCATGTGCCTGATCATGCTGGTGGCGGTCAGGCTGGTCGTTTTGCCACAACTGCTGATGCTGGCCTGGCAGGTGGTGCAAATGGCCTTTTTAGGGTTATCGGCAGAGTCTTTAAAAAACAACCAGACTCGGGAAGACCTAACAGTTGTACTGGCAACTTCCTTCGTGTTGGTGTTACGGGGAACGGTTGCCTGCCTTCTGTCTGCGGCCACCACACTGCTTCTTCCTGCCTGTTGGGGTGCTCTGCCTCCCTCCCCCTGTGTGCTGCTGTGCTCTCTCTGAATGTCCTCCTGCCAGGTTGGGTCAGTTACTATATCATCCACCACCTCGTCTTCCACTTCCGCACCCTGGTCCTCCTCCTGACTTTCTGGCAATTGTGTCTCATCATCGTCCATCTCTTGTGACACTTTCCCACCGTCGCCTTGGTGTGACCGTGGCTGCTCAAATACTGTATTTGGGCATCGCTACACGCGATCTCCTCTTGCCCCGCTTCAAATGAACAGGGCGAGAGGCCCGAATCTATAAATGGAAAAGTGAACAGCTCTTCAGAGTGTCCAAGTGTGGGATCAGTTGTCTCTGGGTACTCAGCATGGTGGGAGGAAGGAGGATCAGGGTGAGGAATATGCTGTCCAGACTCACGGCTACTGAGACTTGACCGTGTGGAAGACAGGGTGGTGGTGGTGGTGGCTAAGTGACTGGAAGCATTATCCGCTATCCAACCAACAACCTTTTGACACTGCTCTGGGTTCAATAGTGGTGTGCTGCGGTCCCCTAGTAATTGGGACAGGAAGGTCAGGCGAGAAGATGTGGGTGTTTGTTGTGGCACAATTTTGGCTTGCCCACGGCCTTGTCCTCGGCCTCTGCATGCACCATTACCATCACGTCCAGTTCCCCGTCCCTTGCCACGTGCCTTGCCCATTTTAAATGGAGGACAGTATCTTCCATGCTCACTACAAATGACTGAGTTTGGACTGAACTTATATGTGATCCGTGTGATGGAGAAAACAAAGTTTTAAATACCTGGCCTGTAGGTAAGTAGTTTGAACAGCAAACTGCTGTGAATTGCTTCACTGACACACTAAAGGAAATTTTTAATGGAGGCCAGAAATGGCAGTATTTTCTGACAACGTATATGTGATCCGTTTGACGGAGAAAACACAGTTTTTAATAGCCGAATTTCTAGAGCTCTAATATGGAAAGGACCTGGCTGTATTCTGCCGTGCCAACAAGCAAAAAAAAACCCGTGTTCTCTGGATTGCTTTTTAAGCAAATAATGAGGATTAAGATCCAAAGAAAAGTATTCCTGGCCCCTGAGACCTGGGCCTTTGTATAGAAATATCTAACAGCATCAGAAGGCAGAAATGGAATGGAGACTCTTGTGCTATATGTACTGCAGTCTGCTATATACAACGTCTGCCTATACACCCTGCCTGCCTGATATCTCTGCAGATGAATTAGTCCTCAGAAGGACTGTTTGTTAAGATGGATATGTGTAATGTACGGTTTTTCTCCCTACACTACCTAATACACAATCAAATCTCTCCCTATCGCAGCAGCAGCTCTCCCTACACTGCCTGATTCCGAAGGGACTGTGACGAACATGGCGGCGCCAGGTCTGATATAGACCTGATGACACTGTGCGACCAGCCAATCACTGTAATGCCCACAACCAACATGGCTACTGCATTACAGTGCATGGCAGGCAATCCCTGCATGTTCATTGGCTCTCTAAAGAGCGCCAAACATGCAGGGAGGGGACCCGAGTTCCCCCCCGAGCAACCCGAAAATACTCGGCGAGCACTGAGCATCTCGAGCAGTGAGATGCTCGGGCGAGCACCGAGCAGTAGCGAGCATGCTCGCTCATCACTATTTACTACCTTATTTTGCCATGTGGTGTGTGACACATCATCAGACACATGCATACATTGCTGAAAATACATGGGAACAGCATGGGGAAGACCCCTGGAAGCATCTCTGACTTCCAGGTCACTGCCTAACACTGTGGTCATCAGACTTGATCCTATATTACTGCGGTAATAATACAGACATTTTTGTCAACGTGACAAATATTAAACTCAATTTAAAATGGGCAAGATGTGTGGCAAGGGACGGGGAAGTGGATGTTATGGTGATTGTGCACGCAGAGGCCGAGGCCGTGGGCAAGATGAAACTGTGCCTGCTGAGGGAGCACAACAAACACCCTCATCATGTCGAACTACCTTCCTGTCCCAATTTCTAGGGGGCCGCGGAACACCACTATTGAAGCCAGAGCTGTGAGAAAAGGTTTTTGGTTGGATAGCAGATAATGCTTCCAGTCACTTTGCCACCACCACCCTGTCTTCCACATTTTTGTTCAAGATTATTGTAATTGTTTTTGCAATGTATACCCCTTTTTCACATCTAAAGCGCCATGGAATAAATGGCGAAAAAGTAACAATAATAATGTGGTCCAGTCTCATTAGCCGTGAGTCTGGACCACATTATTATTGTTACTTTTTCGCCATTTATTCCATGGCGCTTTAGATGTGAAAAAGGGGTATACATTGCAAAAACAATTACAATAATCTTGAACAAAAATGTGACAGTGACTGGTACAGGAGAGGAGAGGACCCTGCCAGCGAGGGCTCATAGTTTACAAGGGATGGATGAGGATACAGTAGGTGGGGACAAAGCTGATCGTGCAACGGTGTGGTGGAGCGAGGGTTCCTGCAGGTTGTACGCTTGTCGGAAGAGGTGGGTGTTCAGCTTCCTTTTAAAAGTTTCAACAGTAGGTGAGAGTCAGAAATGGTGGGGTAGAGAGTTCCAGAGTTGGGGGGATGCACGGGAGAAATCTTGTATGCTATTGTGGGAAGAGGAGATAAGAGGGTAGAGAAGGTGATCTTGTGAGGATCGGAGGTTGCGTGCAGGTAAGTACTGGGAGACTAGGTCACAGATGTATGGAGGAGACAGGTTGTGAATGGCTTTGCATGCCAAGGTTAGGGTTTTGAACTGGAGACAGTGAAGGGATTGACAGAGAGGAGAGGCCAGGGAATAGCGGGGGGATAGGTGGATTAGTCTGGCAACAGAGTTTAGGATATATTGGAGAAATGCGAGAGTGTTAGAAGGGAGGCCACAGAGCAGGAGGTTGCAGTCATCGAGACGGGAGATGATGAGGGCGTGCACTAGTGTTTTTGTAGATTCGTGGTTGAGGAATGTGCGGATCCAGGAGATTTTTTTACTTAAGTCGGCATCTTCCTCACCCTCTTTCCTCCCACCATTCCGAGTGCCCTGAGACAACTGATCCCATACTTGGACTCTCCGAAGAGCTGTTTTGTTCATATTTCCATTTATAGATTCTGGCCTCTCGCTCGGTCCGCACGGAAGTGGAAAGAGCTTGGATATGTGGTTTGAAGGAGAGATTAGAGTCCAGGGTTACCCCAAGAGCTGTTCACTTTTCCATTGATAGATTCGGGCCCCTCGGACGGCCAGTTTCAAGCAGGGCAACAGAAGATCGCATGTAGCGATTTGAGCAGCATTGGTCACCCGAAGGTGACTGTGGGAAACTGCAATTACTGTTGAAAAGATGGTTGATGATTAGTGTTGAGCATTCCGATACTGAAATATCGGGTATCGGCCGATATTCACTGTATCGGAATTCCGATACTTAATTCCGATACTTTTATAATATCGAATACCAGAATCGGAAGTTCCCATAATGCCTGCGCTCTGCAGTGTCTGTGAAGGATGACAAGCTGGATGGCAGCGCTCAGCTGCGATCCAGCTTGTCATCAGAATGCCATCCCAGCGTGGGAGAATTCTCCTGATTGTTTAAAAGCCGGCGGGCGGTAAAAAGCCGCCGGCTTTTAAACAATCACACAGCCCCATACTGCTTCCCCGCAGCCTCCCACCCCGATCCTCCGCTCCCCTCGCCACCTCCAATCCCAATCGTAAATTAGGACCGGGCGGGGAGCGCAGCACCAAGGAGCGAAGGACCCGGGCGGGGAAGCCGGCAGTGAAAAGACTTCACCGCCGGCTTTCCCGTTCTGTGCTGCGCTTTCCCGCCGGTTATTTCAAATGAACAGCTGAGGTATCAGGTGATGCCGATCAGCTGTTCATTTGAAGTAGCCGCGGTGCCCTCAGAGGGTTCATGTGAGTTCATGCTTGACTGCATGAACTCACATGAACTTTCCCACGGCCGCACAGGTCAGCCTCACCTCCCAGACCCGTCATGATTAGTGTGTGCGGGGTGTGTGTGTGCGGGGTGTGTGTGTGTGCGGGGTGTGTGTGCGGGGTGTGTGTGTGCGGGGTGTGTGTGTGTGCGGGGTGTGTGTGCGGGGTGTCTGTGCGTGCAGGCAGACATAGGCCGATGTGACACTACTACTCCCATCGGCCTAGGTCTGTCCCCCGTCCACTCGTGCCAGCAGGATCAGCTCGATGGGAGCAGTAGTTCCCATCAGCCTGATCCTGCTATATAAATTGCCCTACTGTGTCCCCAATAAATGTTAGATACATGTCATTGGTGGCCAGTGGTTACCTAAAAGAAATTAGTTTATACATTACCTGTCCCCGCCGATCGCCACCTAAAATAAAGTAAAAAATAAAAAACTACACCTATACTCACCTAGACACCTAATTCCCCGAAGCCATCGATCTCCTGTAATAAAATATAAAATAATAAACCACAACCTTATCCTTACCCCTCCGTAGCAGTCCACGAGTGTCCCACGAAGATCTCCAGTTCAGAGCAGCCACATAGAATGTGACCGCTCTGAACCGCTGCCGCCGCTAGAATGACGGGGCCGTAAGGGTTCACCAGAGTTAAGGCAGCGCTGCTCCGGTTAGCTGCTTTACGGCACTGCTGTATCGTGAGAAATTCCCACGGTACAGCACTGCCGTAAAGGAGGTCTCCGGAGCTGCGCTGCCTGAATGCACTCCGGTAACCTCAGTCAGTGGCTCCCGCTGCCGGGAGCGGACGTGTTCCCGGCAGCGTGAGCTTACAGCAGCCATGCACAGCTGTCACCATCTCCAGATGTGACAGCTGTGCATGGGAGATCAGCGCAGGAACGTGGACAGGTAACTATTTTTTTTTAGTAAACTAAGAATTAAATAAAATGGTGTTTTATTTCAAATAAATTATTTTTTTCTGGGTGTAGTGTGTTTTTTCTTTTTAACACTTTGTAGGTTAGTAATGGGGGTGTCTTATAGACACCCATCATTACTAACCTGGGCTTCATGGCAGCTGGCGCTGACATGAACCCCACCACTATTACCCCCTGCCACCGCACCAGGGCAGCGTGGAAGAGCGAGGCTAAGTGCCAGAATTGGCGCATCCTATGGATGCGCCATTTCTGGGGCGGCTGACGGCTGGTGTTTCTAGCCTGGGAGGGGGCCAATATTCATGGCACCCTTCCTGAGCTATTAATATCAGCCCCCAGCTGTCTGCCTAGCCTTTGCTAGCTATTAAAATAGGGGGGACCCCACGTCATTTTTTTGGGGGGGGTCCCCCATTTTAATAGCTAGTAAAGGCTAGGTATTCAGCTGGGGGCTGATATTAGTAGCCTGGGAAGCTCCGTGGGTTTTACCCCCTTCCCAGGCTTCAAACATCTGCCCCAGCCGTCTGCTTAACCTCCGCTAGAGACTAAAATTATGGGGGATCCCACGCCATTTTTTTTTTTAAATAAATCCTTTATTTTAACACTAAATGACATTTGAGGACTTAATAAAGATGCAGTCCCTAAATTATTATTTATTTTTTAATAAATTTTTCCCAAAACTTTTGACGTGGGCTTCGCCATATTTTTGTATGCCAGCCAGGTACAGCATCCAGCTTCTATGAACGCGCCATTTTCCGGGGCGGCCGCGGACTGCAATTTTCAGCGGGTGGGGGGGGGGCAGAAAGCTTGGGCCTCCCTGCGCTGCAGATTCCATCCCCCAGCTGCCTAGTTGTACCTGGCTGGACACAAAAATAGGGAGAAGCCCCACGTTTTTTTTTTTTTAATTATTTCATGAAATTCATGGAATAATTAAGAAAAAAAGGGCTTCCCTATATTGTTGTGTCTGGCCAGGTACAAATAGGCAGCTGGTGGTTGGGGGCAGCCCGTTCCTGCCTGCTGTACCTGGCTGGACACAAATATAGTGTGAAGCCCCACGTCAATTTTTTTTTAATTATTTCAGGAAATTCATGAAATAATTAAAAAAAAATTATGTGGGGCTTCGCCCTATATTTGTGTCCAGTCAGGTACAGCAGGCAGGAACGGGCTGCCCCCAACCACCAGCTGCCTATTTGTACCTGGCCGGACACAACAATATAGGGAAGCCCTTTTTTTTTAAATTATTTCATGAAATAATTAAAAAAAAATTGACGTGGGGCTTCGCACTATATTTGTGTCCAGCCAGGTACAGCAGGCAGGAACGGGCTGCCCCCAACCACCAGCTGCCTATTTGTACCTAGCCGGACACAACAATATAGGGAAGCCCTTTTTTTCTTAATTATTCCATGAATTTCATGAAATAATTAAAAAAAAAAATGTGTGGCGCTTCGCCCTATTTTTGTGTCCAGCCAGGTACAACTAGGCAGCTGGGGGCTGGAATCTGCAGCGCAGGGAGACCCAAGCTTTCTGGGCCCCACCCGCTGCAAATTGCAGTCCGCAGCCGCCCCGGAAAATGGCGCGTTCATAGAAGCGCCATCTTCTGGCGCTGTACCCAACTCATCCAGGGCCCTGGTGCGGTGGCTCATTGGGTAATAAAGGGGTTAAGGCCAGCTTGGCATTATCAGCTGGCCCTAAGCCCGAAATTCATGGGGTCATGCCAATATTAGACATGACCGCCATGAATTTCTAGTAAAGTATTTAAAAAAAACACAAACACCCAGAAAAAAGTCCTTTAATTGAAATAAAGACACAATTCTTTATTGTTCTAAATTAAACCATACTTACAGTCACGCCCATTCCAGCTGAAGCCAACGATCTCCTGCAATAAAAGTAAAATAATAAAGCAACCTCATCCTTACCTTTCCATGGTTCCCAGGACAGCTTCAGCTCTGCTACATCGAGATGACAGGCTGGACCGCAGCAGAACGCTGCCATCCAGCCTGTCATCCCGCAGACACTGAGAAGCGCAGGCATGCTTGCGCTCCTCAGTGTCTCGCTGTGACGGCATCCAGATGAGCCGAGGTCATGTCCAATGAACTCAGCTCACCTCATGCACGTCACTGACAGCGTGGGAAAATTCTCCTGCACTCAGCGCTTCAGCGTGAGAATTCTCCCACGCTGTCAGTGACGTGCATGAGGTGCGCCGAGTTCATTGGACATGACCTCACCTCATGCACGTCACTGACAGCGTGGGAAAATTCTCACGCTGAAGCGCTGAGTGCAGGAGAATTCTCCCACGCTGTCAGTGACGTACATGAGGTGAGCCGAGTTCATTGTCGGCTCATCTGGATGCCGTCACAGCCAGACACTGAGGAGTGGAAGTATGCCTGCGCTTCTCAGTGTCTGCGGGATGACAGGCTGGATGGCAGCGTTCTGCTGCGGTCCAGCCTGTCATCTCGATGTAGCAGAGCTGGAGCCGTCGTGGGAGCCATGGAAAGGTAAGGATGAGGTTGCTTTATTATTTTTCTTTTATTGCAGGAGATCGTTGGCTTCAGCTGGAATGGGCGTGATGGTAAGTATGGTTTAATTTAGAACAATAAAGAATTGTGTGTTTATTTCAATTAAAGGACTTTTTTCTGGGTGTTTGTGTTTTTTTTAAATACTTTACTAGAAATTCATGGTGGTCATGTCTAATATTGGCGTGACCCCATGAATTTCGGGCTTAGGGCCAGCTGATAATGCCAAGCTGGCCTTAACCCCTTTATTACCCAGTGAGCCACCGCACCAGGGCCCTGGATGAGTTGGGTACAGCGCCAGAAGATGGCGCTTCTATGAACGCGCCATTTTCCGGGGCGGCTGCGGACTGCAATTTGCAGCGGGTGGGGCCCAGAAAGCTTGGGCCTCCCTGCGCTGCAGATTCCAGCCCCCAGCTGCCTAGTTGTACCTGGCTGGACACAAAAATAGGGCGAAGCTCCACGTTTTTTTTTTTTTAATTCATGAAATTCATGGAATAATTAAGAAAAAAAGGGCTTCCCTATATTGTTGTGTCCAACCAGGTACAAATAGGCAGCTGGTGGTTGGGGGCAGCCCGTTCCTGCCTGCTGTACCTGACTGGACACAAATATAGGGCGAAGCCCCACATCAATTTTTTTTAATTATTTCATGAATTTCCTGAAATGATTTAAAAAAAATTGACGTGGGGCTTCACCCTATATTTGTGTCCAGCCAGGTACAGCAGGCAGGAACGGGCTGCCCCCAACCACCAGCTGCCTATTTGTACCTGGTTGGACACAACAATATAGGGAAGCCCTTTTTTTCTTAATTATTTCATGAATTTCATGAAATAATTAAAAAAAAAAAATACGTGAAGCTTCTCCCTATTTTTGTGTCCAGCCAGGTACAACTAGGCAGCTGGGGGATGGAATCTGCAGCGCAGGGAGGCCCAAGCTTTCTGCCCCCCCCCCCCCCGCTGAAAATTGCAGTCCGCAGCCACCCCGGAAAATGGCGCGTTCATAGAAGCTGGATGCTGTACCTGGCTGGCATACAAAAATATGGCGAAGCCCACGTCAAAAGTTTTGGGAAAAATTAATTAAAAAATAAATAATAATTTAGGGACTGCATCTTTATTAACTCCTCAAATGTCATTTAGTGTTAAAATAAAGGATTTATTTTAAAAAAAATTGACGCGGGGCTTCGCCCTATATTTGTGTCCAGCCAGGTACAGCAGGCAGGAACAGGCTGCCCCCAACCACCAGCTGCCTATTTGTACCTGGCCGGACACAACAATATAGGGAAGCCCTTTTTTAAAAAAATTATTTCATGAAATAATTAAAAAAAAATTGACGCGGGGCTTCGCCCTATATTTGTGTCCAGCCAGGTACAGCAGGCAGGAATGGGCTGCCCCCAACCACCAGCTGCCTATTTGTACCTGGTTGGACACAACAATATAGGGAAACCCTTTTTTTCTTAATTATTCCATGAATTTCATGAAATAATTAAAAAAAAAAATGCTTGGGGCTTCGCCCTATTTTTGTGTCCAGCCAGATACAACTATGCAGCTGGGGGCTGGAATCCGCAGCGCAGGGAGACCCAAGCTTTCTGGGCCACCCCCGCTGCAAATTGCAGTCCGCAGCCGCCCCAGAAAATGGCGCGTTCATTGAAGCGCCATCTTCTGGCGCTGTACCCAACTCATCCAGGGCCGTGGTGCGGTGGCTCACTGGGTAATAAAGGGGTTAAGGCCAGCTTGGTATTATCAGCTGGCCCTAAGCCCAAAATTCATGGGGTCAAGCCAATATTAGACATGACCACCATGAATTTCTAGTAAAGTATTTAAAAAAACACAACATCCAGAAAAAAGTCCTTTAATTGAAATAAACACACAATTCTTTATTGTTCTAAATTAAACCATACTTACCATCACGCCCATTCCAGCTGAAGCCAACGATCTCCTGCAATAAAAGTAAAATAATAAAGCAACCTCATCCTTACCTTTCCATGGCTCCCACGACAGCTTCAGCTCTGCTACATCGAGATGACAGGCTGGACCGCAGCAGAACGCTGCCATCCATCCTGTCATCCCGCAGACACTGAGAAGTGCAGGCATGCTTGTGCTCCTCAATGTCTGGCTGTGACGGCATAAAGATGAGCCGAGGTCATGTCCAATGAACTCAGCTCACCTCATGTACGTCACTGACAGCGTGGGAAAATTCTCCTGCACTCAGCACTTCAGCGTGAGAATTTTCCCTCACTGTCAGTGACGTGCATGAGGTGAGCTGAGTTCATTGGACATGACCTCACCTCATGTATGTCACTGACAGCGTGGGAGAATTCTCACGCTGAAGCGCTGAGTGCAGGAGAACTTTCCCACGCTGTCAGTGACGTGCATGAGGTGAGCTGAGTTCATTGGACATGACCTCACCTCATGTATGTCACTGACAGCGTGGGAGAATTCTCACGCTGAAGCGCTGAGTGCAGGAGAATTTTCCCACGCTGTCAGTGACGTGCATGAGGTGAGCTGAGTTCATTGGACATGAACTCGGCTCATCTGGATGACGTCACAGAGAGACACTGAGGAGCGCAAGCATGCCTGCGCTTCTCAGTGTCTGCGGGATGACAGGCTGGATGGCAGCTTTCTGCTGCGGTCCAGCCTGTCATCTCGATGTAGCAGAGCTGGAGCTGTCCTGGGAACCATCGAAAGGTAAGGATGAGGTTGCTTTATTATTTTTCTTTTATTGCAGGAGATCGTTGGCTTCAGCTGGAATGGGCGTGATGGTAAGTATGGTTTAATTTAGAACAATAAAGAATTGTGTCTTTATTTCAATTAAAGGACTTTACTCTGGGTGTTTGTGTTTTCTTTTAACTTTGACTATGGGGTTAGTAATGGGGGTGTCTTATAGACGCCTCTCCATTACTAACCTGGGCTTGATGTCAGCTGGCATTATAAGCTGACATCAACCCCAACCCTATTACCCCCTGCCACCGCACCAGGGCAGTGTGGAAGAGCGAGGCTAAGTGCCAGAATTGGCGCATCCTATGGATGCGCCATTTCTGGGGCGGCTGACGGCTGGTGTTTCTAGCCTGGGAGGGGGCCAATATTCATGGCACCCTTCCTGGGCTATTAATATCAGCCCCCAGCTGTCTGCCTAGCCTGTGCTAGCTATTAAATTAGGGGGGACCCCACGTTATTTTTTTGGGGGGGTTCCCCCATTTTAATAGCTAGTAAAGGCTAGGTATTCAGCTGGGGGCTGATATTAGTAGCCTGGGAAGCTCCGTGGGTATTACCCCCTTCCCAGGCTTCAAACATTTGCCCCAGCTGTCTGCTTAACCTCCGCTAGAGCCTAAAATTAAGGGGAACCCCACGCCAATTTTTTTTTAAATAAATCCTTTATTTTAACACTAAATGACAAGTACAGTAATCAACACTGTCACTGTACTTCATATATATGTGACTGACATGTTTCTATCTATCTAATCTATGTGTGATTCTCTATTCTTTCTGTTCTAAATTGTCGGGTACAGATGCTGAATTGCCGGCCGGCTTTCTTAAAGAGACGGTGCATGAAAACACTATTATTTTTTTAAATAAATCCTTTACACTAAATGACAAGTACAGTAAGCAACACTGTCACTGTACTTCATATATATGTGACTGACATGTTTCTATCTATCTAATCTATGTGTGATTCTCTATTCTTTCTGTTATAAATTGTCGGGTACCGCTGCTGAATTGCCGGCCGGCTTTTTTAAAGAGACGGTGCACGAAAACACTAATATTTTTTTTAATAAATCCTTTACACTAAATGACAAGTACAGTAAGCAACACTGTCACTGTACTTAATATATATGTGACTGACATGTTTCTATCTATCTAATCTATGTGTGATTCTCTATTCTGTCTGTTATAAATTGTCGGGTACCGCTGCTGAATTGCCGGCCGGCTTTTTTAAAGAGACGGTGCACGAAAACACTAATATTTTTTTTAATAAATCCTTTACACTAAATGACAAGTACAGTAAGCAACACTGTCACTGTACTTCATATATATGTGACTGACATGTTTCTATCTATCTAATCTATGTGTGATGCTCTATTCTTTCTGTTGTAAATTGTCGGGTACCGGTGTATGCCGCTGATGAATTGCCGGCTTTTCATGTCATTCTACATTATTCTTAGTTGTTTTACTTCATGTAGAATTAACCTACAAGGAAAGAAAGGGTTTATTTTCATTCCGATATTTGTGTCCCATTGACTTGCATTGGTTTCCGGTATCGGAATCGGCGATATCCGATACTTTTTGGGTATCGGCCCGATCCAATCCGATACGATATTTCCTGATATCGGAAGGTATCGCTCAACACTATTGATGATAAGACACAATGGACAGAAAGTCAGGAGGAGGACCAGGGTGCGGAAGTGGAAGACGAAGCGGTGGACAATGAAGTCACTGATCCGACCTGGCAAGGGGACATGCAGAGCGAGGACAGCAGCATACAGGGGGAGGGAGGCGTAGCACCACAAAAGGCAGGAACAAGCAGTGTGGTGGCCACAGACACAAGGCGGGCAACTGCTCCGCGGAACACCAACATGACGGAAGTTGCCAGTTCAACTGTTAGGTCTTTCCAAGTCTGGTTCTTTTTTAAAGACTGTTTAGATAACCCCAAAAAGGCCATTTGCAACATCTGCCAGGCCACCATCAGCAAGAGCACCAAAACTACCAGCCTGACCACCACCAGCATGCTCAGGCGCATGACAGCAAAGAACCTGACTAGCTGGGCCGAATGCCAAGGTCCAGAAACAGTGTCTGTGGGTGACACCACTGCCTCTTCCGCTGTTGTGCGTGCACTCCAATCCTTTTCCATGGTGCATGTGAAGATGCCTCCCACCCTGTACCTGTCATTGCAGACTTGCAACCATCACCGTCCACGTCTTGTCCCTTTGCAGCGTTCAGTTGTCCCTACCCCAGTCCCTGGAATGCAAGCGCAAGTATATAGCCAGTCGCTCACCCACCCACCCACAGGCTGCAATACTATACTGCCAAATTTTTGACAGCTGCTTGTGACTCGCCCCCTGAGCCGTGGGGCACTCGGATCCGGGCAATTAGGGAAACGGTGGGAGTAGTAGTGGCAACCCGGTTCCGTGGCTCAGGGTGGTCAGGCCAGTGGTAGTCCGTTATGTGCTGATGTTTATGTCCGACTACGCCACCCGTGGATTGCGGTTATTAGGAACCGCCGCTGCATGCAGACCGCTGGGGCTGATGAGGTGTGCAGCTAGGGTAGTGTGACTCCCCACGGGAAGAGTGCGGCCCCAGGGCAGTATAGTGGATGGTGGGAGTGATGGTAGTGAGAGTCCCAGTGCTGATAGTGCTGGAGGAGCAAGGAGCACACAGACAACAGGTTGCAGTCCAGGGTCTTTACTAAAACAGGTAAACTGACCCACAAACAGTCCCAGCTAGGAGGGGACCTGGATGTCTGAGAGCAACGGGGAAATTGGCCCTGGTCAGGGTGAGGGTGTAGGCCTACCGTGCTTTCTGCGCTCCTTCTGGCTATCTCCTCGTTATAGGGTAACTGCCCACGTTTCCGAGCTTTCGGTGTATTCTCGCCTGTATGGCCTGCGACGTGGGTTCCTTTCTGCTCCCAGCCTTGTACGGCTTTACTGGTCCCTTCGGTTGTGGCAGGGCCTCCAGGCTTCTTAGGCCAAGGAATATACAGTCCCCTGCGGACTGGTTATCTGCTGGAGGATGTAGAATCCTCCCAGCCTCAGACACCAAAGTCTGGTAAATTAAGTCCTTTATCTGCCAAGACAGGCTCTCTTCGCCTCTTGTCTCTGGCTTGTGGCTCTCGTCCTGCCACACTTCCTCTTAGGTGCAATACAACTGTCTGTCCCTGCTCTGCTCTGGGACACGTCTCATTGCTGAGACAGGCCATCAAGTTCTCCCTAACCCTGCCCCCAGCACCAGCTTTTCTGGGGCAGCCTGCTCCCCCTACTGGCCTGAGACAGGAGGCATTGCATGCTAATGTTCCCCTGACTAGAGAACCTCCCCCTTGCTCTCAGACACAGCTTTATTTACACTTGTGGCATCCAGGCCAGGGTGACACATTCCCCCCTAGTGAAATTTAGTACTCCGGGACTAAACAATAAACAAAGACAATATTCATAACAATAAAACATTAATAGACAGACGACGCACAAATTGAGTTCTTAAGGTCACAGTGTGGTCTGTGACCGGGTGTCCATATCACCAGCACAACGGGGAGCCTTAACCAGGTGGGAGTCTGTCCTACCCCAAGTCCTTCACAGTCTTAGTTCATTCCTGGGTTAGGCTCCAAACGCAGTCCATACAAGGTCCCGGTTATAAAAAGTCCATAACCTTTGAGTCCTTACGGTAGCTGCAAGAAACTGAAACACAGAATTACCAAACAAGCATGTAACTTGGCAAACAATTCAACATTTGGCAACAGGGTCATTTACAATTTTAGCGCGCTCTATATTCTCCAGCGAGCGGGTATCTGCCCCTTTGTGCTCCTGGTTGACCTACGTAGCCCACTGTCTGGTGGTGGACCAACCTGGCTTTCCCCACTAGCGTTAGGGGTACAGCTACCAGCTGGGTGTACAGGTAGGGCAGGCAGCTATCTGCGAGTCCTTTGGCTTACCGCAGGCATGGCAGGCTCACTGTCAGCAGAGGGTTGACTCTCCTGGGCTGCTGGTACAGGCTCTTCTGCCCTGGAACTGCTTGCTCCTCTTCACCTTCCGGCTCTGGTGTTGGTTGTTGCTGTGCCGGTTGCAGGAAATGCAGGACGGGTACCACTATGGCATCATTTATGCGAGTCCAGGACTGAGGGAACTCTCCGAGAACGGTGCTGATCATTTCTTCCTTGTCCTCTGCGGGTTCAAGGTCACTCTGATCCTCTTCTGCACTACGGAGTTGCTCGGGGCACCTTTTGAGGTGGTCTCTGGAGACGACACTAGTGGTTTCTCCTCCGTCCTTGGTGATTACGCACACCTTTGGGTTGTCGTGGTCAGACTGCAGTACGGTGTAGGGTTCCCTTTCCCACTGGTCGTCCAACTTATGTAGCCTTCTTTTTCGCTTTAGGACTTGCTCACCAGGTTCTAGGGGACCAGCAGGGGCGTGTTGATTGAAGAGTTTTTCTTGCCTCTCTCTCACCTGGGCCAGGCTCTTCTCCACACTCTCCTGTACCTTCTTGTACTGCAGTTGCCTTTCCGTATCCCAGTCCGCATCCGGGGAGGTGTCCTCAGGTATTAGGACTCCCATCTCCAGGTCTACGGGCAGCTTACCTGGTCTAGCTCGCATCAGGTAAGCCGGGGTGCAGTTTGTAGCATTCACCGGGATATTGTTGTATAGGTCTATTAGGTCCGGCAGTTTTTCTGGCCACAGGCTGCGTTCCTCCAGGGGCAACGTCTTCAGGAGATCAATGACCATATTGTTCATCTTCTCACACATCCCGTTGGTTTGTGGATGGTAAGGCGTTGTCCGAATCTTCTTACAGCCATAGAGGTTGCAGAACTCCTGGAAGATTTCAGCCTCGAACGCTGGACCCTGGTCTGTCAGGACCTGTTCCGGATACCCGTGTGGACGGCAGAAATATTGCTGGAAGGCTCTGGCCGCTGTTTGGGCTGTCAAGTCTTTTACCGGGACCACCACTAGAAAACGGGAATAGTGGTCCACGATTGTCAGGGCATAGATGTATCCAGACCGGCTTGGAGCCAATTTGACGTGGTCCAGAGCTACCAGCTCAAGAGGCTGCGTGGTGACGATGGGCCTCAAGGGTGTCTTCTGGCTGGTGCGGTCCTTCCTCCTCAGGTGACAAGGGCCACAATCTCTGCACCACTTTTCTACAGCTCCTCTCATGCCGACCCAAAAGAACCTTCCTCTTAGCAGGAACTCCAATTTCTTCCATCCGAAGTGTCCCGCTCTGTCATGGTAAGCCCCCAGGACCATGGCTGCATCCCGTCTTGGGACCACGACTTGCCAGGTCAGCTCGTGCGTCCGGTGGTTAACAATCCTTCTGCACAACTTGCCTTCGTAGAGGAACAGCTTGCTCTTCTCCTTCCATAGCTGCTTGGCTTCCTCTGGGGCATCTGGATCTAAGCGGGCGTCTTCCCGGGTCAGCAGATCTTTCACCAGGCGGACTGCAGGGTCACTATCTTGGGTCTCGGCCCAGCTGTGGTGAGGTAGGGGATTGATTATCACAGTGGTTAGATCCTCCTCCTTCACGCGGTGAGAGTATTGAGCGGCTCCATACCGGTGAAACGCGGGGAGTTCTACCTCCTCCAGCTCTTCTGGGTCTTCGTCACCTTCAGGTAAGTGAGGCATCCTTGATAGGGCGTCCGCGTTGGCATTGGTTTTGCCTGCCCGGTACTTGATCACGAAGTCATAGTTTGAGAGACGGGCCATCCACCGCTGTTCTAGGGCACCCAGTCTTGCATTGTCCAGGTGTGTCAACGGGTTGTTGCCCGTGTACACGGTGAACTTCGCGGAGGCCAGGTAATGCTTGAAGTGTTCCGTCACGGCCCATACCACCGCCAAGAATTCTAGCTTGAAGGAGCTGTAATTCTCCGGGTTCCTCTCGGTGGGCCTCAGCTTCCGGCTGGCGTACGCGATCACCCTTTCTCTGCCCTGTTGGTTTTGGGACAGTACAGCTCCCAGTCCCACATTACTGGCATCTGTGTGGAGAATGAAAGGCTGGCCATAATCAGGGTAGGCCAAGATCTCGTCCCCTGTGAGGGCCATCTTTAGCTGGCGGAAGGACTCCTCTTCCGGTTTATCCCACTTGAAGGGCGGCTTTTGGCTCCTGGACTTAGACTGTCCGATCAGGAGGTCCTGCATAGGAGCTGCCATCTTGGTGAACCCGGGGATGAACCTTCGGTAGTAGCCTACCAACCCGAGAAACTGTCTCACCTCTTTGATTTTCGAGGGTCTTGGCCAGCTCTTGATTGCCGTGACCTTGTCAGGGTCGGGGGCCACTCCTTCCGCGCTTACCACATGCCCTAGGTACTGGACCTTTGGTTTCAACAGGTGACACTTCAATGGTTTCACCTTCAGGCCGTAGCCTGCCAGGGCTTCGAACACCTCGGCCAGGTGCTTTAGGTGGTCCTCGTAGGTCTTCGAATAGACGATCACGTCGTCCAGGTAAAGGAGAACCGTCTCGAAGTTTCGGTGCCCTAGACAGCATTCCATCAACCGCTGGAAGGTCCCTGGTGCGTTGCAGAGCCCGAAAGGCATACAGTTGAACTCACTCAGTCCCATCGGGGTGGTGAAGGCGGTCTTCTCCTTGTCAGCCTCTGCCACAGGAACCTGCCAGTACCCGCTAGTAAGGTCCAAAGTAGAAAAGAAGTTAGCTGATTTTAGTGCGGCTAAAGACTCCTCTATTCTAGGCAACGGGTATGCGTCTTTGTGGGTGATACGGTTGATTTGTCTATAGTCTACACACATTCTCATGGTGCCGTCTTTCTTTTTGACCAGAACCAAGGGGGCTGCCCAGGGGCTACAGCTGTCTCTAATGACCCCAGCTTCTTTCATCTCTCTTAGCATGCCCTTTGCGTTCTGATAATATGCAGGGGGTACAGGTCTGTGCCTCTCTTTTATTGGTGGGTGGCTCCCTGTGGGGATGTGGTGTTCTATCCCTTTTACTCTGCCGAAGTCTAGCGGGTGCTTACTAAAGACTCTCTCGTGCTCCTGTACCACCCGGTAGACTCCTTGTTTTTGGTGCAGGGTAGTGGAGTCAGCACCCACATTGAGTTTCTGGCACCAGTCCTCCTTTTGTTTCTGGGAGCCATTACCCTCCGCCTGAGGAGATGGAGGCAAGGGTTCCACGGCCCTGATAGCTTTGTGTTCGACAACAAACAGTTTGGCGAGTGTAGCGTACCTGGGTAAGTGTACCTCCCTCTCCCCAATGTTGAGGATGCGGACGGGCACCCTCCCATGACGGACATCAACCACCCCCCGGGCTGTCAAAATGGTGGGCCTGCTGTCTGAGTACACGGGTTCTACCATGGCTTGGTAGTCTCTACCTCTCAACCCGATTGCAGTCCGACACCAGATCATCATTTCACTTTTGGGAGGCATGGAAATGGGGAATGGGTCACTCAGTCTTACGCTACCGATCTCACCACCAGACAGTTCTACCTGCTGCCGTCTCATCAGGGCTTTTATCTCCTTGTTGAGGACTCTCTGTTGGCTGGAACTAGCATTCACCGCCACCTGTTGTAAGATTACAATTACCTCTGAAAGACAATTTTCAATTACGTTAGTACCCACAGTTATTTTAGGGTGACTTTCACGACGGTCAATGTCCACAATAATTACTCCCTGTGCCGGCAGTTCAACTTTACCAATTTTAATGGTCATCTCCTTGAACCCATCTGCGGCACGGGTAAGCCATTACTAGCGATGATGCTCAAGTTACTGTCTGGATACCGTGTGATATCAGCATCAGTCCAATACTGCTTAAAAAGTACATAAGGGATAGTGGTTACTTGCGACCCAGTATCCAGCAAGGCGCTCATGGGGATACCGTCCAGCACCACGGGTAAAACCGGGCGCCCCCCAACGTACTTATCACGCCAATTATAAGGGCCTGGTGATCTTATGCCTGGGGGTTGGCCCTCTGCCCCAGGTTGGACCCGTTTAAATTACAGTACCTGGAAATGTGTCCGGGCTGGTTGCATCGACGGCAAATGGGCTGTCCATCCTCTGCGTAGCGGTCTGTGGGCCTCCCTCGGAACGACGGGATCCTCCTCTGTCGACGCCACGGGACGTCCTCCGGACTTGAAGCCAGCTCGATGGGTCTTGACGGGTCCACTTGCAACGCCTGGACGGTCCTGGTCAACGCCGCGACACTCCTGGTCAGCTCCTGGACTTGGTGGTGCAGGTCTTTCGACGGGGCTTGGTTCAGGGCCTGTGCATCAGCCTCCACGGAGTCCATAGAGGAGGGCGCCGCCTCCTGGTGGTAGGTGAGAGCAGGGCACCGGGGGTTTATAGCGCCACTAGTTGCAGATTCACGGAGCACCCTTATGGCCCTGTCCTTAAATTGGGCAAAGGTCAGGTCGGGGTTCTGAAAGAACATGAGGCGCAGTTGGGCCCTGTGGGCGCTAGACAGCAGACCTTCTATGAATTGTTCTGTTAGCAGCTTATCCGTTTCCTGCACACTGCCAGGGTCAGTTTGTTGAATAGCCCTCAAGGCTTCCTGCAGATTTAGGGCATAGTCTCTGATGCTGTCCTGTGCCCGCTGCTTCCATCCATAGAACCTCATTTTAATCTCAGCGGAGGTACGTGTGTCAAAGGTACCCCGCAGCCGGGCCAGAATACCCTTCACAGTCCTTTTCTCCTCAGTGGGCCATGATTTTACCTCCCTTTGGGCTGCGCCAGTTAACTGCCCTGTCAATATGCTGACCTTCTGTTCCTCTGTCAGGGGGTAAACGTGGAACAAACTGTATAGCCTTTCCTTGAAGTCAGTTAGGGCATGGGGCTCCCCTGAGTATTTGGGCAGCCAGGCCGCTCCAGGGATGTAGGGCAGGGAAAAGGGCATCAGCGCTGCTGCAGCTGCTTTGGTGGTAGTGGGGGCCTCTGTGTCCGACATCTTCCTCCCCCCTAGTCAAGCGTGGCCTACCTTCCGACGATCCTCTTCTGTAGGCCGCGGCTCCGCTGCTGCTGCTATGGACGAGGACCTGGCGTCGCGTCCTGGTGACGTCAGCATCGCTCTCTCTCCCTTCCAGGACCTTGCGCAGCGTCGGTGCGTGGGGCGGAGCTTCGGATCTCGCGCGGTTTTGACGTCCACGCCCCTCTTCTTCCCGCGCGGCGTCCTGGAGATGGCGTCCGATGGCGGGAAACAGCTGCAGATGGCGGGAAGACGGCAGAAGACGGCGGGAAAAGGTCCAAGATGGCGTCTGATGGGGGGAATCGGCTCCGGATGGCGGGAAACGACTCCGGACGGTGGGAAACTTCGCCACAGGTAAATTACAAAAGTCTTTTTCAGGCACGCAGTACCCGGTGGTTGCGGGCACGAAATCCTGCCGACTACGCCAAAGCTGACTCGCCCCCTGAGCCGTGGGGCACTCGGATCCGGGCAATTAGGGAAACGGTGGGAGTAGTAGTGGCAACCCGGTTCCGTGGCTCAGGGTGGTCAGGCCAGTGGTAGTCCGTTATGTGCTGATGTTTATGTCCGACTACGCCACCCGTGGATTGCGGTTATTAGGAACCGCCGCTGCATGCAGACCGCTGGGGCTGATGAGGTGTGCAGCTAGGGTAGTGTGACTCCCCACGGGAAGAGTGCGGCCCCAGGGCAGTATAGTGGATGGTGGGAGTGATGGTAGTGAGAGTCCCAGTGCTGATAGTGCTGGAGGAGCAAGGAGCACACAGACAACAGGTTGCAGTCCAGGGTCTTTACTAAAACAGGTAAACTGACCCACAAACAGTCCCAGCTAGGAGGGGACCTGGATGTCTGAGAGCAACGGGGAAATTGGCCCTGGTCAGGGTGAGGGTGTAGGCCTACCGTGCTTTCTGCGCTCCTTCTGGCTATCTCCTCGTTATAGGGTAACTGCCCACGTTTCCGAGCTTTCGGTGTATTCTCGCCTGTATGGCCTGCGACGTGGGTTCCTTTCTGCTCCCAGCCTTGTACGGCTTTACTGGTCCCTTCGGTTGTGGCAGGGCCTCCAGGCTTCTTAGGCCAAGGAATATACAGTCCCCTGCGGACTGGTTATCTGCTGGAGGATGTAGAATCCTCCCAGCCTCAGACACCAAAGTTTGGTAAATTAAGTCCTTTATCTGCCAGGACAGGCTCTCTTCGCCTCTTGTCTCTGGCTTGTGGCTCTCGTCCTGCCACACTTCCTCTTAGGTGCAATACAACTGTCTGTCCCTGCTCTGCTCTGGGACACGTCTCATTGCTGAGACAGGCCATCAAGTTCTCCCTAACCCTGCCCCCAGCACCAGCTTTTATAGGGGCAGCCTGCTCCCCCTACTGGCCTGAGACAGGAGGCATTGCATGCTAATGTTCCCCTGACTAGAGAACCTCCCCCTTGCTCTCAGACACAGCTTTATTTACACTTGTGGCATCCAGGCCAGGGTGACACACTTGCACTTGAAATATGGCCTTTTAGGCTCGTGGAGGTGGAAGCTTTCCAGCCGGGTATCCATACACGTCCCCAGCCACCATTATTTCTCCTGGTGTTGTCCCCGCCTTCCACCAGCACGGGTCCCAGAACTTTACCCGTGCCCTCCTCAGCGCACTTAGTGTGAAGGACCGCCTAACCACAAACACATGGACAAGTGAATGTGGCCAGGGATGGTACATCTCACTGACACATTTCACTGGGTTAATATTCTGGAAGCCGGGACCCAGTGGGACCTTGGGACGGAATGCGTACTCCCGACGCAGAGGATTGCAAGCCCTGGGTCAACCAGGGTTGCCCCCACATTCTACAGCTCCTGCACCACCTCCTCCTCTTCAGCCTCCATCTCCATCACTTGATTCATTTTTTTCAGGAGATATTCCAGATTATGTACTAAAACTTTGTGGGTGCCAATAACAATAAGCAGGACTGTATGCTTAGTTGACAAACCACACACCATTGCAGAGTTGTTGAAAGCTGTGTCAGAGAACCTGGTGGCGGCTCTGAAGCTAGGCAAGCTCACACGCGAGCCATTCCTGGCCCATGTGCTCAACTTAGTGGTTCAGCTGTTTCTCAAAACCTACCCAGGTCTGCCACAGCGACTTGTGAAAGTACGCTGCATGTGTGCCCATTTCAGAAAGTCAGCTACAGCTTTCACCGCTCTGGCAGGGCTTCAGCAGCTTTCAGATCACCGACTAGTGTGCGATGTGACCACGGATTGGAAATCAAAGTTGCAGATGTTTGGAATGATTTTGAGCAGCAGAGAGCAGTTGAGTACCAGCTTCAATACGCCCGTCGGCATTCAGGTCAGCCTCCGCACATAAGAGCTGATGAGTGGGCATGAATGTCTGACATCTGTGCCGTCCTCCAAAACTTTGAGGACTCCACCAAGATGGTGAGCGGCGATGACGCCATAATTAGCATCATCATCCCGCTTCTCTGTGTACTGGAACAATCGCTGCTCACAATTAAAGAGGAGGCATTGCAGGTGGAGCAAGGAGCTATACAGGGTTATGCTACTCAGCCCAGCCTCATCTCATCCCGACGCGGATTGGGTGATAATGAGGAGGAGGAAGAGAACATGGACAAAAGTCCTCTTGATGAGAACAGGGAAGTCTTGGCTGTTGGCAGTCTGGCACACAAGCCGACTTGGGCATTACAGAAAACTGGCACGGCACGAGAGAAGTCTTGTAGACAGAGGTGTGAGGTTCTGATTAAGGAGAATGTCAGTCTTAGATCAGTTGCAGAACGGAGGGCATGGGAGGGGTGATACACAGAAATGAGGGAAGAGATATAGGCCGGTGCAGAACTGTGGAGAGCTTGGTGGGTGAAAGAGATGAGTTTGTATTGTATTCTGTAGTGATTGTTTAACCTAACCAGTGCAATGACTCGCAAAGGGTAGAGGCTTCGGTGAAGCGGCTTAATAATAATAATTAGGGTTGAGCGAGTATGTTCTGTCCGAGTATGCTCGGGCCGAGCTCCAAGTATTTACAGCTGCTCAGTGATATGGTTGAATCGCTCCCGGGTGCATGATTTGCAACTGTTTGACAGCTTTATTACTTGTGAGGAATGTGTAAGAAATAGACATTACTTCCATGTAATAAAACTGTCAAAACAGTCGTAAATCATGCACACGGGAGCGATTCAACCATATCACCGAGCAGTTATAAATACACGGAGCTCGGCCCGAGCATACTCGCCGAAAGGGTTAATAGAACATACTCGCTCAACACTAATAATAATCTTTTTATTTATATAGCGCCAACATATTCCACAGCGCTTTACAATTCAGACAATTTATAGACATTATGGGCACTGTCTACATTGGGGCTCACAATCTACATACCCTATCAGTATGTCTTTGGAGTGTGGGAGAAAACCAGAGAACCCAGAGGAAACCCATGCAAACACAGGGAGAACATACAAACTACTTGCAGATGTTGTCCTTGGTGGGATTTGAACCCAGAACCCCAGCGCTGCAAGGCTGCAGTGCTAACCACTGAGCCACCGTGCTGCCCTTTATAGAAATACGACTCTGGCTGCTACATTCAGAAAGGATTGGAGAAGAGAGTTTGTTTAGAGGGAAATTGATTAGAAGATAGCTGCAGTAATTAATCAGAGACACAGTAAGAGTTTTTACAGTATCAAAGGTGCGAAAAGGTTGAATTCTGGATATGTTTTTAAGGTGCAGGTGACATGTGTGGGAGTTATGGTGGCACCACCTAAAAGAAATTGCAAAGTCAGGTATACGTAGGATAGTAAAAGTCAGATATAGGTAGGTTAGTAAAAGTCAGGTAAAGGAAAGGTAGGTTAGATGGCTACGTGCGGCCTCCTGCTGTGTATAGATGGCTACGTGCGGCCTCCTGCTGTGTATAGATGGCTACGTGCAGCCTCCTGCTGTGTATAGATGGCTACGTGCGGCCTCCTGCTGTGTATAGATGGCTACGTGCGGCCTCCTGCTGTGTATAGATGGCGCCGTGTGGCCTCCTGCTGTGTATAGATGGCGCCGTGAGGCCTCCTGCTGTGTATAGATGGCTATGTGTGGCCCCCTGCTGTGTATAGATGGCTATGTGCGGCCTCCTGCTGTGTATAGATGGCATCGTGCGGCCTCCTGCTGTGTATAGATGGCGCCATGCAGCCTCCTGCTGTGTATATGGCTACGTCCGGCCTCCTGCTGTGTATAGATGGCTACATGCGGCCTCCTGCTGTATATAGATGGCTACGTGCGGCCTCCTGCTGTGTATAGATGGCTACGTGCAGCCTCCTGCTGTGTATAGATGGCTACGTGCGGCCTCCTGCTGTGTATAGATGGCTACGTGCAGCCTCCTGCTGTGTATAGATGGCTACGTGCAGCCTCCTGCTGTGTATAGATGGCGCCGTGCAGCCCCCTGCTGTGTATAGATGGCTACGTGCGGCCTCCTGCTGTGTATAGATGGCTACGTGCAGCCTCCTGCTGTGTATAGATGGCGCCGTGCAGCCCCTGCTGTGTATAGATGGCTACGTGCGGCCTCCTGCTGTGTATAGATGGCTACGTGCAGCCTCCTGTTGTGTATAGATGGCGCCGTGCAGCCCCCTGCTGTGTATAGATGGCTACGTGTGGCCTCCTGCTGTGTATAGATGGCTACGTGCTTCCTCCCGCTGTGTATAGATGGCTACGTGCTTCCTCCCGCTGTGTATAGATGGCTATGTGCGGCCCCCTGCTGTGTATAGATGGCTACGTGCGGCCTCCTGCTGTGTATAGATGACTACGTGCTGCCTCCTGCTGTGTATAGATGGCTACGTCCGGCCTCCTGCTGTGTATAGATGGCTACGTGCGGCCTCCTGCTGTATATAGATGGCTAAGTGCGGCCTCCTGCTGTGTATAGATGGCTACGTGCAGCCTCCTGCTGTGTATAGATGGCTACGTGCGGCCTCCTGCTGTGTATAGATGGCTACGTGCAGCCTCCTGCTGTGTATAGATGGCTACGTGCGGCCTCCTGCTGTGTATAGATGGCTACGTGCAGCCTCCTGCTGTGTATAGATGGCGCCGTGCAGCCCCCTGCTGTGTATAGATGGCTACGTGCGGCCTCCTGCTGTGTATAGATGACTACGTGCAGCCTCCTGTTGTGTATAGATGGCTCCGTGCAGCCCCCTGCTGTGTATAGATGGCTACGTGCGGCCTCCTGCTGAGTATAGATGGCTACGTGCGGCCTCCTGCTGAGTATAGATGGCTACGTGTGCTCAATATTAAGTCATCCAATGTTAGGCTGTGTGCCCACGATGCAGAAATGCTCCAGATTTTTTTTGAGCGTTTCTGCATCTCCCTGGCAGAAAAAACGCATGCGGATTGTACATGCGGATTGTACATGCGGATTGTACATGCGGATTGTACGTGCGTTTTTCCTGCCAGGGACAAGCGGATGTGATGCGTTCTTCACATGCATTTTCGCATGCGGGTTGTCAAGCGTTTTCCAAGCGATTTTAGCATCACTTGGAAAAGTACTTGACAACTTGGTCACACTATATAAATACATGCAACCGGCAAGGATTTATATAGTGTGACCGAAAGAATGGTAAAAAATAAATATACTTACCTTCTGATGGCCTGCCGACGTCAGCGGTCGCGTGACCCGTCACATGACTAAATGACGTCACCACAGGTCCTTTAGTCTACCGCGAGCTGCCGGCGAGGCAGGACGCATCGGATAAAGACACCGGGGGCCATCAGAAGGTAAGTATAATATTTATTTTTTATTTTATTCTTTTTTTTACAGGTTCCATGGTACTCGGGTCCGGAGGAGAGTCTTCTGTTCTCCAAACCCGGGTACCATCCGCACATTGAAACGCATGGAATCCGCATGTACAGATGCAGTGATGCGGATACCATGCGTTCCAATGCAAGTCAATGGCGGCGAAAACGCAGCTCTTCCGCAAAATAATTGGTAGTGCTGCGGATTTTTCCACAATGATACCAAGCGGAAACGCTTAAAAAACCCATAGTGGGCACACAGCCTAAAAAAAAATATTATAAATTATTATTATAATTAATATATTAATATTGTGCCAAATTAATTTCACGTGAACTATCACATGATCTATCACAGGTGATCATGTGACATGTGATACATCAGGTGTGCGTGTGTGTGTGTGTGTGTGGGGGGGGGGGGGGCGCCTTCTAAACTGCCCGGGGCCCTTGCTACTCTTAATCCACCCCTGCACCCTCCACACTACTTATATGCACATGTAGCTCTTTCACGGACTGTTCCTCCATTACTGAGAAATCAGCTTTTAAATTGGTATGCAAATGAGGCTGAAGAGCTATGGTAGATCTGAAGCCTCTGAACGGTATAAGTATATACAGTACAGATAAATCCAGAGTCTTATCGGTGACATGTTCTTGCTGATCATAGTCATTCACTTTCCCTTCTCTCCTCTATTTAGCCCAGATCACCGTGATAACTTCTTCCATCCACGATGTGTCTCTGCAGAACTTAATGCACAGACGTCTTTGGATTATTATTTAACCGGCACTTTTCCCACTTTTTCCCACCTCTACACAAACTGCATAATGCTATAACCATCTCTAGTGCCCTGGAGAGTAATAATGCCCTCTCTGTTGCCCCACACAGTAATAGTACACCCCTCTTTGCCTTTATACAGTAATTGTGTCCAGCTCTCTGCCTCCATATACTAAAAGTCTCACGTCTGAGCTTCCACATGGTAAAAATGCCCCCATTGTGCTACTATATAGAAATATTAATCTTTCTAGGCACATTAAGGAATAGTTCCCACTCTGTGCCTCTATATAGTAATAATGCACCCCTCTGTGCCTCCATATAGTAATAATGCCCCCTCTCCCCTCTGTGCCTCCATGTAGTAATAGTGCCTCCTCTGTGTCTCCATATGGTAATAATGCCCCCCTATGTGTCCCCATATAGTAATAGTGCCCCCTCCGTGCCTCCATATAGTAATAGTGCCTCCTCTGTGTCTCCATATAGTAATAGTGCCTCCTCTGTGTTTCCATATAGTAATAGTGCCCCCTCCGTGTCTCCATATAGAAATAATGCCCCCTCTGTGCCTCCATATAGTAATAGTGCCCCCTCTGTGTCTCCATATAGTAATAGTGCCCCCTCCGTGTCTCCATATAGAAATAATGCCCCCTCTGTGCCTCCATATAGTAATAATGCCCCCTCCGTGCCTCCATATAGTAATAGTGCCTCCTCTGTGTCTCCATATAGTAATGATACCCCCTCTGTGTCCCCATATAGTAATAGTGCCCCCTCCATGCTTCCATATAGAAATAGTGCCTCCTCTGTGTCTCCATATAGTAATAGTGCCTCCTCTGTGTTTCCATATAGTAATAGTGCCTCCTCTGTGTCTCCATATAGTAATAGTGCCCCCTCCGTGTCTCCATATAGAAATAATGCCCCCTCTGTGCCTCCATATAGTAATAGTGCCCAATCTGTGTCTCCATATAGTAACAGTGCCCCCTCCGTGTCTCCATATAGAAATAATGCCCCCTCTGTGCTTCCATATAGTAATAATGCCCCCTCCGTGCCTCCATATAGTAATAGTGCCTCCTCTGTGTCTCCATATAGTAATAATGCCCCCTCTGTGTCCTCGTATAGTAATAGTGCCCCCTCCGTGCCTCCATATAGCAATAATGCCCCCTCTGTGTCTCCATATAGTAATAGTGCCTTCTCTGTGTCTCCATATAGTAATAGTGCCCCCTCCATGTCTCCATATAGAAATAATGCCCCCTCTATGCCTCCATAAAGTAATAGTGCCCCCCTCTGTGTCTCCATATAGTGATAGTGCCACTTCTATTCCTCCATATAGTAATAGTGCCCCCCTCTGTTTTTCCATATAGTGATAGTGCCCCCTCTGTGCTTCCATATAGTGATAGTGCCCCTTCTATTCCTCCATATAGTGATAGTGCCTCTTCTGTGCCTATATGCAGTATGTCCATATACCAGGCATAGTGCTCCTCTGTAATTCTATATATTACTAGTGCCTCCATACAATTGTAATCCCCCCTTTACATCCTCCCATCCAGTGCCCTGGCAATAAAATAAAAATAAATGAAAACTCCCTTCTCCCACAACGAGTGGTGCTGTCCTTGTGCCGCAGTCTGTTGCTGCAGGCGGTGCGATGGAGTGATGTCATTGCGCTGGAGAAGCCTATAATTCAGGCATGTGCTGCGAGGACTGGCAGATGGTGGTGCAGGGGGCTGTATATAATGTATGGACAGACAGGTGGGAGGTATACAGACATGTAATATGTGCACCGCTCATTTAGACATAGACAACAGAATCAATTACATTTTATAATATATATTTGGGATAAGAAATTTTTACCCCAAGGAGGCGGAGGCTCGTAAAGTGCCTGCCGCACCCAGAGCACTTAAAGGGAAGTTGTCATGTCAGATAACGCTATCAACCTGTTTGGTTTTGAACCTGCAGGTCGTATTACAGGTAAGAGTGCTATCTATGAAAAACACTGTTAGCTTTCCTATGCAGAAAATTCACGAGCTTTTATCAGAGCGCTGACTGCTGTTATGTTCTGCAGCTTAGAACTAAAGAATAGGAGGGAAAAGCTGTCCCTGCACTGAGACTCAGCTAAACTCTACGCTGGGGTGGGTGCTCTATTCCTTGTGAATAGCCCCACCGAAACTCCTGCACTGAACTCAAACAAAGACCTGAAGGAAGGGGAAAAGGGGTCCCTAACAGATCTAAGGACTAGGAGAAAAAACAGGAGACCTCCTAATAGAAAAGTTAGTTGCAGAAACGAAGATTAAAGGGAACAAAACTGGTGGAACAAGAAGTCCCAGCATATCAATTGTCCAAAGCACAGAGAACTTAGCAAGGAAACTTAGCCAGAGCACAAGCGTAACAACACTGATGTCTAGCGGGGAATGGGAGACAGGTGCTGAGTAATAAAGAGTGAAGAGATCACGTGACCAAGACACCCAGCACCAGAGGAAAAGACTAGAAGCCAGCAAACCACAACAAGATGGCCGATAGTAAAACAATATAGATTCTAACACCTGCCTTTTTTATATTTTATACAGTGGACCTCACTACGGTTTCGAGGGGATCGCACCCAATATTCCACGGTGCGGCTATTATTTGTTTTCACATATTTTTCTCTATCTATCCAGATCATCCTAATTTCTAGTTTTCATCTTTATGTATCTCATTTTCTATGTTATCTATCTATGTCAGATCAATGTATTTATTATGGTTAATAAAAGGCTGTAAAAGTAAGTATAAGTAATGAAAAACAAATGGAGGGTCAATTTCTAACTAAATCACATGACTGTGTATAAAAAAAAGCATGTTAGAGAGGCAGAGCCTCCCAGAAGCAAAGATGGTCAGAGGTCACCGATCTGTGAACAACTGCGTCTAATAATTGTAGAATAATTTCAGGAAATTTTTCCTCAATGTGAAATTACAAAGACTTTGAATATCTTCCATCTACAGGCCATAAAATCATCAAAAAATTCTGGAAAAATCCATGTGCACAAAGAATGGGGCTGATGGTCAATATTGAATGCTCATGATGTACGGACCCTGAGAAGGCTCTGCATGATATCAAGACATGATTCAGTCATCCAAGTCACTGCATGGGCTCAAAAAAATTTCCAGAAATGATTGTCTGTGATCACAGTTCACCATGCGTTCCACAAATGTAAATGACAGCTCTATCATGCAAAGAAAAAGCAGAATATCAGCACAATCCAGAAACGCTGTAGTCTTCTCTGCACTCATTTATAATGGACTCAGGCGAAATAGAAAACTGTTCTGTGGTCAGAAAAATCAAAATGTGAAATTCGTTATGGAAACCACAGACGCTGTGCCCTCAGAGTGAGAGGGACCATTCAGCTTGTTATGGAGGAGACGGACCATCCAGCTTGTTATCAAGGAGAGGGACCATCCAGCTTGTTACGGAGGAGAGTAAACATCCAGCTTGTTATGGAGTTAAAGGATCATCCAGCTTGTTATGGAGAAGAGGGACCATCCAGCTTGTTATCATGGAGAGGGACTATCCAGCTTGTTATGGAGGAGAGGGACCATCCAGCTTGTTATGGAGGAGAGGGCATTTGCAGCTTGTTATGGAGGAGAGGCACCATCCAGCTTTTTATCAAGGAGAGGGACCTTTATCAAGGAGAGGGACCATCCAGCTTGTTACGGAGGAGAGTAAACATCCAGCTTGTTATGGAGTTAAAAGATCATCCAGCTTGTTATGGAGAAGAGGGACCATCCAGCTTGTTATCATGGAGAGGGACCATCCAGCTTGTTATGGAGGAGAGGGACCATCCAGCTTGTTATGGAGGAGAGGGCATTTGCAGCTTGTTATGGAGGAGAGGGACCATCCAGCTTTTTATCAAGGGGAGGGACCTTTATCAAGGAGAGGGACCATCCAGCTTGTTACGGAGGAGAGTAAACATCCAGCTTGTTATGGAGTTAAAGGATCATCCAGCTTGTTATGGAGAAGAGGGACCAGCCAGCTTGTTATCATGGAGAGGGACTATCCAGCTTGTTATGGAGGAGAGGGACCATCCAGCTTGTTATGGAGGAGAGGGAATTTGCAGCTTGCTATGGAGAAGAGGGACCATCCAGCTTTTTATCAACGGGAGGGACCTTTATCAAGGAGAGGGACCATCCAGCTTGTTATCGAGGAGAAAAAACATCCATCTTGTTATTGAAGAGAGGAACCATCCAGCTTGTTATGGAGGACATGAACCATCCAGCTTGCTGTGGACGAGAGAGACCATAAAGCTTGTTATGGAGGAGAGAGACCATAAAGATTGTTATGGAGTAGAGGAACCATCGAGCTTGATATGGAGGAGAGGAAACATCCAGCTTGATATGGAGGAGAGGAACCATCCAGCTTGATATGGAGGAGAGGAACCATACACCTTATCATGTAGGAGAGGGTCAATCCACCTTGTTATGGAGGAGAGGGACCATCCAGCTTGTTATTGGCACACAGTTCTTTATCTCTGATAGTATCTGGCTGCATTAATGCCTATTATAGGGACAGCACTCACATGAAATGCACCATCAATGCTGAGCCTTACGTGTAGAGATGTTATAACAACATCTGCTCCATCCAGACAACGTCTATTTCAGGGAAGACCTTGTATATGTTGACAGGACAATGGTAAACCACATCCTGCATACATCACACACCACGGCTCTGCAGAAAAAGAGTCCTGGTGATGAACCGGCCACCTGCAGTCCAGACCTTTCACCAATAGAAAATATTGTGAGCATCATGAAACAAAAAATCCGACAAAGGAGGAGCAGTGAGAATCCGACATCAGACAAGAATGGGTCAACGTTCTTCCCTCAGAACTCCAGCGATTATGTCCTCCCTTCCCCCAATGGGGGAAATCCCAAAGCAATTAGGACAACAGTAGAGAAAAACAGGAGCTAAATACCCCATAAGTAATAGCAACAACAAATATAATGCGCATAAAATATGTATTAACTTTATTAAACACTTAAAAAAAATAATAGAGTATCATGAAAAGTATACATGGTTGCTGGTGAAAAACACAAAAAAAGTGTAACCACACTGGCAAAGTTCAGATGTCAATACAACAGAAGCAACTGAATAAATATATAACACATGAAACCACATGAGTGTATCAGTCATGTATGGTGACAATCACTGATACAAAAAAAATCCCATCTCAAATGAGTGGTAATAAGATGTTAGGCATAATAGATCCCAGGTGGGAAAAAGGCTCTGTCACAAGGCAAATGCCAGACAGTCCTCATGCTATGATAGCAGTAGTGTGTATAATGCCATACGAATAGCGTCACATGTAGGAGTATGTGCTGTCATGTGTCAAAAGGACACACATTCAGCTGAAATGTATTGCAGCGCACAGACCCTTCGGGTCCATGCACGGCGATACATGCTGCCAGCCAATCAGAGGCCAGACGCTGACGTCATGCGCTCCCGTCACTTGTACTCTGAAGTCAGCTGCCGGCTTCAGAAGAGGATGCCGCTCGGAGGGGGAGCGCAGGGCAGGGGAGTATTTATTTTTTTCTTTCTAAACCAGTGAGTACATGGTGACCATACTTCTACACAGGTGACTATGGGGAGTGCATTATACTATATGGAGGATATGGGCTTTGTATTATACTAAGATGGAGGACTATGGGCTGTGCATTATATTATATGAAGGATATGGGCTGTGATTTATACGAATACGGAGGACTATGGGGGTGCATCATATTATATGGAGGTGCAGTATACTATATGGAGGACAATGGGGAGTGCATTATACAATATGGAGGACTATGGGAGTGCATTATACTATATGGAGGACTATAGAGAGTGCATTATACTATATGGAGGACTATGGAGAGTGCACTATACTATATGGAGGACTATGGGGAGTGCATTATATAATATGGAGGACTATGGGGAGTGCATTATACTATACGGAGGACTAAGGGGAGTGTATTATACTATATGGAGGACTATGGAGTCCATTATTCTATATGAAGGACTATGGGGAAGAGCATTATACTATATGGAGGACTATGGGGTGCATTATACTACATGGAGGACTATAGAGAGTCCATTATACTATATGGAGGACTATGGAGAGTACATTATACTATATGGAGGACTATGAGGAGTGCATTATACTATATGGAGGACTATGGGCTGTGCATTATACTATATGGAGGACTATGGGGAGTGCATTATTCTATATGGAGGACTATGGGGAAGTGCATTATACTATAAGGAGGACTGTGGGCTGTTCATTATACTATATGGAGGACTATGGGCTGTGCATTATACTATATGGAGGACTATGGGGAGTGCATTTTTCTACATGGAGGTCTATGGGGAAGTGCATTTTACTATATGGAGGACTATGGGGAGTGCATTATTCTTTATGGAGGACTATGGGGAAGTGCATTATACTATATGGAGGTCTATGGGGAGTACATTATTCTATATGGAGGACTATGGGGAAGTGCTTTATACTATATGGAGGACTATGGGGATTGCATTATACTATATGGAGGACTATGGCGAGTGTATTATACTATATGGAGGACTATGGGGTGCATTATTCTATATGGAGGACTATGGGGAAGTGCTCTATACTATATGCAGGACTATGGGCTGTGCATTATACTATATGGAGGACTATGGAGAGTGCATTATACTATATGGAGGACTATGGGGAGTGCATTATTCTATATGGAGGACCATGGGGAAGTGCATTATACTATATGGAGGACTATAGGGAGTGCATTATACTATATAGAGGACTATGGGGTGCATTATTCTATCTGGAGGACTATGGGGAAGTGCATTATACCATATGGAGGACTATGGGGTGCATTATTCTATCAGGAGGACTATGGGGAAGTGCATTATACCATATGGAGGACTATGGGATGCATTATACTATACGGAGGACTATGGGATGCATTATACCATATGCAGGACTATGGATGCATTATACTATATGGAGGACTATGGGGGTGCATTATACCATACGGAGGACTAGGGGGAGAGCATCATACTATATGGAGGACTATGGGGAGTGCATTATTCTATATGAAGGACTATAGGGAGTGCAATATAATATATGGAGGCCTATGGAGAGTGCATTATACTACATGGAGGACTATGGTGAGTGCATTATACTATATGGAGGACTATGGGGTGCATTATTCTATATGGAGAACTATGGGGAAGTGCATTATACTATATGAAGGACTATGGGCTGTGTAGTATACTATATGGAGGACTATGGAGACTGTATTATACTATATGGAGGACTATGGGGAGTGCATTATTCTATATGGAGGACTGTGGGAAGTGTATTATGCTATGTGGAGGACTATGGAGAGTGCACTATACTATATGGAGGACTATGGGGAGTGCATTATACAATATAGAGGACTGTGGGGAGTGCATTATACTATATGGAGGACTATGGAGAGTGCATTATACTATATGGAGGACTTTGGAGAATGCATTATACTATATAGAGGATTATGGAGAGTGCATAATACTATATGGAGGACTATGGGGAGGGCATTATACTATAAGGAGGACTATGGGGTGCATTATTCTATATGGAGAACTATGGGTTGTGCATTATACTATATGGAGGACTATGAGTTGTGCATTATACTATATGGAGGACTATGGAGAGTGCATTGTACTATATTTGGGACTATGGGGAGTGCATTATTCTATATGGAGGACTATGGGGTGCGTTATACTATGTAGTGGACTATGGAGAGTGCATTATACTATATGGAGGACTATGGGGTGTGCATCATACTATATGGAGTACTATGGGGAGTGCATTATACCATATGAAGGACTATGAGATGTATTATACTATATGGAGGACTATGGGGTGCATTATTCTATATGGAGGACTATGGGGAAGTGCATTATACTATATGTAGAACTATGGGCTGTGCATTATACTATATGGAGGACTATGGAGAGTGTATTATACTATATGGAGGACTATGGGGAAGTGCATTATACTATATGGAGGACTATGGGGAGCGCATTATACTATATAGAGGACTATGGGGAGTGTATTATACTATATGGAGGACTATGGGCTGTGCATTTAACTTTATGGAGGACTATGGAGAGTGCATTATATTATATGGAAGACTATGGGGAGTTCATTATTCTTTATGGAGGACTATGGCGAAGTGCATTACACTATATGTAGGACTATGGAGAGTGCATTATACTATATGGAGGACTATGGGGAGTGCATTATACTATATGGAGGACTATGGGAAGTTCATTATACCATAAGGAGGACTATGGGATGCATTAAACCATATGGAGAACTATGGGATGCATTATACTATATGGAGGACTATGGGGGTCCATTATACAATATGGATGGCTATGGGGAGTGCATTATACTACATGGAGGACTATGGGAAGTGCATTATTCTATATGGAGGACTATGGGGAGTGCAATATACTATATGGAGGACTATGGGGTGCATTATACTAAATGAAGGACTATGGGCTGTGTATTATACTATATGGAGGACTATGGGAAGTGTATTATACTATATGGAGGACTACGGAGAGTGCACTATACTATATGAAGGACTATGGGGAGTGCATTATACTATATGAAGAACTATGGGGAGTGCATTATACCATAAGGAGGACTATGGGATGAATTATACCATATGAAGGACTATGGGGCTGCATTATACAATATAGAGGACTATGGGATGCATTATACTAAATGAGGACTATGGGGGTGCATTTTACAATATGGAGGACTGTGGGGAGTGCATTATACTATATGGAGGACTATGGGGAGTGCATTATTCTATATGGAGGACTATAGGGAGTGCATTATACTATATGGATGACTATGGGGAGTGATTTATACTATATGGAGGACTATGGGGAGTGCATTATACTATATGGAGGACTATGGGGAGTATATTATACTATATGGAGGACTATGGGGTGCATTATTCTATATGGAGGACTATGGGTTGTGCATTATACTATATGGAGGACTATGGAGAGTGCATTATACTATATTTTGGACTATGGGGAGTGCATTATTCTATATGAATGACTATGGGAAAGTGCATTATACTATATGGAGGACTATGGAGAGTGCATTATACGATATGGAGGACAATGGAGAGTGCATTATACTATATGGAGGACTATAGGGGTGCATTATACAATATGGAGGACTATGAAGAGTGCATTATACTATGTGGAGGACTATGGGGAGTGCATTATTCTATATGGAGGACTATGGAGAGTGCATTATACTACATGAAGGACTTTGGGGAGTGCATTATACCATATTGAGGACTATTGGATGCATTATACTACAAGGAGGACTATGGGGGTGCATTATTCAAAATGTTGGACTATGGGGAGTGCATTATACTATATGGAGGACTATGGGGAGTGCATTATTCTATATGGAGAACTATCGGGAGTGCATTATACTGTATGGAGTATAATGTGGAGTGCAGTATACTGTATGGAGGATTATGGGGAGTGCATTATACTGTATGGTGGACTATGAGGCACATTATACTATACGGAAGACTATGGGGAGTGAATTGTACTCTAAGATGGACTATGGGGCACATTATGCTATATGGAGGACTATGGGGAGTGCATTATACTATAAGGAGGACTATGGGATGCATTATATTATATGGAGGACCATTGGGAGTGTATTATACTATATGAAGGACTATGCGGACTGCAGTATACTATATGGAAGACTATGGGGAGTGTATTTTACTATACAGAGGACTATGGTATGCATTATACCATATGGAGGACTATGGGATGCATTCTACTATATGGATGACTAAGGAATGCATTATATTATATGGAGGACTATGGGGAGTGCATTATGCTACATGGAGGACTATGGGATGCATTATACTATATGGAAAACTATGGGGATTGCATTATGCTATATGGAGGACTATGGGATGCATTATACTATATGGAAGACTATGGAATGGATAATATTATATGGAGGACTATGGGGAGTTCATTATACTGTATGGAGGACTATTGAGAGTGCATTATACTATATGAAGGACTGTGGGATGCATTATACAACATGGAGGACTATGGGATGCATTAAACTATATGGAGGACTATGGGGAGTGCATTATACTATATGGAGGAGTATGGGGAGAACATATACTATATGGAGGACTATGGTATTCATTATACTATATGGAGGACTATGGGGAGTGCAGTATGCTATATGGAAGACTATGGGGAGTGCATTATACTATATGGAGGACTATGGGGAGTGCATTATACTATATAGAGGACTGTGGGGAGTCTATTAAACTATACGGAGGACTATGGGATGCATTATACCATATGAAGGAATATGTGATGCATTCTATTATATGGAGGATTATGGGGAGTGCATTATACTGTATGGAGGAATATGTGGTGCATTATACTATATGGAGTACTATGGGGAGTGCATTATACTATATGGAGGACTATGGGGAGTGCATTATACCATATGGAGGACTATGGGATGCATTATGTTATATGGAGCACTATGAGGAGTGCATTTTACTATATGGAGGACTATGGGGGTGCATTACACTATATGGAGGACTATGGCGAGAGCATTATACTATATGGAGGACTATGGAGAGTGCATTATACTATATGGAGGACTATGGGGAATGCATTATACTATATGGAGGACTATGGGGAATGCATTATTCTGTATGGAGGACTATGGGGAGTACATTATATTATATGGAGGGCTATGGGGCACATTATGCTATATGGAGGACAAGGGGGAGTGCATTATACTGTATGGAGGACTATGGGGAGTGCATTATACTATATAGAGGACTATATGATGCATTATATTATATGAAGGACTATGGGGAGTGCATTATACAATATAAAACACTATGGGGAGTGCATTATACTATATGGAGGACTATGGGGAGTGTATTATACTATATGGAGGACTATGGGATGCATTGTACTATATAGAGGACTATGGGATGCATTATACTATATGGAGGATTATTGGGAGTGCATTATACTGTATGGAGGACTATGAGGAGTGCATTATACTATATGAAGGACTATGGGATGCATTGTACTATATGGAGGACTATGGGGATTGAATTATACTGTATGGAGGACTATGAGGAGTGCATTATACTATAAGGAGGACTATATGAAGTGCACTATACTATATGGAGGACTACGGTATGTATTATACTGTATAGAGGACTATGGGGATTACATTATACTATATGGAGGACTATGGGATGCATTATGCTATATGGAGGACTATGGGGAGTGCATTATTCTATATGGAGGACTATGGGAAGCATAATATTATATGGAGGACTATGGGGAGTGCATTATACTATATGGAGGACTATGGGATGCATTATATTATATGGAGGACCATGGGGAGTCATTATACTTTATGGAGGACTATGGGGAGTGCATTAAACTATATGTAGCAGTATGGGGAGTGTATTATACTATTTGGAGGACTATGGGATGCATTATTTTATATGAAGGACTATGAGGAGTGCAATATGCTATATGGATGAGTATGTGGTCCATTATACTATAATGAGGACTATGGGGAGTGCATTATGCTATATGGATGACTCTGGGGAGTGGATTATACTGTATGGAGGACTATGTGGTGCATTATACTATATGGAGGACTATGTGGTGCATTGTACTATATGAAGCACTATGGTGAGTTCATTATAGTATATGGAGGACTATGGGGAGTGCATTATACTATATGGAGGACTATGGGGAGTTCATTATACTGTATGGAGGACTATGTGGTGTATTATACTATATGGAGGACTATGTAGTGCATTATACTATATGGAGGACTATGGGGAGTGTATTATACTATATGAAAGACTATGGGGAATGCAGTATTGTATATGGAAGACTAAGGGGAGTGCATTATACTATATTGAGGACTATGGGGAGTGTATTATACTATATAGAGGACTGTGGGGAGTCAATTATACTATACGGAGGACTATGGGATGCATTATACTATGTGGAGGAATATGGGATGCATACTATTATATTAAGGACTATGGGGAGTGCATTATACTATATGGATAACTATGGGGAGTGCATTATACTGTATAGAGGACTATGTGGTGCATTATACTATAAGGAGTACTATGGGGAGTGCAATATACTATATGGAGGACTATGGGGAGTGCATTATACTGTATGGAGGACTATGTGGTGCATTATACTATAAGGAGGACTATGGGGAGTGCATTATACTATATGAAGGACTATAGGGAGTGCATTATACTATATGGAGGACTATGGGGAGTGGATTATACTGTATGGAGGACTTTGTGGTGCATTATACTATATGGAGGACTATGTGGTGCATTATACTATATGGAGGACTATGGGGAGTGTATTATACTATATGGAGGACTATGGGGAGCGCAGTATGCTATATGGAAGACTATGGGGAGAATATTATACTATATAGAGGACTGTGGGGAATCCATTATACTATATGGAGGACTACGGCATGCATTATATTATATGGAGGACTATGTGGAATGCATTATGCTATATGGAGGACTATGGGATGCATTATACTATATGGAGAACTATGGGGAGCATATTATACTATATGGAGGACTATGGGATGCATTATACTATATGGAGGAATGTGGGACGCATTCTATTTTATGGAGGACTATGGGAAGTGCATTATACTGTATGGAGTCCTATGTGGTGCATTATCCTATATGGAAAACTATGGGGAGAATATTATACTATATAGAGGACTGTGGGGAATCCATTATACTATATGGAGGACTACGGCATGCATTATATTATATGGAGGACTATGGGGAATGCATTATGCTATATGGAGGACTATGGGATGCATTATACTATATGGAGGACTATGGGGAGTGTATTATACTATATGGAGGATTATGGGATGCATTATACTATATAGAGGACTGTGGGGAGTCCATTATACTATATGGAGGACTATGGGATGCATTATATTATATGGAGGACTATGGGGGGGTGCATTATGCTATATGGAGAACTATGGGATGCATTATACTATATGGAGAACTATGGGGAGTGTATTATACTATATGGAGGAGTATGGGATGCATTATACCATATGGAGGACTATGGGGAGTGCATTATACTTTATGGAGGACTATGGGGAGTCCATTATACTATATGGAGGACTATGGGATGCATTATTATATGGAGGACTATGGGGAGTGCATTGTAATACACTGCTCAAAAAAATAAAGCAAACACTCAAATAACCCATCCTAGATCTGAAAGAATGAAATATTCTCATTGAATATTTTGTTCTGTACAAAGTTGAATGTGCTGACAACAAAATCACACAAAAATCATCAATGGAAATCAAATTTATTAAGCAATGGAGGCCTGGATTTGGAGTCACCCCCAAAATTAAAGTGGAAAAACACACTACAGGCTGATCCAACTTTGATGTAATGTCCTTAAAACAAGACAAAATGAGGCTCAGTATTGTGTGTGGCCTCCACGTGCCTGCATGACCTCCCTACAATGCCTGGGCATGCTCCTGATGAGGTTGCGGATGGTCTCCTGTGGGATCTCCTCCCAGACCTGGACTAAAGCATCCGCCAACTCCTGGACAGTCTGTGGTGCAACATGACGTTGGTGGATGGAGCGAGACATGATGTCCCAGATGTGCTCAATCAGATTCAGGTCTGGGGAACGGGCGGGACAGTCCATAACCTCAATGCCTTCATCTTGCAGGAACTGCTGACACACTCCAGCCACATGAGGTCTGGCATTGTCCTGCATTAGGAGGAACCCAGGGCCAACCACACCAGCATATGGTCTCACAAGGGGTCTGAGGATCTCATCTTGGTACCTAATGGCAGTCAGGCTACCTCTGGCGAGCACATGGAGGGCTGTGCAGCCCTCCAAAGAAATGCCACCCCACACCATTACTGACCCACTGCCAAACCGGTCATGCTGAAGGATGTTGCAGGCAGCAGATCGCTCTCCACGGCGTCTCCAGACTCTGTCACGTCTGTCACACGTGCTCAGTGTGAACCTGCTTTCATCTGTGAAGAGCACAGGGCGCCAGTGGCGACTTTGCCAATCCTGGTGTTCTAAGGCAAATGCCAAGCGTCCTGCATGGTGTTGGGCTGTGAGCACAACCCTCATCTGTGGACATCCGGCCCTCATTCCAACCTCATGGAGTCGGTTTCTAACCGTTTGTGCAGACACATGCAGATTTGTGGCCTGTTGGAGGTCATTTTGCAGGGCTCTGGCAGTGCTCCTCCTGTTCCTCCTAGCACAAAGGCGGAGGTAGCGGTCCTGCTGCTGGGTTGTTGCCCTCCTACGGCCCCCTCCATGTCTCCTGGTGTACTGGCCTGTCTCCTGGTAGCGCCTCCAGCCTCTGGACACTACGCTGACAGACACAGCAAGCCTTCTTGCCACAGCTCGCATTGATGTGCCATCCTGGATGAGCTGCACTACCTGAGCAACTTCTGTGGGTTGTAGAGTCCGTCTCTTGCTACCACGAATGTGAAAGCACAACCAACATTCAAAAGTGACCAAAACATCAGCCAGAAAGCATTGGTACTGAGATGTGGTCTGTGGTCCCCACCTGCAGAACCACTCCTTTATTGAGGGTGTCTTGATAATTGCCAATAATTTCCATCTATTGTCTATTCCATTTGCGCAACAAAATATGAAATTAATTGTCAATCAGTGTTGCTTCCTAAGTGGACAGTTTGATTTCACAGAAGTTTGATTTACGTGGAGTTATATTCTGTTGTTTAAGTGTTCCCTTTATTTTTTGAGCAGTGTATATGGAGGACTATGGGGAGTGCATTATACTATATGGAGGACTATGGGATGCATTATATTATATGGAGGACTATGTGGAGTGCATTATACTATATGGAGGACTATGGGGAGTGTATTATACTATATAGAGGATTGTGGGGAGTCCATTATACTATATGGAGGACTATGGGATGCATTATACCATATGGAGGACTATGGGATGCATTATATTATATGGAGGACTATGGTTTGCATTATAGTATAGAGAGGACTATGGGGAGTGTATTATACTATGTGGAGGACTATGGAACGCATTATACTATATGGAGGACTATGGGGAAAGCTTTATACTATATGGAGGACTGTGTGGTGCATTATACTATATGGAGGACTATGGGGAGTGCATTATACTGTATGGAGGACTATGTTGTGCATTATATTAAATGGAGGACTATGGGGAGTGCATTATACTATATGGAGGACTATGGTGTTGTGGTGTTGCTATCAGAGTGTCAAGAGTGGGAGAAGAGGGTTGCATTGACAATCCAACACAATGGGCAGCAATTTGAACACATTTTATAAGTGGTCATAAAGTTACATTAAAACCAAGCACACCATTGTTTTTCTTATCAAATTCTCAATAAGTTTGATGTGTCACATGACCCTCTTTCCTTTGAAAAAAATAAAGTTGGATCCAAAATGGCCGACTTCAAAATAGCCGCCATGGTCACCACCCATCTGGAAAAGTTTTCCCCTCACATATACTAATGTGCCACAAACAGGAAGTTGATATTACCAACCATTCCCATTTAATTTAGGTGTATTCATGTAAATGGCCCACCCTGTATATAATCAGAATGGGGGGGTCCAAATCTTGCTCCGGGACCCATCAGCCTCGTTACGCCACTGGTTATATATTATACTAGCTATTGAACCCCTTCTACGCCCGGGTGGTGAGCATTTTTATTGGTATATTTCTGGCGCCATTTTTTTTTAAGACACTGTCTGCAAATTCGCATATACATTGTCTTCAATAAAATAGCGCCGGATAAGCGCCATTTTACTGAAGTAATGTACTACAATGTCAACACAGCAGTGCACACGTGCCAGCCAAAGGGATAATGGTGATGGGTGGTGCATGCGCACTGCTATGTTGACGTTGTAGTACATTACTTCAATAAAATGGCGCTGGAGTCAGCGTTTGCGCTTATCCGGCGCTATTTTATTGAAGACACTGTATATGCGAATTTGCAGACAGTGTCTTAAAAAAATGGTGCCGGATAGCATGGTATAGGCATACACTGAGTCCGGGTCATTCTATTGAAGTAATGTACTACAAAATTAAAGGGAACCTGTCACCAGAAGTAACACCGTTAACCTGCACATATATGATTAATCTGCAGGTTAATAGCGTTATTATGTTGCCCGATGCCTGCACGTAGTCGAATGCAGCAGGGAGAAAATAAACCTTCCTGGTATATGATCCCCCAATCCTGGTCCACTTCTTGGTATATGCTCCACCCCATCCTTGTATATGTTCCCCCAATCCTTGTATATGCTCCCCCCATACTGGTATAAGCTCCCCCCATACTGGTATATGCTCCCTCCATCCTGGTATATGCTCCCTCCATCCTGGTATATGCTCCCCCATCCTGGTATATGCTCTCCCCATCCTGGTATATGCTCCCCCATCCTAGTATATACCCCCCCATCCTGGTATATGCTCCCCCCATCCTGGTATATGCTCCCCCCATCCTGTTATATGCTCCCTCCATCCTGGTATATGCTCCCCCATCCTGGTATAACTTCCCCATCCTGGTATATGCTCCCCCCATCCTGGTATATGCTCCCTCCATCCTGGTATATGCTCCCTCCATCCTCGTATATGCTTCCCCTATCCTGGTATATGCTCCCCCAATCCTGGTATATGCTCCCCCAGTCCTCGCATATGCTCCCTCCATCCTGTTATATGCCCCCCATCCTGGTATGTGCTACACCCATCCTGGTATATGCTGCCTCAATCCTCGTATATATGCCCCCCCACCCTGATATATGTCCCCCCATCCTGGTATATGCTTCCCTACCCTGGTATATGCTCCCCCAATTCTTGTATATGCTCCCTCCATCCTGGTAGATGCTCCCCCATCCTGGTATATGCTTCCCTATCCTGGTATATGCCCCCCCATCCTGTTATATGCTCCCTCCATCCTGGTATATGCCCCCATCCTGGTATATGCTCCCCCCATCCTGGTATATGCTCCCCCCATCCTGGTATATCCCCCCATCCTGGTTTATGCTCCTCCCCATCCTGGTATATGCTCCCCCCATCCTGGTATATGCTCCCGCTATCCTGGCATGTGCTCCCCCCATCCTGGTATATGCTCCCCCATCCTGGTATATGCTCCCCCCCATCCTGGTATATGCCCCACATCCTGGTATATCCCCACATTCTGGTATATGCTCCCCGTTATATGCTCCCCCATCCTGGTATATGCTCCCCCATCCTGGTATATGCTCCCCCCATCCTGGTATATGCCCCCCATCCTGGTATATGCTCCCCCTCATCCTGGTATATGCTCCCCCCATCCTGGTATATGCTCCCCCCATCCTGGTATATGCCCCCTCCATCCTGGTATATGTCCCCCATCCTGGTATGTGCTCCCCCCATCCTGGTATATACCCCCCATCCTGGTATATGCTCCCCCCATCCTGGTATATGCTCCCCCTATCCTGTTATATGCTCCCACCATCCTGGTATATGCTCCCCCATCCTGGTATATACTTCCCCATCCTGGTATATGCTCCCCCCATACTGGTATATGCTCCCCCCATCCTGGTATATGCTCCCTCCATCCTCGTATATGGTTCCCCTATCCTGGTATATGCTCCCTCCATTCTGGTATATGCCCCCCCATTCTGGTATACACTCCATCCATCCTGGTATATGCTGCCTTAATCCTCGTATATGCCTCCCCACCCTGGTATATGTCTCCCATCCTGGTATATGCTTCCCTACCCTGGTATATGCTCCCCCAATTCTTGTATATGCTCCCTCCATCCTGGTATATGGCCCCTATCTTATTATATGCTCCCTCCATCCTGGTATATTCTCCCCCCATCCTGGTATATGCTCCCCCATCCTGGTATATGCTCCCCCCATCCTGGTATATGCTCCCCCTATCCTGGTATATCCCCCCATCCTGGTATATGCTCCTCCCCATCCTGGTATATGCTCCCCCCATACTGGTATATGTTCCCCCATCCTGGTATATGCTCCCCCCCATCCTGGTATGTGCTCCCTCCATCCTCGTATATGGTTCCCCTATAATGGTATATGCTCCCTCCATTCTGGTATATGCCCCCCCATTCTGGTATACACTCCACCCATCCTGGTATATGCTGCCTCAATCCTCGTATATGCCTCCCCACCCTGGTATATGCCCCCATCCTGGTATATGCTTCCCTACCCTGGTATATGCTCCCCCAATTCTTGTATATGCTCCCTCCATCCTGGTATATGCCCCCCATCTTGTTATATGCTCCCTCCATCCTGGTATATTCTCCCCCCATCCTGGTATATGCTCCCCCATCCTGGTATATGCTCCCCCCATCCTGGTATATGCTCCCCCTATCCTGGTATATCCCCTCATCCTGGTATATGCTCCTCCCCATCCTGGTATATGCTCCCCCCATACTGGTATATGTTCCCCCATCCTGGTATATGCTCCCCCTCATCCTGGTATATGATACCCCAATCCTGGTCCCCTTCTTGGTATATGCACCCCCCCATCCTTGTATATGTTCCCCCAATCCTCGTATATGCTCCCCCCATACTGGTATAAGCTCCCCCCATACTGGTATATGCTCCCTCCATCCTGGTATATGCTCCCTCCATCCTGGTATATGCTCCCCCATCTTGGTATATGCTCTCCCCATCCTGGTATATGCTCCCCCATCCTGGTATATACCCCCCATCCTGGTATATGCTCCCCCCATCCTGGTATATGCTCCCCCCATCCTGTTATATGCTCCCTCCATCCTGGTATATGCTCCCCCATCCTGGTATATACTTCCCCATTCTGGTATATGCTCCCCCCATCCTAGTATATACCCCCCCATCCTGGTATATGCTCCCCCCATCCTGGTATATGCTCCCCCCATCCTGTTATATGCTCCCTCCATCCTGGTATATGCTCCCCCATCCTGGTATATACTTCCCCATTCTGGTATATGCTCCCCCCATCCTGGTATATACCCCACCATCCTGGTATATGCTCCCCCCATCCTGGTATATGCTCCCCCCATCCTGTTATATGCTCCCTCCATCTTGGTATATGCTCCCCCATCCTGGTATATACTTCCCCTATCCTGGTATATGCTCCCCAATCCTGGTATATGCTCCCCCAATCCTCGTATATGCTCCCTCCATCCTGTTATATGCCCCCCGATCCTGGTATATGCTCCACCCATCCTGGTATATGCTGCCTCAATCCTCGTATATGCCCCCCCACCCTGGTATATGTCCCCCCATCCTGGTATATGCTTCCCTACCCTGGTATATGCTCACCCAATTCTTGTATATGCTCCCTCCATCCTGGTATATGCCCCCCCATCCTGGTATATGCTTCCCTATCCTGGTATATGCCCCCCCATCCTGTTATATGCTCCCCCCATCCTGGTATGTGTCCCCATCCTGGTATATGCTCCCCCATCCTGGTATATGCTCCCCCCATCCTGGTATATGCTCCTCCCCATCCTGGTATATGCTCCCCCCATCCTGGTATATGCCCCCCATTCTGGTATATGCCCCCCATCCTGGTATGTGCTCCCCCCATCCTGGTATATGCTCCCTCCATCCTGGTATATGCTCCCTCCATCCTCGTATATGCTTCCCCTATCCTGGTATATGCTCCCCCAATCCTGGTATATGCTCACCCAATGCTAGTATATTCTCCCTCCATCCTGGTATATGCCCCCCCATTCTGGTATATGCTCCCCCCCATCCTGTTATATGCTCCCTCCATCCTGGTATATGCTCCCCCATCCTGGTATATACTTCCCCATCCTGGTATATGCTCCCCCCATCCTGGTATATGCTCCCCCCATCCTGGTATATGCTCCCTCGATCCTGATATATGCTCCCTCCATCCTCGTATATGCTTACCCTATACTGGTATATGCCCCCCATCCTGGTATATGCCCCCCATCCTGGTATATCCCCACATTCTGGTATATGCTCCCCCGTTATATGCTCCCCCATCCTGGTATATGCTCCCCCATCCTGGTATATGCTCCCCCCATCCTGGTATATGCCCCCCATCCTGGTATATGTCCCCCATCCTGGTATGTGCTCCCCCCATCCTGGTATATACCCCACATCCTGGTATATGCTCCCCCCATCCTGGTATATGCTCCCCCTATCCTGTTATATGCTCCCACCATCCTGGTATATGCTCCCCCATCCTGGTATATACTTCCCCATCCTGGTATATGCTTCCCCCATCCTGGTATATGCTCCCCCCATCCTGGTATATGCTCCATCCATCCTGGTATATGCTCCCTCCATCCTCGTATATGCTCCCCTATCCTGGTATATGCTCCCTCCATTCTGGTATATGCCCCCCCATTCTGGTATACACTCCACCCATCCTGGTATATGCTGCCTCAATCCTCGTATATGCCTCCCCACCCTGGTATATGCCCCCCATCCTGGTATATGCTTCCCTACCCTGGTATATGCTACCCCAATTCTTGTATATGCTCCCTCCATCCTGGTATATGCCCCCCATCTTGTTATATGCTCCCTCCATCCTGGTATATTCTCCCCCCATCCTGGTATATGCTTCCCCATCCTGGTATATGCTCCCCCATCCTGGTATATGCTCCCCCTATCCTGGTATATCCCCCCATCCTGGTATATGCTCCCCCCATACTGGTATATGTTCCCCCATCCTGGTATATGCTCCCCCCCATCCTGGTATATGATCCCCCAATCCTGGTCCCCTTCTTGGTATATGCTCCCCCCCATCCTTGTATATGTTCCCCCAATCCTCGTATATGCTCCCCCCATACTGGTATAAGCTCCCCCCATACTGGTATATGCTCCCCCATCTTGGTATATGCTCTCCCCATCCTGGTATATGCTCCCCCATCCTGGTATATACCCCCCCATCCTGGTATATGCTCCCCCCATCCTGGTATATGCTCCCCCCATCCTGTTATATGCGCCCTCCATCCTGGTATATGCTCCCCCATCCTGGTATATACTTCCCCATTCTGGTATATGCTCCCCCCATCCTGTTATATGTTCCCTCCATCCTGGTATATGCTCCCTCCATCCTCATATATGCTTCCCCTATCCTGGTATATGCTCCCCCAATCCTGGTATATGCTCCCCCAATCCTCGTATATGCTCCCTCCATCCTGTTATATGCCCCCCCATCCTGGTATATGCTTAACCCATCCTGGTATATGCTGCCTCAATCCTCGTATATGCCCCCCCACCCTGGTATATGTCCCCCCATCCTGGTATATGCTTCCCTACCCTGGTATATGCTCACCCAATTCTTGTATATGCTCCCTCCATCCTGGTATATGCCCCCTATCCTGGTATATGCTTCCCTATCCTGGTATATGCCCCCCCATCCTGTTATATGCTCCTTCCATCCTGGTATGTGCCCCCATCCTGGTATATGCTCCCCCATCCTGGTATATGCTCCCCCCATCCTGGTATATGCTCCTCCCCATCCTGGTATATGCTCCCCCATCCTGGTATATACTCCCGCTATCCTGGCATATGCTCCCCCCATCCTGGTATATGCTCCCCCATCCTGATATATGCTCCCCCCAATCCTGGTATATGCCCCCCATCCTGGTATATCCGCCCATTCTGGTATATGCTCCCCCATCCTGGTATATGCTCCCCCATCCTGGTATATGCTCCCCCCATCCTGGTATATGCCCACCATCCTGGTATATGCTCCCCCTCATCCTGGTATATGCTCCCCCCATCCTGGTATATGCTCTCCCCATCCTGGTATATGCCTCCCATCCTGATATATGCCCCTCATCCTGGTATGTGCTCCCCCCATCCTGGTATATACCCCCCATCCTGGTATATGCTCCCCCCATCCTGGTATATGCTCCCCCTATCCTGTTATATGCTCCCTCCATCCTGGTATATGCTCCCCCATCCTGGTATATACTTCCCCATCTTGGTATATGCTCCCCCCATCTTGGTATATGCTCCCCCCATCCTGGTATATGCTCCCTCCATCCTGGTATATGCTCCCCCTATCCTGGTATATGCTCCCCCAATCCTGGTATATGCTCCTCCAATCCTCGTATATGCTTCCTCCATCCTGGTATATGCCCCCCCATCCTGGTATATGCTCCACCCATCCTGGTATATGCTGCCTCAATCCTCGTATATGCCCCTCCACCCTGGTATATGCCCCCCATCCTGGTATTTGCTTCCCTACCCTGGTATATGCTCCCCCAATTCTTGTATATGCTCCCTCCATCCTGGTATATGCCCCCCATCCTGTTATATACTCCCTCCATCCTTGTATATGCTCCCCCCATCCTGGTATATGCTCCGCCATCCTGGTATATGCTCCCCCCATCCTGGTATATGCTCCCCCTATCCTGGTATATCCCCCCATCCTGGTATATGCTCCTCCCCATCCTGGTATATGCTCCCCCCATACTGGTATATGCTCCCCTATCCTGGTATATGCTCCCCCCCATCCTGGTATATGCCCCCCATCCTGGTATATGGCCCCCATCCTGGTATATCCCCCCATCCTGGTATATGTTCCCCCCATCCTGGTATATGCTCCCCCATCCTGGTATATGCTCCCCCCATCCTCGTACATGCCCCTCCATCCTGGTATATGCTCCCCCTCATCCTGGTATATGCTCCCCCTACCCTGGTATATGCTCCCCCCTTCCTGGTATATGCCCCCCATCCTGGTATATGCCCCCATCCAGGTATGTGCTCCCCCCATCCTGGTATATGCTCCCCCCATCCTGGTATATGCTCCCCCCATCCTTATATATGTCACCCCCATCCTGGTATATTCTCCTCCCATCCTGGTATATGCTCCCCCCTATCCTGGTATATGTCACTCCCCGATCCTGGTATATGCTCCCCCCATCCTGGTATGTCGCCCCCTGATCCTTGTATATGCTCCCTCCCATCCTGGTATATGTCACCTCCGATCCTGGTATATCGTCCCCCCCATCCTGGTATATACTTCCCCTCATCCTGGTATATGCTCCACCCCATCCTAGTATATGTCAACCCCCAATCCTGGTATATGCTCCCCCCATCCTGGTATATGTCACCCCCCGATCGTGGTATGTGCTCCCCCCATCCTGGTATATGTCACCCCCGATCCTGGTATATGCTACCCCCATACTGATATATGCTCCCCCTCATTAGGTATATGCTCCCCCATCCTGGTATATGCTCCCCCTCATTCTGGTATATGCTCCCCCCATTCTGGTATATGCTCCCCCCATCCTGGTATATGCCCCCCCCCATCCTGGTATATGCTCCCCTTCATCCTGGTATATGCTTCCTCTATCCATGTATATGCTCCCCCCATCATGGAGAACAAGGAAGCACAAAAGAACTTCATGAAAACATGAAAATACAAAATCTTTATTGAAAAAAATCAAGAATAGAAAAAATGGAAAACACTCAGAGGCATAAAATTAAAAACAATGGAGGAGCATGGAGACGAGGAACAGGTTAAATGTACTGCCCTATGTAAATCAATTGCCTGAAGGCAAAATATGGCACTGCAAAAACAGGTCATAAAGAGGTAGCTCAAGTGTCTATCCAATTGAAAGGTCGCACAGTGAGAGACTTCTGTTTAATGCAGGTTCTAATATAGAAGCATTTTCCCAAAGTGGATGCAAGTATGACACTCAGTACATTAATAGAAATAAGTGTCATGAAAGACAATATAGTCAAAGTGACAACCAATCCAATATATAATATGAAAAGGTTCCATACTTACAGCCGCTGTGGTTGCGTCGCCGCACCTCGCTCCTGCTCTACCCCAGCATCCTGGTATATGCTCCCCCCCATCCTGGTATATGCTCCCCCTCATCCTGGTATATGCTCTCACCCATCCTGGTATATGCTCCCCGTCATCCTGGTATATGCTCTCCCCCATTCTGGTATATGCTCCCCCTCATCCTGGTATATGTCACCGCCGAACCTGGTATATGCTCCCCCCCATCCTGGTATATGTCACCCCCCAATCCTGGTATATGACTTCTGTTTAATGCAGGTTCTAATATAGAAGCATTTTCCCAAAGTGGATGCAAGTATGACACTCAGTACATTAATAGAAATAAGTGTCATGAAAGACAATATAGTCAAAGTGACAACCAATCCAATATATAATATGAAAAGGTTCCATACTTACAGCCGCTGTGGTTGCGTCGCCGCACCTCGCTCCTGCTCTACCCCAGCATCCTGGTATATGCTCCCCCCCATCCTGATATATGCTCCCCCTCATCCTGGTATATGCTCTCACCCATCCTGGTATATGCTCCCCGTCATCCTGGTATATGCTCTCCCCCATCCTGGTATATGCTCCCCTCCATCCTGGTATATGTCACCGCCGAACCTGGTATATGCTCCCCCCCATCCTGGTATATGTCACCCCCCAATCCTGGTATATGCTCCCCGTCATCCTGGTATATGCTCCCCCTCATTCTGGTATATATGCTCCCCCCCATCCTGGTATATGTCACCCCCCGATCCTGGTATATGCTCCCCCTCATCCTGGCATATGCCGCCCCCCATCCTGGTATATGTCACCCCCTCATCCTGGTATATGCTCCCCCCATCCTGGTATATGTCACCCCCGATCCTGGTATATGTCACCCCCCAATACTGGTATATGCTCCCCCTCATCCTGGTATATGCCCCCCCCATCCTGGTATATGTCACCCCCGATCCTGGTATATGTCACCCCCTCATCCTGGTATGTGCTCCCCCTCCATCCTGGTATATGTCACCCCGGATCCTGGTATATGCTCCCCCTCATCCTGGTATGTCACCCCCAATCCTGGTATATGCTCCCCCTCATCCTGGTATATGCTCCCCCCCCCATCCTGGTATATGTCACCCCCCCCCCGATCCTGCCTGTCCTGCTCATCCATCCACAAACACTCCTACTCACCCTTCCCCCGCAGCACATCGTCTGTGTTAAATATGTAAATAAAATGGCGCTGGAGTCAGTGTGTGCACATACTGCGCTATTTGGCGCCATTTTGTTGAAGACACTGCGAATTTGTCTTCAACAAAATGGTGCTGGATATCGCGCTATGCGCTGGCTCCGGCACAGACTCCTCCTTAAGCCTCGCCGGAGACGTGGTCAGCGCCTATGCACATGGTGATCTCCGGCGACGCACTCTTCCTCCAGCCTCGTCCTCCCGGCGCAGACTATAGAGGCTTAGGACAGAAGGACACATCCCTGGATATATATATCTCATCTCTCCCAATTACATGGAGTCTATTAGGATCCCTGATCTATTATGTGTCGCCATCTGCACAGATCCAATGTCACACAAAAGGAAGCGACATTTTTAGCGAGTAAACAGCGCATTCCGTCCTGTGCTGATCTACAGCGCCATCTAGAGGCTGATCAGCGGCGCATCAGCTCAGCCTACTCGTTTTCATCTTCGCACCAGATGACGCGTTACCGGGATAAAATATGATTGGGTCCCAGTGAAAATACAAGACTGGGAGCCGGCTGCTCTGCTCCAATCGTCGCGCTTTGGAAGATACCAACTCTTTGTAGCCCTCAGGGGGAGCTGAGGAGAATAAATTGTTATTGTTTGTAAAAGTGCAGATACTTAATGAACTGATAGGTAAAATAAAGATGCGGCTGCGATCAGTGACGGGACAGAGTAAGAGCGGCCGCTGCAGTTCCCCCCCAGTGCTCAGATCAGTGGTAGACGCGACTCCTCCTCCGCCTTCGGAAGCCGGAAGTTGCAGGCAGTGTTGTGAGAGAGGAGCAGAGAGACAGGTGGGTGATTGGTGCTGTGTGCGCTGCCCCCTGCTGGTCGCATCACCGCAGTGCAGGTTGTTATGGGCTGATCAGGAGCCCCTATGCCGCTCTCCATGGTGCGACCCCCACTGCTGTGTCTTGGGGTCTGTTACACCTGATATATAGGAGCTGAGTACAGGCGGCTGCTGGGGCCCCTGATACCATTACTATGTGGCCCTTACACCTGATATATAAGGGCTGAGTACAGGCGGCTGCCGGGGCCCCTGATACCATTACTATGTGGCCCTTACACCTGATATATAGGAGCTGAGTACAGGCGGCTGCTGGGGCCCCTGATACCATTACTATGTGGCCCTTACACCTGATATATAGGAGCTGAGTACAGGCTGCTGCTGGGGCCCCTGATACCATTACTATGTGGCCCTTACACCTGATATATAGGAGCTGAGTACAGGCAGCTGCTGGGGCCCCTGATACCATTACTATGTGGCCCTTACACCTGATATATAGGAGCTGAGTACAGGCGGCTGCTGGGGCCCCTGATACCATTACTATGTGGCCCTTACACCTGATATATAGGAGCTGAGTACAGGCGGCTGCTGGGGCCCCTGATACCATTACTATGTGGCCCTTACACCTGATATATAAGCTCTGCTGGGACTCTGTATCCCGCCTGCATTGCATAATGGGGCCCCTGAATACTCTGCACATAAGGGCCCATAGCTCTAATTATGTTGTTTGCAATAGTCGCCCTCCTGCCACCCTGTAATATCGGGTCCCTGCCTGGTGTGGCCCCTATGACTTAATGTCCCCCTGTAAGTGCAGTACACCAGTTATCAGTCTACACGGCCAGGGTCCGGGACCCCTGTTGTTTTTGTTCTGGCTTTGTAATATATGCTCATTATCAGGGCGCCCTCTTCTCAGACATCCATCTAATCATCCGTCTGTCTCATCCATATTTGCCATATGGAGGTTTCCAGAAATAGGGCAGAACCTACTGGACTTCTGTGAAAGTTGACGAATCTGTTGAGCGCGGCTGAAGCCTCCTGGGAGCCGAGGTAAAATCAGTGGCCGTGGTAAAATTGTGGAGCGGTGGGGTCTGAAAAAGGAATCATGACTATAAGGACAACTTTTGCACAAAGTGATTTCTTTAGAGCCCAACAGCCACTGTGTAAACCTGACAAAAATGCCCCCATCTATCCATCCATTCATCACTCTCATACTCTGTCTATGCAGGTATGTATCTCATCATTCTTCCTTACGGAGTTTCACATTGACCAGTCGGGGCTTTGGTGCGAACTCCCTCACAAAACTGAATTCGGTAGTGTGTGCTGACGAGGCCATAGGCTTAGTAGACTGCGCCTCCAGTAGGCGTACAAACCTGATGCACGACAGAGGGCACATTCACTCTGTCTGGACCATTATAGTCTATGGCCACGTCAGATCATATGCCCGAATCCCGTTCAGGTGTAGGCTGCAGCAGGTGGCTGCTGCCTTCTGTGCCCCGCTCCTCCGCCACTGCCGTTCCCCCCAACACCCAGAGCCACAGTGTATATATATATATATGTACACTACTCAAAAAAATAAAGGGAACACTTAAACAACAGAACATAACTCCAAGTAAATCAAACTTCTGTGACATCAAACTGTCCACTTAGGAAGCAACACTGATTGACAATCAATTTCACACGCTGATGTGCAAATGGAATAGACAATAGATGGAAATTATTGGCAATTATCAAGACACCCTCAATAAAGGAGTGGTTCTGCAGGTGGGGACCACAGACCACATCTCAGTACCAATGCTTTCTGACTGATGTTTTGGTCACTTTTGAATGTTGGTTGTGCTTTCACACTCGTGGTAGTTTGAGATGGACTCTACAACCCACAGAAGTTGCTCAGGTAGTGCAGCTCATCCAGGATGGCACATCAATGCGAGCTGTAGAAAGAAGGTTTGCTGTGTCTGTCAGCGTAGTGTCCAGAGGCTGGAGGCGCTACCAGGAGACAGGCCAGTACACCAGGAGACGTGGAGGAAGCCGTAGGAGGGCAACAACCCAGCAGCAGGACCGCTACCTCCGCCTTTGTGCAAGGAGGAACAGGAGGAGCACTGCCAGAGCCCTGCAAAATGACCTCCAGCTGACCACAAATGTGGATGTGTCTGCACAAACGCTTAGAAACCCACTCCATAACCGTGGTATGAGGGCCCGACGTCCACAGATGGGGGTTGTGCTCACAGCCCAACACCTTGCAGGACTCTTGGCATTTGCCTTAGAACACCAGGATTGGCAAAGTGGCAACTGGCGCCCTGTGCTCTTCACAGATGAAATCAAGTTCACACTGAGCACATGTGACAGACGTGACAGAGTCTGGAGACGCCGTGGAGAGCGATCTGCTGCCTGCAACATCCTTCAGCATGACCGGTTTGGCAGTGGGTCAGTAATGGTGTGGGGTGGCATTTGTTTGGAGGGCCGCACAGCCCTCCATGTGCTCGCCAGAGGTAGCCTGACTGCCATTAGGTACCGAGATGAGATCCTCAGACCCCTTGTGAGACCATGTGCTGGTGCGGTTGGCCCTGGGTTCCTCCTAATGCAGGACAATGCCAGACCTCATGTGGCTGGAGTGTCAGCAGTTCCTGCAAGATGAAGGCATTGAGGTTATGGACTGGCCCACCCGTTCCCCAGACCTGAATCCGATTGAGCACATCTGGGACATCATGTCTCGCTCCATCCACCAACGTCACTTTGCACCACAGACTGTCCAGGAGTTGGCGGATGCTTTAGTCCAGGTCTGGCAGGAGATCCCACAGGAGACCATCCGCAACCTCATCAGGAGCATGCCCAGGCGTTGTAGGGAGGTCATACAGGCACGTGGAGGCCACACACAATGCTCAGCCTCATCAGGAGCATGCCCAGGCGTTGTAGGGAGGTCATACAGGCACGTGGAGGCCACACACAATACTCAGCCTCATCAGGAGCATGCCCAGGCGTTGTAGGGAGGTCATACAGGCACGTGGAGGCCACACACAATACTCAGCCTCATCAGGAGCATGCCCAGGCGTTGTAGGGAGGTCATACAGGCACGTGGAGGCCACACACAATACTGAGACTCATTTTGACTTGTTTTAAGGACATTACATCAAAGTTGGATCAGCCTGTAGTGTGTTTTTCCACTTTAATTTTGGGGGTGACTCCAAATCCAGGCCTCCATTGGTTAATAAATGTGATTTCCATTGATGATTTTTGTGTGATTTTGTTGTCAGCACATTCAACTTTGTACAGAACAAAGTATTCAATGAGAATATTTCATTCATTCAGATCTAGGATGTGTTATTTCAGTGTTCCTTTTATTTTTTTGAGCAGTGTATATATAAATATACCAGGATGGGGGATATTAACAGAATTGGGAGACATTACCCCTATAACAGTGTCAGCAGCAGACCCCCTCCCCCTTAACAGGGCATAATGACCACATTTTTTGCTTCAATTTTTTTTCTATTTTCCTCCTCTAAAACCTAGGTACGTCTTATGGTCCGGTGCTTCTTATAGTCCGAAAAATACGGTATATATATACTATGGTAGTATATGGTATATATATACTATGGTAGATGGGCCCATTCAGTTGCACACAGAAGTAGCCACCGGAGCGCCGTCTCCTTAAGTCTCTCACTGGTTTATTTGAAGATGCTGCATAAGCCAGTGAGGAGTTAGCAAAAATAAATACGTGCTTTCTGACCTAAGGAAAAACAAAACATAACATACAGCCGTGTTGCTGTGGGGATCTGCCCGCTCAGGAGAACAACCATCCACTAGTTCAGCTTTTCCTTCTCAGGACACAAAGCGCTGGAGTTCCTCTCTACAGCCCTACTGAACACTGAATGCCTTAGAAGGACTATATACATCCTAGTCCCCACCCTGGGGTGGAGATATGGTGAATGACCTCCCAAATGGTGAACAACCTCCCAACCCGCTCTATGGTCGTTCACAAAAACCCAGCCCTTAAAATGGCCGATTAATCCCTCTCAACACATAGTGTGCTGGTGGAAAACTTATGGGCTTCAAATCACTGAAGCTAACAGCCTCAGTGAAACATACCTCCCCTCCAGCACTTTGCCAGTGACTTTGTCACCATGTATATATAATCAGCATACTGTATATATATTATAAGCATACTGTATATATCCTTTTAAAAGCAGAAGTGTCAATAAATTATTTTTATCAGTTAACAAAATGCAGAGTAAAGTTTGATGGATGAACCAAGATCTCAGTAATAATAATTGTAATTTTTTTTTAATTAATAATAGGATAGAAGGGAGGGACAAAACCAGGAACAGAATCAGTAGGCAAACTCATAGTCAGGAGGACAGCCGGGGTCAGATACCAGGTGATCAGTAACCGCCACGTCTGCGAGCAGTATGAATACCGCGGAGCCTGGTGACAGAGGTGATACTGAGATTGTCCGGGCAGAGATGTAACAGTCAGAAGGCCACCGGTAGATGGTGAAGGTCCTTCTGTACAGCTCCAGCAGTGATGGTGGATCTGCTGGACTTCAGGGCGCTGGATGCGGAGGTTTACCGTCTTTTAGATGTCTCTAGGGGAACGGTGACAACACGCAAATACGCGAGCAGCCCTGGATAATCCACGCCGGCAGGATGATAAGATCCGGCGGAAGATGGAACCTATGAGAAGAGAAGGAAATATAGTGTAAGTGATGGGACTCCATATGACATGATACTACTGTGCGGTCACTGTGGCCGGACGGCAGAGGAATCTCATCACACAGAGGTCAGGGATCATCGTCAGCCATCATACATGTGACAATCCCATCTCCGACAGATGACATCTGCTCCACATGAATTATTCTCACTGACGACATCACACAACATGGAGATGACTCTCACACTTACCTCGTCTCTTTTTCCCCTTTTTCCCATTTTCTGATTTTTCGTCATCAGCTGGAAATTCTGATCAAAAAGAAGAAAAAACAACAGCTCACTAAAGACATATTGTTATGGGATCTGCTTCGTATCTCTCCTGTGTATAGTATATAGATTGTTCTAGTCCTGTCCCCTATAGTCCTGACAATCTGGTATTACACAATAGGGCAGAATAAGTCCTATATACCGGACATGACCTAATATGAGGGGCATTAGATGTGTCACTAATATGGAGCAGTGAGCGCCCTGTGTGCCGCCATGTGGTGCATCCCTAATGAGCGATATTCTACTATAGGAGACGATGTCTCATTATGATGACGGAGGTTACTGGATGCAACAATGTATCACAGAATCCATGATAATACTGTACAAAATTGCAGAAATGGAGACACTGTATGGTCCCATGGGCAAAGTAATTGGGTTCCTTGAAACATGGATAACATAGGAGACCCGTTAAAGAAAAACCATGTGGAAATATTTCACCCTTGATGACAACATTCACATTGTTTGTGCTATAGACATCTACGTACCTGACAATGGGGACGAGGACGGCAAGCTGGTTATAGCATCGTCTCTAGCAGATTCAGGAGAAGATCCTTTCTGCCTGTTAGGAAGAAGAAAAACGTGTAAATCACAAGTAAATTCAGTATAAAAGGGTTTGTCTCACTAGAAGAACCCCGACTATAAGGCCTAATAGGACATATGAAAGTCATAGTGGGGAAGTCTCCTGCTCAAAACGACCTTCTATGGAAACAACTAGCAACAATGGCCGGCATGTAATACTACATATCTCCTGCAGTGTGGGCAAAACTAACAATGCCTGACCGGCAGCAATTATGGGTTGTTATCTCCAGCGGATTCTGAAGCCAATAGCCAATGACCGCTGATCATGGGGCGGTGGATGCTGCATTCAATATTATGGTATTTATGTCCTATATTTGGTGTTGTGCACATATATTAGCCTGGAGCTCCCAATAATGACCCCATAATCTACTCACATTTCTGAGATGTTTCTGCTGGATGCCGGGGTACACTCTGGAGGAAACTTGATAGTGGTGGTACAGAGCTAAAAAATGACAAAAATAAGATATGAAATTAAATTTTTTACGTTTAGGGTATGTGCACACGATGCAGAAATGCTCAGGATTTTTTCCTGAGCGTTAAAGCATCTCTCTGGCAGGAAAAAATTCATGCGGATTGTACATGCGGTTTCCTGCCAGGGACATGCGGAAATGAAGCGGTCTTCACTTTCATTTCCGCATGCGGGTTGACAAGCACTTCCCAAGCGATTTTAGCATCACTTGGAAAGTGCTTGTCAACTTCACACTATATAAATCCATGCAGCCGGCATGGATTTATATAGTGTGTGATGTCAAAAAATAAAAAATAAATATATACTTTACCCTCTGATGGCCCCCGGTGTCCTGCTTCATCGGTCCCGGCTGCCGGCAGTGAAGACTGTAGGACCTTCCGACGTCAGCGTCACGTGACCCGTCACATGACTCTGACGTCAGCGAAGGTCCTTCATTCAACCGCGAAGTGCGCGGGAAGCCGGCAGGACGCAGCGCGGGCCGTCAGAAGGTGAGAATATATATATTTTTTATTTTATTCTTTTTTTTTTAATGGTACCTGGGTCTGGATGAGAGTCCTCTCATCCACACCCGGGTACCATCCGCACATTAGACCGCATGAAAAGCGCATCAACATATACAGTGATGCGGATTCCATGCGGTCTAATGCAAGTCAATGGCGGCAAAAGAGCAGCGTTTCCGCAAAATTAATTGACATGCTGCGGATTTTTGACCGCAGCGTTTACGCTGCGTAAAAATCCGCACCATGGGCACAGCACATGCGGATTTCCATTGGGGAACATTGCTGCCCTTCTACCATGCGTTTTTCATGCGTTTCCGCGACGTTTACGCAACTGCAAAAACGCCGCGGAAACGCATGAAAAACGCATCGTGTGAACTCAGCCTTAGAGGTCTTTTTATGTATTCTGGATTTATTGATCACTTACTTTAGAAAGCCTTTTAGAGGATGTTGTAAAATTTTGGAAGAAAAGGCTCTCATTATCCTCACTTGTGTCCTTCTCCTCTGAGACAATAGGCTTGTTTGTATCAGCATGATCTACAAGACATAGGTAATGAAGTGTTATTAGCGGTTGTCAGTATAACACAGTCACCATTTATCACTACTATTAATGGGAACCGATTGTCACATATTATTGAAGACGAGACAAACAGCCACTTAGTCTAGATGACGTCTTCTACTTACTGATAAATAAGCTGGTGTCCTCATCTGAAACAAGCCGAGGAATGTACTCCGGCTTCTGACTTAGAAGGTTTTCAAATTCTAAGTCACTCAGGAATGGATAACTCTTGATCTCAAATGCTCCTCCTGGAAAAAGAAAAACAAAAGTGATGCGGACATTGTTAGAGGCTGCTCCATATCTGAACAGTATATCTTAATCTTAAGTAATGACAAAACCGAAGGAAACAAACTGAAAGTTATATTATGGAGAACTAGAAATAGGCAAGCAGATAGAGAAGTGCTGATCCTCATGGACAGGAGCGAAGAGTCCTCGTTGTAAAAAGTGAATATTAATACTAATAAAGTATATCAGTTACCTGTCCCAAGTCTTTGTGCAGGATTTGTTCTGAGCAGGTCATTAATAAGGTCCTGAGCATCGGGGGGAGGAGCGCGATCCCAATCCCAAATTATGTCTCCTGTTATATAGAAAATTACAGAAAATAAAACCTCTGTTTTGGACTGTAAGATAAAGTAGAGGAAATAACTAAATTCATGTAACCAGTCAAAGCAATGATCGGATTATTCTACTTACCAGTGACAATATTTTTATAGAGCTCAGATAGGGAATCCCCATGAAATGGTACATATCCCACCAGAAACTCATGCAGGATGATTCCCATTGACCACCAGTCGGCAGGTCTTCCATAGCCTTTCTTCAGAATGATTTCTGGGGCCATGTAAAGCGGGGTGCCACAGTCCTGGAAACCAACAGAAGGTAGAAATGAGAATCGATGAAATTATTATTATGACAAGTTCTCGACATAAAAACTCAATGACAGAAGATAAAATATCAGTTGAAAAGTTCTCTAGAAATGAAGAACGTAGAGAAGAGACAATAGTGTGATGAGATTTGTAAAGAACCATCTAAGTTCCTGTAAGTGATGCCAACCTCATGGTCCTGGAACTCTCTGGCGATGTCCTCCAATGATTCCTTGTGGGTGTTGGTTTCTGGTATCATGACACCAACTTTTGAAATCCCAAAATCGGCGACTTTAATGTGTCCAGCCGGTGTAATCAGGAGGCTGTGAAAGAGAAGATGGTTTTAGGCTCACGGGCTGTGTGGTAATAAATGATAACTTTCCCCCCTTTATTAAACTATAGGGGGCACTTACTTCTCTGGCTTCAGGTCTCTATGCAACACACCATAGCTGTGCAGGTATTCCACAGCAAGTATCGCTTCAGCAAAGTACAGGCGGGCCAAGGGGACAGATAAAGGACCCCTGGTGCTTAGGAGGGTCCCACAGTCTCCACCTATAGAAGAAAGGAAATATGAGCGGTGAGGGGTTTATACAGCAGATCACCACGATGGATCATGAGAAGTGAGCGGAGACATTGGGGCAGGAGAGAATATATACAGATATAATGTATAGAGCACAGAATATTAGTCTGAGGTCATGGTGAGATGTCGTCCATGTCACTAATAAAGTGATGTCTCATCTCGTCTACAGCTGGCGATACTGACGTGCTCAGTGCGGACATACAGGGAGATCACACACATCAATGACTTTCCATAATATCTATAGTAAATGCTCTGCGGGGATGTAACCGTCCACGGGGACAAGTCCTAATGATATGAGCGCTGATAAGATGTCAGCAGACATGGGCTGAATATAATACATGTACATGTCCTACCTCCTACATACTCCATGACCATACACAGGTGAGATCTAGTAGGGAAGGAGCAGAGCATGGAGGTCACAAAGGGACAGTCAGCGAATGTCAGGATGTCCCTCTCCAGATAGGCCCCTTCCACATGTTTTGGAGTATCCAGGTCCCGCTTGGCAATTTTCTTCATAGCGAAGATCTTCTGTGAGTCTTTATGGTGAACTAAGTGGACGGACCTGGAGAGAAGAAGAAACCATGGTTTATAGTGAATCCTTATTAACAGTCCGTCTATAGAAGTCATTATATGATCTTCTGTTCTAATGTTTAATACCAGAAGTCCGACCATTACTAGAAATCCACATCTAGAAATACATTAAATAATACTACATAGATCATCTATGGGAGGGTCTGCACAATGCCACGTCTGCCGGACCCTCACCCAGGTCACATTATCACCTATGGGAAGTCTGCACAATGCCACGTCTGCCGGACCCTCACCCAGGTCACGTTATCACCTTTCACCTCAGATCATGTCCCTATGATAAGACTGAATGGCAAAGCACAGAGGATGAAGCATTATCATAGGGAACCCTGAGAAATGTGGCTTATGCTAACTGAAATCTCACCCAAAAGATCCGCTGCTGATCAGCTTAGATGTTTCGTAGTCGCTCATACGCGGCTTTCTCGCCTGGATCAATGATTCCATCAAGTCCTAGAAAAGAAGAAGAAGAAGAAATGATATTAAGATCTAGAAGCTGCTGGAGAAAATCTCCAGATGCAGAAACGTCTCCCCCTATATTATGTCCCAGCTGATGTCACTGATCCGATAGGTGAGCAGAAACCTGCTGACGGATTCCCTATAATATAAACGCTATTATCTAATGCAATAGTGTCATCTCCTCTAATAATAGAGGCGCCCCCTGGTTATATGGGGGATAATACTGGACGGGTCATTTACACCCCGTGATCTGGTGATACACAGACATCTCCCTCTATAATACTTACACCGGCAGGTTCTTGGATCTCCGGGATCTCTAAGATTACACTGTCAGGATCCAACAGCTCAGTTGTTTCTAAAATAGCGATAAAATGATGAGGAAATAAAATGTATTAGAGGATATTAATCCTACAGACATAATACAGCAATATAATGGAGAAATGACTATTCTGTATGGAGGACTATGTGGGGCCTATTATTCTGTATGGTGGAATATGTGGGGTCCATTATTCTGTATGGAGGACTATGTGGGGCCCATTATTTCGTATGGAGGACTATGTGGTGCCCATTATACTGTATGGAGTACTATGTGGTGCCCATTATACTGTGTGCCGGACTATGTGAGGCCCATTATTCTGTATGGAGGGCTATCTGGGGCACGTTATTCTGTATGGATGACTTTGTGGGACCCATTATTCTGTATGGAGGACTATCTGGTGCCCATTATTCTGTGTGGAGGACTTTTTGGGGCCCATTATTCTGTTTGGAGGACTTGTGTGGCCCATTATTCTGTGTGGAGGACTATGTGGGGCATTATTCTGTATGGAGGACTATGTGGGGCCCATTATTCTGCATGGAGCACTATGTGGGGCCCATTATTCTGCATAGAGGACTATGTGGGACCCATTATTCATTATGGAGGACTTTGTGGGACCCATTATTCGTTATGGAGGACTTTGTGGGACCCATTATACTGCATTCTGGTTGGCTCGTGACTTTTTCCAAGTTTTTCATTTTGGCTCTCTGTATGTTTGATTACAGAGTGGAAAGAGTAACTATGACATTATCCCCTGTTCTCTATAATATCCGGATATCTCCTGTAGAAGGTTGTGTGATCGGCTCACCTGTAGTCAGATCGCTGCTCGGCCCCGGCTGACTCGTATTAGGGTCAGGGGTCTCTGGGGTCACATTTTGCTCGTCTTCGGTGTCGCCTTCTGGTGTCTCCTGATTGATAGAATATATAGAATTACCACGAGGAACCTTCCACTAAATCACCAAATCCACAAATCAGGAAGGACTAAACCCGCATTTACAGACGCACCAACTGTAACTATACAGATCAGGCGCCATCATGAGGACTTTTATCAGATAAAATGGATTAAGATGAGGTAACATTGCAAAAACATTAATATGGATAATAGAGGGAGACAGAGGCGGAAATACAGACTTCCCACCACTGAGCTGTGACTACATCTGCAGAATACAGACTGCCATCAGCAGAGACAGGCGGCCATATTACCTCCTGTGCTTGCCAGGAGCTGACAGGGAGGCCGATAAGATCTAACACCAGATCTTCTGATATCTGGCTGGTGATCTGGAGAAGATCAGAAAACAAGGACGTGTGATAGAGAAGATGATGGATCCTTACCGGGCGTTCCGATGAGCGGGCCGGACCTTCCAGTACACACAGGACTTTTTCGGCCAGTTCTTTAACAAAAGACAAATCTCCATATTGAGATCTTTTTTCAGCCTAAAAAGAAGAAAAGAAACAAATGAATAATCTCGAGATGAGAAAGATCACAATGAAGGCCGCCATTGTATCTGACGTCTGCTCCTCTCTGCAGATACATTGACTACATATCTGGGGTCTTGTCCTGTTTTATATTGGAAGAAAGAAGAAGCTTCTATCCCACCGTTATTATCCATTATTGTGGAGAAGATTTGTGCGGAGCGTCCACCATTTACCTGCTGTGGAATGTCCTAATGTTCCATAGCGAGAAACTGCAAGTGCTCAGTCACTATGGAGTCAACAACGGCAGCCATGACCCTGTGTAGATTGTACACAGTGACTGTGAGCTCTGATGTCATAATGGCCGACCATCACTAGTGATGTCATCATGGAATCTTGTGATGGAATCTTATAGCGGCGGCTCTGCACAAATACATGCTGCCAAGCAATATTTAAAGTGTGTGGGGGCTCATGCTGTATATAGGGGGCTATGTGAGGGCTCAGCTATTTATAGCGGGCTATGTGAGGGCTCATACTGTATATAGAGGGCTATGTGAGAGCTTGGCTGTATATAGTGAGCTATGTGAGGGCTCATACTCTAAATAGGATTCTGTGTGTGAGCTCATACTGTACATTGGTGCTATGTATGGGCTCTTACTGTATAAAGGGTGCTGTGTGTGGGCTCTTACTGTATATAGGGTATGTGTGTGGGCTCTTTCTGTATGTAGGGGGATGCCAGCACACTTAATTCTGCTCAATAATAAGTGATACAGTTAATAATATAAAATATAATTCATATGTTAATATTGAGCAGAATTAATTTCAGCCTATTGATTCGGCCTACACAACAGTCACATTTCTCATGTGGCCCCTCAGTAATATTACTTTCCCACCCCTGCTCTATTATGTATAGCGCTCTGTTATGTGTAGTGCACCCGAGCACCTGCATGTTAATCGCGTGACTTATCACATGATCTATCAAAGGCAATTTTGTGACATGTCATGTGATACATCGGGTGCTGGGAGCCCACGGCTCCTAAACTGCCCAGGGCCCTGGCTACTCTTAATCAGCCCCTGCTTCTATCCCACCATTATTATCCATTATTGAGAAGTTTTATGCGGAGCTTCCGCCACTTACCTGCTGTAGTAATGCCCTGATGTTCTGAGGTAAATCCGTCAGATACTCTGAGGTGAGATGACCTCGGTGGTATTTGGTCAGGCAGTCCCTTACAAGCTCCACCACCAGCCGGTGAGTGAAGCTGAGGACGCCATCGGGTGGTTGAAGCACAATCTCAGGGCGATTGGTGGTAAGAATCTCCCATAGAGCTTCTACTTGAAGATTGTCCAAAAGTAATTCAGCCATAGAAGCTGCAAGTGCGATCAGTCACTATATATAATAGCGAGAAACTGCAAGTGCGCTCAGTCACTATGGGATAGCGAGAAACTGCAAGTGCGATCAGTCACTATAGAATAGCGAGAAACTGCAAGTGCGCTCAGTCACTATGAAGCCAACAAAGGCAGCCGTGAACCTGTGTACATTGTATATATAGTGACTGTGAGCTGTGATGTCATAATGCCCGACCATGACCTGTGATGTCATCATGGAATCTTGTGATGGAATCTTCAAGGAGTGGCTCTACACACATACATGCTGCCTAGCAATATGCTTTTTTGGCCGTCCTCTTTTATTTCCAAATACAACACAACCAGGATAAGGGAATGTTCACACGTTGCGTTTTTGCAGCATTTTTTTCCACACCAAAAACCAGGTTGTACTCAGGAAAAACACTGCATACAATCCACACTTATTTGCTGTGTTTTTGCAGTGTTTATACTTGTGGGTTTTTTTTTTTCATTCATTTGAATGGGTGAAAAATGTTGCAAAACCCCTGAAAGAATTAACATCCTGCAAATTTAAAATAAAAAAAGGAAAAAAACGCAGCATGTGAATGAGACTTTAGAAATCTCATTCACTAAGCTGGTACTGTAAAACGCAGTGTTTTAGCAGCAGAAAAATAACCCTGAAAAAAATGCCACTTGTGAACATTCCTCAAAGATATAATAGTCATATTATGGGAAATATTGTGTATATTTATTCCTCGCGTGTCTTTTTTTACCAAATAACATTTACCTCATTGGTTGGAGAGTTTACTATTAACAACTGTGACAAATATTGAAGAATTAATGATAAGTGACCCAAGTGATCAATCATTTACGTCATTAATGGTGATGGGCGAGCACTAAAATGCTCGGGTGCTCGATGCTCGGGTCGAGCACATTGGAATACTCGGCTGCTCGACCCGAGCAATGAGCCCAATGTAAGTCTATGGGAAACTCGAGCATTTTTCAGGCGGCTCCCCCCGGCGGTCTGCAGAGGGCCTAAAAATTGCCCAAATCGATGGGAACAGTGCTCAAATGACATGGGAACAGCATGGGGAAGACCCCTGGAAGCATTTCTGACTCCCAGGTCACTGCTGTCAACAACGTTGTCAGAAATATTTATGCCACTTTTACGGACTCACAATAAAACATACAAAAACGAAACCAAAATGGATTTTCCTGGGATGTATGTTAAGGAACATCCTTTCCAGGGTTATAACTTGTATATAGGGGAAAATAAATAACCAAAAACAAAAATACTCCTCCACACCTTGGGCTATGTTCACACGTAGCGTTTTTGATGCGTTTTTGCACTTTTGCATTGCTTTCAACCAACACAAATGCATTCACCAGGAAATGTCATTTTAACATTTTACAACCTTATCTGGCCATGTGTTGTGTGACACGTCATCAGACACATGCATACAGTGCTGAAAAGACATGGGAACAGCATGGAAGCATCTCTGACTCCCAGGTCACTGCCTAAAAGTGTGCCCATCATAAGAGATGCTTGGCGCATGCGAAGATGCCTCCCGCCATGGACCTGTCGTTACAGACTTGCAACAATCACCATCCACGTCCTTGTCCCTCCTCAGCGTTCAGTTCCTTGGAATGCAAGTGCAAGTATGCAGGCAGCCACCCACCTACCCACCGGCTGCAATACTATACTGACAAATTTTTGACAGCTACTTGCACTTGAAATGTAGCCTTTTAGGCTCGTGGAGGCAGAAGCTTTTCATAACCTCATGTCGGCGGCGGCCGGGTGTCCATACTCTTTCCCCAGCCACCACTATATTTCCCGGTATCGCCTCTGCCTTCCACAAGCACGGGTCCCACAACATTACCCGTGCCCTCCCCAGTGCACTTACTGAGAAGGACCGCCTAACCACAAACATGTGGACAGGTGAACGTGGCCAGGGACGGTACATAGCCAGTCCACAACTTTTTTTTTGCTGACAGTTGTATTTAGCTCGGTGAAAGGACTGGCATAGAGGGAAACCGTATCTAACCTGGGTGTCATTTCTCCCAGGAAGTCCTGTAATTCAGCTTGTTGCAGAAGCAATGGCAGTCCGTCCAACATCAACTCGCACTTGTCGGTGGTGCTTTGACACACACACATCTTTCTTTTCGCATTTTATTTCTTGAATACAGAGTTGGACAATGGCCTGATCTGTAATGCTTTTTGAGAAATAACATGCATAAGCATGGCCGATCCACATTAAGAAAGCAGCCACAGAGTGTCCGGAAACCTTCCCCCACAATTTTATTAGCCAGGGCAGCTTTTCGGCAGGGTTGGACGGGCCCACCAGAGAACCGGAGACTACTCCGGCGGGCCCTGGCTTCTCCTTCTGGAGAGTTCATAGTGCCGAGGTGACGCCATGATGATGATAGAGGCCACCATCTGCTTAGTTTTCTGTTACTTGAAATGCAAGTGCAAGTATGCAGCCATCCACCCACCCACAGGCCGCAACACTAAACTGCCAGATTTCTGGGCAGCTGCTTGCACTTGAAATATGGCTTTTTAAGCTCGTGGAGGCGGAAGCTGTCCACAATCTTATGGCGGCGGCGACTGGGTATCTATACTCGGTCCCCAGCCGCCATTATTTTTTCCGGTATTGTCTCCGCCTTCCACAAGCATGGGTCCCACAACATTACCCGTGCCCTCCCCAGTGGAAGGACTGCCTAACCACAAACACGTGGACAGGTGAATGTGGCCAGAGACGGTACGGAGCCAGTCCACAACTTTTTTTGCTGAGAGTTGCATTTAGCTTGGTGAAAAGACTGGCGTAGAGGGGAACATCATACTGTGTGTGGGGGAATGTACTGTGGGGGCATCATACTGTGTGGGGGGAATGTACTGTGGGGACATCATACTGTGTGTGTGGGGGAATGTACTGTGGGGACACCATACTGTGTGTGGGGGGGAAATGTACTGTGGGGACATCATACTGTGTGGGGGGAATGTACTGTGGGGGCATCATACTGTGTGTTGGAGAAATGTACTGTGGGGGCATCATACTGTGTATGTGTGGGAATTTACTGTGGGGACATCATACTGTGTGTGGGGGAAATGTACTGTGGGAGCATCATACTGTGTGTGGGGGGGAATGTACTGTGGGGACATCATACTTTGTGTGGGGGGGATGTACTGTGGGGGCATCATACTGTGTGTTGGAGAAATGTGCTGTGGGGGCATCATACTGTGTATGTGTGGGAATTTACTGTGGGGGCATCAAACTGTGTGTGGGGAGGAATGTACTGTGGGGAATCATACTGTCTGTGGGGGGAATGTACTGTGGGGACATCATACTGTGTGTGGGGGAATGTACTGTGGGGACATCATATTGTGTGTGGGGGAAATGTACTGTGGGAGCATCATACTGTGTGTGGGGGGGAATGTACTGTGGGGACATCATACTTTGTGTGGGGGGATGTACTGTGGGGGCATCATACTGTGTGTGGGGGAATTTACTGTGGGGTCATCATACTGTGTGTGAGAATTTACTGTGGGGACATCATGCTGTGTAGGGGCATTATATTGTGTGTGAGGGGGAATATACTGTGGGGGCATCATACTGTGTGTGTGGGAATGTACTGTGGGGGCATCATACTGTGTGTGGGGAGGAATGTACTGTGGGGGCATCATACTGTATGTGTGGGGGGAATGTACTGTGGGGACATCATACTGTGTGTGGAGAAATCTATTGTGGGGACATCATACTTTATGGGGAGGAATGTACTGTGGGGGCATCATACTGTGTGTGGGGAGGAATGTACTGTGGGGCCATCATACTGTGTGTGGGGGGGTGTACTGTGAGGACATCATACTGTGTGTGGGGGGGAATGTACTGTGGGGACATCATACTGTGTGTGGTGGAATGTACTGTGGGGACATCATACTTTGTCGGGGGAATGTACTGTGGGGGCATCATAATGTGTGTGTGAATAGCTGTTTATCATCGTACAATGATTGAATAACGGGAGCAGATGATTTATAAAAAGCACTGAATTATATGGTGTGGATTTGCTGCTACTGTGTCACCCCAGGCCTGGATGCCACAAACTTGTAAGGCTGTGTCTGAGAGCAGGAGGGAGGTTCTCTGGTCATGGACCATTAGCATGCAGCACCTCCTGTCCCAGGCCAGTAGGGGGAGCAGGCTGCCCCTATAAAAGCTGGTACTGTGGGCAGGGTTAGGGAAACCAGGACCCACTTCTGAAGCATCCAGAAGGGTTCCCAGAAGAGAGGGACAGGTCAGCGGCAGCTGAGGAGTCAAGGAGGCTAAGGAGGAACAGCAAGCCAGGGACAGAGGCGACGAGAGCTGGTCCTGGCTGAGGGAGAACAACATACCGGACACTGGGATCCGAGGCTGTCAGAATTGCAAGTCCTGCAGCAGATCATCTACTTGCGAGGGATTTTAGGTCCCTTGGCCTAAGAAGCCTGGAAGCTCCGCCACACAGAGGGACCGGTACAGCACAGAGAAGCTACAGGTACCTAAGGCCCGAGTCGCAAGTCATAAAAGCGTAGTACACGGCCAGCTCAGGGACGTGGGCTATCATACCACTAAAGGGGGAGATAGTCAGCAAGGGCAGAGAGAGAACGGTAGGCCTACCCACTCACCCTGACCAGTGGAGCTCGCCCGAATGCCCTCAGACACCCAGGTCCATTCCTCCCTGTACTCCTGGTGGGTCTGTGCCCCGAGCAACTACAGAGTCCAAATGAAGATCAAGATGACCTTGAATCCGCAGAGGACAAGGAAGAGATGATCAGCACAGTTCTCGGAGAGTTCCCCCGGACCTGGACTCAGATAAATGGCGCAATACTGGTACCCGTCCTACACTTCCTTCAGCCTACCCAGCAGGAGCCTACCGGAGAGCAAGAAGAGCAAGTGACTCGCCCCCTGGGCCGTGGGGCACTCGGATCCGGGCAGTGGGGGAACGATGGGAGTAGTAGTGGCAACCCGGTTCCGTGGCTCAGGGTGGTCAGGCCAGTGGTAGTCCGTTATGTGCTGATGTTTATGTCTGACTATGCCACCCGTGGATTGCGGTTATTAGGAACCGCCGCTGCATGCAGACCGCTGGGGCTGATGAGGTGTGCAGCTAGGGTAGTGTGACTCCCCACGGGAAGAGTGCGGCCCCAGGGCAGTATAATGGATGTTGGGAGTGATGGTGGTGAGAGTCCCAGTACCGGTAGTGCTGGAGGCGCGAAGGAGCACACAGACAATAGGTTGCAGTCCAGGGTCTTTACTGAAACAGGTAAACTGACCCATAAACAGTCCCAGCTAGGAGGGGACCTGGATGTCTGAGAGCAACGGGGAAATTGGCCCTGGTCAGGGTGAGGGTGTAGGCATACCGTGCTTTCTGCGCTCCTTCTGGCTATCTCCTCGTTATAGGGTAACAGCCCACGTTTCCGAGCTTTCCGTGTATTCTCGCCTGTATGGCCTGCGACGTGGGTTCCTTTCTGCTCCCAGCCTTGTACGGCTTTACTGGTCCCTTCGGTTGTGGCAGGGCCTCCAGGCTTCTTAGGCCAAGGAATATACAGTCCCTTGCGGACTGGTTCTCTGCTGGAGGATGTGGAATCCTCCCAGCCTCAGACACCAAAGTCTGGTAAAGTCAGTCTCTTATCTGCCAAGACAGGCTTGCTTCGCCTCTTGTCTCTGGCTTGTGGCTCTCCTCCTGCCACACTTCCTCTTAGGTGCAGTGCAACTGTCTGTCCCTGTTCTGCTCTGGGACAAGTCTCAATGCTGAGACAGGCCATCCAGTTCTCCCTAACCCTGCCCCCAGCACCAGCTTTTATAGGGGCAGCCTGCTCCCCCTACTGGCCTTAGACAGGAGGCATTGCATGCTAATGTTCCCCTGACTAGAGAACCTCCCCCTTGCTCTCAGACACAGCTTTAATTACACTTGTGGCATCCATGCTAGGGTGACACATTCCCCCCTAGTGAAATTTAGTACTCCGGGACTAAACAATATACAAAGACAATATGCATACCATAAAACATTAGTATACAAGTGACGCACAGATTGAGTTCTTAAGGTCACAGTGTGGTCTGTGACCAGGTGTCCATATCACCAACACAACGGGGAGCCTTAACCAGGTGGGGGTCTGTCCTACCCCAAGTCCTTTACAGTCTTAGTTCATTCCTTGGTTAGGCTCCGAACGCAGTCCATACAAGGTCCTGGTTATAAAAAGTCCATAACCTGTGAGTCCTTAACCCACTGTCTGGTGGTGGACCAACCTGGCTTTCCCCACTAGCGTTAGGGTTACAGCTACCAGCTGGGTGTACAGGTAGGGCAGGCAGCTGTCTGCAGGTTCTTTGGCTTACCGCAGGCATGGCAGGCTCACTGTCAGCAGAGGGTTGACTCTCCTGGGCTGCTGGTACAGGCTCTTCTGCCTCTGGAACCGCTTGCTCCTCTTCACTTTCCGGCTCTGGTGTTGGTTGTTGCTGTGCCGGTTGCAGGAAATGCAGGACAGGTACCACTATGGCATCATTTATGCGAGTCCAGGACTGAGGGAACTCTCCGAGAACGGTGCTGATCATTTCTTCCTTGTCCTCTGCGGGTTCAAGGTCACTCTGATCCTCTTCTGCACTACGGAGTTGCTCGGGGCATCTTTTGAGGTGGTCTCTGGAGACAACACTAGTGGTTTCTCCTCCGTCCTTGGTGATTACGCACACCTTTGGGTTGTCGTGGTCAGACTGCAGTACGGTGTAGGGTTCCCTTTCCCACTGGTCGTCCAACTTATGTAGCCTTCTTTTTCGCTTTAGGACTTGCTCACCAGGTTCTAGGGGACCAGCAGGGGCGTGTTGATTGAAGAGTTTTTCTTGCCTCTCTCTCACCTGGGCCAGGCTCTTCTCCACACTCTCCTGTACCTTCTTGTACTGCAGTTGCCTTTCCGTATCCCAGTCCGCATCCGGGGAGGTGTCCTCAGGTATTAGGACTCCCATCTCCAGGTCTACGGGCAGCTTACCTGGTCTAGCTCGCATCAGGTAAGCCGGGGTGCAGTTTGTAGCATTCACCGGGATATTGTTGTATAGGTCTATTAGGTCCGGCAGTTTTTCTGGCCACAGGCTGCGTTCCTCCAGGGGCAACGTCTTCAGGAGATCAATGACTATATTGTTCATCTTCTCACACATCCCGTTGGTTTGTGGATGGTAAGGCGTTGTCCGAATCTTCTTACAGCCATAGAGGTTGCAGAACTCCTGGAAGATTTCAGCCTCGAACGCTGGACCCTGGTCTGTCAGGACCTGTTCCGGATACCCGTGTGGATGGCAGAAATATTGCTGGAAGGCTCTGGCCGCTGTTTGGGCTGTCAAGTCCTTTACCGGGACCACCACGAGAAAACGTGAATAGTGGTCCACGATTGTCAGGGCGTAGATGTACCCTGACCGGCTTGGAGCCAACTTGACGTGGTCTAGAGCTACCAGCTCAAGAGGCTGCGTGGTGACGATGGGCCTCAAGGGTGTCTTCTGGCTGGTGCGGTCCTTCCTCCTTAGGTGACAAGGGCCACAGTCTCTGCACCACTTTTCTACAGCTCCTCTCATGCCGACCCAAAAGAACCTTCCTCTTAGCTGGAACTCCAGTTTCTTCCAACCGAAGTGTCCCGCTCTGTCATGGTAAGCTCCCAGGACCATAGCTGCATCCCGCCTTGGAACCACGACTTGCCAGGTCAGCTCATGCGTCCGGTGGTTGACAATCCTTCTGCACAACTTGCCTTCGTAGAGGAACAGCTTGCTCTTCTCTTTCCATAGCTGCTTGGCTTCCTCTGGGGCATCTGGATCTAGGCGGGCGTCTTCCCGGGTCAGCAGATCTTTCACCAGGCGGACTGCAGGGTCACTATCTTGGGTCTCGGCCCAGCTGTGGTGAGGTAGGGGATTGATCATCACGGTTGTTAGATCCTCCTCTTTCACGCGGTGGGAGTATTGAGCGACTCCATACCGGTGAAACGCGGGGAGTTCTACCTCCTCCAGCTCTTCTGGGTCTTCGTCACCTTCAGGTAAGTGAGGCATCCTCGACAGGGCGTCTGCGTTGGCATTGGTTTTGCCGGCCCGGTACTTCATCACGAAGTCATAGTTGGAGAGACGGGCCATCCACCGCTGTTCTAGGGCACCCAGTCTTGCATTGTCCAGGTGTGTCAACGGGTTGTTGTCCGTGTACACGGTGAACTTTGCGGAGGCCAGGTAATGCTTGAAGCATTCCGTCACGGCCCACACCACCGCCAAGAATTCTAGCTTGAAGGAGCTGTAATTCTCCGGGTTCCTCTCGGTGGGTCTCAGCTTCCGGCTGGCGTACGCGATCACCCTTTCTCTGCCCTGTTGGTTTTGGGACAGTACGGCTCCCAGTCCCACATTACTGGCGTCTATGTGGAGGATAAAAGGCTGGCCATAATCAGGGTAGGCCAGGATCTCATTCCCCGTGAGGGCCATCTTCAACTGGCGGAAGGACTCCTCTTCCAGTTTATCCCACTTGAAGGGTGGCTTTTGACTCCTGGACTTAGACTGTCCGATCAGGAGGTCCTGCATAGGAGCTGCCATCTTGGTGAACCCGGGGATGAATCTTCGTTAGTAGCCTACCAACCCGAGAAACTGTCTCACCTCTTTGATGTTCGAGGGGCTTGGCCAGCTCTTGATTGCCGTGACCTTGTCAGGGTCGGGGGCCACTCCTTCCGCGCTTACCACGTGCCCTAGGTACTGGACCTTTGGTTTCAGCAGGTGACACTTCGATGGTTTCACCTTCAGGCCATAGCCTGCCAGGGCTTCGAACACCTCGGCCAGGTGCTTGAGATGGTCCTCGTAGGTCTTCGAATAGACGATCACGTCGTCCAGGTAAAGGAGGACCGTCTCGAAGTTTCGGTGCCCTAGACAGCATTCCATCAGCCGCTGGAAGGTCCCTGGTGCGTTGCAGAGCCCGAAAGGCATGCAGTTGAATTCGCTCAGTCCCATCGGGGTGGTGAAGGCGGTCTTCTCCTTGTCAGCCTCTGCCACAGGAACCTGCCAGTACCCGCTAGTAAGGTCCAAAGTAGAAAACAAGTTAGCTGATTTTAGTGCGGCTAAAGACTCTTCTATTCTAGGCAGCGGATATGCGTCTTTGTGGGTGATACGGTTGATTTGTCTATAGTCGACGCACATTCTCGTGGTGCCGTCTTTCTTTTTCACCAGAACCAAGGGGGCTGCCCAGGGGCTACAGTTGTCTCTAATGACCCCAGCTTCTTTCATCTCTCTTAGCATGCCCTTTGCGTTCTGATAATGTGCAGGGGGTACAGGTCGGTGTCTTTCTTTTATTGGTGGGAGGCTCTCTGTGGGGATGTGGTGTTCTATCCCTTTTACTCTGCCGAAGTCTAGCGGGTGCTTACTAAAGACTCTCTCGTACTCCTGTACCACCCGGTAGACTCCTTGTTTTTGGTGCAGGGGAGTGGAGTCAGCACCCACGTGGAGTTTCTGGCACCAGTCCTCCTTTTGTTTCTGGGAGCCATTACCCTCCGCCTGTGGAGATGGAAGCAAGGGTTCCACGGCCCTGATAGCTTTGTGTTCGACAACAAACAGTTTGGCGAGTGTAGCGTATCTGGGTAAGTGTACTTCCCTCTCCCCAATGTTGAGGATGCGGACGGGCACCCTCCCATGACGGACATCAACCACCCCACGGGCTGTCAAAATGGTGGGCCTGCTGTCTGAGTACACGGGTTCTACCATGGCTTGGTAGTCTCTACCTCTCAACCCGATTGCAGTCCGACACCAGATCATCATTTCACTTTTGGGAGGCATGGAAATGGGGAATGGGTCACTCAGTCTTACGCTACCGATCTCACCACCAGACAGTTCTACCTGCTGCCGTCTCATCAGCGCTTTTATCTCCTTGTTGAGGACTCTCTGTTGGCTGGAACTAGCATTCACCGCCACCTGTTGTAGAATTACAATTACCTCTGAAAGACAATTTTCAATTACATTAGTACCCACAGTTATTTTAGGGTGACTTTCACGACGGTCAATGTCCACAATAATTACTCCCTGTGCCGGCTGTTCAACTTTACCAATTTTAATGGTCATCTCCTTGAACCCCATCTGCGGCACGGGTAAGCCATTACTGGCGATGATGCTCAAGTTACTGTCTGGATACCGTGTGATATCTGTCACTCTGTCTCTGTATACTGGAGGTAGGGAGCCTAAGCTGACCCTAAGCTGGGGCCCTGACTAATCCCTCAACCTGGAGGTACTGTTAAAGGTACAGAGGTCCAGGCCGCCAGCGTAACCCCTACCTCCTGAGGATCCCTGCACCTAAGTAATCTAGTCCTGAGAAGGACCCCGATCACAACAAAAGAGGACAAGTAATAATATGCCCACACACAGTACTTAGACGAACGAGACAGTACAAGGGAAAAACCAAAACCACCTTGCATACAAAAACTACACAACTACAACAGAGGGAACTCCAACGGGAAAGGAGATAAATGATAAAGCGAGGAAGGGAAAAAACACTCCAAATACACTTATCTCAGAAACTCCAAATACAACGATCCGCTCTGTAAGTCTGTGTGAAATGCTTTCACCGACACTTCCCAAACAGACCAGCAGGCATATGAAGGAGTCTCATTACAGCAACATTGATTGCAGCTGGGCGAGGCTGGACCTCGTCTAGCACAGAGAGAGAGAGAATTAACTCCCTCACTGCCGAAAACACCAAGCACCAAAAAGTCAGCTTCGAGAAGTCAGGCTGTGTAATCGTGACGATATTCGTGGCGACACACCCGTGACAGTACCCCCCCTTCTACGAGGGGCCTCCGGACCCTCAGGGCCAGGTTTATCCGGGTGAGTCATGTGGAAGGCCCGAACTAATCGGTCTGCGTTAATATCCGACGCAGGAACCCACATCCTCTCCTCAGGACCATACCCTTTCCAATGAACCAGGTACTGAAGGGACCGGCGATTAAAACGTGAATCGATGACCCTTGATACCTGGAACTCCAAGTTACCATTGACCACCACTGGAGGGGGAGGTAAAGGTGACGGTACCACCGGCGCCACATACCTCTTAAGCAACGATCTGTGGAACACGTTGTGAATTTTAAACGTAGGGGGGAGGTCAAGACGGAATGCCACCGGATTAATAATAGAACTGATTCTGTACGGCCCGATGAACCTGGGACCCAGTTTCCAGGAGGGAACCTTAAGTTTAATATTCCTGGTAGACAACCATACCCGATCGTTCACACTTAGGTCCGGACCAGACACTCTCCTCCTATCAGCCATACGTTTGTATCGGTTCCCCATAGTATTCAGATTCTTCAGCACCCCTCTCCATACTGAAGCGAGTGATGAGGAAAATCGTTCCTCCTCAGGAACCCCCGAAGAACCCCCCCTACTGAAAGTACAAAACTGGGGGTGAAAACCATATGCCCCAAAAAACGGGGACTTACCAGTGGACTCGCTCCGCCTATTATTAAGAGCAAACTCTGCCAGAGGTAAGAAAGAAGCCCAGTCCTCCTGGTTCTCTGACACAAAACACCGGAGATATGTCTCCAAGCTCTGGTTCATACGTTCCGTCTGACCATTGGTCTGAGGGTGAAAAGCCGATGAAAATGACAAATGCATCCCCCGCCGTGTACAAAACGCCTTCCAGAACTTGGACACAAACTGAGACCCCCGATCAGACACCACATCGGAGGGTACCCCGTGAAGCCTCACAATCTCCCCAATGAACACCTGCGCAAGAGTTTTAGCATTAGGGAGAGCCGGAAGAGCGATAAAATGTGCCATCTTGCTGAACCTGTCCACTACAACGAGTATGACCGTTTTACCCGAAGACGGAGGGAGGTCCGTAATAAAGTCCATAGACAGATGAGTCCAAGGACGCTCCGGGATCTTCAAAGGTAAGAGGGCCCCAGACGGACGGGTATGTGAGGTCTTAGAGCGCGCACAAACCCCACAGGACGCGACAAAAGTTACCACCTCCTTATGTAAGTTAGGCCACCAAAACCGACGCGAGAGGAGATCCACAGTTGCTTTACTCCCCGGGTGTCCTGCCAAAACTGAGTTATGGTGTGCCTCGATCACCTTTTGTCGCAACTGATCTGGAACAAACAGTCTCCCTGGAGGTCCAACAGGGGCGTCCCCCTGAGCCTCCAATACCTCCTCCTCCAGCTCAGAGCATACTGCCGAAACCACCACCCCCTCCTGAAGGATAGGAATCGGGTCGTCCGTATTCCCGGCCCCAGGGAAACTACGAGATAAGGCATCCGCCTTTACATTTTTTGACCCAGGACGATATGTAACGACAAAATTAAACCTGGTAAAAAACAATGACCACCTAGCTTGTCTGGGATTCAGACGTTTCGCGGACTCCAGATATAGCAGGTTCTTGTGATCGGTGATGACGGTGACCGGATGGACTGCCCCCTCCAAAAAATGGCGCCACTCCTCAAAGGCTAACTTAATGGCCAAGAGTTCCCTATTGCCGACATCGTAATTCCTCTCAGCGGACGACAATTTTTTAGAGAAAAAGGCGCACGGATGCCACTTACCAGGGGACGAACCTTGTGACAATACTGCTCCCACCCCTACCTCGGAAGCGTCTACCTCTACAATGAATGGCTGTGACGCATCAGGTTGAATGAGTATGGGTGCCGAGGCAAAACATTTTTTCAAGGAGGAGAATGCTTGACAAGCCTTGTCAGACCACCTAGAAAAATCCGTCCCCTTTTTAGTCATGTCTGTGAGAGGCTTAACCATGGACGAGAAATTACGAATGAACTTCCGGTAATAATTAGCAAACCCCAGGAAACGTTGTAGTGCCTTAAGATTCTCTGGCCGATCCCACTCAAGAACTGCCCGCACTTTCCCAGGGTCCATACGAAAACCGGACGCTGAAACCAGGAAGCCTAAAAACTGGAGTTCCTGTACGGCGAACACACACTTTTCCCATTTGGCATACAGTTTATTATCCCGCAAGATCTGTAACACCTGCCTAACGTGCTCCTGATGAGACACCAGATCCGGCGAGTAAATTAAGATATCATCCAGATATATGACAACAAACTGTCCCACCAGGCGGCGAAAAATGTCATTAACAAAGTGTTGGAACACCGCCGGGGCATTAGTCAGACCGAATGGCATGACAAGGTTCTCATAATGCCCCTCCGGAGTGTTAAACGCCGTCTTCCACTCATCCCCCTCCTTCATCCTAATCAGATTGTACGCCCCCCTGAGATCCAACTTAGAGAACCATTTGGCGCCCACGATCTGATTAAAGAGATCGGGAATAAGTGGGAGTGGATACGGATCTCGGACCGTAATCCGATTAAGTTCACGGAAATCCAGGCAAGGGCGTAGGCCTCCATCTTTCTTCTTGACAAAGAAGAACCCCGCAGCCACCGGTGAAGATGAAGGTCTAATATGCCCCTTAGCCAGACTTTCTGAAATATAATCCTTCATGGCCTGCCTCTCAGGACCAGAAAGGTTATACAACCTAGCTTTAGGTAACTTGGCCTCAGGGAGCAGTTTTACAGAACAGTCATACTCGCGATGAGGAGGTAGTTCCTGACACCCTTTCTCCGAGAATACATCCTCAAAGTCCGCCAGAAATGGAGGTAAGACCCAAGGAGTAACCGCACCGATGACCGTGTTCATGCAGTTTATATTACAGAATTTACTCCATTGGCTTATCTCTCTGGTTTGCCAATTAATAACCGGGTTATGCTTAGTTAACCAAGGAAGGCCCAACACTATAGGAGCGGGAAGACCCTCCAACACGTAGCAAGACAACAGTTCTTTATGTATCGCCCCCACTTGAAGTTTTACGTCATGCACAGCTTGCAAAAAACTTCCCTGACCGAGAGGCCTGGCATCGATCGAGAATATGGGGATTGGTTTAGCCAACTCACTCAATCGCATACCTTGAACCCGGGCAAACCGAGCATCAACCAGATTAGCCCCGGCCCCACTATCCAGAAAAACAGATATCCTCTCAGTTCTCGTACCCACCACCACCTCCGCCGGTACGAGAAACTGAGACGAACCTAGGGACGAAATACCTATTCCCAGATTGCCGTCCACCACACAACCTGGGATCAACAGTTTTCCGACGACTCTTCACTCTGCAAGGGACGGGATGGACACCCCCCAATAAAATGTCCCTTTCTCCCGCAGAAGAAACACCTTCCTGTCTTATGGCACACCACCGGTCCCCTCCCCCGAAAAGATGTCCCTCCTAATTGCATAGGCTCCTCTGGACTGACCAGGGGAACCACCATATGAGGGGACCTTGTAGGAGGTGGAGTCATCACAGGGGGTCGAGTTATCCCGCACATCTCCCGAAGCCGTCTGTCAACGCGAATAGCCAGGGCCATAGCGGCTTCCAGTGACGCGGGAGAGTCATACTGTGCCAACACATCCTGTAATTTGTCGGATAAACCTTGACAAAACTGGCTCCTAAGAGCCGGGTCATTCCACTGGGTGTCCGTGGCCCACCTACGGAACTCCGAACAGAATTCCTCCGCCGGACGATCTCCCTTCTGGATCCTACGTAACTTAGACTCAGCAAGGGAGATCCGATCTGGGTCATCATATACGAGTCCCAGAGCAGCGAAAAACCTATCCACTGACTGGAGAGCCGGGGAGCCCGGGGGAAGAGAGAACGCCCAAGATTGTGGGTCCCCTTGTAGGAGCGAGATGACAATTCCCACCCTTTGTTCTTCACTCCCCGATGACCGAGGCCGCAGCCGAAAGTACAATTTGCATGCCTCCCGGAAAACAAAAAACTTGTCCCGCCCCCCAGTGAACCTGTCAGGGAGAGCTACTTTAGGTTCTGGTCCGGCTTGCTCCAGAGGATGCAAAACCTTTGACCTAACGTCCGCCAGCTCCATGGACAAACTCTGCAACTGCCGAGCTAGACCGGCTACTGGATCCATGGTAGCTGGAGAAAAACTAAGTGGGTCGGTGAAAATGTCACGCTGTCTCTGTATACTGGAGGTAGGGAGCCTAAGCTGACCCTAAGCTGGGGCCCTGACTAATCCCTCAACCTTGTCTCACCACCAGACAGTTCGACCTGCTGCCGTCTCATCAGCGCTTTTATCTCCTTGTTGAGGACTCTCTGTTGGCTGGAACTAGCATTCACCGCCACCTGTTGTAGAATTACAATTACCTCTGAAAGACAATTTTCAATTACATTAGTACCCACAGTTATTTTAGGGTGACTTTCACGACGGTCAATGTCCACAATAATTACTCCCTGTGCCGGCTGTTCAACTTTACCAATTTTAATGGTCATCTCCTTGAACCCCATCTGCGGCACGGGTAAGCCATTACTGGCGATGATGCTCAAGTTACTGTCTGGATACCGTGTGATATCTGTCACGCTGTCTCTGTATACTGGAGGTAGGGAGCCTAAGCTGACCCTAAGCTGGGGCCCTGACTAATCCCTCAACCTGGAGGTACTGTTAAAGGTACAGAGGTCCAGGCCGCCAGCGTAACCCCTACCTCCTGAGGATCCCTGCACCTAAGTAATCTAGTCCTGAGAAGGACCCCGATCACAACAAAAGAGGACAAGTAATAATATGCCCACACACAGTACTTAGACGAACGAGACAGTACAAGGGAAAAACCAAAACCACCTTGCATACAAAAACTACACAACTACAACAGAGGGAACTCCAACGGGAAAGGAGATAAATGATAAAGCGAGGAAGGGAAAAAACACTCCAAATACACTTATCTCAGAAACTCCAAATACAACGATCCGCTCTGTAAGTCTGTGTGAAATGCTTTCACCGACACTTCCCAAACAGACCAGCAGGCATATGAAGGAGTCTCATTACAGCAACATTGATTGCAGCTGGGCGAGGCTGGACCTCGTCTAGCACAGAGAGAGAGAGAATTAACTCCCTCACTGCCGAAAACACCAAGCACCAAAAAGTCAGCTGCGAGAAGTCAGGCTGTGTAATCGTGACGATCTTCGTGGCGACACACCCGTGACAATATCAGCATCAGTCCAATACTGCTTAAAAAGTACATAAGGGATAGTGGTTACTTGCGACCCAGTATCCAGCAAGGCGCTCATGGGGATACCGTCCAGCACCACGGGTAAAACCGGGCGCCCCCCAACGTACTTATCACGCCAATTATAAGGGCCTGGTGATCTTATGCCTGGGGGTTGGCCCTCTGCCCCAGGTTGGACCCGTTTAAATTACAGTACCTGGAAGTGTGTCCAGGCTGGTTGCATCGACGGCAAATGGGCTGTCCATCCTCTGCGTAGCGGTCTGTGGGCCTCCCTCGGAACGACGGGATCCTCCTCTGTCGACGCCACGGGACATCCTCCGGACTTGAAGCCAGCTCGATGGGTCTTGACGGGTCCACTTGTAACGCCTGGACGGTCCTGGTCAACGCCGCGACGCTCCTGGACTTGGTGGTGCAGGTCTTTCGACGGGGCTTGGTTCAGGGCCTGTGCATCAGCCCCCACGGGGTCCATAGAGGAGGGCGCCGCCTCCTGGTGGTAGGTGAGAGCAGGGCGCCAGGGGTTTATAGCGCCACTGGTTGCAGATTCACGGAGCACCCTTATGGCCCTGTCCTTAAATTGGGCAAAGGTCAGGTCGGGGTTCTGAAAGAACATGAGGCGCAGTTGGGCCCTGTGGGCGCTAGACAGCAGACCTTCTATGAATTGTTCTGTTAGCAGCTTATCCGTTTCCTGCACACTGCCAGGGTCAGTTTGTTGAATAGCCCTCAGGGCTTCCTGCAGATTTAGGGCATAGTCTCTGATGCTGTCCTGTGCCCGCTGCTTACATCCATAGAACCTCATTTTAATCTCAGCAGAGGTACGTGTGTCAAAGGTACCCCACAGCCGGGCCAGAATACCCTTCACAGTCCTTTTCTCCTCAGTGGGCCATGATTTTACCTCCCTTTGGGCTGCGCCAGTTAACTGCCCTGTCAGTATGCTGACCTTCTGTTCCTCTGTCAGGGGGTAAACGTGGAACAAACTGTATAGCCTTTCCTTGAAGTCAGTTAGGGCATGGGGCTCCCCTGAGTACTTGGGCAGCCAGGCCGCTCCAGGGATGTAGGGCAGGGAAAATGGCATCACCGCTGCTGCAGCTGCGTTGGTGGTAGTGGGCGCCTCCGTGTCCAACATCTTCCTCCCCCCTAGTTAAGCGTGGCCTACCTTCCGACGATCCTCTTCTGTAGGCCACGGCTCCGCTGCTGCTGCTATGGACGAGGACCTGGCGTCGCGTCCTGATGACGTCAGCGTCACTCTCTCTCCCTTCCAGGACCTTGTGCAGCGTCGGTGCGGTGGGCGGAGCTTCGGATCTCGCGCGGTTTTGACGTCCACGCCCCTCTTCTTCCCGCGCGGCGTCCTGAAGATGGCGTCCGATGGCGGGAAACAGCTGCGGATGGCGGGAAGACGGCAGAAGACGGCGGGAAACGGTCCAAGATGGCGTCTGATGGCGGGAATCGGCTCCGGATGGCGGGAAACGACTCCGGACGGCGGGAAACTTCGCCACAGGTAAGTTACAAAAGTCTTTTTCAGGCACGCAGTAACCGGTGGTTGTGGACACGAAATCCTGCCGACTACGCCAAAGCTGACTCGCCCCCTGGGCCGTGGGGCACTCGGATCCGGGCAGTGGGGGACCGATGGGAGTAGTAGTGGCAACCAGGTTCCGTGGCTCAGGGTGGTCAGGCCAGTGGTAGTCCATTATGTGCTGATATTTATGTCCGACTACGCCACCCGTGGATTGCGGTTATTAGGAACCGCCGCTGCATGCAGACCGCTGGGGCTGATGAGGTGTGCAGCTAGGGTAGTGTGACTCCCCACGGGAAGAGTGCGGCCCCAGGGCAGTATAATGGATGTTGGGAGTGATGGTGGTGAGAGTCCCAGTACCGGTAGTGCTGGAGGCGCGAAGGAGCACACAGACAATAGGTTGCAGTCCAGGGTCTTTACTGAAACAGGTAAACTGACCCATAAACAGTCCCAGCTAGGAGGGGACCTGGATGTCTGAGAGCAACGGGGAAATTGGCCCTGGTCAGGGTGAGGGTGTAGGCCTACCGTGCTTTCTGCGCTCCTTCTGGCTATCTCCTCGTTATAGGGTAACAGCCCACGTTTCCGAGCTTTCTGTGTATTCTCGCCTGTATGGCCTGCGACGTGGGTTCCTTTCTGCTCCCAGCCTTGTACGGCTTTACTGGTCCCTTCGGTTGTGGCAGGGTCTCCAGGCTTCTTAGGCCAAGGAATATACAGTCCATTGCGGACTGGTTCTTTGCTGGAGGATGTGGAATCCTCCCAGCCTCAGACACCAAAGTCTGGTAAAGTCAGTCTCTTATCTGCCAAGACAGGCTTGCTTCGCCTCTTGTCTCTGGCTTGTGGCTCTCCTCCTGCCACACTTCCTCTTAGGTGCAGTGCAACTGTCTGTCCCTGTTCTGCTCTGGGACAAGTCTCAATGCTGAGACAGGCCATCCAGTTCTCCATAACCCTGCCCCCAGCACCAGCTTTTATAGGGGCAGCCTGCTCCCCCTACTGGCCTGAGACAGGAGGCATTGCATGCTAATGTTCCCCTGACTAGAGAACTTCCCCCTTGCTCTCAGACACAGCTTTAATTACACTTGTGACATCCAGGCCAGGGTGACACACAAGCAGCCCCAGAGGCAGAAGAACCCATGCCAGCAGCCCAGGAGAGTCATCCCTCTGCTGACAGTGAGCCTGCCATGCCTGCGGTAAGCCAAAGAACCTGCGGACAGCTGCCTGCCCTACCTATGAACCTAGCTAGTAGCTGTACCCTCAATGGTAGTGGGTAAAGCCAGGTTGGTCCACCACCAGACAGTGGGTTAAGGAGATCAACCAGCAGCACTAGGGGACAAACACCAGCTCGCTGGAGGATATAAGTGCGAGATCTAAACGTACCATGTATATATTTAATATGTTTTTTACCTGTAACTAATAGTGTTTTCTCCAGTTTTTCTACATATATGGACTGACAGGTTATGAACTTTGGATAACCGAACTACCTTGTAAATAGTTGCACTTGGTGCCTCTTGCGAAGACGGCCACGGAAGAAAAACCTGTCTGGCGTGGCCCCGAGTGGTCCAAAGTAGTTTGCTTCGCCTTGCAGCCACGCCCAGGGCCAACGCTTGGGGTTTGCTTTGGACATGTCCCCGCACCGGTTAAGACTTCGCCTTACTGGGTGAAACGGACACCCGGTCACAGACCACGCTGTGACCTAAAGAACTCAATATGTGGTGTTGTTTGTTGTTTTCTTCTCTGTTGTGTTTATGTTATAATTTATACCCAGTATTCGTGTTTCTTGTTAGTCCCGGAGTACTAAACTTTACTAGGGGGGAATGTGTCACCCCAGGCCTGGATGCCACAAACTTGTAAGGCTGTGTCTGAGAGCAGGAGGGAGGTTCTCTGGTCATGGACCATTAGCCTGCAGCACCTCCTGTCCCAGGCCAGTAGGGGGGGCAGGCTGCCCCTATAAAAGCTGGTACTGAGGGCAGGGTTAGGGAGACCAGGACCCACTTCTGAAGCATCCAGAAGGGTTCCCAGAAGAGAGGGACAGGTCAACGGCAGCTGAGGAGTCCAGGAGGCTAAGGAGGAACAGCAAGCCAGGGACAGAGGCGACGAGAGTCGGTCCTGGCTGAGAGAGAACTACATACCGGACACTGGGATCCGAGGCTGTCAGGATTGCAAGTCCTGCAGCAGATCATCTACCTGCGAGGGATTTTAGGTCCCTTGGCCAAAGAAGCCTGGAAGCTCCGCCACACAGAGGGACCGGTACAGCACAGAGAAGCTATAGGTACCTAAGGCCCGAGTCGCAAGCCATACAGGCGTAGTACACGGCCAACTCAGGGACGTGGGCTATCATACCACTAAAGGGGGAGATAGTCAGCAAGGGCAGAGAGAGAACGGTAGGCCTACCCACTCACCCTGACCAGTGGAGCTCGCCCGAATGCCCTCAGACACCCAGGTCCATTCCTCCCTGTACTCCTGGTGGGTCTGTGATAAGATCTGCAGTAAAAGACCCTGGACTGCATTATTGGACTCTGTGTGATTACTGCTGCGCCTGCACCATCACCCCCAGCATCCTATTACACTGCTCTGAGGCTACACTCCTCCCGTGGGGAGTTGTACTATTCCCTGCTGCACCCCCAACACCAGCCTCAGCGGTCTGCCCCGCAGCAGCGGTCCTCCCTGACCGCAATCCACAGGTGGCGTAGTCGGACTTTCAAAACCTACAAATACACTGCCACAGCATTTGGTCTGACCACCCTGAGCCACGGGACCGGGTCGCCACTACTACTCCCAGCATTGCCCTGTTGTCTGGTTCCGAGAGCCCCACGGCCCAGGGGGCGAGTCACTACAAGTAAGGATAGACGATACAATAAGCTCTATCGTAATATGTAGCAGCGAGTCAGCGGAATGTATCAATTCTAATATTGAGCAGAATTGATTTCAGCCTGTTGATTTTTCCCTCCAGAACAGTGGAGGGCTCCTCGGGAAAATAAATTGGCCATCCCTGGTATAACGTAATACTAAAATCTCACAATTTATGAGAGAAAACTGTATTTTATAACGATGCTTCCGTACATAAATCGAGAGAACTTCTTTTCATCAGACGACCCCTTTATCACCTATCCAAGGTGATCGGTGGTGTCCAACAGCTTAGAGCGGCACTGATGGGCAGAATGTGGCACTTTTATCACTTTTGGAATTGGGCAGCGGTGCACATGCTCAGTCTGACCTCCATTCTTGCCCTTTGGGGCTGCAGAGCGCTCTGCTTTTTCCAACAGCTCCATTGAGAATGAATGGATCAGTGGTCGGGCATCCAACCAGACGCTCCATTTTGTAACAGGGATAGAAATAGATGAGAAGATGCACTTAAATGTTTGGCCGCAGCAAGAGTGCATCGAGTGCCTGTGCTTGGTTTGAACAGTCATTCTGTGCTGACAGAGTCCCTTTAAGGCCTCAAACCTATTAGATAATTGTCAGCCCTACATTGTTTCTGGGCAGACAGTTACACAAGATTATGTCCCATTTCATGAAGATTGGCCTTTTACACGCCTGTTTTAGTGAAGGATTAGCTGGAAAAACCTGCGGCGCTGTTAAGCTTCTCCCCAAGAAGCTCCGCAAGGCTTCAAAATTTTGCCGGTGCTGGTCAAGACTGGTGGACACATGGGAAAAGTCAAATTTTGGCAAAGTTGAACAATCTGCATTGTGTGTAATATTTTATGATACAATAAATGATTAGAAAAATGCAAGTTTTATTAATGAGAAAAAAACTGAACTTTGCAGAATTTGTTGGCAACATAGAAATATGTAAAAAATATAAAAGTGTAAAAATTTTTTTACAATTTTTGATGCTTACATTAAAAACTTGAGCAATTCCCCCAAAAATCATTAGAGCCATGAAATCAATACATATACAGATGAAACCAGAAGTTTCCATCCACTATATAAAGAGACACATCTGCATGTTTTTATCAATATCTGACATGAAATCAGAATAAACCTTTCCCGTTTTAGGTCAATTAGGATTACCATCATTTTTAATATTTGCCAAATGCCAGAATAATGAGAGAGAGAGAATGTTTTAAGGCATTTTTATTACTTACTGCAAAGTCTTAACATTATTCTAATCACTAATCAGTGTGTATATTTGTTCACGACACAATAGAATCCCATAATTTCTGCCTATTCACATCTTAGTATTATGTATGATCAGGTTAGAGTGTATGGCTGCTGAGCGCTAGCATTTATGGGCGCCTCCCCCTGACCTTGGCTGTTTCTGGCTCTTAGACCCTGCTGGCACGCACTGCCGTCATGTCCGTGACTGCACTGCCGGCTTGCGGGTCAAATGCCAGAAGCCGCAGAGTCACATGTGGGGCGGGCACAGAATGTCTCTCGCCGTATACCAGCCAGAACACATACCGGAAAGTCAGGTGACACACTTTTTCTCTCCAGCACGGTTCATGATTGGATTAGGCTCCCTATATAACATCTGGCGTCCCCCTCCCTGGCACGACCCCTGAGGAAGTGTTGATGAAACGCGCGTCGGGGTGGAGCGACGCGTGCTTACCCTGCCTAGAAGCTGCCATTCTAACCAGGTATTTCTTTCTCATGATGTGTTGAGCTGTTTTGTCTATTTGTGGACAGTGCCACTATTACACTATAGTTATTCTATGGGACCGTACCCAGCTGCTTTTATGTACCCAGTCTCCCCTGATAGATATACTAACATTATTAACTGCTATATGCATTAGTTTCTTTGAGGCTGGGAACAATACGTTATATTTATCTACGCACTTTTGCACTTTTTTTCTGGACAGTCGACTCTATATCATCATATGCACTGCCGCTTTACATTTTATAGGCGTATCTCAAACTCATCAGTGATAGTCTAGTGACCGTTATAATAGCATATGCATTTCTTTCTTTCTATTTTTGCCACATGAGCGGTTATTCAGATTGAAATCTTTTGTAGTGCATTTGTATAGTCACATTATTTCAGTAATGGGGTAATATATGGTTATTACTCTTGCTGCGCAGATATAGGGTACAGCATTTGTTTGTCCCTCACATTTGAGGCCCCTGGTATTTTAATTATTGTTATTTTATGTTCTAATAAAATTATATTGTTAATATTATTTGAAGTGTTCATGTTTTTGTTTATCCTACCAGGGTCCTGGTTATAGCAGAATCAATTTTTGATATATATAAAGTCAAAAGTTTACATACATTTCATTAGTATTTGGTACCATCAACCTTAAACTGAATGACTTGGGTCAAACTTTTGGGATATCCTTCCACAAGCTTCTCACAATAGTTGGTCGGAATTTGGACCCATTCCTCCTGGCAAAACTGGTGTAACAGATCCAGGTTTGTAGGTCGCCTTGCTCACAGCAAGAGTGCCCATAAATTTTCAATATGATTGCAATCAGAGCTTTGTGATGGCCACGCCAAAACATTGACTTTGTTATTCTTAAGCCACTTTGTTCCCATTTTGTCAGTATGCTTCGGGTCATTGTCCATTTGGAAGACCCATTTCCGCCCAAGCTTTAACTTCCTGGCTGACGTCTTGAGATGTTGCTTCAGTATTGCCACATAATCTTCTTTTCTCATGGTGTCATCTATTTTGTGAAGTGAACCAGTTCCTCCTGCAGCAAATCAACCCCAGATCATGATGCTGCCACCCCCATGTTTCACAGTTGGGATGGTGTTCTTAGGCTTCCAAGCTTCTCCCTTTTTCCTCCAAACGTAGCGATGGTCATTATGCCAATAAAGTTCAATTTTAGTTTCATCAGACCACAGTCATGTCTCCAAAAATTAAGGTCTTTGTTCCTGTGTGCATTTGCAAACATTAATTTGGCTTTTTTATGTTTCTTTTGGAGTAATGGCTTCTTCCTGGCAGAGTGGCCTTTCAGACCATGTTGATACACTACTCCTTTCACTGTGGTTATTGACACAATCTTACCAGCTTCCGCCATCATCTTCACAAGGTCTCTTGCTTTTGTCCTTGGGTTGATATGCACATGTTGGACCAAAGCACGTTCATCTCTGGGAAACAGAACCCGTCTCCTTCCTGAGCGATAAGATGGCAGTACATTCCCATCTTGTTTGTACTTGTGTATAATTGTTTGTACAGATGAACGAGGCACCGTCAGGTATCTTGAAATTGTATCTAAGGATGAGCCAGACAATTCTCTTCCTGATATCTTCGCTGATTTCTTTAGACTTTCCCATGATACTACAGAAATAAGCAGTGTGTTTCAGGTGTGCATTAAAATACATCTACACGTGTGTCTCTAATTAACTCAGATGTTGCCAAAAAAACTATTAGAAGCTTCCAAACACATTACATCATCATATGGGCAGTCCAGAATTGTTTAAAGGCATAGTAATCTTAGTGTGTGTAGACTTTTGACTTTGCAGTAAGTAATAAAAATGACTTAAACATTCTCTCTCTCTCTCATTATTCTGCCATTTGGCAAATCTTAAAAATTATGGTAATCCTAATTGACCTAAAACGGGAAAGGTTTATTCTGATTTCATGTCAGATATTGAGAAAAACGTGCAGATGTGTCTTTTTATATAGTGTATGTAAACTTCTGGTTTCAACTGTGTGTGTGAGTGTGTATGTATATATGTATATATTACACATACAGTTATGGCCGAAAGTGTTCACTCCCTTGAAATTGTTTCAGAAAATGAAGTATTTCTCCCAATTATTGCAGTTACACATGTTTTGCTATACACACTTTATTTTCTTTGTGTGTATTGCAACAACACAAAAAAGCAGAAAAAAAGGCAAATTGGACATAATTTCACACACAGCCCCAAAAATGGTCTGGACAAAATTGTTGGCACCCTCTGTAGCGTCGGCGTCCCTGCCTCCTGCTAGGCAGGGACGCTGTTCCCCTCACCTCTCCGCTCCGTGCCCGGCGTCCTCCTCCCACTCTGCTGGCAGCGCGCGCTGCTTCCCGGCCACTGCGCTTAGGGCGCGCGCGCGCACTCCCCCTCTCTTAAAGGGGCCGCGCGCGCCGTCCTAAGGAGTCCCCGGCCAATGGCCGGAGGACCTCACCATATATAAGGCACCTCCTCCAAAATGGAGGTGCCCGAGCATTGTTGTTGCAAAACCTTCACTCTGCTTCAGCCCTCAGGTCCCGTTACCAGTTACCTGCCAGTCACCTGCCATATTCCTGCTTGATACCTGCCTGATATCCGCTTACCTGCTTGCAAGCCTGCGGTCCGACGGTCTGCCTTCCGACACCTGTCTGTCTATGGACCAGCCTGCCCGCTCACCTGGGAGCGCTCACCTGCTACCTGCCTGCTAGTCTACCTGGAGGCTCTGCCGTCACTTGCCGTGACCACCTGCCAGTCCAGAGACTCTTGCCCGCTCACCTGGGAGCGCTCACCTGCTACCTGCCTGCTAGCCTACCTGGAGGCTCTGCCGTCACTTGCCGTGACCACCTGCCAGTCCAGAGACTATTGCCCGCTCACCTGGGAGCGCTCACCTGCTACCTGCCTGCTAGCCTACCTGGAGGCTCTGCCGTCACTTGCCGTGACCACCTGCCAGTCCAGAGACTCTTGCCCGCTCACCTGGGAGCGCTCACCTGCTACCTGCCTGCTAGCCTACCTGGAGGCTCTGCCGTCACTTGCCGTGACCACCTGCCTGTCCAGAGACTCTTGCCCGCTCACCTGGGAGCGTCCACCTGCTACCTGTCTGCTAGTCTACCCAGAGACTGTCCCTGTGACTACCTGCCCTTCTACCCAGAGACTGTCCCTGTCACTTGCCGTGACTACCTGCCCTTCTACCCAGAGACTGTCCCTGTCACTTGCCGTGACTACCTGCCCGTCTTCCCTGGGAGCCACCCGCTTCCTTACAAGGACCGCCCCCTTGTATAGTTGCTCAGAGGTTCCGCCTCCCAGACCCGTTACAGTTTGCTCGGGCCATGGAACCCGGTGGCACCCAAGCTCCCTCGCTCTCGGACCTATGTCATGAACTGTCCCGTCAGATATCCCAACAGGAGTCCATCCTGAGTCATCTACGTAATGTCAACTCTCGCCTGGACACTCTGACTGCTCCATCAGCAACCACCACTAGTGTCATGACTCTCAGCCCGGCAGCGCCGCTGCCCATCAATACCATGGCATCCTGCCCCGGACCCCGGCTTTCTGCACCTCCACGCTTCGGAGGCGACCCCGCTCAAGCTCGGGGCTTCATAAACCAGTGCACCCTGCACTTTGAACTCCTGTCCCACCAGTTTATCTCCGACCGGGCCAAAGTAGCCTTCATCATGTCCCATCTCACGGGGGAGGCACTGGCTTGGCTAAATCCTCTATGAGAGAGAGGAGACCCCCTGGTGTCCAACCTGCCAGCCTTTCTCACGGCTTTCCGGAAAGTCTTCGACGAACCCAGACGGAAGACCTCATCCACATCATCTCTGCTATGCCTCTATCAAGGAAATCTCACCGTGGGCCAATATGCCATACGGTTCCGTACCCTTGCTTCGGAGCTGGCCTGGGATAACGACGCCCTGGTGTCTGTCTTTTGGGAGGGTCTGTCCGGCCGTATTAAAGATGAACTCGCCGGTCGGGACATACCTACCACTCTCGACGACTTAATAACTCTTGCCACCCGGATTGACATCCGGTTCCAGGAACGCGCCAAAGAGGTCACCCGTGAGAGGAGGTTTCCACGTCTAGCCTCTACCTTTCAGAAACCTGTCACTTCTCCCGCTACTCCCCAGGCGCACTCACCCGAGCCTATGCAGGTCGACCAGACCAAGATGGTCAAAACTCGTCAAGAGTTACGCCATGCCGAGGGGAGCTGCTTCTACTGTGGCAGTGAGAAGCACCGGATCCGTTCCTGCCCGGAGAGGTCGGGAAACGCCTGTGTCTAGGATCGCTCAGAGAGGTCGTCCTAGACAAGAGTAAACCCTCTCCATCTCTGTTGCTGTCGGTCTCTATCATCTGCGGGGAGAACCGTTATTTTGAACTAGCCCAACTTGACTCTGGAGCTGCCAGAAATCTCATTTCTCAGTCTCTGGTAGAGAAATACCGCATTCCCACCAAACCTCTAGCTGTACCCTTATCTGTCGCTGCCGTGAATGGGGGCCTCTTACCACATCCCATCCAACTCATCACCGAATCCATAACCCTGCAGGTGGGAATGCTGCACTCTGAGAGCATCTTCTTTCATGTTCTACCTGGACTCTCTCACGCCCTCTTACTAGGCCTACCTTGGCTTCAGAGACATGCACCCGTGCTTGATTGGCAGACCGGAGAAGTCCTTCGCTGGGGACAGGACTGCCATAAGACTTGTTTAGTTCCCATCCATCCTGTCCGTCCTTCTCCTACTCCAGCCAATCTACCTGGTCTTCCGGCTCCTTATTGGTCGTATGCGGACGTCTTTAATAAAAAGGAGGCAGAGACATTACCCCCTCATAGACCATACGACTGCCCAATCGACCTGATGCCCGGCGCTACTCCTCCCCGTGGGCGCATTTACCCTTTGTCCGCTGCTGATACCCGATCCATGTCAGAATATATTAAGGAGAATCTGGCCCGGGGATTCATCCGGAAATCTACTTTCCAGGCAGGAGCAGGTTTCTTCTTCGTCAAAAAGAAGGACGGCTCACGCTCACTCCGTCCCTGTATAGACTATAGAGGCCTTAACCAGATCACGGTGAAGAATAAATACCCCCTTCCGCTCATTCCGGAATTATTTGATCGTCTGAGGGGGTCTAGAATCTTCACCAAGCTGGACCTCTGTGGGGCGTATAACCTGGTCCGTATCCGTCAGGGGGATGAATGGAAGACGGCATTCAACACCCGGGACAGCCACTATGAATACCTGGTAATGCCCTTCGGTCTCTGTAACGCTCCCGCCGTCTTTCAAGAGTTGGTCAATGACATCTTCCGGGACCTTCTCTACTCCTGCGTAGTGGTGTACCTGGACGACATCTTGCTCTTCTCTCCGGATCTCCCCACACACCGGAGGGATGTTCGTCAGGTTCTGCTCAGGCTCAGGCAGAACCACCTCTACGCTAAATATGAGAAGTGCCTCTTTGAGCAGACCTCGCTTCCGTTTTTGGGCTACATAATTTCTCAGACCGGCCTACGAATGGATCCTGAGAAACTGTCTGCCATCGAGAAGTGGCCTCGACCAGAGGGGTTGAAGGCTATTCAGCGGTTCCTGGGCTTCGCCAACTACTACCGCCTCTTCATACCGCACTTCTCTTCCCGGACTGCCCCAATCTCTGCGCTCACCCGTAAGGGCACTAATCCCAGAGAATGGCCGCCCGAAGCTGAGGAAGCCTTTCTTTCCTTAAAACAGGCTTTCTCTTCCGCCCCGGTGCTGCATCGCCCGGACGGCAACAAACAATTCTTCCTGGAAGTTGACGCCTCCTCCTCTGGAGCCGGAGCGGTACTTACCCAAAAATCGTCTTCCGGGAGAATGGTAACTTGCGGCTTCTTCTCCAAACTCTTCTCCTCTTCCGAGCGCAACTATTCTATAGGAGACCGAGAGTTATTGGCCATCAAGCTGGCATTGGAGGAGTGGCGTTACCTGCTCGATGGGGGCTCTTCACCCGGTAATAATTTACACGGACCACAAGAACTTGACTTACCTCCAGAGTGCCCAGAGACTTAACCCGCGCCAAGCCCGGTGGTCCTTGTTTTTTGCTCGCTTTGATTTTGTTCTTCATTTTCGCCCGGCTGACAAAAACATCAAAGCTGACGCCTTGTCCCGATCCTTCCTGGTGTCTGATCTTGAGGAGGAACCTAAACACATCATCGATCCCGCCAGAGTAATGCAGGTGGCCCCCGTGAGTCTAAATCGTCTCCCTCCCGGAAAGACGTTCGTAATGGTACCTGATCGGGAGAGGATCCTACACTGGGGTCACTCGTCTAAGCTTGCTGGCCATGCCGGTCAGAAAAAGACCCTCCAGCTTATCACCCGGCACTACTGGTGGCCTACCCTGCACAAGGAATTAATAGACTTTGTTTCTGCCTGTGTGTCCTGCGCCCGCAACAAGGTTCCGAGACACCTGCCAGCCGGTCGCCTCCTTCCTCTTCCAGTACCTGCTGCCCCCTGGCAGCATATAGCTATGGACTTCATAACAGATCTCCCTGTCTCTGCCGGTTGTACGGTCATTTGGGTGGTCGCTGACCGCTTTTCCAAAATGGCTCATTTCATTCCCCTGCCAGGCCTCCCGTCTGCACCCGAGCTGGCTAAAGACTTTATCCGCCACATCTTCCGTCTCCATGGCCTGCCCCTCCACATCGTGTCGGATTGTGGGGTTCAGTTCACCTCACGCTTCTGGAGAGCCACATGTAAGCTGCTAGACATCACCCTGGACTTCTCCTCCGCATACCACCCACAGTCCAATGGTCAAGTGGAGCGGATCAATCAGATCCTGACCAGTTACCTCCGGCACTTCGTTAATGCCCACCATTCAGACTGGGTGGATCTCCTGCCATGGGCCGAATTCTCTTACAATAATCACGAGAGGGAATCTTCCTCCAAATCCCCGTTTTTTGTAGTCTTCGGTCAGCATCCTCGGATCCCTTTTCCCGTCTCCACCTCGGTGGACAATCCGGCTGCGGAATCTCTCGTTAGCAAATTTTCCTCCATTTGGGAGAGTACCCGATCCGCACTCCTTCAGTCGTCCGAGCGGATGAAAAAACACGCTGACAAAAAACGCCTGGACCCTCCACAATTCCGTCCTGGAGATAAAGTCTGGCTCTCGTCCAAGTATGTCCGGCTCAAGATTCCTTCCTACAAGTTAGGGCCTCGGTTCATCGGCCCACTAGAAGTTATCAAACAAATCAACCCAGTGGCCTATGAATTGAAACTCCCGGCCAACTTGCGGATCCCTAACTACTTCCATGTATCTCTCCTCAAACCCGTGGTACTTGACTCTTTTTCCAAGTCTACAGGTACGCCTCCTGCTCCGGTTTCCGCTGAAAACGAGTTTGAGGTAGAGAACATTCTGGCCACCAAAAGGGTAAGAGGAAAAACCTTTTTTCTGGTAGATTGGAAGGGGTTTGGTCCTGAGGAGAGAACGTGGAAGCCCCAGGAGAACATCCATGCCCCACTCATCCTTGATAAATTTCTGTCTGGCTTAAAAAAGGGGGGGCCTAAAGGGGGGGGTACTGTAGCGTCGGCTTCCCTGCCTCCTGCTAGGCAGGGACGCTGTTCCCCTCACCTCTCCGCTCCGTGCCCGGCGTCCTCCTCCCGCTCTGCTGGCAGCGCGCACTGCTTCCCGGCCACTGTGCTTAGGGCGCGCGCGCGCTCGCTCCCCCTCTCTTGAAGGGGCCGCGCGCGCCGTCCTAAGGAGTCCCCGGCCAATGGCCGGAGGACCTCACCATATATAAGGCACCTCCTACAAAATGGAGGTGCCCGAGCATTGTTGCTGCAAAGCCTTCACTCTGCTTCAGCCCTCAGGTCCCGTTACCAGTTACCTGCCAGTCACCTGCCAGATTCCTGCTTGATACCTGCCTGATATCCGCTTACCTGCTTGCAAGCCTGCGGTCCGACGGTCTGCCTTCCGACACCTGTCAGTCTGTCTATGGACCAGCCTGCCCACTCACCTGGGAGCGCTCACCTGCTACCTGCCTGCTAGTCTACCTGGAGGCTCTGCCGTCACTTGCCGTGACCACCTGCCAGTCCAGAGACTCTTGCCCGCTCACCTGGGAGCGCTCACCTGCTACCTGCCTGCTAGCCTACCTGGAGGCTCTGCCGTCACTTGCCGTGACCACCTGCCAGTCCAGAGACTCTTGCCCGCTCACCTGGGAGCGCTCACCTGCTACCTGCCTGCTAGCCTACCTGGAGGCTCTGCCGTCACTTGCCGTGACCACCTGCCAGTCCAGAGACTCTTGCCCGCTCACCTGGGAGCGCTCACCTGCTACCTGTCTGCTAGTCTACCCAGAGACTGTCCCTGTGACTACCTGCCCTTCTACCCAGAGACTGTCCCTGTCACTTGCCGTGACTACCTGCCCTTCTACCCAGAGACTGTCCCTGTCACTTGCCGTGACTATCTGCCCGTCTTCCCTGGGAGCCACCCGCTTCCTTACAAGGACCGCCCCCTTGTATAGCTGCTCAGAGGTTCCGCCTCCCAGACCCGTTACACCCTCAAATTTAATATTTGGTTGCTCACCCTTTGGAATAAAATAACTGCAATCAATCGCTTCCTATAACCATCAACAAGCTTCTTACACCTCTCAGCTGGAATTTTGACCACTCTTCTTTTGTAAACTGCTCCATGTCTCTCATAGTTGCTGCTACTTCATACCTCTCCAGCGCTATGTTTCCATCCATTTCTGCGGGCTTCTTGAAGTATGTTTGCGGTCATTCTCCGGGAAGAACCATGACCTAGGACGCAAACCCTGCTTTCTGACACTGGGCACTACATTGCGACCCAAAATCCTTTGGTAATCTTCAGATTTCATGATGCCTTGCACACAGTCAAGGCACCCAGTGCAAGAGGCAGCAAAACAACCACAAAACATCTTTGAACTTCCACCATATTTGACTGTAGGTAGTGTGTTCTTTTCTTTGTAGGCATTATTCCATTTTCAGTAAACAGTAGAATGATGTGCTTTACCAAAAAGCTCTGTCTTGGTCTCATCTGTCCAAAAGATGCGTTCCCAGAAGGATTTTGGCTTGCATACATTTTGGCACACTTTAGTGTAGCTTTTTATGTCTCTGTGTCAGCAGTGGGTTCTCTTGGGTCTCCTGCCATAGCGCTTATTTGCACTAACACTGATGCACCCTGAGCTTGCAGGACAACTTTGAATTTCTTTGGAACTTGATTGGCACTGCTTATCCATCATCCGGACTATCCTGCATTGCAACCTTTCATCAATTTTTCTCTTCCATCCACGTCCAGGGAGATTAGCTACCGTGCCATGACTTGTAAACTTCTTAATTATGTTGCGCACCGTGGACAAAGGGACATCAAGATCTCTGGAGATGGAATTGTAACTTTGAGATTGTTGATATTTTTCAACAATTTTGGTTCTCAAATACTCAGACAGTTCTCTTCTCTGTTCTCTGTTCTCCATGCTTAGTGTGGCACACACAGACACAATGCAAAGATTGAGTCAACTTCTCCACTTTTTTTCTGGTTTCAGGTGTGATTTTCATATTGCCCACACCTGTTACTTGCCACAGGTTAGTTTGAATGAGCATCACATGCTTGAAACAAAGTTGTTCACCCACAATTTTGGAAAGGTGCTATCAATTTTGTCCGGCCCATTTTTGGGGTTTTGTATGAAATGATGTCCAATTTGCCTTTTTTCCTTTTGTTTGTTTTTTTCTTTTGTTCCAATGCACACAAAGAATATTAAACATGTGTATAACAAAACATGTGTAATTGCAATAATTTTCTGGGAGAAATACTTCATTTTCTGGAACAATTTCAAGATTGCCAACACTTTCGGCCGTGGCTGAATATAGGAGCTGCGTACAGGCGGCACCTGGGGCCCCTGATACCATTACTATGTGGCCCTTACACCTCATATATAGTAGCTGAGAACAGGCGGCTGCTGGGGCCCCTGATACCATTCCTATGTGGCCTTTACGCCTGATATACAGTGGTGGCCAAAAGTATTGGCACCCCTGCAATTCTGTCAGATAATACTCAGTTTCTTCCTGAAAATGATTGCAATCACAAATTCTTTGGTATTATTATCTTCATTTAATTTTCTTGCAAAGAAAAAACACAAAAGAGAATGAAGCAAAAATCAAATCATTGATCATTTCACACAAAACTCCAAAAATGGGCCAGACAAAAGTATTGGCACCCTCAGCCTAATACTTGGTTGCAGAACCTTTAGCCAAAATAACTGCGAACAACCGCTTCCGGTAACCATCAATGAGTTTCTTACAATGCTCTGCTGGAATTGTAGACCATTCTTCTTTAGCAAACTGCTCCAGGTCGCTGATATTTGACGGGTGCCTTCTCCAAACTGCCATTTTGAGATCTCTCCACAGGTGTTCTATGGGATTCAGGTCTGGACTCATTGCTGGCCACCTTAGAAGTCTCCAGTGCTTTCTCTCAAACCATTTTATAGTGCTTTTGGAAGTGTGTTTTGGGTCATTGTCCTGCTGGAAGACCCATGACCTCTGAGGGAGACCCAGCTTTCTCACACTGGGCCCTACATTATGCTGCAAAATTTGTTGGTAGTCTTCAGACTTCATAATGCCATGCACACGGTCAAGCAGTCCAGTGCCAGAGGCAGCAAAGCAACCCCAAAACATCAGGGAACCTCCGCCATGTTTGACTGTAGGGACCGTGTTCTTTTCTTTGAATGCCTCTTTTTTTTCCCTGTACACTCTATGTTGATGCTTTTTCCCAAAAAGCTCTACTTTTGTCTCATCTGACCAGAGAACATTCTTCCAAAACATTTTAGGCTTTCTCAGGTAAGTTTTGGCAAACACCAACCTGCCTTTTTTATGTCTCTGGGTAAGAAGTGGGGTCTTCCTGGGTATCCTACCATACAGTCCCTTTTCATTCAGACGCCGACGGATAGTACGGGTTGACACTGTTGTACCCTCGGATTGCAGGGCAGCTTCAACTTGTTTGGATGTTAGTCGAGGTTCTTTATCCACCATCCACACAATCTTGCGTTGAAATCTCTTGTCAATTTTTCTTTTCCGTCCACATCTAGGGAGGTTAGCCACAGTGCCATGGGCTTTACACTTCTTGATGACACTGCGCACGGAAGACATAGCAACATTCAGGTCTTTGGAGGTGGACTTGTAGCCTTGAGATTGCTCATGCTTCCTCACAATTTGGTTTCTCAAGTCCTCAGACAGTTCTTTGGTCTTCTTTCTTTTCTCCATGCTCAATGTGGTACACACAAGGACACAGGACAGAGGCTGAGTCAACTTTAATCTGTTAGAACCCTCCTGTCAGTTTTTGCTATCTTGTGTTTTGCGGTCACGTGACTAGCTGCCTATATATTCCAGCTCCGCCCTTCTGGCTTTGCTGGACTTCAGTGTTTTTTGCCTGTCTCTCTAGCCAGGTGCTTCGGTGCCTATCTCTGTCTAGTTTGCTTGGTCCTCTGGACCTCTAGTACTTTTTGTTCAGTTTGTATTTTTGCTCTGCAACAACTTCTGTTAGGAGGTGTCCATTTTTTGTCCCAGTCCTTAGTTCTTTTAGGGACCCCTCCCTTTATTCTATAGGTCTCTGTTCAGACTAGCCGAGGACGAAGGCGGGTCTGTTCACAAGGAACAGGCTACCCGCTACATCGTAGGGATTCAGCTTAGTCTTACTGTAGGGACAGCTTTTCCCTTTCTTTCCTTAGTTTATGTTGCAGATCATAACATAATCCATGTTAAATGGCTGCAAGTGTGATTTAGTTATTGCTAATTGTATCCAATTTGGCTTTAGGACAATTCTTTTTGTGTTTTTTCATTGAAGACAAATTAAATGAAGATAATGAGACCAAAGAATTTGTGATTGCAATCATTTTCAGGAAGAAACTGAGTATTATCTGACAGAATTGCAGGGGTGCCAATACTTTTGGCCACCACTGTATAGGAGCTGAGTACAGGCAGCTGCCGGGGCCCCTGATACCATTACTATGTGGCCCTTACACCTGATATATAGGAGCTGAGTACAGGCGGCTGCTGGGGCCCCTGATACCATTACTATGTGGCCCTTACACCTGATATATAGGAGCTGAGTACAGGCGGCTGCTGGGCCCTTGATACCATTACTATGTGGCCCTTACCCCTGATATATAGGGGCTGAGTACAGGCGGCTGCTGGGGCCCCTGATACCATTACTATGTGGCCCTTACACCTGATATATAGGGGCTGAGTACAGGCGGCTACTGGGGCCCCTGATACCATTACTATGTGGCCCTTACACCTGATATATAGGAGCTGAGTACAGGCGGCTGCTGGGGCCCCTGATACCATTACTATGTGGCCCTTACACCTGATATATAGGAGCTGAGTACAGGCGGCTGCCGGGGCCCCTGATACCATTACTATGTGGCCCTTACACCTGATATATAGGAGCTGAGTACAGGCGGCTGCCGGGGCCCCTGATACCATTACTATGTGGCCCTTACACCTGATATATAAGGGCTGAGTACAGGCAGCTACTGGGGCCCCTGATACCATTACTATGTGGCCCTTACACCTCATATATAAGAGCTGAGTACAGGTGGCTGCTGGGGCCCCTGACACCATTACTATGTGGCCCTTACACCTGATATATAAGGGCTTAGTACAGGCGGCTGCTGGGGCCCCTGATACCATTACTATGTGGCCCTTACACCTGATATATAGGAGCTGAGGACAGGTGGCTGCCGGGGCCCCTGATACCATTAATATGTGGCCCTTACACCTGAAATATAGGGGCTGAGTACAGGCGGCTGCTGGGGCCCCTGATACCATTACTATGTGGCCCTTACACCTGATGTATAGGAGCTGAGTACAGGCTGCTGCTGGGGCCCCTGATATCATTACTATGTGGCCCTTACACCTGATATATAGGAGCTGAGTACAGGCGGCCACTGGGGCCCCTGATACCATTACTATGTGGTCTTTACTCCTGATATATAGGAGATGAGTACAGGTGGCTGCCGGGGCCCCTGATACCATTACTATGTGGCCCTTACACCTGATATATAGGAGCTGAGTACAGGAGGCTGCTGGGGCCCCTGATACCATTACTATGTGGCCCTTACACCTGATATATAAGAGCTGAGTACAGGTGGCCGCTGGGGCCCCTGATACCATTACTATGTGGACCTTACATCTGATATATAAGGGCTGAGTACAGGTGGCTGCTGGGGCCCCTGATACCATTACTATGTGGCCCTTACACCTGATATATAAGGGCTGAGTACAGGTGGCTGCTGGGGCCCCTGATACTATTACTATGTGGCCCTTACACCCGATATATAGGAGCTGAGTACAGGCGGCTGCTGGGGCCCCTGATACCATTACTATGTGGCCCTTACACCTGATATATAAGGGCTGAGTACAGGTGGCTGCTGGGGCCCCTGATACCATTGCTATGTGGCCCTTACACCTGATATATAGGAGCTGAGTACAGGCGGCTGCTGGGGCCCCTGATACCATTACTATGTGGCCCTTACACCTGATATATAGGAGCTGAGTACAGGCGGCTGCTGGGCCCTTGATACCATTACTATGTGGCCCTTACCCCTGATATATAAGGGCTGAGCACAGGCGGCTGCTGGGGCCCCTGATACCATTACTATGTGGCCCTTACACCTGATATATAGGAGCTGAGTACAGGCGGCTGCTGGGGCCCCTGATACCATTACTATGTGGCCCTTACACCTGATATATAGGAGCTGAGTACAGGCGGCTGCCGGGGCCCCTGATACCATTACACTGGTGCCTTGTTATTAGGTAAATTCCATTATAAAACATTGTATCCGTCATTGTTGAGCTCTGCTGGGGCTCTGTATCCCGCCTGCATTGCATAATGGGGCCCCTGAATACTCTGCACATAAGGGCCCATAGCTCTAATTATGTTGTTTGCAATAGTCGCCCTCCTGCCACCCTGTAATATCGGGTCCCTGCCTGGTGTGGCCCCTATGACTTAATGTCCCCCTGTAAGTGCAGCACACCAGTTATCAGTCTACACGGCCAGGGTCCGGGACCCCTGTTGTTTTTGTACTGGCTTTGTAATATATGTTCATTATCAGGGCGCCCTCTTCTCAGACATCCATCTAATCATCCGTCTGTCTCATCCATATTTGCCATATGGAGGTTTCCAGAAATAGGGCAGAACCTACTGGACTTCTGTGAAAGTTGAAGAATCTGTTGAGCGCGGCTGAAGCCTCCTGGGAGCCGAGGTAAAATCAGTGGCCGTGGTAAAATTGTGGAGCGGTGGGGTCTGAAAAAGGATTCATGACTATAAGGACAACGTTTGCACAAAGTGATTTCTTTCCAGCCCAACAGCCACTGTGTAAACCTGACAAAAATGCCCCCATCTATCCATCCATTCATCACTCTCATACTCTGTCTATGCAGGTATGTATCTCATCATTCTTCCTTACGGAGTTTCACATTGACCAGTCAGGGCTTAGGTCCGAACTACCCCACAAAACTGGATTCGGTAGTGTGCACTGACGAGGCCATAGGCTTAGTAGACTGCGCCTCCAGTAGGCGTACACACCTGATGCACGACAGAGGGCACATTCACTCTGTCTGGACCATTATAGTCTATGGCCACGTCAGATCATATGCCCGAATCCCGTTCAGGTAAAGGCTGCAGCCACCGCAGCCATGCTGCCTTCAGTGTCCCGCTCCTCCGCCACTGCCGTTCCCCCCACCACTCAGAGCCACAGTATATATATATATATATATATATATATATACACACTACTCAAAAAAAATAAGAGGAACACTTAAACAACAGAATAATAACTCCAATTAAATCAAACTTCTGTGAAATCAAACTGTCCACTTAGGAAGCAACACTGATTGACAATCAATTTCACATGCTGTTGTGCAAATGGAATAGACAATAGATGGAAATTATTGGCAATTATCAAAACACTCTCAATAAAGGAGTGGTTCTGCAGGTGGGGACCACAGACCACATCTCAGTACCAATGCTTTCTGGCTGATGTTTTGGTCACTTTTGAATGTTGTTTGTGCTTTCACACTCGTGGTAGCTTGAGATGGACTCTACAACCCACAGAAGTTGCTCAGGTAGTGCAGCTCATCCAGGATGGCACATCAATGTGAGCTGTGGCAAGAAGATTTGCTGTGTCTGTCAGCGTAGTGTCCAGAGACTGGAGGCGCTACCAGGAATCAGGCCAGTACACCAGGAGTCGTGGAGGGGGCCGTAGGAGGGCAACAACCCAGCAGCAGGACCGCTACCTCCGTCTTTGTGCAGAGCCCTGCAAAATGACCTCCAGCAGACCACAAATGTGCATGTGTCTGCACAAACAGTTAGAAACCGACTCCATGAGGGTGGTATGAAGGCCCGACGTCCACAGATGGGGGTTGTGCTCACAGACCAACACCGTGCAGGACTCTTGACATTTGCCACAGAACACCAGGATTGACAAAATCGCCACTGGCGCCCTGTGCTCTTCACAGATGAAAGCAGGTTCACACTGAGCACATGTGACAGACGCGACAGAGTCTGGAGACGCCATGGAGAATGATCTGCTGCCTGCAACATCCTTCAGCATGACCGGTTTGGCAGTGGGTCAGTAATGGTGTGGGGTGGCATGTCTTTGGAGGGCCGTGCAGCCCTCCATGTGCTCGCCAGAGGTAGCCTGACTGCCATTAGGTACCGAGATGAGAACCTCAGACCCCTTGTGAGACCATATACTGGTGCGGTTGGCCCTGGGTTCCTCCTAATGCAGGACAATGCCAGACCTCATGTGGCTGGAGTGTGTCAGCAGTTCCTGCAAGATGAGGGCATTGAAGTTATGGATTGGCCCACCCGTTCCCCAGACCTGAATCCGATTGAGCACATCTGGGACATCATGTCTCGCTCCATCCACCAACGTCACGTTGCACCACAGACTGTCCAGGAGTTGGCGGATGCTTTAGTCCAGGTCTGGGAGAAGATCCCACAATAGACCATCCGCAACCTCAACAGGAGAATGCCCAGGCTTTGTAGGGAGGTCATACAGGCACGTGGAGGCCACGCACAATGCTGAGCCTCATTTTGACTTGTTTTAAGGACATTATATCAAAGTTGGATCAGCCTGTAGTGTGTTTTTCCACTTTAATTTTGGGGGTGACTCCAAATCCAGGCCTCCATTGGTTAATAAATTTGATTTCCATTGATGATTTTTGTGTGATTTTGTTGTCAGCACATTCAGCTTTGTACAGAACACAGTATTCAATGAGAATATTTCATTCATTCAGATCTAGGATGGGTTATTTGAGTGTTCCCTTTATTTTTTGAGCAGTGTATATATAAATATACCAGGATAGGGGATATTAACAGAATTGGGGGACATTACCTCTATAACAGTGTCAGCAGCAGACTCCCTCCCCCTTAACAGGGCATAATGACCACATTTTTTGCTTCAATTTTTTTTCTATTTTCCTCCTCTAAAACCTAGGTACGTCTTATGGTCCGGTGCGTCTTATAGTCCGAAAAATAAGGTATATGCATTCAGTATATATATACTATGGTAGATCAGCCCACTCAGTTGCACACAGAAGTAGCCACCGGAGCGCCGTCTCCTTAAGTCTCTCACTGGTTTATTTGAAGATGCTGCATAAGCCAGTGAGGAGTTAGCAAAAATAAATACGTGCTTTCTGTCCTAAGGAAAAACAAAACATAACATACAGCCGTGTTGCTGTGGGGATCTGCCCGCTCAGGAGAACAACCATCCACTAGTTCAGCTTTTCCTTCTCAGGACACAAAGCGCTGGAGTTCCTCTCTACAGCCCTACTGAACACTGAATGCCTTAGAAGGCCGACTATATACATCCTAGTCCCCACCCTGGGGTGGAGATATGGTGAATGACCTCCCAACCCGCTCTATGGTCATTCACAAAAACCCAGCCCTTAAAATGGCCGATTAATCCCTCTCAACACATAGTGTGCAGGTGTAAAACTTATGGGCTTCAAATCACTGAAGCTAATAGCCTCAGTGAAACATACCTCCCCTCCAGCACTTTGCCAGTGACTTTGTCACCATGTATATATAATCAGCATACTGTATATATATTATAAGCATACTCTATATATCCTTTTAAAAGCAGAAGTGGTAATAAATTACTTTTATCAGTTAACAAAATGCAGAGTAAAGTTTGATGGATGAAAAAAAATGTCAGTAATAATAATTGTAATTTTTTTTATTAATAATAGGATAGAAGGGAGGGACAAAACCAGGAACAGAATCAGTAGGCAAACTCATAGTCAGGAGGACAGCCGGGGTCAGATACCAGGTGATCAGTAACCGCCACGTCTGCGAGCAGTATGAATACCGCGGAGCCTGGTGACAGAGGTGATACTGAGATTGTCCGGGCAAAGATGTAACAGTCAGAAGGCCACCGGTAGATGGTGAAGGTCCTTCTGTACAGCTCCAGCAGTGATGGTGGATCTGCTGGACTTCAGGGCGCTGGATGCGGAGGCTTACCGTCTTTTAGATGTCTCTAGGGGAACGGTGACAACACGCAAATACGCGAGCAGCCCTGGATAATCCACGCCGGCAGGATGATAAGATCCGGCGGAAGATGGAACCTATGAGAAGAGAAGGAAATATAATGTAAGTGATGGGACTCCATATGACATGATACTACTGTGCGGTCACTGTGGCCGGACGGCAGAGGAATCTCATCACACAGAGGTCAGGGATCATCGTCAGCCATCATACATGTGACAATCCCATCTCCGACAGATGACATCTGCTCCACATGAATTATTCTCACTGACGACATCACACAACATGGAGATGACTCTCACACTTACCTCGTCTCTTTTTCCCCTTTTTCCCATTTTCTGATTTTTCGTCATCAGCTGGAAATTCTGATCAGAAAGAAGAAAAAACAACAACTCACTAAAGACATATTGTTATGGGGTCTGCATTGTATCGCTCCTGTATATAGTACATAGATTGTTCTAGTCCTGTCCCCTATAGTCCTGACAATCTGGTATTACACAATAGGGCAGAATAAGTCCTATATACCGGACATGACCTCATATGAGGGGCATTAGATGTGTCACTAATATGGAGCAGTGAACGCCCTGTGTGCCGCCATATGGTACATCCCTAATGAGCGATATTCTACTATAGGAGACGATATCTCATTATGATGGCGGAGGTTACTGGATGCAACAATGTATCACAGAATCCATGATAATACTGTACAAAATTACAGAAATGGAGACACAGTATGGGCCATGGGCAAAGTAATTGGGTTCCTTGAAACATGGATAACATAGGAGACCCATTAAAGAAAAACCATGTGGAAATATTTCACCCTTGATGACAACATTCACATTGTTTGTGCTATAGACATGTACATACCTGACAATGGGGACGAGGACGGCAAGCTGGTTATAGCATCGTCTCTAGCAGATTCAGGAAAAGATCCTTTCTGCCTGTTAGGAAGAAGAAAAACGTGTAAATCACAAGTAAATTCAGTATAAATGGGATTGTCTCACTAGAAGAACCCCAACTATAAGGCTTAATAGGACATATGAAAGTCATAGTGGGGAAGTCTCCTGCTCAAAACTACCTTCTATGGAAACAACTAGCAACAATGGCCGGCATGTAATACTACATATCTCCTGCAGTGTGGGCAAAACTAACAATGCCTGACCGGCAGCAATTATGGGTTGTTATCTCCAGCGGATTCTGAAGCCAATAGCCAATGACCGCTGATCATGGGGCGGTGGATGCTGCATTCAATATTATGGTATTTATTTCCTATATTTGGTATTGTGCACATATATTAGCTTGGAGCTTCCAATAATGACCCCATAATCTACTCACATTTCTGAGATGTTTCTGCTGGATGCCGGGGTACACTCTGGAGGAAACTTGATAGCGGTGGTACAGAGCTAAAAAAGGACAAAAATAAGATATGAAATTCAATTTTTTACTTTTAGAGGTCTTTTTATGTATTCTGGATTTATTGATCACTTACTTTAGAAAGCCTTTTAGAGGATGTTGCAAAATTTTGGAAGAAAAGGCTCTCATTATCCTCACTTGTGTCCTCCTCCTCTGAGACAATAGGCTTGTTTGTATCAGCGTGATCTACAAGACATAGGTAATGAAGTGTTATTAGCGGTTGTCAGTATAACACAGTCACCATTTATCACTACTATTAATGGGAACCGATTGTCACATATTATTGAAGACAAGACAAACAGCCGCTTAGTCTAGATGACGTCTTCTACTTACTGATAAATAAGCTGGTGTCCTCATCTGAAACAAGCCGAGGAATGTACTCCGGCTTCTGACTTAGAAGGTTTTCAAATTCTAAGTCACTCAGGAATGGATAACTCTTGATCTCAAATGCTCCTCCTGGAAAAAGAAAAACAAAAGTGATGCGGACATTGTTAGAGGCTGCTCCATATCTGAACAGTATATCTTAATCTTAAGTAATGACAAAACCGAAGGAAACAAACTGAAAGTTATATTATGGAGAACTAGAAATAGGCAAGCAGATAGAGAAGTGCTGATCCTCATGGACAGGAGCGAAGAGTCCTCGTTGTAAAAAGTGAATATTAATACTAATAAAGTATATCAGTTACCTGTCCCAAGTCTTTGTGCAGGATTTGTTCTGAGCAGGTCATTAATAAGGTCCTGAGCATCGGGGGGAGGAGCGCGATCCCAATCCCAAATTATGTCTCCTGTTATATAGAAAATTACAGAAAATAAAACCTCTGTTTTGGACTGTAAGATAAAGTAGAGGAAATAACTAAATTCATGTAGCCAGTCAAAGCAATGATCGGATTATTCTACTTACCAGTGACAATATTTTTATAGAGCTCAGATAGGGAATCCCCATGAAATGGTACATATCCCACCAGAAACTCATGCAGGATGATTCCCATTGACCACCAGTCGGCAGGTCTTCCATAGCCTTTCTTCAGAATGATTTCTGGGGCCATGTAAAGCGGGGTGCCACAGTCCTGGAAACCAACAGAAGGTAGAAATGAGAATCGATGAAATTATTATTAAGACAAGTTCTCGACATAAAAACTCAATGACAGAAGATAAAATATCAGTTGAAAAGTTCTCTAGAAATGAAGAACGTAGAGAAGAGACAATAGTGTGATGAGATTTGTAAAGAACCATCTAAGTTCCTGTAAGTGATGCCAACCTCATGGTCCTGGAACTCTCTGGCGATGTCCTCCAATGATTCCTTGTGGGTGTTGGTTTCTGGTATCATGACACCAACTTTTGAAATCCCAAAATCGGCGACTTTAATGTGTCCAGCCGGTGTAATCAGGAGGCTGTGAAAGAGAAGATGGTTTTAGGCTCACGGGCTGTGTGGTAATAAATGATAACTTTCCCCCCTTTATTAAACTATAGGGGGCACTTACTTCTCTGGCTTCAGGTCTCTATGCAACACACCATAGCTGTGCAGGTATTCCACAGCAAGTATCGCTTCTGCAAAGTACAGGCGGGCCAAGGGGACAGATAAAGGACCCCTGGTGCTTAGGAGGGTCCCACAGTCTCCACCTATAGAAGAAAGGAAATATGAGCGGTGAGGGGTTTATACAGCAGATCACCACGATGGATCATGAGAAGTGAGCGGAGACATTGGGGCAGGAGAGAATATATACAGATATAATGTATAGAGCACAGAATATTAGTCTGAGGTCATGGTGAGATGTCGTCCATGTCACTAATAAAGTGATGTCTCATCTCGTCTACAGCTGGCGATACTGACGTGCTCAGTGCGGACATACAGGGAGATCACACACATCAATGACTTTCCATAATATCTATAGTAAATGCTGTGCGGGGATGTAACCGTCCACGGGGACAAGTCCTAATGATATGAGCGCTGATAAGATGTCAGCAGACATGGGCTGAATATAATACATGTACATCTCCTACCTCCTACATACTCCATGACCATACACAGGTGAGATCTAGTAGGGAAGGAGCAGAGCATGGAGGCCACAAAGGGACAGTCAGCGAATGTCAGGATGTCCCTCTCCAGATAGGCCCCTTCCACATGTTTTGGAGTATCCAGGTCCCGCTTGGCAATTTTCTTCATAGCGAAGATATTCTGTGAGTCTTTATGGTGAACTAAGTGGACGGACCTGGAGAGAAGAAGAAACCATGGTTTATAGTGAATCCTTATTAACAGTCCTTCTATAGAAGTCATTATATGATCTTCTGTACTAATGTTTAATACCAGAAGTCCAACCATTACTGGAAATCCACATCTAGAAATACATTAAATAATACTACATAGATCATCTATGGGAGGGTCTACACAATACCACGTCTGCCGGACCCTCACTCAGGTCACATTATCACCTGTGGGAAATCTGCACAATGCCACGTCTGCCGGACCCTCACTCAGGTCACATTATCACCTGTGGGAGGTCTGCACAATGCCACATCTTCCACACCCTCACCCAGGTCACATTGTCACCTATGGATGTCTGCACAATGCTACGTCTGCCATACCCTCACCCAGGTCACATTATCACCTATGGGAAGTCTGCACAATTGCACGTCTGCCAGACCCTCACCCAGGTCACATTATTACCTGTGGGAAGTCTGCACAATGCCACGTCTGCCGGACCCTCACTCAGGTCACATTATCACCTGTGGGAGGTCTGCACAATGCCACATCTTCCACACCCTCACCCAGGTCACATTGTCACCTATGGATGTCTGCACAATGCTACGTCTGCCATACCCTCACCCAGGTCACATTATCACCTATGGGAAGTCTGCACAATGCCACGTCTGCCGAACCCTCACCCAGGTCACATTATCACCTTTCACCTCAGATCATGTTCCTATAATAACACTGAATGGCAGAGCGCAGAGGATGAAGCATTGTCATAGGGAACCCTGAGAAATGTGGCTTATGCCAACTGAAATCTCACCCAAAAGATCCGCTGCTGATCAGCTTAGATGTTTCGTAGTCGCTCATACGCGGCTTTCTCGCCTGGATCAATGATTCCATCAAGTCCTAGAAAAGAAGAAGAAGAAGAAATGATATTAAGATCTAGAAGCTACTGGAGAAAATCTCCAGATGCAGAAACGTCTCCCCCTATATTATGTCCCATCTGATGTCACTGATCCGATAGGTGAGCAGAAACCTGCTGACGGATTCCCTATAATATAAACGCTATTATCTAATGCAATAGTGTCATCTCCTCTAATAATAGAGGCGCCCCCTGGTTATATGGGGGATAATACTGGACGGGTCATTCACACCCCGTGATCTGGTGATACACAGACATCTACCTCTATAATACTTACACCGGCAGGTTCTTGGATCTCCGGGATCTCTAAGATTACACTGTCAGGATCCAACAGCTCAGTTGTTTCTAAAATAGTGATAAAATGATGAAGAAATAAAATGTATTAGAGGATATTAATCCTACAGACATAATACAGCAATATAATGGAGAAATGACTATTCTGTATGGAGGACTATGTGGGGCCATTATATTGTATGGAGGACTATGTGGGGCGATTATTCTGTATGGAGGGCTATGTGGGGCCATTATACTGTATGGTGGAATATGTGGGGCCTATTATTCTGTATGTAGGACTATGTGGGGCCCATTATTCTGTATGGAGGACTATGTGGGGCCCATTATTCTGTATGTAGGACTATGTGGGGCCCATTATTCTGTATGGAGGACTATGTGGGGCCTATTATTCTCTATGGAGGACTTTGTGGGGCCCTTTATACTCTACGGTGGACTATGTGGGGCCCATTATTCTCTATGGAGGACTATGTTAGGCCTATTATTCTGTATGGTGGAATATGTGGGGCCCATTATTCTGTATGGAGGATTATATGGGGCCCATTATTCTGTATGGAGGACTATGTGTGGCCCATTATACTGTATGGAGGACTATGTGGAGCCTATGATTCTCTATGGAGGACTTTGTGGGGCCCATAATACTTTATGGAGGACTATGTGGGCCCATAATACTGTATGGAAGACTATGTGGGGTCTATTATTCTCTATGAAGGACTATGTGGGGCCCTTTATACTCTACGGTGGACTATGTGGGGCCCATTATTCTCTATGGAGGACTATGTGGGGCCCATTATTCTGTATGGAGGACTATGTGGGGCCCATTATTCTGTATGGATGATTATGTGGGGTCAATTATCCTGTATGGAGGACTATGTGGGGCCATTATACTGTGTGGAGGACTGTGTGGGGTCATTATTCTGTATGGAGCACTATATGGGGCCATTATTCCGTAAGGAGGACTATGTGGGGCCATTATTCTTTATGGAGGACTATGTGGGGCCATTATATTGTATGGAGGACTATGTTGGGCCATTATTCTGTATGGAGGACTCTGTGGGGCCCATTATACTGTACGGTGGAATATGTGGGGTCCATTATTCTGTATGGAGGACTATGTGGGGCCCATTATTCCGTATGGAGGACTATGTGGGGCCCATTATACTGTAAGGAGTACTTTGTGGTGCCCATTATACTGTGTGCCGGACTATGTGGGGCCCATTATTCTGTATGAAGGGCTATCTGGGGCACATTATTCTGTATGGATGACTTTGTGGGACCCATTATTCTTTATGGAGGACTATCTGGGGCCCATTATTCTGTATGGAGGACTTTGTGGGGCCCATTATTCTGTATGGAGGACTATGTGGGGCATTATTCTGTATGGAGGACTATGTGGGGCCCATTATTCTGTATGGAGGACTATGTGGGCCCATTATTCTGTATGGAGGACTATGTGGGGCCCATTATTCTGTATGGAGGACTATGTGGGGCCCATTATTCTGCATGGAGCACTATGTGGGGCCCATTATTCTGCATGGAGGAATATGTGGGGCCATTATACTGTATGGAGGACTATGTGGGACCCATTATTCATTATGGAGGACTTTGTGGGACCCAGTATACTGGTTGGCTCGTGACTTTTTCCAAGTTTTTCATTTTGGCTCTCTGTATGTTTGAGTGGAAAGAGTAAATGTGAATTGATCCCCTGTTCTCTTTAATATCCGGATATTTCCTGTAGAAGGTTGTGTGATCGGCTCACCTGTAGTCAGATCGCTGCTCGGCCCCGGCTGACTCGTATTAGGGTCAGGGGTTTCTGGGGTCACATTTTGCTCGTCTTCGGTGTCGCCTTCTGGTGTCTCCTGATTGATAGAATATATAGAATTAACACGAGGAACCTTTCACTAAATCACCAAATCCACAAATCAGGAAGGACTGAACCTGCTTTTACAGATACACCAACTGTAACTATACAGATCAGACGCCATCATGAGGACTTTTCTCAGATAAAATGGATTAAGATGAGGTAACATTGCAAAAACATTAATATGGATAATAGAGGGAGACAGAGGCGGAAATACAGACTTCCCACCACTGAGCTGTGACTACATCAGCAGAATACAGACTGCCATCAGCAGAGACAGGCGGCCATATTACCTCCTGTGCTTGCCAGGGGCTGACAGGGAGGCCGATAAGATCTAACACCAGATCTTCTGATATCTGACTGGTGATCTGGAGAAGATCAGAAAACAAGGACGTGTGATATTAAAGATGATGGATCCTTACCGGGCGTTCCGATGAGCGGGCCGGACCTTCCAGTACACACAGGACTTTTTCGGCCAGTTCTTTAACAAAAGACAAATCTCCATATTGAGATCTTTTTTCAGCCTAAAAAGAAGAAAAGGAACACAAATGAAAAATCTCGAGATGAGAAAGATCACAATGGAGGCCGCCATTGTATCTGACATCTGCTCCTCTCTGCAGATACATTGACTACATATCTGGGGTCTTGTCCTGTTTTATATTGGAAGAAAGAAGAAGCTTCTATCCCACCGTTATTATCCATTATTGTGGAGAAGATTTGTGCGGAGCGTCCACCATTTACCTGCTGTGGAATGTCCTAATGTTCCATAGCGAGAAACTGCAAGTGCTCAGTCACTATGGAGCCAACAACGGCAGCCATGACCCTGTGTAGATTGTACACAGTGACTGTGAGCTCTGATGTCATAATGGCCGACCATCACTAGTGATGTCATCATGGAATCTTGTGATGGAATCTTATAGCGGCGGCTCTGCACAAATACATGCTGCCAAGCAATATTTAAAGTGTGTGGGGGCTCATGCTGTATATAGGGGGCTATGTGAGGGCTCAGCTATTTATAGCGGGCTATGTGGGGGCTCATACTGTATATAGAGGGCTATGTGAGGGCTCAGCTATTTATAGCGGGCTATGTGAGGGCTCATACTGTATATAGAGGGCTTTGTGAGGGCTCAGCTATTTATAGCGGGCTATGTGAGGGCTCATACTGCATATAGAGGGCTATGTGAGAACTAGGCTGTATATAGAGGGCTAGGTGAGGGCTCATACTCTAAATAGGATTCTGTTTGTGAGCTCATACTGTACATTGGGGCTATGTATAGGCTCTTACTGTATATAGGGGGACTGTGTGTGGGCTTTTACTGTATATAGGGGCTGTGCGTGGGCTCTAACTGTATGTAGAGGGCTATGTGCGGGCTCATACAGTATATAAAAGGCTGTGCTTGGGCTTATACAATATTTAAGGGGATGTCAATTCACTTAATTCTGCTCAATATTAAGTGAAACAGTTAATAATATAAAATATAATTCATATGTTAATATTGAGGAGAATTAATTTCAGCCTATTGATTCGGCCTACACAACAGTCACATTTCTCATGTGGCCCCTCAGTAATATTACTTTCCCACCCCTGCTCTATTATGTATAGCGCTCTGTTATGTGTAGTGCACCCGAGCACCTGCATGTTAATCGCGTGACTTATCACATGATCTATCAAAGGCAATCTTGTGACATGTCATGTGATACATCGGGTGCTGGGAGCCCACGGCTCCTAAACTGCCCAGGGCCCTGGCTACTCTTAATACGTTCCTGCTTCTATCCCACCATTATTAACCATTATTGAGAAGTTTTATGCGGAGCGTCCGCCACTTACCTGCTGTAGTAATGTCCTGATGTTCTGAGGTAAATCCGTCAGATACTCTGAGGTGAGATGACCTCGGTGGTATTTGGTCAGGCAGTCTCTTACGAGCTCCATCACCAGCCGGTGAGTGAAGCTGAGGACGCCATCGGGTGGTAGAAGCACAATCTCAGGGCGATTGGTGGTAAGAATCTCCCATAGAGCTTCTACTTGAAGATTGTCCAAAAGTAATTCAGCCATAGAAACTGCAAGTGCGATCAGTCACTATATATAATAGCGAGAAACTGCAAGTGCGCTCAGTCACTATGGGATAGCGAGAAACTGCAAGTGCGATCAGTCACTATAGAATAGCGAGAAACTGCAAGTGCTCTCAGTCACTATGAAGCCAACAAAGGCAGCCGTGACCCTGTGTACATTGTATATATAGTGACTGTGAGCCGTGATGTCATAATGGCCAACCATGACCTGTGATGTCATCATGGAATCTTGTGATGGAATCTTCAAGGGGTGGCTCTGCATAAATACATGCTGACTAACAATATGCTGTTTTGGCCGTCCTCTTTTATTTACAATTACAACACAACCAGGATAAGGGAATGTGCACACGTTTCATTTTTGCAGCATTTTTTTCTGCATCAAAAACCAGGTTGTACACAAGAAAAACACTGCTTATAATCCACACTTATTTGCTGTCTTTTTGCAGTGTTCATACTTGTGGGTTTTTGTTTATTCATTTGAATGGGTGAAAAATGCTGCAAAACCCCTGAAAGAATTAACATACTGCAAATTTTTAAGAAAACGCAAGAAAAAAATCGCAGCATGTGAATGAGACTTTAAAAATGTCATTCACCAAGCCGGTACTGTAAAAATCATGTGAAAAAACGCTACTTGTGAACAGTCCCCAAAGATATTACTCAGTGATATTATGGGAAATATTGTGTATATTTATTCCTCACGTGTCTTTTTATTTACCATAGAACATTTAATTTACCTCATTGGTTGCAGAGATTACGACTAACAAATGTGACAAATATTGAAGAATTAATGATAAGTGACCCAAGTGATCAATCATTTACGTCATTAATGGTGATGGGCGAGCACTAAAATGCTCGGGTGCTCGATGCTCGGGTCGAGCACATTGGAATACTCGGCTGCTCGACCCGAGCAATGAGCCCAATGTAAGTCTATGGGAAACTCGAGCATTTTTCAGGCGGCTCCCCCCGGCGGTCTGCAGAGGGCCTAAAAATTTCCCAAATCGATGGGAACAGTGCTCAAATGACATGGGAACAGCATGGGGAAGACCCCTGGAAGCATTTCTGACTCCCAGGTCACTGCTGTCAACAACGTTGTCAAAAGTATTTACGCCACTTTTACGGACTCACAATAAAACATACAAAAACGAAACCAAAATGGATTTTCCTGGGAAGTATGTTAAGGAACATCCTTTCCAGGGTTATGACTTGTATATAAGGGAAAATAAATAACCAAAAACAAAAATACTCCTCCACACCTTGGGCTATGTTCACACGTAGCGTTTTTGATGCGTTTTTGCACTTTTGCATTGCTTTCAACCAACACAAATGCATTCACCAGGAAATGTCATTTTAACATTTTACAACCTTATCTGGCCATGTGGTGTGTGACACGTCATCAGACACATGCATACAGTGCTGAAAAGACATGGGAACAGCATGGAAGCATCTCTGACTCCCAGGTCACTGCCTAAAAGTGTGCCCATCATAAGAGATGCTTGGCGCATGCGAAGATGCCTCCCGCCATGGACCTGTCGTTACAGACTTGCAACAATCACCGTCCACGTCCTTGTCCCTCCTCAGCGTTCAGTTCCTTGGAATGCAAGTGCAAGTATGCAGGCAGCCACCCACCTACCCACCGGCTGCAATACTATACTGACAAATTTTTGACAGCTTCTTGCACTTGAAATGTAGCCTTTTAGGCTCGTGGAGGCGGAAGCTTTTCATAACCTCATGTCGGCGGCGGCCGGGTGTCCATACTCTTTCCCCAGCCACCACTATATTTCCCGGTATCGCCTCTGCCTTCCACAAGCACGGGTCCCACAACATTACCCGTGCCCTCCCCAGTGCACTTACTGGGAAGGACAGCCTAACCACAAACACGTGGACAGGTGAACGTGGCCAGGGACGGTACATAGCCAGTCCACAACTTTTTTTTGCTGACAGTTGTATTTAGCTCGGTGAAAGGACTGGCATAGAGGGAAACCGTATCTACCCTGGGTGTCATTTCTCCCAGGAAGTCCTGTAATTCAGCTTGTTGCAGAAGCAATGGCAGTCCGTCCAACATCAACTCGCACTTGTCGGTGGTGCTTTGACACACACACATCTTTCTTTTCGCATTTTATTTCTTGAATACAGAGTTGGACAATGGCCTGATCTGTAATGCTTTTTGAGAAATAACATGCATAAGCATGGCCGATCCACATTAAAAAAGCAGTCACAGAATGTCCGGAAACCTTCCCCCACAATTTTATTAGCCAGGGCAGCTTTTCGGCAGGGTTGGACGGGCCCACCAGAGAACCGGAGACTACTCCGGCGGGCCCTGGCTTCTCCTTCTGGAGAGTTCATAGTGCCGAGGTGAGGCCATGATGATGATAGAGGCCACCATCTGCTTAGTTTTCTGTTACTTGAAATGCAAGTGCAAGTATGCAGCCATCCACCCACCCACAGGCCGCAACACTAAACTGCCAGATTTCTGGGCAGCTGCTTGCACTTGAAATATGGCTTTTTAAGCTCGTGGAGTCGGAAGCTGTCCACAATCTTATGGCGGCGGCGACTGGGTATCTATACTCGGTCCCCAGCCGCCATTATTTTTTCCGGTATTGTCGCCGCCTTCCACAAGCATGGGTCCCACAACATTACCCGTGCCCTCCCCAGTGGAAGGACTGCCTAACCACAAACACGTGGACAGGTGAATGTGGCCAGAGACGGTACGGAGCCAGTCCACAACTTTTTTTGCTGAGAGTTGTATTTAGCTCGGTGAAAAGACTGACATAGAGGGGAACATCATACTGTGTGTGGGGGAATGTACTGTGGGGGCATCATACTGTGTGGGGGGAATGTACTGTGGGGACATCATACTGTGTGTGTGGGGGAATGTACTGTGGGGACACCATACTGTGTGTGGGGGGGAAATGTACTGTGGGGACATCATACTGTGTGGGGGGAATGTACTGTGGGGGCATCATACTGTGTGTGAAGGAATGTACTGTGGGGGCATCATACTGTGTGTGGGGGAATTATACAGTGTGTTGGGGGAATGTACTGTGGGGGCATCATACTGTGTATGTGTGGGAATGTACTGTGGGGGCATCATACTGTGTGTGGGGAGGAATGTACTGTGGGGAATCATACTGTCTGTGGGGGGAATGTACTGTGGGGACATCATACTGTGTGTGGGGGAATGTACTGTGGGGACATCATATTGTGTGTGGGGGGAATGTACTGTGGGGGTATCATACTGTGTGTGGGGGAATGTACTGTGGGGACATCATACTGTGTGTGGGGGAAATGTACTGTGGGAGCATCATACTGTGTGTGGGGGGGAATGTACTGTGGGGACATCATACTGTGTGTGGAGAATGTCCTGTGGGGACATCATACTTTGTGTGGGGGGATGTACTGTTTGGACATCATACTGAGTGTGGGGGAATTTACTGTGGGTTCATCATACTGTGTGTGAGAATTTACTGTGGGGACATCATGCTGTGTAGGGGCATTATAATGTGTGTGAGGGGGAATATACTGTGGGGGCATCATACTGAGTGTGTGGGGGGAATGTACTGTGGGGACATCATACTGTGTGTGGAGGAATCTATTGTGGGGACATCATACTTTATGGGGAGGAATGTACTGTGGGGGCATCATACTGTGTGTGTGAGGGAATGTACTGTGGGGGCATCATACTGTGTGTGGGGAGGAATGTACTGTGGGGCCATCATACTGTGTGTGGGGGGATGTACTGTGGGAGCATCATACTGTGTGTGTGAGGGAATGTACTGTGGGGGCATCATACTGTGTGTGTGAGGGAATGTACTGTGGGGGCATCATACTGTGTGTGGGGAGGAATGTACTGTGGGGCCATCATACTGTGTGTGGGGGGGGGGATGTACTGTGAGGACATCATACTGTGTGTGGGGGGGAATGTACTGTGGGGACATCATACTGTGTGTGGTGGAATGTACTGTGGAGACATCATACTTTGTCGGGGGAATGTACTGTGGGGGCATCATAATGTGTGTGTGAAGAGCTGTTTATCATCGTACAATGATTGAATAACGGGAGCAGATGATTTATAAAAAGCACTGAATTATATGGTGTGGATTTGCTGCTACTGTGTCACCCCAGGCCTGGATGCCACAAACTTGTAAGGCTGTGTCTGAGAGCAGGAGGGAGGTACTCTGGTCATGGACCATTAGCATGCAGCACCTCCTGTCCCAGGCCAGTAGGGGGAGCAGGCTGCCCCTATAAAAGCTGGTACTGAGGGCAGGGTTAGGGAGACCAGGACCCACTTCTGAAGCATCCAGAAGGGTTCCCAGAAGAGAGGGACAGGTCAGCGGCAGCTGAGGAGTCCAGGAGGCTAAGGAGGAACAGCAAGCCAGGGACAGAGGCGACGAGAGCTGGTCCTGGCTGAGAGAGAACAACATACCGGACACTGGGATCCGAGGCTGTCAGAATTGCAAGTCCTGCAGCAGATCATCTACTTGCGAGGGATTTTAGGTCCCTTGGCCTAAGAAGCCTGGAAGCTCCGCCACACAGAGGGACCGGTACAGCACAGACAAGCTATAGGTACCTAGGGCCCGAGTCGCAAGCCATACAGGCGTAGTACACGGCCAGCTCAGGGACGTGGGCTATCATACCACTAAAGGGGGAGATAGTCAGCAAGGGCAGAGAGAGAACGGTAGGCCTACCCACTCACCCTGACCAGTGGAGCTCGCCCGAATGCCCTCAGACACCCAGGTCCATTCCTCCCTGTACTCCTGGTGGGTCTGTGATAAGATCTGCAGTAAAAGACCCTGGACTGCATTATTGGACTCTGTGTGATTACTGCTGCGCCTGCACCATCACCCCCAGCATCCTATTACACTGCCCTGAGGCTACACTCCTCCCATGGGGAGTTGTACTATTCCCTGCTGCACCCCCAACACCAGCCTCAGCGGTCTGCCCCGCAGCAGCGGTCCTCCCTGACCGCAATCCACAGGTGGCGTAGTCGGACTTTCAAAACCTACAAATACACTGCCACAGCATTTGGTCTGACCACCCTGAGCCACGGGACCGGGTCGCCACTACTACTCCCAGCATTGCCCTGTTGTCTGGTTCCGAGAGCCCCACGGCCCAGGGGGCGAGTCACTACAAGTAAGGATAGACGATACAATAAGCTCTATCGTAATATGTAGCAGCGAGTCAGCGGAATGTATCAATTCTAATATTGAGCAGAATTGATTTCAGCCTGTTGATTTTTCCCTCCAGAACAGTGGAGGGCTCCTCGGGAAAATAAATTGGCCATCCCTGGTATAACGTAATACTAAAATCTCACAATTTATGAGAGAAAACTGTATTTTATAACGATGCTTCCGTACATAAATCAAGAGAACTTCTTTTCATCAGACGACCCCTTTATCACCTATCCAAGGTGATCTGTGGTGTCCAACATCTTAGAGCGGCACTGATGGGCAGAATGTGGCACTTTTATCACTTTTGGAATTGGGCAGCGGTGCACATGCTCAGTCTGACCTCCATTCTTGCCCTTTGGGGCTGCAGAGCGCTCTGCTTTTTCCAACAGCTCCATTGAGAATGAATGGATCAGTGGTCGGGCATCCAACCAGACGCTCCATTTTGTAACAGGGATAGAAATAGATGAGAAGATGCACTTAACTGTTTGGCCGCAGCAAGAGTGCATCGAGTGCCTGTGCTTGGTTTGAACAGTCATTCTGTGCTGACAGAGTCCCTTTAAGGCCTCAAACCTATTAGATAATTGTCAGCCCTACATTGTTTCTGGGCAGACAGTTACACAAGATTATGTCCCATTTCATGAAGATTGGCCTTTTACACGCCTGTTTTAGTGAAGGATTAGCTGGAAAAACCTGCGGCGCTGTTAAGCCTCTCCCCAAGAAGCTCCGCAAGGCTTCAAAATTTTGCCGGTGCTGGTCAAGACTGGTGGACACATGGGAAAAGTCAAATTTTGGCAAAGTTGAACAATCTGCATTGTGTGTAATATTTTATGATACAATAAATGATTAGAAAAATGCAAGTTTTATTAATGAGAAAAAAACTGAACTTTGCAGAATTTGTTGGCGACATAGAAATATGTAAAAAATATAAAAGTGTAAAAATTTTTTTACAATTTTTGATGCTTACATTAAAAACTTGAGCAATTCCCCCAAAAATCATTAGAGCCATGAAATCAATACATATACAGATGAAACCAGAAGTTTCCATCCACTATATAAAGAGACACATCTGCATGTTTTTATCAATATCTGACATGAAATCAGAATAAATCTTTCCCGTTTTAGGTCAATTAGGATTACCATCATTTTTGATATTTTCCAAATGCCAGAATAATGAGAGAGAGAGAATGTTTTAAGGCATTTTTATTACTTACTGCAAAGTCTTAACATTATTCTAATCCCCAATCAGTCTGCATATTTGTTCACTACACAATACAATCCCATAATTTCTGCCTATTCACATCTTAGTATTATGTATGATCAGGTTAGAGTGTATGGCTGCTGAGCGCTAGCATTTATGGGCGCCTCCCCTGACCTTGGGTGTTTCTGGCTCTTAGACCCTGCTGGCACGCACTGCCGTCATGTCCGTGACTGCACTGCCGGCTTGCGGGTCAAATGCCAGAAGCCGCAGAGTCACATGTATTGGGGCGGGCACAGAATGTCTCACGCCGTATACCAGCCAGAACACATACCGGAAAGTCAGGTGACACACTTTTTCTCTCCGGCTCGGTTCATGATTGGATTAGGCTCCCTATATAACATCTGGCGTTCCCCTCCCTGGCACGACCCCTGAGGAAGTGTTGATGAAACGCGCGTCGGGGTGGAGGGACGCGTGCTTACCCTGCCTAGAAGCTGCCATTCTAACCAGGTATTTCTTTCTCATGATGTGTTGAGCTGTTTTGTCTATTTGTGGACAGTGCCACTATTACACTATAGTTATTCTATGGGACCGTACCCAGCCTCTTTTATGTACCCAGTCTCCCCTGATAGATATACTAACATTATTAACTGCTATATGCATTAGTTTCTTTGAGGCTGGAAACAATACGTTATATTTATCTAAGCACTTTGCACTTTTTTTCTGGACAGTCGACTCTATATCATCATATGCACTGCCGCTTTACATTTTATAGGCGTATCTCAAACTCATCAGTGATAGTCTAGTGACCGTTATAATAGCATATGCATTTCTTTCTTTCTATTTTTGCCACATGAGCGGTTATTCAGGTTGAAATGTTTTGCAATGCATTTGTATAGTCGCATTATTTCAGTAATGGGGTAATATATGGTTATTACTCTTGCTGCGCAGATATAGAATCATAGAATCATAGAATGGTAGAGTTGGAAGGGACCTCCTGGGTCATCTGGTTCAACCCCCTGCTCAAAGCAGGATTCACTAGATCATCTCAGACAGATGTCTGTCCAGCCTCTGTTTGAAGACGTCCATTGAAGGGGAACTCACCACCTCTCGTGGCAGCCTGTTCCACTCATTAATCACCCTAACTGTCAAAAAGTTTTTTCTAATATCTAATCTGTGTCTCCTCCCATTTAGTTTCATCCCATTGCTTCTAGTCTTTCCTTGTGCAAATGAGAATAAAGATGATCCTTCTACAATGTGACAGCCCTTGACATATTTGTAGACAGCTATTAAGTCTCCTCTCAGTCTTCTTTTTTGCAAGCTAAACATTCCCAAATCCTGCAACCGTTCCTCATAGGACATGGTTTGCAGACCAGTCACCATTCTGGTCGCTCTTCTCTGAACTTGCTCCAGTTTGTCTATGTCTTTTTTAAAATGTGGTGCCCAAAACTGTACACAGTATTCCAGATGAGGTCTGACCAAAGAGGAGTAAAGACCGATAATGACTTCACGTGATCTAGACTGTATGCTTCTGTTAATACATCCCAGAATTGTATTTGCCTTTTTTGCTGCTGCATCACACTGTTGACTCATGTTCAGTCTATGATCTATTAGTATACCTAAGTCTTTTTCACATGTACTGTTGCTTAGCTCTATTCCTCCCATTCTGTATATGCTTTTTTCATTTTTATTGCCCAGATGTAGTACTTTGCATTTTTCCCTGTTAAAAACCATTCTGTTGGTTGCTGCCCACTGCTCCAGTTTATTTAAGTCTTTTTGAATCCTCTCTCTCTCTTCTCTAGTATTAGCTATCCCTCCTAGCTTTGCGTCATCAGCAAATTTAATCAGTTTACCCTCAATTCCTTCAGGAATAGGGTACAGCATTTGTTTGTCCCTCACATTTGAGGCTCCTGGTATTTTAATTATTGTTATTTTATGTTCTAATAAAATTATATTGTTAATATTATTTGAAGTGTTCATGTTTTTGTTTATCCTACCAGGGTTCTGGTTATAGCAGAATCAATTTTTGATATATATAAAGTCAAAAGTTTACATACATTTCATTAGTATTTGGTACCATCACCCTTAAACTGAATGACTTGGGTCAAACTTTTGGGATATCCTTCCACAAGCTTCTCACAATAGTTGGTCGGAATTTGGACCCATTCCTCCTGGCAAAACTGGTGTAACAGATCCAGGTTTGTAGGTCGCCTTGCTCGCAGCAAGAGTGCCCATAAATTTTCAATAGGATTGCAATCAGAGCTTTGTGATGGCCACGCCAAAACATTGACTTTGTTATTCTTAAGCCACTTTGTTCCCATTTTGTCAATATGTGACACCCCAGGGGTCTGGTTGCCACAGTGATAGAGATATTACGTCTGAGAGCAGGTGGGAGGTCTCTTGGTCAGGAATCCTATGCATGCCACACCTCCTGCCCAGTCCTGGGAGGGGAAGGACTTCCCCTATATAAACCTGGGGCTGAGGCAGGGTTGGGGAGTTCAGAGGGAGAGTTCAGCCAGGAGGGCTGACAGGGAGCTGTGGCTCCGGCTGGGCCCAGCTCCTGGGCCATGCCAGAAGTAGAGACAGAGAAGAGAAGCAGCTATGGGAAGAAACAACAGGAGCTCTGTGGGAGCAGTGTTACAAGGAGTCAGGGGCTGGCAGCTGCAGAGCTCGCCCTGACTGAGAAGATTTCTTACCGGACCCGGAGTCCGAGGCTGTGGGGACTAACTCCTACCCAGCAGCAGAATCCGTCAGGCAGGGGATTTCAGGTCCTCTGGCCAAGAAACCCGAAGGCACGGTCACACGCATGGGACCAGCACCGCCGTCGTGGAGCGGAAGCTACTAGAAGGCCCCGAGTCACCGGCCATACGGGTGAGCACCACACGGTACACTCAGGGACGTGGGCTACTTATACCCGCCTCTAGCAAGGTAGCCAGAAGAGTACAGTTAGTTTGGGAGGCCTACAACTCCGCCTGGTCAGGGGAGATCCCATCTGCTCAAGGACTGACCAGGCCCCAATCGCTAGCCAGTACTCCGGGAGGGTCTATCTTTGTCTCCAGTAAAGACCCTGAACTACACCGTACCGTCTCCGAGTGGTTCCTGCTACCCCCATCATCCACGTCGGCTGCCCTGAGGCCATACCCCTCCCGTTGGGGGTTATACTATCACGCTGCACAATCCTACCACCGGCCTCAGCGGTCTGCCCTGCAGCAGCAGCTCCTTAGCTGTACTCAACGGGTGGCGTAGTCGTCCAACATCTACCGCTGATACAGCGCCACTTAGTCTGACTCCCTGGGCACGGACCGGGTCACCGCCACGAGACTACAACCCTCAACAGATCCGGCTCCGGGTAAGCTCCCGCGTGCGCAACGCTGCGCGACACCGGCCCAGGGGTGCGTCAACTTTTGGCGTAGTCGGCAGGATCTCGTGCCCGCAACCACCGGGTACTGCGTGCCTGAAAAAGACTGTTCAAACTTACCAGTGGTGAAGATTCCCGCCATCCGGCGCCATCTTCTGTCTTCTTCCCGCCATCCGCGAAGTTTTCCCGCCATCCAGCGCCATCTTCTTCCCGCCATCCGTGGAGTTTTCCCGCCGTTGGACGCCATCTTGAAGACGCCGCGCGGGAAGAAGAGGGGCGTGGACTCCGAAAGCGCGCGAGAACTGAAGCCCCGCCTCACGTCCGGACGTTGCGTAAGGTCCTGGAAGGAGCCCAGCAGACGCCGACGTCACAGGAGCGCGACGGAAGGTCCTCAACCCTGACGATCCACTGCGGAGCCGCGGCCTACGGAAGAGGATCATCGCAAGGTAGGCCACGGTCCACTAGGGGGGAGAAGGATGTCGGATACGGAGGAGAGCTTCACCGCTTCAACCCCCGCCAGCGCCACCGCTGTTGCGGTCATGCCTTTCACCATGCCCTATATCCCGGGGGCAGCCTGGCTACCCCAGTACTCAGGGGAGTCACATACCCTGCATGACTTTAGAGAAAAGCTGGATAGCCTCTTCCAGGTGTATCCCCTCACAGAGGAGCAAAACGTGAGCATCCTGGTGGCCCAATTAACCGGGGCAGCCCAAAGGGAGGTAAAGTCCTGGCCACCTGGGAGGAGGACTGTCGCAGAGATACTAACCCAGCTAACCGAGGAGGAGCTGCAGTACTACCAATACGAGGAAAGCCAAGAGGACCCGGACGGGTCTGAGGACTACCCTCAGGAGGGAGCACAAAGAGGACATAGCTACTGAAGGGAAGTAGCGTGAATAAAGAGCTGTAAATAGTTACCCGTAAGGGTACAAGGACTGCTGCTAATTAAAATATGGTCCCCGTTGGGATTAGTGAATTGTTCCCCATGTGCCCCTATCTTAAACCAGGCTGAGGACTGTGAGCAGCCATTCCTTATCCCCACTGGCCGAGGACTGAGAGCGGCCATATCCTGTAAATAATTATGTGTTTCTAGTAATTTATGGGAGTCTTTGGTGGATTTACCGGGAATCCTTTGTACATGGTTGGAGCGTAACCCAGGAATGGACTAAAGACTGTTAAGGACTCGGGGCAGGACAGACCCCTACCTGGTTACGTCTCCCTGTTTTGGTGAAATGGACACCTTGCTTTTCTTCAAAAACTGCACCCGGTTGCGGACACGCCGTGACCATCTTTATGTGTTTTTCTTATTGTATTATTATTGTTTATACCTTGTTATGTTTTTCTAAAAATATGTTTAGTCCCGGAGTACTAAATTTCACTAGGGGGGAATGTGACACCCCAGGGGTCTGGTTGCCACAGTGATAGAGATATTACGTCTGAGAGCAGGTGGGAGGTCTCTTGGTCAGGAATCCTATGCATGCCACACCTCCTGCCCAGTCCTGGGAGGGGAAGGACTTCCCCTATATAAACCTGGGGCTGAGGCAGGGTTGGGGAGTTCAGAGGGAGAGTTCAGCCAGGAGGGCTGACAGGGAGCTGTGGCTCCGGCTGGGCCCAGCTCCTGGGCCATGCCAGAAGAAGAGACAGAGAAGAGAAGCATCTATGGGAAGAAACAACAGGAGCTCTGTGGGAGCAGTGTTACAAGGAGTCAGGGGCTGGCAGCTGCAGAGCTCGCCCTGACTGAGAAGATTTCTTACCGGACCCGGAGTCCGAGGCTGTGGGGACTAACTCCTACCCAGCAGCAGAATCCGTCAGGCAGGGGATTTCAGGTCCTCTGGCCAAGAAACCCGAAGGCACGGTCACACGCATGGGACCAGCACCGCCGTCGTGGAGCGGAAGCTACTAGAAGGCCCCGAGTCACCGGCCATACGGGTGAGCACCACACGGTACACTCAGGGACGTGGGCTACTTATACCCGCCTCTAGCAAGGTAGCCAGAAGAGTACAGTTAGTTTGGGAGGCCTACAACTCCGCCTGGTCAGGGGAGATCCCATCTGCTCAAGGACTGACCAGGCCCCAATCGCTAGCCAGTACTCCGGGAGGGTCTATCTTTGTCTCCAGTAAAGACCCTGAACTACACCGTACCGTCTCCGAGTGGTTCCTGCTACCCCCATCATCCACGTCGGCTGCCCTGAGGCCATACCCCTCCCGTTGGGGGTTATACTATCACGCTGCACAATCCTACCACCGGCCTCAGCGGTCTGCCCTGCAGCAGCAGCTCCTTAGCTGTACTCAACGGGTGGCATAGTCGTCCAACATCTACCGCTGATACAGCGCCACTTAGTCTGACTCCCTGGGCACGGACCGGGTCACCGCCACGAGACTACAACCCTCAACAGATCCGGCTCCGGGTAAGCTCCCGCGTGCGCAACGCTGCGCGACACCGGCCCAGGGGTGCGTCAAATATGCTTCGGGTCATTGTCCATTTGGGATACCCATTTCCGCCCAAGCTTTAACTTCCTGGCTGATGTCTTGAGATGTTGCTTCAGTATTGCCACATAATCTTCTTTTCTCATGGTGTCATCTATTTAGTGAAGTGAACCAGTCCCTCCTGCAGCAAATCAACCCCAGATCATGATGCTGCCACCCCCATGTTTCACAGTTGGGATGGTGTTCTTTGGCTTCCAAGCTTCTCCCTTTTTCCTCCAAACGTAGCGATGGTCATTATGCCAAAAAAGTTCAATTTTAGTTTCATCAGACCACAGACATGTCTCCAAAAATTAAGGTCTTTGTTCCTGTGTGCATTTGCAAACATTAATTTGGCTTTTTTATGTTTCTTTTGGAGTAATGGCTTCTTCCTGGCAGAGTGGCCTTTCAGCCCATGTTAATACAGTACTCGTTTCACTGTGGTTATTGACACAATCTTACCAGCTTCCGCCATCATCTTCACAAGGTCTCTTGCTTTTGTCCTTGGGTTGATATGCACATGTCGGACCAAAGCACGTTCATCTCTGGGACACAGAACCCGTCTCCTTCCTGAGCGATAAGATGGCAGTACATTCCCATCTTGTTTGTACTTGCGTATAATTGTTTGTACAGATGAACGAGGCACCGTCAGGTATCTTGAAATTGTATCTAAGGATGAGTCAGACTTGTGCAAGTCCACAATTCTCTTCCTGATATCTTCGCTGATTTCTTTAGACTTTCCCATGATACTACAGAAATAAGCAGTGTGTTTCAGGTGTGCATTAAAATACATCTACACGTGTGTCTCTAATTAACTCAGATGTTGCCAAAAAAACTATTAGAAGCTTCCAAACACATTACATCATCATATGGGCAGTCCAGAATTGTTTAAAGGCATAGTAATCTTAGTGTGTGTAAACTTTTGACTTTGCAGTAAGTAATAAAAATGACTTAAACATTCTCTCTCTCTCTCATTATTCTGGCATTTGGCAAATTTTAAAAATTATGGTAATCCTAATTGACCTAAAACGGGAAAGGTTTATTCTGATTTCATGTCAGATATTGAGAAAAACATGCAGATGTGTCTTTTTATATAGTGTATGTAAACTTCTGGTTTCAACTGTGTGTGTGTGTGTATGTATATATGTATATATTACACATACAGTTATGGCCGAAAGTGTTCACTCCCTTGAAATTGTTTCAGAAAATGAAGTATTTCTCCCAATTATTGCAGTTACATCTGTTTTGCTATACACACTTTATTTTCTTTGTGTGTATTGCAACAACACAAAAAAAGCAGAAAAAAAGGCAAATTGGACATAATTTCACACACAGCCCCAAAAATGGTCTGAAGAAAATTGTTGGCACCCTCAACTTTAATATTTGGTTGCTCACCCTTTGGAATAAAATAACTGCAATCAATCGCTTCCTATAACCATCAACAAGCTTCTTACACCTCTCAGCTGGAATTTTGACCACTCTTCTTTTGTAAACTGCTCCATGTCTCTCATAGTTGCTGCTACTTCATACCTCTCCAGCGCTATGTTTCCATCCATTTCTGCGGGCTTCTTGAAGTATGTTTTGGGTCATTCTCCTGGAAGAACCATGACCTAGGACGCAAACCCAGCTTTCTGACACTGGGCACTACATTGCGACCCAAAATCCGTTGGTAATCTTCAGATTTCATGATGCCTTGCACACAGTCAAGGCACCCAGTGCATGAGGCAGCAAAACAACCACAAAACGTCTTTGAACTTACACCATATTTGACTGTAGGTAGTGTGTTCTTTTCTTTGTAGGCATTATTCCATTTTCCGTAAACAGTAGAATGATGTGCTTTACCAAAAAGCTCTGTCTTGGTCTCATCTGTCGAAAAGATGCGTTCCCAGAAGGATTTTGGCTTGCATACATTTTGGCACACTTCAGTGTAGCTTTTTATGTCTCTGTGTCAGCAGTGGGGTTCTCTTGGGTCTCCTGCCTTAGCGCTTATTTGCGCTAACACTGATGCACCCTGAGCTTGCAGGACAACTTTGAATTTCTTTGGAACTTGATTGGCACTGCTTATCCATCATCCGGACTATCCTGCGTTGCAACCTTTCATCAATTTTTCTCTTCCATCCACGTCCAGGGAGATTAGCTACAGTGCCATGACTTGTAAGCTTCTTAATTATGTTTCGCACCGTGGACAAAGGAACATCAAGATCTCTGGAGATGGAATTGTAACTTTGAGATTGTTGATATTTTTCAACAATTTTGGTTCTCAAGTACTCAGACAGTTCTCTTCTCTTTCTGTTCTCCATACTTAGTGTGGCACACACAGACACAATGCAAAGATTGAGTCAACTTCTCCACTTTTTATCTGGTTTCAGGTGTGATTTTCATATTGCTCACACCTGTTACTTGCCACAGGTTAGTTTGAATGAGCATCACATGCTTGAAACAAAGTTGTTCACCCACAATTTTGGAAAGGTGCTATCAATTTTGTCCTGCCCATTTTTGGGGTTTTGTATGAAATGATGTCCAATTTGCCTTTTTTCCTTTTGTTTGTTTTTTTCTTTTGTTCCAATACACACAAAGAATATTAAACATGTGTATAACAAAACATGTGTAATTGCAATAATTTTCTGGGAGAAATACTTCACTTTCTGGAACAATTTCAAGATTGCCAACACTTTCGGCCGTGGCCATATATAGTAGCTGAGTACAGGCGGCTGCTGGGGCCCCTGATACCATTACTATGTGGCCCTTACACCTGATATACAGTGGTGGCCAAAAGTATTGGCACCCCTGCAATTCTGTCAGATAATACTCAGTTTCTTCCTGAAAATGATTGCAATCACAAATTCTTTGGTATTATTATCTTCATTTTATTTTCTTGCAAAGAAAATACACAAAAGAGAATGAAACAAAAATCAAATTATTGATCATTTCACACAAAACTCCAAAAATGGGCCAGACAAAAGTATTGGCACCCTCAGTCTAATGCTTGGTTGCACAACCTTTAGCCAAAATAACTGCGAACAACCGCTTCCGGTAACCATCAATGAGTTTCTTACAATGCTCTGCTGGAATTGTAGACCATTCTTCTTTGGCAAACTGCTCCAGGTCCCTGATATTTGAAGGGTGCCTTCTCCAAACTGCCATTTTGAGATCTCTCCACAGGTGTTCTATGGGATTCAGGTCTGGACTCATTGCTGGCCACCTTAGAAGTCTCCAGTGCTTTCTCTAAAACCATTTTATAGTGCTTTTGGAAGTGTGTTTTGGGTCATTGTCCTGCTGGAAGACCCATGACCTCTGAGGGAGACCCAGGTTTCTCACACTGGGCCCTACATTATGCTGCAAACTTTGTTGGTAGTCTTCAGACTTCATAATGCCATGCACACGGTCAATCAGTCCAGTGCCAGAGGCAGCAAAGCAACCCCAAAACATCAGGGAACCTCCGCCATGTTTGACTGTAGGGACCGTGTTCTTTTCTTTGAATGCCTCTTTTTTTTCCCTGTACACTCTATGTTGATGCTTTTTCCCAAAAAGCTCTACTTTTGTCTCATCTGACCAAAGAACATTCTTCCAAAACGTTTTAGGCTTTCTCAGGTAAGTTTTGGCAAACTCCAGCCTGGCTTTTTTATGTCTCGGGGTAAGAAGTGGGGTCTTCCTGGGTATCCTACCATACAGTCCCTTTTCATTCAGACGCCGACGGATAGTACGGGTTGACACTGTTGTACCCTCGGACTGCAGGGCAGCTTGAACTTGTTTGGATGTTAGTCGAGGTTCTTTATCCACCATCCGCACAATCTTGCGTTGAAATCTCTTGTCAATTTTTCTTTTCCGTCCACATCTAGATAGGTTAGCCACAGTGCCATGGGCTTTACACTTCTTGATGACACTGCGCACGGAAGACACAGGAACATTCAGGTCTTTGGAGATGGACTTGTAGCCTTGAGATTGCTCATGCTTCCTCACAATTTGGTTTCTCAAGTCCTCAGACAGTTCTTTTGTCTTCTTTCTTTTCTCCATGCTCAATGTGGTACACACAAGGACACAGGACAGAGGCTGAGTCAACTTTAATCTGTTAGAACCCTCCTGTTAGTTTTTGCTATCTTGTGTTTTGCGGTCACGTGACTAGCTGCCTATATATTCCAGCTCCGCCCTTCTGGCTTTGCTGGACTTCAGTGTTTTTTGCCTGTCTCTCTAGCCAGGTGCTTCGGTGCCTATCTCTGTCTAGTTTGCTTGGTCCTCTGGACCTCTAGTACTTTTTGTTCAGTTTGTATTTTTGCTCTGCAACAACTTCTGTTAGGAGGATTCCATTTTTTGTCCCAGTCCTTAGCTCTTTTAGGGACCCCTCCCTTTATTCTATAGGTCTCTGTTCAGACTAGCCGAGGACGAAGGCGGGTCTGTTCACAAGGAACAGGCTGCCCGCTACATCGTAGGGATTCAGCTTAGTCTTACTGTAGGGACAGCTTTTCCCTTTCTTTCCTTAGTTTATGTTGCAGATCATAACATAATCCATGTTAACTGGCTGCAAGTGTGATTTAGTTATTGCCAATTGTATCCAATTTGGCTTTAGGACAATTCTTTTTGTGTTTTTTCATTGAAGACAAATTAAATGAAGATAATAAGACCAAAGAATTTGTGATTGCAATCATTTTCAGGAAGAAACTGAGTATTATCTGACAGAATTGCAGGGGTGCCAATACTTTTGGCCACCACTGTATAGGAGCTGAGTACAGGCGGCTGCTGGGGCCCCTGATACCATTACTATGTGGCCCTTACACCTGATATATAGGAGCTGAGTACAGGCGGCTGCCGGGGCCCCTGATACCATTACTATGTGGCCATTACACCTGATATATAGGAGCTGAGTACAGGCGGCTGCTGGGGCCCCTGATACCATTACTATGTGGCCCTTACACCTGATATATAAGGGCTGAGTACAGGCGGCTGCTGGGGCCCCTGATACCATTACTATGTGGCCCTTACACCTGATATATAGGAGCTGAGTACAGGCGGCTGCCGGGGCCCCTGATACCATTACTATGTGGCCCTTACACCTGATATATAGGAGCTGAGTACAGGCGGCTGCTGGGGCCCCTGATACCATTACTATGTGGCCCTTACACCTGATATATAAGGGCTGAGTACAGGCGGCTGCTGGGGCCCCTTATACCATTACTATGTGGCCCTTACACCTGATATAGAGGAGCTGAGTACAGGCGGCTGCTGGGGCCCCTGATACCATTACTATGTGGCCCTTACACCTGATATATAGGAGCTGAGTACAGGCGGCTGCTGGGGCCCCTGATACCATTACTATGTGGCCCTTACACCTGATATATAGGAGCTGAGTACAGGCGGCTGCCGGGGCCCCTGATACCATTACTATGTGGCCCTTACACCTGATATATAGGAGCTGAGTACAGGCGGCTGCTGGGGCCCCTGATACCATTACTATGTGGCCCTTACACCTGATATATAGGAGCTGAGTACAGGCGGCTGCCGGGGCCCCTGATACCATTACACTGGTGCCTTGTTATTAGGTCAATTCCATTATAAAACATTGTATCCGTCATTGTTGAGCTCTGCTGGGACTCTGTATCCCGCCTGCATTGCATAATGGGGCCCCTGAATACTCTGCACATAAGGGCCCATAGCTCTAATTATGTTGTTTGCAATAGTCGCCCTCCTGCCACCCTGTAATATCGGGTCCCTGCCTGGTGTGCCCCCTATGACTTAATGTCCCCCTGTACGACAGAGGGCACATTCACTCTGTCTGGACCATTATAGTCTATGGCCACGTCAGATCATATGCCCGAATCCCGTTCAGGTAAAGGCTGCAGCCACCGCAGCCATGCTGCCTTCAGTGCCCCGCTCCTCCGCCACTGCCATTCCCCCCACCACCCAGAGCCACAGTATATATATATATATATATATATATATATATATATATATATACACTACTCAAAAAATAAAGGGAACCCTTAAACAACAGAATATAACTCCAAGTAAATCAAACTTCTGTGAAATCAAACTGTCCACTTAGGAAGCAACACTGATTGACGATCAATTTCACATGCTGTTGTGCAAATGGAATAGACAATAGATGGAAATTATTGGCAATTATCAAAACACTCTCAATAAAGGAGTGGTTCTGCAGGTGGGGACCACAGACAACATCTCAGTACCAATGCTTTCTGGCTGATGTTTTGGTCACTTTTGAATGTTGGTTGTGCTTTCACACTCGTGGTAGCTTGAGATGGACTCTACAACCCACAGAAGTTGCTCAGGTAGTGCAGCTCTTCCAGGATGGCACATCAATGCGAGCTGTGGAAAGAAGGTTTGCTGTGTCTGTCAGCGTAGTGTCCAGAGGCTGGAGGCACTACCAGGAGACAGGCCAGTACACCAGGAGACGTGGAGGGAGCCGTAGGAGGGCAACAACCCAGCAGCAGGACCGCTACCTCCGCCTTTGTGCAAGGAGGAACAGGAGGATCACTGCCAAAGCCCTGCAAAATGACCTCCAGCTGACCACAAATGTGGATGTGTCTGCAAAAACGGTTAGAAACCAACTCCATAAGGGTGGTATGAGGGCCCGACGTCCACAGATGGGGGTTGTACTCACAGCCCAACACCGTGCAGGACGCTTGGCATTTGCCACAGAACACCAGGATTGGCAAAGTGGCAACTGGCGCCCTGTGCTCTTCACAGATGAAAGCAGGTTCACACTGAGCACATGTGACAGACGTGACAGAGTCTGGAGACACCGTGGAGAACGATCTGCTGCCTGCAACATCCTTCAGCATGACCGGTTTGGCAGTAGGTGAGTAATGGTGTGGGGTGGCATTTCTTTGGAGGGCCGCACAGCCCTCCATGTGCTCGCCAGAGGTAGCCTGACTGCCACTAAGTACTGAGAGGAGATCCTCAGACCCCTTGTGAGACCATATGCTGGTGCGGTTGGCCCTGGGTTCCTCCTAATGCAGGACAATGCCAGACCTCATGTGGCTGGAGTGTGTCAGCAGTTCCTGCAAGATGAAGGCATTGAAGTTATGGACTGGCCCGCCCGTTCCCCAGACCTGAATCCGATTGAGCACATCTGGGACATCATGTCTTGCTCCCTGGGACCCGTTCAAGATCCGGAAGGGAGCGAAACGGCCATCGTCCTCTCTCTCACTCCCCCGCACACCCTTAGGGGTCTCCATCCTATGCCGCCAGACAACATGTACTGTTAGTACTAATAAAGGACATCTTCGGAACTTTTGTTGAGTGCTACCTTTATTTTTGCTTCTGCATTACTAGACTGTTTACTTGGACATGCACCACCATGTATCCGGGAGTTTCATTTCATTGAATGAGAGGTGTATTTAAAGCAGAGGTGGTGCCGGATTTCTTCTCTTTTATTGCTCATTTGACATATATGCATGGTCCCCTCACCCCCCAATCCTGGTATGCGTGTTACCCCTCACCACCCAATCCTGGTATGCGTGGCACCCCTAACCCCCCAAATCCTGGTATGCGTGGTACCCCTCACCGCCCAATCCTGGTATGTGTGGCACTCCTCACCCCCCAATCCTGGTATGTGTGGCACCCCTCACCGCCCAATGTTGGTATGCGTGGTACCCCTCACCCCCAATCGTGGTATGTGTGTTACCCCTCACCCCCCCAATCCTAGTATGCGTGGTACACCTCACCCCACAATCCTGGTATGTGTGGTACCCCTCACCCCCAATCTTGGTATGCGTGGTACCCCTCACCCCCAATCCTGGTATGTGTGGTACCCCTCACCTCCCAATCCTGGTATATGTGGTACCCCTCACCCCCCAATCCTGATATATGCATGGTCCCCTCACCCCACAATCCTGTTATGTGTGGCCCCCTCATCCCTTTCACACTGTACACACATACACAAAAAAAAACAGTTATACTCACCTTTCTTCTCTGTACTCCAGCACTGCTGCGTCCTCTTCTGCCGGAGGCCGAGGGAGAAGTGCGGCGCTGGAGCACCGCGCTTTTCCGCGCCATTTTTCTGAAGACACACTGTAAATGTGTCTTCAGTAAAATGGCGCCGGATAGCGCAATGCGCATGCGTCGATCTGACGCCTTCACTCCGCCCCCGGTCTCCAGCGAAGAGAGGCGCCGCGACAACGCTCCTCCCGGTCAGGTAAGTATGTAAGTATGGCGCCGGAGATCGCGGTATGCGTTCAGTGTCTACGCATCCCGCGATCTCCGGCGCCATACACCTCCTCTTACCTGTAACGGCTGGATGCCTGCTTCTCTCTGGAGCCAGGCTGCGCATCACACATGCGCAGTCTATCGAATCTTCAGACAGAGACACGCATGCCGCCTTATATATACTATGGTAGATCGGCCCACTCAGTTGCACACAGAAGTAGCCACCGGAGCACTGTCTCCTTAAGTCTCTCACTGGTTTATTTGAAGATGCTGCATAAGCCAGTGAAGAGTTAGCAAAAATAAATACGTGCTTTCTGACCTAAGGAAAAACAAAACATAACATGCAGCCGTGTTGCTGTGGGGATCTGCCCGCTCAGGAGAACAACCATCCACTAGTTCAGCTTTTCCTTCTCAGGACACAAAGCGCTGGAGTTCCTCTCTACAGCCCTACTGAACACTGAATGCCTTAGAAGGCCGTCTATATATATCCTAGTCCTCACCCAGGGGTGGAGATATGATGAATGACCTCCCAACCCGTTCTATGGTCGTTCACAAAAACCCAGCCCTTAAAATGGCCGATTAATCCCTCTCAACACATAGTGTGCTGGTGTAAAACTTATGGGTTTCAAATCACTGAAGCTAATAGCCTCAGTGAAACATACCTCCCCTCCAGCACTTTGCCAGTGACTTTGTCACCATGTATATATAATCAGCATACTGTATATATATTATAAGCATACTGTATATATCCTTTTAAAAGCAGAAGTGTTAATAAATTATTTTTATCAGTTAACAAAATGCAGAGTAAAGTTTGATGGATGAACCAAGATCTCAGTAATAATAATTGTATTTTTTTTTTATTAATAATAGGATAGAAGGGAGGGACAAAACCAGGAACAGAATCAGTAGGCAAACTTATAATCAGGAAAACAGCCGGGGTCAGATACCAGGTGATCAGTAACCGCCACGTCTGCGAGCAGTATGAATACCGCGGAGCCTGGTGACAGAGGTGATACTGAGATTGTCCCGGCAGAGATGTAACAGTCAGAAGGCCACCGGTAGATGGTGAAGGTCCTTCTGTACAGCTCCAGCAGTGATGGTGGATCTGCTGGACTTCAGGGAGCTGGATGCGGAGGTTTACCGTCTTTTAGATGTCTCTAGGGGAACGGTGACAACACGCAAATACGCGAGCAGCCCTGGATAATCCACGCCGGCAGGATGATAGGATCCGGCGGAAGATGGAACCTATGAGAAGAGAAGGAAATATAATGTAAGTGATGGGACTCCATATGACATGATACTACTGTGCGGTCACTGTGGCCGGACGGCAGAGGAATCTCATCACACAGAGGTCAGGGATCATCGTCAGCCATCATACATGTGACAATCCCATCTCCGACAGATGACATCTGCTCCACATGAATTATTCTCACTGACGACATCACACAACATGGAGATGACTCTCACACTTACCTCGTCTCTTTTTCCCCTTTTTCCCATTTTCTGATTTTTCGTCATCAGCTGGAAATTCTGATCAGAAAAAAGAAAAAACAACAACTCACTAAAGACATATTGTTATGGGGTCTGCATTGTATCGCTCCTGTATATAGTATATAGATTGTTCTGGTCCTTTCCCCTATAGTCCTGATAATCTGGTATTACACAATAGGGCAGAATAAGTCCTATATACCGGACATGACCTAATATGAGGGGCATTAGATGTGTCACTAATATGGAGCAGTGAGCGCCCTGTGTGCCGCCATGTGGTGCATACCTAATGAGCGATATTCTACTATAGGAGACGATGTCTCATTATGATGACAGAGGTTACTGGATGCAACAATGTATCACAGAATCCATGATAATACTGTACAAAGTTACAGAAATGGAGACACAGTATGGGCCCATGGGCAAAGTAATTGGGATCCATGGAACATAGATAACATAGGAGACCTATTACAGAAAAACCATGTGGAAATATTTCACCGTTGATGATAACATTCACATTGTTTGTGCTATAGACATGTACATACCTGACAATGGGGACGAGGACGGCAAGCTGGTTATAGCATCGTCTCTAGCAGATTCAGGAGAAGATCCTTTCTGCCTGTTAGGAAGAAGAAAAACGTGTCAATCACAAGTAAATTCAGTATAAAAGGGATTGTCTCACTAGAAGAACCCTGACTATAAGGCCTAATAGGACATATGAAAGTCATAGTGGGGAAGTCTCCTGCTCAAAACTACCTTCTATGGAGCAGAGCGGAAAACAACTACCAATAATGGCCGGCATGTAATACTACATCTGTCCCACAATGTGGGCAATACTAACAATGCCTGACCGGCAGCAATTATGGGCTGTTATCTCCAGCGGATTCTGAAGCCAAAAGCTCAATGACCGCTGATCATGTGGCGGTGGATGCTGCATTCGATATGATGGTATTTATGTCCTATATTTGGTGTTGTGCACATATATTAGTCTGGAGCTCCCAGTAATGACTCCACAATCTACTTACATTTCTGAGATGTTTCTGCTGGATGCTGGGGTACACTCTGGAGGGGACTTGATAACGGTGGTACAGAGCTAAATAAGGACAAAAATAAGATATGAAATTCTATTTTTTACTTTTAGAGGTCTTTTTATGTATTCTGGATTTATTGATCACTTACTTTAGAAAGCCTTTTAGAGGATGTTGTAAAATTTTGGAAGAAAAGGCTCTCATTATCCTCACTTGTGTCCTCCTCCTCTGAGACAATAGGCTTGGCTGAATCAGCGTGATCTACAATACATAGGTAATGAAGTGTTATTAGTGGTTGTCAGTATAACACAGTCACCATTTATCACTACTATTAATGGGAACCGATTGTCACATATTATGGAAGATGAGACAAACAGCCGCTTAGTCTAGATGATGTCTTCTACTTACTGATAAATAAGCTGGTGTCCATATCTGACACCAGCCGAGGAATGTACTCTGGCTTCTGACTTAGAAGGTTTTCAAATTCTAAGTCACTCAGGAATGGATAACTCTTGATCTCAAATGCTCCTCCTGGAAAAAGAAAAACAAAAGTGATGCGGACATTGCTAGAGGCTGCTCCATATCTGAACAGTATATCTTAAGTAATGACAAAACCGAAGGAAACAAACTAAAAGTTATATTATGGAGAACTAGAAATAGGCAAGCAGATAGAGGAGTGCTGATCCTCATGGACAGGAGCGATGAGTCCTCGTTGTAAAAAGTGAATATTAATACTAATACAGTATATCAGTTACCTGTCCCAAGTCTTTGTGCAGGATTTGTTCTGAGCAGGTCATTAATGAGGTCCTGAGCATCGGGGGGAGGAGAGCGATCCCAATCCCAAATTATGTCTCCTGTTATATAGAAAATTACAGAAAATAAAACCTCTGTTTTGGACTGTAAGATAAAGTAGAGGAAATAAGTAAATTCATGTAACCAGTCAAAGCAATGATCGGATTATTCTACTTACCAGTGACAATATTTTTATAGAGCTCAGATAGGGAATCCCCATGAAATGGTACATATCCCACCAGAAACTCATGCAGGATGATCCCCATTGACCACCAGTCCGCAGGTCTTCCATAGCCTTTCTTCAGGATGATTTCTGGGGCCATGTAGAGCGGGGTGCCACAGTCCTGGAAACCAACAGAAGATAAAGATAAGAATCGATGAAATGATTATTATGACAAGTTCTCTACATAAAAAGCCAATGACAGAAGATAAAATATCAGTGGAAAAGTTCTCTAGAAATGAAGAACGTAGAGAAGAGACAATAGTGTGATGAGATTTGTAAAGAACCATCTAAGTTCCTGTAAGTGATGCCAACCTCATGGTCCTGGAACTCTCTGGCGATGTCCTCCAATGATTCCTTGTGGGTGTTGGTTTCTGGTATCATGACACCAACTTTTGAAATCCCAAAATCGGCGACTTTAATGTGTCCAGCCGGTGTAATCAGGAGGCTGTGAAAGAGAAGATGGTTTTAGTCTCACAGGCTGTGTGGTAATAAATAACTTCCCCCCTTTATTATACTACAGGGGGCACTTACTTCTCTGGTTTCAGGTCTCTATGCAACACACCATAGCTGTGCAGGTATTCCACAGCAAGTATCGCTTCTGCAAAATACAGACGGGCCAAGGGGACAGATAAAGGACCCCTGGTGCTTAGGAGGGTCCCACAGTCTCCACCTATAGAAGAAAGGAAATATGAGCGGTGAGGGGTTTATACAGCAGATCACCACGATGGATCATGAGAAGTGAGCGGAGACATTGGGGCAGGAGAGAATATATACAGATATAATGTATAGAGCACAGAATATTAGTCTGAGGTCATGGTGAGATGTCGTCCATGTCACTAATAAAGTGATGTCTCATCTCGTCTACAGCTGGCGATACTGACGTGCTCAGTGCGGACATACAGGGAGATCACACACATCAATGACTTTCCATAATATCTATAGTAAATGCTCTGCGGGGATGTAACCGTCCACGGGGACAAGTCCTAATGATATGAGCGGTGATAAGATGTCAGCAGACATGGGCTGAATATAATACATGTACATGTCCTACCTCCTACATACTCCATGACCATACACAGGTGAGATCTAGTAGGGAAGGAGCAGAGCATGGAGGCCACAAAGGGACAGTCAGCGAATGTCAGGATGTCCCTCTCCAGATAGGCCCCTTCCACATGTTTTGGAGTATCCAGGTCCCGCTTGGAAATTTTCTTCATAGCGAAGATCTTCTGTGAGTCTTTATGGTGAACTAAGTGGACGGACCTGGAGAGAAGAAGAAACCATGGTTTATAGTGAATCCTTATTAACAGTCCGTCTATAGAAGTCATTATATGATCTTCTGTTCTAATGTTTAATACCAGAAGTCCGACCATTACTGGAAATCCACATCTAGAAATACATGAAATAATACTACATAGACCATCTATGGGAGGGTCTGCACAATGCCACGTCTGCCAGACCCTCACCCAGGTCACATTATCATCTATGGGAAGTCTGCACAATGCCACGTCTGCCAGACCCTCACCCAGGTCACATTATTACCTGTGGGAAGTCTGCACAATGCCACGTCTGCCGGACACTCACTCAGGTCACATTATCACCTGTGGGAGGTCTGCACAATGCCAAGTCTGCCAGACCCTCACCCAGGTCACATTATCACCTGTGGGAGGTCTGCAAAATGCCACATCTTCCACACCCTCACCCAGGTCACATTGTCACCTATGGATGTCTGCACAATGCTACGCCTGCCATACCCTCACCTAGGTCACATTATCACCTATGGGAAGTCTGCACAATGCCACGTCTGCCGGACCCTCACCCAGGTCACATTATCACCTTTCACCTCAGATCATATCCCTATGATAACACTGAATGGCAGAGCACAGAGGCTGAAGCATTGTCATAGGGAACCCTGAGAAATGTGGCTTATGCCAACTGAAATCTCACCCAAAAGATCCGCTGCTGATCAGCTTAGATGTTTCGTAGTCGCTCATACGCGGCTTTCTCGCCGGGATCAATGATTCCATCAAGTCCTAGAAAAGAAGAAGAAGAAGAAATGATATTAAGATCTAGAAGCTGCTGGAGAAAATCTCCAGATGCAGAAACGTCTCCTCCTATATTATGTCCCAGCTGATGTCACTGATCCGATAGGTGAGCAGAAACCTGCTGACGGATTCCCTATAATATAAACGCTATTATCTAATGCAATAGTGTCATCTCCTCTAATAATAGAGGCGCCCCCTGGTTATATGGGGGATAATACTGGACGGGTCATTTACACCCCGTGATCTGGTGATACACAGACATCTACCTCTATAATACTTACACCGGCAGGTTCTTGGATCTCCGGGATCTCTAAGATTACACTGTCAGGATCCAACAGCTCAGTTGTTTCTAAAATAGCGATAAAATGATGAAGAAATAAAATGTATTAGAGGATATTAATCCTACAGACATAATACAGCAATATAATGGAGAAATGACTATTCTGTATGGAGGACTATGTGGGGCCATTATTCTTTATGGAGGACTATGTGGGGCCCATTATTCTGTATGGAGGGCTATGTGGGGCCATTATTCTGTATGGAGGACTATGTGGGGCCATTATTCTGTATGGAGGACTATGTGGGGCCCATTATACTGTATGGAGGACTATGTGGGGCCCATTATTTTGTATGGAGGGCTATGTGGGGCCCATTATTCTGTATGGAGGACTATGTGGGGCCATTATTCTGTATGGAGGACTATGTGGGGCCCATTATACTGTATGGAGGACTATGTGGGGCCCATTATTTTGTATGGAGGGCTATGTGGTGCCCATTATTCTGTATGGAGGGCTATGTGGGGCCCATTATACTGTATGGAGGACTATGTGGGGCCAATTATACTGTATAGAGGACTATGTGGGGCCCATTATTCTGAATGGAGGGCTATGTGGTGCCCATTATACTGTATGGAGGGCTATGTGGGGCCCATTATTCTGTATGGAGGACTATGTGGGGCCCATTATACTGTATGGAGGACTATGTGGGGCCCATTATTCTGTATGGAGGACTATGTGGGGCCATTATTCTGTATGGAGGACTATGTGGGGCCCATTATACTGTATGGAGGACTATGTGGGGCCCATTATTCTGTATGGAGGGCTATGTGGTGCCCATTATTCTGTATGGAGGGCTATGTGGGGCCCATTATACTGTATGGAGGACTATGTGGGGCCAATTATACTGTATAGAGGACTATGTGGGGCCCATTATTCTGTATGGAGGGCTATGTGGTGTTCATTATACTGTATGGAGGGCTATGTGGGGCCCATTATTCTGTATGGAGGACTATGTGGGGCCCATTATTCTGTATGGAGGGCTATGTGGGGCCATTATACTGTATGGAGGACTATGTGGTGCCCATTATTCTGTATGGAGGGCTATGTAGGGCCCCTTATTCTGTATGGAGGACTATGTGGGGCCCATTATTCTGTATGGAGGACTATGTGGGGCCATTATTCTGTATGGAGGACTATGTGGGGCCCATTATACTGTATGGAGGACTATGTGGGGCCCATTATTCTGTATGGAGGGCTATGTGGTGCCCATTATTCTGTATGGAGGGCTATGTGGGGCCCATTATACTGTATGGAGGACTATGTGGGGCCAATTATACTGTATAGAGGACTATGTGGGGCCCATTATTCTGAATGGAGGGCTATGTGGTGCCCATTATACTGTATGGAGGGCTATGTGGGGCCCATTATTCTGTATGGAGGACTATGTGGGGCCCATTATACTGTATGGAGGACTATGTGGGGCCCATTATTCTGTATGGAGGACTATGTGGGGCCATTATTCTGTATGGAGGACTATGTGGGGCCCATTATACTGTATGGAGGACTATGTGGGGCCCATTATTCTGTATGGAGGGCTATGTGGTGCCCATTATTCTGTATGGAGGGCTATGTGGGGCCCATTATACTGTATGGAGGACTATGTGGGGCCAATTATACTGTATAGAGGACTATGTGGGGCCCATTATTCTGAATGGAGGGCTATGTGGTGTTCATTATACTGTATGGAGGGCTATGTGGGGCCCATTATTCTGTATGGAGGACTATGTGGGGCCCATTATACTGTATGGAGGACTATGTGGGGCCCGTTATACTGTATAGAGGACTATGTGGGGCCCATTATTCTGAATGGAGGGCTATGTGGTGCCCATTATAATGTATGGAGGGCTATGTGGGGCCCATTATTCTGTATGGAGCACTATGTTGAGCCCATTATTCTGTATGGAGGGCTATGTGGTGCCCATAGTACTGTATGGAGGGCTATGTGGGGCCCATTATTCTGTATGAAGGACTATGTGGGGCCCATTATACTGTATTGAGGACTATGTGGGACCCATTATAATGCAAGGAGGACGGACTATGTGGTCCCATTATACTGTATGGAGGACTATGTGGGGCCCATTATACTGTATGGAAGACTATGTGGGGCCATTATACTGTATAGAAGACTATGTGGTCCCATTATACTGTATGGAGGACTATGTGGGGCCATTATACTGTATGGAGCACTATGTGGAGCCCATTATTCTGTATGGAGGACTATGTGGTGCCCATTATACTGTATAGAGGACTATGTGGGGCCCATTATTCTGTATGGAGGACTATGTGGGGCCCATTATTCCGTATGGAGGACTATGTGGGCCCATTATTCTTTATGGAGGACTATGTGGGGTCATTATTCTGCATGGAGGACTATGTGTTACCCATTATACTGTATGGAGGACTATGTGGGGCCTATTATTCTCTATGGAGGACTATGTGGGGCCCATAATACTTTATGGAGGACTATGTCGGCCCATAATATTGTATGGAGGACTATGTGGGGCCTATTATTCTCTATGAAGGACTATGTGGGGCCCTTTATACTGTATGGTGGACTATGTGGGGCCCATAATACTGTATGGAGGACTATGTGGAGCCCATTATTCTCTATGGAGGACTATGTGGGGCCCATTATTCTGTATGGAGCACTATGTGGGGCCCATTATACTGTATGGAGGACTATCTGGGGCCTATTATTCTCTATGGAGAACTATGTGGGGCCCTTTATACTCTACGGTGGACGATGTGGGGCCCATAATACTGTATGGAGGACTATGTGTGGCCCATTATTCTCTATGGAGGACTATGTGGGGCTCATTATTCTGTATGGAGGACTATGTGGGGCCCATTATTCTGTATGGAGGATTATGTGGGGTCAATTATCCTGTATGGAAGACTATGTGGGGCCATTATATTGTGTGGAGGACTGTGTGGGGCCATTATTCTGTATGCAGCACTATGTGGGGCCATTATTCCGTAAGGAGGACTGTGTGGGGCCATTATTCTTTATGGAGTACTATGTGGGGCCATTATTCTTTATGGAGTACTATGTGGGGCCATTATATTGTATGGAGGACTATGTGGGGCCATCATTCTGTATGGAGGACTATGTGAGGCCTATTATTCTGTACGGTGGAATATGTGGGGTCCATTATTCTGTATGGAGGACTATGTGGGGCCCATTATTCCGTATGGAGGACTATGTGGTGCCCATTATACTGTATGGAGTACTATGTGGTGCCCATTATACTGTGTGCCGGACTATGTGGGGCCCATTATTCTGCATGGAGGGCTATCTGGGGCACATTATTCTGTATGGATGACTTTGTGGGACCCATTATTCTGTATGGAGGACTATCTGGGGCCCATTATTCTGCATGGAGGACTTTGTGGGGCCGATTATTCTGTTTGGAGGACTTTGTGGGGCCCATTATTCTGTATGGAGGACTATGTGGGGCATTATTCTGCATGGAGGACTATGTGGGGCCCATTATTCTGTATGGAGGACTATGTGGGGCCCATTATTCTGCATGGAGCACTATGTGGGGCCAATTATACTGCATGGAGCACTATGTGGGGCCCATTATTCTGCATGGAGGGCTATCTGGGGCACATTATTCTGTATATATGACTTTGTGGGACCCATTATTCTGTATGGAGGACTATCTGGGGCCCATTATTCTGTATGGAGGACTTTGTGGGGCCGATTATTCTGTTTGGAGGACTTTGTGGGGCCCATTATTCTGTATGGAGGACTATGTGGGGCATTATTCTGTATGGAGGACTATGTGGGGCCCATTATTCTGTATGGAGGACTATGTGGGGCCCATTATTCTGCATGGAGCACTATGTGGGGCCCATTATTCTGCATGGAGGACTATGTGGGACCCATTATTCATTATGGAGGACTTTGTGGTACCCAGTATACTGATTGGCTCGTGACTTTTTCCAAGTTTTTCATTTTGGCTCTCTGTATGTTTGATTAGAGAGTGGAAAGAGTAAATGTGAAATGATCCCCTGTTCTCTATAATATCCGTATTTTTCCTGTAGAAGGTTGTGTGATCGGCTCACCTGTAGTCAGATCGCTGCTCGGCCCCGGCTGACTCGTATTAGGGTCAGGGGTTTCTGGGGTCACATTTTGCTCATCTTCGGTGTCGCCTTCTGGTGTCTCCTGATTGATAGAATATATAGAATTAACACGATGAACCTTCCACTAAATCACCAAATCCACAAATCAGGAAGGACTGAACCTGCATTTACAGACACACCAACTGTAACTATACAGATCAAACGCCATCATGAGGACTTTTCTCAGATAAAATGGATTAAGATGAGGTAACATTGCAAAAACATTAATATGGATAATAGAGGGAGACAGAGGCGGAAATACAGACTTCCCACCACTGAGCTGTGACTACATCAGCAGAATACAGACTGCCATCAGCAGAGACAGGCGGCCATATTACCTCCTGTGCTTGCCAGGAGCTGACAGGGAGGCCGATAAGATCTAACACCAGATCTTCTGATATCTGGCTGGTGATCTGGAGAAGATCAGAAAACAAGGACGTGTGATAGAGAAGATGATGGATCCTTACCGGGCGTTCCGATGAGCGGGCCGGACCTTCCAGTACACACAGGACTTTTTCGGCCAGTTCTTTAACAAAAGACAAATCTCTATATTGAGATCTTTTTTCAGCCTAAAAAAAAGAAAAGAAACACAAATGAAAAATCTCGAGATGAGAAAGATCACAATGAAGGCCGCCATTGTATCTGACATCTGCTCCTCTCTGCAGATACATTGACTACATATCTGGGGTCTTGTCCTGTCTTATATTGGAAGAAAGAAGAAGCTTCTATCCCACCGTTATTATCCATTATTGTGGAGAAGATTTGTGCGGAGCGTCCACCATTTACCTGCTGTAGTAATGTCCTGATGTTCCATAGCGAGAAACTGCAAGTGCTCAGTCACTATGGAGCCAACAACGGCAGCCATGACCCTGTGTAGATTGTACACAGTGACTGTGAGCTCTGATGTCATAATGGCCGACCATCACTAGTGATGTCATCATGGAATCTTGTGATGGAATCTTATAGCGGCTGCTCTGCACAAATACATGCTGCCAAGCAATATTTAAAGTGTGTGGGGGCTCATGCTGTATATAGGGGGCTATGTGAGGGCTCAGCTATTTATAGTGGGCTATGTGAGGGCTCATACTGTATATAGAGGGCTATGTGAGAGCTAGGCTGTATATAGTGAGCTATGTGAGGGCTCATACTCTAAATAGGATTCTGTGTGTGAGCTCATACTGTACATTGGTGCTATGTATGGGCTCTTACTGTATAAAGGGTGCTGTGTGTGGGCTCTTACTGTATATAGGGTATGTGTGTGGGCTCTTACTGTATGTAGGGGGATGCCAGCACACTTAATTCTGCTCAATAATAAGTGATACAGTTAATAATATAAAATATAATTAATATGTTAATATTGAGCAGAATTAATTTCAGCCTATTGATTCGGCCTACACAACAGTCACATTTCTCATTTGGCCCCTCAGTGATATTACTTTCCCACCCCTGCTCTATTATGTATAGCGCTCTGTTATGTGTAGTGCACTTGAGCATCTGCATGTTAATCGAATGACTTATCACATGATCTATCAAAGGGAATTATGTGCCATGTCATGTGACACATCGGGTGCTGTGGCCCCACACCTCCTAAACTGCCCAGGGCCCTGGCTACTCTTAATCAGCCCCTGCTTCTATCCCACCATTATTATCCATTATTGAGAAGTTTTATGCGGAGCGTCCGCCACTTACCTGCTGTAGTAATGTCCTGATGTTCTGAGGTAAATCCGTCAGATACTCTGAGGTGAGATGACCTCGGTGGTATTTGGTCAGGCAGTCCCTTACAAGCTCCACCACCAGCCGGTGAGTGAAGCTGAGGACGCCATCGGGTGGTTGAAGCACAATCTCAGGGCGATTGGTGGTAAGAATCTCCCATAGAGCTTCTACTTGAAGATTGTCCAAAGGTAATTCAGCCATAGAAGCTGCAAGTGCGATCAGTCACTATATATAATAGCGAGAAACTGCAAGTGCGCTCAGTCACTATGGAATAGCGAGAAAGTGCAAGTGCGCTCAGTCACTATGAAGCCAACAAAGGCAGCCGCGACCCTGTGTACATTGTATATATAGTGACTGTGAGCTGTGATGTCATAATGCCCGACCATGACCTGTGATGTCATCATGGAATCTTGTGATGGAATCTTCAAGGAGTGGCTCTACAAACATACTTGCTGCCTAGCAATATGCTTTTTTGGCCGTACTGTTTTATTTCCAAATACAACACAACCAGGATAAGGGAATTTTCACACGTTGCGTTTTTGCAGCATTTTTTTCCACACCAAAAACCAGGTTGTACTCAGGAAAAACACTGCATACAATCCACACTTATTTGCTGTGTTTTTGCAGTGTTTATACTTGTGTTGTTTTTTTTTTTCATTCATTTGAATGGGTGAAAAATGCTGCAAAACCCCTGAAAGAATTAACATCCTGCAAATTTAAAATAAAAAAAAGGAAAAAAACGCAGCATGTGAATGAGACTTTAGAAATCTCATTCACTAAGCTGGTACTGTAAAACGCAATGTTTTAGCAGCAGAAAAATAACCCTGAAAAAAATGCCACTTGTGAACATTCCCCAAAGATATAATAGTCATATTATGGGAAATATTGTGTATATTTATTCCTCGCGTGTCTTTTTTTTACCAAATAACATTTACCTCATTGGTTGGAGAGTTTACTATTAACAACTGTGACAAATATTGAAGAATTAATGATAAGTGACCCAAGTGATCAATCATTTACGTCATTAATGGTGATGAGCGAGCACTAAAATGCTCGGGTGCTCGTTGCTCGGGTCGAGCACATTGGAATACTCGGGTGCTCGACCCGAGTAACGAGCCCATTGTAAGTCTATGGGAAACTCGAGCATTTTTCAGGCGGCTCTCCCCGGCGGTCTACAGAGGGCCTAAAAATTGCCCAAATCGATGGGAATAATGCTCAAACGACATGGTAACAGCATGGGGAAGACCCCTGGAAGCATCTATGACTCCCAGATCACTGCTGTCAACAACGTGGTCAGAGGTATTACGCCACTTTTACGGACTCACAATAAAACTTACAAAAACGAAACCAAAATGGATTTTCCTGGGAAATATGTTAAGGAACATCCTTTCCAGGGTAATGACTTGTATATAAGGCAAAATAAATAACCGAAAACAAAAATTCTCCTCCACACCTTGGGCTATGTTCACTCGTAGCGTTTTTGATGCGTTTTTACACTTTTGCATTGCTTTTAACCAACACAAATGTATTCAGCTGGGAATGTCATTTTAACATTTTACAACATTATCTGGCCATGTGGTGTGTGACACATCATCAGACACATGCATACAGTGCTGAAAAGACGTGGGAACAGCATGGGGAAGACCTCTGGAAGCATCTCTGACTCCCAGGTCACTGCCTAAAAGTGTGCCCATCATAAGAGATGCTTGGCACATGCGAAGATGCCTCCCGCCATGCACCTGTCGTTGCAGACTTGCAACAATCACCGTCCACGTCCTTGTCCCACTGCAGCGTTCACTTGTCCCTTCTCCATTCCTTGGAATGCAAGCGCAAGTATGCAGGTAGCCACCCACCTACCCACCCACAGGCTGCAATACTATACTGCCAAATTTTTGACAGCTGCTTGCACTTGAAATGTAGCCTTTTAGGCTCGTGGAGGCGGAAGTTTTTCATAACCTCATGCCGGCGGCGGCTGGGTGTCCATACTCGGTCCCCAGCCGCCAATATATTTCCCAGTATCGCCTCTGCCTTCCACAAGCACGGGTCCCACAACATTACCCGTGCCCCCCCAGTGCACTTACTGGGAACGACCGCCTAACCAAACACATGTGGACAGGTGAATGTGGCCAGGGACGGTACGGAGCCAGTCCGCAACTTTTTTTTGCTGACAGTTGTATTTAGCTCGGTGAAAGGACTGGCATAGAGGGAAACCGTATCTACCCTGGGTGTCATTTCTCCCAGGAAGTCCTGTAATTGAGCTTGTTGCAGAAGCAATGGCAGCCCGTCCAACATCAACTCGCACTTGTCGGTGGTGCTTTGACACACACACATCTTTCTTTGCGCATTTAATTTCTTGAATACAGAGTTGGACAATGGCCTGATCTGTAATGCATTTTGAGAAATAACATGCATAAGCATGGCCGATCAACATTAAAAAAGCAGCCACAGAGTGTCCGGAAACCTTCCCCCACACTTTTATTAGCCAGGGCTGCTTTTCGGCAGGGTTGGACGGGCCCACCAGAGAGGGAAACCGTATCTACCCCGGCTGTCAGTTCTCCGTCACCAGGTTCCGCCCATTGTCACACACGACCATGCCTGGCTGTATGTTCAGCGGTGAGAGCCACAGATCAGGCTGCTGTGTTACAGCTTTCAACAACTCTGCAGCGCTGGGCGGTTTGTCACCTAAGCATTAAGCATGTTATCTTCAGCACAGCCTGTTGCCGCTTGGCCAAGGCAGTGCTGCAGTTCTGTCAGCTTGTGACTGATGTGGTCATTTCGGAGATGGAGGAGGAGGTGCATGAGCTGAACAATGTGATTACATTGAGGTTAAATTGCTTTTTATACTAAAGAAATATCCTATTGTTTTGTTTACGTTATTTTTTAAGACAAATGCGTTCACCGGGAAATGTCATTTTAACATTTTACAACCTTATCTGGCAATGTGGTGTGTGACACATCATCAGACACATCCTGTTTTATTTATGATGGAGGGACTCTGAAAGTCATAAAGCCTATTTTTATAGGGACATCAGATGGCCCTTACTATTCTTAAAAGGCCAGCAGTCTGCCCTAGCTATTGTTAGAGAGCCATCAGCCGGCTATGCTTTGTTGTTCCCATTATTAACAAGTGGGTCTCCTATACTGTTATTGCGTATCCAGGGCTGCTTTTCGGCAGGGTTGGACGGGCCCACCAGAGAACCGGAGACTCCTCCGGCGGGCCCTGGCTTCTCCTTCAGGAGAGTTCATAGTGCCGAGGTGAGGCCATGATGATGATAGAGGCCACCATCTTCTTAGTTTTCTGTTACTTGGAATGTAAGTGCAAGTATGCAGCCAGCCACCCACCCACCCACAGGTCGCAACACTAAACTGCCAGATTTGTGGGCAGCTGCTTGCACTTGAAATATGGGTTTTTAAGCTCATGGAGGCGGAAGCTGTCCACAATCTTATGGCGGTGGCGACTGGGTATCCATACTCGGTCCCCAGCCGCCATTATTTTTCCCGGTATCGTCTCCGCCTTCCACAAGCATGGGTCCCACAACATTACCCATGCCCTCCCCAGTGGAAGGACCGCCTAACCACAAACACGTGGACAGGTGAATGTGGCCAGGGACGGTATGGAGCCAGTCCACAACTTTTTTTGCTGAGAGTTGTATTTAGCTCAGTGAAAAGACTGGCATAGAGGGAAACCGTATCTACCCTGCATGTCATTTCTCCCAGGAAGTCCTCTAAAGCTGCTTGCACTTGAAATGTGGCCTGAATATTACTGCTGGTACTTTTCTGTGGGAATTTGCTTGCCTCCTACCAGCCTGGAATATTTCCAGTAAACTATGGTACGACGCCATGGTATTAGCACTGCCCCAGTACCAGTAGCGAAGCCTTCCCCAATTTCCTTCTCAGGAATTTTATTTGGTAGACTGAGTGGCTGCCCAAATACATTTTCTCACAAAGGAGCTGAAGATAGCGTGGCAGTAGGTGCAAGTTTCTCCAGCCTGTTAGATATTAGAGGGTGAATGGCAGCATTGGATCAGTGGTTAGCACTGAAGACTTGTAGCACTGGGATCCTGGGTTTAAATCCCAGCAAGGTCAACATCTGCAAGGACTTTGTATGTTCTCCCCGTGTTTGCGTGTGTTTCCTCCTCAGTAAAAAAGCAGCCATAGAGTGTCCGGGAACCTTCCCACACACTTTTCTTAGGACTGCTTTTCGGCAGGGTTGGACGGTCCCAGCAGAGAATCCTCTGGTGTGCCTTGGCTTCTACCTCAGGAGAGTTCATGATAGCGCTAACTTTGCAGCTGCTATGGGGCTCTTGAGCAGGTGAGAAAGGTCAGAATCAAATCCTCTGGTGGGCGCAATGTTTTTCAATCTGAAACAGCTTATCAGTGGGAGTTGTATTTCACCACAGCCATATTCTTTAGCTCGGTGAAAGGACTGGCATAGAGGGAAACCGTATCTACCCCGGCTGTCAGTTCTCCGTCACCAGATTCCACCCATTGTCACACACGACCATGCCTGGCTGTATGTTCAGCGGTGAGAGCCACAGATCAGGCTGCTGTGTTACAGCTTTCAACAACTCTGCAGAGCTGGGCGGTTTATCACCTAAGCATTAAGCATGTTATCTTCAGCACAGCCTGTTGCCGTTTGGCCAAGGCAGTGCTGCAGTGCTGTCAGCTTGTGACTGATGTGGTCATTTCGGAGATGGAGGAGGAGGTGCAGGAGCTGAACAATGTGATTACATTGAGGTTAAATTGGTGACGCTGCTTTTTATACTAAAGAAATATCCTATTGTTTTGTTTACGTTATTTTTTAAGACAAATGCATTCACTGGGAAATGTCATGTGGTGTGTGACACATCATCAGACACATCCTGTTTTATTTATGATGGAGGGACTCTGAAAGTCATAAAGCCTATTTTTATAGGGACATCAGATGGCCCTCACTATTCTTAAAAGGTCAGCAGTCTGCCCTAGCTATTGTTAGACAGCCATCAGCCGGTTATGCTTTGTTGTTCCCATTATTAACAAGTGGGTCTCCTATACTGTTTTTGCGTATCCAGTGACTGCAAGGGCTGCCAAAAATTTGGACACAACCCAATACCCCTTTGAAGAGACATAGAGGAGGGTCTCAGTAAAAAAAATGTTCCCATTATAAAGGTGCAGGTCTCCTATAGTGGTAATGCCCATGCTGTGACTGCAAGGGCTGACCAATTTTAGGAAAAAGCCCACTAAGAATTTAAAGACACACAGAGCAGGGCCACAGTAACAAGGTACGACATGTTCCCATTAGAAAGGAGAGGGTCTGCTATACAGTTATAGGGTATGCAGTGAGTCCAACGGCTGAAAAATTTTAAGAAATACCCTACAAAGAATTTAAAGACACACAGAGCAGGGCCACAGTAACAAGGTACGAAATGTTCCCATTAGAAAGGAGAGGGTCTGCTATAAAGTTGTAGGGTATGCAGTGAGTCCAACGGCTGACCAATTTTAGGAAAAACCCCACTAAGAATTTAAAGACACACAGAGCAGGGCCACAGTAACAAGGTACGACATGATCCCATTAGAAAGGAGAGGGTTTGCTATACCGTTATAGGGTATGCAGTGAGTCCAACGGCTGACCAGTTTTAGGAAAAACCCCACTAAGAATTTAAAGACACACAGAGCAGGGCCACAGTAATGACAATTTCCCATTAGAAAGGAGAGAGTCTCCCATAGTGTTGGCCTATGCAGTGAATGCAAGAGCTGCCAAAAATTTGGAGGCACTTCAATGCCCCTTGGAAGAGACGTGGAGGAGGGCCTCATAAAAAATGTTCCCATTAGAAAGCAGCGGGCCTCCTATACTTGTAATGCCCATGCACTAAGTGTATGGGCTGACAAACATTTACCCCTGGGGGGTATACATGAACATACTGTATAAAAAAAATTTTTTACGGGCATCATAAACACCCTTTAAAAAAATTATGTGGGTGTTGCATCACGGACCACGTTCACCCTGGTGATATGGTGGTGGAGGATGAAGAGAAGGAGGAGGACAAGAGCAAATAGCCAAAATCAGTAAGTGTATACCCATGTGTGGGTGTAAAAAGGTGCATGGCAATACATCTCCCAAGAAAAGACACTGGATTGAAGTTTATGTTACGCTGCTATCATTTGGTGGTGATGAGAAGTCTGGCCCAATCCACCCCTTGTTCATTTTTATAAGAGTCAGCCTGTCAGCATTTTCAGTTGACAGGCAGATGCGCTTATCAGTTATAATTCCACCAGCGGCACTAAAAACCCGCTCTGATAAAACGCTGGCGACAGGGCAGGCCAGGCCAGGACCTCCAAGTCATAGAGAGCCAGTTCATTCCACGTATCCAGCTTGGATACCCAATAATTATAAGGCACAGAGGAATCACGGAGGACGTTGGTACGGTCGGCAAGGTACTCCCTCAGCATCTTCCCAAACTTTGCACTCCTTGTGATAGTACCCCGCGCTTCAGGGCCTGTGCGATGGGAGGGTCTGAGAAAACTCTCCCAGAACTTTGACAGTGTTCCGCTGCCTCTGCTGGATTGAAGTTGTGTCTCTCTCGCCTGTGCTCCTTGGTTGTCCAACAAAGTGTGCCCTCTGCCCCCAGCGTTTTCAGATGGGAATTTTCTTAATAGTTCCGCAACAAGGGCCTTCTGGTACTGCCCCATTTTTGTACACCTGTCTGCCTCAGGAATAACAGATATAAAGTTCTCCTTGTAGCGTGGGTCTAGAAGTGTCACCAACCAGTAATGACTGTCACCCAAAATTTTGAGAACGCGAGGGTCATGGGAAAGGCAGCGTAACATAAACTCAGCCATGCGTGCCAGACTACTAACAGGCAAGACTTCAGTGTCCTCACCAAGAGGATGACTGACCATGCTCTCCTCCTCCTCCTCTCTGTCCTCTGGCCATCCACGCTGAACAGACGGTATGACAGCTGTGCAGGTAGTACCATCTATAGTGCATGAAACTAGCTCCTGTCCTTCCTACTCCTCTTCCTCATTGTCACCCAATCTACGTTGGGATGAGATGAGGCTGGGCTGTGTGTAATCACCCTGTATGGTTCCTTGCTCCATCTCATCATGCTCTGCCTGCAATGCATCCTCTTTGATTGTGAGCAGAGAGCGTTTCAGAAGACAGAGAAGTGGGATGGTGACGCTAATTGTGATGTCATCGCCGCTCACCATCTTGGTGGAGTCCTCAAAGTTTTGGAGGATGGTACATATGTCTGACATCCATGTCCACTCCTGAGGTCTTATGTGTGCAGTCTGAACTGAATACCGACGGCCTTGTTGATGCTGGTAGTCAACAACTGCCCTCTTCTGCTCACAATTCCTTCCCAACATCTGCAGTGTAGAGTTCCAACGCGTGGGGACATCACACAGCAGTCTGTGAGCCGGTAGCTGCAAACGCTGCTGAAGCACTGCAAGGGCGGCGGAAGCTGTAGCTGACTTTCTAAAATGGGCACACTGGTGGCGTACTTTAACAAACAGATCTGGCAGCTCCGGGTAGGATTTGAGAAACCGCTGAACCACGAGGTTAAGCACATGGGCCAGGCATGGTACGTGTGTGAGCTCGCCTCGCCTCAGAGCCGCCACCAGGTTCCTGCCATTGTCACACATGACCATGCCTGGCTGAAGATTCAGCGGTGTGAGCCACAGATCTGCCTGCTCTTTCAGAGCTGTCCACAACTCTTCAGCATTGTGGGTCTTTTCACCCAAGCATATTAGCTTCAGCACAGCCTGTTGCAGCTTGGCCGAGGCAGTGCTGCAGTGCTTCCAGCTTGTGACTGATGTGGTCATTTCGGAGATGGAGGCTGAAGAGGAGGAGGAGGCTAAGGAGGATGAGGTGCAGAAGCTGTAGACCGTGGGGGCAACGCTGATTGACCTAGGGCCCGCAATCCTTGGCGTCGGTAGGACGTGTTCCGTCCCAAGGTCCGACTGGGTCCTGGCTTCCACTATGTTAACCCAGTGTGCCACCAGCGAGATGTACCGTCCCTGCCCACAAGCACTTGTGGATGATATGCATCTCCTGCTTTAACAGACACAAGAGAGGACAAATCTTGCCAAGTAGCTGAGTATGTCTTCTGAATAGCCAAAACTGCACGGTAGAAAGGCATGGGTTGTTTCTCTGGGTCTGGCAATTGGTTGCAGAGTGTCATGGCTTGAGTCGGTGTGAATTTTACATACATGATAGGTTCTGGTTTGCCAAGAGCAGGTGGTGGTATGATAGGCTTAAGGGTTAAATTAGATGGTGGTCTAGGTAGGCTTGGCAGCAACTTTTCTTCATCCACATCATTTTTAATTGGTACTGGTGTGATGGGAGTCACATGTGTTTGACAAGCATCTTTCATTGCCCTTGCAGTGTCAGTCTGTTTACTGACTAGACATATCTCGGTTAGATGGCAAGAAGGCTTAGAGGCCTCTTCTATCACTGTCTGTACTAGCTCCCTTGCACATGCTCTGACTGGGTATCCAAAGATACCGGAGCTAATTAAAGGAAGTGCTATAGTCTTAATGCCAGCAGTCTTGTTTGCAATGTCTAATGCTGCGTGTACAGTCTGGCACAAGAGCCGTGCACTATTATCTGGATAGGAAGGGTCATAGATGGGCCCCACTGCATGAATAATAGTGTTACAGGGTAAATCGCCTGATTCGGTAACTGTGACCATTGCTGGCTGGAAAGGACCATGTCGTCATACAATATTATCACTTTCCCTTTGAATACTGTCTCCCCCTGCCATGACAATATCTCTAGCCAGGCCACCCCTGTGCTGCAGGTGGCTATTGGTAGCATTCACTATAGCATCCACCCGCTGAGTGACCATGTTCCCTACACCCACAGAGATTAGTACCCCAGCCCCTGTCTGACACTGGGCAATCATTTTCTCAAAAATAGGATCCCAGTCCTCTGGGGGGCCCGACACAAAGCTGCCATTATCCACATGTTGATATGATGGGGCAACAGATGGAGCCCCTTCACCTGAATGAGAGACAGGTGATGTAAGAGCTGGGAACATTGGTGTCGGAGGTGGGGAAGATGCTGAGGTAGATTGCTGAGGTGGGGTGTAATATTGTCCTTGCATAGTCACAACCGGATATATAGAAACTGGTGGAGAAACTAATTGGGCATTAGGCTTTGGAATATCTGTCGTCTCATTGTTATCAGGCCTTCCGGGTGGAGTAAGATGGCCGCCACAGAAAGTACCTGTGGGTGGGACTTCCTTTGAGTCATGCATTCCAAAGGTGGGAGGGCACCTGGGTGGTGTGTCTGTCCAAGAGCAGTCAAGAGAAGGCGCTGTGGCTACAAAGTCAGTGGGGAGGGGGGATGGTCTATGAACTCCACAATGTAAACCATTGTCCCCAGAGTCTAAAGTTTGCACATCACTCCTAGAACATGTCCACCCCCTGAGGCCATTATAAGGTGGTGGCTCAACAGTTTTCAAAGCAACATTAAAAACATGGTTCTTAACATACATGTAATATACATCATCATTATCATCTGTTCTCTCTTCCTCTTCCCATCCCTCTTTTGCTATGTCATTTGCCATAGCCACAGATAATAAACCTGTTTCCTCTAGTTTACCCTTTTTTTTTTTTTTTCTTTAAAGCTATTTTCCACAGCCCCCGCTGAAGTCTTCCCCTCCTATTCATTCCTACAATGTCCATTAACTGTTTAACCCTAGCAACATACTTAAACCCCTTCCCTGTCAGCTACCAGTGTTTGAGCCGTATAGCTGTTATTCGACACCAACTTTCTTTGTGAACAGTCTCAAGAATTTATGCATGGCTGACGAACGTTGACACAATACAAACAGAAAGACGGACCAGACAAAGTGAATTCTTGTGTCAGTATGACTCAATGAAACAGAATAATCTCCTTATTAATAACCGCAGATACTAGCTGGCCAGCCTAGCTTCTGTTTCCTACCCTCGTGCGTTCTATCTTCCAAGAACAGGATGTTTTTTTAGGGAGCGATACAGAACTGCAAAACTTTCTTTTTTTTTTTTAAACCTTCCTCACATCATCCCCCCTACGTTCTCTCAAGAACAGGAGGTATATGGAAATGCAATGTGGGATTCCATCCAGGAGAATACTCCGTTCACAAGTCACACACGACAGCTCATCCACTAAGTCAGTCTCAAACACAAACAAATTAGAATAAGCAAAGGTTACAGTGGATTGGAATGTGAGTGGGTTTCGATAACACCAGCAGGGTCACCCCTATCCCCACTTAAGGATTACCACAACAGACCGACTCGTGCCCTCTGCTAATCTATGAACGACTGGAAACACAAGCAAGTCTGTAATTACAGTGTAATTAACTAGAGTTACCGTGTAAGGGGGGTGATCAGGCCCATCCAGTCATCCACGATCCACAGCTGGACACCTTCATTCGGTCTGCCCTGGTGTGGTGCCCGTGTGGTGCCCCATGTTGGGCGCCAATTGTGGAAGTGAGGTTCAAAGGACCCCAACCCTTTGCTTATCCCTTGCCAAATTAAATTATTCAAGTGTATACGTGAAGCTTTGATATCGGACAGACAGAGTCAGATACTGAACTTCTCTTGAAGAGAAATGGCGCAGGAAAGATGTGTTTATTATTCCAGCATAACATATATATGTTCAGTATGGAGGAAAGTCCCAATAGGGTGTTGCCCTGAGGCAATTGAGCAATCACAGTGGTCTCTGGCCCATGGTATAGATAAGTCTCATTATCTTGTCCTATGGGGTTAAATGTTTCCTCCCCAGATATTCTCCTCATTCCTCAGGATATTCTCTTGGGAGGTGTCATGTTGAATCCTTTGTCTCGTCTCCTTCTTGTAAACAATTTGAAAGTCCACCTCTATAACCAGCTCCAACTAATCCTTTCAGGATATTTATATAGTGACACACGAGTACAGATATCTGATATAAATATATATCAAGGTTTTCATAATATATATTAAAGTGAGGGTATATATGACTAAATGATATCCAATATAACAGATATATGCAAAACAAGATTCATAACATATAACAGAATATAAGTATAGATATTTAGTATACATCAGAGTTTCATATAATGTTTTTTAGTAGATTTTAGAATCTTATCTTTAACACACTTATCCACGTCTCCGTGGTTAGGTGGACTTTACCGGTAACTGCATTGTTGAGAGCACGGCTAATGTTTTGGGACACGTGCTTGTGTAATGCGGGGACGGCACACCGGGAGAAATAGTGGTGGCTGGGGACCGAGTACCGAGGGTCGGCCGCCGCCATCAGGATGCGGAATGCTTCCGCCTCCACGAGCCTAAAAGGCAACATTTCGAGCACAAGCAGTCGTGAAATGTGAGAATTTAGCAGTGTGGCCTGTGGGGCGTTGGCTGCATTTTCGCGCTTGCATTCCAAGGACTGGGGTATGGACAACTGAACGCTGCGCTGGGACAAGGACATGGACTTGCTTCCTGATGCTGCTACTTGAGAGTGTGCAACGACAGGTGCAGGGCAGGAGGCATCTTCACATGCACTATGGACAGGGGATTGGCTTGCATGCACAACAGCGGAAGAAGCAATGGTGCCACCCGCAGACACTGTTCCTGGACCCTGGGGTTCGGCCCACAAATTTAGGTGCTTTGCTGCCATGTGCCTGATCATGCTGGTGGCGGTCAGGCTGGTCGTTTTGCCACAACTGCTGATGCTGGCCTGGCAGGTGGTGCAAATGGCCTTTTTGGGGTTATCGGCAGAGTCTTTAAAAAACAACCAGACTCGGGAAGACCTAACAGTTGTACTGGCAACTTCCTTCGTGTTGGTGTTACGGGGAACGGTTGCCTGCCTTCTGTCTGCGGCCACCACACTGCTTCTTCCTGCCTGTTGGGGTGCTCTGCCTCCCTCCCCCTGTGTGCTGCTGTGCTCTCTCTGAATGTCCTCCTGCCAGGTTGGGTCAGTTACTATATCATCCACCACCTCGTCTTCCACTTCCGCACCCTGGTCCTCCTCCTGACTTTCTGGCAATTGTGTCTCATCATCGTCCATCTCTTGTGACACTTTCCCACCGTCGCCTTGGTGTGACCGTGGCTGCTCAAATACTGTATTTGGGCATCGCTACACGCGATCTCCTCTTGCCCCGCTTCAAATGGACAGGGCGAGAGGCCCGAATCTATAAATGGAAAAGTGAACAGCTCTTCAGAGTGTCCAAGTGTGGGATCAGTTGTCTCTGGGTACTCAGCATGGTGGGAGGAAGGAGGATCAGGGTGAGGAATATGCTGTCCAGACTCACGGCTACTGAGACTTGACCGTGTGGAAGACAGGGTGGTGGTGGTGGTGGCTGCTCTGGGTTCAATAGTGGTGTGCTGCGGTCCCCTAGTAATTGGGACAGGAAGGTCAGGCGAGAAGATGTGGGTGTTTGTTGTGGCACAATTTTGGCTTGCCCACGGCCTTGTCCTCGGCCTCTGCATGCACCATTACCATCACGTCCAGTTCCCCGTCCCTTGCCACGTGCCTTGCCCATTTTAAATGGAGGACAGTATCTTCCATGCTCACTACAAATGACTGAGTTTGGACTGAACTTATATGTGATCCGTGTGATGGAGAAAACAAAGTTTTAAATACCTGGCCTGTAGGTAAGTAGTTTGAACAGCAAACTGCTGTGAATTGCTTCACTGACACACTAAAGGAAATTTTTAATGGAGGCCAGAAATGGCAGTATTTTCTGACAACGTATATGTGATCCGTTTGACGGAGAAAACACAGTTTTTAATAGCCGAATTTCTAGAGCTCTAATATGGAAAGGACCTGGCTGTATTCTGCCGTGCCAACAAGCAAAAAAAAACCTGTGTTCTCTGGATTGCTTTTTAAGCAAATAATGAGGATTAAGATCCAAAGAAAAGTATTCCTGGCCCCTGAGACCTGGGCCTTTGTATAGAAATATCTAACAGCATCAGAAGGCAGAAATGGAATGGAGACTCTTGTGCTATATGTACTGCAGTCTGCTATATACACCGTCTGCCTATACACCCTGCCTGCCTGATATCTCTGCAGATGAATTAGTCCTCAGAAGGACTGTTTGTTAAGATGGATATGTGTAATGTACGGTTTTTCTCCCTACACTACCTAATACACAATCAAATCTCTCCCTATCGCAGCAGCAGCTCTCCCTACACTGCCTGATTCCGAAGGGACTGTGACGAACATGGCGGCGCCAGGTCTGATATAGACCTGATGACACTGTGCGACCAGCCAATCACTGTAATGCCCACAACCAACATGGCTACTGCATTACAGTGCATGGCAGGCAATCCCTGCATGTTCATTGGCTCTCTAAAGAGCGCCAAACATGCAGGGAGGGGACCCGAGTTCCCCCCCGAGCAACCCGAAAATACTCAGCGAGCACTGAGCATCTCGAGCAGTGAGATGCTCGGGTGAGCACCGAGCAGTAGCGAGCATGCTCGCTCATCACTATTTACTACCTTATTTGGCCATGTGGTGTGTGACACATCATCAGACACATGCATACATTGCTGAAAAGACATGGGAACAGCATGGGGAAGACCCCTGGAAGCATCTCTGACTTCCAGGTCACTGCCTAACACTGTGGTCATCAGACTTGATCCTATATTACTGCGGTAATAATACAGACATTTTTGTCAACGTGACAAATATTAAACTCAATTTAAAATGGGCAAGATGTGTGGCAAGGGACGGGGAAGTGGATGTTATGGTGATTGTGCACGCAGAGGCCGAGGCCGTGGGCAAGATGAAACTGTGCCTGCTGAGGGAGCACAACAAACACCCTCATCATGTCGAACTACCTTCCTGTCCCAATTTCTAGGGGGCCGCGGAACACCACTATTGAAGCCAGAGCTGTGAGAAAAGGTTTTTGGTTGGATAGCAGATAATGCTTCCAGTCACTTTGCCACCACCACCCTGTCTTCCACATTTTTGTTCAAGATTATTGTAATTGTTTTTGCAATGTATACCCCTTTTTCACATCTAAAGCGCCATGGAATAAATGGCGAAAAAGTAACAATAATAATGTGGTCCAGTCTCATTAGCCGTGAGTCTGGACCACATTATTATTGTTACTTTTTCGCCATTTATTCCATGGCGCTTTAGATGTGAAAAAGGGGTATACATTGCAAAAACAATTACAATAATCTTGAACAAAAATGTGACAGTGACTGGTACAGGAGAGGAGAGGACCCTGCCAGCGAGGGCTCATAGTTTACAAGGGATGGATGAGGATACAGTAGGTGAGGACAAAGCTGATCGTGCAACGGTGTGGTGGAGCGAGGGTTCCTGCAGGTTGTACGCTTGTCGGAAGAGGTGGGTGTTCAGCTTCCTTTTAAAAGTTTCAACAGTAGGTGAGAGTCAGAAATGGTGGGGTAGAGAGTTCCAGAGTTGGGGGGATGCACGGGAGAAATCTTGTATGCTATTGTGGGAAGAGGAGATAAGAGGGTAGAGAAGGTGATCTTGTGAGGATCGGAGGTTGCGTGCAGGTAAGTACTGGGAGACTAGGTCACAGATGTATGGAGGAGACAGGTTGTGAATGGCTTTGCATGCCAAGGTTAGGGTTTTGAACTGGCGACAGTGAAGGGATTGACAGAGAGGAGAGGCCAGGGAATAGCGGGGGGATAGGTGGATTAGTCTGGCAACAGAGTTTAGGATATATTGGAGAAATGCGAGAGTGTTAGAAGGGAGGCCACAGAGCAGGAGGTTGCAGTCATCGAGACGGGAGATGATGAGGGCGTGCACTAGTGTTTTTGTAGATTCGTGGTTGAGGAATGTGCGGATCCAGGAGATTTTTTTACTTAAGTCGGCATCTTCCTCACCCTCTTTCCTCCCACCATTCCGAGTGCCCTGAGACAACTGATCCCATACTTGGACTCTCCGAAGAGCTGTTTTGTTCATATTTCCATTTATAGATTCTGGCCTCTCGCTCGGTCCGCACGGAAGTGGAAAGAGCTTGGATATGTGGTTTGAAGGAGAGATTAGAGTCCAGGGTTACCCCAAGAGCTGTTCACTTTTCCATTGATAGATTCGGGCCCCTCGGACGGCCAGTTTCAAGCAGGGCAACAGAAGATCGCATGTAGCGATTTGAGCAGCATTGGTCACCCGAAGGTGACTGTGGGAAACTGCAATTACTGTTGAAAAGATGGTTGATGATTAGTGTTGAGCATTCCGATACTGAAATATCGGGTATCGGCCGATATTCACTGTATCGGAATTCCGATACTTAATTCCGATACTTTTATAATATCGAATACCGGAATCGGAAGTTCCCATAATGCCTGCGCTCTGCAGTGTCTGTGAAGGATGACAAGCTGGATGGCAGCGCTCAGCTGCGATCCAGCTTGTCATCAGAATGCCATCCCAGCGTGGGAGAATTCTCCTGATTGTTTAAAAGCCGGCGGGCGGTAAAAAGCCGCCGGCTTTTAAACAATCACACAGCCCCATACTGCTTCCCCGCAGCCTCCCACCCCGATCCTCCGCTCCCCTCGCCACCTCCAATCCCAATCGTAAATTAGGACCGGGCGGGGAGCGCAGCACCAAGGAGCGAAGGACCCGGGCGGGGAAGCCGGCAGTGAAAAGACTTCACCGCCGGCTTTCCCGTTCTGTGCTGCGCTTTCCCGCCGGTTATTTCAAATGAACAGCTGAGGTATCAGGTGATGCCGATCAGCTGTTCATTTGAAGTAGCCGCGGTGCCCTCAGAGGGTTCATGTGAGTTCATGCTTGACTGCATGAACTCACATGAACTTTCCCACGGCCGCACAGGTCAGCCTCACCTCCCAGACCCGTCATGATTAGTGTGTGCGGGGTGTGTGTGTGCGGGGTGTGTGTGTGTGCGGGGTGTGTGTGCGGGGTGTGTGTGTGCGGGGTGTGTGTGTGTGCGGGGTGTGTGTGCGGGGTGTCTGTGCGTGCAGGCAGACATAGGCCGATGTGACACTACTACTCCCATCGGCCTATGTCTGTCCCCCGTCCACTCGTGCCAGCAGGATCAGCTCGATGGGAGCAGTAGTTCCCATCAGCCTGATCCTGCTATATAAATTGCCCTACTGTGTCCCCAATAAATGTTAGATACATGTCATTGGTGGCCAGTGGTTACCTAAAAGAAATTAGTTTATACATTACCTGTCCCCGCCGATCGCCACCTAAAATAAAGTAAAAAATAAAAAACTACACCTATACTCACCTAGACACCTAATTCCCGAAGCCATCGATCTCCTGTAATAAAATATAAAATAATAAACCACAACCTTATCCTTACCCCTCCGTAGCAGTCCACGAGTGTCCCACGAAGATCTCCAGTTCAGAGCAGCCACATAGAATGTGACCGCTCTGAACCGCTGCCGCCGCTAGAATGACGGGGCCGTAAGGGTTCACCAGAGTTAAGGCAGCGCTGCTCCGGTTAGCTGCTTTACGGCACTGCTGTATCGTGAGAAATTCCCACGGTACAGCACTGCCGTAAAGGAGGTCTCCGGAGCTGCGCTGCCTGAATGCACTCCGGTAACCTCAGTCAGTGGCTCCCGCTGCCGGGAGCGGACGTGTTCCCGGCAGCGTGAGCTTACAGCAGCCATGCACAGCTGTCACCATCTCCAGATGTGACAGCTGTGCATGGGAGATCAGCGCAGGAACGTGGACAGGTAACTATTTTTTTTTAGTAAACTAAGAATTAAATAAAATGGTGTTTTATTTCAAATAAATTATTTTTTTCTGGGTGTAGTGTGTTTTTTCTTTTTAACACTTTGTAGGTTAGTAATGGGGGTGTCTTATAGACACCCATCATTACTAACCTGGGCTTCATGGCAGCTGGCGCTGACATGAACCCCACCACTATTACCCCCTGCCACCGCACCAGGGCAGCGTGGAAGAGCGAGGCTAAGTGCCAGAATTGGCGCATCCTATGGATGCGCCATTTCTGGGGCGGCTGACGGCTGGTGTTTCTAGCCTGGGAGGGGGCCAATATTCATGGCACCCTTCCTGAGCTATTAATATCAGCCCCCAGCTGTCTGCCTAGCCTTTGCTAGCTATTAAAATAGGGGGGACCCCACGTCATTTTTTTGGGGGGGGTCCCCCATTTTAATAGCTAGTAAAGGCTAGGTATTCAGCTGGGGGCTGATATTAGTAGCCTGGGAAGCTCCGTGGGTTTTACCCCCTTCCCAGGCTTCAAACATCTGCCCCAGCCGTCTGCTTAACCTCCGCTAGAGACTAAAATTATGGGGGATCCCACGCCATTTTTTTTTTAAATAAATCCTTTATTTTAACACTAAATGACATTTGAGGACTTAATAAAGATGCAGTCCCTAAATTATTATTTATTTTTTAATAAATTTTTCCCAAAACTTTTGACGTGGGCTTCGCCATATTTTTGTATGCCAGCCAGGTACAGCATCCAGCTTCTATGAACGCGCCATTTTCCGGGGCGGCCGCGGACTGCAATTTTCAGCGGGGTGGGGGGGCAGAAAGCTTGGGCCTCCCTGCGCTGCAGATTCCATCCCCCAGCTGCCTAGTTGTACCTGGCTGGACACAAAAATAGGGAGAAGCCCCACGTTTTTTTTTTTTTAATTATTTCATGAAATTCATGGAATAATTAAGAAAAAAAGGGCTTCCCTATATTGTTGTGTCTGGCCAGGTACAAATAGGCAGCTGGTGGTTGGGGGCAGCCCGTTCCTGCCTGCTGTACCTGGCTGGACACAAATATAGTGTGAAGCCCCACGTCAATTTTTTTTTAATTATTTCAGGAAATTCATGAAATAATTAAAAAAAAATTATGTGGGGCTTCGCCCTATATTTGTGTCCAGTCAGGTACAGCAGGCAGGAACGGGCTGCCCCCAACCACCAGCTGCCTATTTGTACCTGGCCGGACACAACAATATAGGGAAGCCCTTTTTTTCTTAATTATTCCATGAATTTCATGAAATAATTAAAAAAAAATTGACGTGGGGCTTCGCACTATATTTGTGTCCAGCCAGGTACAGCAGGCAGGAACGGGCTGCCCCCAACCACCAGCTGCCTATTTGTACCTAGCCGGACACAACAATATAGGGAAGCCCTTTTTTTCTTAATTATTCCATGAATTTCATGAAATAATTAAAAAAAAAAATGTGTGGCGCTTCGCCCTATTTTTGTGTCCAGCCAGGTACAACTAGGCAGCTGGGGGCTGGAATCTGCAGCGCAGGGAGACCCAAGCTTTCTGGGCCCCACCCGCTGCAAATTGCAGTCCGCAGCCGCCCCGGAAAATGGCGCGTTCATAGAAGCGCCATCTTCTGGCGCTGTACCCAACTCATCCAGGGCCCTGGTGCGGTGGCTCATTGGGTAATAAAGGGGTTAAGGCCAGCTTGGCATTATCAGCTGGCCCTAAGCCCGAAATTCATGGGGTCACGCCAATATTAGACATGACCGCCATGAATTTCTAGTAAAGTATTTAAAAAAAACACAAACACCCAGAAAAAAGTCCTTTAATTGAAATAAAGACACAATTCTTTATTGTTCTAAATTAAACCATACTTACAGTCACGCCCATTCCAGCTGAAGCCAACGATCTCCTGCAATAAAAGTAAAATAATAAAGCAACCTCATCCTTACCTTTCCATGGTTCCCAGGACAGCTTCAGCTCTGCTACATCGAGATGACAGGCTGGACCGCAGCAGAACGCTGCCATCCAGCCTGTCATCCCGCAGACACTGAGAAGCGCAGGCATGCTTGCGCTCCTCAGTGTCTCGCTGTGACGGCATCCAGATGAGCCGAGGTCATGTCCAATGAACTCAGCTCACCTCATGCACGTCACTGACAGCGTGGGAAAATTCTCCTGCACTCAGCGCTTCAGCGTGAGAATTCTCCCACGCTGTCAGTGACGTGCATGAGGTGCGCCGAGTTCATTGGACATGACCTCACCTCATGCACGTCACTGACAGCATGGGAAAATTCTCACGCTGAAGCGCTGAGTGCAGGAGAATTCTCCCACGCTGTCAGTGACGTACATGAGGTGAGCCGAGTTCATTGTCGGCTCATCTGGATGCCGTCACAGCCAGACACTGAGGAGTGGAAGTATGCCTGCGCTTCTCAGTGTCTGCGGGATGACAGGCTGGATGGCAGCGTTCTGCTGCGGTCCAGCCTGTCATCTCGATGTAGCAGAGCTGGAGCCGTCGTGGGAGCCATGGAAAGGTAAGGATGAGGTTGCTTTATTATTTTTCTTTTATTGCAGGAGATCGTTGGCTTCAGCTGGAATGGGCGTGATGGTAAGTATGGTTTAATTTAGAACAATAAAGAATTGTGTGTTTATTTCAATTAAAGGACTTTTTTCTGGGTGTTTGTGTTTTTTTTAAATACTTTACTAGAAATTCATGGTGGTCATGTCTAATATTGGCGTGACCCCATGAATTTCGGGCTTAGGGCCAGCTGATAATGCCAAGCTGGCCTTAACTCCTTTATTACCCAGTGAGCCACCGCACCAGGGCCCTGGATGAGTTGGGTACAGCGCCAGAAGATGGCGCTTCTATGAACGCGCCATTTTCCGGGGCGGCTGCGGACTGCAATTTGCAGCGGGTGGGGCCCAGAAAGTTTGGGCCTCCCTGCGCTGCAGATTCCAGCCCCCAGCTGCCTAGTTGTACCTGGCTGGACACAAAAATAGGGCGAAGCTCCACGTTTTTTTTTTTTTAATTCATGAAATTCATGGAATAATTAAGAAAAAAAGGGCTTCCCTATATTGTTGTGTCCAACCAGGTACAAATAGGCAGCTGGTGGTTGGGGGCAGCCCGTTCCTGCCTGCTGTACCTGACTGGACACAAATATAGGGCGAAGCCCCACATCAATTTTTTTTAATTATTTCATGAATTTCCTGAAATGATTTAAAAAAAATTGACGTGGGGCTTCGCACTATATTTGTGTCCAGCCAGGTACAGCAGGCAGGAACGGGCTGCCCCCAACCACCAGCTGCCTATTTGTACCTGGTTGGACACAACAATATAGGGAAGCCCTTTTTTTCTTAATTATTTCATGAATTTCATGAAATAATTAAAAAAAAAAAATACGTGAAGCTTCTCCCTATTTTTGTGTCCAGCCAGGTACAACTAGGCAGCTGGGGGCTGGAATCCGCAGCGCAGGGAGGCCCAAGCTTTCTGCCCCCCCCTCCCCCCCGCTGAAAATTGCAGTGCGCAGCCACCCCGGAAAATGGCGCGTTCATAGAAGCTGGATGCTGTACCTGGCTGGCATACAAAAATATGGCGAAGCCCACGTCAAAAGTTTTGGGAAAAATTAATTAAAAAATAAATAATAATTTAGGGACTGCATCTTTATTAACTCCTCAAATGTCATTTAGTGTTAAAATAAAGGATTTATTTTAAAAAAAATTGACGTGGGGCTTCGCCCTATATTTGTGTCCAGCCAGGTACAGCAGGCAGGAACAGGCTGCCCCCAACCACCAGCTGCCTATTTGTACCTGGTTGGACACAACAATATAGGGAAGCCCTTTTTTTCTTAATTATTCCATGAATTTCATGAAATAATTAAAAAAAAAAATGCTTGGGGCTTCGCCCTATTTTTGTGCCCAGCCAGATACAACTATGCAGCTGGGGGCTGGAATCTGCAGCGCAGGGAGACCCAAGCTTTCTGGGCCACCCCCGCTGCAAATTGCAGTCCGCAGCCGCCCCAGAAAATGGCGCGTTCATTGAAGCGCCATCTTCTGGCGCTGTACCCAACTCATCCAGGGCCCTGGTGCGGTGGCTCACTGGGTAATAAAGGGGTTAAGGCCAGCTTGGTATTATCAGCTGGCCCTAAGCCCAAAATTCATGGGGTCACGCCAATATTAGACATGACCACCATGAATTTCTAGTAAAGTATTTAAAAAAACACAACACCCAGAAAAAAGTCCTTTAATTGAAATAAACACACAATTCTTTATTGTTCTAAATTAAACCATACTTACCATCACGCCCATTCCAGCTGAAGCCAACGATCTCCTGCAATAAAAGTAAAATAATAAAGCAACCTCATCCTTACCTTTCCATGGCTCCCACGACAGCTTCAGCTCTGCTACATCGAGATGACAGGCTGGACCGCAGCAGAACGCTGCCATCCAGCCTGTCATCCCGCGGACACTGAGAAGCGCAGGCATGCTTGTGCTCCTCAATGTCTGGCTGTGACGGCATAAAGATGAGCCGAGGTCATATCCAATGAACTCAGCTCACCTCATGTACGTCACTGACAGCGTGGGAAAATTCTCCTGCACTCAGCACTTCAGCGTGAGAATTTTCCCACACTGTCAGTGACGTGCATGAGGTGAGCTGAGTTCATTGGACATGACCTCACCTCATGTATGTCACTGACAGCGTGGGAGAATTCTCACGCTGAAGCGCTGAGTGCAGGAGAACTTTCCCACGCTGTCAGTGACGTGCATGAGGTGAGCTGAGTTCATTGGACATGAACTCGGCTCATCTGGATGACGTCACAGAGAGACACTGAGGAGCGCAAGCATGCCTGCGCTTCTCAGTGTCTGCGGGATGACAGGCTGGATGGCAGCTTTCTGCTGCGGTCCAGCCTGTCATCTCGATGTAGCAGAGCTGGAGCTGTCCTGGGAACCATCGAAAGGTAAGGATGAGGTTGCTTTATTATTTTTCTTTTATTGCAGGAGATCGTTGGCTTCAGCTGGAATGGGCGTGATGGTAAGTATGGTTTAATTTAGAACAATAAAGAATTGTGTCTTTATTTCAATTAAAGGACTTTACTCTGGGTGTTTGTGTTTTCTTTTAACTTTGACTATGGGGTTAGTAATGGGGGTGTCTTATAGACGCCTCTCCATTACTAACCTGGGCTTGATGTCAGCTGGCATTATAAGCTGACATCAACCCCAACCCTATTACCCCCTGCCACCGCACCAGGGCAGCGTGGAAGAGCGAGGCTAAGTGCCAGAATTGGCGCATCCTATGGATGCGCCATTTCTGGGGCGGCTGACGGCTGGTGTTTATAGCCTGGGAGGGGGCCAATATTCATGGCACCCTTCCTGGGCTATTAATATCAGCCCCCAGCTGTCTGCCTAGCCTGTGCTAGCTATTAAATTAGGGGGGACCCCACGTTATTTTTTTGGGGGGGTTCCCCCATTTTAATAGCTAGTAAAGGCTAGGTATTCAGCTGGGGGCTGATATTAGTAGCCTGGGAAGCTCCGTGGGTATTACCCCCTTCCCAGGCTTCAAACATTTGCCCCAGCTGTCTGCTTAACCTCCGCTAGAGCCTAAAATTAAGGGGAACCCCACGCCAATTTTTTTTTAAATAAATCCTTTATTTTAACACTAAATGACAAGTACAGTAATCAACACTGTCACTGTACTTCATATATATGTGACTGACATGTTTCTATCTATCTAATCTATGTGTGATTCTCTATTCTTTCTGTTCTAAATTGTCGGGTACAGATGCTGAATTGCCGGCCGGCTTTCTTAAAGAGACGGTGCATGAAAACACTATTATTTTTTTAAATAAATCCTTTACACTAAATGACAAGTACAGTAAGCAACACTGTCACTGTACTTCATATATATGTGACTGACATGTTTCTATCTATCTAATCTATGTGTGAAGCTCTATTCTTTCTGTTATAAATTGTCGGGTACCGCTGCTGAATTGCCGGCCGGCTTTTTTAAAGAGACGGTGCACGAAAACACTAATATTTTTTTTAATAAATCCTTTACACTAAATGACAAGTACAGTAAGCAACACTGTCACTGTACTTCATATATATGTGACTGACATGTTTCTATCTATCTAATCTATGTGTGATTCTCTATTCTGTCTGTTATAAATTGTCGGGTACCGCTGCTGAATTGCCGGCCGGCTTTTTTAAAGAGACGGTGCACGAAAACACTAATATTTTTTTTAATAAATCCTTTACACTAAATGACAAGTACAGTAAGCAACACTGTCACTGTACTTCATATATATGTGACTGACATGTTTCTATCTATCTAATCTATGTGTGATGCTCTATTCTTTCTGTTGTAAATTGTCGGGTACCGGTGTATGCCGCTGATGAATTGCCGGCTTTTCATGTCATTCTACATTATTCTTAGTTGTTTTACTTCATGTAGAATTAACCTACAAGGAAAGAAAGGGTTTATTTTCATTCCGATATTTGTGTCCCATTGACTTGCATTGGTTTCCGGTATCGGAATCGGCGATATCCGATACTTTTTGGGTATCGGCCCGATCCAATCCGATACGATATTTCCTGATATCGGAAGGTATCGCTCAACACTATTGATGATAAGACACAATGGACAGAAAGTCAGGAGGAGGACCAGGGTGCGGAAGTGGAAGACGAAGCGGTGGACAATGAAGTCACTGATCCGACCTGGCAAGGGGACATGCAGAGCGAGGACAGCAGCATACAGGGGGAGGGAGGCGTAGCACCACAATAGGCAGGAACAAGCAGTGTGGTGGCCACAGACACAAGGCGGGCAACTGCTCCGCGGAACACCAACATGACGGAAGTTGCCAGTTCAACTGTTAGGTCTTTCCAAGTCTGGTTCTTTTTTAAAGACTGTTTAGATAACCCCAAAAAGGCCATTTGCAACATCTGCCAGGCCACCATCAGCAAGAGCACCAAAACTACCAGCCTGACCACCACCAGCATGCTCAGGCGCATGACAGCAAAGAACCTGACTAGCTGGGCCGAATGCCAAGGTCCAGAAACAGTGTCTGTGGGTGACACCACTGCCTCTTCCGCTGTTGTGCGTGCACTCCAATCCTTTTCCATGGTGCATGTGAAGATGCCTCCCACCCTGTACCTGTCATTGCAGACTTGCAACCATCACCGTCCACGTCTTGTCCCTTTGCAGCGTTCAGTTGTCCCTACCCCAGTCCCTGGAATGCAAGCGCAAGCATATAGCCAGTCGCTCACCCACCCACCCACAGGCTGCAATACTATACTGCCAAATTTTTGACAGCTGCTTGTGACTCGCCCCCTGAGCCGTGGGGCACTCGGATCCGGGCAATTAGGGAAACGGTGGGAGTAGTAGTGGCAACCCGGTTCCGTGGCTCAGGGTGGTCAGGCCAGTGGTAGTCCGTTATGTGCTGATGTTTATGTCCGACTACGCCACCCGTGGATTGCGGTTATTAGGAACCGCCGCTGCATGCAGACCGCTGGGGCTGATGAGGTGTGCAGCTAGGGTAGTGTGACTCCCCACGGGAAGAGTGCGGCCCCAGGGCAGTATAGTGGATGGTGGGAGTGATGGTAGTGAGAGTCCCAGTGCTGATAGTGCTGGAGGAGCAAGGAGCACACAGACAACAGGTTGCAGTCCAGGGTCTTTACTAAAACAGGTAAACTGACCCACAAACAGTCCCAGCTAGGAGGGGACCTGGATGTCTGAGAGCAACGGGGAAATTGGCCCTGGTCAGGGTGAGGGTGTAGGCCTACCGTGCTTTCTGCGCTCCTTCTGGCTATCTCCTCGTTATAGGGTAACTGCCCACGTTTCCGAGCTTTCGGTGTATTCTCGCCTGTATGGCCTGCGACGTGGGTTCCTTTCTGCTCCCAGCCTTGTACGGCTTTACTGGTCCCTTCGGTTGTGGCAGGGCCTCCAGGCTTCTTAGGCCAAGGAATATACAGTCCCCTGCGGACTGGTTATCTGCTGGAGGATGTAGAATCCTCCCAGCCTCAGACACCAAAGTCTGGTAAATTAAGTCCTTTATCTGCCAAGACAGGCTCTCTTCGCCTCTTGTCTCTGGCTTGTGGCTCTCGTCCTGCCACACTTCCTCTTAGGTGCAATACAACTGTCTGTCCCTGCTCTGCTCTGGGACACGTCTCATTGCTGAGACAGGCCATCAAGTTCTCCCTAACCCTGCCCCCAGCACCAGCTTTTCTGGGGCAGCCTGCTCCCCCTACTGGCCTGAGACAGGAGGCATTGCATGCTAATGTTCCCCTGACTAGAGAACCTCCCCCTTGCTCTCAGACACAGCTTTACTTACACTTGTGGCATCCAGGCCAGGGTGACACATTCCCCCCTAGTGAAATTTAGTACTCCGGGACTAAACAATAAACAAAGACAATATTCATAACAATAAAACATTAATAGACAGACGACGCACAAATTGAGTTCTTAAGGTCACAGTGTGGTCTGTGACCGGGTGTCCATATCACCAGCACAACGGGGAGCCTTAACCAGGTGGGAGTCTGTCCTACCCCAAGTCCTTCACAGTCTTAGTTCATTCCTGGGTTAGGCTCCAAACGCAGTCCATACAAGGTCCCGGTTATAAAAAGTCCATAACCTTTGAGTCCTTACGGTAGCTGCAAGAAACTGAAACACAGAATTACCAAACAAGCATGTAACTTGGCAAACAATTCAACATTTGGCAACAGGGTCATTTACAATTTTAGCGCGCTCTATATTCTCCAGCGAGCGGGTATCTGCCCCTTTGTGCTCCTGGTTGACCTACGTAGCCCACTGTCTGGTGGTGGACCAACCTGGCTTTCCCCACTAGCGTTAGGGGTACAGCTACCAGCTGGGTGTACAGGTAGGGCAGGCAGCTATCTGCGAGTCCTTTGGCTTACCGCAGGCATGGCAGGCTCACTGTCAGCAGAGGGTTGACTCTCCTGGGCTGCTGGTACAGGCTCTTCTGCCCTGGAACTGCTTGCTCCTCTTCACCTTCCGGCTCTGGTGTTGGTTGTTGCTGTGCCGGTTGCAGGAAATGCAGGACGGGTACCACTATGGCATCATTTATGCGAGTCCAGGACTGAGGGAACTCTCCGAGAACGGTGCTGATCATTTCTTCCTTGTCCTCTGCGGGTTCAAGGTCACTCTGATCCTCTTCTGCACTACGGAGTTGCTCGGGGCACCTTTTGAGGTGGTCTCTGGAGACGACACTAGTGGTTTCTCCTCCGTCCTTGGTGATTACGCACACCTTTGGGTTGTCGTGGTCAGACTGCAGTACGGTGTAGGGTTCCCTTTCCCACTGGTCGTCCAACTTATGTAGCCTTCTTTTTCGCTTTAGGACTTGCTCACCAGGTTCTAGGGGACCAGCAGGGGCGTGTTGATTGAAGAGTTTTTCTTGCCTCTCTCTCACCTGGGCCAGGCTCTTCTCCACACTCTCCTGTACCTTCTTGTACTGCAGTTGCCTTTCCGTATCCCAGTCCGCATCTGGGGAGGTGTCCTCAGGTATTAGGACTCCCATCTCCAGGTCTACGGGCAGCTTACCTGGTCTAGCTCGCATCAGGTAAGCCGGGGTGCAGTTTGTAGCATTCACCGGGATATTGTTGTATAGGTCTATTAGGTCCGGCAGTTTTTCTGGCCACAGGCTGCGTTCCTCCAGGGGCAACGTCTTCAGGAGATCAATGACCATATTGTTCATCTTCTCACACATCCCGTTGGTTTGTGGATGGTAAGGCGTTGTCCGAATCTTCTTACAGCCATAGAGGTTGCAGAACTCCTGGAAGATTTCAGCCTCGAACGCTGGACCCTGGTCTGTCAGGACCTGTTCCGGATACCCGTGTGGACGGCAGAAATATTGCTGGAAGGCTCTGGCCGCTGTTTGGGCTGTCAAGTCTTTTACCGGGACCACCACTAGAAAACGGGAATAGTGGTCCACGATTGTCAGGGCATAGATGTATCCAGACCGGCTTGGAGCCAATTTGACGTGGTCCAGAGCTACCAGCTCAAGAGGCTGCGTGGTGACGATGGGCCTCAAGGGTGTCTTCTGGCTGGTGCGGTCCTTCCTCCTCAGGTGACAAGGGCCACAATCTCTGCACCACTTTTCTACAGCTCCTCTCATGCCGACCCAAAAGAACCTTCCTCTTAGCAGGAACTCCAATTTCTTCCATCCGAAGTGTCCCGCTCTGTCATGGTAAGCCCCCAGGACCATGGCTGCATCCCGTCTTGGGACCACGACTTGCCAGGTCAGCTCGTGCGTCCGGTGGTTAACAATCCTTCTGCACAACTTGCCTTCGTAGAGGAACAGCTTGCTCTTCTCCTTCCATAGCTGCTTGGCTTCCTCTGGGGCATCTGGATCTAAGCGGGCGTCTTCCCGGGTCAGCAGATCTTTCACCAGGCGGACTGCAGGGTCACTATCTTGGGTCTCGGCCCAGCTGTGGTGAGGTAGGGGATTGATTATCACAGTGGTTAGATCCTCCTCCTTCACGCGGTGAGAGTATTGAGCGGCTCCATACCGGTGAAACGCGGGGAGTTCTACCTCCTCCAGCTCTTCTGGGTCTTCGTCACCTTCAGGTAAGTGAGGCATCCTTGATAGGGCGTCCGCGTTGGCATTGGTTTTGCCTGCCCGGTACTTGATCACGAAGTCATAGTTTGAGAGACGGGCCATCCACCGCTGTTCTAGGGCACCCAGTCTTGCATTGTCCAGGTGTGTCAACGGGTTGTTGTCCGTGTACACGGTGAACTTCGCGGAGGCCAGGTAATGCTTGAAGCGTTCCGTCACGGCCCATACCACCGCCAAGAATTCTAGCTTGAAGGAGCTGTAATTCTCCGGGTTCCTCTCGGTGGGCCTCAGCTTCCGGCTGGCGTACGCGATCACCCTTTCTCTGCCCTGTTGGTTTTGGGACAGTACAGCTCCCAGTCCCACATTACTGGCATCTGTGTGGAGAATGAAAGGCTGGCCATAATCAGGGTAGGCCAAGATCTCGTCCCCTGTGAGGGCCATCTTTAGCTGGCGGAAGGACTCCTCTTCCGGTTTATCCCACTTGAAGGGCGGCTTTTGGCTCCTGGACTTAGACTGTCCGATCAGGAGGTCCTGCATAGGAGCTGCCATCTTGGTGAACCCGGGGATGAACCTTCGGTAGTAGCCTACCAACCCGAGAAACTGTCTCACCTCTTTGATGTTCGAGGGTCTTGGCCAGCTCTTGATTGCCGTGACCTTGTCAGGGTCGGGGGCCACTCCTTCCGCGCTTACCACATGCCCTAGGTACTGGACCTTTGGTTTCAACAGGTGACACTTCAATGGTTTCACCTTCAGGCCGTAGCCTGCCAGGGCTTCGAACACCTCGGCCAGGTGCTTTAGGTGGTCCTCGTAGGTCTTCGAATAGACGATCACGTCGTCCAGGTAAAGGAGAACCGTCTCGAAGTTTCGGTGCCCTAGACAGCATTCCATCAACCGCTGGAAGGTCCCTGGTGCGTTGCAGAGCCCGAAAGGCATACAGTTGAACTCACTCAGTCCCATCGGGGTGGTGAAGGCGGTCTTCTCCTTGTCAGCCTCTGCCACAGGAACCTGCCAGTACCCGCTAGTAAGGTCCAAAGTAGAAAAGAAGTTAGCTGATTTTAGTGCGGCTAAAGACTCCTCTATTCTAGGCAACGGGTATGCGTCTTTGTGGGTGATACGGTTGATTTGTCTATAGTCTACACACATTCTCATGGTGCCGTCTTTCTTTTTGACCAGAACCAAGGGGGCTGCCCAGGGGCTACAGCTGTCTCTAATGACCCCAGCTTCTTTCATCTCTCTTAGCATGCCCTTTGCGTTCTGATAATGTGCAGGGGGTACAGGTCTGTGCCTCTCTTTTATTGGTGGGTGGCTCCCTGTGGGGATGTGGTGTTCTATCCCTTTTACTCTGCCGAAGTCTAGCGGGTGCTTACTAAAGACTCTCTCGTGCTCCTGTACCACCCGGTAGACTCCTTGTTTTTGGTGCAGGGGAGTGGAGTCAGCACCCACATTGAGTTTCTGGCACCAGTCCTCCTTTTGTTTCTGGGAGCCATTACCCTCCGCCTGAGGAGATGGAGGCAAGGGTTCCACGGCCCTGATAGCTTTGTGTTCGACAACAAACAGTTTGGCGAGTGTAGCGTACCTGGGTAAGTGTACCTCCCTCTCCCCAATGTTGAGGATGCGGACGGGCACCCTCCCATGACGGACATCAACCACCCCCCGGGCTGTCAAAATGGTGGGCCTGCTGTCTGAGTACACGGGTTCTACCATGGCTTGGTAGTCTCTACCTCTCAACCCGATTGCAGTCCGACACCAGATCATCATTTCACTTTTGGGAGGCATGGAAATGGGGAATGGGTCACTCAGTCTTACGCTACCGATCTCACCACCAGACAGTTCTACCTGCTGCCGTCTCATCAGGGCTTTTATCTCCTTGTTGAGGACTCTCTGTTGGCTGGAACTAGCATTCACCGCCACCTGTTGTAAGATTACAATTACCTCTGAAAGACAATTTTCAATTACGTTAGTACCCACAGTTATTTTAGGGTGACTTTCACGACGGTCAATGTCCACAATAATTACTCCCTGTGCCGGCAGTTCAACTTTACCAATTTTAATGGTCATCTCCTTGAACCCATCTGCGGCACGGGTAAGCCATTACTAGCGATGATGCTCAAGTTACTGTCTGGATACCGTGTGATATCAGCATCAGTCCAATACTGCTTAAAAAGTACATAAGGGATAGTGGTTACTTGCGACCCAGTATCCAGCAAGGCGCTCATGGGGATACCGTCCAGCACCACGGGTAAAACCGGGCGCCCCCCAACGTACTTATCACGCCAATTATAAGGGCCTGGTGATCTTATGCCTGGGGGTTGGCCCTCTGCCCCAGGTTGGACCCGTTTAAATTACAGTACCTGGAAATGTGTCCGGGCTGGTTGCATCGACGGCAAATGGGCTGTTCATCCTCTGCGTAGCGGTCTGTGGGCCTCCCTCGGAACGACGGGATCCTCCTCTGTCGACGCCACGGGACATCCTCCGGACTTGAAGCCAGCTCGATGGGTCTTGACGGGTCCACTTGCAACGCCTGGACGGTCCTGGTCAACGCCGCGACACTCCTGGTCAGCTCCTGGACTTGGTGGTGCAGGTCTTTCGACGGGGCTTGGTTCAGGGCCTGTGCATCAGCCTCCACGGAGTCCATAGAGGAGGGCGCCGCCTCCTGGTGGTAGGTGAGAGCAGGGCACCGGGGGTTTATAGCGCCACTAGTTGCAGATTCACGGAGCACCCTTATGGCCCTGTCCTTAAATTGGGCAAAGGTCAGGTCGGGGTTCTGAAAGAACATGAGGCGCAGTTGGGCCCTGTGGGCGCTAGACAGCAGACCTTCTATGAATTGTTCTGTTAGCAGCTTATCCGTTTCCTGCACACTGCCAGGGTCAGTTTGTTGAATAGCCCTCAAGGCTTCCTGCAGATTTAGGGCATAGTCTCTGATGCTGTCCTGTGCCCGCTGCTTCCATCCATAGAACCTCATTTTAATCTCAGCGGAGGTACGTGTGTCAAAGGTACCCCGCAGCCGGGCCAGAATACCCTTCACAGTCCTTTTCTCCTCAGTGGGCCATGATTTTACCTCCCTTTGGGCTGCGCCAGTTAACTGCCCTGTCAATATGCTGACCTTCTGTTCCTCTGTCAGGGGGTAAACGTGGAACAAACTGTATAGCCTTTCCTTGAAGTCAGTTAGGGCATGGGGCTCCCCTGAGTATTTGGGCAGCCAGGCCGCTCCAGGGATGTAGGGCAGGGAAAAGGGCATCAGCGCTGCTGCAGCTGCTTTGGTGGTAGTGGGGGCCTCTGTGTCCGACATCTTCCTCCCCCCTAGTCAAGCGTGGCCTACCTTCCGACGATCCTCTTCTGTAGGCCGCGGCTCCGCTGCTGCTGCTATGGACGAGGACCTGGCGTCGCGTCCTGGTGACGTCAGCATCGCTCTCTCTCCCTTCCAGGACCTTGCGCAGCGTCGGTGCGTGGGGCGGAGCTTCGGATCTCACGCGGTTTTGACGTCCACGCCCCTCTTCTTCCCGCGCGGCGTCCTGGAGATGGCGTCCGATGGCGGGAAACAGCTGCAGATGGCGGGAAGACGGCAGAAGACGGCGGGAAAAGGTCCAAGATGGCGTCTGATGGGGGGAATCGGCTCCGGATGGCGGGAAACGACTCCGGACGGTGGGAAACTTCGCCACAGGTAAATTACAAAAGTCTTTTTCAGGCACGCAGTACCCGGTGGTTGCGGGCACGAAATCCTGCCGACTACGCCAAAGCTGACTCGCCCCCTGAGCCGTGGGGCACTCGGATCCGGGCAATTAGGGAAACGGTGGGAGTAGTAGTGGCAACCCGGTTCCGTGGCTCAGGGTGGTCAGGCCAGTGGTAGTCCGTTATGTGCTGATGTTTATGTCCGACTACGCCACCCGTGGATTGCGGTTATTAGGAACCGCCGCTGCATGCAGACCGCTGGGGCTGATGAGGTGTGCAGCTAGGGTAGTGTGACTCCCCACGGGAAGAGTGCGGCCCCAGGGCAGTATAGTGGATGGTGGGAGTGATGGTAGTGAGAGTCCCAGTGCTGATAGTGCTGGAGGAGCAAGGAGCACACAGACAACAGGTTGCAGTCCAGGGTCTTTACTAAAACAGGTAAACTGACCCACAAACAGTCCCAGCTAGGAGGGGACCTGGATGTCTGAGAGCAACGGGGAAATTGGCCCTGGTCAGGGTGAGGGTGTAGGCCTACCGTGCTTTCTGCGCTCCTTCTGGCTATCTCCTCGTTATAGGGTAACTGCCCACGTTTCCGAGCTTTCGGTGTATTCTCGCCTGTATGGCCTGCGACGTGGGTTCCTTTCTGCTCCCAGCCTTGTACGGCTTTACTGGTCCCTTCGGTTGTGGCAGGGCCTCCAGGCTTCTTAGGCCAAGGAATATACAGTCCCCTGCGGACTGGTTATCTGCTGGAGGATGTAGAATCCTCCCAGCCTCAGACACCAAAGTTTGGTAAATTAAGTCCTTTATCTGCCAGGACAGGCTCTCTTCGCCTCTTGTCTCTGGCTTGTGGCTCTCGTCCTGCCACACTTCCTCTTAGGTGCAATACAACTGTCTGTCCCTGCTCTGCTCTGGGACACGTCTCATTGCTGAGACAGGCCATCCAGTTCTCCCTAACCCTGCCCCCAGCACCAGCTTTTATAGGGGCAGCCTGCTCCCCCTACTGGCCTGAGACAGGAGGCATTGCATGCTAATGTTCCCCTGACTAGAGAACCTCCCCCTTGCTCTCAGACACAGCTTTATTTACACTTGTGGCATCCAGGCCAGGGTGACACACTTGCACTTGAAATATGGCCTTTTAGGCTCGTGGAGGTGGAAGCTTTCCAGCCGGGTATCCATACACGTCCCCAGCCACCATTATTTCTCCTGGTGTTGTCCCCGCCTTCCACCAGCACGGGTCCCAGAACTTTACCCGTGCCCTCCTCAGCGCACTTAGTGTGAAGGACCGCCTAACCACAAACACATGGACAAGTGAATGTGGCCAGGGATGGTACATCTCACTGACACATTTCACTGGGTTAATATTCTGGAAGCCGGGACCCAATGGGACCTTGGGACGGAATGCGTACTCCCGACGCAGAGGATTGCAAGCCCTGGGTCAACCAGGGTTGCCCCCACATTCTACAGCTCCTGCACCACCTCCTCCTCTTCAGCCTCCATCTCCATCACTTGATTCATTTTTTTCAGGAGATATTCCAGATTATGTACTAAAACTTTGTGGGTGCCAATAACAATAAGCAGGACTGTATGCTTAGTTGACAAACCACACACCATTGCAGAGTTGTTGAAAGCTGTGTCAGAGAACCTGGTGGCGGCTCTGAAGCTAGGCAAGCTCACACGCGAGCCATTCCTGGCCCATGTGCTCAACTTAGTGGTTCAGCTGTTTCTCAAAACCTACCCAGGTCTGCCACAGCGACTTGTGAAAGTACGCTGCATGTGTGCCCATTTCAGAAAGTCAGCTACAGCTTTCACCGCTCTGGCAGGGCTTCAGCAGCTTTCAGATCACCGACTAGTGTGCGATGTGACCACGGATTGGAAATCAAAGTTGCAGATGTTTGGAATGATTTTGAGCAGCAGAGAGCAGTTGAGTACCAGCTTCAATACGCCCGTCGGCATTCAGGTCAGCCTCCGCACATAAGAGCTGATGAGTGGGCATGAATGTCTGACATCTGTGCCGTCCTCCAAAACTTTGAGGACTCCACCAAGATGGTGAGCGGCGATGACGCCATAATTAGCATCATCATCCCGCTTCTCTGTGTACTGGAACAATCGCTGCTCACAATTAAAGAGGAGGCATTGCAGGTGGAGCAAGGAGCTATACAGGGTTATGCTACTCAGCCCAGCCTCATCTCATCCCGACGCGGATTGGGTGATAATGAGGAGGAGGAAGAGAACATGGACAAAAGTCCTCTTGATGAGAACAGGGAAGTCTTGGCTGTTGGCAGTCTGGCACACAAGCCGACTTGGGCATTACAGAAAACTGGCACGGCACGAGAGAAGTCTTGTAGACAGAGGTGTGAGGTTCTGATTAAGGAGAATGTCAGTCTTAGATCAGTTGCAGAACGGAGGGCATGGGAGGGGTGATACACAGAAATGAGGGAAGAGATATAGGCCGGTGCAGAACTGTGGAGAGCTTGGTGGGTGAAAGAGATGAGTTTGTATTGTATTCTGTAGTGATTGTTTAACCTAACCAGTGCAATGACTCGCAAAGGGTAGAGGCTTCGGTGAAGCGGCTTAATAATAATAATTAGGGTTGAGCGAGTATGTTCTGTCCGAGTATGCTCGGGCCGAGCTCCAAGTATTTACAGCTGCTCAGTGATATGGTTGAATCGCTCCCGGGTGCATGATTTGCAACTGTTTGACAGCTTTATTACTTGTGAGGAATGTGTAAGAAATAGACATTACTTCCATGTAATAAAACTGTCAAAACAGTCGCAAATCATGCACACGGGAGCGATTCAACCATATCACCGAGCAGTTATAAATACACGGAGCTCGGCCCGAGCATACTCGCCGAAAGGGTTAATAGAACATACTCGCTCAACACTAATAATAATCTTTTTATTTATATAGCGCCAACATATTCCACAGCGCTTTACAATTCAGACAATTTATAGACATTATGGGCACTGTCTACATTGGGGCTCACAATCTACATACCCTATCAGTATGTCTTTGGAGTGTGGGAGAAAACCAGAGAACCCAGAGGAAACCCATGCAAACACAGGGAGAACATACAAACTACTTGCAGATGTTGTCCTTGGTGGGATTTGAACCCAGAACCCCAGCGCTGCAAGGCTGCAGTGCTAACCACTGAGCCACCGTGCTGCCCTTTATAGAAATACGACTCTGGCTGCTACATTCAGAAAGGATTGGAGAAGAGAGTTTGTTTAGAGGGAAATTGATTAGAAGATAGCTGCAGTAATTAATCAGAGACACAGTAAGAGTTTTTACAGTATCAAAGGTGCGAAAAGGTTGAATTCTGGATATGTTTTTAAGGTGCAGGTGACATGTGTGGGAGTTATGGTGGCACCACCTAAAAGAAATTGCAAAGTCAGGTATAGGTAGGATAGTAAAAGTCAGATATAGGTAGGTTAGTAAAAGTCAGGTAAAGGAAAGGTAGGTTAGATGGCTACGTGCGGCCTCCTGCTGTGTATAGATGGCTACGTGCGGCCTCCTGCTGTGTATAGATGGCTACGTGCAGCCTCCTGCTGTGTATAGATGGCGCCGTGCGGCCTCCTGCTGTGTATAGATGGCGCCGTGTGGCCTCCTGCTGTGTATAGATGGCGCCGTGAGGCCTCCTGCTGTGTATAGATGGCTATGTGTGGCCCCCTGCTGTGTATAGATGGCTATGTGCGGCCTCCTGCTGTGTATAGATGGCATCGTGCGGCCTCCTGCTGTGTATAGATGGCGCCATGCAGCCTCCTGCTGTGTATATGGCTACGTCCGGCCTCCTGCTGTGTATAGATGGCTACATGCGGCCTCCTGCTGTATATAGATGGCTACGTGCGGCCTCCTGCTGTGTATAGATGGCTACGTGCAGCCTCCTGCTGTGTATAGATGGCTACGTGCGGCCTCCTGCTGTGTATAGATGGCTACGTGCAGCCTCCTGCTGTGTATAGATGGCTATGTGCAGCCCCCTGCTGTGTATAGATGGCTACGTGCGGCCTCCTGCTGTGTATAGATGGCTACGTGCAGCCTCCTGCTGTGTATAGATGGCGCCGTGCAGCCCCTGCTGTGTATAGATGGCTACGTGCGGCCTCCTGCTGTGTATAGATGGCTACGTGCAGCCTCCTGTTGTGTATAGATGGCGCCGTGCAGCCCCCTGCTGTGTATAGATGGCTACGTGTGGCCTCCTGCTGTGTATAGATGGCTACGTGCTTCCTCCCGCTGTGTATAGATGGCTACGTGCTTCCTCCCGCTGTGTATAGATGGCTATGTGCGGCCCCCTGCTGTGTATAGATGGCTACGTGCGGCCTCCTGCTGTGTATAGATGACTACGTGCTGCCTCCTGCTGTGTATAGATGGCTACGTCCGGCCTCCTGCTGTGTATAGATGGCTACGTGCGGCCTCCTGCTGTATATAGATGGCTACGTGCGGCCTCCTGCTGTGTATAGATGGCTACGTGCAGCCTCCTGCTGTGTATAGATGGCTACGTGCGGCCTCCTCCTGCTGTGTATAGATGGCTACGTGCAGCCTCCTACTGTGTATAGATGGCTACGTGCGGCCTCCTGCTGTGTATAGATGGCTACGTGCAGCCTCCTGCTGTGTATAGATGGCGCCGTGCAGCCCCCTGCTGTGTATAGATGGCTACGTGCGGCCTCCTGCTGTGTATAGATGACTACGTGCAGCCTCCTGTTGTGTATAGATGGCTCCGTGCAGCCCCCTGCTGTGTATAGATGGCTACGTGCGGCCTCCTGCTGAGTATAGATGGCTACGTGCGGCCTCCTGCTGAGTATAGATGGCTACGTGTGCTCAATATTAAGTCATCCAATGTTAGGCTGTGTGCCCACGATGCAGAAATGCTCCAGATTTTTTTTGAGCGTTTCTGCATCTCCCTGGCAGAAAAAACGCATGCGGATTGTACATGCGGATTGTACATGCGGATTGTACATGCGGATTGTACGTGCGTTTTTCCTGCCAGGGACAAGCGGATGTGATGCGTTCTTCACATGCATTTTCGCATGCGGGTTGTCAAGCGTTTTCCAAGCGATTTTAGCATCACTTGGAAAAGTACTTGACAACTTGGTCACACTATATAAATACATGCAACCGGCAAGGATTTATATAGTGTGACCGAAAGAATGGTAAAAAATAAATATACTTACCTTCTGATGGCCTGCCGACGTCAGCGGTCGCGTGACCCGTCACATGACTAAATGACGTCACCACAGGTCCTTTAGTCTACCGCGAGCTGCCGGCGAGGCAGGACGCATCGGATAAAGACACCGGGGGCCATCAGAAGGTAAGTATAATATTTATTTTTTATTTTATTCTTTTTTTTACAGGTTCCATGGTACTCGGGTCCGGAGGAGAGTCTTCTGTTCTCCAAACCCGGGTACCATCCGCACATTGAAACGCATGGAATCCGCATGTACAGATGCAGTGATGCGGATACCATGCGTTCCAATGCAAGTCAATGGCGGCGAAAACGCAGCTCTTCCGCAAAATAATTGGTAGTGCTGCGGATTTTTCCACAATGATACCAAGCGGAAACGCTTAAAAAACCCATAGTGGGCACACAGCCTAAAAAAAAATATTATAAATTATTATTATAATTAATATATTAATATTGTGCCAAATTAATTTCACGTGAACTATCACATGATCTATCACAGGTGATCATGTGACATGTGATACATCAGGTGTGCGTGTGTGTGTGTGTGTGTGTGGGGGGGGGGCGCGCCTTCTAAACTGCCCGGGGCCCTTGCTACTCTTAATCCACCCCTGCACCCTCCACACTACTTATATGCACATGTAGCTCTTTCACGGACTGTTCCTCCATTACTGAGAAATCAGCTTTTAAATTGGTATGCAAATGAGGCTGAAGAGCTATGGTAGATCTGAAGCCTCTGAACGGTATAAGTATATACAGTACAGATAAATCCAGAGTCTTATCGGTGACATGTTCTTGCTGATCATAGTCATTCACTTTCCCTTCTCTCCTCTATTTAGCCCAGATCACCGTGATAACTTCTTCCATCCACGATGTGTCTCTGCAGAACTTAATGCACAGACGTCTTTGGATTATTATTTAACCGGCACTTTTCCCACTTTTTCCCACCTCTACACAAACTGCATAATGCTATAACCATCTCTAGTGCCCTGGAGAGTAATAATGCCCTCTCTGTTGCCCCACACAGTAATAGTACACCCCTCTTTGCCTTTATACAGTAATTGTGTCCAGCTCTCTGCCTCCATATACTAAAAGTCTCACGTCTGAGCTTCCACATGGTAAAAATGCCCCCATTGTGCTACTATATAGAAATATTAATCTTTCTAGGCACATTAAGGAATAGTTCCCACTCTGTGCCTCTATATAGTAATAATGCACCCCTCTGTGCCTCCATATAGTAATAATGCCCCCTCTCCCCTCTGTGCCTCCATGTAGTAATAGTGCCTCCTCTGTGTCTCCATATGGTAATAATGCCCCCCTATGTGTCCCCATATAGTAATAGTGCCCCCTCCGTGCCTCCATATAGTAATAGTGCCTCCTCTGTGTCTCCATATAGTAATAGTGCCTCCTCTGTGTTTCCATATAGTAATAGTGCCCCCTCCGTGTCTCCATATAGAAATAATGCCCCCTCTGTGCCTCCATATAGTAATAGTGCCCCCTCTGTGTCTCCATATAGTAATAGTGCCCCCTCCGTGTCTCCATATAGAAATAATGCCCCCTCTGTGCCTCCATATAGTAATAATGCCCCCTCCGTGCCTCCATATAGTAATAGTGCCTCCTCTGTGTCTCCATATAGTAATGATACCCCCTCTGTGTCCCCATATAGTAATAGTGCCCCCTCCATGCTTCCATATAGAAATAGTGCCTCCTCTGTGTCTCCATATAGTAATAGTGCCTCCTCTGTGTTTCCATATAGTAATAGTGCCTCCTCTGTGTCTCTATATAGTAATAGTGCCCCCTCCGTGTCTCCATATAGAAATAATGCCCCCTCTGTGCCTCCATATAGTAATAGTGCCCAATCTGTGTCTCCATATAGTAACAGTGCCCCCTCCGTGTCTCCATATAGAAATAATGCCCCCTCTGTGCTTCCATATAGTAATAATGCCCCCTCCGTGCCTCCATATAGTAATAGTGCCTCCTCTGTGTCTCCATATAGTAATAATGCCCCCTCTGTGTCCTCGTATAGTAATAGTGCCCCCTCCGTGCCTCCATATAGCAATAATGCCCCCTCTGTGTCTCCATATAGTAATAGTGCCTTCTCTGTGTCTCCATATAGTAATAGTGCCCCCTCCATGTCTCCATATAGAAATAATGCCCCCTCTATGCCTCCATAAAGTAATAGTGCCCCCCTCTGTGTCTCCATATAGTGATAGTGCCACTTCTATTCCTCCATATAGTAATAGTGCCCCCCTCTGTTTTTCCATATAGTGATAGTGCCCCCTCTGTGCTTCCATATAGTGATAGTGCCCCTTCTATTCCTCCATATAGTGATAGTGCCTCTTCTGTGCCTATATGCAGTATGTCCATATACCAGGCATAGTGCTCCTCTGTAATTCTATATATTACTAGTGCCTCCATACAATTGTAATCCCCCCTTTACATCCTCCCATCCAGTGCCCTGGCAATAAAATAAAAATAAATGAAAACTCCCTTCTCCCACAACGAGTGGTGCTGTCCTTGTGCCGCAGTCTGTTGCTGCAGGCGGTGCGATGGAGTGATGTCATTGCGCTGGAGAAGCCTATAATTCAGGCATGTGCTGCGAGGACTGGCAGATGGTGGTGCAGGGGGCTGTATATAATGTATGGACAGACAGGTGGGAGGTATACAGACATGTAATATGTGCACCGCTCATTTAGACATAGACAACAGAATCAATTACATTTTATAATATATATTTGGGATAAGAAATTTTTACCCCAAGGAGGCGGAGGCTCGTAAAGTGCCTGCCGCACCCAGAGCACTTAAAGGGAAGTTGTCATGTCAGATAACGCTATCAACCTGTTTGGTTTTGAACCTGCAGGTCGTATTACAGGTAAGAGTGCTATCTATGAAAAACACTGTTAGCTTTCCTATGCAGAAAATTCACGAGCTTTTATCAGAGCGCTGACTGCTGTTATGTTCTGCAGCTTAGAACTAAAGAATAGGAGGGAAAAGCTGTCCCTGCACTGAGACTCAGCTAAACTCTACGCTGGGGTGGGTGCTCTATTCCTTGTGAATAGCCCCACCGAAACTCCTGCACTGAACTCAAACAAAGACCTGAAGGAAGGGGAAAAGGGGTCCCTAACAGATCTAAGGACTAGGAGAAAAAACAGGAGACCTCCTAATAGAAAAGTTAGTTGCAGAAACGAAGATTAAAGGGAACAAAACTGGTGGAACAAGAAGTCCCAGCATATCAATTGTCCAAAGCACAGAGAACTTAGCAAGGAAACTTAGCCAGAGCACAAGCGTAACAACACTGATGTCTAGCGGGGAATGGGAGACAGGTGCTGAGTAATAAAGAGTGAAGCGATCACGTGACCAAGACACCCAGCACCAGAGGAAAAGACTAGAAGCCAGCAAACCACAACAAGATGGCCGATAGTAAAACAATATAGATTCTAACACCTACCTTTTTTATATTTTATACAGTGGACCTCACTACGGTTTCGAGGGGTTCGCACCCAATATTCCACGGTGCGGCTATTATTTGTTTTCACATATTTTTCTCTATCTATCCAGATCATCCTAATTTCTAGTTTTCATCTTTATGTATCTCATTTTCTATGTTATCTATCTATGTCAGATCAATGTATTTATTATGGTTAATAAAAGGCTGTAAAAGTAAGTATAAGTAATGAAAAACAAATGGAGGGTCAATTTCTAACTAAATCACATGACTGTGTATAAAAAAAAGCATGTTAGAGAGGCAGAGCCTCCCAGAAGCAAAGATGGTCAGAGGTCACCGATCTGTGAACAACTGCGTCTAATAATTGTAGAATAATTTCAGGAAATTTTTCCTCAATGTGAAATTACAAGACTTTGAATATCTTCCATCTACAGGCCATAAAATCATCAAAAAATTCTGGAAAAATCCATGTGCACAAAGAATGGGGCTGATGGTCAATATTGAATGCTCATGATGTACGGACCCTGAGAAGGCTCTGCATGATATCAAGACATGATTCAGTCATCCAAGTCACTGCATGGGCTCAAAAAAATTTCCAGAAATCATTGTCTGTGATCACAGTTCACCATGCGTTCCACAAATGTAAATGACAGCTCTATCATGCAAAGAAAAAGCAGAATATCAGCACAATCCAGAAACGCTGTAGTCTTCTCTGCACTCATTTATAATGGACTCAGGCGAAATAGAAAACTGTTCTGTGGTCAGAAAAATCAAAATGTGAAATTCGTTATGGAAACCACAGACGCTGTGCCCTCAGAGTGAGAGGGACCATTCAGCTTGTTATGGAGGAGACGGACCATCCAGCTTGTTATCAAGGAGAGGGACCATCCAGCTTGTTACGGAGGAGAGTAAACATCCAGCTTGTTATGGAGTTAAAGGATCATCCAGCTTGTTATGGAGAAGAGGGACCATCCAGCTTGTTATCATGGAGAGGGACCATCCAGCTTGTTATGGAGGAGAGGGACCATCCAGCTTGTTATGGAGGAGAGGGCATTTGCAGCTTGTTATGGAGGAGAGGGACCATCCAGCTTTTTATCAAGGGGAGGGACCTTTATCAAGGAGAGGGACCATCCAGCTTGTTACGGAGGAGAGTAAACATCCAGCTTGTTATGGAGTTAAAGGATCATCCAGCTTGTTATGGAGAAGAGGGACCAGCCAGCTTGTTATCATGGAGAGGGACTATCCAGCTTGTTATGGAGGAGAGGGACCATCCAGCTTGTTATGGAGGAGAGGGAATTTGCAGCTTGCTATGGAGGAGAGGGACCATCCAGCTTTTTATCAACGGGAGGGACCTTTATCAAGGAGAGGGACCATCCAGCTTGTTATCGAGGAGAAAAAACATCCATCTTGTTATTGAAGAGAGGAACCATCCAGCTTGTTATGGAGGACATGAACCATCCAGCTTGCTGTGGACGAGAGAGACCATAAAGCTTGTTATGGAGGAGAGAGACCATAAAGATTGTTATGGAGTAGAGGAACCATCGAGCTTGATATGGAGGAGAGGAAACATCCAGCTTGATATGGAGGAGAGGAACCATCCAGCTTGATATGGAGGAGAGGAACCATACACCTTATCATGTAGGAGAGGGTCAATCCACCTTGTTATGGAGGAGAGGGACCATCCAGCTTGTTATTGGCACACAGTTCTTTATCTCTGATAGTATCTGGCTGCATTAATGCCTATTATAGGGACAGCACTCACATGAAATGCACCATCAATGCTGAGCCTTACGTGTAGAGATGTTATAACAACATCTGCTCCATCCAGACAACGTCTATTTCAGGGAAGACCTTGTATATGTTGACAGGACAATGGTAAACCACATCCTGCATACATCACACACCACGGCTCTGCAGAAAAAGAGTCCTGGTGATGAACCGGCCACCTGCAGTCCAGACCTTTCACCAATAGAAAATATTGTGAGCATCATGAAACAAAAAATCCGACAAAGGAGGAGCAGTGAGAATCCGACATCAGACAAGAATGGGTCAACGTTCTTCCCTCAGAACTCCAGCGATTATGTCCTCCCTTCCCCCAATGGGGGAAATCCCAAAGCAATTAGGACAACAGTAGAGAAAAACAGGAGCTAAATACCCCATAAGTAATAGCAACAACAAATATAATGCGCATAAAATATGTATTAACTTTATTAAACACTTAAAAAAAATAATAGAGTATCATGAAAAGTATACATGGTTGCTGGTGAAAAACACAAAAAAAGTGTAACCACACTGGCAAAGTTCAGATGTCAATACAACAGAAGCAACTGAATAAATATATAACACATGAAACCACATGAGTGTATCAGTCATGTATGGTGACAATCACTGATACAAAAAAAATCCCATCTCAAATGAGTGGTAATAAGATGTTAGGCATAATAGATCCCAGGTGGGAAAAAGGCTCTGTCACAAGGCAAATGCCAGACAGTCCTCATGCTATGATAGCAGTAGTGTGTATAATGCCATACGAATAGCGTCACATGTAGGAGTATGTGCTGTCATGTGTCAAAAGGACACACATTCAGCTGAAATGTATTGCAGCGCACAGACCCTTCGGGTCCATGCACGGCGATACATGCTGCCAGCCAATCAGAGGCCAGACGCTGACGTCATGCGCTCCCGTCACTTGTACTCTGAAGTCAGCTGCCGGCTTCAGAAGAGGATGCCGCTCGGAGGGGGAGCGCAGGGCAGGGGAGTATTTATTTTTTTCTTTCTAAACCAGTGAGTACATGGTGACCATACTTCTACACAGGTGACTATGGGGAGTGCATTATACTATATGGAGGATATGGGCTTTGTATTATACTAAGATGGAGGACTATGGGCTGTGCATTATATTATATGAAGGATATGGGCTGTGATTTATACGAATACGGAGGACTATGGGGGTGCATCATATTATATGGAGGTGCAGTATACTATATGGAGGACAATGGGGAGTGCATTATACAATATGGAGGACTATGGGAGTGCATTATACTATATGGAGGACTATAGAGAGTGCATTATACTATATGGAGGACTATGGAGAGTGCACTATACTATATGGAGGACTATGGGGAGTGCATTATATAATATGGAGGACTATGGGGAGTGCATTATACTATACGGAGGACTAAGGGGAGTGTATTATACTATATGGAGGACTATGGAGTCCATTATTCTATATGAAGGACTATGGGGAAGAGCATTATACTATATGGAGGACTATGGGGTGCATTATACTACATGGAGGACTATAGAGAGTCCATTATACTATATGGAGGACTATGGAGAGTACATTATACTATATGGAGGACTATGAGGAGTGCATTATACTATATGGAGGACTATGGGCTGTGCATTATACTATATGGAGGACTATGGGGAGTGCATTATTCTATATGGAGGACTATGGGGAAGTGCATTATACTATAAGGAGGACTGTGGGCTGTTCATTATACTATATGGAGGACTATGGGCTGTGCATTATACTATATGGAGGACTATGGGGAGTGCATTTTTCTACATGGAGGTCTATGGGGAAGTGCATTTTACTATATGGAGGACTATGGGGAGTGCATTATTCTTTATGGAGGACTATGGGGAAGTGCATTATACTATATGGAGGTCTATGGGGAGTACATTATTCTATATGGAGGACTATGGGGAAGTGCTTTATACTATATGGAGGACTATGGGGATTGCATTATACTATATGGAGGACTATGGCGAGTGTATTATACTATATGGAGGACTATGGGGTGCATTATTCTATATGGAGGACTATGGGGAAGTGCTCTATACTATATGCAGGACTATGGGCTGTGCATTATACTATATGGAGGACTATGGAGAGTGCATTATACTATATGGAGGACTATGGGGAGTGCATTATTCTATATGGAGGACCATGGGGAAGTGCATTATACTATATGGAGGACTATAGGGAGTGCATTATACTATATAGAGGACTATGGGGTGCATTATTCTATCTGGAGGACTATGGGGAAGTGCATTATACCATATGGAGGACTATGGGGTGCATTATTCTATCAGGAGGACTATGGGGAAGTGCATTATACCATATGGAGGACTATGGGATGCATTATACTATACGGAGGACTATGGGATGCATTATACCATATGCAGGACTATGGATGCATTATACTATATGGAGGACTATGGGGGTGCATTATACCATACGGAGGACTAGGGGGAGAGCATCATACTATATGGAGGACTATGGGGAGTGCATTATTCTATATGAAGGACTATAGGGAGTGCAATATAATATATGGAGGACTATGGAGAGTGCATTATACTACATGGAGGACTATGGTGAGTGCATTATACTATATGGAGGACTATGGGGTGCATTATTCTATATGGAGAACTATGGGGAAGTGCATTATACTATATGAAGGACTATGGGCTGTGTAGTATACTATATGGAGGACTATGGAGACTGTATTATACTATATGGAGGACTATGGGGAGTGCATTATTCTATATGGAGGACTGTGGGAAGTGTATTATGCTATGTGGAGGACTATGGAGAGTGCACTATACTATATGGAGGACTATGGGGAGTGCATTATACTATATGGAGAACTATGGGCAGTGCATTATACCATATGGAGGACTATGGGATGCATTATACTATATGAAGGAGTATGGGGGTGCATTATACAATATAGAGGACTGTGGGGAGTGCATTATACTATATGGAGGACTATGGAGAGTGCATTATACTATATGGAGGACTTTGGAGAATGCATTATACTATATAGAGGATTATGGAGAGTGCATAATACTATATGGAGGACTATGGGGAGGGCATTATACTATAAGGAGGACTATGGGGTGCATTATTCTATATGGAGAACTATGGGTTGTGCATTATACTATATGGAGGACTATGAGTTGTGCATTATACTATATGGAGGACTATGGAGAGTGCATTGTACTATATTTGGGACTATGGGGAGTGCATTATTCTATATGGAGGACTATGGGGTGCGTTATACTATGTAGTGGACTATGGAGAGTGCATTATACTATATGGAGGACTATGGGGTGTGCATCATACTATATGGAGTACTATGGGGAGTGCATTATACCATATGAAGGACTATGAGATGTATTATACTATATGGAGGACTATGGGGTGCATTATTCTATATGGAGGACTATGGGGAAGTGCATTATACTATATGTAGAACTATGGGCTGTGCATTATACTATATGGAGGACTATGGAGAGTGTATTATACTATATGGAGGACTATGGGGAAGTGCATTATACTATATGGAGGACTATGGGGAGCGCATTATACTATATAGAGGACTATGGGGAGTGTATTATACTATATGGAGGACTATGGGCTGTGCATTTAACTTTATGGAGGACTATGGAGAGTGCATTATATTATATGGAAGACTATGGGGAGTTCATTATTCTTTATGGAGGACTATGGCGAAGTGCATTATACTATATGTAGGACTATGGAGAGTGCATTATACTATATGGAGGACTATGGGGAGTGCATTATACTATATGGAGGACTATGGGAAGTTCATTATACCATAAGGAGGACTATGGGATGCACTAAACCATATGGAGAACTATGGGATGCATTATACTATATGGAGGACTATGGGGGTCCATTATACAATATGGATGGCTATGGGGAGTGCATTATACTACATGGAGGACTATGGGAAGTGCATTATTCTATATGGAGGACTATGGGGAGTGCAATATACTATATGGAGGACTATGGGGTGCATTATACTAAATGAAGGACTATGGGCTGTGTATTATACTATATGGAGGACTATGGGAAGTGTATTATACTATATGGAGGACTACGGAGAGTGCACTATACTATATGAAGGACTATGGGGAGTGCATTATACTATATGAAGAACTATGGGGAGTGCATTATACCATAAGGAGGACTATGGGATGAATTATACCATATGAAGGACTATGGGGCTGCATTATACAATATAGAGGACTATGGGATGCATTATACTAAATGAGGACTATGGGGGTGCATTTTACAATATGGAGGACTGTGGGGAGTGCATTATACTATATGGAGGACTATGGGGAGTGCATTATTCTATATGGAGGACTATAGGGAGTGCATTATACTATATGGATGACTATGGGGAGTGATTTATACTATATGGAGGACTATGGGGAGTGCATTATACTATATGGAGGACTATGGGGAGTATATTATACTATATGGAGGACTATGGGGTGCATTATTCTATATGGAGGACTATGGGTTGTGCATTATACTATATGGAGGACTATGGAGAGTGCATTATACTATATTTTGGACTATGGGGAGTGCATTATTCTATATGAATGACTATGGGAAAGTGCATTATACTATATGGAGGACTATGGAGAGTGCATTATACGATATGGAGGACAATGGAGAGTGCATTATACTATATGGAGGACTATAGGGGTGCATTATACAATATGGAGGACTATGAAGAGTGCATTATACTATGTGGAGGACTATGGGGAGTGCATTATTCTATATGGAGGACTATGGAGAGTGCATTATACTACATGAAGGACTTTGGGGAGTGCATTATACCATATTGAGGACTATTGGATGCATTATACTACAAGGAGGACTATGGGGGTGCATTATTCAAAATGTTGGACTATGGGGAGTGCATTATACTATATGGAGGACTATGGGGAGTGCATTATTCTATATGGAGAACTATCGGGAGTGCATTATACTGTATGGAGTATAATGTGGAGTGCAGTATACTGTATGGAGGATTATGGGGAGTGCATTATACTGTATGGTGGACTATGAGGCACATTATACTATACGGAAGACTATGGGGAGTGAATTGTACTCTAAGATGGACTATGGGGCACATTATGCTATATGGAGGACTATGGGGAGTGCATTATACTATAAGGAGGACTATGGGATGCATTATATTATATGGAGGACCATTGGGAGTGTATTATACTATATGAAGGACTATGCGGACTGCAGTATACTATATGGAAGACTATGGGGAGTGTATTTTACTATACAGAGGACTATGGTATGCATTATACCATATGGAGGACTATGGGATGCATTCTACTATATGGATGACTAAGGAATGCATTATATTATATGGAGGACTATGGGGAGTGCATTATGCTACATGGAGGACTATGGGATGCATTATACTATATGGAAAACTATGGGGATTGCATTATGCTATATGGAGGACTATGGGATGCATTATACTATATGGAAGACTATGGAATGGATAATATTATATGGAGGACTATGGGGAGTTCATTATACTGTATGGAGGACTATTGAGAGTGCATTATACTATATGAAGGACTGTGGGATGCATTATACAACATGGAGGACTATGGGATGCATTAAACTATATGGAGGACTATGGGGAGTGCATTATACTATATGGAGGAGTATGGGGAGAACATATACTATATGGAGGACTATGGTATTCATTATACTATATGGAGGACTATGGGGAGTGCAGTATGCTATATGGAAGACTATGGGGAGTGCATTATACTATATGGAGGACTATGGGGAGTGCATTATACTATATAGAGGACTGTGGGGAGTCTATTAAACTATACGGAGGACTATGGGATGCATTATACCATATGAAGGAATATGTGATGCATTCTATTATATGGAGGATTATGGGGAGTGCATTATACTGTATGGAGGAATATGTGGTGCATTATACTATATGGAGTACTATGGGGAGTGCATTATACTATATGGAGGACTATGGGGAGTGCATTATACCATATGGAGGACTATGGGATGCATTATGTTATATGGAGCACTATGAGGAGTGCATTTTACTATATGGAGGACTATGGGGGTGCATTACACTATATGGAGGACTATGGCGAGAGCATTATACTATATGGAGGACTATGGAGAGTGCATTATACTATATGGAGGACTATGGGGAATGCATTATACTATATGGAGGACTATGGGGAATGCATTATTCTGTATGGAGGACTATGGGGAGTACATTATATTATATGGAGGGCTATGGGGCACATTATGCTATATGGAGGACAAGGGGGAGTGCATTATACTGTATGGAGGACTATGGGGAGTGCATTATACTATATAGAGGACTATATGATGCATTATATTATATGAAGGACTATGGGGAGTGCATTATACAATATAAAACACTATGGGGAGTGCATTATACTATATGGAGGACTATGGGGAGTGTATTATACTATATGGAGGACTATGGGATGCATTGTACTATATAGAGGACTATGGGATGCATTATACTATATGGAGGATTATTGGGAGTGCATTATACTGTATGGAGGACTATGAGGAGTGCATTATACTATATGAAGGACTATGGGATGCATTGTACTATATGGAGGACTATGGGGATTGAATTATACTGTATGGAGGACTATGAGGAGTGCATTATACTATAAGGAGGACTATATGAAGTGCACTATACTATATGGAGGACTACGGTATGTATTATACTGTATAGAGGACTATGGGGATTACATTATACTATATGGAGGACTATGGGATGCATTATGCTATATGGAGGACTATGGGGAGTGCATTATTCTATATGGAGGACTATGGGAAGCATAATATTATATGGAGGACTATGGGGAGTGCATTATACTATATGGAGGACTATGGGATGCATTATATTATATGGAGGACCATGGGGAGTCATTATACTTTATGGAGGACTATGGGGAGTGCATTAAACTATATGTAGCAGTATGGGGAGTGTATTATACTATTTGGAGGACTATGGGATGCATTATTTTATATGAAGGACTATGAGGAGTGCAATATGCTATATGGATGAGTATGTGGTCCATTATACTATAATGAGGACTATGGGGAGTGCATTATGCTATATGGATGACTCTGGGGAGTGGATTATACTGTATGGAGGACTATGTGGTGCATTATACTATATGGAGGACTATGTGGTGCATTGTACTATATGAAGGACTATGGTGAGTTCATTATAGTATATGGAGGACTATGGGGAGTGCATTATACTATATGGAGGACTATGGGGAGTTCATTATACTGTATGGAGGACTATGTGGTGTATTATACTATATGGAGGACTATGTAGTGCATTATACTATATGGAGGACTATGGGGAGTGTATTATACTATATGAAAGACTATGGGGAATGCAGTATTGTATATGGAAGACTAAGGGGAGTGCATTATACTATATTGAGGACTATGGGGAGTGTATTATACTATATAGAGGACTGTGGGGAGTCAATTATACTATACGGAGGACTATGGGATGCATTATACTATGTGGAGGAATATGGGATGCATACTATTATATTAAGGACTATGGGGAGTGCATTATACTATATGGATAACTATGGGGAGTGCATTATACTGTATAGAGGACTATGTGGTGCATTATACTATAAGGAGTACTATGGGGAGTGCAATATACTATATGGAGGACTATGGGGAGTGCATTATACTGTATGGAGGACTATGTGGTGCATTATACTATAAGGAGGACTATGGGGAGTGCATTATACTATATGAAGGACTATAAGGAGTGCATTATACTATATGGAGGACTATGGGGAGTGGATTATACTGTATGGAGGACTTTGTGGTGCATTATACTATATGGAGGACTATGTGGTGCATTATACTATATGGAGGACTATGGGGAGTGTATTATACTATATGGAGGACTATGGGGAGCGCAGTATGCTATATGGAAGACTATGGGGAGAATATTATACTATATAGAGGACTGTGGGGAATCCATTATACTATATGGAGGACTACGGCATGCATTATATTATATGGAGGACTATGTGGAATGCATTATGCTATATGGAGGACTATGGGATGCATTATACTATATGGAGAACTATGGGGAGCATATTATACTATATGGAGGACTATGGGATGCATTATACTATATGGAGGAATGTGGGACGCATTCTATTTTATGGAGGACTATGGGAAGTGCATTATACTGTATGGAGTACTATGTGGTGCATTATCCTATATGGAAAACTATGGGGAGAATATTATACTATATAGAGGACTGTGGGGAATCCATTATACTATATGGAGGACTACGGCATGCATTATATTATATGGAGGACTATGGGGAATGCATTATGCTATATGGAGGACTATGGGATGCATTATACTATATGGAGGACTATGGGGAGTGTATTATACTATATGGAGGATTATGGGATGCATTATACTATATAGAGGACTGTGGGGAGTCCATTATACTATATGGAGGACTATGGGATGCATTATATTATATGGAGGACTATGGGGGGGTGCATTATGCTATATGGAGAACTATGGGATGCATTATACTATATGGAGAACTATGGGGAGTGTATTATACTATATGGAGGAGTATGGGATGCATTATACCATATGGAGGACTATGGGGAGTGCATTATACTTTATGGAGGACTATGGGGAGTCCATTATACTATATGGAGGACTATGGGATGCATTATTATATGGAGGACTATGGGGAGTGCATTGTAATACACTGCTCAAAAAAATAAAGCAAACACTCAAATAACCCATCCTAGATCTGAAAGAATGAAATATTCTCATTGAATATTTTGTTCTGTACAAAGTTGAATGTGCTGACAACAAAATCACACAAAAATCATCAATGGAAATCAAATTTATTAAGCAATGGAGGCCTGGATTTGGAGTCACCCCCAAAATTAAAGTGGAAAAACACACTACAGGCTGATCCAACTTTGATGTAATGTCCTTAAAACAAGACAAAATGAGGCTCAGTATTGTGTGTGGCCTCCACGTGCCTGCATGACCTCCCTACAATGCCTGGGCATGCTCCTGATGAGGTTGCGGATGGTCTCCTGTGGGATCTCCTCCCAGACCTGGACTAAAGCATCCGCCAACTCCTGGACAGTCTGTGGTGCAACATGACGTTGGTGGATGGAGCGAGACATGATGTCCCAGATGTGCTCAATCAGATTCAGGTCTGGGGAACGGGCGGGACAGTCCATAACCTCAATGCCTTCATCTTGCAGGAACTGCTGACACACTCCAGCCACATGAGGTCTGGCATTGTCCTGCATTAGGAGGAACCCAGGGCCAACCACACCAGCATATGGTCTCACAAGGGGTCTGAGGATCTCATCTTGGTACCTAATGGCAGTCAGGCTACCTCTGGCGAGCACATGGAGGGCTGTGCAGCCCTCCAAAGAAATGCCATCCCACACCATTACTGACCCACTGCCAAACCGGTCATGCTGAAGGATGTTGCAGGCAGCAGATCGCTCTCCACGGCGTCTCCAGACTCTGTCACGTCTGTCACACGTGCTCAGTGTGAACCTGCTTTCATCTGTGAAGAGCACAGGGCGCCAGTGGCGACTTTGCCAATCCTGGTGTTCTAAGGCAAATGCCAAGCGTCCTGCACGGTGTTGGGCTGTGAGCACAACCCTCATCTGTGGACATCCGGCCCTCATTCCAACCTCATGGAGTCGGTTTCTAACCGTTTGTGCAGACACATGCAGATTTGTGGCCTGTTGGAGGTCATTTTGCAGGGCTCTGGCAGTGCTCCTCCTGTTCCTCCTAGCACAAAGGCGGAGGTAGCGGTCCTGCTGCTGGGTTGTTGCCCTCCTACGGCCCCCTCCATGTCTCCTGGTGTACTGGCCTGTCTCCTGGTAGCGCCTCCAGCCTCTGGACACTACGCTGACAGACACAGCAAGCCTTCTTGCCACAGCTCGCATTGATGTGCCATCCTGGATGAGCTGCACTACCTGAGCAACTTCTGTGGGTTGTAGAGTCCGTCTCTTGCTACCACGAATGTGAAAGCACAACCAACATTCAAAAGTGACCAAAACATCAGCCAGAAAGCATTGGTACTGAGATGTGGTCTGTGGTCCCCACCTGCAGAACCACTCCTTTATTGAGGGTGTCTTGATAATTGCCAATAATTTCCATCTATTGTCTATTCCATTTGCGCAACAAAATATGAAATTAATTGTCAATCAGTGTTGCTTCCTAAGTGGACAGTTTGATTTCACAGAAGTTTGATTTACGTGGAGTTATATTCTGTTGTTTAAGTGTTCCCTTTATTTTTTGAGCAGTGTATATGGAGGACTATGGGGAGTGCATTATACTATATGGAGGACTATGGGATGCATTATATTATATGGAGGACTATGTGGAGTGCATTATACTATATGGAGGACTATGGGGAGTGTATTATACTATATAGAGGATTGTGGGGAGTCCATTATACTATATGGAGGACTATGGGATGCATTATACCATATGGAGGACTATGGGATGCATTATATTATATGGAGGACTATGGTTTGCATTATAGTATAGAGAGGACTATGGGGAGTGTATTATTCTATGTGGAGGACTATGGAACGCATTATACTATATGGAGGACTATGGGGAAAGCTTTATACTATATGGAGGACTGTGTGGTGCATTATACTATATGGAGGACTATGGGGAGTGCATTATACTGTATGGAGGACTATGTTGTGCATTATATTAAATGGAGGACTATGGGGAGTGCATTATACTATATGGAGGACTATGGTGTTGTGGTGTTGCTATCAGAGTGTCAAGAGTGGGAGAAGAGGGTTGCATTGACAATCCAACACAATGGGCAGCAATTTGAACACATTTTATAAGTGGTCATAAAGTTACATTAAAACCAAGCACACCATTGTTTTTCTTATCAAATTCTCAATAAGTTTGATGTGTCACATGACCCTCTTTCCTTTGAAAAAAATAAAGTTGGATCCAAAATGGCCGACTTCAAAATAGCCGCCATGGTCACCACCCATCTGGAAAAGTTTTCCCCTCACATATACTAATGTGCCACAAACAGGAAGTTGATATTACCAACCATTCCCATTTAATTTAGGTGTATCCATGTAAATGGCCCACCCTGTATATAATCAGAATGGGGGGGTCCAAATCTTGCTCCGGGACCCATCAGCCTCGTTACGCCACTGGTTATATATTATACTAGCTATTGAACCCCTTCTACGCCCGGGTGGTGAGCATTTTTATTGGTATATTTCTGGCGCCATTTTTTTTTAAGACACTGTCTGCAAATTCGCATATACATTGTCTTCAATAAAATAGCGCCGGATAAGCGCCATTTTACTGAAGTAATGTACTACAATGTCAACACAGCAGTGCACACGTGCCAGCCAAAGGGATAATGGTGATGGGTGGTGCATGCGCACTGCTATGTTGACGTTGTAGTACATTACTTCAATAAAATGGCGCTGGAGTCAGCGTTTGCGCTTATCCGGCGCTATTTTATTGAAGACACTGTATATGCGAATTTGCAGACAGTGTCTTAAAAAAATGGTGCCGGATAGCATGGTATAGGCATACACTGAGTCCGGGTCATTCTATTGAAGTATTGTACTACAAAATTAAAGGGAACCTGTCACCAGAAGTAACACCGTTAACCTGCACATATGTGATTAATCTGCAGGTTAATAGCGTTATTATGTTGCCCGACGCCTGCACGTAGTCGAATGCAGCAGGGAGAAAATAAACCTTCCTGGTATATGATCCCCCAATCCTGGTCCACTTCTTGGTATATGCTCCACCCCATCCTTGTATATGTTCCCCCAATCCTTGTATATGCTCCCCCCATACTGGTATAAGCTCCCCCCATACTGGTATATGCTCCCTCCATCCTGGTATATGCTCCCCCCATCCTGGTATATACCCCCCATCCTGGTATATGCTCCCCCCATCCTGGTATATGCTCCCCCCATCCTGGTATATACCCCCCATCCTGGTATATGCTCCCCCCATCCTGGTATATGCTCCCCCTATCCTGTTATATGCTCCCACCATCCTGGTATATGCTCCCCCATCCTGGTATATACTTCCCCATCCTGGTATATGCTCCCCCCATACTGGTATATGCTCCCCCCATCCTGGTATATGCTCCCTCCATCCTCGTATATGGTTCCCCTATCCTGGTATATGCTCCCTCCATTCTGGTATATGCCCCCCCATTCTGGTATACACTCCATCCATCCTGGTATATGCTGCCTTAATCCTCGTATATGCCTCCCCACCCTGGTATATGCTCCCCATCCTGGTATATGCTTCCCTACCCTGGTATATGCTCCCCCAATTCTTGTATATGCTCCCTCCATCCTGGTATATGCCCCCCATCTTGTTATATGCTCCCTCCATCCTGGTATAATCTCCCCCCATCCTGGTATATGCTCCCCCATCCTGGTATATGCTCCCCCCATCCTGGTATATGCTCCCCCTATCCTGGTATATCCCCCATCCTGGTATATGCTCCTCCCCATCCTGATATATGCTCCCCCCATACTGTTATATGTTCCCCCATCCTGGTATATGCTCCCCCCCATCCTGGTATATGCTCCCTCCATCCTCGTATATGGTTCCCCTATCCTGGTATATGCTCCCTCCATTCTGGTATATGCCCCCCCATTCTGGTATACACTCCACCCATCCTGGTATATGCTGCCTCAATCCTCGTATATGCCTCCCCACCCTGGTATATGCCCCCCATCCTGGTATATGCTTCCCTACCCTGGTATATGCTCCCCCAATTCTTGTATATGCTCCCTCCATCCTGGTATATGCCCCCCATCTTGTTATATGCTCCCTCCATCCTGGTATATTCTCCCCCCATCCTGGTATATGCTCCCCCATCCTGGTATATGCTCCCCCCATCCTGGTATATGCTCCCCCTATCCTGGTATATCCTCTCATCCTGGTATATGCTCCTCCCCATCCTGGTATATGCTCCCCCCATACTGGTATATGTTCCCCCATCCTGGTATATGCTCCCCCCCATCCTGGTGTATGATCCCCCAATCCTGGTCCCCTTCTTGGTATATGCTCCCCCCCATCCTTGTATATGTTCCCCCAATCCTCGTACATGCTCCCCCCATACTGGTATAAGCTCCCCCCATACTGGTATATGCTCCCTCCATCCTGGTATATGCTCCCTCCATCCTGGTATATGCTCCCCCATCTTGGTATATGCTCTCCCCATCCTGGTATATGCTCCCCCATCCTGGTATATACCCCCCATCCTGGTATATGCTCCCCCCATCCTGGTATATGCTCCCCCCATCCTGTTATATGCTCCCTCCATCCTGGTATATGCTCCCCCATCCTGGTATATACTTCCCCATTCTGGTATATGCTCCCCCCATCCTGGTATATACCCCCCCATCCTGGTATATGCTCCCCCCATCCTGCTATATGCTCCCCCCATCCTGTTATATGCTCCCTCCATCCTGGTATATGCTCCCCCATCCTGGTATATACTTCCCCATTCTGGTATATGCTCCCCCCATCCTGGTATATGCTCCCTCCATCCTGGTATATGCTCCCTCCATCCTCATATATGCTTCCCCTATCCTGGTATATGCTCCCCCAATCCTGGTATATGCTCCCCCCATCCTGGTATATGCTCCCCCCATCCTGGTATAAGCCCCCTCCATCCTGGTATATGTCCCCCATCCTGGTATGTGCTCCCCCCATCCTGGTATATACCCCCCATCCTGGTATATGCTCCCCCATCCTGGTATATGCTCCCCCTATCCTGTTATATGCTCCCACCATCCTGGTATATGCTCCCCCATCCTGGTATATACTTCCCCATCCTGGTATATGCTCCCCCCATACTAGTATATGCTCCCCCCATCCTGGTATATGCTCCCTCCATCCTGGTATATGCTCCCTCCATCCTCGTATATGGTTCCCCTATCCTGGTATATGCTCCCTCCATTCTGGTATATGCCCCCCCATTCTGGTATACACTCCATCCATCCTGGTATATGCTGCCTTAATCCTCGTATATGCCTCCCCACCCTGGTATATGTCTCCCATCCTGGTATATGCTTCCCTACCCTGGTATATGCTCCCCCAATTCTTGTATATGCTCCCTCCATCCTGGTATATGCCCCCCATCTTGTTATATGCTCCCTCCATCCTGGTATATTCTCCCCCCATCCTGGTATATGCTCCCCCATCCTGGTATATGCTCCCCCCATCCTGGTATATGCTCCCCCTATCCTGGTATATCCCCCCATCCTGGTATATGCTCCTCCCCATCCTGGTATATGCTCCCCCCATACTGGTATATGTTCCCCCATCCTGGTATATGCTCCCCCCCATCCTGGTATATGCTCCCTCCATCCTCGTATATGGTTCCCCTATCCTGGTATATGCTCCCTCCATTCTGGTATATGCCCCCCCATTCTGGTATACACTCCACCCATCCTGGTATATGCTGCCTCAATCCTCGTATATTCCTCCCCACCCTGGTATATGCCCCCCATCCTGGTATATGCTTCCCTACCCTGGTATATGCTCCCCCAATTCTTGTGTATGCTCCCTCCATCCTGGTATATGCCCCCCATCTTGTTATATGCTCCCTCCATCCTGGTATATTCTCCCCCCATCCTGGTATATGCTCCCCCATCCTGGTATATGCTCCCCCCATCCTGGTATATGCTCCCCCTATCCTGGTATATACCCTCATCCTGGTATATGCTCCTCCCCATCCTGGTATATGATCCCACCATACTGGTATATGTTCCCCCATCCTGGTATATGCTCCCCCCCATCCTGGTATATGATCCCCCAATCCTGGTCCCCTTCTTGGTATATGCACCCCCCCATCCTTGTATATGTTCCCCCAATCCTCGTATATGCTCCCCCCATACTGGTATAAGCTCCCCCCATACTGGTATATGCTCCCTCCATCCTGGTATATGCTCCCTCCATCCTGGTATATGCTCCCCCATCTTGGTATATGCTCTCCCCATCCTGGTATATGCTCCCCCATCCTGGTATATACCCCCCCATCCTGGTATATGCTCCCCCCATCCTGGTATATGCTCCCCCCATCCTGTTATATGCTCCCTCCATCCTGGTATATGCTCCCCCATCCTGGTATATACTTCCCCATTCTGGTATATGCTCCCCCCATCCTAGTATATACCCCCCCATCCTGGTATATGCTCCCCCCATCCTGGTATATGCTCCCCCCATCCTGTTATATGCTCCCTCCATCCTGGTATATGCTCCCCCATCCTGGTATATACTTCCCCATTCTGGTATATGCTCCCCCCATCCTGGTATATGCTCCCCCCATCCTGTTATATGCTCCCTCCATCCTGGTATATGCTCCCCCATCCTGGTATATACTTCCCCTATCCTGGTATATGCTCCCCAATCCTGGTATATGCTCCCCCAATCCTCGTATATGCTCCCTCCATCCTGTTATATGCCCCCCCATCCTGGTATATGCTCCACCCATCCTGGTATATGCTGCCTCAATCCTCGTATATGCCCCGCCACCCTGGTATATGTCCTCCGATCCTGGTATATGCTTCCCTACCCTGGTATATGCTCACCCAATTCTTTTATATGCTCCCTCCATCCTGGTATATGCCCCCCCATCCTGGTATATGCTTCCCTATCCTGGTATATGCCCCCCCATCCTGTTATATGCTCCCTCCATCCTGGTATGTGTCCCCATCCTGGTATATGCTCCCCCATCCTGGTATATGCTCCCCCCATCCTGGTATATGCTCCTCCCCATCCTGGTATATGCTCCCCCCATCCTGGTATATGCCCCCCATCCTGGTATGTGCTCCCCCCATCCTGGTATATGCTCCCTCCATCCTGGTATATGCTCCCTCCATCCTCGTATATGCTTCCCCCCATCCTGGTATATGCTCCCCCAATCCTGGTATATGCTCACCCAATGCTAGTATATGCTCCCTCCATCCTGGTATATGCCCCCCCATTCTGGTATATGCTCCCCCCTATCCTGTTATATGCTCCCTCCATCCTGGTATATGCTCCCCCATCCTGGTATATACTTCCCCATCCTGGTATATGCTCCCCCCATCCTGGTATATGCTCCCCCCATCCTGGTATATGCTCCCTCCATCCTGATATATGCTCCCTCCATCCTCGTATATGCTTACCCTATACTGGTATATGCCCCCCATCCTGGTATATGCCCCCCATCCTGGTATATCCCCACATTCTGGTATATGCTCCCCCGTTATATGCTCCCCCATCCTGGTATATGCTCCCCCATCCTGGTATATGCTCCCCCCATCCTGGTATATGCCCCCCATCCTGGTATATGTCCCCCATCCTGGTATGTGCTCCCCCCATCCTGGTATATACCCCACATCCTGGTATATGCTCCCCCCATCCTGGTATATGCTCCCCCTATCCTGTTATATGCTCCCACCATCCTGGTATATGCTCCCCCATCCTGGTATATACTTCCCCATCCTGGTATATGCTTTCCCCATCCTGGTATATGCTCCCCCCATCCTGGTATATGCTCCATCCATCCTGGTATATGCTCCCTCCATCCTCGTATATGCTCCCCTATCCTGGTATATGCTCCCTCCATTCTGGTATATGCCCCCCCATTCTGGTATACACTCCACCCATCCTGGTATATGCTGCCTCAATCCTCGTATATGCCTCCCCACCCTGGTATATGCCCCCCATCCTGGTATATGCTTCCCTACCCTGGTATATGCTACCCCAATTCTTGTAAATGCTCCCTCCATCCTGGTATATGCCCCCCATCTTGTTATATGCTCCCTCCATCCTGGTATATTCTCCCCCCATCCTGGTATATGCTCCCCCATCCTGGTATATGCTCCCCCCATCCTGGTATATGCTCCCCCTATCCTGGTATATCCCCCCATCCTGGTATATGCTCCTCCCCATCCTGGTATATGCTCCCCCCATACTGGTATATGTTCCCCCATCCTGGTATATGCTCCCCCCCATCCTGGTATATGATCCCCCAATCCTGGTCCTCTTCTTGGTATATGCTCCCCCCCATCCTTGTATATGTTCCCCCAATCCTCGTATATGCTCCCCCCATACTGGTATAAGCTCCCCCCATACTGGTATATGCTCCCCCATCTTGGTATATGCTCTCCCCATCCTGGTATATGCTCCCCCATCCTGGTATATACCCCCCCATCCTGGTATATGCTCCCCCCATCCTGGTATATGCTCCCCCCATCCTGTTATATGCGCCCTCCATCCTGGTATATGCTCCCCCATCCTGGTATATACTTCCCCATTCTGGTATATGCTCCCCCCATCCTGTTATATGCTCCCTCCATCCTGGTATATGCTCCCTCCATCCTCATATATGCTTCCCCTATCCTGGTATATGCTCCCCCAATCCTGGTATATGCTCCCCCAATCCTCGTATATGCTCCCTCCATCCTGTTATATGCCCCCCCATCCTGGTATATGCTCAACCCATCCTGGTATATGCTGCCTCAATCCTCGTATATGCCCCCCCACCCTGGTATATGTCCCCCCATCCTGGTATATGCTTCCCTACCCTGGTATATGCTCACCCAATTCTTGTATATGCTCCCTCCATCCTGGTATATGCCCCCTATCCTGGTATATGCTTCCCTATCCTGGTATATGCCCCCCCATCCTGTTATATGCTCCTTCCATCCTGGTATGTGCCCCCATCCTGGTATATGCTCCCCCATCCTGGTATATGCTCCCCCCATCCTGGTATATGCTCCTCCCCATCCTGGTATATGCTCCCCCCATCCTGGTAAATGCTCCCGCTATCCTGGCATATGCTCCCCCCATCCTGGTATATGCTCCCCCATCCTGATATATGCTCCCCCCAATCCTGGTATATGCCCCCCATCCTGGTATATCCGCCCATTCTGGTATATGCTCCCCCATCCTGGTATATGCTCCCCCATCATGGTATATGCTCCCCCCATCCTGGTATATGCCCACCATCCTGGTATATGCTCCCCCTCATCCTGGTATATGCTCCCCCCATCCTGGTATATGCTCTCCCCATCCTGGTATATGCCTCCCATCCTGATATATGCCCCTCATGCTGGTATGTGCTCCCCCCATCCTGGTATATACCCCCCATCCTGGTATATGCTCCCCCCATCCTGGTATATGCTCCCCCTATCCTGTTATATGCTCCCTCCATCCTGGTATATGCTCCCCCATCCTGGTATATACTTCCCCATCTTGGTATATGCTCCCCCCATCCTGGTATATGCTCCCCCCATCCTGGTATATGCTCCCTCCATCCTGGTATATGCTCCCCCTATCCTGGTATATGCTCCCCCAATCCTGGTATATGCTCCTCCAATCCTCGTATATGCTCCCTCCATCCTGGTATATGCCCCCCATCCTGGTATATGCTAGACCCATCCTGGTATATGCTGCCTCAATCCTCGTATATGCCCCTCCACCCTGGTATATGCCCCCCATCCTGGTATTTGCTTCCCTACCCTGGTATATGCTCCCCCAATTCTTGTATATGCTCCCTCCATCCTGGTATATGCCCCCCATCCTGTTATATACTCCCTCCATCCTTGTATATGCTCCACCCATCCTGGTATATGCTCCCCCATACTGGTATATGCTCCCCCCATCCTGGTATATGCTCCCCCTATCCTGGTATATCCCCCCATCCTGGTATATGCTCCTCCCCATCCTGGTATATGCTCCCCCCATACTGGTATATGCTCCCCCATCCTGGTATATGCTCCCCCCCATCCTGGTATATGCCCCCCATCCTGGTATATGCCCCCCATCCTGGTATATCCCCCCATCCTGGTATATGTTACCCCCATCCTGGTATATGCTCCCCCATCCTGGTATATGCTCCCCCCATCCTCGTACATGCCCCTCCATCCTGGTATATGCTCCCCCTCATCCTGGTATATGCTCCCCCTACCCTGGTATATGCTCCCCCCTTCCTGGTATATGCTCCCCCTATCCTGGTATATCCCCCCATCCTGGTATATGCTCCTCCCCATCCTGGTATATGCTCCCCCCATACTGGTATATGCTCCCCCATCCTGGTATATGCTCCCCCCCATCCTGGTATATGCCCCCCATCCTGGTATATGCCCCCCATCCTGGTATATCCCCCCATCCTGGTATATGTTACCCCCATCCTGGTATATGCTCCCCCATCCTGGTATATGCTCCCCCCATCCTCGTACATGCCCCTCCATCCTGGTATATGCTCCCCCTCATCCTGGTATATGCTCCCCCTACCCTGGTATATGCTCCCCCCTTCCTGGTATATGCCCCCCATCCTGGTATATGCCCCCATCCAGGTATGTGCTCCCCCCATCCTGGTATATGCTCCCCCCATCCTTATATATGTCACCCCCATCCTGGTATATTCTCCCCCCATCCTGATATATGCTCCCCCCTATCCTGGTATATGTCACTCCCCGATCCTGGTATATGCTCCCCCCATCCTGGTATGTCACCCCCTGATCCTTGTATATGCTCCCTCCCATCCTGGTATATGTCACCCCCGATCCTGGTATATCGTCCCCCCCATCCTGGTATATACTTCCCCTCATCCTGGTATATGCTCCACCCCATCCTAGTATATGTCAACCCCCAATCCTGGTATATGCTCCCCCCATCCTGGTATATGTCACCCCCCGATCGTGGTATGTGCTCCCCCCATCCTGGTATATGTCACCCCCGATCCTGGTATATGCTACCCCCATACTGATATATGCTCCCCCTCATTAGGTATATGCTCCCCCATCCTGGTATATGCTCCCCCTCATTCTGGTATATGCTCCCCCCATTCTGGTATATGCTCCCCCCATCCTGGTATATGCCCCCCCCATCCTGGTATATGCTCCCCTTCATCCTGGTATATGCTTCCTCCATCCTTGTATATGCTCCCCCCATCATGGAGAACAAGGAAGCACAAAACAACTTCATGAAAACATGAAAATACAAAATCTTTATTGAAAAAAATCAAGAATAGAAAATATGGAAAACACTCAGAGGCATAAAATTAAAAACAATGGAGGAGCATGGAGACGAGGAACAGGTTAAATGTACTGCCCTATGTAAATCAATTGCCTGAAGGCAAAATATGGCACTGCAAAAACAGGTCATAAAGAGGTAGCTCAAGTGTCTATCCAATTGAAAGGTCGCACAGTGAGAGACTTCTGTTTAATGCAGGTTCTAATATAGAAGCATTTTCCCAAAGTGGATGCAAGTATGACACTCAGTACATTAATAGAAATAAGTGTCATGAAAGACAATATAGTCAAAGTGACAACCAATCCAATATATAATATGAAAAGGTTCCATACTTACAGCCGCTGTGGTTGCGTCGCCGCACCTCGCTCCTGCTCTACCCCAGCATCCTGGTATATGCTCCCCCCCATCCTGATATATGCTCCCCCTCATCCTGGTATATGCTCTCACCCATCCTGGTATATGCTCCCCGTCATCCTGGTATATGCTCTCCCCCATCCTGGTATATGCTCCCCTCCATCCTGGTATATGTCACCGCCGAACCTGGTATATGCTCCCCCCCATCCTGGTATATGTCACCCCCCAATCCTGGTATATGCTCCCCGTCATCCTGGTATATGCTCCCCCTCATCCTGGTATATGCTCCCCCCCATTCTGGTATATGCTCCCCCTCATCCTGGTATATGCTCTCCCCCATCCTGGTATATGCTCCCCTCCATCCTGGTATATGTCACCGCCGAACCTGGTATATGCTCCCCCCCATCCTGGTATATGTCACCCCCCAATCCTGGTATATGCTCCCCGTCATCCTGGTATATGCTCCCCCTCATCCTGGTATATGCTCCCCCCCATCCTGGTATATGCTCCCCCTCATCCTGGTATATGCTCTCCCCCATCCTGGTATATGCTCCCCTCCATCCTGGTATATGTCACCGCCGAACCTGGTATATGCTCCCCCCCATCCTGGTATATGTCACCCCCCAATCCTGGTATATGCTCCCCGTCATCCTGGTATATGCTCTCCCCCATCCTGGTATATGCTCCCCTCCATCCTGGTATATGTCACCCCCCGATCCTGGTATATGCTCCCCCTCATACTGGCATATGCCGCCCCCATCCTGGTATATATCACCCCCGATCTTGGTATATGCAGGTTGTTATGGGCTGATCAGGGGCCCCTATGCCGCTCTCCATGGTGCGACCCCCACTGCTGTGTCTTGGGGTCTGTTACACCTGATATATAGGAGCTGAGTACAGGCGGCTGCTGGGGCCCCTGATACCATTACTATGTGGCCCTTACACCTGATATATAGGAGCTGAGTACAGGCGGCTGCTGGGGCCCCTGATACCATTACTATGTGGCCCTTACACCTGATATATAGGAGCTGAGTAAAGGCGGCTGCTGGGGCCCCTGATACCATTACTATGTGGCCCTTACACCTGATATATAGGAGCTGAGTACAGGCGGCTGCTGGGGCCCCTGATATCATTACTATGTGGCCTTTACACCTGATATATAGGAGCTGAGTACAGGCTGCTGCTGGGGCCCCTGATACCATTAATATGTGGCCCTTACACCTGATATATAGGAGCTGAGTAAAGGCGGCTGCTGGGGCCCCTGATACCATTACTATGTGGCCCTTACACCTGATATATAGGGGCTGAGTACAGGCGGCTGCTGGGGCCCCTGATACCATTACTATGTGGCCCTTACACCTGATATATAGGAGCTGAGTACAGGCGGCTGCCGGGGCCCCTGATACCATTACTATGTGGCCCTTACACCTGATATATAGGAGCTGAGTACAGGCGGCCGCTGGGGCCCCTGATACCATTACTATGTGGCCCTTACACCTGATATATAAGGGCTGAGTACAGGCGGCCGCTGGGGCCCCTGATACCATTACTATGTGGCCCTTACACCTGATATATAGGGGCTGAGTACAGGCGGCTGCTGGGGCCCCTGATACCATTACTATGTGGCCCTTACACCTGATATATAGGGGCTGAGTACAGGCGGCTGCTGGGGCCCCTGATACCATTACTATGTGGCCCTTACACCTGATATATAAGAGCTGAGTACAGGCAGCTGCTGGGGCCCCTGATACCATTACTATGTGGCCCTTACACCTGATATATAGGAGCTGAGTACAGGCGGCTGCTGGGGCCCCTGATACCATTACTATGTGGCCCTTACACCTGATATATAGGAGCTGAGTACAGGCAGCTGCTGGGGCCCCTGATACCATTACTATGTGGCCCTTACATCTGATATATAGGAGCTGAGTACAGGCGGCTGCTGGGGCCCCTGATACCATTACTATGTGGCCCTTACACCTGATATATAGGAGCTGAGGACAGGTGGCTGCCGGGGCCCCTGATACCATTACTATGTGGCCCTTACACCTGATATATAGGGGCTGAGTACAGGCGGCTGCTGGGGCCCCTGATACCATTACTATGTGGCCCTCACCCCTGATATATAGGGGCTGAGTACAGGCGGCTGCTGGGGCCCCTGATACCATTACTATGTGGCCCTTACACCTGATATATAGGAGCTGAGTACAGGCGGCTGCTGGGGCCCCTGATACCCTTACTATGTGGCCCTTACACCTGATATATAAGGGCTGAGTACAGGTGGCTGCTGGGGCCCCTGATACCATTACTATGTGGCCCTTACACCTGATATATAAGGGCTGAGTACAGGCGGCTGCTGGGGCCCCTGATACCATTACTATGTGGCCCTTACACCTGATATATAGGAGCTGAGTACAGGCGGCTGCTGGGGCCCCTGATACCATTGCTATGTGGCCCTTACACCTGATATATAGGAGTTGAGTACAGGCGGCTGCTGGGGCCCCTGATACCATTACTATGTGGCCCTTACACCTGATATATAAGCTCTGCTGGGACTCTGTATCCCGCCTGCATTGCATAATGGGGCCCCTGAATACTCTGCACATAAGGGCCCATAGCTCTAATTATGTTGTTTGCAATAGTCGCCCTCCTGCCACCCTGTAATATCGGGTCCCTGCCTGGTGTGGCCCCTATGACTTAATGTCCCCCTGTAAGTGCAGTACACCAGTTATCAGTCTGCACGGCCAGGGTCCGGGACCCCTGTTGTTTTTGTGCTGGCTTTGTAATATATGCTCATTATCAGGGCGCCCTCTTCTCAGACATCCATCTAATCATCCGTCTGTCTCATCCATATTTGCCATATGGAGGTTTCCAGAAATAGGGCAGAACCTACTGGACTTCTGTGAAAGTTGACGAATCTGTTGAGCGCGGCTGAAGCCTCCTGGGAGCCGAGGTAAAATCAGTGGCCGTGGTAAAATTGTGGAGCGGTGGGGTCTGAAAAAGGAATCATGACTATAAGGACAACGTTTGCACAAAGTGATTTCTTTAGAGCCCAACAGCCACTGTGTAAACCTGACAAAAATGCCCCCATCTATCCATCCATTCATCACTCTCATACTCTGTCTATGCAGGTATGTATCTCATCATTCTTCCTTACGGAGTTTCACATGGACCAGTCGGGGCTTTGGTGCGAACTCCCTCACAAAACTGGATTCGGTAGTGTGTGCTGACGAGGCCATAGGCTTAGTAGACTGCGCCTCCAGTAGGCGTACACACCTGATGCACGACAGAGGGCACATTCACTCTGTCTGGACCATTATAGTCTATGGCCACGTCAGATCATATGCCCGAATCCCGTTCAGGTGTAGGCTGCAGCAGGTGGCTGCTGCCTTCTGTGCCCCGCTCCTCCGCCACTGTCGTTCCCCCCAACACCCAGAGCCACAGTGTATATATATATATATATATATATATATATATATATATATGTACACTACTCAAAAAAATAAAGGGAACACTTAAACAACAGAACATAACTCCAAGTAAATCAAACTTCTGTGACATCAAACTGTCCACTTAGGAAGCAACACTGATTGACAATCAATTTCACACGCTGATGTGCAAATGGAATAGACAATAGATGGAAATTATTGGCAATTATCAAGACACCCTCAATAAAGGAGTGGTTCTGCAGGTGGGGACCACAGACCACATCTCAGTACCAATGCTTTCTGACTGATGTTTTGGTCACTTTTGAATGTTGGTTGTGCTTTCACACTCGTGGTAGTTTGAGATGGACTCTACAACCCACAGAAGTTGCTCAGGTAGTGCAGCTCATCCAGGATGGCACATCAATGCGAGCTGTAGAAAGAAGGTTTGCTGTGTCTGTCAGCGTAGTGTCCAGAGGCTGGAGGCGCTACCAGGAGACAGGCCAGTACACCAGGAGACGTGGAGGAAGCCGTAGGAGGGCAACAACCCAGCAGCAGGACCGCTACCTCCGCCTTTGTGCAAGGAGGAACAGGAGGAGCACTGCCAGAGCCCTGCAAAATGACCTCCAGCTGACCACAAATGTGGATGTGTCTGCACAAACGCTTAGAAACCCACTCCATAACGGTGGTATGAGGGCCCGACGTCCACAGATGGGGGTTGTGCTCACAGCCCAACACCTTGCAGGACTCTTGGCATTTGCCTTAGAACACCAGGATTGGCAAAGTGGCAACTGGCGCCCTGTGCTCTTCACAGATGAAATCAAGTTCACACTGAGCACATGTGACAGACGTGACAGAGTCTGGAGACGCCGTGGAGAGCGATCTGCTGCCTGCAACATCCTTCAGCATGACCGGTTTGGCAGTGGGTCAGTAATGGTGTGGGGTGGCATTTGTTTGGAGGGCCGCACAGCCCTCCATGTGCTCACCAGAGGTAGCCTGACTGCCATTAGGTACCGAGATGAGATCCTCAGACCCCTTGTGAGACCATGTGCTGGTGCGGTTGGCCCTGGGTTCCTCCTAATGCAGGACAATGCCAGACCTCATATGGCTGGAGTGTCAGCAGTTCCTGCAAGATGAAGGCATTGAGGTTATGGACTGGCCCACCCGTTCCCCAGACCTGAATCCGATTGAGCACATCTGGGACATCATGTCTCGCTCCATCCACCAACGTCACGTTGCACCACAGACTGTCCAGGAGTTGGCGGATGCTTTAGTCCAGGTCTGGCAGGAGATCCCACAGGAGACCATCCGCAACCTCATCAGGAGCATGCCCAGGCATTGTAGGGAGGTCATACAGGCACGTGGAGGCCACACACAATACTCAGCCTCATCAGGAGCATGCCCAGGCGTTGTAGGGAGGTCATACAGGCACGTGGAGGCCACACACAATACTCAGCCTCATCAGGAGCATGCCCAGGCGTTGTAGGGAGGTCATACAGGCACGTGGAGGCCACACACAATACTCAGCCTCATCAGGAGCATGCCCAGGCGTTGTAGGGAGGTCATACAGGCACGTGGAGGCCACACACAATACTGAGACTCATTTTGACTTGTTTTAAGGACATTACATCAAAGTTGGATCAGCCTGTAGTGTGTTTTTCCACTTTAATTTTGGGGGTGACTCCAAATCCAGGCCTCCATTGGTTAATAAATGTGATTTCCATTGATGATTTTTGTGTGATTTTGTTGTCAGCACATTCAACTTTGTACAGAACAAAGTATTCAATGAGAATATTTCATTCATTCAGATCTAGGATGGGTTATTTCAGTGTTCCTTTTATTTTTTTGAGCAGTGTATATATAAATATACCAGGATGGGGGATATTAACAGAATTGGGAGACATTACCCCTATAACAGTGTCAGCAGCAGACCCCCTCCCCCTTAACAGGGCATAATGACCACATTTTTTGCTTCAATTTTTTTTCTATTTTCCTCCTCTAAAACCTAGGTACGTCTTATGGTCCGGTGCTTCTTATAGTCCGAAAAATACGGTATAAGCATTCAGTATATATATACTATGGTAGATGGGCCCACTCAGTTGCACACAGAAGTAGCCACCGGAGCGCCGTCTCCTTAAGTCTCTCACTGGTTTATTTGAAGATGCTGCATAAGCCAGTGAGGAGTTAGCAAAAATAAATACGTGCTTTCTGACCTAAGGAAAAACAAAACATAACATACAGCCGTGTTGCTGTGGGGATCTGCCCGCTCAGGAGAACAACCATCCACTGGTTCAGCTTTTCCTTCTCAGGACACAAAGCGCTGGAGTTCCTCTCTACAGCCCTACTGAACACTGAATGCCTTAGAAGGACTATATACATCCTAGTCCCCACCCTGGGGTGGAGATATGGTGAATGACCTCCCAAATGGTGAACAACCTCCCAACCCGCTCTATGGTCGTTCACAAAAACCCAGCCCTTAAAATGGCCGATTAATCCCTCTCAACACATAGTGTGCTGGTGGAAAACTTATGGGCTTCAAATCACTGAAGCTAACAGCCTCAGTGAAACATACCTCCCCTCCAGCACTTTGCCAGTGACTTTGTCACCATGTATATATAATCAGCATACTGTATATATATTATAAGCATACTGTATATATCCTTTTAAAAGCAGAAGTGTCAATAAATTATTTTTATCAGTTAACAAAATGCAGAGTAAAGTTTGATGGATGAACCAAGATCTCAGTAATAATAATTGTAATTTTTTTTAAATTAATAATAGGATAGAAGGGAGGGACAAAACCAGGAACAGAATCAGTAGGCAAACTCATAGTCAGGAGGACAGCCGGGGTCAGATACCAGGTGATCAGTAACCGCCACGTCTGCGAGCAGTATGAATACCGCGGAGCCTGGTGACAGAGGTGATACTGAGATTGTCCGGGCAGAGATGTAACAGTCAGAAGGCCACCGGTAGATGGTGAAGGTCCTTCTGTACAGCTCCAGCAGTGATGGTGGATCTGCTGGACTTCAGGGCGCTGGATGCGGAGGTTTACCGTCTTTTAGATGTCTCTAGGGGAACGGTGACAACACGCAAATACGCGAGCAGCCCTGGATAATCCACGCCGGCAGGATGATAAGATCCGGCGGAAGATGGAACCTATGAGAAGAGAAGGAAATATAATGTAAGTGATTGGACTCCATATGACATGATACTACTGTGCGGTCACTGTGGCCGGACGCAGAGGAATCTCATCACACAGAGGTCAGGGATCATCGTCAGCCATCATACATGTGACAATCCCATCTCCGACAGATGACATCTGCTCCACATGAATTATTCTCACTGACGACATCACACAACATGGAGATGACTCTCACACTTACCTCGTCTCTTTTTCCCCTTTTTCCCATTTTCTGATTTTTCGTCATCAGCTGGAAATTCTGATCAAAAAGAAGAAAAAACAACAACTCACTAAAGACATATTGTTATGGGATCTGCTTCGTATCTCTCCTGTGTATAGTATATAGATTGTTCTAGTCCTGTCCCCTATAGTCCTGACAATCTGGTATTACACAATAGGGCAGAATAAGTCCTATATACCGGACATGACCTCATATGAGGGGCATTAGATGTGTCACTAATATGGAGCAGTGAGCGCCCTGTGTGCCGCCATGTGGTGCATCCCTAATGAGCGATATTCTACTATAGGAGACGATGTCTCATTATGATGACGGAGGTTACTGGATGCAACAATGTATCACAGAATCCATGATAATACTGTACAAAGTTGCAGAAATGGAGACACTGTATGGTCCCATGGGCAAAGTAATTGGGTTCCTTGAAACATGGATAACATAGGAGACCCGTTAAAGAAAAACCATGTGGAAATATTTCACCCTTGATGACAACATTCACATTGTTTGTGCTATAGACATCTACGTACCTGACAATGGGGACGAGGACGGCAAGCTGGTTATAGCATCGTCTCTAGCAGATTCAGGAAAAGATCCTTTCTGCCTGTTAGGAAGAAGAAAAACGTGTAAATCACAAGTAAATTCAGTATAAAAGGGATTGTCTCACTAGAAGAACCCCGACTATAAGGCCTAATAGGACATATGAAAGTCATAGTGGGGAAGTCTCCTGCTCAAAACGACCTTCTATGGAAACAACTAGCAACAATGGCCGGCATGTAATACTACATATCTCCTGCAGTGTGGGCAAAACTAACAATGCCTGACCGGCAGCAATTATGGGTTGTTATCTCCAGCGGATTCTGAAGCCAATAGCCAATGACCGCTGATCATGGGGCGGTGGATGCTGCATTCAATATTATGGTATTTATGTCCTATATTTGGTGTTGTGCACATATATTAGCCTGGAGCTCCCAATAATGACCCCATAATCTACTCACATTTCTGAGATGTTTCTGCTGGATGCCGGGGTACACTCTGGAGGAAACTTGATAGCGGTGGTACAGAGCTAAAAAATGACAAAAATAAGATATGAAATTCAATTTTTTACGTTTAGGGTATGTGCACACGATGCAGAAATGCTCAGGATTTTTTCCTGAGCGTTAAAGCATCTCTCTGGCAGGAAAAAATTCATGCGGATTGTACATGCGGTTTCCTGCCAGGGACATGCTCAAATGAAGCGGTCTTCACTTTCATTTCCGCATGCGGGTTGACAAGCACTTCCCAAGCGATTTTAGCATCACTTGGAAAGTGCTTGTCAACTTCACACTATATAAATCCATGCAGCCGGCATGGATTTATATAGTGTGTGATGTCAAAAAATAAATATATACTTTACCCTCTGATGGCCCCCGGTGTCCTGCTTCATCGGTCCCGGCTGCCGGCAGTGAAGACTGTAGGACCTTCCGACGTCAGCGTCACGTGACCCGTCACATGACTCTGACGTCAGCGAAGGTCCTTCATTCAACCGCGAAGTGCGCGGGAAGCCGGCAGGACGCAGCGCGGGCCGTCAGAAGGTGAGAATATATATATTTTTTATTTTATTCTTTTTTTTTTAATGGTACCTGGGTCTGGATGAGAGTCCTCTCATCCACACCCGGGTACCATCCGCACATTAGACCGCATGAAAAGCGCATCAACATATACAGTGATGCGGATTCCATGCGGTCTAATGCAAGTCAATGGCGGCAAAAGAGCAGCGTTTCCGCAAAATTAATTGACATGCTGCGGATTTTTGACCGCAGCGTTTACGCTGCGGAAAAATCCGCATCATGGGCACAGCACATGCGGATTTCCATTGGGGAACATTGCTGCCCTTCTACCATGCGTTTTTCATGCGTTTCCGCGACGTTTACGCAACTGCAAAAACGCCGCGGAAACGCATGAAAAACGCATCGTGTGAACTCAGCCTTAGAGGTCTTTTTATGTATTCTGGATTTATTGATCACTTACTTTAGAAAGCCTTTTAGAGGATGTTGTAAAATTTTGGAAGAAAAGGCTCTCATTATCCTCACTTGTGTCCTCCTCCTCTGAGACAATAGGCTTGTTTGTATCAGCGTGATCTACAAGACATAGGTAATGAAGTGTTATTGGCGGTTGTCAGTATAACACAGTCACCATTTATCACTACTATTAATGGGAACCGATTGTCACATATTATTGAAGACGAGACAAACAGCCGCTTAGTCTAGATGACGTCTTCTACTTACTGATAAATAAGCTGGTGTCCTCATCTGAAACAAGCCGAGGAATGTACTCCGGCTTCTGACTTAGAAGGTTTTCAAATTCTAAGTCACTCAGGAATGGATAACTCTTGATCTCAAATGCTCCTCCTGGAAAAAGAAAAACAAAAGTGATGCGGACATTGTTAGAGGCTGCTCCATATCTGAACAGTATTTCTTAATCTTAAGTAATGACAAAACCGAAGGAAACAAACTGAAAGTTATATTATGGAGAACTAGAAATAGGCAAGCAGATAGAGAAGTGCTGATCCTCATGGACAGGAGCGAAGAGTCCTCGTTGTAAAAAGTGAATATTAATACTAATAAAGTATATCAGTTACCTGTCCCAAGTCTTTGTGCAGGATTTGTTCTGAGCAGGTCATTAATAAGGTCCTGAGCATCGGGGGGAGGAGCGCGATCCCAATCCCAAATTATGTCTCCTGTTATATAGAAAATTACAGAAAATAAAACCTCTGTTTTGGACTGTAAGATAAAGTAGAGGAAATAACTAAATTCATGTAATCAGTCAAAGCAATGATCGGATTATTCTACTTACCAGTGACAATATTTTTATAGAGCTCAGATAGGGAATCCCCATGAAATGGTACATATCCCACCAGAAACTCATGCAGGATGATTCCCATTGACCACCAGTCGGCAGGTCTTCCATAGCCTTTCTTCAGAATGATTTCTGGGGCCATGTAAAGCGGGGTGCCACAGTCCTGGAAACCAACAGAAGGTAAAAATGAGAATTGATGAAATTATTATTATGACAAGTTCTCGACATAAAAACTCAATGACAGAAGATAAAATATCAGTTGAAAAGTTCTCTAGAAATGAAGAACGTAGAGAAGAGACAATAGTGTGATGAGATTTGTAAAGAACCATCTAAGTTCCTGTAAGTGATGCCAACCTCATGGTCCTGGAACTCTCTGGCGATGTCCTCCAATGATTCCTTGTGGGTGTTGGTTTCTGGTATCATGACACCAACTTTTGAAATCCCAAAATCGGCGACTTTAATGTGTCCAGCCGGTGTAATCAGGAGGCTGTGAAAGAGAAGATGGTTTTAGGCTCACGGGCTGTGTGGTAATAAATGATAACTTTCCCCCCTTTATTAAACTATAGGGGGCACTTACTTCTCTGGCTTCAGGTCTCTATGCAACACACCATAGCTGTGCAGGTATTCCACAGCAAGTATCGCTTCTGCAAAGTACAGGCGGGCCAAGGGGACAGATAAAGGACCCCTGGTGCTTAGGAGGGTCCCACAGTCTCCACCTATAGAAGAAAGGAAATATGAGCGGTGAGGGGTTTATACAGCAGATCACCACGATGGATCATGAGAAGTGAGCGGAGACATTGGGGCAGGAGAGAATATATACAGATATAATGTATAGAGCACAGAATATTAGTCTGAGGTCATGGTGAGATGTCGTCCATGTCACTAATAAAGTGATGTCTCATCTCGTCTACAGCTGGCGATACTGACGTGCTCAGTGCGGACATACAGGGAGATCACACACATCAATGACTTTCCATAATATCTATAGTAAATGCTCTGCGGGGATGTAACCGTCCACGGGGACAAGTCCTAATGATATGAGCGGTGATAAGATGTCAGCAGACATGGGCTGAATATAATACATGTACATCTCCTACCTCCTACATACTCCATGACCATACACAGGTGAGATCTAGTAGGGAAGGAGCAGAGCATGGAGGTCACAAAGGGACAGTCAGCGAATGTCAGGATGTCCCTCTCCAGATAGGCCCCTTCCACATGTTTTGGAGTATCCAGGTCCCGCTTGGCAATTTTCTTCATAGCGAAGATATTCTGTGAGTCTTTATGGTGAACTAAGTGGACAGACCTGGAGAGAAGAAGAAACCATGGTTTATAGTGAATCCTTATTAACAGTCCGTCTATAGAAGTCATTATATGATCTTCTGTACTAATGTTTAATACCAGAAGTCCGACCATTACTAGAAATCCACATCTAGAAATACATTAAATAATACTACATAGATCATCTATGGGAGGGTCTACACAATGCCACGTCTGCCGGACCCTCACTCAGGTCACATTATCACCTGTGGGAGGTCTGCACAATGCCACATCTTCCACACCCTCACCCAGGCCACATTGTCACCTATGGAAGGTGTGCACAATGCTAGGTCTGCCAGACCCTCACCCAGGTCACATTATCACCTATGGGAAGTCTGCACAATGCCACGTCTGCCGGACCCTCACCCAGGTCACATTATCACCTTTCACCTCAGATCATGTCCCTATGATAACACTGAATGGCAAAGCACAGAGGATGAAGCATTATCATAGGGAACCCTGAGAAATGTGGCTTATGCTAACTGAAATCTCACCCAAAAGATCCGCTGCTGATCAGCTTAGATGTTTCGTAGTCGCTCATACGCGGCTTTCTCGCCGGGATCAATGATTCCATCAAGTCCTAGAAAAGAAGAAGAAGAAGAAATGATATTAAGATCTAGAAGCTGCTGGAGAAAATCTCCAGATGCAGAAACGTCTCCTCCTATATTATGTCCCAGCTGATGTCACTGATCCGATAGGTGAGCAGAAACCTGCTGACGGATTCCCTATAATATAAACGCTATTATCTAATGCAATAGTGTCATCTCCTCTAATAATAGAGGCGCCCCCTGGTTATATGGGGGATAATACTGGACGGGTCATTCACACCCCGTGATCTGGTGATACACAGACATCTACCTCTATAATACTTACACCGGCAGGTTCTTGGATCTCCGGGATCTCTAAGATTACACTGTCAGGATCCAACAGCTCAGTTGTTTCTAAAATAGCGATAAAATGATGAGGAAATAAAATGTATTAGAGGATATTAATCCTACAGACATAATACAGCAATATAATGGAGAAATGACTATTCTGTATGGAGGACTATGTGGGGCCATTATTCTTTATGGAGGACTATGTGGGGCCATTATATTGTATGGAGGACTATGTGGGGCCATTATTCTGTATGGAGGACTATGTTAGGCCTATTATTCTGTATGGTGGAATATGTGGGGCCCATTTTTCTGTATGGAGGACTATAAGGGGCCCATTATTCTGTATGGAGGACTATGTGGGGCCTATGATTCTCTATGGAGGACTTTGTGGGGCCCATAATACTTTATGGAGGACTATGTGGGCCCATAATACTGTATGGAGGACTATGTGGGGCCTATTATTCTCTATGAAGGACTATGTGGGGCCCTTTATACTCTACGGTGGACTATGTGGGGCCCATAATACTGTATGGAGGACTATGTGGGGCCCATTAATCTCTATGGAGGACTATGTGGGGCCCATTATTCTGTATGGAGGACTATGTGGGGCTCATTATTCTGTATGGAGGATTATGTGGGGTCAATTATCCTGTATGGAGGACTATGTGGGGCCATTATACTGTGTGGAGGACTGTGTGGGGCCATTATTCTGTATGGAGCACTATGTGGGGCCATTATTCCATAAGGAGGACTATGTGGGGCCATTATTCCTTATGGAGGACTATGTGGGGCCATTATATTGTATGGAGGACTATGTGGGGCCATTATTCTGTATGGAGGACTATGTGGGGCCTATTATTCTGTATGGTGGAATATGTGGGGTCCATTATTCTGTATGGAGGACTATGTGGGGCCCATTATTTCGTATGGAGGACTATGTGGTGCCCATTATACTGTATGGAGTACTATGTGGTGCCCATTATACTGTGTGCCGGACTATGTGGGGCCAATTATTCTGTATGGAGGGCTATCTGGGGCACGTTATTCTGTATGGATGACTTTGTGGGACCCATTATTCTGTATGGAGGACTATCTGGTGCCCATTATTCTGTGTGGAGGACTTTGTGGGGCCCATTATTCTGTTTGGAGGACTTTGTGGGGCCCATTATTCTGTGTGGAGGACTATGATGGGCATTATTCTGTATGGAGGACTATGTGGGGCCCATTATTCTGCATGGAGCACTATGTGGGGCCCATTATTCTGCATAGAGGACTATGTGGGACCCATTATTCATTATGGAGGACTTTCTGGGACCCATTACTCGTTATGGAGGACTTTGTGGGACCCATTATACTGCATTCTGGTTGGCTCGTGACTTTTTCCAAGTTTTTCATTTTGGCTCTCTGTATGTTTGATTACAGAGTGGAAAGAGTAACTATGACATTATCCCCTGTTCTCTTTAATATCTGGATATTTCCGGTAGAAGGTTGTGTGATCGGCTCACCTGTAGTCAGATCGCTGCTCGGTCCCGGCTGACTCGTATTAGGGTCAGGGGTCTCTGGGGTCACATTTTGCTCGTCTTCGGTGTCGCCTTCTGGTGTCTCCTGATTGATAGAATATATAGAATTACCACGAGGAACCTTCCACTAAATCACCAAATCCACAAATCAGGAAGGACTAAACCCGCATTTACAGACGCACCAACTGTAACTATACAGATCAGCCGCCATCATGAGGACTTTTATCAGATAAAATGGATGAAGATGAGGTAACATTGCAAAAACATTAATATGGATAATAGAGGGAGACAGAGGCGGAAATACAGACTTCCCACCACTGAGCTGTGACTACATCAGCAGAATACAGACTGCCATCAGCAGAGACAGGCGGCCATATTACCTCCTGTGCTTGCCAGGGGCTGACAGGGAGGCCGATAAGATCTAACACCAGATCTTCTGATATCTGGCTGGTGATCTGGAGAAGATCAGAAAACAAGGACGTGTGATAGAGAAGATGATGGATCCTTACCGGGCGTTCCGATGAGCGGGCCGGACCTTCCAGTACACACAGGACTTTTTCGGCCAGTTCTTTAACAAAAGACAAATCTCTATATTGAGATCTTTTTTCAGCCTATAAAGAAGAAAAGAAACACAAATGAAAAATCTCGAGATGAGAAAGATCACAATGAAGGCCGCCATTGTATCTGACATCTGCTCCTCTCTGCAGATACATTGACTACATATCTGGGGTCTTGTCCTGTTTTATATTGGAAGAAAGAAGAAGCTTCTATCCCACCGTTATTATCCATTATTGTGGAGAAGATTTGTGCGGAGCGTCCACCATTTACCTGCTGTGGAATGTCCTAATGTTCCATAGCGAGAAACTGCAAGTGCTCAGTCACTATGGAGCCAACAACGGCAGCCATGACCCTGTGTAGATTGTACACAGTGACTGTGAGCTCTGATGTCATAATGGCCGACCATCACTAGTGATGTCATCATGGAATCTTGTGATGGAATCTTATAGAGGCTGCTCTGCACAAATACATGCTGCCAAGCAATATTTAAAGTGTGTGGGGGCTCATGCTGTATATAGGGGGCTATGTGACGGCTCAGCTATTTATAGCGGGCTATGTGAGGGCTCATACTGTATATAGAGGGCTATGTGAGAGCTTGGCTGTATATAGTGAGCTATGTGAGGGCTCATACTGTATATAGAGGGCTACGTGAGAGCTAGGCTGTATATAGTGAGCTATGTGAGGGCTCATACTCTAAATAGGATTCTGTGTGTGAGCTCATACTGTACATTGGTGCTATGTATGGGCTCTTACTGTATAAAGGGTGCTGTGTGTGGGCTCTTACTGTATATAGGGTATGTGTGTGGGCTCTTTCTGTATGTAGGGGGATGCCAGCACACTTAATTCTGCTCAATATTAAGTGATACAGTTAATAATATAAAATATAATTCATATGTTAATATTGAGCAGAATTAATTTCAGCCTATTGATTCGGCCTACACAACAGTCACATTTCTCATGTGGCCCCTCAGTAATATTACTTTCCCACCCCTGCTCTATTATGTATAGCGCTCTGTTATGTGTAGTGCACCCGAGCACCTGCATGTTAATCGCGTGACTTATCACATGATCTATCAAAGGCAATCTTGTGACATGTCATGTGATACATCGGGTGCTGGGAGCCCACGGCTCCTAAACTGCCCAGGGCCCTGGCTACTCTTAATCAGCCCCTGCTTCTATCCCACCATTATTATCCATTATTGAGAAGTGTTATGCGGAGCTTCCGCCACTTACCTGCTGTAGTAATGTCCTGATGTTCTGAGGTAAATCCGTCAGATACTCTGAGGTGAGATGACCTCGGTGGTATTTGGTAAGGCAGTCCCTTACAAGCTCCACCACCAGCCGGTGAGTGAAGCTGAGGACGCCATCGGGTGGTAGAAGCACAATCTCAGGGCGATTGGTGGTAAGAATCTCCCATAGAGCTTCTACTTGAAGATTGTCCAAAAGTAATTCAGCCATAGAAGCTGCAAGTGCGATCAGTCACTATATATAATAGCGAGAAACTGCAAGTGCGCTCAGTCACTATGGGATAGCGAGAAACTGCAAGTGCGATCAGTCACTATAGAATAGCGAGAAACTGCAAGTGCGCTCAGTCACTATGAAGCCAACAAAGGCAGCCGTGAACCTGTGTACATTGTATATATAGTGACTGTGAGCTGTGATGTCATAATGCCCGACCATGACCTGTGATGTCATCATGGAATCTTGTGATGGAATCTTCAAGGAATGGCTCTACACACATACATGCTGCCTAGCAATATGCTTTTTTGGCCGTCCTCTTTTATTTCCAAATACAACACAACCAGGATAAGGGAATGTTCACACGTTGCGTTTTTGCAGCATTTTTTTCCACACCAAAAACCAGGTTGTACTCAGGAAAAACACTGCATACAATCCACACTTATTTGCTGTGTTTTTGCAGTGTTTATACTTGTGGGTTTTTTTTTTCATTCATTTGAATGGGTGAAAAATGTTGCAAAACCCCTGAAAGAATTAACATCCTGCAAATTTAAAATAAAAAAAGGAAAAAAACGCAGCATGTGAATGAGACTTTAGAAATCTCATTCTCTAAGCTGGTACTGTAAAACGCAGTGTTTTAGCAGCAGAAAAATAACCCTGAAAAAACTGCCACTTGTGAACATTCCTCAAAGATATAATAGTCATATTATGGGAAATATTGTGTATATTTATTCCTCGCGTGTCTTTTTTTTACCAAATAACATTTACCTCATTGGTTGGAGAGTTTACTATTAACAACTGTGACAAATATTGAAGAATTAATGATAAGTGACCCAAGTGATCAATCATTTACGTCATTAATGGTGATGGGCGAGCACTAAAATGCTCGGGTGCTCGATGCTCGGGTCGAGCACATTGGAATACTCGGCTGCTCGACCCGAGCAATGAGCCCAATGTAAGTCTATGGGAAACTCGAGCATTTTTCAGGCGGCTCCCCCCGGCGGTCTGCAGAGGGCCTAAAAATTGCCCAAATCGATGGGAACAGTGCTCAAATGACATGGGAACAGCATGGGGAAGACCCCTGGAAGCATTTCTGACTCCCAGGTCACTGCTGTCAACAATGTTGTCAGAAGTATTTACGCCACTTTTACGGACTCACAATAAAATATACAAAAACGAAACCAAAATGGATTTTCCTGGGAAGTATGTTAAGGAACATCCTTTCCAGAGTTATAACTTGTATATAAGGGAAAATAAATAACCAAAAACAAAAATACTCCTCCACACCTTGGGCTATGTTCACACGTAGCGTTTTTGATGCGTTTTTGCACTTTTGCATTGCTTTCAACCAACACAAATGCATTCACCAGGAAATGTCATTTTAACATTTTACAACCTTATCTGGCCATGTGGTGTGTGACACATCATCAGACACATGCATACAGTGCTGAAAAGACATGGGAACAGCATGGAAGAATCTCTGACTCCCAGGTCACTGCCTAAAAGTGTGCCCATCATAAGAGATGCTTGGCGCATGCGAAGATGCCTCCCGCCATGGACCTGTCGTTACAGATTTGCAACAATCACCATCCACGTCCTTGTCCCTCCTCAGCGTTCAGTTCCTTGGAATGCAAGTGCAAGTATGCAGGCAGCCACCCACCTACCCACCGGCTGCAATACTATACTGACAAATTTTTGACAGCTACTTGCACTTGAAATGTAGCCTTTTAGGCTCGTGGAGGTGGAAGCTTTTCATAACCTCATGTCGGCGGCGGCCGGGTGTCCATACTCTTTCCCCAGCCACCACTATATTTCCCGGTATCGCCTCTGCCTTCCACAAGCACGGGTCCCACAACATTACCCGTGCCCTCCCCAGTGCACTTACTGAGAAGGACCGCCTAACCACAAACACATGGACAGGTGAACGTGGCCAGGGACGGTACATAGCCAGTCCACAACTTTTTTTTGCTGATAGTTGTATTTAGTTCGGTGAAAGGACTGGCATAGAGGGAAACCGTATCTACCCTGGGTGTCATTTCTCCCAGGAAGTCCTGTAATTCAGCTTGTTGCAGAAGCAATGGCAGTCCGTCCAACATCAACTCGCACTTGTCGGTGGTGCTTTGACACACACACATCTTTCTTTTCGCATTTTATTTCTTGAATACAGAGTTGGACAATGGCCTGATCTGTAATGCTTTTTGAGAAATAACATGCATAAGCATGGCCGATCCACATTAAAAAAGCAGCCACAGAGTGTCCGGAAACCTTCCCCCACAATTTTATTAGCCAGGGCAGCTTTTCGGCAGGGTTGGACGGGCCCACCAGAGAACCGGAGACTACTCTGGCGGGCCCTGGCTTCTCCTTCTGGAGAGTTCATAGTGCCGAGGTGAGGCCATGATGATGATAGAGGCCACCATCTGCTTAGTTTTCTGTTACTTGGAATGCAAGTGCAAGTATGTAGCCATCCACCCACCCACAGGCCGCAACACTAAACTGCCAGATTTCTGGGCAGCTGCTTGCACTTGAAATATGGCTTTTTAAGCTCGTGGAGGCGGAAGCTGTCCACAATCTTATGGCGGCGGCGACTGGGTATCTATACTCGGTCCCCAGCCGCCATTATTTTTTCCGGTATTGTCTCCTCCTTCCACAAGCATGGGTCCCACAACATTACCCGTGCCCTCCCCAGTGGAAGGACTGCCTAACCACAAACACGTGGACAGGTGAATATGGCCAGAGACGGTACGGAGCCAGTCCACAACTTTTTTTGCTGAGAGTTGTATTTAGCTCGGTGAAAAGACTGGCATAGAGGGGAACATCATACTGTGTGTCGGGGAATGTACTGTGGGGGCATCATACTGTGTGGGGGAATGTACTGTGGGGACATCATACTGTGTGTGTGGGGGAATGTACTGTGGGGACACCATACTGTGTGTTGGGGGGAAATGTACTGTGGGGACATCATACTGTGTGGGGGGAATGTACTGTGGGGGCATCATACTGTGTGTGAAGGAATGTACTGTGGGGGCATCATACTGTGTGTGGGGGAATTATACAGTGTGTTGGAGGAATGTACTGTGGGGGCATCATACTGTGTGTGGGGAGGAATGTACTGTGGGGAATCATACTGTCTGTGGGGGGAATGTACTGTGGGGACATCATACTGTGTGTGGGGGAATGTACTGTGGGGACATCATATTGTGTGTGGGGGGAATGTACTGTGGGGGTATCATACTGTGTGTGGGGGAATGTACTGTGGGGACATCATACTGTGTGTGGGGGAAATGTACTGTGGGAGCATCATACTGTGTGTGGGGGGGAATGTACTGTGGGGACATCATACTTTGGGGGGGATGTACTGTTTGGACATCATACTGAGTGTGGGGGAATTTACTGTGGGGGCATCATACTGTGTGTGAGAATTTACTGTGGGGACATCATGCTGTGTAGGGGCATTATATTGTGTGTGAGGGGGAATATACTGTGGGGGCATCATAATGTGTGTGTGGGAATGTACTGTGGGGGCATCATACTGTGTGTGGGGCGGAATGTACTGTGGGGGCATCATACTGTGTGTGTGGGGGGAATGTACTGTGGGGGCATCATACTGTGTGTGTGTGGGGGGAATGTACTGTGGGGACATCATACTGTGTGTGGAGGAATCTATTGTGGGGACATCATACTTTATGGGGAGGAATGTACTGTGGGGACATCACCATACTGTGTGTGTGGGAATGTACTGTGGGGGCATCATACTGTGTGTGGGGAGGAATGTACTGTGGGGGCATCATACTGTGTGTGTGGGGGGAATGTACTGTGGGGGCATCATACTGTGTGTGTGTGGGGGGAATGTACTGTGGGGACATCATACTGTGTGTATGAGGGAATGTACTGTGGGGGCATCATACTGTGTGTGGGGAGGAATGTACTGTGGGGCCATCATACTGTGTGTGGGGGGATGTACTGTGAGGACATCATACTGTGTGTGGAGGAATGTACTGTGGGGGCATCATACTGTGTGTGTGAGGGAATGTACTGTGGGGGCACCATACTGTGTGTGGGGAGGAATGTACTGTGGGGCCATCATACTGTGTGTGTGGGGGGGGAAGTACTGTGAGGACATCATACTGTGTGTGGGGGGGAATGTACTGTGGGGACATCATACTGTGTGTGGGGGGGAATGTACTGTGGGGGCATCATACTGTGTGTGGGGGGGAATGTGCTGTGGGGACATCATACTGTGTGTGGTGAAATGTACTGTGGGGACATCATACTTTGTCGGGGGAATGTACTGTGGGGGCATCATAATGTGTGTGTGAAGAGCTGTTTATCATCGTACAATGATTGAATAACGGGAGCAGATGATTTATAAAAAGCACTGAATTATATGGTGTGGATTTGCTGCTACTGTGTCACCCCAGGCCTGGATGCCACAAACTTGTAAGGCTGTGTCTTAGAGCAGGAGGGAGGTTCTCTGGTCATGGACCATTAGCATGCAGCACCTCCTGTCCCAGGCCAGTAGGGGGAGCAGGCTGCCCCTATAAAAGCTGGTACTGAGGGCAGGGTTAGGGAGACCAGGACCCACTTCTGAAGCATCCAGAAGGGTTCCCAGAAGAGAGGGACAGGTCAGCGGCAGCTGAGGAGTCCAGGAGGCTAAGGAGGAACAGCAAGCCAGGGACAGAGGCGACGAGAGCTGGTCCTGGCTGAGAGAGAACAACATACCGGACACTGGGATCCGAGGCTGTCAGAATTGCAAGTCCTGCAGCAGATCATCTACTTGCGAGGGATTTTAGGTCCCTTGGCCTAAGAAGCCTGGAAGGTCCGCCACACAGAGGGACCAGTACAGCACAGACAAGCTATAGGTACCTAGGGCCCGAGTCGCAAGCCATACAGGCGTAGTACACGGCCAGCTCAGGGACGTGGGCTATCATACCACTAAAGGGGGAGATAGTCAGCAAGGGCAGAGAGAGAACGGTAGGCCTACCCACTCACCCTGACCAGTGGAGCTCGCCCGAATGCCCTCAGACACCCAGGTCCATTCCTCCCTGTACTCCTGGTGGGTCTGTGATAAGATCTGCAGTAAAAGACCCTGGACTGCATTATTTGACTCTGTGTGATTACTGCTGCGCCTGCACCATCACCCCCAGCATCCTATTACATTGCTCTGAGGCTACACTCCTCCCGTGGGGAGTTGTACTATACCCTGCTGCACCCCCAACACCAGCCTCAGCGGTCTGCCCCGCAGCGGCGGTCCTCCCTGACCGCAATCCACAGGTGGCGTAGTCGGACTTTCAAAACCTACAAATACACTGCCACAGCATTTGGTCTGACCACCCTGAGCCACGGGACCGGGTCGCCACTACTACTCCCAGCATTGCCCTGTTGTCTGGTTCCGAGAGCCCCACGGCCCAGGGGGCGAGTCACTACAAGTAAGGATAGACGATACAATAAGCTCTATCGTAATATGTAGCAGCGAGTCAGCGGAATGTATCAATTCTAATATTGAGCAGAATTGATTTCAGCCTGTTGATTTTTCCCTCCAGAACAGTGGAGGGCTCCTCGGGAAAATAAATTGGCCATCCCTGGTATAACGTAATACTAAAATCTCACATTTTATGAGAGAAAACTGTATTTTATAACGATGCTTCCGTGCATAAATCGAGAGAACTTCTTTTCATCAGACGACCCCTTTATCACCTATCCAAGGTGATCGGTGGTGTCCAACAGCTTAGAGCGGCACTGATGGGCAGAATGCGGCACTTTTATCACTTTTGGAATTGGGCAGCGGTGCACATGCTCAGTCTGACCTCCATTCTTGCCCTTTGGGGCTGCAGAGCGCTCTGCTTTTTCCAACAGCTCCATTGAGAATGAATGGATCAGTGGTCGGGCATCCAACCAGACGCTCCATTTTGTAACAGGGATAGAAATAGATGAGAAGATGCACTTAACTGTTTGGCCGCAGCAAGAGTGCATCGAGTGCCTGTGCTTGGTTTGAACAGTCATTCTGTGCTGACAGAGTCCCTTTAAGGCCTCAAACCTATTAGATAATTGTCAGCCCTACATTGTTTCTGGGCAGACAGTTACACAAGATTATGTCCCATTTCATGAAGATTGGCCTTTTACACGCCTGTTTTAGTGAAGGATTAGCTGGAAAAACCTGCGGCGCTGTTAAGCCTCTCCCCAAGAAGCTCCGCAAGGCTTCAAAATTTTGCCGGTGCTGGTCAAGACTGGTGGACACATGGGAAAAGTCAAATTTTGGCAAAGTTGAACAATCTGCATTGTGTGTAATATTTTATGATACAATAAATGATTAGAAAAATGCAAGTTTTATTAATGAGAAAAAAACTGAACTTTGCAGAATTTGTTGGCGACATAGAAATATGTAAAAAATATAAAAGTGTAAAAATTTTTTTACAATTTTTGATGCTTACATTAAAAACTTGAGCAATTCCCCCAAAAATCATTAGAGCCATGAAATCAATACATATACAGATGAAACCAGAAGTTTCCATCCACTATATAAAGAGACACATCTGCATGTTTTTATCAATATCTGACATGAAATCAGAATAAACCTTTCCCGTTTTAGGTCAATTAGGATTACCATCATTTTTGATATTTTCCAAATGCCAGAATAATGAGAGAGAGAATGTTTTAAGGCATTTTTATTACTTACTGCAAAGTCTTAACATTATTCTAATCACTAATCAGTGTGTATATTTGTTCACTACACAATAGAATCCCATAATTTCTGCCTATTCACATCTTAGTATTATGTATGATCAGGTTAGAGTGTATGGCTGCTGAGCGCTAGCATTTATGGGCGCCTCCCCCTGACCTTGGCTGTTTCTGGCTCTTAGACCCTGCTGGCACGCACTGCCGTCATGTCCGTGACTGCACTGCCGGCCTGCGGGTCAAATGCCAGAAGCCGCAGAGTCACATGTGGGGCGGGCACAGAATGTCTCGCGCCGTATACCAGCCAGAACACATACCGGAAAGTCAGGTGACACACTTTTTCTCTCCGGCTCGGTTCATGATTGGATTAGGCTCCCTATATAACATCTGGCGTTCCCCTCCCTGGCACGACCCCTGAGGAAGTGTTGATGAAACGCGCGTCGGGGTGGAGGGACGCGTGATTACCCTGCCTAGAAGCTGCCATTCTAACCAGGTATTTCTTTCTCATGATGTGTTGAGCTGTTTTGTCTATTTGTGGACAGTGCCACTATTACACTATAGTTATTCTATGGGACCGTACCCAGCCTCTTTTATGTACCCAGTCTCCCCTGATAGATATACTAACATTATTAACCGCTATATGCATTAGTTTCTTTGAGGCTGGAAACAATACGTTATCTTTATCTAAGCACTTTGCACTTTTTTGCTGAACAGTCGACTCTATATCATCATATGCACTGCCGCTTTACATTTTATAGGCGTATCTCAAACTCATCAGTGATAGTCTAGTGACCGTTATAATAGCATATGTATTTCTTTCTTTCTATTTTTGCCACATGAGCGGTTATTCAGATTGAAATCTTTTGTAGTGCATTTGTATAGTCACATTATTTCAGTAATGGGGTAATATATGGTTATTACTCTTGCTGCGCAGATATAGGGTACAGCATTTGTTTGTCCCTCACATTTGAGGCCCCTGGTATTTTAATTATTGTTATTTTATGTTCTAATAAAATTATATTGTTAATATTATTTGAAGTGTTCATGTTTTTGTTTATCCTACCAGGGTTCTGGTTATAGCAGAATCAATTTTTGATATATATAAAGTCAAAAGTTTACATACATTTCATTAGTATTTGGTACCATCACCCTTAAACTGAATGACTTGGGTCAAACTTTTGGGATATCCTTCCACAAACTTCTCACAATAGTTGGTCGGAATTTGGACCCATTCCTCCTGGCAAAACTGGGGTAACAGATCCAGGTTTGTAGGTCGCCTTGCTCGCAGCAAGTGTGCCCATAAATTTTCAATAGGATTGCAATCAGAGCTTTGTGATAGCCACGCCGAAACATTGACTTTGTTATTCTTAAGCCACTTTGTTCCCATTTTGTCAATATGCTTCGGGTCATTGTCCATTTGGAATACCCATTTCCGCCCAAGCTTTAACTTCCTGGCTGATGTCTTGAGATGTTGCTTCAGTATTGCCACATAATCTTCTTTTCTCATGGTGTCATCTATTTTGTGAAGTGAACCAGTCCCTCCTGCAGCAAATCAACCCCAGATCATGATGCTGCCACCCCCATGTTTCACAGTTGGGATGGTGTTCTTAGGCTTCCAAGCTTCTCCCTTTTTCCTCCAAACGTAGCGATGGTCATTATGCCAAAAAAGTTCAATTTTAGTTTCATCAGACCACAGACATGTCTCCAAAAATTAAGGTCTTTGTTCCTGTGTGCATTTGCAAACATTAATTTGGCTTTTTTATGTTTCTTTTGGAGTAACGGCTTCTTCCTGGCAGAGTGGCCTTTCAGCCCATGTTGATACAATACTCGTTTCACTGTGGTTATTGACACAATCTTACCAGCTTCCGCCATCATCTTCACAAGGTCTCTTGCTTTTGTCCTTGGGTTGATATGCACGTGTCGGACCAAAGCACGTTCATCTCTGGGACACAGAACCCGTCTCCTTCCTGAGCGATAAGATGGCAGTACATTCCCATCTTGTTTGTACTTGCGTATAATTGTTTGTACAGATGACCGAGGCACCGTCAGGTATCTTGAAATTGTATCTAAGGATGAGCCAGACTTGTGCAAGTCCACAATTCTCTTCCTGATATCTTCGCTAATTTCTTTAGACTTTCCCATGATACTACAGAAAAAAAAACTATTAGAAGCTTCCAAACACTTTACATCATCATATGGGCAGTCCAGAATTGTTTAAAGGCATAGTAATCTTAGTGTGTGTAAACTTTTGACTTTGCAGTAAGTAATAAAAATGACTTAAACATTCTCTCTCTCTCATTATTCTGGCATTTGGCAAATTTTAAAAATTATGGTAATCCTAATTGACCTAAAACGGGAAAGGTTTATTCTGATTTCATGTCAGATATTGAGAAAAACATGCAGATGTGTCTTTTTATATAGTGTATGGAAACTTCTGGTTTCAACTGTATGTGTGTGTGTGTATGTATATGTTTATATTACACATACAGTTATGGCCGAAAGTGTTCACTCCCTTGAAATTGTTTCAGAAAATGAAGTATTTCTCCCAATTATTGCTATTACACATGTTTTGCTATACACACTTTATTTTCTTTGTGTGTATTGCAACAACACAAAAAAGCAGAAAAAAAGGCAAATTGGACATAATTTCACACACAGCCCCAAAAATGGTCTGAACAAAATTGTTGGCACCCTCAACTTTAATATTTGGTTGCTCACCCTTTGGAATAAAATAACTGCAATCAATCGCTTCCTATAACCATCAACAAGCTTCTTACACCTCTCAGCTGGAATTTTGACCACTCTTCTTTTGTAAACTGCTCCATGTCTCTCATAGTTGCTGCTACTTCATACCTCTCCAGCGCTATGTTTCCATCCATTTCTGCGGGCTTCTTGAAGTATGTTTGGGGTCATTCTCCTGGAAGAACCATGACCTAGGACGCAAACCCAGCTTTCTGACACTGGGCACTACATTGCGACCCAAAATCCGTTGGTAATATTTTTCAACAATTTTGGTTCTCAAGTACTCAGACAGTTCTCTTCTCTTTCTGTACTCCATGCTTAGTGTGGCACACACAGACACAATGCAAAGATTGAGTCAACTTCTCCACTTTTTATCTGGTTTCAGGTGTGATTTTCATATTGCCCACACCTGTTACTTGCCACAGGTTAGTTTGAATGAGCATCACATGCTTGAAACAAAGTTGTTCACCCACAATTTTGGAAAGGTGCTATCAATTTTGTCCTGCCCATTTTTGGGGTTTTGTATGAAATGATGTCCAATTTGCCTTTTTTCCTTTTGTTTGTTTTTTTCTTTTGTTCCAATACACACAAAGAATATTAAACATGTGTATAACAAAACATGTATAATTGCAATAATTTTCTGGGAGAAATACTTCATTTTCTGGAACAATTTTAAGATTGCCAACACTTTCGGCCGTGGCCATATATAGTAGCTGAGTACAGGTGGCTGCTGGGGCCCCTGATACCATTACTATGTGGCCCTTACACCTGATATACAGTGGTGGCCAAAAGTATTGGCACCCCTGCAATTCTGTCAGATAATACTCAGTTTCTTCCTGAAAATGATTGCAATCACAAATTCTTTGGTATTATTATCTTCATTTAATTTTCTTGCAAAGAAAAAACACAAAAGAGAATGAAACAACAATCAAATCAATGATCATTTCACACAAAACTCCAAAAATGGGCCAGACAAAAGTATTGGCACCTTCAGCCTAATACTTGGCTGCACAACCTTTAGCCAAAATAACTGCGAACAACCGCTTCCGGTAACCATCAATGAGTTTCTTACAATGCTCTGCTGGAATTGTAGACCATTCTTCTTTGGCAAGCTGCTCCAGGTCCCTGATATTTGAAGGGTGCCTTCTCCAAACTGCCATTTTGAGATCTCTGCACAGATGTTCCATGGGATTCAGGTCTGGACTCATTGCTGGCCACCTTAGAAGTCTCCAGTGCTTTCTCTCAAACAATTTTATAGTGCTTTTGGAAGTGTGTTTTGGGTCATTGTCCTGCTGGAAGACCCATGACCTATGAGGGAGACCCAGCTTTCTCACACTGGGCCCTACATTATGCTGCAAACTTTGTTGGTAGTCTTCAGACTTCATAATGCCATGCATACGGTCAAGCAGTCCAGTGCCAGAGGCAGCAAAGCAACCCCAAAACATCAGGGAACTTCCGCCATGTTTGACTGTAGGGACCATGTTCTTTTCTTTGAATGCCTCTTTTTTTTCCTGTGCACTCTATGTTGATGCTTTTTCCCAAAAACCTCTACTTTTGTCTCATCTGACCAGAGAACATTCTTCCAAAACGTTTTAGGCTTTCTCAGGTAAGTTTTGGCAAACTCCAGCCTGGCTTTTTTATGTCTCGGGGTAAGAAGTGGGGTCTTCCTGGGTATCCTACCATACAGTCCCTTTTCATTCAGACGCCGACGGATAGTACGGGTTGACACTGTTGTACCCTCGGACTGCAGGGCAGCTTGAACTTGTTTGGATGTTAGTCGAGGTTCTTTATCCACCATCCGCACAATCTTGCATTGAAATCTCTTGTCAATTTTTCTTTTCCGTCCACATCTAGATAGGTTAGCCACAGTGCCATGGGCTTTAAACTTCTTGATGACACTGCGCACGGAAGACACAGGAACATTCAGGTCTTTGGGGATGGACTTGTAGCCTTGAGATTGCTCATGCTTCCTCACAATTTGGTTTCTCAAGTCCTCAGACAGCTCTTTTGTCTTCTTTCTTTTCTCCATGCTCAATGTGGTACACACAAGGACACAGGACAGAGGCTGAGTCAACTTTACTCTGTTAGAACCCTCCTGTTAGTTTTTGCTATCTTGTGTTTTGCGGTCACGTGACTAGCTGCCTATATATTCCAGCTCCGCCCTTCTGGCTTTGCTGGACTTCAGTGTTTTTTGCCTGTCTCTCTAGCCAGGTGCTTCGGTGCCTATCTCTGTCTAGTTTGCTTGGTCCTCTGGACCTCTAGTACTTTTTGTTCAGTTTGTATTTTTGCTCTGCAACAACTTCTGTTAGGAGGTGTCCATTTTTTGTCCCAGTCCTTAGTTCTTTTAGGGACCCCTCCCTTTATTCTATAGGTCTCTGTTCAGACTAGCCGAGGATGAAGGCGGGTCTGTTCACAAGGAACAGGCTGCCCGCTACATCGTAGGGATTCAGCTTAGTCTTACTGTAGGGACAGCTTTTCCCTTGCTTTCCTTAGTTTATGTTGCAGATCATAACATAATCCATGTTAACTGGCTGCAAGTGTGATTTAGTTATTGCCAATTGTATCCAATTTGGCTTTAGGACAATTCTTTTTGTGTTTTTTCATTGAAGACAAATTAAATGAAGATAATAAGACCAAAGAATTTGTGATTGCAATCATTTTCAGGAAGAAACTGAGTATTATCTGACAGAATTGCAGGGGTGCCAATACTTTTGGACACCACTGTATAGGAGCTGAGTACAGGCAGCTGCCGGGGCCCTTGATACCATTACTATGTGGCCCTTACACCTGATATATAGGAGCTGAGTACAGGCGGCTGCTGGGGCCCCTGATACCATTACTATGTGGCCCTTACACCTGATATATAGGAGCTGAGTACAGGCGGCTGCTGGGCCCTTGATACCATTACTATGTGGCCCTTACCCCTGATATATAGGAGCTGAGTACAGGCGGCTGCTGGGGCCCCTGATACCATTACTATGTGGCCCTTACCCCTGATATATAGGGGCTGAGTACAGGCGGCTGCTGGGGCCCCTGATACCATTACTATGTGGCCCTTACCCCTGATATATAAGGGCTGAGTACAGGCGGCTGCTGGGGCCCCTGACACCATTACTCTGTGGCCCTTACACCTGATATAAAAGGGCTGAGTACAGGCGGCTGCTGGGGGCCCTGATACCAGTACTATGTGGCCCTTACACCTGATATATAAGGGCTGAGTACAGGCGGCTGCTGGGGCCCCTGATACCATTGCTATGTGGCCCTTACACCTGATATATAAGGGCTGAGTACAGGCGGCTGCTGGGGCCCCTGATACCATTGCTATGTGGCCCTTACACCTGATATATAAGGGCTGAGTACAGGCGGCTGCTGGGGCCCCTGATACCATTACTGTGTGGCCCTTACACCTGATATATAAGGGCTGAGTACAGGCGGCTGCTGGGGCCCCTGATACCATTACTATGTGGCCCTTACACCTGATATATATTGGAGCTGAGTACAGGCGGCTGCTGGGGCCCCTGATACCATTACTATGTGGCCCTTACACCTGATATATAGGAGCTGAGTACAGGCGGCTGCCGGGGCCCCTGATACCATTACACTGGTGCCTTGTTATTAGGTCAAATCCATTATAAAACATTGTATCCGTCATTGTTGAGCTCTGCTGGGACTGTGTATCCCGCCTGCATTGCATAATGGGGCCCCTGAATACTCTGCACATAAGGACCCATAGCTCTAATTATGTTGTTTGCAATAGTCGCCCTCCTGCCACCCTGTAATATCGGGTCCCTGCCTGGTGTGGCCCCTATGACTTAATGTCCCCCTGTAAGTGCAGTACACCAGTTATCAGTCTACACGGCCAGGGTCCGGGACCCCTGTTGTTTTTGTTCTGGCTTTGTAATATATGTTCATTATCAGGGCGCCCTCTTCTCAGATATCCATCTAATCATCCGTCTGTCTCATCCATATTTGCCATATGGAGGTTTCCAGAAATAGGGCAGAACCTACTGGACTTCTGTGAAAGTTGACGAATCTGTTGAGCGCGGCTGAAGCCTCCTGGGAGCCGAGGTAAAATCAGTGGCCGTGGTAAAATTGTGGAGCGGTGGGGTCTGAAAAAGGAATCATGGCTATAAGGACAACGTTTGCACAAAGTGATTTCTTTCCTGCCCAACAGCCACTGTGTAAAACTGACAAAAATGCCCCCATCTATCCATCCATTCATCACTCTCATACTCTGTCTATGCAGGTATGTATCTCATCATTCTTCCTTACGGAGTTTCACATGGACCAGTCGGGGCTTTGGTCCGAACTCCCCCACAAAACTGGATTCGGTAGTGTGACGAGGCCATAGGCTTAGTAGACTGCGCCTCCAGTAGGCGTACACACCTGATGCACGACAGAGGGCACATTCACTCTGTCTGGACCATTATAGTCTATGGCCACGTCAGATCATATGCCCGAATCCCGTTCAGGTAAAGGCTGCAGCAGGTGGCTGCTGCCTTCTGTGCCCCTCTCCTCCGCCACTGCCATTCCCCCCAACACTCAGAGCCACAGTGTATGTATATATATATATATATATATATATATATATATATATATATATATATATATATATATATATATACACTACTCAAAAAAATAAAGGGAACACTTAAACAACAGAATATAACTCCAAGTAAATCAAACTTCTGTGAAATCAAACTGTCCACTTAGGAAGCAACACTGATTGACAATCAATTTCACATGCTGATGTGCAAATGGAATAGACAATAGATGGAAATTATTGGCAATTATCAAAACACTCTCAATAAAGGAGTGGTTCTGCAGGTTGGGACCACAGACCACATCTCAGTACCAATGCTTTCTGGCTGATGTTTTGGTCACTTTTGAATGTTAGTTGTGCTCTCACACTAGTGGTAGCTTGAGATGGACTCTACAACCCACAGAAGTTGCTCAAGTAGTGCAGCTCTTCCAGGATGGCACATCAATGCGTGCTGTGGAAAGAAGGTTTGCTGTGTCTGTCAGCGTAGTGTCCAGAGGCTGGAGGCGCTACCAGGAGACAGGCCAGTACACCAGGAGACGTGGAGGGAGCCGTAGGAGGGCAACAACCCAGCAGCAGGACCACTACCTCCGCCTTTGTGCAAGGAGGAACAGGAGGAGCACTGCCAGAGCCCTAAAAAATGACCTCCAGCTGACCACAAATGTGGATGTGTCTGCACAAACGGTTAGAAACCCACTCCATAACGGTGGTATGAGGGCCCGACGTCCACAGATGGGGGTTGTGCTCACAGCCCAACACCGTGCAGGACGCTTTGCATTTGCCACAGAATACCAGGATTGGCAAAGTCGCCACTGGCACCCTGTGCTCTTCACAGATGAAAGCCGGTTCACACTGAGCACATGTGACAGACGTGACAGAGTCTGGAGACGCCGTGGAGAGCGATCTGCTGCCTGCAACATCCTTCAGCATGACCGGTTTGGCAGTGGGTCAGTAATGGTGTGGGGTGGCATTTCTTTGGAGGGCCGCACAGCCCTCCACGTGCTCGCCAGAGGTAGCCTGACTGCCATTAGGTACCGAGATGAGATCCTCAGACCCCTTGTGAGACCATGTGCTGGTGCGGTTGGCCCTGGGTTCCTCCTAATGCAGGACAATGCCAGACCTCATGTGGCTGGAGTGTGTCAGCAGTTCCTGCAAGATGAAGGCATTGAGGTTATGGACTGGCCCACCCGTTCCCCAGACCTGAATCCGATTGAGCACATCTGGGATATCATGTCTCGCTCCATCCACCAACGTCACGTTGCACCACAGACTGTCCAGGAGTTGGCGGATGCTTTAGTCCAGGTCTGGGAGGAGATCCCACAGGAGACCATCCGCAACCTCAGGACATTACATCAAAGTTGAATGAGCCTGTAGTGTGTTTTTCCACTTTAATTTTGGGGGTGACTCCAAATCCAGGCCTCCATTGGTTAATAAATGTGATTTCCATTGATGATTTTTGTGTGATTTTGTTTTCAGCACATTCAGCTTTGTACAGAACACAGTATTCAATGAGAATATTTCATTCATTCAGATCTAGGATGTGTTATTTCAGTGTTCCCTTTATTTTTTTGAGCAGTGTATATATAAATATACCAGGATGGGGGATATTAACAGAATTGGGGGACATTACCCCTATAACAGTGTAAGCAGCAGACCCCCTCCCCCTTAACAGGGCATAATGACCACATTTTTTGCTTACATTTTTTTTCTATTTTCCTCCTCAAAAACCTAGGTACGTCTTATGGTCCGGTGCGTCTTATAGTCCGAAAAATACGGTATATGCATTCAGCATATATATACTACTAGCTATTGAACCCGTTCTACGCCCGGGTGGCGAGCATTTTTATTGGTATATGGTCTCCCATGCTGGTATGTGCTGCCCCCCTCCTTGTATTTGTGCTGCCCCCATCCTGTCCCCACCATACAATCCTGGTATGCGTGGTACCCCTCACCCCCAATCCTGGTATGCGTGGCACCCCTCACCCCCAATCCTGGTATGCGTGGCACCCCTCACCCCCAATCCTGGTATACGTGGCACCCCTCATCCCTATCCTGGTATGTGTGGCACCCCTCATCCCTATCCTGGTATGTATGGTACCCCTCATCCCTATCCTGGTATGTATGGTACCCCTCATCACTATCCTGGTGTGTATGGTATCCCTCATCCTGGTATGCATGGTACCCCATCCCTCATTCCGGTATGCATGGCACTCCATCCCTCATCCCCAATCCCGGTATGCGTGGCACCCCTCATCCCCAATCCCGGAATGTGTGGCACCCCTCATCCCCAATCCCGGCATGCGTGGCACCCCTCATCCCCAATCCCGGCATGCGTGGCACCCCTCATCCCCAATCCTGGCATGCGTGGCATCCCTCATCCCCAATCCCGGCATGCGTGGCACCCCTCATCCTCAATCCTTGTATGTGTGGCACCCCTCATCCCCAATCCCGGTATGCGTGGCACCCCTCATCCCCAATCCCGGTATGCATGGTCCCCTCACCCCCCAATCCTGGTATGCGTGTTACCCCTCACCACCCAATCCTGGTATGCGTGGCACCCCTCACCCCCGCAATCCTGGTATGCGTGGCACCCCTCACCCCCCAAATCCGGGTATGCGTGGTACCCCTCACCGCCCAATCCTGGTATGTGTGGCACTCCTCACCCCCCAATCCTGGTATGTGTGGCACCCCTCACCGCCCAATGCTGGTATGCATGGTACCCCTCACCCCCAATCGTGGTATGTGTGTTATCCCTCACCCCCCAATCCTGGTATGCGTGGTACCCCTCACCCCACAATCCTGGTATGTGTGGTACCCCTCACCCCCAATCTTGGTATGTGTGTTACCCCTCACCCCCAATCTTGGTATGTGTGTTACCCCTCACCCCCAATCCTGGTATGTGTGGTACCCCTCACACCCAATCCTGGTATGTGTGGTACCCCTCACCCCCCAATCCTGGTATGTGTGGTACCCCTCACCCCCAAGTCCTGATATATGCATGGTACCCCTCACCCCCCAGTCCTGATATATGCATGGTCCCCTCACCCCACAATCCTGTTATTTGTGGCCCCCTCATCCCTTTCACACTGTACACACATACACAAAAAAAAAAACAGTTATACTCACCTTTCTTCTCTGTACTCCAGCGCTGCTGCGTCCTCTTTCTGCCAGAGGCCGGGGGAGGAGTGCGGCGCTGGAGCACCGCACTGTCCGGCGCCATTTTGCTGAAGACACACTGTAAATGTGTCTTCAGTAAAATGACGCCGGATAGCGCAATGCACATGCGTCAATCTGACGCCTTCACTCCGCCCCCGGTCTCCAGCAAAGAGAGGCGCCGCAGAAACGCTCCTCCCGGTCAGGTAAATATGTAAGTATGGCGCCGGAGATCGCGGTATGCGTTCAGTGTCTACGCATCCCGCGATCTCCGGCGCCATACACCTCCTCTTACCTGTAACGGCTGGATGCCTGCTTCTCTCTGGAGCCAGGCTGCGCATCACGCATGCGCAGTTTATCGAATCTTCAGACAAAGACACGCATGCCGCCTTATATATACTATGGTAGATCGGCCCACTCAGTTGCACACAGAAGTAGCCACCGGAGCGCCGTCTCCTTAAGTCTCTCACTGGTTTATTTGTAGATGCTGCATAAGCCAGTGAGGAGTTAGCAAAAATAAATACATGCTTTCTGACCTAAGGAAAAACAAAACATAACATACAGCCGTGTTGCTGTGGGGATCTGCCCGCTCAGGAGAACAACCATCCACTAGTTCAGCTTTTCCTTCTTAGGACACAAAGCGCTGGAGTTCCTCTCTACAGCCCTACTGAACACTGAATGCCTTAGAAGGACGACTATATACATCCTAGTCCCCACCCTGGGGTGGAGATATGGTGAATGACCTCCCAACCCGTTCTATGGTCGTTCACAAAAACCCAGCCCTTAAAATGGCCGATTAATCCCTCTCAACACATAGTATGCTGGTGTAAAACTTATGGGCTTCAAATCACTGAAGCTAATAGCCTCAGTGAAACATACCTCCCCTCCAGCACTTTGCCAGTGACTTTGTCACCATGTATATATAATCAGCATACTGTATATATATTATAAGCATACTCTATATATCCTTTTAAAAGCAGAAGTGTCAATAAATTATTTTTATCAGTTAACAAAATGCAGAGTAAAGTTTGATGGATGAACCAAGATCTCAGTAATAATAATTGTATTTTTTTTTTATTAATATTAGGATAGAAGGGAGGGACAAAACCAGGAACAGAATCAGTAGGCAAACTCATAGTCAGGAGGACAGCCGGGGTCAGATACCAGGTGATCAGTAACCGCCACGTCTGCGAGCAGTATGAATACCGCGGAGCCTGGTGACAGAGGTGATACTGAGATTGTCCGGGCAGAGATGTAACAGTCAGAAGGCCACCGGTAGATGGTGAAGGTCCTTCTGTACAGCTCCAGCAGTGATGGTGGATCTGCTGGACTTCAGGGCGCTGGATGCGGAGGTTTACCGTCTTTTAGATGTCTCTAGGGGAACGGTGACAACACGCAAATACGCGAGCAGCCCTGGATAATCCACGCCGGCAGGATGATAAGATCCGGCGGAAGATGGAACCTATGAGAAGAGAAGGAAATATAATGTAAGTGATGGGACTCCATATGACATGATACTACTGTGCGGTCACTGTGGCCGGACGCAGAGGAATCTCATCACACAGAGGTCAGGGATCATCGTCAGCCATCATACATGTGACAATCCCATCTCCGACAGATGACATCTGCTCCACATGAATTATTCTCACTGACGACATCACACAACATGGAGATGACTCTCACACTTACCTCGTCTCTTTTTCCCCTTTTTCCCATTTTCTGATTTTTCGTTGTCAGCTGGAAATTCTGATCAGAAAGAAGAAAAAACAACAACTCACTAAAGACATATTGTTATGGGGTCTGCATTGTATCGCTCCTGTATATAGTACATAGATTGTTCTAGTCCTGTCCCCTATAGTCCTGACAATCTGGTATTACACAATAGGGCAGAATAAGTCCTATATACCGGACATGACCTCATATGAGGGGCATTAGATGTGTCACTAATATGGAGCAGTAAACGCCCTGTGTGCCGCCATATGGTGCATCCCTAATGAGCGATATTCTACTATAGGAGACGATATCTCATTATGATGGCGGAGGTTACTGGATGCAACAATGTATCACAGAATCCATGATAATACTGTACAAAATTACAGAAATGGAGACACAGTATGGGCCCATGGGCAAAGTAATTGGGTTCCTTGAAACATGGATAACATAGGAGACCCATTAAAGAAAAACTATGTGGAAATATTTCACCCTTGATGACAACATTCACATTGTTTGTGCTATAGACATGTACATACCTGACAATGGGGACGAGGACGGCAAGCTGGTTATAGCATCGTCTCTAGCAGATTCAGGAAAAGATCCTTTCTGCCTGTTAGGAAGAAGAAAAACGTGTAAATCACAAGTAAATTCAGTATAAATGGGATTGTCTCACTAGAAGAACCCCAACTATAAGGCTTAATAGGACATATGAAAGTCATAGTGGGGAAGTCTCCTGCTCAAAACTACCTTCTATGGAAACAACTAGCAACAATGGCCGGCATGTAATACTACATATCTCCTGCAGTGTGGGCAAAACTAACAATGCCTGACCGGCAGCAATTATGGGTTGTTATCTCCAGCGGATTCTGAAGCCAATAGCCAATGACCGCTGATCATGGGGCGGTGGATGCTGCATTCAATATTATGGTATTTATGTCCTATATTTGGTATTGTGCACATATATTAGCCTGGAGCTCCCAATAATGACCCCATAATCTACTCACATATCTGAGATGTTTCTGCTGGATGCCGGGGTACACTCTGGAGGAAACTTGATTGCGGTGGTACAGAGCTAAAAAAGGACAAAAATAAGATATGAAATTCAATTTTTTACTTTTAGAGGTCTTTTAATGTATTCTGGATTTATTGATCACTTACTTTAGAAAGCCTTTTAGAGGATGTTGTAAAATTTTGGAAGAAAAGGCTCTCATTATCCTCACTTGTGTCCTTCTCCTCTGAGACAATAGGCTTGTTTGTATCAGCATGATCTACAAGACATAGGTAATGAAGTGTTATTAGCGGTTGTCAGTATAACACAGTCACCATTTATCACTACTATTAATGGGAACCGATTGTCACATATTATTGAAGACGAGACAAACAGCCGCTTAGTCTAGATGACGTCTTCTACTTACTGATAAATAAGCTGGTGTCCTCATCTGAAACAAGCCGAGGAATGTACTCTGGCTTCTGACTTAGAAGGTTTTCAAATTCTAAGTCACTCAGGAATGGATAACTCTTGATCTCAAATGCTCCTCCTGGAAAAAGAAAAACAAAAGTGATGCGGACATTGTTAGAGGCTGCTCCATATCTGAACAGTATATCTTAATCTTAAGTAATGACAAAACCGAAGGAAACAAACTGAAAGTTATATTATGGAGAACTAGAAATAGGCAAGCAGATAGAGAAGTGCTGATCCTCATGGACAGGAGCGAAGAGTCCTCGTTGTAAAAAGTGAATATTAATACTAATAAAGTATATCAGTTACCTGTCCCAAGTCTTTGTGCAGGATTTGTTCTGAGCAGGTCATTAATAAGGTCCTGAGCATCGGGGGGAGGAGCGCGATCCCAATCCCAAATTATGTCTCCTGTTATATAGAAAATTACAGAAAATAAAACCTCTGTTTTGGACTGTAAGATAAAGTAGAGGAAATAACTAAATTCATGTAACCAGTCAAAGCAATGATCGGATTATTCTACTTACCAGTGACAATATTTTTATAGAGCTCAGATAGGGAATCCCCATGAAATGGTACATATCCCACCAGAAACTCATGCAGGATGATTCCCATTGACCACCAGTCGGCAGGTCTTCCATAGCCTTTCTTCAGAATGATTTCTGGGGCCATGTAAAGCGGGGTGCCACAGTCCTGGAAACCAACAGAAGGTAGAAATGAGAATCGATGAAATTATTATTATGACAAGTTCTCGACATAAAAACTCAATGACAGAAGATAAAATATCAGTTGAAAAGTTCTCTAGAAATGAAGAACGTAGAGAAGAGACAATAGTGTGATGAGATTTGTAAAGAACCATCTAAGTTCCTGTAAGTGATGCCAACCTCATGGTCCTGGAACTCTCTGGCGATGTCCTCCAATGATTCCTTGTGGGTGTTGGTTTCTGGTATCATGACACCAACTTTTGAAATCCCAAAATCGGCGACTTTAATGTGTCCAGCCGGTGTAATCAGGAGGCTGTGAAAGAGAAGATGGTTTTAGGCTCACGGGCTGTGTGGTAATAAATGATAACTTTCCCCCCTTTATTAAACTATAGGGGGCACTTACTTCTCTGGCTTCAGGTCTCTATGGAACACACCATAGCTGTGCAGGTATTCCACAGCAAGTATCGCTTCAGCAAAGTACAGGCGGGCCAAGGGGACAGATAAAGGACCCCTGGTGCTTAGGAGGGTCCCACAGTCTCCACCTATAGAAGAAAGGAAATATGAGCGGTGAGGGGTTTATACAGCAGATCACCATGATGGATCATGAGAAGTGAGCGGAGACATTGGGGCAGGAGAGAATATATACAGATATAATGTATAGAGCACAGAATATTAGTCTGAGGTCATGGTGAGATGTCGTCCATGTCACTAATAAAGTGATGTCTCATCTCGTCTACAGCTGGCGATACTGACGTGCTCAGTGCGGACATACAGGGAGATCACACACATCAATGACTTTCCATAATATCTATAGTAAATGCTCTGCGGGGATGTAACCGTCCACGGGGACAAGTCCTAATGATATGAGCGGTGATAAGATGTCAGCAGACATGGGCTGAATATAATACATGTACATGTCCTACCTCCTACATACTCCATGACCATACACAGGTGAGATCTAGTAGGGAAGGAGCAGAGCATGGAGGTTACAAAGGGACAGTCAGCGAATGTCAGGATGTCCCTCTCCAGATAGGCCCCTTCCACATGTTTTGGAGTATCCAGGTCCCGCTTGGCAATTTTCTTCATAGCGAAGATCTTCTGTGAGTCTTTATGGTGAACTAAGTGGACGGACCTGGAGAGAAGAAGAAACCATGGTTTATAGTGAATCCTTATTAACAGTCCGTCTATAGAAGTCATTATATGATCTTCTGTTCTAATGTTTAATACCAGAAGTCCGACCATTACTAGAAATCCACATCTAGAAATACATTAAATAATACTACATAGATCATCTATGGGAGGGTCTACACAATGCCACGTCTGCCAGACCCTCACCCAGGTCAAATTATCATCTATGGGAGGTCTGCACAATGCCACGTCTGCCGGACCCTCACCCAGGTCACATTATCACCTATGGGAAGTCTGCACAATGCCACGTCTGCCGGACCCTCACCCAGGTCACGTTATCACCTTTCACCTCAGATCATGTCCCTATGATAAGACTGAATGGCAAAGCACAGAGGATGAAGCATTATCATAGGGAACCTTGAGAAATGTGGCTTATGCTAACTGAAATCTCACCCAAAAGATCCGCTGCTGATCAGCTTAGATGTTTCATAGTCGCTCATACGCGGCTTTCTCGCCGGGATCAATGATTCCATCAAGTCCTAGAAAAGAAGAAGAAGAAGAAATGATATTAAGATCTAGAAGCTGCTGGAGAAAATCTCCAGATGCAGAAACGTCTCCCCCTATATTATGTCCCAGCTGATGTCACTGATCCGATAGGTGAGCAGAAACCTGCTGACGGATTCCCTATAATATAAACGCTATTATCTAATGCAATAGTGTCATCTCCTCTAATAATAGAGGCGCCCCCTGGTTATATGGGGGATAATACTGGACGGGTCATTCACACCCCGTGATCTGGTGATACACAGACATCTACCTCTATAATACTTACACCGGCAGGTTCTTGGATCTCCGGGATCTCTAAGATTACACTGTCAGGATCCAACAGCTCAGTTGTTTCTAAAATAGCGATAAAATGATGAGGAAATAAAATGTATTAGAGGATATTAATCCTACAGACATAATACAGCAATATAATGGAGAAATGACTATTCTGTATGGAGGACTATGTGGGGCCATTATTCTTTATGGAGGACTATGTGGGGCCATTATATTGTATGGAGGACTATGTGGGGCCATTATTCTGTATGGAGGACTATGTGGGGCCCATTATACTGTATGGAGGACTATGTGGGGCCTATGATTCTCTATGGAGGACTTTGTGGGGCCCATAATACTTTATGGAGGACTATGTGGGCCCATAATACTGTATGGAGGACTATGTGGGGCCTATTATTCTCTATGAAGGACTATGTGGGGCCCTTTATACTCTACGGTGGACTATGTGGGGCCCATAATACTGTATGGAGGACTATGTGGGGCCCATTAATCTCTATGGAGGACTATGTGGGGCCCATTATTCTGTATGGAGGACTATGTGGGGCCCATTATTCTGTATGGAGGATTATGTGGGGTCAATTATCCTGTATGGAGGACTATGTGGGGCCATTATACTGTGTGGAGGACTGTGTGGGGCCATTATTCTGTATGGAGCACTATGTGGGGCCATTATTCCATAAGGAGGACTATGTGGGGCCATTATTCCTTATGGAGGACTATGTGGGGCCATTATATTGTATGGAGGACTATGTTGGGCCATTATTCTGTATGGAGGACTATGTGGGGCCTATTATTCTGTATGATGGAATATGTGGGGTCCATTATTCTGTATGGAGCACTATGTGGGGCCCATTATTTCGTATGGAGGACTATGTGGTGCCCATTATACTGTATGGAGTACTATGTGGTGCCCATTATACTGTGTTCCGGACTATGTGGGGCCAATTATTCTGTATGGAGGGCTATCTGGGGCACGTTATTCTGTATGGATGACTTGTGGGACCCATTATTCTGTATGGAGGACTATCTGGCGCCAATTATTCTGTGTGGAGGACTTTTTGGGGCCCATTATTCTGTTTGGAGGACTTGTGTGGCCCATTATTCTGTGTGGAGGACTATGTGGGGCATTATTCTGTATGGAGGACTATGTGGGGCCCATTATTCTGCATGGAGCACTATGTGGGGCCCATTATTCTGCATAGAGGACTATGTGGGACCCATTATTCATTATGGAGGACTTTGTGGGACCCATTATTCGTTATGGAGGACTTTGTGGGACCCATTATACTGCATTCTGGTTGGCTCGTGACTTTTTCCAAGTTTTTCATTTTGGCTCTCTGTATGTTTGATTACAGAGTGGAAAGAGTAACTATGACATTATCCCCTGTTCTCTATAATATCCGGATATCTCCTGTAGAAGGTTGTGTGATCGGCTCACCTGTAGTCAGATCGCTGCTCGGCCCCGGCTGACTCGTATTAGGGTCAGGGGTCTCTGGGGTCACATTTTGCTCGTCTTCGGTGTCGCCTTCTGGTGTCTCCTGATTGATAGAATATATAGAATTACCACGAGGAACCTTCCACTAAATCACCAAATCCACAAATCAGGAAGGACTAAACCCGCATTTACAGACGCACCAACTGTAACTATACAGATCAGGCGCCATCATGAGGACTTTTATCAGATAGAATGGATTAAGATGAGGTAACATTGCAAAAACATTAATTTGGATAATAGAGGGAGACAGAGGCGGAAATACAGACTTCCCACCACTGAGCTGTGACTACATCTGCAGAATACAGACTGCCATCAGCAGAGACAGGCGGCCATATTACCTCCTGTGCTTGCCAGGAGCTGACAGGGAGGCCGATAAGATCTAACACCAGATCTTCTGATATCTGGCTGGTGATCTGGAGAAGATCAGAAAACAAGGACGTGTGATAGAGAAGATGATGGATCCTTACCGGGCGTTCCGATGAGCGGGCCGGACCTTCCAGTACACACAGGACTTTTTCGGCCAGTTCTTTAACAAAAGACAAATCTCCATATTGAGATCTTTTTTCAGCCTATAAAGAAGAAAAGAAACACAAATGAATAATCTCGAGATGAGAAAGATCACAATGAAGGCGGCCATTGTATCTGACGTCTGCTCCTCTCTGCAGATACATTGACTACATATCTGGGGTCTTGTCCTGTTTTATATTGGAAGAAAGAAGAAGCTTCTATCCCACCGTTATTATCCATTATTGTGGAGAAGACTTGTGCGGAGCGTCCACCATTTACCTGCTGTGGAATGTCCTGATGTTCCATAGCGAGAAACTGCAAGTGCTCAGTCACTATGGAGCCAACAACGGCAGCCATGACCCTGTGTAGATTGTACACAGTGACTGTGAGCTCTGATGTCATAATGGCCGACCATCACTAGTGATGTCATCATGGAATCTTGTGATGGAATCTTATAGCGGCGGCTCTGCACAAATACATGCTGCCAAGCAATATTTAAAGTGTGTGGGGGCTCATGCTGTATATAGGGGGCTATGTGACGGCTCAGCTATTTATAGCGGGCTATGTGAGGGCTCATACTGTATATAGAGGGCTATGTGAGAGCTTGGCTGTATATAGAGGGCTATGTGAGGGCTCATACTCTAAATAGGATTCTGTGTGTGAGCTCATACTGTACATTGGTGCTATGTATGGGCTCTTACTGTATAAAGGGTGCTGTGTGTGGGCTCTTACTGTATATAGGGTATGTGTGTGGGCTCTTTCTGTATGTAGGGGGATGCCAGCACACTTAATTCTGCTCAATATTAAGTAATACAGTTAATAATATAAAATATATTTCATATGTTAATATTGAGCAGAATTAATTTCAGCCTATTGATTCGGCCTACACAACAGTCACATTTCTCATGTGGCCCCTCAGTGATATTACTTTCCCACCCCTGCTCTATTATGTATAGCGCTCTGTTATGTGTAGTGCACCCGAGCACCTGCATGTTAATCGCGTGACTTATCACATGATCTATCAAAGGCAATTTTGTGACATGTCATGTGATACATCGGGTGCTGGGAGCCCACGGCTCCTAAACTGCCGAGGGCCCTGGCTACTCTTAATCAGCCCCTGCTTCTATCCCACCATTATTATCCATTATTGAGAAGTTTTATGCGGATCTTCCGCCACTTACCTGCTGTAGTAATGCCCTGATGTTCTGAGGTAAATCCGTCAGATACTCTGAGGTGAGATGACCTCGGTGGTATTTGGTCAGGCAGTCCCTTACAAGCTCCACCACCAGCCGGTGAGTGAAGCTGAGGACGCCATCGGGTGGTAGAAGCACAATCTCAGGGCGATTGGTGGTAAGAATCTCCCATAGAGCTTCTACTTGAAGATTGTCCAAAAGTAATTCAGCCATAGAAGCTGCAAGTGCGATCAGTCACTATATATAATAGCGAGAAACTGCAAGTGCGCTCAGTCACTATGGGATAGCGAGAAACTGCAAGTGCGATCAGTCACTATAGAATAGCGAGAAACTGCAAGTGCGCTCAGTCACTATGAAGCCAACAAAGGCAGCCGTGAACCTGTGTACATTGTATATATAGTGACTGTGAGCTGTGATGTCATAATGCCCGACCATGACCTGTGATGTCATCATGGAATCTTGTGATGGAATCTTCAAGGAATGGCTCTACACACATACATGCTGCCTAGCAATATGCTTTTTTGGCCGTCCTCTTTTATTTCCAAATACAACACAACCAGGATAAGGGAATGTTCACACGTTGTGTTTTTGCAGCATTTTTTTCCACACCAAAAACCAGGTTGTACTCAGGAAAAACACTGCATACAATCCACACTTATTTGCTGTGTTTTTGCAGTGTTTATACTTGTGGGTTTTTTTTTTCATTCATTTGAATGGGTGAAAAATGTTGCAAAACCCCTGAAAGAATTAACATCCTGCAAATTTAAAATAAAAAAAGGAAAAAAACGCAGCATGTGAATGAGACTTTAGAAATCTCATTCACTAAGCTGGTACTGTAAAACGCAGTGTTTTAGCAGCAGAAAAATAACCCTGAAAAAAATGCCACTTGTGAACATTCCTCAAAGATATAATAGTCATATTATGGGAAATATTGTGTATATTTATTCCTCGCGTGTCTTTTTTTACCAAATAACATTTACCTCATTGGTTGGAGAGTTTACTATTAACAACTGTGACAAATATTGAAGAATTAATGATAAGTGACCCAAGTGATCAATCATTTACGTCATTAATGGTGATGGGCGAGCACTAAAATGCTCGGGTGCTCGATGCTCGGGTCGAGCACATTGGAATACTCTGCTGCTCGACCCGAGCAATGAGCCCAATGTAAGTCTATGGGAAACTCGAGCATTTTTCAGGCGGCTCCCCCCGGCGGTCTGCAGAGGGCCTAAAAATTGCCCAAATCGATGGGAACAGTGCTCAAATGACATGGGAACAGCATGGGGAAGACCCCTGGAAGCATTTCTGACTCCCAGGTCACTGCTGTCAACAACGTTGTCAGAAATATTTATGCCACTTTTACGGACTCACAATAAAACATACAAAAACGAAACCAAAATGGATTTTCCTGGGAAGTATGTTAAGGAACATCCTTTCCAGGGTTCTGACTTGTATATAAGGGAAAATAAATAACCAAAAACAAAGATACTCCTCCACACCTTGGGCTATGTTCACACGTAGCGTTTTTGATGCGTTTTTGCACTTTTGCATTGCTTTCAACCAACACAAATGCATTCACCAGGAAATGTCATTTTAACATTTTACAACCTTATCTGGCCATGTGTTGTGTGACACGTCATCAGACACATGCATACAGTGCTGAAAAGACATGGGAACAGCATGGAAGCATCTCTGACTCCCAGGTCACTGCCTAAAAGTGTGCCCATCATAAGAGATGCTTGGCGCATGCGAAGATGCCTCCCGCCATGGACCTGTCGTTACAGACTTGCAACAATCACCGTCCACGTCCTTGTCCCTCCTCAGCGTTCAGTTCCTTGGAATGCAAGTGCAAGTATGCAGGCAGCCACCCACCTACCCACCGGCTGCAATACTATACTGACAAATTTTTGACAGCTACTTGCACTTGAAATGTAGCCTTTTAGGCTCGTGGAGGCAGAAGCTTTTCATAACCTCATGTCGGCGGCGGCCGGGTGTCCATACTCTTTCCCCAGCCACCACTATATTTCCCGGTATCGCCTCTGCCTTCCACAAGCACGGGTCCCACAACATTACCCGTGCCCTCCCCAGTGCACTTACTGAGAAGGACCGCCTAACCACAAACATGTGGACAGGTGAACGTGGCCAGGGACGGTACATAGCCAGTCCACAACTTTTTTTTTGCTGACAGTTGTATTTAGCTCGGTGAAAGGACTGGCATAGAGGGAAACCGTATCTAACCTGGGTGTCATTTCTCCCAGGAAGTCCTGTAATTCAGCTTGTTGCAGAAGCAATGGCAGTCCGTCCAACATCAACTCGCACTTGTCGGTGGTGCTTTGACACACACACATCTTTCTTTTCGCATTTTATTTCTTGAATACAGAGTTGGACAATGGCCTGATCTGTAATGCTTTTTGAGAAATAACATGCATAAGCATGGCCGATCCACATTAAAAAAGCAGCCACAGAGTGTCCGGAAACCTTCCCCCACAATTTTATTAGCCAGGGCAGCTTTTCGGCAGGGTTGGACGGGCCCACCAGAGAACCGGAGACTACTCCGGCGGGCCCTGGCTTCTCCTTCTGGAGAGTTCATAGTGCCGAGGTGAGGCCATGATGATGATAGAGGCCACCATCTGCTTATTTTTCTGTTACTTGAAATGCAAGTGCAAGTATGCAGCCATCCACCCACCCACAGGCCGCAACACTAAACTGCCAGATTTCTGGGCAGCTGCTTGCACTTGAAATATGGCTTTTTAAGCTCGTGGAGGCGGAAGCTGTCCACAATCTTATGGCGGCGGCGACTGGGTATCTATACTCGGTCCCCAGCCGCCATTATTTTTTCCGGTATTGTCTCCGCCTTCCACAAGCATGGGTCCCACAACATTACCCGTGCCCTCCCCAGTGGAAGGACTGCCTAACCACAAACACGTGGACAGGTGAATGTGGCCAGAGACGGTACGGAGCCAGTCCACAACTTTTTTTGCTGAGAGTTGTATTTAGCTCGGTGAAAAGACTGGCGTAGAGGGGAACATCATACTGTGTGTGGGGGAATGTACTGTGGGGGCATCATACTGTGTGGGGGGAATGTACTGTGGGGACATCATACTGTGTGTGTGGGGGAATGTACTGTGGGGACACCATACTGTGTGTGGGGGGGAAATGTACTGTGGGGACATCATACTGTGTGGGGGGAATGTACTGTGGGGGCATCATACTGTGTGTTGGAGAAATGTACTGTGGGGGCATCATACTGTGTATGTGTGGGAATTTACTGTGGGGGCATCATACTGTGTGTGGGGAGGAATGTACTGTGGGGAATCATACTGTCTGTGGGGGGAATGTACTGTGGGGACATCATACTGTGTGTGGGGGAATGTACTGTGGGGACATCATATTGTGTGTGGGGGGAATGTACTGTGGGGGTATCATACTGTGTGTGGGGGAATGTACTGTGGGGACATCATACTGTGTGTGGGGGAAATGTACTGTGGGAGCATCATACTGTGTGTGGGGGGGAATGTACTGTGGGGACATCATACTTTGTGTGGGGGGGATGTACTGTGGGGGCATCATACTGTGTGTGGGGGAATTTACTGTGGGGGCATCATACTGTGTGTGAGAATTTACTGTGGGGACATCATGCTGTGTAGGGGCATTATATTGTGTGTGAGGGGGAATATACTGTGGGGGCATCATACTGTGTGTGTGGGAATGTACTGTGGGGGCATCATACTGTGTGTGGGGAGGAATGTACTGTGGGGGCATCATACTGTATGTGTGGGGGGAATGTACTGTGGGGACATCATACTGTGTGTGGAGAAATCTATTGTGGGGACATCATACTTTATGGGGAGGAATGTACTGTGGGGGCATCATACTGTGTGTGGGGAGGAATATACTGTGGGGCCATCATACTGTGTGTGGGGGGGTGTACTGTGATGACATCATACTGTGTGTGGGGGGGAATGTACTGTGGGGACATCATACTGTGTGTGGTGGAATGTACTGTGGGGACATCATACTTTGTCGGGGGAATGTACTGTGGGGGCATCATAATGTGTGTGTGAATAGCTGTTTATCATCGTACAATGATTGAATAACGGGAGCAGATGATTTATAAAAAGCACTGAATTATATGGTGTGGATTTGCTGCTACTGTGTCACCCCAGGCCTGGATGCCACAAACTTGTAAGGCTGTGTCTGAGAGCAGGAGGGAGGTTCTCTGGTCATGGACCATTAGCATGCAGCACCTCCTGTCCCAGGCCAGTAGGGGGAGCAGGCTGCCCCTATAAAAGCTGGTACTGAGGGCAGGGTTAGGGAAACCAGGACCCACTTCTGAAGCATCCAGAAGGGTTCCCAGAAGAGAGGGACAGGTCAGCGGCAGCTGAGGAGTCAAGGAGGCTAAGGAGGAACAGCAAGCCAGGGACAGAGGCGACGAGAGCTGGTCCTGGCTGAGAGAGAACAACATACCGGACACTGGGATCCGAGGCTGTCAGAATTGCAAGTCCTGCAGCAGATCATCTACTTGCGAGGGATTTTAGGTCCCTTGGCCTAAGAAGCCTGGAAGCTCCGCCACACAGAGGGACCGGTACAGCACAGAGAAGCTACAGGTACCTAAGGCCCGAGTCGCAAGTCATAAAGGCGTAGTACACGGCCAGCTCAGGGACGTGGGCTATCATACCACTAAAGGGGGAGATAGTCAGCAAGGGCAGAGAGAGAACGGTAGGCCTACCCACTCACCCTGACCAGTGGAGCTCGCCCGAATGCCCTCAGACACCCAGGTCCATTCCTCCCTGTACTCCTGGTGGGTCTGTGCCCCGAGCAACTACAGAGTCCAAATGAAGATCAAGATGACCTTGAATCCGCAGAGGACAAGGAAGAGATGATCAGCACAGTTCTCGGAGAGTTCCCCCGGACCTGGACTCAGATAAATGGCGCAATACTGGTACCCGTCCTACACTTCCTTCAGCCTACCCAGCAGGAGCCTACCGGAGAGCAAGAAGAGCAAGTGACTCGCCCCCTGGGCCGTGGGGCACTCGGATCCGGGCAGTGGGGGAACGATGGGAGTAGTAGTGGCAACCCGGTTCCGTGGCTCAGGGTGGTCAGGCCAGTGGTAGTCCGTTATGTGCTGATGTTTATGTCTGACTATGCCACCCGTGGATTGCGGTTATTAGGAACCGCCGCTGCATGCAGACCGCTGGGGCTGATGAGGTGTGCAGCTAGGGTAGTGTGACTCCCCACGGGAAGAGTGCGGCCCCAGGGCAGTATAATGGATGTTGGGAGTGATGGTGGTGAGAGTCCCAGTACCGGTAGTGCTGGAGGCGCGAAGGAGCACACAGACAATAGGTTGCAGTCCAGGGTCTTTACTGAAACAGGTAAACTGACCCATAAACAGTCCCAGCTAGGAGGGGACCTGGATGTCTGAGAGCAACGGGGAAATTGGCCCTGGTCAGGGTGAGGGTGTAGGCCTACCGTGCTTTCTGCGCTCCTTCTGGCTATCTCCTCGTTATAGGGTAACAGCCCACGTTTCCGAGCTTTCCGTGTATTCTCGCCTGTATGGCCTGCGACGTGGGTTCCTTTCTGCTCCCAGCCTTGTACGGCTTTACTGGTCCCTTCGGTTGTGGCAGGGCCTCCAGGCTTCTTAGGCCAAGGAATATACAGTCCCTTGCGGACTGGTTCTCTGCTGGAGGATGTGGAATCCTCCCAGCCTCAGACACCAAAGTCTGGTAAAGTCAGTCTCTTATCTGCCAAGACAGGCTTGCTTCGCCTCTTGTCTCTGGCTTGTGGCTCTCCTCCTGCCACACTTCCTCTTAGGTGCAGTGCAACTGTCTGTCCCTGTTCTGCTCTGGGACAAGTCTCAATGCTGAGACAGGCCATCCAGTTCTCCCTAACCCTGCCCCCAGCACCAGCTTTTATAGGGGCAGCCTGCTCCCCCTACTGGCCTTAGACAGGAGGCATTGCATGCTAATGTTCCCCTAACTAGAGAACCTCCCCCTTGCTCTCAGACACAGCTTTAATTACACTTGTGGCATCCATGCTAGGGTGACACATTCCCCCCTAGTGAAATTTAGTACTCCGGGACTAAACAATATACAAAGACAATATGCATACCATAAAACATTAGTATACAAGTGACGCACAGATTGAGTTCTTAAGGTCACAGTGTGGTCTGTGACCAGGTGTCCATATCACCAACACAACGGGGAGCCTTAACCAGGTGGGGGTCTGTCCTACCCCAAGTCCTTTACAGTCTTAGTTCATTCCTTGGTTAGGCTCCGAACGCAGTCCATACAAGGTCCTGGTTATAAAAAGTCCATAACCTGTGAGTCCTTAACCCACTGTCTGGTGGTGGACCAACCTGGCTTTCCCCACTAGCGTTAGGGTTACAGCTACCAGCTGGGTGTACAGGTAGGGCAGGCAGCTGTCTGCGGGTTCTTTGGCTTACCGCAGGCATGGCAGGCTCACTGTCAGCAGAGGGTTGACTCTCCTGGGCTGCTGGTACAGGCTCTTCTGCCTCTGGAACCGCTTGCTCCTCTTCACTTTCCGGCTCTGGTGTTGGTTGTTGCTGTGCCGGTTGCAGGAAATGCAGGACAGGTACCACTATGGCATCATTTATGCGAGTCCAGGACTGAGGGAACTCTCCGAGAACGGTGCTGATCATTTCTTCCTTGTCCTCTGCGGGTTCAAGGTCACTCTGATCCTCTTCTGCACTACGGAGTTGCTCGGGGCATCTTTTGAGGTGGTCTCTGGAGACAACACTAGTGGTTTCTCCTCCGTCCTTGGTGATTACGCACACCTTTGGGTTGTCGTGGTCAGACTGCAGTACGGTGTAGGGTTCCCTTTCCCACTGGTCGTCCAACTTATGTAGCCTTCTTTTTCGCTTTAGGACTTGCTCACCAGGTTCTAGGGGACCAGCAGGGGCGTGTTGATTGAAGAGTTTTTCTTGCCTCTCTCTCACCTGGGCCAGGCTCTTCTCCACACTCTCCTGTACCTTCTTGTACTGCAGTTGCCTTTCCGTATCCCAGTCCGCATCCGGGGAGGTGTCCTCAGGTATTAGGACTCCCATCTCCAGGTCTACGGGCAGCTTACCTGGTCTAGCTCGCATCAGGTAAGCCGGGGTGCAGTTTGTAGCATTCACCGGGATATTGTTGTATAGGTCTATTAGGTCCGGCAGTTTTTCTGGCCACAGGCTGCGTTCCTCCAGGGGCAACGTCTTCAGGAGATCAATGACTATATTGTTCATCTTCTCACACATCCCGTTGGTTTGTGGATGGTAAGGCGTTGTCCGAATCTTCTTACAGCCATAGAGGTTGCAGAACTCCTGGAAGATTTCAGCCTCGAACGCTGGACCCTGGTCTGTCAGGACCTGTTCCGGATACCCGTGTGGATGGCAGAAATATTGCTGGAAGGCTCTGGCCGCTGTTTGGGCTGTCAAGTCCTTTACCGGGACCACCACGAGAAAACGTGAATAGTGGTCCACGATTGTCAGGGCGTAGATGTACCCTGACCGGCTTGGAGCCAACTTGACGTGGTCTAGAGCTACCAGCTCAAGAGGCTGCGTGGTGACGATGGGCCTCAAGGGTGTCTTCTGGCTGGTGCGGTCCTTCCTCCTTAGGTGACAAGGGCCACAGTCTCTGCACCACTTTTCTACAGCTCCTCTCATGCCGACCCAAAAGAACCTTCCTCTTAGCTGGAACTCCAGTTTCTTCCAACCGAAGTGTCCCGCTCTGTCATGGTAAGCTCCCAGGACCATAGCTGCATCCCGCCTTGGAACCACGACTTGCCAGGTCAGCTCATGCGTCCGGTGGTTGACAATCCTTCTGCACAACTTGCCTTCGTAGAGGAACAGCTTGCTCTTCTCTTTCCATAGCTGCTTGGCTTCCTCTGGGGCATCTGGATCTAGGCGGGCGTCTTCCCGGGTCAGCAGATCTTTCACCAGGCGGACTGCAGGGTCACTATCTTGGGTCTCGGCCCAGCTGTGGTGAGGTAGGGGATTGATCATCACGGTTGTTAGATCCTCCTCTTTCACGCGGTGGGAGTATTGAGCGACTCCATACCGGTGAAACGCGGGGAGTTCTACCTCCTCCAGCTCTTCTGGGTCTTCGTCACCTTCAGGTAAGTGAGGCATCCTCGACAGGGCGTCTGCGTTGGCATTGGTTTTGCCGGCCCGGTACTTCATCACGAAGTCATAGTTGGAGAGACGGGCCATCCACCGCTGTTCTAGGGCACCCAGTCTTGCATTGTCCAGGTGTGTCAACGGGTTGTTGTCCGTGTACACGGTGAACTTTGCGGAGGCCAGGTAATGCTTGAAGCATTCCGTCACGGCTCACACCACCGCCAAGAATTCTAGCTTGAAGGAGCTGTAATTCTCCGGGTTCCTCTCGGTGGGTCTCAGCTTCCGGCTGGCGTACGCGATCACCCTTTCTCTGCCCTGTTGGTTTTGGGACAGTACGTCTCCCAGTCCCACATTACTGGCGTCTGTGTGGAGGATAAAAGGCTGGCCATAATCAGGGTAGGCCAGGATCTCATTCCCTGTGAGGGCCATCTTCAACTGGCGGAAGGACTCCTCTTCCAGTTTATCCCACTTGAAGGGTGGCTTTTGACTCCTGGACTTAGACTGTCCGATCAGGAGGTCCTGCATAGGAGCTGCCATCTTGGTGAACCCGGGGATGAATCTTCGTTAGTAGCCTACCAACCCGAGAAACTGTCTCACCTCTTTGATGTTCGAGGGGCTTGGCCAGCTCTTGATTGCCGTGACCTTGTCAGGGTCGGGGGCCACTCCTTCCGCGCTTACCACGTGCCTTAGGTACTGGACCTTTGGTTTCAGCAGGTGACACTTCGATGGTTTCACCTTCAGGCCATAGCCTGTCAGGGCTTCGAACACCTCGGCCAGGTGCTTGAGATGGTCCTCGTAGGTCTTCGAATAGACGATCACGTCGTCCAGGTAAAGGAGGACCGTCTCGAAGTTTCGGTGCCCTAGACAGCATTCCATCAGCCGCTGGAAGGTCCCTGGTGCGTTGCAGAGCCCGAAAGGCATGCAGTTGAATTCGCTCAGTCCCATCGGGGTGGTGAAGGCGGTCTTCTCCTTGTCAGCCTCTGCCACAGGAACCTGCCAGTACCCGCTAGTAAGGTCCAAAGTAGAAAACAAGTTAGCTGATTTTAGTGCGGCTAAAGACTCTTCTATTCTAGGCAGCGGATATGCGTCTTTGTGGGTGATACGGTTGATTTGTCTATAGTCGACGCACATTCTCATGGTGCCGTCTTTCTTTTTCACCAGAACCAAGGGGGCTGCCCAGGGGCTACAGTTGTCTCTAATGACCCCAGCTTCTTTCATCTCTCTTAGCATGCCCTTTGCGTTCTGATAATGTGCAGGGGGTACAGGTCGGTGTCTTTCTTTTATTGGTGGGAGGCTCTCTGTGGGGATGTGGTGTTCTATCCCTTTTACTCTGCCGAAGTCTAGCGGGTGCTTACTAAAGACTCTCTCGTACTCCTGTACCACCCGGTAGACTCCTTGTTTTTGGTGCAGGGGAGTGGAGTCAGCACCCACGTGGAGTTTCTGGCACCAGTCCTCCTTTTGTTTCTGGGAGCCATTACCCTCCGCCTGTGGAGATGGAAGCAAGGGTTCCACGGCCCTGATAGCTTTGTGTTCGACAACAAACAGTTTGGCGAGTGTAGCGTATCTGGGTAAGTGTACTTCCCTCTCCCCAATGTTGAGGATGCGGACGGGCACCCTCCCATGACGGACATCAACCACCCCACGGGCTGTCAAAATGGTGGGCCTGCTGTCTGAGTACACGGGTTCTACCATGGCTTGGTAGTCTCTACCTCTCAACCCGATTGCAGTCCGACACCAGATCATCATTTCACTTTTGGGAGGCATGGAAATGGGGAATGGGTCACTCAGTCTTACGCTACCGATCTCACCACCAGACAGTTCTACCTGCTGCCGTCTCATCAGCGCTTTTATCTCCTTGTTGAGGACTCTCTGTTGGCTGGAACTAGCATTCACCGCCACCTGTTGTAGAATTACAATTACCTCTGAAAGACAATTTTCAATTACATTAGTACCCACAGTTATTTTAGGGTGACTTTCACGACTGTCAATGTCCACAATAATTACTCCCTGTGCCGGCTGTTCAACTTTACCAATTTTAATGGTCATCTCCTTGAACCCCATCTGCGGCACGGGTAAGCCATTACTGGCGATGATGCTCAAGTTACTGTCTGGATACCGTGTGATATCTGTCACTCTGTCTCTGTATACTGGAGGTAGGGAGCCTAAGCTGACCCTAAGCTGGGGCCCTGACTAATCCCTCAACCTGGAGGTACTGTTAAAGGTACAGAGGTCCAGGCCGCCAGCGTAACCCCTACCTCCTGAGGATCCCTGCACCTAAGTAATCTAGTCCTGAGAAGGACCCCGATCACAACAAAAGAGGACAAGTAATAATATGCCCACACACAGTACTTAGACGAACGAGACAGTACAAGGGAAAAACCAAAACCACCTTGCATACAAAAACTACACAACTACAACAGAGGGAACTCCAACGGGAAAGGAGATAAATGATAAAGCGAGGAAGGGAAAAAACACTCCAAATACACTTATCTCAGAAACTCCAAATACAACGATCCGCTCTGTAAGTCTGTGTGAAATGCTTTCACCGACACTTCCCAAACAGACCAGCAGGCATATGAAGGAGTCTCATTACAGCAACATTGATTGCAGCTGGGCGAGGCTGGACCTCGTCTAGCACAGAGAGAGAGAGAATTAACTCCCTCACTGCCGAAAACACCAAGCACCAAAAAGTCAGCTGCGAGAAGTCAGGCTGTGTAATCGTGACGATCTTCGTGGCGACACACCCGTGACAGTACCCCACCTTCTACGAGGGGCCTCCGGACCCTCAGGGCCAGGTTTATCCAGGTGAGTCATGTGGAAGGCCCGAACTAATCGGTCTGCGTTAATATCCGACGCAGGAACCCACATCCTCTCCTCAGGACCATACCCTTTCCAATGAACCAGGTACTGAAGGGACCGGCGATTAAAACGTGAATCGATGACCCTTGATACCTGGAACTCCAAGTTACCATTGACCACCACTGGAGGGGGAGGTAAAGGTGACGGTACCACCGGCGCCACATACCTCTTAAGCAACGATCTGTGGAACACGTTGTGAATTTTAAACGTAGGGGGGAGGTCAAGACGGAATGCCACCGGATTAATAATAGAACTGATTCTGTACGGCCCGATGAACCTGGGACCCAGTTTCCAGGAGGGAACCTTAAGTTTAATATTCCTGGTAGACAACCATACCCGATCGTTCACACTTAGGTCCGGACCAGACACTCTCCTCCTATCAGCCATACGTTTGTATCGGTTCCCCATAGTATTCAGATTCTTCAGCACCCCTCTCCATACTGAAGCGAGTGATGAGGAAAATCGTTCCTCCTCAGGAACCCCCGAAGAGCCCCCCCTACTGAAAGTACAAAACTGGGGGTGAAAACCATATGCCCCAAAAAACGGGGACTTACCAGTGGACTCGCTCCGCCTATTATTAAGAGCAAACTCTGCCAGAGGTAAGAAAGAAGCCCAGTCCTCCTGGTTCTCTGACACAAAACACCGGAGATATGTCTCCAAGCTCTGGTTCATACGTTCCGTCTGACCATTGGTCTGAGGGTGAAAAGCCGATGAAAATGACAAATGCATCCCCCGCCGTGCACAAAACGCCTTCCAGAACTTGGACACAAACTGAGACCCCCGATCAGACACCACATCGGAGGGTACCCCGTGAAGCCTCACAATCTCCCCAATGAACACCTGCGCAAGAGTTTTAGCATTAGGGAGAGCCGGAAGAGCGATAAAATGTGCCATCTTGCTGAACCTGTCCACTACAACGAGTATGACCGTTTTACCCGAAGACGGAGGGAGGTCCGTAATAAAGTCCATAGACAGATGAGTCCAAGGACGCTCCGGGATCTTCAAAGGTAAGAGGGCCCCAGACGGACGGGTATGTGAGGTCTTAGAGCGCGCACAAACCCCACAGGACGCGACAAAAGTTACCACCTCCTTATGTAAGTTAGGCCACCAAAACCGACGCGAGAGGAGATCCACAGTTGCTTTACTCCCCGGGTGTCCTGCCAAAACTGAGTTATGGTGTGCCTCGATCACCTTTTGTCGCAACTGATCTGGAACAAACAGTCTCCCTGGAGGTCCAACAGGGGCATCCCCCTGAGCCTCCAATACCTCCTCCTCCAGCTCAGAGCATACTGCCGAAACCACCACCCCCTCCTGAAGGATAGGAATCGGGTCGTCCGTATTCCCGGCCCCAGGGAAACTACGAGATAAGGCATCCGCCTTTACATTTTTTGACCCAGGACGATATGTAACGACAAAATTAAACCTGGTAAAAAACAATGACCACCTAGCTTGTCTGGGATTCAGACGTTTCGCGGACTCCAGATATAGCAGGTTCTTGTGATCGGTGATGACGGTGACCGGATGGACTGCCCCCTCCAAAAAATGGCGCCACTCCTCAAAGGCTAACTTAATGGCCAAGAGTTCCCTATTGCCGACATCGTAATTCCTCTCAGCGGACGACAATTTTTTAGAGAAAAAGGCGCACGGATGCCACTTACCAGGGGACGAACCTTGTGACAATACTGCTCCCACCCCTACCTCGGAAGCGTCTACCTCTACAATGAATGGCTGTGATGCATCAGGTTGAATGAGTATGGGTGCCGAGGCAAAACATTTTTTCAAGGAGGAGAATGCTTGACAAGCCTTGTCAGACCACCTAGAAAAATCCGTCCCCTTTTTAGTCATGTCTGTGAGAGGCTTAACCATGGACGAGAAATTACGAATGAACTTCCGGTAATAATTAGCAAACCCCAGGAAACGTTGTAGTGCCTTAAGATTCTCTGGCCGATCCCACTCAAGAACTGCCCGCACTTTCCCAGGGTCCATACGAAAACCGGACGCTGAAACCAGGAAGCCTAAAAACTGGAGTTCCTGTACGGCGAACACACACTTTTCCCATTTGGCATACAGTTTATTATCCCGCAAGATCTGTAACACCTGCCTAACGTGCTCCTGATGAGACACCAGATCCGGCGAGTAAATTAAGATATCATCCAGATATATGACAACAAACTGTCCCACCAGGCGGCGAAAAATGTCATTAACAAAGTGTTGGAACACCGCCGGGGCATTAGTCAGACCGAATGGCATGACAAGGTTCTCATAATGCCCCTCCGGAGTGTTAAACGCCGTCTTCCACTCATCCCCCTCCTTCATCCTAATCAGATTGTACGCCCCCCTGAGATCCAACTTAGAGAACCATTTGGCGCCCACGATCTGATTAAAGAGATCGGGAATAAGTGGGAGTGGATACGGATCTCGGACCGTAATCCGATTAAGTTCACGGAAATCCAGGCAAGGGCGTAGGCCTCCATCTTTCTTCTTAACAAAGAAGAACCCCGCAGCCACCGGTGAAGATGAAAGTCTAATATGCCCCTTAGCCAGACTTTCTGAAATATAATCCTTCATGGCCTGCCTCTCAGGACCAGAAAGGTTATACAACCTAGCTTTAGGTAACTTGGCCTCAGGGAGCAGTTTTACAGAACAGTCATACTCGCGATGAGGAGGTAGTTCCTGACACCCTTTCTCCGAGAATACATCCTCAAAGTCCGCCAGAAATGGAGGTAAGACCCAAGGAGTAACCGCACCGATGACCGTGTTCATGCAGTTTATATTACAGAATTTACTCCATTGGCTTATCTCTCTGGTTTGCCAATTAATAACCGGGTTATGCTTAGTTAACCAAGGAAGGCCCAACACTATAGGAGCGGGAAGACCCTCCAACACGTAGCAAGACAACAGTTCTTTATGTATCGCCCCCACTTGAAGTTTTACGTCATGCACAGCTTGCAAAAAACTTCCCTGACCGAGAGGCCTGGCATCGATCGAGAATATGGGGATGGGTTTAGCCAACTCACTCAATCGCATACCTTGAACCCGGGCAAACCGAGCATCAACCAGATTAGCCCCGGCCCCACTATCCAGAAGAACAGATATCCTCTCAGTTCTCGTACCCACCACCACCTCCGCCGGTACGAGAAACTGAGACGAACCTAGGGACGAAATACCTATTCCCAGATTGCCGTCCACCACACAACCTGGGATCAACAGTTTTCCGACGACTCTTCACTCTGCAAGGGACGGGATGGACACCCCCCAATAAAATGTCCCTTTCTCCCGCAGAAGAAACACCTTCCTGTCTTATGGCACACCACCGGTCCCCTCCCCCGAAAAGATGTCCCTCCTAATTGCATAGGCTCCTCTGGACTGACCAGGGGAACCACCATATGAGGGGACCTTGTAGGAGGTGGAGTCATCACAGGGGGTCGAGTTATCCCGCACCTCTCCCGAAGCCGTCTGTCAACGCGAATAGCCAGGGCCATAGCGGCTTCCAGTGACGCGGGAGAGTCATACTGTGCCAACACATCCTGTAATTTGTCGGATAAACCTTGACAAAACTGGCTCCTAAGAGCCGGGTCATTCCACTGGGTGTCCGTGGCCCACCTACGGAACTCCGAACAGAATTCCTCCGCCGGACGATCTCCCTGCTGGATCCTACGTAACTTAGACTCAGCAAGGGAGATCCGATCTGGGTCATCATATACGAGTCCCAGAGCAGCGAAAAACCTATCCACTGACTGGAGAGCCGGGGAGCCCGGGTGAAGAGAGAACGCCCAAGATTGTGGGTCCCCTTGTAGGAGCGAGATGACAATTCCCACCCTTTGTTCTTCACTCTCCGATGACCGAGGCCGCAGCCGAAAGTACAATTTGCATGCCTCCCGGAAAACAAAAAACTTGTCCCGCCCCCCAGTGAACCTGTCAGGGAGAGCTACTTTAGGTTCTGGTCCGGCTTGCTCCAGAGGATGCAAAACCTTGGACTTAACGTCCGCCAGCTCCATGGACAAACTCTGCAACTGCCGAGCTAGACCGGCTACTGGATCCATGGTAGCTGGAGAAAAACTAAGTGGGTCGGTGAAAATGTCACGCTGTCTCTGTATACTGGAGGTAGGGAGCCTAAGCTGACCCTAAGCTGGGGCCCTGACTAATCCCTCAACCTTGTCTCACCACCAGACAGTTCGACCTGCTGCCGTCTCATCAGCGCTTTTATCTCCTTGTTGAGGACTCTCTGTTGGCTGGAACTAGCATTCACCGCCACCTGTTGTAGAATTACAATTACCTCTGAAAGACAATTTTCAATTACATTAGTACCCACAGTTATTTTAGGGTGACTTTCACGACGGTCAATGTCCACAATAATTACTCCCTGTGCCGGCTGTTCAACTTTACCAATTTTAATGGTCATCTCCTTGAACCCCATCTGCGGCACGGGTAAGACATTACTGGCGATGATGCTCAAGTTACTGTCTGGATACCGTGTGATATCTGTCACGCTGTCTCTGTATACTGGAGGTAGGGAGCCTAAGCTGACCCTAAGCTGGGGCCCTGACTAATCCCTCAACCTGGAGGTACTGTTAAAGGTACAGAGGTCCAGGCCGCCAGCGTAACCCCTACCTCCTGAGGATCCCTGCACCTAAGTAATCTAGTCCTGAGAAGGACCCCGATCACAACAAAAGAGGACAAGTAATAATATGCCCACACACAGTACTTAGACGAACGAGACAGTACAAGGGAAAAACCAAAACCACCTTGCATACAAAAACTACACAACTACAACAGAGGGAACTCCAACGGGAAAGGAGATAAATGATAAAGCGAGGAAGGGAAAAAACACTCCAAATACACTTATCTCAGAAACTCCAAATACAACGATCCGCTCTGTAAGTCTGTGTGAAATGCTTTCACCGACACTTCCCAAACAGACCAGCAGGCATATGAAGGAGTCTCATTACAGCAACATTGATTGCAGCTGGGTGAGGCTGGACCTCGTCTAGCACAGAGAGAGAGAGAGAATTAACTCCCTCACTGCCGAAAACACCAAGCACCAAAAAGTCAGCTGCGAGAAGTCAGGCTGTGTAATCGTGACGATCTTCGTGGCGACACACCCGTGACAATATCAGCATCAGTCCAATACTGCTTAAAAAGTACATAAGGGATAGTGGTTACTTGCGACCCAGTATCCAGCAAGGCGCTCATGGGGATACCGTCCAGCACCACGGGTAAAACCGGGCGACCCCCAACGTACTTATCACGCCAATTATAAGGGCCTGGTGATCTTATGCCTGGGGGTTGGCCCTCTGCCCCAGGTTGGACCCGTTTAAATTACAGTACCTGGAAGTGTGTCCAGGCTGGTTGCATCGACGGCAAATGGGCTGTCCATCCTCTGCGTAGCGGTCTGTGGGCCTCCCTCGGAACGACGGGATCCTCCTCTGTCGACGCCACGGGACATCCTCTGGACTTGAAGCCAGCTCGATGGGTCTTGACGGGTCCACTTGTAACGCCTGGACGGTCCTGGTCAACGCCGCGACGCTCCTGGTCAGCTCCTGGACTTGGTGGTGCAGGTCTTTCGACGGGGCTTGGTTCAGGGCCTGTGCATCAGCCCCCACGGGGTCCATAGAGGAGGGCGCCGCCTCCTGGTGGTAGGTGAGAGCAGGGCGCCAGGGGTTTATAGCGCCACTGGTTGCAGATTCACGGAGCACCCTTATGGCCCTGTCCTTAAATTGGGCAAAGGTCAGGTCGGGGTTCTGAAAGAACATGAGGCGCAGTTGGGCCCTGTGGGCGCTAGACAGCAGACCTTCTATGAATTGTTCTGTTAGCAGCTTATCCGTTTCCTGCACACTGCCAGGGTCAGTTTGTTGAATAGCCCTCAGGGCTTCCGGCAGATTTAGGGCATAGTCTCTGATGCTGTCCTGTGCCCGCTGCTTACATCCATAGAACCTCATTTTAATCTCAGCAGAGGTACGTGTGTCAAAGGTACCCCACAGCCGGGCCAGAATACCCTTCACAGTCCTTTTCTCCTCAGTGGGCCATGATTTTACCTCCCTTTGGGCTGCGCCAGTTAACTGCCCTGTCAGTATGCTGACCTTCTGTTCCTCTGTCAGGGGGTAAACGTGGAACAAACTGTATAGCCTTTCCTTGAAGTCAGTTAGGGCATGGGGCTCCCCTGAGTACTTGGGCAGCCAGGCCGCTCCAGGGATGTAGGGCAGGGAAAATGGCATCACCGCTGCTGCAGCTGCGTTGGTGGTAGTGGGCGCCTCCGTGTCCGACATCTTCCTCCCCCCTAGTTAAGCGTGGCCTACCTTCCGACGATCCTCTTCTGTAGGCCGCGGCTCCGCTGCTGCTGCTATGGACGAGGACCTGGCGTCGCGTCCTGATGACGTCAGCGTCACTCTCTCTCCCTTCCAGGACCTTGTGCAGCGTCGGTGCGGTGGGTGGAGCTTCGGATCTCGCGCGGTTTTGACGTCCACGCCCCTCTTCTTCCCGCGCGGCGTCCTGAAGATGGCGTCCGATGGCGGGAAACAGCTGCGGATGGCGGGAAGACGGCAGAAGACGGCGGGAAACGGTCCAAGATGGCGTCTGATGGCGGGAATCGGCTCCGGATGGCGGGAAACGACTCCGGACGGCGGGAAACTTCGCCACAGGTAAGTTACAAAAGTCTTTTTCAGGCACGCAGTACCCGGTAGTTGTGGACACGAAATCCTGCCGACTACGCCAAAGCTGACTCGCCCCCTGGGCCGTGGGGCACTCGGATCCGGGCAGTGGGGGACCGATGGGAGTAGTAGTGGCAACCAGGTTCCGTGGCTCAGGGTGGTCAGGCCAGTGGTAGTCCATTATGTGCTGATATTTATGTCCGACTACGCCACCCATGAATTGCGGTTATTAGGAACCGCCGCTGCATGCAGACCGCTGGGGCTGATGAGGTGTGCAGCTAGGGTAGTGTGACTCCCCACGGGAAGAGTGCGGCCCCAGGGCAGTATAATGGATGTTGGGAGTGATGGTGGTGAGAGTCCCAGTACCGGTAGTGCTGGAGGCGCGAAGGAGCACACAGACAATAGGTTGCAGTCCAGGGTCTTTACTGAAACAGGTAAACTGACCCATAAACAGTCCCAGCTAGGAGGGGACCTGGATGTCTGAGAGCAACGGGGAAATTGGCCCTGGTCAGGGTGAGGGTGTAGGCCTACCGTGCTTTCTGCGCTCCTTCTGGCTATCTCCTCGTTATAGGGTAACAGCCCACGTTTCCGAGCTTTCTGTGTATTCTCGCCTGTATGGCCTGCGACGTGGGTTCCTTTCTGCTCCCAGCCTTGTACGGCTTTACTGGTCCCTTCGGTTGTGGCAGGGCCTCCAGGCTTCTTAGGCCAAGGAATATACAGTCCATTGCGGACTGGTTCTTTGCTGGAGGATGTGGAATCCTCCCAGCCTCAGACACCAAAGTCTGGTAAAGTCAGTCTCTTATCTGCCAAGACAGGCTTGCTTCGCCTCTTGTCTCTGGCTTGTGGCTCTCCTCCTGCCACACTTCCTCTTAGGTGCAGTGCAACTGTCTGTCCCTGTTCTGCTCTGGGACAAGTCTCAATGCTGAGACAGGCCATCCAGTTCTCCCTAACCCTGCCCCCAGCACCAGCTTTTATAGGGGCAGCCTGCTCCCCCTACTGGCCTGAGACAGGAGGCATTGCATGCTAATGTTCCCCTGACTAGAGAACTTCCCCCTTGCTCTCAGACACAGCTTTAATTACACTTGTGGCATCCAGGCCAGGGTGACACACAAGCAGCCCCAGAGGCAGAAGAACCCATGCCAGCAGCCCAGGAGAGTCATCCCTCTGCTGACAGTGAGCCTGCCATGCCTGCGGTAAGCCAAAGAACCTGCGGACAGCTGCCTGCCCTACCTATGAACCTAGCTAGTAGCTGTACCCTCAATGGTAGTGGGGAAAGCCAGGTTGGTCCACCACCAGACAGTGGGTTAAGGAGATCAACCAGCAGCACTAGGGGACAAACACCAGCTCGCTGGAGGATATAAGTGCGAGATCTAAACGTACCATGTATATATTTAATATGTTTTTTACCTGTAACTAATAGTGTTTTCTCCAGTTTTTCTACATATATGGACTGACAGGTTATGAACTTTGGATAACCGAACTACCTTGTAAATAGTTGCACTTGGTGCCTCTTGCGAAGACGGCCACGGAAGAAAAACCTGTCTGGCGTGGCCCCGAGTGGTCCAAAGTAGTTTGCTTCGCCTTGCAGCCACGCCCAGGGCCAACGCTTGGGGTTTGCTTTGGACATGTCCCCGCACCGGTTAAGACTTCGCCTTACTGGGTGAAACGGACACCCGGTCACAGACCACGCTGTGACCTAAAGAACTCAATATGTGGTGTTGTTTGTTGTTTTCTTCTCTGTTGTGTTTATGTTATAATTTATACCCGGTATTCGTGTTTCTTGTTAGTCCCGGAGTACTAAACTTTACTAGGGGGGAATGTGTCACCCCAGGCCTGGATGCCACAAACTTGTAAGGCTGTGTGTGAGAGCAGGAGGGAGGTTCTCTGGTCATGGACCATTAGCCTGCAGCACCTCCTGTCCCAGGCCAGTAGGGGGGGCAGGCTGCCCCTATAAAAGCTGGTACTGAGGGCAGGGTTAGGGAGACCAGGACCCACTTCTGAAGCATCCAGAAGGGTTCCCAGAAGAGAGGGACAGGTCAACGGCAGCTGAGGAGTCCAGGAGGCTAAGGAGGAACAGCAAGCCAGGGACAGAGGCGACGAGAGTCGGTCCTGGCTGAGAGAGAACTACATACCGGACACTGGGATCCGAGGCTGTCAGGATTGCAAGTCCTGCAGCAGATCATCTACCTGCGAGGGATTTTAGGTCCCTTGGCCAAAGAAGCCTGGAAGCTCCGCCACACAGAGGGACCGGTACAGCACAGAGAAGCTATAGGTACCTAAGGCCCGAGTCGCAAGCCATACAGGCGTAGTACACGGCCAACTCAGGGACGTGGGCTTTCATACCACTAAAGGGGGAGATAGTCAGCAAGGGCAGAGAGAGAACGGTAGGCCTACCCACTCACCCTGACCAGTGGAGCTCGCCCGAATGCCCTCAGACACCCAGGTCCATTCCTCCCTGTACTCCTGGTGGGTCTGTGATAAGATCTGCAGTAAAAGACCCTGGACTGCATTATTGGACTCTGTGTGATTACTGCTGCGCCTGCACCATCACCCCCAGCATCCTATTACATTGCTCTGAGGCTACACTCCTCCCGTGGGGAGTTGTACTATTCCCTGCTGCACCCCCAACACCAGCCTCAGCGGTCTGCCCCGCAGCGGCGGTCCTCCCTGACCGCAATCCACAGGTGGCGTAGTCGGACTTTCAAAACCTACAAATACACTGCCACAGCATTTGGTCTGACCACCCTGAGCCACGGGACCGGGTCGCCACTACTACTCCCAGCATTGCCCTGTTGTCTGGTTCCGAGAGCCCCACGGCCCAGGGGGCGAGTCACTACAAGTAAGGATAGACGATACAATAAGCTCTATCGTAATATGTAGCAGCGAGTCAGCGGAATGTATCAATTCTAATATTGAGCAGAATTGATTTCAGCCTGTTGATTTTTCCCTCCAGAACAGTGGAGGGCTCCTCGGGAAAATAAATTGGCCATCCCTGGTATAACGTAATACTAAAATCTCACAATTTATGAGAGAAAACTGTATTTTATAACGATGCTTCCGTGCATCAATCGAGAGAACTTCTTTTCATCAGACGACCCCTTTATCACCTATCCAAGGTGATCGGTGGTGTCCAACAGCTTAGAGCGGCACTGATGGGCAGAATGCGGCACTTTTATCACTTTTGGAATTGGGCAGCGGTGCACATGCTCAGTCTGACCTCCATTCTTGCCCTTTGGGGCTGCAGAGCGCTCTGCTTTTTCCAACAGCTCCATTGAGAATGAATGGATCAGTGGTCGGGCATCCAACCAGACGCTCCATTTTGTAACAGGGATAGAAATACCGTAGATGAGAAGATGCACTTAACTGTTTGGCCGCAGCAAGAGTGCATCGAGTGCCTGTGCTTGGTTTGAACAGTCATTCTGTGCTGACAGAGTCCCTTTAAGGCCTCAAACCTATTAGATAATTGTCAGCCCTACATTGTTTCTGGGCAGACAGTTACACAAGATTATGTCCCATTTCATGAAGATTGGCCTTTTACACGCCTGTTTTAGTGAAGGATTAGCTGGAAAAACCTGCGGCGCTGTTAAGCCTCTCCCCAAGAAGCTCCGCAAGGCTTCAAAATTTTGCCGGTGCTGGTCAAGACTGGTGGACACATGGGAAAAGTCAAATTTTGGCAAAGTTGAACAATCTGCATTGTGTGTAATATTTTATGATACAATAAATGATTAGAAAAATGCAAGTTTTATTAATGAGAAAAAAACTGAACTTTGCAGAATTTGTTGGCGACATAGAAATATGTAAAAAATATAAAAGTGTAAAATTTTTTTTACAATTTTTGATGCTTACATTAAAAACTTGAGCAATTCCCCCAAAAATCATTAGAGCCATGAAATCAATACATATACAGATGAAACCAGAAGTTTCCATCCACTATATAAAGAGACACATCTGCATGTTTTTATCAATATCTGACATGAAATCAGAATAAATCTTTCCCGTTTTAGGACAATTAGGATTACCATCATTTTTGATATTTTCCAAATGCCAGAATAATGAGAGAGAGAGAATGTTTTAAGGCATTTTTATTACTTACTGCAAAGTCTTAACATTATTCTAATCACTAATCAGTGTGTATATTTGTTCACTACACAATAGAATCCCATAATTTCTGCCTATTCACATCTTAGTATTATGTATGATCAGGTTAGAGTGTATGGCTGCTGAGCGCTAGCATTTATGGGCGCCTCCCCCTGACCTTGGCTGTTTCTGGCTCTTAGACCCTGCTGGCACGCACTGCCGTCATGTCCGTGACTGCACTGCCGGCTTGCGGGTCAAATGCCAGAAGCCGCAGAGTCACATGTATTGTGGCGGGCACAGAATGTCTCACGCCGTATACCAGCCAGAACACATACCGGAAAGTCAGGTGACACACTTTTTCTCTCCGCCTCGGTTCATGATTGGATTAGGCTCCCTATATAACATCTGGCGTTCCCCTCCCTGGCACGACCCCTGAGGAAGTGTTGATGAAACGCGCGTCGGGGTGGAGGGACGCGTGATTACCCTGCCTAGAAGCTGCCATTCTAACCAGGTATTTCTTTCTCATGATGTGTTGAGCTGTTTTGTCTATTTGTGGACAGTGCCACTATTACACTATAGTTATTCTATGGGACCGTACCCAGCCTCTTTTATGTACCCAGTCTCCCCTGATAGATATACTAACATTATTAACCGCTATATGCATTAGTTTCTTTGAGGCTGGAAACAATACGTTATCTTTATCTAAGCACTTTGCACTTTTTTGCTGGACAGTCGACTCTATATCATCATATGCACTGCCGCTTTACATTTTATAGGCGTATCTCAAACTCATCAGTGATAGTCTAGTGACCGTTATAATAGCATATGCATTTCTTTCTTTCTATTTTTGCCACATGAGCGGTTATTCAGATTGAAATCTTTTGTAGTGCATTTGTATAGTCACATTATTTCAGTAATGGGGTAATATATGGTTATTACTCTTGCTGCGCAGATATAGGGTACAGCATTTGTTTGTCCCTCACATTTGAGGCCCCTGCTATTTTAATTATTGTTATTTTATGTTCTAATAAAATTATATTGTTAATATTATTTGAAGTGTTCATGTTTTTGTTTATCCTACCAGGGTTCTGGTTATAGCAGAATCAATTTTTGATATATATAAAGTCAAAAGTTTACATACATTTCATTAGTATTTGGTACCATCACCCTTAAACTGAATGACTTGGGTCAAACTTTTGGGATATCCTTCCACAAACTTCTCACAATAGTTGGTCGGAATTTGGACCCATTCCTCCTGGCAAAACTGGGGTAACAGATCCAGGTTTGTAGTGCCCATAAATTTTCAATAGGATTGCAATCAGAGCTTTGTGATAGCCACGCCGAAACATTGACTTTGTTATTCTTAAGCCACTTTGTTCCCATTTTGTCAATATGCTTCGGGTCATTGTCCATTTGGAATACCCATTTCCGCCCAGGCTTTAACTTCCTGGCTGATGTCTTGAGATGTTGCTTCAGTATTGCCACATAATCTTCTTTTCTCATGGTGTCATCTATTTTGTGAAGTGAACCAGTCCCTCCTACAGCAAATCAACCCCAGATCATGATGCTGCCACCCCCATGTTTCACAGTTGGGATGGTGTTCTTAGGCTTCCAAGCTTCTCCCTTTTTCCTCCAAACGTAGCGATGGTCATTATGCCAAAAAAGTTCAATTTTAGTTTCATCAGACCACAGACATGTCTCCAAAAATTAAGGTCTTTGTTCCTGTGTGCATTTGCAAACATTAATTTGGCTTTTTTATGTTTCTTTTGGAGTAATGGCTTCTTCCTGGCAGAGTGGCCTTTCAGACCATGTTGATACAGTACTCGTTTCACTGTGGTTATTGACACAATCTTACCAGCTTCCGCCATCATCTTCACAAGGTCTCTTGCTTTTGTCCTTGGGTTGATATGCACGTGTCGGACCAAAGCACGTTCATCTCTGGGACACAGAACCCGTCTCCTTCCTGAGCGATAAGATGGCAGTACATTCCCATCTTGTTTATACTTGCGTATAATTGTTTGTACAGATGACCGAGGCACCGTCAGGTATCTTGAAATTGTATCTAAGGATGAGCCAGACTTGTGCAAGTCCACAATTCTCTTCCTGATATCTTCGCTAATTTCTTTAGACTTTCCCATGATACTACAGAAAAAAAAACTATTAGAAGCTTCCAAACACATTACATCATCATATGGGCAGTCCAGAATTGTTTAAAGGCATAGTAATCTTAGTGTGTGTAAACTTTTGACTTTGCAGTAAGTAATAAAAATGACTTAAACATTCTCTCTCTCTCATTATTCTGGCATTTGGCAAATTTTAAAAATTATGGTAATCCTAATTGACCTAAAACGGGAAAGGTTTATTCTGATTTCATGTCAGATATTGAGAAATACATGCAGATGTGTCTTTTTATATAGTGTATGGAAACTTCTGGTTTCAACTGTATGTGTGTGTATGTATGTATATATGTATATATTACACATACAGTTATGGCCGAAAGTGTTCACTCCCTTGAAATTGTTTCAGAAAATGAAGTATTTCTCCCAATTATTGCTGTTACACATGTTTTGCTATACACACTTTATTTTCTTTGTGTGTATTGCAACAACACAAAAAAGCAGAAAAAAAGGCAAATTGGACATAATTTCACACACAGCCCCAAAAATGGTCTGAACAAAATTGTTGGCACCCTCAACTTTAATATTTGGTTGCTCACCCTTTGGAATAAAATAACTGCAATCAATCGCTTCCTATAACCATCAACAAGCTTCTTACACCTCTCAGCTGGAATTTTGACCACTCTTCTTTTGTAAACTGCTCCATGTCTCTCATAGTTGCTGCTACTTCATACCTCTCCAGCGCTATGTTTCCATCCATTTCTGCGGGCTTCTTGAAGTATGTTTGGGGTCATTCTCCTGGAAGAACCATGACCTAGGACGCAAACCCAGCTTTCTGACACTGGGCACTACATTGCGACCCAAAATCCGTTGGTAATATTTTTCAACAATTTTGGTTCTCAAGTACTCAGACAGTTCTCTTCTCTTTCTGTACTCCATGCTTAGTGTGGCACACACAGACACAATGCAAAGATTGAGTCAACTTCTCCACTTTTTATCTGGTTTCAGGTGTGATTTTCATATTGCCCACACCTGTTACTTGCCACAGGTTAGTTTGAATGAGCATCACATGCTTGAAACAAAGTTGTTCACCCACAATTTTGGAAAGGTGCTATCAATTTTGTCCGGCCCATTTTTGGGGTTTTGTATGAAATGATGTCCAATTTGCCTTTTTTCCTTTTGTTTGTTTTTTTCTTTTGTTCCAATACACACAAAGAATATTAAACATGTGTATAACAAAACATGTGTAATTGCAATAATTTTCTGGGAGAAATACTTCATTTTCTGGAACAATTTTAAGATTGCCAACACTTTCGGCCGTGGCCATATATAGTAGCTGAGTACAGGTGGCTGCTGGGGCCCCTGATACCATTACTATGTGGCCCTTACACCTGATATACAGTGGTGGCCAAAAGTATTGGCACCCCTGCAATTCTGTCAGATAATACTCAGTTTCTTCCTGAAAATGATTGCAATCACAAATTCTTTGGTATTATTATCTTCATTTAATTTTCTTGCAAAGAAAAAACACAAAAGAGAATGAAACAAAAATCAAATCAATGATCATTTCACACAAAACTCCAAAAATGGGCCAGACAAAAGTATTGGCACCTTCAGCCTAATACTTGGCTGCACAACCTTTAGCCAAAATAACTGCGAACAACCGCTTCCGGTAACCATCAATGAGTTTCTTACAATGCTCTGCTGGAATTGTAGACCATTCTTCTTTGGCAAACTGCTCCAGGTCCCTGATATTTGAAGGGTGCCTTCTCCAAACTGCAATTTTGAGATCTCTGCACAGATGTTCCATGGGATTCAGGTCTGGACTCATTGCTGGCCACCTTAGAAGTCTCCAGTGCTTTCTCTCAAACCATTTTATAGTGCTTTTGGAAGTGTGTTTTGGGTCATTGTCCTGCTGGAAGACCCATGACCTATGAGGGAGACCCAGCTTTCTCACACTGGGCCCTACATTATGCTGCAAACTTTGTTGGTAGTCTTCAGACTTCATAATGCCATGCATACGGTCAAGCAGTCCAGTGCCAGAGGCAGCAAAGCAACCCCAAAACATCAGGGAACTTCCGCCATGTTTGACTGTAGGGACCATGTTCTTTTCTTTGAATGCCTCTTTTTTTTCCTGTACACTCTATGTTGATGCTTTTTCCCAAAAACCTCTACTTTTGTCTCATCTGACCAGAGAACATTCTTCCAAAACGTTTTAGGCTTTCTCAGGTAAGTTTTGGCAAACTCCAGCCTGGCTTTTTTATGTCTCGGGGTAAGAAGTGGGGTCTTCCTGGGTATCCTACCATACAGTCCCTTTTCATTCAGACGCCGACGGATAGTACGGGTTGACACTGTTGTACCCTCGGACTGCAGGGCAGCTTGAACTTGTTTGGATGTTAGTCGAGGTTCTTTATCCACCATCCGCACAATCTTGCGTTGAAATCTCTTGTCAATTTTTCTTTTCCGTCCACATCTAGATAGGTTAGCCACAGTGCCATGGGCTTTAAACTTCTTGATGACACTGCGCACGGAAGACACAGGAACATTCAGGTCTTTGGGGATGGACTTGTAGCCTTGAGATTGCTCATGCTTCCTCACAATTTGGTTTCTCAAGTCCTCAGACAGCTCTTTTGTCTTCTTTCTTTTCTCCATGCTCAATGTGGTACACACAAGGACACAGGACAGAGGCTGAGTCAACTTTACTCTGTTAGAACCCTCCTGTTAGTTTTTGCTATCTTGTGTTTTGCGGTCACATGACTAGCTGCCTATATATTCCAGCTCCGCCCTTCTGGCTTTGCTGGACTTCAGTGTTTTTTGCCTGTCTCTCTAGCCAGGTGCTTCGGTGCCTATCTCTGTCTAGTTTGCTTGGTCCTCTGGACCTCTAGTACTTTTTGTTCAGTTTGTATTTTTGCTCTGCAACAACTTCTGTTAGGAGGTGTCCATTTTTTGTCCCAGTCCTTAGTTCTTTTAGGGACCCCTCCCTTTATTCTATAGGTCTCTGTTCAGACTAGCCGAGGACGAAGGCGGGTCTGTTCACAAGGAACAGGCTGCCCGCTACATCGTAGGGATTCAGCTTAGTCTTACTGTAGGGACAGCTTTTCCCTTTCTTTCCTTAGTTTATGTTGCAGATCATAACATAATCCATGTTAACTGGCTGCAAGTGTGATTTAGTTATTGCCAATTGTATCCAATTTGGCTTTAGGACAATTCTTTTTGTGTTTTTTCATTGAAGACAAATTAAATGAAGATAATAAGACCAAAGAATTTGTGATTGCAATCATTTTCAGGAAGAAACTGAGTATTATCTGACAGAATTGCAGGGGTGCCAATACTTTTGGCCACCACTGTATAGGAGCTGAGTACAGGTAGCTGCCGGGGCCCCTGATACCATTACTATGTGGCCCTTACACCTGATATATAGGAGCTGAGTACAGGCGGCTGCTGGGGCCCCTGATACCATTACTATGTGGCCCTTACACCTGATATATAGGAGCTGAGTACAGGCGGCTGCTGGGCCCTTGATACCATTACTATGTGGCCCTTACCCCTGATATATAGGAGCTGAGTACAGACGGCTGCTGGGGCCCCTGATACCATTACTATGTGGCCCTTACCCCTGATATATAGGGGCTGAGTACAGGCGGCTGCTGGGGCCCCTGATTCCATTACTATGTGGCCCTTATGACGCGCCCCTGGGCCTACTTGGTGTAGCGTTGCGCACGCGGGGACTACCCGGAGCCGGGCCTGTTGGGGGTAGTAGTCTCGTGGCGGTGACCCGGTCCGTGCCCAGGGAGTCAAACTGTGTGGCAGAGTTTAGCAGTAGATGGTACGGTGTTCGACTACGCCACCCGTTGAATGCGGCTATGAGGCCGCCGCTGCAGGGCAGACCGCTGAGGCCGGTGGTACGATTGTGCAGCGTAGATGGTATAACCCCCAACGGGAGGGGTATGGCCTCAGGGCAGCCGACGTGGATGATGGGGGTAGCAGGAACCACTCAGAGACGATGCGGTGTAGTTCAGGGTCTTTACTGGTGATAAAGATAGACCCTCCCGGAGTACTGGCTAGCGATCGGGGCCTGGTCAGTCTTTGAGCAGATGGGATTTCCCCTGGCCAGGCGGAGTTGTAGGCCTCCCCAACTAATTGTACTCTTCTGGCTACCTTGCTAGAGGCAGGTAAAAGTAGCCCACGTCCCTGAGTGTACCGTGTGGTGCTCACCCGTATGGCCGGTGACTCGGGGCCTTCTAGTGGCTTCCGCTCCACGACGGCGGTGCTGGTCCCATGCGTGTGACCGTGCCTTCGGGTTTCTTGGCCAGAGGACCTGAAATCCCCTGCCGGTCGGTTTCTGCTGCTGGGTAAGGATTAGTCCCCACAGCCTCGGACTCCGGGTCCGGTGGTAACTCTTCAATCATGGCGAGCTCTTCAGCTGCCAGCCCCTGATTCCTTGTAGCACTGCTCCCACTGAGCTCCTGATCTTTCTTTCCTATAGCTGCTCCTCTTCTTAACTAACTAACCCTGCCTCAGCCCCAGTTTTATATAGGGGAAGTTCTTCCCCTCCCAGGACTGGGCAGGAGGTGTGGCATGCACAGGATTCCTGACCAAGAGACCTCCCACCTGCTCTCAGACATAATATTGCTATTACTGTGGAAATCAGACCCCTGGGGTGCCACACTTACACCTGATATATAAGGGCTGAGTACAGGCGGCTGCTGGGCCCTTGATACCATTACTATGTGGCCCTTACACCTGATATATAGGAGCTGAGTACAGGCGGCTGCTGGGGCCCCTGATACCATTACTATGTGGCCCTTACCCCTGATATATAAGGGCTGAGTACAGGCGGCTGCTGGGGCCCCTGACACCATTACTATGTGGCCCTTACACCTGATATAAAAGGGCTGAGCACAGGCGGCTGCTGGGGGCCCTGATACCAGTACTATGTGGCCCTTACACCTGATATATAAGGGCTGAGTACAGGCGGCTGCTGGGGCACCTGATACCATTGCTATGTGGCCCTTACACCTGATATATAAGGGCTGAGTACAGGCGGCTGCTGGGGCCCCTGATACCATTGCTATGTGGCCCTTACACCTGATATATAAGGGCTGAGTACAGGCGGCTGCTGGGGCCCCTGATACCATTGCTATGTGGCCCTTACACCTGATATATAAGGGCTGAGTACAGGCAGCTGCTGGGGCCCCTGATACCATTACTGTGTGGCCCTTACACCTGATATATAAGGGCTGAGTACAGGCGGCTGCTGGGGCCCCTGATACCATTACTATGTGGCCCTTACACCTGATATATAGGAGCTGAGTACAGGCGGCTGCTGGGGCCCCTGATACCATTACTATGTGGCCCTTACACCTGATATATAGGAGCTGAGTACAGGCGGCTGCCGGGGCCCCTGATACCATTACACTGGTGCCTTGTTATTAGGTCAATTCCATTATAAAACATTGTATCCGTCATTGTTGAGCTCTGCTGGGACTCTGTATCCCGCCTGCATTGCATAATGGGGCCCCTGAATACTCTGCACATAAGGGCCCATAGCTCTAATTATGTTGTTTGCAATAGTCGCCCTCCTGCCACCCTGTAATATCGGGTCCCTGCCTGGTGTGGCCCCTATGACTTAATGTCCCCCTGTAAGTGCAGTACACCAGTTATCAGTCTACACGGCCAGGGTCCGGGACCCCTGTTGTTTTTGTACTGACTTTGTAATATATGCTCATTATCAGGGCGCCCTCTTCTCAGTCATCCATCTAATCATCCGTCTGTCTCATCCATATTTGCCATATGGAGGTTTCCAGAAATAGGGCAGAACCTACTGGACTTCTGTGAAAGTTGACGAATCTGTTGAGCGCGGCTGAAGCCTCCTGGGAGCCGAGGTAAAATCAGTGGCCGTGGTAAAATTGTGGAGCGGTGGGGTCTGAAAAAGGAATCATGGCTATAAGGACAACGTTTGCACAAAGTGATTTCTTTCCTGCCCAACAGCCACTGTGTAAACCTGACAAAAATGCCCCCATCTATCCATCCATTCATCACTCTCATACTCTGTCTATGCAGGTATGTATCTCATCATTCTTCCTTACGGAGTTTCACATGGACCAGTCGGGGCTTTGGTCCGAACTCCCCCACAAAACTGGATTCGGTAGTGTGCACTGACGAGGTCATAGGCTTAGTAGACTGCGCCTCCAGTAGGCGTACACGCGATGCACGACAGAGGGCACATTCACTCTGTCTGGACCATTATAGTCTATGGCCACGTCAGATCATATGCCCGAATCCCGTTCAGGTAAAGGCTGCAGCAGGTGGCTGCTGCCTTCTGTGCCCCGCTCCTCCGCCACTGCCGTTCCCCCCAACACCCAGAGCCACAGTGTATGTATATATATATATATATATATATATATATATATATATATATATATACACTACTCAAAAAAATAAAGGGAACACTTAAACAACAGAATATAACTCCAAGTAAATCAAACTTCTGTGAAATCAAACTGTCCACTTAGGAAGCAACACTGATTGACGATCAATTTCACATGCTGCTGTGCAAATGGAATAGACAATAGATGTAAATTATTGGCAATTATCAAAACACTCTCAATAAAGGAGTGGTTCTGCAGGTTGGGACCACAGACCACATCTCAGTACCAATGCTTTCTGGCTGATGTTTTGGTCACTTTTGAATGTTGGTTGTGCTTTCACACTAGTGGTAGCTTGAGATGGACTCTACAACCCACAGAAGTTGCTCAGGTAGTGCAGCTCATCCAGGATGGCACATCAATGCGAGCTGTGGAAAGAAGGTTTGCTGTGTCTGTCAGCGTAGTGTCCAGAGGCTGGAGGCGCTACCAGGAGACAGGCCAGTACACCAGGAGACGTGGAGGGGGCCGTAGGAGGGCAACAACCCAGCAGCAGGACCGCTACCTCCGCCTTTGTGCAAGGAGGAACAGGAGGAGCACTGCCAGAGCCCTGAAAAATGACCTCCAGCTGACCACAAATGTGGATGTGTCTGCACAAACGGTTAGAAACCCACTCCATAACGGTGGTATGAGGGCCCGACGTCCACAGATGGGGGTTGTGCTCACAGCCCAACACCGTGCAGGACGCTTTGCATTTGCCACAGAACACCAGGATTGGCAAAGTCGCCACTGGCGCCCTGTGCTCTTCACAGATGAAAGCCGGTTCACACTGAGCACATGTGACAGACGTGACAGAGTCTGGAGACGCCGTGGAGAGCGATCTGCTGCATGCAACATCCTTCAGCATGACCGGTTTGGCAGTGGGTCAGTAATGGTGTGGGGTGGCATTTCTTTGGAGGGCCGCACAGCCCTCCACGTGCTCGCCAGAGGTTGCCTGACTGCCATTAGGTACCGAGATGAGATCCTCAGACCCCTTGTGAGACCATGTGCTGGTGCGGTTGGCCCTGGGTTCCTCCTAATGCAGGACAATGCCAGACCTCATGTGGCTGGAGTGTGTCAGCAGTTCCTGCAAGATGAAGGCATTGAGGTTATGGACTGGCCCGCCCGTACCCCAGACCTGAATCCGATTGAGCACATCTGGGATATCATGTCTCGCTCCATCCACCAACGTCACGTTGCACCACAGACTGTCCAGGAGTTGGCGGATGCTTTAGTCCAGGTCTGGGAGGAGATCCCACAGGAGACCATCCGCAACCTCATCAGGAGCATGCCCAGGCATTGTAGGGAGGTCATACAGGCACGTGGAGGCCACACACAATACTGAGACTCATTTTGACTTGTTTTAAGGACATTACATCAAAGTTGAATGAGCCTGTAGTGTGTTTTTCCACTTTAATTTTGGGGGTGACTCCAAATCCAGGCCTCCATTGGTTAATAAATGTGATTTCCATTGATGATTTTTGTGTGATTTTGTTTTCAGCACATTCAGCTTTGTACAGAACACAGTATTCAATGAGAATATTTCATTCATTCAGATCTAGGATGTGTTATTTCAGTGTTCCCTTTATTTTTTTGAGCAGTGTATATATAAATATACCAGGATGGGGGATATTAACAGAATTGGGGGACATTACCCCTATAACAGTGTAAGCAGCAGACCCCCTCCCCCTTAACAGGGCATAATGACCACATTTTTTGCTTACATTTTTTTTCTATTTTCCTACTCTAAAACCTAGGTACGTCTTATGGTCCGGTGCGTCTTATAGTCTGAAAAATACGGTATATGCATTCAGCATATATATACTACTAGCTATTGAACCTGTTCTACGCCCGGGTGGACAGCATTTTTATTGGTATATGGTCTCCCATGCTGGTATGTGCTGCCCCCCTCCTTGTATTTGTGCTGCCCCCATCCTGTCCCCACCATCCAATCCTGGTATGCGTGGTACCCCTCACCCCCAATCCTGGTATGCGTGGCACCCCTCACCCCCAATCCTGGTATGCGTGGCACCCCTCACCCCCAATCCTGGTATACGTGGCACCCCTCATCACTATCCTGGTATGTGTGGCACCCCTCATCCCTATCCTGGTATGTATGGTACCCATCATCCCTATCCTGGTATGTATGGTACCCCTCATCACTATCCTGGTGTGTATGGTATCCCTCATCCTGGTATGCATGGTACCCCATCCCTCATCCCGGTATGCATGGCACTCCATCCCTCATCCCCAATCCCGGTATGCGTGGCACCCCTCATCCCCATTACTCCCCAGCTACAAGCCCGCTGTCTTGGGGTCATTTTTGATTCAGATCTTTCTTTCACTCCTCACATCAAATCACTCGCTCGTTCATGTCATCTACACCTCAAAAACATCTCAAGAATCAGGACTTTTCTCACCTTTGACTCGGCAAAAACTCTTACTGTCGCTCTTATTCATTCTCGTCTTGACTATTGCAACGCTCTACTAATCGGTCTCCCTCTTACTAAACTCTCCCCTCTCCAATCCGTCCTGAACGCAGCAGCCAGGATCATATTCCTCGCCAACCGCTACTCAGATGCCTCTTCCCTGTGCCAGTCATTGCATTGGTTGCCCATCCAATATAGAGTTCGTTTTAAACTTATCACGCTTACCCACAAAGCGCTCCATGCTTCAGTACCCCCCTACATCTCCTCCCTTGTCTCAGTCTACCACCCAACACGTGCCCTCCGTTCTGCCAATGACTTGAAACTAAAATCCTCCATAATCCGAACTTCCCACTCCCGTCTCCAAGATTTCTCGCGTGCTGCGCCAATTCTCTGGAATGCACTACCCAGGACAGTTCGATTAATTCCCAATAACCACAGTTTCAAGCGAACCCTAAAAACACATTTCTTTAGACTGGCGTATCACCTAAACACACTCTGTCCATCCCAGCTTTCCCCCATATTAAAATCTTCTTCAACTTCGGGTTCAAACCAACCATGCACATAAAAGCCTCTGTCAGGACTGCACACATACTGGCTGGCGACCAGTCCATGTATTATTATTTATCCTATTCAGTATATCAAGGCTGCATTATACAATATATGTACTTTTTACCTTTTGTGTCTCCCCCACTTCCTCATAGACTGTAAGCTCGCGAGCAGGGCCCTCACTCCGTTCGATATGAGATATGCTTATTCTGTATTGTCTGTATAAGTCCCCCTAAAATTTGTAAAGTGCTGCGGAATATGTTGGCGCTATAAAAATAAACTATTATTATTATTATTATCCCCAATCCCGGAATGTGTGGCACCCCTCATCCCCAATCCCGGCATGCGTGGCACCCCTCATCCCCAATCCCGGCATGCGTGGCACCCCTCATCCCCAATCCTGGCATGCGTGGCATCCCTCATCCCCAATCCCGGCATGCGTGGCACCCCTCATCCTCAATCCTTGTATTTGTGGCAACCCTCATCCCCAATCCCGGTATGCGTGGCACCCCTCATCCCCAATCCCGGTATGCATGGTCCCCTCACCCCCCAATCCTGGTATGCGTGTTACCCCTCACCACCCAATCCTGGTATGCGTGGCACCCCTCACCCCCGCAATCCTGGTATGCGTGTGTAGCACCCTGAGGATTCGGCTGCTACAGGGGTATTGCACCTCAACCCAGAGGTGTGATATTCCACTCCCGGGTAAGGATGGAGTGTGGATCTGAGCTCAGATAGACTGCATGCACTACATACATCCCATTCCAGAGGAGCAGGCCGACGGTACTCCCACTTAGAAATGTGCAGGTACAACCGAGCCTGTTCCTGGCTGGAGTGGGAGGGGGGTGGTACATCCCATGTAGTGTAGGGGCAGATAGGGGGAGCAGTCTGGGTAGTGTTAGGAGCTCATTGGGTGCTGGTCACCTGAGCTCACACATAGAGGGATATATAAGGAGGGCACCAACTTAGAATCAGGGTCAGACGCAGAGAGTCAGTCAGCTGCAGAGGACAAGTCAGACGCAGAGAGTCAGTCAGCTGCAGAGGACAAGTCAGACGCAGAGAGTCAGTCAGCTGCAGAGGACAAGTCGGATGCAGAGAGCAGGAAACAGCAGCCCTGGAGAGAGAGAGAGTGGAGCAGAGAAAGACCCAGAGGGGGAAGACTGAAGGGACCCAAGAACCCAAATTAGAGCACCGGGTGAGGAGTCAGCATCAGGGTACCGGAACCCAAGCTGGTGGGGGCAAAAACAATCCCCAGCCAGAGACCGGAGACCGTGGGCAGTGTCTGTCACGGTCACCCACCACATTCACCCCGAAGGCACACCACATGCAGGGTCAGGGAACCCAGGGCCAAGGGTGTCCCAAAAGAAGGCCCGAGGGAGCTGGACCTAGGTGAATCCCTGGTGGGGACGGCTGAAGAAAGGACAGAGGGAGAGCTCAGGGCCACGCTCCGGATTTGTTTGGGGGTTGGCTGGATCCAGGACCTGGTGGACGCAGCACGGCTCGGGTGGTCACTAGCAGCTGGAGTGACCGAAACATCAGCAGTAAGTAAACTCCCTTAACTGCACAACCCGAGTCTGTCTTCATTGCCGGCTGCACCACACCACCACAACCCCCATCCTCTGCGCCTGTCCCCTCTGAGGCTATACCCCTCCCGTTGGGGGTTATCCCACCAAGCTGCGCATCCACCATCAGCCTCAGCGGACCCTGCTGCAGCGGCGGCCACAGTGACCGCATCACAACGGGTGGCGTAGTCGACACAAAAGAACTTTAGTAACATCTGTAAAGCTGCCACACAACACTGAGCTTGACGCCCTGGGCACGGGACCGGGTCACAGCCGCTCGGAGACTACAAACCCCCCCCATCTGATCCGGTGCCGGGTATTCCCCTCAAAAAGGAATATGTCCCAGGGGGCGCGTCACGTGGCACCCCTCACCCCCCAAATCCTGGTATGCGTGATACCCCTCACCGCCCAATCCTGGTATGTGTGGCACTCCTCACCCCCCAATCCTGGTATGTGTGGCACCCCTCACCGCCCAATGCTGGTATGCATGGTACCCCTCACCCCCAATCGTGGTATGTGTGTTATCCCTCACCCCCCAATCCTGGTATGCGTGGTACCCCTTACCCCACAATCCTGGTATGTGTGGTACCCCTCACCCCCAATCTTGGTATGTGTGTTACCCCTCACCCCCAATCTTGGTATGTGTGTTACCCCTCACCCCCAATCCTGGTATGTGTGGTACGCCTCACCCCCAATCCTGGTATGTGTGGTACCCCTCACCCCCCAATCCTGGTATGTGTGGTACCCCTCACCCCCCAGTCCTGATATATGCATGGTACCCCTCACCCCCCAGTCCTGATATATGCATGGTCCCCTCACCCCACAATCCTGTTATGTGTGGCCCCCTCATCCCTTTCACACTGTACACACATACACAAAAAAAAAAACAGTTATACTCACCTTTCTTCTCTGTACTCCAGCGCTGCTGCGTCCTCTTCTGCCAGAGGCCGGGGGAGGAGTGCGGCGCTGGAGCACCGCACTGTCCGGCGCCATTTTGCTGAAGACACACTGTAAATGTGTCTTCAGTAAAATGACGCCGGATAGCGCAATGCGCATGCGTCGATCTGACGCCTTCACTCCGCCCCCGGTCTCCAGCGAAGAGAGGCGCCGCAGCAACGCTCCTCCCGGTCAGGTAAGTATGTAAGTATGGCGCCGGAGATCGCGGTATGCGTTCAGTGTCTACGCATCCCGCGATCTCCGGCGCCATACACCTCCTCTTACCTGTAACGGCTGGATGCCTGCTTCTCTCTGGAGCCAGGCTGCGCATCACGCATGCGCAGTTTATCGAATCTTCAGACAAAGACACGCATGCCGCCTTATATATACTATGGTAGATCGGCCCACTCAGTTGCACACAGAAGTAGCCACCGGAGCGCCGTCTCCTTAAGTCTCTCACTGGTTTATTTGTAGATGCTGCATAAGCCAGTGAGGAGTTAGCAAAAATAAATACGTGCTTTCTGACCTAAGGAAAAACAAAACATAACATACAGCCGTGTTGCTGTGGGGATCTGCCCGCTCAGGAGAACAACCATCCACTAGTTCAGCTTTTCCTTCTCAGGACACAAAGCGCTGGAGTTCCTCTCTACAGCCCTACTGAACACTCAATGCCTTAGAAGGCCGACTATATACATCCTAGTCCCCACCCTGGGGTGGAGATATGGTAAATGACCTCCCAACCCGTTCTATGGTCGTTCACAAAAACCCAGCCCTTAAAATGGCCGATTAATCCCTCTCAACACATAGTGTGCTGGTGTAAAACTTATGGGCTTCAAATCACTGAAGCTAATAGCCTCAGTGAAACATACCTCCCCTCCAGCACTTTGCCAGTGACTTTGTCACCATGTATATATAATCAGCATACTGTATATATATTATAAGCATACTCTATATATCCTTTTAAAAGCAGAAGTGTCAATAAATTATTTTTATCAGTTAACAAAATGCAGAGTAAAGTTTGATGGATGAACCAAGATCTCAGTAATAATAATTGTATTTTTTTTTTATTAATATTAGGATAGAAGGGAGGGACAAAACCAGGAACAGAATCAGTAGGCAAACTCATAGTCAGGAGGACAGCCGGGGTCAGATACCAGGTGATCAGTAACCGCCACGTCTGCGAGCAGTATGAATACCGCGGAGCCTGGTGACAGAGGTGATACTGAGATTGTCCGGGCAAAGATGTAACAGTCGGAAGGACACCGGTAGATGGTGAAGGTCCTTCTGTACAGCTCCAGCAGTGATGGTGGATCTGCTGGACTTCAGGGCGCTGGATGCGGAGGTTTACCGTCTATTAGATGTCTCTAGGGGAACGGTGACAACACGCAAATACGCGAGCAGCCCTGGATAATCCACGCCGGCAGGATGATAAGATCCGGCGGAAGATGGAACCTATGAGAAGAGAAGGAAATATAATGTAAGTGATGGGACTCCATATGACATGATACTACTGTGCGGTCACTGTGGCCGGACGGCAGAGGAATCTCATCACACAGAGGTCAGGGATCATCGTCAGCCATCATACATGTGACAATCCCATCTCCGACAGATGACATCTGCTCCACATGAATTATTCTCACTGACGACATCACACAACATGGAGATGACTCTCACACTTACCTCGTCTCTTTTTCCCCTTTTTCCCATTTTCTGATTTTTCGTTGTCAGCTGGAAATTCTGATCAGAAAGAAGAAAAAACAACAACTCACTAAAGACATATTGTTATGGGGTCTGCATTGTATCGCTCCTGTATATAGTACATAGATTGTTCTAGTCCTGTCCCCTATAGTCCTGACAATCTGGTATTACACAATAGGGCAGAATAAGTCCTATATACCGGACATGACCTCATATGAGGGGCATTAGATGTGTCACTAATATGGAGCAGTGAACGCCCTGTGTGCCGCCATATGGTGCATCCCTAATGAGCGATATTCTACTATAGGAGACGATATCTCATTATGATGGCGGAGGTTACTGGATGCAACAATGTATCACAGAATCCATGATAATACTGTACAAAATTACAGAAATGGAGACACAGTATGGGCCATGGGCAAAGTAATTGGGTTCCTTGAAACATGGATAACATAGGAGACCCATTAGAGAAAAACCATGTGGAAATATTTCACCCTTGATGACAACATTCACATTGTTTGTGCTATAGACATGTACATACCTGACAATGGGGACGAGGACGGCAAGCTGGTTATAGCATCGTCTCTAGCAGATTCAGGAAAAGATCCTTTCTGCCTGTTAGGAAGAAGAAAAACGTGTAAATCACAAGTAAATTCAGTATAAATGGGATTGTCTCACTAGAAGAACCCCAACTATAAGGCTTAATAGGACATATCAAAGTCATAGTGGGGAAGTCTCCTGCTCAAAACTACCTTCTATGGAAACAACTAGCAACAATGGCCGGCATGTAATACTACATATCTCCTGCAGTGTGGGCAAAACTAACAATGCCTGACCGGCAGCAATTATGGGTTGTTATCTCCAGCAGATTCTGAAGCCAATAGCCAATGACCGCTGATCATGGGGCGGTGGATGCTGCATTCAATATTATGGTATTTATGTCCTATATTTGGTATTGTGCACATATATTAGCTTGGAGCTCCCAATAATGACCCCATAATCTACTCACATTTCTGAGATGTTTCTGCTGGATGCCGGGGTACACTCTGGAGGAAACTTGATAGCGGTGGTACAGAGCTAAAAAAGGACAAAAATAAGATATGAAATTCAATTTTTTACTTTTAGAGGTCTTTTTATGTATTCTGGATTTATTGATCACTTACTTTAGAAAGCCTTTTAGAGGATGTTGCAAAATTTTGGAAGAAAAGGCTCTCATTATCCTCACTTGTGTCCTCCTCCTCTGAGACAATAGGCTTGTTTGTATCAGCGTGATCTACAAGACATAGGTAATGAAGTGTTATTAGCGGTTGTCAGTATAACACAGTCACCATTTATCACTACTATTAATGGGAACCGATTGTCACATATTATTGAAGACGAGACAAACAGCCGCTTAGTCTAGATGACGTCTTCTACTTACTGATAAATAAGCTGGTGTCCTCATCTGAAACAAGCCGAGGAATGTACTCCGGCTTCTGACTTAGAAGGTTTTCAAATTCTAAGTCACTCAGGAATGGATAACTCTTGATCTCAAATGCTCCTCCTGGAAAAAGAAAAACAAAAGTGATGCGGACATTGTTAGAGGCTGCTCCATATCTGAACAGTATATCTTAATCTTAAGTAATGACAAAACCGAAGGAAACAAACTGAAAGTTATATTATGGAGAACTAGAAATAGGCAAGCAGATAGAGAAGTGCTGATCCTCATGGACAGGAGCGAAGAGTCCTCGTTGTAAAAAGTGAATATTAATACTAATAAAGTATATCAGTTACCTGTCCCAAGTCTTTGTGCAGGATTTGTTCTGAGCAGGTCATTAATAAGGTCCTGAGCATCGGGGGGAGGAGCGCGATCCCAATCCCAAATTATGTCTCCTGTTATATAGAAAATTACAGAAAATAAAACCTCTGTTTTGGACTGTAAGATAAAGTAGAGGAAATAACTAAATTCATGTAGCCAGTCAAAGCAATGATCGGATTATTCTACTTACCAGTGACAATATTTTTATAGAGCTCAGATAGGGAATCCCCATGAAATGGTACATATCCCACCAGAAACTCATGCAGGATGATTCCCATTGACCACCAGTCGGCAGGTCTTCCATAGCCTTTCTTCAGGATGATTTCTGGGGCCATGTAAAGCGGGGTGCCACAGTCCTGGAAACCAACAGAAGGTAGAAATGAGAATCGATGAAATTATTATTATGACAAGTTCTCGACATAAAAACTCAATGACAGAAGATAAAATATCAGTTGAAAAGTTCTCTAGAAATGAAGAACGTAGAGAAGAGACAATAGTGTGATGAGATTTGTAAAGAACCATCTAAGTTCCTGTAAGTGATGCCAACCTCATGGTCCTGGAACTCTCTGGCGATGTCCTCCAATGATTCCTTGTGGGTGTTGGTTTCTGGTATCATGACACCAACTTTTGAAATCCCAAAATCGGCGACTTTAATGTGTCCAGCCGGTGTAATCAGGAGGCTGTGAAAGAGAAGATGGTTTTAGGCTCACGGGCTGTGTGGTAATAAATGATAACTTTCCCCCCTTTATTAAACTATAGGGGGCACTTACTTCTCTGGCTTCAGGTCTCTATGCAACACACCATAGCTGTGCAGGTATTCCACAGCAAGTATCGCTTCAGCAAAGTACAGGCGGGCCAAGGGGACAGATAAAGGACCCCTGGTGCTTAGGAGGGTCCCACAGTCTCCACCTATAGAAGAAAGGAAATATGAGCGGTGAGGGGTTTATACAGCAGATCACCACGATGGATCATGAGAAGTGAGCGGAGACATTGGGGCAGGAGAGAATATATACAGATATAATGTATAGAGCACAGAATATTAGTCTGAGGTCATGGTGAGATGTCGTCCATGTCACTAATAAAGTGATGTCTCATCTCGTCTACAGCTGGTGATACTGACGTGCTCAGTGCGGACATACAGGGAGATCACACACATCAATGACTTTCCATAATATCTATAGTAAATGCTCTGCGGGGATGTAACCGTCCACGGGGACAAGTCCTAATGATATGAGCGCTGATAAGATGTCAGCAGACATGGGCTGAATATAATACATGTACATGTCCTACCTCCTACATACTCCATGACCATACACAGGTGAGATCTAGTAGGGAAGGAGCAGAGCATGGAGGCCACAAAGGGACAGTCAGCGAATGTCAGGATGTCCCTCTCCAGATAGGCCCCTTCCACATGTTTTGGAGTATCCAGGTCCCGCTTGGCAATTTTCTTCATAGCGAAGATATTCTGTGAGTCTTTATGGTGAACTAAGTGGACAGACCTGGAGAGAAGAAGAAACCATGGTTTATAGTGAATCCTTATTAACAGTCCTTCTATAGAAGTCATTATATGATCTTCTGTACTAATGTTTAATACCAGAAGTCCGACCATTACTGGAAATCCACATCTAGAAATACATTAAATAATACTACATAGATCATCTATGGGAGGGTCTACACAATACCACGTCTGCCGGACCCTCACTCAGGTCACATTATCACCTGTGGGAAATCTGCACAATGCCACGTCTGCCGGACCCTCACTCAGGTCACATTATCACCTGTGGGAGGTCTGCACAATGCCACATCTTCCACACCCTCACCCAGGTCACATTGTCACCTATGGATGTCTGCACAATGCTACGTCTGCCATACCCTCACCCAGGTCACATTATCACCTATGGGAAGTCTGCACAATTGCACGTCTGCCAGACCCTCACCCAGGTCACATTATTACCTGTGGGAAGTCTGCACAATGCCACGTCTGCCGGACCCTCACTCAGGTCACATTATCACCTGTGGGAGGTCTGCACAATGCCACATCTTCCACACCCTCACCCAGGTCACATTGTCACCTATGGATGTCTGCACAATGCTACGTCTGCCATACCCTCACCCAGGTCACATTATCACCTATGGGAAGTCTGCACAATGCCACGTCTGCCGAACCCTCACCCAGGTCACATTATCACCTTTCACCTCAGATCATGTTCCTATAATAACACTGAATGGCAGAGCGCAGAGGATGAAGCATTATCATAGGGAACCCTGAGAAATGTGGCTTATGCCAACTGAAATCTCACCCAAAAGATCCGCTGCTGATCAGCTTAGATGTTTCGTAGTCGCTCATACGCGGCTTTCTCGCCGGGATCAATGATTCCATCAAGTCATAGAAAAGAAGAAGAAGAAGAAATGATATTAAGATCTAGAAGCTGCTGGAGAAAATCTCCAGATTCAGAAACGTCTCCCCCTATATTATGTCCCATCTGATGTCACTGATCCGATAGGTGAGCAGAAACCTGCTGACGGATTCCCTATAATATAAACGCTATTATCTAATGCAATAGTGTCATCTCCTCTAATAATAGAGGCGCCCCCTGGTTATATGGGGGATAATACTGGACGGGTCATTCACACCCCGTGATCTGGTGATACACAGACATCTCCCTCTATAATACTTACACCGGCAGGTTCTTGGATCTCCGGGATCTCTAAGATTACACTGTCAGGATCCAGCAGCTCAGTTGTTTCTAAAATAGTGATAAAATGATGAAGAAATAAAATGTATTAGAGGATATTAATCCTACACACATAATACAGCAATATAATGGAGAAATGACTATTCTGTATGGAGGACTATGTGGGGCCCATTATTCTGTATGTAGGACTATGTGGGGCCCATTATTCTGTATGGAGGACTTTGTGGGGCCCATAATACTTTATGGAGGACTATGTGGGCCCATAATACTGTATGGAAGACTATGTGGGGTCTATTATTCTCTATGAAGGACTATGTGGGGCCCTTTATACTCTACGGTGGACTATGTGGGGCCCATTATTCTCTATGGAGGACTATGTGGGGCCCATTATTCTGTATGGAGGACTATGTGGGGCCCATTATTCTGTATGGAGGATTATGTGGGGTCAATTATCCTGTATGGAGGACTATGTGGGGCCATTATACTGTGTGGAGGACTGTGTGGGGTCATTATTCTGTATGGAGCACTATATGGGGCCATTATTCCGTAAGGAGGACTATGTGGGGCCATTATTCTTTATGGAGGACTATGTGGGGCCATTATATTGTATGGAGGACTATGTTGGGCCATTATTCTGTATGGAGGACTCTGTGGGGCCCATTATACTGTACGGTGGAATATGTGGGGTCCATTATTCTGTATGGAGGACTATGTGGGGCCCATTATTCCGTATGGAGGACTATGTGGGGCCCATTATACTGTAAGGAGTACTTTGTGGTGCCCATTATACTGTGTGCCGGACTATGTGGGGCCCATTATTCTGTATGAAGGGCTATCTGGGGCACATTATTCTGTATGGATGACTTTGTGGGACCCATTATTCTTTATGGAGGACTATCTGGGGCCCATTATTCTGTATGGAGGACTTTGTGGGGCCCATTATTCTGTTTGGAGGACTTTGTGGGGTCCATTATTCTGTATGGAGGACTATGTGGGGCATTATTCTGTATGGAGGACTATGTGGGGCCCATTATTCTGTATGGAGGACTATGTGGGCCCATTATTCTGTATGGAGGACTATGTGGGGCCCATTATTCTGTATGGAGGACTATGTGGGGCCCATTATTCTGCATGGAGCACTATGTGGGGCCCATTATTCTGCATGGAGGAATATGTGGGGCCATTATACTGTATGGAGGACTATGTGGGACCCATTATTCATTATGGAGGACTTTGTGGGACCCAGTATACTGGTTGGCTCGTGACTTTTTCCAAGTTTTTCATTTTGGCTCTCTGTATGTTTGAGTGGAAAGAGTAAATGTGAATTGATCCCCTGTTCTCTTTAATATCCGGATATTTCCTGTAGAAGGTTGTGTGATCGGCTCACCTGTAGTCAGATCGCTGCTCGGCCCCGGCTGACTCGTATTAGGGTCAGGGGTTTCTGGGGTCACATTTTGCTCGTCTTCGGTGTCGCCTTCTGGTGTCTCCTGATTGATAGAATATATAGAATTACCACGAGGAACCTTCCACTAAATCACCAAATCCACAAATCAGGAAGGACTGAACCTGCATTTACAGACACACCAACTGTAACTATACAGATCAGACGCCATCATGAGGACTTTTCTCAGATAAAATGGATTAAGATGAGGTAACATTGCAAAAACATTAATATGGATAATAGAGGGAGACAGAGGCGGAAATACAGACTTCCCACCACTGAGCTGTGACTACATCAGCAGAATACAGACTGCCATCAGCAGAGACAGGCGGCCATATTACCTCCTGTGCTTGCCAGGGGCTGACAGGGAGGCCGATAAGATCTAACACCAGATCTTCTGATATCTGACTGGTGATCTGGAGAAGATCAGAAAACAAGGACGTGTGATAGAGAAGATGATGGATCCTTACCGGGCGTTCCGATGAGCGGGCCGGACCTTCCAGTACACACAGGACTTTTTCGGCCAGTTCTTTAACAAAAGACAAATCTCCATATTGAGATCTTTTTTCAGCCTATAAAGAAGAAAAGAAACACAAATGAATAATCTCGAGATGAGAAAGATCACAATGGAGGCGGCAATTGTATCTGACATCTGCTCCTCTCTGCAGATACATTGACTACATATCTGGGGTCTTGTCCTGTCTTATATTGGAAGAAAGAAGAAGCTTCTATCCCACCGTTATTATCCATTATTGTGGAGAAGATTTGTGCGGAGCGTCCACCATTTACCTGCTGTAGTAATGTCCTAATGTTCCATAGCGAGAAACTGCAAGTGCTCAGTCACTATGGAGCCAACAACGGCAGCCATGACCCTGTGTAGATTGTACACAGTGACTGTGAGCTCTGATGTCATAATGGCCGACCATCACTAGTGATGTCATCATGGAATCTTGTGATGGAATCTTATAGAGGCTGCTCTGCACAAATACATGCTGCCAAGCAATATTTAAAGTGTGTGGGGGCTCATGCTGTATATAGGGGGCTATGTGAGGGCTCAGCTATTTATAGCGGGCTATGTGGGGGCTCATACTGTATATAGAGGGCTATGTGAGGGCTCAGCTATTTATAGCGGGCTATGTGAGGGCTCATACTGTATATAGAGGGCTTTGTGAGGGCTCAGCTATTTATAGCGGGCTATGTGAGGGCTCATACTGTATATAGAGGGCTATGTGAGAACTAGGCTGTATATAGTGAGCTATGTGAGGGCTCATACTCTAAATAGGATTCTGTTTGTGAGCTCATACTGTACATTGGGGCTATGTATAGGCTCTTACTGTATATAGGGGGACTGTGTGTGGGCTTTTACTGTATATAGGGGCTGTGCGTGGGCTCTAACTGTTTGTAGAGGGCTATGTGCGGGCTCATACAGTATATAAAAGGCTGTGCTTGGGCTTATACAATATTTAAGGGGATGTCAATTCACTTAATTCTGCTCAATATTAAGTGAAACAGTTAATAATATAAAATATAATTAATATGTTAATATTGAGCAGAATTAATTTCAGCCTATTGATTCGGCCTACACAACAGTCACATTTCTCATGTGGCCCCTCAGTAATATTACTTTCCCACCCCTGCTCTATTATGTATAGCGCTCTGCTATGTGTAGTGCACCCGAGCACCTGCATGTTAATCGCGTGACTTATCACATGATCTATCAAAGGCAATCTTGTGACATGTCATGTGATACATCGGGTGCTGGGAGCCCACGGCTCCTAAACTGCCCAGGGCCCTGGCTACTCTTAATACGTTCCTGCTTCTATCCCACCATTATTAACCATTATTGAGAAGTTTTATGCGGAGCGTCCGCCACTTACCTGCTGTAGTAATGTCCTGATGTTCTGAGGTAAATCCGTCAGATACTCTGAGGTGAGATGACCTCGGTGGTATTTGGTCAGGCAGTCTCTTACGAGCTCCATCACCAGCCGGTGAGTGAAGCTGAGGACGCCATCGGGTGGTAGAAGCACAATCTCAGGGCGATTGGTGGTAAGAATCTCCCATAGAGCTTCTACTTGAAGATTGTCCAAAAGTAATTCAGCCATAGAAGCTGCAAGTGCGATCAGTCACTATATATAATAGCGAGAAACTGCAAGTGCGCTCAGTCACTATGGGATAGCGAGAAACTGCAAGTGCGATCAGTCACTATAGAATAGCGAGAAACTGCAAGTGCTCTCAGTCACTATGAAGCCAACAAAGGCAGCCGTGACCCTGTGTACATTGTATATATAGTGACTGTGAGCCGTGATGTCATAATGGCCAACCATGACCTGTGATGTCATCATGGAATCTTGTGATGGAATCTTCAAGGGGTGGCTCTGCATAAATACATGCTGACTAACAATATGCTGTTTTGGCCGTCCTCTTTTATTTACAATTACAACACAACCAGGATAAGGGAATGTGCACACGTTTCATTTTTGCAGCATTTTTTTCTGCATCAAAAACCAGGTTGTACACAAGAAAAACTCTGCATACAATCCACACTTATTTGCTGTCTTTTTGCAGTGTTTATACTTGTGGGTTTTTGTTTATTCATTTGAATGGGTGAAAAATGCTGCAAAACCCCTGAAAGAATTAACATACTGCAAATTTTTAAGAAAACGCAAGAAAAAAATCGCAGCATGTGAATGAGACTTTAAAAATGTCATTCACCAAGCCGGTACTGTAAAAATCATGTGAAAAAACGCTACTTGTGAACAGTTCCCAAAGATATTACTCAGTGATATTATGGGAAATATTGTGTATATTTATTCCTCACGTGTCTTTTTTTTTACCATAGAACATTTAATTTACCTCATTGGTTGCAGAGATTACGACTAACAAATGTGACAAATATTGAAGAATTAATGATAAGTGCCCCAAGTGATCAATCATTTACGTCATTAATGGTGATGGGCGAGCACTAAAATGCTCGGGTGCTCGATGCTCGGGTCGAGCACATTGGAATACTCGGCTGCTCGACCCGAGCAATGAGCCCAATGTAAGTCTATGGGAAACTCGAGCATTTTTCAGGCGGCTCCCCCCGGCGGTCTGCAGAGGGCCTAAAAATTGCCCAAATCGATGGGAACAGTGCTCAAATGACATGGGAACAGCATGGGGAAGACCCCTGGAAGCATTTCTGACTCCCAGGTCACTGCTGTCAACAACGTTGTCAAAAGTATTTACGCCACTTTTACGGACTCACAATAAAACATACAAAAACGAAACCAAAATGGATTTTCCTGGGAAGTATGTTAAGGAACATCCTTTCCAGGGTTATGACTTGTATATAAGGGAAAATAAATAACCAAAAACAAAAATACTCCTCCACACCTTGGGCTATGTTCACACGTAGCGTTTTTGATGCGTTTTTGCACTTTTGCATTGCTTTCAACCAACACAAATGCATTCACCAGGAAATGTCATTTTAACATTTTACAACCTTATCTGGCCATGTGGTGTGTGACACGTCATCAGACACATGCATACAGTGCTGAAAAGACATGGGAACAGCATGGAAGCATCTCTGACTCCCAGGTCACTGCCTAAAAGTGTGCCCATCATAAGAGATGCTTGGCGCATGCGAAGATGCCTCCCGCCATGGACCTGTCGTTACAGACTTGCAACAATCACCGTCCACGTCCTTGTCCCTCCTCAGCGTTCAGTTCCTTGGAATGCAAGTGCAAGTATGCAGGCAGCCACCCACCTACCCACCGGCTGCAATACTATACTGACAAATTTTTGACAGCTACTTGCACTTGAAATGTAGCCTTTTAGGCTTGTGGAGGCGGAAGCTTTTCATAACCTCATGTCGGCGGCGGCCGGGTGTCCATACTCTTTCCCCAGCCACCACTATATTTCCCGGTATCGCCTCTGCCTTCCACAAGCACGGGTCCCACAACATTACCCGTGCCCTCCCCAGTGCACTTACTGGGAAGGACCGCCTAACCACAAACACGTGGACAGGTGAACGTGGCCAGGGACGGTACATAGCCAGTCCACAACTTTTTTTTGCTGACAGTTGTATTTAGCTCGGTGAAAGGACTGGCATAGAGGGAAACCGTATCTACCCTGGGTGTCATTTCTCCCAGGAAGTCCTGTAATTCAGCTTGTTGCAGAAGCAATGGCAGTCCGTCCAACATCAACTCGCACTTGTCGGTGGTGCTTTGACACACACACATCTTTCTTTTCGCATTTTATTTCTTGAATACAGAGTTGGACAATGGCCTGATCTGTAATGCTTTTTGAGAAATAACATGCATAAGCATGGCCGATCCACATTAAAAAAGCAGTCACAGAATGTCCGGAAACCTTCCCCCACAATTTTATTAGCCAGGGCAGCTTTTCGGCAGGGTTGGACGGGCCCACCAGAGAACCGGAGACTACTCCGGCGGGCCCTGGCTTCTCCTTCTGGAGAGTTCATAGTGCCGAGGTGAGGCCATGATGATGATAGAGGCCACCATCTGCTTAGTTTTCTGTTACTTGAAATGCAAGTGCAAGTATGCAGCCATCCACCCACCCACAGGCCGCAACACTAAACTGCCAGATTTCTGGGCAGCTGCTTGCACTTGAAATATGGCTTTTTAAGCTCGTGGAGTCGGAAGCTGTCCACAATCTTATGGCGGCGGCGACTGGGTATCTATACTCGGTCCCCAGCCGCCATTATTTTTTCCGGTATTGTCGCCGCCTTCCACAAGCATGGGTCCCACAACATTACCCGTGCCCTCCCCAGTGGAAGGACTGCCTAACCACAAACACGTGGACAGGTGAATGTGGCCAGAGACGGTACGGAGCCAGTCCACAACTTTTTTTGCTGAGAGTTGTATTTAGCTCGGTGAAAAGACTGGCATAGAGGGGAACATCATACTGTGTGTGGGGGAATGTACTGTGGGGGCATCATACTGTGTGGGGGGAATGTACTGTGGGGACATCATACTGTGTGTGTGGGGGAATGTACTGTGGGGACACCATACTGTGTGTGGGGGGGAAATGTACTGTGGGGACATCATACTGTGTGGGGGGAATGTACTGTGGGGGCATCATACTGTGTGTGAAGGAATGTACTGTGGGGGCATCATACTGTGTGTGGGGGAATTATACAGTGTGTTGGGGGAATGTACTGTGGGGGCATCATACTGTGTATGTGTGGGAATGTACTGTGGGGGCATCATACTGTGTGTGGGGAGGAATGTACTGTGGGGAATCATACTGTCTGTGGGGGGAATGTACTGTGGGGACATCATACTGTGTGTGGGGGAATGTACTGTGGGGACATCATATTGTGTGTGGGGGGAATGTACTGTGGGGGTATCATACTGTGTGTGGGGGAATGTACTGTGGGGACATCATACTGTGTGTGGGGGAAATGTACTGTGGGAGCATCATACTGTGTGTGGGGGGGAATGTACTGTGGGGACATCATACTGTGTGAGGAGAATGTCCTGTGGGGACATCATACTTTGTGTGGGGGGATGTACTGTTTGGACATCATACTGAGTGTGGGGGAATTTACTGTGGGTTCATCATACTGTGTGTGAGAATTTACTGTGGGGACATCATGCTGTGTAGGGGCATTATAATGTGTGTGAGGGGGAATATACTGTGGGGGCATCATACTGAGTGTGTGGGGGGAATGTACTGTGGGGACATCATACTGTGTGTGGAGGAATCTATTGTGGGGACATCATACTTTATGGGGAGGAATGTACTGTGGGGGCATCATACTGTGTGTGTGAGGGAATGTACTGTGGGGGCATCATACTGTGTGTGGGGAGGAATGTACTGTGGGGCCATCATACTGTGTGTGGGGGGATGTACTGTGGGGGCATCATACTGTGTGTGTGAGGGAATGTACTGTGGGGGCATCATACTGTGTGTGTGAGGGAATGTACTGTGTGGGCATCATACTGTGTGTGGGGAGGAATGTACTGTGGGGCCATCATACTGTGTGTGGGGGGGGGATGTACTGTGAGGACATCATACTGTGTGTGGGGGGGAATGTACTGTGGGGACATCATACTGTGTGTGGTGGAATGTACTGTGGAGACATCATACTTTGTCGGGGGAATGTACTGTGGGGGCATCATAATGTGTGTGTGAAGAGCTGTTTATCATCGTACAATGATTGAATAACGGGAGCAGATGATTTATAAAAAGCACTGAATTATATGGTGTGGATTTGCTGCTACTGTGTCACCCCAGGCCTGGATGCCACAAACTTGTAAGGCTGTGTCTGAGAGCAGGAGGGAGGTACTCTGGTCATGGACCATTAGCATGCAGCACCTCCTGTCCCAGGCCAGTAGGGGGAGCAGGCTGCCCCTATAAAAGCTGGTACTAAGGGCAGGGTTAGGGAGACCAGGACCCACTTCTGAAGCATCCAGAAGGGTTCCCAGAAGAGAGGGACAGGTCAGCGGCAGCTGAGGAGTCCAGGAGGCTAAGGAGGAACAGCAAGCCAGGGACAGAGGCGACGAGAGCTGGTCCTGGCTGAGAGAGAACAACATACCGGACACTGGGATCCGAGGCTGTCAGAATTGCAAGTCCTGCAGCAGATCATCTACTTGCGAGGGATTTTAGGTCCCTTGGCCTAAGAAGCCTGGAAGGTCCGCCACACAGAGGGACCGGTACAGCACAGACAAGCTATAGGTACCTAGGGCCCGAGTCGCAAGCCATACAGGCGTAGTACACGGCCAGCTCAGGGACGTGGGCTATCATACCACTAAAGGGGGAGATAGTCAGCAAGGGCAGAGAGAGAACGGTAGGCCTACCCACTCACCCTAACCAGTGGAGCTCGCCCGAATGCCCTCAGACACCCAGGTCCATTCCTCCCTGTACTCCTGGTGGGTCTGTGATAAGATCTGCAGTAAAAGACCCTGGACTGCATTATTGGACTCTGTGTGATTACTGCTGCGCCTGCACCATCACCCCCAGCATCCTATTACACTGCCCTGAGGCTACACTCCTCCCATGGGGAGTTGTACTATTCCCTGCTGCACCCCCAACACCAGCCTCAGTGGTCTGCCCCGCAGCAGCGGTCCTCCCTGACCGCAATCCACAGGTGGCGTAGTCGGACTTTCAAAACCTACAAATACACTGCCACAGCATTTGGTCTGACCACCCTGAGCCACGGGACCGGGTCGCCACTACTACTCCCAGCATTGCCCTGTTGTCCGGTTCCGAGAGCCCCACGGCCCAGGGGGCGAGTCACTACAAGTAAGGATAGACGATACAATAAGCTCTATCGTAACATGTAGCAGCGAGTCAGCGGAATGTATCAATTCTAATATTGAGCAGAATTGATTTCAGCCTGTTGATTTTTCCCTCCAGAACAGTGGAGGGCTCCTCGGGAAAATAAATTGGCCATCCCTGGTATAACGTAATACTAAAATCTCACAATTTATGAGAGAAAACTGTATTTTATAACGATGCTTCCGTACATAAATCGAGAGAACTTCTTTTCATCAGACGACCCCTTTATCACCTATCCAAGGTGATCGGTGGTGTCCAACAGCTTAGAGCGGCACTGATGGGCAGAATGCGGCACTTTTATCACTTTTGGAATTGGGCAGCGGTGCACATGCTCAGTCTGACCTCCATTCTTGCCCTTTGGGGCTGCAGAGCGCTCTGCTTTTTCCAACAGCTCCATTGAGAATGAATGGATCAGTGGTCGGGCATCCAACCAGACGCTCCATTTTGTAACAGGGATAGAAATAGATGAGAAGATGCACTTAACTGTTTGGCCGCAGCAAGAGTGCATCGAGTGCCTGTGCTTGGTTTGAACAGTCATTCTGTGCTGACAGAGTCCCTTTAAGGCCTCAAACCTATTAGATAATTGTCAGCCCTACATTGTTTCTGGGCAGACAGTTACACAAGATTATGTCCCATTTCATGAAGATTGGCCTTTTACATGCCTGTTTTAGTGAAGGATTAGCTGGAAAAACCTGCGGCGCTGTTAAGCCTCTCCCCAAGAAGCTCCGCAAGGCTTCAAAATTTTGCCGGTGCTGGTCAAGACTGGTGGACACATGGGAAAAGTCAAATTTTGGCAAAGTTGAACAATCTGCATTGTGTGTAATATTTTATGATACAATAAATGATTAGAAAAATGCAAGTTTTATTAATGAGAAAAAAACTGAACTTTGCAGAATTTGTTGGCGACATAGAAATATGTAAAAAATATAAAAGTGTAAAAATTTTTTTACAATTTTTGATGCTTACATTAAAAACTTGAGCAATTCCCCCAAAAATCATTAGAGCCATGAAATCAATACATATACAGATGAAACCAGAAGTTTCCATCCACTATATAAAGAGACACATCTGCATGTTTTTATCAATATCTGACATGAAATCAGAATAAATCTTTCCCGTTTTAGGATAATTAGGATTACCATCATTTTTGATATTTTCCAAATGCCAGAATAATGAGAGAGAGAGAATGTTTTAAGGCATTTTTATTACTTACTGCAAAGTCTTAACATTATTCTAATCCCCAATCAGTGTGTATATTTGTTCACGACACAATAGAATCCCATAATTTCTGCCTATTCACACCTTAGTATTATGTATGATCAGGTTAGAGTGTATGGCTGCTGAGCGCTAGCATTTATGGGCGCCTCCCCCTGACCTTGGCTGTTTCTGGCTCTTAGACCCTGCTGGCACGCACTGCCGTCATGTCCGTGACTGCACTGCCGGCTTGCGGGTCAAATGCCAGAAGCCGCAGAGTCACATGTATTGGGGCGGGCACAGAATGTCTCACGCCGTATACCAGCCAGAACACATACCGGAAAGTCAGGTGACACACTTTTTCTCTCCGGCTCGGTTCATGATTGGATTAGGCTCCCTATATAACATCTGGCGTTCCCCTCCCTGGCACGACCCCTGAGGAAGTGTTGATGAAACGCGCGTCGGGGTGGAGGGACGCGTGCTTACCCTGCCTAGAAGCTGCCATTCTAACCAGGTATTTCTTTCTCATGATGTGTTGAGCTGTTTTGTCTATTTGTGGACAGTGCCACTATTACACTATAGTTATTCTATGGGACCGTACCCAGCCTCTTTTATGTACCCAGTCTCCCCTGATAGATATACTAACATTATTAACTGCTATATGCATTAGTTTCTTTGAGGCTGGAAACAATACGTTATATTTATCTAAGCACTTTGCACTTTTTTTCTGGACAGTCGACTCTATATCATCATATGCACTGCCGCTTTACATTTTATAGGCGTATCTCAAACTCATCAGTGATAGTCTAGTGACCGTTATAATAGCATATGTATTTCTTTCTTTCTATTTTTGCCACATGAGCGGTTATTCAGGTTGAAATGTTTTGCAATGCATTTGTATAGTCACATTATTTCAGTAATGGGGTAATATATGGTTATTACTCTTGCTGCGCAGATATAGAATCATAGAATCATAGAATGGTAGAGTTGGAAGGGACCTCCTGGGTCATCTGGTTCAACCCCCTGCTCAAAGCAGGATTCACTAGATCATCTCAGACAGATGTCTGTCCAGCCTCTGTTTGAAGACGTCCATTGAAGGGGAACTCACCACCTCTCGTGGCAGCCTGTTCCACTCATTAATCACCCTAACTGTCAAAAAGTTTTTTCTAATATCTAATCTGTGTCTCCTCCCATTTAGTTTCATCCCATTGCTTCTAGTCTTTCCTTGTGCAAATGAGAATAAAGATGATCCTTCTACAATGTGACAGCCCTTGACATATTTGTAGACAGCTATTAAGTCTCCTCTCAGTCTTCTTTTTTGCAAGCTAAACATTCCCAAATCCTGCAACCGTTCCTCATAGGACATGGTTTGCAGACCAGTCACCATTCTGGTCGCTCTTCTCTGAACTTGCTCCAGTTTGTCTATGTCTTTTTTAAAATGTGGTGCCCAAAACTGTACACAGTATTCCAGATGAGGTCTGACCAAAGAGGAGTAAAGACCGATAATGACTTCACGTGATCTAGACTGTATGCTTCTGTTAATACATCCCAGAATTGTATTTGCCTTTTTTGCTGCTGCATCACACTGTTGACTCATGTTCGGTCTATGATCTATTAGTATACCTAAGTCTTTTTCACATGTACTGTTGCTTAGCTCTATTCCTCCCATTCTGTATATGCTTTTTTCATTTTTATTGCCCAGATGTAGTACTTTGCATTTTTCCCTGTTAAAAACCATTCTGTTGGTTGCTGCCCACTGCTCCAGTTTATTTAAGTCTTTTTGAATCCTCTCTCTCTCTTCTCTAGTATTAGCTATCCCTCCTAGCTTTGTGTCATCAGCAAATTTAATCAGTTTACCCTCAATTCCTTCAGGAATAGGGTACAGCATTTGTTTGTCCCTCACATTTGAGGCTCCTGGTATTTTAATTATTGTTATTTTATGTTCTAATAAAATTATATTGTTAATATTATTTGAAGTGTTCATGTTTTTGTTTATCCTACCAGGGTTCTGGTTATAGCAGAATCAATTTTTGATATATATAAAGTCAAAAGTTTACATACATTTCATTAGTATTTGGTACCATCACCCTTAAACTGAATGACTTGGGTCAAACTTTTGGGATAGCCTTCCACAAGCTTCTCACAATAGTTGGTCGGAATTTGGACCCATTCCTCCTGGCAAAACTGGTGTAACAGATCCAGGTTTGTAGGTCGCCTTGCTCGCAGCAAGAGTGCCCATAAATTTTCAATAGGATTGCAATCAGAGCTTTGTGATGGCCACGCCAAAACATTGACTTTGTTATTCTTAAGCCACTTTGTTCCCATTTTGTCAATATGTGACACCCCAGGGGTCTGGTTGCCACAGTGATAGAGATATTACGTCTGAGAGCAGGTGGGAGGTCTCTTGGTCAGGAATCCTATGCATGCCACACCTCCTGCCCAGTCCTGGGAGGGGAAGGACTTCCCCTATATAAACCTGGGGCTGAGACAGGGTTGGGGAGTTCAGAGGGAGAGTTCAGCCAGGAGGGCTGACAGGGAGCTGTGGCTCCGGCTGGGCCCAGCTCCTGGGCCATGCCAGAAGTAGAGACAGAGAAGAGAAGCAGCTATGGGAAGAAACAACAGGAGCTCTGTGGGAGCAGTGTTACAAGGAGTCAGGGGCTGGCAGCTGCAGAGCTCGCCCTGACTGAGAAGATTTCTTACCGGACCCGGAGTCCGAGGCTGTGGGGACTAACTCCTACCCAGCAGCAGAATCCGTCAGGCAGGGGATTTCAGGTCCTCTGGCCAAGAAACCCGAAGGCACGGTCACACGCATGGGACCAGCACCGCCGTCGTGGAGCGGAAGCTACTAGAAGGCCCCGAGTCACCGGCCATACGGGTGAGCACCAGACGGTACACTCAGGGACGTGGGCTACTTATACCCGCCTCTAGCAAGGTAGCCAGAAGAGTACAGTTAGTTTGGGAGGCCTACAACTCCGCCTGGTCGGGGGAGATCCCATCTGCTCAAGGACTGACCAGGCCCCAATCGCTAGCCAGTACTCCGGGAGGGTCTATCTTTGTCTCCAGTAAAGACCCTGAACTACACCGTACCGTCTCCGAGTGGTTCCTGCTACCCCCATCATCCACGTCGGCTGCCCTGAGGCCATACCCCTCCCGTTGGGGGTTATACTATCACGCTGCACAATCCTACCACCGGCCTCAGCGGTCTGCCCTGCAGCAGCAGCTCCTTAGCTGTACTCAACGGGTGGCGTAGTCGTCCAACATCTACCGCTGATACAGCGCCACTTAGTCTGACTCCCTGGGCACGGACCGGGTCACCGCCACGAGACTACAACCCTCAACAGATCCGGGTAAGCTCCCGCGTGCGCAACGCTGCGCGACACCGGCCCAGGGGTGCGTCAACTTTTGGCGTAGTCGGCAGGATCTCGTGCCCGCAACCACCGGGTACTGCGTGCCTGAAAAAGACTGTTCAAACTTACCAGTGGTGAAGATTCCCGCCATCCGGCGCCATCTTCTGTCTTCTTCCCGCCATCCGCGAAGTTTTCCCGCCATCCGGCGCCATCTTCTGCCTTCTTCCCGCCATCCGTGGAGTTTTCCCGCCGTTGGACGCCATCTTGAAGACGCCGCGCGGGAAGAAGAGGGGCGTGGACTCCGAAAGCGCGCGAGAACTGAAGCCCCGCCTCACGTCCGGACGTTGCGTAAGGTCCTGGAAGGAGCCCAGCAGACGCCGACGTCACAGGAGCGCGACGGAAGGTCCTCAACCCTGACGATCCACTGCGGAGCCGCGGCCTACGGAAGAGGATCATCGCAAGGTAGGCCACGGTCCACTAGGGGGGAGAAGGATGTCGGATACGGAGGAGAGCTTCACCGCTTCAACCCCCGCCAGCGCCACCGCTGTTGCGGTCATGCCTTTCACCATGCCCTATATCCCGGGGGCAGCCTGGCTACCCCAGTACTCAGGGGAGTCACATACCCTGCATGACTTTAGAGAAAAGCTGGATAGCCTCTTCCAGGTGTATCCCCTCACAGAGAAGCAAAACGTGAGCATCCTGGTGGCCCAATTAACCGGGGCAGCCCAAAGGGAGGTAAAGTCCTGGCCACCTGGGAGGAGGACTGTCGCAGAGATACTAACCCAGCTAACCGAGGAGGAGCTGCAGTACTACCAATACGAGGAAAGCCAAGAGGACCCGGACGGGTCTGAGGACTACCCTCAGGAGGGAGCACAAAGAGGACATAGCTACTGAAGGGAAGTAGCGTGAATAAAGAGCTGTAAATAGTTACCCGTAAGGGTACAAGGACTGCTGCTAATTAAAATATGGTCCCCGTTGGGATTAGTGAATTGTTCCCCATGTGCCCCTATCTTAAACCAGGCTGAGGACTGTGAGCAGCCATTCCTTATCCCCACTGGCCGAGGACTGAGAGCGGCCATATCCTGTAAATAATTATGTGTTTCTAGTAATTTATGGGAGTCTTTGGTGGATTTACCGGGAATCCTTTGTACATGGTTGGAGCGTAACCCAGGAATGGACTAAAGACTGTTAAGGACTCGGGGCAGGACAGACCCCTACCTGGTTACGTCTCCCTGTTTTGGTGAAATGGACACCTTGCTTTTCTTCAAAAACTGCACCCGGTTGCGGACACGCCGTGACCATCTTTATGTGTTTTTCTTATTGTATTATTATTGTTTATACCTTGTTATGTTTTTCTAAAAATATGTTTAGTCCCGGAGTACTAAATTTCACTAGGGGGGAATGTGACACCCCAGGGGTCTGGTTGCCACAGTGATAGAGATATTACGTCTGAGAGCAGGTGGGAGGTCTCTTGGTCAGGAATCCTATGCATGCCACACCTCCTGCCCAGTCCTGGGAGGGGAAGGACTTCCCCTATATAAACCTGGGGCTGAGGCAGGGTTGGGGAGTTCAGAGGGAGAGTTCAGCCAGGAGGGCTGACAGGGAGCTGTGGCTCCGGCTGGGCCCAGCTCCTGGGCCATGCCAGAAGAAGAGACAGAGAAGAGAAGCAGCTATGGGAAGAAACAACAGGAGCTCTGTGGGAGCAGTGTTACAAGGAGTCAGGGGCTGGCAGCTGCAGAGCTCGCCCTGACTGAGAAGATTTCTTACCGGACCCGGAGTCCGAGGCTGTGGGGACTAACTCCTACCCAGCAGCAGAATCCGTCAGGCAGGGGATTTCAGGTCCTCTGGCCAAGAAACCCGAAGGCACGGTCACACGCATGGGACCAGCACCGCCGTCGTGGAGCGGAAGCTACTAGAAGGCCCCGAGTCACCGGCCATACGGGTGAGCACCACACGGTACACTCAGGGACGTGGGCTACTTATACCCGCCTCTAGCAAGGTAGCCAGAAGAGTACAGTTAGTTTGGGAGGCCTACAACTCCGCCTGGTCAGGGGAGATCCCATCTGCTCAAGGACTGACCAGGCCCCAATCGCTAGCCAGTACTCCGGGAGGGTCTATCTTTGTCTCCAGTAAAGACCCTGAACTACACCGTACCGTCTCCGAGTGGTTCCTGCTACCCCCATCATCCACGTCGGCTGCCCTGAGGCCATACCCCTCCCGTTGGGGGTTATACTATCACGCTGCACAATCCTACCACCGGCCTCAGCGGTCTGCCCTGCAGCAGCAGCTCCTTAGCTGTACTCAACGGGTGGCATAGTCGTCCAACATCTACCGCTGATACAGCGCCACTTAGTCTGACTCCCTGGGCACGGACCGGGTCACCACCACGAGACTACAACCCTCAACAGATCCGGCTCCGGGTAAGCTCTCGCGTGCGCAACGCTGCGCGACACCGGCCCAGGGGTGCGTCAAATATGCTTCGGGTCATTGTCCATTTGGAATACCCATTTCCGCCCAAGCTTTAACTTCCTGGCTGATGTCTTGAGATGTTGCTTCAGTATTGCCACATAATCTTCTTTTCTCATGGTGTCATCTATTTAGTGAAGTGAACCAGTCCCTCCTGCAGCAAATCAACCCCAGATCATGATGCTGCCACCCCCATGTTTCACAGTTGGGATGGTGTTCTTTGGCTTCCAAGCTTCTCCCTTTTTCCTCCAAACGTAGCGATGGTCATTATGCCAAAAAAGTTCAATTTTAGTTTCATCAGACCACAGACATGTCTCCAAAAATTAAGGTCTTTGTTCCTGTGTGCATTTGCAAACATTAATTTGGCTTTTTTATGTTTCTTTTGGAGTAATGGCTTCTTCCTGGCAGAGTGGCCTTTCAGCCCATGTTAATACAGTACTCGTTTCACTGTGGTTATTGACACAATCTTACCAGCTTCCGCCATCATCTTCACAGGGTCTCTTGCTTTTGTCCTTGGGTTGATATGCACATGTCGGACCAAAGCACGTTCATCTCTGGGACACAGAACCCGTCTCCTTCCTGAGCGATAAGATGGCAGTACATTCCCATCTTGTTTGTACTTGCGTATAATTGTTTGTACAGATGAACGAGGCACCGTCAGGTATCTTGAAATTGTATCTAAGGATGAGTCAGACTTGTGCAAGTCCACAATTCTCTTCCTGATATCTTCGCTGATTTCTTTAGACTTTCCCATGATACTACAGAAATAAGCAGTGTGTTTCAGGTGTGCATTAAAATACATCTACACGTGTGTCTCTAATTAACTCAGATGTTGCCAAAAAAACTATTAGAAGCTTCCAAACACATTACATCATCATATGGGCAGTCCAGAATTGTTTAAAGGCATAGTAATCTTAGTGTGTGTAAACTTTTGACTTTGCAGTAAGTAATAAAAATGACTTAAACATTCTCTCTCTCTCTCATTATTCTGGCATTTGGCAAATTTTAAAAATTATGGTAATCCTAATTGACCTAAAACGGGAAAGGTTTATTCTGATTTCATGTCAGATATTGAGAAAAACATGCAGATGTGTCTTTTTATATAGTGTATGTAAACTTCTGGTTTCAACTGTGTGTGTGTGTGTATGTATATATGTATATATTACACATACAGTTATGGCCGAAAGTGTTCACTCCCTTGAAATTGTTTCAGAAAATGAAGTATTTCTCCCAATTATTGCAGTTACATCTGTTTTGCTATACACACTTTATTTTCTTTGTGTGTATTGCAACAACACAAAAAAAGCAGAAAAAAAGGCAAATTGGACATAATTTCACACACAGCCCCAAAAATGGTCTGAAGAAAATTGTTGGCACCCTCAACTTTAATATTTGGTTGCTCACCCTTTGGAATAAAATAACTGCAATCAATCGCTTCCTATAACCATCAACAAGCTTCTTACACCTCTCAGCTGGAATTTTGACCACTCTTCTTTTGTAAACTGCTCCATGTCTCTCATAGTTGCTGCTACTTCATACCTCTCCAGCGCTATGTTTCCATCCATTTCTGCGGGCTTCTTGAAGTATGTTTTGGGTCATTCTCCTGGAAGAACCATGACCTAGGACGCAAACCCAGCTTTCTGACACTGGGCACTACATTGCGACCCAAAATCCGTTGGTAATCTTCAGATTTCATGATGCCTTGCACACAGTCAAGGCACCCAGTGCATGAGGCAGCAAAACAACCACAAAACGTCTTTGAACTTACACCATATTTGACTGTAGGTAGTGTGTTCTTTTCTTTGTAGGCATTATTCCATTTTCCGTAAACAGTAGAATGATGTGCTTTACCAAAAAGCTCTGTCTTGGTCTCATCTGTCGAAAAGATGCGTTCCCAGAAGGATTTTGGCTTGCATACATTTTGGCACACTTCAGTGTAGCTTTTTATGTCTCTGTGTCAGCAGTGGGGTTCTCTTGGGTCTCCTGCCTTAGCGCTTATTTGCGCTAACACTGATGCACCCTGAGCTTGCAGGACAACTTTGAATTTCTTTGGAACTTGATTGGCACTGCTTATCCATCATCCGGACTATCCTGCGTTGCAACCTTTCATCAATTTTTCTCTTCCATCCACGTCCAGGGAGATTAGCTACAGTGCCATGACTTGTAAGCTTCTTAATTATGTTTCGCACCGTGGACAAAGGGACATCAAGATCTCTGGAGATGGAATTGTAACTTTGAGATTGTTGATATTTTTCAACAATTTTGGTTCTCAAGTACTCAGACAGTTCTCTTCTCTTTCTGTTCTCCATACTTAGTGTGGCACACACAGACACAATGCAAAGATTGAGTCAACTTCTCCACTTTTTATCTGGTTTCAGGTGTGATTTTCATATTGCTCACACCTGTTACTTGCCACAGGTTAGTTTGAATGAGCATCACATGCTTGAAACAAAGTTGTTCACCCACAATTTTGGAAAGGTGCTATCAATTTTGTCCTGCCCATTTTTGGGGTTTTGTATGAAATGATGTCCAATTTGCCTTTTTTCCTTTTGTTTGTTTTTTTCTTTTGTTCCAATACACACAAAGAATATTAAACATGTGTATAACAAAACATGTGTAATTGCAATAATTTTCTGGGAGAAATACTTCACTTTCTGGAACAATTTCAAGATTGCCAACACTTTCGGCCGTGGCCATATATAGTAGCTGAGTACAGGCGGCTGTTGGGGCCCCTGATACCATTACTATGTGGCCCTTACACCTGATATACAGTGGTGGCCAAAAGTATTGGCACCCCTGCAATTCTGTCAGATAATACTCAGTTTCTTCCTGAAAATGATTGCAATCACAAATTCTTTGGTATTATTATCTTCATTTTATTTTCTTGCAAAGAAAATACACAAAAGAGAATGAAACAAAAATCAAATCAATGATCATTTCACACAAAACTCCAAAAATGGGCCAGACAAAAGTATTGGCACCCTCAGTCTAATACTTGGTTGCACAACCTTTAGCCAAAATAACTGCGAACAACCGCTTCCGGTAACCATCAATGAGTTTCTTACAATGCTCTGCTGGAATTGTAGACCATTCTTCTTTGGCAAACTGCTCCAGGTCCCTGATATTTGAAGGGTGCCTTCTCCAAACTGCCATTTTGAGATCTCTCCACAGGTGTTCTATGGGATTCAGGTCTGGACTCATTGCTGGCCACCTTAGAAGTCTCCAGTGCTTTCTCTAAAACCATTTTATAGTGCTTTTGGAAGTGTGTTTTGGGTCATTGTCCTGCTGGAAGACCCATGACCTCTGAGGGAGACCCAGGTTTCTCACACTGGGCCCTACATTATGCTGCAAACTTTGTTGGTAGTCTTCAGACTTCATAATGCCATGCACACGGTCAATCAGTCCAGTGCCAGAGGCAGCAAAGCAACCCCAAAACATCAGGGAACCTCCGCCATGTTTGACTGTAGGGACTGTGTTCAGTTCTTTGAATGCCTCTTTTTTTTCCCTGTACACTCTATGTTGATGCTTTTTCCCAAAAAGCTCTACTTTTGTCTCATCTGACCAAAGAACATTCTTCCAAAACGTTTTAGGCTTTCTCAGGTAAGTTTTGGCAAACTCCAGCCTGGCTTTTTTATGTCTCGGGGTAAGAAGTGGGGTCTTCCTGGGTATCCTACCATACAGTCCCTTTTCATTCAGACGCCGACGGATAGTACGGGTTGACACTGTTGTACCCTCGGACTGCAGGGCAGCTTGAACTTGTTTGGATGTTAGTCGAGGTTCTTTATCCACCATCCGCACAATCTTGCGTTGAAATCTCTTGTCAATTTTTCTTTTCCGTCCACATCTAGATAGGTTAGCCACAGTGCCATGGGCTTTACACTTCTTGATGACACTGCGCACGGAAGACACAGGAACATTCAGGTCTTTGGAGATGGACTTGTAGCCTTGAGATTGCTCATGCTTCCTCACAATTTGGTTTCTCAAGTCCTCAGACAGTTCTTTTGTCTTCTTTCTTTTCTCCATGCTCAATGTGGTACACACAAGGACACAGGACAGAGGCTGAGTCAACTTTAATCTGTTAGAACCCTCCTGTTAGTTTTTGCTATCTTGTGTTTTGCGGTCACGTGACTAGCTGCCTATATATTCCAGCTCCGCCCTTCTGGCTTTGCTGGACTTCAGTGTTTTTTGCCTGTCTCTCTAGCCAGGTGCTTCGGTGCCTATCTCTGTCTAGTTTGCTTGGTCCTCTGGACCTCTAGTACTTTTTGTTCAGTTTGTATTTTTGCTCTGCAACAACTTCTGTTAGGAGGATTCCATTTTTTGTCCCAGTCCTTAGTTCTTTTAGGGACCCCTCCCTTTATTCTATAGGTCTCTGTTCAGACTAGCCGAGGACGAAGGCGGGTCTGTTCACAAGGAACAGGCTGCCCGCTACATCGTAGGGATTCAGCTTAGTCTTACTGTAGGGACAGCTTTTCCCTTTCTTTCCTTAGTTTATGTTGCAGATCATAACATAATCCATGTTAACTGGCTGCAAGTGTGATTTAGTTATTGCCAATTGTATCCAATTTGGCTTTAGGACAATTCTTTTTGTGTTTTTTCATTGAAGACAAATTAAATGAAGATAATAAGACCAAAGAATTTGTGATTGCAATCATTTTCAGGAAGAAACTGAGTATTATCTGACAGAATTGCAGGGGTGCCAATACTTTTGGCCACCACTGTATAGGAGCTGAGTACAGGCGGCTGCTGGGGCCCCTGATACCATTACTATGTGGCCCTTACACCTGATATATAGGAGCTGAGTACAGGCGGCTGCCGGGGCCCCTGATACCATTACTATGTGGCCATTACACCTGATATATAGGAGCTGAGTACAGGCGGCTGCTGGGGCCCCTGATACCATTACTATGTGGCCCTTACACCTGATATATAAGGGCTGAGTACAGGCGGCTGCTGGGGCCCCTGATACCATTACTATGTGGCCCTTACACCTGATATATAGGAGCTGAGTACAGGCGGCTGCCGGGGCCCCTGATACCATTACTATGTGGCCCTTACACCTGATATATAGGAGCTGAGTACAGGCGGCTGCTGGGGCCCCTGATACCATTACTATGTGGCCCTTACACCTGATATATAAGGGCTGAGTACAGGCGGCTGCTGGGGCCCCTTATACCATTACTATGTGGCCCTTACACCTGATATATAGGAGCTGAGTACAGGCGGCTGCTGGGGCCCCTGATACCATTACTATGTGGCCCTTACACCTGATATATAGGAGCTGAGTACAGGCGGCTGCCGGGGCCCCTGATACCATTACTATGTGGCCCTTACACCTGATATATAGGAGCTGAGTACAGGCGGCTGCTGGGGCCCCTGATACCATTACTATGTGGCCCTTACACCTGATATATAGGAGCTGAGTACAGGCGGCTGCCGGGGCCCCTGATACCATTACTATGTGGCCCTTACACCTGATATATAGAAGCTGAGTACAGGCGGCTGCTGGGGCCCCTGATACCATTACTATGGGGCCCTTACACCTGATATATAGGAGCTGAGTACAGGCGGCTGCTGGGGCCCTGATACCATTACTATGTGGCCCTTACCCCTGATATATAAGAGCTGAGTACAGGCGGCTGCTGGGGCCCCTGATACCATTACTATGTGGCCCTTACACCTGATATATAGGAGCTGAGTACAGGCGGCTGCCGGGGCCCCTGATACCATTACTATGTGGCCCTTACACCTGATATATAGGAGCTGAGTACAGGCGGCTGCTGGGGCCCCTGATACCATTACTATGTGGCCCTTACACCTAATATATAGGAGCTGAGTACAGGCGGCTGCCGGGGCCCCTGATACCATTACTATGTGGCCCTTACACCTGATATATAGGAGCTGAGTACAGGCGGCTGCCGGGGCCCCTGATACCATTACACTGGTGCCTTGTTATTAGGTCAATTCCATTATAAAACATTGTATCCGTCATTGTTGAGCTCTGCTGGGACTCTGTATCCCGCCTGCATTGCATAATGGGGCCCCTGAATACTCTGCACATAAGGGCCCATAGCTCTAATTATGTTGTTTGCAATAGTCGCCCTCCTGCCACCCTGTAATATCGGGTTCCTGCCTGGTGTGCCCCCTATGACTTAATGTCCCCCTGTACGACAGAGGGCACATTCATTCTGTCTGGACCATTATAGTCTATGGCCACGTCAGATCATATGCCCGAATCCCGTTCAGGTAAAGGCTGCAGCCACCGCAGCCATGCTGCCTTCAGTGCCCCGCTCCTCCGCCACTGCCATTCCCCCCACCACCCAGAGCCACAGTATATATATATATATATATATATATATATATATATATATATATACACTACTCAAAAAATAAAGGGAACCCTTAAACAACAGAATATAACTCCAAGTAAATCAAACTTCTGTGAAATCAAACTGTCCACTTAGGAAGCAACACTGATTGACGATCAATTTCACATGCTGTTGTGCAAATGGAATAGACAATAGATGGAAATTATTGGCAATTATCAAAACACTCTCAATAAAGGAGTGGTTCTGCAGGTGGGGACCACAGACAACATCTCAGTACCAATGCTTTCTGGCTGATGTTTTGGTCACTTTTGAATGTTGGTTGTGCTTTCACACTCGTGGTAGCTTGAGATGGACTCTACAACCCACAGAAGTTGCTCAGGTAGTGCAGCTCTTCCAGGATGGCACATCAATGCGAGCTGTGGAAAGAAGGTTTGCTGTGTCTGTCAGCGTAGTGTCCAGAGGCTGGAGGCACTACCAGGAGACAGGCCAGTACACCAGGAGACGTGGAGGGAGCCGTAGGAGGGCAACAACCCAGCAGCAGGACCGCTACCTCCGCCTTTGTGCAAGGAGGAACAGGAGGATCACTGCCAAAGCCCTGCAAAATGACCTCCAGCTGACCACAAATGTGGATGTGTCTGCAAAAACGGTTAGAAACCAACTCCATAAGGGTGGTATGAGGGCCCGACGTCCACAGATAGGGGTTGTACTCACAGCCCAACACCGTGCAGGACGCTTGGCATTTGCCACAGAACACCAGGATTGGCAAAGTGGCAACTGGCGCCCTGTGCTCTTCACAGATGAAAGCAGGTTCACACTGAGCACATGTGACAGACGTGACAGAGTCTGGAGACACCGTGGAGAACGATCTGCTGCCTGCAACATCCTTCAGCATGACCGGTTTGGCAGTAGGTGAGTAATGGTGTGGGGTGGCATTTCTTTGGAGGGCCGCACAGCCCTCCATGTGCTCGCCAGAGGTAGCCTGACTGCCATTAAGTACTGAGATGAGATCCTCAGACCCCTTGTGAGACCATATGCTGGTGCGGTTGGCCCTGGGTTCCTCCTAATGCAGGACAATGCCAGACCTCATGTGGCTGGAGTGTGTCAGCAGTTCCTGCAAGATGAAGGCATTGAAGTTATGGGCTGGCCCGCCCGTTCCCCAGACCTGAATCCGATTGAGCACATCTGGGACATCATGTCTTGCTCCCTGGGACCCGTTCAAGATCCGGAAGGGAGCGAAACGGCCATCGTCCTCTCTCTCACTCCCCCGCACACCCTTAGGGGTCTCCATCCTATGCCGCCAGACAACATGTACTGTTAGTACTAATAAAGGACATCTTCGGAACTTTTGTTGAGTGCTACCTTTATTTTTGCTTCTGCATTACTAGACTGTTTACTTGGACATGCACCACCATGTATCCGGGAGTTTCATTTCATTGAATGAGAGGTGTATTTAAAGCAGAGGTGGTGCCGGATTTCTTCTCTTTTATTGCTCATTTGACATGTCTTGCTCCATGCACCAATGTCACGTTGCACCACAGACTGTCCAGAAGTTGGCGGATGCTTTAGTCCAGGTCTGGCAGGAGATCCCACAGGAGACCATCTGCAACCTCATCAGGAGCATGCCCAGGCGTTGTAGGGAGGTCATACAGGCACGTGGAGGCCACACACAATACTGAGCCTCATCAGGAGCATGCCCAGGCGTTGTAGGGAGGTCATACAAGCACGTGGAGGCCACACACAATACTCAGCCTCATCAGGAGCATGCCCAGGCGTTGTAGGGAGGTCATACAGGCACGTGGAGGCCACACACAATACTCAGCCTCATCAGGAGCATGCCCAGGCGTTGTAGGGAGGTAATACAGGCACGTGGAGGCCACACACAATACTCAGCCTCATCAGGAGCATGCCCAGGCGTTGTAGGGAGGTCATACAGGCACGTGGAGGCCACACACAATACTCAGCATCATCAGGAGCATGCCCAGGCGTTGTAGGGAGGTCATACAGGCACGTGGAGGCCACACACAATACTCAGCCTCATCAGGAGCATGCCCAGGCGTTGTAGGGAGGTCATACAGGCACGTGGAGGCCACACACAATACTGAGACTCATTTTGACTTTTTTTAAGGATATTACATCAAAGTTGGATCAGCCTGTAGTGTGTTTTTCCACTTTAATTTTGGGGGTGACTCCAAATCCAGGCCTCCATTGGTTAATAAATTTGATTTCCATTGATGATTTTTGTGTGATTTTGTTGTCAGAACAAAGTATTCAATGAGAATATTTCATTCATTCAGATCTAGGATGTGTTATTTGATTGTTCCCTTTATTTTTTTGAGCAGTGTGTATATAAATATACCAGGATGGGGGATATTAACAGAATTGGGGGACATTACCCCTATAACAGTGTAAGCAGCAGACCCCCTCCCCCTTAACAGGGCATAATGACCACATTTTTTGCTTACATTTTTTTTCTATTTACCTACTCTAAAACCTAGGTACGTCTTATGGTCCGGTGCGTCTTATAGTCCGAAAAATTCGGTATATGCATTCAGTATATATATACTACTAGCTATTGAACCCGTTCTACGCCCGGGTGGACAGCATTTTTATTGGTATATGGTCTCCCATGCTGGTATGTGCTGCCCCCCTCCTTGTATTTGTGCTGTCCCCATCCTGTCCCCACCATCCAATCCTGGTATGCGTGGTACACCTCACCCCCAATCCTGGTATGCTTGACACCCCTCACCCCCAATCCTGGTATGCGTGGCACCCCTCACCCCCAATCCTGGTATGCGTGGCACCCCTCACGCCCTATCCTGGTATGCGTGGCACCCCTCATCCCCAATCCTGGTATACGTGGCACCCCTCATCCCTATCCTGGTATGCGTGGCACCCCTCATCTCTATCCTGGTATGTATGGTACCCCTCATCACTATCCTGGTGTGTATGGTATCCCTCATCCTGGTATGCATGGTACGCCATCCCTCATCCCGGTATGCATGGCACTCCATCCCTCATCCCCAATCCCGGTATGCGTGGCACCCCTCATCCTCAATCCCGGCATGCGTGGCACCCCTCATCCCCAATCCCGGCATGCGTGGCACCCCTCATCCCCAATCCCGGCATGCATGGCACCCCTCATCCCCAATCCCGGCATGAGTGGCACCCCTCATCCCAATCCTTGTATGTGTGGCACCCCTCATCCCCAATCCCGGTATGCGTGGCACCCCTCATCCCCAATCCCGGTATGCATGGCACCCCTCATCCCCAATCCCGGTATGTGTGGCACCCCTCATCCCCAATCCCGGTATGCGTGGCACCCCTCATCCCCAATCCCGGTATGCGTGGCACCCCTCACCCCCAATCCCGGTATGCATGGCACCCCTCACCCCCCAATCCCGGTATGCGTGGCACCCCTCATCCCCAATCCCGGTATGCGTGGCACCCCTCATCCCCCAATACCAATATGCGTGGCAACCCTCATCCCCAATCCCAGTATGCGTGGCACCCCTCATCCCCTATCCCGGTATGCATGGCACCCCTCATCCCCAATCCCGGTATGCGTGGCACCCCTCACCCTCAATCCTGGTATGCATGGTCCCCTCACCCCCCAATCCTGGTATGCGTGTTACCCCTCACCCCCCAATCCTGTTATGCGTGTTACCCCTCACCCCCCAATCCTGGTATGCGTGGCACCCCTCACTCCCCAATCCTGGTATGCGTGGCACCCCTAACCCCCCAAATCCTGGTATGCGTGGTACCCCTCACCGCCCAATCCTGGTATGTGTGGCACTCCTCACCCCCCAATCCTGGTATGTGTGGCACCCCTCACCGCCCAATGTTGGTATGCGTGGTACCCCTCACCCCCAATCGTGGTATGTGTGTTACCCCTCACCCCCCAAATCCTAGTATGCGTGGTACACCTCACCCCACAATCCTGGTATGTGTGGTACCCCTCACCCCCAATCTTGATATGCGTGGTACCCCTCACCCCCAATCCTGGTATGTGTGGTACCCCTCACCTCCCAATCCTGGTATATGTGGTACCCCTCACCCCCCAATCCTGATATATGCATGGTCCCCTCACCCCACAATCCTGTTATGTGTGGCCCCCTCATCCCTTTCACACTGTACACACATACACAAAAAAAAACAGTTATACTCACCTTTCTTCTCTGTACTCCAGCACTGCTGCGTCCTCTTCTGCCGGAGGCCGAGGGAGAAGTGCGGCGCTGGAGCACCGCGCTGTCCGGCGCCATTTTTCTGAAGACACACTGTAAATGTGTCTTCAGTAAAATGGCGCCGGATAGCGCAATGCGCATGCGTCGATCTGACGCCTTCACTCCGCCCCCGGTCTCCAGCGAAGAGAGGCGCCGCGACAACGCTCCTCCCGGTCAGGTAAGTATGTAAGTATGGCGCCGGAGATCGCGGTATGCGTTCAGTGTCTACGCATCCCGCGATCTCCGGCGCCATACACCTCCTCTTACCTGTAACGGCTGGATGCCTGCTTCTCTCTGGAGCCAGGCTGCGCATCACACATGCGCAGTCTATCGAAGCTTCAGACAGAGACACGCATGCCGCCTTATATATACTATGGTAGATCGGCCCACTCAGTTGCACACAGAAGTAGCCACCGGAGCACTGTCTCCTTAAGTCTCTCACTGGTTTATTTGAAGATGCTGCATAAGCCAGTGAAGAGTTAGCAAAAATAAATACGTGCTTTCTGACCTAAGGAAAAACAAAACATAACATACAGCCGTGTTGCTGTGGGGATCTGCCCGCTCAGGAGAACAACCATCCACTAGTTCAGCTTTTCCTTCTCAGGACACAAAGCGCTGGAGTTCCTCTCTACAGCCCTACTGAACACTGAATGCCTTAGAAGGCCGTCTATATATATCCTAGTCCTCACCCAGGGGTGGAGATATGATGAATGACCTCCCAACCCGTTCTATGGTCGTTCACAAAAACCCAGCCCTTAAAATGGCCGATTAATCCCTCTCAACACATAGTGTGCTGGTGTAAAACTTATGGGTTTCAAATCACTGAAGCTAATAGCCTCAGTGAAACATACCTCCCCTCCAGCACTTTGCCAGTGACTTTGTCACCATGTATATATAATCAGCATACTGTATATATATTATAAGCATACTGTATATATCCTTTTAAAAGCAGAAGTGTTAATAAATTATTTTTATCAGTTAACAAAATGCAGAGTAAAGTTTGATGGATGAACCAAGATCTCAGTAATAATAATTGTATTTTTTTTTATTAATAATAGGATAGAAGGGAGGGACAAAACCAGGAACAGAATCAGTAGGCAAACTTATAATCAGGAAAACAGCCGGGGTCAGATACCAGGTGATCAGTAACCGCCACGTCTGCGAGCAGTATGAATACCGCGGAGCCTGGTGACAGAGGTGATACTGAGATTGTCCCGGCAGAGATGTAACAGTCAGAAGGCCACCGGTAGATGGTGAAGGTCCTTCTGTACAGCTCCAGCAGTGATGGTGGATCTGCTGGACTTCAGGGCGCTGGATGCGGAGGTTTACCGTCTTTTAGATGTCTCTAGGGGAACGGTGACAACACGCAAATACGCGAGCAGCCCTGGATAATCCACGCCGGCAGGATGATAGGATCCGGCGGAAGATGGAACCTATGAGAAGAGAAGGAAATATAATGTAAGTGATGGGACTCCATATGACATGATACTACTGTGCGGTCACTGTGGCCGGACGGCAGAGGAATCTCATCACACAGAGGTCAGGGATCATCGTCAGCCATCATACATGTGACAATCCCATCTCCGACAGATGACATCTGCTCCACATGAATTATTCTCACTGACGACATCACACAACATGGAGATGACTCTCACACTTACCTCGTCTCTTTTTCCCCTTTTTCCCATTTTCTGATTTTTCGTCATCAGCTTGAAATTCTGATCAGAAAAAAGAAAAAACAACAACTCACTAAAGACATATTGTTATGGGGTCTGCATTGTATCGCTCCTGTATATAGTATATAGATTGTTCTAGTCCTTTCCCCTATAGTCCTGATAATCTGGTATTACACAATAGGGCAGAATAAGTCCTATATACCGGACATGACCTCATATGAGGGGCATTAGATGTGTCACTAATATGGAGCAGTGAGCGCCCTGTGTGCCGCCATGTGGTGCATCCCTAATGAGCGATATTCTACTATAGGAGACGATGTCTCATTATGATGACGGAGGTTACTGGATGCAACAATGTATCACAGAATCCATGATAATACTGTACAAAGTTACAGAAATGGAGACACAGTATGGGCCCATGGGCAAAGTAATTTGGATCCATGGAACATAGATAACATAGGAGACCTATTACAGAAAAACCATGTGGAAATATTTCACCGTTGATGATAACATTCACATTGTTTGTGCTATAGACATGTACATACCTGACAATGGGGACGAGGACGGCAAGCTGGTTATAGCATCGTCTCTAGCAGATTCAGGAGAAGATCCTTTCTGCCTGTTAGGAAGAAGAAAAACGTGTCAATCACAAGTAAATTCAGTATAAAAGGGATTGTCTCACTAGAAGAACCCCGACTATAAGGCCTAATAGGACATATGAAAGTCATAGTGGGGAAGTCTCCTGCTCAAAACTACCTTCTATGGAGCAGAGCGGAAAACAACTACCAATAATGGCCGGCATGTAATACTACATCTGTCCCACAATGTGGGCAATACTACCAATGCCTGACCGGCAGCAATTATGGGCTGTTATCTCCAGCGGATTCTGAAGCCAAAAGCGCAATGACCGCTGATCATGTGGCGGTGGATGCTGCATTCGATATGATGGTATTTATGTCCTATATTTGGTGTTGTGCACATATATTAGTCTGGAGCTCCCAGTAATGACTCCACAATCTACTCACATTTCTGAGATGTTTCTGCTGGATGCCGGGGTACACTCTGGAGGGGACTTGATAACGGTGGTACAGAGCTAAATAAGGACAAAAATAAGATATGAAATTCTATTTTTTACTTTTAGAGGTCTTTTTATGTATTCTGGATTTATTGATCACTTACTTTAGAAAGCCTTTTAGAGGATGTTGTAAAATTTTGGAAGAAAAGGCTCTCATTATCCTCACTTGTGTCCTCCTCCTCTGAGACAATAGGCTTGTCTGTATCAGCGTGATCTACAATACATAGGTAATGAAGTGTTATTAGTGGTTGTCAGTATAACACAGTCACCATTTATCACTACTATTAATGGGAACCGATTGTCACATATTATGGAAGATGAGACAAACAGCCGCTTAGTCTAGATGATGTCTTCTACTTACTGATAAATAAGCTGGTGTCCATATCTGACACAAGCCGAGGAATGTACTCTGGCTTCTGACTTAGAAGGTTTTCAAATTCTAAGTCACTCAGGAATGGATAACTCTTGATCTCAAATGCTCCTCCTGGAAAAAGAAAAACAAAAGTGATGCGGACATTGCTAGAGGCTGCTCCATATCTGAACAGTATATCTTAAGTAATGACAAAACCGAAGGAAACAAACTAAAAGTTATATTATGGAGAACTAGAAATAGGCAAGCAGATAGAGGAGTGCTGATCCTCATGGACAGGAGCGATGAGTCCTCGTTGTAAAAAGTGAATATTAATACTAATACAGTATATCAGTTACCTGTCCCAAGTCTTTGTGCAGGATTTGTTCTGAGCAGGTCATTAATGAGGTCCTGAGCATCGGGGGGAGGAGAGCGATCCCAATCCCAAATTATGTCTCCTGTTATATAGAAAATTACAGAAAATAAAACCTCTGTTTTGGCCTGTAAGATAAAGTAGAGGAAATAACTAAATTCATGTAACCAGTCAAAGCAATGATCGGATTATTCTACTTACCAGTGACAATATTTTTATAGAGCTCAGATAGGGAATCCCCATGAAATGGTACATATCCCACCAGAAACTCATGCAGGATGATCCCCATTGACCACCAGTCCGCAGGTCTTCCATAGCCTTTCTTCAGGATGATTTCTGGGGCCATGTAGAGCGGGGTGCCACAGTCCTGGAAACCAACAGAAGATAAAGATAAGAATCGATGAAATGATTATTATGACAAGTTCTCTACATAAAAAGCCAATGACAGAAGATAAAATATCAGTGGAAAAGTTCTCTAGAAATGAAGAACGTAGAGAAGAGACAATAGTGTGATGAGATTTGTAAAGAACCATCTAAGTTCCTGTAAGTGATGCCAACCTCATGGTCCTGGAACTCTCTGGCGATGTCCTCCAATGATTCCCTGTGGGTGTTGGTTTCTGGTATCATGACACCAACTTTTGAAATCCCAAAATCGGCGACTTTAATGTGTCCAGCCGGTGTAATCAGGAGGCTGTGAAAGAGAAGATGGTTTTAGTCTCACAGGCTGTGTGGTAATAAATAACTTTCCCCCTTTATTATACTACAGGGGGCACTTACTTCTCTGGTTTCAGGTCTCTATGCAACACACCATAGCTGTGCAGGTATTCCACAGCAAGTATCGCTTCTGCAAAATACAGGCGGGCCAAGGGGACAGATAAAGGACCCCTGGTGCTTAGGAGGGTCCCACAGTCTCCACCTATAGAAGAAAGGAAATATGAGCGGTGAGGGGTTTATACAGCAGATCACCACGATGGATCATGAGAAGTGAGCGGAGACATTGGGGCAGGAGAGAATATATACAGATATAATGTATAGAGCACAGAATATTAGTCTGAGGTCATGGTGAGATGTCGTCCATGTCACTAATAAAGTGATGTCTCATCTCGTCTACAGCTGGCGATACTGACGTGCTCAGTGCGGACATACAGGGAGATCACACACATCAATGACTTTCCATAATATCTATAGTAAATGCTCTGCGGGGATGTAACCGTCCACGGGGACAAGTCCTAATGATATGAGCGCTGATAAGATGTCAGCAGACATGGGCTGAATATAATACATGTACATCTCCTACCTCCTACATACTCCATGACCATACACAGGTGAGATCTAGTAGGGAAGGAGCAGAGCATGGAGGCCACAAAGGGACAGTCAGCGAATGTCAGGATGTCCCTCTCCAGATAGGCCCCTTCCACATGTTTTGGAGTATCCAGGTCCCGCTTGGAAATTTTCTTCATAGCGAAGATCTTCTGTGAGTCTTTATGGTGAACTAAGTGGACGGACCTGGAGAGAAGAAGAAACCATGGTTTATAGTGAATCCTTATTAACAGTCCGTCTATAGAAGTCATTATATGATCTTCTGTTCTAATGTTTAATACCAGAAGTCCGACCATTACTAGAAATCCACATCTAGAAATACATGAGATAATACTACATAGACCATCTATGGGAGGGTCTGCACAATACCACGTCTGCCAGACCCTCACCCAGGTCAAATTATCATCTATGGGAAGTCTGCACAATGCCACGTCTGCCAGACCCTCACCCAGGTCACATTATTACCTGTGGGAAGTCTGCACAATGCCACGTCTGCCGGACACTCACTCAGGTCACATTATCACCTGTGGGAGGTCTGCACAATGCCAAGTCTGTCAGACCCTCACCCAGGTCACATTATCACCTGTGGGAGGTCTGCAAAATGCCACATCTTGCACACCCTCACCCAGGTCACATTGTCACCTATGGATGTCTGCACAATGCTACGCCTGCCATACCCTCACCTAGGTCACATTATCACCTATGGGAAGTCTGCACAATGCCACGTCTGCCGGACCCTCACCCAGGTCACATTATCACCTTTCACCTCAGATCATGTCCCTATGATAACACTGAATGGCAGAGCACAGAGGCTGAAGCATTGTCATAGGGAACCCTGAGAAATGTGGCTTATGCCAACTGAAATCTCACCCAAAAGATCCGCTGCTGATCAGCTTAGATGTTTCGTAGTCGCTCATACGCGGCTTTCTCGCCGGGATCAATGATTCCATCAAGTCCTAGAAAAGAAGAAGAAGAAGAAATGATATTAAGATCTAGAACAGACCTGGGCAAACTGCGGCCCGCGGGCCACATCCGGCCCTTTGACCGCTTCTGTGTGGCCCACTGACACAGTCAGCCAGACGCAGGAGAAAGCCTGAGCTATTATCTTACTCAGACTCAGCATTCTGATTGTAGCTCCGCCCCCCTGTGGATGCCATCTTCTCATTGGTGGATGTGGGGATGCTCAGTTCCTTGCTTGCAGAGCAGAGCTACTGTAATGTCTTCAGGTCAGGAGTGTTCAAGAAGAGGGAAACTTGGACTACTACACCCATCTGCTGCACATAGTGGGCAAGTGACATCTAAGTTGAGCCCCATGGTGTAAAATAACAGCTAGGAGTTGACATTGTGTCTACTGTGCTGATCAGTTCACAGCACAGCACTGCCTCCTTTCTCAGACCGCAGTTTACACTCAGTGAGAGCAGCTAATTATCTGCAGCTTACTGAGTCTTCCCCTGGCAGCTCAGACTGATCGGAGAGAACATTTGTATTCCTAGTGAATGACTCCAACAGTGAAGTGCCCCTCCTCACCTGGGATATTCTATGTGCTCCCCAAACTGCACCCCACATACTCTGCTGCCTCTCCACCTTTGAGTGAGGGTTAACCCTTACCTCACCCTTTACACTGAGCTTTTGAGTTATTGCGCTGTGTTCTATGTCCTGTGCAGGTGAGGTAAGTGTTAAGCTCCTCACAATGCTCCCTGCTGTGATCTGTGACTTATCACAGCCATAGACTTTAATAAAGATCCCCCCCACCTGCCTGTTACCTCCTGCCCCACATGTGATGTGGATCTATGCATGTGGAACAGGGGTGGGCAAACAACTTTTTTTTTCCACATGCTCCCAATTTATGTATTGATTGATCAATTGCCAATGCTTGCTATGATAAACTTTATTGTAGCAAGTATTATCAGGGTGTGTTCACACAACTGTATTTTCGGTCCTAGTGCTTTTCGTGAAAAAAATAAAATAAACCTGACTTCACACGGACAGGACTAGTAGCAATGCTTTGCAATTGAGCTATTCAGATTACAGTTTAAGTCCATGGCCCCCACTATCAGTATTTGGCAGAATTTTTTTCTCAGGAGTGGGAGCCAAAACCAGGTGAGGAACAATCAGAGAATAATAGAAGATATAATAGAAACAAGTCACCAGTTCTGCATTTATCACCCACTCCTGAGAACAAATACTGACTGAATACTGATAGTGGGGCCGTGGCCTAACACAGACCAAATATCCGTGTGAAAAAGATCACAGCACACACCAGTTTCTTCTGTGTATCGGATAACACTCACTTATTGAAGTCAGAGTTTGCAAAAAAAAAATTGAATCCCATATTAATCATCTGTATGGCATCTGATTTTTACAGATACATTTCGATTACAATCATACGAAACTGTATTTGTTTTTGTACATTTTATTCACTTCTGATATATAAAAATGGATCACAATACAGATGATAAAAATAGTCTGCCTTTCTGGATGACAATCATGACATCGCTCGTGTAAACGTAATCATATAATCACCTTCTTTTTATAAAGCGATAAAATTAATATTGAGCAGAATTAAAGGGGCGGCCTAAAACAGAAGGTAAATTTCATACTAAATGTCTATTTAATTCAATCCAATCACTTATCTAGTACAGTTCAATTAAAAATTCCCTACCATTTCCTCTCTACTCTAACTTCTTGTTTGTTTTTTCTCATCCAATGATGTTTTGTTGAGAATTCCAGTGCATTTTGGGATACTCACATGGGACGTCATCAAGGGGAAAAGGATGCAATCACTGACGCTGCTTTCCTCACATTTAAACGAAGCACCATCAGTGACCTCTGTTTCGGAGTCTGGGTTAGTCCCTGCTTGCTGCGTGGTGTCCTTACAATTTCCACTGACAGCGCACTCTCTTGCTGGCTCATCACTTCTCTTTAGAGCCAGCAAGGGAGTGCACTGTCACTGTTCATTCAAAGGAATATAGTGCCGGGAGCTCATACTGTCCATAGGTCATAATTTATAACCGATGCATTATCAGTAGAGCAGGGACTAGCCCAACCTCTGAAACAGACATAATTGATGCCACTTCATTTCATGGAGGGGGCAGAAGCTGCGGAAGTGACCACAGCTTCTACCACCTTATGACGTCCTGTGTGAGTATTCCAAACAAAATGCCATTGGAGGTTAAAAAAAAAAGACTGGAAGTCAGACTGGAGAGGGTATATTAGGGAATTTTCAATTGAAGTATATAAAAAAAGGAGATTAGAAAATTACATTATTTAGATAAATGTTTAGTATGAAATTCACCTTTGGTTTCAGACCACCCCTTTAAGTTCAGCCGACTGGTTCGGCCCTCAAAAGCAGTGCCAGTTTCTCATGTGGCCCCTTGGGAAAATTAATTGCCCACCCCTGATCTAGAAGCTGCTGGAGAAAATCTCCAGATGCAGAAACGTCTCCTCCTATATTATGTCCCAGCTGATGTCACTGATCCGATAGGTGAGCAGAAACCTGCTGACGGATTCCCTATAATATAAACGCTATTATCTAATGCAATAGTGTCATCTCCTCTAATAATAGAGGCGCCCCCTGGTTATATGGGGGATAATACTGGACGGGTCATTCACACCCCGTGATCTGGTGATACACAGACATCTACTTCTATAATACTTACACCGGCAGGTTCTTGGATCTCCGGGATCTCTAAGATTACACTGTCAGGATCCAACAGCTCAGTTGTTTCTAAAATAGCGATAAAATGATGAAGAAATAAAATGTATTAGAGGATATTAATCCTACAGACATAATACAGCAATATAATGGAGAAATGACTATTCTGTATGGAGGACGATGTGGGGCCCATTATTCTGTATGGAGGGCTATGTGGGGCCCCTTATTCTGTATGGAGGACTATGTGGGGCCCATTATTCTGTATGGAGGACTATGTGGGGCCATTATTCTGTATGGAGGACTATGTGGGGCCCATTATATTGTATGGAGGACTATGTGGGGCCCATTATTCTGTATGGAGGGCTATGTGGTGCCCATTATTCTGTATGGAGGGCTATGTGGGGCCCATTATACTGTATGGAGGACTATGTGGGGCCAATTATACTGTATAGAGGACTATGTGGGGCCCATTATTCTGAATGGAGGGCTATGTGGTGCCCATTATACTGTATGGAGGGCTATGTGGGGCCCATTATTCTGTATGGAGGACTATGTGGGGCCCATTATACTGTATGGAGGACTATGTGGGGCCCGTTATACTGTATAGAGGACTATGTGGGGCCCATTATTCTGAATGGAGGGCTATGTGGTGCCCATTATACTGTATGGAGGGCTATGTGGGGCCCATTATTCTGTATGGAGCACTATGTTGAGCCCATTATTCTGTATGGAGGGCTATGTGGTGCCCATAGTACTGTATGGAGGGCTATGTGGGGCCCATTATTCTGTATGAAGGACTATGTGGGGCCCATTATACTGTATTGAGGACTATGTGGGGCCCATTATAATGCATGGAGGACGGACTATGTGGTCCCATTATACTGTATGGAGGACTATGTGGGGCCCATTATACTGTATGGAAGACTATGTGGGGCCATTATACTGTATAGAAGACTATGTGGTCCCATTATACTGTATGGAGGACTATGTGGGGCCATTATACTGTATGGAGCACTATGTGGAGCCCATTATTCTGTATGGAGGACTATGTGGTGCCCATTATACTGTATAGAGGACTATGTGGGGCCCATTATTCTGTATGGAGGACTATGTGGGGCCCATTATTCCGTATGGAGGACTATGTGGGCCCATTATTCTTTATGGAGGACTATGTGGGGCCATTATTCTGTATGGAGGACTATGTGTTGCCCATTATACTGTATGGAGGACTATGTGGGGCCTATTATTCTCTATGGAGGACTATGTGGGGCCCATAATACTTTATGGAGGACTATGTCGGCCCATAATATTGTATGGAGGACTATGTGGGGCCTATTATTCTCTATGAAGGACTATGTGGGGCCCTTTATACTGTGTGGTGGACTATGTGGGGCCCATAATACTGTATGGAGGACTATGTGGGGCCCATTATTCTCTATGGAGGACTATGTGGGGCCCATTATTCTGTATGGAGCACTATGTGGGGCCCATTATACTGTATGGAGGACTATCTGGGGCCTATTATTCTCTATGGAGGACTATGTGGGGCCCTTTATACTCTACGGTGGACGATGTGGGGCCCATAATACTGTATGGAGGACTATGTGGGGCCCATTATTCTCTATGGAGGACTATGTGGGGCTCATTATTCTGTATGGAGGACTATGTGGGGCCCATTATTCTGTATGGAGGATTATGTGGGGTCAATTATCCTGTATGGAAGACTATGTGGGGCCATTATACTGTGTGGAGGACTGTGTGGGGCCATTATTCTGTATGGAGCACTATGTGGGGCCATTATTCCGTAAGGAGGACTGTGTGGGGCCATTATTCTTTATGGAGTACTATGTGGGGCCATTATTCTTTATGGAGTACTATGTGGGGCCATTATATTGTATGGAGGACTATGTGGGGCCATCATTCTGTATGGTGGACTATGTGAGGCCTATTATTCTGTACGGTGTAATATGTGGGGTCCATTATTCTGTATGGAGGACTATGTGGGGCCCATTATTCCGTATGGAGGACTATGTGGTGCCGATTATACTGTATGGAGTACTATGTGGTGCCCATTATACTGTGTGCCGGACTATGTGGGGCCCATTATTCTGCATGGAGGGCAATCTGGGACACATTATTCTGTATGGATGACTTTGTGGGACCCATTATTCTGTATGGAGGACTATCTGGGGCCCATTATTCTGCATGGAGGACTTTGTGGGGCCGATTATTCTGTTTGGAGGACTTTGTGGGTCCCATTATTCTGTATGGAGGACTATGTGGGGCATTATTCTGCATGGAGGACTATGTGGGGACCATTATTCTGTATGGAGGACTATGTGGGGCCCATTATTCTGCATGGAGCACTATGTGGGGCCAATTATTCTGCATGGAGCACTATGTGGGGCCCATTATTCTGCATGGAGGGCTATCTGGGGCACATTATTCTGTATGGATGACTTTGTGGGACCCATTATTCTGTATGGAGGACTATCTGGGGCCCATTATTCTGTATGGAGGACTTTGTGGGGCCGATTATTCTGTTTGGAGGACTTTGTGGGGCCCATTATTCTGTATGGAGGACTATGTGGGGCATTATTCTGTATGGAGGACTATGTGGGCCCATTATTCTGCATGAAGCACTATGTGGGGCCCATTATTCTGCATGGAGGACTATGTGGGACCCATTATTCATTATGGAGGACTTTGTGGTACCCAGTATACTGATTGGCTCGTGACTTTTTCCAAGTTTTTCATTTTGGCTCTCTGTATGTTTGATTAGAGAGTGGAAAGAGTAAATGTGAAATGATCCCCTGTTCTCTATAATATCCGGATTTTTCCTGTAGAAGGTTGTGTGATCGGCTCACCTGTAGTCAGATCGCTGCTCGGTCCCGGCTGACTCTTATTAGGGTCAGGGGTTTCTGGGGTCACATTTTGCTCATCTTCGGTGTCGCCTTCTGGTGTCTCCTGATTGATAGAATATATAGAATTAGCACGAGGAACCTTCCACTAAATCACCAAATCCACAAATCAGGAAGGACTGAACCTGCATTTACAGACACACCAACTGTAACTATACAGATCAGACGCCATCATGAGGACTTTTCTCAGATAAAATGGATTAAGATGAGGTAACATTGCAAAAACATTAATATGGATAATAGAGGGAGACAGAGGCGGAAATACAGACTTCCCACCACTGAGCTGTGACTACATCAGCAGAATACAGACTGCCATCAGCAGAGACAGGCGGCCATATTACCTCCTGTGCTTGCCAGGGGCTGACAGGGAGGCCGATAAGATCTAACACCAGATCTTCTGATATCTGACTGGTGATCTGGAGAAGATCAGAAAACAAGGACGTGTGATAGAGAAGATGATGGATCCTTACCGGGCGTTCCGATGAGCGGGCCGGACCTTCCAGTACACACAGGACTTTTTCGGCCAGTTCTTTAACAAAAGACAAATCTCTATATTGAGATCTTTTTTCAGCCTAAAAAGAAGAAAAGAAACACAAATGAAAAATCTCGAGATGAGAAAGATCACAATGAAGGCGGCCATTGTATCTGACATCTGCTCCTCTCTGCAGATACATTGACTACATATCTGGGGTCTTGTCCTGTTTTATATTGGAAGAAAGAAGAAGCTTCTATCCCACCGTTATTATCCATTATTGTGGAGAAGATTTGTGCGGAGCGTCCACCATTTACCTGCTGTGGAATGTCCTAATGTTCCATAGCGAGAAACTGCAAGTGCTCAGTCACTATGGAGCCAACAACGGCAGCCATGACCCTGTGTAGATTGTACACAGTGACTGTGAGCTCTGATGTCATAATGGCCGACCATCACTAGTGATGTCATCATGGAATCTTGTGATGGAATCTTATAGCGGCTGCTCTGCACAAATACATGCTGCCAAGCAATATTTAAAGTGTGTGGGGGCTCATGCTGTATATAGGGGGCTATGTGAGGGCTCAGCTATTTATAGCGGGCTATGTGAGGGCTCATGCTGTATATAGAGGGCTATGTGAGAGCTTGGCTGTATATAGAGGGCTATGTGAGGGCTCATACTCTAAATAGGATTCTGTGTGTGAGCTCATACTGTACATTGGTGCTATGTATGGGCTCTTACTGTATAAAGGGTGCTGTGTGTGGGCTCTTACTGTATATAGGGTATGTGTGTGGGCTCTTACTGTATGTAGGGGGATGCCAGCACACTTAATTCTGCTCAATAATAAGTGATACAGTTAATAATATAAAATATAATTAATATGTTAATATTGAGCAGAATTAATTTCAGCCTATTGGTTCGGCCTCCACAACAGTCACATTTCTCATGTGGCCCCTCAGTAATATTACTTTCCCACCCCTGCTCTATTATGTATAGCGCTCTGTTATGTGTAGTGCACCCGAGCACCTGCATGTTAATCGAATGACTTATCACATGATCTATCAAAGGCAATCTTGTGCCATGTCATGCGATACATCGGGTGCTGTGGCCCCACACCTCCTAAACTGCCCAGGGCCCTGGCTACTCTTAATCAGCCCCTGCTTCTATCCCACCATTATTATCCATTATTGAGAAGTTTTATGCGGAGCGTCCGCCACTTACCTGCTGTAGTAATGTCCTGATGTTCTGAGGTAAATCCGTCAGATACTCTGAGGTGAGATGACCTCGGTGGTATTTGGTCAGGCAGTCTCTTACGAGCTCCATCACCAGCCGGTGAGTGAAGCTGAGGACGCCATCGGGTGGTAGAAGCACAATCTCAGGGCGATTGGTGGTAAGAATCTCCCATAGAGCTTCTACTTGAAGATTGTCCAAAAGTAATTCAGCCATAGAAGCTGCAAGTGCGATCAGTCACTATATATAATAGCGAGAAACTGCAAGTGCGCTCAGTCACTATGGGATAGCGAGAAACTGCAAGTGCGATCAGTCACTATAGAATAGCGAGAAACTGCAAGTGCGCTCAGTCACTATGAAGCCAACAAAGGCAGCCGCGACCCTGTGTACATTGTATATATAGTGACTGTGAGCTGTGATGTCATAATGCCCGACCATGACCTGTGATGTCATCATGGAATCTTGTGATGGAATCTTCAAGGAGTGGCTCTACACACATACTTGCTGCCTAGCAATATGCTTTTTTGGCCGTACTGTTTTATTTCCAAATACAACACAACCAGGATAAGGGAATGTTCACACGTTGCGTTTTTGCAGCATTTTTTTCCACACCAAAAACCAGGTTGTACTCAGGAAAAACACTGCATACAATCCACACTTATTTGCTGTGTTTTTGCAGTGTTTATACTTGTGTTGTTTTTTTTTCATTCATTTGAATGGGTGAAAAATGCTGCAAAACCCCTGAAAGAATTAACATCCTGCAAATTTAAAATAAAAAAAGGAAAAAAACGCAGCATATGAATGAGACTTTAGAAATCTCATTCACTAAGCTGGTACTGTAAAACGCAATGTTTTAGCAGCAGAAAAATAACCCTGAAAAAAATGCCACTTGTGAACATTCCCCAAAGATATAATAGTCATATTATGGGAAATATTGTGTATATTTATTCCTCGCGTGTCTTTTTTTTACCAAATAACATTTACCTCATTGGTTGGAGACTTTACTATTAACAACTGTGACAAATATTGAAGAATTAATGATAAGTGACCCAAGTGATCAATCATTTACGTCATTAATGGTGATGAGCGAGCACTAAAATGCTCGGGTGCTCGTTGCTCGGGTCGAGCACATTGGAATACTCGGCTGCTCGACCCGAGTAACGAGCCCATTGTAAGTCTATAGGAAACTCGAGCATTTTTCAGGCGGCTCCCCGCGGCGGTCTACAGAGGGCCTAAAAATTGCACGATGGGAATAATGCTCAAATGACATGGTAACAGCATGGGGAAGACCCCTGGAAGCATCTATGACTCCCAGATCACTGCTGTCAACAACGTGGTCAGAGGTATTACGCCACTTTTACAGACTCACAATAAAACTTACAAAAACGAAACCAAAATGGATTTTCCTGGGAAATATGTTAAGGAACATCCTTTCCAGGGTAATGACTTGTATATAAGGCAAAATAAATAACCAAAAACAAAAATGCTCCTCCACACCTTGGGCTATGTTCACACGTAGCGTTTTTGATGCGTTTTTACACTTTTGCATTGCTTTTAACCAACACAAATGCATTCACCTGGGAATGTCATTTTAACATTTTACAACATTATCTGGCCATGTGGTGTGTGACACATCATCAGACACATGCATACAGTGCTGAAAAGACGTGGGAACAGCATGGGGAAGACCTCTGGAAGCATCTCTGACTCCCAGGTCACTGCCTAAAAGTGTGCCCATCATAAGAGATGCTTGGCGCATGCGAAGATGCCTCCCGCCATGCACCTGTCGTTGCAGACTTGCAACAATCACCGTCCACGTCCTTGTCCCACTGCAGCGTTCACTTGTCCCTTCTCCATTCCTTGGAATGCAAGCGCAAGTATGCAGGTAGCCACCCACCTACCCACCCACAGGCTGCAATACTATACTGCCAAATTTTTGACAGCTGCTTGCACTTGAAATGTAGCCTTTTAGGCTCGTGGAGGCGGAAGTTTTTCATAACCTCATGCCGGCAGCGGCTGGGTGTCCATACTCGGTCCCCAGCCGCCAATATATTTCCCAGTATCGCCTCTGCCTTCCACAAGCACGGGTCCCACAACATTACCCGTGCCCCCCCAGTGCACTTACTGGGAACGACCGCCTAACCAAACACATGTGGACAGGTGAATGTGGCCAGGGACGGTACGGAGCCAGTCCGCAACTTTTTTTTGCTGACAGTTGTATTTAGCTCGGTGAAAGGACTGGCATAGAGGGAAACCGTATCTACCCTGGGTGTCATTTCTCCCAGGAAGTCCTGTAATTGAGCTTGTTGCAGAAGCAATGGCAGCCCGTCCAACATCAACTCGCACTTGTCGGTGGTGCTTTGACACACACACATCTTTCTTTGCGCATTTAATTTCTTGAATACAGAGTTGGACAATGGCCTGATCTGTAATGCATTTTGAGAAATAACATGCATAAGCATGGCCGATCAACATTAAAAAAGCAGCCACAGAGTGTCCGGAAACCTTCCCCCACACTTTTATTAGCCAGGGCTGCTTTTCGGCAGGGTTGGACGGGCCCACCAGAGAGGGAAACCGTATCTACCCCGGCTGTCAGTTCTCCGTCACCAGGTTCCGCCCATTGTCACACACGACCATGCCTGGCTGTATGTTCAGCGGTGAGAGCCACAGATCAGGCTGCTGTGTTACAGCTTTCAACAACGCTGCAGCGCTGGGCGGTTTGTCACCTAAGCATTAAGCATGTTATCTTCAGCACAGCCTGTTGCCGCTTGGCCAAGGCAGTGCTGCAGTTCTGTCAGCTTGTGACTGATGTGGTCATTACTGCTGGTACTTTTCTGTGGGAATTTGCTTGCCTCCTACCAGCCTGGTATATTTCCAGTAAACTATGGTACGACGCCATGGTATTAGCACTGCCCCAGTACCAGTAGCGAAGCCTTCCCCAATTTCCTTCTCAGGAATTTTATTTGGTAGACTGAGTGGCTGCCCAAATACATTTTCTCACAAAGGAGCTGAAGATAGCGTGGCAGTAGGTGCAAGTTTCTCCAGCCTGTTAGATATTAGAGGGTGAATGGCAGCATTGGATCAGTGGTTAGCACTGAAGACTTGTAGCGCTGGGATCCTGGGTTCAAATCCCAGCAAAGTCAACATCTGCAAGGACTTTGTATGTTCTCCCCGTGTTTGCGTGTGTTTCCTCCTCAGTAAAAAAGCAGCCATAGAGTGTCCGGGAACCTTCCCATACACTTTTCTTAGGACTGCTTTTCGGCAGGGTTGGACGGTCCCAGCAGAGAATCCTCTGGTGTGCCTTGGCTTCTACCTCAGGAGAGTTCATGATAGCGCTAACTTTGCAGCTGCTATGGGGCTCTTGAGCAGGTGAGAAAGGTCAGAATCAAATCCTCTGGTGGGCGCAATGTTTTTCAATCTGAAACAGCTTATCAGTGGGAGTTGTATTTCACCACAGCCATATTCTTTAGCTCGGTGAAAGGACTGGCATAGAGGGAAACCGTATCTACCCCGGCTGTCAGTTCTCCGTCACCAGATTCCACCCATTGTCACACACGACCATGCCTGGCTGTATGTTCAGCGGTGAGAGCCACAGATCAGGCTGCTGTGTTACAGCTTTCAACAACTCTGCAGAGCTGGGCGGTTTGTCACCTAAGCATTAAGCATGTTATCTTCAGCACAGCCTGTTGCCGTTTGGCCAAGGCAGTGCTGCAGTGCTGTCAGCTTGTGACTGATGTGGTCATTTCGGAGATGGAGGAGGAGGTGCAGGAGCTGAACAATGTGATTACATTGAGGTTAAATTGGTGACGCTGCTTTTTATACTAAAGAAATATCCTATTGTTTTGTTTACGTTATTTTTTAAGACAAATGCATTCACTGGGAAATGTCATTTTAACATTTTACAACCTTATCTGGCAATGTGGTGTGTGACACATCATCAGACACATCCTGTTTTATTTATGATGGAGGGACTCTGAAAGTCATAAAGCCTATTTTTATAGGGACATCAGATGGCCCTCACTATTCTTAAAAGGTCAGCAGTCTGCCCTAGCTATTGTTAGACAGCCATCAGCCGGTTATGCTTTGTTGTTCCTATTATTAACAAGTGGGTCTCCTATACTGTTATTGCGTATCCAGTGACTGCAAGGGCTGCCAAAAATTTGGACACAACCCAATACCCCTTTGAAGAGACATAGAGGAGGGTCTCAGTAAAAGAAATGTTCCCATTATAAAGGTGCAGGTCTCCTATAGTGGTAATGCCCATGCTGTGACTGCAAGGGCTGACCAATTTTAGGAAAAAGCCCACTAAGAATTTAAAGACACACAGAGCAGGGCCACAGTAACAAGGTACGACATGTTCCCATTAGAAAGGAGAGGGTCTGCTATACAGTTATAGGGTATGCAGTGAGTCCAACGGCTGAAAAATTTTAAGAAATACCCCACAAAGAATTTAAAGACACACAGAGCAGGGCCACAGTAACAAGGTACGAAATGTTCCCATTAGAAAGGAGAGGGTCTGCTATAAAGTTGTAGGGTATGCAGTGAGTCCAACGGCTGACCAATTTTAGGAAAAACCCCACTAAGAATTTAAAGACACACAGAGCAGGGCCACAGTAACAAGGTACGACATGATCCCATTAGAAAGGAGAGGGTTTGCTATACAGTTATAGGGTATGCAGTGAGTCCAACGGCTGACCAGTTTTAGGAAAAACCCCACTAAAAATTTAAAGACACACGGAGCAGGGCCACAGTAACAAGGTACGACATGTTCCCATTAGAAAGGAGAGGGTCTGCTATACAGTTATAAGGTATGCAGTGAGTCCAACGGCTGACCAATTTTAGGAAAAACCCCACTAAGAATTTAAAGACACACAGAGCAGGGCCACAATAATGACAATTTCCCATTAGAAAGGAGAGAGTCTCCCATAGTGTTGGCCTATGCAGTGAATGCAAGAGCTGCCAAAAATTTGGAGGCACTTCAATGCCCCTTGGAAGAGACGTGGAGGAGGGCCTCATAAAAAATGTTCCCATTAGAAAGCAGCGGGCCTCCATACTTGTAATGCCCATGCACTAAGTGTATGGGCTGACAAACATTTACCCCTGGGGGGTATACATGAACATACTGTATAAAAAAAATTTTTTACGGGCATCATAAACACCCTTTAAAAAAATTATGTGGGTGTTGCATCACGGACCACGGTCACCCTGGTGATATGGTGGTGGAGGATGAAGAGAAGGAGGAGGACAAGAGCAAATAGCCAAAATCAGTAAGTGTATACCCATGTGTGGGTGTAAAAAGGTGCATGGGAATACATCTCCCAAGAAAAGACACTGGATTGGAGTTTATGTTACGCTGCTATCATTTGGTGGTGATGAGAAGTCTGGCCCAATCCACCCCTTGTTCATTTTTATAAGAGTCAGCCTGTCAGCATTTTCAGTTGACAGGCAGATGCGCTTATCAGTTATAATTCCACCAGCGGCACTAAAAACCCGCTCTGATAAAATGCTGGCGACAGGGCAGGCCAGGCCAGGACCTCCAAGTCATAGAGAGCCAGTTCATTCCACGTATCCAGCTTGGATGCCCAATAATTATAAGGCACAGAGGAATCACGGAGGACGTTGGTACGGTCGGCAAGGTACTCCCTCAGCATCTTCCCAAACTTTGCACTCCTTGTGATAGTACCCCGCACTTCAGGGCCTGTGCGATGGGAGGGTCTGAGAAAACTCTCCCAGAACTTTGACAGTGTTCCGCTGCCTCTGCTGGATTGAAGTTGTGTCTCTCTCGCCTGTACTCCTTGGTTGTCCAACAAAGTGTGCCCTCTGCCCCCAGCGTTTTCAGATGGGAATTTTCTTAATAGTTCCGCAACAAGGGCCTTCTGGTACTGCCCCATTTTTGTACACCTGTCTGCCTCAGGAATAACAGATATAAAGTTCTCCTTGTAGCGTGGGTCTAGAAGTGTCACCAACCAGTAATTTTGAGAACGCGAGGGTCATGGGAAAGGCAGCGTAACATAAACTCAGCCATGCGTGCCAGACTACTAACAGGCAAGACTTCAGTGTCCTCACCAAGAGGATGACTGACCATGCTCTCCTCCTCCTCCTCTCTGTCCTCTGGCCATCCACGCTGAACAGACGGTATGACAGCTGTGCAGGTAGTACCATCTATAGTGCATGAAACTAGCTCCTGTCCTTCCTACTCCTCTTCCTCATTGTCACCCAATCTACGTTGGGATGAGATGAGGCTGGGCTGTGTGTAATCACCCTGTATGGTTCCTTGCTCCATCTCATCATGCTCTGCCTGCAATGCATCCTCTTTGATTGTGAGCAGAGAGCGTTTCAGAAGACAGAGAAGTGGGATGGTGACGCTAATTGTGATGTCATCGTCGCTCACCATCTTGGTGGAGTCCTCAAAGTTTTGGAGGATGGTACATATGTCTGACATCCATGTCCACTCCTGAGGTCTTATGTGTGGAGTCTGAACTGAATACCGACGGCCTTGTTGATGCTGGTAGTCAACAACTGCCCTCTTCTGCTCACAATTCCTTCCCAACATCTGCAGTGTAGAGTTCCAACGCGTGGGGACATCACACAGCAGTCTGTGAGCCGGTAGCTGCAAACGTTGCTGAAGCACTGCAAGGGCGGCGGAAGCTGTAGCTGACTTTCTAAAATGGGCACACTGGTGGCGTACTTTAACAAGCAGATCTGGCAGCTCCTGGTAGGATTTGAGAAACCGCTGAACCACGAGGTTAAGCACATGGGCCAGGCATGGTACGTGTGTGAGCTCGCCTCGCCTCAGAGCCGCCACCAGGTTCCGGCCATTGTCACACATGACCATGCCTGGCTGAAGATTCAGCGGTGTGAGCCACAGATCTGCCTGCTCTTTCAGAGCTGTCCACAACTCTTCAGCATTGTGGGTCTTTTCACCCAAGCATATTAGCTTCAGCACAGCCTGTTGCAGCTTGGCCGAGGCAGTGCTGCAGTGCTTCCAGCTTGTGACTGATGTGGTCATTTCGGAGATGGAGGCTGAAGAGGAGGAGGAGGCTAAGGAGGATGAGGTGCAGAAGCTGTAGACCGTGGGGGCAACGCTGATTGACCTAGGGCCCGCAATCCTTGGCGTCGGTAGGACGTGTTCCGTCCCAAGGTCCGACTGGGTCCTGGCTTCCACTATGTTAACCCAGTGTGCCACCAGCGAGATGTACCATCCCTGCCCACAAGCACTTGTGGATGATATGCATCTCCTGCTTTAACAGACACAAGAGAGGACAAATCTTGCCAAGTAGCTGAGTATGTCTTCTGAATAGCCAAAACTGCACAGTAGAAAGGCATGGGTTGTTTCTCTGGGTCTGGCAATTGGTTGCAGAGTGTCATGGCTTGAGTCGGTGTGAATTTTACATACATGATAGGTTCTGGTTTGCCAAGAGCAGGTGGTGGTATGATAGGCTTAAGGGTTAAATTAGATGGTGGTCTAGGTAGGCTTGGCAGCAACTTTTCTTCATCCACATCATTTTTAATTGGTACTGGTGTGATGGGAGTCACATGTGTTTGACAAGCATCTTTCATTGCCCTTGCAGTGTCAGTCTGTTTACTGACTAGACATATCTCGGTTAGATGGCAAGAAGGCTTAGAGGCCTCTTCTATCACTGTCTGTACTAGCTCCCTTGCACATGCTCTGACTGGGTATCCAAAGATACCGGAGCTAATTAAAGGAAGTGCTATAGTCTTAATGCCAGCAGTCTTGTTTGCAATGTCTAATGCTGCGTGTACAGTCTGGCACAAGAGCCGTGCACTATTATCTGGATAGGAAGGGTCATAGATGGGCCCCACTGCATGAATAATAGTGTTACAGGGTAAATCGCCTGATTCGGTAACTGTGACCATTGCTGGCTGGAAAGGACCATGTCGTCATACAATATTATCACTTTCCCTTTGAATACTGTCTCCCCCTGCCATGACAATATCTCTAGCCAGGCCACCCCTGTGCTGCAGGTGGCTATTGGTAGCATTCACTATAGCATCCACCCGCTGAGTGACCATGTTCCCTACACCCACAGAGATTAGTACCCCAGCCCCTGTCTGACACTGGGCAATCATTTTCTCAAAAATAGGATCCCAGTCCTCTGGGGGGCCCGACACAAAGCTGCCATTATCCACATGTTGATATGATGGGGCAACAGATGGAGCCCCTTCACCCGAATGAGGGACAGGTGATGTAAGAGCTGGGAACATTGGTGTCGGAGGTGGGGAAGATGCTGAGGTAGATTGCTGAGGTGGGGTGTAATATTGTCCTTGCATAGTCACAACCGGATATATAGAAACTGGTGGAGAAACTAATTGGGCATTAGGCTTTGGAATATCTGTCGTCTCATTGTTATCAGGCCTTCCGGGTGGAGTAAGATGGCCGCCACAGAAAGTACCTGTGGGTGGGACTTCCTTTGAGTCATGCATTCCAAAGGTGGGAGGGCACCTGGGTGGTGTGTCTGTCCAAGAGCAGTCAAGAGAAGGCGCTGTGGCTACAAAGTCACTGGGGAGGGGGGATGGTCTATGAACTCCACAATGTAAACCATTGTCCCCAGAGTCTAAAGTTTGCACATCACTCCTAGAACATGTCCACCCCCTGAGGCCATTATAAGGTGGTGGCTCAACAGTTTTCAAAGCAACATTAAAAACATGGTTCTTAACATACATGTAATATACATCATCATTATCATCTGTTCTCTCTTCCTCTTCCCATCCCTCTTTTGCTATGTCATTTGCCATAGCCACAGATAATAAACCTGTTTCCTCTAGTTTACCCTTTTTTTTTTTTTTTTTTCTTTAAAGCTATTTTCCACAGCCCCCGCTGAAGTCTTCCCCTCCTATTCATTCCTACAATGTCCATTAACTGTTTAACCCTAGCAACATACTTAACCCCTTCCCTGTCAGCTACCAGTGTTTGAGCCGTATAGCTGTTATTCGACACCAACTTTCTTTGTGAACAGTCTCAAGAATTTATGCATGGCTGACGAACGTTGACACAATACAAACAGAAAGACGGACCAGACAAAGTGAATTCTTGTGTCAGTATGACTCAATGAAACAGAATAATCTCCTTATTAATAACCGCAGATACTAGCTGGCCAGCCTAGCTTCTGTTTCCTACCCTCGTGCGTTCTATCTTCCAAGAACAGGATGTTTTTTTAGGGAGCGATACAGAACTGCAAAACTTTCTTTTTTTTTTTTAAACCTTCCTCACATCATCCCCCCTACGTTCTCTCAAGAACAGGAGGTATATGGAAATGCAATGTGGGATTCCATCCAGGAGAATACTCCGTTCACAAGTCACACACGACAGCTCATCCACTAAGTCAGTCTCAAACACAAACAAATTAGAATAAGCAAAGGTTACAGTGGATTGGAATGTGAGTGGGTTTCGATAACACCAGCAGGGTCACCCCTATCCCCACTTAAGGATTACCACAACAGACCGACTCGTGCCCTCTGCTAATCTATGAACGACTGGAAACACAAGCAAGTCTGTAATTACAGTGTAATTAACTAGAGTTACCGTGTAAGGGGGGTGATCAGGCCCATCCAGTCATCCACGATCCACAGCTGGACACCTTCATTCGGTCTGCCCTGGTGTGGTGCCCGTGTGGTGCCCCAGTTGGGCGCCAATTGTGGAAGTGAGGTTCAAAGGACCCCAACCCTTTGCTTATCCCTTGCCAAATTAAATTATTCAAGTGTATACGTGAAGCTTTGATATCGGACAGACAGAGTCAGATACTGAACTTCTCTTGAAGAGAAATGGCGCAGGAAAGATGTGTTTATTATTCCAGCATAACATATATATGTTCAGTATGGAGGAAAGTCCCAATAGGGTGTTGCCCTGAGGCAATTGAGCAATCACAGTGGTCTCTGGCCCATGGTATAGATAAGTCTCATTATCTTGTCCTATGGGGTTAAATGTTTCCTCCCCAGATATTCTCCTCATTCCTCAGGATATTCTCTTGGGAGGTGTCATGTTGAATCCTTTGTCTCGTCTCCTTCTTGTAAACAATTTGAAAGTCCACCTCTATAACCAGCTCCAACTAATCCTTTCAGGATATTTATATAGTGACACACGAGTACAGATATCTGATATATATATATATCAAGGTTTTCATAATATATATTAAAGTGAGGGTATATATGACTAAATGATATCCAATATAACAGATATATGCAAAACAAGATTCATAACATATAACAGAATATAAGTATAGATATTTAGTATACATCAGAGTTTCATATAATGTTTTTTAGTAGATTTTAGAATCTTATCTTTAACACACTTATCCACGTCTCCGTGGTTAGGTGGACTTTACCGGTAACTGCATTGTTGAGAGCACGGCTAATGTTTTGGGACACGTGCTTGTGTAATGCGGGGACGGCACACCGGGAGAAATAGTGGTGGCTGGGGACCGAGTACCGAGGGTCGGCTGCCGCCATCAGGATGCGGAATGCTTCCGCCTCCACGAGCCTAAAAGGCAACATTTCGAGCACAAGCAGTCGTGAAATGTGAGAATTTAGCAGTGTGGCCTGTGGGGCGTTGGCTGCATTTTCGCGCTTGCATTCCAAGGACTGGGGTATGGACAACTGAACGCTGCGCTGGGACAAGGACATGGACTTGCTTCCTGATGCTGCTACTTGAGAGTGTGCAACGACAGGTGCAGGGCAGGAGGCATCTTCACATGCACTATGGACAGGGGATTGGCTTGCATGCACAACAGCGGAAGAAGCAATGGTGCCACCCGCAGACACTGTTCCTGGACCCTGGGGTTCGGCCCACAAAGTCGGGTGCTTTGCTGCCATGTGCCTGATCATGCTGGTGGCGGTCAGGCTGGTCGTTTTGCCACAACTGCTGATGCTGGCCTGGCAGGTGGTGCAAATGGCCTTTTTGGGGTTATCGGCAGAGTCTTTAAAAAACAACCAGACTCGGGAAGACCTAACAGTTGTACTGGCAACTTCCTTCGTGTTGGTGTTACGGGGAACGGTAGCCTGCCTTCTGTCTGCGGCCACCACACTGCTTCTTCCTGCCTGTTGGGGTGCTCTGCCTCCCTCCCCCTGTGTGCTGCTGTGCTCTCTCTGAATGTCCTCCTGCCAGGTTGGGTCAGTTACTATATCATCCACCACCTCGTCTTCCACTTCCGCACCCTGGTCCTCCTCCTGACTTTCTGGCAATTGTGTCTCATCATCGTCCATCTCTTGTGACACTTTCCCACCGTCGCCTTGGTGTGACCGTGGCTGCTCAAATACTGTATTTGGGCATCGCTACACGCGATCTCCTCTTGCCCCGCTTCAAATGGACAGGGCGAGAGGCCCGAATCTATAAATGGAAAAGTGAACAGCTCTTCAGAGTGTCCAAGTGTGGGATCAGTTGTCTCTGGGTACTCAGCATGGTGGGAGGAAGGAGGATCAGGGTGAGGAATATGCTGTCCAGACTCACGGCTACTGAGACTTGACCGTGTGGAAGACAGGGTGGTGGTGGTGGTGGCTAAGTGACTGGAAGCATTATCCGCTATCCAACCAACAACCTTTTGACACTGCTCTGGGTTCAATAGTGGTGTGCTGCGGTCCCCTAGTAATTGGGACAGGAAGGTCAGGCGAGAAGATGTGGGTGTTTGTTGTGGCACAATTTTGGCTTGCCCACGGCCTTGTCCTCGGCCTCTGCATGCACCATTACCATCACGTCCAGTTCCCCGTCCCTTGCCACGTGCCTTGCCCATTTTAAATGGAGGACAGTATCTTCCATGCTCACTACAAATGACTGAGTTTGGACTGAACTTATATGTGATCCGTGTGATGGAGAAAACAAAGTTTTAAATACCTGGCCTGTAGGTAAGTAGTTTGAACAGCAAACTGCTGTGAATTGCTTCACTGACACACTAAAGGAAATTTTTAATGGAGGCCAGAAATGGCAGTATTTTCTGACAACGTATATGTGATCCGTTTGACGGAGAAAACACAGTTTTTAATAGCCGAATTTCTAGAGCTCTAATATGGAAAGGACCTGGCTGTATTCTGCCGTGCCAACAAGCAAAAAAAACCCCGTGTTCTCTGGATTGCTTTTTAAGCAAATAATGAGGATTAAGATCCAAAGAAAAGTATTCCTGGCCCCTGAGACCTGGGCCTTTGTATAGAAATATCTAACAGCATCAGAAGGCAGAAATGGAATGGAGACTCTTGTGCTATATGTACTGCAGTCTGCTATATACACCGTCTGCCTATACACCCTGCCTGCCTGATATCTCTGCAGATGAATTAGTCCTCAGAAGGACTGTTTGTTAAGACGGATATGTGTAATGTACGGTTTTTCTCCCTACACTACCTAATACACAATCAAATCTCTCCCTATCGCAGCAGCAGCTCTCCCTACACTGCCTGATTCCGAAGGGACTGTGACGAACATGGTGGCGCCAGGTCTGATATAGACCTGATGACACTGTGCGACCAGCCAATCACTGTAATGCCCACAACCAACATGGCTACTGCATTACAGTGCATGGCAGGCAATCCCTGCATGTTCATTGGCTCTCTAAAGAGCGCCAAACATGCAGGGAGGGGACCCGAGTTCCCCCCCGAGCAACCCGAAAATACTCGGCGAGCACTGAGCATCTCGAGCAGTGAGATGCTCGGGCGAGCACCGAGCAGTAGCGAGCATGCTCGCTCATCACTATTTACTACCTTATTTGGCCATGTGGTGTGTGACACATCATCAGACACATGCATACATTGCTGAAAAGACATGGGAACAGCATGGGGAAGACCCCTGGAAGCATCTCTGACTTCCAGGTCACTGCCTAACACTGTGGTCATCAGACTTGATCCTATATTACTGCGGTAATAATACAGACATTTTTGTCAACGTGACAAATATTAAACTCCATTTAAAATGGGCAAGATGTGTGGCAAGGGACGGGGAAGTGGATGATATGGTGATTGTGCACGCAGAGGCCGAGGCCGTGGGCAAGATGAAACTGTGCCTGCTGAGGGAGCACAACAAACACCCTCATCATGTCGAACTACCTTCCTGTCCCAATTTCTAGGGGGCCGCGGAACACCACTATTGAAGCCAGAGCTGTGAGAAAAGGTTTTTGGTTGGATAGCAGATAATGCTTCCAGTCACTTTGCCACCACCACCCTGTCTTCCACATTTTTGTTCAAGATTATTGTAATTGTTTTTGCAATGTATACCCCTTTTTCACATCTAAAGCGCCATGGAATAAATGGCGAAAAAGTAACAATAATAATGTGGTCCAGTCTCATTAGCCGTGAGTCTGGACCACATTATTATTGTTACTTTTTCGCCATTTATTCCATGGCGCTTTAGATGTGAAAAAGGGGTATACATTGCAAAAACAATTACAATAATCTTGAACAAAAATGTGACAGTGACTGGTACAGGAGAGGAGAGGACCCTGCCAGCGAGGGCTCATAGTTTACAAGGGATGGATGAGGATACAGTAGGTGAGGACACAGCTGATCGTGCAACGGTGTGGTGGAGCGAGGGTTCCTGCAGGTTGTACGCTTGTCGGAAGAGGTGGGTGTTCAGCTTCCTTTTAAAAGTTTCAACAGTAGGTGAGAGTCAGAAATGGTGGGGTAGAGAGTTCCAGAGTTGGGGGGATGCACGGGAGAAATCTTGTATGCTATTGTGGGAAGAGGAGATAAGAGGGTAGAGAAGGTGATCTTGTGAGGATCGGAGGTTGCGTGCAGGTAAGTACTGGGAGACTAGGTCACAGATGTATGGAGGAGAAAGGTTGTGAATGGCTTTGCATGCCAAGGTTAGGGTTTTGAACTGGAGACAGTGAAGGGATTGACAGAGAGGAGAGGCCAGGGAATAGCGGGGGGATAGGTGGATTAGTCTGGCAACAGAGTTTAGGATATATTGGAGAAATGCGAGAGTGTTAGAAGGGAGGCCACAGAGCAGGAGGTTGCAGTCATCGAGACGGGAGATGATGAGGGCGTGCACTAGTGTTTTTGTAGATTCGTGGTTGAGGAATGTGCGGATCCAGTAGATTTTTTTACTTAAGTCGGCATCTTCCTCACCCTCTTTCCTCCCACCATTCCGAGTGCCCTGAGACAACTGATCCCATACTTGGACTCTCCGAAGAGCTGTTTTGTTCATATTTCCATTTATAGATTCTGGCCTCTCGCTCGGTCCGCACGGAAGTGGAAAGAGCTTGGATATGTGGTTTGAAGGAGAGATTAGAGTCCAGGGTTACCCCAAGAGCTGTTCACTTTTCCATTGATAGATTCGGGCCCCTCGGACGGCCAGTTTCAAGCAGGGCAACAGAAGATCGCATGTAGCGATTTGAGCAGCATTGGTCACCCGAAGGTGACTGTGGGAAACTGCAATTACTGTTGAAAAGATGGTTGATGATGAGACACAATGGACAGAAAGTCAGGAGGAGGACCAGGGTGCGGAAGTGGAAGACGAAGCGGTGGACAATGAAGTCACTGATCCGACCTGGCAAGGGGACATGCAGAGCGAGGACAGCAGCATACAGGGGGAGGGAGGCGTAGCACCACAATAGGCAGGAACAAGCAGTGTGGTGGCCACAGACACAAGGCGGGCAACTGCTCCGCGGAACACCAACATGACGGAAGTTGCCAGTTCAACTGTTAGGTCTTTCCAAGTCTGGTTCTTTTTTAAAGACTGTTTAGATAACCCCAAAAACGCCATTTGCAACATCTGCCAGGCCACCATCAGCAAGAGCACCAAAACTACCAGCCTGACCACCACCAGCATGCTCAGGCGCATGACAGCAAAGGACCTGACTAGCTGGGCCGAATGCCAAGGTCCAGAAACAGTGTCTGTGGGTGACACCACTGCCTCTTCCGCTGTTGTGCGTGCACTCCAATCCTTTTCCATGGTGCATGTGAAGATGCCTCCCACCCTGTACCTGTCATTGCAGACTTGCAACCATCACCGTCTACGTCTTGTCCCTTTGCAGCGTTCAGTTGTCCCTACCCCAGTCCCTGGAATGCAAGCGCAAGTATATAGCCAGTCGCTCACCCACCCACCCACAGGCTGCAATACTATACTGCCAAATTTTTGACAGCTGCTTGTGACTCGCCCCCTGAGCCGTGGGACACTCGGATCCGGGCAATTAGGGAAACGGTGGGAGTAGTAGTGGCAACCCGGTTCCGTGGCTCCGGGTGGTCAGGCCAGTGGTAGTCCGTTATGTGCTGATGTTTATGTCCGACTACGCCACCCGTGGATTGCGGTTATTAGGAACCGCCGCTGCATGCAGACCGCTGGGGCTGATGAGGTGTGCAGCTAGGGTAGTGTGACTCCCCACGGGAAGAGTGCGGCCCCAGGGCAGTATAGTGGATGGTGGGAGTGATGGTAGTGAGAGTCCCAGTGCTGATAGTGCTGGAGGAGCAAGGAGCACACAGACAACAGGTTGCAGTCCAGGGTCTTTACTAAAACAGGTAAACTGACCCACAAACAGTCCCAGCTAGGAGGGGACCTGGATGTCTGAGAGCAACGGGGAAATTGGCCCTGGTCAGGGTGAGGGTGTAGGCCTACCGTGCTTTCTGCGCTCCTTCTGGCTATCTCCTCGTTATAGGGTAACTGCCCACGTTTCCGAGCTTTCCGTGTATTCTCGCCTGTATGGCCTGCGACGTGGGTTCCTTTCTGCTCCCAGCCTTGTACGGCTTTACTGGTCCCTTCGGTTGTGGCAGGGCCTCCAGGCTTCTTAGGCCAAGGAATATACAGTCCCCTGCGGACTGGTTATCTGCTGGAGGATGTAGAATCCTCCCAGCCTCAGACACCAAAGTCTGGTAAATTAAGTCCTTTATCTGCCAGGACAGGCTCTCTTCGCCTCTTGTCTCTGGCTTGTGGCTCTCGTCCTGCCACACTTCCTCTTAGGTGCAATACAACTGTCTGTCCCTGCTCTGCTCTGGGACACGTCTCATTGCTGAGACAGGCCATCAAGTTCTCCCTAACCCTGCCCCCAGCACCAGCTTTTCTGGGGCAGCCTGCTCCCCCTACTGGCCTGAGACAGGAGGCATTGCATGCTAATGTTCCCCTGACTAGAGAACCTCCCCCTTGCTCTCAGACACAGCTTTATTTACACTTGTGGCATCCAGGCCAGGGTGACACATTCCCCCCTAGTGAAATTTAGTACTCCGGGACTAAACAATAAACAAAGACAATATTCATAACAATAAAACATTAATAGACAGACGACGCACAAATTGAGTTCTTAAGGTCACAGTGTGGTCTGTGACCGGGTGTCCATATCACCAGCACAACGGGGAGCCTTAACCAGGTGGGAGTCTGTCCTACCCCAAGTCCTTCACAGTCTTAGTTCATTCCTGGGTTAGGCTCCGAACGCAGTCCATACAAGGTCCCGGTTATAAAAAGTCCATAACCTTTGAGTCCTTACGGTAGCTGCAAGAAACTGAAACACAGAATTACCAAACAAGCATGTAACTTGGCAAACAATTCAACATTTGGCAACAGGGTCATTTACAATTTTAGCGCGCTCTATATTCTCCAGCGAGCGGGTATCTGCCCCTTTGTGCTCCTGGTTGACCTACGTAGCCCACTGTCTGGTGGTGGACCAACCTGGCTTTCCCCACTAGCGTTAGGGGTACAGCTACCAGCTGGGTGTACAGGTAGGGCAGGCAGCTATCTGCGAGTCCTTTGGCTTACCGCAGGCATGGCAGGCTCACTGTCAGCAGAGGGTTGACTCTCCTGGGCTGCTGGTACAGGCTCTTCTGCCCTGGAACTGCTTGCTCCTCTTCACCTTCCGGCTCTGGTGTTGGTTGTTGCTGTGCCGGTTGCAGGAAATGCAGGACGGGTACCACTATGGCATCATTTATGCGAGTCCAGGACTGAGGGAACTCTCCGAGAACGGTGCTGATCATTTCTTCCTTGTCCTCTGCGGGTTCAAGGTCACTCTGATCCTCTTCTGCACTACGGAGTTGCTCGGGGCACCTTTTGAGGTGGTCTCTGGAGACGACACTAGTGGTTTCTCCTCCGTCCTTGGTGATTACGCACACCTTTGGGTTGTCGTGGTCAGACTGCAGTACGGTGTAGGGTTCCCTTTCCCACTGGTCGTCCAACTTATGTAGCCTTCTTTTTCGCTTTAGGACTTGCTCACCAGGTTCTAGGGGACCAGCAGGGGCGTGTTGATTGAAGAGTTTTTCTTGCCTCTCTCTCACCTGGGCCAGGCTCTTCTCCACACTCTCCTGTACCTTCTTGTACTGCAGTTGCCTTTCCGTATCCCAGTCCGCATCCGGGGAGGTGTCCTCAGGTATTAGGACTCCCATCTCCAGGTCTACGGGCAGCTTACCTGGTCTAGCTCGCATCAGGTAAGCCGGGGTGCAGTTTGTAGCATTCACCGGGATATTGTTGTATAGGTCTATTAGGTCCGGCAGTTTTTCTGGCCACAGGCTGCGTTCCTCCAGGGGCAACGTCTTCAGGAGATCAATGACCATATTGTTCATCTTCTCACACATCCCGTTGGTTTGTGGATGGTAAGGCGTTGTCCGAATCTTCTTACAGCCATAGAGGTTGCAGAACTCCTGGAAGATTTCAGCCTCGAACGCTGGACCCTGGTCTGTCAGGACCTGTTCCGGATACCCGTGTGGATGGCAGAAATATTGCTGGAAGGCTCTGGCCGCTGTTTGGGCTGTCAAGTCCTTTACCGGGACCACCACTAGAAAACGGGAATAGTGGTCCACGATTGTCAGGGCATAGATGTATCCAGACCGGCTTGGAGCCAATTTGACGTGGTCCAGAGCTACCAGCTCAAGAGGCTGCGTGGTGACGATGGGCCTCAAGGGTGTCTTCTGGCTGGTGCGGTCCTTCCTCCTCAGGTGACAAGGGCCACAATCTCTGCACCACTTTTCTACAGCTCCTCTCATGCCGACCCAAAAGAACCTTCCTCTTAGCAGGAACTCCAATTTCTTCCATCCGAAGTGTCCCGCTCTGTCATGGTAAGCCCCCAGGACCATGGCTGCATCCCGTCTTGGGACCACGACTTGCCAGGGCAGCTCGTGCGTCCGGTGGTTAACAATCCTTCTGCACAACTTGCCTTCGTAGAGGAACAGCTTGCTCTTCTCCTTCCATAGCTGCTTGGCTTCCTCTGGGGCATCTGGATCTAAGCGGGCGTCTTCCCGGGTCAGCAGATCTTTCACCAGGCGGACTGCAGGGTCACTATCTTGGGTCTCGGCCCAGCTGTGGTGAGGTAGGGGATTGATTATCACAGTGGTTAGATCCTCCTCCTTCACGCGGTGAGAGTATTGAGCGGCTCCATACCGGTGAAACGCGGGGAGTTCTACCTCCTCCAGCTCTTCTGGGTCTTCGTCACCTTCAGGTAAGTGAGGCATCCTTGATAGGGCGTCCGCGTTGGCATTGGTTTTGCCTGCCCGGTACTTGATCACGAAGTCATAGTTTGAGAGACGGGCCATCCACCGCTGTTCTAGGGCACCCAGTCTTGCATTGTCCAGGTGTGTCAACGGGTTGTTGTCCGTGTACACGGTGAACTTCGCGGAGGCCAGGTAATGCTTGAAGCGTTCCGTCACGGCCCATACCACCGCCAAGAATTCTAGCTTGAAGGAGCTGTAATTCTCCGGGTTCCTCTCGGTGGGCCTCAGCTTCCGGCTGGCGTACGCGATCACCCTTTCTCTGCCCTGTTGGTTTTGGGACAGTACAGCTCCCAGTCCCACATTACTGGCATCTGTGTGGAGAATGAAAGGCTGGCCATAATCAGGGTAGGCCAAGATCTCGTCCCCTGTGAGGGCCATCTTTAGCTGGCGGAAGGACTCCTCTTCCAGTTTATCCCACTTGAAGGGCGGCTTTTGGCTCCTGGACTTAGACTGTCCGATCAGGAGGTCCTGCATAGGAGCTGCCATCTTGGTGAACCCGGGGATGAACCTTCGGTAGTAGCCTACCAACCCGAGAAACTGTCTCACCTCTTTGATGTTCGAGGGTCTTGGCCAGCTCTTGATTGCCGTGACCTTGTCAGGGTCGGGGGCCACTCCTTCCGCGCTTACCACGTGCCCTAGGTACTGGACCTTTGGTTTCAACAGGTGACACTTCAATGGTTTCACCTTCAGGCCGTAGCCTGCCAGGGCTTCGAACACCTCGGCCAGGTGCTTTAGGTGGTCCTCGTAGGTCTTCGATTAGACGATCACGTCGTCCAGGTAAAGGAGAACCGTCTCGAAGTTTCGGTGCCCTAGACAGCATTCCATCAACCGCTGGAAGGTCCCTGGTGCGTTGCAGAGCCCGAAAGGCATACAGTTGAACTCACTCAGTCCCATCGGGGTGGTGAAGGCGGTCTTCTCCTTGTCAGCCTCTGCCACAGGAACCTGCCAGTACCCGCTAGTAAGGTCCAAAGTAGAAAAGAAGTTAGCTGATTTTAGTGCGGCTAAAGACTCCTCTATTCTAGGCAACGGGTATGCGTCTTTTTGGGTGATACGGTTGATTTGTCTATAGACTACACACATTCTCATGGTGCCGTCTTTCTTTTTGACCAGAACCAAGGGGGCTGCCCAGGGGCTACAGCTGTCTCTAATGACCCCAGCTTCTTTCATCTCTCTTAGCATGCCCTTTGCGTTCTGATAATGTGCAGGGGGTACAGGTCTGTGCCTCTCTTTTATTGGTGGGTGGCTCCCTGTGGGGATGTGGTGTTCTATCCCTTTTACTCTGCCGAAGTCTAGCGGGTGCTTACTAAAGACTCTCTCGTACTCCTGTACCACCCGGTAGACTCCTTGTTTTTGGTGCAGGGGAGTGGAGTCAGCACCCACATTGAGTTTCTGGCACCAGTCCTCCTTTTGTTTCTGGGAGCCATTACCCTCCGCCTGAGGAGATGGAGGCAAGGGTTCCACGGCCCTGATAGCTTTGTGTTCGACAACAAACAGTTTGGCGAGTGTAGCGTACCTGGGTAAGTGTACCTCCCTCTCCCCAATGTTGAGGATGCGGACGGGCACCCTCCCATGACGGACATCAACCACCCCCCGGGCTGTCAAATGGTGGGCCTGCTGTCTGAGTACACGGGTTCTACCATGGCTTGGTAGTCTCTACCTCTCAACCCGATTGCAGTCCGACACCAGATCATCATTTCACTTTTGGGAGGCATGGAAATGGGGAATGGGTCACTCAGTCTTACGCTACCGATCTCACCACCAGACAGTTCTACCTGCTGCCGTCTCATCAGGGCTTTTATCTCCTTGTTGAGGACTCTCTGTTGGCTGGAACTAGCATTCACCGCCACCTGTTGTAAGATTACAATTACCTCTGAAAGACAATTTTCAATTACGTTAGTACCCACAGTTATTTTAGGGTGACTTTCACGACGGTCAATGTCCACAATAATTACTCCCTGTGCCGGCAGTTCAACTTTACCAATTTTAATGGTCATCTCCTTGAACCCCATCTGCGGCACGGGTAAGCCATTAATAGCGATGATGCTCAAGTTACTGTATGGATACCGTGTGATATCAGCATCAGTCCAATACTGCTTAAAAAGTACATAAGGGATAGTGGTTACTTGCGACCCAGTATCCAGCAAGGCGCTCATGGGGATACCGTCCAGCACCACGGGTAAAACCGGGCGCCCCCCAACGTACTTATCACGCCAATTATAAGGGCCTGGTGATCTTATGCCTGGGGGTTGGCCCTCTGCCCCAGGTTGGACCCGTTTAAATTACAGTACCTGGAAATGTGTCTGGGCTGGTTGCATCGACGGCAAATGGGCTGTCCATCCTCTGCGTAGCGGTCTGTGGGCCTCCCTCGGAACGACGGGATCCTCCTCTGTCGACGCCACGGGACATCCTCCGGACTTGAAGCCAGCTCGATGGGTCTTGACGGGTCCACTTGCAACGCCTGGACGGTCCTGGTCAATGCCGCGACACTCCTGGTCAGCTCCTGGACTTGGTGGTGCAGGTCTTTCGACGGGGCTTGGTTCAGGGCCTGTGCATCAGCCTCCACGGAGTCCATAGAGGAGGGCGCCGCCTCCTGGTGGTAGGTGAGAGCAGGGCACCGGGGGTTTATAGCGCCACTAGTTGCAGATTCACGGAGCACCCTTATGGCCCTGTCCTTAAATTGGGCAAAGGTCAGGTCGGGGTTCTGAAAGAACATGAGGCGCAGTTGGGCCCTGTGGGCGCTAGACAGCAGACCTTCTATGAATTGTTCTGTTAGCAGCTTATCCGTTTCCTGCACACTGCCAGGGTCAGTTTGTTGAATAGCCCTCAAGGCTTCCTGCAGATTTAGGGCATAGTCTCTGATGCTGTCCTGTGCCCGCTGCTTACATCCATAGAACCTCATTTTAATCTCAGCGGAGGTACGTGTGTCGAAGGTACCCCGCAGCCGGGCCAGAATACCCTTCACAGTCCTTTTCTCCTCAGTGGGCCATGATTTTACCTCCCTTTGGGCTGCGCCAGTTAACTGCCCTGTCAATATGCTGACCTTCTATTCCTCTGTCAGGGGGTAAACGTGGAACAAACTGTATAGCCTTTCCTTGAAGTCAGTTAGGGCATGGGGCTCCCCTGAGTATTTGGGCAGCCAGGCCGCTCCAGGGATGTAGGGCAGGGAAAAGGGCATCAGCGCTGCTGCAGCTGCTTTGGTGGTAGTGGGGGCCTCTGTGTCCGACATCTTCCTCCCCCCTAGTCAAGCGTGGCCTACCTTCCGACGATCCTCTTCTGTAGGCCGCGGCTCCGCTGCTGCTGCTATGGACGAGGACCTGGCGTCGCGTCCTGATGACGTCAGCATCGCTCTCTCTCCCTTCCAGGACCTTGCGCAGCGTCGGTGCGTGGGGCGGAGCTTCGGATCTCGCGCGGTTTTGACGTCCACGCCCCTCTTCTTCTCGCGCGGCGTCCTGGAGATGGCGTCCGATGGCGGGAAACAGCTGCAGATGGCGGGAAGACGGCAGAAGACGGCAGGAAAAGGTCCAAGATGGCGTCTGATGGCGGGAATCGGCTCCGGATGGCGGGAAACGACTCCGGACGGTGGGAAACTTCGCCACAGGTAAATTACAAAAGTCTTTTTCAGGCACGCAGTACCCGGTGGTTGCGGGCACGAAATCCTGCCGACTACGCCAAAGCTGACTCGCCCCCTGAGCCGTGGGGCACTCGGATCCGGGCAATTAGGGAAACGGTGGGAGTAGTAGTGGCAACCCGGTTCCGTGGCTCAGGGTGGTCAGGCCAGTGGTAGTCCGTTATGTGCTGATGTTTATGTCCGACTACGCCACCCGTGGATTGCGGTTATTAGGAACCGCCGCTGCATGCAGACCGCTGGGGCTGATGAGGTGTGCAGCTAGGGTAGTGTGACTCCCCACGGGAAGAGTGCGGCCCCAGGGCAGTATAGTGGATGGTGGGAGTGATGGTAGTGAGAGTCCCAGTGCTGATAGTGCTGGAGGAGCAAGGAGCACACAGATAACAGGTTGCAGTCCAGGGTCTTTACTAAAACAGGTAAACTGACCCACAAACAGTCCCAGCTAGGAGGGGACCTGGATGTCTGAGAGCAACGGGGAAATTGGCCCTGGTCAGGGTGAGGGTGTAGGCCTACCGTGCTTTCTGCGCTCCTTCTGGCTATCTCCTCATTATAGGGTAACTGCCCACGTTTCCAAGCTTTCCGTGTATTCTCGCCTGTATGGCCTGCGACGTGGGTTCCTTTCTGCTCCCAGCCTTGTACGGCTTTACTGGTCCCTTCGGTTGTGGCAGGGCCTCCAGGCTTCTTAGGCCAAGGAATATACAGTCCCCTGCGGACTGGTTATCTGCTGGAGGATGTAGAATCCTCCCAGCCTCAGACACCAAAGTTTGGTAAATTAAGTCCTTTATCTGCCAGGACAGGCTCTCTTCGCCTCTTGTCTCTGGCTTGTGGCTCTCGTCCTGCCACACTTCCTCTTAGGTGCAATACAACTGTCTGTCCCTGCTCTGCTCTGGGACACGTCTCATTGCTGAGACAGGCCATTAAGTTCTCCCTAACCCTGCCCCCAGCACCAGCTTTTATAGGGGCAGCCTGCTCCCCCTACTGGCCTGAGACAGGAGGCATTGCATGCTAATGTTCCCCTGACTAGAGAACCTCCCCCTTGCTCTCAGACACAGCTTTATTTACACTTGTGGCATCCAGGCCAGGGTGACACACTTGCACTTGAAATATGGCCTTTTAGGCTCGTGGAGGTGGAAGCTTTCCAGCCGGGTATCCATACACGTCCCCAGCCACCATTATTTCTCCTGGTGTTGTCCCCGCCTTCCACCAGCACGGGTCCCAGAACTTTACCCGTGCCCTCCTCAGCGCACTTAGTGTGAAGGACCGCCTAACCACAAACACATGGACAAGTGAATGTGGCCAGGGATGGTACATCTCACTGACACATTTCACTGGGTTAATATTCTGGAAGCCGGGACCCAATGGGACCTTGGGACGGAATGCGTACTCCCGACGCAGAGGATTGCAAGCCCTGGGTCAACCAGGGTTGCCCCCACATTCTACAGCTCCTGCACCACCTCCTCCTCTTCAGCCTCCATCTCCATCACTTGATTCATTTTTTTCAGGAGATATTCCAGATTATGTACTAAACCTTTGTGGGTGCCAATAACAATAAGCAGGACTGTATGCTTAGTTGACAAACCACACACCATTGCAGAGTTGTTGAAAGCTGTGTCAGAGAACCTGGTGGCGGCTCTGAAGCTAGGCAAGCTCACACGCGAGCCATTCCTGGCCCATGTGCTCAACTTAGTGGTTCAGCTGTTTCTCAAAACCTACCCAGGTCTGCCACAGCGACTTGTGAAAGTACGCTGCATGTGTGCCCATTTCAGAAAGTCAGCTACAGCTTTCACCGCTCTGGCAGGGCTTCAGCAGCTTTCAGATCACCGACTAGTGTGCGATGTGACCACGGATTGGAAATCAAAGTTGCAGATGTTTGGAATGATTTTGAGCAGCAGAGAGCAGTTGAGTACCAGCTTCAATACGCCCGTCGGCATTCAGGTCAGCCTCCGCACATAAGAGCTGATGAGTGGGCATGAATGTCTGACATCTGTGCCGTCCTCCAAAACTTTGAGGACTCCACCAAGATGGTGAGCGGCGATGGCGCCATAATTAGCATCATCATCCCGCTTCTCTGTGTACTGGAACAATCGCTGCTCACAATTAAAGAGGAGGCATTGCAGGTGGAGCAAGGAGCTATACAGGGTTATGCTACTCAGCCCAGCCTCATCTCATCCCGACGCGGATTGGGTGATAATGAGGAGGAGGAAGAGAACATGGACAAAAGTCCTCTTGATGAGAACAGGGAAGTCTTGGCTGTTGGCAGTCTGGCACACAAGCCGACTTGGGCATTACAGAAAACTGGCACGGCACGAGAGAAGTCTTGTAGACAGAGGTGTGAGGTTCTGATTAAGGAGAATGTCAGTCTTAGATCAGTTGCAGAACGGAGGGCATGGGAGGGGTGATACACAGAAATGAGGGAAGAGATATAGGCCGGTGCAGAACTGTGGAGAGCTTGGTGGGTGAAAGAGATGAGTTTGTATTGTATTCTGTAGTGATTGTTTAACCTAACCAGTGCAATGACTCGCAAAGGGTAGAGGCTTCGGTGAAGCGGCTTAATAATAATAATTAGGGTTGAGCGAGTATGTTCTGTCCGAGTATGCTCGGGCCGAGCTCCAAGTATTTACAGCTGCTCAGTGATATGGTTGAATCGCTCCCGGGTGCATGATTTGCAACTGTTTGACAGCTTTATTACTTGTGAGGAATGTGTAAGAAATAGACATTACTTCCATGTAATAAAACTGTCAAAACAGTCGCAAATCATGCACACGGGAGCGATTCAACCATATCACCGAGCAGCTATAAATACACGGAGCTCGGCCCGAGCATACTCGCCGAAAGGGTTAATAGAACATACTCGCTCAACACTAATAATAATCTTTTTATTTATATAGCGCCAACATATTCCACAGCGCTTTACAATTCAGACAATTAATAGACATTATGGGCACTGTCCCCATTGGGGCTCACAATCTACATACCCTATCAGTATGTCTTTGGAGTGTGGGAGAAAACCAGAGAACCCAGAGGAAACCCATGCAAACACAGGGAGAACATACAAACTACTTGCAGATGTTGTCCTTGGTGTGATTTGAACCCAGAACCCCAGCGCTGCAAGGCTGCAGTGCTAACCACTGAGCCACCGTGCTGCCCTTTATAGAAATACGACTCTGGCTGCTACATTCAGAAAGGATTGGAGAAGAGAGTTTGTTTAGAGGGAAATTGATTAGAAGATAGCTGCAGTAATTAATCAGAGACACAGTAAGAGTTTTTACAGTATCAAAGGTGCGAAAAGGTTGAATTCTGGATATGTTTTTAAGGTGCAGGTGACATGTGTGGGAGTTATGGTGGCACCACCTAAAAGAAATTGCAAAGTCAGGTATAGGTAGGATAGTAAAAGTCAGATATAGGTAGGTTAGTAAAAGTCAGGTAAAGGAAAGGTAGGTTAGATGGCTACGTGCGGCCTCCTGCTGTGTATAGATGACTACGTGCGGCCTCCTGCTGTGTATAGATGGCTATGTGTGGCCCCCTGCTGTGTATAGATGGCTATGTGCGGCCTCCTGCTGTGTATAGATGGCATCGTGCGGCCTCCTGCTGTGTATAGATGGCGCCATGCGGCCTCCTGCTGTGTATATGGCTACGTCCGGCCTCCTGCTGTGTATAGATGGCTACGTGCGGCCTCCTGCTGTATATAGATGGCTACGTGCGGCCTCCTGCTGTGTATAGATGGCTACGTGCAGCCTCCTGCTGTGTATAGATGGCTACGTGCGGCCTCCTGCTGTGTATAGATGGCTACGTGCAGCCTCCTGCTGTGTATAGATTGCGCCGTGCAGCCCCCTGCTGTGTATAGATGGCTACGTGCGGCCTCCCGCTGTGTATAGATGGCTGCGTGCTTCCTCCCGCTGTGTATAGATGGCTACGTGCTTCCTCCCGCTGTGTATAGATGGCTATGTGCGGCCCCCTGCTGTGTATAGATGGCTACGTGCGGCCTCCTGCTGTGTATAGATGACTACGTGCTGCCTCCTGCTGTGTATAGATGGCTACATCCGGCCTCCTGCTGTGTATAGATGGCTACGTGCGGCCTCCTGCTGTATATAGATGGCTACGTGCGGCCTCCTGCTGTGTATAGATGGCTATGTGCAGCCTCCTGCTGTGTATAGATGGCTACGTGCGGCCTCCTGCTGTGTATAGATGGCTACGTGCAGCCTCCTGCTGTGTATAGATGGCGCCGTGCAGCCCCCTTCTGTGTATAGATGGCTACGTGCGGCCTCCTGCTGTGTATAGATGACTACGTGCAGCCTCCTGTTGTGTATAGATGGCGCCGTGCAGCCCCCTGCTGTGTATAGATGGCTACGTGCGGCCTCCTGCTGAGTATAGATGGCTACGTGCGGCCTCCTGCTGAGTATAGATGGCTACGTGTGCTCAATATTAAGTCATCCAATGTTAGACTGTGTGCCCACGATGCAGAAATGCTCCAGATTTTTTTTGAGCGTTTCTGCATCTCCCTGGCAGAAAAAACGCATGCGGATTGTACATGCGGATTGTACATGCGGATTGTACGTGCGTTTTTCCTGCCAGGGACAAGCGGATGTGATGCGTTCTTCACATGCATTTTCGCATGCGGGTTGTAAAGCGTTTTCCAAGCGATTTTAGCATCACTTGGAAAAGTACTTGACAACTTGGTCACACTATATAAATACATGCAACCGGCAAGGATTTATATAGTGTGACCGAAAGAATGGTAAAAAATAAATATACTTACCTTCTGATGGCCTGCCGACGTCAGCGGTCGCGTGACCCGTCACATGACTAAATGACGTCACCACAGGTCCTTTAGTCTACCGCGAGCTGCCGGCGAGCCAGGACGCATCGGATAAAGACACTTGGGGCCATCAGAAGGTAAGTATAATATTTATTTTTTATTTTATTCTTTTTTTTACAGGTTCCATGGTACTCGGGTCCGGAGGAGAGTCTTCTGTTCTCCAAACCCGGGTACCATCCGCACATTGAAACGCATGGAATCCGCATGTACAGATGCAGTGATGCGGATACCATGCGTTCCAATGCAAGTCAATGGCGGCGAAAACGCAGCTCTTCCGCAAAATAATTGGTAGTGCTGCGGATTTTTCCACAATGATACCAAGCGGAAACGCTTAAAAAACCCATAGTGGGCACACAGCCTAAAAAAAAATATTATAAATTATTATTATAATTAATATATTAATATTGTGCCAAATTAATTTCACGTGAACTATCACATGATCTATCACAGGTGATCATGTGACATGTGATACATCAGGTGTGCGTGTGTGTGTGTGTGTGTGTGGGGGGGGGGGGGGCGCCTTCTAAACTGCCCGGGGCCCTTGCTACTCTTAATCCACCCCTGCACCCTCCACACTACTTATATGCACATGTAGCTCTTTCACGGACTGTTCCTCCATTACTGAGAAATCAGCTTTTAAATTGGTATGCAAATGAGGCTGAAGAGCTATGGTAGATCTGAAGCCTCTGAACGGTATAAGTATATACAGTACAGATAAATCCAGAGTCTTATCGGTGACATGTTCTTGCTGATCATAGTCATTCACTTTCCCTTCTCTCCTCTATTTAGCCCAGATCACCGTGATAACTTCTTCCATCCACGATGTGTCTCTGCAGAACTTAATGCACAGACGTCTTTGGATTATTATTTAACCGGCACTTTTCCCACTTTTTCCCACCTCTACACAAACTGCATAATGCTATAACCATCTCTAGTGCCCTGGAGAGTAATAATGCCCTCTCTGTTGCCCCACACAGTAATAGTACACCCCTCTTTGCCTTTATACAGTAATTGTGTCCAGCTCTCTGCCTCCATATACTAAAAGTCTCACGTCTGAGCTTCCACATGGTAAAAATGCCCCCATTGTGCTACTATATAGAAATATTAGGCACATTAAGGAATAGTTCCCACTCTGTGCCTCTATATAGTAATAATGCACCCCTCTGTGCCTCCATATAGTAATAATGCCCCCTCTCCCCTCTGTGCCTCCATGTAGTAATAGTGCCTCCTCTGTGTCTCCATATGGTAATAATGCCCCCCTATGTGTCCCCATATAGTAATAGTGCCCCCTCCGTGCCTCCATATAGTAATAGTGCCTCCTCTGTGTCTCCATATAGTAATAGTGCCTCCTCTGTGTTTCCATATAGTAATAGTGCCCCCTCCGTGTCTCCATATAGAAATAATGCCCCCTCTGTGCCTCCATATAGTAATAGTGCCCCCTCTGTGTCTCCATATAGTAATAGTGCCCCCTCCGTGTCTCCATATAGAAATAATGCCCCCTCTGTGCCTCCATATAGTAATAATGCCCCCTCCGTGCCTCCATATAGTAATAGTGCCTCCTCTGTGTCTCCATATAGTAATGATACCCCCTCTGTGTCCCCATATAGTAATAGTGCCCCCTCCATGCTTCCATATAGAAATAGTGCCTCCTCTGTGTCTCCATATAGTAATAGTGCCTCCTCTGTGTTTCCATATAGTAATAGTGCCTCCTCTGTGTCTCCATATAGTAATAGTGCCCCCTCCGTGTCTCCATATAGAAATAATGCCCCCTCTGTGCCTCCATATAGTAATAGTGCCCAATCTGTGTCTCCATATAGTAACAGTGCCCCCTCCGTGTCTCCATATAGAAATAATGCCCCCTCTGTGCTTCCATATAGTAATAATGCCCCCTCCGTGCCTCCATATAGTAATAGTGCCTCCTCTGTGTCTCCATATAGTAATAATGCCCCCTCTGTGTCCTCGTATAGTAATAGTGCCCCCTCCGTGCCTCCATATAGCAATAATGCCCCCTCTGTGTCTCCATATAGTAATAGTGCCTTCTCTGTGTCTCCATATAGTAATAGTGCCCCCTCCATGTCTCCATATAGAAATAATGCCCCCTCTATGCCTCCATAAAGTAATAGTGCCCCCTCTGTGTCTCCATATAGTGATAGTGCCACTTCTATTCCTCCATATAGTAATAGTGCCCCCCTCTGTTTTTCCATATAGTGATAGTGCCCCCTCTGTGCTTCCATATAGTGATAGTGCCCCTTCTATTCCTCCATATAGTGATAGTGCCTCTTCTGTGCCTCTATGCAGTATGTCCATATACCAGGCATAGTGCTCCTCTGTAATTCTATATATTACTAGTGCCTCCATACAATTGTAATCCCCCCTTTACATCCTCCCATCCAGTGCCCTGGCAATAAAATAAAAATAAATGAAAACTCCCTTCTCCCACAACGAGTGGTGCTGTCCTTGTGCCGCAGTCTGTAGCTGCAGGCGGTGCGATGGAGTGATGTCATTGCGCTGGAGAAGCCTATAATTCAGGCATGTGCTGCGAGGACTGGCAGATGGTGGTGCAGGGGGCTGTATATAATGTATGGACAGACAGGTGGGAGGTATACAGACATGTAATATGTGCACCGCTCATTTAGACATAGACAACAGAATCAATTACATTTTATAATATATATTTGGGATAAGAAATTTTTACCCCAAGGAGGCGGAGGCTCGTAAAGTGCCTGCCGCACCCAGAGCACTTAAAGGGAAGTTGTCATGTCAGATAACGCTATCAACCTGTTTGGTTTTGAACCTGCAGGTCGTATTACAGGTAAGAGTGCTATCTATGAAAAACACTGTTAGCTTTCCTATGCAGAAAATTCACGAGCTTTTATCAGAGCGCTGACTGCTGTTATGTTCTGCAGCTTAGAACTAAAGAATAGGAGGGAAAAGCTGTCCCTGCACTGAGACTCAGCTAAACTCTACGCTGGGGTGGGTGCTCTATTCCTTGTGAATAGCCCCACCGAAACTCCTGCACTGAACTCAAACAAAGACCTGAAGGAAGGGGAAAAGGGGTCCCTAACAGATCTAAGGACTAGGAGAAAAAACAGGAGACCTCCTAATAGAAAAGTTAGTTGCAGAAACGAAGATTAAAGGGAACAAAACTGGTGGAACAAGAAGTCCCAGCATATCAATTGTCCAAAGCACAGAGAACTTAGCAAGGAAACTTAGCCAGAGCACAAGCGTAACAACACTGATGTCTAGCGGGGAATGGGAGACAGGTGCTGAGTAATAAAGAGTGAAGAGATCACGTGACCAAGACACCCAGCACCAGAGGAAAAGACTAGAAGCCAGCAAACCACAACAAGATGGCCGATAGTAAAACAATATAGATTCTAACACCTGCCTTTTTTATATTTTATACAGTGGACCTCACTACGGTTTCGAGGGGATCGCACCCAATATTCCACGGTGCGGCTATTATTTGTTTTCACATATTTTTCTCTATCTATCCAGATCATCCTAATTTCTAGTTTTCATCTTTATGTATCTCATTTTCTATGTTATCTATCTATGTCAGATCAATATATTTATTATGGTTAATAAAAGGCTGTAAAAGTAAGTATAAGTAATGAAAAACAAATGGAGGGTCAATTTCTAACTAAATCACATGACTGTGTATAAAAAAAAGCATGTTAGAGAGGCAGAGCCTCCCAGAAGCAAAGATGGTCAGAGGTCACCGATCTGTGAACAACTGCGTCTAATAATTGTAGAATAATTTCAGGAAATTTTTCCTCAATGAGAAATTACAAAGACTTTGAATATCTTCCATCTACAGGCCATAAAATCATCAAAAAATTCTGGAAAAATCCATGTGCACAAAGAATGGGGCTGATGGTCAATATTGAATGCTCATGATGTACGGACCCTGAGAAGGCTCTGCATGATATCAAGACATGATTCAGTCATCCAAGTCACTGCATGGGCTCAAAAAAATTTCCAGAAATCATTGTCTGTGATCACAGTTCACCATGCGTTCCACAAATGTAAATGACAGCTCTATCATGCAAAGAAAAAGCAGAATATCAGCACAATCCAGAAACCCTGTAGTCTTCTCTGCACTCATTTATAATGGACTCAGGCGAAATAGAAAACTGTTCTGTGGTCAGAAAAATCAAAATGTGAAATTCGTTATGGAAACCACAGACGCTGTGCCCTCAGAGTGAGAGGGACCATTCAGCTTGTTATGGAGGAGACGGACCATCCAGCTTGTTATCAAGGAGAGGGACGATCCAGCTTGTTACGGAGGAGAGTAAACATCCAGCTTGTTATGGAGTTAAAGGATCATCCAGCTTGTTATGGAGAAGAAGGACCATCCAGCTTGTTATCATGGAGAGGGACTATCCAGCTTGTTATGGAGGAGAGGGACCATCCAGCTTGTTATGGAGGAGAGGGCATTTGCAGCTTGTTATGGAGGAGAGGGACCATCCAGCTTTTTATCAAGGGGAGGGACCTTTATCAAGGAGAGGGACCATCCAGCTTGTTACGGAGGAGAGTAAACATCCAGCTTGTTATGGAGTTAAAAGATCATCCAGCTTGTTATGGAGAAGAGGGACCATCCAGCTTGTTATCATGGAGAGGGACCATCCAGCTTGTTATGGAGGAGAGGGACCATCCAGCTTGTTATGGAGGAGAGGGCATTTGCAGCTTGTTATGGAGGAGAGGGACCATCCAGCTTTTTATCAAGGGGAGGGACCTTTATCAAGGAGAGGGACCATCCAGCTTGTTACGGAGGAGAGTAAACATCCAGCTTGTTATGGAGTTAAAGGATCATCCAGCTTGTTATGGAGAAGAGGGACCAGCCAGCTTGTTATCATGGAGAGGGACCATCCAGCTTGTTATGGAGGAGAGGGACCATCCAGCTTGTTATGGAGGAGAGGGCATTTGCAGCTTGCTATGGAGGAGAGGGACCATCCAGCTTTTTATCAACGGGAGGGACCTTTATCAAGGAGAGGGACCATCCAGCTTGTTATCGAGGAGAAAAAACATCCATCTTGTTATTGAAGAGAGGAACCATCCAGCTTGTTATGGAGGACATGAACCATCCAGCTTGCTGTGGACGAGAGAGACCATAAAGCTTGTTATGGAGGAGAGAGACCATAAAGATTGTTATGGAGTAGAGGAACCATCGAGCTTGATATGGAGGAGAGGAAACATCCAGCTTGATATGGAGGAGAGGAACCATCCAGCTTGATATGGAGGAGAGGAACCATACACCTTATCATGTAGGAGAGGGTCAATCCACCTTGTTATGGAGGAGAGGGACCATCCAGCTTGTTATTGGCACACAGTTCTTTATCTCTGATAGTATCTGGCTGCATTAATGCCTATTATAGGGACAGCACTCACATGAAATGCACCATCAATGCTGAGCCTTACGTGTAGAGATGTTATAACAACATCTGCTCCATCCAGACAACGTCTATTTCAGGGAAGACCTTGTATATGTTGACAGGACAATGGTAAACCACATCCTGCATCCATCACACACCACGGCTCTGCAGAAAAAGAGTCCTGGTGATGAACCGGCCACCTGCAGTCCAGACCTTTCACCAATAGAAAATATTGTGAGCATCATGAAACAAAAAATCCGACAAAGGAGGAGCAGTGAGAATCCGACATCAGACAAGAATGGGTCAACGTTCTTCCCCCAGAACTCCAGCGATTATGTCCTCCCTTCCCCAATTAGGACAACAGTAGAGAAAAACAGGAGCTAAATACCCCATAAGTAATAGCAACAACAAATATAATGCGCATAAAATATGTATTAACTTTATTAAACACTTAAAAAAAATAATAGAGTATCATGAAAAGTATACATGGTTGCTGGTGAAAAACACAAAAAAGTGTAACCACACTGGCAAAGTTCAGATGTCAATACAACAGAAGCAACTGAATAAATATATAACACATGAAACCACATGAGTGTATCAGTCATGTATGGTGACAATCACTGATACAAAAAAAATCCCATCTCAAATGAGTGGTAATAAGATGTTAGGCATAATAGATCCCAGGTGGGAAAAAGGCTCTGTCACAAGGCAAATGCCAGACAGTCCTCATGCTATGATAGCAGTAGTGTGTATAATGCCATACGAATAGCGTCACATGTAGGAGTATGTGCTGTCATGTGTCAAAAGGACACACATTCAGCTGAAGTGTATTGCAGCGCACAGACCCTTCGGGTCCATGCACGGCGATACATGCTGCCAGCCAATCAGAGGCCAGACGCTGACGTCATGCGCTCCCGTCACTTGTACTCTGAAGTCAGCTGCCGGCTTCAGAAGAGGATGCCGCTCGGAGGGGGAGCGCAGGGCAGGGGAGTATTTATTTTTTTCTTTCTAAACCAGTAAGTACATGGTGACCATACTTCTACACAGGTGACTATGGGGAGTGCATTATACTATATGGAGGATATGGGCTTTGTATTATACTAAGATGGAGGACTATGGGCTGTGCATTATATTATATGAAGGATATGGGCTGTGATTTATACGAATACGGAGGACTATGGGGGTGCATCATATTATATGGAGGTGCAGTATACTATATGGAGGACAATGGGGAGTGCATTATACAATATGGAGGACTATGGGAGTGCATTATACTATATGGAGGACTATAGAGAGTGCATTATACTATATGGAGGACTATGGAGAGTGCACTATACTATATGGAGGACTATGGGGAGTGCATTATACAATATGGAGGACTATGGGGAGTGCATTATACTATACGGAGGACTAAGGGGAGTGTATTATACTATATGGAGGACTATGGAGTCCATTATTCTATATGAAGGACTATGGGGAAGAGCATTATACTATATGGAGGACTATGGGGTGCATTATACTACATGGAGGACTATAGAGAGTCCATTATACTATATGGAGGACTATGGAGAGTACATTATACTATATGGAGGACTATGAGGAGTGCATTATACTATATGGAGGACTATGGGCTGTGCATTATACTATATGGAGGACTATGGGGAGTGCATTATTCTATATGGAGGACTATGGGGAAGTGCATTATACTATAAGGAGGACTGTGGGCTGTTCATTATACTATATGGAGGACTATGGGCTGTGCATCATACTATATGGAGGATTATGGGGAGTGCATTTTTCTACATGGAGGTCTATGGGGAAGTGCATTTTACTATATGGAGGACTATGGGGAGTGCATTATTCTTTATGGAGGACTATGGGGAAGTGCATTATACTATATGGAGGTCTATGGGGAGTACATTATTCTATATGGAGGACTATGGGGAAGTGCTTTATACTATATGGAGGACTATGGGGATTGCATTATACTATATGGAGGACTATGGGGAGTGTATTATACTATATGGAGGACTATGGGGTGCATTATTCTATATGGAGGACTATGGGGAATTGTGCTATACTATATGCAGGACTATGGGCTGTGCATTATACTATATGGAGGACTATGGAGAGTGCATTATACTATATGGAGGACTATGGGGAGTGCATTATTCTATATGGAGGACCATGGGGAAGTGCATTATACTATATGGAGGACTATGGGGTGCATTATTCTATCTGGAGGACTATGGGGAAGTGCATTATACCATATGGAGGACTATGGGGTGCATTATTCTATCAGGAGGACTATGGGGAAGTGCATTATACCATATGGAGGACTATGGGATGCATTATACTATACGGAGGACTATGGGATGCATTATACCATATGGAGGACTATGGATGCATTATACTATATGGAGGACTATGGGGGTGCATTATACCATACGGAGGACTAGGGGGAGTGCATCATACTATATGGAGGACTATGGGGAGTGCATTATTCTAAATGAAGGACTATAGGGAGTGCAATATAATATATGGAGGACTATGGAGAGTGCATTATACTACATGGAGGACTATGGTGAGTGCATTATACTATATGGAGGACTATGGGGTGCATTATTCTATATGGTGAACTATGGGGAAGTGCATTATACTATATGAAGGACTATGGGCTGTGTAGTATACTATATGGAGGACTATGGAGACTGTATTATACTATATGGAGGACTATGGGGAGTGCATTATTCTATATGGAGGACTGTGGGAAGTGTATTATGCTATATGGAGGACTATGGAGAGTGCACTATACTATATGGAGGACTATGGGGAGTGCATTATACTATATGGAGAACTATGGGCAGTGCATTATACCATATGGAGGACTATGGGATGCATTATACTATATGAAGGAGTATGGGGGTGCATTATACAATATAGAGGACTGTGGGGAGTGCATTATACTATATGGAGGACTATGGAGAGTGCATTATACTATATGGAGGACTTTGGAGAATGCATTATACTATATAGAGGATTATGGAGAGTGCATAATACTATATGGAGGACTATGGGGAGGGCATTATACTATAAGGTGGACTATGGGGTGCATTATTCTATATGGAGAACTATGGGTTGTGCATTATACTATATGGAGGACTATGAGTTGTACATTATACTATATGGAGGACTATGGAGAGTGCATTGTACTATATTTGGGACTATGGCGAGTGCATTATTCTATATGGAGGACTATGGGGTGCGTTATACTATGTAGTGGACTATGGAGAGTGCATTATACTATATGGAGGACTATGGGGAGTGCATCATACTATATGGAGTACTATGGGGAGTGCATTATACCATATGAAGGACTATGAGATGTATTATACTATATGGAGGACTATGGGGTGCATTATTCTATATGGAGGACTATGGGGAAGTGCATTATACTATATGTAGGACTATGGAGAGTGTATTATACTATATGGAGGACTATGGGGAAGTGCATTATACTATATGGAGGACTATGGGGAGCGCATTATACTATATAGAGGACTATGGGGAGTGTATTATGCTATATGGAGGACTATGGGCTGTGCATTTAACTTTATGGAGGACTATGGAGAGTGCATTATATTATATGGAAGTCTATAGGGAGTTCATTATTCTTTATGGAGGACTATGGCGAAGTGCATTATACTATATGGAGGACTATGGAGAGTGCATTATACTATATGGAGGACTATGGGGAGTGCATTATACTATATGGAGGACTATGGGAAGTTCATTATAACATATGGAGGACTATGGGATGCATTAAACCATATGGAGGACTATGGGATGCATTATACTGTATGGAGGACTATGGGGGTGCATTATACAATATGGATGACTATGGGGAGTGCATTATACTACATGGAGGACTATGGGAAATGCATTATTCTATATGGAGGACTATGGGGAGTGCAATATACTATATGGAGGACTATGGGGTGCATTATACTAAATGAAGGACTATGGGCTGTGTATTATACTATATGGAGGACTATGGGAAGTGTATTATACTATATGGAGGACTACGGAGAGTGCACTATACTATATGGAGGACTATGGGGAGTGCATTATACTATATGAAGAACTATGGGGAGTGCATTATACCATAAGGAGGACTATGGGATGAATTATACCATATGAAGGACTATGGGGCTGCATTATACAATATAGAGGACTATGGGATGCATTATACTAAATAAGGACTATGGGGGTGCATTTTACAATATGGAGGACTATGGGGAGTGCATTATACTATATGGAGGACTATGGGGAGTGCATTATTCTATATGGAGGACTATAGGGAGTGCATTATACTATATGGATGAATATGGGGAGTGATTTATACTATATGGAGGACTATGGGGAGTGCATTATACTATATGGAGGACTATGGGGAGTATATTATACTATATGGAGGACTATGGGGTGCATTATTCTATATGGAGGACTATGGGTTGTGCATTATACTATATGGAGGACTATGGAGAGTGCATTATACTATTTTTTGGACTATGGGGAGTGCATTATTCTATATGAATGACTGTGGGAAAGTGCATTATACTATATGGAGGACTATGGAGAGTGCATTATACGATATGGAGGACAATGGAGAGTGCATTATACTATATGGAGGACTATAGGGGTGCATTATACAATATGGAGGACTATGAAGAGTGCATTATACTATGTGGAGGACTATGGGGAGTGCATTATTCTATATGGAGGACTATGGAGAGTGCATTATACTACATGAAGGACTTTGGGGAGTGCATTATACCATATTGAGGACTATTGGATGCATTATACTACAAGGAGAACTATGGGGGTGCATTATTCAAAATGTTGGACTATGGGGAGTGCATTATACTATATGGAGGACTATGGGGAGTGCATTATTCTATATGGAGAACTATCGGGAGTGCATTATACTGTATGGAGTATAATGCGGAGTGCAGTATACTGTATGGAGGATTATGGGGAGTGCATTATACTGTATGGTGGACTATGAGGCACATTATACTATACGGAGGACTATGGGGAGTGAATTGTACTCTAAGATGGACTATGGGGCACATTATGCTATATGGAGGACTATGGGGAGTGCATTATACTATAAGGAGGACTATGGGATGCATTATATTATATGGAGGACCATTGGGAGTGTATTATACTATATGAAGGACTATGCGGACTGCAGTATACTATATGGAAGACTATGGGGAGTGCATTTTACTATACAGAGGACTATGGTATGCATTATACCACATGGAGGACTATGGGATGCATTCCACTATATGGATGACTAAGGAATGCATTATATTATATGGAGGACTATGGGGAGTGCATTATGCTACATGGAGGACTATGGGATGCATTATACTATATGGAAAACTATGGGGATTGCATTATGCTATATGGAGGACTATGGGATGCATTATACTATATGGAAGACTATGGAATGGATAATATTATATGGAGGACTATGGGGAGTTCATTATACTGTATGGAGGACTATTGAGAGTGCATTATACTATATGAAGGACTGTGGGATGCATTATACAACATGGAGGACTATGGGATGCATTAAACTATATGGAGGACTATGGGGAGTGCATTATACTATATGGAGGAGTATGGGGAGAACATATACTATATGGAGGACTATGGTATTCATTATACTATATGGAGGACTATAGGGAGTGCATTATACTATATGGAGGACTATGGGATGCATTATGTTTTATGGAGGACTATGGGGAGTGCATTATTCTATATGGAGGAGTATGGGGAGAGCATATACTATATGGAGGACTATGGGATTTATTATACTATATGGAGGACTATAGGGAGTGCCTTATACTATATGGAGGACTATGGGATGAATTATGTTTTATGGAGGACTATGGGGAGTGCATTATACTATATGGAGGAGTATGGAGAGAGCATATACTATATGGAGGACTATAGGATTCATTATACTATATGGAGGACTATAGGGAGTGCATTATACTATATGGAGGACTATGGGATGCATTATGTTTTATGGAGGACTATGGGGAGTGCATTATTCTATATGGAGGAATATGGGGGTGCATTATACTATATGGAGGAATATGGGGAGTTTATTATACCATATTGTGGACTATGGGAAGTGCATTATACTATATGGTGGACTATGGGGAGTGCATTATACTATATAGAGGACTATGGGGAGTGAATTATACTATATGGAGGACTATGGGGGTCCATTATACTATATGGAGGACTATGGCTAGAGCATTATACTATATGGAGGACTATGTAGAGTGCATTATACTATATGGAGGACTACGGGGAGTACATTATACTATATGGAGGACTATGGGGAGTGCATTGTACTGTATGGAGGAGTATTGGGAGTGCATTATATTATATGAACGGCTATTGGGCACATTATACTATATGGAGTACTGTGGTGAGTGCATCATACTGTATGGAGGACTATGGGGAGTGCATTATACCATATGGAGCACTATGGGGAGTGCATTGTACTATATAGAGGACTATGGGGAGTGTATTACACTATATGGAGGACTATGGGGTGCATTGTACTGTATAGAGGACTATGGGATGCATTATACTATATGGAGGACTATGGGGAGTGCATTATACTGTATGGAGGACTATGAGGAGTGCATTATGCTATATGAAGGACTATGGGATGCGTTATACTATATGAAGGACTATGGGATGCATTATACTATATGGACGACTATGGGGAGTGCATTATACTATATGGAGGACTATGGGATGCATTAAACTATATAGAGGATTATGGGGAGTACATTATACTATATGGAGGACTATGGGATGCATTATGTTATATGGAGGACTATGGGGAGTGCATTATACTATACGGAGGACTATGGGATGCATTATATTATATGGAGGATCATGGGAAGTTCATTATAATATATGGAGGACTATGGGGAGTGCATTATACTATATGGAGGACTATGGGATGCATTATATTATATTGAGGACTATGGGGAGTGCATTATACTTTATGTAGGACTATGGGATGCATTATATTATATGGAGGACCATGGGAAGTTCATTATACTGTATGAAGGACTATGGGGAGTGCATTATACTATATGTAGGACTACGGGATGCATTATTTTATGTGAAGGACTATGAGGAGTGCATTATACTATATGGAGGACTATGTGGTACATTATACTATATGGAGGACTATGGGGAGTGCATTATGCTATATAGAGGACTATGGAGAGTGAATTATACTGTATGGAGGACAATGTGGTGCATTATACTATATGGAGGACTATGAGGAGTGCATTATACTGTTTGGAGGACTATGTCATGTATTATACTATATGAAGGTCTATGTGGTGCATTATACTATATGGAGGACTATGGGGAGTGTATTATACTATATGGAGGACTATGGGGAGTGCAGTATGCTATATGGAAGACTATGGGGAGTGCATTATACTATATGGAGGACTATGGGGAGTGCATTATACTATATAGAGGACTGTGGGGAGTCTATTAAACTATACGGAGGACTATGGGATGCATTATACCATATGAAGGAATATGTGATGCATTCTATTATATGGAGGATTATGGGGAGTGCATTATACTGTATGGAGGAATATGTGGTGCATTATACTATATGGAGTACTATGGGGAGTGCATTATACTATATGGAGGACTATGGGGAGTGCATTATACCATATGGAGGACTATGGGATGCATTATGTTATATGGAGCACTATGAGGAGTGCATTTTACTATATGGAGGACTATGGGGGTGCATTACACTATATGGAGGACTATGACGAGAGCATTATACTATATGGAGGACTATGGAGAGTGCATTATACTATATGGAGGACTATGGGGAGTACATTATACTACATGGAGGACTAAGTGGAATGCATTATTCTGTATGGAGGACTATGGGGAGTACATTATATTATATGGAGGGCTATGGGGCACATTATACTATATGGAGGACAAGGGAGAGTGCATTATACTGCATGGAGGACTATGGGGAGTGCATTATACTATATAGAGGACTATATGATGCATTATATTATATGAAGGACTATGGGGAGTGCATTATACAATATGAAACACTATGGGGAGTGCATTATACTATATGGAGGACTATGGGGAGTGTATTATACTATATGGAGGACTATGGGATGCATTGTACTATATAGAGGACTATGGGATGCATTATACTATATGGAGGATTATTGGGAGTGCATTATACTGTATGGAGGACTATGAGGAGTGCATTATACTATATGAAGGACTATGGGATGCATTGTACTATATGGAGGACTATGGGGATTGAATTATACTGTATGGAGGACTATGAGGAGTGCATTATACTATATGGAGGACTATATGAAGTGCACTATACTATATCGAGGACTACGGTATGTATTATACTGTATAGAGGACTATGGGGAGTACATTATACTATATGGAGGACTATGGGATGCATTATGTTATATGGAGGACTATGGGGAGTGCATCATACTATATGGAGGACTATGGGATGCATTATGTTATATGGAGCACTATGGGGAGTGCATTTTACTATATGGAGGACTATGGGGGTGCATTATACTATATGGAGGACTATGGCGAGAGCATTATACTATATGGAGGACTATGGAGAGTGCATTATACTATATGCAGGACTATGGGGAGTGCATTATACTATATGGAGGACTATGGGGAATGCATTATTCTGTATGGAGGACTATGGGGAGTACATTATATTATATGGAGGGCTATGTGGCACATTATACTATATGGAGGACAATGAGGAGTGCATTATACTGTATGGAGGACTATGGGGAGTCCATTATACTATATAGAGGACTATATGATGCATTATATTATATGAAAGACTATGGGGAGTGCATTATACAATATGAAACACTATGGGGAGTGCATTATACTATATGGAGGACTATGGGGAGTGTATTATACTATATGGAGGACTATGGAATGCATTGTACTATATAGAGGACTATGGGATGCATTATACTATATGGAGGATTATTGGGAGTGCATTATACTGTATGGAGGACTATGAGGAGTGCATTATACTATATGAAGGACTATGGGATGCATTATACTATATGGAGGACTATGGAGAGTGCATTATACTGTATGGAGCACTATGAGGAGTGCATTATACTATATGGAGGACTATATGAAGTGCACTATACTATATGGAGGACTACGGGATGTATTATACTGTATAGAGGACTATGGGGAGTACATTATACTATATGGAGGACTATGGGATGCATTATGATATATGGAGGACTATGGGGAGTGCATTATTCTATATGGAGGACTATGGGATGCATTATATTATATGGAGGACCATGGGGAGTTCATTATAATATATGGAGGACCATGGGGAGTGTATTATACTGTATGGAGGACTATGGGAAGCATAATATTATATGGAGGACTATGGGGAGTGCATTATACTATATGGAGGACTATGGGATGCATTATATTATATGGAGGACCATGGGGAGTTCATTATACTTTATGGAGGACTATGGGGAGTGCATTAAACTATATGTAGCAGTATGGGGAGTGTATTATACTATTTGGAGGACTATGGGATGCATTATTTTATATGAAGGACTATGAGGAGTGCAATATGCTATATGGATGAGTATGTGGTCCATTATACTATAATGAGGACTATGGGGAGTGCATTATGCTATATGGATGACTCTGGGGAGTGGATTATACTGTATGGAGGACAATGTGGTGCATTATACTATATGGAGGACTATGTGGTGCATTGTGTAACGGGTCTGGGAGGCGGAACCTCTGGGCTACTATACAAGGGAGCGGTCCTTGTAAGGGAGCGGGTGGCGACCAGGCAGGCAGTCACAGCAGGTGACCGGGACAGTCTCTGGGTGTACGGGCAGGAGGTCACGGCAACTGATCAGGGCAGTCTCTGGAAGAACGGGCTGGAGGTCACGGCAAGTGACCGGGGCAGTCTCTGGAAGAACGGGCTGGAGGTCACGGCAAGTGACCGGGGCAGTCTCTAGGTAAAGGGTAGGTACGACCTGTGATGGCTGAACCTCCAGGTAGGCTAGCAAGGCAGATGGAGGATGTGTGCTCCCAGGTGAGCAAGCGAGAGTCTCTGGAATAGCAGGTGGTCACAGCACGTGACGGCGGAGCCTCCAGGTAGGCAAGCAGGCAGGTAGCGGAGAAGCGCTCCCAGGTGAGCGGGCAAGAGTCTCTGGAATAGCTGGTGGTCCCAGCACGTGACAGCGGAACCCCCGGGCAGGCAAGCAGGCAGGTAGTGGAGAAGCGCTCCCAGGTGAGCGGGCAAGAGTCTGGAATAGCTGGTGGTCACAGCACGTGACAGCGGAGCCTCCGGGCAGGCAAGCAGGCAGGTAGCGGAGAAGCGCTCTCAGGTGAGCGGGCAAGCTGGTCCATAGACAGACTGACCGGAGTTGTAAGGCAGACCGTCGGACCTCAGGCAAGCAGGCAGGTAGCTGATGTGCGCTCCCAGGTGAGCGGGCAAGTTGGTCCTTAGACAGACTGACCGGAGTTGTAAGGCAGACCGTCGGACCTCAGGCAGGCAGGCGGGTAACAGGAAATCAGGCAGGATTAGGACAGCAAGCTGGCAGGAATCTGGCAGGTAACTGGCAGGTAACTGGCAACGGGACCTGAGGGCTGAAGCAGAGTAGAACGGTGCAACAACATTGCTCGGGCACCTCCATTTTGGAGGAGGTGCCTTATATATGGTAAAGTCCTCCGGCCATTGGCCGGGGACTCCTTAGGACAGCGCGCGCGGCCCCTTTAAGAGGGAGGGAGGGCGCGCGCGCGCGCCCTAAGCACAGTGGCCGGGAAGGAGCGCGCGCTGCCAGCAGAGCGGGAGAGGGACGCCGGGCACGGAGCAGAGCGGTGAGGGGAACAGCGTCCCTGCCTAGCAGAGGGCAGGGACGCCGGCACTACAGTACCCCCCCCTTTAGGCCCCCCCTTTTTTAGGCCAGATAGAAATTTAGCTAGGATGAGAGGGGCATGGATGTTCTCCCGGGGCTCCCACGTTCTCTCCTCAGGACCAAACCCCTTCCAATCTACCAGAAAAAAGGTCTTTCCTCTTACCCTTTTGGTGGCAAGAATGTTCTCTACCTCAAACTCGTCCTCAGCAGAAACCGGAGCAGGAGGCGTACCTGTAGACTTGGAAAAAGAGTTAAGCACCACGGGTTTGAGGAGAGATACATGGAAGGAGTTAGGGATCCGTAAGTTGGCCGGGAGTTTCAATTTATAGGCCACCGGGTTGATCTGACTGATGACCTCCAGAGGACCGATGAACCGAGGCCCTAACTTGTAAGAAGGTATCTTGAGTCGAACATATTTAGATGAGAGCCAGACTTTATCTCCTGGACGAAATTGTGGAGGATCCAGGCGTTTTTTGTCAGCGTGTCTTTTCATACGCTCGGATGACAGAAGGAGTGCGGACCGGGTACTCTCCCATATGGAGGAAAATTTGCTAACGAGAGATTCCGCAGCCGGGTTGTCCACAGAGGTGGAGACAGGAAAAGGAATCCGAGGATGCTGACCAAAGACTACAAAAAACGGGGATTTGGAGGAGGATTCGCTCTCGTGATTATTATAAGAGAACTCGGCCCATGGTAGGAGATCCACCCAGTCAGAATGGTGGGCATTAACGAAGTGCCGGAGGTAACTGGTCAGGTTCTGATTGATCCGCTCCACTTGACCATTGGACTGTGGGTGGTAAGCGGAAGAGAAGTCCAGGGTGACGTCTAGTAGTTTACAAGTGGCTCTCCAGAAACGTGAGGTGAACTGTACCCCACGATCCGACACGATGTGGAGGGGCAGGCCATGAAGACGGAAGATGTGGCGGATAAAGTCTTTAGCCAGCTCGGGTGCAGACGGAAGGCCTGGCAGGGGAATAAAGTGAGCCATCTTGGAAAAGCGGTCAGCGACCACCCAAATGACCGTACAACCGGCAGAGACGGGGAGATCAGTTATAAAGTCCATTGCTATATGCTGCCAGGGGGCAGCAGGTACAGGAAGCGGAAGGAGGCGTCCGGCTGGCAGATGTCTCGGGACTTTGTTGCGGGCGCAGGACACACAGGCAGAAACAAAGTTTATTATGTCCTTGTGCAGGGTAGGCCACCAATAGTGCCGGGCAATAAGCTGGAGGGTCTTTTTCTGACCGGTGTGGCCAGCTAGTTTAGACGAATGGCCCCAGTGTAGGATCTTCTCCCGATCAGGTACTGAAACAAACGTCTTACCGGGAGGGAGACGATTTAGACTCACGGGAGCCACCTGCATTACTCTGGCGGGATCGATGATATGTTTAGGTTCTTCCTCGAGATCGGACACCAGAAAGGATCGGGACAAGGCGTCTGCTTTGACGTTTTTGTCAGCCGGGCGAAAATGAAGAACAAAATCAAAGCGAGCAAAAAACAAGGACCACCGGGCTTGGCGCGGGTTAAGTCTCTGGGCATGCTGGAGGTAAGCCAAGTTCTTGTGGTCAGTGTAAATTATTACCGGATGAAGAGCCCCCTCGAGTAGGTAACGCCACTCCTCCAACGCCAGCTTGATGGCCAATAACTCTCGGTCTCCTATGGAATAGTTGCGCTCAGAAGAGGAGAAGAGTTTGGAGAAGAAGCCACAAGTTACCATTCTCCCGGAAGATGATTTTTGAGTAAGTACCGCTCCGGCTCCAGAGGAGGAGGCGTCAACTTCCAGGAAGAACTGCTTGTTGCCGTCCGGGCGATGCAGCACCGGGGCGGAAGAGAAGGCCTGTTTTAGGGAAAGAAAGGCCTCCTCTGCTTCGGGCGGCCACTCTTTGGGATTAGTACCCTTACGGGTGAGCGCGGAAATTGGGGCAGTCCGGGAAGAGAAGTGCGGGATGAAGAGGCGGTAATAGTTGGCGAAGCCCAGGAACCGTTGAATAGCCTTCAACCCCTCTGGTCGGGGCCATTTCTCGATGGCAGACAGTTTCTCAGGATCCATTTGTAGGCCGGTCTGAGAGATAATGTAGCCCAGAAACCGAAGCGAGGTCTGCTCAAAGAGGCACTTCTCATATTTAGCGTAGAGATGGTTCTGCCTGAGCCTGAGCAGGACCTGACGAACATCCCTCCGGTGAGTCTGGAGATCCGGAGAGAAGACCAAGATGTCGTCCAGGTACACCACTACGCAGGAGTAGAGAAGGTCCCGGAAGATGTCATTGACCAACTCTTGAAAGACGGCAGGAGCGTTACAGAGGCCAAAGGGCATTACCAGATATTCATAGTGGCCGTCCCGGGTGTTGAATGCCGTCTTCCATTCATCCCCCTGACGGATACGAACCAGGTTGTACGCCCCACGGAGGTCCAGTTTGGTGAAGATTCTAGCCCCCCTCAGACGATCAAATAACTCCGGAATGAGCGGAAGGGGGTACTTATTCTTCACCGTGATCTGGTTAAGGCCTCTATAGTCTATACAGGGACGGAGAGAGCCGTCCTTCTTTTTGACGAAAAAGAAGCCTGCTCCCGCCGGGGAGGTAGATTTCCGGATGAATCCCCTGGCCAGATTCTCCTCAATATATTCGGACATCGACCGGGTCTCAGCAGCGGATAATGGATAAATACGCCCACGGGGAGGAGAAGTACCAGGTAACAGGTCGATAGGGCAGTCGTATGGTCTATGAGGGGGTAGTGTCTCTGCCTCCTTTTTATTAAAGACATCAGCATAAGACCAATAAGGAATCGGAAGTCCAGGTAGATTAGCTGGGGTAGGAGAAGGACGGACGGGATGAACGGGAACCAGACAGGTCTTATGACAGCCCTGTCCCCAGCGAAGGACTTCTCCGGTCTGCCAGTCAAGAACGGGTGCATGTTTCTGGAGCCAAGGTAGGCCTAGCAAGAGGGCGTGAGAGAGTCCAGGCAGAACATGGAAGGAGATACTTTCAGAATGCAGCATTCCCACCTGCAGAGTAATGGATTCGGTGATGAGTTGGATGGGGTGTGGTAAGAGCCCCCCATCCACGGCAGCAACAGACAAGGGTACAGCCAGAGGTTTGGTGGGGATGCGGTATTTCTCTACCAGGGACTGTGAAATAAGATTCCCGGCTGCTCCAGAGTCCAGTTGGGCTAGTTCGAAATAAAGGTTCTCCCCGTAGACGATTGAAACTGACAACAGCAGGGATGGAGAGGATTTATTCTTGTCTAGGTGGACCTCTCTGAGCGAACCTAGACACAGGCGTTTCCCGACCTCTCCGGGCAGGCACGGATCCGGTGCTCCTTACTGCCACAGTAGAAGCAGGTCCCCTCGGCACGGCGTAAGTCCTGACGGGTCTTGACCATCTTGGTCTGGTCGACCTGCATAGGCTCAGGAGGGTGTACCTGGTTAGAGACAGAAGGAGTGACGGGTTTCTGAAAAGTAGGAGCTAGACGTGGTAACCTCCTCTCACGGGTGACCTCTCTGGCACGCTCCTGGAACCGTAGGTCAATCCGGGTGGCAAGAGTTATTAAGTCATCGAGAGTGGTAGGAATGTCCCGACTGGCAAGTTCATCTTTAATACGGCCGGACAGACCCTCCCAGAAGACGGAAACCAGAGCGTCGTTATCCCAGGCCAGCTCCTAGGCAAGGGTACGGAACCGTATGGCATATTGGCCCACGGTGAGACTTTCCTGACGGAGGCGTAGCAACGATGATGCGGATGAGGTCTTCCGTCCGGGTTCGTCGAAGACTTTCCGGAAGGCCGTGAGAAAAGCAGGCAAGTTGGACACCAGGGGGTCTCCTCTCTCCCATAGAGGATTTAGCCAGGCCAGGGCCTCCCCGGTGAGATGGGACATGATGAATGCAATTTTGGCTCGGTCGGAGTTAAACTGGTGGGACAATAGTTCAAAGTGCAGGGTGCACTGATTTATGAAGCCCCGAGCCTGGGCTGAGTCGCCTCCGAAGCGAGGAGGTGCAGAAAGCCGAGGTCCGGGGTAGGATATCATGGTATTAGTGGACAGCGGAGCTGCCGGATTGCGAGACATGGCACTGGCGGAGGTTGTTGGTGGAACAGTCAGAGTGTCAAGGCGAGTATTGACATTCCGCAGGTGACCCAGGATGGACTCCTGTTGGGACCTTTGACGGGACAGTTCATGACACAGGTCCGAGAGCGAGGGAGCTTGGGTGCCACCGGGTTCCATGGCCCGAGCAAACTGTAACGGGTCTGGGAGGCGGAACCTCTGGGCTACTATACAAGGGAGCGGTCCTTGTAAGGGAGCGGGTGGCGACCAGGCAGGCAGTCACAGCAGGTGACCGGGACAGTCTCTGGGTGTACGGGCAGGAGGTCACGGCAAGTGATCAGGGCAGTCTCTGGAAGAACGGGCTGGAGGTCACGGCAAGTGACCGGGGCAGTCTCTGGAAGAGCGGGCTGGAGGTCACGGCAAGTGACCGGGGCAGTCTCTAGGTAAAGGGTAGGTACGACCTGTGATGGCTGAACCTCCAGGTAGGCTAGCAAGGCAGATGGAGGATGTGTGCTCCCAGGTGAGCAAGCGAGAGTCTCTGGAATAGCAGGTGGTCACAGCACGTGACGGCGGAGCCTCCAGGTAGGCAAGCAGGCAGGTAGCGGAGAAGCGCTCCCAGGTGAGCGGGCAAGAGTCTCTGGAATAGCTGGTGGTCCCAGCACGTGACAGCGGAACCCCCGGGCAGGCAAGCAGGCAGGTAGTGGAGAAGCGCTCCCAGGTGAGCGGGCAAGAGTCTGGAATAGCTGGTGGTCACAGCACGTGACAGCGGAGCCTCCGGGCAGGCAAGCAGGCAGGTAGCGGAGAAGCGCTCCCAGGTGAGCGGGCAAGCTGGTCCATAGACAGACTGACCGGAGTTGTAAGGCAGACCGTCGGACCTCAGGCAAGCAGGCAGGTAGCTGATGTGCGCTCCCAGGTGAGCGGGCAAGTTGGTCCTTAGACAGACTGACCGCAGTTGTAAGGCAGACTGTCGGACCTCAGGCAGGCAGGCGGGTAACAGGAAATCAGGCAGGATTAGGACAGCAAGCTGGCAGGAATCTGGCAGGTAACTGGCAGGTAACTGGCAACGGGACCTGAGGGCTGAAGCAGAGTAGAATGGTGCAACAACATTGCTCGGGCACCTCCATTTTGGAGGAGGTGCCTTATATATGGTAAAGTCCTCCGGCCATTGGCCGGGGACTCCTTAGGACGGCGCGCGCGGCCCCTTTAAGAGGGAGGGAGGGCGCGCGCGCGCGCCCTAAGCACAGTGGCCGGGAAGGAGCGCGCGCTGCCAGCAGAGCGGGAGAGGGACGCCGGGCACGGAGCAGAGCGGTGAGGGGAACAGCGTCCCTGCCTAGCAGAGGGCAGGGACGCCGGCACTACACATTGTACTATATGAAGGACTATGGTGAGTTCATTATAGTATATGGAGGACTATGGGGAGTGCATTATACTATATGGAGGACTATGGGGAGTTCATTATACTGTATGGAGGATTATGTGGTGTATTATACTATATGGAGGACTATGTAGTGCATTATACTATATGGAGGACTATGGGGAGTGTATTATACTATATGAAAGACTATGGGGAATGCAGTATTGTATATGGAAGACTAAGGGGAGTGCATTATACTATATTGAGGACTATGGGGAGTGTATTATACTATATAGAGGACTGTGGGGAGTCAATTATACTATACGGAGGACTATGGGATGCATTATACTATGTGGAGGAATATGGGATGCATACTATTATATTAAGGACTATGGGGAGTGCATTATACTATATGGATAACTATGGGGAGTGCATTATACTGTATGGAGGACTATGTGGTGCATTATACTATAAGGAGTACTATGGGGAGTGCAATATACTATATGGAGGACTATGGGGAGTGCATTATACTGTATGGAGGACTATGTGGTGCATTATACTATAAGGAGGACTATGGGGAGTGCATTATACTATATGAAGGACTATAGGGAGTGCATTATACTATATGGAGGACTATGGGGAGTGGATTACACTGTATGGAGGACTTTGTGGTGCATTATACTATATGGAGGACTATGTGGTGCATTATACTATATGGAGAACTATGGGGAGTGTATTATACTATATGGAGGACTATGGGGAGCGCAGGATGCTATATGGAAGACTATGGGGAGAATATTATACTATATAGAGGACTGTGGGGAATCCATTATACTATATGGAGGACTACGGCATGCATTATATTATATGGAGGACTATGTGGAATGCATTATGCTATATGGAGGACTATGGGATGCATTATACTATATGGAGAACTATGGGGAGCATATTATACTATATGGAGGACTATGGGATGCATTATACTATATGGAGGAATATGGGACGCATTCTATTTTATGGAGGACTATGGGAAGTGCATTATACTGTATGGAGTACTATGTGGTGCATTATCCTATATGGAAGACTATGGGGAGAATATTATACTATATAGAGGACTGTGGGGAATCCATTATACTATATGGAGGACTACGGCATGCATTATATTATATGGAGGACTATGGGGAATGCATTATGCTATATGGAGGACTATGGGATGCATTATACTATATGGAGGACTATGGGGAGTGTATTATACTATATGGAGGATTATGGGATGCATTATACTATATAGAGTACTGTGGGGAGTCCATTATACTATATGGAGGACTATGGGATGCAATATATTATATGGAGGACTATGGGGGGGTGCATTATGCTATATGGAGAACTATGGGATGCATTATACTATATGGAGGACTATGGGGAGTGTATTATACTATATGGAGGAGTATGGGATGCATTATATCATATGGAGGACTATGGGGAGTGCATTATACTTTATGGAAGACTATGGGGAGTCCATTATACTATATGGAGGACTATGGGATGCATTATTATATGGAGGACTATGGGGAGTGCATTGTAATACACTGCTCAAAAAAATAAAGCAAACACTCAAATAACCCATCCTAGATCTGAAAGAATGAAATATTCTCATTGAATATTTTGTTCTGTACAAAGTTGAATGTGCTGACAACAAAATCACACAAAAATCATCAATGGAAATCAAATTTATTAAGCAATGGAGGCCTGGATTTGGAGTCACCCCCAAAATTAAAGTGGAAAAACACACTACAGGCTTAAATGTCCTTAAATGTCCTTAAAACAAGACAAAATGAGGCTCAGTATTGTGTGTGGCCTCCACGTGCCTGCATGACCTCCCTACAATGCCTGGGCATGCTCCTGATGAGGTTGCGGATGGTCTCCTGTGGGATCTCCTCCCAGACCTGGACTAAAGCATCCGCCAACTCCTGGACAGTCTGTGGTGCAACATGACGTTGGTGGATGGAGCGAGACATGATGTCCCAGATGTGCTCAATCAGATTCAGGTCTGGGGAACGGGCGGTACAGTCCATAACCTCAATGCCTTCATCTTGCAGGAACTGCTGACACACTCCAGCCACATGAGGTCTGGCATTGTCCTGCATTAGGAGGAACCCAGGGCCAACCACACCAGCATATGGTCTTACAAGGGGTCTGAGGATCTCATCTTGGTACCTAATGGCAGTCAGGCTACCTCTGGCGAGCACATGGAGGGCTGTGCGGCCCTCCAAAGAAATGCCACCCCACACCATTACTGACCCACTGCCAAACCGGTCATGCTGAAGGATGTTGCAGGCAGCAGATCGCTCTCCACGGCGTCTCCAGACTCTGTCACGTCTGTCACACGTGCTCAGTGTGAACCTGCTTTCATCTGTGAAGAGCACAGGGCGCAAGTGGCGACTTTGCCAATCCTGGTGTTCTAAGGCAAATGCCAAGCGTCCTGCACGGTGTTGGGCTGTGAGCACAACCCTCATCTGTGGACATCGGGCCCTCATTCCAACCTCATGGAGTCGGTTTCTAACCATTTGTGCAGACACATGCAGATTTGTGGCCTGTTGGAGGTCATTTTGCAGGGCTCTGGCAGTGCTCCTCCTGTTCCTCCTAGCACAAAGGCGGAGGTAGCGGTCCTGCTGCTGGGTTGTTGCCCTCCTACGGCCCCCTCCATGTCTCCTGGTGTACTGGCCTGTCTCCTGGTAGCGCCTCCAGCCTCTGGACACTACGCTGACAGACACAGCAAGCCTTCTTGCCACAGCTCGCATTGATGTGCCATCCTGGATGAGCTGCACTACCTGAGCAACTTCTGTGGGTTGTAGAGTCCGTCTCGTGCTACCACGAATGTGAAAGCACAACCAACATTCAAAAGTGACCAAAACATCAGCCAGAAAGCATTGGTACTGAGATGTGGTCTGTGGTCCCCACCTGCAGAACCACTCCTTTATTGAGGGTGTCTTGATAATTGCCAATAATTTCCATCTATTGTCTATTCCATTTGCACAACAAAATATGAAATTAATTGTCAATCAGTGTTGCTTCCTAAGTGGACAGTTTGATTTCACAGAAGTTTGATTTACGTGGAGTTATATTCTGTTGTTTAAGTGTTCCCTTTATTTTTTGAGCAGTGTATATGGAGGACTATGGGGAGTGCATTATACTATATGGAGGACTATGGGATGCATTATATTATATGGAGGACTATGTGGAGTGCATTATACTATATGGAGGACTATGGGGAGTGTATTATACTATATAGAGGATTGTGGGGAGTCCATTATACTATATGGAGGACTATGGGATGCATTATACCATATGGAGGACTATGGGATGCATTATATTATATGGAGGACTATGGTTTGCATTATAGTATAGAGAGGACTATGGGGAGTGTATTATACTATGTGGAGGACTATGGAACGCATTATGCTATATGGAGGACTATGGGGAAAGCTTTATACTATATGGAGGACTGTGTGGTGCATTATACTATATGGAGGACTATGGGGAGTGCATTATACTGTATGGAGGACTATGTTGTGCATTATATTAAATGGAGGACTATGGGGAGTGCATTATACTATATGGAGGACTATGGTGTTGTGGTGTTGCTATCAGAGTGTCAAGAGTGGGAGAAGAGGGTTGCATTGACAATCCAACACAATGGGCAGCAATTTGAACACATTTTATAAGTGGTCATAAAGTTACATTAAAACCAAGCACACCATTGTTTTTCTTATCAAATTCTCAATAAGTTTGATGTGTCACATGACCCTCTTTCCTTTGAAAAAAATAAAGTTGGATCCAAAATGGCCGACTTCAAAATAGCCGCCATGGTCACCACCCATCTGGAAAAGTTTTCCCCTCACATATACTAATGTGCCACAAACAGGAAGTTGATATTACCAACCATTCCCATTTAATTTAGGTGTATCCATGTAAATGGCCCACCCTGTATATAATCAGAATGGGGGGGTCCAAATCTTGCTCCGGGACCCATCAGCCTCGTTACGCCACTGGTTATATATTATACTAGCTATTGAACCCCTTCTACGCCCGGGTGGTGAGCATTTTTATTGGTATATTTCTGGCGCCATTTTTTTTTAAGACACTGTCTGCAAATTCGCATATACATTGTCTTCAATAAAATAGCGCCGGATAAGCGCCATTTTACTGAAGTAATGTACTACAATGTCAACACAGCAGTGCACACGTGCCAGCCAAAGGGATAATGGTGATGGGTGGTGCATGCGCACTGCTATGTTGACGTTGTAGTACATTACTTCAATAAAATGGCGCTGGAGTCAGCGTTTGCGCTTATCCGGCGCTATTTTATTGAAGACACTGTATATGCGAATTTGCAGACAGTGTCTTAAAAAAATGGTGCCGGATAGCATGGTATACGCATACACTGAGTCCGGGTCATTCTATTGAAGTATTGTACTACAAAATTAAAGGGAACCTGTCACCAGAAATAACACCGTTAACCTGCACATATGTGATTAATCTGCAGGTTAATAGCGTTATTATGTTGCCCGACGCCTGCACGTAGTCGAATGCAGCAGGGAGAAAATAAACCTTCCTGGTATATGATCCCCCAATCCTGGTCCCCTTCTTGGTATATGCTCCACCCCATCCTTGTATATGTTCCCCCAATCCTTGAATATGCTCCCCCCATACTGGTATAAGCTCCCCCCATACTGGTATATGCTCCCTCCATCCTGGTATATGCTCCCTCCATCCTGGTATATGTTCCCCCATCTTGGTATATGCTCTCCCCATCCTGGTATATGCTCCCCCATCCTAGTATATACCCCCCCATCCTGGTATATGCTCCCCCCATCCTGGTATATGCTCCCTCCATCCTGGTATATGCTCCCTCCATCCTCGTATATGCTTCCCCTATCCTGGTATATGCTCCCCCAATCCTGGTATATGCTCCCCCAGTCCTCGCATATGCTCCCTCCATCCTGTTATATGCCCCCCCATCCTGGTATGTGCTACACCCATCCTGGTATATGCTGCCTCAATCCTCGTATATATGCCCCCCCACCCTGGTATATGTCCCCCCATCCTGGTATATGCTTCCCTACCCTGGTATATGCTCCCCCAATTCTTGTATATGCTCCCTCCATCCTGGTATATGTTCCCCCATCCTGGTATATGCTTCCCTATCCTGGTATATGCCCCCCCATCCTGTTATATGCTCCCTCCATCCTGGTATATGCCCCCATCCTGGTATATGCTCCCCCCATCCTGGTATATGCTCCCCCCATCCTGGTATATCCCCCCATCCTGGTATATGCTCCTCCCCATCCTGGTATATGCTCCCCCCATCCTGGTATATGCTACCGCTATCCTGGCATGTGCTCCCCCCATCCTGGTATATGCTCACCCCCATCCTGGTATATGCCCCACATCCTGGTATATCCCCACATTCTGGTATATGCTCCCCGTTATATGCTCCCCCATCCTGGTATATGCTCCCCCCATCCTGGTATATGCCCACCATCCTGGTATATGCTCCCCCTCATCCTGGTATATGCTCCCCCCATCCTGGTATATGCTCCCCACATCCTGGTATATGCCCCCTCCATCCTGGTATATGTCCCCCATCCTGGTATGTGCTCCCCCCATCCTGGTATATACCCCCCATCCTGGTATATGCTCCCCGCATCCTGGTATATGCTCCCCCTATCCTGTTATATGCTCCCACCATCCTGGTATATGCTCCCCCATCCTGGTATATACTTCACCATCCTGGTATATGCTCCCCCCATCCTGGTATATGCTACCCCCAACTTGGTATATGCTCCCTCCATCCTCGTATATGTTTCCCCTATCCTGGTATATGCTCCCTCCATTCTGGTATATGCCCCCCCATTCTGGTATACACTCCACCCATCCTGGTATATGTTGCCTCAATCCTCGTATATGCCTCCCCACCCTGGTATATGCCCCCCATCCTGGTATATGCTTCCCTACCCTGGTATATGCTCCCCCAATTCTTGTATATGCTCCCTCCATCCTGGTATATGCCCCCCATCTTGTTATATGCTCCCTCCATCCTGGTATATTCTCCCCCCATCCTGGTATATGCTCCCCCATCCTGGTATATGCTCCCCCCATCCTGGTATATGCTCCCCCTATCCTGGTATATCCCCCCATCCTGGTATATGCTCCTCCCCATCCTGGTATATGCTCCCCCCATACTGGTATATGTTCCCCCATCCTGGTATATGCTCCCCCCCATCCTGGTATATGATCCCCCAATCCTGGTCCCCTTCTTGGTATATGCTCCCCCCCATCCTTGTATATGTTCCCCAATCCTCGTATATGCTCCCCCCATACTGGTATAAGCTCCCCCCATACTGGTATATGCTCCCTCCATCCTGGTATATGCTCCCTCCATCCTGGTATATGCTCCCCCATCTTGGTATATGCTCTCCCCATCCTGGTATATGCTCACCCATCCTGGTATATAGCCCCCCATCTTGGTATATGCTCCCCCCATCCTGTTATATGCTCCCTCCATCCTGGTATATGCTCCCCCATCCTGGTATATACTTCCCCATTCTGGTATATGCTCCCCCCATCCTGGTATATACCCCCCCATCCTGGTATATGCTCCCCCCATCCTGGTATATGCTCCCCCATCCTGTTATATGCTCCCTCCATCCTGGTATATGCTCCCCCATTCTGGTATATACTTCCCCATTCTGGTATATGCTCCCCCCATCCTGGTATATGCTCCCTCCATCCTGGTATATGCTCCCTCCATCCTCATATATGCTACCCCTATCCTGGTATATGCTCCCCCAATCCTGGTATATGCTCCCCCAATCCTCGTATATGCTCCCTCCATCCTGTTATATGCCCCCCCATCCTGGTATATGCTCCACCCATCCTGTATATGCTGCCTCAATCCTCGTATATGCCCCCCCACCCTGGTATATGTCCCCCCATCCTGGTATATGCTTCCCTACCCTGGTATATGCTCACCCAATTCTTGTATATGCTCCCTCCATCCTGGTATATGCCCCCCCAACCTGGTATATGCTTCCCTATCCTGGTATATGCCCCCCCATCCTGTTATATGCTCCCTCCATCCTGGTATGTGTCCCCATCCTGGTATATGCTCCCCCATCCTGGTATATGCTCCCCCCATCCTGGTATATGCTCCTACCCATCCTGGTATATGCTCCCCCCATCCTGGTATATGCCCCCCATTCTGGTATATGCCCCCCATCCTGGTATGTGCTCCCCCCATCCTGGTATATGCTCCCCCTATCCTGTTATATGCTCTCTCAATCCTGGTATATGCTCCCCCATCCTGGTATATACTTCCCCATCCTGGTATATGCTCCCCCCATCCTGGTATATGCTCCCTCCATCCTGGTATATGCTCCCTCCATCCTGGTATATGCTCCCTCCATCCTCGTATATGCTTCCCCTATCCTGGTATATGCTCCCCCAATCCTGGTATATGCTCACCCAATGCTAGTATATGCTCCCTCCATCCTGGTATATGCCCCCCCATTCTGGTATATGCTCCCCCCTATCCTGTTATATGCTCCCTCCATCCTGATATATGCTCCCCCATCCTGGTATATACTTCCCCATCCTGGTATATGCTCCCCCTATCCTGGTATATGCTCCCTCCATCCTGGTATATGCTCCCTCCATCCTGGTATATGCTCCCCCATCTTGGTATATGCTCTCCCCATCCTGGTATATGCTCCCCCATCCTGTATATACCCCCCCATCCTGGTATATGCTCCCCCATCCTAGTATATGCTCCCCCCATCCTGTTATATGCTCCCTCCATCCTGGTATGTGCTCCCCCATCCTGGTATATACTTCCCCATTCTGGTATATGCTCCCCCCATCCTGGTATATACCCCCCCATCCTGGTATATGCTCCCCCCATCCTGGTATATGCTCCCCCCATCCTGTTATATGCTCCCTCCATCCTGGTATATGCTCCCCCATCCTGGTATATACTTCCCCATTCTGGTATATGCTCCCCCCATCCTGGTATATGCTCCCTCCATCCTCATATATGCTTCCCCTATCCTGGTATATGCTCCCCCAATCCTGGTATATGCTCCCCCAATCCTCGTATATGCTCCCTCCATCCTTTTATATGCCCCCCCATCCTGGTATATGCTCCACCCATCCTGGTATATGCTGCCTCAATCCTCGTATATGCCCCCCCACCCTGGTATATGTCCCCCATCCTGGTATATGCTTCCCTACCCTGGTATATGCTCACCCAATTCTTGTATATGCTCCCTCCATCCTGGTATATGCCCCCCCATCCTGGTATATGCTTCCCTATCCTGGTATATGCCCCCCCATCCTGTTATATGCTCCCTCCATCCTGGTATGTGTCCCCATCCTGGTATATGCTCCCCCATCCTGGTATATGCTCCCCCCATCCTGGTATATGCTCCTCCCCATCCTGGTATATGCTCCCTCCATCCTGGTATATGCCCCCCATCCTGGTATGTGCTCCCCCCATCCTGGTATATGCTCCCCCTATCCTGTTATATGCTCTCTCCATCCTGGTATATACTTCCCAATCCTGGTATATGCTCCCCCCATCCTGGTATATGCTCCTTCCATCCTGTATATACTCCCTCCATCCTGGTATATGCTCCCTCCATCCTCGTATATGCTTCCCCTATCCTGGTATATGCTCCCCCAATCCTGGTATATGCTCACCCAATGCTAGTATATGCTCCCTCCATCCTGGTATATGCCCCCCCATTCTGGTATATGCTCCCCCCTATCCTGTTATATGCTCCCTCCATCCTGGTATATACTTCCCCATCCTGGTATATGCTCCCCCCATCCTGGTATATGCTCCCCCCATCCTGGTATATGCTCCCTCCATCCTGATATATGCTACCTCCATCCTCGTATATGCTTACCCTATACTGGTATATGCCCCCCATCCTGGTATATGCCCCCCATCCTGGTATATCCCCACATTCTGGTATATGCTCCCCCGTTATATGCTCCCCCATCCTGGTATATGCTCCCCCATCCTGGTATATGCTCCCCCCATCCTGGTATATGCCCCCCATCCTGGTATATGCTCCCCCTCATCCTGGTATATGCTCCCCCCATCCTGGTATATGCTCCCCCCATCCTGGTATATGCCCCCCATCCTGGTATATGTCCCCCATCCTTGTATGTGCTCCCCCCATCCTGGTATATACCCCCCATCCTGGTATATGCTCCCCCCATCCTGGTATATGCTCCCCCTATCCTGTTATATGCTCCCACCATCCTGGTATATGCTCCCCCATCCTGGTATATACTTCCCCATCCTGGTATTTGCTCCCCCCATCCTTTTATATGCTCCCCCCATCCTGGTATATGCTCCCTCCATCCTGGTATATGCTCCCTCCATCCTCGTATATGCTCCCCTATCCTGGTATATGCTCCCTCCATTCTGGTATATGCCCCCCCATTCTGGTATACACTCCACCCATCCTGGTATATGCTGCCTCAATCCTCGTATATGCCTCCCCACCCTGGTATATGCCCCCCATCCTGGTATATGCTTCCCTACCCTGGTATATGCTCCCCCAATTCTTGTATATGCTCCCTCCATCCTGGTATATGCCCCCCATCTTGTTATATGCTCCCTCCATCCTGGTATATTCTCCCCCCATCCTGGTATATGCTCCCCCATCCTGGTATATGCTCCCCCCATCCTGGTATATGCTCCCCCTATCCTGGTATATCCCCTCATCCTGGTATATGCTCCTCCCCATCCTGGTATATGCTCCCCCCATACTGGTATATGTTCCCCCATCCTGGTATATGCTCCCCCCCATCCTGGTATATGATCCCCCAATCCTGGTCCCCTTCTTGGTATATGCTCCCCCCCATCCTTGTATATGTTCCCCCAATCCTCGTATATACTCCCCCCATACTGGTATAAGCTCCCCCCATACTGGTATATGCTCCCTCCATCCTGGTATATGCTCCCTCCATCCTGGTATATGCTCCCCCATCTTGGTATATGCTCTCCCCATCCTGGTATATGCTCCCCCATCCTGGTATATATCCCCCCATCCTGGTATATGCTCCCCCCATCCTGTTATATGCTCCCTCCATCCTGGTATATGCTCCCCCATCCTGGTATATACTTCCCCATTCTGGTATATGCTCCCCCCATCCTGGTATATACCCCCCCATCCTGGAATATGCTCCCCCCATCCTGGTATATGCTCCCCCCATCCTGTTATATGCTCCCTCCATCCTGGTATATGCTCCCCCATCCTGGTATATACTTCCCCATTCTGGTATATGCTCCCCCCATCCTGGTATATGCTCCCTCCATCCTGGTATATGCTCCCTCCATCCTCATATATGCTACCCCTATCCTGGTATATGCTCCTCCAATCCTGGTATATGCTCCCCCAATCCTCGTATATGCTCCCTCCATCCTGTTATATGCCCCCCCATCCTGGTATATGCTCCACCCATCCTGGTATATGCTGCCTCAATCCTCGTATATGCCCCCCCACCCTGGTATATGTCCCCCCATCCTGGTATATGCTTCCCTACCCTGGTATATGCTCACCCAATTCTTGTATATGCTCCCTCCATCCTGGTATATGCCCCTCCAACCTGGTATATGCTTCCCTATCCTGGTATATGCCCCCCCATCCTGTTATATGCTCCCTCCATCCTGGTATGTGTCCCCATCCTGGTATATGCTCCCCCATCCTGGTATATGCTCCCCCCATCCTGGTATATGCTCCTCCCCATCCTGGTATATGCTCCCCCCATCCTGGTATATGCCCCCCATTCTGGTATATGCCCCCCATCCTGGTATGTGCTCCCCCCATCCTGGTATATGCTCCCCCTATCCTGTTATATGCTCTCTCCATCCTGGTATATGCTCCCCCATCCTGGTATATACTTCCCCATCCTGGTATATGCTCCCCCCATCCTGGTATATGCTCCCTCCATCCTGGTATATGCTCCCTCCATCCTGGTATATGCTCCCTCCATCCTCGTATATGCTTCCCCTATCCTGGTATATGCTCCCCCAATCGTGGTATATGCTCACCCAATGCTAGTATATGCTCCCTCCATCCTGGTATATGCCCCCCTCATTCTGGTATATGCTCCCCCCTATCCTGTTATATGCTCCCTCCATCCTGGTATATGCTTCCCCATCCTGGTATATACTTCCCCATCCTGGTATATGCTCCCCCCATCCTGGTATATGCTCCCTCCATCCTGGTATATGCTCCCTCCATCCTGGTATATGCTCCCCCATCTTGGTATATGCTCTCCCCATCCTGGTATATGCTCCCCCATCCTGGTATATACCCCCCCATCCTGGTATATGCTCCCCCCATCCTAGTATATGCTCCCCCCATCCTGTTATATGCTCCTTCCATCCTGGTATATGCTCCCTCCATCCTGGTATATGCTCCCCCATCTTGGTATATGCTCTCCCCATCCTGGTATATGCTCCCCCATCCTGGTATATACCCCCCCATCCTGGTATATGCTCCCCCCATCCTAGTATATGCTCCCCCCATCCTGTTATATGCTCCCTCCATCCTGGTATATGCTCCCCCATCCTGGTATATACTTCCCCATTCTGGTATATGCTCCCCCCATCCTGGTATATACCCCCCCATCCTGGTATATGCTCCCCCCATCCTGGTATATGCTCCCCCCATCCTGTTATATGCTCCCTCCATCCTGGTATATGCTCCCCCATCCTGGTATATACTTCCCCATTCTGGTATATGCTCCCCCCATCCTGGTATATGCTCCCTCCATCCTCATATATGCTTCCCCTATCCTGGTATATGCTCCCCCAATCCTGGTATATGCTCCCCCAATCCTCGTATATGCTCCCTCCATCCTTTTATATGCCCCCCCATCCTGGTATATGCTGCCTCAATCCTCGTATATGCCCCCCCACCCTGGTATATGTCCCCCATCCTGGTATATGCTTCCCTACCCTGGTATATGCTCACCCAATTCTTGTATATGCTCCCTCCATCCTGGTATATGCCCCCCCATCCTGGTATATGCTTCCCTATCCTGGTATATGCCCCCCCATCCTGTTATATGCTCCCTCCATCCTGGTATGTGTCCCCATCCTGGTATATGCTCCACCATCCTGGTATATGCCTGCTCCCCCCATCCTGGTATATGCTCCTCCCCATCCTGGTATATGCTCCCTCCATCCTGGTATATGCCCCCCATCCTGGTATGTGCTCCCCCCATCCTGGTATATGCTCCCCCTATCCTGTTATATGCTCTCTCCATCCTGGTATATACTTCCCCATCCTGGTATATGCTCCCCCCATCCTGGTATATGCTCCCTCCATCCTGTATATGCTCCCTCCATCCTGGTATATGCTCCCTCCATCCTCGTATATGCTTCCCCTATCCTGGTATATGCTCCCCCAATCCTGGTATATGCTCACCCAATGCTAGTATATGCTCCCTCCATCCTGGTATATGCCCCCCCATTCTGGTATATGCTCCCCCCTATCCTGTTATATGCTCCCTCCATCCTGGTATATGCTCCCCCATCCTGGTATATACTTCCCCATCCTGGTATATGCTCCCCCCATCCTGGTATATGCTCCCCCCATCCTGGTATATGCTCCCTCCATCCTGATATATGCTACCTCCATCCTCGTATATGCTTACCCTATACTGGTATATGCCCCCCATCCTGGTATATGCCCCCCATCCTGGTATATCCCCACATTCTGGTATATGCTCCCCCGTTATATGCTCCCCCATCCTGGTATATGCTCCCCCATCCTGGTATATGCTCCCCCCATCCTGGTATATGCCCCCCATCCTGGTATATGCTCCCCCTCATTCTGGTATATGCTCCCCTCATCCTGGTATATGCTCCCCCCATCCTGGTATATGCCCCCCATCCTGGTATATGTCCCCCATCCTGGTATGTGCTCCCCCCATCCTGGTATATACCCCCCATCCTGGTATATGCTCCCCCCATCCTGGTATATGCTCCCCCTATCCTGTTATATGCTCCCACCATCCTGGTATATGCTCCCCCATCCTGGTATATACTTCCCCATCCTGGTATATGCTCCCCCCATCCTTTTATATGCTCCCCCCATCCTGGTATATGCTCCCTCCATCCTGGTATATGCTCCCTCCATCCTCGTATATGCTCCCCTATCCTGGTATATGCTCCCTCCATTCTGTTATATGCCCCCCCATTCTGGTATACACTCCACCCATCCTGGTATTTGCTGCCTCAATCCTCGTATATGCCTCCCCACCCTGGTATATGCCCCCCATCCTGGTATATGCTTCCCTACCCTGGTATATGCTCCCCCAATTCTTGTATATGCTCCCTCCATCCTGGTATATGCCCCCATCTTGTTATATGCCCCCTCCATCCTGGTATATTCTCCCCCCATCCTGGTATATGCTCCCCCATCCTGGTATATGCTCCCCCCATCCTGGTATATGCTCCCCCTATCCTGGTATATCCCCCCATCCTGGTATATGCTCCTCCCCATCCTGGTATATGCTCCCCCCATACTGGTATATGTTCCCCCATCCTGGTATATGCTCCCCCCCATCCTGGTATATGATCCCCCAATCCTGGTCCCCTTCTTGGTATATGCTCCCCCCCATCCTTGTATATGTTCCCCCAATCCTCGTATATGCTCCCCCCATACTGGTATAAGCTCCCCCCATACTGGTATATGCTCCCTCCATCCTGGTATATGCTCCCTCCATCCTGGTATATGCTCCCCCATCTTGGTATATGCTCTCCCCATCCTGGTATATGCTCACCCATCCTGGTATATAGCCCCCCATCCTGGTATATGCTCCCCCCATCCTGTTATATGCTCCCTCCATCCTGGTATATGCTCCCCCATCCTGGTATATACTTCCCCATTCTGGTATATGCTCCCCCCATCCTGGTATATACCCCCCCATCCTGGTATATGCTCCCCCCATCCTGGTATATGCTCCCCCCATCCTGTTATATGCTCCCTCCATCCTGGTATATGCTCCCCCATCCTGGTATATACTTCCCCATTCTGGTATATGCTCCCCCCATCCTGGTATATGCTCCCTCCATCCTGGTATATGCTCCCTCCATCCTCATATATGCTACCCCTATCCTGGTATATGCTCCCCCAATCCTGGTATATGCTCCCCCAATCCTCGTATATGCTCCCTCCATCCTGTTATATGCCCCCCCATCCTGGTATATGCTCCACCCATCCTGGTATATGCTGCCTCAATCCTCGTATATGCCCCCCCACCCTGGTATATGTCCCCCCATCCTGGTATATGCTTCCTTACCCTGGTATATGCTCACCCAATTCTTGTATATGCTCCCTCCATCCTGGTATATGCCCCCCCAACCTGGTATATGCTTCCCTATCCTGGTATATGCCCCCCCATCCTGTTATATGCTCCCTCCATCCTGGTATGTGTCCCCATCCTGGTATATGCTCCCCCATCCTGGTATATGCTCCCCCCATCCTGGTATATGCTCCTCCCCATCCTGGTATCTGCTCCCCCCATCCTGGTATATGCCCCCCATTCTGGTATATGCCCCCCATCCTGGTATGTGCTCCCCCCATCCTGGTATATGCTCCCCCTATCCTGTTATATGCTCTCTCAATCCTGGTATATGCTGCCCCATCCTGGTATATACTTCCCCATCCTGGTATATGCTCCCCCCATCCTGGTATATGCTCCCTCCATCCTGGTATATGCTCCCTCCATCCTGGTATATGCTCCCTCCATCCTCGTATATGCTTCCCCTATCCTGGTATATGCTCCCCCAATCCTGGTATATGCTCACCCAATGCTAGTATATGCTCCCTCCATCCTGGTATATGCCCCCCCATTCTGGTATATGCTCCCCCCTATCCTGTTATATGCTCCCTCCATCCTGGTATATGCTCCCCCATCCTGGTATATACTTCCCCATCCTGGTATATGCTCCCCCTATCCTGGTATATGCTCCCTCCATCCTGGTATATGCTCCCTCCATCCTGGTATATGCTCCCCCATCTTGGTATATGCTCTCCCCATCCTGGTATATGCTTCCCCATCCTGGTATATACCCCCCCATCCTGGTATATGCTCCCCCCATCCTAGTATATGCTCCCCCCATCCTGTTATATGCTCCCTCCATCCTGGTATATGCTCCCCCATCCTGGTATATACTTCCCCATTCTGGTATATGCTCCCCCCATCCTGGTATATACCCCCCCATCCTGGTATATGCTCCCCCCATCCTGGTATATGCTCACCCCATCCTGTTATATGCTCCCTCCATCCTGGTATATGCTCCCCCATCCTGGTATATACTTCCCCATTCTGGTATATGCTCCCCCCATCCTGGTATATGCTCCCTCCATCCTCATATATGCTTCCCCTATCCTGGTATATGCTCCCCCAATCCTGGTATATGCTCCCCCAATCCTCGTATATGCTCCCTCCATCCTTTTATATGCCCCCCCATCCTGGTATATGCTCCACCCATCCTGGTATATGCTGCCTCAATCCTCGTATATGCCCCCCCACCCTGGTATATGTCCCCCATCCTGGTATATGCTTCCCTACCCTGGTATATGCTCACCCAATTCTTGTATATGCTCCCTCCATCCTGGTATATGCCCCCCCATCCTGGTATATGCTTCCCTATCCTGGTATATGCCCCCCCATCCTGTTATATGCTCCCTCCATCCTGGTATGTGTCCCCATCCTGGTATATGCTCCCCCATCCTGGTATATGCTCCCCCCATCCTGGTATATGCTCCTCCCCATCCTGGTATATGCTCCCTCCATCCTGGTATATGCCCCCATCCTGGTATGTGCTCCCCCCATCCTGGTATATGCTCCCCCTATCCTGTTATATGCTCTCTCCATCCTGGTATATACTTCCCCATCCTGGTATATGCTCCCCCCATCCTGGTATATGCTCCCTCCATCCTGGTATATGCTCCCCCATCCTGGTATATACTTCCCCATTCTGGTATATGCTCCCCCCATCCTGGTATATACCCCCCCATCCTGGTATATGCTCCCCCCATCCTGGTATATGCTCCCCCCATCCTGTTATATGCTCCCTCCATCCTGGTATATGCTCCCCCATCCTGGTATATACTTCCCCATTCTGGTATATGCTCCCCCCATCCTGGTATATGCTCCCTCCATCCTCATATATGCTTCCCCTATCCTGGTATATGCTCCCCCAATCCTGGTATATGCTCCCCCAATCCTCGTATATGCTCCCTCCATCCTTTTATATGCCCCCCCATCCTGGTATATGCTGCCTCAATCCTCGTATATGCCCCCCCACCCTGGTATATGTCCCCCATCCTGGTATATGCTTCCCTACCCTGGTATATGCTCACCCAATTCTTGTATATGCTCCCTCCATCCTGGTATATGCCCCCCCATCCTGGTATATGCTTCCCTATCCTGGTATATGCCCCCCCATCCTGTTATATGCTCCCTCCATCCTGGTATGTGTCCCCATCCTGGTATATGCTCCACCATCCTGGTATATGCCTGCTCCCCCCATCCTGGTATATGCTCCTCCCCATCCTGGTATATGCTCCCTCCATCCTGGTATATGCCCCCCATCCTGGTATGTGCTCCCCCCATCCTGGTATATGCTCCCCCTATCCTGTTATATGCTCTCTCCATCCTGGTATATACTTCCCCATCCTGGTATATGCTCCCCCCATCCTGGTATATGCTCCCTCCATCCTGTATATGCTCCCTCCATCCTGGTATATGCTCCCTCCATCCTCGTATATGCTTCCCCTATCCTGGTATATGCTCCCCCAATCCTGGTATATGCTCACCCAATGCTAGTATATACTCCCTCCATCCTGGTATATGCCCCCCCATTCTGGTATATGCTCCCCCCTATCCTGTTATATGCTCCCTCCATCCTGGTATATGCTCCCCCATCCTGGTATATACTTCCCCATCCTGGTATATGCTCCCCGCATCCTGGTATATGCTCCCCCCATCCTGGTATATGCTCCCTCCATCCTGATATATGCTACCTCCATCCTCGTATATGCTTACCCTATACTGGTATATGCCCCCCATCCTGGTATATGCCCCCCATCCTGGTATATCCCCACATTCTGGTATATGCTCCCCCGTTATATGCTCCCCCATCCTGGTATATGCTCCCCCATCCTGGTATATGCTCCCCCCATCCTGGTATATGCCCCCCATCCTGGTATATGCTCCCCCTCATTCTGGTATATGCTCCCCTCATCCTGGTATATGCTCCCCCCATCCTGGTATATGCCCCCCATCCTGGTATATGTCCCCCATCCTGGTATGTGCTCCCCCCATCCTGGTATATACCCCCCATCCTGGTATATGCTCCCCCCATCCTGGTATATGCTCCCCCTATCCTGTTATATGCTCCCACCATCCTGGTATATGCTCCCCCATCCTGGTATATACTTCCCCATCCTGGTATATGCTCCCCCCATCCTTTTATATGCTCCCCCCATCCTGGTATAAGCTCCCTCCATCCTGGTATATGCTCCCGCCATCCTCGTATATGCTCCCCTATCCTGGTATATGCTCCCTCCATTCTGTTATATGCCCCCCCATTCTGGTATACACTCCACCCATCCTGGTATTTGCTGCCTCAATCCTCGTATATGCCTCCCCACCCTGGTATATGCCCCCCATCCTGGTATATGCTTCCCTACCCTGGTATATGCTCCCCCAATTCTTGTATATGCTCCCTCCATCCTGGTATATGCCCCCATCTTGTTATATGCCCCCTCCATCCTGGTATATTCTCCCCCCATCCTGGTATATGCTCCCCCATCCTGGTATATGCTCCCCCCATCCTGGTATATGCTCCCCCTATCCTGGTATATCCCCCCATCCTGGTATATGCTCCTCCCCATCCTGGTATATGCTCCCCCCATACTGGTATATGTTCCCCCATCCTGGTATATGCTCCCCCCCATCCTGGTATATGATCCCCCAATCCTGGTCCCCTTCTTGGTATATGCTCCGCCCCATCATTGTATATGTTCCCCCAATCCTCGTATATGCTCCCCCCATACTGGTGTAAGCTCCCCCCATACTGGTATATGCTCCCTCCATCCTGGTATATGCTCCCTCCATCCTGGTATATGCTCCCCCATCTTGGTATATGCTCTCCCCATCCTGGTATATGCTCACCCATCCTGGTATATAGCCCCCCATCCTGGTATATGCTCCCCCCATCCTGTTATATGCTCCCTCCATCCTGGTATATGCTCCCCCATCCTGGTATATACTTCCCCATTCTGGTATATGCTCCCCCCATCCTGGTATATACCCCCCCATCCTGGTATATGCTCCCCCCATCCTGGTATATGCTCCCCCCATCCTGTTATATGCTCCCTCCATCCTGGTATATGCTCCCCCATCCTGGTATATACTTCCCCATTCTGGTATATGCTCCCCCCATCCTGGTATATGCTCCCTCCATCCTGGTATATGCTCCCTCCATCCTCATATATGCTACCCCTATCCTGGTATATGCTCCCCCAATCCTGGTATATGCTCCCCCAATCCTCGTATATGCTCCCTCCATCCTGTTATATGCCCCCCCATCCTGGTATATGCTCCACCCATCCTGGTATATGCTGCCTCAATCCTCGTATATGCCCCCCCACCCTGGTATATGTCCCCCCATCCTGGTATATGCTTCCTTACCCTGGTATATGCTCACCCAATTCTTGTATATGCTCCCTCCATCCTGGTATATGCCCCCCCAACCTGGTATATGCTTCCCTATCCTGGTATATGCCCCCACATCCTGTTATATGCTCCCTCCATCCTGGTATGTGTCCCCATCCTGGTATATGCTCCCCCATCCTGGTATATGCTCCCCCCATCCTGGTATATGCTCCTCCCCATCCTGGTATATGCTCCCCCCATCCTGGTATATGCCCCCCATTCTGGTATATGCCCCCCATCCTGGTATGTGCTCCCCCCATCCTGGTATATGCTCCCCCTATCCTGTTATATGCTCTCTCAATCCTGGTATATGCTGCCCCATCCTGGTATATACTTCCCCATCCTGGTATATGCTCCCCCCATCCTGGTATATGCTCCCTCCATCCTGGTATATGCTCCCTCCATCCTGGTATATGCTCCCTCCATCCTCGTATATGCTTCCCCTATCCTGGTATATGCTCCCCCAATCCTGGTATATGCTCACCCAATGCTAGTATATGCTCCCTCCATCCTGGTATATGCCCCCCCATTCTGGTATATGCTCCCCCCTATCCTGTTATATGCTCCCTCCATCCTGGTATATGCTCCCCCATCCTGGTATATACTTCCCCATCCTGGTATATGCTCCCCCTATCCTGGTATATGCTCCCTCCATCCTGGTATATGCTCCCTCCATCCTGGTATATGCTCCCCCATCTTGGTATATGCTCTCCCCATCCTGGTATATGCTTCCCCATCCTGGTATATACCCCCCCATCCTGGTATATGCTCCCCCCATCCTAGTATATGCTCCCCCCATCCTGTTATATGCTCCCTCCATCCTGGTATATGCTCCCCCATCCTGGTATATACTTCCCCATTCTGGTATATGCTCCCCCCATCCTGGTATATACCCCCCCATCCTGGTATATGCTCCCCCCATCCTGGTATATGCTCCCCCCATCCTGTTATATGCTCCCTCCATCCTGGTATATGCTCCCCCATCCTGGTATATACTTCCCCATTCTGGTATATGCTCCCCCCATCCTGGTATATGCTCCCTCCATCCTCATATATGCTTCCCCTATCCTGGTATATGCTCCCCCAATCCTGGTATATGCTCCCCCAATCCTCGTATATGCTCCCTCCATCCTTTTATATGCCCCCCCATCCTGGTATATGCTCCACCCATCCTGGTATATGCTGCCTCAATCCTCGTATATGCCCCCCACCCTGGTATATGTCCCCCATCCTGGTATATGCTTCCCTACCCTGGTATATGCTCACCCAATTCTTGTATATGCTCCCTCCATCCTGGTATATGCCCCCCCATCCTGGTATATGCTTCCCTATCCTGGTATATGCCCCCCCATCCTGTTATATGCTCCCTCCATCCTGGTATGTGTCCCCATCCTGGTATATGCTCCCCCATCCTGGTATATGCTCCCCCCATCCTGGTATATGCTCCTCCCCATCCTGGTATATGCTCCCTCCATCCTGGTATATGCCCCCCATCCTGGTATGTGCTCCCCCCATCCTGGTATATGCTCCCCCTATCCTGTTATATGCTCTCTCCATCCTGGTATATACTTCCCCATCCTGGTATATGCTCCCCCCATCCTGGTATATGCTCCCTCCATCCTGTATATGCTCCCTCCATCCTGGTATATGCTCCCTCCATCCTCGTATATGCTTCCCCTATCCTGGTATATGCTCCCCCAATCCTGGTATATGCTCACCCAATGCTAGTATATGCTCCCTCCATCCTGGTATATGCCCCCCCATTCTGGTATATGCTCCCCCCTATCCTGTTATATGCTCCCTCCATCCTGGTATATACTTCCCCATCCTGGTATATGCTCCCCCCATCCTGGTATATGCTCCCCCCATCCTGGTATATGCTCCCTCCATCCTGATATATGCTACCTCCATCCTCGTATATGCTTACCCTATACTGGTATATGCCCCCCATCCTGGTATATGCCCCAGATCCTGGTATATCCCCACATTCTGGTATATGCTCCCCCGTTATATGCTCCCCCATCCTGGTATATGCTCCCCCATCCTGGTATATGCTCCCCCCATCCTGGTATATGCCCCCCATCCTGGTATATGCTCCCCCTCATCCTGGTATATTCTCCCCCCATCCTGGTATATGCTCCCCCCATCCTGGTATATGCCCCCCATCCTGGTATATGCTCCCCCTCATCCTGGTATATTCTCCCCCCATCCTGGTATATGCTCCCCCCATCCTGGTATATGCTCCCCCTATCCTGTTATATGCTCCCACCATCCTGGTATATGCTCCCCCATCCTGGTATATACTTCCTCATCCTGGTATATGCTCCCCCCATCCTTTTATATGCTCCCCCCATCCTGGTATATGCTCCCTCCATCCTGGTATATGCTCCCTCCATCCTCGTATATGCTCCCCTATCCTGGTATATGCTCCCTCCATTCTGGTATATGCCCCCCCATTCTGGTATACACTCCACCCATCCTGGTATATGCTGCCTCAATCTTCGTATATGCCTCCCCACCCTGGTATATGCCCCCCATCCTGGTATATGCTTCCCTACCCTGGTATATGCTCCCCCAATTCTTGTATATGCTCCCTCCATCCTGGTATATGCCCCCCATCTTGTTATATGCTCCCTCCATCCTGGTATATTCTCCCCCCATCCTGGTATATGCTCCCCCATCCTGGTATATGCTCCCCCCATCCTGGTATATGCTCCCCCTATCCTGGTATATCCCCCCATCCTGGTATATGCTCCTCCCCATCCTGGTATATGCTCCCCCCATACTGGTATATGTTCCCCCATCCTGGTATATGCTCCCCCCCATCCTGGTATATGATCCCCCAATCCTGGTCCCCTTCTTGGTATATGCTCCCCCCCATCCTTGTATATGTTCCCCCAATCCTCGTATATGCTCCCCCCATACTGGCATAAGCTCCCCCCATACTGGTATATGCTCCCTCCATCCTGGTATATGCTCCCTCCATCCTGGTATATGCTCCCCCATCTTGGTATATGCTCTCCCCATCCTGGTATATGCTCCCCCATCCTGGTATATACCCCCCATCCTGGTATATGCTCCCCCCATCCTGTTATATGCTCCCTCCATCCTGGTATATGCTCCCCCATCCTGGTATATACTTCCCCATTCTGGTATATGCTCCCCCCATCCTGGTATATACCCCCCCATCCTGGTATATGCTCCCCCCATCCTGGTATATGCTCCCCCCATCCTGTTATATGCTCCCTCCATCCTGGTATATGCTCCCCCATCCTGGTATATACTTCCCAATTCTGGTATATGCTCCCCCCATCCTGGTATATGCTCCCTCCATCCTGGTATATGCTCCCTCCATCCTCATATATGCTACCCCTATCCTGGTATATGCTCCTCCAATCCTGGTATATGCTCCCCCAATCCTCGTATATGCTCCCTCCATCCTGTTATATGCCCCCCCATCCTGGTATATGCTCCACCCATCCTGGTATATGCTGCCTCAATCCTCGTATATGCCCCCCCACCCTGGTATATGTCCCCCCATCCTGGTATATGCTTCCCTACCCTGGTATATGCTCACCCAATTCTTGTATATGCTCCCTCCATCCTGGTATATGCCCCCCCAACCTGGTATATGCTTCCCTATCCTGGTATATGCCCCCCCCATCCTGTTATATGCTCCCTCCATCCTGGTATGTGTCCCCATCCTGGTATATGCTCCCCCATCCTGGTATATGCTCCCCCCATCCTGGTATATGCTCCTCCCCATCCTGGTATATGCTCCCCCCATCCTGGTATATGCCCCCCATTCTGGTATATGCCCCCCATCCTGGTATGTGCTCCCCCCATCCTGGTATATGCTCCCCCTATCCTGTTATATGCTCTCTCCATCCTGGTATATGCTCCCCCATCCTGGTATATACTTCCCCATCCTGGTATATGCTCCCCCCATCCTGGTATATGCTCCCTCCATCCTGGTATATGCTCCCTCCATCCTGGTATATGCTCCCTCCATCCTCGTATATGCTTCCCCTATCCTGGTATATGCTCCCCCAATCGTGGTATATGCTCACCCAATGCTAGTATATGCTCCCTCCATCCTGGTATATGCCCCCCTCATTCTGGTATATGCTCCCCCCTATCCTGTTATATGCTCCCTCCATCCTGGTATATGCTTCCCCATCCTGGTATATACTTCCCCATCCTGGTATATGCTCCCCCCATCCTGGTATATGCTCCCTCCATCCTGGTATATGCTCCCTCCATCCTGGTATATGCTCCCTCCATCCTGGTATATGCTCCCCCATCTTGGTATATGCTCTCCCCATCCTGGTATATGCTCCCCCATCCTGGTATATACCCCCCCATCCTGGTATATGCTCCCCCCATCTTAGTATATGCTCCCCCCATCCTGTTATATGCTCCCTCCATCCTGGTATATGCTCCCTCCATCCTGGTATATGCTCCCCCATCTTGGTATATGCTCTCCCCATCCTGGTATATGCTCCCCCATCCTGGTATATACCCCCCCATCCTGGTATATGCTCCCCCCATCCTAGTATATGCTCCCCCCATCCTGTTATATGCTCCCTCCATCCTGGTATATGCTCCCCCATCCTGGTATATACTTCCCCATTCTGGTATATGCTCCCCCCATCCTGGTATATACCCCCCATCCTGGTATATGCTCCCCCCATCCTGGTATATGCTCCCCCCATCCTGTTATATGCTCCCTCCATCCTGGTATATGCTCCCCCATCCTGGTATATACTTCCCCATTCTGGTATATGCTCCCCCCATCCTGGTATATGCTCCCTCAATCCTCATATATGCTTCCCCTATCCTGGTATATGCTCCCCCAATCCTGGTATATGCTCCCCCAATCCTCGTATATGCTCCCTCCATCCTTTTATATGCCCCCCCATCCTGGTATATGCTGCCTCAATCCTCGTATATGCCCCCCCACCCTGGTATATGTCCCCCATCCTGGTATATGCTTCCCTACCCTGGTATATGCTCACCCAATTCTTGTATATGCTCCCTCCATCCTGGTATATGCCCCCCCATCCTGGTATATGCTTCCCTATCCTGGTATATGCCCCCCCATCCTGTTATATGCTCCCTCCATCCTGGTATGTGTCCCCATCCTGGTATATGCTCCCCCATCCTGGTATATGCTCCCCCCATCCTGGTATATGCTCCTCCCCATCCTGGTATATGCTCCCTCCATCCTGGTATATGCCCCCCATCCTGGTATGTGCTCCCCCCATCCTGGTATATGCTCCCCCTATCCTGTTATATGCTCTCTCCATCCTGGTATATACTTCCCCATCCTGGTATATGCTCCCCCCATCCTGGTATATGCTCCCTCCATCCTGTATATGCTCCCTCCATCCTGGTATATGCTCCCTCCATCCTCGTATATGCTTCCCCTATCCTGGTATATGCTCCCCCAATCCTGGTATATGCTCACCCAATGCTAGTATATGCTCCCTCCATCCTGGTATATGCCCCCCCATTCTGGTATATGCTCCCCCCTATCCTGTTATATGCTCCCTCCATCCTGGTATATGCTCCCCCATCCTGGTATATACTTCCCCATCCTGGTATATGCTCCCCCCATCCTGGTATATGCTCCCCCCATCCTGGTATATGCTCCCTCCATCCTGATATATGCTACCTCCATCCTCGTATATGCTTACCCTATACTGGTATATGCCCCCCATCCTGGTATATGCCCCCCATCCTGGTATATCCCCACATTCTGGTATATGCTCCCCCGTTATATGCTCCCCCATCCTGGTATATGCTCCCCCATCCTGGTATATGCTCCCCCCATCCTGGTATATGCCCCCCATCCTGGTATATGCTCCCCCTCATCCTGGTATATGCTCCCCCCATCCTGGTATATGCTCCCCCCATCCTGGTATATGCCCCCCATCCTGGTATATGTCCCCCATCCTGGTATGTGCTCCCCCCATCCTGGTATATACCCCCCATTCTGGTATATGCTCCCCCCATCCTGGTATATGCTCCCCCTATCCTGTTATATGCTCCCCCCATCCTGGCATATACTTCCCCATCCTGGTATATGCTCCCCCCATCCTTTTATATGCTCCCCCCATCCTGGTATATGCTCCCTCCATCCTGGTATATGCTCCCTCCATCCTCGTATATGCTCCCCTATCCTGGTATATGCTCCCTCCATTCTGGTATATGCCCCCCATTCTGGTATACACTCCACCCATCCTGGTATATGCTGCCTCAATCCTCGTATATGCCTCCCCACCCTGGTATATGCCCCCCATCCTGGTATATGCTTCCCTACCCTGGTATATGCTCCCCCAATTCTTGTATATGCTCCCTCCATCCTGGTATATGCCCCCCATCTTGTTATATGCTCCCTCCATCCTGGTATATTCTCCCCCCATCCTGGTATATGCTCCCCCATCCTGGTATATGCTCCCCCCATCCTGGTATATGCTCCCCCTATCCTGGTATATCCCCCCATCCTGGTATATGCTCCTCCCCATCCTGGTATATGCTCCCCCCATACTGGTATATGTTCCCCCATCCTGGTATATGCTCCCCCCCATCCTGGTATATGATCCCCCAATCCTGGTCCCCTTCTTGGTATATGCTCCCCCCCATCCTTGTATATGTTCCCCCAATCCTCGTATATGCTCCCCCCATACTGGTATAAGCTCCCCCCATACGGGTATATGCTCCCTCCATCCTGGTATATGCTCCCTCCATCCTGGTATATGCTCCCCCATCTTGGTATATGCTCTCCCCATCCTGGTATATGCTCCCCCATCCTGGTATATACCCCCCCATCCTGGTATATGCTCCCCCCATCCTGTTATATGCTCCCTCCATCCTGGTATATGCTCCCCCATCCTGGTATATACTTCCCCATTCTGGTATATGCTCCCCCCATCCTGGTATATACCCCCCCATCCTGGTATATGCTCCCCCCATCCTGGTATATGCTCCCCCCATCCTGTTATATGCTCCCTCCATCCTGGTATATGCTCCCCCATCCTGGTATATACTTCCCCATTCTGGCATATGCTCCCCCCATCCTGGTATATGCTCCCTCCATCCTGGTATATACTCCCTCCATCCTCATATATGCTACCCCTATCCTGGTATATGCTCCCCCAATCCTGGTATATGCTCCCCCAATCCTCGTATATGCTCCCTCCATCCTGTTATATGCCCCCCCATCCTGGTATATGCTCCACCCATCCTGGTATATGCTGCCTCAATCCTCGTATATGCCCCCCCCACCCTGGTATATGTCCCCCCATCCTGGTATATGCTTCCCTACCCTGGTATATGCTCACCCAATTCTTGTATATGCTCCCTCCATCCTGGTATATGCCCCCCCAACCTGGTATATGCTTCCCTATCCTGGTATATGCCCCCCCATCCTGTTATATGCTCCCTCCATCCTGGTATGTGTCCCCATCCTGGTATATGCTCCCCCATCCTGGTATATGCTCCCCCCATCCTGGTATATGTTCCTCCCCATCCTGGTATATGCTCCCCCCATCCTGGTATATGCCCCCCATTCTGGTATATGCCCCCCATCCTGGTATGTGCTCCCCCCATCCTGGTATATGCTCCCCCTATCCTGTTATATGCTCTCTCCATCCTGGTATATGCTCCCCCATCCTGGTATATACTTCCCCATCCTGGTATATGCTCCCCCCATCCTGGTATATGCTCCCTCCATCCTGGTATATGCTCCCTCCATAATGGTATATGCTCCCTCCATCCTCGTATATGCTTCCCCTATCCTGGTATATGCTCCCCCAATCCTGGTATATGCTCACCCAATGCTAGTATATGCTCCCTCCATCCTGGTATATGCCCCCCTCATTCTGGTATATGCTCCCCCCTATCCTGTTATATGCTCCCTCCATCCTGGTATATGCTTCCCCATCCTGGTATATACTTCCCCATCCTGGTATATGCTCCCCCCATGCTGGTATATGCTCCCCCCATCCTGGTATATGCTCCCTCCATCCTGGTATATGCTCCCTCCATCCTGGTATATGCTCCCCCATCTTGGTATATGCTCTCCCCATCCTGGTATATGCTCCCCCATCCTGGTATATACCCCCCCATCCTGGTATATGCTCCCCCCATCCTAGTATATGCTCCCCCCATCCTGTTATATGCTCCCTCCATCCTGGTATATGCTCCCCCATCCTGGTATATACTTCCCCATTCTGGTATATGCTCCCCCCATCCTGGTATTTACCCCCCCATCCTGGTATATGCTCCCCCCATCCTGGTATATGCTCCCCCCATCCTGTTATATGCTCCCTCCATCCTGGTATATGCTCCCCCATCCTGGTATATACTTCCCCATTCTGGTATATGCTCCCCCCATCCTGGTATATGCTCCCTCCATCCTGGTATATGCTCCCTCCATCCTCATATATGCTTCCCCTATCCTGGTATATGCTCGCCCAATCCTGGTATATGCTCCCCCAATCCTCGTATATGCTCCCTCCATCCTTTTATATGCCCCCCCATCCTGGTATATCCTCCACCCATCCTGGTATATGCTGCCTCAATCCTCGTATATGCCCCCCCACCCTGGTATATGTCCCCCATCCTGGTATATGCTTCCCTACCCTGGTATATGCTCACCCAATTCTTGTATATGCTCCCTCCATCCTGGTATATGCCCCCCCATCCTGGTATATGCTTCCCTATCCTGGTATATGCCCCCCCATCCTGTTATATGCTCCCTCCATCCTGGTATGTATCCCCATCCTGGTATATGCTCCCCCATCCTGGTATATGCTCCCCCCATCCTGGTATATGCTCCTCCCCATCCTGGTATATGCTCCCTCCATCCTGGTATATGCCCCCCATCCTGGTATGTGCTCCCCCCATCCTGGTTTATGCTCCCCCTATCCTGTTATATGCTCTCTCCATCCTGGTATATACTTCCCCATCCTGGTATATGCTCCCCCCATCCTGGTATATGCTCCCTCCATCCTGTATATGCTCCCTCCATCCTGGTATATGCTCCCTCCATCCTCGTATATGCCTCCCCTATCCTGGTATATGCTCCCCCAATCCTGGTATATGCTCACCCAATGCTAGTATATGCTCCCTCCATCCTGGTATATGCCCCCCATTCTGGTATATGCTCCCCCCTATCCTGTTATATGCTCCCTCCATCCTGGTATATGCTCCCCCATCCTGGTATATACTTCCCCATCCTGGTATATGCTCCCCCCATCCTGGTATATGCTCCCCCCATCCTGGTATATGCTCCCTCCATCCTGATATATGCTCCCTCCATCCTCGTATATGCTTACCCTATACTGGTATATGCCCCGCATCCTGGTATATGCCCCCCATCCTGGTATATCCCCACATTCTGGTATATGCTCCCCCATTATATGCTCCCCCATCCTGGTATATGCTCCCCCATCCTGGTATATGCTCCCCCCATCCTGGTATATGCCCCCCATCCTGGTATATGCTCCCCCTCATCCTGGTATATGCTCCCCCCATCCTGGTATATGCTCCCCCCATCCTGGTATATGCGCCCCATCCTGGTATATGTCCCCCATCCTGGTATGTGCTCCCCCATCCTGGTATATACCCCCCATCCTGGTATATGCTCCCCCCATCCTGGTATATGCTCCCCCTATCCTGTTATATGCTCCCACCATCCTGGTATATGCTCCCCCATCCTGGTATATACTTCCCCATCCTGGTATATGCTCCCCCCATCCTTTTATATGCTCCCCCCATCCTGGTATATGCTCCCTCCATCCTGGTATATGCTCCCTCCATCCTCGTATATGCTCCCCTATCCTGGTATATGCTCCCTCCATTCTGGTATATGCCCCCCCATTCTGGTATACACTCCACCTATCCTGGTATATGCTGCCTCAATCCTCGTATATGCCTCCCCACCCTGGTATATGCCCCCCATCCTGGTATATGCTTCCCTACCCTGGTATATGCTACCCCAATTCTTGTATATGCTCCCTCCATCCTGGTATATGCCCCCCATCTTGTTATATGCACCCTCCATCCTGGTATATTCTCCCCCCATCCTGGTATATGCTCCCCCATCCTGGTATATGCTCCCCCCATCCTGGTATATGCTCCCCCTATCCTGGTATATCCCCCCATCCTGGTATATGCTCCTCCCCATCCTGGTATATGCTCCCCCCATACTGGTATATGTTCCCCCATCCTGGTATATGCTCCCCCGGATCCTGGTATATGATCCCCCAATCCTGGTCCCCTTCTTGGTATATGCTCCCCCCCATCCTTGTATATGTTCCCCCAATCCTCGTATATGCTCCCCCCATACTGGTATAAGCTCCCCCCATACTGGTATATGCTCCCTCCATCCTGGTATATGCTCCCTCCATCCTGGTATATGCTCCCCCATCTTGGTATATGCTCTCCCCATCCTGGTATATGCTCCCCCATCCTGGTATATACCCCCCATCCTGGTATATGCTCCCCCCATCCTGGTATATGCTCCCCCCATCTTGTTGTATGCTCCCTCCATCCTGGTATATGCTCCCCCATCCTGGTATATACTTCCCCATTCTGGTATATGCTCCCCCCATCCTGGTATATGCTCCCTCCATCCTGGTATATGCTCCCTCCATCCTCATATATGCTTCCCCTATCCTGGTATATGCTCCCCCAATCCTGGTATATGCTCCCCAATCCTCGTATATGCTCCCTCCATCCTGTTATATGCCCCCACATCCTGGTATATGCTCAACCCATCCTGGTATATGCTGCCTCAATCCTCGTATATGCCCCCCCACCCTGGTATATGTCCCCCCATCCTGGTATATGCTTCTCTACCCTGGTATATGCTCACCCAATTCTTGTATATGCTCCCTCCATCCTGGTATATGCCCCCCCATCCTGGTATATGCTTCCCTATCCTGGTATATGCCCCCCCATCCTGTTATATGCTCCTTCCATCCTGGTATGTGCCCCCATCCTGGTATATGCTCCCCCATCCTGGTATATGCTCCCCCCATCCTGGTATATGCTCCTCCCCATCCTGGTATATGCTCCCCTCATCCTGGTATATGCTCCCGCTATCCTGGCATATGCTCCCCCCATCCTGATATATGCTCCCCCCCATCCTGGTATATGCTCCCCCCATCCTGGTATATGCCCCCCATCCTGGTATATCCCCCCATTCTGGTATATCCTCCCCCGGTATATGCTCCCCCATCCTGGTATATGCTCCCCCATCCTGGTATATGCTCCCCCCATCCTGGTATATGCCCACCATCCTGGTATATGCTCCCCCTCATCCTGGTATATGCTCCCTTCATCCTGGTATATGCTCTCCCCATCCTGGTATATGCCCCCCATCCTGATATATGCCCCTCATCCTGGTATGTGCTCCCCCCATCCTGGTATATACCCCCTATCCTGTTATATGCTCCCTCCATCCTGGTATATGCTCCCCCATCATGGTATATACTTCCCCATCCTGGTATATGCTCCCCCCATCCTGGTATATGCTCCCCCCATCCTGGTATATGCTCCCTCCATCCTGGTATATGCTCCCCCTATCCTGGTATATGCTCCCCCAATCCTGGTATATGCTCCTCCAATCCTCGTATATGCTCCCTCCATCCTGGTATATGCCCCCCCATCCTGGTATATGTTCCACCCATCCTGGTATATGCTGCCTCAATCCTCGTATATGCCCCTCCACCCTGGTATATGCCCCCCATCCTGGTATTTGCTTCCCTACCCTGGTATATGCTCCCCCAATTCTTGTATATGCTCCCTCCATCCTGGTATATGCCCCCCATCCTATTATATACTGCCTCCATCCTGGTATATGCTCCCCCCATCCTGGTATATGCTCCCCCATCCTGGTATATGCTCCCCCTATCCTGGTATATGCTCCCCCTATCCTGGTATATCCCCCCATCCTGGTATATGCTCCTCCCCATCCTGGTATATGCTCCCCCCATACTGGTATATGCTCCCCCATCCTGGTATATGCTCCCCCCATCCTGGTATATGCCCCCCATCCTGGTATATGCCCCCCATCCTGGTATATTCCCCATCCTGGTATATGCTCCCCTCATCCTGGTATATGCTCCCCCATCCTGGTATATGCTCCCCCCATCCTGGTACATGCCCCTCCATCCTGGTATATGCTCCCCCTCATCCTGCTATATGCTCCCCCTAGCCTGGTATATGCTCCCCCCATCCTGGTATATGCCCCCCATCCTGGTATATGCCCACATCCAGGTATGTGCTCCCCCCATCCTGGTATATTCTCCCCCCATCCTGGTGTATGCTCCCCCCTATCCTGGTATATGTCACTCCCCGATCCTGGTATATGCTCCCCCCATCCTGGTATGTCACCCCCTGATCCTTGTATATGCTCCCTCCCATCCTGGTATATGTCACCCCCGATCCTGGTATATCGTCCCCCCCATCCTGGTATATACTTCCCCTCATCCTGGTATATGCTCCACCCCATCCTAGTATATGTCAACCCCCAATCCTGGTATATGCTCCCCCCATCCTGGTATATGTCACCCCCCGATCGTGGTATGTGCTCCCCCCATCCTGGTATATGTCACCCCCGATCCTGGTATATGCTACCCCCATACTGATATATGCTCCCCCTCATTAGGTATATGCTCCCCCATCCTGGTATATGCTCCCCCTCATTCTGGTATATGCTCCCCCATTCTGGTATATGCTCCCCCCATCCTGGTATATGCCCCCCCCATCCTGGTATATGCTCCCCTTCATCCTGGTATATGCTTCCTCCATCCTTGTATATGCTCCCCCCCATCATGGAGAACAAGGAAGCACAAAAGAACTTCATGAAAACATGAAAATACAAAATCTTTATTGAAAAAAATCAAGAATAGAAAAAATGGAAAACACTCAGAGGCATAAAATTAAAAACAATGGAGGAGCATGGAGACGAGGAACAGGTTAAATGTACTGCCCTATGTAAATCAATTGCCTGAAGGCAAAATATGGCACTGCAAAAACAGGTCATAAAGAGGTAGCTCAAGTGTCTATCCAATTGAAAGGTCGCACAGTGAGAGACTTCTGTTTAATGCAGGTTCTAATATAGAAGCATTTTCCCAAAGTGGATGCAAGTATGACACTCAGTACATTAATAGAAATAAGTGTCATGAAAGACAATATAGTCAAAGTGACAACCAATCCAATATATAATATGAAAAGGTTCCATACTTACAGCCGCTGTGGTTGCGTCGCCGCACCTCGCTCCTGCTCTACCCCAGCATCCTGGTATATGCTCCCCCCCATTCTGGTATATGCTCCCCCTCATCCTGGTATATGCTCTCACCCATCCTGGTATATGCTCCCCCTCATCCTGGTATATGCTCTCCCCCATCCTGGTATATGCTCCCCTCCATCCTGGTATATGTCACCGCCGAACCTGGTATATGCTCCCCCCCATCCTGGTATATGTCACCCCCCAATCCTGGTATATGCTCCCCGTCATCCTGGTATATGCTCCCCCTCATTCTGGTATATGCTCCCCCACATGCTCCCCCCCATCCTGGTATATGCCCCCCATCCTGGTATATCCCCCATCCTGGTATATGCTCCCCTCATCCTGGGATATGCTCCCCCATCCTGGTATATGCTCCCCCCATCCTGGTACATGCCCCTCCATCCTGGTATATGCTCCCCCTCATCCTGGTATATGCTCCCCCTAGCCTGGTATATGCTCCCCCCATCCTGGTATATGCCCCCCATCCTGGTATATGCCCCCATCCAGGTATGTGCTCCCCCCATCCTGGTATATGCTCCCCCCATCCTTATATATGTCACCCCCATCCTGGTATATTCTCCCCCCATCCTGGTGTATGCTCCCCCCTATCCTGGTATATGTCACTCCCCGATCCTGGTATATGCTCCCCCCATCCTGGTATGTCGCCCCCTGATCCTTGTATATGCTCCCTCCCATCCTGGTATATGTCACCCCCGATCCTGGTATATCGTCCCCCCCATCCTGGTATATACTTCCCCTCATCCTGGTATATGCTCCACCCCATCCTAGTATATGTCAACCCCCAATCCTGGTATATGCTCCCCCCATCCTGGTATATGTCACCCCCCGATCGTGGTATGTGCTCCCCCCATCCTGGTATATGTCACCCCCGATCCTGGTATATGCTACCCCCATACTGATATATGCTCCCCCTCATTAGGTATATGCTCCCCCATCCTGGTATATGCTCCCCCTCATTCTGGTATATGCTCCCCCCATTCTGGTATATGCTCCCCCCATCCTGGTATATGCCCCCCCCATCCTGGTATATGCTCCCCTTCATCCTGGTATATGCTTCCTCCATCCTTGTATATGCTCCCCCCCATCATGGAGAACAAGGAAGCACAAAAGAACTTCATGAAAACATGAAAATACAAAATCTTTATTGAAAAAAATCAAGAATAGAAAAAATGGAAAACACTCAGAGGCATAAAATTAAAAACAATGGAGGAGCATGGAGACGAGGAACAGGTTAAATGTACTGCCCTATGTAAATCAATTGCCTGAAGGCAAAATATGGCACTGCAAAAACAGGTCATAAAGAGGTAGCTCAAGTGTCTATCCAATTGAAAGGTCGCACAGTGAGAGACTTCTGTTTAATGCAGGTTCTAATATAGAAGCATTTTCCCAAAGTGGATGCAAGTATGACACTCAGTACATTAATAGAAATAAGTGTCATGAAAGACAATATAGTCAAAGTGACAACCAATCCAATATATAATATGAAAAGGTTCCATACTTACAGCCGCTGTGGTTGCGTCGCCGCACCTCGCTCCTGCTCTACCCCAGCATCCTGGTATATGCTCCCCCCCATCCTGGTATATGCTCCCCCTCATCCTGGTATATGCTCTCACCCATCCTGGTATATGCTCCCCCTCATCCTGGTATATGCTCTCCCCCATCCTGGTATATGCTCCCCTCCATCCTGGTATATGTCACCGCCGAACCTGGTATATGCTCCCCCCATCCTGGTATATGTCACCCCCCAATCCTGGTATATGCTCCCCGTCATCCTGGTATATGCTCCCCCTCATTCTGGTATATGCTCCCCCCCATCCTGGTATATGCCCCCCATCCTGGTATATCCCCCATCCTGGTATATGCTCCCCTCATCCTGGTATATGCTCCCCCATCCTGGTATATGCTCCCCCCATCCTGGTACATGCCCCTCCATCCTGGTATATGCTCCCCCTCATCCTGGTATATGCTCCCCCTAGCCTGGTATATGCTCCCCCCATCCTGGTATATGCCCCCCATCCTGGTATATGCCCCCATCCAGGTATGTGCTCCCCCCATCCTGGTATATGCTCCCCCCATCCTTATATATGTCACCCCCATCCTGGTATATTCTCCCCCCATCCTGGTGTATGCTCCCCCCTATCCTGGTATATGTCACTCCCCGATCCTGGTATATGCTCCCCCCATCCTGGTATGTCGCCCCCTGATCCTTGTATATGCTGCCTCCCATCCTGGTATATGTCACCCCCGATCCTGGTATATCGTCCCCCCCATCCTGGTATATACTTTCCCTCATGCTGGTATATGCTCCACCCCATCCTAGTATATGTCAACCCCCAATCCTGGTATATGCTCCCCCCATCCTGGTATATGTCACCCCCCGATCGTGGTATGTGCTCCCCCCATCCTGGTATATGTCACCCCTGATCCTGGTATATGCTACCCCCATACTGATATATGCTCCCCCTCATTAGGTATATGCTCCCCCATCCTGGTATATGCTCCCCCTCATTCTGGTATATGCTCCCCCCATTCTGGTATATGCTCCCCCCATCCTGGTATATGCCCCCCCCATCCTGGTATATGCTCCCCTTCATCCTGGTATATGCTTCCTCCATCCTTGTATATGCTCTCCCCCATCATGGAGAACAAGGAAGCACAAAAGAACTTCATGAAAACATGAAAATACAAAATCTTTATTGAAAAAAATCAAGAATAGAAAAAATGGAAAACACTCAGAGGCATAAAACTAAAAACAATGGAGGAGCATGGAGACGAGGAACAGGTTAAATGTACTGCCCTATGTAAATCAATTGCCTGAAGGCAAAATATGGCACTGCAAAAACAGGTCATAAAGAGGTAGCTCAAGTGTCTATCCAATTGAAAGGTCGCACAGTGAGAGACTTCTGTTTAATGCAGGTTCTAATATAGAAGCATTTTCCCAAAGTGGATGCAAGTATGACACTCAGTACATTAATAGAAATAAGTGTCATGAAAGACAATATAGTCAAAGTGACAACCAATCCAATATATAATATGAAAAGGTTCCATACTTACAGCCGCTGTGGTTGCGTCGCCGCACCTCGCTCCTGCTCTACCCCAGCATCCTGGTATATGCTTCCCCCCATCCTGGTATATGCTCCCCCTCATCCTGGTATATGCTCTCACCCATCCTGGTATATGCTCCCCCTCATCCTGGTATATGCTCTCCCCCATCCTGGTATATGCTCCCCTCCATCCTGGTATATGTCACCGCCGAACCTGGTATATGCTCCCCCCCATCCTGGTATATGTCACCCCCCAATCCTGGTATATGCTCCCCGTCATCCTGGTATATGCTCCCCCTCATCCTGGTATATGCTCCCCCCCATCCTGGTATATGCTCCCCCTCATCCTGGTATATGCTCTCCCCCATCCTGGTATATGCTCCCCTCCATCCTGGTATATGTCACCGCCGAACCTGGTATATGCTCCCCCCCATCCTGGTATATGTCACCCCCCAATCCTGGTATATGCTCCCCGTCATCCTGGTATATGCTCTCCCCCATCCTGGTATATGCTCCCCTCCATCCTGGTATATGTCACCCCCCAATCCTGGTATATGCTCCCCGTCATCCTGGTATATGCTCCCCCTCATTCTGGTATAGCTCGCCCCCATCCTGGTATATGTCACCCCCCGATCCTGGTATATGCTCCCCCTCATCCTGGCATATGCCGCCCCCCATCCTGGTATATGTCACCCCCGATCTTGGTATATGTCACCCCCTCATCCTGGTATATGCTCCCCCCATCCTGGTATATGTCACCCCCGATCCTGGTATATGCTCCCCCCCATCCTGGTATATGTCACCCCCCAATACTGGTATATGCTCCCCCTCATCCTGGTATATGCCCCCCCCCATCCTGGTATATGTCACCCCCGATCCTGGTATATGTCACCCCCTCATCCTGGTATGTGCTCCCCCTCCATCCTGGTATATGTCACCCCGGATCCTGGTATATGCTCCCCCTCATCCTGGTATATGTCACCCCCAATCCTGGTATATGCTCCCCCTCATCCTGGTATATGCTCCCCCCCCCCATCCTGGTATATGTCACCCCCCCCCGATCCTGCCTGTCCTGCTCATCCATCCACAAACACTCCTACTCACCCTTCCCCCGCAGCACATCGTCTGTGTTAAATATGTAAATAAAATGGCGCTGGAGTCAGTGTGTGCACATACTGCGCTATTTGGCGCCATTTTGTTGAAGACACTGCGAATTTGTCTTCAACAAAATGGTGCTGGATATCGCGCTATGCGCTGGCTCCGGCACAGACTCCTCCTTAAGCCTCGCCGGAGACGTGGTCAGCGCCTATGCACATGGTGATCTCCGGCGACGCACTCTTCCTCCAGCCTCGTCCTCCCGGCGCAGACTATAGAGGCTTAGGACAGAAGGACACATCCCTGGATATATATATCTCATCTCTCCCAATTACATGGAGTCTATTAGGATCCCTGATCTATTATGTGTCGCCATCTGCACAGATCCAATGTCACACAAAAGGAAGCGACATTTTTAGCGAGTAAACAGCGCATTCCGTCCTGTGCTGATCTACAGCGCCATCTAGAGGCTGATCAGCGGCGCATCAGCTCAGCCTACTCGTTTTCATCTTCGCACCAGATGACGCGTTACCGGGATAAAATATGATTGGGTCCCAGTGAAAATACAAGACTGGGAGCCGGCTGCTCTGCTCCAATCGTCGCGCTTTGGAAGATACCAACTCTTTGTAGCCCTCAGGGGGAGCTGAGGAGAATAAATTGTTATTGTTTGTAAAAGTGCAGATATTTAATGAACTGATAGGTAAAATAAAGATGCGGCTGCGATCAGTGACGGGACAGAGTAAGAGCGGCCGCTGCAGTCCCCCCCCCCCAGTGCTCAGATCAGTGGTAGACGCGACTCCATCTCCGCCTTCGGAAGCCGGAAGTGGCAGGCAGTGTTGTGAGAGAGGAGCAGAGAGACAGGTGGGTGATTGGTGCTGTGTGCGCTGCCCCCTGCTGGTCGCATCACCGCAGTGCAGGTTGTTATGGGCTGATCAGGGGCCCCTATGCTGCTCTCCATGGTGCGACCCCCACTGCTGTGTCTTGGGGTCTGTTACACCTGATATATAGGAGCTGAGTACAGGCTGCTGCTGGGGCCCCTGATACCATTACTATGTGGCCCTTACACCTGATATATAGGAGCTGAGTACAGGCTGCTGCTGGGGCCCCTGATACCATTACTATGTGGCCCTTACACCTGATATATAGGAGCTGAGTACAGGCGGCTGCTGGGGCCCCTGATACCATTACTATGTGGCCCTTACACCTGATATATAGGAGCTGAGTACAGGCGGCTGCTGGGGCCCCTGATACCATTACTATGTGGCCCTTACATCTGATATATAAGGGCTGAGTACAGGCGGCTGCTGGGGCCCCTGATACCATTACTATGTGGCCCTTACACCTGATATATAGGAGCTGAGTACAGGCTGCTGCTGGGGCCCCTGATACCATTACTATGTGGCCCTTACACCTGATATATAGGAGCTGAGTACAGGCGGCTGCTGGGGCCCCTGATACCATTACTATGTGGCCCTTACATCTGATATATAAGGGCTGAGTACAGGCTGCTGCTGGGGCCCCTGATACCATTACTATGTGGCCCTTACACCTGATATATAGGAGCTGAGTACAGGCGGCTGCCGGGGCCCCTGATACCATTACTATGTGGCCCTTACACCTGATATATAAGGGCTGAGTACAGGCTGCTGCTGGGGCCCCTGATACCATTACTATGTGGCCCTTGCATCTGATATATAAGGGCTGAGTACAGGCAGCTGCTGGGGCCCCTGATAACATTACTATGTGGCCCTTACACCTGATATATAGGAGCTGAGTACAGGCAGCTGCTGGGGCCCCTGATACCATTACTATGTGGCCCTTACATCTGATATATAGGAGCTGAGTACAGGCGGCTGCTGGGGCCCCTGATACCATTACTATGTGGCCCTTACACCTGATATATAGGAGCTGAGTACAGGCAGCTGCTGGGGCCCCTGATACCATTACTATGTGGCCCTTACACCAGATATATAGGAGCTGAGTACAGGTGGCTGCTGGGGCCCCTGATACCATTACTATGTGGCCCTTACACCTGATATATAGGAGCTGAGTACAGGCATCTGCTGGGGCCCCTGATACCATTACTATGTGGCCCTTACACCTGATATATAAGCTCTGCTGGGACTCTGTATCCCGCCTGCATTGCATAATGGGGCCCCTGAATACTCTGCACATAAGGGCCCATAGCTCTAATTATGTTGTTTGCAATAGTCGCCCTCCTGCCACCCTGTAATATCGGGTCCCTGCCTGGTGTGGCCCCTATGACTTAATGTCTCCCAGTAAGTGCAGTACACCAGTTATCAGTCTGCACGGCCAGGGTCCGGGACCCCTGTTGTTTTTGTACTGGCTTTGTAATATATGCTCATTATCAGGGCGCCCTCTTCTCAGACATCCATCTAATCATCCATCTGTCTCATCCATATTTGCCATATGGAGGTTTCCAGAAATAGGGCAGAACCTACTGGACTTCTGTGAAAGTTGACGAATCTGTTGAGCGCGGCTGAAGCCTCCTGGGAGCCGAGGTAAAATCAGTGGCCGTGGTAAAATTGTGGAGCGGTGGGGTCTGAAAAAGGAATCATGACTATAAGGACAACGTTTGCACAAAGTGATTTCTTTCGAGCCCAACAGCCACTGTGTAAACCTGACAAAAATGCCCCCATCTATCCATCCATTCATCACTCTCATACTCTGTCTATGCAGGTATGTATCTCATCATTCTTCCTTACGGAGTTTCACATTGACCAGTCGGGGCTTTGGTGCGAACTCCCTCACAAAACTGGATTCGGTAGTGTGTGCTGACGAGGCCATAGGCTTAGTAGACTGCGCCTCCAGTAGGCGTACACACCTGATGCACGACAGAGGGCACATTCACTCTGTCTGGACCATTATAGTCTATGGCCACGTCAGATCATATGCCCGAATCCCGTTCAGGTGTAGGCTGCAGCAGGTGGCAGCTGCCTTCTGTGCCCCGCTCCTCCGCCACTGCCGTTCCCCCCAACACCCAGAGCCACAGTATATATATATATATATATATATATATATGTGTACACTACTCAAAAAAATAAAGGGAACACTTAAACAACAGAATATAACTCCAAGTAAATCAAACTTCTGTGACATCAAACTGTCCACTTAGGAAGCAACACTGATTGACAATCAATTTCACATGCTGTTGTGCAAATGGAATAGACAATAGATGGAAATTATTGGCAATTATCAAGACACCCTCAATAAAGGAGTGGTTCTGCAGGTGGGGACCACAGACCACATCTCAGTACCAATGCTTTCTGACTGATGTTTTGGTCACTTTTGAATGTTGGTTGTGCTTTCACACTCGTGGTAGTTTGAGATGGACTCTACAACCCACAGAAGTTGCTCAGGTAGTGCAGCTCATCCAGGATGGCACATCAATGCGAGCTGTAGAAAGAAGGTTTGCTGTGTCTGTCAGCGTAGTGTCCAGAGGCTGGAGGCGCTACCAGGAGACAGGCCAGTACACCAGGAGACGTGGAGGGAGCCGTAGGAGGGCAACAACCCAGCAGCAGGACCGCTACCTCCGCCTTTGTGCAAGGAGGAACAGGAGGAGCACTGCCAGAGCCCTGCAAAATGACCTCCAGCTGACCACAAATGTGGATGTGTCTGCACAAACGCTTAGAAACCCACTCCATAACGGTGGTATGAGAGCCCGACGTCCACAGATGGGGGTTGTGCTCACAGCCCAACACCGTGCAGGACTCTTGGCATTTGCCACAGAACACCAGGATTGGCAAAGTGGCAACTGGCGCCCTGTGCTCTTCACAGATGAAATCAAGTTCACACTGAGCACATGTGACAGACGTGACAGAGTCTGGAGACGCCGTGGAGAGCGATCTGCTGCCTGCAACATCCTTCAGCATGACCGGTTTGACAGTGGGTCAGTAATGGTGTGGGGTGGCATTTGTTTGGAGGGCCGCACAACCCTCCATGTGCTCGCCAGAGGTAGCCTGACTGCCATTAGGTACCGAGATGAGATCCTCAGACCCCTTGTGAGACCATGTGCTGGTGCAGTTGGCCCTGGGTTCCTCCTAATGCAGCACAATGCCAGACCTCATGTGGCTGGAGTGTGTCAGCAGTGCCTGCAAGATGAAGGCATTGAGGTTATGGACTGGCCCAACCCGTTCCCCAGACCTGAATCCGATTGAGCACATCTGGGACATCATGTCTCGCTCCATCCACCAACGTCACGTTGCACCACAGACTGTCCAGGAGTTGGCGGATGCTTTAGTCCAGGTCTGGCAGGAGATCCCACAGGAGACCATCCGCAACCTCATCAGGAGCATGCCCAGGCATTGTAGGGAGGTCATACAGGCACGTGGAGGCCACACACAATACTCAGCCTCATCAGGAGCATGCCCAGGCGTTGTAGGGAGGTCATACAGGCACGTGGAGGCCACACACAATACTGAGACTCATTTTGACTTGTTTTAAGGACATTACATCAAAGTTGGATCAGCCTGTAGTGTGTTTTTCCACTTTAATTTTGGGGGTGACTCCAAATCCAGGCCTCCATTGGTTAATAAATGTGATTTCCATTGATGATTTTTGTGTGATTTTGTTGTCAGCACATTCAACTTTGTACAGAACAAAGTATTAAATGAGAATATTTCATTCATTCAGATCTAGGATGGGTTATTTCAGTGTTCCCTTTATTTTTTTGAGCAGTGTATATATAAATATACCAGGATGGGGGATATTAACAGAATTGGGAGACATTACCCCTATAACAGTGTAAGCAGCAGACTCCCTCCCCCTTAACAGGGCATAATGACCACATTTTTTGCTTCAATTTTTTTTCTATTTTCCTCCTCTAAAACCTAGGTACGTCTTATGGTCCGGTGCTTCTTATAGTCCGAAAAATACGGTATATGCATTCAGTATATATATACTATGGTAGATCGGCCCACTCAGTTGCACACAGAAGTAGCCACCGGAGCGCCGTCTCCTTAAGTCTCTCACTGGTTTATTTGAAGATGCTGCATAAGCCAGTGAGGAGTTAGCAAAAATAAATACGTGCTTTCTGACCTAAGGAAAAACAAAACATAACATACAGCCGTGTTGCTGTGGGGATCTGCCCGCTCAGGAGAACAACCATCCACTGGTTCAGCTTTTCCTTCTCAGGACACAAAGCGCTGGAGTTCCTCTCTCCAGCCCTACTGAACACTGAATGCCTTAGAAGGACTATATACATCCTAGTCCCCACCCTGGGGTGGAGATATGGTGAAAGACCTCCCAAATGGTGAACAACCTCCCAACCCGTTCTATGGTCGTTCACAAAAACCCAGCCCTTAAAATGGCCGATTAATCCCTCTCAACACATAGTGTGCTGGTGGAAAACTTATGGGCTTCAAATCACTGAAGCTAATAGCCTCAGTGAAACATACCTCCCCTCCAGCACTTTGCCAGTGACTTTGTCACCATGTATATATAATCAGCATACTGTATATATATATTATAAGCATACTCTATATATCCTTTTAAAAGCAGAGTGTCAATAAATTATTTTTATCAGTTAACAAAATGCAGAGTAAAGTTTGATGGATGAACCAAGATCTCAGTAATAATAATTGTAATTTTTTTTAAATTAATAATAGGATAGAAGGGAGGGACAAAACCAGGAACAGAATCAGTAGGCAAACTCATAGTCAGGAGGACAGCCGGGGTCAGATACCAGGTGATCAGTAACCGCCACGTCTGCGAGCAGTATGAATACCGCGGAGCCTGGTGACAGAGGTGATACTGAGATTGTCCGGGCAGAGATGTAACAGTCAGAAGGCCACCGGTAGATGGTGAAGGTCCTTCTGTACAGCTCCAGCAGTGATGGTGGATCTGCTGGACTTCAGGGAGCTGGATGCGGAGGTTTACCGTCTTTTAGATGTCTCTAGGGGAACGGTGACAACACGCAAATACGCGAGCAGCCCTGGATAATCCACGCCGGCAGGATGATAGGATCCGGCGGAAGATGGAACCTATGAGAAGAGAAGGAAATATAATGTAAGTGATGGGACTCCATATGACATGATACTACTGTGCGGTCACTGTGGCCGGACGGCAGAGGAATCTCATCACACAGAGGTCAGGGATCATCGTCAGCCATCATACATGTGACAATCCCATCTCCGACAGATGACATCTGCTCCACATGAATTATTCTCACTGACGACATCACACAACATGGAGATGACTCTCACACTTACCTCGTCTCTTTTTCCCATTTTCTGATTTTTCGTCATCAGCTGGAAATTCTGATCAGAAAGAAGAAAAAACAACAACTCACTAAAGACATATTGTTATGGGATCTGCTTTGTATCGCTCCTGTATATAGTATATAGATTGTTCTAGTCCTTTCCCCTATAGTCCTGACAATCTGGTATTACACAATAGGGCAGAATAAGTCCTATATACCGGACATGACCTCATGTGAGGGGCATTAGATGTGTCACTAATATGGAGCAGTGAGCGCCCTGTGTGCCGCCATGTGGTGCATCCCTAATGAGCGATATTCTACTATAGGAGACGATGTCTCATTATGATGACGGAGGTTACTGGATGCAACAATGTATCACAGAATCCATGATAATACTGTACAAAGTTGCAGAAATGGAGACACTGTATGGTCCCATGGGCAAAGTAATTGGGTTCCTTGAAACATGGATAACATAGGAGACCCGTTAAAGAAAAACCATGTGGAAATATTTCACCCTTGATGACAACATTCACATTGTTTGTGCTATAGACATGTACATACCTGACAATGGGGACGAGGACGGCAAGCTGCTTATAGCATCGTCTCTAGCAGATTCAGGAGAAGATCCTTTCTGCCTGTTAGGAAGAAGAAAAACGTGTAAATCACAAGTAAATTCAGTATAAAAGGGATTGTCTCACTAGAAGAACCCCGACTATAAGGCCTAATAGGACATATGAAAGTCATAGTGGGGAAGTCTCCTGCTCAAAACGACCTTCTATGGAAACAACTAGCAACAATGGCCGGCATGTAATACTACATATCTCCTGCAGTGTGGGCAAAACTAACAATGCCTGACCGGCAGCAATTATGGGTTGTTATCTCCAGCGGATTCTGAAGCCAATAGCCAATGACCGCTGATCATGGGGCGGTGGATGCTGCATTCAATATTATGGTATTTATGTCCTATATTTGGTGTTGTGCACATATATTAGCCTGGAGCTCCCAATAATGACCCCATAATCTACTCACATTTCTGAGATGTTTCTGCTGGATGCCGGGGTACACTCTGGAGGAAACTTGATAGCGGTGGTACAGAGCTAAAAAATGACAAAAATAAGATATGAAATTCAATTTTTTACGTTTAGGGTATGTGCACACGATGCAGAAATGCTCAGGATTTTTTCCTGAGCGTTTCTGCATCTCTCTGGCAGGAAAAAACGCATGCGGATTGTACATGCGGTTTCCTGCCAGGGACATGCGGAAATGAAGCGGTCTTCACTTTCATTTCCGCATGTGGATTGACAAGCGCTTCCCAAGCGATTTTAGCATCACTTGGAAAGTGCTTGTCAACTTCACACTATATAAATCCATGCAGCCGGCATGGATTTATATAGTGTGTGATGTCAAAAAATAAAAAATAAATATATACTTTACCCTCTGATGGCCCCCGGTGTCCTGCTTCATCGGTCCCGGCTGCCGGCAGTGAAGACTGTAGGACCTTCCGACGTCAGCGTCACGTGACCCGTCACATGACTCTGACGTCAGCGAAGGTCCTTCATTCAACCGCGAAGTGCGCGGGAAGCCGGCAGGACGCAGCGCGGGCCGTCAGAAGGTGAGAATATATATATTTTTTATTTTATTCTTTTTTTTTTAATGGTACCTGGGTCTGGATGAGAGTCCTCTCATCCACACCCGGGTACCATCCGCACATTAGACCGCATGAAAAGCGCATCAACATATACAGTGATGCGGATTCCATGCGGTCTAATGCAAGTCAATGGCGGCAAAAGAGCAGCGTTTCTGCAAAATTAATTGACATGCTGCGGATTTTTGACCGCAGCGTTTACGCTGCGGAAAAATCCGCATCATGGGCACAGCACATGCGGATTTCCATTGGGGAACATTGCTGCCCTTCTACCATGCGTTTTTCATGCGTTTCCGCGGCGTTTACGCAACTGCAAAAACACCGCGGAAACGCATGAAAAACGCATCGTGTGAACTCAGCCTTAGAGGTCTTTTTATGTATTCTGGATTTATTGATCACTTACTTTAGAAAGCCTTTTAGAGGATGTTGTAAAATTTTGGAAGAAAAGGCTCTCATTATCCTCACTTGTGTCCTCCTCCTCTGAGACAATAGGCTTGTTTGTATCAGCGTGATCTACAAGACATAGGTAATGAAGTGTTATTGGCGGTTGTCAGTATAACACAGTCACCATTTATCACTACTATTAATGGGAACCGATTGTCACATATTATTGAAGACGAGACAAACAGCCGCTTAGTCTAGATGACGTCTTCTACTTATTTATCAGTAAGCTGGTGTCCTCATCTGAAACAAGCCGAGGAATGTACTCCGGCTTCTGACTTAGAAGGTTTTCAAATTCTAAGTCACTCAGGAATGGATAACTCTTGATCTCAAATGCTCCTCCTGGAAAAAGAAAAACAAAAGCGATGCGGACATTGTTAGAGGCTGCTCCATATCTGAACAGTATATCTTAATCTTAAGTAATGACAAAACCGAAGGAAACAAACTGAAAGTTATATTATGGAGAACTAGAAATAGGCAAGCAGATAGAGAAGTGCTGATCCTCATGGACAGGAGCGAAGAGTCCTCGTTGTAAAAAGTGAATATTAATACTAATAAAGTATATCAGTTACCTGTCCCAAGTCTTTGTGCAGGATTTGTTCTGAGCAGGTCATTAATAAGGTCCTGAGCATCGGGGGGAGGAGCGCGATCCCAATCCCAAATTATGTCTCCTGTTATATAGAAAATTACAGAAAATAAAACCTCTGTTTTGGACTGTAAGATAAAGTAGAGGAAATAACTAAATTCATGTTATCAGTCAAAGCAATAATCGGATTATTCTACTTACCAGTGACAATATTTTTATAGAGCTCAGATAGGGAATCCCCATGAAATGGTACATATCCCTCCAGAAACTCATGCAGGATGATTCCCATTGACCACCAGTCCGCAGGTCTTCCATAGCCTTTCTTCAGAATGATTTCTGGGGCCATGTAAAGCGGGGTGCCACAGTCCTGGAAACCGACAGAAGGTAGAAATGAGAATCAATTAAATAATTATTATGGCAAGTTCTCGACATAAAAAGCCAATGACAGAAGATAAAATATCAGTTGAAAAGTTCTCTAGAAATGAAGAACGTAGAGAAGAGACAATAGTGTGATGAGATTTGTAAAGAACCATCTAAGTTCCTGTAAGTGATGCCGACCTCATGGTCCTGGAACTCTCTGGCGATGTCCTCCAATGATTCCTTGTGGGTGTTGGTTTCTGGTATCATGACACCAACTTTTGAAATCCCAAAATCGGCGACTTTAATGTGTCCAGCCGGTGTAAGCAGGAGGCTGTGAAAGAGAAGATGGTTTTAGGCTCACGGGCTGTGTTGTAATAAATGATAACTTTCCCCCCTTTATTATACTATAGGGGGCAATTACTTCTCTGGCTTCAGGTCTCTATGCAACACACCATAGCTGTGCAGGTATTCTACAGCAAGTATCGCTTCTGCAAAGTACAGGCGGGCCAAGGGGACAGATAAAGGACCCCTGGTGCTTAGGAGGGTCCCACAGTCTCCACCTATAGAAGAAAGGAAATATGAACGGTGAGGGGTTTATACAGCAGATCACCATGATGGATCATGAGAAGTGAGCGGAGACATTGGGGCAGGAGAGAATATATACAGATATAATGTATAGAGCACAGAATATTAGTCTGAGGTCATGGTGAGATGTCGTCCATGTCACTAATAAAGTGATGTCTCATCTCGTCTACAGCTGGCGATACTGACGTGCTCAGTGCGGACATACAGGGAGATCACACACATCAATGACTTTCCATAATATCTATAGTAAATGCTCTGCGGGGATGTAACCGTCCACGGGGACAAGTCCTAATGATATGAGCGCTGATAAGATGTCAGCAGACATGGGCTGAATATAATACATGTACATGTCCTACCTCCTACATACTCCATGACCATACACAGGTGAGATCTAGTAGGGAAGGAGCAGAGCATGGAGGTCACAAAGGGACAGTCAGCGAATGTCAGGATGTCCCTCTCCAGATAGGCCGCTTCCACATGTTTTGGAGTATCCAGGTCCCGCTTGGCAATTTTCTTCATAGCGAAGATCTTCTGTGAGTCTTTATGGTGAACTAAGTGGACGGACCTGGAGAGAAGAAGAAACCATGGTTTATAGTGAATCCTTATTAACAGTCCGTCTATAGAAGTCATTATATGGTCTTCTGTTCTAATGTTTAATACCAGAAGTCCGACCATTACTAGAAATCCACATCTAGAAATACATGAAATAATACTACATAGATCATCTATGGGAGGGTCTACACAATGCCACGTCTGCCAGACCCTCACTCAGGTCACATTATCACCTATGAGAAGTCTGCACAATGCCACGTCTGCCAGACCCTCACCCAGGTCACATTATCACCTATGGGAAGTCTGCACAATGCCACGTCTGCCAGACCCTCACCGAGGTCACATTATCACCTATGGGAAGTCTGCACAATGCCACGTCTGCCAGACCCTCACCCAGGTCACATTATCACCTATGGGAAGTCTGCACAATGCCACGTCTGCCAGACCCTCACCCAGGTCACATTATCATCTATGGGAAGTCTGCACAATGCCACGTCTGCCGGACCCTCACCCAGGTCACATTATCACCTGTGGGAGGTCTGCACAATGCCACATCTTCCACACCCTCACCCAGACCACATTGTCACCTATGGAAGGTGTGCACAATGCTAGGTCTGCCAGACCCTCACCCAGGTCACATCACCTATGGGAAGTCTGCACAATGCCACGTCTGCCGGACCCTCACCCAGGTCACGTTATCACCTTTCACCTCAGATCATGTCCCTATGATAACACTGAATGGCAAAGCACAGAGGATGAAGCATTATCATAGGGAACCCTGAGAAATGTGGCTTATGCTAACTGAAATCTCACCCAAAAGATCCGCTGCTGATCAGCTTAGATGTTTCGTAGTCGCTCATACGCGGCTTTCTCGCCTGGATCAATGATTCCATCAAGTCCTAGAAAAGAAGAAGAAGAAGAAATGATATTAAGATCTAGAAGCTGCTGGAGAAAATCTCCAGATGCAGAAACGTCTCCTCCTATATTATGTCCCAGCTGATGTCACTGATCCGATAGGTGAGCAGAAACCTGCTGACGGATTCCCTATAATATAAACGCTATTATCTAATGCAATAGTGTCATCTCCTCTAATAATAGAGGCGCCCCCTGGTTATATGGGGGATAATACTGGACGGGTCATTCACACCCCGTGATCTGGTGATACACAGACATCTCCCTCTATAATACTTACACCGGCAGGTTCTTGGATCTCCGGGATCTCTAAGATTACACTGTCAGGATCCAACAGCTCAGTTGTTTCTAAAATAGTGATAAAATGATGAAGAAATAAAATGTATTAGAGGATATTAATCCTACACAAATAATACAGCAATATAATGGAGAAATGACTATTCTGTATGGAGGACTATGTTAGGTCTATTATTCTGTATGGTGGAATATGTGGGGCCCATTATTCTGTATGGAGGACTATATGGGGCCCATTATTCTGTATGGAGGACTATGTGAGGCCCATTATACTGTATGGAGGACTATGTTGGGCCTATTATTCTCTATGGAGGACTTTGTGGGACCAATAATACTTTGTGGAGGACTATGTGGGCCCATAATACTGTATGGAGGACTATGTGGGGCCTATTATTCTCTATGAAGGACTATGTGGGGCACTTTATACTCTACGGTGGACTATGTGGGGCCCATAATACTGTATGGAGGACTATGTGGGGCCCATTAATCTCTATGGAGGACTATGTGGGGCCCATTATTCTGTATGGAGGACTATGTGGGGCCCATTATTCTGTATGGAGGATTATGTGGGGTCAATTATCCTGTATGGAGGACTATGTGGGGCCATTATACTGTGTGGAGGACTGTGTGGGGCCATTATTCTGCATGGAGCACTATGTGGGGCCATTATTTCATAAGGAGGACTATGTGGGGCCATTATTCTTTATGGAGGACTATGTGGGGCCTTTATATTGTATGGAGGACTATGTGGGGCCATTATTCTGTATGGAGGACTATGTGGGGCCTATTATTCTGTATAGTGGAATATGTGGGGTCCATTATTCTGTATGGAGGACTATATGGGGCCCATTATTCCGTATGGAGGACTATGTGGTGCCCATTATACTGTATGGAGTACTATGTGGTGCCCATTATACTGTGTGCCGGACTATGTGGGGCCCATTATTCTGTATGGAGGGCTATCTGGGGCACGTTATACTGTATGGATGACTTTGTGGGACCCATTATTCTGTATGGAGGACTATCTGGTGCCCATTATTCTGTGTGGAGGACTTTGTGGGGCCCATTATTCTGTTTGGAGGACTTTGTGGGGCCCATTATTCTGTATGGAGGACTATGTGGGGCATTATTCTGTATGGAGGACTATGTGGGGCCCAATATTCTGCATGGAGCACTATGTGGGGCCCATTATTCTGCATGGAGGACTATGTGGGACCCATTATTCATTATGGAGGACTTTGTGGGACCCATTATTCGTTATGGAGGACTTTGTGGGACCCATTATACTGCATTCTGGTTGGCTCGTGACTTTTTCCAAGTTTTTCATTTTGGCTCTCTGTATGTTTGATTAGAGAGTGGAAAGAGTAGCTATGACATTATCCCCTGTTCTCTTTAATATCTGGATATTTCCGGTAGAAGGTTGTGTGATCGGCTCACCTGTAGTCAGATCGCTGCTCGGCCCCGGCTGACTCGTATTAGGATCAGGGGTTTCTGGGGTCACATTTTGCTCGTCTTCGGTGTCGCCTTCTGGTGTCTCCTGATTGATAGAATATATAGAATTACCACGAGGAACCTTCCACTAAATCACCAAATCCACAAATCAGGAAGGACTAAACCCGCATTTACAGACGCACCAACTGTAACTATACAGACCAGCCGCCATCATGAGGACTTTTATCAGATAAAATGGATTAAGATAAGGTAGCATTGCAAAAACATTAATATGGATAATAGAGGGAGACAGAGGCGGAAATACAGACTTCCCACCACTGAGCTGTGACTACATCAGCAGAATACAGACTGCCATCAGCAGAGACAGGCGGCCATATTACCTCCTGTGCTTGCCAGGGGCTGACAGGGAGGCCGATAAGATCTAACACCAGATCTTCTGATATCTGGCTGGTGATCTGGAGAAGATCAGAAAACAAGGACGTGTGATAGAGAAGATGATGGATCCTTACCGGGCGTTCCGATGAGCGGGCCGGACCTTCCAGTACACACAGGACTTTTTCGGCCAGTTCTTTAACAAAAGACAAATCTCCATATTGAGATCTTTTTTCAGCCTATAAAGAAGAAAAGAAACACAAATGAAAAATCTCGAGATGACAAAGATCACAATGGAGGCGGCCATTGTATCTGACGTCTGCTCCTCTCTGCAGATACAATGACTACATATCTGGGGTCTTGTCCTGTTTTATATTGGAAGAAAGAAGAAGCTTCTATCCCACCATTATTATCCATTATTGTGGAGAAGACTTGTGCGGAGCGTCCACCATTTACCTGCTGTAGTAATGTCCTGATGTTCCATAGCGAGAAACTGCAAGTGCTCAGTCACTATGGAGCCAACAACGGCAGCCATGACCCTGTGTAGATTGTACACAGTGACTGTGAGCTCTGATGTCATAATGGCCGACCATCACTAGTGATGTCATCATGGAATCTTGTGATGGAATCTTATAGCGGCTGCTCTGCACAAATACATGCTGCCAAGCAATATTTAAAGTGTGTGGGGGCTCATGCTGTATATAGGGGGCTATGTGAGGGCTCATACTCTAAATAGGATTCTGTGTGTGAGCTCATACTGTACATTGGTGCTATGTATGGGCTCTTACTGTATAAAGGGAGCTGTGTGTGGGCTCTTACTGTATATAGGGTATGTGTGTGGGCTCTTTCTGTATGTAGGGGGATGCCAGCACACTTAATTCTGCTCAATAATAAGTGATACAGTTAATAATATAAAATATAATTAATATGTTAATATTGAGCAGAATTAATTTCAGCCTATTGATTCGGCCTACACAACAGTCACATTTCTCATGTGGCCCCTCAGTAATATTACTTTCCCACCCCTGCTCTATTATGTATAGCGCTCTGTTATGTGTAGTGCACCCGAGCACCTGCATGTTAATCGAATGACTTATCAAATGATCTATCAAAGGCAATCTTGTGACATGTCATGCGATACATCGGGTGCTGGGAGCTCACGGCTCCTAAACTGCCCAGGGCCCTGGCTACTCTTAATACGTTCCTGCTTCTATCCCACCATTATTATCCATTATTGAGAAGTGTTATGCGGAGCTTCCGCCACTTACCTGCTGTAGTAATGTCCTGATGTTCTGAGGTAAATCCGTCAGATACTCTGAGGTGAGATGACCTCGGTGGTATTTGGTCAGGCAGTCCCTTACAAGCTCCACCACCAGCCGGTGAGTGAAGCTGAGGACGCCATCGGGTGGTAGAAGCACAATCTCAGGGCGATTGGTGGTAAGAATCTCCCATAGAGCTTCTACTTGAAGATTGTCCAAAAGTAATTCAGCCATAGAAACTGCAAGTGCGATCAGTCACTATATATAATAGCGAGAACCTGCAAGTGCGCTCAGTCACTATGGGATAGCGAGAAACTGCAAGTGCGATCAGTCACTATAGAATAGCGAGAAACTGCAAGTGCGCTCAGTCACTATGAAGCCAACAAAGGCAGCCGCGACCCTGTGTACATTGTATATATAGTGACTGTGAGCTGTGATGTCATAATGCCCGACCATGACCTGTGATGTCATCATGGAATCTTGTGATGGAATCTTCAAGGAGTGGCTCTACACACATACATGCTGCCTAGCAATATGCTTTTTTGGCCGTCCTCTTTTATTTCCAAATACAACACAACCAGGATAAGGGAATGTTCACACGTTGCGTTTTTGCAGCATTTTTTTCCACACCAAAATCCAGGTTGTACTCCGGAAAGACACTGCATACAATCCACACTTATTTGCTGTGTTTTTGCAGTGTTTATACTTGTGGGTTGTTTTTTTTCATTCATTTGAATGGGTGAAAAATGTTGCAAAACCCCTGAAAGAATTAACATCCTGCAAATTTAAAATAAAAAAAGGAAAAAAACGCAGCATGTGAATGAGACTTTAGAAATCTCATTCACTAAGCTGGTACTGTAAAACGCAGTGTTTTAGCAGCAGAAAAATAACCCTGAAAAAAATGCCACTTGTGAACATTCCTCAAAGATATAATAGTCATATTATGGGAAATATTGTGTATATTTATTCCGCGCGTGTCTTTTTTTACCAAATAACATTTACCTCATTGGTTGGAGAGTTTACTATTAACAACTGTGACAAATAATGAAGAATTAATGATAAGTGCCCCAAGTGATCAATCATTTACGTCATTAATGGTGATGGGCGAGCACTAAAATGCTCGGGTGCTCGATGCTCGGGTCGAGCACATTGGAATACTTGGCTGCTCGACCCGAGCAATGAGCCCAATGTAAGTCTATGGGAAACTCGAGCATTTTTCAGGCGGCTCCCCCCGGCGGTCTGCAGAGGGCCTAAAAATTGCCCAAATCGATGGGAACAGTGCTCAAATGACATGGGAACAGCATGGGGAAGACCCCTGGAAGCATTTCTGACTCCCAGGTCACTGCTGTCAACAATGTTGTCAGAAGTATTTACGCCACTTTTACGGACTCACAATAAAATATACAAAAACGAAACCAAAATGGATTTTCCTGGGAAGTATGTTAAGGAACATCCTTTCCAGAGTTATAACTTGTATATAAGGGAAAATAAATAACCAAAAACAAAAATACTCCTCCACACCTTGGGCTATGTTCACACGTAGCGTTTTTGATGCGTTTTTGCACTTTTGCATTGCTTTCAACCAACACAAATGCATTCACCAGGAAATGTCATTTTAACATTTTACAACCTTATCTGGCCATGTGGTGTGTGACACATCATCAGACACATGCATACAGTGCTGAAAAGACATGGGAACAGCATGGAAGCATCTCTGACTCCCAGGTCACTGCCTAAAAGTGTGCCCATCATAAGAGATGCTTGGCGCATGCGAAGATGCCTCCCGCCATGGACCTGTCGTTACAGACTTGCAACAATCACCATCCACGTCCTTGTCCCTCCTCAGCGTTCAGTTCCTTGGAATGCAAGTGCAAGTATGCAGGCAGCCACCAACCTACCCACCGGCTGCAATACTATACTGACAAATTTTTGACAGCTACTTGCACTTGAAATGTAGCCTTTTAGGCTCGTGGAGGCGGAAGCTTTTCATAACCTCATGTCGGCGGCGACCGGGTGTCCACACTCTTTCCCCAGCCACCACTATATTTCCCGGTATCGCCTCTGCCTTCCACAAGCACGGGTCCCACAACATTACCCGTGCCCTCCCCAGTGCACTTACTGGGAAGGACCGCCTAACCACAAACTTGTGGACAGGTGAACGTGGCCAGGGACGGTACATAGCCAGTCCACAACTTTTTTTTGCTGACAGTTGTATTTAGTTCGGTGAAAGGACTGGCATAGAGGGAAACCGTATCTACCCTGGGTGTCATTTCTCCCAGGAAGTCCTGTAATTCAGCTTGTTGCAGAAGCAATGGCAGTCCGTCCAACATCAACTCGCACTTGTCGGTGGTGCTTTAACACACACACATCTTTCTTTTCGCATTTTATTTCTTGAATACAGAGTTGGACAATGGCCTGATCTGTAATGCTTTTTGAGAAATAACATGCATAAGCATGGCCGATCCACATTAAAAAAGCAGCCACAGAGTGTCCGGAAACCTTCCCCCACAATTTTATTAGCCAGGGCAGCTTTTCGGCAGGGTTGGACGGGCCCACCAGAGAACCGGAGACTACTCCGGCGGGCCCTGGCTTCTCCTTCTGGAGAGTTCATAGTGCCGAGGTGAGGCCATGATGATGATAGAGGCCACCATCTGCTTAGTTTTCTGTTACTTGGAATGCAAGTGCAAGTATGCAGCCATCCACCCACCCACAGGCCGCAACACTAAACTGCCAGATTTCTGGGCAGCTGCTTGCACTTGAAATATGGCTTTTTAAGCTCGTGGAGGCGGAAGCTGTCCACAATCTTATGGCGGCGGCGACTGGGTATCTATACTCGGTCCCCAGCCACCATTATTTTTTCCGGTATTGTCTCCTCCTTCCACAAGCATGGGTCCCACAACATTACCCGTGCCCTCCCCAGTGGAAGGACTGCCTAACCACAAACACGTGGACAGGTGAATATGGCCAGAGACGGTACGGAGCCAGTCCACAACTTTTTTTGCTGAGAGTTGTATTTAGCTCAGTGAAAAGACTGGCATAGAGGGGAACATCATACTGTGTGTGGGGGAATGTACTGTGGGGGCATCATATTGTGTGGGGGGAATGTACTGTGGGGACATCATACTGTGTGTGTGGGGGAATGTACTCTGGGGACACCATACTGTGTGTTGGGGGGAAATGTACTGTGGGGACATCATACTGTGTGGGGGGAATGTACTGTGGGGGCATCATACTGTGTGTGAAGGAATGTACTGTGGGGGCATCATACTGTGTGTGGGGGAATTATACAGTATGCTGGAGGAATGTACTGTGGGGGCATCATACTGTGTATGTGTGGGAATGTACTGTGGGGGCATCATACTGTGTGTGGGGAGGAATGTACTGTGGGGAATCATACTGTCTGTGGGGGGAATGTACTGTGTGGACATCATACTGTGTGTGGGGGAATGTACTGTGGGGACATCATATTGTGTGTGGGGGGAATGTACTGTGGGGGTATCATACTGTGTGTGGGGGAAATGTACTGTGGGAGCATCATACTGTGTGTGGGGGGGAATGTACTGTGGGGACATCATACTTTGTGTGGGGGGGATGTACTGTTTGGACATCATACTGAGTATGGGGGAATTTACTGTGGGGGCATCATACTGTGTGTGAGAATTTACTGTGGGGACCTCATGCTGTGTAGGGGCATTATATTGTGTGTGAGGGGGAATATACTGTGGGGGCATCATACTGTGTGTGTGGGAATGTACTGTGGGGGCATCATACTGTGTGTGGGGAGGAATGTACTGTGGGGGCATCATACTGTGTGTGTGGGGGAAATGTACTGTGGGGGCATCATACTGTGTGTGTGGGGGGAATGTACTGTGGGGACATCATACTGTGTGTGTGAGGGAATGTACTGTGGGGGCATCATACTGTGTGTGGGGAGGAATGTACTGTGGGGCCATCATACTGTGTGTGGGGGGATGTACTGTGAGGACATCATACTGTGTGTGGAGGAATGTACTGTGGGGGCATCATACTGTGTGTGTGAGGGAATGTACTGTGGGGGCATCATACTGTGTGTGGGGAGGAATGTACTGTGGGGCCATCATACTGTGTGTGGGGGGGGGAAGTACTGTGAGGACATCATACTGTGTGTGGGGGGGAATGTACTGTGGGGACATCATACTGTGTGTGGGGGGGAATGTACTGTGGGGGCATCATACTGTGTGTGGGGGGGAATGTGCTGTGGGGACATCATACTGTGCGTGGTGAAATGTACTGCGGGGACATCATACTTTGTCGGGGGAATGTACTGTGGGGACATCATAATGTGTGTGTGAAGAGCTGTTTATCATCGTACAATGATTGAATAACGGGAGCAGATGATTTATAAAAAGCGCTGAATTATATGGTGTGGATTTGCTGCTACTATGTCACCCCAGGCCTGGATGCCACAAACTTGTAAGGCTGTGTCTGAGAGCAGGAGGGAGGTTCTCTGGTCATGGACCATTAGCATGCAGCACCTCCTGTCCCAGGCCAGTAGGGGGAGCAGGCTGCCCCTATAAAAGCTGGTACTGAGGGCAGGGTTAGGGAGACCAGGACCCACTTCTGAAGCATCCAGAAGGGTTCCCAGAAGAGAGGGACAGGTCAGCGGCAGCTGATGAGTCCAGGAGGCTAAGGAGGAACAGCAAGCCAGGGACAGAGGCGACGAGAGCTGGTCCTGGCTGAGAGAGAACAACATACCGGACACTGGGATCCGAGGCTGTCAGAATTGCAAGTCCTGCAGCAGATCATCTACTTGCGAGGGATTTTAGGTCCCTTGGCCTAAGAAGCCTGGAAGGTCCGCCACACAGAGGGACCAGTACAGCACAGACAAGCTATAGGTACCTAGGGCCCGAGTCGCAAGCCATACAGGCGTAGTACACGGCCAGCTCAGGGACGTGGGCTATCATACCACTAAAGGGGGAGATAGTCAGCAAGGGCAGAGAGAGAACGGTAGGCCTACCCACTCACCCTGACCAGTGGAGCTCGCCCGAATGCCCTCAGACACCCAGGTCCATTCCTCCCTGTACTCCTGGTGGGTCTGTGATAAGATCTGCAGTAAAAGACCCTGGACTGCATTATTGGACTCTGTGTGATTACTGCTGCGCCTGCACCATCACCCCTAGCATCCTATTACACTGCCCTGAGGCTACACTCCTCCCATGGGGAGTTGTACTATTCCCTGCTGCACCCCCAACACCAGCCTCAGCGGTCTGCCCCGCAGCGGCGGTCCTCCCTGACCGCAATCCACAGGTGGCGTAGTCGGACTTTCAAAACCTACAAATACACTGCCACAGCATTTGGTCTGACCACCCTGAGCCACGGGACCGGGTCGCCACTACTACTCCCAGCATTGCCCTGTTGTCTGGTTCCGAGAGCCCCACGGCCCAGGGGGCGAGTCACTACAAGTAAGGATAGACGATACAATAAGCTCTATCGTAATATGTAGCAGCGAGTCAGCGGAATGTATCAATTCTAATATTGAGCAGAATTGATTTCAGCCTGTTGATTTTTCCCTCCAGAACAGTGGAGGGCTCCTCGGGAAAATAAATTGGCCATCCCTGGTATAACGTAATACTAAAATCTCACAATTTATGAGAGAAAACTGTATTTTATAACGATGCTTCCGTGCATCAATCGAGAGAACTTCTTTTCATCAGACGACCCCTTTATCACCTATCCAAGGTGATCGGTGGTGTCCAACAGCTTAGAGCGGCACTGATGGGCAGAATGTGGCACTTTTATCACTTTTGGAATTGGGCAGCGGTGCACATGCTCAGTCTGACCTCCATTCTTGCCCTTTGGGGCTGCAGAGCGCTCTGCTTTTTCCAACAGCTCCATTGAGAATGAATGGATCAGTGGTCGGGCATCCAACCAGACGCTCCATTTTGTAACAGGGATAGAAATAGATGAGAAGATGCACTTAAATGTTTGGCCGCAGCAAGAGTGCATCGAGTGCCTGTGCTTGGTTTGAACAGTCATTCTGTGCTGACAGAGTCCCTTTAAGGCCTCAAACCTATTAGATAATTGTCAGCCCTACATTGTTTCTGGGCAGACAGTTACACAAGATTATGTCCCATTTCATGAAGATTGGCCTTTTACACGCCTGTTTTAGTGAAGGATTAGCTGGAAAAACCTGCGGCGCTGTTAAGCCTCTCCCCAAGAAGCTCCGCAAGGCTTCAAAATTTTGCCGGTACTGGTCAAGACTGGTGGACACATGGGAAAAGTCAAATTTTGGCAAAGTTGAACAATCTGCATTGTGTGTAATATTTTATGATACAATAAATGATTAGAAAAATGCAAGTTTTATTAATGAGAAAAAAACTGAACTTTGCAGAATTTGTTGGCGACATAGAAATATGTAAAAAATATAAAAGTGTAAAATTTTTTTTACAATTTTTGATGCTTACATTAAAAACTTGAGCAATTCCCCCAAAAATCATTAGAGCCATGAAATCAATACATATACAGATGAAACCAGAAGTTTCCATCCACTATATAAAGAGACACATCTGCATGTTTTTATCAATATCTGACATGAAATCAGAATAAATCTTTCCCGTTTTAGGACAATTAGGATTACCATCATTTTTGATATTTTCCAAATGCCAGAATAATGAGAGAGAGAGAATGTTTTAAGGCATTTTTATTACTTACTGCAAAGTCTTAACATTATTCTAATCACTAATCAGTGTGTATATTTGTTCACTACACAATAGAATCCCATAATTTCTGCCTATTCACATCTTAGTATTATGTATGATCAGGTTAGAGTGTATGGCTGCTGAGCGCTAGCATTTATGGGCGCCTCCCCCTGACCTTGGCTGTTTCTGGCTCTTAGACCCTGCTGGCACGCACTGCCGTCATGTCCGTGACTGCACTGCCGGCTTGCGGGTCAAATGCCAGAAGCCGCAGAGTCACATGTATTGGGGCGGACACAGAATGTCTCACGCCGTATACCAGCCAGAACACATACCGGAAAGTCAGGTAACACACTTTTTCTCTCCGGCTCGGTTCATGATTGGATTAGGCTCCCTATATAACATCTGGCGTTCCCCTCCCTGGCACGACCCCTGAGGAAGTGTTGATGAAACGCGCGTCGGGGTGGAGGGACGCGTGATTACCCTGCCTAGAAGCTGCCATTCTAACCAGGTATTTCTTTCTCATGATGTGTTGAGCTGTTTTGTCTATTTGTGGACAGTGCCACTATTACACTATAGTTATTCTATGGGACCGTACCCAGCCTCTTTTATGTACCCAGTCTCCCCTGATAGATATACTAACATTATTAACCGCTATATGCATTAGTTTCTTTGAGGCTGGAAACAATACGTTATCTTTATCTAAGCACTTTGCACTTTTTTGCTGGACAGTCGACTCTATATCATCATATGCACTGCCGCTTTACATTTTATAGGCGTATCTCAAACTCATCAGTGATAGTCTAGTGACCGTTATAATAGCATATGCATTTCTTTCTTTCTATTTTTGCCACATGAGCGGTTATTCAGATTGAAATCTTTTGTAGTGCATTTGTATAGTCACATTATTTCAGTAATGGGGTAATATATGGTTATTACTCTTGCTGCGCAGATATAGGGTACAGCATTTGTTTGTCCCTCACATTTGAGGCCCCTGGTATTTTAATTATTGTTATTTTATGTTCTAATAAAATTATATTGTTAATATTATTTGAAGTGTTCATGTTTTTGTTTATCCTACCAGGGTTCTGGTTATAGCAGAATCAATTTTTGATATATATAAAGTCAAAAGTTTACATACATTTCATTAGTATTTGGTACCATCACCCTTAAACTGAATGACTTGGGTCAAACTTTTGGGATATCCTTCCACAAACTTCTCACAATAGTTGGTCGGAATTTGGACCCATTCCTCCTGGCAAAACTGGGGTAACAGATCCAGGTTTGTAGGTCGCCTTGCTCGCAGCAAGAGTGCCCATAAATTTTCAATAGGATTGCAATCAGAGCTTTGTGATAGCCACGCCGAAACATTGACTTTGTTATTCTTAAGCCACTTTGTTCCCATTTTGTCAATATGCTTCGGGTCATTGTCCATTTGGAATACCCATTTCCGCCCAAGCTTTAACTTCCTGGCTGATGTCTTGAGATGTTGCTTCAGTATTGCCACATAATCTTTTTTTCTCATGGTGTCATCTATTTTGTGAAGTGAACCAGTCCCTCCTGCAGCAAATCAACCCCAGATCATGATGCTGCCACCCCCATGTTTCACAGTTGGGATGGTGTTCTTAGGCTTCCAAGCTTCTCCCTTTTTCCTCCAAACGTAGCGATGGTCATTATGCCAAAAAAGTTCAATTTTAGTTTCATCAGACCACAGACATGTCTCCAAAAATTAAGGTCTTTGTTCCTGTGTGCATTTGCAAACATTAATTTGGCTTTTTTATGTTTCTTTTGGAGTAATGGCTTCTTCCTGGCAGAGTGGCCTTTCAGCCCATGTTGATACAGTACTCGTTTCACTGTGGTTATTGACACAATCTTACCTGCTTCCGCCATCATCTTCACAAGGTCTCTTGCTTTTGTCCTTGGGTTGATATGCACGTGTCGGACCAAAGCACGTTCATCTCTGGGACACAGAACCCGTCTCCTTCCTGAGCGATAAGATGGCAGTACATTCCCATCTTGTTTGTACTTGCGTATAATTGTTTGTACAGATGACCGAGGCACCGTCAGGTATCTTGAAATTGTATCTAAGGATGAGCCAGACTTGTGCAAGTCCACAATTCTCTTCCTGATATCTTCGCTAATTTCTTTAGACTTTCCCATGATACTACAGAAAAAAAACCTATTAGAAGCTTCCAAACACATTACATCATCATATGGGCAGTCCAGAATTGTTTAAAGGCATAGTAATCTTAGTGTGTGTAAACTTTTGACTTTGCAGTAAGTAATAAAAATGACTTAAACATTCTCTCTCTCTCATTATTCTGGCATTTGGCAAATTTTAAAAATTATGGTAATCCTAATTGACCTAAAACGGGAAAGGTTTATTCTGATTTCATGTCAGATATTGAGAAAAACATGCAGATGTGTCTTTTTATATAGTGTATGGAAACTTCTGGTTTCAACTGTATGTGTGTGTATGTATGTATATATGTATATATTACACATACAGTTATGGCCGAAAGTGTTCACTCCCTTGAAATTGTTTCAGAAAATGAAGTATTTCTCCCAATTATTGCTGTTACACATGTTTTGCTATACACACTTTATTTTCTTTGTGTGTATTGCAACAACACAAAAAAGCAGAAAAAAAGGCAAATTGGACATAATTTCACACACAGCCCCAAAAATGGTCTGAACAAAATTGTTGGCACCATCAACTTTAATATTTGGTTGCTCACCCTTTGGAATAAAATAACTGCAATCAATCGCTTCCTATAACCATCAACAAGCTTCTTACACCTCTCAGCTGGAATTTTGACCACTCTTCTTTTGTAAACTGCTCCATGTCTCTCATAGTTGCTGCTACTTCATACCTCTCCAGCGCTATGTTTCCATCCATTTCTGCGGGCTTCTTGAAGTATGTTTGGGGTCATTCTCCTGGAAGAACCATGACCTAGGACGCAAACCCAGCTTTCTGACACTGGGCACTACATTGCGACCCAAAATCCGTTGGTAATATTTTTCAACAATTTTGGTTCTCAAGTACTCAGACAGTTCTCTTCTCTTTCTGTACTCCATGCTTAGTGTGGCACACACAGACACAATGCAAAGATTGAGTCAACTTCTCCACTTTTTATCTGGTTTCAGGTGTGATTTTCATATTGCCCACACCTGTTACTTGCCACAGGTTAGTTTGAATGAGCATCACATGCTTGAAACAAAGTTGTTCACCCACAATTTTGGAAAGGTGCTATCAATTTTGTCCGGCCCATTTTTGGGGTTTTGTATGAAATGATGTCCAATTTGCCTTTTTTCCTTTTGTTTGTTTTTTTCTTTTGTTCCAATACACACAAAGAATATTAAACATGTGTATAACAAAACATGTGTAATTGCAATAATTTTCTGGGAGAAATACTTCATTTTCTGGAACAATTTTAAGATTGCCAACACTTTCGGCCGTGGCCATATATAGTAGCTGAGTACAGGTGGCTGCTGGGGCCCCTGATACCATTACTATGTGGCCCTTACACCTGATATACAGTGGTGGCCAAAAGTATTGGCACCCCTGCAATTCTGTCAGATAATACTCAGTTTCTTCCTGAAAATGATTGCAATCACAAATTCTTTGGTATTATTATCTTCATTTAATTTTCTTGCAAAGAAAAAACACAAGAGAATGAAACAAAAATCAAATCAATGATCATTTCACACAAAACTCCAAAAATGGGCCAGACAAAAGTATTGGCACCTTCAGCCTAATACTTGGCTGCACAACCTTTAGCCAAACTAACTGCGAACAACCGCTTCCGGTAACCATCAATGAGTTTCTTACAATGCTCTGCTGGAATTGTAGACCATTCTTCTTTGGCAAACTGCTCCAGGTCCCTGATATTTGAAGGGTGCCTTCTCCAAACTGCCATTTTGAGATCTCTGCACAGATGTTCCATGGGATTCAGGTCTGGACTCATTGCTGGCCACCTTAGAAGTCTCCAGTGCTTTCTCTCAAACCATTTTATAGTGCTTTTGGAAGTGTGTTTTGGGTCATTGTCCTGCTGGAAGACCCATGACCTATGAGGGAGACCCAGCTTTCTCACACTGGGCCCTACATTATGCTGCAAACTTTGTTGGTAGTCTTCAGACTTCATAATGCCATGCATACGGTCAAGCAGTCCAGTGCCAGAGGCAGCAAAGCAACCCCAAAACATCAGGGAACTTCCGCCATGTTTGACTGTAGGGACCATGTTCTTTTCTTTGAATGCCTCTTTTTTTTCCTGTACACTCTATGTTGATGCTTTTTCCCAAAAACCTCTACTTTTGTCTCATCTGACCAGAGAACATTCTTCCAAAACGTTTTAGGCTTTCTCAGGTAAGTTTTGGCAAACTCCAGCCTGGCTTTTTTATGTCTCGGGGTAAGAAGTGGGGTCTTCCTGGGTATCCTACCATACAGTCCCTTTTCATTCAGACGCCGACGGATAGTACGGGTTGACACTGTTGTACCCTCGGACTGCAGGGCAGCTTGAACTTGTTTGGATGTTAGTCGAGGTTCTTTATCCACCATCCGCACAATCTTGCGTTGAAATCTCTTGTCAATTTTTCTTTTCCGTCCACATCTAGATAGGTTAGCCACAGTGCCATGGGCTTTAAACTTCTTGATGACACTGCGCACGGAAGACACAGGAACATTCAGGTCTTTGGGGATGGACTTGTAGCCTTGAGATTGCTCATGCTTCCTCACAATTTGGTTTCTCAAGTCCTCAGACAGCTCTTTTGTCTTCTTTCTTTTCTCCATGCTCAATGTGGTACACACAAGGACACAGGACAGAGGCTGAGTCAACTTTACTCTGTTAGAACCCTCCTGTTAGTTTTTGCTATCTTGTGTTTTGCGGTCACGTGACTAGCTGCCTATATATTCCAGCTCCGCCCTTCTGGCTTTGCTGGACTTCAGTGTTTTTTGCCTGTCTCTCTAGCCAGGTGCTTCGGTGCCTATCTCTGTCTAGTTTGCTTGGTCCTCTGGACCTCTAGTACTTTTTGTTCAGTTTGTATTTTTGCTCTGCAACAACTTCTGTTAGGAGGTGTCCATTTTTTGTCCCAGTCCTTAGTTCTTTTAGGGACCCCTCCCTTTATTCTATAGGTCTCTGTTCAGACTAGCCGAGGACGAAGGCGGGTCTGTTCACAAGGAACAGGCTGCCCGCTACATCGTAGGGATTCAGCTTAGTCTTACTGTAGGGACAGCTTTTCCCTTTCTTTCCTTAGTTTATGTTGCAGATCATAACATAATCCATGTTAACTGGCTGCAAGTGTGATTTAGTTATTGCCAATTGTATCCAATTTGGCTTTAGGACAATTCTTTTTGTGTTTTTTCATTGAAGACAAATTAAATGAAGATAATAAGACCAAAGAATTTGTGATTGCAATCATTTTCAGGAAGAAACTGAATATTATCTGACAGAATTGCAGGGGTGCCAATACTTTTGGCCACCACTGTATAGGAGCTGAGTACAGGCAGCTGCCGGGGCCCCTGATACCATTACTATGTGGCCCTTACACCTGATATATAGGAGCTGAGTACAGGCGGCTGCTGGGGCCCCTGATTCCATTACTATGTGGCCCTTATGACGCGCCCCTGGGCCTACTTGGTGTAGCGTTGCGCACGCGGGGACTACCCGGAGCCGGGCCTGTTGGGGGTAGTAGTCTCGTGGCGGTGACCCGGTCCGTGCCCAGGCAGTCAAACTGTGTGGCAGAGTTTAGCAGTAGATGGTACGGTGTTCGACTACGCCACCCGTTGAATGCGGCTATGAGGCCGCCACTGCAGGGCAGACCGCTGAGGCCGGTGGTACGATTGTGCAGCGTAGATGGTATAACCCCCAACGGGAGGGGTATGGCCTCAGGGCAGCCGACGTGGATGATGGGGGTAGCAGGAACCACTCAGAGATGATGCGGTGTAGTTCAGGGTCTTTACTGGTGATAAAGATAGACCCTCCCGGAGTACTGGCTAGCGATCGGGGCCTGGTCAGTCTTTGAGCAGATGGGATTTCCCCTGGCCAGGTGGAGTTGTAGGCCTCCCCAACTAATTGTACTCTTCTGGCTACCTTGCTAGAGGCGGGTAAAAGTAGCCCACGTCCCTGAGTGTACCGTGTGGTGCTCACCCGTATGGCCGGTGACTCGGGGCCTTCTAGTGGCTTCCGCTCCACGACGGCGGTGCTGGTCCCACGCGTGTGACCGTGCCTTCGGGTTTCTTGGCCAGAGGACCTGAAATCCCCTGCCGGTCGGTTTCTGCTGCTGGGTAAGGATTAGTCCCAACAGCCTCGGACTCCGGGTCCGGTGGTAACTCTTCAATCAGGGCGAGCTCTTCAGCTGCCAGCCCCTGATTCCTTGTAGCACTGCTCCCACTGAGCTCCTGATCTTTCTTTCCTATAGCTGCTCCTCTTCTTAACTAACTAACCCTGCCTCAGCCCCAGTTTTATATAGGGGAAGTTCTTCCCCTCCCAGGACTGGGCAGGAGGTGTGGCATGCACAGGATTCCTGACCAAGAGACCTCCCACCTGCTCTCAGACATAATATTGCTATTACTGTGGAAACCAGACCCCTGGGGTGCCACACTTACACCTGATATATAAGGGCTGAGTACAGGCGGCTGCTGGGCCCTTGATACCATTACTATGTGGCCCTTACACCTGATATATAGGAGCTGAGTACAGGCGGCTGCTGGGGCCCCTGATACCATTACTATGTGGCCCTTACCCCTGATATATAAGGGCTGAGTACAGGCGGCTGCTGGGGCCCCTGACACCATTACTATGTGGCCCTTACACCTGATATAAAAGGGCTGAGCACAGGCGGCTGCTGGGGGCCCTGATACCAGTACTATGTGGCCCTTACACCTGATATATAAGGGCTGAGTACAGGCGGCTGCTGGGGCCCCTGATACCATTGCTATGTGGCCCTTACACCTGATGTATAAGGGCTGAGTACAGGCGGCTGCTGGGGCCCCTGATACCATTGCTATGTGGCCCTTACACCTGATATATAAGGGCTGAGTACAGGCGGCTGCTGGGGCCCCTGATACCATTACTGTGTGGCCCTTACACCTGATATATAAGGGCTGAGTACAGGCGGCTGCTGGGGCCCCTGATACCATTACTATGTGGCCCTTACACCTGATATATAGGAGCTGAGTACAGGCGGCTGCTGGGGCCCCTGATACCATTACTATGTGGCCCTTACACCTGATATATAGGAGCTGAGTACAGGCGGCTGCCGGGGCCCCTGATACCATTACACTGGTGCCTTGTTATTAGGTCAATTCCATTATAAAACATTGTATCCGTCATTGTTGAGCTCTGCTGGGACTCTGTATCCCGCCTGCATTGCATAATGGGGCCCCTGAATACTCTGCACATAAGGGCCCATAGCTCTAATTATGTTGTTTGCAATAGTCGCCCTCCTGCCACCCTGTAATATCGGGTCCCTGCCTGGTGTGGCCCCTATGACTTAATGTCCCCCTGTAAGTGCAGTACACCAGTTATCAGTCTACACGGCCAGGGTCCAGGACCCCTGTTGTTTTTGTACTGGCTTTGTAATATATGCTCATTATCAGGGCGCCCTCTTCTCAGACATCCATCTAATCATCCGTCTGTCTCATCCATATTTGCCATATGGAGGTTTCCAGAAATAGGGCAGAATCTACTGGACTTCTGTGAAAGTTGACGAATCTGTTGAGCGCGGCTGAAGCCTCCTGGGAGCCGAGGTAAAATCAGTGGCCGTGGTAAAATTGTGGAGCGGTGGGGTCTGAAAAAGAATTCATGACTATAAGGACAACGTTTGCACAAAGTGATTTCTTTCCTGCCCAACAGCCACTGTGTAAACCTGACAAAAATGCCCCCATCTATCCATCCATTCATCACTCTCATACTCTGTCTATGCAGGTATGTATCTCATCATTCTTCCTTACGGAGTTTCACATTGACCAGTCGGGGCTTTGGTCCGAACTCCCCCACAAAACTGGATTCGGTAGTGTGCACTGACGAGGCCATAGGCTTAGTAGACTGCGCCTCCAGTAGGCGTACACACCTGATGCACAACAGAGGGCACATTCACTCTGTCTGGACCATTATAGTCTATGGCCACGTCAGATCATATGCCCGAATCCCGTTCAGGTAAAGGCTGCAGCAGGTGGCTGCTGCCTTCTGTGCCCCTCTCCTCCGCCACTGCCGTTCCCCCCAACACCCAGAGCCACAGTGTATGTATATATATATATATATATATATATATATATATATATATATATATATATATATACACTACTCAAAAAAATAAAGGGAACACTTAAACAACAGAATATAACTCCAAGTAAATCAAACTTCTGTGAAATCAAACTGTCCACTTAGGAAGCAACACTGATTGACGATCAATTTCACATGCTGCTGTGCAAATGGAATAGACAATAGATGGAAATTATTGGCAATTATCAAAACACTCTCAATAAAGGAGTGGTTCTGCAGGTTGGGACCACAGACCACATCTCAGTACCAATGCTTTCTGGCTGATGTTTTGGTCACTTTTGAATGTTGGTTGTGCTTTCACACTAGTGGTAGCTTGAGATGGACTCTACAACCCACAGAAGTTGCTCAAGTAGTGCAGCTCTTCCAGGATGGCACATCAATGCGAGCTGTGGAAAGAAGGTTTGCTGTGTCTGTCAGCGTAGTGTCCAGAGGCTGGAGGCGCTACCAGGAGACAGGCCAGTACACCAGGAGACGTGGAGGGGGCCGTAGGAGGGCAACAACCCAGCAGCAGGACCGCTACCTCCGCCTTTGTGCAAGGAGGAACAGGAGGAGCACTGCCAGAGCCCTGAAAAATGACCTCCAGCTGACCACAAATGTGGATGTGTCTGCACAAACGGTTAGAAACCCACTCCATAACGGTGGTATGAGGGCCCGACGTCCACAGATGGGGGTTGTGCTCACAGCCCAACACCGTGCAGGACGCTTTGCATTTGCCACAGAACACCAGGATTGGCAAAGTCGCCACTGGCGCCCTGTGCTCTTCACAGATGAAAGCCGGTTCACACTGAGCACATGTGACAGACGTGACAGAGTCTGGAGACGCCGTGGAGAGCGATCTGCTGCCTGCAACATCCTTCAGCATGACCGGTTTGGCAGTGGGTCAGTAATGGTGTGGGGTGGCATTTCTTTGGAGGGCCGCACAGCCCTCCACGTGCTCGCCAGAGGTAGCCTGACTGCCATTAGGTACCGAGATGAGATCCTCAGACCCCTTGTGAGACCATGTGCTGGTGCGGTTGGCCCTGGGTTCCTCCTAATGCAGGACAATGCCAGACCTCATGTGGCTGGAGTGTGTCAGCAGTTCCTGCAAGATGAAGGCATTGAGGTTATGGACTGGCCCGCCCGTACCCCAGACCTGAATCCGATTGAGCACATCTGGCATATCATGTCTCGCTCCATCCACCAACGTCACGTTGCACCACAGACTGTCCAGGAGTTGGCGGATGCTTTAGTCCAGGTCTGGGAGGAGATCCCACAGGAGACCATCCGCAACCTCATCAGGAACATGCCCAGGCATTGTAGGGAGGTCATACAGGCACGTGGAGGCCACACACAATACTGAGACTCATTTTGACTTGTTTTAAGGACATTACATCAAAGTTGAATGAGCCTGTAGTGTGTTTTTCCACTTTAATTTTGGGGGTGACTCCAAATCCAGGCCTCCATTGGTTAATAAATGTGATTTCCATTGATGATTTTTGTGTGATTTTGTTTTCAGCACATTCAGCTTTGTACAGAACACAGTATTCAATGAGAATATTTCATTCATTCAGATCTAGGATGTGTTATTTCAGTGTTCCCTTTATTTTTTTGAGCAGTGTATATATAAATATACCAGGATGGGGGATATTAACAGAATTGGGGGACATTACCCCTATAACAGTGTAAGCAGCAGACCCCCTCCCCCTTAACAGGGCATAATGACCACATTTTTTGCTTATATTTTTTTTCTATTTTCCTCCTCTAAAACCTAGGTACGTCTTATGGTCCGGTGCGTCTTATAGTCCGAAAAATACGGTATATGCATTCAGCATATATATACTACTAGCTATTGAACCCGTTCTACGCCCGGGTGGCGAGCATTTTTATTGGTATATGGTCTCCCATGCTGGTATGTGCTGCCCCCCTCCTTGTATTTGTGCTGCCCCCATCCTGTCCCCACCATCCAATCCTGGTATGCGTGGTACCCCTCACCCCCAATCCTGGTATGCGTGGCACCCCTCACCCCCAATCCTGGTATGCGTGGCACCCCTCACCCCCAATCCTGGTATACGTGGCACCCCTCATCACTATCCTGGTATGTGTGGCACCCCTCATCCCTATCCTGGTATGTATGGTACCCCTCATCCCTATCCTGGTATGTATGGTACCCCTCATCACTATCCTGGTGTGTATGGTATCCCTCATCCTGGTATGCATGGTACCCCATCTCTCATCCCGGTATGCATGGCACTCCATCCCTCATCCCCAATCCCGGTATGCGTGGCACCCCTCATCCCCAATCCCGGAATGTGTGGCACCCCTCATCCCCAATCCCGGCATGCGTGGCACCCCTCATCCCCAATCCCGGCATGCGTGGCACCCCTCATCCCCAATCCTGGCATGCGTGGCATCCCTCATCCCCAATCCCGGCATGCGTGGCACCCCTCATCCTCAATCCTTGTTTGTGTGGCACCCCTCATCCCCAATCCCGGTATGCGTGGCACCCCTCATCCCCAATCCCGGTATGCATGGTCCCCTCACCCCCCAATCCTGGTATGCGTGTTACCCCTCACCACCCAATCCTGGTATGCGTGGCACCCCTCACCCCCGCAATCCTGGTATGCGTGGCACCCCTCACCCCCCAAATCCTGGTATGCGTGGTACCCCTCACCGCCCAATCCTGGTATGTGTGGCACTCCTCACCCCCCAATCCTGGTATGTGTGGCACCCCTCACCGCCCAATGCTGGTATGCATGGTACCCCTCACCCCCAATCGTGGTATGTGTGTTATCCCTCACCCCCCAATCCTGGTATGCGTGGTACCCCTCACCCCACAATCCTGGTATGTGTGGTACCCCTCACCCCCAATCTTGGTATGTGTGTTACCCCTCACCCCCAATCTTGGTATGTGTGTCACCCCTCACCCCCAATCCTGGTATGTGTGGTACGCCTCACCCCCAATCCTGGTATGTGTGGTACCCCTCACCCCCCAATCCTGGTATGTGTGGTACCCCTCACCCCCCAGTCCTGATATATGCATGGTACCCCTCACCCCCCAGTCCTGATATATGCATGGTCCCCTCACCCCACAATCCTGTTATGTGTGGCCCCCTCATCCCTTTTACACTGTACACACATACACAAAAAAAAAAACAGTTATACTCACCTTTCTTCTCTGTACTCCAGAGCTGCTGCGTCCTCTTCTGCCAGAGGCCGGGGGAGGAGTGCGGCGCTGGAGCACCGCACTGTCCGGTGCCATTTTGCTGAAGACACACTGTAAATGTGTCTTCAGTAAAATGACGCCGGATAGCGCAATGCGCATGCGTCGATCTGACGCCTTCACTCCGCCCCCGGTCTCCAGCGAAGAGAGGCGCCGCAGCAACGCTCCTCCCGGTCAGGTAAGTATGTAAGTATGGCGCCGGAGATCGCGGTATGCGTTCAGTGTCTACGCATCCCGCGATCTCCGGCGCCATACACCTCCTCTTACCTGTAACGGCTGGATGCCTGCTTCTCTCTGGAGCCAGGCTGCGCATCACGCATGCGCAGTTTATCGAATCTTCAGACAAAGACACGCATGCCGCCTTATATATACTATGGTAGATCGGCCCACTCAGTTGCACACAGAAGTAGCCACCGGAGCGCCGTCTCCTTAAGTCTCTCACTGGTTTATTTGTAGATGCTGCATAAGCCAGTGAGGAGTTAGCAAAAATAAATACGTGCTTTCTGACCTAAGGAAAAACAAAACATAACATACAGCCGTGTTGCTGTGGGGATCTGCCCGCTCAGGAGAACAACCATCCACTAGTTCAGCTTTTCCTTCTCAGGACACAAAGCGCTGGAGTTCCTCTCTACAGCCCTACTGAACACTGAATGCCTTAGAAGGCCGACTATATACATCCTAGTCCCCACCCTGGGGTGGAGATATGGTGAATGACCTCCCAACCCGTTCTATGGTCGTTCACAAAAACCCAGCCCTTAAAATGGTTGATTAATCCCTCTCAACACATAGTATGCTGGTGTAAAACTTATGGGCTTCAAATCACTGAAGCTAATAGCCTCAGTGAAACATACCTCCCCTCCAGCACTTTGCCAGTGACTTTGTCACCATGTATATATAATCAGCATACTGTATATATATTATAAGCATACTCTATATATCCTTTTAAAAGCAGAAGTGTCAATAAATTATTTTTATCAGTTAACAAAATGCAGAGTAAAGTTTGATGGATGAACCAAGATCTCAGTAATAATAATTGTATTTTTTTTTTATTAATATTAGGATAGAAGGGAGGGACAAAACCAGGAACAGAATCAGTAGGCAAACTCATAGTCAGGAGGACAGCCGGGGTCAGATGCCAGGTGATCAGTAACCGCCACGTCTGCGAGCAGTATGAATACCGCGGAGCATGGTGACAGAGGTGATACTGAGATTGTCCGGGCAGAGATGTAACAGTCAGAAGGCCACCGGTAGATGGTGAAGGTCCTTCTGTACAGCTCCAGCAGTGATGGTGGATCTGCTGGACTTCAGGGCGCTGGATGCGGAGGTTTACCGTCTTTTAGATGTCTCTAGGGGAACGGTGACAACACGCAAATACGCGAGCAGCCCTGGATAATCCACGCCGGCAGGATGATAAGATCCGGCGGAAGATGGAACCTATGAGAAGAGAAGGAAATATAATGTAAGTGATGGGACTCCATATGACATGATACTACTGTGCGGTCACTGTGGCCGGACGCAGAGGAATCTCATCACACAGAGGTCAGGGATCATCGTCAGCCATCATACATGTGACAATCCCATCTCCGACAGATGACATCTGCTCCACATGAATTATTCTCACTGACGACATCACACAACATTGAGATGACTCTCACACTTACCTCGTCTCTTTTTCCCCTTTTTCCCATTTTCTGATTTTTCGTTGTCAGCTGGAAATTCTGATCAGAAAGAAGAAAAAACAACAACTCACTAAAGACATATTGTTATGGGGTCTGCATTGTATCGCTCCTGTATATAGTACATAGATTGTTCTAGTCCTGTCCCCTATAGTCCTGACAATCTGGTATTACACAATAGGGCAGAATAAGTCCTATATACCGGACATGACCTCATATGAGGGGCATTAGATGTGTCACTAATATGGAGCAGTGAACGCCCTGTGTGCCGCCATATGGTGCATCCCTAATGAGCGATATTCTACTATAGGAGACGATATCTCATTATGATGGCGGAGGTTACTGGATGCAACAATGTATCACAGAATCCATGATAATACTGTACAAAATTACAGAAATGGAGACACAGTATGGGCCCATGGGCAAAGTAATTGGGTTCCTTGAAACATGGATAACATAGGAGACCCATTAAAGAAAAACCATGTGGAAATATTTCACCCTTGATGACAACATTCACATTGTTTGTGCTATAGACATGTACATACCTGACAATGGGGACGAGGACGGCAAGCTGGTTATAGCATCGTCTCTAGCAGATTCAGGAAAAGATCCTTTCTGCCTGTTAAGAAGAAGAAAAACGTGTAAATCACAAGTAAATTCAGTATAAATGGGATTGTCTCACTAGAAGAACCCCAACTATAAGGCTTAATAGGACATATGAAAGTCATAGTGGGGAAGTCTCCTGCTCAAAACTACCTTCTATGGAAACAACTAGCAACAATGGCCGGCATGTAATACTACATATCTCCTGCAGTGTGGGCAAAACTAACAATGCCTGACCGGCAGCAATTATGGGTTGTTATCTCCAGTGGATTCTGAAGCCAATAGCCAATGACCGCTGATCATGGGGCGGTGGATGCTGCATTTAATATTATGGTATTTATGTCCTATATTTGGTATTGTGCACATATATTAGCCTGGAGCTCCCAATAATGACCCCATAATCTACTCACATTTCTGAGATGTTTCTGCTGGATGCCGGGGTACACTCTGGAGGAAACTTGATAGCGGTGGTACAGAGCTAAAAAAGGACAAAAATAAGATATGAAATTCAATTTTTTACTTTTAGAGGTCTTTTTATGTATTCTGGATTTATTGATCACTTACTTTAGAAAGCCTTTTAGAGGATGTTGTAAAATTTTGGAAGAAAAGGCTCTCATTATCCTCACTTGTGTCCTCCTCCTCTGAGACAATAGGCTTGTTTGTATCAGCGTGATCTACAAGACATAGGTAATGAAGTGTTATTAGCGGTTGTCAGTATAACACAGTCACCATTTATCACTACTATTAATGGGAACCGATTGTCACATATTATTGAAGACGAGACAAACAGCCGCTTAGTCTAGATGACGTCTTCTACTTACTGATAAATAAGCTGGTGTCCTCATCTGAAACAAGCCGAGGAATGTACTCCGGCTTCTGACTTAGAAGGTTTTCAAATTCTAAGTCACTCAGGAATGGATAACTCTTGATCTCAAATGCTCCTCCTGGAAAAAGAAAAACAAAAGTGATGCGGACATTGTTAGAGGCTGCTCCATATCTGAACAGTATATCTTAATCTTAAGTAATGACAAAACCGAAGGAAACAAACTGAAAGTTATATTATGGAGAAGTAGAAATAGGCAAGCAGATAGAGAAGTGCTGATCCTCATGGACAGGAGCGAAGAGTCCTCGTTGTAAAAAGTGAATATTAATACTAATAAAGTATATCAGTTACCTGTCCCAAGTCTTTGTGCAGGATTTGTTCTGAGCAGGTCATTAATAAGGTCCTGAGCATCGGGGGGAGGAGAGCGATCCCAATCCCAAATTATGTCTCCTGTTATATAGAAAATTACAGAAAATAAAACCTCTGTTTTGGACTGTAAGATAAAGTAGAGGAAATAACGAAATTCATGTAACCAGTCAAAGCAATGATCGGATTATTCTACTTACCAGTGACAATATTTTTATAGAGCTCAGATAGGGAATCCCCATGAAATGGTACATATCCCACCAGAAACTCATGCAGGATGATTCCCATTGACCACCAGTCGGCAGGTCTTCCATAGCCTTTCTTCAGAATGATTTCTGGGGCCATGTAAAGCGGGGTGCCACAGTCCTGGAAACCAACAGAAGGTAGAAATGAGAATCGATGAAATTAATATTATGACAAGTTCTCGACATAAAAACTCAATGACAGAAGATAAAATATCAGTTGAAAAGTTCTCTAGAAATGAAGAACGTAGAGAAGAGACAATAGTGTGATGAGATTTGTAAAGAACCATCTAAGTTCCTGTAAGTGATGCCGACCTCATGGTCCTGGAACTCTCTGGCGATGTCCTCCAATGATTCCTTGTGGGTGTTGGTTTCTGGTATCATGACACCAACTTTTGAAATCCCAAAATCGGCGACTTTAATGTGTCCAGCCGGTGTAATCAGGAGGCTGTGAAAGAGAAGATGGTTTTAGGCTCACGGGCTGTGTGGTAATAAATGATAACTTTCCCCCCTTTATTAAACTATAGGGGGCACTTACTTCTCTGGCTTCAGGTCTCTATGCAACACACCATAGCTGTGCAGGTATTCCACAGCAAGTATCGCTTCTGCAAAGTACAGGCGGGCCAAGGGGACAGATAAAGGACCCCTGGTGCTTAGGAGGGTCCCACAGTCTCCACCTATAGAAGAAAGGAAATATGAGCGGTGAGGGGTTTATACAGCAGATCACCACGATGGATCATGAGAAGTGAGCGGAGACATTGGGCCAGGAGAGAATATATACAGATATAATGTATAGAGCACAGAATATTAGTCTGAGGTCATGGTGAGATGTCGTCCATGTCACTAATAAAGTGATGTCTCATCTCGTCTACAGCTGGCGATACTGACGTGCTCAGTGCGGACATACAGGGAGATCACACACATCAATGACTTTCCGTAATATCTATAGTAAATGCTCTGCGGGGATGTAACCGTCCACGGGGACAAGTCCTAATTATATGAGCGCTGATAAGATGTCAGCAGACATGGGCTGAATATAATACATGTACATGTCCTACCTCCTACATACTCCATGACCATACACAGGTGAGATCTAGTAGGGAAGGAGCAGAGCATGGAGGCCACAAAGGGACAGTCAGCGAATGTCAGGATGTCCCTCTCCAGATAGGCCCCTTCCACATGTTTTGGAGTATCCAGGTCCCGCTTGGCAATTTTCTTCATAGCGAAGATATTCTGTGAGTCTTTATGGTGAACTAAGTGGACAGACCTGGAGAGAAGAAGAAACCATGGTTTATAGTGAATCCTTATTAACAGTCCTTCTATAGAAGTCATTATATGGTCTTCTGTACTAATGTTTAATACCAGAAGTCCGACCATTACTAGAAATCCACAACTAGAAATACATGAAATAATACTACATAGACCATCTATGGAAAGTCTGCACAATGCCACGTCTGCCAGACCCTCACCCAGGTCACATTATCACCTATGGGAGGTCTGCACAATGCCACGTCTGCCGGACCCTCACCCTGGTCACATTATCACCTGTGGGAGGTCTGCACAATGCCACATCTTCCACACCCTCACCCAGGCCACATTGTCACCTATGGAAGGTGTGCACAATGCTAGGTCTGCCAGACCCTCACCCAGGTCACATTATCACCTATGGGAAGTCTGCACAATGCCACGTCTGCCGGACCCTCACCCAGGTCACGTTATCACCTTTCACCTCAGATCATGTCCCTATGATAACACTGAATGGCAAAGCACAGAGGATGAAGAATTATCATAGGGAACCCTGAGAAATGTGGCTTATGCTAACTGAAATCTCACCCAAAAGATCCGCTGCTGATCAGCTTAGATGTTTCGTAGTCGCTCATACGCGGCTTTCTCGCCGGGATCAATGATTCCATCAAGTCCTAGAAAAGAAGAAGAAGAAGAAATGATATTAAGATCTAGAAGCTGCTGGAGAAAATCTCCAGATGCAGAAACGTCTCCTCCTATATTATGTCCCAGCTGATGTCACTGATCCGATAGGTGAGCAGAAACCTGCTGACGGATTCCCTATAATATAAACGCTATTATCTAATGCAATAGTGTCATCTCCTCTAATAATAGAGGCGCCCCCTGGTTATATGGGGGATAATACTGGACGGGTCATTTACACCCCGTGATCTGGTGATACACAGACATCTACCTCTATAATACTTACACCGGCAGGTTCTTGGATCTCCGGGATCTCTAAGATTACACTGTCAGGATCCAACAGCTCAGTTGTTTCTAAAATAGCGATAAAATGATGAGGAAATAAAATGTATTAGAGGATATTAATCCTACAGACATAATACAGCAATATAATGGAGAAATGACTATTCTGTATGGAGGACTATGTGGGGCCATTATTCTTTATGGAGGACTATGTGGGGCCATTATATTGTATGGAGGACTATGTGGGGCCATTATTCTGTATGGAGGACTATGTTAGGCCTATTATTCTGTATGGTGGAATATGTGGGGCCCATTATTCTGTATGGAGGATTATATGGGGCCCATTATTCTGTATGGAGGACTATGTGGGGCCCATTATACTGTATGGAGGACTATGTGGAGCCTATGATTCTCTATGGAGGACTTTGTGGCGCCCATAATACTTTATGGAGGACTATGTGGGCCCATAATACTGTATGGAGGACTATGTGGGGCCTATTATTCTCTATGAAGGACTATGTGGGGCCCTTTATACTCTACAGTGGACTATGTGGGGCCCATAATACTGTATGGAGGACTATGTGGGGCCCATTAATCTCTATGGAGGACTATGTGGGGCCCATTATTCTGTATGGAGGACTATGTGAGGCCCATTATTCTGTATGGAGGATTATGTGGGGTCAATTATCCTGTATGGAGGACTATGTGGGGCCATTATACTGTGTGGAGGACTGTGTGGGGCCATTATTCTGTATGGAGCACTATGTGGGGCCATTATTCCTTATGGAGGACTATGTGGGGCCATTATATTGTATGGAGGACTATGTGGGGCCATTATTCTGTATGGAGGACTATGTGGGGCCTATTATTCTGTATGGTGGAATATGTGGGGTCCATTATTCTGTATGGAGGACTATGTGGGGCCCATTATTTTGTATGGAGGACTATGTGGTGCCCATTTTACTGTATGGAGTACTATGTGGTGCCCATTATACTGTGTGCCGGACTATGTGGGGCCCATTATTCTGTATGGAGGGCTATCTGGGGCACGTTATTCTGTATGGATGACTTTGTGGGACCCATTATTCTGTATGGAGGACTATCTGGTGCCCATTATTCTGTGTGTAGGACTTTGTGGGGCCCATTATTCTGTTTGGAGGACTTTGTGGGGCCCATTATTCTGTGTGGAGGACTATGTGGGGCATTATTCTGTATGGAGGACTATGTGGGGCCCATTATTCTGCATGGAGCACTATGTGGGGCCCATTATTCTGCATAGAGGACTATGTGGGACCCATTATTCATTATGGAGGACTTTGTGGGACCCATTATTCGTTATGGAGGACTTTGTGGGACCCATTATACTGCATTCTGGTTGGCTCGTGACTTTTTCCAAGTTTTTCATTTTGGTTCTCTGTATGTTTGATTACAGAGTGGAAAGAGTAACTATGACATTATCCCCTGTTCTCTTTAATATCTGGATATTTCCGGTAGAAGGTTGTGTGATCGGCTCACCTGTAGTCAGATCGCTGCTCGGCTCCGGCTGACTCGTATTAGGGTCAGGGGTCTCTGGGGTCACATTTTGCTCGTCTTCGGTGTCGCCTTCTGGTGTCTCCTGATTGATAGAATATATAGAATTACCACGAGGAACCTTCCACTAAATCACCAAATCCACAAATCAGGAAGGACTAAACCCGCATTTACAGACACACCAACTGTAACTATACAGATCAGCCGCCATCATGAGGACTTTTATCAGATAAAATGGCTTAAGATGAGGTAACATTGCAAAAACATTAATATGGATAATAGAGGGAGACAGAGGCGGAAATACAGACTTCCCACCACTGAGCTGTGACTACATCAGCAGAATACAGACTGCCATCAGCAGAGACAGGCGGCCATATTACCTCCTGTGCTTGCCAGGAGCTGACAGGGAGGCCGATAAGATCTAACACCAGATCTTCTGATATCTGGCTGGTGATCTGGAGAAGATCAGAAAACAAGGACGTGTGATAGAGAAGATGATGGATCCTTACCGGGCGTTCCGATGAGCGGGCCGGACCTTCCAGTACACACAGGACTTTTTCGGCCAGTTCTTTAACAAAAGACAAATCTCCATATTGAGATCTTTTTTCAGCCTATAAAGAAGAAAAGAAACACAAATGAATAATCTCGAGATGAGAAAGATCACAATGAAGGCCGCCATTGTATCTGACGTCTGCTCCTCTCTGCAGATACATTGACTACATATCTGGGGTCTTGTCCTGTTTTATATTGGAAGAAAGAAGAAGCTTCTATCCCACCGTTATTATCCATTATTGTGGAGAAGATTTGTGCGGAGCGTCCACCATTTACCTGCTGTGGAATGTCCTAATGTTCCATAGCGAGAAACTGCAAGTGCTCAGTCACTATGGAGCCAACAACGGCAGCCATGACCCTGTGTAGATTGTACACAGTGACTGTGAGCTCTGATGTCATAATGGCCGACCATCACTACTGATGTCATCATGGAATCTTGTGATGGAATCTTATAGCGGCGGCTCTGCACAAATACATGCTGCCAAGCAATATTTAAAGTGTGTGGGGGCTCATGCTGTATATAGGGGGCTATGTGACGGCTCAGCTATTTATAGCGGGCTATGTGAGGGCTCATACTGTATATAGAGGGCTATGTGAGAGCTAGGCTGTATATAGTGAGCTATGTGAGGGCTCATACTCTAAATAGGATTCTGTGTGTGAGCTCATACTGTACATTGGTGCTATGTATGGGCTCTTACTGTATAAAGGGTGCTGTGTGTGGGCTCTTACTGTATATAGGGTATGTGTGTGGGCTCTTTCTGTATGTAGGGGGATGCCAGCACACTTAATTCTGTTCAATATTAAGTGATACAGTTAATAATATAAAATATAATTCATATGTTAATATTGAGCAGAATTAATTTCAGCCTATTGATTCGGCCTACACAACAGTCACATTTCTCATGTGGCCCCTCAGTAATATTACTTTCCCACCCCTGCTCTATTATGTATAGCGCTCTGTTATGTGTAGTGCACCCGAGCACCTGCATGTTAATCGCGTGACTTATCACATGATCTATCAAAGGCAATCTTGTGCCATGTCATGTGATACATCGGGTGCTGGGAGCCCACGGCTCCTAAACTGCCCAGGGCCCTGGCTACTCTTAATCAGCCCCTGCTTCTATCCCACCATTATTATCCATTATTGAGAAGTGTTATGCGGAGCTTCCGCCACTTACCTGCTGTAGTAATGTCCTGATGTTCTGAGGTAAATCCGTCAGATACTCTGAGGTGAGATGACCTCGGTGGTATTTGGTCAGGCAGTCCCTTACAAGCTCCACCACCAGCCGGTGAGTGAAGCTGAGGACGCCATCGGGTGGTAGAAGCACAATCTCAGGGCGATTGGTGGTAAGAATCTCCCATAGAGCTTCTACTTGAAGATTGTCCAAAAGTAATTCAGCCATAGAAGCTGCAAGTGCGATCAGTCACTATATATAATAGCGAGAAACTGCAAGTGCGCTCAGTCACTATGGGATAGCGAGAAACTGCAAGTGCGATCAGTCACTATAGAATAGCGAGAAACTGCAAGTGCGCTCAGTCACTATGAAGCCAACAAAGGCAGCCGTGAACCTGTGTACATTGTATATATAGTGACTGTGAGCTGTGATGTCATAATGCCCGACCATGACCTGTGATGTCATCATGGAATCTTGTGATGGAATCTTCAAGGAATGGCTCTACACACATACATGCTGCCTAGCAATATGCTTTTTTGGCCGTCCTCTTTTATTTCCAAATACAACACAACCAGGATAAGGGAATGTTCACACGTTGCGTTTTTGCAGCATTTTTTTCCACACCAAAAACCAGGTTGTACTCAGGAAAAACACTGCATACAATCCACACTTATTTGCTGTGTTTTTGCAGTGTTTATACTTGTGGGTTGCTTTTTTTCATTCATTTGAATGGGTGAAAAATGCTGCAAAACCCCTGAAAGAATTAACATCCTGCAAATTTAAAATAAAAAAAGGAAAAAAACGCAGCATGTGAATGAGACTTTAGAAATCTCATTCACTAAGCTGGTACTGTAAAACGCAGTGTTTTAGCAGCAGAAAAATAACCCTGAAAAAAATGCCACTTGTGAATATTCCTCAAAGATATAATACTCATATTATGGGAAATATTGTGTATATTTATTCCTCGCGTGTCTTTTTTTACCAAATAACATTTACCTCATTGGTTGGAGAGTTTACTATTAACAACTGTGACAAATATTGAAGAATTAATGATAAGTGACCCAAGTGATCAATCATTTACGTCATTAATGGTGATGGGCGAGCACTAAAATGCTCGGGTGCTCGATGCTCGGGTCAAGCACATTGGAATACTCGGCTGCTCGACCCGAGCAATGAGCCCAATGTAAGTCTATGGGAAACTCAAGCATTTTTCAGGCGACTCCCCCCGGCGGTCTGCAGAGGGCCTAAAAATTGCCCAAATCGATGGGAACAGTGCTCAAATGACATGGGAACAGCATAGAGAAGACCCCTGGAAGCATTTCTGACTCCCAGGTCACTGCTGTCAACAACGTTGTCAGAAATATTTATGCCACTTTTACGGACTCACAATAAAACATACAAAAACGAAACCAAAATGGATTTTCCTGGGAAGTGTGTTAAGGAACATCCTTTCCAGGGTTATGACTTGTATATAAGGGAAAATAAATAACCAAAAACAAAAATACTCCTCCACACCTTGGGCTATGTTCACACGTAGCGTTTTTGATGCGTTTTTGCACTTTTGCATTGCTTTCAACCAACACAAATGCATTCACCAGGAAATGTCATTTTAACATTTTACAACCTTATCTGGCCATGTGTTGTGTGACACGTCATCAGACACATGCATACAGTGCTGAAAAGACATGGGAACAGCATGGAAGCATCTCTGACTCCCAGGTCACTGCCTAAAAGTGTGCCCATCATAAGAGATGCTTGGCGCATGCGAAGATGCCTCCCGCCATGGACCTGTCGTTACAGACTTGCAACAATCACCGTCCACGTCCTTGTCCCTCCACAGCGTTCAGTTCCTTGGAATGCAAGTGCAAGTATGCAGGCAGCCACCCACCTACCCACCGGCTGCAATACTATACTGACAAATTTTTGACAGCTACTTGCACTTGAAATGTAGCCTTTTAGGCTCGTGGAGGCAGAAGCTTTTCATAACCTCATGTCGGCGGCGGCCGGGTGTCCATACTCTTTCCCCAGCCACCACTATATTTCCCGGTATCGCCTCTGCCTTCCACAAGCACGGGTCCCACAACATTACCCGTGCCCTCCCCAGTGCACTTACTGGGAAGGACCGCCTAACTACAAACATGTGGACAGGTGAACGTGGCCAGGAACGGTACATAGCCAGTCCACAACTTTTTTTTTGCTGACAGTTGTATTTAGCTCGGTGAAAGGACTGGCATAGAGGGAAACCGTATCTAACCTGGGTGTCATTTCTCCCAGGAAGTCCTGTAATTCAGCTTGTTGCAGAAGCAATGGCAGTCCGTCCAACATCAACTCGCACTTGTCGGTGGTGCTTTGACACACACACATCTTTCTTTTCGCATTTTATTTCTTGAATACAGAGTTGGACAATGGCCTGATCTGTAATGCTTTTTGAGAAATAACATGCATAAGCATGGCCGATCCACATTAAAAAAGCAGCCGCAGAGTGTCCGGAAACCTTCCCCCACAATTTTATTAGCCAGGGCAGCTTTTCGGCAGGGTTGGACGGGCCCACCAGAGAACCGGAGACTACTCCGGCGGGCCCTGGCTTCTCCTTCTGGAGAGTTCATAGTGCCGAGGTGAGGCCATGATGATGATAGAGGCCACCATCTGCTTAGTTTTCTGTTACTTGAAATGCAAGTGCAAGTATGCAGCCATCCACCCACCCACAGGCCGCAACACTAAACTGCCAGATTTCTGGGCAGCTGCTTGCACTTGAAATATGGCTTTTTAAGCTCGTGGAGGCGGAAGCTGTCCACAATCTTATGGCGGCGGCGACTGGGTATCTATACTCGGTCCCCAGCCGCCATTATTTTTTCCGGTATTGTCTCCGCCTTCCACAAGCATGGGTCCCACAACATTACCCGTGCCCTCCCCAGTGGAAGGACTGCCTAACCACAAACACGTGGACAGGTGAATGTGGCCAGAGACGGTACGGAGCCAGTCCACAACTTTTTTTGCTGAGAGTTGTATTTAGCTCGGTGAAAAGACTGGCGTAGAGGGGAACATCATACTGTGTGTGGGGGAATGTACTGTGGGGGCATCATACTGTGTGGGGGGAATGTACTGTGGGGACATCATACTGTGTGTGTGGGGGAATGTACTGTGGGGACACCATACTGTGTGTGGGGGGGAAATGTACTGTGGGGACATCATACTGTGTGGGGGGAATGTACTGTGGGGGCATCATACTGTGTGTTGGAGAAATGTACTGTGGGGGCATCATACTGTGTATGTGTGGGAATTTACTGTGGGGGCATCAAACTGTGTGTGGGGAGGAATGTACTGTGGGGAATCATACTGTCTGTGGGGGGAATGTACTGTGGGGACATCATACTGTGTGTGGGGGAATGTACTGTGGGGACATCATATTGTGTGTGGGGGGAATGTACTGTGGGGGTATCATACTGTGTGTGGGGGAATGTACTGTGGGGACATCATACTGTGTGTGGGGGAAATGTACTGTGGGAGCATCATACTGTGTGTGGGGGGGAATGTACTGTGGGGACATCATACTTTATGTGGGGGGGATGTACTGTGGGGGCATCATACTGTGTGTTGGAGAAATGTACTGTGGGGGCATCATACTGTGTATGTGTGGGAATTTACTGTGGGGGCATCAAACTGTGTGTGGGGAGGAATGTACTGTGGGGCATCATACTGTGTGTGGGGGGAATGTACTGTGGGGACATCATACTGTGTGTGGGGGAATGTACTGTGGGGACATCATATTGTGTGTGGGGGGAATGTACTGTGGGGGTATCATACTGTGTGTGGGGGAATGTACTGTGGGGACATCATACTGTGTGTGGGGGAAATGTACTGTGGGAGTGTAGCACCCTGAGGACTCGGCTGCTACAGGGGTATTGCACCTCAAACCAGAGGTGTGGTATTCCACTCCCGGGTAAGGATGGAGTGTGGGACTGAGCTCAGATAGCTGCATGCACTACACTCATCCCATTTCCGGGGGACAGAACTACGGTACTCCCACCAGTTAGATGTGCAGGTACGACAGCGTCTGTCCCTGGCTGGAGTGGGAGGGGGGGAGGAACATCCCAGTAGTGTAGGGGCAGATAGGGGAGGGGCTCTGGGCATAGAGGTAGGAGCCCATTGGGTGCTAGTCACCTGGGCTCACACATAGAGGGAGTATATATGGTGTGCACCATCTAGAGATAGGGTCAGTCTGTCAGGAGAGTTCTGAGGAGGAGTTCAGCCAGGAGGGCTGACAGGGAGCTGTGGCTCCGGCTGGGCCCAGCTCCAGGGCCAGGCCTGAAGCAGAGAGGAAGAGGAAGAAAGGCCCAGAGGCATAAGACCAAGAGGGAACCCTGAGATCCCACGAGTGAGCTAAAAAGGGTGAAGGGTTGGCAGAAGAGGGCACCGAATCCCAAACTGACGGAGGCAAAACATCCTTAATCAGGAACCGGAGGTCGTGGTCAAGTTTTGCCACAACCCTCACCACATTCACCAGGAAGGTACACCACGAGTAGGGTCAGGAAAGCCTTAAAAGGTTTTACCATATAGAGGCCCAAGGGAACCGGACAAAGGTGGATCCCTGGTGGGGATGGCCGGAGAGAGAGAGAGAGAGGGGAGCTCAGGACCACGTTCCGGAATTGCCTGGGGGTTAGCCGAGTCCTGCACCTGGTGGACGCAGCACGGCTCGGGTGGTCACTCCCGGCCGAAGTGACTGAAGCAACACCAGTGAGTAAAAACCCTGAAACTGCATCCCACGTCTCTGTGCCTCCTTACCGCACCATCACTACCACCGTCATCTACACTATCTGCCCTGAGGCCGTACCCCTCCCGTTGGGGGTTATACCATCTACGCTGCACAATTATAACACCGGCCTCAGCGGACTGTCTTGCAGCAGCGGCCCTAAAGCTGCATTCAACGGGTGGCGTAGTCGTCCAACATCTACTGCACTACTCAGCCACACAGTTTGACTCCCTGGGCATGGACCGGGTCACCGCCACGAGACTACAACCCTCAACAGATCCGGCTCCGGGTAAGCTCCCGTGCGCGCGATGCCGCGCGACGAAGGCCCAGGGGCGCGTCAGGAGCATCATACTGTGTGTGGGGGGGAATGTACTGTGGGGACATCATACTTTGTGTGGGGGGGATGTACTGTTTGGACATCATACTGAGTGTGGGGGAATTTACTGTGGGGGCATCATACTGTGTGTGAGAATTTACTGTGGGGACATCATGCTGTGTAGGGGCATTATATTGTGTGTGAGGGGGAATATACTGTGGGGGCATCATACTGTGTGTGTGGGAATGTTCTGTGGGGGCATCATACTGTGTGGGGAGGAATGTACTGTGGGGGCATCATACTGTATGTGTGGGGGGAATGTACTGTGGGGACATCATACTGTGTGTGGAGAAATCTATTGTGGGGACATCATACTTTATGGGGAGGAATGTACTGTGGGGGCATCATACTGTGTGTGGGGAGGAATGTACTGTGGGGCCATCATACTGTGTGTGGGGGGGTGTACTGTGAGGACATCATACTGTGTGTGGGGGGGAATGTACTGTGGGGACATCATACTGTGTGTGGTGGAATGTACTGTGGGGACATCATACTTTGTCGGGGGAATGTACTGTGGGGGCATCATAATGTGTGTGTGAAGAGCTATTTATCATCGTACAATGATTGAATAACGGGAGCAGATGATTTATAAAAAGCACTGAATTATATGGTGTGGATTTGCTGCTACTGTGTCACCCCAGGCCTGGATGCCACAAACTTGTAAGGCTGTGTCTGAGAGCAGGAGGGAGGTTCTCTGGTCATGGACCATTAGCATGCAGCACCTCCTGTCCCAGGTCAGTAGGGGGAGCAGGCTGCCCCTATAAAAGCTGGTACTGAGGGCAGGGTTAGGGAGACCAGGACCCACTTCTGAAGCATCCAGAAGGGTTCCCAGAAGAGAGGGACAGGTCAGCGGCAGCTGAGGAGTCAAGGAGGCTAAGGAGGAACAGCAAGCCAGGGACAGAGGCGACGAGAGCTGGTCCTGGCTGAGAGAGAACAACATACCAGACACTGGGATCCGAGGCTGTCAGAATTGCAAGTCCTGCAGCAGATCATCTACTTGCGAGGGATTTTAGGTCCCTTGGCCTAAGAAGCCTGGAAGCTCCGCCCCACAGAGGGACCGGTACAGCACAGAGAAGCTACAGGTACCTAAGGCCCGAGTCGCAAGTCATACAGGCGTAGTACACGGCCAGCTCAGGGACGTGGGCTATCATACCACTAAAGGGGGAGATAAGTCAGCAAGGGCAGAGAGAGAACGGTAGGCCTACCCACTCACCCTGACCAGTGGAGCTCGCCCGAATGCCCTCAGACACCCAGGTCCATTCCTCCCTGTACTCCTGGTGGGTCTGTGCCCCGAGCAACTACAGAGTCCAAATGAAGATCAAGATGACCTTGAATCCGCAGAGGACAAGGAAGAGATGATCAGCACAGTTCTCGGAGAGTTCCCCCGGACCTGGACTCAGATAAATGGCGCAATACTGGTACCCGTCCTACACTTCCTTCAGCCTACCCAGCAGGAGCCTACCGGAGAGCAAGAAGAGCAAGTGACTCGCCCCCTGGGCCGTGGGGCACTCGGATCCGGGCAGTGGGGGAACGATGGGAGTAGTAGTGGCAACCCGGTTCCGTGGCTCAGGGTGGTCAGGCCAGTGGTAGTCCGTTATGTGCTGATGTTTATGTCCGACTATGCCACCCGTGGATTGCGGTTATTAGGAACCGCCGCTGCATGCAGACCGCTGGGGCTGATGAGGTGTGCAGCTAGGGTAGTGTGACTCCCCACGGGAAGAGTGCGGCCCCAGGGCAGTATAATGGATGTTGGGAGTGATGGTGGTGAGAGTCCCAGTACCGGTAGTGCTGGAGGCGCGAAGGAGCACACAGACAATAGGTTGCAGTCCAGGGTCTTTACTGAAACAGGTAAACTGACCCATAAACAGTCCCAGCTAGGAGGGGACCTGGATGTCTGAGAGCAACGGGGAAATTGGCCCTGGTCAGGGTGAGGGTGTAGGCCTACCGTGCTTTCTGCGCTCCTTCTGGCTATCTCCTCGTTATAGGGTAACAGCCCACGTTTCCGAGCTTTCGGTGTATTCTCGCCTGTATGGCCTGCGACGTGGGTTCCTTTCTGCTCCCAGCCTTGTACGGCTTTACTGGTCCCTTCGGTTGTGGCAGGGCCTCCAGGCTTCTTAGGCCAAGGAATATACAGTCCCTTGCGGACTGGTTCTCTGCTGGAGGATGTGGAATCCTCCCAGCCTCAGACACCAAAGTCTGGTAAAGTCAGTCTCTTATCTGCCAAGACAGGCTTGCTTCGCCTCTTGTCTCTGGCTTGTGGCTCTCCTCCTGCCACACTTCCTCTTAGGTGCAGTGCAACTGTCTGTCCCTGTTCTGCTCTGGGACAAGTCTCAATGCTGAGACAGGCCATCCAGTTCTCCCTAACCCTGCCCCCAGCACCAGCTTTTATAGGGGCAGCCTGCTCCCCCTACTGGCCTTAGACAGGAGGCATTGCATGCTAATGTTCCCCTGACTAGAGAACCTCCCCCTTGCTCTCAGACACAGCTTTAATTACACTTGTGGCATCCATGCTAGGGTGACACATTCCCCCCTAGTGAAATTTAGTACTCCGGGACTAAACAATATACAAAGACAATATGCATACCATAAAACATTAGTATACAAGTGACGCACAGATTGAGTTCTTAAGGTCACAGTGTGGTCTGTGACCAGGTGTCCATATCACCAACACAACGGGGAGCCTTAACCAGGTGGGGGTCTGTCCTACCCCAAGTCCTTTACAGTCTTAGTTCATTCCTTGGTTAGGCTCCGAACGCAGTCCATACAAGGTCCTGGTTATAAAAAGTCCATAACCTGTGAGTCCTTACGGTAACTGCAAGAAACTGAAATACAGAATTACCAAACAAGCATGTAACTTGGCAAACATTTCAACATTTGGCAACAGGGTCATTTACAATTTTAGCGCGCTCTATATTCTCCAGCGAGCGGATATCTGTCCCTTTGTGCTCCTGGTTGACCTCCTTAACCCACTGTCTGGGGGTGGACCAACCTGGCTTTCCCCACTAGCGTTAGGGTTACAGCTACCAGCTGGGTGTACAGGTAGGGCAGGCAGCTGTCTGCGGGTTCTTTGGCTTACCGCAGGCATGGCAGGCTCACTGTCAGCAGAGGGTTGACTCTCCTGGGCTGCTGGCACAGGCTCTTCTGCCTCTGGAACCGCTTGCTCCTCTTCACCTTCCGGCTCTGGTGTTGGTTGTTGCTGTGCCGGTTGCAGGAAATGCAGGACAGGTACCACTATGGCATCATTTATGCGAGTCCAGGACTGAGGGAACTCTCCGAGAACGGTGCTGATCATTTCTTCCTTGTCCTCTGCGGGTTCAAGGTCACTCTGATCCTCTTCTGCACTACGGAGTTGCTCGGGGCATCTTTTGAGGTGGTCTCTGGAGACGACACTAGTGGTTTCTCCTCCGTCCTTGGTGATTACGCACACCTTTGGGTTGTCGTGGTCAGACTGCAGTACGGTGTAGGGTTCCCTTTCCCACTGGTCGTCCAACTTATGTAGCCTTCTTTTTCGCATTAGGACTTGCTCACCAGGTTCTAGGGGACCAGCAGGGGCGTGTTGATTGAAGAGTTTTTCTTGCCTCTCTCTCACCTGGGCCAGGCTCTTCTCCACACTCTCCTGTACCTTCTTGTACTGCAGTTGCCTTTCCGTATCCCAGTCCGCATCCGGGGAGGTGTCCTCAGGTATTAGGACTCCCATCTCCAGGTCTACGGGCAGCTTACCTGGTCTAGCTCGCATCAGGTAAGCCGGGGTGCAGTTTGTAGCATTCACCGGGATATTGTTGTATAGGTCTATTAGGTCCGGCAGTTTTTCTGGCCACAGGCTGCGTTCCTCCAGGGGCAACGTCTTCAGGAGATCAATGACTATATTGTTCATCTTCTCACACATCCCGTTGGTTTGTGGATGGTAAGGCGTTGTCCGAATCTTCTTACAGCCATAGAGGTTGCAGAACTCCTGGAAGATTTCAGCCTCGAACGCTGGACCCTGGTCTGTCAGGACCTGTTCCGGATACCCGTGTGGATGGCAGAAATATTGCTGGAAGGCTCTGGCCGCTGTTTGGGCTGTCAAGTCCTTTACCGGGACCACCACGAAAAAACGGGAATAGTGGTCCACGATTGTCAGGGCGTAGATGTACCCTGACCGGCTTGGAGCCAACTTGACGTGGTCTAGAGCTACCAGCTCAAGAGGCTGCGTGGTGACGATGGGCCTCAAGGGTGTCTTCTGGCTGGTGCGGTCCTTTCTCCTTAGGTGACAAGGGCCACAGTCTCTGCACCACTTTTCTACAGCTCCTCTCATGCCGACCCAAAAGAACCTTCCTCTTAGCTGGAACTCCAGTTTCTTCCAACCGAAGTGTCCCGCTCTGTCATGGTAAGCTCCCAGGACCATAGCTGCATCCCGCCTTGGAACCACGACTTGCCAGGTCAGCTCATGCGTCCGGTGGTTGACAATCCTTCTGCACAACTTGCCTTCGTAGAGGAACAGCTTGCTCTTCTCTTTCCATAGCTGCTTGGCTTCCTCTGGGGCATCTGGATCTAGGCGGGCGTCTTCCCGGGTCAGCAGATCTTTCACCAGGCGGACTGCAGGGTCACTATCTTGGGTCTCGGCCCAGCTGTGGTGAGGTAGGGGATTGATCATCACGGTTGTTAGATCCTCCTCTTTCACGCGGTGGGAGTATTGAGCGACTCCATACCGGTGAAACGCGGGGAGTTCTACCTCCTCCAGCTCTTCTGGGTCTTCGTCACCTTCAGGTAAGTGAGGCATCCTCGACAGGGCGTCTGCGTTGGCATTGGTTTTGCCGGCCCGGTACTTGATCACGAAGTCATAGTTGGAGAGACGGGCCATCCACCGCTGTTCTAGGGCACCCAGTCTTGCATTGTCCAGGTGTGTCAACGGGTTGTTGTCCGTGTACACGGTGAACTTTGCGGAGGCCAGGTAATGCTTGAAGCGTTCCGTCACGGCCCATACCACCGCCAAGAATTCTAGCTTGAAGGAGCTGTAATTCTCCGGGTTCCTCTCGGTGGGTCTCAGCTTCCGGCTGGCGTACGCGATCACCCTTTCTCTGCCCTGTTGGTTTTGGGACAGTACGGCTCCCAGTCCCACATTACTGGCGTCTGTGTGGAGGATAAAAGGCTGGCCATAATCAGGGTAGGCCAGGATCTCATTCCCCGTGAGGGCCATCTTCAACTGGCGGAAGGACTCCTCTTCCGGTTTATCCCACTTGAAGGGTGGCTTTTGACTCCTGGACTTAGACTGTCCGATCAGGAGGTCCTGCATAGGAGCTGCCATCTTGGTGAACCCGGGGATGAATCTTCGTTAGTAGCCTACCAACCCGAGAAACTGTCTCACCTCTTTGATGTTCGAGGGGCTTGGCCAGCTCTTGATTGCCGTGACCTTGTCAGGGTCGGGGGCCACTCCTTCCGCGCTTACCACGTGCCCTAGGTACTGGACCTTTGGTTTCAGCAGGTGACACTTCGATGGTTTCACCTTCAGGCCATAGCCTGCCAGGGCTTCGAACACCTCGGCCAGGTGCTTGAGATGGTCCTCGTAGGTCTTCGAATAGACGATCACGTCGTCCAGGTAAAGGAGGACCGTCTCGAAGTTTCGGTGCCCTAGACAGCATTCCATCAGCCGCTGGAAGGTCCCTGGTGCGTTGCAGAGCCCGAAAGGCATGCAGTTGAATTCGCTCAGTCCCATCGGGGTGGTGAAGGCGGTCTTCTCCTTGTCAGCCTCTGCCACAGGAACCTGCCAGTACCCGCTAGTAAGGTCCAAAGTAGAAAACAAGTTAGCTGATTTTAGTGCGGCTAAAGACTCTTCTATTCTAGGCAGCGGATATGCGTCTTTGTGGGTGATACGGTTGATTTGTCTATAGTCGACGCACATTCTCATGGTGCCGTCTTTCTTTTTCACCAGAACCAAGGGGGCTGCCCAGGGGCTACAGTTGTCTCTAATGACCCCAGCTTCTTTCATCTCTCTTAGCATGCCCTTTGCGTTCTGATAATGTGCAGGGGGTACAGGTCGGTGTCTTTCTTTTATTGGTGGGAGGCTCTCTGTGGGGATGTGGTGTTCTATCCCTTTTACTCTGCCGAAGTCTAGCGGGTGCTTACTAAAGACTCTCTCGTACTCCTGTACCACCCGGTAGACTCCTTGTTTTTGGTGCAGGGGAGTGGAGTCAGCACCCACGTGGAGTTTCTGGCACCAGTCCTCCTTTTGTTTCTGGGAGCCATTACCCTCCGCCTGTGGAGATGGAAGCAAGGGTTCCACGGCCCTGATAGCTTTGTGTTCGACAACAAACAGTTTGGCGAGTGTACCGTATCTGGGTAAGTGTACTTCCCTCTCCCCAATGTTGAGGATGCGGACGGGCACCCTCCCATGACGGACATCAACCACCCCCCGGGCTGTCAAAATGGTGGGCCTGCTGTCTGAGTACACGGGTTCTACCATGGCTTGGTAGTCTCTACCTCTCAACCCGATTGCAGTCCGACACCAGATCATCATTTCACTTTTGGGAGGCATGGAAATGGGGAATGGGTCACTCAGTCTTACGCTACCGATCTCACCACCAGACAGTTCTACCTGCTGCCGTCTCATCAGCGCTTTTATCTCCTTGTTGAGGACTCTCTGTTGGCTGGAACTAGCATTCACCGCCACCTGTTGTAGAATTACAATTACCTCTGAAAGACAATTTTCAATTACATTAGTACCCACAGTTATTTTAGGGTGACTTTCACGACGGTCAATGTCCACAATAATTACTCCCTGTGCCGGCTGTTCAACTTTACCAATTATAATGGTCATTTCCTTGAACCCCATCTGCGGCACGGGTAAGCCATTACTGGCGATGATGCTCAAGTTACTGTTTGGATACCGTGTGATATCAGCATCAGTCCAATACTGCTTAAAAAGTACATAAGGGATAGTGGTTACTTGCGACCCAGTATCCAGCAAGGCGCTCATGGGGATACCGTCCAGCACCACGGGTAAAACCGGGCGCCCCCCAACGTACTTATCACGCCAATTATAAGGGCTTGGTGATCTTATGCCTGGGGGTTGGCCCTCTGCCCCAGGTTGGACCCGTTTAAATTACAGTACCTGGAAGTGTGTCCAGGCTGGTTGCATCGACGGCAAATGGGCTGTCCATCCTCTGCGTAGCGGTCTGTGGGCCTCCCTCGGAACGACGGGATCCTCCTCTGTCGACGCCACGGGACATCCTCCGGACTTGAAGCCAGCTCGATGGGTCTTGACGGGTCCACTTGTAATGCCTGGACGGTCCTGGTCAATGCCGCGACGCTCCTGGTCAGCTCCTGGACTTGGTGGTGCAGGTCTTTCGACGGGGCTTGGTTCAGGGCCTGTTCATCAGCCCCCATGGGGTCCATAGAGGAGGGCGCCGCCTCCTGGTGGTAGGTGAGAGCAGGGCGCCAGGGGTTTATAGCGCCACTGGTTGCAGATTCACGGAGCACCCTTATGGCCCTGTCCTTAAATTGGGCAAAGGTCAGGTCGGGGTTCTGAAAGAACATGAGGCGCAGTTGGGCCCTGTGGGCGCTAGACAGCAGACCTTCTATGAATTGTTCTGTTAACAGCTTATCCGTTTCCTGCACACTGCCAGGGTCAGTTTGTTGAATAGCCCTCAGGGCTTCCTGCAGATTTAGGGCATAGTCTCTGATGCTGTCCTGTGCCCGCTGCTTACATCCATAGAACCTCATTTTAATCTCAGCAGAGGTACGTGTGTCAAAGGTACCCTACAGCCGGGCCAGAATACCCTTCACAGTCCTTTTCTCCTCAGTGGGCCATGATTTTACCTCCCTTTGGGCTGCGCCAGTTAACTGCCCTGTCAGTATGCTGACCTTCTGTTCCTCTGTCAGCAGGTAAACGTGGAACAAACTGTATAGCCTTTCCTTGAAGTCAGTTAGGGCATGGGGCTCCCCTGAGTACTTGGGCAGCCAGGCCGCTCCAGGGATGTAGGGCAGGGAAAATGGCATCACCGCTGCTGCAGCTGCGTTGGTGGTAGTGGGCGCCTCCGTGTCCGACATCTTCCTCCCCCCTAGTTAAGCGTGGCCTACCTTCCGACGATCCTCTTCTGTAGGCCGCGGCTCCGCTGCTGCTGCTATGGACGAGGACCTGGCGTCGCGTCCTGATGACGTCAGCGTCACTCTCTCTCCCTTCCAGGACCTTGTGCAGCGTCGGTGCGGTGGGCGGAGCTTCGGATCTCGCGCGGTTTTGACGTCCACGCCCCTCTTCTTCCCGCGCGGCGTCCTGAAGATGGCGTCCGATGGCGGGAAACAGCTGCGGATGGCGGGAAGACGGCAGAAGACGGCGGGAAACGGTGGTCCAAGATGGCGTCTGATGGCGGGAATCGGCTCCGGATGGCGGGAAACGACTCCGGACGGCGGGAAACTTCGCCACAGGTAAGTTACAAAAGTCTTTTTCAGGCACGCAGTACCCGGTGGTTGTGGGCACGAAATCCTGCCGACTACGCCAAAGCTGACTCGCCCCCTGGGCCGTGGGGCACTCGGATCCGGGCAGTGGGGGAACGATGGGAGTAGTAGTGGCAACCCGGTTCCGTGGCTTAGGGTGGTCAGGCCAGTGGTAGTCCGTTATGTGCTGATATTTATGTCCGACTACGCCACCCGTGGATTGCGGTTATTAGGAACCGCCACTGCATGCAGACCGCTGGGGCTGATAAGGTGTGCAGCTAGGGTAGTGTGACTCCCCACGGGAAGAGTGCGGCCCCAGGGCAGTATAATGGATGTTGGGAGTGATGGTGGTGAGAGTCCCAGTACCGGTAGTGCTGGAGGCACGAAGGAGCACACAGACAATAGGTTGCAGTCCAGGGTCTTTACTGAAACAGGTAAACTGACCCATAAACAGTCCCAGCTAGGAGGGGACCTGGATGTCTGAGAGCAACGGGGAAATTGGCCCTGGTCAGGGTGAGGGTGTAGGCCTACCGTGCTTTCTGCGCTCCTTCTGGCTATCTCCTCGTTATAGGGTAACAGCCCACGTTTCCGAGCTTTCTGTGTATTCTCGCCTGTATGGCCTGCGACGTGGGTTCCTTTCTGCTCCCAGCCTTGTACGGCTTTACTGGTCCCTTCGGTTGTGGCAGGGCCTCCAGGCTTCTTAGGCCAAGGAATATACAGTCCATTGCGGACTGGTTCTCTGCTGGAGGATGTGGAATCCTCCCAGCCTCAGACACCAAAGTCTGGTAAAGTCAGTCTCTTATCTGCCAAGACGGGCTTGCTTCGCCTCTTGTCTCTGGCTTGTGGCTCTCCTCCTGCCACACTTCCTCTTAGGTGCAGTGCAACTGTCTGTCCCTGTTCTGCTCTGGGACAAGTCTCAATGCTGAGACAGGCCATCCAGTTCTCCCTAACCCTGCCCCCAGCACCAGCTTTTATAGGGGCAGCCTGCTCCCCCTACTGGCCTGAGACAGGAGGCATTGCATGCTAATGTTCCCCTGACTAGAGAACTTCCCCCTTGCTCTCAGACACAGCTTTAATTACACTTGTGGCATCCAGGCCAGGGTGACACACAAGCAGCCCCAGAGGCAGAAGAACCCATGCCAGCAGCCCAGGAGAATCATCCCTCTGCTGACAGTGAGCCTGCCATGCCTGCGGTAAGCCAAAGAACCTGCAGACAGCTGCCTGCCCTACCTATGAACCTAGCTAGTAGCTGTACCCTCAATGGTAGTGGGGAAAGCCAGGTTGGTCCACCACCAGACAGTGGGTTAAGGAGATCAACCAGCAGCACTAGGGGACAAACACCAGCTCGCTGGAGGATATAAGTGCGAGATCTAAACGTACCATGTATATAGTTAATATGTTTGTTACCTGTAACTAATAGTGTTTTCTCCAGTTTTTCTAGATATATGGACTGACAGGTTATGAACTTTGGATAACCGAACTACCTTGTAAATAGTTGCACTTGGTGCCTCTTGAGAAGACGGCCACGGAAGAAAAACCTGTCTGGCGTGGCCCCGAGTGGTCCAAAGTAGTTTGCTTCGCCTTGCAGCCACTCCCAGGGCCAACGCTTGGGGTTTGCTTTGGACATGTCCCCGCACCGGTTAAGACTTCGCCTTACTGGGTGAAACGGACACCCGGTCACAGACCACGCTGTGACCTAAAGAACTCAATATGTGGTGTTGTTTGTTGTTTTCTTCTCTGTTGTGTTTATGTTATAATTTATACCCGGTATTCGTGCTTCTTGTTAGTCCCGGAGTACTAAACTTTACTAGGGGGGAATGTGTCACCCCAGGCCTGGATGCCACAAACTTGTAAGGCTGTGTCTGAGAGCAGGAGGGAGGTTCTCTGGTCATGGACCATTAGCCTGCAGCACCTCCTGTCCCAGGCCAGTAGGGGGGGCAGGCTGCCCCTATAAAAGCTGGTACTGAGGGCAGGGTTAGGGAGACCAGGACCCACTTCTGAAGCATCCAGAAGGGTTCCCAGAAGAGAGGGACAGGTCAACGGCAGCTGAGGAGTCCATGAGGCTAAGGAGGAACAGCAAGCCAGGGACAGAGGCGACGAGAGTCGGTCCTGGCTGAGAGAGAACTACATACCGGACACTGGGATCCGAGGCTGTCAGGATTGCAAGTCCTGCAGCAGATCATCTACCTGCGAGGGATTTTAGGTCCCTTGGCCAAAGAAGCCTGGAAGCTCCGCCACACAGAGGGACCGGTACAGCACAGAGAAGCTATAGGTACCTAAGGCCCGAGTCGCAAGCCATGCAGGCGTAGTACACGGCCAACTCAGGGACGTGGGCTATCATACCACTAAAGGGGGAGATAGTCAGCAAGGGCAGAGAGAGAACGGTAGGCCTACCCACTCACCCTGACCAGTGGAGCTCGCCCGAATGCCCTCAGACACCCAGGTCCATTCCTCCCTGTACTCCTGGTGGGTCTGTGATAAGATCTGCAGTAAAAGACCCTGGACTGCATTATTGGACTCTGTGTGATTACTGCTGCGCCTGCACCATCACCCCCAGCATCCTATTACACTGCTCTGAGGCTATACTCCTCCCGTGGGGAGTTGTACTATTCCCTGCTGCACCCCCAACACCAGCCTCAGCGGTCTGCCCCGCAGCGGCGGTCCTCCCTGACCGCAATCCACAGGTGGCGTAGTCGGACTTTCAAAACCTACAAATACACTGCCACAGCATTTGGTCTGACCACCCTGACCCACGGGACCGGGTCGCCACTACTACTCCCAGCATTGCCCTGTTGTCCGGTTCCGAGAGCCCCACGGCCCAGGGGGCGAGTCACTACAAGTAAGGATAGACGATACAATAAGCTCTATCGTAACATGTAGCAGCGAGTCAGCGGAATGTATCAATTCTAATATTGAGCAGAATTGATTTCAGCCTGTTGATTTTTCCCTCCAGAACAGTGGAGGGCTCCTCGGGAAAATAAATTGTCCATGCCTGGTATAACGTAATACTAAAATCTCACATTTTATGAGAGAAAACTGTATTTTATAACGATGCTTCCGTACATAAATCGAGAGAACTTCTTTTCATCAGACGACCCCTTTATCACCTATCCAAGGTGATCGGTGGTGTCCAACAGCTTAGAGCGGCACTGATGGGCAGAATGCGGCACTTTTATCACTTTTGGAATTGGGCAGCGGTGCACATGCTCAGTCTGACCTCCATTCTTGCCCTTTGGGGCTGCAGAGCGCTCTGCTTTTTCCAACAGCTCCATTGAGAATGAATGGATCAGTGGTCGGGCATCCAACCAGACGCTCCATTTTGTAACAGGGATAGAAATAGATGAGAAGATGCACTTAACTGTTTGGCCGCAGCAAGAGTGCATCGAGTGCCTGTGCTTGGTTTGAACAGTCATTCTGTGCTGACAGAGTCCCTTTAAGGCCTCAAACCTATTAGATAATTGTCAGCCCTACATTGTTTCTGGGCAGACAGTTACACAAGATTATGTCCCATTTCATGAAGATTGGCCTTTTACACGCCTGTTTTAGTGAAGGATTAGCTGGAAAAACCTGCGGCGCTGTTAAGCTTCTCCCCAAGAAGCTCCGCAAGGCTTCAAAATTTTGCCGGTGCTGGTCAAGACTGGTGGACACATGGGAAAAGTCAAATTTTGGCAAAGTTGAACAATCTGCATTGTGTGTAATATTTTATGATACAATAAATGATTAGAAAAATGCAAGTTTTATTAATGAGAAAAAAACTGAACTTTGCAGAATTTGTTGGCGACATAGAAATATGTAAAAAATATAAAAGTGTAAAAAATTTTTTACAATTTTTGATGCTTACATTAAAAACTTGAGCAATTCCCCCAAAAATCATTAGAGCCATGAAATCAATACATATACAGATGAAACCAGAAGTTTCCATCCACTATATAAAGAGACACATCTGCATGTTTTTATCAATATCTGACATGAAATCAGAATAAACCTTTCCCCTTTTAGGTCAATTAGGATTACCATCATTTTTGATATTTTCCAAATGCCAGAATAATGAGAGAGAGAGAATGTTTTAAGGCATTTTTATTACTTACTGCAGAGTCTTAACATTATTCTAATCACTAATCAGTGTGTATATTTGTTCACGACACAATAGAATCCCATAATTTCTGCCTATTCACATCTTAGTATTATGTATGATCAGGTTAGAGTGTATGGCTGCTGAGCGCTAGCATTTATGGGCGCCTCCCCCTGACCTTGGCTGTTTCTGGCTCTTAGACCCTGCTGGCACGCACTGCCGTCATGTCCGTGACTGCACTGCCGGCTTGCGGGTCAAATGCCAGAAGCCGCAGAGTCACATGTATTGTGGCGGGCACAGAATGTCTCACGCCGTATACCAGCCAGAACACATACCGGAAAGTCAGGTGACACACTTTTTCTCTCCGGCTCGGTTCATGATTGGATTAGGCTCCCTATATAACATCTGGCGTTCCCCTCCCTGGCACGACCCCTGAGGAAGTGTTGATGAAACGCGCGTCGGGGTGGAGGGACGCGTGATTACCCTGCCTAGAAGCTGCCATTCTAACCAGGTATTTCTTTCTCATGATGTGTTGAGCTGTTTTGTCTATTTGTGGACAGTGCCACTATTACACTATAGTTATTCTATGGGACCGTACCCAGCCTCTTTTATGTACCCAGTCTCCCCTGATAGATATACTAACATTATTAACCGCTATATGCATTAGTTTCTTTGAGGCTGGAAACAATACGTTATCTTTATCTAAGCACTTTGCACTTTTTTGCTGGACAGTCGACTCTATATCATCATATGCACTGCCGCTTTACATTTTATAGGCGTATCTCAAACTCATCAGTGATAGTCTAGTGACCGTTATAATAGCATATGCATTTCTTTCTTTCTATTTTTGCCACATGAGCGGTTATTCAGATTGAAATCTTTTGTAGTGCATTTGTATAGTCACATTATTTCAGTAATGGGGTAATATATGGTTATTACTCTTGCTGCGCAGATATAGGGTACAGCATTTGTTTGTCCCTCACATTTGAGGCCCCTGGTATTTTAATTATTGTTATTTTATGTTCTAATAAAATTATATTGTTAATATTATTTGAAGTGTTCATGTTTTTGTTTATCCTACCAGGGTTCTGGTTATAGCAGAATCAATTTTTGATATATATAAAGTCAAAAGTTTACATACATTTCATTAGTATTTGGTACCATCACCCTTAAACTGAATGACTTGGGTCAAACTTTTGGGATATCCTTCCACAAACTTCTCACAATAGTTGGTCGGAATTTGGACCCATTCCTCCTGGCAAAACTGGGGTAACAGATCCAGGTTTGTAGGTCGCCTTGCTCGCAGCAAGAGTGCCCATAAATTTTCAATAGGATTGCAATCAGAGCTTTGTGATGGCCACGCCGAAACATTGACTTTGTTATTCTTAAGCCACTTTGTTCCCATTTTGTCAATATGCTTCGGGTCATTGTCCATTTGGAATACCCATTTCCGCCCAAGCTTTAACTTCCTGGCTGATGTCTTGAGATGTTGCTTCAGTATTGCCACATAATCTTCTTTTCTCATGGTGTCATCTATTTTGTGAAGTGAACCAGTCCCTCCTGCAGCAAATCAACCCCAGATCATGATGCTGCCACCCCCATGTTTCACAGTTGGGATGGTGTTCTTAGGCTTCCAAGCTTCTCTCTTTTTCCTCCAAACGTAGCGATGGTCATTATGCCAAAAAAGTTCAATTTTAGTTTCATCAGACCACAGACATGTCTCCAAAAATTAAGGTCTTTGTTCCTGTGTGCATTTGCAAACATTAATTTGGCTTTTTTATGTTTCTTTTGGAGTAATGGCTTCTTCCTGGCAGAGTGGCCTTTCAGCCCATGTTGATACAGTACTCGTTTCACTGTGGTTATTGACACAATCTTACCTGCTTCCGCCATCATCTTCACAAGGTCTCTTGCTTTTGTCCTTGGGTTGATATGCACGTGTCGGACCCAAGCACGTTCATATCTGGGACACAGAACCCGTTTCCTTCCTGAGCGATAAGATGGCAGTACATTCCCATCTTGTTTGTACTTGCGTATAATTGTTTGTACAGATGACCGAGGCACCGTCAGGTATCTTGAAATTGTATCTAAGGATGAGCCAGACTTGTGCAAGTCCACAATTCTCTTCCTGATATCTTCGCTAATTTCTTTAGACTTTCCCATGATACTACAGAAAAAAAAACTATTAGAAGCTTCCAAACACATTACATCATCATATGGGCAGTCCAGAATTGTTTAAAGGCATAGTAATCTTAGTGTGTGTAAACTTTTGACTTTGCAGTAAGTAATAAAAATGACTTAAACATTCTCTCTCTCTCATTATTCTGGCATTTGGCAAATTTTAAAAATTATGGTAATCCTAATTGACCTAAAACGGGAAAGGTTTATTCTGATTTCATGTCAGATATTGAGAAAAACATGCAGATGTGTCTTTTTATATAGTGTATGGAAACTTCTGGTTTCAACTGTATGTGTGTGTGTGTATGTATATATGTTTATATTACACATACAGTTATGGCCGAAAGTGTTCACTCCCTTGAAATTGTTTCAGAAAATGAAGTATTTCTCCCAATTATTGCTGTTACACATGTTTTGCTATACACACTTTATTTTCTTTGTGTGTATTGCAACAACACAAAAAAGCAGAAAAAAAGGCAAATTGGACATAATTTCACACACAGCCCCAAAAATGGTCTGAACAAAATTGTTGGCACCCTCAACTTTAATATTTGGTTGCTCACCCTTTGGAATAAAATAACTGCAATCAATCGCTTCCTATAACCATCAACAAGCTTCTTACACCTCTCAGCTGGAATTTTGACCACTCTTCTTTTGTAAACTGCTCCATGTCTCTCATAGTTGCTGCTACTTCATACCTCTCCAGCGCTATGTTTCCATCCATTTCTGCGGGCTTCTTGAAGTATGTTTGGGGTCATTCTCCTGGAAGAACCATGACCTAGGACGCAAACCCAGCTTTCTGACACTGGGCACTACATTGCGACCCAAAATCCGTTGGTAATATTTTTCAACAATTTTGGTTCTCAAGTACTCAGACAGTTCTCTTCTCTTTCTGTACTCCATGCTTAGTGTGGCACACACAGACACAATGCAAAGATTGAGTCAACTTCTCCACTTTTTATCTGGTTTCAGGTGTGATTTTCATATTGCCCACACCTGTTACTTGCCACAGGTTAGTTTGAATGAGCATCACATGCTTGAAACAAAGTTGTTCACCCACAATTTTGGAAAGGTGCTATCAATTTTGTCCGGCCCATTTTTGGGGTTTTGTATGAAATGATGTCCAATTTGCCTTTTTTCCTTTTGTTTGTTTTTTTCTTTTGTTCCAATACACACAAAGAATATTAAACATGTGTATAACAAAACGTGTGTAATTGCAATAATTTTCTGGGAGAAATACTTCATTTTCTGGAACAATTTTAAGATTGCCAACACTTTCGGCCGTGGCCATATATAGTAGCTGAGTACAGGTGGCTGCTGGGGCCCCTGATACCATTCCTATGTGGCCTTTACACCTGATATACAGTGGTGGCCAAAAGTATTGGCACCCCTGCAATTCTGTCAGATAATACTCAGTTTCTTCCTGAAAATGATTGCAATCACAAATTCTTTGGTATTATTATCTTCATTTAATTTTCTTGCAAAGAAAAAACACAAAAGAGAATGAAACAAAAATCAAATCAATGATCATTTCACACAAAACTCCAAAAATGGGCCAGACAAAAGTATTGGCACCTTCAGCCTAATACTTGGCTGCACAACCTTTAGCCAAAATAACTGCGAACAACCGCTTCCGGTAACCATCAATGAGTTTCTTACAATGCTCTGCTGGAATTGTAGACCATTCTTCTTTGGCAAACTGCTCCAGGTCCCTGATATTTGAAGGGTGCCTTCTCCAAACTGCCATTTTGAGATCTCTGCACAGATGTTCCATGGGATTCAGGTCTGGACTCATTGCTGGCCACCTTAGAAGTCTCCAGTGCTTTCTCTCAAACCATTTTATAGTGCTTTTGGAAGTGTGTTTTGGGTCATTGTCCTGCTGGAAGACCCATGACCTATGAGGGAGACCCAGCTTTCTCACACTGGGCCCTACATTATGCTGCAAACTTTGTTGGTAGTCTTCAGACTTCATAATGCCATGCATACGGTCAAGCAGTCCAGTGCCAGAGGCAGCAAAGCAACCCCAAAACATCAGGGAACTTCCGCCATGTTTGACTGTAGGGACCATGTTCTTTTCTTTGAATGCCTCTTTTTTTTCCTGTACACTCTATGTTGATGCTTTTTCCCAAAAACCTCTACTTTTGTCTCATCTGACCAGAGAACATTCTTCCAAAACGTTTTAGGCTTTCTCAGGTAAGTTTTGGCAAACTCCAGCCTGGCTTTTTTATGTCTCGGGGTAAGAAGTGGGGTCTTCCTGGGTATCCTACCATACAGTCCCTTTTCATTCAGACGCCGACGGATAGTACGGGTTGACACTGTTGTACCCTCGGACTGCAGGGCAGCTTGAACTTGTTTGGATGTTAGTCGAGGTTCTTTATCCACCATCCGCACAATCTTGCGTTGAAATCTCTTGTCAATTTTTCTTTTCCGTCCACATCTAGATAGGTTAGCCACAGTGCCATGGGCTTTAAACTTCTTGATGACACTGCGCACGGAAGACACAGGAACATTCAGGTCTTTGGGGATGGACTTGTAGCCTTGAGATTGCTCATGCTTCCTCACAATTTGGTTTCTCAAGTCCTCAGACAGCTCTTTTGTCTTCTTTCTTTTCTCCATGCTCAATGTGGTACACACAAGGACACAGGACAGAGGCTGAGTCAACTTTACTCTGTTAGAACCCTCCTGTTAGTTTTTGCTATCTTGTGTTTTGCGGTCACGTGACTAGCTGCCTATATATTCCAGCTCCGCCCTTCTGGCTTTGCTGGACTTCATTGTTTTTTGCCTGTCTCTCTAGCCAGGTGCTTCGGTGCCTATCTCTTTCTAGTTTGCTTGGTCCTCTGGACCTCTAGTACTTTTTGTTCAGTTTGTATTTTTGCTCTGCAACAACTTCTGTTAGGAGGTGTCCATTTTTTGTCCCAGTCCTTAGTTCTTTTAGGGACCCCTCCCTTTATTCTATAGGTCTCTGTTCAGACTAGCCGAGGACGAAGGCGGGTCTGTTCACAAGGAACAGGCTGCCCGCAACATCGTAGGGATTCAGCTTAGTCTTACTGTAGGGACAGCTTTTCCCTTTCTTTCCTTAGTTTATGTTGCAGATCATAACATAATCCATGTTAACTGGCTGCAAGTGTGATTTAGTTATTGCTAATTGTATCCAATTTGGCTTTAGGACAATTCTTTTTGTGTTTTTTCATTGAAGACAAATTAAATGAAGAAAATAAGACCAAAGAATTTGTGATTGCAATCATTTTCAGGAAGAAACTGAGTATTATCTGACAGAATTGCAGGGGTGCCAATACTTTTGGCCACCACTGTATAGGAGCTGAGTACAGGCAGCTGCCGGGGCCCCTGATACCATTACTATGTGGCCCTTACACCTGATATATAGGAGCTGAGTACAGGCGGCTGCTGGGGCCCCTGATACCATTACTATGTGGCCCTTACACCTGATATATAGGAGCTGAGTACAGGCGGCTGCCGGGGCCCCTGATACCATTACTATGTGGCCCTTTCACCTGATATATAGGAGCTGAGTACAGGCGGCTGCTGGGGCCCCTGATACCATTACTATGTGGCCCTTTCACCTGATATATAGGAGCTGAGTACAGGCGGCTGCTGGGGCCCCTGATACCATTACTATGTGGCTCTTTCACCTGATATATAGGAGCTGAGTACAGGCGGCTGCTGGGGCCCCTGATACCATTACTATGTGGCCCTTACACCTGATATATAGGAGCTGAGTACAGGCGGCTGCTGGGGCCCCTCATACCATTACTATGTGGCCCTTACACCTGATATATAGGAGCTGAGTACAGGCGGCTGCTGGGCCCTTGATACCATTACTATGTGGCCCTTACCCCTGATATATAGGAGCTGAGTACAGGCGGCTGCTGGGGCCCCTGATACCATTACTATGTGGCCCTTACCCCTGATATATAGGGGCTGAGTACAGGCGGCTGCTGGGGCCCCTGATACCATAACTATGTGGCCCTTACACCTGATATATAGGAGCTGAGTACAGGTGGCTGCTGGGGCCCCTGATACCATTACTATGTGGCCCTTACACCTGATATATAGGAGCTGAGTACAGGCGGCTGCTGGGGCCCCTGATACCATTACTATGTGGCCCTTACACCTGATATATAGGAGCTGAGTACAGGCGGCTGCTGGGCCCTTGATACCATTACTATGTGGCCCTTACCCCTGATATATAGGAGCTGAGTACAGGCGACTGCTGGGGCCCCTGATACCATTACTATGTGGCCCTTACCCCTGATATATAGGGGCTGAGTACAGGCGGCTGCTGGGGCCCCTGATACCATTACTATGTGGCCCTTACACCTGATATATAGGAGCTGAGTACAGGCGGCTGCCGGGGCCCCTGATACCATTACTATGTGGCCCTTACACCTGATATATAGGAGCTGAGTACAGGCGGCTGCCGGGGCCCCTGATACCATTACTATGTGGCCCTTACACCTGATATATAGGAGCTGAGTACAGGCGGCTGCTGGGGCCCCTGATACCATTACTATGTGGCCCTTACCCCTGATATATAGGGGCTGAGTACAGGCGGCTGCCGGGGCCCCTGATACCATTACTATGTGGCCCTTACCCCTGATATATAGGGGCTGAGTACAGGCGGCTGCTGGGGCCCCTGATACCATTACTATGTGGCCCTTACACCTGATATATAAGGGCTGAGTACAGGCGGCTGCTGGGCCCTTGATACCATTACTATGTGGCCCTTACACCTGATATATAGGAACTGAGTACAGGCGGCTGCTGGGCCCTTGATACCATTACTATGTGGCCCTTACACCTGATATATAGGAGCTGAGTACAGGCGGCTGCCGGGGCCCCTGATACCATTACACTGGTGCCTTGTTATTAGGTCAATTCCATTATAAAACATTGTATCCGTCATTGTTGAGCTCTGCTGGGACTCTGTATCCCGCCTGCATTGCATAATGGGGCCCCTGAATACTCTGCACATAAGGGCCCATAGCTCTAATTATGTTGTTTGCAATAGTCGCCCTCCTGCCACCCTGTAATATCGGGTCCCTGCCTGGTGTGCCCCCTATGACTTAATGTCCCCCTGTACGACAGAGGGCACATTCACTCTGTCTGGACCATTATAGTCTATGGCCACGTCAGATCATATGCCCGAATCCCGTTCAGGTAAAGGCTGCAGCCACCGCAGCCATGCTGCCTTCAGTGCCCCACTCCTCCGCCACTGCCGTTCCCCCCACCACCCAGAGCCACAGTATATATATATATATATATATATATATATATATATATATATATATATATATATACACACTACTCAAAAAATAAAGGGAACCCTTAAACAACAGAATATAACTCCAAGTAAATCAAACTTCTGTGAAATCAAACTGTCCACTTAGGAAGCAACACTGATTGACAATCAATTTCACATGCTGTTGTGCAAATGGAATAGACAATAGATGGAAATTATTGGCAATTATCAAAACACTCTCAATAAAGGAGTGGTTCTGCAGGTGGGGACCACAGACCACATCACAGTACCAATGCTTTCTGACTGATGTTTTGGTCACTTTTGAATGTTGGTTGTGCTTTCACACTCGTGGTAGCTTGAGATGGACTCTACAACCCACAGAAGTTGCTCAGGTAGTGCAGCTCTTCCAGGATGGCACATCAATGCGAGCTGTGGAAAGAAGGTTTGCTGTGTCTGTCAGCGTAGTGTCCAGAGGCTGGAGGCGCTACCAGAAGACAGGCCAGTACACCAGGAGACGTGGAGGGAGCCGTAGGAGGGCAACAACCCAGCAGCAGGACCGCTACCTCCGCCTTTGTGCAAGGAGGAACAGGAGGATCACTGCCAAAGCCCTGCAAAATGACCTCCAGCTGACCACAAATGTGGATGTGTCTGCAAAAACGGTTAGAAACCAACTCCATAAGGGTGGTATGAGGGCCCGACGTCCACAGATGGGGGTTGTACTCACAGCCCAACACCGTGCAGGACGCTTGGCATTTGCCACAGAACACCAGGATTGGCAAAGTGGCAACTGGCGCCCTGTGCTCTTCACAGATGAAAGCAGGTTCACACTGAGCACATGTGACAGACGTGACAGAGTCTGGAGACACCGTGGAGAACGATCTGCTGCCTGCAACATCCTTCAGCATGACCGGTTTGGCAGTGGGTGAGTAATGGTGTGGGGTGGCATTTCTTTGGAGGGCCGCACAGCCCTCCATGTGCTCGTCAGAGGTAGCCTGACTGCCATTAAGTACTGAGATGAGATCCTCAGACCCCTTGTGAGACCATATGCTGGTGCGGTTGGCCCTGGGTTCCTCCTAATGCAGGACAATGCCAGACCTCATGTGGCTGGAGTGTGTCAGCAGTTCCTGCAAGATGAAGGCATTGAAGTTATGGACTGGCCCGCCCGTTCCCCAGACCTGAATCCGATTGAGCACATCTGGGACATCATGTCTTGCTCCCTGGGACCCGTTCAAGCTCCGGAAGGGAGCGAAACGGCCATCGTCCTCTCTCTCACTCCCCCGCAAACCCTTAGGGGTCTCCATCCTATGCCGCCAGACAACATGTACTGTTAGTACTAATAAAGGACATCTTCGGAACTTTTGTTGAGTGCTACCTTTATTTTTGCTTCTGCATTACTAGACTGTTTACTTGGACATGCACCACCATGTGTCCGGGAGTTTCATTTCATTGAATGAGAGGTGTATTTAAAGCAGAGGTGGTGCCGTATTTCTTCTCTTTTATTGCTCATTTGACATGTCTTGCTCCATGCACCAATGTCACGTTGCACCACAGACTGTCCAGGAGTTGGCGGATGCTTTAGTCCAGGTCTGGCAGGAGATCCCACAGGAGACCATCCGCAACCTCATCAGGAGCATGCCCAGGCGTTGTAGGGAGGTCATACAGGCACGTGGAGGCCACACACAATACTCAGCCTCATCAGGAGCATGCCCAGGCGTTGTAGGGAGGTCATACAGGCACGTGGAGGCCACACACAATACTGAGCCTCATCAGGAGCATGCCCAGGCGTTGTAGGGAGGTCATACAAGCACGTGGAGGCCACACACAATACTCAGCCTCATCAGGAGCATGCCCAGGCGTTGTAGGGAGGTCATACAGGCACGTGGAGGCCACACACAATACTCAGCCTCATCAGGAGCATGCCCAGGCGTTGTAGGGAGGTCATACAGGCACGTGGAGGCCACACACAATACTCAGCCTCATCAGGAGCATGCCCAGGCGTTGTAGGGAGGTCATACAGGCACGTGGAGGCCACACACAATACTCAGCATCATCAGGAGCATGCCCAGGCGTTGTAGGGAGGTCATACAGGCACGTGGAGGCCACACACAATACTCAGCCTCATCAGGAGCATGCCCAGGCGTTGTAGGGAGGTCATACAGGCACGTGGAGGCCACACACAATACTGAGCCTCATCAGGAGCATGCCCAGGCGTTGTAGGGAGGTCATACAGGCACGTGGAGGCCACACACAATACTCAGCCTCATCAGGAGCATGCCCAGGCATTGTAGGGAGGTCATGCAGGCACGTGGAGGCCACACAAAATACTGAGACTCATTTTGACTTTTTTTAAGGATATTACATCAAAGTTGGATCAGCCTGTAGTGTGTTTTTCCACTTTAATTTTGGGGGTGACTCCAAATCCAGGCCTCCATTGGTTAATAAATTTGATTTCCATTGATGATTTTTGTGTGATTTTGTTGTCAGAACAAAGTATTCAATGAGAATATTTCATTCATTCAGATCTAGGATGTGTTATTTGATTGTTCCCTTTATTTTTTTGAGCAGTGTATATATAAATATACCAGGATGGGGGATATTAACAGAATTGGGGGACATTACCCCTATAACAGTGTAAGCAGCAGACCCCCTCCCCCTTAACAGGGCATAATGACCACATTTTTTGCTTACATTTTTTTCTATTTACCTACTCTAAAACCTAGGTACGTCTTATGGTCCGGTGCGTCTTATAGTCCGAAAAATTCAGTATATGCATTCAGTATATATATACTACTAGCTATTGAACCCGTTCTACGCCCGGGTGGACAGCATTTTTATTGGTATATGGTCTCCCATGCTGGTATGTGCTGCCCCCCTCCTTGTATTTGTGCTGTCCCCATCCTGTCCCCACCATCCAATCCTGGTATGCGTGGTACACCTCACCCCCAATCCTGGTATGCTTGACACCCCTCACCCCCAATCCTGGTATGCGTGGCACCCCTCACCCCCAATCCTGGTATGCGTGGCACCCCTTACGCCCTATCCTGGTATGCGTGGCACCCCTCATCCCCAATCCTGGTATACGTGGCACCCCTCATCCCTATCCTGGTATGCGTGGCACCCCTCATCCCTATCCTGGTATGTATGGTACCCCTCATCACTATCCTGGTGTGTATGGTATCCCTCATCCTGGTATGCATGGTACGCCATCCCTCATCCCGGTATGCATGGCACTCCATCCCTCATCCCCAATCCCGGTATGCGTGGCACCCCTCATCCCCAATCCCGGCATGCGTGGCACCCCTCATCCCCAATCCCGGCATGCGTGGCACCCCTCATCCCCAATCCCGGCATGCGTGGCACCCCTCATCCCCAATCCCGGCATGAGTGGCACCCCTCATCCCAATCCTTGTATGTGTGGCACCCCTCATCCCCAATCCCGGTATGCGTGGCACCCCTCATCCCCAATCCCGGTATGCATGGCACCCCTCATCCCCAATCCCGGTATGTGTGGCACCCCTCATCCCCAATCCCGGTATGCGTGGCACCCCTCATCCCCAATCCCGGTATGCGTGTCATCCCTCACCCCCAATCCCGGTATGCATGGCACCCCTCACCCCCCAATCCCGGTATGCGTGGCACCCCTCATCCCCAATCCCGGTATGCGTGGCACCCCTCATCCCCCAATACCAATATGCGTGGCAACCCTCATCCCCAATCCCAGTATGCGTGGCACCCCTCATCCCCAATCCCGGTATGCATGGCACCCCTCATCCCCAATCCCGGTATGCGTGGCACCCCTCACCCTCAATCCTGGTATGCATGGTCCCCTCACCCCCCAATCCTGGTATGCGTGTTACCCCTCACCCCCCAATCCTGTTATGCGTGTTACCCCTCACCCCCCAATCCTGGTATACGTGGCACCCCTCACTCCCCAATCCTGGTATGCGTGGCACCCCTAACCCCCCAAATCCTGGTATGCGTGGTACCCCTCACCGCCCAATCCTGGTATGTGTGGCACTCTTCACCCCCCAATCCTGGTATGTGTGGCACCCCTCACCGCCCAATGTTGGTATGCGTGATACCCCTCACCCCCAATCGTGGTATGTGTGTTACCCCTCACCCCCCAAATCCTAGTATGCGTGGTACACCTCACCCCACAATCCTGGTATGTGTGGTACCCCTCACCCCCAATCTTGGTATGCGTGGTACCCCTCACCCCCAATCCTGGTATGTGTGGTACCCCTCACCTCCCAATCCTGGTATATGTGGTACCCCTCACCCCCCAATCCTGATATATGCATGGTCCCCTCACCCCACAATCCTGTTATGTGTGGCCCCCTCATCCCTTTCACACTGTACACACATACACAAAAAAAAACAGTTATACTCACCTTTCTTCTCTGTACTCCAGCACTGCTGCGTCCTCTTCTGCCGGAAGCCGAGGGAGAAGTGCGGCGCTGGAGCACCGCGCTGTCCGGCGCCATTTTTCTGAAGACACACTGTAAATGTGTCTTCAGTAAAATGGCGCCGGATAGCGCAATGCGCATGCGTCGATCTGACGCCTTCACTCCGCCCCCGGTCTCCAGCGAAGAGAGGCGCCGCGACAACGCTCCTCCCGGTCAGGTAAGTATGTAAGTATGGCGCCGGAGATCGCGGTATGCGTTCAGTGTCTACGCATCCCGCGATCTCCGGCGCCATACACCTCCTCTTACCTGTAACGGCTGGATGCCTGCTTCTCTCTGGAGCCAGGCTGCGCATCACACATGCGCAGTCTATCGAAGCTTCAGACAGAGACACGCATGCCGCCTTATATATACGATGGTAGATCGGCCCACTCAGTTGCACACAGAAGTAGCCACCGGAGCACTGTCTCCTTAAGTCTCTCACTGGTTTATTTGAAGATGCTGCATAAGCCAGTGAAGAGTTAGCAAAAATAAATACGTGCTTTCTGACCTAAGGAAAAACAAAACATAACATACAGCCGTGTTGCTGTGGGGATCTGCCTGCTCAGGAGAACAACCATCCACTAGTTCAGCTTTTCCTTCTCAGGACACAAAGCGCTGGAGTTCCTCTCTACAGCCCTACTGAACACTGAATGCCTTAGAAGGCCGTCTATATATATCCTAGTCCTCACCCAGTGGTGGAGATATGATGAATGACCTCCCAACCCGTTCTATGGTCATTCACAAAAACCCAGCCCTTAAAATGGCCGATTAATCCCTCTCAACACATAGTGTGCTGGTGTAAAACTTATGGGTTTCAAATCACTGAAGCTAATAGCCTCAGTGAAACATACCTCCCCTCCAGCACTTTGCCAGTGACTTTGTCACCATGTATATATAATCAGCATACTGTATATATACTATAAGCATACTGTATATATCCTTTTAAAAGCAGAAGTGTTAATAAATTATTTTTATCAGTTAACAAAATGCAGAGTAAAGTTTGATGGATGAACCAAGATCTCAGTAATAATAATTGTATTTTTTTTTTATTAATAATAGAATAGAAGGGAGGGACAAAACCAGGAACAGAATCAGTAGGCAAACTTATAATCAGGAAAACAGCCGGGGTCAGATACCAGATGATCAGTAACCGCCACGTCTGCGAGCAGTATGAATACCGTGGAGCCTGGTGACAGAGGTGATACTGAGATTGTCCCGGCAGAGATGTAACAGTCAGAAGGCCACCGGTAGATGGTGAAGGTCCTTCTGTACAGCTCCAGCAGTGATGGTGGATCTGCTGGACTTCAGGGAGCTGGATGCGGAGGTTTACCGTCTTTTAGATGTCTCTAGGGGAACGGTGACAACACGCAAATACGCGAGCAGCCCTGGATAATCCACGCCGGCAGGATGATAAGATCCGGCGGAAGATGGAACCTATGAGAAGAGAAGGAAATATAATGTAAGTGATGGGACTCCATATGACATGATACTACTGTGCGGTCACTGTGGCCGGACGCAGAGTAATCTCATCACACAGAGGTCAGGGATCATCGTCAGCCATCATACATGTGACAATCCCATCTCCGACAGATGACATCTGCTCCACATGAATTATTCTCACTGACGACATCACACAACATGGAGATGACTCTCACACTTACCTCGTCTCTTTTTCCCCTTTTTCCCATTTTCTGATTTTTCGTCATCAGCTGGAAATTTTGATCAGAAAAAAGAAAAAAACAACAACTCACTAAAGACATATTGTTATGGGATCTGCTTTGTATCGCTCCTGTATATAGTATATAGATTGTTCTAGTCCTGTCCCCTATAGTCCTGACAATCTGGTATTACACAATAGGGCAGAATAAGTCCTATATACCGGACATGACCTCATATGAGGGGCATTAGATGTGTCACTAATATGGAGCAGTGAGCGCCCTGTGTGCCGCCATGTGGTGCATCCCTAATGAGCGATATTCTACTATAGGAGACGATGTCTCATTATGATGACAGAGGTTACTGGATGCAACAATGTATCACAGAATCCATGATAATACTGTACAAAGTTACAGAAATGGAGACACAGTATGGGCCCATGGGCAAAGTAATTGGGATCCATGGAACATAGATAACATAGGAGACCTATTACAGAAAAACCATGTGGAAATATTTCACCGTTGATGATAACATTCACATTGTTTGTGCTATAGACATGTACATACCTGACAATGGGGACGAGGACGGCAAGCTGGTTATAGCATCGTCTCTAGCAGATTCAGGAGAAGATCCTTTCTGCCTGTTAGGAAGAAGAAAAACGTGTCAATTCCAAGTAAATTCAGTATAAATGGGATTGTCTCACTAGAAGAACCCTGACTATAAGGCCTAATAGGACATATGAAAGTCATAGTGGGGAAGTCTCCTGCTCAAAACGACCTTCTATGGAGCAGAGCGGAAAACAACTACCAATAATGGCCAGCAGGTAATACTACATCTGTCCCACAATGTGGGCAATACTAACAATGCCTGACCGGCAGCAATTATGGGCTGTTATCTCCAGCGGATTCTGAAGCCAAAAGCGCAATGACCGCTGATCATGTGGCGGTGGATGCTGCATTCGATATGATGGTATTTATGTCCTATATTTGGTGTTGTGCACATATATTAGTCTGGAGCTCCCAGTAATGACTCCACAATCTACTCACATTTCTGAGATGTTTCTGCTGGATGCCGGGGTACACTCTGGAGGGGACTTGATAACGGTGGTACAGAGCTAAATAAGGACAAAAATAAGATATGAAATTCTATTTTTTACTTTTAGAGGTCTTTTTATGTATTCTGGATTTATTGATCACTTACTTTAGAAAGCCTTTTAGAGGATGTTGTAAAATTTTGGAAGAAAAGGCTCTCATTATCCTCACTTGTGTCCTCCTCCTCTGAGACAATAGGCTTGTCTGTATCAGCGTGATCTACAATACATAGGTAATGAAGTGTTATTAGTGGTTGTCAGTATAACACAGTCACCATTTATCGCTACTATTAATGGGAACCGATTGTCACATATTATGGAAGATGAGACAAACAGCCGCTTAGTCTAGATGATGTCTTCTACTTACTGATAAATAAGCTGGTGTCCATATCTGACACAAGCCGAGGAATGTACTCTGGCTTCTGACTTAGAAGGTTTTCAAATTCTAAGTCACTCAGGAATGGATAACTCTTGATCTCAAATGCTCCTCCTGGAAAAAGAAAAACAAAAGTGATGCGGACATTGCTAGAGGCTGCTCCATATCTGAACAGTATATCTTAAGTAATGACAAAACCGAAGGAAACAAACTAAAAGTTATATTATGGAGAACTAGAAATAGGCAAGCAGATAGAGGAGTGCTGATCCACATGGACAGGAGCGATGAGTCCTCGTTGTAAAAAGTGAATATTAATGCTAATACAGTATATCAGTTACCTGTCCCAAGTCTTTGTGCAGGATTTGTTCTGAGCAGGTCATTAATGAGGTCCTGAGCATCGGGGGGAGGAGAGCGATCCCAATCCCAAATTATGTCTCCTGTTATATAGAAAATTACAGAAAATAAAACCTCTGTTTTGGACTGTAAGATAAAGTAGAGGAAATAACTAAATTCATGTAACCAGTCAAAGCAATGATCGGATTATTCTACTTACCAGTGACAATATTTTTATAGAGCTCAGATAGGGAATCCCCATGAAATGGTACATATCCCACCAGAAACTCATGCAGGATGATCCCCATTGACCACCAGTCCGCAGGTCTTCCATAGCCTTTCTTCAGGATGATTTCTGGGGCCATGTAGAGCGGGGTGCCACAGTCCTGGAAACCAACAGAAGATAAAGATAAGAATCAATGAAATTATTATTATGACAAGTTCTCTACATAAAAAGCCAATGACAGAAGATAAAATATCAGTGGAAAAGTTCTCTAGAAATGAAGAACGTAGAGAAGAGACAATAGTGTGATGAGATTTGTAAAGAACCATCTAAGTTCCTGTAAGTGATGCCAACCTCATGGTCCTGGAACTCTCTGGCGATGTCCTCCAATGATTCCCTGTGGGTGTTGGTTTCTGGTATCATGACACCAACTTTTGAAATCCCAAAATCGGCGACTTTAATGTGTCCAGCCGGTGTAATCAGGAGGCTGTGAAAGAGAAGATGGTTTTAGTCTCACAGGCTGTGTGGTAATAAATAACTTCCCCCCTTTATTATACTACAGGGGGCACTTACTTCTCTGGTTTCAGGTCTCTATGCAACACACCATAGCTGTGCAGGTATTCCACAGCAAGTATCGCTTCTGCAAAGTACAGGCGGGCCAAGGGGACAGATAAAGGACCCTTGGTGCTTAGGAGGGTCCCACAGTCTCCACCTATAGAAGAAAGGAAATATGAGCGGTGAGGGGTTTATACAGCAGATCACCACAATGGATCATGAGAAGTGAGCGGAGACATTGGGGCAGGAGAGAATATATACAGATATAATGTATAGAGCACAGAATATTAGTCTGAGGTCATGGTGAGATGTCGTCCATGTCACTAATAGAGTGATGTCTCATCTCGTCTACAGCTGGCGATACTGACGTGCTCAGTGCGGACATACAGGGAGATCACACACATCAATGACTTTCCATAATATCTATAGTAAATGCTCTGCGGGGATGTAACCGTCCACGGGGACAAGGCCTAATGATATGAGCGGTGATAAGATGTCAGCAGACATGGGCTGAATATAATACATGTACATGTCCTACCTCCTACATACTCCATGACCATACACAGGTGAGATCTAGTAGGGAAGGAGCAGAGCATGGAAGCCACAAAGGGACAGTCAGCGAATGTCAGGATATCCCTCTCCAGATAGGCCCCTTCCACATGTTTTGGAGTATCCAGGTCCCGCTTGGAAATTTTCTTCATAGCGAAGATCTTCTGTGAGTCTTTATGGTGAACTAAGTGGACGGACCTGGAGAGAAGAAGAAACCATGGTTTATAGTGAATCCTTATTAACAGTCCTTCTATAGAAGTCATTATATGATCTTCTGTTCTAATGTTTAATACCAGAAGTCCGACCATTACTGGAAATCCACATCTAGAAATACATGAAATAATACTACATAGACCATCTATGGGAGGGTCTGCACAATGCCACGTCTGCCAGACCCTCACCCAGGTCACATCATCTATGGGAAGTCTGCACAATGCCACGTCTGCCAGACCCTCACCCAGGTCACATTATTACCTGTGGGAAGTCTGCACAATGCCACGTCTGCCGGACACCCACTTAGGTCACATTATCACCTGTGGGAGGTCTGCACAATGCCAAGTCTGCCAGACCCTCACCCAGGTCACATTATCACCTGTGGGAGGTCTGCAAAATGCCACATCTTCCACACCCTCACGCAGGTCACATTGTCACCTATGGATGTCTGCACAATGCTACGCCTGCCATACCCTCACCTAGGTCACATTATCACCTATGGGAAGTCTGCACAATGCCACGTCTGCCGGACCCTCACCCAGGTCACATTATCACCTTTCACCTCAGATCATGTCCCTATGATAACACTGAATGGCAGAGCACAGAGGCTGAAGCATTGTCATAGGGAACCCTGAGAAATGTGGCTTATGCCAACTGAAATCTCACCCAAAAGATCCGCTGCTGATCAGCTTAGATGTTTCGTAGTCGCTCATACGCGGCTTTCTCGCCGGGATCAATGATTCCATCAAGTCCTAGAAAAGAAGAAGAAGAAGAAATGATATTAAGATCTAGAAGCTGCTGGAGAAAATCTCCAGATGCAGAAACGTCTCCTCCTATATTATGTCCCAGCTGATGTCACTGATCCGATAGGTGAGCAGAAACCTGCTGACGGATTCCCTATAATATAAACGCTATTATCTAATGCAATAGTGTCATCTCCTCTAATAATAGAGGCGCCCCCTGGTTATATGGGGGATAATACTGGACGGGTCATTTACACCCCGTGATCTGGTGATACACCGACATCTCCCTCTATAATACTTACACCGGCAGGTTCTTGGATCTCCGGGATCTCTAAGATTACACTGTCAGGATCCAACAGCTCAGTTGTTTCTAAAATAGTGATAAAATGATGAAGAAATAAAATGTATTAGAGGATATTAATCCTACAGACATAATACAGCAATATAATGGAGAAATGACTATTCTGTATGGAGGACGATGTGGGGCCCATTATTCTGTATGGAGGGCTATGTGGGGCCCCTTATTCTGTATGGAGGACTATGTGGGGCCCATTATTCTGTATGGAGGACTATGTGGTGCCCATTATTCTGTATGGAGGGCTATGTGGGGCCCCTTATTCTGTATGGAGGACTATGTGGGGCCCATTATTCTGTATGGAGGACTATGTGGGGCCATTATTCTGTATGGAGGACTATGTGGGGCCCATTATACTGTATGGAGGACTATGTGGGGCCCATTATTCTGTATGGAGGGCTATGTGGTGCCCATTATTCTGTATGGAGGGCTATGTGGGGCCCATTATACTGTATGGAGGACTATGTGGGGCCAATTATACTGTATAGAGGACTATGTGGGGCCCATTATTCTGAATGGAGGGCTATGTGGTGCCCATTATACTGTATGGAGGGCTATGTGGGGCCCATTATTCTGTATGGAGGGCTATGTGGGGCCCATTATACTGTATGGAGGACTATGTGGGGCCCATTATTCTGTATGGAGGACTATGTGGGGCCATTATTCTGTATGGAGGACTATGTGGGGCCCATTATACTGTATGGAGGACTATGTGGGGCCCATTATTCTGTATGGAGGGCTATGTGGTGCCCATTATTCTGTATGGAGGGCTATGTGGGGCCCATTATACTGTATGGAAGACTATGTGGGGCCAATTATACTGTATAGAGGACTATGTGGGGCCCATTATTCTGAATGGAGGGCTATGTGGTGCCCATTATACTGTATGGAGGGCTATGTGGGGCCCATTATTCTGTATGGAGGACTATGTGGGGCCCATTATACTGTATGGAGGACTATGTGGGGCCCGTTATACTGTATAGAGGACTATGTGGGGCCCATTATTCTGAATGGAGGGCTATGTGGTGCCCATTATACTGTATGGAGGGCTATGTGGGGCCCATTATTCTGTATGGAGCACTATGTTGAGCCCATTATTCTGTATGGAGGGCTATGTGGTGCCCATAGTACTGTATGGAGGGCTATGTGGGGCCCATTATTCTGTATGAAGGACTATGTGGGGCCCATTATACTGTATTGAGGACTATGTGGGGCCCATTATAATGCATGGAGGACGGACTATGTGGTCCCATTATACTGTATGGAGGACTATGTGGGGCCCATTATACTGTATGGAAGACTATGTGGGGCCATTATACTGTACAGAAGACTATGTGGTCCCATTATACTGTATGGAGGACTATGTGGGGCCATTATACTGTATGGAGCACTATGTGGAGCCCATTATTCTTTATGGAGGACTATGTGGTGCCCATTATACTGTATAGAGGACTATGTGGGGCCCATTATTCTGTATGGAGGACTATGTGGGGCCCATTATTCCGTATGGAGGACTATGTGGGCCCATTATTCTTTATGGAGGACTATGTGGGGCCATTATTCTGTATGGAGGACTATGTGTTGCCCATTATACTGTATGGAGGACTATGTGGGGCCTATTATTCTATATGGAGGACTATGTGGGGCCCATAATACTTTATGGAGGACTATGTCGGCCCATAATATTGTATGGAGGACTATGTGGGGCCTATTATTCTCTATGAAGGACTATGTGGGGCCCTTTATACTGTATGGTGGACTATGTGCGGCCCATAATACTGTATGGAGGACTATGTGGAGCCCATTATTCTCTATGGAGGACTATGTGGGGCCCATTATTCTGTATGGAGCACTATGTGGGGCCCATTATACTGTATGGAGGACTATCTGGGGCCTATTATTCTCTATGGAGGACTATGTGGGGCCCTTTATACTCTACGGTGGACGATGTGGGGCCCATAATACTGTATGGAGGACTATGTGGGGCCCATTATTCTCTACGGAGGACTATGTGGGGCTCATTATTCTGTATGGAGGACTATGTGGGGCCCATTATTCTGTATGGAGGATTATGTGGGGTCAATTATCCTGTATGGAAGACTATGTGGGGCCATTATATTGTGTGGAGGACTGTGTGGGGCCATTATTCTGTATGCAGCACTATGTGGGGCCATTATTCCGTAAGGAGGACTTTGTGGGGCCATTATTCTTTATGGAGTACTATGTGGGGCCATTATTCTTTATGGAGTACTATGTGGGGCCATTATATTGTATGGAGGACTATGTGGGGCCATCATTCTGTATGGAGGACTATGTGAGGCCTATTATTCTGTACGGTGGAATATGTGGGGTCCATTATTCTGTATGGAGGACTATGTGGGGCCCATTATTCCGTATAAAGGACTATGTGGTGCCCATTATACTGTATGGAGTACTATGTGGTGCCCATTATACTGTGTGCCGGACTATGTGGGGCCCATTATTCTGCATGGAGGGCTATCTGGGGCACATTGTTCTGTATGGATGACTTTGTGGGACCCATTATTCTGTATGGAGGACTATCTGGGGCCCATTATTCTGCATGGAGGACTTTGTGGGGCCGATTATTCTGTTTGGAGGACTTTGTGGGGCCCATTATTCTGTATGGAGGACTATGTGGGGCATTATTCTGAATGGAGGACTATGTGGGGCCCATTATTCTGTATGGAGGACTATGTGGGGCCCATTATTCTGCATGGAGCACTATGTGGGGCCAATTATTCTGCATGGAGCACTATGTGGGGCCCATTATTCTGCATGGAGGGCTATCTGGGGCACATTATTCTGTATGGATGACTTTGTGGGACCCATTATTCTGTATGGAGGACTATCTGGGGCCCATTATTCTGTATGGAGGACTTTGTGGGGCCGATTATTCTGTTTGGAGGACTTTGTGGGGCCCATTATTCTGTATGGAGGACTATGTGGGGCATTATTCTGTATGGAGGACTATGTGGGGCCCATTATTCTGTATGGAGGACTATGTGGGGCCCATTATTCTGCATGGAGCACTATGTGGGGCCCATTATTCTGCATGGAGGACTATGTGGGACCCATTATTCTGCATGGAGGACTTTGTGGTACCCAGTATACTGATTGGCTCGTGACTTTTTCCAAGTTTTTCATTTTGGCTCTCTTTATGTTTGATTAGAGAGTGGAAAGAGTAAATGTGAAATGATCCCCTGTTCTCTATAATATCCGGATTTTTCCTGTAGAAGGTTGTGTGATCGGCTCACCTGTAGTCAGATCGCTGCTCGGTCCCGGCTGACTCGTATTAGGGTCAGGGGTTTCTGGGGTCACATTTTGCTCATCTTCGGTGTCGCCTTCTGGTGTCTCCTGATTGATAGAATATATAGAATTAACACGATGAACCTTCCACTAAATCACCAAATCCACAAATCAGGAAGGACTGAACCTGCATTTACAGACGCACCAACTGTAACTATACAGATCAGACGCCATCATGAGGACTTTTCTCAGATAAAATGGATTAAGATGAGGTAACATTGCAAAAACATTAATATGGATAATAGAGGGAGACAGAGGCGGAAATACAGACTTCCCACCACTGAGCTGTGACTACATCAGCAGAATACAGACTGCCATCAGCAGAGACAGGCGGCCATATTACCTCCTGTGCTTGCCAGGGGCTGACAGGGAGGCCGATAAGATCTAACACCAGATCTTCTGATATCTGGCTGGTGATCTGGAGAAGATGAGAAAACAAGGACGTGTGATATTAAAGATGATGGATCCTTACCGGGCGTTCCGATGAGCGGGCCGGACCTTCCAGTACACACAGGATTTTTTCGGCCAGTTCTTTAACAAAAGACAAATCTCTATATTGAGATCTTTTTTCAGCCTAAAAAGAAGAAAAGAAACACAAATGAAAAATCTCGAGATGAGAAAGATCACAATGGAGGCGGCCATTGTATCTGACGTCTGCTCCTCTCTGCAGATACATTGACTACATATCTGGGGTCTTGTCCTGTTTTATATTGGAAGAAAGAAGAAGCTTCTATCCCACCATTATTATCCATTATTGTGGAGAAGATTTGTGCGGAGCGTCCACCATTTACCTGCTGTGGAATGTCCTAATGTTCCATAGCGAGAAACTGCAAGTGCTCAGTCACTATGGAGCCAACAACGGCAGCCATGACCCTGTGTAGATTGTACACAGTGACTGTGAGCTCTGATGTCATAATGGCCGACCATCACTAGTGATGTCATCATGGAATCTTGTGATGGAATCTTATAGCGGCTGCTCTGCACAAATACATGCTGCCAAGCAATATTTAAAGTGTGTGGGGGCTCATGCTGTATATAGGGGGCTATGTGAGGGCTCAGCTATTTATAGCGGGCTATGTGAGGGCTCATGCTGTATATAGAGGGCTATGTGAGAGCTAGGCTGTATATAGTGAGCTATGTGAGGGCTCATACTCTAAATAGGATTCTGTGTGTGAGCTCATACTGTACATTGGTGCTATGTATGGGCTCTTACTGTATAAAGGGTGCTGTGTGTGGGCTCTTACTGTATATAGGGTATGTGTGTGGGCTCTTACTGTATGTAGGGGGATGCCAGCACACTTAATTCTGCTCAATAATAAGTGATACAGTTAATAATATAAAATATAATTAATATGTTAATATTGAGCAGAATTAATTTCAGCCTATTGATTCGGCCTACACAACAGTCACATCTCTCATGTGGCCCCTCAGTAATATTACTTTCCCACCCCTGCTCTATTATGTATAGCGCTCTGTTATGTGTAGTGCACCCGAGCACCTGTATGTTAATCGCGTGACTTATCACATGATCTATCAAAGGCAATCTTGTGCCATGTCATGTGATACATCGGGTGCTGGGGGCCCACGGCTCCTAAACTGCCCAGGGCCCTGGCTACTCTTAATCAGCCCCTGCTTCTATCCCACCATTATTATCCATTATTGAGAAGTTTTATGCGGAGCGTCCGCCACTTACCTGCTGTAGTAATGTCCTGATGTTCTGAGGTAAATCCGTCAGATACTCTGAGGTGAGATGACCTCGGTGGTATTTGGTCAGGCAGTCCCTTACAAGCTCCACCACCAGCCGGTGAGTGAAGCTGAGGACGCCATCGGGTGGTTGAAGCACAATCTCAGGGCGATTGGTGGTAAGAATCTCCCATAGAGCTTCTACTTGAAGATTGTCCAAAAGTAATTCAGCCATAGAAGCTGCAAGTGCGATCAGTCACTATATATAATAGCGGGAAACTGCAAGTGCGCTCAGTCACTATGGGATAGCGAGAAACTGCAAGTGCGATCAGTCACTATAGAATAGCGAGAAACTGCAAGTGCGCTCAGTCACTATGAAGCCAACAAAGGCAGCCGCGACCCTGTGTACATTGTATATATAGTGACTGTGAGCTGTGATGTCATAATGCCCGACCATGACCTGTGATGTCATCATGGAATCTTGTGATGGAATCTTCAAGGAGTGGCTCTACACACATACTTGCTGCCTAGCAATATGCTTTTTTGGCCGTACTGTTTTATTTCCAAATACAACACAACCAGGATAAGGGAATGTTCACACGTTGCGTTTTTGCAGCATTTTTTTCCACACCAAAAACCAGGTTGTACTCAGGAAAAACACTGCATACAATCCACACTTATTTGCTGTGTTTTTGCAGTGTTTATACTTGTGTTGTTTTTTTTTCATTCATTTGAATGGGTGAAAAATGCTGCAAAACCCCTGAAAGAATTAACATCCTGCAAATTTAAAATAAAAAAAGGAAAAAAACGCAGCATGTGAATGAGACTTTAGAAATCTCATTCACTAAGCTGGTACTGTAAAACGCAATGTTTTAGCAGCAGAAAAATAACCCTGAAAAAAATGCCACTTCTGAACATTCCTCAAAGATATAATAGTCATATTATGGGAAATATTGTGTATATTTATTCCTCGCGTGTCTTTTTTTTACCAAATAACATTTACCTCATTGGTTGGAGAGTTTACTATTAACAACTGTGACAAATATTGAAGAATTAATGATAAGTGCCCCAAGTGATCAATCATTTACGTCATTAATGGTGATGGGCGAGCACTAAAATGCTCGGGTGCTCGATGCTCGGGTCGAGCACATTGGAATACTCGGGTGCTCGACCCGAGTAACGAGCCCATTGTAAGTCTATGGGAAACTCGAGCATTTTTCAGGCGGCTCCCCCCGGCTGTCTACAGAGGGCCTAAAAATTGCCCAAATCGATGGGAATAATGCTCAAATGACATGGTAACAGCATGGGGAAGACCCCTGGAAGCATCTATGACTCCCAGATCACTGCTGTCAACAACGTTGTCAGAGGTATTACGCCACTTTTACAGACTCACAATAAAACTTACAAAAACGAAACCAAAATGGATTTTCCTGGGAAATATGTTAAGGAACATCCTTTCCAGGGTAATGACTTGTATATAAGGCAAAATAAATAACCAAAAACAAAAATGCTCCTCCACACCTTGGGCTATGTTCACTCGTAGCGTTTTTGATGCGTTTTTACACTTTTGCATTGCTTTTAACCAACACAAATGCATTCACCTGGGAATGTCATTTTAACATTTTACAACATTATCTGGCCATGTGGTGTGTGACACATCATCAGACACATGCATACAGTGCTGAAAAGACGTGGGAACAGCATGGGGAAGACCTCTGGAAGCATCTCTGACTCCCAGGTCACTGCCTAAAAGTGTGCCCATCATAAGAGATGCTTGGCGCATGCGAAGATGCCTCCCGCCATGCACCTGTCGTTGCAGACTTGCAACAATCACCGTCCACGTCCTTGTCCCACTGCAGCGTTCACTTGTCCCTTCTCCATTCCTTGGAATGCAAGCGCAAGTATGCAGGTAGCCACCCACCTACCCACCCACAGGCTGCAATACTATACTGCCAAATTTTTGACAGCTGCTTGCACTTGAAATGTAGCCTTTTAGGCTCGTGGAGGCGGAAGTTTTTCATAACCTCATGCCGGCAGCGGCTGGGTGTCCATACTCGGTCCCCAGCCGCCAATATATTTCCCAGTATCGCCTCTGCCTTCCACAAGCACGGGTCCCACAACATTACCCGTGCCCCCCCAGTGCACTTACTGGGAACGACCGCCTAACCAAACACATGTGGACAGGTGAATGTGGCCAGGGACGGTACGGAGCCAGTCCGCAACTTTTTTTTGCTGACAGTTGTATTTAGCTCGGTGAAAGGACTGGCATAGAGGGAAACCGTATCTACCCTGGGTGTCATTTCTCCCAGGAAGTCCTGTAATTGAGCTTGTTGCAGAAGCAATGGCAGTCCGTCCAACATCAACTCGCACTTGTCGGTGGTGCTTTGACACACACACATCTTTCTTTGCGCATTTAATTTCTTGAATACAGAGTTGGACAATGGCCTGATCTGTAATGCATTTTGAGAAATAACGTGCATAAGCATGGCCGATCAACATTAAAAAAGCAGCCACAGAGTGTCCGGAAACCTTCCCCCACACTTTTATTAGCCAGGGCTGCTTTTCGGCAGGGTTGGACGGGCCCACCAGAGAGGGAAACCGTATCTACCCCGGCTGTCAGTTCTCCGTCACCAGGTTCCGCCCATTGTCACACACGACCATGCCTGGCTGTATGTTCAGCGGTGAGAGCCACAGATCAGGCTGCTGTGTTACAGCTTTCAACAACTCTGCAGCGCTGGGCGGTTTGTCACCTAAGCATTAAGCATGTTATCTTCAGCACAGCCTGTTGCCGCTTGGTCAAGGCAGTGCTGCAATTCTGTCAGCTTGTGACTGATGTGGTCATTTCGGAGATGGAGGAGGAGGTGCATGAGCTGAACAATGTGATTACATTGAGGTTAAATTGCTTTTTATACTAAAGAAATATCCTATTGTTTTGTTTACGTTATTTTTTAAGACAAATGCGTTCACCGGGAAATGTCATTTTAACATTTTACAACCTTATCTGGCAATGTGGTGTGTGACACATCATCAGACACATCCTGTTTTATTTATGATGGAGGGACTCTGAAAGTCATAAAGCCTATTTTTATAGGGACATCAGATGGCCCTTACTATTCTTAAAAGGCCAGCAGTCTGCCCTAGCTATTGTTAGAGAGCCATCAGCCGGCTATGCTTTGTTGTTCCCATTATTAACAAGTGGGTCTCCTATACTGTTATTGCGTATCCAGGGCTGCTTTTCGGCAGGGTTGGACGGGCCCACCAGAGAACCGGAGACTCCTCCGGCGGGCCCTGGCTTCTCCTTCAGGAGAGTTCATAGTGCCGAGGTGAGGCCATGATGATGATAGAGGCCACCATCTGCTTAGTTTTCTGTTACTTGGAATGTAAGTGCAAGTATGCAGCCAGCCACCCACCCACCCACAGGTCGCAACACTAAACTGCCAGATTTGTGGGCAGCTGCTTGCACTTGAAATATGGGTTTTTAAGCTCATGGAGGCGGAAGCTGTCCACAATCTTATGGCGGTGGCGACTGGGTATCCATACTCGGTCCCCAGCCGCCATTATTTTTCCCGGTATCGTCTCCGCCTTCCACAAGCATGGGTCCCACAACATTACCCATGCCCTCCCCAGTGGAAGGACCGCCTAACCACAAACACGTGGACAGGTGAATGTGGCCAGGGACGGTATGGAGCCAGTCCACAACTTTTTTTGCTGAGAGTTGTATTTAGCTCAGTGAAAAGACTGGCATAGAGGGAAACCGTATCTACCCTGCGTGTCATTTCTCCCAGGAAGTCCTCTAAAGCTGCTTGCACTTGAAATGTGGCCTGAATATTACTGCTGGTACTTTTCTGTGGGAATTTGCTTTCCTCCTACCAGCCTGGAATATTTCCAGTAAACTATGGTACGACGCCATGGTATTAGCACTGCCCCAGTACCAGTAGCGAAGCCTTCCCCAATTTCCTTCTCAGGAATTTTATTTGGTAGACTGAGTGGCTGCCCAAATACATTTTCTCACAAAGGAGCTGAAGATAGCGTGGCAGTAGGTGCAAGTTTCTCCAGCCTGTTAGATATTAGAGGGTGAATGGCAGCATTGGATCAGTGGTTAGCACTGAAGACTTGTAGCGCTGGGATCCTGGGTTCAAATCCCAGCAAGGTCAACATCTGCAAGGACTTTGTATGTTCTCCCCGTGTTTGCGTGTGTTTCCTCCTCAGTAAAAAAGCAGCCATAGAGTGTCCGGGAACCTTCCCACACACTTTTCTTAGGACTGCTTTTCGGCAGGGTTGGACGGTCCCAGCAGAGAATCCTCTGGTGTGCCTTGGCTTCTACCTCAGGAGAGTTCATGATAGCGCTAACTTTGCAGCTGCTATGGGGCTCTTGAGCAGGTGAGAAAGGTCAGAATCAAATCCTCTGGTGGGCGCAATGTTTTTCAATCTGAAACAGCTTATCAGTGGGAGTTGTATTTCACCACAGCCATATTCTTTAGCTCGGTGAAAGGACTGGCATAGAGGGAAACCGTATCTACCCCGGCTGTCAGTTCTCCGTCACCAGATTCCACCCATTGTCACACACGACCATGCCTGGCTGTATGTTCAGCGGTGAGAGCCACAGATCAGGCTGCTGTGTTACAGCTTTCAACAACTCTGCAGAGCTGGGCGGTTTGTCACCTAAGCGTTAAGCATGTTATCTTCAGCACAGCCTGTTGCCGTTTGGCCAAGGCAGTGCTGCAGTACTGTCAGCTTGTGACTGATGTGGTCATTTCGGAGATGGAGGAGGAGGTGCAGGAGCTGAACAATGTGATTACATTGAGGTTAAATTGGTGACGCTGCTTTTTATACTAAAGAAATATCCTATTGTTTTGTTTACGTTATTTTTTAAGACAAATGCATTCACTGGGAAATGTCATTTTAACATTTTACAACCTTATCTGGCAATGTGGTGTGTGACACATCATCAGACACATCCTGTTTTATTTATGATGGAGGGACTCTGAAAGTCATAAAGCCTATTTTTATAGGGACATCAGATGGCCCTCACTATTCTTAAAAGGTCAGCAGTCTGCCCTAGCTATTGTTAGACAGCCATCAGCCGGTTATGCTTTGTTGTTCCCATTATTAACAAGTGGGTCTCCTATACTGTTTTTGCGTATCCAGTGACTGCAAGGGCTGCCAAAAATTTGGACACAACCCAATACCCCTTTGAAGAGACATAGAGGAGGGTCTCAGTAAAAAAAATGTTCCCATTATAAAGGTGCAAGTCTCCTATAGTGGTAATGCCCATGCTGTGACTGCAAGGGCTGACCAATTTTAGGAAAAAGCCCACTAAGAATTTAAAGACACACAGAGCAGGGCCACAGTAACAAGGTACGACATGTTCCCATTAGAAAGGAGAGGGTCTGCTATACAGTTATAGGGTATGCAGTGAGTCCAACGGCTGAAAAATTTTAAGAAATACCCTACAAAGAATTTAAAGACACACAGAGCAGGGCCACAGTAACAAGGTACGAAATGTTCCCATTAGAAAGGAGAGGGTCTGCTATAAAGTTGTAGGGTATGCAGTGAGTCCAACGGCTGACCAATTTTAGGAAAAACCCCACTAAGAATTTAAAGACACACAGAGCAGGGCCACAGTAACAAGGTACGACATGATCCCATTAGAAAGGAGAGGGTTTGCTATACAGTTATAGGGTATGCAGTGAGTCCAACGGCTGACCAGTTTTAGGAAAAACCCCACTAAAAATTTAAAGACACACGGAGCAGGGCCACAGTAACAAGGTACGACATGTTCCCATTAGAAAGGAGAGGGTCTGCTATACAGTTATAAGGTATGCAGTGAGTCCAACGGCTGACCAATTTTAGGAAAAACCCCACTAAGAATTTAAAGACACACAGAGCAGGGCCACAGTAATGACAATTTCCCATTAGAAAGGAGAGAGTCTCCCATAGTGTTGGCCTATGCAGTGAATGCAAGAGCTGCCAAAAATTTGGAGGCACTTCAATGCCCCTTGGAAGAGACGTGGAGGAGGGCCTCATAAAAAATGTTCCCATTAGAAAGCAGCGGGCCTCCTATACTTGTAATGCCCATGCACTAAGTGTATGGGCTGACAAACATTTACCCCTGGGGGGTATACATGAACATACTGTATAAAAAAAATTTTTTACGGGCATCATAAACACCCTTTAAAAAAATTATGTGGGTGTTGCATCACGGACCACGGTCACCCTGGTGATATGGTGGTGGAGGATGAAGAGAAGGAGGAGGACAAGAGCAAATAGCCAAAATCAGTAAGTGTATACCCATGTGTGGGTGTAAAAAGGTGCATGGGAATACATCTCCCAAGAAAAGACACTGGATTGGAGTTTATGTTACGCTGCTATCATTTGGTGGTGATGAGAAGTCTGGCCCAATCCACCCCTTGTTCATTTTTATAAGAGTCAGCCTGTCAGCATTTTCAGTTGACAGGCAGATGCGCTTATCAGTTATAATTCCACCAGCGGCACTAAAAACCCGCTCTGATAAAACGCTGGCGACAGGGCAGGCCAGGCCAGGACCTCCAAGTCATAGAGAGCCAGTTCATTCCACGTATCCAGCTTGGATACCCAATAATTATAAGGCACAGAGGAATCACGGAGGACGTTGGTACGGTCGGCAAGGTACTCCCTCAGCATCTTCCCAAACTTTGCACTCCTTGTGATAGTACCCCGCGCTTCAGGGCCTGTGCGATGGGAGGGTCTGAGAAAACTCTCCCAGAACTTTGACAGTGTTCCGCTGCCTCTGCTGGATTGAAGTTGTGTCTCTCTCGCCTGTACTCCTTGGTTGTCCAACAAAGTGTGCCCTCTGCCCCCAGCGTTTTCAGATGGGAATTTTCTTAATAGTTCCGCAACAAGGGCCTTCTGGTACTGCCCCATTTTTGTACACCTGTCTGCCTCAGGAATAACAGATATAAAGTTCTCCTTGTAGCGTGGGTCTAGAAGTGTCACCAACCAGTAATGACTGTCACCCAAAATTTTGAGAACGCGAGGGTCATGGGAAAGGCAGCGTAACATAAACTCAGCCATGCGTGCCAGACTACTAACAGGCAAGACTTCAGTGTCCTCACCAAGAGGATGACTGACCATGCTCTCCTCCTCCTCCTCTCTGTCCTCTGGCCATCCACGCTGAACAGACGGTATGACAGCTGTGCAGGTAGTACCATCTATAGTGCATGAAACTAGCTCCTGTCCTTCCTACTCCTCTTCCTCATTGTCACCCAATCTACGTTGGGATGAGATGAGGCTGGGCTGTGTGTAATCACCCTGTATGGTTCCTTGCTCCATCTCATCATGCTCTGCCTGCAATGCATCCTCTTTGATTGTGAGCAGAGAGCGTTTCAGAAGACAGAGAAGTGGGATGGTGACGCTAATTGTGATGTCATCGCTGCTCACCATCTTGGTGGAGTCCTCAAAGTTTTGGAGGATGGTACATATGTCTGACATCCATGTCCACTCCTGAGGTCTTATGTGTGGAGTCTGAACTGAATACCGACGGCCTTGTTGATGCTGGTAGTCAACAACTGCCCTCTTCTGCTCACAATTCCTTCCCAACATCTGCAGTGTAGAGTTCCAACGCGTGGGGACATCACACAGCAGTCTGTGAGCCGGTAGCTGCAAACGCTGCTGAAGCACTGCAAGGGCGGCGGAAGCTGTAGCTGACTTTCTAAAATGGGCACACTGGTGGCGTACTTTAACAAGCAGATCTGGCAGCTCCGGGTAGGATTTGAGAAACCGCTGAACCACGAGGTTAAGCACATGGGCCAGGCATGGTACGTGTGTGAGCTCGCCTCGCCTCAGAGCCGCCACCAGGTTCCGGCCATTGTCACACATGACCATGCCTGGCTGAAGATTCAGCGGTGTGAGCCACAGATCTGCCTGCTCTTTCAGAGCTGTCCACAACTCTTCAGCATTGTGGGTCTTTTCACCCAAGCATATTAGCTTCAGCACAGCCTGTTGCAGCTTGGCCGAGGCAGTGCTGCAGTGCTTCCAGCTTGTGACTGATGTGGTCATTTCGGAGATGGAGGCTGAAGAGGAGGAGGAGGCTAAGGAGGATGAGGTGCAGAAGCTGTAGACCGTGGGGGCAACGCTGATTGACCTAGGGCCCGCAATCCTTGGCGTCGGTAGGAAGTGTTCCGTCCCAAGGTCCGACTGGGTCCTGGCTTCCACTATGTTAACCCAGTGTGCCACCAGCGAGATGTACCGTCCCTGCCCACAAGCACTTGTGGATGATATGCATCTCCTGCTTTAACAGACACAAGAGAGGACAAATCTTGCCAAGTAGCTGAGTATGTCTTCTGAATAGCCAAAACTGCACGGTAGAAAGGCATGGGTTGTTTCTCTGGGTCTGGCAATTGGTTGCAGAGTGTCATGTCTTGAGTCGGTGTGAATTTTACATACATGATAGGTTCTGGTTTGCCAAGAGCAGGTGGTGGTATGATAGGCTTAAGGGTTAAATTAGATGGTGGTCTAGGTAGGCTTGGCAGCAACTTTTCTTCATCCACATCATTTTTAATTGGTACTGGTGTGATGGGAGTCACATGTGTTTGACAAGCATCTTTCATTGCCCTTGCAGTGTCAGTCTGTTTACTGACTAGACATATCTCGGTTAGATGGCAAGAAGGCTTAGAGGCCTCTTCTATCACTGTCTGTACTAGCTCCCTTGCACATGCTCTGACTGGGTATCCAAAGATACCGGAGCTAATTAAAGGAAGTGCTATAGTCTTAATGCCAGCAGTCTTGTTTGCAATGTCTAATGCTGCGTGTACAGTCTGGCACAAGAGCCGTGCACTATTATCTGGATAGGAAGGGTCATAGATGGGCCCCACTGCATGAATAATAGTGTTACAGGGTAAATCGCCTGATTCGGTAACTGTGACCATTGCTGGCTGGAAAGGACCATGTCGTCATACAATATTATCACTTTCCTTTTGAATACTGTCTCCCCCTGCCATGACAATATCTCTAGCCAGGCCACCCCTGTGCTGCAGGTGGCTATTGGTAGCATTCACTATAGCATCCACCCGCTGAGTGACCATGTTCCCTACACCCACAGAGATTAGTACCCCAGCCCCTGTCTGACACTGGGCAATCATTTTCTCAAAAATAGGATCCCAGTCCTCTGGGGGGCCCGACACAAAGCTGCCATTATCCACATGTTGATATGATGGGGCAACAGATGGAGCCCCTTCACCTGAATGAGGGACAGGTGATGTAAGAGCTGGGAACATTGGTGTCGGAGGTGGGGAAGATGCTGAGGTAGATTGCTGAGGTGGGGTGTAATATTGTCCTTGCATAGTCACAACCGGATATATAGAAACTGGTGGAGAAACTAATTGGGCATTAGGCTTTGGAATATCTGTCGTCTCATTGTTATCAGGCCTTCCGGGTGGAGTAAGATGGCCGCCACAGAAAGTACCTGTGGGTGGGACTTCCTTTGAGTCATGCATTCCAAAGGTGGGAGGGCACCTGGGTGGTGTGTCTGTCCAAGAGCAGTCAAGAGAAGGCGCTGTGGCTACAAAGTCAGTGGGGAGGGGGGATGGTCTATGAACTCCACAATGTAAACCATTGTCCCCAGAGTCTAAAGTTTGCACATCACTCCTAGAACATGTCCACCCCCTGAGGCCATTATAAGGTGGTGGCTCAACAGTTTTCAAAGCAACATTAAAAACATGGTTCTTAACATACATGTAATATACATCATCATTATCATCTGTTCTCTCTTCCTCTTCCCATCCCTCTTTTGCTATGTCATTTGCCATAGCCACAGATAATAAACCTGTTTCCTCTAGTTTACCCTTTTTTTTTTTTTTTTTCTTTAAAGCTATTTTCCACAGCCCCCGCTGAAGTCTTCCCCTCCTATTCATTCCTACAATGTCCATTAACTGTTTAACCCTAGCAACATACTTAACCCCTTCCCTGTCAGCTACCAGTGTTTGAGCCGTATAGCTGTTATTCGACACCAACTTTCTTTGTGAACAGTCTCAAGAATTTATGCATGGCTGACGAACGTTGACACAATACAAACAGAAAGACGGACCAGACAAAGTGAATTCTTGTGTCAGTATGACTCAATGAAACAGAATAATCTCATTATTAATAACCGCAGATACTAGCTGGCCAGCCTAGCTTCTGTTTCCTACCCTCGTGCGTTCTATCTTCCAAGAACAGGATTCTTTTTTAGGGAGCGATACAGAACTGCAAAACTTTCTTTTTTTTTTTTAAACCTTCCTCACATCATCCCCCCTACGTTCTCTCAAGATCAGGAGGTATATGGAAATGCAATGTGGGATTCCATCCAGGAGAATACTCCGTTCACAAGTCACACACGACAGCTCATCCACTAAATCAGTCTCAAACACAAACAAATTAGAATAAGCAAAGGTTACAGTGGATTGGAATGTGAGTGGGTTTCGATAACACCAGCAGGGTCACCCCTATCCCCACTTAAGGATTACCACAACAGACCGACTCGTGCCCTCTGCTAATCTATGAACGACTGGAAACACAAGCAAGTCTGTAATTACAGTGTAATTAACTAGAGTTACCGTGTAAGGGGGGTGATCAGGCCCATCCAGTCATCCACGATCCACAGCTGGACACCTTCATTCGGTCTGCCCTGGTGTGGTGCCCGTGTGGTGCCCCATGTTGGGCGTCAATTGTGGAAGTGAGGTTCAAAGGACCCCAACCCTTTGCTTATCCCTTGCCAAATTAAATTATTCAAGTGTATACGTGAAGCTTTGATATCGGACAGAGTCAGATACTGAACTTCTCTTGAAGAGAAATGGCGCAGGAAAGATGTGTTTATTATTCCAGCATAACATATATATGTTCAGTATGGAGGAAAGTCCCAATAGGGTGTTGCCCTGAGGCAATTGAGCAATCACAGTGGTCTCTGGCCCATGGTATAGATAAGTCTCATTATCTTGTCCTATGGGGTTAAATGTTTCCTCCCCAGATATTCTCCTCATTCCTCAGGATATTCTCTTGGGAGGTGTCATGTTGAATCCTTTGTCTCGTCTCCTTCTTGTAAACAATTTGAAAGTCCACCTCTATAACCAGCTCCAACTAATCCTTTCAGGATATTTATATAGTGACACACGAGTACAGATATCTGATATATATATATCAAGGTTTTCATAATATATATTAAAGTGAGGGTATATATGACTAAATGATATCCAATATAACAGATATATGCAAAACAAGATTCATAACATATAACAGAATATAAGTATAGATATTTAGTATACATCAGAGTTTCATATAATGTTTTTTAGTAGATTTTAGAATCTTATCTTTAACACACTTATCCACGTCTCCGTGGTTAGGTGGACTTTACCGGTAACTGCATTGTTGAGAGCACGGCTAATGTTTTGGGACACGTGCTTGTGTAATGCGGGGACGGCACACCGGGAGAAATAGTGGTGGCTGGGGACCGAGTACCGAGGGTCGGCCGCCGCCATCAGGATGCGGAATGCTTCCGCCTCCACGAGCCTAAAAGGCAACATTTCGAGCACAAGCATTCGTGAAATGTGAGAATTTAGCAGTGTGGCCTGTGGGGCGTTGGCTGCATTTTCGCGCTTGCATTCCAAGGACTGGGGTATGGACAACTGAACGCTGCGCTGGGACAAGGACATGGACTTGCTTCCTGATACTGCTACTTGAGAGTGTGCAACGACAGGTGCAGGGCAGGAGGCATCTTCACATGCACTATGGACAGGGGATTGGCTTGCATGCACAACAGCGGAAGAAGCAATGGTGCCACCCGCAGACACTGTTCCTGGACCCTGGGGTTCGGCCCACAAAGTCGGGTGCTTTGCTGCCATGTGCCTGATCATGCTGGTGGCGGTTAGGCTGGTCGTTTTGCCACAACTGCTGATGCTGGCCTGGCAGGTGGTGCAAATGGCCTTTTTGGGGTTATCGGCAGAGTTTTTAAAAAACAACCAGACTCGGGAAGACCTAACAGTTGTACTGGCAACTTCCTTCGTGTTGGTGTTACGGGGAACGGTTGCCTGCCTTCTGTCTGCGGCCACCACACTGCTTCTTCCTGCCTGTTGGGGTGCTCTGCCTCCCTCCCCCTGTGTGCTGCTGTGCTCTCTCTGAATGTCCTCCTGCCAGGTTGGGTCAGTTACTATATCATCCACCACCTCGTCTTCCACTTCCGCACCCTGGTCCTCCTCCTGACTTTCTGGCAATTGTGTCTCATCATCGTCCATCTCTTGTGACACTTTCCCACCGTCGCCTTGGTGTGACTGTGGCTGCTCAAATACTGTATTTGGGCATCGCTACACGCGATCTCCTCTTGCCCCGCTTCAAATGGACAGGGCGAGAGGCCCGAATCTATAAATGGAAAAGTGAACAGCTCTTCAGAGTGTCCAAGTGTGGGATCAGTTGTCTCTGGGTACTCAGCATGGTGGGAGGAAGGAGGATCAGGGTGAGGAATATGCTGTCCAGACTCACGGCTACTGAGACTTGACCGTGTGGAAGACAGGGTGGTGGTGGTGGTGGCTAAGTGACTGGAAGCATTATCCGCTATCCAACCAACAACCTTTTGACACTGCTCTGGGTTCAATAGTGGTGTGCTGCGGTCCCCTAGTAATTGGGACAGGAAGGTCAGGCGAGAAGATGTGGGTGTTTGTTGTGGCACAATTTTGGCTTGCCCACGGCCTTGTCCTCGGCCTCTGCATGCACCATTACCATCACGTCCAGTTCCCCGTCCCTTGCCACGTGCCTTGCCCATTTTAAATGGAGGACAGTATCTTCCATGCTCACTACAAATGACTGAGTTTGGACTGAACTTATATGTGATCCGTGTGATGGAGAAAACAAAGTTTTAAATACCTGGCCTGTAGGTAAGTAGTTTGAACAGCAAACTGCTGTGAATTGCTTCACTGACACACTAAAGGAAATTTTTAATGGAGGCCAGAAATGGCAGTATTTTCTGACAACGTATATGTGATCCGTTTGACGGAGAAAACACAGTTTTTAATAGCCGAATTTCTAGAGCTCTAATATGGAAAGGACCTGGCTGTATTCTGCCGTGCCAACAAGCAAAAAAAAACCCGTGTTCTCTGGATTGCTTTTTAAGCAAATAATGAGGATTAAGATCCAAAGAAAAGTATTCCTGGCCCCTGAGACCTGGGCCTTTGTATAGAAATATCTAACAGCATCAGAAGGCAGAAATGGAATGGAGACTCTTGTGCTATATGTACTGCAGTCTGCTATAGACACCGTCTGCCTATACACCCTGCCTGCCTGATATCTCTGCAGATGAATTAGTCCTCAGAAGGACTGTTTGTTAAGATGGATATGTGTAATGTACGGTTTTTCTCCCTACACTACCTAATACACAATCAAATCTCTCCCTATCGCAGCAGCAGCTCTCCCTACACTGCCTGATTCCGAAGGGACTGTGACGAACATGGCGGCGCCAGGTCTGATATAGACCTGATGACACTGTGCGACCAGCCAATCACTGTAATGCCCACAACCAACATGGCTACTGCATTACAGTGCATGGCAGGCAATCCCTGCATGTTCATTGGCTCTCTAAAGAGCGCCAAACATGCAGGGAGGGGACCCGAGTTCCCCCCCGAGCAACCCGAAAATACTCGGCGAGCACTGAGCATCTCGAGCAGTGAGATGCTCGGGCGAGCACCGAGCAGTAGCGAGCATGCTCGCTCATCACTATTTACTACCTTATTTGGCCATGTGGTGTGTGACACATCATCAGACACATGCATACATTGCTGAAAAGACATGGGAACAGCATGGGGAAGACCCCTGGAAGCATCTCTGACTTCCAGGTCACTGCATAACACTGTGGTCATCAGACTTGATCCTATATTACTGCGGTAATAATACAGACATTTTTGTCAACGTGACAAATATTAAACTCCATTTAAAATGGGCAAGATGTGTGGCAAGGGACGGGGAAGTGGATGTTATGGTGATTGTGCACGCAGAGGCCGAGGCCGTGGGCAAGATGAAACTGTGCCTGCTGAGGGAGCACAACAAACACCCTCATCATGTCGAACTACCTTCCTGTCCCAATTTCTAGGGGGCCGCGGAACACCCCTATTGAAGCCAGAGCTGTGAGAAAAGGTTTTTGGTTGGATAGCAGATAATGCTTCCAGTCACTTTGCCACCACCACCCTGTCTTCCACATTTTTGTTCAAGATTATTGTAATTGTTTTTGCAATGTATACCCCTTTTTCACATCTAAAGCGCCATGGAATAAATGGCGAAAAAGTAACAATAATAATGTGGTACAGTCTCATTAGCCGTGAGTCTGGACCACATTATTATTGTTACTTTTTCGCCATTTATTCCATGGCGCTTTAGATGTGAAAAAGGGGTATACATTGCAAAAACAATTACAATAATCTTGAACAAAAATGTGACAGTGACTGGTACAGGAGAGGAGAGGACCCTGCCAGCGAGGGCTCATAGTTTACAAGGGATGGATGAGGATACAGTAGGTGAGGACAAAGCTGATCGTGCAACGGTGTGGTGGAGCGAGGGTTCCTGCAGGTTGTACGCTTGTCGGAAGAGGTGGGTGTTCAGCTTCCTTTTAAAAGTTTCAACAGTAGGTGAGAGTCAGAAATGGTGGGGTAGAGAGTTCCAGAGTTGGGGGGATGCACGGGAGAAATCTTGTATGCTATTGTGGGAAGAGGAGATAAGAGGGTAGAGAAGGTGATCTTGTGAGGATCGGAGGTTGCGTGCAGGTAAGTACTGGGAGACTAGGTCACAGATGTATGGAGGAGACAGGTTGTGAATGGCTTTGCATGCCAAGGTTAGGGTTTTGAACTGGAGACAGTGAAGGGATTGACAGAGAGGAGAGGCCAGGGAATAGCGGGGGGATAGGTGGATTAGTCTGGCAACAGAGTTTAGGATATATTGGAGAAATGCGAGAGTGTGCACTAGTGTTTTTGTAGATTCGTGGTTGAGGAATGTGCGGATCCAGGAGATTTTTTTACTTAAGTCGGCATCTTCCTCACCCTCTTTCCTCCCACCATTCCGAGTGCCCTGAGACAACTGATCCCATACTTGGACTCTCCGAAGAGCTGTTTTGTTCATATTTCCATTTATAGATTCTGGCCTCTCGCTCGGTCCGCACGGAAGTGGAAAGAGCTTGGATATGTGGTTTGAAGGAGAGATTAGAGTCCAGGGTTACCCCAAGAGCTGTTCACTTTTCCATTGATAGATTCGGGCCCCTCGGACGGCCAGTTTCAAGCAGGGCAACAGAAGATCGCATGTAGCGATTTGAGCAGCATTGGTCACCCGAAGGTGACTGTGGGAAACTGCAATTACTGTTGAAAAGATGGTTGATGATGAGACACAATGGACAGAAAGTCAGGAGGAGGACCAGGGTGCGGAAGTGGAAGACGAAGCGGTGGACAATGAAGTCACTGATCCGACCTGGCAAGGGGACATGCAGAGCGAGGACAGCAGCATACAGGGGGAGGGAGGCGTAGCACCATAATAGGCAGGAACAAGCAGTGTGGTGGCCACAGACACAAGGCGGGCAACTGCTCCGCGGAACACCAACATGACGGAAGTTGCCAGTTCAACTGTTAGGTCTTTCCAAGTCTGGTTCTTTTTTAAAGACTGTTTAGATAACCCCAAAAAGGCCATTTGCAACATCTGCCAGGCCACCATCAGCAAGAGCACCAAAACTACCAGCCTGACCACCACCAGCATGCTCAGGCGCATGACAGCAAAGGACCTGACTAGCTGGGCCGAATGCCAAGGTCCAGAAACAGTGTCTGTGGGTGACACCACTGCCTCTTCCGCTGTTGTGCGTGCACTCCAATCCTTTTCCATGGTGCATGTGAAGATGCCTCCCACCCTGTACCTGTCATTGCAGACTTGCAACCATCACCGTCCACGTCTTGTCCCTTTGCAGCGTTCAGTTGTCCCTACCCCAGTCCCTGGAATGCAAGCGCAAGTATATAGCCAGTCGCTCACCCACCCACCCACAGGCTGCAATACTATACTGCCAAATTTTTGACAGCTGCTTATGACTCGCCCCCTGAGCCGTGGGGCACTCGGATCCGGGCAATTAGGGAAACGGTGGGAGTAGTAGTGGCAACCCGGTTCCGTGGCTCAGGGTGGTCAGGCCAGTGGTAGTCCGTTATGTGCTGATGTTTATGTCCGACTACGCCACCCGTGGATTGCGGTTATTAGGAACCGCCGCTGCATGCAGACCGCTGGGGCTGATGAGGTGTGCAGCTAGGGTAGTGTGACTCCCCACGGGAAGAGTGCGGCCCCAGGGCAGTATAGTGGATGGTGGGAGTGATGGTAGTGAGAGTCCCAGTGCTGATAGTGCTGGAGGAGCAAGGAGCACACAGACAACAGGTTGCAGTCCAGGGTCTTTACTAAAACAGGTAAACTGACCCACAAACAGTCCCAGCTAGGAGGGGACCTGGATGTCTGAGAGCAACGGGGAAATTGGCCCTGGTCAGGGTGAGGGTGTAGGCCTACCATGCTTTCTGCGCTCCTTCTGGCTATCTCCTCGTTATAGGGTAACTGCCCACGTTTCCGAGCTTTCCGTGTATTCTCGCCTGTATGGCCTGCGACGTGGGTTCCTTTCTGCTCCCAGCCTTGTACGGCTTTACTGGTCCCTTCGGTTGTGGCAGGGCCTCCAGGCTTCTTAGGCCAAGGAATATACAGTCCCCTGCGGACTGGTTATCTGCTGGAGGATGTAGAATCCTCCCAGCCTCAGACACCAAAGTTTGGTAAATTAAGTCCTTTATCTGCCAGGACAGGCTCTCTTCGCCTCTTGTCTCTGGCTTGTGGCTCTCGTCCTGCCACACTTCCTCTTAGGTGCATTACAACTGTCTGTCCCTGCTCTGCTCTGGGACACGTCTCATTGCTGAGACAGGCCATCAAGTTCTCCCTAACCCTGCCCCCAGCACCAGCTTTTATAGGGGCAGCCTGCTCCCCCTACTGGCCTGAGACAGGAGGCATTGCATGCTAATGTTCCCCTGACTAGAGAACCTCCCCCTTGCTCTCAGACACAGCTTTATTTACACTTGTGGCATCCAGGCCAGGGTGACACACTTGCACTTGAAATATGGCCTTTTAGGCTCGTGGAGGTGGAAGCTTTCCAGCCGGGTATCCATACACGTCCCCAGCCACCATTATTTCTCCTGGTGTTGTCCCCGCCTTCCACCAGCACGGGTCCCAGAACTTTACCCGTGCCCTCCTCAGCGCACTTAGTGTGAAGGACCGCCTAACCACAAACACATGGACAAGTGAATGTGGCCAGGGATGGTACATCTCACTGACACATTTCACTGGGTTAATATTCTGGAAGCCGGGACCCAGTGGGACCTTGGGACGGAATGCGTACTCCCGACGCAGAGGATTGCAAGCCCTGGGTCAACCAGGGTTGCCCCCACATTCTACAGCTCCTGCACCACCTCCTCCTCTTCAGCCTCCATCTCCATCACTTGATTCATTTTTTTCAGGAGATATTCCAGATTATGTACTAAAACTTTGTGGGTGCCAATAACAATAAGCAGGACTGTATGCTTAGTTGACAAACCACACACCATTGCAGAGTTGTTGAAAGCTGTGTCAGAGAACCTGGTGGCGGCTCTGAAGCTAGGCAAGCTCACACGCGAGCCATTCCTGGCCCATGTGCTCAACTTAGTGGTTCAGCTGTTTCTCAAAACCTACCCAGGTCTGCCACAGCGACTTGTGAAAGTACGCTGCATGTGTGCCCATTTCAGAAAGTCAGCTACAGCTTTCACCGCTCTGGCAGGGCTTCAGCAGCTTTCAGATCACCGACTAGTGTGCGATGTGACCACGGATTGGAAATCAAAGTTGCAGATGTTTGGAATGATTTTGAGCAGCAGAGAGCAGTTGAGTACCAGCTTCAATACGCCCGTCGGCATTCAGGTCAGCCTCCGCACATAAGAGCTGATGAGTGGGCATGAATGTCTGACATCTGTGCCGTCCTCCAAAACTTTGAGGACTCCACCAAGATGGTGAGCGGCGATGGCGCCATAATTAGCATCATCATCCCGCTTCTCTGTGTACTGGAACAATCGCTGCTCACAATTAAAGAGGAGGCATTGCAGGTGGAGCAAGGAGCTATACAGGGTTATGCTACTCAGCCCAGCCTCATCTCATCCCGACGCGGATTGGGTAATAATGAGGAGGAGGAAGAGAACATGGACAAAAGTCCTCTTGATGAGAACAGGGAAGTCTTGGCTGTTGGCAGTCTGGCACACAAGCCGACTTGGGCATTACAGAAAACTGGCACGGCACGAGAGAAGTCTTGTAGACAGCGGTGTGAGGTTCTGATTAAGGAGAATGTCAGTCTTAGATCAGTTGCAGAACGGAGGGCATGGGAGGGGTGATACACAGAAATGAGGGAAGAGATATAGGCCGGTGCAGAACTGTGGAGAGCTTGGTGGGTGAAAGAGATGAGTTTGTATTGTATTCTGTAGTGATTGTTTAACCTAACCAGTGCAATGACTCGCAAAGGGTAGAGGCTTCGGTGAAGCGGCTTAATAATAATAATTAGGGTTGAGCGAGTATGTTCTGTCCGAGTATGCTCGGGCCGAGCTCCAAGTATTTACAGCTGCTCAGTGATATGGTTGAATCGCTCCCGGGTGCATGATTTGCAACTGTTTGACAGCTTTATTACTTGTGAGGAATGTGTAAGAAATAGACATTACTTCCATGTAATAAAACTGTCAAAACAGTCGCAAATCATGCACACGGGAGCGATTCAACCATATCACCGAGCAGCTATAAATACACGGAGCTCGGCCCGAGCATACTCGCCGAAAGGGTTAATAGAACATACTCGCTCAACACTAATAATCTTTTTATTTATATAGCGCCAACATATTCCACAGCGCTTTCAGACAATTTATAGACATTATGGGCACTGTCCCCATTGGGGCTCACAATCTACATACCCTATCAGTATGTCTTTGGAGTGTGGGAGAAAACCAGAGAACCCAGAGGAAACCCATGCAAACACAGGGAGAACATACAAACTACTTGCAGATGTTGTCCTTGGTGGGATTTGAACCCAGAACCCCAGCGCTGCAAGGCTGCAGTGCTAACCACTGAGCCACCGTGCTGCCCTTTATATAAATACGACTCTGGCTGCTACATTCAGAAAGGATTGGAGAAGAGAGTTTGTTTAGAGGGAAATTGATTAGAAGATAGCTGCAGTAATTAATCAGAGACACAATAAGAGTTTTTACAGTATCAAAGGTGCGAAAAGGTTGAATTCTGGATATGTTTTTAAGGTGCAGGTGACATGTGTGGGAGTTATGGTGGCACCACCTAAAAGAAATTGCAAAGTCAGGTATAGGTAGGATAGTAAAAGTCAGATATAGGTAGGTTAGTAAAAGTCAGGTAAAGGAAAGGTAGGTTAGATGGCTACGTGCGGCCTCCTGTTGTGTATAGATGGCTACGTGCGGCCTCCTGCTGTGTATAGATGGCTACGTGCAGCCTCCTGCTGTGTATAGATGGCGCCGTGCGGCCTCCTGCTGTGTATAGATGGCGCCGTGTGGCCTCCTGCTGTGTATAGATGGCGCCGTGAGGCCCCCTGCTGTGTATAGATGGCTATGTGTGGCCCCCTGCTGTGTATAGATGGCTATGTGCGGCCTCCTGCTGTGTATAGATGGCATCGTGCGGCCTCCTGCTGTGTATAGATGGCGCCATGCAGCCTCCTGCTGTGTATATGGCTACGTCCGGCCTCCTGCTGTGTATAGATGGCTACGTGCGGCCTCCTGCTGTATATAGATCGCTACGTGCGGCCTCCTGCTGTGTATAGATGGCTACGTGCAGCCTCCTGCTGTGTATAGATGGCTACGTGCAGCCTCCTGCTGTGTATAGATGGCGCCGTGCAGCCCCCTGCTGTGTATAGATGGCTACGTGCGGCCTCCTGCTGTGTATAGATGGCTACGTGCAGCCTCCTGCTGTGTATAGATGGCGCCGTGCAGCCCCCTGCTGTGTATAGATGGCTACGTGCGGCCTCCTGCTGTGTATAGATGGCTACGTGCAGCCTCCTGTTGTGTATAGATGGCGCCGTGCAGCCCCCTGCTGTGTATAGATGGCTACGTGCTTCCTCCCGCTGTGTATAGATGGCTACGTGCTTCCTCCCGCTGTGTATAGATGGCTATGTGCGGCCCCCTGCTGTGTATAGATGGCTACGTGCTGCCTCCTGCTGTGTATAGATGGCTACGTCCGGCCTCCTGCTGTGTATAGATGGCTACGTGCGGCCTCCTGCTGTATATAGATGGCTACGTGCGGCCTCCTGCTGTGTATAGATGGCTACGTGCAGCCTCCTGCTGTGTATAGATGGCTACGTGCGGCCTCCTGCTGTGTATAGATGGCTACGTGCGGCCTCCTGCTGTGTATAGATGGCGCCATGCAGCCCCCTGCTGTGTATAGATGGCTACGTGCGGCCTCCTGCTGTGTATAGATGACTACGTGCAGCCTCCTGTTGTGTATAGATGGCGCCGTGCAGCCCCCTGCTGTGTATAGATGGCTACGTGCGGCCTCCTGCTGAGTATAGATGGCTACGTGCGGCCTCCTGCTGAGTATAGATGGCTACGTGTGCTCAATATTAAGTCATCCAATGTTAGGCTGTGTGCCCACGATGCAGAAATGCTCCAGATTTTTTTTGAGCGTTTCTGCAGCTCCCTGGCAGAAAAAAAACGCATGCGGATTGTACATGCGGATTGTACATGCGGATTGTACGTGCGTTTTTCCTGCCAGGGACAAGCGGATGTGATGCGTTCTTCACATGCATTTTCGCATGCGGGTTGTCAAGCGTTTTCCAAGCGATTTTAGCATCACTTGGAAAAGTACTTGACAACTTGGTCACACTATATAAATACATGCAACCGGCAAGGATTTATATAGTGTGACCGAAAGAATGGTAAAAAATAAATATACTTACCTTCTGATGGCCTGCCGACGTCAGCGGTTGCGTGACCCGTCACATGACTAAATGACGTCACCACAGGTCCTTTAGTCTACCGCGAGCTGCCGGCGAGCCAGGACGCATCGGATAAAGACACCGGGGGCCATCAGAAGGTAAGTATAATATTTATTTTTTATTTTATTCTTTTTTTTACAGGTTCCATGGTACTCGGGTCCGGAGGAGAGTCTTCTGTTCTCCAAACCCGGGTACCATCCGCACATTGAAACGCATGGAATCCGCATGTACAGATGCAGTGATGCGGATACCATGCGTTCCAATGCAAGTCAATGGCGGCGAAAACACAGCTCTTCCGCAAAATAATTGGTAGTGCTGCGGATTTTTCCACAATGATACCAAGCGGAAACGCTTAAAAAACCCATAGTGGGCACACAGCCTAAAAAAAAATATTATAAATTATTATTATAATTAATATATTAATATTGTGCCAAATTAATTTCACGTGAACTATCACATGATCTATCACAGGTGATCATGTGACATGTGATACATCAGGTGTGCGTGTGTGTGTGTGTGTGTGTGTGGGGGGGGGGGCGCGCCTTCTAAACTGCCCGGGGCCCTTGCTACTCTTAATCCACCCCTGCACCCTCCACACTACTTATATGCACATGTAGCTCTTTCACGGACTGTTCCTCCATTACTGAGAAATCAGCTTTTAAATTGGTATGCAAATGAGGCTGAAGAGCTATGGTAGATCTGAAGCCTCTGAATGGTATAAGTATATACAGTACAGATAAATCCAGAGTCTTATCGGTGACATGTTCTTGCTGATCATAGTCATTCACTTTCCCTTCTCTCCTCTATTTAGCCCAGATCACCGTGATAACTTCTTCCATCCACGATGTGTCTCTGCAGAACTTAATGCACAGACGTCTTTGGATTATTATTTAACCGGCACTTTTCCCACTTTTTCCCACCTCTACACAAACTGCATAATGCTATAACCATCTCTAGTGCCCTGGAGAGTAATAATGCCCTCTCTGTTGCCCCACACAGTAATAGTACACCCCTCTTTGCCTTTATACAGTAATTGTGTCCAGCTCTCTGCCTCCATATACTAAAAGTCTCACGTCTGAGCTTCCACATGGTAAAAATGCCCCCATTGTGCTACTATATAGAAATAGTAATCTTTCTAGGCACATTAAGGAATAGTTCCCACTCTGTGCCTCTATATAGTAATAATGCACCCCTCTGTGCCTCCATATAGTAATAATGCCCCCTCTCCCCTCTGTGCCTCCATGTAGTAATAGTGCCTCCTCTGTGTCTCCATATGGTAATAATGCCCCCCTATGTGTCCCCATATAGTAATAGTGCCCCCTCCGTGCCTCCATATAGTAATAGTGCCTCCTCTGTGTCTCCATATAGTAATAGTGCCTCCTCTGTGTTTCCATATAGTAATAGTGCCCCCTCCGTGTCTCCATATAGAAATAATGCCCCCTCTGTGCCTCCATATAGTAATAGTGCCCCCTCTGTGTCTCCATATAGTAATAGTGCCCCCTCCGTGTCTCCATATAGAAATAATGCCCCCTCTGTGCCTCCATATAGTAATAATGCCCCCTCCGTGCCTCCATATAGTAATAGTGCCTCCTCTGTGTCTCCATATAGTAATGATACCCCCTCTGTGTCCCCATATAGTAATAGTGCCCCCTCCATGCTTCCATATAGAAATAGTGCCTCCTCTGTGTCTCCATATAGTAATAGTGCCTCCTCTGTGTTTCCATATAGTAATAGTGCCTCCTCTGTGTCTCCATATAGTAATAGTGCCCCCTCCGTGTCTCCATATAGAAATAATGCCCCCTCTGTGCCTCCATATAGTAATAGTGCCCAATCTGTGTCTCCATATAGTAACAGTGCCCCCTCCGTGTCTCCATATAGAAATAATGCCCCCTCTGTGCTTCCATATAGTAATAATGCCCCCTCCGTGTCTCCATATAGTAATAGTGCCTCCTCTGTGTCTCCATATAGTAATAATGCCCCCTCTGTGTCCTCGTATAGTAATATTGCCCCCTCCGTGCCTCCATATAGCAATAATGCCCCCTCTGTGTCTCCATATAGTAATAGTGCCTTCTCTGTGTCTCCATATAGTAATAGTGCCCCCTCCATGTCTCCATATAGAAATAATGCCCCCTCTATGCCTCCATAAAGTAATAGTGCCCCCCTCTGTGTCTCCATATAGTGATAGTGCCACTTCTATTCCTCCATATAGTAATAGTGCCCCCCTCTGTTTTTCCATATAGTGATAGTGCCCCCTCTGTGCTTCCATATAGTGATAGTGCCCCTTCTATTCCTCCATATAGTGATAGTGCCTCTTCTGTGCCTATATGCAGTATGTCCATATACCAGGCATAGTGCTCCTCTGTAATTCTATATATTACTAGTGCCTCCATACAATTGTAATCCCCCCTTTACATCCTCCCATCCAGTGCCCTGGCAATAAAATAAAAATAAATGAAAACTCCCTTCTCCCACAACGAGTGGTGCTGTCCTTGTGCCGCAGTCTGTAGCTGCAGGCGGTGCGATGGAGTGATGTCATTGCGCTGGAGAAGCCTATAATTCAGGCATGAGCTGCGAGGACTGGCAGATGGTGGTGCAGGGGGCTGTATATAATGTATGGACAGACAGGTGGGAGGTATACAGACATGTAATATGTGCACCGCTCATTTAGACATAGACAACAGAATCAATTACATTTTATAATATATATTTGGGATAAGAAATTTTTACCCCAAGGAGGCGGAGGCTCGTAAAGTGCCTGCCGCACCCAGAGCACTTAAAGGGAAGTTGTCATGTCAGATAACGCTATCAACCTGTTTGGTTTTGAACCTGCAGGTCGTATTACAGGTAAGAGTGCTATCTATGAAAAACACTGTTAGCTTTCCTATGCAGAAAATTCACGAGCTTTTATCAGAGCGCTGACTGCTGTTATGTTCTGCAGCTTAGAACTAAAGAATAGGAGGGAAAAGCTGTCCCTGCACTGAGACTCAGCTAAACTCTACGCTGGGGTGGGTGCTCTATTCCTTGTGAATAGCCCCACCGAAACTCCTGCACTGAACTCAAACAAAGACCTGAAGGAAGGGGAAAAGGGGTCCCTAACAGATCTAAGGACTAGGAGAAAAAACAGGAGACCGCCTAATAGAAAAGTTAGTTGCAGAAACGAAGATTAAAGGGAACAAAACTGGTGGAACAAGAAGTCCCAGCATATTAATTGTCCAAAGCACAGAGAACTTAGCAAGGAAACTTAGCCAGAGCACAAGCGTAACAACACTGATGTCTAGCGGGGAATGGGAGACAGGTGCTGAGTAATAAAGAGTGAAGAGATCACGTGACCAAGACACCCAGCACCAGAGGAAAAGACTAGAAGCCAGCAAACCACAACAAGATGGCCGATAGTAAAACAATATAGATTCTAACACCTGCCTTTTTTATATTTTATACAGTGGACCTCACTACGGTTTCGAGGGGATCGCACCCAATATTCCACGGTGCGGCTATTATTTGTTTTCACATATTTTTCTCTATCTATCCAGATCATCCTAATTTCTAGTTTTCATCTTTATGTATCTCATTTTCTATGTTATCTATCTATGTCAGATCAATGTATTTATTATGGTTAATAAAAGGCTGTAAAAGTAAGTATAAGTAATGAAAAACAAATGGAGGGTCAATTTCTAACTAAATCACATGACTGTGTATAAAAAAAAGCATGTTAGAGAGGCAGAGCCTCCCAGAAGCAAAGATGGTCAGAGGTCACCGATCTGTGAACAACTGCGTCTAATAATTGTAGAATAATTTCAGGAAATTTTTCCTCAATGTGAAATTACAAAGACTTTGAATATCTTCCATCTACAGGCCATAAAATCATCAAAAAATTCTGGAAAAATCCATGTGCACAAAGAATGGGGCTGATGGTCAATATTGAATGCTCATGATGTACGGACCCTGAGAAGGCTCTGCATGATATCAAGACATGATTCAGTCATCCAAGTCACTGCATGGGCTCAAAAAAATTTCCAGAAATCATTGTCTGTGATCACAGTTCACCATGCGTTCCACAAATGTAAATGACAGCTCTATCATGCAAAGAAAAAGCAGAATATCAGCACAATCCAGAAACGCTGTAGTCTTCTCTGCACTCATTTATAATGGACTCAGGCGAAATAGAAAACTGTTCTGTGGTCAGAAAAATCAAAATGTGAAATTCGTTATGGAAACCACAGACGCTGTGCCCTCAGAGTGAGAGGGACCATTCAGCTTGTTATGGAGGAGACGGACCATCCAGCTTGTTATCAAGGAGAGGGACCATCCAGCTTGTTACGGAGGAGAGTAAACATCCAGCTTGTTATGGAGTTAAAGGATCATCCAGCTTGTTATGGAGAAGAGGGACCATCCAGCTTGTTATCATGGACAGGGACTATCCAGCTTGTTATGGAGGAGAGGGACCATCCAGCTTGTTATGGAGGAGAGGGCATTTGCAGCTTGTTATGGAGGAGAGGGACCATCCAGCTTTTTATCAAGGGGAGGGACCTTTATCAAGGAGAGGGACCATCCAGCTTGTTACGGAGGAGAGTAAACATCCAGCTTGTTATGGAGTTAAAAGATCATCCAGCTTGTTATGGAGAAGAGGGACCATCCAGCTTGTTATCATGGAGAGGGACCATCCAGCTTGTTATGGAGGAGAGGGACCATCCAGCTTGTTATGGAGGAGAGGGCATTTGCAGCTTGTTATGGAGGAGAGGGACCATCCAGCTTTTTATCAAGGGGAGGGACCTTTATCAAGGAGAGGGACCATCCAGCTTGTTACGGAGGAGAGTAAACATCCAGCTTGTTATGGAGTTAAAGGATCATCCAGCTTGTTATGGAGAAGAGGGACCAGCCAGCTTGTTATCATGGAGAGGGACCATCCAGCTTGTTATGGAGGAGAGGGACCATCCAGCTTGTTATGGAGGAGAGGGCATTTGCAGCTTGCTATTGAGGAGAGGGACCATCCAGCTTTTTATCAACGGGAGGGACCTTTATCAAGGAGAGGGACCATCCAGCTTGTTATCGAGGAGAAAAAACATCCATCTTGTTATTGAAGAGAGGAACCATCCAGCTTGTTATGGAGGACATGAACCATCCAGCTTGCTGTGGACGAGAGAGACCATAAAGCTTGTTATGGAGGAGAGAGACCATAAAGATTGTTATGGAGTAGAGGAACCATCGAGCTTGATATGGAGGAGAGGAAACATCCAGCTTGATATGGAGGAGAGGAACCATCCAGCTTGATATGGAGGAGAGGAACCATACACCTTATCATGTAGGAGAGGGTCAATCCACCTTGTTATGGAGGAGAGGGACCATCCAGCTTGTTATTGGCACACAGTTCTTTATCTCTGATAGTATCTGGCTGCATTAATGCCTATTATAGGGACAGCACTCACATGAAATGCACCATCAATGCTGAGCCTTACGTGTAGAGATGTTATAACAACATCTGCTCTATCCAGACAACGTCTATTTCAGGGAAGACCTTGTATATGTTGACAGGACAATGGTAAACCACATCCTGCATCCATCACACACCACGGCTCTGCAGAAAAAGAGTCCTGGTGATGAACCGGCCACCTGCAGTCCAGACCTTTCACCAATAGAAAATATTGTGAGCATCATGAAACAAAAAATCCGACAAAGGAGGAGCAGTGAGAATCCGACATCAGACAAGAATGGGTCAACGTCCTTCCCTCAGAACTCCAGCGATTATGTCCTCCCTTCCCCCAATGGGGGAAATCCCAAAGCAATTAGGACAACAGTAGAGAAAAACAGGAGCTAAATACCCCATAATTAATAGCAACAACAAATATAATGCGCATAAAATATGTATTAACTTTATTAAACACTTAAAAAAAATAATAGAGTATCATGAAAAGTATACATGGTTGCTGGTGAAAAACACAAAAAAGTGTAACCACACTGGCAAAGTTCAGATGTCAATACAACAGAAGCAACTGAATAAATATATAACACATGAAACCACATGAGTGTATCAGTCATGTATGGTGACAATCACTGATACAAAAAAAATCCCATCTCAAATGAGTGGTAATAAGATGTTAGGCATAATAGATCCCAGGTGGGAAAAAGGCTCTGTCACAAGGCAAATGCCAGACAGTCCTCATGCTATGATAGCAGTAGTGTGTATAATGCCATACGAATAGCGTCACATGTAGGAGTATGTGCTGTCATGTGTCAAAAGGACACACATTCAGCTGAAATGTATTGCAGCGCACAGACCCTTCGGGTCCATGCACGGCGATACATGCTGCCAGCCAATCAGAGGCCAGACGCTGACGTCATGCGCTCCCGTCACTTGTACTCTGAAGTCAGCTGCCGGCTTCAGAAGAGGATGCTGCTCGGAGGGGGAGCGCAGGGCAGGGGAGTATTTATTTTTTTCTTTCTAAACCAGTGAGTACATGGTGACCATACTTCTACACAGGTGACTATGGGGAGTGCATTATACTATATGGAGGATATGGGCTTTGTATTATACTAAGATGGAGGACTATGGGCTGTGCATTATATTATATGAAGGATATGGGCTGTGATTTATACGAATACGGAGGACTATGGGGGTGCATCATATTATATGGAGGTGCAGTATACTATATGGAGGACAATGGGGAGTGCATTATACAATATGGAGGACTATGGGAGCGCATTATACTATATGGAGGACTATAGAGAGTGCATTATACTATATGGAGGACTATGGAGAGTGCACTATACTATATGGAGGACTATGGGGAGTGCATTATATAATATGGAGGACTATGGGGAGTGCATTATACTATACGGAGGACTAAGGGGAGTGTATTATACTATATGGAGGACTATGGAGTCCATTATTCTATATGAAGGACTATGGGGAAGAGCATTATACTATATGGAGGACTATGGGGTGCATTATACTACATGGAGGACTATAGAGAGTCCATTATACTATATGGAGGACTATGGAGAGTACATTATACTATATGGAGGACTATGAGGAGTGCATTATACTATATGGAGGACTATGGGCTGTGCATTATACTATATGGAGGACTATGGGGAGTGCATTATTCTATATGGAGGACTATGGGGAAGTGCATTATACTATAAGGAGGACTGTGGGCTGTTCATTATACTATATGGAGGACTATGGGCTGTGCATTATACTATATGGAGGACTATGGGGAGTGCATTTTTCTACATGGAGGTCTATGGGGAAGTGCATTATACTATATGGAGGTCTATGGGGAGTACATTATTCTATATGGAGGACTATGGGGAAGTGCTTTATACTATATGGAGGACTATGGGGATTGCATTATACTATATGGAGGACTATGGGGAGTGTATTATACTATATGGAGGACTATGGGGTGCATTATTCTATATGGAGGACTATGGGGAAGTGCTCTATACTATATGCAGGACTATGGGCTGTGCATTATACTGTATGGAGGACTATGGAGAGTGCATTATACTATATGGAGGACTATGGGTAGTGCATTATTCTATATGGAGGACCATGGGGAAGTGCATTATACTATATGGAGGACTATAGGGAGTGCATTATACTATATAGAGGACTATGGGGTGCATTATTCTATCTGGAGGACTATGGGGAAGTGCATTATACCATATGGAGGACTATGGGGTGCATTATTCTATCAGGAGGACTATGGGGAAGTGCATTATACCATATGGAGGACTATGGGATGCATTATACTATACGGAGGACTATGGGATGCATTATACCATATGCAGGACTATGGATGCATTAAACTATATGGAGGACTATGGGGGTGCATTATACCATACGGAGGACTAGAGGGAGAGCATCATACTATATGGAGGACTATGGGGAGTGCATTATTCTATATGAAGGACTATAGGGAGTGCAATATAATATATGGAGGACTATGGAGAGTGCATTATACTACATGGAGGACTATGGTGAGTGCATTATACTATATGGAGGACTATGGGGTGCATTATTCTATATGGAGAACTATGGGGAAGTGCATTATACTATATGAAGGACTATGGGCTGTGTAGTATACTATATGGAGGACTATGGAGACTGTATTATACTATATGGAGGACTATGGGGAGTGCATTATTCTATATGGAGGACTGTGGGAAGTGTATTATGCTATGTGGAGGACTATGGAGAGTGCACTATACTATATGGAGGACTATGGGGAGTGCATTATACTATATGGAGAACTATGGGCAGTGCATTATACCATATGGAGGACTATGGGATGCATTATACTATATGAAGGAGTATGGGGGTGCATTATACAATATAGAGGACTGTGGGGAGTGCATTATACTATATGGAGGACTATGGAGAGTGCATTATACTATATGGAGGACTTTGGAGAATGCATTATACTATATAGAGGATTATGGAGAGTGCATAATACTATATGGAGGACTATGGGGAGGGCATTATACTATAAGGAGGACTATGGGGTGCATTATTCTATATGGAGAACTATGGGTTGTGCATTATACTATATGGAGGACTATGAGTTGTGCATTATACTATATGGAGGACTATGGAGAGTGCATTGTACTATATTTGGGACTATGGGGAGTGCATTATTCTATATGGAGGACTATGGGGTGCGTTATACTATGTAGTGGACTATGGAGAGTGCATTATACTATATGGAGGACTATGGGGAGTGCATCATACTATATGGAGTACTATGGGGAGTGCATTATACCATATGAAGGACTATGAGATGTATTATACTATATGGAGGACTATGGGGTGCATTATTCTATATGGAGGACTATGGGGAAGTGCATTATACTATATGTAGGACTATGGGCTGTGCATTATACTATATGGAGGATTATGGAGAGTGTATTATACTATATGGAGGACTATGGGGAAGTGCATTATACTATATGGAGGACTATGGGGAGCGCATTATACTATATAGAGGACTATGGGGAGTGTATTATACTATATGGAGGACTATGGGCTGTGCATTTAACTTTATGGAGGACTATGGAGAGTGCATTATATTATATGGAAGACTATGGGGAGTTCATTATTCTTTATGGAGGACTATGGCGAAGTGCATTATACTATATGTAGGACTATGGAGAGTGCATTATACTATATGGAGGACTATGGGGAGTGCATTATACTATATGGAGGACTATGGGAAGTTCATTATACCATAAGGAGGACTATGGGATGCATTAAACCATATGGAGAACTATGGGATGCATTATACTATATGGAGGACTATGGGGGTCCATTATACAATATGGATGGCTATGGGGAGTGCATTATACTACATGGAGGACTATGGGAAGTGCATTATTCTATATGGAGGACTATGGGGAGTGCAATATACTATATGGAGGACTATGGGGTGCATTATACTAAATGAAGGACTATGGGCTGTGTATTATACTATATGGAGGACTATGGGAAGTGTATTATACTATATGGAGGACTACGGAGAGTGCACTATACTATATGAAGGACTATGGGGAGTGCATTATACTATATGAAGAACTATGGGGAGTGCATTATACCATAAGGAGGACTATGGGATGAATTATACCATATGAAGGACTATGGGGCTGCATTATACAATATAGAGGACTATGGGATGCATTATACTAAATGAGGACTATGGGGGTGCATTTTACAATATGGAGGACTGTGGGGAGTGCATTATACTATATGGAGGACTATGGGGAGTGCATTATTCTATATGGAGGACTATAGGGAGTGCATTATACTATATGGATGACTATGGGGAGTGATTTATACTATATGGAGGACTATGGGGAGTGCATTATACTATATGGAGGACTATGGGGAGTATATTATACTATATGGAGGACTATGGGGTGCATTATTCTATATGGAGGACTATGGGTTGTGCATTATACTATATGGAGGACTATGGAGAGTGCATTATACTATATTTTGGACTATGGGGAGTGCATTATTCTATATGAATGACTATGGGAAAGTGCATTATACTATATGGAGGACTATGGAGAGTGCATTATACGATATGGAGGACAATGGAGAGTGCATTATACTATATGGAGGACTATAGGGGTGCATTATACAATATGGAGGACTATGAAGAGTGCATTATACTATGTGGAGGACTATGGGGAGTGCATTATTCTATATGGAGGACTATGGAGAGTGCATTATACTACATGAAGGACTTTGGGGAGTGCATTATACCATATTGAGGACTATTGGATGCATTATACTACAAGGAGGACTATGGGGGTGCATTATTCAAAATGTTGGACTATGGGGAGTGCATTATACTATATGGAGGACTATGGGGAGTGCATTATTCTATATGGAGAACTATCGGGAGTGCATTATACTGTATGGAGTATAATGTGGAGTGCAGTATACTGTATGGAGGATTATGGGGAGTGCATTATACTGTATGGTGGACTATGAGGCACATTATACTATACGGAAGACTATGGGGAGTGAATTGTACTCTAAGATGGACTATGGGGCACATTATGCTATATGGAGGACTATGGGGAGTGCATTATACTATAAGGAGGACTATGGGATGCATTATATTATATGGAGGACCATTGGGAGTGTATTATACTATATGAAGGACTATGCGGACTGCAGTATACTATATGGAAGACTATGGGGAGTGTATTTTACTATACAGAGGACTATGGTATGCATTATACCATATGGAGGACTATGGGATGCATTCTACTATATGGATGACTAAGGAATGCATTATATTATATGGAGGACTATGGGGAGTGCATTATGCTACATGGAGGACTATGGGATGCATTATACTATATGGAAAACTATGGGGATTGCATTATGCTATATGGAGGACTATGGGATGCATTATACTATATGGAAGACTATGGAATGGATAATATTATATGGAGGACTATGGGGAGTTCATTATACTGTATGGAGGACTATTGAGAGTGCATTATACTATATGAAGGACTGTGGGATGCATTATACAACAGGAGGACTATGGGATGCATTAAACTATATGGAGGACTATGGGGAGTGCATTATACTATATGGAGGAGTATGGGGAGAACATATACTATATGGAGGACTATGGTATTCATTATACTATATGGAGGACTATAGGGAGTGCATTATACTATATGGAGGACTATGGGATGCATTATGTTTTATGGAGGACTATGGGGAGTGCATTATTCTATATGGAGGAGTATGGGGAGAGCATATACTATATGGAGGACTATGGGATTTATTATACTATATGGAGGACTATAGGGAGTGCCTTATACTATATGGAGGACTATGGGATGCATTATGTTTTATGGAGGACTATGGGGAGTGCATTATACTATATGGAGGAGTATGGAGAGAGCATATACTATATGGAGGACTATGGGATTCATTATACTATATGTAGGACTATAGGGAGTGCATTATACTATATGGAGGACTATGGGATGCATTATGTTTTATGGAGGACTATGGGGAGTGCATTATTCTATATGGAGGAATATGGGGGTGCATAATACTATATGGAGGAATATGGGGAGTTTATTATACCATATTGTGGACTATGGGGAGTGCATTATACTATATAGTGGACTATGGGGAGTGCATTATACTATATGGAGGACTATGGGGAGTGAATTATACTATATGGAGGACTATGGGGGTCCATCATACTATATGGAGGACTATGGCGAGAGCATTATACTATATGGAGGACTATGGAGAGTGCATTATACTATATGGAGGACTACGGGGAGTACATTATACTATATGGAGGACTATGGGGAGTGCATTGTACTGTATGGAGGAGTATTGGGAGTGCATTATATTATATGAACGGCTATTGGGCACATTATACTATATGGAGTGCTGTGGTGAGTGCATCATACTGTATGGAGGACTATGGGGAGTGCATTATACCATATGGAGCACTATGGGGAGTGCATTGTACTATATAGAGGACTATGGGGAGTGTATTACACTATATGGAGGACTATGGGGTGCATTGTACTATATAGAGGACTATGGGATGCATTATACTATATGGAGGACTATGGGGAGTGCATTATACTGTATGGAGGACTATGAGGAGTGCATTATGCTATATGAAGGACTATGGGATGCGTTATACTATATGAAGGACTATGGGATGCATTATACTATATGGACGACTATGGGGAGTGCATTATACTATATGGAGGACTATGGGATGCATTAAACTATATAGAGGATTATGGGGAGTACATTATACTATATGGAGGACTATGGGATGCATTATGTTATATGGAGGACTATGGGGAGTGCATTATACTATATGGAGGACTATGGGATGCATTATATTATATGGAGGATCATGGGAAGTTCATTATATTATATGGAGGACTATGGGGAGTGCATTATACTATATGGAGGACTATGGGATGCATTATATTATATTGAGGACTATGGGGAGTGCGTTATACTTTATGTAGGACTATGGGATGCATTATATTATATGGAGGACCATGGTAAGTTCATTATACTGTATGAAGGACTATGGGGAGTGCATTATACTATATGTAGGACTACGGGATGCATTATTTATATGAAGGACTATGAGGAGTGCATTTTACTATATGGAGGACTATATGGTACATTATACTATATGAAGGACTATGGGGAGTGCATTATGCTATATAGAGGACTATGGGGAGTGAATTATACTGTATGGAGGACAATGTGGTGCATTATACTATATGGAGGACTATGAGGAGTGCATTATACTGTTTGGAGGACTATGTCATGTATTATACTATATGAAGGTCTATGTGGTGCATTATACTATATGGAGGACTATGGGGAGTGTATTATACTATATGGAGGACTATGGGGAGTGCAGTATGCTATATGGAAGACTATGGGGAGTGCATTATACTATATGGAGGACTATGGGGAGTGCATTATACTATATAGAGGACTGTGGGGAGTCTATTAAACTATACGGAGGACTATGGGATGCATTATACCATATGAAGGAATATGTGATGCATTCTATTATATGGAGGATTATGGGGAGTGCATTATACTGTATGGAGGAATATGTGGTGCATTATACTATATGGAGTACTATGGGGAGTGCATTATACTATATGGAGGACTATGGGGAGTGCATTATACCATATGGAGGACTATGGGATGCATTATGTTATATGGAGCACTATGAGGAGTGCATTTTACTATATGGAGGACTATGGGGGTGCATTACACTATATGGAGGACTATGGGGAGAGCATTATACTATATGGAGGACTATGGAGAGTGCATTATACTATATGGAGGACTATGGGGAATGCATTATACTATATGGAGGACTATGGGGAATGCATTATTCTGTATGGAGGACTATGGGGAGTACATTATATTATATGGAGGGCTATGGGGCACATTATACTATATGGAGGACAAGGGGGAGTGCATTATACTGTATGGAGGACTATGGGGAGTGCATTATACTATATAGAGGACTATATGATGCATTATATTATATGAAGGACTATGGGGAGTGCATTATACAATATAAAACACTATGGGGAGTACATTATACTATATGGAGGACTATGGGGAGTGTATTATACTATATGGAGGACTATGGGATGCATTGTACTATATAGAGGACTATGGGATGCATTATACTATATGGAGGATTATTGGGAGTGCATTATACTGTATGGAGGACTATGAGGAGTGCATTATACTATATGAAGGACTATGGGATGCATTGTACTATATGGAGGACTATGGGGATTGAATTATACTGTATGGAGGACTATGAGGAGTGCATTATACTATAAGGAGGACTATATGAAGTGCACTATACTATATGGAGGACTACGGTATGTATTATACTGTATAGAGGACTATGGGGATTACATTATACTATATGGAGGACTATGGGATGCATTATGCTATATGGAGGACTATGGGGAGTGCATTATTCTATATGGAGGACTATGGGATGCATTATATTATATGGAGGACCATGGGGAGTTCATTATAATATATGGAGGACCATGGGGAGTGCATTATACTGTATGGAGGACTATGGGAAGCATAATATTATATGGAGGACTATGGGGAGTGCATTATACTATATGGAGGACTATGGGATGCATTATATTATATGGAGGACCATGGGGAGTTCATTATACTTTATGGAGGACTATGGGGAGTGCATTAAACTATATGTAGCAGTATGGGGAGTGTATTATACTATTTGGAGGACTATGGGATGCATTATTTTATATGAAGGACTATGAGGAGTGCAATATGCTATATGGATGAGTATGTGGTCCATTATACTATAATGAGGACTATGGGGAGTGCATTATGCTATATGGATGACTCTGGGGAGTGGATTATACTGTATGGAGGACTATGTGGTGCATTATACTATATGGAGGACTATGTGGTGCATTGTACTATATGAAGGACTATGGTGAGTTCATTATAGTATATGGAGGACTATGGGGAGTGCATTATACTATATGGAGGACTATGGGGAGTTCATTATACTGTATGGAGGACTATGTGGTGTATTATACTATATGGAGGACTATGTAGTGCATTATACTATATGGAGGACTATGGGGAGTGTATTATACTATATGAAAGACTATGGGGAATGCAGTATTGTATATGGAAGACTAAGTGGAGTGCATTATACTATATTGAGGACTATGGGGAGTGTATTATACTATATAGAGGACTGTGGGGAGTCAATTATACTATACGGAGGACTATGGGATGCATTATACTATGTGGAGGAATATGGGATGCATACTATTATATTAAGGACTATGGGGAGTGCATTATACTATATGGATAACTATGGGGAGTGCATTATACTGTATGGAGGACTATGTGGTGCATTATACTATAAGGAGTACTATGGGGAGTGCAATATACTATATGGAGGACTATGGGGAGTGCATTATACTGTATGGAGGACTATGTGGTGCATTATACTATAAGGAGGACTATGGGGAGTGCATTATACTATATGAAGGACTATAGGGAGTGCATTATACTATATGGAGGACTATGGGGAGTGGATTATACTGTATGGAGGACTTTGTGGTGCATTATACTATATGGAGGACTATGTGGTGCATTATACTATATGGAGGACTATGGGGAGTGTATTATACTATATGGAGGACTATGGGGAGCGCAGTATGCTATATGGAAGACTATGGGGAGAATATTATACTATATAGAGGACTGTGGGGAATCCATTATACTATATGGAGGACTACGGCATGCATTATATTATATGGAGGACTATGTTTAATGCATTATGCTATATGGAGGACTATGGGATGCATTATACTATATGGAGAACTATGGGGAGCATATTATACTATATGGAGGACTATGGGATGCATTATACTATATGGAGGAATGTGGGACGCATTCTATTTTATGGAGGACTATGGGAAGTGCATTATACTGTATGGAGTACTATGTGGTGCATTATCCTATATGGAAGACTATGGGGACATTATTATACTATATAGAGGACTGTGGGGAATCCATTATACTATATGGAGGACTACGGCATGCATTATATTATATGGAGGACTATGGGGAATGCATTATGCTATATGGAGGACTATGGGATGCATTATACTATATGGAGGACTATGGGGAGTGTATTATACTATATGGAGGATTATGGGATGCATTATACTATATAGAGGACTGTGGGGAGTCCATTATACTATATGGAGGACTATGGGATGCATTATATTATATGGAGGACTATGGGGGGGTGCATTATGCTATATGGAGAACTATGGGATGCATTATACTATATGGAGGACTATGGGGAGTTTATTATACTATATGGAGGAGTATGGGATGCATTATACCATATGGAGGACTATGGGGAGTGCATTATACTTTATGGAGGACTATGGGGAGTCCATTATACTATATGGAGGACTATGGGATGCATTATTATATGGAGGACTATGGGGAGTGCATTGTAATACACTGCTCAAAAAAATAAAGCAAACACTCAAATAACCCATCCTAGATCTGAAAGAATGAAATATTCTCATTGAATATTTTGTTCTGTACAAAGTTGAATGTGCTGACAACAAAATCACACAAAAATCATCAATGGAAATCAAATTTATTAAGCAATGGAGGCCTGGATTTGGAGTCACCCCCAAAATTAAAGTGGAAAAACACACTACAGGCTGATCCAACTTTGATGTAATGTCCTTAAAACAAGACAAAATGAGGCTCAGTATTGTGTGTGGCCTCCACGTGCCTGCATGACCTCCCTACAATGCCTGGGCATGCTCCTGATGAGGTTGCGGATGGTCTCCTGTGGGATCTCCTCCCAGACCTGGACTAAAGCATCCGCCAACTCCTGGACAGTCTGTGGTGCAACATGACGTTGGTGGATGGAGCGAGACATGATGTCCCAGATGTGCTCAATCAGATTCAGGTCTGGGGAATGGGCGGGACAGTCCATAACCTCAATGCCTTCATCTTGCAGGAACTGCTGACACACTCCAGCCACATGAGGTCTGGCATTGTCCTGCATTAGGAGGAACCCAGGGCCAACCACACCAGCATATGGTCTCACAAGGGGTCTGAGGATCTCATCTTGGTACCTAATGGCAGTCAGGCTACCTCTGGCGAGCACATGGAGGGCTGTGCGGCCCTCCAAAGAAATGCCACCCCACACCATTACTGACCCACTGCCAAACCGGTCATGCTGAAGGATGTTGCAGGCAGCAGATCGCTCTCCACGGCGTCTCCAGACTCTGTCACGTCTGTCACACGTGCTCAGTGTGAACCTGCTTTCATCTGTGAAGAGCACAGGGCGCCAGTGGCGACTTTGCCAATCCTGGTGTTCTAAGGCAAATGCCAAGCGTCCTGCACGGTGTTGGGCTGTGAGCACAACCCTCATCTGTGGACATCCGGCCCTCATTCCAACCTCATGGAGTCGGTTTCTAACCGTTTGTGCAGACACATGCAGATTTGTGGCCTGTTGGAGGTCATTTTGCAGGGCTCTGGCAGTGCTCCTCCTGTTCCTCCTAGCACAAAGGCGGAGGTAGCGGTCCTGCTGCTGGGTTGTTGCCCTCCTACGGCCCCCTCCATGTCTCCTGGTGTACTGGCCTGTCTCCTGGTAGCGCCTCCAGCCTCTGGACACTACGCTGACAGACACAGCAAGCCTTCTTGCCACAGCTCGCATTGATGTGCCATCCTGGATGAGCTGCACTACCTGAGCAACTTCTGTGGGTTGTAGAGTCCGTCTCTTGCTACCACGAATGTGAAAGCACAACCAACATTCAAAAGTGACCAAAACATCAGCCAGAAAGCATTGGTACTGAGCTGTGGTCTGTGGTCCCCACCTGCAGAACCACTCCTTTATTGAGGGTGTCTTGATAATTGCCAATAATTTCCATCTATTGTCTATTCCATTTGCACAACAAAATATGAAATTAATTGTCAATCAGTGTTGCTTCCTAAGTGGACAGTTTGATTTCACAGAAGTTTGATTTACGTGGAGTTATATTCTGTTGTTTAAGTGTTCCCTTTATTTTTTGAGCAGTGTATATGGAGGACTATGGGGAGTGCATTATACTATATGGAGGACTATGGGATGCATTATATTATATGGAGGACTATGTGGAGTGCATTATACTATATGGAGGACTATGGGGAGTGTATTATACTATATAGAGGATTGTGGGGAGTCCATTATACTATATGGAGGACTATGGGATGCATTATATTATATGGAGGACTATGGTTTGCATTATAGTATAGAGAGGACTATGGGGAGTGTATTATACTATGTGGAGGACTATGGAACGCATTATACTATATGGAGGACTATGGGGAAAGCTTTATACTATATGGAGGACTGTGTGGTGCATTATACTATATGGAGGACTATGGGGAGTGCATTATACTGTATGGAGGACTATGTTGTGCATTATATTAAATGGAGGACTATGGGGAGTGCATTATACTATATGGAGGACTATGGTGTTGTGGTGTTGCTATCAGAGTGTCAAGAGTGGGAGAAGAGGGTTGCATTGACAATCCAACACAATGGGCAGCAATTTGAACACATTTTATAAGTGGTCATAAAGTTACATTAAAACCAAGCACACCATTGTTTTTCTTATCAAATTCTCAATAAGTTTGATGTGTCACATGACCCTCTTTCCTTTGAAAAAAATAAAGTTGGATCCAAAATGGCCGACTTCAAAATAGCCGCCATGGTCACCACCCATCTGGAAAAGTTTTCCCCTCACATATACTAATGTGCCACAAACAGGAAGTTGATATTACCAACCATTCCCATTTAATTTAGGTGTATCCATGTAAATGGCCCACCCTGTATATAATCAGAATGGGGGGGTCCAAATCTTGCTCCGGGACCCATCAGCCTCGTTACGCCACTGGTTATATATTATACTAGCTATTGAACCCCTTCTACGCCCGGGTGGTGAGCATTTTTATTGGTATATTTCTGGCGCCATTTTTTTTTAAGACACTGTCTGCAAATTCGCATATACATTGTCTTCAATAAAATAGCGCCGGATAAGCGCCATTTTACTGAAGTAATGTACTACAATGTCAACACAGCAGTGCACACGTGCCAGCCAAAGGGATAATGGTGATGGGTGGTGCATGCGCACTGCTATGTTGACGTTGTAGTACATTACTTCAATAAAATGGCGCTGGAGTCAGCGTTTGCGCTTATCCGGCGCTATTTTATTGAAGACACTGTATATGCGAATTTGCAGACAGTGTCTTAAAAAAATGGTGCCGGATAGCATGGTATAGGCATACACTGAGTCCGGGTCATTCTATTGAAGTATTGTACTACAAAATTAAAGGGAACCTGTCACCAGAAGTAACACCGTTAACCTGCACATATGTGATTAATCTGCAGGTTAATAGCGTTATTATGTTGCCCGACGCCTGCACGTAGTCGAATGCAGCAGGGAGAAAATAAACCTTCCTGGTATATGATCCCCCAATCCTGGTCCACTTCTTGGTATATGCTCCACCCCATCCTTGTATATGTTCCCCCAATCCTTGTATATGCTCCCCCCATACTGGTATAAGCTCCCCCCATACTGGTATATGCTCCCTCCATCCTGGTATATGCTCCCTCCATCCTGGTATATGCTCCCCCATCCTGGTATATGCTCTCCCCATCCTGGTATATGCTCCCCCATCCTAGTATATACCCCCCATCCTGGTATATGCTCCCCCCATCCTGGTATATGCTCCCCCCATCCTGTTATATGCTCCCTCCATCCTGGTATATGTTCCCCCATCCTGGTATAACTTCCCCATCCTGGTATATGCTCCCCCCATCCTGGTATATGCTCCCTCCATCCTGGTATATGCTCCCTCCATCCTCGTATATGCTTCCCCTATCCTGGTATATGCTCCCCCAATCCTGGTATATGCTCCCCCAGTCCTCGCATATGCTCCCTCCATCCTGTTATATGCCCCCCATCCTGGTATGTGCTACACCCATCCTGGTATATGCTGCCTCAATCCTCGTATATATGCCCCCCCACCCTGATATATGTCCCCCCATCCTGGTATATGCTTCCCTACCCTGGTATATGCTCCCCCAATTCTTGTATATGCTCCCTCCATCCTGGTATATGCTCCCCCATCCTGGTATATGCTTCCCTATCCTGGTATATGCCCCCCCATCCTGTTATATGCTCCCTCCATCCTGGTATATGCCCCCATCCTGGTATATGCTCCCCCGATCCTGGTATATGCTCCCCCCATCCTGGTATATCCCCCCATCCTGGTATATGCTCCTCCCCATCCTGGTATATGCTCCCCCCATCCTGGTATATGCTCCCGCTATCCTGGCATGTGCTCCCCCCATCCTGGTATATGCTCCCCCATCCTGGTATTTGCTCCCCCCCATCCTGGTATATGCCCCACATCCTGGTATATCCCCACATTCTGGTATATGCTCCCCGTTATATGCTCCCCCATCCTGGTATATGCTCCCCCATCCTGGTATATGCTCCCCCCATCCTGGTATATGCCCCCCATCCTGGTATATGCTCCCCCTCATCCTGGTATATGCTCCCCCCATCCTGGTATATGCTCCCCCCATCCTGGTATATGCCCCCTCCATCCTGGTATATGTCCCCCATCCTGGTATGTGCTCCCCCCATCCTGGTATATACCCCCCATCCTGGTATATGCTCCCCCCATCCTGGTATATGCTCCCCCTATCCTGTTATATGCTCCCACCATCCTGGTATATGCTCCCCCATCCTGGTATATACTTCCCCATCCTGGTATATGCTCCCCCCATACTGGTATATGCTCCCCCCATCCTGGTATATGCTCCCTCCATCCTGGTATATGCTCCCTCCATCCTCGTATATGGTTCCCCTATCCTGGTATATGCTCCCTCCATTCTGGTATATGCCCCCCCATTCTGGTATACACTCCATCCATCCTGGTATATGCTGCCTTAATCCTCGTATATGCCTCCCCACCCTGGTATATGCTCCCCATCCTGGTATATGCTTCCCTACCCTGGTATATGCTCCCCCAATTCTTGTATATGCTCCCTCCATCCTGGTATATGCCCCCCATCTTGTTATATGCTCCCTCCATCCTGGTATAATCTCCCCCCATCCTGGTATATGCTCCCCCATCCTGGTATATGCTCCCCCCATCCTGGTATATGCTCCCCCTATCCTGGTATATCCCCCATCCTGGTATATGCTCCTCCCCATCCTGATATATGCTCCCCCCATACTGGTATATGTTCCCCCATCCTGGTATATGCTCCCCCCCATCCTGGTATATGCTCCCTCCATCCTCGTATATGGTTCCCCTATCCTGGTATATGCTCCCTCCATTCTGGTATATGCCCCCCCATTCTGGTATACACTCCACCCATCCTGGTATATGCTGCCTCAATCCTCGTATATGCCTCCCCACCCTGGTATATGCCCCCCATCCTGGTATATGCTTCCCTACCCTGGTATATGCTCCCCCAATTCTTGTATATGCTCCCTCCATCCTGGTATATGCCCCCCATCTTGTTATATGCTCCCTCCATCCTGGTATATTCTCCCCCCATCCTGGTATATGCTCCCCCATCCTGGTATATGCTCCCCCCATCCTGGTATATGCTCCCCCTATCCTGGTATATCCCCTCATCCTGGTATATGCTCCTCCCCATCCTGGTATATGCTCCCCCCATACTGGTATATGTTCCCCCATCCTGGTATATGCTCCCCCCCCATCCTGGTATATGATCCCCCAATCCTGGTCCCCTTCTTGGTATATGCTCCCCCCCATCCTTGTATATGTTCCCCCAATCCTCGTATATGCTCCCCCCATACTGGTATAAGCTCCCCCCATACTGGTATATGCTCCCTCCATCCTGGTATATGCTCCCTCCATCCTGGTATATGCTCCCCCATCTTGGTATATGCTCTCCCCATCCTGGTATATGCTCCCCCATCCTGGTATATACCCCCCCATCCTGGTATATGCTCCCCCCATCCTGGTATATGCTCCACCCATCCTGTTATATGCTCCCTCCATCCTGGTATATGCTCCCCCATCCTGGTATATACTTCCCCATTCTGGTATATGCTCCCCCCATCCTGGTATATACCCCCCCATCCTGGTATATGCTCCCCCCATCCTGGTATATGCTCCCCCCATCCTGTTATATGCTCCCTCCATCCTGGTATATGCTCCCCCATCCTGGTATATACTTCCCCATTCTGGTATATGCTCCCCCCATCCTGGTATATGCTCCCTCCATCCTGGTATATGCTCCCTCCATCCTCATATATGCTTCCCCTATCCTGGTATATGCTCCCCCAATCCTGGTATATGCTCCCCCCATCCTGGTATATGCTCCCCCCATCCTGGTATATGCCCCCTCCATCCTGGTATATGTCCCCCATCCTGGTATGTGCTCCCCCCATCCTGGTATATACCCCCCATCCTGGTATATGCTCCCCCCATCCTGGTATATGCTCCCCCTATCCTGTTATATGCTCCCACCATCCTGGTATATGCTCCCCCATCCTGGTATATACTTCCCCATCCTGGTATATGCTCCCCCCATACTGGTATATGCTCCCCCCATCCTGGTATGTGCTCCCTCCATCCTGGTATATGCTCCCTCCATCCTCGTATATGGTTCCCCTATCCTGGTATATGCTCCCTCCATTCTGGTATATGCCCCCCCATTCTGGTATACACTCCATCCATCCTGGTATAAGCTGCCTTAATCCTCGTATATGCCTCCCCACCCTGGTATATGTCTCCCATTCTGGTATATGCTTCCCTACCCTGGTATATGCTCCCCCAATTCTTGTATATGCTCCCTCCATCCTGGTATATGCCCCCCATCTTGTTATATGCTCCCTCCATCCTGGTATATTCTCCCCCCATCCTGGTATATGCTCCCCCATCCTGGTATATGCTCCCCCCATCCTGGTATATGCTCCCCCTATCCTGGTATATCCCCCCATCCTGGTATATGCTCCTCCCCATCCTGGTATATGCTCCCCCCATACTGGTATATGTTCCCCCATCCTGGTATATGCTCCCCCCCATCCTGGTATATGCTCCCTCCATCCTCGTATATGGTTCCCCTATCCTGGTATATGCTCCCTCCATTCTGGTATATGCCCCCCCATTCTGGTATACACTCCACCCATCCTGGTATATGCTGCCTCAATCCTCGTATATGCCTCCCCACCCTGGTATATGCCCCCCATCCTGGTATATGCTTCCCTACCCTGGTATATGCTCCCCCAATTCTTGTATATGCTCCCTCCATCCTGGTATATGCCCCCCATCTTGTTATATGCTCCCTCCATCCTGGTATATTCTCCCCCCATCCTGGTATATGCTCCCCCATCCTGGTATATGCTCCCCCCATCCTGGTATATGCTCCCCCTATCCTGGTATATCCCCTCATCCTGGTATATGCTCCTCCCCATCCTGGTATATGCTCCCCCCATACTGGTATATGTTCCCCCATCCTGGTATATGCTCCCCCCCATTCTGGTATATGATCCCCCAATCCTGGTCCCCTTCTTGGTATATGCACCCCCCCATCCTTGTATATGTTCCCCCAATCCTCGTATATGCTCCCCCCATACTGGTATAAGCTCCCCCCATACTGGTATATGCTCCCTCCATCCTGGTATATGCTCCCTCCATCCTGGTATATGCTCCCCCATCTTGGTATATGCTCTCCCCATCCTGGTATATGCTCCCCCATCCTGGTATATACCCCCCCATCCTGGTATATGCTCCCCACATCCTGGTATATGCTCCCCCCATCCTGTTATATGCTCCCTCCATCCTGGTATATGCTCCCCCATCCTGGTATATACTTCCCCATTCTGGTATATGCTCCCCCCATCCTAGTATATACCCCCCCATCCTGGTATATGCTCCCCCCATCCTGGTATATGCTCCCCCCATCCTGTTATATGCTCCCTCCATCCTGGTATATGCTCCCCCATCCTGGTATATACTTCCCCATTCTGGTATATGCTCCCCCATCCTGGTATATACCCCACCATCCTGGTATATGCTCCCCCAATCCTGGTATATGCTCCCCCCATCCTGTTATATGCTCCCTCCATCCTGGTATATGCTCCCCCATCCTGGTATATACTTCCCCTATCCTGGTATATGCTCCCCAATCCTGGTATATGCTCCCACAATCCTCGTATATGCTCCCTCCATCCTGTTATATGCCCCCCCATCCTGGTATATGCTCCACCCATCCTGGTATATGCTGCCTCAATCCTCGTATATGCCCCCCCACCGTGGTATATGTCCCCCCATCCTGGTATATGCTTCCCTACCCTGGTATATGCTCACCCAATTCTTGTATATGCTCCCTCCATCCTGGTATATGCCCCCCCATCCTGGTATATGCTTCCCTATCCTGGTTTATGCCCCCCCATCCTGTTATATGCTCCCTCCATCCTGGTATGTGTCCCCATCCTGGTATATACTCCCCCATCCTGGTATATGCTCCCCCCATCCTGGTATATGCTCCTCCCCATCCTGGTATATGCTCCCCCCATCCTGGTATATGCCCCCCATTCTGGTATATGCCCCCCATCCTGGTATGTGCTCCCCCCATCCTGGTATATGCTCCCTCCATCCTGGTATATGCTCCCTCCATCCTCGTATATGCTTCCCCTATCCTGGTATATGCTCCCCCAATCCTGGTATATGCTCACCCAATGCTAGTATATGCTCCCTCCATCCTGGTATATGCCCCCCATTCTGGTATATGCTCCCCCCTATCCTGTTATATGCTCCCTCCATCCTGGTATATGCTCCCCCATCCTGGTATATACTTCCCCATCCTGGTATATGCTCCCCCCATCCTGGTATATGCTCCCCCCATCCTGGTATATGCTCCCTCCATCCTGATATATGCTCCCTCCATCCTCGTATATGCTTACCCTATACTGGTATATGCCCCCCATCCTGGTATATGCCCCCCATCCTGGTATATCCCCACATTCTGGTATATGCTCCCCCGTTATATGCTCCCCCATCCTGGTATATGCTCCCCCATCCTGGTATATGCTCCCCCCATCCTGGTATATGCCCCCCATCCTGGTATATGTCCCCCATCCTGGTATGTGCTCCCCCCATCCTGGTATATACCCCACATCCTGGTATATGCTCCCCCCATCCTGGTATATGCTCCCACTATCCTGTTATATGCTCCCACCATCCTGGTATATGCTCCCCCATCCTGGTATATACTTCCCCATCCTGGTATATGCTTCCCCCATCCTGGTATATGCTCCCCCCATCCTGGTATATGCTCCATCCATCCTGGTATATGCTCCCTCCATCCTCGTATATGCTCCCCTATCCTGGTATATGCTCCCTCCATTCTGGTATATGCCCCCCCATTCTGGTATACACTCCACCCATCCTGGTATATGCTGCCTCAATCCTCGTATATGCCTCCCCACCCTGGTATATGCCCCCCATCCTGGTATATGCTTCCCTACCCTGGTATATGCTACCCCAATTCTTGTATATGCTCCCTCCATCCTGGTATATGCCCCCCATCTTGTTATATGCTCCCTCCATCCTGGTATATTCTCCCCCCATCCTGGTATATGCTCCCCCATCCTGGTATATGCTCCCCCCATCCTGGTATATGCTCCCCCTATCCTGGTATATCCCCCCATCCTGGTATATGCTCCTCCCCATCCTGGTATATGCTCCCCCCATACTGGTATATGTTCCCCCATCCTGGTATATGCTCCCCCCCATCCTGGTATATGATCCCCCAATCCTGGTCCCCTTCTTGGTATATGCTCCCCCCCATCCTTGTATATGTTCCCCCTATCCTCGTATATGCTCCCCCCATACTGGTATAAGCTCCCCCCATACTGTTATATGCTCCCCCATCTTGGTATATGCTCTCCCCATCCTGGTATATGCTCCCCCATCCTGGTATATACCCCCCCATCCTGGTATATGCTCCCCCCATCCTGGTATATGCTCCCCCATCCTGTTATATGCGCCCTCCATCCTGGTATATGCTCCCCCATCCTGGTATATACTTCCCCATTCTGGTATATGCTCCCCCCATCCTGTTATATGCTCCCTCCATCCTGGTATATGCTCCCTCCATCCTCATATATGCTTCCCCTATCCTGGTATATGCTCCCCCAATCCTGGTATATGCTCCCCAATCCTCGTATATGCTCCCTCCATCCTGTTATATGCCCCCCCATCCTGGTATATGCTCAACCCATCCTGATATATGCTGCCTCAATCCTCGTATATGCCCCCCCACCCTGGTATATGTCCCCCCATCCTGGTATATGCTTCCCTACCCTGGTATATGCTCACCCAATTCTTGTATATGCTCCCTCCATCCTGGTATATGCCCCCTATCCTGGTATATGCTTCCCTATCCTGGTATATGCCCCCCCATCCTGTTATATGCTCCTTCCATCCTGGTATGTGCCCCCATCCTGGTATATGCTCCCCCATCCTGGTATATGCTCCCCCCATCCTGGTATATGCTCCTCCCCATCCTGGTATATGCTCCCCCCATCCTGGTATATGCTCCCGCTATCCTGGCATATGCTCCCCCCATCCTGGTATATGCTCCCCCATCCTGATATATGCTCCCCCCAATCCTGGTATATGCCCCCCATCCTGGTATATCCGTCCATTCTGGTATATGCTCCCCCATCCTGGTATATGCTCCCCCATCCTGGTATATGCTCCCCCCATCCTGGTATATGCCCACCATCCTGGTATATGCTCCCCCTCATCCTGGTATATGCTCCCCCCATCCTGGTATATGCTCTCCCCATCCTGGTATATGCCTCCCATCCTGATATATGCCCCTCATCCTGGTATGTGCTCCCCCCATCCTGGTATATACCCCCCATCCTGGTATATGCTCCCCCCATCCTGGTATATGCTCCCCCTATCCTGTTATATGCTCCCTCCATCCTGGTATATGCTCCCCCATCCTGGTATATACTTCCCCATCTTGGTATATGCTCCCCCCATCCTGGTATATGCTCCCTCCATCCTGGTATATGCTCCCCCTATCCTGGTATATGCTCCCCCAATCCTGGTATATGCTCCTCCAATCCTCGTATATGCTCCCTCCATCCTGGTATATGCCCCCCCATCCTGGTATATGCTCCACCCATCCTGGTATATGCTGCCTCAATCCTCGTATATGCCCCTCCACCCTGGTATATGCCCCCCATCCTGGTATTTGCTTCCCTACCCTGGTATATGCTTCCCCAATTCTTGTATATGCTCCCTCCATCCTGGTATATGCCCCCCATCCTGTTATATACTCCATCCTGGTATATGCTCCCCCCATCCTGGTATATGCTCCCCCATCCTGGTATATGCTCCCCCCATCCTGGTATATGCTCCCCCTATCCTGGTATATCCCCCCATCCTGGTATATGCTCCTCCCCATCCTGGTATATGCTCCCCCCATACTGGTATATGCTCCCCCATCCTGGTATATGCTCCCCCCCATCCTGGTATATGCCCCCCATCCTGGTATATCCCCCCATCCTGGTATATGTTCCCCCCATCCTGGTATATGCTCCCCCATCCTGGTATATGCTCCCCCCATCCTCGTACATGCCCCTCCATCCTGGTATATGCTCCCCCTCATCCTGGTATATGCTACCCCTACCCTGGTATATGCTCCCCCCTTCCTGGTATATGCCCCCCATCCTGGTATATGCCCCCATCCAGGTATGTGCTCCCCCCATCCTGGTATATGCTCCCCCCATCCTTATATATGTCACCCCCATCCTGGTATATTCTCCCCCCATCCTGGTATATGCTCCCCCCTATCCTGGTATATGTCACTCCCCGATCCTGGTATATGCTCCCCCCATCCTGGTATGTCGCCCCCTGATCCTTGTATATGCTCCCTCCCATCCTGGTATATGTCTCCCCCGATCCTGGTATATCGTCCCCCCCATCCTGGTATATACTTCCCCTCATCCTGGTATATGCTCCACCCCATCCTAGTATATGTCAACCCCCAATCCTGGTATATGCTCCCCCCATCCTGGTATATGTCACCCCCCGATCGTGGTATGTGCTCCCCCCATCCTGGTATATGTCACCCCCGATCCTGGTATATGCTACCCCCATACTGATATATGCTCCCCCTCATTAGGTATATGCTCCCCCATCCTGGTATATGCTCCCCCTCATTCTGGTATATGCTCCCCCCATTCTGGTATATGCTCCCCCCATCCTGGTATATGCCCCCCCCATCCTGGTATATGCTCCCCTTCATCCTGGTATATGCTTCCTCCATCCATGTATATGCTCCCCCCATCATGGAGAACAAGGAAGCACAAAAGAACTTCATGAAAACATGAAAATACAAAATCTTTATTGAAAAAAATCAAGAATAGAAAAAATGGAAAACACTCAGAGGCATAAAATTAAAAACAATGGAGGAGCATGGAGACGAGGAACAGGTTAAATGTACTGCCCTATGTAAATCAATTGCCTGAAGGCAAAATATGGCACTGCAAAAACAGGTCATAAAGAGGTAGCTCAAGTGTCTATCCAATTGAAAGGTCGCACAGTGAGAGACTTCTGTTTAATGCAGGTTCTAATATAGAAGCATTTTCCCAAAGTGGATGCAAGTATGACACTCAGTACATTAATAGAAATAAGTGTCATGAAAGACAATATAGTCAAAGTGACAACCAATCCAATATATAATATGAAAAGGTTCCATACTTACAGCCGCTGTGGTTGCGTCGCTGCACCTCGCTCCTGCTCTACCCCAGCATCCTGGTATATGCTCCCCCCCATCCTGGTATATGCTCCCCCTCATCCTGGTATATGCTCCCCCCCATCCTGATATATGCTCCCCCTCATCCTGGTATATGCTCTCACCCATCCTGGCATATGCTCCCCGTCATCCTGGTATATGCTCTCCCCCATCCTGGTATATGCTCCCCTCCATCCTGGTATATGTCACCGCCGAACCTGGTATATGCTCCCCCCCATCCTGGTATATGTCACCCCCCAATCCTGGTATATGCTCCCCGTCATCCTGGTATATGCTCCCCCTCATTCTGGTATATATGCTCCCCCCCATCCTGGTATATGTCACCCCCCGATCCTGGTATATGCTCCCCCTCATCCTGGCATATGCCGCCCCCCATCCTGGTATATGTCACCCCCGATCTTGGTATATGTCACCCCCTCATCCTGGTATATGCTCCCCCCATCCTGGTATATGTCACCCCCGATCCTGGTATATGCTCCCCCCCATCCTGGTATATGTCACCCCCCAATACTGGTATATGCTCCCCCTCATCCTGGTATATGCCCCCCCCCATCCTGGTATATGTCACCCCCGATCCTGGTATATGTCACCCCCTCATCCTGGTATGTGCTCCCCCTCCATCCTGGTATATGTCACCCCGGATCCTGGTATATGCTCCCCCTCATCCTGGTATATGTCACCCCCAATCCTGGTATATGCTCCCCCTCATCCTGGTATATGTCACCCCCAATCCTGGTATATGCTCCCCCTCATCCTGGTATATGCTCCCCCCCCCATCCTGGTATATGTCACCCCCCCCCCCCCCCCCCCGATCCTGCCTGTCCTGCTCATCCATCCACAAACACTCCTACTCACCCTTCCCCCGCAGCACATCGTCTGTGTTAAATATGTAAATAAAATGGCGCTGGAGTCAGTGTGTGCACATACTGCGCTATTTGGCGCCATTTTGTTGAAGACACTGCGAATTTGTCTTCAACAAAATGGTGCTGGATATCGCGCTATGCGCTGGCTCCGGCACAGACTCCTCCTTAAGCCTCGCCGGAGACGTGGTCAGCGCCTATGCACATGGTGATCTCCAGCGACGCACTCTTCCTCCAGCCTCGTCCTCCCGGCGCAGACTATAGAGGCTTAGGACAGAAGGACACATCCCTGGATATATATATATCTCATCTCTCCCAATTACATGGAGTCTATTAGGATCCCTGATCTATTATGTGTCGCCATCTGCACAGATCCAATGTCACACAAAAGGAAGCGACATTTTTAGCGAGTAAACAGCGCATTCCGTCCTGTGCTGATCTACAGCGCCATCTAGAGGCTGATCAGCGGCGCATCAGCTCAGCCTACTCGTTTTCATCTTCGCACCAGATGACGCGTTACCGGGATAAAATATGATTGGGTCCCAGTGAAAATACAAGACTGGGAGCCGGCTGCTCTGCTCCAATCGTCGCGCTTTGGAAGATACCAACTCTTTGTAGCCCTCAGGGGGAGCTGAGGAGAATAAATTGTTATTGTTTGTAAAAGTGCAGATATTTAATGAACTGATAGGTAAAATAAAGATGCGGCTGCGATCAGTGACGGGACAGAGTAAGAGCGGCCGCTGCAGTCCCCCCCCCCCAGTGCTCAGATCAGTGGTAGACGCGACTCCATCTCCGCCTTCGGAAGCCGGAAGTGGCAGGCAGTGTTGTGAGAGAGGAGCAGAGAGACAGGTGGGTGATTGGTGCTGTGTGCGCTGCCCCCTGCTGGTCGCATCACCGCAGTGCAGGTTGTTATGGGCTGATCAGGGGCCCCTATGCTGCTCTCCATGGTGCGACCCCCACTGCTGTGTCTTGGGGTCTGTTACACCTGATATATAGGAGCTGAGTACAGGCTGCTGCTGGGGCCCCTGATACCATTACTATGTGGCCCTTACACCTGATATATAGGAGCTGAGTACAGGCGGCTGCTGGGGCCCCTGATACCATTACTATGTGGCCCTTACACCTGATATATAGGAGCTGAGTACAGGCGGCTGCTGGGGCCCCTGATACCATTACTATGTGGCCCTTACACCTGATATATAAGGGCTGAGTACAGGCGGCTGCTGGGGCCCCTGATACCATTACTATGTGGCCCTTACACCTGATATATAGGAGCTGAGTACAGGCTGCTGGGGCCCCTGATACCATTACTATGTGGCCCTTACACCTGATATATAGGAGCTGAGTACAGGCTGCTGCTGGGGCCCCTGATACCATTACTATGTGGCCCTTACACCTGATATATAGGAGCTGAATACAGGCGGCTGCTGGGGCCCCTGATACCATTACTATGTGGCCCTTACACCTGATATATAGGAGCTGAGTACAGGCTGCTGCTGGGGCCCCTGATACCATTACTATGTGGCCCTTACACCTGAAATATAGGAGCTGAGTACAGGTGGCTGCTGGGGCCCCTGATACCATTACTATGTGGCCCTTACACCTGATATATAGGAGCTGAATACAGGTGGCTGCTGGGGCCCCTGATACCATTACTATGTGGCCCTTACACCTGATATATAGGAGCTGAGTACAGGCTGCTGCTGGGGCCCCTGATACCATTACTATGTGGCCCTTACACCTGAAATATAGGAGCTGAGTACAGGCGGCTGCTGGGGCCCCTGATACCATTACTATGTGGCCCTTACACCTGATATATAGGAGCTGAGTACAGGCTGCTGCTGGGGCCCCTGATACCATTACTATGTGGCCCTTACACCTGATATATAGGAGCTGAGTACAGGTGGCTGCTGGGGCCTCTGATACCATTACTATGTGGCCCTTACACCTGATATATAGGAGCTGAGTACAGGCTGCTGCTGGGGCCCCTGATACCATTACTATGTGGCCCTTACACCTGATATATAGGAGCTGAATACAGGCGGCTGCTGGGGCCCCTGATACCATTACTATGTGGCCCTTACACCTGATATATAGGAGCTGAGTACAGGCGGCTGCTGGGGCCCCTGATAACATTACTATGTGGCCCTTACACCTGATATATAAGAGCTGAGTACAGGCTGCTGCTGGGGCCCCTGATACCATTACTATGTGGCCCTTACACCTGATATATAGGAGCTGAGTAAAGGCGGCTGCTGGGGCCCCTGATACCATTACTATGTGGCCCTTACACCTGATATATAGGGGCTGAATACAGGCGGCTGCTGGGGCCCCTGATACCATTACTATGTGACCCTTACACCTGATATATAGGAGCTGAGTACAGGCTGCTGCTGGGGCCCCTGATACCATTACTATGTGGCCCTTACACCTGATATATAGGAGCTGAGTAAAGGCGGCTGCTGGGGCCCCTGATACCATTACTATGTGGCCCTTACACCTGATATATAGGGGCTGAGTACAGGCGGCTGCTGGGGCCCCTGATACCATTACTATGTGGCCCTTACACCTGATATATAAGGGCTGAGTACAGGCGGCTGCTGGGGCCCCTGATACCATTACTATGTGGCCCTTACACCTGATATATAGGAGCTGAGTACAGGCGGCCGCTGGGGCCCCTGATACCATTACTATGTGGCCCTTACACCTGATATATAAGGGCTGAGTACAGGCGGCCGCTGGGGCCCCTGATACCATTACTATGTGGCCCTTACACCTGATATATAGGGGCTGAGTACAGGCGGCTGCTGGGGCCCCTGATACCATTACTATGTGGCCCTTACACCTGATATATAGGGGCTGAGTACAGGCGGCTGCTGGGGCCCCTGATACCATTACTATGTGGCCCTTACACCTGATATATAAGAGCTGAGTACAGGCAGCTGCTGGGGCCCCTGATACCATTACTATGTGGCCCTTACACCTGATATATAGGAGCTGAGTACAGGCTGCTGCTGGGGCCCCTGATACCATTACTATGTGGCCCTTACACCTGAAATATAGGAGCTGCGTACAGGTGGCTGCTGGGGCCCCTGATACCATTACTATGTGGCCCTTACACCTGATATATAGGAGCTGAATACAGGTGGCTGCTGGGGCCCCTGATACCATTACTATGTGGCCCTTACACCTGATATATAGGAGCTGAGTACAGGCTGCTGCTGGGGCCCCTGATACCATTACTATGTGGCCCTTACACCTGAAATATAGGAGCTGAGTACAGGTGGCTGCTGGGGCCCCTGATACCATTACTATGTGGCCCTTACACCTGATATATAGGAGCTGAGTACAGGCGGCTGCTGGGGCCCCTGATACCATTACTATGTGGCCCTTACACCTGATATATAGGAGCTGAATACAGGCGGCTGCTGGGGCCCCTGATACCATTACTATGTGGCCCTTACACCTGATATATAGGAGCTGAGTACAGGCGGCTGCTGGGGCCCCTGATACCATTACTATGTGGCCCTTACACCTGATATATAAGAGCTGAGTACAGGCTCCTGCTGGGGCCCCTGATACCATTACTATGTGGCCCTTACACCTGATATATAGGAGCTGAGTAAAGGCGGCTGCTGGGGCCCCTGATACCATTACTATGTGGCCCTTACACCTGATATATAGGGGCTGAGTACAGGCGGCTGCTGGGGCCCCTGATACCATTACTATGTGACCCTTACACCTGATATATAGGAGCTGAGTACAGGCTGCTGCTGGGGCCCCTGATACCATTACTATGTGGCCCTTACACCTGATATATAGGAGCTGAGTAAAGGCGGCTGCTGGGGCCCCTGATACCATTACTATGTGGCCCTTACACCTGATATATAGGGGCTGAGTACAGGCGGCTGCTGGGGCCCCTGATACCATTACTATGTGGCCCTTACACCTGATATATAAGGGCTGAGTACAGGCGGCCGCTGGGGCCCCTGATACCATTACTATGTGGCCCTTACACCTGATATATAGGGGCTGAGTACAGGCGGCTGCTGGGGCCCCTGATACCATTACTATGTGGCCCTTACACCTGATATATAGGGGCTGAGTACAGGCGGCTGCTGGGGCCCCTGATACCATTACTATGTGGCCCTTACACCTGATATATAAGAGCTGAGTACAGGCAGCTGCTGGGGCCCCTGATACCATTACTATGTGGCCCTTACACCTGATATATAGGAGCTGAGTACAGGCTGCTGCTGGGGCCCCTGATACCATTACTATGTGGCCCTTACACCTGAAATATAGGAGCTGAGTACAGGTGGCTGCTGGGGCCCCTGATACCATTACTATGTGGCCCTTACACCTGATATATAGGAGCTGAATACAGGTGGCTGCTGGGGCCCCTGATACCATTACTATGTGGCCCTTACACCTGATATATAGGAGCTGAGTACAGGCTGCTGCTGGGGCCCCTGATACCATTACTATGTGGCCCTTACACCTGAAATATAGGAGCTGAGTACAGGTGGCTGCTGGGGCCCCTGATACCATTACTATGTGGCCCTTACACCTGATATATAGGAGCTGAGTACAGGCGGCTGCTGGGGCCCCTGATACCATTACTATGTGGCCCTTACACCTGATATATAGGAGCTGAATACAGGCGGCTGCTGGGGCCCCTGATACCATTACTATGTGGCCCTTACACCTGATATATAGGAGCTGAGTACAGGCGGCTGCTGGGGCCCCTGATACCATTACTATGTGGCCCTTACACCTGATATATAAGAGCTGAGTACAGGCTGCTGCTGGGGCCCCTGATACCATTACTATGTGGCCCTTACACCTGATATATAGGAGCTGAGTAAAGGCGGCTGCTGGGGCCCCTGATACCATTACTATGTGGCCCTTACACCTGATATATAGGGGCTGAGTACAGGCGGCTGCTGGGGCCCCTGATACCATTACTATGTGACCCTTACACCTGATATATAGGAGCTGAGTACAGGCTGCTGCTGGGGCCCCTGATACCATTACTATGTGGCCCTTACACCTGATATATAGGAGCTGAGTAAAGGCGGCTGCTGGGGCCCCTGATACCATTACTATGTGGCCCTTACACCTGATATATAGGGGCTGAGTACAGGCGGCTGCTGGGGCCCCTGATACCATTACTATGTGGCCCTTACACCTGATATATAAGGGCTGAGTACAGGCGGCTGCTGGGGCCCCTGATACCATTACTATGTGGCCCTTACACCTGATATATAGGAGCTGAGTACAGGCGGCCGCTGGGGCCCCTGATACCATTACTATGTGGCCCTTACACCTGATATATAAGGGCTGAGTACAGGCGGCCGCTGGGGCCCCTGATACCATTACTATGTGGCCCTTACACCTGATATATAGGGGCTGAGTACAGGCGGCTGCTGGGGCCCCTGATACCATTACTATGTGGCCCTTACACCTGATATATAGGGGCTGAGTACAGGCGGCTGCTGGGGCCCCTGATACCATTACTATGTGGCCCTTACACCTGATATATAAGAGCTGAGTACAGGCAGCTGCTGGGGCCCCTGATACCATTACTATGTGGCCCTTACACCTGATATATAGGAGCTGAGTACAGGCGGCTGCTGGGGCCCCTGATACCATTACTATGTTGCCCTTACACCTGATATATAGGAGCTGAGTACAGGCAGCTGCTGGGGCCCCTGATACCATTACTATGTGGCCCTTACATCTGATATATAGGAGCTGAGTACAGGCGGCTGCTGGGCCCCTGATACCATTACTATGTGGCCCTTACACCTGATATATAGGAGCTGAGGACAGGTGGCTGCCGGGGCCCCTGATACCTTTACTATGTGGCCCTTACACCAGATATATAGGAGCTGAGTACAAGCGGCTGCTGGGGCCCCTGATACCATTATTATGTGGCCCTTACACATGATATATAAGGGCTGAGTACAGGCTGCTGCCGGGGCCCCTGATACCATTACTATGTGGCCCTTACACCTGATATATAGGAGCTGAGTACAGGCGGCTGCCGGGGCCCCTGATACCATTACTATGTGGCCCTTACACCAGATATATAGGCGCTGAGTACAGGCAGCTGCTGGGGCCCCTGATACCATTACTATGTGGCCCTTGCATCTGATATATAAGGGCTGAGTACAGGCAGCTGCTGGGGCCCCTGATACCATTACTATGTGGCCCTTACACCAGATATATAGGCGCTGAGTAGAGGCAGCTGCTGGTGCCCCTGATACCATTACTATGTGGCCCTTGTATCTGATATATAAGGGCTGAGTACAGGCAGCTGCTGGGGCCCCTGATACCATTACTATGTGGCCCTTACACCTGATATATAGGAGCTGAGTACAGGTGGCTGCTGGGGCCCCTGATACCATTACTATGTGGCCCTTACACCTGATATATAGGAGCTGAGTACAGGCGGCTGCTGGGGCCCCTGATACCATTACTATGTGGCCCTTACACCTGATATATAGGAGCTGAGTACAGGCGGCTGCTGGGGCCCCTGATACCATTACTATGTGGCCCTTACATCTGATATATAGGAGCTGAATACAGGCGGCTGCTGGGGCCCCTGATACCATTACTATGTGGCCCTTACACCTGATATATAGGAGCTGAGTACAGGCAGCTGCTGGGGCCCCTGATACCTTTACTATGTGGCCCTTACACCAGATATATAGGAGCTGAGTACAGGCGGCTGCTGGGGCCCCTGATACCATTACTATGTGGCCCTTACACCAGATATATACGCGCTGAGTACAGGCGGCTGCTGGGGCCCCTGATACCATTACTATGTGGCCCTTACACCAGATATATACGCGCTGAGTACAGGCGGCTGCTGGGGCCCCTGATACCATTACTATGTGGCCCTTACACCTGATATATAGGAGCTGAATACAGGCGGCTGCTGAGGCCCTTGATACCATTACTATGTGGCCCTTACACCTGATATATAGGAGCTGAGTACAGGCGGCTGCTGGGGCCCCTGATACCATTACTATGTGGCCCTTACACCTGATATATAGGAGCTGAGTACAGGCAGCTGCTGGGGCCCCTGATACCATTACTATGTGGCCCTTACACCTGATATATAAGGGCTGAGTACAGGCAGATGCTGGGGCCCCTGATATCATTACTATGTGGCCTTTACACCTGATATATAGGAGCTGAGTACAGGCGGCTGCTGGGGCCCCTGATACCATTACTATGTGGCCCTTACACCTGATATATAAGCTCTGCTGGGACTCTGTATCCCGCCTGCATTGCATAATGGGGCCCCTGAATACTCTGCACATAAGGGCCCATAGCTCTAATTATGTTGTTTGCAATAGTCGCCCTCCTGCCACCCTGTAATATCGGGTCCCTGCCTGGTGTGGCCCCTATGACTTAATGTCCCCCTGTAAGTGCAGTACACCAGTTATCAGTCTACACGGCCAGGGTCCGGGACCCCTGTTGTTTTTGTACTGGCTTTGTAATATATGCTCATTATCAGGGCGCCCTCTTCTCAGACATCCATCTAATCATCCGTCTGTCTCATCCATATTTGCCATATGGAGGTTTCCAGAAATAGGGCAGAACCTACTGGACTTCTGTGAAAGTTGACGAATCTGTTGAGCGCGGCTGAAGCCTCCTGGGAGCCGAGGTAAAATCAGTGGCCGTGGTAAAATTGTGGAGCGGTGGGGTCTGAAAAAGGAATCATGACTATAAGGACAACGTTTGCACAAAGTGATTTCTTTAGAGCCCAACAGCCACTGTGTAAACCTGACAAAAATGCCCCCATCTATCCATCCATTCATCACTCTCATACTCTGTCTATGCAGGTATGTATCTCATCATTCTTCCTTACGGAGTTTCACATTGACCAGTCGGGGCTTTGGTGCGAACTCCCTCACAAAACTGGATTCGGTAGTGTGTGCTGACGAGGCCATAGGCTTAGTAGACTGCGCCTCCAGTAGGCGTACACACCTGATGCACGACAGAGGGCACATTCACTCTGTCTGGACCATTATAGTCTATGGCCACGTCAGATCATATGCCCGAATCCCGTTCAGGTGTAGGCTGCAGCAGGTGGCTGCTGCCTTCTGTGCCCCGCTCCTCCGCCACTGCCGTTCCCCCCAACACCCAGAGCCACAGTGTATGTATATATATATATATGTACACTACTCAAAAAAATAAAGGGAACACTTAAACAACAGAACATAACTCCAAGTAAATCAAACTTCTGTGACATCAAACTGTCCACTTAGGAAGCAACACTGACAATCAATTTCACACGCTGATGTGCAAATGGAATAGACAATAGATGGAAATTATTGGCAATTATCAAGACACCCTCAATAAAGGAGTGGTTCTGCAGGTGGGGACCACAGACCACATCTCAGTACCAATGCTTTCTGACTGATGTTTTGGTCACTTTTGAATGTTGGTTGTGCTTTCACACTCGTGGTAGTTTGAGATGGACTCTACAACCCACAGAAGTTGCTCAGGTAGTGCAGCTCATCCAGGATGGCACATCAATGCGAGCTGTAGAAAGAAGGTTTGCTGTGTCTGTCAGCGTAGTGTCCAGAGGCTGGAGGCGCTACCAGGAGACAGGCCAGTACACCAGGAGACGTGGAGGAAGCCGTAGGAGGGCAACAACCCAGCAGCAGGACCGCTACCTCCGCCTTTGTGCAAGGAGGAACAGGAGGAGCACTGCCAGAGCCCCGCAAAATGACCTCCAGCTGACCACAAATGTGGATGTGTCTGCACAAACGCTTAGAAACCCACTCCATAACGGTGGTATGAGGGCCCGACGTCCACAGATGGGGGTTGTGCTCACAGCCCAACACCTTGCAGGACTCTTGGCATTTGCCTTAGAACACCAGGATTGGCAAAGTGGCAACTGGCGCCCTGTGCTCTTCACAGATGAAATCAAGTTCACACTGAGCACATGTGACAGACGTGACAGAGTCTGGAGACGCCGTGGAGAGCGATCTGCTGCCTGCAACATCCTTCAGCATGACCGGTTTGGCAGTGGGTCAGTAATGGTGTGGGGTGGCATTTGTTTGGAGGGCCGCACAGCCCTCCATGTGCTCGCCAGAGGTAGCCTGACTGCCATTAGGTACCGAGATGAGATCCTCAGACCCCTTGTGAGACCATGTGCTGGTGCGGTTGGCCCTGGGTTCCTCCTAATGCAGGACAATGCCAGACCTCATGTGGCTGGAGTGTCAGCAGTTCCTGCAAGATGAAGGCATTGAGGTTATGGACTGGCCCACCCGTTCCCCAGACCTGAATCCGATTGAGCACATCTGGGACATCATGTCTCGCTCCATCCACCAACGTCACGTTGCACCACAGACTGTCCAGGAGTTGGCGGATGCTTTAGTCCAGGTCTGGCAGGAGATCCCACAGGAGACCATCCGCAACCTCATCAGGAGCATGCCCAGGCGTTGTAGGGAGGTCATACAGGCACGTGGAGGCCACACACAATACTCAGCCTCATCAGGAGCATGCCCAGGCGTTGTAGGGAGGTCATACAGGCACGTGGAGGCCACACACAATACTCAGCCTCATCAGGAGCATGCCCAGGCGTTGTAGGGAGGTCATACAGGCACGTGGAGGCCACACACAATACTCAGCCTCATCAGGAGCATGCCCAGGCGTTGTAGGGAGGTCATACAGGCACGTGGAGGCCACACACAATACTGAGACTCATTTTGACTTGTTTTAAGGACATTACATCAAAGTTGGATCAGCCTGTAGTGTGTTTTTCCACTTTAATTTTGGGGGTGACTCCAAATCCAGGCCTCCATTGGTTAATAAATGTGATTTCCATTGATGATTTTTGTGTGATTTTGTTGTCAGCACATTCAACTTTGTACAGAACAAAGTATTCAATGAGAATATTTCATTCATTCAGATCTAGGATGTGTTATTTCAGTGTTCCCTTTATTTTTTTGAGCAGTGTATATATAAATATACCAGGATGGGGGATATTAACAGAATTGGGAGACATTACCCCTATAACAGTGTAAGCAGCAGACCCCCTCCCCCTTAACAGGGCATAATGACCACATTTTTTGCTTCAATTTTTTTTCTATTTTCCTCCTCTAAAACCTAGGTACGTCTTATGGTCCGGTGCTTCTTATAGTCCGAAAAATACGGTATATGCATTCAGTATATATATACTATGGTAGATGGGCCCATTCAGTTGCACACAGAAGTAGCCACCGGAGCGCCGTCTCCTTAAGTCTCTCACTGGTTTATTTGAAGATGCTGCATAAGCCAGTGAGGAGTTAGCAAAAATAAATACGTGCTTTCTGACCTAAGGAAAAACAAAACATAACATACAGCCGTGTTGCTGTGGGGATCTGCCCGCTCAGGAGAACAACCATCCACTAGTTCAGCTTTTCCTTCTCAGGACACAAAGCGCTGGAGTTCCTCTCTCCAGCCCTACTGAACACTGAATGCCTTAGAAGGACTATATACATCCTAGTCCCCACCCTGGGGTGGAGATATGGTGAATGACCTCCCAAATGGTGAACAACCTCCCAACCCGCTCTATGGTCGTTCACAAAAACCCAGCCCTTAAAATGGCCGATTAATCCCTCTCAACACATAGTGTGCTGGTGGAAAACTTATGGGCTTCAAATCACTGAAGCTAACAGCCTCAGTGAAACATACCTCCCCTCCAGCACTTTGCCAGTGACTTTGTCACCATGTATATATAATCAGCATACTGTATATATATTATAAGCATACTGTATATATCCTTTTAAAAGCAGAAGTGTCAATAAATTATTTTTATCAGTTAACAAAATGCAGAGTAAAGTTTGATGGATGAACCAAGATCTCAGTAATAATAATTGTAATTTTTTTTTAATTAATAATAGGATAGAAGGGAGGGACAAAACCAGGAACAGAATCAGTAGGCAAACTCATAGTCAGGAGGACAGCCGGGGTCAGATACCAGGTGATCAGTAACCGCCACGTCTGCGAGCAGTATGAATACCGCGGAGCCTGGTGACAGAGGTGATACTGAGATTGTCCCGGCAGAGATGTAACAGTCAGAAGGCCACCGGTAGATGGTGAAGGTCCTTCTGTACAGCTCCAGCAGTGATGGTGGATCTGCTGGACTTCAGGGCGCTGGATGCGGAGGTTTCCCGTCTTTTAGATGTCTCTAGGGGAACGGTGACAACACGCAAATACGCGAGCAGCCCTGGATAATCCACGCCGGCAGGATGATAGGATCCGGCGGAAGATGGAACCTATGAGAAGAGAAGGAAATAAAATGTAAGTGATGGGACTCCATATGACATGATACTACTGTGCGGTCACTGTGGCCGGACGGCAGAGGAATCTCATCACACAGAGGTCAGGGATCATCGTCAGCCATCATACATGTGACAATCCCATCTCCGACAGATGACATCTGCTCCACATGAATTATTCTCACTGACGACATCACACAACATGGAGATGACTCTCACACTTACCTCGTCTCTTTTTCCCCTTTTTCCCATTTTCTGATTTTTCGTCATCAGCTGGAAATTCTGATCAAAAAGAAGAAAAAACAACAACTCACTAAAGACATATTGTTATGGGATCTGCTTCGTATCTCTCCTGTGTATAGTATATAGATTGTTCTAGTCCTGTCCCCTATAGTCCTGACAATCTGGTATTACACAATAGGGCAGAATAAGTCCTATATACCGGACATGACCTAATATGAGGGGCATTAGATGTGTCACTAATATGGAGCAGTGAGCGCCCTGTGTGCCGCCATGTGGTGCATCCCTAATGAGCGATATTCTACTATAGGAGACGATGTCTCATTATGATGACGGAGGTTACTGGATGCAACAATGTATCACAGAATCCATGATAATACTGTACAAAGTTGCAGAAATGGAGACACTGTATGGTCCCATGGGCAAAGTAATTGGGTTCCTTGAAACATGGATAACATAGGAGACCCGTTAAAGAAAAACCATGTGGAAATATTTCACCCTTGATGACAACATTCACATTGTTTGTGCTATAGACATCTACGTACCTGACAATGGGGACGAGGACGGCAAGCTGGTTATAGCATCGTCTCTAGCAGATTCAGGAGAAGATCCTTTCTGCCTGTTAGGAAGAAGAAAAACGTGTAAATCACAAGTAAATTCAGTATAAAAGGGATTGTCTCACTAGAAGAACCCCGACTATAAGGCCTAATAGGACATATGAAAGTCATAGTGGGGAAGGTCTCCTGCTCAAAACGACCTTCTATGGAAACAACTAGCAACAATGGCCGGCATGTAATACTACATATCTACTGCAGTGTGGGCAAAACTAACAATGCCTGACCGGCAGCAATTATGGGTTGTTATCTCCATTGGATTCTGAAGCCAATAGCCAATGACCGCTGATCATGGGGCGGTGGATGCTGCATTCAATATTATGGTATTTATGTCCTATATTTGGTGTTGTGCACATATATTAGCCTGGAGCTCCCAATAATGACCCCATAATCTACTCACATTTCTGAGATGTTTCTGCTGGATGCCGGGGTACACTCTGGAGGAAACTTGATAGCGGTGGTACAGAGCTAAAAAATGACAAAAATAAGATATGAAATTAAATTTTTTACGTTTAGGGTATGTGCACACGATGCAGAAATGCTCAGGATTTTTTCCTGAGCGTTAAAGCATCTCTCTGGCAGGAAAAAATTCATGCGGATTGTACATGCGGTTTCCTGCCAGGGACATGCGGAAATGAAGCGGTCTTCACTTTCATTTCCGCATGCGGGTTGACAAGCACTTCCCAAGCGATTTTAGCATCACTTGGAAAGTGCTTGTCAACTTCACACTATATAAATCCATGCAGCCGGCATGGATTTATATAGTGTGTGATGTCAAAAAATAAATATATACTTTACCCTCTGATGGCCCCCGGTGTCCTGCTTCATCGGTCCCGGCTGCCGGCAGTGAAGACTGTAGGACCTTCCGACGTCAGCGTCACGTGACCCGTCACATGACTCTGACGTCAGCGAAGGTCCTTCATTCAACCGCGAAGTGCGCGGGAAGCCGGCAGGACGCAGCGCGGGCCGTCAGAAGGTGAGAATATATATATTTTTTATTTTATTCTTTTTTTTTTAATGGTACCTGGGTCTGGATGAGAGTCCTCTCATCCACACCCGGGTACCATCCGCACATTAGACCGCATGAAAAGCGCATCAACATATACAGTGATGCGGATTCCATGCGGTCTAATGCAAGTCAATGGCGGCAAAAGAGCAGCGTTTCCGCAAAATTAATTGACATGCTGCGGATTTTTGACCGCAGCGTTTACGCTGCGGAAAAATCCGCATCTTGGGCGCAGCACATGCGGATTTCCATTGGGGAACATTGCTGCCCTTCTACCATGCGTTTTTCATGCGTTTCCGCAACTGCAAAAACGCCGCGGAAACGCATGAAAAACGCATCGTGTGAACTCAGCCTTAGAGGTCTTTTTATGTATTCTGGATTTATTGATCACTTACTTTAGAAAGCCTTTTAGAGGATGTTGTAAAATTTTGGAAGAAAAGGCTCTCATTATCCTCACTTGTGTCCTCCTCCTCTGAGACAATAGGCTTGTTTGTATCAGCGTGATCTACAAGACATAGGTAATGAAGTGTTATTAGCGGTTGTCAGTATAACACAGTCACCATTTATCACTACTATTAATGGGAACCGATTGTCACATATTATTGAAGACGAGACAAACAGCCGCTTAGTCTAGATGACGTCTTCTACTTACTGATAAATAAGCTGGTGTCCTCATCTGAAACAAGCCGAGGAATGTACTCCGGCTTCTGACTTAGAAGGTTTTCAAATTCTAAGTCACTCAGGAATGGATAACTCTTGATCTCAAATGCTCCTCCTGGAAAAAGAAAAACAAAAGTGATGCGGACATTGTTAGAGGCTGCTCCATATCTGAACAGTATTTCTTAATCTTAAGTAATGACAAAACCGAAGGAAACAAACTGAAAGTTATATTATGGAGAACTAGAAATAGGCAAGCAGATAGAGAAGTGCTGATCCTCATGGACAGGAGCGAAGAGTCCTCGTTGTAAAAAGTGAATATTAATACTAATAAAGTATATCAGTTACCTGTCCCAAGTCTTTGTGCAGGATTTGTTCTGAGCAGGTCATTAATAAGGTCCTGAGCATCGGGGGGAGGAGCGCGATCCCAATCCCAAATTATGTCTCCTGTTATATAGAAAATTACAGAAAATAAAACCTCTGTTTTGGACTGTAAGATAAAGTAGAGGAAATAACTAAATTCATGTAATCAGTCAAAGCAATGATCGGATTATTCTACTTACCAGTGACAATATTTTTATAGAGCTCAGATAGGGAATCCCCATGAAATGGTACATATCCCACCAGAAACTCATGCAGGATGATTCCCATTGACCACCAGTCGGCAGGTCTTCCATAGCCTTTCTTCAGAATGATTTCTGGGGCCATGTAAAGCGGGGTGCCACAGTCCTGGAAACCAACAGAAGGTAAAAATGAGAATTGATGAAATTATTATTATGACAAGTTCTCGACATAAAAACTCAATGACAGAAGATAAAATATCAGTTGAAAAGTTCTCTAGAAATGAAGAACGTAGAGAAGAGACAATAGTGTGATGAGATTTGTAAAGAACCATCTAAGTTCCTGTAAGTGATGCCAACCTCATGGTCCTGGAACTCTCTGGCGATGTCCTCCAATGATTCCTTGTGGGTGTTGGTTTCTGGTATCATGACACCAACTTTTGAAATCCCAAAATCGGCGACTTTAATGTGTCCAGCCGGTGTAATCAGGAGGCTGTGAAAGAGAAGATGGTTTTAGGCTCACGGGCTGTGTGGTAATAAATGATAACTTTCCCCCCTTTATTAAACTATAGGGGGCACTTACTTCTCTGGCTTCAGGTCTCTATGCAACACACCATAGCTGTGCAGGTATTCCACAGCAAGTATCGCTTCTGCAAAGTACAGGCGGGCCAAGGGGACAGATAAAGGACCCCTGGTGCTTAGGAGGGTCCCACAGTCTCCACCTATAGAAGAAAGGAAATATGAGCGGTGAGGGGTTTATACAGCAGATCACCACGATGGATCATGAGAAGTGAGCGGAGACATTGGGGCAGGAGAGAATATATACAGATATAATGTATAGAGCACAGAATATTAGTCTGAGGTCATGGTGAGATGTCGTCCATGTCACTAATAAAGTGATGTCTCATCTCGTCTACAGCTGGCGATACTGACGTGCTCAGTGCGGACATACAGGGAGATCACACACATCAATGACTTTCCATAATATCTATAGTAAATGCTCTGCGGGGATGTAACCGTCCACGGGGACAAGTCCTAATGATATGAGCGCTGATAAGATGTCAGCAGACATGGGCTGAATATAATACATGTACATGTCCTACCTCCTACATACTCCATGACCATACACAGGTGAGATCTAGTAGGGAAGGAGCAGAGCATGAAGGTCACAAAGGGACAGTCAGCGAATGTCAGGATGTCCCTCTCCAGATAGGCCCCTTCCACATGTTTTGGAGTATCCAGGTCCCGCTTGGCAATTTTCTTCATAGCGAAGATATTCTGTGAGTCTTTATGGTGAACTAAGTGGACAGACCTGGAGAGAAGAAGAAACCATGGTTTATAGTGAATCCTTATTAACAGTCCTTCTATAGAAGTCATTATATGATCTTCTGTTCTAATGTTTAATACCAGAAGTCCGACCATTACTAGAAATCCACATCTAGAAATACATTAAATAATACTACATAGATCATCTATGGGAGGGTCTACACAATGCCACGTCTGCCGGACCCTCACTCAGGTCACATTATCACCTGTGGGAGGTCTGCACAATGCCACATCTTCCACACCCTCACCCAGGCCACATTGTCACCTATGGAAGGTGTGCACAATGCTAGGTCTGCCAGACCCTCACCCAGGTCACATTATCACCTATGGGAAGTCTGCACAATGCCACGTCTGCCGGACCCTCACCCAGGTCACGTTATCACCTTTCACCTCAGATCATGTCCCTATGATAACACTGAATGGCAAAGCACAGAGGATGAAGCATTATCATAGGGAACCCTGAGAAATGTGGCTTATGCTAACTGAAATCTCACCCAAAAGATCCGCTGCTGATCAGCTTAGATGTTTCGTAGTCGCTCATACGCGGCTTTCTCGCCGGGATCAATGATTCCATCAAGTCCTAGAAAAGAAGAAGAAGAAGAAATGATATTAAGATCTAGAAGCTGCTGGAGAAAATCTCCAGATGCAGAAACGTCTCCTCCTATATTATGTCCCAGCTGATGTCACTGATCCGATAGGTGAGCAGAAACCTGCTGACGGATTCCCTATAATATAAACGCTATTATCTAATGCAATAGTGTCATCTCCTCTAATAATAGAGGCGCCCCCTGGTTATATGGGGGATAATACTGGACGGGTCATTCACACCCCGTGATCTGGTGATACACAGACATCTACCTCTATAATACTTACACCGGCAGGTTCTTGGATCTCCGGGATCTCTAAGATTACACTGTCAGGATCCAACAGCTCAGTTGTTTCTAAAATAGCGATAAAATGATGAGGAAATAAAATGTATTAGAGGATATTAATCCTACAGACATAATACAGCAATATAATGGAGAAATGACTATTCTGTATGGAGGACTATGTGGGGCCATTATTCTTTATGGAGGACTATGTGGGGCCATTATATTGTATGGAGGACTATGTGGGGCCATTATTCTGTATGGAGGACTATGTTAGGCCTATTATTCTGTATGGTGGAATATGTGGGGCCCATTTTTCTGTATGGAGGACTATATGGGGCCCATTATTCTGTATGGAGGACTATGTGGGGCCCATTATACTGTATGGAGGACTATGTGGGGCCTATGATTCTCTATGGAGGACTTTGTGGGGCCCATAATACTTTATGGAGGACTATGTGGGCCCATAATACTGTATAGAGGACTATGTGGGGCCTATTATTCTCTATGAAGGACTATGTGGGGCCCTTTATACTCTACGGTGGACTATGTGGGGCCCATAATACTGTATGGAGGACTATGTGGGGCCCATTAATCTCTATGGAGGACTATGTGGGGCCCATTATTCTGTATGGAGGACTATGTGGGGCCCATTATTCTGTATGGAGGATTATGTGGGGTCAATTATCCTGTATGGAGGACTATGTGGGGCCATTATACTGTGTGGAGGACTGTGTGGGGCCATTATTCTGTATGGAGCACTATGTGGGGCCATTATTCCATAAGGAGGACTATGTGGGGCCATTATTCCTTATGGAGGACTATGTGGGGCCATTATATTGTATGGAGGACTATGTGGGGCCATTATTCTGTATGGAGGACTATGTGGGGCCTATTATTCTGTATGGTGGAATATGTGGGGTCCATTATTCTGTATGGAGGACTATGTGGGGCCCATTATTTCGTATGGAGGACTATGTGGTGCCCATTATACTGTATGGAGTACTATGTGGTGCCCATTATACTGTGTGCCGGACTATGTGGGGCCAATTATTCTGTATGGAGGGCTATCTGGGGCACGTTATTCTGTATGGATGACTTTGTGGGACCCATTATTCTGTATGGAGGACTATCTGGTGCCCATTATTCTGTGTGGAGGACTTTGTGGGGCCCATTATTCTGTTTGGAGGACTTTGTGGGGCCCATTATTCTGTGTGGAGGACTATGTGGGGCATTATTCTGTATGGAGGACTATGTGGGGCCCATTATTCTGCATGGAGCACTATGTGGGGCCCATTATTCTGCATAGAGGACTATGTGGGACCCATTATTCATTATGGAGGACTTTCTGGGACCCATTACTCGTTATGGAGGACTTTGTGGGACCCATTATACTGCATTCTGGTTGGCTCGTGACTTTTTCCAAGTTTTTCATTTTGGCTCTCTGTATGTTTGATTACAGAGTGGAAAGAGTAACTATGACATTATCCCCTGTTCTCTATAATATCCGGATATCTCCTGTAGAAGGTTGTGTGATCGGCTCACCTGTAGTCAGATCGCTGCTCGGTCCCGGCTGACTCGTATTAGGGTCAGGAGTCTCTGGGGTCACATTTTGCTCGTCTTCGGTGTCGCCTTCTGGTGTCTCCTGATTGATAGAATATATAGAATTACCACGAGGAACCTTCCACTAAATCACCAAATCCACAAATCAGGAAGGACTAAACCCGCATTTACAGACGCACCAACTGTAACTATACAGATCAGCCGCCATCATGAGGACTTTTATCAGATAAAATGGATTAAGATGAGGTAACATTGCAAAAACATTAATATGGATAATAGAGGGAGACAGAGGCGGAAATACAGACTTCCCACCACTGAGCTGTGACTACATCAGCAGAATACAGACTGCCATCAGCAGAGACAGGCGGCCATATTACCTCCTGTGCTTGCCAGGGGCTGACAGGGAGGCCGATAAGATCTAACACCAGATCTTCTGATATCTGGCTGGTGATCTGGAGAAGATCAGAAAACAAGGACGTGTGATAGAGAAGATGATGGATCCTTACCGGGCGTTCCGATGAGCGGGCCGGACCTTCCAGTACACACAGGACTTTTTCGGCCAGTTCTTTAACAAAAGACAAATCTCTATATTGAGATCTTTTTTCAGCCTATAAAGAAGAAAAGAAACACAAATGAAAAATCTCGAGATGAGAAAGATCACAATGAAGGCCGCCATTGTATCTGACATCTGCTCCTCTCTGCAGATACATTGACTACATATCTGGGGTCTTGTCCTGTTTTATATTGAAAGAAAGAAGAAGCTTCTATCCCACCGTTATTATCCATTATTGTGGAGAAGATTTGTGCGGAGCGTCCACCATTTACCTGCTGTGGAATGTCCTAATGTTCCATAGCGAGAAACTGCAAGTGCTCAGTCACTATGGAGCCAACAACGGCAGCCATGACCCTGTGTAGATTGTACACAGTGACTGTGAGCTCTGATGTCATAATGGCCGACCATCACTAGTGATGTCATCATGGAATCTTGTGATGGAATCTTATAGCGGCGGCTCTGCACAAATACATGCTGCCAAGCAATATTTAAAGTGTGTGGGGGCTCATGCTGTATATAGGGGGCTATGTGACGGCTCAGCTATTTATAGCGGGCTATGTGAGGGCTCATACTGTATATAGAGGGCTATGTGAGAGCTTGGCTGTATATAGAGGGCTATGTGAGGGCTCATACTCTAAATAGGATTCTGTGTGTGAGCTCATACTGTACATTGGTGCTATGTATGGGCTCTTACTGTATAAAGGGAGCTGTGTGTGGGCTCTTACTGTATATAGGGTATGTGTGTGGGCTCTTTCTGTATGTAGGGGGATGCCAGCACACTTAATTCTGCTCAATAATAAGTGATACAGTTAATAATATAAAATATAATTCATATGTTAATATTGAGCAGAATTAATTTCAGCCTATTGATTCGGCCTACACAACAGTCACATTTCTCATTTGGCCCCTCAGTAATATTACTTTCCCACCCCTGCTCTATTATGTATAGCGCTCTGTTATGTGTAGTGCACCCGAGCACCTGCATGTTAATCGCGTGACTTATCACATGATCTATCAAAGGCAATCTTGTGACATGTCATGTGATACATCGGGTGCTGGGAGCCCACGGCTCCTAAACTGCCCAGGGCCCTGGCTACTCTTAATCAGCCCCTGCTTCTATCCCACCATTATTATCCATTATTGAGAAGTGTTATGCGGAGCTTCCGCCACTTACCTGCTGTAGTAATGTCCTGATGTTCTGAGGTAAATCCGTCAGATACTCTGAGGTGAGATGACCTCGGTGGTATTTGGTCAGGCAGTCTCTTACGAGCTCCATCACCAGCCGGTGAGTGAAGCTGAGGACGCCATCGGGTGGTAGAAGCACAATCTCAGGGCGATTGGTGGTAAGAATCTCCCATAGAGCTTCTACTTGAAGATTGTCCAAAAGTAATTCAGCCATAGAAGCTGCAAGTGCGATCAGTCACTATATATAATAGCGAGAAACTGCAAGTGCGCTCAGTCACTATGCGATAGCGAGAAACTGCAAGTGCGATCAGTCACTATAGAATAGCGAGAAACTGCAAGTGCGCTCAGTCACTATGAAGCCAACAAAGGCAGCCGTGAACCTGTGTACATTGTATATATAGTGACTGTGAGCTGTGATGTCATAATGCCCGACCATGACCTGTGATGTCATCATGGAATCTTGTGATGGAATCTTCAAGGAATGGCTCTACACACATACATGCTGCCTAGCAATATGCTTTTTTGGCCGTCCTCTTTTATTTCCAAATACAACACAACCAGGATAAGGGAATGTTCACACGTTGCGTTTTTGCAGCATTTTTTTCCACACCAAAAACCAGGTTGTACTCAGGAAAAACACTGCATACAATCCACACTTATTTGCTGTGTTTTTGCAGTGTTTATACTTGTGGGTTTTTTTTTTCATTCATTTGAATGGGTGAAAAATGCTGCAAAACCCCTGAAAGAATTAACATCCTGCAAATTTAAAATAAAAAAAGGAAAAAAACGCAGCATGTGAATGAGACTTTAGAAATCTCATTCTCTAAGCTGGTACTGTAAAACGCAGTGTTTTAGCAGCAGAAAAATAACCCTGAAAAAACTGCCACTTGTGAACATTCCTCAAAGATATAATAGTCATATTATGGGAAATATTGTGTATATTTATTCCTCGCGTGTCTTTTTTTTACCAAATAACATTTACCTCATTGGTTGGAGAGTTTACTATTAACAACTGTGACAAATATTGAAGAATTAATGATAAGTGACCCAAGTGATCAATCATTTACGTCATTAATGGTGATGGGCAAGCACTAAAATGCTCGGGTGCTCGATGCTCGGGTCGAGCACATTGGAATACTCGGCTGCTCGACCCGAGCAATGAGCCCAATGTAAGTCTATGGGAAACTCGAGCATTTTTCAGGCGGCTCCCCCCGGCGGTCTGCAGAGGGCCTAAAAATTGCCCAAATCGATGGGAACAGTGCTCAAATGACATGGGAACAGCATGGGGAAGACCCCTGGAAGCATTTCTGACTCCCAGGTCACTGCTGTCAACAATGTTGTCAGAAGTATTTACGCCACTTTTACGGACTCACAATAAAATATACAAAAACGAAACCAAAATGGATTTTCCTGGGAAGTATGTTAAGGAACATCCTTTCCAGAGTTATAACTTGTATATAAGGGAAAATAAATAACCAAAAACAAAAATACTCCTCCTCACCTTGGGCTATGTTCACACGTAGCGTTTTTGATGCGTTTTTGCACTTTTGCATTGCTTTCAACCAACACAAATGCATTCACCAGGAAATGTCATTTTAACATTTTACAACCTTATCTGGCCATGTGGTGTGTGACACATCATCAGACACATGCATACAGTGCTGAAAAGACATGGGAACAGCATGGAAGCATCTCTGACTCCCAGGTCACTGCCTAAAAGTGTGCCCATCATAAGAGATGCTTGGCGCATGCGAAGATGCCTCCCGCCATGGACCTGTCGTTACAGATTTGCAACAATCACCATCCACGTCCTTGTCCCTCCTCAGCGTTCAGTTCCTTGGAATGCAAGTGCAAGTATGCAGGCAGCCACCAACCTACCCACCGGCTGCAATACTATACTGACAAATTTTTGACAGCTACTTGCACTTGAAATGTAGCCTTTTAGGCTCGTGGAGGCGGAAGCTTTTCATAACCTCATGTCGGCGGCGGCCGGGTGTCCATACTCTTTCCCCAGCCACCACTATATTTCCCGGTATCGCCTCTGCCTTCCACAAGCACGGGTCCCACAACATTACCCGTGCCCTCCCCAGTGCACTTACTGGGAAGGACCGCCTAACCACAAACATGTGGACAGGTGAACGTGGCCAGGGACGGTACATAGCCAGTCCACAACTTTTTTTTGCTGACAGTTGTATTTAGTTCGGTGAAAGGACTGGCATAGAGGGAAACCGTATCTACCCTGGGTGTCATTTCTCCCAGGAAGTCCTGTAATTCAGCTTGTTGCAGAAGCAATGGCAGTCCGTCCAACATCAACTCGCACTTGTCGGTGGTGCTTTGACACACACACATCTTTCTTTTCGCATTTTATTTCTTGAATACAGAGTTGGACAATGGCCTGATCTGTAATGCTTTTTGAGAAATAACATGCATAAGCATGGCCGATCCACATTAAAAAAGCAGCCACAGAGTGTCCGGAAACCTTCCCCCACAATTTTATTAGCCAGGGCAGCTTTTCGGCAGGGTTGGACGGGCCCACCAGAGAACCGGAGACTACTCCGACGGGCCCTGACTTCTCCTTCTGGAGAGTTCATAGTGCCGAGGTGAGGCCATGATGATGATAGAGGCCACCATCTGCTTAGTTTTCTGTTACTTGGAATGCAAGTGCAAGTATGCAGCCATCCACCCACCCACAGGCCGCAACACTAAACTGCCAGATTTCTGGGCAGCTGCTTGCACTTGAAATATGGCTTTTTAAGCTCGTGGAGGCGGAAGCTGTCCACAATCTTATGGCGGCGGCGACTGGGTATCTATACTCGGTCCCCAGCCGCCATTATTTTTTCCGGTATTGTCTCCTCCTTCCACAAGCATGGGTCCCACAACATTACCCGTGCCCTCCCCAGTGGAAGGACTGCCTAACCACAAACACGTGGACAGGTGAATATGGCCAGAGACGGTACGGAGCCAGTCCACAACTTTTTTTGCTGAGAGTTGTATTTAGCTCAGTGAAAAGACTGGCATAGAGGGGAACATCATACTGTGTGTGGGGGAATGTACTGTGGGAGCATCATACTGTGTGGGGGGAATGTACTGTGGGGACATCATACTGTGTGTGTGGGGGAATGTACTCTGGGGACACCATACTGTGTGTTGGGGGGAAATGTACTGTGGGGACATCATACTGTGTGGGGGGAATGTACTGTGGGGGCATCATACTGTGTGTGAAGGAATGTACTGTGGGGGCATCATACTGTGTGTGGGGGAATTATACAGTATGTTGAAGGAATGTACTGTGGGGGCATCATACTGTGTATGTGTGGGAATGTACTGTGGGGGCATCATACTGTGTGTGGGGAGGAATGTACTGTGGGGAATCATACTGTCTGTGGGGGGAATGTACTGTGGGGACATCATACTGTGTGGGGGGAATGTACTGTGGGGGTATCATACTGTGTGTGGGGGAATGTACTGTGGGGACATCATACTGTGTGTGGGGGAAATGTACTGTGGGAGCATCATACTGTGTGTGGGGGAATGTACTGTGGGGACATCATACTTTGTGTGGGGGGGATGTACTGTTTGGACATCATACCGAGTGTGGGGGAATTTACTGTGGGGGCATCATACTGTGTGTGAGAATTTACTGTGGGGACCTCATGCTGTGTAGGGGCATTATATTGTGTGTGAGGGGGAATATACTGTGGGGGCATCATACTGTGTGTGTGGGAATGTACTGTGGGGGCATCATACTGTGTGTGGGGAGGAATGTACTGTGGGGGCATCATACTGTGTGTGTGGGGGGAATGTACTGTGGGGGCATCATACTGTGTGTGTGTGGGGGGAATGTACTGTGGGGACATCATACTGTGTGTGTGAGGGAATGTACTGTGGGGGCATCATACTGTGTGTGGGGAGGAATGTACTGTGGGGCCATCATACTGTGTGTGGGGGGATGTACTGTGAGGACATCATACTGTGTGTGGAGGAATGTACTGTGGGGGCATCATACTGTGTGTGTGAGGGAATGTACTGTGGGGGCACCATACTGTGTGTGGGGAGGAATGTACTGTGGGGCCATCATACTGTGTGTGTGGGGGGGGGGAATGTACTGTGGGGGCATCATACTGTGTGTGGGGGGGAATGTGCTGTGGGGACATCATACTGTGTGTGGTGAAATGTACTGTGGGGACATCATACTTTGTCGGGGGAATGTACTGTGGGGGCATCATAATGTGTGTGTGAAGAGCTGTACAATGATTGAATAACGGGAGCAGATGATTTATAAAAAGCACTGAATTATATGGTGTGGATTTGCTGCTACTGTGTCACCCCAGGCCTGGATGCCACAAACTTGTAAGGCTGTGTCTGAGAGCAGGAGGGAGGTTCTCTGGTCATGGACCATTAGCATGCAGCACCTCCTGTCCCAGGCCAGTAGGGGGAGCAGGCTGCCCCTATAAAAGCTGGTACTGAGGGCAGGGTTAGGGAGACCAGGACCCACTTCTGAAGCATCCAGAAGGGTTCCCAGAAGAGAGGGACAGGTCAGCGGCAGCTGAGGAGTCCAGGAGGCTAAGGAGGAACAGCAAGCCAGGGACAGAGGCGACGAGAGCTGGTCCTGGCTGAGAGAGAACAACATACCGGACACTGGGATCCGAGGCTGTCAGAATTGCAAGTCCTGCAGAAGATCATCTACTTGCGAGGGATTTTAGGTCCCTTGGCCTAAGAAGCCTGGAAGGTCCGCCACACAGAGGGACCAGTACAGCACCAGTACAGCACAGACAAGCTATAGGTACCTAGGGCCCGAGTCGCAAGCCATACAGGCGTAGTACACGGCCAGCTCAGGGACGTGGGCTATCATACCACTAAAGGGGGAGATAGTCAGCAAGGGCAGAGAGAGAACGGTAGGCCTACCCACTCACCCTGACCAGTGGAGCTCGCCCGAATGCCCTCAGACACCCAGGTCCATTCCTCCCTGTACTCCTGGTGGGTCTGTGATAAGATCTGCAGTAAAAGACCCTGGACTGCATTATTGGACTCTGTGTGATTACTGCTGCGCCTGCACCATCACCCCCAGCATCCTATTACACTGCCCTGAGGCTACACTCCTCCCATGGGGAGTTGTACTATTCCCTGCTGCACCCCCAACACCAGCCTCAGCGGTCTGCCCCGCAGCAGCGGTCCTCCCTGACCGCAATCCACAGGTGGCGTAGTCGGACTTTCAAAACCTACAAATACACTGCCACAGCATTTGGTCTGACCACCCTGAGCCACGGGACCGGGTCGCCACTACTACTCCCAACATTGCCCTGTTGTCTGGTTCCGAGAGCCCCACGGCCCAGGGGGCGAGTCACTACAAGTAAGGATAGACGATACAATAAGCTCTATCGTAATATGTAGCAGCGAGTCAGCGGAATGTATCAATTCTAATATTGAGCAGAATTGATTTCAGCCTGTTGATTTTTCCCTCCAGAACAGTGGAGGGCTCCTCGGGAAAATAAATTGGCCATCCCTGGTATAACGTAATACTAAAATCTCACATTTTATGAGAGAAAACTGTATTTTATAACGATGCTTCCGTACATAAATCGAGAGAACTTCTTTTCATCAGACGACCCCTTTATCACCTATCCAAGGTGATCGGTGTTGTCCAACAGCTTAGAGCGGCACTGATGGGCAGAATGCGGCACTTTTATCACTTTTGGAATTGGGCAGCGGTGCACATGCTCAGTCTGACCTCCATTCTTGCCCTTTGGGGCTGCAGAGCGCTCTGCTTTTTCCAACAGCTCCATTGAGAATGAATGGATCAGTGGTCGGGCATCCAACCAGACGCTCCATTTTGTAACAGGGATAGAAATAGATGAGAAGATGCACTTAAATGTTTGGCCGCAGCAAGAGTGCATCGAGTGCCTGTGCTGGTTTGAACAGTCATTCTGTGCTGACAGAGTCCCTTTAAGGCCTCAAACCTATTAGATAATTGTCAGCCCTACATTGTTTCTGGGCAGACAGTTACACAAGATTATGTCCCATTTCATGAAGATTGGCCTTTTACACGCCTGTTTTAGTGAAGGATTAGCTGGAAAAACCTGCGGCGCTGTTAAGCCTCTCCCCAAGAAGCTCCGCAAGGCTTCAAAATTTTGCCGGTACTGGTCAAGACTGGTGGACACATGGGAAAAGTCAAATTTTGGCAAAGTTGAACAATCTGCATTGTGTGTAATATTTTATGATACAATAAATGATTAGAAAAATGCAAGTTTTATTAATGAGAAAAAAACTGAACTTTGCAGAATTTGTTGGCGACATAGAAATATGTAAAAAATATAAAAGTGTAAAATTTTTTTTACAATTTTTGATGCTTACATTAAAAACTTGAGCAATTCCCCCAAAAATCATTAGAGCCATGAAATCAATACATATACAGATGAAACCAGAAGTTTCCATCCACTATATAAAGAGACACATCTGCATGTTTTTATCAATATCTGACATAAAATCAGAATAAACCTTTCCCGTTTTAGGTCAATTAGGATTACCATCATTTTTGATATTTTCCAAATGCCAGAATAATGAGAGAGAGAGAATGTTTTAAGGCATTTTTATTACTTACTGCAAAGTCTTAACATTATTCTAATCACTAATCAGTGTGTATATTTGTTCACTACACAATAGAATCCCATAATTTCTGCCTATTCACATCTTAGTATTATGTATGATCAGGTTAGAGTGTATGGCTGCTGAGCCCTAGCATTTATGGGCGCCTCCCCCTGACCTTGGCTGTTTCTGGCTCTTAGACCCTGCTGGCACGCACTGCCGTCATGTCCGTGACTGCACTGCCGGCCTGCGGGTCAAATGCCAGAAGCCGCAGAGTCACATGTGGGGCGGGCACAGAATGTCTCGCGCCGTATACCAGCCAGAACACATACCGGAAAGTCAGGTGACACACTTTTTCTCTCCGGCTCGGTTCATGATTGGATTAGGCTCCCTATATAACATCTGGCGTTCCCCTCCCTGGCACGACCCCTGAGGAAGTGTTGATGAAACGCGCGTCGGGGTGGAGGGACGCGTGATTACCCTGCCTAGAAGCTGCCATTCTAACCAGGTATTTCTTTCTCATGATGTGTTGAGCTGTTTTGTCTATTTGTGGACAGTGCCACTATTACACTATAGTTATTCTATGGGACCGTACCCAGCCTCTTTTATGTACCCAGTCTCCCCTGATAGATATACTAACATTATTAACCGCTATATGCATTAGTTTCTTTGAGGCTGGAAACAATACGTTATGTTTATCTAAGCACTTTGCACTTTTTTGCTGGACAGTCGACTCTATATCATCATATGCACTGCCGCTTTACATTTTATAGGCGTATCTCAAACTCATCAGTGATAGTCTAGTGACCGTTATAATAGCATATGTATTTCTTTCTTTCTATTTTTGCCACATGAGCGGTTATTCAGATTGAAATCTTTTGTAGTGCATTTGTATAGTCACATTATTTCAGTAATGGGGTAATATATGGTTATTACTCTTGCTGCGCAGATATAGGGTACAGCATTTGTTTGTCCCTCACATTTGAGGCCCCTGCTATTTTAATTATTGTTATTTTATGTTCTAATAAAATTATATTGTTAATATTATTTGAAGTGTTCATGTTTTTGTTTATCCTACCAGGGTTCTGGTTATAGCAGAATCAATTTTTGATATATATAAAGTCAAAAGTTTACATACATTTCATTAGTATTTGGTACCATCACCCTTAAACTGAATGACTTGGGTCAAACTTTTGGGATATCCTTCCACAAACTTCTCACAATAGTTGGTCGGAATTTGGACCCATTCCTCCTGGCAAAACTGGGGTAACAGATCCAGGTTTGTAGGTCGCCTTGCTCGCAGCAAGTGTGCCCATAAATTTTCAATAGGATTGCAATCAGAGCTTTGTGATAGCCACGCCGAAACATTGACTTTGTTATTCTTAAGCCACTTTGTTCCCATTTTGTCAATATGCTTCGGGTCATTGTCCATTTGGAATACCCATTTCCGCCCAAGCTTTAACTTCCTGGCTGATGTCTTGAGATGTTGCTTCAGTATTGCCACATAATCTTCTTTTCTCATGGTGTCATCTATTTTGTGAAGTGAACCAGTCCCTCCTGCAGCAAATCAACCCCAGATCATGATGCTGCCACCCCCATGTTTCACAGTTGGGATGGTGTTCTTAGGCTTCCAAGCTTCTCCCTTTTTCCTCCAAACGTAGCGATGGTCATTATGCCAAAAAAGTTCAATTTTAGTTTCATCAGACCACAGACATGTCTCCAAAAATTAAGGTCTTTGTTCCTGTGTGCATTTGCAAACATTAATTTGGCTTTTTTATGTTTCTTTTGGAGTAACGGCTTCTTCCTGGCAGAGTGGCCTTTCAGCCCATGTTGATACAGTACTCGTTTCACTGTGGTTATTGACACAATCTTACCAGCTTCCGCCATCATCTTCACAAGGTCTCTTGCTTTTGTCCTTGGGTTGATATGCACGTGTCGGACCAAAGCACGTTCATCTCTGGGACACAGAACCCGTCTCCTTCCTGAGCGATAAGATGGCAGTACATTCCCATCTTGTTTGTACTTGCGTATAATTGTTTGTACAGATGACCGAGGCACCGTCAGGTATCTTGAAATTGTATCTAAGGATGAGCCAGACTTGTGCAAGTCCACAATTCTCTTCCTGATATCTTCGCTAATTTCTTTAGACTTTCCCATGATACTACAGAAAAAAAAACTATTAGAAGCTTCCAAACACATTACATCATCATATGGGCAGTCCAGAATTGTTTAAAGGCATAGTAATCTTAGTGTGTGTAAACTTTTGACTTTGCAGTAAGTAATAAAAATGACTTAAACATTCTCTCTCTCTCATTATTCTGGCATTTGGCAAATTTTAAAAATGATGGTAATCCTAATTGACCTAAAACGGGAAAGGTTTATTCTGATTTCATGTCAGATATTGAGAAAAACATGCAGATGTGTCTTTTTATATAGTGTATGGAAACTTCTGGTTTCAACTGTGTGTGTGTGTGTATGTATATATGTTTATATTACACATACAGTTATGGCCGAAAGTGTTCACTCCTTTGAAATTGTTTCAGAAAATGAAGTATTTCTCCCAATTATTGCTGTTACACATGTTTTGCTATACACACTTTATTTTCTTTGTGTGTATTGCAACAACACAAAAAAGCAGAAAAAAAGGCAAATTGGACATAATTTCACACACAGCCCCAAAAATGGTCTGAACAAAATTGTTGGCACCCTCAACTTTAATATTTGGTTGCTCACCCTTTGGAATAAAATAACTGCAATCAATCGCTTCCTATAACCATCAACAAGCTTCTTACACCTCTCAGCTGGAATTTTGACCACTCTTCTTTTGTAAACTGCTCCATGTCTCTCATAGTTGCTGCTACTTCATACCTCTCCAGCGCTATGTTTCCATCCATTTCTGCGGGCTTCTTGAAGTATGTTTGGGGTCATTCTCCTGGAAGAACCATGACCTAGGACGCAAACCCAGCTTTCTGACACTGGGCACTACATTGCGACCCAAAATCCGTTGGTAATATTTTTCAACAATTTTGGTTCTCAAGTACTCAGACAGTTCTCTTCTCTTTCTGTACTCCATGCTTAGTGTGGCACACACAGACACAATGCAAAGATTGAGTCAACTTCTCCACTTTTTATCTGGTTTCAGGTGTGATTTTCATATTGCCCACACCTGTTACTTGCCACAGGTTAGTTTGAATGAGCATCACATGCTTGAAACAAAGTTGTTCACCCACAATTTTGGAAAGGTGCTATCAATTTTGTCCAGCCCATTTTTGGGGTTTTGTATGAAATGATGTCCAATTTGCCTTTTTTCCTTTTGTTTGTTTTTTTCTTTTGTTCCAATACACACAAAGAATATTAAACATGTGTATAACAAAACATGTATAATTGCAATAATTTTCTGGGAGAAATACTTCATTTTCTGGAACAATTTTAAGATTGCCAACACTTTCGGCCGTGGCCATATATAGTAGCTGAGTACAGGTGGCTGCTGGGGCCCCTGATACCATTACTATGTGGCCCTTACACCTGATATACAGTGGTGGCCAAAAGTATTGGCACCCCTGCAATTCTGTCAGATAATACTCAGTTTCTTCCTGAAAATGATTGCAATCACAAATTCTTTGGTATTATTATCTTCATTTAATTTTCTTGCAAAGAAAAAACACAAAAGAGAATGAAACAACAATCAAATCAATGATCATTTCACACAAAACTCCAAAAATGGGCCAGACAAAAGTATTGGCACCTTCAGCCTAATACTTGGCTGCACAACCTTTAGCCAAAATAACTGCGAACAACCGCTTCCGGTAACCATCAATGAGTTTCTTACAATGCTCTGCTGGAATTGTAGACCATTCTTCTTTGGCAAGCTGCTCCAGGTCCCTGATATTTGAAGGGTGCCTTCTCCAAACTGCCATTTTGAGATCTCTGCACAGATGTTCCATGGGATTCAGGTCTGGACTCATTGCTGGCCACCTTAGAAGTCTCCAGTGCTTTCTCTCAAACCATTTTATAGTGCTTTTGGAAGTGTGTTTTGGGTCATTGTCCTGCTGGAAGACCCATGACCTATGAGGGAGACCCAGCTTTCTCACACTGGGCCCTACATTATGCTGCAAACTTTGTTGGTAGTCTTCAGACTTCATAATGCCATGCATACGGTCAAGCAGTCCAGTGCCAGAGGCAGCAAAGCAACCCCAAAACATCAGGGAACTTCCGCCATGTTTGACTGTAGGGACCATGTTCTTTTCTTTGAATGCCTCTTTTTTTTCCTGTACACTCTATGTTGATGCTTTTTCCCAAAAACCTCTACTTTTGTCTCATCTGACCAGAGAACATTCTTCCAAAACGTTTTAGGCTTTCTCAGGTAAGTTTTGGCAAACTCCAGCCTGGCTTTTTTATGTCTCGGGGTAAGAAGTGGGGTCTTCCTGGGTATCCTACCATACAGTCCCTTTTCATTCAGACGCCGACGGATAGTACGGGTTGACACTGTTGTACCCTCGGACTGCAGGGCAGCTTGAACTTGTTTGGATGTTAGTCGAGGTTCTTTATCCACCATCCGCACAATCTTGCGTTGAAATCTCTTGTCAATTTTTCTTTTCCGTCCACATCTAGATAGGTTAGCCACAGTGCCATGGGCTTTAAACTTCTTGATGACACTGCGCACGGAAGACACAGGAACATTCAGGTCTTTGGGGATGGACTTGTAGCCTTGAGATTGCTCATGCTTCCTCACAATTTGGTTTCTCAAGTCCTCAGACAGCTCTTTTGTCTTCTTTCTTTTCTCCATGCTCAATGTGGTACACACAAGGACACAGGACAGAGGCTGAGTCAACTTTACTCTGTTAGAACCCTCCTGTTAGTTTTTGCTATCTTGTGTTTTGCGGTCACGTGACTAGCTGCCTATATATTCCAGCTCCGCCCTTCTGGCTTTGCTGGACTTCAGTGTTTTTTGCCTGTCTCTCTAGCCAGGTGCTTCGGTGCCTATCTCTGTCTAGTTTGCTTGGTCCTCTGGACCTCTAGTACTTTTTGTTCAGTTTGTATTTTTGCTCTGCAACAACTTCTGTTAGGAGGTGTCCATTTTTTGTCCCAGTCCTTAGTTCTTTTAGGGACCCCTCCCTTTATTCTATAGGTCTCTGTTCAGACTAGCCGAGGACGAAGGCGGGTCTGTTCACAAGGAACAGGCTGCCCGCTACATCGTAGGGATTCAGCTTAGTCTTACTGTAGGGACAGCTTTTCCCTTTCTTTCCTTAGTTTATGTTGCAGATCATAACATAATCCATGTTAACTGGCTGCAAGTGTGATTTAGTTATTGCCAATTGTATCCAATTTGGCTTTAGGACAATTCTTTTTGTGTTTTTTCATTGAAGACAAATTAAATGAAGATAATAAGACCAAAGAATTTGTGATTGCAATCATTTTCAGGAAGAAACTGAGTATTATCTGACAGAATTGCAGGGGTGCCAATACTTTTGGCCACCACTGTATAGGAGCTGAGTACAGGCAGCTGCCGGGGCCCCTGATACCATTACTATGTGGCCCTTACACCTGATATATAGGAGCTGAGTACAGGCGACTGCTGGGGCCCCTGATACCATTACTATGTGGCCCTTACACCTGATATATAGGAGCTGAGTACAGGCGGCTGCTGGGCCCTTGATACCATTACTATGTGGCCCTTACCCCTGATATATAGGAGCTGAGTACAGGCGGCTGCTGGGGCCCCTGATACCATTACTATGTGGCCCTTACCCCTGATATATAGGGGCTGAGTACAGGCGGCTGCTGGGGCCCCTGATACCATTACTATGTGGCCCTTACACCTGATATATAAGGGCTGAGTACAGGCGGCTGCTGGGCCCTTGATACCATTACTATGTGGCCCTTACACCTGATATATAGGAGCTGAGTACAGGCGGCTGCTGGGGCCCCTGATACCATTACTATGTGGCCCTTACCCCTGATATATAAGGGCTGAGTACAGGCAGCTGCTGGGGCCCCTGACACCATTACTATGTGGCCCTTACACCTGATATAAAAGGGCTGAGTACAGGCGGCTGCTGGGGGCCCTGATACCAGTACTATGTGGCCCTTACACCTGATATATAAGGGCTGAGTACAGGCGGCTGCTGGGGCCCCTGATACCATTGCTATGTGGCCCTTACACCTGATATATAAGGGCTGAGTACAGGCGGCTGCTGGGGCCCCTGATACCATTGCTATGTGGCCCTTACACCTGATATATAAGGGCTGAGTACAGGCGGCTGCTGGGGCCCCTGATACCATTACTGTGTGGCCCTTACACCTGATATATAAGGGCTGAGTACAGGCGGCTGCTGGGGCCCCTGATACCATTACTATGTGGCCCTTACACCTGATATATAGGAGCTGAGTACAGGCGGCTGCCGGGGCCCCTGATACCATTACACTGGTGCCTTGTTATTAGGTCAATTCCATTATAAAACATTGTATCCGTCATTGTTGAGCTCTGCTGGGACTGTGTATCCCGCCTGCATTGCATAATGGGGCCCCTGAATACTCTGCACATAAGGGCCCATAGCTCTAATTATGTTGTTTGCAATAGTCGCCCTCCTGCCACCCTGTAATATCGGGTCCCTGCCTGGTGTGGCCCCTATGACTTAATGTCCCCCTGTAAGTGCAGTACACCAGTTATCAGTCTACACGGCCAGGGTCCAGGACCCCTGTTGTTTTTGTTCTGGCTTTGTAATATATGTTCATTATCAGGGCGCCCTCTTCTCAGACATCCATCTAATCATCCGTCTGTCTCATCCATATTTGCCATATGGAGGTTTCCAGAAATAGGGCAGAACCTACTGGACTTCTGTGAAAGTTGACGAATCTGTTGAGCGCGGCTGAAGCCTCCTGGGAGCCGAGGTAAAATCAGTGGCCGTGGTAAAATTGTGGAGCGGTGGGGTCTGAAAAAGGAATCATGGCTATAAGGACAACGTTTGCACAAAGTGATTTCTTTCCTGCCCAACAGCCACTGTGTAAACCTGACAAAAATGCCCCCATCTATCCATCCATTCATCACTCTCATACTCTGTCTATGCAGGTATGTATCTCATCATTCTTCCTTACGGAGTTTCACATGGACCAGTCGGAGCTTTGGTCCGAACTCCCCCACAAAACTGGATTCGGTAGTGTGACGAGGCCATAGGCTTAGTAGACTGCGCCTCCAGTAGGCGTACACACCTGATGCACGACAGAGGGCACATTCACTCTGTCTGGACCATTATAGTCTATGGCCATGTCAGATCATATGCCCGAATCCCGTTCAGGTAAAGGCTGCAGCAGGTGGCTGCTGCCTTCTGTGCCCCTCTCCTCCGCCACTGCCATTCCCCCCAACACCCAGAGCCACAGTGTATGTATATATATATATATATATATATATATATATATATATATATACACTACTCAAAAAAATAAAGGGAACACTTAAACAACAGAATATAACTCCAAGTAAATCAAACTTCTGTGAAATCAAACTGTCCACTTAGGAAGCAACACTGATTGACAATCAATTTCACATGCTGATGTGCAAATGGAATAGACAATAGATGGAAATTATTGGCAATTATCAAAACACTCTCAATAAAGGAGTGGTTCTGCAGGTTGGGACCACAGACCACATCTCAGTACCAATGCTTTCTGGCTGATGTTTTGGTCACTTTTGAATGTTAGTTGTGCTCTCACACTAGTGGTAGCTTGAGATGGACTCTACAACCCACAGAAGTTGCTCAAGTAGTGCAGCTCTTCCAGGATGGCACATCAATGCGTGCTGTGGAAAGAAGGTTTGCTGTGTCTGTCAGCGTAGTGTCCAGAGGCTGGAGGCGCTACCAGGAGACAGGCCAGTACACCAGGAGACGTGGAGGGAGCCGTAGGAGGGCAACAACCCAGCAGCAGGACCACTACCTCCGCCTTTGTGCAAGGAGGAACAGAAGGAGCACTGCCAGAGCCCTAAAAAATGACCTCCAGCTGACCACAAATGTGGATGTGTCTGCACAAACGGTTAGAAACCCACTCCATAACGGTGGTATGAGGGCCCGACGTCCACAGATGGGGGTTGTGCTCACAGCCCAACACCGTGCAGGACGCTTTGCATTTGCCACAGAACACCAGGATTGGCAAAGTCGCCACTGGCACCCTGTGCTCTTCACAGATGAAAGCCGGTTCACACTGAGCACATGTGACAGACGTGACAGAGTCTGGAGACGCCGTGGAGAGCGATCTGCTGCCTGCAACATCCTTCAGCATGACCGGTTTGGCAGTGGGTCAGTAATGGTGTGGGGTGGCATTTCTTTGGAGGGCCGCACAGCCCTCCACGTGCTCGCCAGAGGTAGCCTGACTGCCATTAGGTACCGAGATGAGATCCTCAGACCCCTTGTGAGACCATGTGCTGGTGCGGTTGGCCCTGGGTTCCTCCTAATGCAGGACAATGCCAGACCTCATGTGGCTGGAGTGTGTCAGCAGTTCCTGCAAGATGAAGGCATTGAGGTTATGGACTGGCCCGCCCGTTCCCCAGACCTGAATCCGATTGAGCACATCTGGGATATCATGTCTCGCTCCATCCACCAACGTCACGTTGCACCACAGACTGTCCAGGAGTTGGCGGATGCTTTAGTCCAGGTCTGGGAGGAGATCCCACAGGAGACCATCCGCAACCTCAGGACATTACATCAAAGTTGAATGAGCCTGTAGTGTGTTTTTCCACTTTAATTTTCGGGGTGACTCCAAATCCAGGCCTCCATTGGTTAATAAATGTGATTTCCATTGATGATTTTTGTGTGATTTTGTTTTCAGCACATTCAGCTTTGTACAGAACACAGTATTCAATGAGAATATTTAATTCATTCAGATCTAGGATGTGTTATTTCAGTGTTCCCTTTATTTTTTTGAGCAGTGTATATATAAATATACCAGGATGGGGGATATTAACAGAATTGGGGGACATTACCCCTATAACAGTGTAAGCAGCAGACCCCCTCCCCCTTAACAGGGCATAATGACCACATTTTTTGCTTACATTTTTTTTCTATTTTCCTCCTCTAAAACCTAGGTACGTCTTATGGTCCGGTGCGTCTTATAGTCCGAAAAATACGGTATATGCATTCAGTATATATATACTACTAGCTATTGAACCCGTTCTACGCCCGGGTGGCGAGCATTTTTATTGGTATATGGTCTCCCATGCTGGTATGTGCTGCCCCCCTCCTTGTATTTGTGCTGCCCCCATCCTGTCCCCACCATACAATCCTGGTATGCGTGGTACCCCTCACCCCCAATCCTGGTATGCGTGGCACCCCTCACCCCCAATCCTGGTATACGTGGCACCCCTCATCCCTATCCTGGTATGTGTGGCACCCCTCATCCCTATCCTGGTATGTATGGTACCACTCATCCCTATCCTGGTATGTATGGTACCCCTCATCACTATCCTGGTGTGTATGGTATCCCTCATCCCGGTATGCATGGCACTCCATCCCTCATCCCCAATCCCGGTATGCGTGGCACCCCTCATCCCCAATCCCGGAATGTGTGGCACCCCTCATCCCCAATCCCGGCATGCGTGGCACCCCTCATCCCCAATCCCGGCATGCGTGGCACCCCTCATCCCCAATCCTGGCATGCGTGGCATCCCTCATCCCCAATCCCGGCATGCGTGGCACCCCTCATCCTCAATCCTTGTATGTGTGGCACCCCTCATCCCCAATCCCGGTATGCGTGGCACCCCTCATCCCCAATCCCGGTATGCATGGTCCCCTCACCCCCCAATCCTGGTATGCGTGTTACCCCTCACCACCCAATCCTGGTATGCGTGGCACCCCTCACCCCCGCAATCCTGGTATGCGTGGCACCCCTCACCCCCCAAATCCGGGTATGCGTGGTACCCCTCACCGCCCAATCCTGGTATGTGTGGCACTCCTCACCCCCCAATCCTGGTATGTGTGGCACCCCTCACCGCCCAATGCTGGTATGCATGGTACCCCTCACCCCCAATCGTGGTATGTGTGTTATCCCTCACCCCCCAATCCTGGTATGCGTGGTACCCCTCAGTTAACAAAATGCAGAGTAAAGTTTGATGGATGAACCAAGATCTCAGTAATAATAATTGTAATAATAATTGTATTTTTTTTTTTATTAATATTAGGATAGAAGGGAGGGACAAAACCAGGAACAGAATCAGTAGGCAAACTCATAGTCAGGAGGACAGCCGGGGTCAGATACCAGGTGATCAGTAACCGCCACGTCTGCGAGCAGTATGAATACCGCGGAGCCTGGTGACAGAGGTGATACTGAGATTGTCCGGGCAGAGATGTAACAGTCAGAAGGCCACCGGTAGATGGTGAAGGTCCTTCTGTACAGCTCCAGCAGTGATGGTGGATCTGCTGGACTTCAGGGCGCTGGATGCGGAGGTTTACCGTCTTTTAGATGTCTCTGGGGGAACGGTGACAACACGCAAATACGCGAGCAGCCCTGGATAATCCACGCCGGCAGGATGATAAGATCCGGCGGAAGATGGAACCTATGAGAAGAGAAGGAAATATTGTTAGAACCTTGCTGTTAGGTTTTTTTTCCTTTGCTGGTCACATGACCTTGTTGGCCTATTTAATCCTGCTCCGCCCTTCTGGCTTTGCTGGACTTCATTGTATATCTACTTTCTAGCTAGCCTGTGCTCTGTATCTAACTCTGTTAGTTTGCTTGGTCTACGGACCTCTAGGTTCTATCTATTTTGTTTGTTCGTCTGTCTGCTGCTATTTCTGTTAGGAGGTGTCCCATATTCCTCCCAGTCCTTAGTACTTGTAGGGATTCCCTCCCCAAATCTATAGGTCTCCGTACAGACTAGATTAGGACTTTAGCAGGTCTGATCACAGGATCAGGTTCCCTGTTACATCGTAGGGATTCAGCTGAGTCTTATAGTAGGGACAGATCTCCTCTCTTTCCTTAGCTTTGGTAGCAGAACATAACAGTAAGTCCAGCCTGTAAATTCTCTAAGGAAAGATTTTTTTTTGTTCCATCATGGTGTCGGTTCAGGATTTGGCTAAACACCTGCAGGGACTCTCTCTGGAAGTGGCCGAGCTCCGTCAGCACGTGAGTAACTGTCCTGGAGCATATTTCTTGGAGCCTAAGGTATGTTTGCCGGATTTATTTTTTGGTGAACATCGAGAATTTTTTTCATTTAAAAATGCTTGCTTATTGTATTTTCGTTTGAGACCCAAGTCCTCTGGGGATGAATCCCAGCGCGTAGGGTTCATAATGTCACTTTTGCACAAAGAGCCTCAGGAGTGGGCCTTTTCTTTGCAACCTAGTGATACATGCTTCAGATCAGTGGATAGTTTTTTTTCTGCTTTAGGACTATTATATGATGATCCTGACCGTGTGGCATCAGCTGAGACTGAGTTGAGACGTTTAAAACAAGGATCAGGTAATATGGAAAAATATTGTACACATTTTCGTCGTTGGTCCACTCAAACAGGGTGGAACGATTCTGCTCTGAAAAGTCTATTTCTTGCTGGGCTCAGTGAAAAGGTTAAAGACCTGCTAATTGCTTATCCTACACCTGAGGATTTGCAACAGGCTATGCAATTAGCTATACGGGTGGACAGAAGACTGCGTGCTAGGGTTAATGAGAGCAAATCCTCTGCTATGTCAGTTTCTGGTTATGATAATGTGTGTACTAACAGTGGTGAACCGATGGAGATTGGATCGGTGGCACCTCGCTCTCAAGAAAAACACCGTCGTTTTTCAGAAGGCTTGTGTTTCTATTGTGGAAAATCTGGTCATTTGATTAAAGGCTGTGAGCTTCGTATGAAGAAAGAAAAAAAAATGGTCAGTCACGCCCGTATTGCCTGTTTAAATTCCAAGGGTATATTTTTAGCTGCTTCCACGATTGCTCAGGAAAAATTAATGGAATTTCGGGTGTTTGTTGATTGCGGGTCTACACTGAATGTTATTGATGGGGGATTCGTGGAAAAACTCAATTTAAAACCTGAACCTTTATCATCCCCCTTGCTGTGGTTTCTGTGGATGGCTCCCCTTTGAAGAATATTACTCTCAAGGTCAGTGAATTTCCTCTCACTATTAATGGTGTTCACCATGAGAAATTGGATTTGGTAGTGTTGAATAACTTGCCTTCTCCAGTAATATTGGGTTTGCCCTGGTTAAAATTTCACAATCCTGTACTGGATTGGTCTACCAGTGAAATTAAATCCTGGAGCCATAAATGTTATGACAAGTGTTGTAACGGGCGTATTGCAGCTTTGGATAGGGGAGAATTGCCTGTTCCTATTCAGGATTTTTGGAGAGTTTTTTCTGAGAAAGAATCGCAGGTTTTGCCTCCCCATAGAGACTATGATTGTTCTATTGAATTTGTCCCTGGAGCGACTCTTCCTAAAAGTCGTTTATTTAACCTTACTATTCCTGAGAGGAAGGCTTTGGAGGAATACATACAGACAAGTTTGGCCGCCGGTCACATTAGGCCCTCTATGTCTCCTGTGGCGGTTGGATTTTTTTTTGTAAAAAAAAGGACGGCGGTTTACGTCCTTGTCTGGATTTTCGTGAGATTAACAAAATTACGGTACGCAATCCTTACCCACTGCCATTGATTCCTGATCTGTTTAACCAGTTATTGGGGGCCAAGTGGTTCTCTAAAATTGACCTTAAGGGGGCATACAATCTGTTGCGCATGAAGGAGGGTGATGAATGGAAGACTGCTTTTAACACTCCTGTGGGTCATTTTGAGAATCTGGTTATGCCTTTTGGTCTTACTAATGCTCCTGCATTTTTTCAGAATCTGATTAATGACATCCTTAGACCTTTGATCGGTAAAAATGTGGTTGTGTATTTGGATGACATTTTGATTTATTCGCCAGATCTGGAGTCTCATTGGCGGAGCGTGCGTGAGGTATTACAGTTATTAATGGACAATTCGCTTTTTGCTAAGCTGGAGAAATGTGAGTTCGCTGTACAGAGAATTAGTTTTTTGGGCTACATTATCTCCAGCAAAGGTTTTGAGATGGATCCGGTTAAGGTTCAGGCTGTGCAGGAATGGCCTAGGCCTATTGGTTTGAAATCAATACAGAGGTTTTTGGGTTTCGCCAATTACTATAGAAAATTCATAAAAAATTTTTCTAGTATTGTCAAACCTCTGACTGATCTCACCAGGAAAGGTGCTGATGCGGTTCAGTGGTCTTCTGAGGCCATTGAAGCTTTTGTGTATCTCAAGGAGAGGTTCACCTCTGCTCCCATCCTTATGCAGCCTGATGTTACTAGGCCGTTTTTGGTTGAGGTTGATGCTTCCTCTGTGGGGGTTGGCGCAGTATTGTCTCAGGATAACGGGGATGGATTACATCCCTGTGCATTTTTTTTTTTTAAAAATTTTCGGAGACTGAATTGAATTACGATATTGGTAATCGGGAATTATTGGCTATTAAACTCGCATTTGAACACTGGCGCCACTTCTTGGAAGGTGCGGAATTTCCCGTTCAGGTTCTTACGGATCATAAAAATCTGATATATCTTGACGCTGCCAAGCGCCTGAATGCCCGTCAGGCTAGGTGGGCACTGTTTTTCTCGCGGTTTAATTTCTCCGTTACTTACATCCCTGGTACTAAGAATGTTAAGGCGGATGCCTTGTCTCGCAGTTTTTCTCCCATAGTCGGTGCTGAGAAAGAGGAAAACATTTTACAAGAAGGTGTTGTGATAGCTGCTTTAGACTCCGTTTTGGAAGATGAGATTCTTAAAGCTCAGGAGAATGCCCCATCTAACACTCCTCATGGGAGGTTGTTTGTGCCTGGGACCTTTAGGAGAGATTTGTTTGTTGAGTGTCACGAATCTCGGTTGGCAGGTCATCCCGGAATCTCTGAGACCAAGAGACTGGTGGGTCGCAGTTTTTGGTGGCCTGGATGGCAGAAGGAAGTCATTAAGTGGGTGCGCCAATGTACTATATGTGCTAGATCTAGGTCCTCACATACTCCTGCTGCGGGGTTGCTTTGTCCTTTGGAGGTCCCCAGTGCTCCTTGGACACATTTGGCTATGGACTTTATAACTGACCTTCCCCCCTCTGAGGGTTTTACTGTCATCTGGGTGGTCGTGGACCGTTTTAGCAAGATGTGTCACTTGGTTCCCTTCGTCAAACTGCCCTGCGCTAAAACTCTCGCTAAGGCCTTTGTCAAGGAAATTGTCAGACTTCATGGCGTTCCTACTGACATTGTTTCTGATAGGGGTCCTCAGTTCGTGGCTCGTTTTTGGCGTGCCTTTTGTGACAGGTTGGGAATTCATTTGTCGTTTTCGTCCGGATATCATCCTGAATCTAATGGCCAGACAGAAAGGAAAAACCAGGATGTTGAGCAGTTCTTGCGTTGTTTTGTGGCAGACAATCAAGAGGGGTGGTCTGAGTTTCTGCCACTTGCCGAATTTGCTCTGAACAATCATACATCTTCTTCTGCTGGTTGTTCGCCTTTTTTTTGTTGTTCTGGGAGACATCCGTCGTTTGGGTCGTTCTCCAAGTTGGGATCTGCCGTGCCTGAGGAGGAGAATTTTTCCGGTGATTTGGAAAGAGTTTGGACGGATGTGCGTGGTAATCTTCAGGAGGCCAACAGAAAATCTAAAGACTACTTTGATAGGAAATGACAGGAGGTTTTGTTCGCTGTTGGTGACATGGTTTGGTTGTCCTCTAGGAATCTGCGGTTGAGGATTCCTTCTAAGAAATTGGGTCCCAAGTTTGTAGGGCCCTTTAAGGTGCTTCAGGTTGTCAACCAATCTGCTGTTAGGTTGGAGGTTCCTACCTCCTGGAGAATTAATCCGGTCTTTCATGTCTCTCTGTTAAAAAAAGCTGTTGTGTCGGATGGTGACGCCTCTGCCTCTGTTCCTCCGGTGGTGGAGGACGGGGAATATGAAATTTCTCGCATCCTTGACTCTAGACGGTATAGAGGTAGTTTGCAGTATCTTGTGGCCTGGAAAGGTTTCGGACCCGAGGATAACTCTTGGGTGAGGTCAGATGATGTTTCCGCGTCCAGACTTATCAGAGCGTTTCACAGGAGATTTCCTGATAAGCCTGGTCCTAGGGGATCCGGAGGATCCTCTTAGAAGGGGGGGTACTGTTAGAACCTTGCTGTTAGGTTTTTTTTCCTTTGCTGGTCACATGACCTTGTTGGCCTATTTAATCCTGCTCCGCCCTTCTGGCTTTGCTGGACTTCATTGTATATCTACTTTCTAGCTAGCCTGTGCTCTGTATCTAACTCTGTTAGTTTGCTTGGTCTACGGACCTCTAGGTTCTATCTATTTTGTTTGTTCGTCTGTCTGCTGCTATTTCTGTTAGGAGGTGTCCCATATTCCTCCCAGTCCTTAGTACTTGTAGGGATTCCCTCCCCAAATCTATAGGTCTCCGTACAGACTAGATTAGGACTTTAGCAGGTCTGATCACAGGATCAGGTTCCCTGTTACATCGTAGGGATTCAGCTGAGTCTTATAGTAGGGACAGATCTCCTCTCTTTCCTTAGCTTTGGTAGCAGAACATAACAAATATAATGTAAGTGATGGGACTCCATATGACATGATACTACTGTGCGGTCACTGTGGCCGGACGCAGAGGAATCTCATCACACAGAGGTCAGGGATCATCGTCAGCCATCATACATGTGACAATCCCATCACCGACAGATGACATCTGCTCCACATGAATTATTCTCACTGACGACATCACACAACATGGAGATGACTCTCACACTTACCTCGTCTCTTTTTCCCCTTTTTCCCATTTTCTGATTTTTCGTTGTCAGCTGGAAATTCTGATCAGAAAGAAGAAAAAACAACAACTCACTAAAGACATATTGTTATGGGGTCTGCATTGTATCGCTCCTGTATATAGTACATAGATTGTTCTAGTCCTGTCCCCTATAGTCCTGACAATCTGGTATTACACAATAGGGCAGAATAAGTCCTATATACCGGACATGACCTCATATGAGGGGCATTAGATGTGTCACTAATATGGAGCAGTGAACGCCCTGTGTGCCGCCATATGGTGCATCCCTAATGAGCGATATTCTACTATAGGAGACGATATCTCATTATGATGGCGGAGGTTACTGGATGCAACAATGTATCACAGAATCCATGATAATACTGTACAAAATTACAGAAATGGAGACACAGTATGGGCCCATGGGCAAAGTAATTGGGTTCCTTGAAACATGGATAACATAGGAGACCCATTAAAGAAAAACTATGTGGAAATATTTCACCCTTGATGACAACATTCACATTGTTTGTGCTATAGACATGTACATACCTGACAATGGGGACGAGGACGGCAAGCTGGTTATAGCATCGTCTCTAGCAGATTCAGGAAAAGATCCTTTCTGCCTGTTAGGAAGAAGAAAAACGTGTAAATCACAAGTAAATTCAGTATAAATGGGATTGTCTCACTAGAAGAACCCCAACTATAAGGCTTAATAGGACATATGAAAGTCATAGTGGGGAAGTCTCCTGCTCAAAACTACCTTCTATGGAAACAACTAGCAACAATGGCCGGCATGTAATACTACATATCTCCTGCAGTGTGGGCAAAACTAACAATGCCTGACCGGCAGCAATTATGGGCTGTTATCTCCAGCGGATTCTGAAGCCAATAGCCAATGACCGCTGATCATGGGGCGGTGGATGCTGCATTCAATATTATGGTATTTATGTCCTATATTTGGTATTGTGCACATATATTAGCCTGGAGCTCCCAATAATGACCCCATAATCTACTCACATTTCTGAGATGTTTCTGCTGGATGCCGGGGTACACTCTGGAGGAAACTTGATAGCGGTGGTACAGAGCTAAAAAAGGACAAAAATAAGATATGAAATTCAATTTTTTACTTTTAGAGGTTTTTTTATGTATTCTGGATTTATTGATCACTTACTTTAGAAAGCCTTTTAGAGGATGTTGTAAAATTTTGGAAGAAAAGGCTCTCATTATCCTCACTTGTGTCCTTCTCCTCTGAGACAATAGGCTTGTTTGTATCAGCATGATCTACAAGACATAGGTAATGAAGTGTTATTAGCGGTTGTCAGTATAACATAGTCACCATTTATCACTACTATTAATGGGAACCGATTGTCACATATTATTGAAGACGAGACAAACAGCCGCTTAGTCTAGATGACGTCTTCTACTTACTGATAAATAAGCTGGTGTCCTCATCTGAAACAAGCCGAGGAATGTACTCCGGCTTCTGACTTAGAAGGTTTTCAAATTCTAAGTCACTCAGGAATGGATAACTCTTGATCTCAAATGCTCCTCCTGGAAAAAGAAAAACAAAAGTGATGCGGACATTGTTAGAGGCTGCTCCATATCTGAACAGTATATCTTAATCTTAAGTAATGACAAAACCGAAGGAAACAAACTGAAAGTTATATTATGGAGAACTAGAAATAGGCAAGCAGATAGAGAAGTGCTGATCCTCATGGACAGGAGCGAAGAGTCCTCGTTGTAAAAAGTGAATATTAATACTAATAAAGTATATCAGTTACCTGTCCCAAGTCTTTGTGCAGGATTTGTTCTGAGCAGGTCATTAATAAGGTCCTGAGCATCGGGGGGAGGAGCGCGATCCCAATCCCAAATTATGTCTCCTGTTATATAGAAAATTACAAAAAATAAAACCTCTGTTTTGGACTGTAAGATAAAGTAGAGGAAATAACTAAATTCATGTAACCAGTCAAAGCAATGATCGGATTATTCTACTTACCAGTGACAATATTTTTATAGAGCTCAGATAGGGAATCCCCATGAAATGGTACATATCCCACCAGAAACTCATGCAGGATGATTCCCATTGACCACCAGTCGGCAGGTCTTCCATAGCCTTTCTTCAGAATGATTTCTGGGGCCATGTAAAGCGGGGTGCCACAGTCCTGGAAACCAACAGAAGGTAGAAATGAGAATCGATGAAATTATTATTATGACAAGTTCTCGACATAAAAACTCAATGACAGAAGATAAAATATCAGTTGAAAAGTTCTCTAGAAATGAAGAACATAGAGAAGAGACAATAGTGTGATGAGATTTGTAAAGAACCATCTAAGTTCCTGTAAGTGATGCCAACCTCATGGTCCTGGAACTCTCTGGCGATGTCCTCCAATGATTCCTTGTGGGTGTTGGTTTCTGGTATCATGACACCAACTTTTGAAATCCCAAAATCGGCGACTTTAATGTGTCCAGCCGGTGTAATCAGGAGGCTGTGAAAGAGAAGATGGTATTAGGCTCACGGGCTGTCTGGTAATAAATTATAACTTTCCCCCCTTTATTAAACTATAGGGGGCACTTACTTCTCTGGCTTCAGGTCTCTATGCAACACACCATAGCTGTGCAGGTATTCCACAGCAAGTATCGCTTCAGCAAAGTACAGGCGGGCCAAGGGGACAGATAAAGGACCCCTGGTGCTTAGGAGGGTCCCACAGTCTCCACCTATAGAAGAAAGGAAATATGAGCGGTGAGGGGTTTATACAGCAGATCACCACGATGGATCATGAGAAGTGAGCGGAGACATTGGGGCAGGAGAGAATATATACAGATATAATGTATAGAGCACAGAATATTAGTCTGAGGTCATGGTGAGATGTCGTCCATGTCACTAATAAAGTGATGTCTCATCTCGTCTACAGCTGGCGATACTGACGTGCTCAGTGCGGACATACAGGGAGATCACACACATCAATGACTTTCCATAATATCTATAGTAAATGCTCTGCGGGGATGTAACCGTCCACGGGGACAAGTCCTAATGATATGAGCGCTGATAAGATGTCAGCAGACATGGGCTGAATATAATACATGTACATGTCCTACCTCCTACATACTCCATGACCATACACAGGTGAGATCTAGTAGGGAAGGAGCAGAGCATGGAGGTCACAAAGGGACAGTCAGCGAATGTCAGGATGTCCCTCTCCAGATAGGCCCCTTCCACATGTTTTGGAGTATCCAGGTCCCGCTTGGCAATTTTCTTCATAGCGAAGATCTTCTGTGAGTCTTTATGGTGAACTAAGTGGACGGACCTGGAGAGAAGAAGAAACCATGGTTTATAGTGAATCCTTATTAACAGTCCGTCTATAGAAGTCATTATATGATCTTCTGTTCTAATGTTTAATACCAGAAGTCCGACCATTACTAGAAATCCACATCTAGAAATACATTAAATAATACTACATAGATCATCTATGGGAGGGTCTGCACAATGCCACGTCTGCCGGACCCTCACCCAGGTCACGTTATCACCTTTCACCTCAGATCATGTCCCTATGATAAGACTGAATGGCAAAGCACAGAGGATGAAGCATTATCATAGGGAACCCTGAGAAATGTGGCTTATGCTAACTGAAATCTCACCCAAAAGATCCGCTGCTGATCAGCTTAGATGTTTCGTAGTCGCTCATACGCGGCTTTCTCGCCTGGATCAATGATTCCATCAAGTCCTAGAAAAGAAGAAGAAGAAGAAATGATATTAAGATCTAGAAGCTGCTGGAGAAAATCTCCAGATGCAGAAACGTCTCCTCCTATATTATGTCCCAGCTGATGTCACTGATCCGATAGGTGAGCAGAAACCTGCTGACGGATTCCCTATAATATAAACGCTATTATCTAATGCAATAGTGTCATCTCCTCTAATAATAGAGGCGCCCCCTGGTTATATGGGGGATAATACTGGACGGGTCATTTACACCCCGTGATCTGGTGATACACAGACATCTCCCTCTATAATACTTACACCGGCAGGTTCTTGGATCTCCGGGATCTCTAAGATTACACTGTCAGGATCCAACAGCTCAGTTGTTTCTAAAATAGCGATAAAATGATGAGGAAATAAAATGTATTAGAGGATATTAATCCTACAGACATAATACAGCAATATAATGGAGAAATGACTATTCTGTATGGAGGACTATGTGGGGCCATTATTCTTTATGGAGGACTATGTGGGGCCATTATATTGTATGGAGGACTATGTGGGGCCATTATTCTGTATGGAGGACTATGTTAGGCCTATTATTCTGTATGGTGGAATATGTGGGGCCCATTATTCTGTATGGAGGACTATATGGGGCCCATTATTCTGTATGGAGGACTATGTGGGGCCCATTATACTGTATGGAGGACTATGTGGGGCCTATGATTCTCTATGGAGGACTTTGTGGGGCCCATAATACTTTATGGAGGACTATGTGGGCCCATAATACTGTATGGAGGACTATGTGGGGCCTATTATTCTCTATGAAGGACTATGTGGGGCCCTTTATACTCTACGGTGGACTATGTGGGGCCCATAATACTGTATGGAGGACTATGTGGGGCCCATTAATCTCTATGGAGGACTATGTCGGGCCCATTATTCTGTATGGAGGACTATGTGGGGCCCATTATTCTGTATGGAGGATTATGTGGGGTCAATTATCCTGTATGGAGGACTATGTGAGGCCATTATACTGTGTGGAGGACTGTGTGGGGCCATTATTCTGTATGGAGCACTATGTGGGGCCATTATTCCATAAGGAGGACTATGTGGGGCCATTATTCCTTATGGAGGACTATGTGGGGCCATTATTCCTTATGGAGGACTATGTGGGGCCATTATATTGTATGGAGGACTATGTGGGGCCATTATGCTGTATGGAGGACTATGTGGGGCCTATTATTCTGTATGGTGGAATATGTGGGGTCCATTATTCTGTATGGAGGACTATGTGGGGCCCATTATTTCGTATGGAGGACTATGTGGTGCCCATTATACTGTATGGAGTACTATGTGGTGCCCATTATACTGTGTGCCGGACTATGTGGGGCCCATTATTCTGTATGGAGGGCTATCTGGGGCACGTTATTCTGTATGGATGACTTTGTGGGACCCATTATTCTGTATGGAGGACTATCTGGTGCCCATTATTCTGTGTGGAGGACTTTGTGGGGCCCATTATTCTGTTTGGAGGACTTGTGTGGCCCATTATTCTGTGTGGAGGACTATGTGGGGCATTATTCTGTATGGAGGACTATGTGGGGCCCATTATTCTGCATGGAGCACTATGTGGGGCCCATTATTCTGCATAGAGGACTATGTGGGACCCATTATTCATTATGGAGGACTTTGTGGGACCCATTATTCGTTATGGAGGACTTTGTGGGACCCATTATACTGCATTCTGGTTGGCTCGTGACTTTTTCCAAGTTTTTCATTTTGGCTCTCTGTATGTTTGATTACAGAGTGGAAAGAGTAACTATGACATTATCCCCTGTTCTCTATAATATCCGGATATCTCCTGTAGAAGGTTGTGTGATCGGCTCACCTGTAGTCAGATCGCTGCTCGGCCCCGGCTGACTCGTATTAGGGTCAGGGGTCTCTGGGGTCACATTTTGCTCGTCTTCGGTGTCGCCTTCTGGTGTCTCCTGATTGATAGAATATATAGAATTACCACGAGGAACCTTCCACTAAATCACCAAATCCACAAATCAGGAAGGACTAAACCCGCATTTACAGACACACCAACTGTAACTATACAGATCAGGCGCCATCATGAGGACTTTTATCAGATAAAATGGATTAAGATGAGGTAACATTGCAAAAACATTAATATGGATAATAGAGGGAGACAGAGGCGGAAATACAGACTTCCCACCACTGAGCTGTGACTACATCTGCAGAATACAGACTGCCATCAGCAGAGACAGGCGGCCATATTACCTCCTGTGCTTGCCAGGAGCTGACAGGGAGGCCGATAAGATCTAACACCAGATCTTCTGATATCTGGCTGGTGATCTGGAGAAGATCAGAAAACAAGGACGTGTGGTAGAGAAGATGATGGATCCTTACCGGGCGTTCCGATGAGCGGGCCGGACCTTCCAGTACACACAGGACTTTTTCGGCCAGTTCTTTAACAAAAGACAAATCTCCATATTGAGATCTTTTTTCTGCCTATAAAGAAGAAAAGAAACACAAATGAATAATCTCGAGATGAGAAAGATCACAATGAAGGCCGCCATTGTATCTGACGTCTGCTCCTCTCTGCAGATACAATGACTACATATCTGGGGTCTTGTCCTGTTTTATATTGGAAGAAAGAAGAAGCTTCTATCCCACCGTTATTATCCATTATTGTGGAGAAGATTTGTGCGGAGCGTCCACCATTTACCTGCTGTGGAATGTCCTAATGTTCCATAGCGAGAAACTGCAAGTGCTCAGTCACTATGGAGCCAACAACGGCAGCCATGACCCTGTGTAGATTGTACACAGTGACTGTGAGCTCTGATGTCATAATGGCCGACCATCACTAGTGATGTCATCATGGAATCTTGTGATGGAATCTTATAGCGGCGGCTCTGCACAAATACATGCTGCCAAGCAATATTTAAAGTGTGTGGGGGCTCATGCTGTATATAGGGGGCTATGTGAGGGCTCAGCTATTTATAGCGGGCTATGTGAGGGCTCATACTGTATATAGAGGGCTATGTGAGAGCTTGGCTGTATATAGAGGGCTATGTGAGGGCTCATACTCTAAATAGGATTCTGTGTGTGAGCTCATACTGTACATTGGTGCTATGTATGGGCTCTTACTGTATAAAGGGAGCTGTGTGTGGGCTCTTACTGTATATAGGGTATGTGTGTGGGCTCTTTCTGTATGTAGGGGGATGCCAGCACACTTAATTCTGCTCAATATTAAGTGATACAGTTAATAATATAAAATATAATTCATATGTTAATATTGAGCAGAATTAATTTCAGCCTATTGATTCAGCCTACACAACAGTCACATTTCTCATTTGGCCCCTCAGTAATATTACTTTCCCACCCCTGCTCTATTATGTATAGCGCTCTGTTATGTGTAGTGCACCCGAGCACCTGCATGTTAATCGCGTGACTTATCACATGATCTATCAAAGGCAATTTTGTGACATGTCATGTGATACATCGGGTGCTGGGAGCCCACGGCTCCTAAACTGCCCAGGGCCCTGGCTACTCTTAATCAGCCCCTGCTTCTATCCCACCATTATTATCCATTATTGAGAAGTGTTATGCGGAGCTTCCGCCACTTACCTGCTGTAGTAATGTCCTGATGTTCTGAGGTAAATCCGTCAGATACTCTGAGGTGAGATGACCTCGGTGGTATTTGGTAAGGCAGTCCCTTACAAGCTCCACCACCAGCCGGTGAGTGAAGCTGAGGACGCCATCGGGTGGTAGAAGCACAATCTCAGGGCGATTGGTGGTAAGAATCTCCCATAGAGCTTCTACTTGAAGATTGTCCAAAAGTAATTCAGCCATAGAAGCTGCAAGTGCGATCAGTCACTATATATAATAGCGAGAAACTGCAAGTGCGCTCAGTCACTATGGGATAGCGAGAAACTGCAAGTGCGATCAGTCACTATAGAATAGCGAGAAACTGCAAGTGCGCTCAGTCACTATGAAGCCAACAAAGGCAGCCGTGAACCTGTGTACATTGTATATATAGTGACTGTGAGCTGTGATGTCATAATGCCCGACCATGACCTGTGATGTCATCATGGAATCTTGTGATGGAATCTTCAAGGAATGGCTCTACACACATACTTGCTGCCTAGCAATATGCTTTTTTGGCCGTCCTCTTTTATTTCCAAATACAACACAACCAGGATAAGGGAATGTTCACACGTTGCGTTTTTGCAGCATTTTTTTCCACACCAAAAACCAGGTTGTACTCAGGAAAAACACTGCATACAATCCACACTTATTTGCTGTGTTTTTGCAGTGTTTATACTTGTGGGTTTTTTTTTTTCATTCATTTGAATGGGTGAAAAATGTTGCAAAACCCCTGAAAGAATTAACATCCTGCAAATTTAAAATAAAAAAAGGAAAAAAACGCAGCATGTGAATGAGACTTTAGAAATCTCATTCACTAAGCTGGTACTGTAAAACGCAGTGTTTTAGCAGCAGAAAAATAACCCTGAAAAAAATGCCACTTGTGAACATTCCTCAAAGATATAATAGTCATATTATGGGAAATATTGTGTATATTTATTCCTCGCGTGTCTTTTTTTACCAAATAACATTTACCTCATTGGTTGGAGAGTTTACTATTAACAACTGTGACAAATATTGAAGAATTAATGATAAGTGACCCAAGTGATCAATCATTTACGTCATTAATGGTGATGGGCGAGCACTAAAATGCTCGGGTGCTCGATGCTCGGGTCGAGCACATTGGAATACTCGGCTGCTCGACCCGAGCAATGAGCCCAATGTAAGTCTATGGGAAACTCGAGCATTTTTCAGGCGGCTCCCCCCGGCGGTCTGCAGAGGGCCTAAAAATTGCCCAAATCGATGGGAACAGTGCTCAAATGACATGGGAACAGCATGGGGAAGACCCCTGGAAGCATTTCTGACTCCCAGGTCACTGCTGTCAACAACGTTGTCAGAAATATTTATGCCACTTTTACGGACTCACAATAAAACATACAAAAACGAAACCAAAATGGATTTTCCTGGGAAGTATGTTAAGGAACATCCTTTCCAGGGTTATGACTTGTATATAATGGAAAATAAATAACCAAAAACAAAGATACTCCTCCACACCTTGGGCTATGTTCACACGTAGCGTTTTTGATGCGTTTTTGCACTTTTGCATTGCTTTCAACCAACACAAATGCATTCACCAGGAAATGTCTTTTTAACATTTTACAACCTTATCTGGCCATGTGTTGTGTGACACGTCATCAGACACATGCATACAGTGCTGAAAAGACATGGGAACAGCATGGAAGCATCTCTGACTCCCAGGTCACTGCCTAAAAGTGTGCCCATCATAAGAGATGCTTGGTGCATGCGAAGATGCCTCCCGCCATGGACCTGTCGTTACAGACTTGCAACAATCACCGTCCACGTCCTTGTCCCTCCTCAGCGTTCAGTTCCTTGGAATGCAAGTGCAAGTATGCAGGCAGCCACCCACCTACCCACCGGCTGCAATACTATACTGACAAATTTTTGACAGCTACTTGCACTTGAAATGTAGCCTTTTAGGCTCGTGGAGGCAGAAGCTTTTCATAACCTCATGTCGGCGGCGGCCGGGTGTCCATACTCTTTCCCCAGTCACCACTATATTTCCCGGTATCGCCTCTGCCTTCCACAAGCACGGGTCCCACAACATTACCCGTGCCCTCCCCAGTGCACTTACTGAGAAGGACCGCCTAACCACAAACATGTGGACAGGTGAACGTGGCCAGGGACGGTACATAGCCAGTCCACAACTTTTTTTTTGCTGACAGTTGTATTTAGCTCGGTGAAAGGACTGGCATAGAGGGAAACCGTATCTAACCTGGGTGTCATTTCTCCCAGGAAGTCCTGTAATTCAGCTTGTTGCAGAAGCAATGGCAGTCCGTCCAACATCAACTCGCACTTGTCGGTGGTGCTTTGACACACACACATCTTTCTTTTCGCATTTTATTTCTTGAATACAGAGTTGGACAATGGCCTGATCTGTAATGCTTTTTGAGAAATAACATGCATAAGCATGGCCGATCCACATTAAAAAAGCAGCCACAGAGTGTCCGGAAACCTTCCCCCACAATTTTATTAGCCAGGGCAGCTTTTCGGCAGGGTTGGACGGGCCCACCAGAGAACCGGAGACTACTCCGGCGGGCCCTGGCTTCTCCTTCTGGAGAGTTCATAGTGCCGAGGTGAGGCCATGATGATGATAGAGGCCACCATCTGCTTAGTTTTCTGTTACTTGAAATGCAAGTGCAAGTATGCAGCCATCCACCCACCCACAGGCCGCAACACTAAACTGCCAGATTTCTGGGCAGCTGCTTGCACTTGAAATATGGCTTTTTAAGCTCGTGGAGGCGGAAGCTGTCCACAATCTTATGGCGGCGGCGACTGGGTATCTATACTCGGTCCCCAGCCGCCATTATTTTTTCCGGTATTGTCTCCGCCTTCCACAAGCATGGGTCCCACAACATTACCCGTGCCCTCCCCAGTGGAAGGACTGCCTAACCACAAACACGTGGACAGGTGAATGTGGCCAGAGACGGTATGGAGCCAGTCCACAACTTTTTTTGCTGAGAGTTGTATTTAGCTCGGTGAAAAGACTGGCGTAGAGGGGAACATCATACTGTGTGTGGGGGAATGTACTGTGGGGGCATCATACTGTGTGGGGGGAATGTACTGTGGGGACATCATACTGTGTGTGTGGGGGAATGTACTGTGGGGACACCATACTGTGTGTGGGGGGGAAATGTACTGTGGGGACATCATACTGTGTGGGGGGAATGTACTGTGGGGGCATCATACTGTGTGTTGGAGAAATGTACTGTGGGGGCATCATACTGTGTATGTGTGGGAATTTACTGTGGGGACATCATACTGTGTGTGGGGGAAATGTACTGTGGGAGCATCATACTGTGTGTGGGAGCGAATGTACTGTGGGGACATCATACTTTGTGTGGGGGGGATGTACTGTGGGGGCATCATACTGTGTGTTGGAGAAATGTACTGTGGGGGCATCATACTGTGTATGTGTGGGAATTTACTGTGGGGGCATCAAACTGTGTGTGGGGAGGAATGTACTGTGGGGAATCATACTGTCTGTGGGGGGAATGTACTGTGGGGACATCATACTGTGTGTGGGGGAATGTACTGTGGGGACATCATATTGTGTGTGGGGGGAATGTACTGTGGGGGTATCATACTGTGTGTGGGGGAATGTACTGTGGGGACATCATACTGTGTGGGGGAAATGTACTGTGGGAGCATCATACTGTGTGTGGGGGGGAATGTACTGTGGGGACATCATACTTTGTGTGGGGGGGATGTACTGTGGGGGCATCATACTGTGTGTGGGGGAATTTACTGTGGGGGCATCATACTGTGTGTGAGAATTTACTGTGGGGACATCATGCTGTGTAGGGGCATTATATTGTGTGTGAGGGGGAATATACTGTGGGGGCATCATACTGTGTGTGTGGGAATGTACTGTGGGGGCATCATACTGTGTGTGGGGAGGAATGTACTGTGGGGGCATCATACTGTATGTGTGGGGGGAATGTACTGTGGGGACGTCATACTGTGTGTGGAGAAATCTATTGTGGGGACATCATACTTTATGGGGAGGAATGTACTGTGGGGGCATCATACTGTGTGTGGGGAGGAATGTACTGTGGGGCCATCATACTGTGTGTGGGGGGGTGTACTGTGAGGACATCATACTGTGTGTGGGGGGGAATGTACTGTGGGGACATCATACTGTGTGTGGTGGAATGTACTGTGGGGACATTATACTTTGTCGGGGGAATGTACTGTGGGGGCATCATAATGTGTGTGTGAATAGCTGTTTATCATCGTACAATGATTGAATAACGGGAGCAGATGATTTATAAAAAGCACTGAATTATATGGTGTGGATTTGCTGCTACTGTGTCACCCCAGGCCTGGATGCCACAAACTTGTAAGGCTGTGTCTGAGAGCAGGAGGGAGGTTCTCTGGTCATGGACCATTAGCATGCAGCACCTCCTGTCCCAGGCCAGTAGGGGGAGCAGGCTGCCCCTATAAAAGCTGGTACTGAGGGCAGGGTTAGGGAAACCAGGACCCACTTCTGAAGCATCCAGAAGGGTTCCCAGAAGAGAGGGACAGGTCAGCGGCAGCTGAGGAGTCAAGGAGGCCAAGGAGGAACAGCAAGCCAGGGACAGAGGCGACGAGAGCTGGTCCTGGCTGAGAGAGAACAACATACCGGACACTGGGATCCGAGGCTGTCAGAATTGCAAGTCCTGCAGCAGATCATCTACTTGCGAGGGATTTTAGGTCCCTTGGCCTAAGAAGCCTGGAAGCTCCGCCACACAGAGGGACCGGTACAGCACAGAGAAGCTACAGGTACCTAAGGCCCGAGTCGCAAGTCATAAAGGCGTAGTACACGGCCAGCTCAGGGACGTGGGCTATCATACCACTAAAGGGGGAGATAGTCAGCAAGGGCAGAGAGAGAACGGTAGGCCTACCCACTCACCCTGACCAGTGGAGCTCGCCCGAATGCCCTCAGACACCCAGGTCCATTCCTCCCTGTACTCCTGGTGGGTCTGTGCCCCGAGCAACTACAGAGTCCAAATGAAGATCAAGATGACCTTGAATCCGCAGAGGACAAGGAAGAGATGATCAGCACAGTTCTCGGAGAGTTCCCCCGGACCTGGACTCAGATAAATGGCGCAATACTGGTACCCGTCCTACACTTCCTTCAGCCTACCCAGCAGGAGCCTACCGGAGAGCAAGAAGAGCAAGTGACTCGCCCCCTGGGCCGTGGGGCACTCGGATCCGGGCAGTGGGGGAACGATGGGAGTAGTAGTGGCAACCCGGTTCCGTGGCTCAGGGTGGTCAGGCCAGTGGTAGTCCGTTATGTGCTGATGTTTATGTCTGACTATGCCACCCGTGGATTGCGGTTATTAGGAACCGCCGCTGCATGCAGACCGCTGGGGCTGATGAGGTGTGCAGCTAGGGTAGTGTGACTCCCCACGGGAAGAGTGCGGCCCCAGGGCAGTATAATGGATGTTGGGAGTGATGGTGGTGAGAGTCCCAGTACCGGTAGTGCTGGAGGCGCGAAGGAGCACACAGACAATAGGTTGCAGTCCAGGGTCTTTACTGAAACAGGTAAACTGACCCATAAACAGTCCCAGCTAGGAGGGGACCTGGATGTCTGAGAGCAACGGGGAAATTGGCCCTGGTCAGGGTGAGGGTGTAGGCCTACCGTGCTTTCTGCGCTCCTTCTGGCTATCTCCTCGTTATAGGGTAACAGCCCACGTTTCCGAGCTTTCCGTGTATTCTCGCCTGTATGGCCTGCGACGTGGGTTCCTTTCTGCTCCCAGCCTTGTACGGCTTTACTGGTCCCTTCGGTTGTGGCAGGGCCTCCAGACTTCTTAGGCCAAGGAATATACAGTCCCTTGCGGACTGGTTCTTTGCTGGAGGATGTGGAATCCTCCCAGCCTCAGACACCAAAGTCTGGTAAAGTCAGTCTCTTATCTGCCAAGACAGGCTTGCTTCGCCTCTTGTCTCTGGCTTGTGGCTCTCCTCCTGCCACACTTCCTCTTAGGTGCAGTGCAACTGTCTGTCCCTGTTCTGCTCTGGGACAAGTCTCAATGCTGAGACAGGCCATCCAGTTCTCCCTAACCCTGCCCCCAGCACCAGCTTTTATAGGGGCAGCCTGCTCCCCCTACTGGCCTTAGACAGGAGGCATTGCATGCTAATGTTCCCCTGACTAGAGAACCTCCCCCTTGCTCTCAGACACAGCTTTAATTACACTTGTGGCATCCATGCTAGGGTGACACATTCCCCCCTAGTGAAATTTAGTACTCCGGGACTAAACAATATACAAAGACAATATGCATACCATAAAACATTAGTATACAAGTGACGCACAGATTGAGTTCTTAAGGTCACAGTGTGGTCTGTGACCAGGTGTCCATATCACCAACACAACGGGGAGCCTTAACCAGGTGGGGGTCTGTCCTACCCCAAGTCCTTTACAGTCTTAGTTCATTCCTTGGTTAGGCTCCGAACGCAGTCCATACAAGATCCTGGTTATAAAAAGTCCATAACCTGTGAGTCCTTAACCCACTGTCTGGTGGTGGACCAACCTGGCTTTCCCCACTAGCGTTAGGGTTACAGCTACCAGCTGGGTGTACAGGTAGGGCAGGCAGCTGTCTGCGGGTTCTTTGGCTTACCGCAGGCATGGCAGGCTCACTGTCAGCAGAGGGTTGACTCTCCTGGGCTGCTGGTACAGGCTCTTCTGCCTCTGGAACCGCTTGCTCCTCTTCACTTTCCGGCTCTGGTGTTGGTTGTTGCTGTGCCGGTTGCAGGAAATGCAGGACAGGTACCACTATGGCATCATTTATGCGAGTCCAGGACTGAGGGAACTCTCCGAGAACGGTGCTGATCATTTCTTCCTTGTCCTCTGCGGGTTCAAGGTCACTCTGATCCTCTTCTGCACTACGGAGTTGCTCGGGGCATCTTTTGAGGTGGTCTCTGGAGACAACACTAGTGGTTTCTCCTCCGTCCTTGGTGATTACGCACACCTTTGGGTTGTCGTGGTCAGACTGCAGTACGGTGTAGGGTTCCCTTTCCCACTGGTCGTCCAACTTATGTAGCCTTCTTTTTCGCTTTAGGACTTGCTCACCAGGTTCTAGGGGACCAGCAGGGGCGTGTTGATTGAAGAGTTTTTCTTGCCTCTCTCTCACCTGGGCCAGGCTCTTCTCCACACTCTCCTGTACCTTCTTGTACTGCAGTTGCCTTTCCGTATCCCAGTCCGCATCCGGGGAGGTGTCCTCAGGTATTAGGACTCCCATCTCCAGGTCTACGGGCAGCTTACCTGGTCTAGCTCGCATCAGGTAAGCCGGGGTGCAGTTTGTAGCATTCACCGGGATATTGTTGTATAGGTCTATTAGGTCCGGCAGTTTTTCTGGCCACAGGCTGCGTTCCTCCAGGGGCAACGTCTTCAGGAGATCAATGACTATATTGTTCATCTTCTCACACATCCCGTTGGTTTGTGGATGGTAAGGCGTTGTCCGAATCTTCTTACAGCCATAGAGGTTGCAGAACTCCTGGAAGATTTCAGCCTCGAACGCTGGACCCTGGTCTGTCAGGACCTGTTCCGGATACCCGTGTGGATGGCAGAAATATTGCTGGAAGGCTCTGGCCGCTGTTTGGGCTGTCAAGTCCTTTACCGGGACCACCACGAGAAAACGTGAATAGTGGTCCACGATTGTCAGGGCGTAGATGTACCCTGACCGGCTTGGAGCCAACTTGACGTGGTCTAGAGCTACCAGCTCAAGAGGCTGCGTGGTGACGATGGGCCTCAAGGGTGTCTTCTGGCTGGTGCGGTCCTTCCTCCTTAGGTGACAAGGGCCACAGTCTCTGCACCACTTTTCTACAGCTCCTCTCATGCCGACCCAAAAGAACCTTCCTCTTAGCTGGAACTCCAGTTTCTTCCAACCGAAGTGTCCCGCTCTGTCATGGTAAGCTCCCAGGACCATAGCTGCATCCCGCCTTGGAACCACGACTTGCCAGGTCAGCTCATGCGTCCGGTGGTTGACAATCCTTCTGCACAACTTGCCTTCGTAGAGGAACAGCTTGCTCTTCTCTTTCCATAGCTGCTTGGCTTCCTCTGGGGCATCTGGATCTAGGCGGGCGTCTTCCCGGGTCAGCAGATCTTTCACCAGGCGGACTGCAGGGTCACTATCTTGGGTCTCGGCCCAGCTGTGGTGAGGTAGGGGATTGATCATCACGGTTGTTAGATCCTCCTCTTTCACGCGGTGGGAGTATTGAGCGACTCCATACCGGTGAAACGCGGGGAGTTCTACCTCCTCCAGCTCTTCTGGGTCTTCGTCACCTTCAGGTAAGTGAGGCATCCTCGACAGGGCGTCTGCGTTGGCATTGGTTTTGCCGGCCCGGTACTTCATCACGAAGTCATAGTTGGAGAGACGGGCCATCCACCGCTGTTCTAGGGCACCCAGTCTTGCATTGTCCAGGTGTGTCAACGGGTTGTTGTCCGTGTACACGGTGAACTTTGCGGAGGCCAGGTAATGCTTGAAGCATTCCGTCACGGCCCACACCACCGCCAAGAATTCTAGCTTGAAGGAGCTGTAATTCTCCGGGTTCCTCTCGGTGGGTCTCAGCTTCCGGCTGACGTACGCGATCACCCTTTCTCTGCCCTGTTGGTTTTGGGACAGTACGGCTCCCAGTCCCACATTACTGGCGTCTGTGTGGAGGATAAAAGGCTGGCCATAATCAGGGTAGGCCAGGATCTCATTCCCCGTGAGGGCCATCTTCAACTGGCGGAAGGACTCCTCTTCCAGTTTATCCCACTTGAAGGGTGGCTTTTGACTCCTGGACTTAGACTGTCCGATCAGGAGGTCCTGCATAGGAGCTGCCATCTTGGTGAACCCGGGGATGAATCTTCGTTAGTAGCCTACCAACCCGAGAAACTGTCTCACCTCTTTGATGTTCGAGGGGCTTGGCCAGCTCTTGATTGCCGTGACCTTGTCAGGGTCGGGGGCCACTCCTTCCGCGCTTACCACGTGCCCTAGGTACTGGACCTTTGGTTTCAGCAGGTGACACTTCGATGGTTTCACCTTCAGGCCATAGCCTGCCAGGGCTTCGAACACCTCGGCCAGGTGCTTGAGATGGTCCTCGTAGGTCTTCGAATAGACGATCACGTCGTCCAGGTAAAGGAGGACCGTCTCGAAGTTTCGGTGCCCTAGACAGCATTCCATCAGCCGCTGGAAGGTCCCTGGTGCGTTGCAGAGCCCGAAAGGCATGCAGTTGAATTCGCTCAGTCCCATCGGGGTGGTGAAGGCGGTCTTCTCCTTGTCAGCCTCTGCCACAGGAACCTGCCAGTACCCGCTAGTAAGGTCCAAAGTAGAAAACAAGTTAGCTGATTTTAGTGCGGCTAAAGACTCTTCTATTCTAGGCAGCGGATATGCGTCTTTGTGGGTGATACGGTTGATTTGTCTATAGTCGACGCACATTCTCATGGTGCCGTCTTTCTTTTTCACCAGAACCAAGGGGGCTGCCCAGGGGCTACAGTTGTCTCTAATGACCCCAGCTTCTTTCATCTCTCTTAGCATGCCCTTTGCGTTCTGATAATGTGCAGGGGGTACAGGTCGGTGTCTTTCTTTTATTGGTGGGAGGCTCTCTGTGGGGATGTGGTGTTCTATCCCTTTTACTCTGCCGAAGTCTAGAGGGTGCTTACTAAAGACTCTCTCGTACTCCTGTACCACCTGGTAGACTCCTTGTTTTTGGTGCAGGGGAGTGGAGTCAACACCCACGTGGAGTTTCTGGCACCAGTCCTCCTTTTGTTTCTGGGAGCCATTACCCTCCGCCTGTGGAGATGGAAGCAAGGGTTCCACGGCCCTGATAGCTTTGTGTTCGACAACAAACAGTTTGGCGAGTGTAGCGTATCTGGGTAAGTGTACTTCCCTCTCCCCAATGTTGAGGATGCGGACGGGCACCCTCCCATGACGGACATCAACCACCCCACGGGCTGTCAAAATGGTGGGCCTGCTGTCTGAGTACACGGGTTCTACCATGGCTTGGTAGTCTCTACCTCTCAACCCGATTGCAGTCCGACACCAGATCATCATTTCACTTTTGGGAGGCATGGAAATGGGGAATGGGTCACTCAGTCTTACGCTACCGATCTCACCACAGGACAGTTCTACCTGCTGCCGTCTCATCAGCGCTTTTATCTCCTTGTTGAGGACTCTCTGTTGGCTGGAACTAGCATTCACCGCCACCTGTTGTAGAATTACAATTACCTCTGAAAGACAATTTTCAATTACATTAGTACCCACAGTTATTTTAGGGTGACTTTCACGACGGTCAATGTCCACAATAATTACTCCCTGTGCCGGCTGTTCAACTTTACCAATTTTAATGGTCATCTCCTTGAACCCCATCTGCGGCACGGGTAAGCCATTACTGGCGATGATGCTCAAGTTACTGTCTGGATACCGTGTGATATCTGTCACTCTGTCTCTGTATACTGGAGGTAGGGAGCCTAAGCTGACCCTAAGCTGGGGCCCTGACTAATCCCTCAACCTGGAGGTACTGTTAAAGGTACAGAGGTCCAGGCCGCCAGCGTAACCCCTACCTCCTGAGGATCCCTGCACCTAAGTAATCTAGTCCTGAGAAGGACCCCGATCACAACAAAAGAGGACAAGTAATAATATGCCCACACACAGTACTTAGACGAACGAGACAGTACAAGGGAAAAACCAAAACCACCTTGCATACAAAAACTACACAACTACAACAGAGGGAACTCCAACGGGAAAGGAGATAAATGATAAAGCGAGGAAGGGAAAAAACACTCCAAATACACTTATCTCAGAAACTCCAAATACAACGATCCGCTCTGTAAGTCTGTGTGAAATGCTTTCACCGACACTTCCCAAACAGACCAGCAGGCATATGAAGGAGTCTCATTACAGCAACATTGATTGCAGCTGGGCGAGGCTGGACCTCGTCTAGCACAGAGAGAGAGAGAATTAACTCCCTCACTGCCGAAAACACCAAGCACCAAAAAGTCAGCTGCGAGAAGTCAGGCTGTGTAATCGTGACGATTTTCGTGGCGACACACCCGTGACAGTACCCCCCCTTCTACGAGGGGCCTCCGGACCCTCAGGGCCAGGTTTATCCGGGTGAGTCGTGTGGAAGGCCCGAACTAATCGGTCTGCGTTAATATCCGACGCAGGAACCCACATCCTCTCCTCAGGACCATACCCTTTCCAATGAACCAGGTACTGAAGGGACCGGCGATTAAAACGTGAATCGATGACCCTTGATACCTGGAACTCCAAGTTACCATTGACCACCACTGGAGGGGGAGGTAAAGGTGACGGTACCACCGGCGCCACATACCTCTTAAGCAACGATCTGTGGAACACGTTGTGAATTTTAAACGTAGGGGGGAGGTCAAGACGGAATGCCACCGGATTAATAATAGAACTGATTCTGTACGGCCCGATGAACCTGGGACCCAGTTTCCAGGAGGGAACCTTAAGTTTAATATTCCTGGTAGACAACCATACCCGATCGTTCACACTTAGGTCCGGACCAGACACTCTCCTCCTATCAGCCATACGTTTGTATCGGTTCCCCATAGTATTCAGATTCTTCAGCACCCCTCTCCATACTGAAGCGAGTGATGAGGAAAATCGTTCCTCCTCAGGAACCCCCGAAGAGCCCCCCCTACTGAAAGTACAAAACTGGGGGTGAAAACCATATGCCCCAAAAAACGGGGACTTACCAGTGGACTCGCTCCGCCTATTATTAAGAGCAAACTCTGCCAGAGGTAAGAAAGAAGCCCAGTCCTCCTGGTTCTCTGACACAAAACACCGGAGATATGTCTCCAAGCTCTGGTTCATACGTTCCGTCTGACCATTGGTCTGAGGGTGAAAAGCCGATGAAAATGACAAATGCATCCCCCGCCGTGCACAAAACGCCTTCCAGAACTTGGACACAAACTGAGACCCCCGATCAGACACCACATCGGAGGGTACCCCGTGAAGCCTCACAATCTCCCCAATGAACACCTGCGCAAGAGTTTTAGCATTAGGGAGAGCCGGAAGAGCGATAAAATGTGCCATCTTGCTGAACCTGTCCACTACAACGAGTATGACCGTTTTACCCGAAGACGGAGGGAGGTCCGTAATAAAGTCCATAGACAGATGAGTCCAAGGACGCTCCGGGATCTTCAAAGGTAAGAGGGCCCCAGACGGACGGGTATGTGAGGTCTTAGAGCGCGCACAAACCCCACAGGACGCGACAAAAGTTACCACCTCCTTATGTAAGTTAGGCCACCAAAACCGACGCGAGAGGAGATCCACAGTTGCTTTACTCCCCGGGTGTCCTGCCAAAACTGAGTTATGGTGTGCCTCGATCACCTTTTGTCGCAACTGATCTGGAACAAACAGTCTCCCTGGAGGTCCAACAGGGGCGTCCCCCTGAGCCTCCAATACCTCCTCCTCCAGCTCAGAGCATACTGCCGAAACCACCACCCCCTCCTGAAGGATAGGAATCGGGTCGTCCGTATTCCCGGCCCCAGGGAAACTACGAGATAAGGCATCCGCCTTTACATTTTTTGACCCAGGACGATATGTAACGACAAAATTAAACCTGGTAAAAAACAATGACCACCTAGCTTGTCTGGGATTCAGACGTTTCGCGGACTCCAGATATAGCAGGTTCTTGTGATCGGTGATGACGGTGACCGGATGGACTGCCCCCTCCAAAAAATGGCGCCACTCCTCAAAGGCTAACTTAATGGCCAAGAGTTCCCTATTGCCGACATCGTAATTCCTCTCAGCGGACGACAATTTTTTAGAGAAAAAGGCGCACGGATGCCACTTACCAGGGGACGAACCTTGTGACAATACTGCTCCCACCCCTACCTCGGAAGCGTCTACCTCTACAATGAATGGCTGTGACGCATCAGGTTGAATGAGTATGGGTGCCGAGGCAAAACATTTTTTCAAGGAGGAGAATGCTTGACAAGCCTTGTCAGACCACCTAGAAAAATCCGTCCCCTTTTTAGTCATGTCTGTGAGAGGCTTAACCATGGACGAGAAATTACGAATGAACTTCCGGTAATAATTAGCAAACCCCAGGAAACGTTGTAGTGCCTTAAGATTCTCTGGCCGATCCCACTCAAGAACTGCCCGCACTTTCCCAGGGTCCATACGAAAACCGGACGCTGAAACCAGGAAGCCTAAAAACTGGAGTTCCTGTACGGCGAACACACACTTTTCCCATTTGGCATACAGTTTATTATCCCGCAAGATCTGTAACACCTGCCTAACGTGCTCCTGATGAGACACCAGATCCGGCGAGTAAATTAAGATATCATCCAGATATATGACAGCAAACTGTCCCACCAGGCGGCGAAAAATGTCATTAACAAAGTGTTGGAACACCGCCGGGGCATTAGTCAGACCGAATGGCAGGACAAGGTTCTCATAATGCCCCTCCGGAGTGTTAAACGCCGTCTTCCACTCATCCCCCTCCTTCATCCTAATCAGATTGTACGCCCCCCTGAGATCCAACTTAGAGAACCATTTGGCGCCCACGATCTGATTAAAGAGATCGGGAATAAGTGGGAGTGGATACGGATCTCGGACCGTAATCCGATTAAGTTCACGGAAATCCAGGCAAGGGCGTAGGCCTCCATCTTTCTTCTTAACAAAGAAGAACCCCGCAGCCACCGGTGAAGATGAAGGTCTAATATGCCCCTTAGCCAGACTTTCTGAAATATAATCCTTCATGGCCTGCCTCTCAGGACCAGAAAGGTTATACAACCTAGCTTTAGGTAACTTGGCCTCAGGGAGCAGTTTTACAGAACAGTCATACTCGCGATGAGGAGGTAGTTCCTGACACCCTTTCTCCGAGAATACATCCTCAAAGTCCGCCAGAAATGGAGGTAAGACCCAAGGAGTAACCGCACCGATGACCGTGTTCATGCAGTTTATATTACAGAATTTACTCCATTGGCTTATCTCTCTGGTTTGCCAATTAATAACCGGGTTATGCTTAGTTAACCAAGGAAGGCCCAACACTATAGGAGCGGGAAGACCCTCCAACACGTAGCAAGACAACAGTTCTTTATGTATCGCCCCCACTTGAAGTTTTACGTCATGCACAGCTTGCAAAAAACTTCCCTGACCGAGAGGCCTGGCATCGATCGAGAATATGGGGATGGGTTTAGCCAACTCACTCAATCGCATACCTTGAACCCGGGCAAACCGAGCATCAACCAGATTAGCCCCGGCCCCACTATCCAGAAGAACAGATATCCTCTCAGTTCTCGTACCCACCACCACCTCCGCCGGTACGAGAAACTGAGACGAACCTAGGGACGAAATACCTATTCCCAGATTGCCGTCCACCACACAACCTGGGATCAACAGTTTTCCGACGACTCTTCACTCTGCAAGGGACGGGATGGACACCCCCCAATAAAATGTCCCTTTCTCCCGCAGAAGAAACACCTTCCTGTCTTATGGCACACCACCGGTCCCCTCCCCCGAAAAGATGTCCCTCCTAATTGCATAGGCTCCTCTGGACTGACCAGGGGAACCACCATATGAGGGGACCTTGTAGGAGGTGGAGTCATCACAGGGGGTCGAGTTATCCCGCACCTCTCCCGAAGCCGTCTGTCAACGCGAATAGCCAGGGCCATAGCGGCTTCCAGTGACGCGGGAGAGTCATACTGTGCCAACACATCCTGTAATTTGTCGGATAAACCTTGACAAAACTGGCTCCTAAGAGCCGGGTCATTCCACTGGGTGTCCGTGGCCCACCTACGGAACTCCGAACAGAATTCCTCCGCCGGACGATCTCCCTGCTGGATCCTACGTAACTTAGACTCAGCAAGGGAGATCCGATCTGGGTCATCATATACGAGTCCCAGAGCAGCGAAAAACCTATCCACTGACTGGAGAGCCGGGGAGCCCGGGGGAAGAGAGAACGCCCAAGATTGTGGGTCCCCTTGTAGGAGCGAGATGACAATTCCCACCCTTTGTTCTTCACTCCCCGATGACCGAGGCCGCAGCCGAAAGTACAATTTGCATGCCTCCCGGAAAACAAAAAACTTGTCCCGCCCCCCAGTGAACCTGTCAGGGAGAGCTACTTTAGGTTCTGGTCCGGCTTGCTCCAGAGGATGCAAAACCTTGGACCTAACGTCCGCCAGCTCCATGGACAAACTCTGCAACTGCCGAGCTAGACCGGCTACTGGATCCATGGTAGCTGGAGAAAAACTAAGTGGGTCGGTGAAAATGTCACGCTGTCTCTGTATACTGGAGGTAGGGAGCCTAAGCTGACCCTAAGCTGGGGCCCTGACTAATCCCTCAACCTTGTCTCACCACCAGACAGTTCGACCTGCTGCCGTCTCATCAGCGCTTTTATCTCCTTGTTGAGGACTCTCTGTTGGCTGGAACTAGCATTCACCACCACCTGTTGTAGAATTACAATTACCTCTGAAAGACAATTTTCAATTACATTAGTACCCACAGTTATTTTAGGGTGACTTTCACGACGGTCAATGTCCACAATAATTACTCCCTGTGCCGGCTGTTCAACTTTACCAATTTTAATGGTCATCTCCTTGAACCCCATCTGCGGCACGGGTAAGCCATTACTGGCGATGATGCTCAAGTTACTGTCTGGATACCGTGTGATATCTGTCACGCTGTCTCTGTTTACTGGAGGTAGGGAGCCTAAGCTGACCTTAAGCTGGGGCCCTGACTAATCCCTCAACCTGGAGGTACTGTTAAAGGTACAGAGGTCCAGGCCGCCAGCGTAACCCCTACCTCCTGAGGATCCCTGCACCTAAGTAATCTAGTCCTGAGAAGGACCCCGATCACAACAAAAGAGGACAAGTAATAATATGCCCACACACAGTACTTAGACGAACGAGACAGTACAAGGGAAAAACCAAAACCACCTTGCATACAAAAACTACACAACTACAACAGAGGGAACTCCAACGGGAAAGGAGATAAATGATAAAGCGAGGAAGGGAAAAAACACTCCAAATACACTTATCTCAGAAACTCCAAATACAACGATCCGCTCTGTAAGTCTGTGTGAAATGCTTTCACCGACACTTCCCAAACAGACCAGCAGGCATATGAAGGAGTCTCATTACAGCAACATTGATTGCAGCTGGGCGAGGCTGGACCTCGTCTAGCACAGAGAGAGAGAGAATTAACTCCCTCACTGCCGAAAACACCAAGCACCAAAAAGTCAGCTGCGAGAAGTCAGGCTGTGTAATCGTGACGATCTTCATGGCGACACACCCGTGACAATATCAGCATCAGTCCAATACTGCTTAAAAAGTACATAAGGGATAGTGGTTACTTGCGACCCAGTATCCAGCAACGCGCTCATGGGGATACCGTCCAGCACCACGGGTAAAACCGGGCGCCCCCCAACGTACTTATCACGCCAATTATAAGGGCCTGGTGATCTTATGCCTGGGGGTTGGCCCTCTGCCCCAGGTTGGACCCGTTTAAATTACAGTACCTGGAAGTGTGTCCAGGCTGGTTGCATCGACGGCAAATGGGCTGTCCATCCTCTGCGTAGCGGTCTGTGGGCCTCCCTCGGAATGACGGGATCCTCCTCTGTCGACGCCACGGGACATCCTCCGGACTTGAAGCCAGCTCGATGGGTCTTGACGGGTCCACTTGTAACGCCTGGACGGTCCTGGTCAACGCCGCGACGCTCCTGGTCAGCTCCTGGACTTGGTGGTGCAGGTCTTTCGACGGGGCTTGGTTCAGGGCCTGTGCATCAGCCCCCACGGGGTCCATAGAGGAGGGCGCCGCCTCTTGGTGGTAGGTGAGAGCAGGGCGCCAGGGGTTTATAGCGCCACTGGTTGCAGATTCACGGAGCACCCTTATGGCCCTGTCCTTAAATTGGGCAAAGGTCAGGTCGGGGTTCTGAAAGAACATGAGGCGCAGTTGGGCCCTGTGGGCGCTAGACAGCAGACCTTCTATGAATTGTTCTGTTAGCAGCTTATCCGTTTCCTGCACACTGCCAGGGTCAGTTTGTTGAATAGCCCTCAGGGCTTCCTGCAGATTTAGGGCATAGTCTCTGATGCTGTCCTGTGCCCGTTGCTTACATCCATAGAACCTCATTTTAATCTCAGCAGAGGTACGTGTGTCAAAGGTACCCCACAGCCGGGCCAGAATACCCTTCACAGTCCTTTTCTCCTCAGTGGGCCATGATTTTACCTCCCTTTGGGCTGCGCCAGTTAACTGCCCTGTCAGTATGCTGACCTTCTGTTCCTCTGTCAGGGGGTAAACGTGGAACAAACTGTATAGCCTTTCCTTGAAGTCAGTTAAGGCATGGGGCTCCCCTGAGTACTTGGGCAGCCAGGCCGCTCCAGGGATGTAGGGCAGGGAAAATGGCATCACCGCTGCTGCAGCTGCGTTGGTGGTAGTGGGCGCCTCCGTGTCCGACATCTTCCTCCCCCCTAGTTAAGCGTGGCCTACCTTCCGACGATCCTCTTCTGTAGGCCGCGGCTCCGCTGCTGCTGCTATGGACGAGGACCTGGCGTCGCGTCCTGATGACGTCAGTGTCACTCTCTCTCCCTTCCAGGACCTTGTGCAGCGTCGGTGCGGTGGGCGGAGCTTCGGATCTCGCGCGGTTTTGACGTCCACGCCCCTCTTCTTCCCGCGCGGCGTCCTGAAGATGGCGTCCGATGGCGGGAAACAGCTGCGGATGGCGGGAAGACGGCGGGAAACGGTCCAAGATGGCGTCTGATGGCGGGAATCGGCTCCGGATGGCGGGAAACGACTCCGGACGGCGGGAAACTTCGCCACAGGTAAGTTACAAAAGTCTTTTTCAGGCACGCAGTACCCGGTGGTTGTGGACACGAAATCCTGCCGACTACGCCAAAGCTGACTCGACCCCTGGGCCGTGGGGCACTCGGATCCGGGCAGTGGGGGACCGATGGGAGTAGTAGTGGCAACCAGGTTCCGTGGCTCAGGGTGGTCAGGCCAGTGGTAGTCCATTATGTGCTGATATTTATGTCCGACTACGCCACCCATGGATTGCGGTTATTAGGAACCGCCGCTGCATGCAGACCGCTGGGGCTGATGAGGTGTGCAGCTAGGGTAGTGTGACTCCCCACGGGAAGAGTGCGGCCCCAGGGCAGTATAATGGATGTTGGGAGTGATGGTGGTGAGAGTCCCAGTACCGGTAGTGCTGGAGGCGCGAAGGAGCATACAGACAATAGGTTGCAGTCCAGGGTCTTTACTGAAACAGGTAAACTGACCCATAAACAGTCCCAGCTAGGAGGGGACCTGGATGTCTGAGAGCAACGGGGAAATTGGCCCTGGTCAGGGTGAGGGTGTAGGCCTACCGTGCTTTCTGCGCTCCTTCTGGCTATCTCCTCGTTATAGGGTAACAGCCCACGTTTCCGAGCTTTCTGTGTATTCTCGCCTGTATGGCCTGCGACGTGGGTTCCTTTCTGCTCCCAGCCTTGTACGGCTTTACTGGTCCCTTCGGTTGTGGCAGGGCCTCCAGGCTTCTTAGGCCAAGTAATATACAGTCCATTGCGGACTGGTTCTTTGCTGGAGGATGTGGAATCCTCCCAGCCTCAGACACCAAAGTCTGGTAAAGTCAGTCTCTTATCTGCCAAGACAGGCTTGCTTCGCCTCTTGTCTCTGGCTTGTGGCTCTCCTCCTGCCACACTTCCTCTTAGGTGCAGTGCAACTGTCTGTCCCTGTTCTGCTCTGGGACAAGTCTCAATGCTGAGACAGGCCATCCAGTTCTCCCTAACCCTGCCCCCAGCACCAGCTTTTATAGGGGCAGCCTGCTCCCCCTACTGGCCTGAGACAGGAGGCATTGCATGCTAATGTTCCCCTGACTAGAGAACTTCCCCCTTGCTCTCAGACACAGCTTTAATTACACTTGTGGCATCCAGGCCAGGGTGACACACAAGCAGCCCCAGAGGCAGAAGAACCCATGCCAGCAGCCCAGGAGAGTCATCCCTCTGCTGACAGTGAGCCTGCCATGCCTGCGGTAAGCCAAAGAACCTGCGGACAGCTGCCTGCCCTACCTATGAACCTAGCTAGTAGCTGTACCCTCAATGGTAGTGGGGAAAGCCAGGTTGGTCCACCACCAGACAGTGGGTTAAGGAGATCAACCAGCAGCACTAGGGGACAAACACCAGCTCGCTGGAGGATATAAGTGCGAGATCTAAACGTACCATGTATATATTTAATATGTTTTTTACCTGTAACTAATAGTGTTTTCTCCAGTTTTTCTACATATATGGACTGACAGGTTATGAACTTTGGATAACCGAACTACCTTGTAAATAGTTGCACTTGGTGCCTCTTGCGAAGACGGCCACGGAAGAAAAACCTGTCTGGCGTGGCCCCGAGTGGTCCAAAGTAGTTTGCTTCGCCTTGCAGCCACGCCCAGGGCCAACGCTTGGGGTTTGCTTTGGACATGTCCCCGCACCGGTTAAGACTTCGCCTTACTGGGTGAAACGGACACCCGGTCACAGACCACGCTGTGACCTAAAGAACTCAATATGTGGTGTTGTTTGTTGTTTTCTTCTCTGTTGTGTTTATGTTATAATTTATACCCGGTATTCGTGTTTCTTGTTAGTCCCGGAGTACTAAACTTTACTAGGGGGGAATGTGTCACCCCAGGCCTGGATGCCACAAACTTGTAAGGCTGTGTCTGAGAGCAGGAGGGAGGTTCTCTGGTCATGGACCATTAGCCTGCAGCACCTCCTGTCCCAGGCCAGTAGGGGGGGCAGGCTGCCCCTATAAAAGCTGGTACTGAGGGCAGGGTTAGGGAGACCAGGACCCACTTCTGAAGCATCCAGAAGGGTTCCCAGAAGAGAGGGACAGGTCAACGGCAGCTGAGGAGTCCATGAGGCTAAGGAGGAACAGCAAGCCAGGGACAGAGGCGACGAGAGTCGGTCCTGGCTGAGAGAGAACTACATACCGGACACTGGGATCCGAGGCTGTCAGGATTGCAAGTCCTGCAGCAGATCATCTACCTGCGAGGGATTTTAGGTCCCTTGGCCAAAGAAGCCTGGAAGCTCCGCCACACAGAGGGACCGGTACAGCACAGAGAAGCTATAGGTACCTAAGGCCCGAGTCGCAAGCCATACAGGCGTAGTACACGGCCAACTCAGGGACGTGGGCTATCATACCACTAAAGGGGGAGATAGTCAGCAAGGGCAGAGAGAGAACGGTAGGCCTACCCACTCACCCTGACCAGTGGAGCTCGCCCGAATGCCCTCAGACACCCAGGTCCATTCCTCCCTGTACTCCTGGTGGGTCTGTGATAAGATCTGCAGTAAAAGACCCTGGACTGCATTATTGGACTCTGTGTGATTACTGCTGCGCCTGCACCATCACCCCCAGCATCCTATTACACTGCTCTGAGGCTACACTCCTCCCGTGGGGAGTTGTACTATTCCCTGCTGCACCCCCAACACCAGCCTCAGCGGTCTGCCCTGCAGCGGCGGTCCTCCCTGACCGCAATCCACAGGTGGCGTAGTCGGACTTTCAAAACCTACAAATACACTGCCACAGCATTTGGTCTGACCACCCTGAGCCACGGGACCGGGTCGCCACTACTACTCCCAGCATTGCCCTGTTGTCTGGTTCCGAGAGCCCCACGGCCCAGGGGGCGAGTCACTACAAGTATGGATAGACGATACAATAAGCTCTATCGTAATATGTAGCAGCGAGTCAGCGGAATGTATCAATTCTAATATTGAGCAGAATTGATTTCAGCCTGTTGATTTTTCCCTCCAGAACAGTGGAGGGCTCCTCGGGAAAATAAATTGGCCATCCCTGGTATAACGTAATACTAAAATCTCACATTTTATGAGAGAAAACTGTATTTTATAACGATGCTTCCGTACATAAATCAAGAGAACTTCTTTTCATCAGACGACCCCTTTATCACCTATCCAAGGTGATCGGTGGTGTCCAACAGCTTAGAGCGGCACTGATGGGCAGAATGTGGCACTTTTATCACTTTTGGAATTGGGCAGCGGTGCACATGCTCAGTCTGACCTCCATTCTTGCCCTTTGGGGCTGCAGAGCGCTCTGCTTTTTCCAACAGCTCCATTGAGAATGAATGGATCAGTGGTCGGGCATCCAACCAGACGCTCCATTTTGTAACAGGGATAGAAATAGATGAGAAGATGCACTTAAATGTTTGGCCGCAGCAAGAGTGCATCGAGTGCCTGTGCTTGGTTTGAACAGTCATTCTGTGCTGACAGAGTCCCTTTAAGGCCTCAAACCTATTAGATAATTGTCAGCCCTACATTGTTTCTGGGCAGACAGTTACACAAGATTATGTCCCATTTCATGAAGATTGGCCTTTTACACGCCTGTTTTAGTGAAGGATTAGCTGGAAAAACCTGCGGCGCTGTTAAGCTTCTCCCCAAGAAGCTCCGCAAGGCTTCAAAATTTTGCCGGTGCTGGCCAAGACTGGTGGACACATGGGAAAAGTCAAATTTTGGCAAAGTTGAACAATCTGCATTGTGTGTAATATTTTATGATACAATAAATGATTAGAAAAATGCAAGTTTTATTAATGAGAAAAAAACTGAACTTTGCAGAATTTGTTGGCAACATAGAAATATGTAAAAAATATAAAAGTGTAAAAATTTTTTTACAATTTTTGATGCTTACATTAAAAACTTGAGCAATTCCCCAAAAAATCATTAGAGCCATGAAATCAATACATATACAGATGAAACCAGAAGTTTCCATCCACTATATAAAGAGACACATCTGCATGTTTTTATCAATATCTGACATGAAATCAGAATAAACCTTTCCCGTTTTAGGTCAATTAGGATTACCATCATTTTTAATATTTGCCAAATGCCAGAATAATGAGAGAGAGAATGTTTTAAGGCATTTTTATTACTTACTGCAAAGTCTTAACATTATTCTAATCACTAATCAGTGTGTATATTTGTTCACTACACAATAGAATCCCATAATTTCTGCCTATTCACATCTTAGTATTATGTATGATCAGGTTAGAGTGTATGGCTGCTGAGCGCTAGCATTTATGGGCGCCTCCCCCTGACCTTGGCTGTTTCTGGCTCTTAGACCCTGCTGGCACGCACTGCCGTCATGTCCGTGACTGCACTGCCGGCTTGCGGGTCAAATGCCAGAAGCCGCAGAGTCACATGTGGGGCGGGCACAGAATGTCTCTCGCCGTATACCAGCCAGAACACATACCGGAAAGTCAGGTGACACACTTTTTCTCTCCAGCACGGTTCATGATTGGATTAGGCTCCCTATATAACATCTGGCGTCCCCCTCCCTGGCACGACCCCTGAGGAAGTGTTGATGAAACGCGCGTCGGGGTGGAGCGACGCGTGCTTACCCTGCCTAGAAGCTGCCATTCTAACCAGGTATTTCTTTCTCATGATGTGTTGAGCTGTTTTGTCTATTTGTGGACAGTGCCACTATTACACTATAGTTATTCTATGGGACCGTACCCAGCTGCTTTTATGTACCCAGTCTCCCCTGATAGATATACTAACATTATTAACTGCTATATGCATTAGTTTCTTTGAGGCTGGGAACAATACGTTATATTTATCTAAGCACTTTTGCACTTTTTTTCTGGACAGTCGACTCTATATCATCATATGCACTGCCGCTTTACATTTTATAGGCGTATCTCAAACTCATCAGTGATAGTCTAGTGACCATTATAATAGCATATGCATTTCTTTCTTTCTATTTTTGCCACATGAGCTGTTATTCAGATTGAAATCTTTTGTAGTGCATTTGTATAGTCACATTATTTCAGTAATGGGGTAATATATGGTTATTACTCTTGCTGCGCAGATATAGGGTACAGCATTTGTTTGTCCCTCACATTTGAGGCCCCTGGTATTTTAATTATTGTTATTTTATGTTCTAATAAAATTATATTGTTAATATTATTTGAAGTGTTCATGTTTTTGTTTATCCTACCAGGGTCCTGGTTATAGCAGAATCAATTTTTGATATATATAAAGTCAAAAGTTTACATACATTTCATTAGTATTTGGTACCATCACCCTTAAACTGAATGACTTGGGTCAAACTTTTGGGATATCCTTCCACAAGCTTCTCACAATAGTTGGTCGGAATTTGGACCCATTCCTCCTGGCAAAACTGGTGTAACAGATCCAGGTTTGTAGGTCGCCTTGCTCATAGCAAGAGTGCCCATAAATTTTCAATATGATTGCAATCAGAGCTTTGTGATGGCCACGCCAAAACATTGACTTTGTTATTCTTAAGCCACTTTGTTCCCATTTTGTCAGTATGCTTCGGGTCATTGTCCATTTGGAAGACCCATTTCCGCCCAAGCTTTAACTTCCTGGCTGACGTCTTGAGATGTTGCTTCAGTATTGCCACATAATCTTCTTTTCTCATGGTGTCATCTATTTTGTGAAGTGAACCAGTTCCTCCTGCAGCAAATCAACCCCAGATCATGATGCTGCCACCCCCATGTTTCACAGTTGGGATGGTGTTCTTAGGCTTCCAAGCTTCTCCCTTTTTCCTCCAAACGTAGCGATGGTCATTATGCCAAAAAAGTTCAATTTTAGTTTCATCAGACCACAGTCATGTCTCCAAAAATTAAGGTCTTTGTTCCTGTGTGCATTTGCAAACATTAATTTGGCTTTTTTATGTTTCTTTTGGAGTAATGGCTTCTTCCTGGCAGAGTGGCCTTTCAGACCATGTTGATACAGTACTCCTTTCACTGTGGTTATTGACACAATCTTACCAGCTTCCGCCATCATCTTCACAAGGTCTCTTGCTTTTGTCCTTGGGTTGATATGCACATGTTGGACCAAAGCACGTTCATCTCTGGGAAACAGAACCCGTCTCCTTCCTGAGCGATAAGATGGCAGTACATTCCCATCTTGTTTGTACTTGTGTATAATTGTTTGTACAGATGAACGAGGCACCGTCAGGTATCTTGAAATTGTATCTAAGGATGAGCCAGACAATTCTCTTCCTGATATCTTCGCTGATTTCTTTAGACTTTCCCATGATACTACAGAAATAAGCAGTGTGTTTCAGGTGTGTATTAAAATACATCTACACGTGTGTCTCTAATTAACTCAGATGTTGCCAAAAAAACTATTAGAAGCTTCCAAACACATTACATCATCATATGGGCAGTCCAGAATTGTTTAAAGGCATAGTAATCTTAGTGTGTGTAGACTTTTGACTTTGCAGTAAGTAATAAAAATGACTTAAACATTCTCTCTCTCTCTCATTATTCTGCCATTTGGCAAATCTTAAAAATTATGGTAATCCTAATTGACCTAAAACGGGAAAGGTTTATTCTGATTTCATGTCAGATATTGAGAAAAACGTGCAGATGTGTCTTTTTATATAGTGTATGTAAACTTCTGGTTTCAACTGTGTGTGTGAGTGTGTATGTATATATGTATATATTACACATACAGTTATGGCCGAAAGTGTTCACTCCCTTGAAATTGTTTCAGAAAATGAAGTATTTCTCCCAATTATTGCAGTTACACATGTTTTGCTATACACACTTTATTTTCTTTGTGTGTATTGCAACAACACAAAAAAGCAGAAAAAAAGGCAAATTGGACATAATTTCACACACAGCCCCAAAAATGGTCTGGACAAAATTGTTGGCACCCTCTGTAGCGTCGGCGTCCCTGCCTCCTGCTAGGCAGGGACGCTGTTCCCCTCACCTCTCCGCTCCGTGCCCGGCGTCCTCCTCCCACTCTGCTGGCAGCGCGCGCTGCTTCCCGGCCACTGCGCTTAGGGCGCGCGCACTCCCCCTCTCTTAAAGGGGCCGCGCGCGCCGTCCTAAGGAGTCCCCGGCCAATGGCCGGAGGACCTCACCATATATAAGGCACCTCCTCCAAAATGGAGGTGCCCGAGCATTGTTGTTGCAAAGCCTTCACTCTGCTTCAGCCCTCAGGTCCCGTTACCAGTTACCTGCCAGTCACCTGCCATATTCCTGCTTGATACCTGCCTGATATCCGCTTACCTGCTTGCAAGCCTGCGGTCCGACGGTCTGCCTTCCGACACCTGTCAGTCTGTCTATGGACCAGCCTGCCTGCTCACCTGGGAGCGCTCACCTGCTACCTGCCTGCTAGTCTACCTGGAGGCTCTGCCGTCACTTGCCGTGACCACCTGCCAGTCCAGAGACTCTTGCCCGCTCACCTGGGAGCGCTCACCTGCTACCTGCCTGCTAGCCTACCTGGAGGCTCTGCCGTCACTTGCCGTGACCACCTGCCAGTCCAGAGACTCTTGCCCGCTCACCTGGGAGCGCTCACCTGCTACCTGCCTGCTAGCCTACCTGGAGGCTCTGCCGTCACTTGCCGTGACCACCTGCCAGTCCAGAGACTCTTGCCCGCTCACCTGGGAGCGCTCACCTGCTACCTGCCTGCTAGCCTACCTGGAGGCTCTGCCGTCACTTGCCGTGACCACCTGCCTGTCCAGAGACTCTTGCCCGCTCACCTGGGAGCGCTCACCTGCTACCTGCCTGCTAGCCTACCTGGAGGCTCTGCCGTCACTTGCTGTGACCACCTGCCCGTCCAGAGACTCTTGCCCGCTCACCTGGGAGCGTCCACCTGCTACCTGTCTGCTAGTCTACCCAGAGACTGTCCCTGTCACTACCTGCCCTTCTACCCAGAGACTGTCCCTGTCACTTGCCGTGACTACCTGCCCTTCTACCCAGAGACTGTCCCTGTCACTTGCCGTGACTACCTGCCCGTCTTCCCTGGGAGCCACCCGCTTCCTTACAAGGACCGCCCCCTTGTATAGTTGCTCAGAGGTTCCGCCTCCCAGACCCGTTACAGTTTGCTCGGGCCATGGAACCCGGTGGCACCCAAGCTCCCTCGCTCTCGGACCTATGTCATGAACTGTCCCGTCAGATATCCCAACAGGAGTCCATCCTGAGTCATCTACGTAATGTCAACTCTCGCCTGGACACTCTGACTGCTCCATCAGCAACCACCACTAGTGTCATGACTCTCAGCCCGGCAGCGCCGCTGCCCATCAATACCATGGCATCCTGCCCCGGACCCCGGCTTTCTGCACCTCCACGCTTCGGAGGCGACCCCGCTCAAGCTCGGGGCTTCATAAACCAGTGCACCCTGCACTTTGAACTCCTGTCCCACCAGTTTATCTCCGACCGGGCCAAAGTAGCCTTCATCATGTCCCATCTCACGGGGGAGGCACTGGCTTGGCTAAATCCTCTATGAGAGAGAGGAGACCCCCTGGTGTCCAACCTGCCAGCCTTTCTCACGGCTTTCCGGAAAGTCTTCGACGAACCCAGACGGAAGACCTCATCCACATCATCTCTGCTATGCCTCCATCAAGGAAATCTCACCGTGGGCCAATATGCCATACGGTTCCGTACCCTTGCTTCGGAGCTGGCCTGGGATAACGACGCCCTGGTGTCTGTCTTTTGGGAGGGTCTGTCCGGCCGTATTAAAGATGAACTCGCCGGTCGGGACATACCTACCACTCTCGACGACTTAATAACTCTTGCCACCCGGATTGACATCCGGTTCCAGGAACGCGCCAAAGAGGTCACCCGTGAGAGGAGGTTTCCACGTCTAGCCTCTACCTTTCAGAAACCTGTCACTTCTCCCGCTACTCCCCAGGCGCACTCACCCGAGCCTATGCAGGTCGACCAGACCAAGATGGTCAAAACTCGTCAAGAGTTACGCCGTGCCGAGGGGAGCTGCTTCTACTGTGGCAGTGAGAAGCACCGGATCCGTTCCTGCCCGGAGAGGTCGGGAAACGCCTGTGTCTAGGATCGCTCAGAGAGGTCGTCCTAGACAAGAGTAAACCCTCTCCATCTCTGTTGCTGTCGGTCTCTATCATCTGCGGGGAGAACCGTTATTTTGAACTAGCCCAACTTGACTCTGGAGCTGCCAGAAATCTCATTTCTCAGTCTCTGGTAGAGAAATACCGCATTCCCACCAAACCTCTAGCTGTACCCTTATCTGTCGCTGCCGTGAATGGGGGCCTCTTACCACATCCCATCCAACTCATCACCGAATCCATAACCCTGCAGGTGGGAATGCTGCACTCTGAGAGCATCTTCTTTCATGTTCTACCTGGACTCTCTCACGCCCTCTTACTAGGCCTACCTTGGCTTCAGAGACATGCACCCGTGCTTGATTGGCAGACCGGAGAAGTTCTTCGCTGGGGACAGGACTGCCATAAGACTTGTTTAGTTCCCGTCCATCCTGTCCGTCCTTCTCCTACTCCAGCCAATCTACCTGGTCTTCCGGCTCCTTATTGGTCGTATGCGGACGTCTTTAATAAAAAGGAGGCAGAGACATTACCCCCTCATAGACCATACGACTGCCCAATCGACCTGATGCCCGGCGCTACTCCTCCCCGTGGGCGCATTTACCCTTTGTCCGCTGCTGATACCCGATCCATGTCAGAATATATTAAGGAGAATCTGGCCCGGGGATTCATCCAGAAATCTACTTTCCAGGCAGGAGCAGGTTTCTTCTTCGTCAAAAAGAAGGACGGCTCACGCTCACTCCGTCCCTGTATAGACTATAGAGGCCTTAACCAGATCACGGTGAAGAATAAATACCCCCTTCCGCTCATTCCGGAATTATTTGATCGTCTGAGGGGGTCTAGAATCTTCACCAAGCTGGACCTCTGTGGGGCGTATAACCTGGTCCGTATCCGTCAGGGGGATGAATGGAAGACGGCATTCAACACCCGGGACAGCCACTATGAATACCTGGTAATGCCCTTCGGTCTCTGTAACGCTCCCGCCGTCTTTCAAGAGTTGGTCAATGACATCTTCCGGGACCTTCTCTACTCCTGCGTAGTGGTGTACCTGGACGACATCTTGCTCTTCTCTCCGGATCTCCCCACACACCGGAGGGATGTTCGTCAGGTTCTGCTCAGGCTCAGGCAGAACCACCTCTACGCTAAATATGAGAAGTGCCTCTTTGAGCAGACCTCGCTTCCGTTTTTGGGCTTCATAATTTCTCAGACCGGCCTACGAATGGATCCTGAGAAACTGTCTGCCATCGAGAAGTGGCCTCGACCAGAGGGGTTGAAGGCTATTCAGCGGTTCCTGGGCTTCGCCAACTACTACCGCCTCTTCATACCGCACTTCTCTTCCCGGACTGCCCCAATCTCTGCGCTCACCCGTAAGGGCACTAATCCCAGAGAATGGCCGCCCGAAGCTGAGGAAGCCTTTCTTTCCTTAAAACAGGCTTTCTCTTCCGCCCCGGTGCTGCATCGCCCGGACGGCAACAAACAATTCTTCCTGGAAGTTGACGCCTCCTCCTCTGGAGCCGGAGCGGTACTTACCCAAAAATCGTCTTCCGGGAGAATGGTAACTTGCGGCTTCTTCTCCAAACTCTTCTCCTCTTCCGAGCGCAACTATTCTATAGGAGACCGAGAGTTATTGGCCATCAAGCTGGCATTGGAGGAGTGGCGTTACCTGCTCGATGGGGGCTCTTCACCCGGTAATAATTTACACGGACCACAAGAACTTGACTTACCTCCAGAGTGCCCAGAGACTTAACCCGCGCCAAGCCCGGTGGTCCTTGTTTTTTGCTCGCTTTGATTTTGTTCTTCATTTTCGCCCGGCTGACAAAAACATCAAAGCTGACGCCTTGTCCCGATCCTTCCTGGTGTCTGATCTTGAGGAGGAACCTAAACACATCATCGATCCCGCCAGAGTAATGCAGATGGCCCCCGTGAGTCTAAATCGTCTCCCTCCCGGAAAGACGTTCGTAATGGTACCTGATCGGGAGAGGATCCTACACTGGGGTCACTCGTCTAAGCTTGCTGGCCATGCCGGTCAGAAAAAGACCCTCCAGCTTATCACCCGGCACTACTGGTGGCCTACCCTGCACAAGGAATTAATAGACTTTGTTTCTGCCTGTGTGTCCTGCGCCCGCAACAAGGTTCCGAGACACCTGCCAGCCGGTCGCCTCCTTCCTCTTCCAGTACCTGCTGCCCCCTGGCAGCATATAGCTATGGACTTCATAACAGATCTCCCTGTCTCTGCCGGTTGTACGGTCATTTGGGTGGTCGCTGACCGCTTTTCCAAAATGGCTCATTTCATTCCCCTGCCAGGCCTCCCGTCTGCACCCGAGCTGGCTAAAGACTTTATCCGCCACATCTTCCGTCTCCATGGCCTGCCCCTCCACATCGTGTCGGATCGTGGGGTTCAGTTCACCTCACGCTTCTGGAGAGCCACATGTAAGCTGCTAGACGTCACCCTGGACTTCTCCTCCGCATACCACCCACAGTCCAATGGTCAAGTGGAGCGGATCAATCAGATCCTGACCAGTTACCTCCGGCACTTCGTTAATGCCCACCATTCAGACTGGGTGGATCTCCTGCCATGGGCCGAATTCTCTTACAATAATCACGAGAGCGAATCTTCCTCCAAATCCCCGTTTTTTGTAGTCTTCGCTCAGCATCCTCGGATCCCTTTTCCCGTCTCCACCTCGGTGGACAATCCGGCTGCGGAATCTCTCGTTAGCAAATTTTCCTCCATTTGGGAGAGTACCCGATCCGCACTCCTTCAGTCGTCCGAGCGGATGAAAAAACACGCTGACAAAAAACGCCTGGATCCTCCACAATTCCGTCCTGGAGATAAAGTCTGGCTCTCGTCCAAGTATGTCCGGCTCAAGATTCCTTCCTACAAGTTAGGGCCTCGGTTCATCGGCCCACTAGAAGTTATCAAACAAATCAACCCAGTGGCCTATGAATTGAAACTCCCGGCCAACTTGCGGATCCCTAACTCCTTCCATGTATCTCTCCTCAAACCCGTGGTACTTGACTCTTTTTCCAAGTCTACAGGTACGCCTCCTGCTCCGGTTTCCGCTGAAAACGAGTTTGAGGTAGAGAACATTCTGGCCACCAAAAGGGTAAGAGGAAAAACCTTTTTTCTGGTAGATTGGAAGGGGTTTGGTCCTGAGGAGAGAACGTGGGAGCCCCAGGAGAACATCCATGCCCCACTCATCCTTGATAAATTTCTGTCTGGCCTAAAAAAGGGGGGGCCTAAAGGGGGGGGGTACTGTAGCGTCGGCTTCCCTGCCTCCTGCTAGGCAGGGACGCTGTTCCCCTCACCTCTCCGCTCCGTGCCCGGCGTCCTCCTCCCGCTCTGCTGGCAGCGCGCACTGCTTCCCGGCCACTGTGCTTAGGGCGCGCGCGCGCTCGCTCCCCCTCTCTTGAAGGGGCCGCGCGCGCCGTCCTAAGGAGTCCCCGGCCAATGGCCGGAGGACCTCACCATATATAAGGCACCTCCTACAAAATGGAGGTGCCCGAGCATTGTTGCTGCAAAGCCTTCACTCTGCTTCAGCCCTCAGGTCCCGTTACCAGTTACCTGCCAGTCACCTGCCAGATTCCTGCTTGATACCTGCCTGATATCCGCTTACCTGCTTGCAAGCCTGCGGTCCGACGGTCTGCCTTCCGACACCTGTCAGTCTGTCTATGGACCAGCCTGCCCACTCACCTGGGAGCGCTCACCTGCTACCTGCCTGCTAGTCTACCTGGAGGCTCTGCCGTCACTTGCCGTGACCACCTGCCAGTCCAGAGACTCTTGCCCGCTCACCTGGGAGCGCTCACCTGCTACCTGCCTGCTAGCCTACCTGGAGGCTCTGCCGTCACTTGCCGTGACCACCTGCCAGTCCAGAGACTCTTGCCCGCTCACCTGGGAGCGCTCACCTGCTACCTGCCTGCTAGCCTACCTGGAGGCTCTGCCGTCACTTGCCGTGACCACCTGCCAGTCCAGAGACTCTTGCCCGCTCACCTGGGAGCGCTCACCTGCTACCTGCCTGCTAGCCTACCTGGAGGCTCTGCCGTCACTTGCCGTGACCACCTGAGAGTCCAGAGACTCTTGCCCGCTCACCTGGGAGCGCTCATCTGCTACCTGCCTGCTAGCCTACCTGGAGGCTCTGCCGTCACTTGCCGTGACCAACTGCCAGTCCAGAGACTCTTGCCCGCTCACCTGGGAGCGCTCACCTGCTACCTGCCTGCTAGCCTACCTGGAGGCTCTGCCGTCGCTTGCTGTGACCACCTGCCCGTCCAGAGACTCTTGCCCGCTCACCTGGGAGCGTCCACCTGCTACCTGTCTGCTAGTCTACCCAGAGACTGTCCCTGTGACTACCTGCCCTTCTACCCAGAGACTGTCCCTGTCACTTGCCGTGACTACCTGCCCGTCTTCCCTGGGAGCCACCCGCTTCCTTACAAGGACCGCCCCCTTGTATAGCTGCTCAGAGGTTCCGCCTCCCAGACCCGTTACACGCTCAAATTTAATATTTGGTTGCTCACCCTTTGGAATAAAATAACTGCAATCAATCGCTTCCTATAACCATCAACAAGCTTCTTACACCTCTCAGCTGGAATTTTGACCACTCTTCTTTTGTAAACTGCTCCATGTCTCTCATAGTTGCTGCTACTTCATACCTCTCCAGCGCTATGTTTCCATCCATTTCTGCGGGCTTCTTGAAGTATGTTTGGGGTCATTCTCCGGGAAGAACCATGACCTAGGACGCAAACCCAGCTTTCTGACACTGGGCACTACATTGCGACCCAAAATCCTTTGGTAATCTTCAGATTTCATGATGCCTTGCACACAGTCAAGGCACCCAGTGCAAGAGGCAGCAAAACAACCATAAAACATCTTTGAACTTCCACCATATTTGACTGTAGGTAGTGTGTTCTTTTCTTTGTAGGCATTATTCCATTTTCAGTAAACAGTAGAATGATGTGCTTTACCAAAAAGCTCTGTCTTGGTCTCATCTGTCCAAAAGATGCGTTCCCAGAAGGATTTTGGCTTGCATACATTTTGGCACACTTTAGTGTAGCTTTTTATGTCTCTGTGTCAGCAGTGGGTTCTCTTGGGTCTCCTGCCATAGCGCTTATTTGCACTAACACTGATGCACCCTGAGCTTGCAGGAAAACTTTGAATTTCTTTGGAACTTGATTGGCACTGCTTATCCATCATCCGGACTATCCTGCATTGCAACCTTTCATCAATTTTTCTCTTCCATCCACGTCCAGGGAGATTAGCTACAGTGCCATGACTTGTAAACTTCTTAATTATGTTGCGCACCGTGGACAAAGGGACATCAAGATCTCTGGAGATGGAATTGTAACTTTGAGATTGTTGATATTTTTCAACAATTTTGGTTCTCAAATACTCAGACAGTTCTCTTCTCTGTTCTCTGTTCTCTGTTCTCCATGCTTAGTGTGGCACACACAGACACAATGCAAAGATTGAGTCAACTTCTCCACTTTTTTTCTGGTTTCAGGTGTGATTTTCATATTGCCCACACCTGTTACTTGCCACAGGTTAGTTTGAATGAGCATCACATGCTTGAAACAAAGTTGTTCACCCACAATTTTGGAAAGGTGCTATCAATTTTGTCCGGCCCATTTTTGGGGTTTTGTATGAAATGATGTCCAATTTGCCTTTTTTCCTTTTGTTTGTTTTTTTCTTTTGTTCCAATGCACACAAAGAATATTAAACATGTGTATAACAAAACATGTGTAATTGCAATAATTTTCTGGGAGAAATACTTCATTTTCTGGAACAATTTCAAGATTGCCAACACTTTCGGCCGTGGCTGAATATAGGAGCTGCGTACAGGCGGCACCTGGGGCCCCTGATACCATTACTATGTGGCCCTTACACCTCATATATAGTAGCTGAGAACAGGCGGCTGCTGGGGCCCCTGATACCATTCCTATGTGGCCTTTACACCTGATATACAGTGGTGGCCAAAAGTATTGGCACCCCTGCAATTCTGTCAGATAATACTCAGTTTCTTCCTGAAAATGATTGCAATCACAAATTCTTTGGTATTATTATCTTCATTTAATTTTCTTGCAAAGAAAAAACACAAAAGAGAATGAAGCAAAAATCAAATCATTGATCATTTCACACAAAACTCCAAAAATGGGCCAGACAAAAGTATTGGCACCCTCAGCCTAATACTTGGTTGCAGAACCTTTAGCCAAAATAACTGCGAACAACCGCTTCCGGTAACCATCAATGAGTTTCTTACAATGCTCTGCTGGAATTGTAGACCATTCTTCTTTAGCAAACTGCTCCAGGTCGCTGATATTTGACGGGTGCCTTCTCCAAACTGCCATTTTGAGATCTCTCCACAGGTGTTCTATGGGATTCAGGTCTGGACTCATTGCTGGCCACCTTAGAAGTCTCCAGTGCTTTCTCTCAAACCATTTTATAGTGCTTTTGGAAGTGTGTTTTGGGTCATTGTCCTGCTGGAAGACCCATGACCTCTGAGGGAGACCCAGCTTTCTCACACTGGGCCCTACATTATGCTGCAAAATTTGTTGGTAGTCTTCAGACTTCATAATGCCATGCACACGGTCAAGCAGTCCAGTGCCAGAGGCAGCAAAGCAACCCCAAAACATCAGGGAACCTCCGCCATGTTTGACTGTAGGGACCGTGTTCTTTTCTTTGAATGCCTCTTTTTTTTCCCTGTACACTCTATGTTGATGCTTTTTCCCAAAAAGCTCTACTTTTGTCTCATCTGACCAGAGAACATTCTTCCAAAACATTTTAGGCTTTCTCAGGTAAGTTTTGGCAAACACCAACCTGCCTTTTTTATGTCTCTGGGTAAGAAGTGGGGTCTTCCTGGGTATCCTACCATACAGTCCCTTTTCATTCAGACGCCGACGGATAGTACGGGTTGACACTGTTGTACCCTCGGATTGCAGGGCAGCTTCAACTTGTTTGGATGTTAGTCGAGGTTCTTTATCCACCATCCACACAATCTTGCGTTGAAATCTCTTGTCAATTTTTCTTTTCCGTCCACATCTAGGGAGGTTAGCCACAGTGCCATGGGCTTTACACTTCTTGATGACACTGCGCACGGAAGACATAGCAACATTCAGGTCTTTGGAGGTGGACTTGTAGCCTTGAGATTGCTCATGCTTCCTCACAATTTGGTTTCTCAAGTCCTCAGACAGTTCTTTGGTCTTCTTTCTTTTCTCCATGCTCAATGTGGTACACACAAGGACACAGGACAGAGGCTGAGTCAACTTTAATCTGTTAGAACCCTCCTGTCAGTTTTTGCTATCTTGTGTTTTGCGGTCACGTGACTAGCTGCCTATATATTCCAGCTCCGCCCTTCTGGCTTTGCTGGACTTCAGTGTTTTTTGCCTGTCTCTCTAGCCAGGTGCTTCGGTGCCTATCTCTGTCTAGTTTGCTTGGTCCTCTGGACCTCTAGTACTTTTTGTTCAGTTTGTATTTTTGCTCTGCAACAACTTCTGTTAGGAGGTGTCCATTTTTTGTCCCAGTCCTTAGTTCTTTTAGGGACCCCTCCCTTTATTCTATAGGTCTCTGTTCAGACTAGCCGAGGACGAAGGCGGGTCTGTTCACAAGGAACAGGCTGCCCGCTACATCGTAGGGATTCAGCTTAGTCTTACTGTAGGGACAGCATTTCCCTTTCTTTCCTTAGTTTATGTTGCAGATCATAACATAATCCATGTTAAATGGCTGCAAGTGTGATTTAGTTATTGCTAATTGTATCCAATTTGGCTTTAGGACAATTCTTTTTGTGTTTTTTCATTGAAGACAAATTAAATGAAGATAATAAGACCAAAGAATTTGTGATTGCAATCATTTTCAGGAAGAAACTGAGTATTATCTGACAGAATTGCAGGGGTGCCAATACTTTTGGCCACCACTGTATAGGAGCTGAGTACAAGCAGCTGCCGGGGCCCCTGATACCATTACTATGTGGCCCTTACACCTGATATATAGGAGCTGAGTACAGGCGGCTGCTGGGGCCCCTGATACCATTACTATGTGGCCCTTACACCTGATATATAGGAGCTGAGTACAGGCGGCTGCTGGGCCCTTGATACCATTACTATGTGGCCCTTACCCCTGATATATAGGAGCTGAGTACAGGCGGCTGCTGGGGCCCCTGATACCATTACTATGTGGCCCTTACACCTGATATATAGGGGCTGAGTACAGGCGGCTGCTGGGGCCCCTGATACCATTACTATGTGGCCCTTACACCTGATATATAGGAGCTGAGTACAGGCGGCTGCTGGGGCCCCTGATACCATTACTATGTGGCCCTTACACCTGATATATAGGAGCTGAGTACAGGCGGCTGCCGGGGCCCCTGATACCATTACTATGTGGCCCTTACACCTGATATATAGGAGCTGAGTACAGGCGGCTGCCGGGGCCCCTGACACCATTACTATGTGGCCCTTACACCTGATATATAAGGGCTGAGTACAGGCGGCTGCTGGGGCCCCTGATACCATTACTATGTGTCCCTTACACCTGATATATAGGAGCTGAGGACAGGTGGCTGCCGGGGCCCCTGATACCATTAATATGTGGCCCTTACACCTGAAATATAGGGGCTGAGTACAGGCAGCTGCTGGGGCCCCTGATACCATTACTATGTGGCCCTTACACCTGATATATAGGAGCTGAGTACAGGCGGCTGCTGGGGCCCCTGATATCATTACTATGTGGCCCTTACACCTGATATATAGGAGCTGAGTACAGGCGGCCACTGGGGCCCCTGATACCATTACTATGTGGTCTTTACTCCTGATATATAGGAGATGAGTACAGGTGGCTGCCGGGGCCCCTGATACCATTACTATGTGGCCCTTACACCTGATATATAGGAGCTGAGTACAGGCGGCTGCTGGGGCCCCTGATACCATTACTATGTGGCCCTTACACCTGATATATAAGAGCTGAGTACAGGTGGCCGCTGGGGCCCCTGATACCATTACTATGTGGCCCTTACATCTGATATATAAGGGCTGAGTACAGGCGGCTGCTGGGGCCCCTGATACCATTACTATGTGGCCCTTACACCTGATATATAAGGGCTGAGTACAGGTGGCTGCTGGGGCCCCTGATACTATTACTATGTGGCCCTTACACCCGATATATAGGAGCTGAGTACAGGCGGCTGCTGGGGCCCCTGATACCATTACTATGTGGCCCTTACACCTGATATATAAGGGCTGAGTACAGGTGGCTGCTGGGGCCCCTGATACCATTGCTATGTGGCCCTTACACCTGATATATAGGAGCTGAGTACAGGCGGCTGCTGGGGCCCCTGATACCATTACTATGTGGCCCTTACACCTGATATATAGGAGCTGAGTACAGGCGGCTGCTGGGCCCTTGATACCATCACTATGTGGCCCTTACACCTGATATATAGGAGCTGAGTACAGGCGGCTGCTGGGCCCTTGATACCATTACTATGTGGCCCTTACCCCTGATATATAAGGGCTGAGCACAGGCGGCTGCTGGGGCCCCTGATACCATTACTATGTGGCCCTTACACCTGATATATAGGAGCTGAGTACAGGCGGCTGCTGGGGCCCCTGATACCATTACTATGTGGCCCTTACACCTGATATATAGGAGCTGAGTACAGGCGGCTGCCGGGGCCCCTGATACCATTACACTGGTGCCTTGTTATTAAGTAAATTCCATTATAAAACATTGTATCCGTCATTGTTGAGCTCTGCTGGGACTCTGTATCCCGCCTGCATTGCATAATGGGGCCCCTGAATACTCTGCACATAAGGGCCCATAGCTCTAATTATGTTGTTTGCAATAGTCGCCCTCCTGCCACCCTGTAATATCGGGTCCCTGCCTGGTGTGGCCCCTATGACTTAATGTCCCCCTGTAAGTGCAGCACACCAGTTATCAGTCTGCACGGCCAGGGTCCGGGACCCCTGTTGTTTTTGTACTGACTTTGTAATATATGCTCATTATCAGGGCGCCCTCTTCTCAGTCATCCATCTAATCATCCGTCTGTCTCATCCATATTTGCCATATGGAGGTTTCCAGAAATAGGGCAGAACCTACTGGACTTCTGTGAAAGTTGAAGAATCTGTTGAGCGCGGTTGAAGCCTCCTGGGAGCCGAGGTAAAATCAGTGGCCGTGGTAAAATTGTGGAGCGGTGGGGTCTGAAAAAGGATTCATGACTATAAGGACAACGTTTGTACAAAGTGATTTCTTTCCAGCCCAACAGCCACTGTGTAAACCTGACAAAAATGCCCCCATCTATCCATCCATTCATCACTCTCATACTCTGTCTATGCAGGTATGTATCTCATCATTCTTCCTTACGGAGTTTCACATTGACCAGTCAGGGCTTAGGTCCGAACTCCCCCACAAAACTGGATTCGGTAGTGTGCACTGACGAGGCCATAGGCTTAGTAGACTGCGCCTCCAGTAGGCGTACACACCTGATGCACGACAGAGGGCACATTCACTCTGTCTGGACCATTATAGTCTATGGCCACGTCAGATCATATGCCCGAATCCCATTCAGGTAAAGGCTGCAGCCACCGCAGCCATGCTGCCTTCAGTGTCCCGCTCCTCCGCCACTGCCGTTCCCCCCACCACTCAGAGCCACAGTATATATATATATATATATATACACACTACTCAAAAAAAATAAGAGGAACACTTAAACAACAGAATAATAACTCCAATTAAATCAAACTTCTGTGAAATCAAACTGTCCACTTAGGAAGCAACACTGATTGACAATCAATTTCACATGCTGTTGTGCAAATGGAATAGACAATAGATGGAAATTATTGGCAATTATCAAAACACTCTCAATAAAGGAGTGGTTCTGCAGGTGGGGACCACAGACCACATCTCAGTACCAATGCTTTCTGGCTGATGTTTTGGTCACTTTTGAATGTTGTTTGTGCTTTCACACTCGTGGTAGCTTGAGATGGACTCTACAACCCACAGAAGTTGCTCAGGTAGTGCAGCTCATCCAGGATGGCACATCAATGTGAGCTGTGGCAAGAAGATTTGCTGTGTCTGTCAGCGTAGTGTCCAGAGACTGGAGGCGCTACCAGGAATCAGGCCAGTACACCAGGAGACGTGGAGGGGGCCGTAGGAGGGCAACAACCCAGCAGCAGGACCGCTACCTCCGTCTTTGTGCAGAGCCCTGCAAAATGACCTCCAGCAGACCACAAATGTGCATGTGTCTGCACAAACAGTTAGAAACCGACTCCATGAGGGTGGTATGAAGGCCCGACGTCCACAGATGGGGGTTGTGCTCACAGACCAACACCGTGCAGGACTCTTGACATTTGCCACAGAACACCAGGATTGGCAAAATCGCCACTGGCGCCCTGTGCTCTTCACAGATGAAAGCAGGTTCACACTGAGCACATGTGACAGACGCGACAGAGTCTGGAGACGCCATGGAGAATGATCTGCTGCCTGCAACATCCTTCAGCATGACCGGTTTGGCAGTGGGTCAGTAATGGTGTGGGGTGGCATGTCTTTGGAGGGCCGTGCAGCCCTCCATGTGCTCGCCAGAGGTAGCCTGACTGCCATTAGGTACCGAGATGAGAACCTCAGACCCCTTGTGAGACCATATACTGGTGCGGTTGGCCCTGGGTTCCTCCTAATGCAGGACAATGCCAGACCTCATGTGGCTGGAGTGTGTCAGCAGATCCTGCAAGATGAGGGCATTGAAGTTATGGATTGGCCCACCCGTTCCCCAGACCTGAATCCGATTGAGCACATCTGGGACATCATGTCTCGCTTCATCCACCAACGTCACGTTGCACCACAGACTGTCCAGGAGTTGGCGGATGCTTTAGTCCAGGTCTGGGAGAAGATCCCACAATAGACCATCCGCAACCTCATCAGGAGAATGCCCAGGCTTTGTAGGGAGGTCATACAGGCACGTGGAGGCCACGCACAATACTGAGCCTCATTTTGACTTGTTTTAAGGACATTATATCAAAGTTGGATCAGCCTGTAGTGTGTTTTTCCACTTTAATTTTGGGGGTGACTCCAAATCCAGGCCTCCATTGGTTAATAAATTTGATTTCCATTGATGATTTTTGTGTGATTTTGTTGTCAGCACATTCAGCTTTGTACAGAACACAGTATTCAATGAGAATATTTCATTCATTCAGATCTAGGATGGGTTATTTGAGTGTTCCCTTTATTTTTTGAGCAGTGTATATATAAATATACCAGGATAGGGGATATTAACAGAATTGGGGGACATTACCTCTATAACAGTGTCAGCAGCAGACTCCCTCCCCCTTAACAGGGCATAATGACCACATTTTTTGCTTCAATTTTTTTTCTATTTTCCTCCTCTAAAACCTAGGTACGTCTTATGGTCCGGTGCGTCTTATAGTCCGAAAAATAAGGTATATGCATTCAGTATATATATATACTATGGTAGATCAGCCCACTCAGTTGCACACAGAAGTAGCCACCGGAGCGCCGTCTCCTTAAGTCTCTCACTGGTTTATTTGAAGATGCTGCATAAGCCAGTGAGGAGTTAGCAAAAATAAATACGTGCTTTCTGTCCTAAGGAAAAACAAAACATAACATACAGCCGTGTTGCTGTGGGGATCTGCCCGCTCAGGAGAACAACCATCCACTGGTTCAGCTTTTCCTTCTCAGGACACAAAGCGCTGGAGTTCCTCTCTACAGCCCTACTGAACACTGAATGCCTTAGAAGGCCGACTATATACATCCTAGTCCCCACCCTGAGGTGGAGATATGGTGAATGACCTCCCAACCCGCTCTATGGTCATTCACAAAAACCCAGCCCTTAAAATGGCCGATTAATCCCTCTCAACACATAGTGTGCAGGTGTAAAACTTATGGGCTTCAAATCACTGAAGCTAATAGCCTCAGTGAAACATACCTCCCCTCCAGCACTTTGCCAGTGACTTTGTCACCATGTATATATAATCAGCATACTGTATATATATTATAAGCATACTCTATATATCCTTTTAAAAGCAGAAGTGGTAATAAATTACTTTTATCAGTTAACAAAATGCAGAGTAAAGTTTGATGGATGAAAAAAAATGTCAGTAATAATAATTGTAATTTTTTTTATTAATAATAGGATAGAAGGGAGGGACAAAACCAGGAACAGAATCAGTAGGCAAACTCATAGTCAGGAGGACAGCCGGGGTCAGATACCAGGTGATCAGTAACCGCCACGTCTGCGAGCAGTATGAATACCGCGGAGCCTGGTGACAGAGGTGATACTGAGATTGTCCGGGCAGAGATGTAACAGTCAGAAGGCCACCGGTAGATGGTGAAGGTCCTTCTGTACAGCTCCAGCAGTGATGGTGGATCTGCTGGACTTCAGGGCGCAGGATGCGGAGGTTTACCGTCTTTTAGATGTCTCTAGGGGAACGGTGACAACACGCAAATACGCGAGCAGCCCTGGATAATCCACGCCGGCAGGATGATAAGATCCGGCGGAAGATGGAACCTATGAGAAGAGAAGGAAATATAATGTAAGTGATGGGACTCCATATGACATGATACTACTGTGCGGTCACTGTGGCCGGACGGCAGAGGAATCTCATCACACAGAGGTCAGGGATCATCGTCAGCCATCATACATGTGACAATCCCATCTCCGACAGATGACATCTGCTCCACATGAATTATTCTCACTGACGACATCACACAACATGGAGATGACTCTCACACTTACCTCGTCTCTTTTTCCCCTTTTTCCCATTTTCTGATTTTTCGTTGGCAGCTGGAAATTCTGATCAGAAAGAAGAAAAAACAACAACTCACTAAAGACATATTGTTATGGGATCTGCTTCGTATCTCTCCTGTATATAGTATATAGATTGTTCTAGTCCTGTCCCCTATAGTCCTGACAATCTGGTATTACACAATAGGGCAGAATAAGTCCTATATACCGGACATGACCTCATATGAGGGGCATTAGATGTGTCACTAATATGGAGCAGTGAGCGCCCTGTGTGCCGCCATGTGGTGCATCCCTAATGAGCGATATTCTACTATAGGAGACGATGTCTCATTATGATGACAGAGGTTACTAGATGCAACAATGTATCACAGAATCCATGATAATACTGTACAAAATTACAGAAATGGAGACACAGTATGGGCCCATGGGCAAAGTAATTGGGTTCCTTGAAACATAGATAACATAGGAGACCCATTAAAGAAAAACCATGTGGAAATATTTCACCCTTGATGACAACATTCACATTGTTTGTGCTATAGACATGTACATACCTGACAATGGGGACGAGGACGGCAAGCTGCTTATAGCATCGTCTCTAGCAGATTCAGGAAAAGATCCTTTCTGCCTGTTAGGAAGAAGAAAAACGTGTAAATCACAAGTAAATTCAGTATAAATGGGATTGTCTCACTAGAAGAACCCCGACTATAAGGCCTAATAGGACATATGAAAGTCATAGTGGGGAAGTCTCCTGCTCAAAACTACCTTCTATGGAAACAACTAGCAACAATGGCCGGCATGTAATACTACATATCTACTGCAGTGTGGGCAAAACTAACAATGCCTGACCGGCAGCAATTATGGGCTGTTATCTCCAGCGGATTCTGAAGCCAATAGCCAATGACCGCTGATCATGGGGCGGTGGATGCTACATTCAATATTATGGTATTTATGTCCTATATTTGGTGTTGTGCTCATATATTAGCCTGGAGCTCCCAATAATGACCCCATAATCTACTCACATTTCTGAGATGTTTCTGCTGGATGCCGGGGTACACTCTGGAGGAAACTTGATAGGGGTGGTACAGAGCTAAATAAAGGACAAAAATAAGATATGAAATTCAATTTTTTACTTTTAGAGGTCTTTTTATGTATTCTGGATTTATTGATCACTTACTTTAGAAAGCCTTTTAGAGGATGTTGTAAAATTTTGGAAGAAAAGGCTCTCATTATCCTCACTTGTGTCCTCCTCCTCTGAGACAATAGGCTTGTCTGTATCAACGTGATCTACAAGACATAGGTAATGAAGTGTTAATAGCGGTTGTCAGTATAACACAGTCACCATTTATCACTACTATTAATGGGAACCGATTGTCACATATTATGGAAGACGAGACAAACAGCCGCTTAGTCTAGATGACGTCTTCTACTTACTGATAAATAAGCTGGTGTCCTCATCTGACACAAGCCGAGGAATGTACTCCGGCTTCTGACTTAGAAGGTTTTCAAATTCTAAGTCACTCAGGAACGGATAACTCTTGATCTCAAATGCTCCTCCTGGAAAAAGAAAAACAAAAGTGATGCGGACATTGTTAGAGGTTGCTCCATATCTGAACAGTATATCTTAATCTTAAGTAATGACAAAACCGAAGGAAACAAACTGAAAGTTATATTATGGAGAACTAGAAATAGGCAAGCAGATAGAGAAGTGCTGATCCTCATGGACAGGAGCGATGGGTCCTCGTTGTAAAAAGTGAATATTAATACTAATACAGTATATCAGTTACCTGTCCCAAGTCTTTGTGCAGGATTTGTTCTGAGCAGGTCATTAATAAGCTCCTGAGCATCGGGGGGAGGAGCGCGATCCCAATCCAAAATGATGTCTCCTGTTATATAGAAAATTACAGAAAATGAAACCTCTGTTTTGGACTGTACGATAAAGTAGAGGAAATAACTAAATTCATGTAACCAGTCAAAGCAATGATCGGATTATTTTACTTACCAGTGACAATATTTTTATAGAGCTCAGATAGGGAATCCCCATGAAATGGTACATATCCCACCAGAAACTCATGCAGGATGATCCCCATTGACCACCAATCAGCAGGTCTTCCATAGCCTTTCTTCAGAATGATTTCTGGGGCCATGTAAAGCGGGGTGCCACAGTCCTGGAAACCAACAGAAGGTAAAAATGAGAATCGATGAAATTATTATTATGACAAGTTCTCGACATAAAATCGCAATGACAGAAGATAAAATATCAGTGGAAAAGTTCTCTAGAAATGAAGAACGTAGAGAAGAGACAATAGTGTGATGAGATTTGTAAAGAACCATCTAAGTTCCTGTAAGTGATGCCGACCTCATGGTCCTGGAACTCTCTGGCGATGTCCTCCAATGATTCCTTGTGGGTGTTGGTTTCTGGTATCATGACACCAACTTTTGAAATCCCAAAATCGGCGACTTTAATGTGTCCAGCCGGTGTAATCAGGAGGCTGTGAAAGAGAAGATGGTTTTAGTCTCACAGTCTGTGTGGTAATAAATGATAACTTTCCCCCCCTTTATTATACTACAGGGGGCACTTACTTCTCTGGCTTCAGGTCTCTATGCAACACACCATAGCTGTGCAGGTATTCCACAGCAAGTATCGCTTCTGCAAAGTACAGGCGGGCCAAGGGGACAGATAAAGGACCCCTGGTGCTTAGGAGGGTCCCACAGTCTCCACCTATAGAAGAAAGGAAATATGAGCGGTGAGGGGTTTATAAAGCAGATCACCACGATGGATCATGGGAAGTGAGCGGAGACATTGGGGCAGGAGAGAATATATACAGATATAATGTATAGAGCACAGAATATTAGTCTGAGGTCATGGTGAGATGTCGTCCATGTCACTAATAAAGTGATGTCTCATCTCGTCTACAGCTGGCGATACTGACGTGCTCAGTGCGGACATACAGGGAGATCACACACATCAATGACTTTCCATAATATCTATAGTAAATGCTCTGCGGGGATGTAACCGTCCACGGGGACAAGTCCTAATGATATGAGCGGTGATAAGATGTCAGCAGACATGGGCTGAATATAATACATGTACATGTCCTACCTCCTACATACTCCATGACCATACACAGGTGAGATCTAGTAGGGAAGGAGCAGAGCATGGAGGTCACAAAGGGACAGTCAGCGAATGTCAGGATGTCCCTCTCCAGATAGGCCCCTTCCACATGTTTTGGAGTATCCAGGTCCCGCTTGGCAATTTTCTTCATAGCGAAGATCTTCTGTGAGTCTTTATGGTGAACTAAGTGGACAGACCTGGAGAGAAGAAGAAACCATGGTTTATAGTGAATCCTTATTAACAGTCCGTCTATAGAAGTCATTATATGATCTTCTGTTCTAATGTTTAATACCAGAAGTCCGACCATTACTAGAAATCCACATCTAGAAATACATGAAATAATACTACATAGACCATCTATGGAAAGTCTGCACAATACCATGTCTGCCAGACCCTCACCCAGGTCACATTATCACCTATGGAAAGTCTGCACAATACCACGTATGCCGGACCCTCACCCAGGTCACGTTATCACCTTTCACCTCAGATCATGTCCCTATGATAACACTGAATGGCAAAGCACAGAGGATGAAGCATTATCATAGGGAACCCTGAGAAATGTGGCTTATGCTAACTGAAATCTCACCCAAAAGATCCGCTGCTGATCAGCTTAGATGTTTCGTAGTCGCTCATACGCGGCTTTCTCGCCGGGATCAATGATTCCATCAAGTCCTAGAAAAGAAGAAGAAGAAGAAATGATATTAAGATCTAGAAGCTGCTGGAGAAAATCTCCAGATGCAGAAACGTCTCCCCCTATATTATGTCCCAGCTGATGTCACTGATCCGATAGGTGAGCAGAAACCTGCTGACGGATTCCCTATAATATAAACGCTATTATCTAATGCAATAGTGTCATCTCCTCTAATAATAGAGGCGCCCCCTGGTTATATGGGGGATAATACTGGACGGGTCATTTACACCCCGTGATCTGGTGATACACAGACATCTACCTCTATAATACTTACACCGGCAGGTTCTTGGATCTCCGGGATCTCTAAGATTACACTGTCAGGATCCAACAGCTCAGTTGTTTCTAAAATAGTGATAAAATGATGAAGAAATAAAATGTATTAGAGGATATTAATCCTACAGACATAATACAGCAATATAATGGAGAAATGACTATTCTGTATGGAGGACGATGTGGGGCCATTATTCTTTATGGAGGACTATGTGGGGCCATTATTCTGTATGGAGGACTATGTTGGGCCTATTATTCTGTATGGTGGAATATGTGGGGCCCATTATTCTGTATGGAGGACTATGTGGGGCCCATTATACTGTATGGAGGACTATGTGGGGCCTGTGATTCTCTATGGAGGACTTTGTGGGGCCCATAATACTTTATGGAGGACTATGTGGGCCCATAATACTGTATGGAGGACTATGTGGTGCCTATTATTCTCTATGAAGGACTATGTGGGGCCCTTTATACTCTACGGTGGACTATGTGGGGCCCATAATACTGTATGGAGGACTATGTGGGGCCCATTAATCTCTATGGAGGACTATGTGGGGCCCATTATTCTGTATGGAGGACTATGTGGGGCCCATTATTCTGTATGGAGGATTATGTGGGGTCAATTATCCTGTATGGAGGACTATGTGGGGCCATTATACTGTGTGGAGGACTGTGTGGGGCCATTATTCTGTATGGAGCACTATGTGGGGCCATTATTCCATAAGGAGGACTATGTGGGGCCATTATTCTTTATGGAGGACAATGTGGGGCCATTATATTGTATGGAGGACTATGTGGGGCCATTATTCTGTATGGAGGACTATGTGGGGCCTATTATTCTGTATGGTGGAATATGTGGGGTCCATTATTCTGTATGGAGGACTATGTGGGGCCCATTATTTCGTATGGAGGACTATGTGGTGCCCATTATACTGTATGGAGTACTATGTGGTGCCCATTATACTGTGTGCCGGACTATGTGGGGCCCATTATTCTGCATGGAGGGCTATCTGGGGCACATTATTCTGTATGGATGACTTTGTGGGACCCATTATTCTGTATGGAGGACTATCTGGGGCCCATTATTCTGCATGGAGGACTTTGTGGGGCCGATTATTCTGTTTGGAGGACTTTGTGGGGCCCATTATTCTGTATGGAGGACTATGTGGTGCATTATTCTGTATGGAGGACTATGTGGGGCCCATTATTCTGTATGGAGGACTATGTGGGGCCCATTATTCTGCATGGAGCACTATGTGGGGCCCATTATTCTGCATGGAGCACTATGTGGGGCCCATTATTCTGCATGGAGGGCTATCTGGGGCACATTATTCTGTATGGATGACTTTGTGGGACCCATTATTCTGTATGGAGGACTATCTGGGGCCCATTATTCTGTATGGAGGACTTTGTGGGGCCGATTATTCTGTTTGGAGGACTTTGTGGGGCCCATTATTCTGTATGGAGGACTATGTGGGGCATTATTCTGTATGGAGGACTATGTGGGGCCCATTATTCTGTATGGAGGACTATGTGGGGCCCATTATTCTGCATGGAGGACTATGTGAGACCCATTATTCATTATGGAGGACTTTGTGGGACCCATTATACTGCATTCTGGTTGGCTCGTGACTTTTTCCAAGCTTTTCATTTTGGCTCTCTGTATGTTTGATTGCAGAGTGGAAAGAGTAACTATGACATTATCCCCTGTTCTCTATAATATCCGGATATTTCCGGTAGAAGGTTGTGTGATCGGCTCACCTGTAGTCAGATCGCTGCTCGGCCCCGGCTGACTCGTATTAGGGTCAGGGGTCTCTGGGGTCACATTTTGCTCGTCTTCGGTGTCGCCTTCTGGTGTCTCCTGATTGATAGAATATATAGAATTACCACGAGGAACCTTCCACTAAATCACCAAATCCACAAATCAGGAAGGACTAAACCCGCATTTACAGACGCACCAACTGTAACTATACAGATCAGCCGCCATCATGAGGACTTTTATCAGATAAAATGGATTAAGATGAGGTAACATTGCAAAAACATTAATATGGATAATAGAGGGAGACAGAGGCGGAAATACAGACTTCCCACCACTGAGCTGTGACTACATCAGCAGAATACAGACTGCCATCAGCAGAGACAGGCGGCCATATTACCTCCTGTGCTTGCCAGGGGCTGACAGGGAGGCCGATAAGATCTAACACCAGATCTTCTGATATCTGGCTGGTGATCTGGAGAAGATCAGAAAACAAGGACGTGTGATAGAGAAGATGATGGATCCTTACCGGGCGTTCCGATGAGCGGGCCGGACCTTCCAGTACACACAGGACTTTTTCGGCCAGTTCTTTAACAAAAGACAAATCTCCATATTGAGATCTTTTTTCAGCCTAAAAAGAAGAAAAGAAACACAAATGAAAATTCTGAGATGAGAAAGATCACAATGAAGGCGGCCATTGTATCTGACATCTGCTCCTCTCTGCAGATACATTGACTACATATCTGGGGTCTTGTCCTGTCTTATATTGGAAGAAAGAAGAAGCTTCTATCCCACCGTTATTATCCATTATTGTGGAGAAGATTTGTGCGGAGCGTCCACCATTTACCTGCTGTGGAATGTCCTAATGTTCCATAGCGAGAAACTGCAAGTGCTCAGTCACTATGGAGCCAACAACGGCAGCCATGACCCTGTGTAGATTGTACACAGTGACTGTGAGCTCTGATGTCATAATGGCCGACCATCACTAGTGATGTCATCATGGAATCTTGTGATGGAATCTTATAGCGGCTGCTCTGCACAAATACATGCTGCCAAGCAATATTTAAAGTGTGTGGGGGCTCATGCTGTATATAGGGGGCTATGTGAGGGCTCATGCTGTATATAGGGGGCTATGTGAGGGCTCAGCTATTTATAGCGGGCTATGTGAGGGCTCATACTGTATATAGAGGGCTATGTGAGAGCTAGGCTGTATATAGTGAGCTATGTGAGGGCTCATACTCTAAATAGGATTCTGTGTGTGAGCTCATACTGTACATTGGTGCTATGTATGGGCTCTTACTGTATAAAGGGTGCTGTGTGTGGGCTCTTACTGTATATAGGGTATGTGTGTGGGCTCTTTCTGTATGTAGGGGGATGCCAGCACACTTAATTCTGCTCAATATTAAGTGATACAGTTAATAATATAAAATATAATTAATATGTTAATATTGAGCAGAATTCATTTCAGCCTATTGCTTCAGCCTACACAACAGTCACATTTCTCATGTGGCCCCTCAGTAATATTACTTTCCCACCCCTGCTCTATTATGTATAGCGCTCTGTTATGTGTAGTGCACCCGAGCACCTGCATGTTAATCGCGTGACTTATCACATGATCTATCAAAGGGAATTATGTGCCATGTCATGTGATACATCGGGTGCTGGGGGCCCACGGCTCCTAAACTGCCCAGGGCCCTGGCTACTCTTAATACGTTCCTGCTTCTATCCCACCATTATTATCCATTATTGAGAAGTGTTATGCGGAGCTTCCGCCACTTACCTGCTGTAGTAATGTCCTGATGTTCTGAGGTAAATCCGTCAGATACTCTGAGGTGAGATGACCTCGGTGGTATTTGGTCAGGCAGTCTCTTACAAGCTCCATCACCAGCCGGTGAGTGAAGCTGAGGACGCCATCGGGTGGTTGAAGCACAATCTCAGGGCGATTGGTGGTAAGAATCTCCCATAGATCTTCTACTTGAAGATTGTCCAAAAGTAATTCAGCCATAGAAGCTGCAAGTGCGATCAGTCACTATATATAATAGCGAGAAACTGCAAGTGCGCTCAGTCACTATGGGATAGCGAGAAACTGCAAGTGCGATCAGTCACTATAGAATAGCGAGAAACTGCAAGTGCGCTCAGTCACTATGAAGCCAACAAAGGCAGCCGTGACCCTGTGTACATTGTATATATAGTGACTGTGAGCTGTGATGTCATAATGCCCGACCATGACCTGTGATGTCATCATGGAATCTTGTGATGGAATCTTCAAGGAGTGGCTCTACACACATACATGCTGCCGAGCAATATGCTTTTTTGGCCGTCCTCTTTTATTTCCAAATACAACACAACCAGGATAAGGGAATGTTCACACGTTGCGTTTTTGCAGCATTTTTTTCCACACCAAAAACCAGGTTGTACTCAGGAAAAACACTGCATACAATCCACACTTATTTGCTGTGTTTTTGCAGTGTTTATACTTGTGGGTTTTTTTTTTCATTCATTTGAATGGGTGAAAAATGTTGCAAAACCCCTGAAAGAATTAACATCCTGCAAATTTAAAATAAAAAAAGGAAAAACACGCAGCATGTGAATGAGACTTTAGAAATCTCATTCACTAAGCTGGTACTGTAAAACGCAGTGTTTTAGCAGCAGAAAAATAACCCTGAAAAAACTGCCACTTGTGAACTTTACTCAAAGATATAATAGTCATATTATGGGAAATATTGTGTATATTTATTCCGCGCGTGTCTTTTTTTACCAAATAACATTTACCTCATTGGTTGGAGAGTTTACTATTAACAACTGTGACAAATAATGAAGAATTAATGATAAGTGACCCAAGTGATCAATCATTTACGTCATTAATGGTGATGGGCGAGCACTAAAATGCTCGGGTGCTCGATGCTCGGGTCGAGCACATTGGAATACTCGGCTGCTCGACCCGAGCAATGAGCCCAATGTAAGTCTATGGGAAACTCGAGCATTTTTCAGGCGGCTCCCCCCGGCGGTCTGCAGAGGGCCTAAAAATTGCCCAAATCGATGGGAACAGTGCTCAAATGACATGGGAACAGCATGGGGAAGACCCCTGGAAGCATTTCTGACTCCCAGGTCACTGCTGTCAACAACGTTGTCAGAAGTATTTACGCCACTTTTACGGACTCACAATAAAACATACAAAAACGAAACGAAAATGGATTTTCCTGGGAAGTATGTTAAGGAACATCCTTTCCAGGGTTATAACTTGTATATAAGGGAAAATAAATAACCAAAAACAAAGATACTCCTCCACACCTTGGGCTATGTTCACACGTAGCGTTTTTGATGCGTTTTTGCACTTTTGCATTGCTTTCAACCAACACAAATGCATTCACCAGGAAATGTCATTTTAACATTTTACAACCTTATCTGGCCATGTGTTGTGTGACACATCATCAGACACATGCATACAGTGCTGAAAAGACATGGGAACAGCATGGAAGCATCTCTGACTCCCAGGTCACTGCCTAAAAGTGTGCCCATCATAAGAGATGCTTGGCGCATGCGAAGATGCCTCCCGCCATGGACCTGTCGTTACAGACTTGCAACAATCACCGTCCACGTCCTTGTCCCTCCTCAGCGTTCAGTTCCTTGGAATGCAAGTGCAAGTATGCAGGCAGCCACCCACCTACCCACCGGCTGCAATACTATACTGACAAATTTTTGACAGCTTCTTGCACTTGAAATGTAGCCTTTTAGGCTCGTGGAGGCGGAAGCTTTTCATAACCTCATGTCGGCGGCGGCCGGGTGTCCATACTCTTTCCCCAGCCACCACTATATTTCCCGGTATCGCCTCTGCCTTCCACAAGCACGGGTCCCACAACATTACCCGTGCCCTCCCCAGTGCACTTACTGAGAAGGACCGCCTAACCACAAACACATGGACAGGTGAACGTGGCCAGGGACGGTACATAGCCAGTCCACAACTTTTTTTTGCTGACAGTTGTATTTAGCTCGGTGAAAGGACTGGCATAGAGGGAAACCGTATCTACCCTGGGTGTCATTTCTCCCAGGAAGTCCTGTAATTCAGCTTGTTGCAGAAGCAATGGCAGTCCGTCCAACATCAACTCGCACTTGTCGGTGGTGCTTTGACACACACACATCTTTCTTTTCGCATTTTATTTCTTGAATACAGAGTTGGACAATGGCCTGATCTGTAATGCTTTATGAGAAATAACATGCATAAGCATGGCCGATCCACATTAAAAAAGCAGCCACAGAGTGTCCGGAAACCTTCCCCCACAATTTTATTAGCCAGGGCAGCTTTTCGGCAGGGTTGGACGGGCCCACCAGAGAACCGGAGACTACTCCGGCGGGCCCTGGCTTCTCCTTCTGGAGAGTTCATAGTGCCGAGGTGAGGCCATGATGATGATAGAGGCCACCATCTGCTTAGTTTTCTGTTACTTGGAATGCAAGTGCAAGTATGCAGCCATCCACCCACCCACAGGCCGCAACACTAAACTGCCAGATTTCTGGGCAGCTGCTTGCACTTGAAATATGGCTTTTTAAGCTCGTGGAGGCGGAAGCTGTCCACAATCTTATGGCGGCGGCGACTGGGTATCTATACTCGGTCCCCAGCCGCCATTATTTTTTCCGGTATTGTCTCCTCCTTCCACAAGCATGGGTCCCACAACATTACCCGTGCCCTCCCCAGTGGAAGGACTGCCTAACCCCAAACACGTGGACAGGTGAATATGGCCAGAGACGGTACGGAGCCAGTCCACAACTTTTTTTGCTGAGAGTTGTATTTAGCTCGGTGAAAAGACTGGCATAGAGGGGAACATCATACTGTGTGTGGGGGAATGTACTGTGGGGGCATCATACTGTGTGGGGGGAATGTACTGTGGGGACATCATACTGTGTGTGTGGGGGAATGTACTGTGGGGACTCCATACTGTGTGTTGGGGGGAAATGTACTGTGGGGACATCATACTGTGTGGGGGGAATGTACTGTGGGGGCATCATACTGTGTGTGAAGGAATGTACTGTGGGGGCATCATACTGTGTGTGGGGGAATTATACAGTGTGTTGGAGGAATGTACTGTGGGGGCATCATACTGTGTATGTGTGGGAATGTACTGTGGGGGCATCATACTGTGTGTGGGGAGGAATGTACTGTGGGGAATCATACTGTCTGTGGGGGGAATGTACTATGGGGACATCATACTGTGTGTGGGTGAATGTACTGTGGGGACATCATATTGTGTGTGGGGGGAATGTACTGTGGGGGTATCATACTGTGTGTGGGGGAATGTACTGTGGGGACATCATACTGTGTGTGGGGGAAATGTACTGTGGGAGCATCATACTGTGTGTGTGGGGGAATGTACTGTGGGGACATCATACTTTGTGTGGGGGGGATGTACTGTTTGGACATCATACTGAGTGTGGGGGAATTTACTGTGGGGGCATCATACTGTGTGTGAGAATTTACTGTGGGGACATCATGCTGTGTAGGGGCATTATTTTGTGTGTGAGGGGGAATATACTGTGGGGGCATCATACTGTGTGTGTGGGAATGTACTGTGGGGGCATCATACTGTGTGTGGGGAGGAATGTACTGTGGGGGCATCATACTGTGTGTGTGGGGGGAATGTACTGTGAGGGCATCATACTGTGTGTGTGTGGGGGGAATGTACTGTGGGGGCATCATACTGTGTGTGGAGGAATCTATTGTGGGGACATCATACTTTATGGGGAGGAATGTACTGTGGGGACATCATACTGTGTGTGTGAGGGAATGTACTGTGGGGGCATCATACTGTGTGTGGGGAGGAATGTACTGTGGGGCCATCATGCTGTGTGTGGGGGGATGTACTGTGAGGACATCATACTGTGTGTGGAGGAATGTACTGTGGGGGCATCATACTGTGTGTGTGAGGGAATGTACTGTGGGGGCATCATACTGTGTGTGGGGAAGAATGTACTGTGGGGCCATCATACTGTGTGTGGGGGGATGTACTGTGAGGACATCATACTGTGTGTGGAGGAATGTACTGTGGGGGCATCATACTGTGTGTGTGAGGGAATGTACTGTGGGGGCATCATACTGTGTGTGGGGAGGAATGTACTGTGGGGCCATCATACTGTGTGTGGGGGGGGAAGTACTGTGAGGACATCATACTGTGTGTGGGGGGAATGTACTGTGGGGACATCATACTGTGTGTGGGGGGAATGTACTGTGGGGGCATCATACTGTGTGTGGCGGGGAATGTGCTGTGGGGACATCATACTGTGTGTGGTGGAATGTACTGTGGGGACATCATACTTTGTCGGGGGAATGTACTGTGGGGGCATCATAATGTGTGTGTGAAGAGCTGTTTATCATCGTACAATGATTGAATAACGGGAGCAGATGATTTATAAAAAGCACTGAATTATATGGTGTGGATTTGCTGCTACTGTGTCACCCCAGGCCTGGATGCCACAAACTTGTAAGGCTGTGTCTGAGAGTCGGAGGGAGGTTCACTGGTCATGGACCATTAGCATGCAGCACCTCCTGTCCCAGGCCAGTAGGGGGAGCAGGCTGCCCCTATAAAAGCTGGTACTGAGGGCAGGGTTAGGGAGACCAGGACCCACTTCTGAAGCATCCAGAAGGGTTCCCAGAAGAGAGGGACAGGTCAACGGCAGCTGAGGAGTCCAGGAGGCTAAGGAGGAACAGCAAGCCAGGGACAGAGGCGACGAGAGCTGGTCCTGGCTGAGAGAGAACAACATACCGGACACTGGGATCCGAGGCTGTCAGAATTGCAAGTCCTGCAGCAGATCATCTACTTGCGAGGGATTTTAGGTCCCTTGGCCTAAGAAGCCTGGAAGGTCCGCCACACAGAGGGACCAGTACAGCACAGACAAGCTATAGGTACCTAGGGCCCGAGTCGCAAGCCATACAGGCGTAGTACACGGCCAGCTCAGGGACGTGGGCTATCATACCACTAAAGGGGGAGATAGTCAGCAAGGGCAGAGAGAGAACGGTAGGCCTACCCACTCACCCTGACCAGTGGAGCTCGCCCGAATGCCCTCAGACACCCAGGTCCATTCCTCCCTGTACTCCTGGTGGGTCTGTGATAAGATCTGCAGTAAAAGACCCTGGACTGCATTATTGGACTCTGTGTGATTACTGCTGCGCCTGCACCATCACCCCCAGCATCCTATTACACTGCCCTGAGGCTACACTCCTCCCGTGGGGAGTTGTACTATTCCCTGCTGCACCCCCAACACCAGCCTCAGCGGTCTGCCCCGCAGCGGCGGTCCTCCCTGACAGCAATCCACAGGTGGCGTAGTCGGACTTTCAAAACCTACAAATACACTGCCACAGCATTTGGTCTGACCACCCTGAGCCACGGGACCGGGTCGCCACTACTACTCCCAGCATTGCCCTGTTGTCCGGTTCCGAGAGCCCCTCGGCCCAGGGGGCGAGTCACTACAAGTAAGGATAGACGATACAATAAGCTCTATCGTAACATGTAGCAGCGAGTCAGCGGAATGTATCAATTCTAATATTGAGCAGAATTGATTTCAGCCTGTTGATTTTTCCCTCCAGAACAGTGGAGGGCTCCTCGGGAAAATAAATTGGCCATCCCTGGTATAACGTAATACTAAAATCTCACAATTTATGAGAGAAAACTGTATTTTATAACGATGCTTCCGTACATAAATCAAGAGAACTTCTTTTCATCAGACGACCCCTTTATCACCTATCCAAGGTGATCGGTGGTGTCCAACAGCTTAGAGCGGCACTGATGGGCAGAATGCGCCACTTTTATCACTTTTGGAATTGGGCAGCGGTGCACATGCTCAGTCTGACCTCCATTCTTGCCCTTTGGGGCTGCAGAGCGCTCTGCTTTTTCCAACAGCTCCATTGAGAATGAATGGATCAGTGGTCGGGCATCCAACCAGACGCTCCATTTTGTAACAGGGATAGAAATAGATGAGAAGATGCACTTAAATGTTTGGCCGCAGCAAGAGTGCATCGAGTGCCTGTGCTTGGTTTGAACAGTCATTCTGTGCTGACAGAGTCCCTTTAAGGCCTCAAACCTATTAGATAATTGTCAGCCCTACATTGTTTCTGGGCAGACAGTTACACAAGATTATGTCCCATTTCATGAAGATTGGCCTTTTACACGCCTGTTTTAGTGAAGGATTAGCTGGAAAAACCTGCGGCGCTGTTAAGCTTCTCCCCAAGAAGCTCCGCAAGGCTTCAAAATTTTGCCGGTGCTGGTCAAGACTGGTGGACACATGGGAAAAGTCAAATTTTGGCAAAATTGAACAATCTGCATTGTGTGTAATATTTTATGATACAATAAATGATTAGAAAAATGCAAGTTTTATTAATGAGAAAAAAACTGAACTTTGCAGAATTTGTTGGCGACATAGAAATATGTAAAAAATATAAAAGTGTAAAAAATTTTTTAAAATTTTTAATGCTTACATTAAAAACTTGAGCAATTCCCCCAAAAATCATTAGAGCCATGAAATCAATACATATACAGATGAAACCAGAAGTTTCCATCCACTATATAAAGAGACACATCTGCATGTTTTTATCAATATCTGACATGAAATCAGAATAAATCTTTCCCGTTTTAGGATAATTAGGATTACCATCATTTTTGATATTTTCCAAATGCCAGAATAATGAGAGAGAGAATGTTTTAAGGCATTTTTATTACTTACTGCAAAGTCTTAACATTATTCTAATCACTAATCAGTGTGTATATTTGTTCACGACACAATAGAATCCCATAATTTCTGCCTATTCACATCTTAGTATTATGTATGATCAGGTTAGAGTGTATGGCTGCTGAGCGCTAGCATTTATGGGCGCCTCCCCCTGACCTTGGCTGTTTCTGGCTCTTAGACCCTGCTGGCACGCACTGCCGTCATGTCCGTGACTGCACTGCCGGCTTGCGGGTCAAATGCCAGAAGCCGCAGAGTCACATGTATTGGGGCGGGCACAGAATGTCTCACGCCGTATACCAGCCAGAACACATACCGGAAAGTCAGGTGACACACTTTTTCTCTCCGGCTCGGTTCATGATTGGATTAGGCTCCCTATATAACATCTGGCGTTCCCCTCCCTGGCACGACCCCTGAGGAAGTGTTGATGAAACGCGCGTCGGGGTGGAGGGACGCGTGATTACCCTGCCTAGAAGCTGCCATTCTAACCAGGTATTTCTTTCTCATGATGTGTTGAGCTGTTTTGTCTATTTGTGGACAGTGCCACTATTACACTATAGTTATTCTATGGGACCGTACCCAGCCTCTTTTATGTACCCAGTCTCCCCTGATAGATATACTAACATTATTAACCGCTATATGCATTAGTTTCTTTGAGGCTGGAAACAATACGTTATCTTTATCTAAGCACTTTGCACTTTTTTGCTGGACAGTCGACTCTATATCATCATATGCACTGCCGCTTTACATTTTATAGGCGTATCTCAAACTCATCAGTGATAGTCTAGTGACCGTTATAATAGCATATGCATTTCTTTCTTTCTATTTTTGCCACATGAGCGGTTATTCAGATTGAAATCTTTTGTAGTGCATTTGTATAGTCACATTATTTCAGTAATGGGGTAATATATGGTTATTACTCTTGCTGCGCAGATATAGGGTACAGCATTTGTTTGTCCCTCACATTTGAGGCCCCTGCTATTTTAATTATTGTTATTTTATGTTCTAATAAAATTATATTGTTAATATTATTTGAAGTGTTCATGTTTTTGTTTATCCTACCAGGGTTCTGGTTATAGCAGAATCAATTTTTGATATATATAAAGTCAAAAGTTTACATACATTTCATTAGTATTTGGTACCATCACCCTTAAACTGAATGACTTGGGTCAAACTTTTGGGATATCCTTCCACAAACTTCTCACAATAGTTGGTCGGAATTTGGACCCATTCCTCCTGGCAAAACTGGGGTAACAGATCCAGGTTTGTAGTGCCCATAAATTTTCAATAGGATTGCCATCAGAGCTTTGTGATAGCCACGCAGAAACATTGACTTTGTTATTCTTAAGCCACTTTGTTCCCATTTTGTCAATATGCTTCGGGTCATTGTCCATTTGGAATACCCATTTCCGCCCAAGCTTTAACTTCCTGGCTGATGTCTTGAGATGTTGCTTCAGTATTGCCACATAATCTTCTTTTCTCATGGTGTCATCTATTTTGTGAAGTGAACCAGTCCCTCCTACAGCAAATCAACCCCAGATCATGATGCTGCCACCCCAATGTTTCACAGTTGGGATGGTGTTCTTAGGCTTCCAAGCTTCTCCCTTTTTCCTCCAAACGTAGCGATGGTCATTATGCCAAAAAAGTTCAATTTTAGTTTCATCAGACCACAGACATGTCTCCAAAAATTAAGGTCTTTGTTCCTGTGTGCATTTGCAAACATTAATTTGGCTTTTTTATGTTTCTTTTGGAGTAATGGCTTCTTCCTGGCAGAGTGGCCTTTCAGCCCATGTTGATATGTGACACCCCAGGGGTCTGGTTGTCACAGTGATAGAGATATTACGTCTGAGAGCAGGTGGGAGGTCCTTTGGTCAGGGATCCTGTGCATGCCACACCTCCTGCCCAGTCTTGGGAGGGGAAGGACTTCCCCTATATAAACCTGGGGCTGAGGCAGGGTAGAGAGTTCTGAGAGGAGAAGACAGGGAGCAGAGCTGCTCTATGGGCTCTGCTCCACAGGCAGGCCCTGTCCTGGGGCCTGAGCCTGGAGTCCAGGAAGAATAGAGACAAGAGCAGCATAGGAAGCAGCAGAGTCACAAGGAGTCAGGGGCTGGCAGCTAAAGAGCTCGCTCTGACTAAGAAGATTCTTTACCGGACCCGGAGTCCGAGGCTGTGGGGACTAACTTCTACCCAGCAGCAGAATCCGTCAGGCAGGGGATTTCAGGTCCCCTGGCCCAGAAGCCTGAAGGCCCGGTCACACGCGTGGGACCAGCACCGCCATCGTGGAGCGGAAGCCATTAGAAGGCCCCGAGTCACCGGCCATACGGGTGAGCACCACACGGTACACTCAGGGACGTGGGCTACTTACATCAGCTTCTAGCAAGGTAGCCAGAAGAGTACAGTCAGCTTGGGAGGCCTACAACTACGCCTGGCCAGTGGAGATCCCATCTGCTCAAGGACTGACCAGGCCCCATTCGCTAGCAAGTACTCCGGGAGGGTCTATCGTTGTTACCAGTAAAGACCCTGAACGCTACCATACCGTCTCTGAGTGGTTCCTGCTACCCCCATCATCCACGTCGGCTGCCCTGAGGCCATACCCCTCCCGTTGGGGGTTATACTATCACGCTGCACCATCCTTCCACCGGCCTCAGCGGTCTGCCCTGCAGCAGCAGCCCCCTGGCTGCATTCAACGGGTGGCGTAGTCATCAACCATTTTCTACCGCTAACAGACTGCCGTCCAGTTTGACTCCCTGGGCACGGACCGGGTCACCGCCACGAGACTACAACCCTAAACAGATCCGGCTCCGGGTAAGCTCCCGCGTGCGCAACGCAGCGCGACACAGGCCCAGGGGCGCGTCAACTTTGGCGTAGTCGGCAGGATTTCGTGCCCGCAACCACCGGGTACTGCGTGCCTGAAAAGCAAAGACTGTTCAAACTTACTAGTGGTGAAGATTCCCGCCATCTGTGAAGATTCCCGCCATCCGAGGAGTTTTCCCGCCATCCGGCGCCATCTTCTGCCTTCTTCCCGCCATCCGAGGAGTTTTCCCGCCATCCGGCGCCATCTTGGAGACGCCGCGCGGGAAGAAGAGGGGCGTGGACTCCGAAAGCGCGCGAGAACTGAAGCCCCGCCTCACGTCCGGACGTTGCGTAAGGTCCTGGAAGGAGCCCAGCAGACGCCGACGTCACAGGAGCGCGACGCCAGGTCCTCTACCCCGACGATTGACTGCGGAGCCGCGGCCTACGGAAGAGGATCTCCGGAAGGTAGGCCACGGTCCACTAGGGGGGGAGGAGGACACCAGGAACGGACAGCAAGATGGCGGACCGGCAGCAGACTAAGCTGCCCAGCATCGGCAGTGCCCCAGTCGTCGCCGGCCCCGACCAGCGCCGGGAGAAGACGCGTGACGCAGGAGCGGTCGCGGGAGCAGGTAAGAGGAGTCTCCCTGTCCCGGACGCTGCCAGCGTCAGCCTGCTCCTGGGCCCCCTGGTGGAGCCGCCGATTCCGGGCGCTGCAGACACCGACCTGCTCCAGCCCCCGCAACAAGCCCTGCGGCCAAGCCCTCCAGCCCTGGGCACTACCACCACCAGCCCGCGCCCAGGCCCAAAGTTGCACCCTCTGACCCCGGGCGTCATCAACGGCGACCCTCTCCACGCCTGGTCGCAAGGCCTGAACTCCCCAGGTGCAAAAGGACTGTACGCCCTCCACGTTAACCAAGGAGGAGCTGCAGTACTACCAATACGAGGAAAGCCAAGAGGACCCGGACGGGTCTGAAGCCTACACACAAGAAGGAGCAGGAGGATGCCGTTACTGAAGTACGGTAAAGTGGAACTGTACATAGTTACCCGTAGGGGTACTTGTGTTGCTAATTAAAATATGGTCCCCGTTGGGACAAGTGTGAACTGTTCCCGTGTGTCCCCTATCCTTAACCAGGCTGAGGACTGTGAGCAGCCATCCCATCTCCCCACAGGCTGAGGACTGTGAGCAGCCAATCCTTATCCCCACTGGCCGAGGACTGAGAGCGGCCATATCTTGTAAATATTATGTGTTTCCAGTTATTCATAGGAGTCCTTGGTGGATTTACCGGGAATCCTTTGTACAGTTAGTGGAGCGTAACCCAGGATGGACTAAAAGACTGTTAAGGACTCGGGGTAGGACAGACCCCTACCTGGTTACGTCTCCCTGTTTTGGTGAAATGGACACCTTTGCTTTTCTTCAAAGACTGCACCCGGTTGCGGACATCCGTGACCATCTTATTGTGTTTCCTTATTGTATTTTATTGTTCTTTGATATACCTTGTTATATTTTTCTAAAAAGTGTTTAGTCCCGGAGTACTAAATTTCACTAGGGGGGAGTGTGACACCCCAGGGGTCTGGTTGTCACAGTGATAGAGATATTACGTCTGAGAGCAGGTGGGAGGTCCTTTGGTCAGGGATCCTGTGCATGCCACACCTCCTGCCCAGTCTTGGGAGGGGAAGGACTTCCCCTATATAAACCTGGGGCTGAGGCAGGGTAGAGAGTTCTGAGAGGAGAAGACAGGGAGCAGAGCTGCTCTATGGGCTCTGCTCCACAGGCAGGCCCTGTCCTGGGGCCTGAGCCTGGAGTCCAGGAAGAGTAGAGACAAGAGCAGCATAGGAAGCAGCAGAGTCACAAGGAGTCAGGGGCTGGCAGCTAAAGAGCTCGCCCTGACTAAGAAGATTCTTTACCGGACCCGGAGTCCGAGGCTGTGGGGACTAACTTCTACCCAGCAGCAGAATCCGTCAGGCAGGGGATTTCAGGTCCCCTGGCCCAGAAGCCTGAAGGCCCGGTCACACGCGTGGGACCAGCACCGCCATCGTGGAGCGGAAGCCATTAGAAGGCCCCGAGTCACCGGCCATACGGGTGAGCACCACACGGTACACTCAGGGACGTGGGCTACTTACATCAGCTTCTAGCAAGGTAGCCAGAAGAGTACAGTCAGCTTGGGAGGCCTACAACTACGCCTGGCCAGGGGAGATCCCATCTGCTCAAGGACTGACCAGGCCCCGTTCGCTAGCAAGTACTCCGGGAGGGTCTATCGTTGTTACCAGTAAAGACCCTGAACGCTACCATACCGTCTCTGAGTGGTTCCTGCTACCCCCATCATCCACGTCGGCTGCCCTGAGGCCATACCCCTCCCGTTGGGGGTTATACTATCACGCTGCACCATCCTTCCACCGGCCTCAGCGGTCTGCCCTGCAGCAGCAGCCCCCTGGCTGCATTCAATGGGTGGCGTAGTCATCAACCATTTTCTACCGCTAACAGACTGCCGTCCAGTTTGACTCCCTGGGCACGGACCGGGTCACCGCCACGAGACTACAACCCTAAACAGATCCGGCTCCGGGTAAGCTCCCGCGTGCGCAACGCAGCGCGACACAGGCCCAGGGGCGCGTCAGATACAGTACTCGTTTCACTGTGGTTATTGACACAATCTTACCATCTTCCGCCATCATCTTCACAAGGTCTCTTGCTTTTGTCCTTGGGTTGATATGCACGTGTCGGACCAAAGCACGTTCATCTCTGGGACACAGAACCCGTCTCCTTCCTGAGCGATAAGATGGCAGTACATTCCCATCTTGTTTATACTTGCGTATAATTGTTTGTACAGATGAACGAGGCACCGTCAGGTATCTTGAAATTGTATCTAAGGATGAGCCAGACTTGTGCAAGTCCACAATTCTCTTCCTGATATCTTCGCTAATTTCTTTCGACTTTCCCATGATACTACAGAAAAAAAAACTATTAGAAGCTTCCAAACACATTACATCATCATATGGGCAGTCCAGAATTGTTTAAAGGCATAGTAATCTTAGTGTGTGTAAACTTTTGACTTTGCAGTAAGTAATAAAAATGACTTAAACATTCTCTCTCTCTCATTATTCTGGCATTTGGCAAATTTTAAAAATTATGGTAATCCTAATTGACCTAAAACGGGAAAGGTTTATTCTGATTTCATGTCAGATATTGAGAAAAACATGCAGATGTGTCTTTTTATATAGTGTATGGAAACTTCTGGTTTCATCTGTATATGTGTGTATGTATGTATATATGTATATATTACACATACAGTTATGGCCGAAAGTGTTCACTCCCTTGAAATTGTTTCAGAAAATGAAGTATTTCTCCCAATTATTGCTGTTACACATGTTTTGCTATACACACTTTATTTTCTTTGTGTGTATTGCAACAACACAAAAAAGCAGAAAAAAAGGCAAATTGGACATAATTTCACACACAGCCCCAAAAATGGTCTGAACAAAATTGTTGGCACCCTCAACTTTAATATTTGGTTGCTCACCCTTTGGAATAAAATAACTGCAATCAATCGCTTCCTATAACCATCAACAAGCTTCTTACACCTCTCAGCTGGAATTTTGACCACTCTTCTTTTGTAAACTGCTCCATGTCTCTCATAGTTGCTGCTACTTCATACCTCTCCAGCGCTATGTTTCCATCCATTTCTGCGGGCTTCTTGAAGTATGTTTGGGGTCATTCTCCTGGAAGAACCATGACCTAGGACGCAAACCCAGCTTTCTGACACTGGGCACTACATTGTGACCCAAAATCCGTTGGTAATATTTTTCAACAATTTTGGTTCTCAAGTACTCAGACAGTTCTCTTCTCTTTCTGTACTCCATGCTTAGTGTGGCACACACAGACACAATGCAAAGATTGAGTCAACTTCTCCACTTTTTATCTGGTTTCAGGTGTGATTTTCATATTGCCCACACCTGTTACTTGCCACAGGTTAGTTTGAATGAGCATCACATGCTTGAAACAAAGTTGTTCACCCACAATTTTGGAAAGGTGCTATCAATTTTGTCCGGCCCATTTTTGGGGTTTTGTATGAAATGATGTCCAATTTGCCTTTTTTCCTTTTGTTTGTTTTTTTCTTTTGTTCCAATACACACAAAGAATATTAAATATGTGTATAACAAAACATGTGTAATTGCAATAATTTTCTGGGAGAAATACTTCATTTTCTGGAACAATTTTAAGATTGCCAACACTTTCGGCCGTGGCCATATATAGTAGCTGAGTACAGGTGGCTGCTGGGGCCCCTGATACCATTGCTATGTGGCCCTTACACCTGATATACAGTGGTGGCCAAAAGTATTGGCACCCCTGCAATTCTGTCAGATAATACTCAGTTTCTTCCTGAAAATGATTGCAATCACAAATTCTTTGGTATTATTATCTTCATTTAATTTTCTTGCAAAGAAAAAACACAAAAGAGAATGAAACAAAAATCAAATCAATGATCATTTCACACAAAACTCCAAAAATGGGCCAGACAAAAGTATTGGCACCTTCAGCCTAATACTTGGCTGCACAACCTTTAGCCAAAATAACTGCGAACAACCGCTTCCGGTAACCATCAATGAGTTTCTTACAATGCTCTGCTGGAATTGTAGACCATTCTTCTTTGGCAAACTGCTCCAGGTCCCTGATATTTGAAGGGTGCCTTCTCCAAACTGCAATTTTGAGATCTCTGCACAGATGTTCCATGGGATTCAGGTCTGGACTCATTGCTGGCCACCTTAGAAGTCTCCAGTGCTTTCTCTCAAACCATTTTATAGTGCTTTTGGAAGTGTGTTTTGGGTCATTGTCCTGCTGGAAGACCCATGACCTATGAGGGAGACCCAGCTTTCTCACACTGGGCCCTACATTATGCTGCAAACTTTGTTGGTAGTCTTCAGACTTCATAATGCCATGCATACGGTCAAGCAGTCCAGTGCCAGAGGCAGCAAAGCAACCCCAAAACATCAGGGAACTTCCGCCATGTTTGACTGTAGGGACCATGTTCTTTTCTTTGAATGCCTCTTTTTTTTCCTGTACACTCTATGTTGATGCTTTTTCCCAAAAACCTCTACTTTTGTCTCATCTGACCAGAGAACATTCTTCCAAAACGTTTTAGGCTTTCTCAGGTAAGTTTTGGCAAACTCCAGCCTGGCTTTTTTATGTCTCGGGGTAAGAAGTGGGGTCTTCCTGGGTATCCTACCATACAGTCCCTTTTCATTCAGACGCCGACGGATAGTACGGGTTGACACTGTTGTACCCTCGGACTGCAGGGCAGCTTGAACTTGTTTGGATGTTAGTCGAGGTTCTTTATCCACCATCCGCACAATCTTGCGTTGAAATCTCTTGTCAATTTTTCTTTTCCGTCCACATCTAGATAGGTTAGCCACAGTGCCATGGGCTTTAAACTTCTTGATGACACTGCGCACGGAAGACACAGGAACATTCAGGTCTTTGGGGATGGACTTGTAGCCTTGAGATTGCTCATGCTTCCTCACAATTTGGTTTCTCAAGTCCTCAGACAGCTCTTTTGTCTTCTTTCTTTTCTCCATGCTCAATGTGGTACACACAAGGACACAGGACAGAGGCTGAGTCAACTTTACTCTGTTAGAACCCTCCTGTTAGTTTTTGCTATCTTGTGTTTTGCAGTCACGTGACTAGCTGCCTATATATTCCAGCTCCGCCCTTCTGGCTTTGCTGGACTTCAGTGTTTTTTGCCTGTCTCTCTAGCCAGGTGCTTCGGTGCCTATCTCTGTCTAGTTTGCTTGGTCCTCTGGACCTCTAGTACTTTTTGTTCAGTTTGTATTTTTGCTCTGCAACAACTTCTGTTAGGAGGTGTCCATTTTTTGTCCCAGTCCTTAGTTCTTTTAGGGACCCCTCCCTTTATTCTATAGGTCTCTGTTCAGACTAGCCGAGGACGAAGGCGGGTCTGTTCACAAGGAACAGGCTGCCCGCTACATCGTAGGGATTCAGCTTAGTCTTACTGTAGGGACAGCTTTTCCCTTTCTTTCCTTAGTTTATGTTGCAGATCATAACATAATCCATGTTAACTGGCTGCAAGTGTGATTTAGTTATTGCCAATTGTATCCAATTTGGCTTTAGGACAATTCTTTTTGTGTTTTTTCATTGAAGACAAATTAAATGAAGATAATAAGACCAAAGAATTTGTGATTGCAATCATTTTCAGGAAGAAACTGAGTATTATCTGACAGAATTGCAGGGGTGCCAATACTTTTGGCCACCACTGTATAGGAGCTGAGTACAGGCAGCTGCCGGGGCCCCTGATACCATTACTATGTGGCCCTTACACCTGATATATAGGAGCTGAGTACAGGCGGCTGCTGGGGCCCCTGATACCATTACTATGTGGCCCTTACACCTGATATATAGGAGCTGAGTACAGGCGGCTGCTGGGCCCTTGATACCATTACTATGTGGCCCTTACCCCTGATATATAGGAGCTGAGTACAGACGGCTGCTGGGGCCCCTGATACCATTACTATGTGGCCCTTACCCCTGATATATAGGGGCTGAGTACAGGCGGCTGCTGGGGCCCCTGATTCCATTACTATGTGGCCCTTATGACGCGCCCCTGGGCCTACTTGGTGTAGCGTTGCGCACGCGGGGACTACCCGGAGCCGGGCCTGTTGGGGGTAGTAGTCTCGTGGCGGTGACCCGGTCCGTGCCCAGGGAGTCAAACTGTGTGGCAGAGTTTAGCAGTAGATGGTACGGTGTTCGACTACGCCACCCGTTGAATGCGGCTATGAGGCCGCCGCTGCAGGGCAGACCGCTGAGGCCGGTGGTACGATTGTGCAGCGTAGATGGTATAACCCCCAACGGGAGGGGTATGGCCTCAGGGCAGCCGACGTGGATGATGGGGGTAGCAGGAACCACTCAGAGACGATGCGGTGTAGTTCAGGGTCTTTACTGGTGATAAAGATAGACCCTCCCGGAGTACTGGCTAGCGATCGGGGCCTGGTCAGTCTTTGAGCAGATGGGATTTCCCCTGGCCAGGCGGAGTTGTAGGCCTCCCCAACTAATTGTACTCTTCTGGCTACCTTGCTAGAGGCGGGTAAAAGTAGCCCACGTCCCTGAGTGTACCGTGTGGTGCTCACCCGTATGGCCGGTGACTCGGGGCCTTCTAGTGGCTTCCGCTCCACGACGGCGGTGCTGGTCCCACGCGTGTGACCGTGCCTTCGGGTTTCTTGGCCAGAGGACCTGAAATCCCCTGCCGGTCGGTTTCTGCTGCTGGGTAAGGATTAGTCCCCACAGCCTCGGACTCCGGGTCCGGTGGTAACTCTTCAATCATGGCGAGCTCTTCAGCTGCCAGCCCCTGATTCCTTGTAGCACTGCTCCCACTGAGCTCCTGATCTTTCTTTCCTATAGCTGCTCCTCTTCTTAACTAACTAACCCTGCCTCAGCCCCAGTTTTATATAGGGGAAGTTCTTCCCCTCCCAGGACTGGGCAGGAGGTGTGGCATGCACAGGATTCCTGACCAAGAGACCTCCCACCTGCTCTCAGACATAATATTGCTATTACTGTGGAAATCAGACCCCTGGGGTGCCACACTTACACCTGATATATAAGGGCTGAGTACAGGCGGCTGCTGGGCCCTTGATACTGACGCGCCCCCTGGGCCAGTGTTGTTGGGGATACCCGGAGCCGGATCAGATGGGGGTTGTAGTCTCCGAGTGGCTGTGACCCGGTCCGTGCCCAGGGTGTCAAGCTCAGTGTGTGGCAGTCCTTATGATGTTACTAAAGTTCTTTATGTCGACTACGCCACCCGTTGAATTGCGGTCACTACGGCCGCCGCTGCAGCAGGGTCCGCTGAGGCTGATGGTGTTTGTGCAGCCCAGGTAGAATAACCCCCAACGGGAGGGGTATAGCCTCAGGGGGTCAGGTGCAGAGGATGGTGGTTGTGGAGGTGCAGTGAGGATGAAAATGAGAGTCAGAGTCGGGCTGTGCAGTTCAGGGTTTGTTTACTTACTGCTGTTCTTGAACCGGTCACTCCGGCCTTGAGTGACCACCCGAGCCGTGCTGCGTCCACCAGGTCCTGGACTCGGCCAACCCCCAAGTAGTTCTGGAGCGTGGTTCTGAGCTCCCTTTCTGTCCTGTCCTCGTCTCTGGCCTTCCCCACCAGGGATCCACCTATGTCCGGCTCCCTCGGGCCTCTTGGTGGTAAACCCTTGTCTCTGGGTTCCCTGACCCTATGCGTAGTCTGCCTTCCGGGTGGATATAGTGGGTGGCCGTGGCAGATTATGCCCACGGCCTCCGGTTCCTGGCTAAGGTGTGCTGTAGCCTCTGCCAGCTTGGGATCCGGTACCCTGTTGCCAACTCTTCACCCTTTGATTTAGTTTGGGCTCTCAGAGTTCCTTCTTTCTCCCCCTCTGGGTCTTTCTTTCTCCTCTCTCACTCTTGGCCTTGGGGCTGCTCTGCTCCTCTGCTTTCCTCCACTGCTCTGCAAAAGACTGACAGACTGACCAGCCTTCTGCAAAAGACTCCTCTGCAAAGACCCTGATCTAAGATGGTGCCCACCTTATATACTCCCTCTATGTGTGAGCTCAGGTGACCAGCACCCAATGAGCTCCTAGCTCTACCCAGACTGCTCCCCCTATCTGCCCCTACACTACTGGGATGTTCCACCCCCCTCCCACTCCAGCCAGGAACAGACACTGTCGTACCTGCACATAAACTGGTGGGAGTACCGTCGGTCTGTTCCTCGGAAATGGGATGTGTGTAGTGCATGCAGCTAACCGAGCTCAGTTCCACACTCCATCCTTACCCGGGAGTGGAATATCACACCTCTGGCTGAGGTGCAATACCCCTGTAGCAGCCGAATCCTCAGGGTGCTACATTCCCCCCTGGTAAATCACAGCACGTCCTCGGGCTGTAAGATACAAACATCCACAAACATACATTTTTTTTTTCATAACATAAACATATAAAACATATAAACATTATCAGCAGCATAAACTTTTCATATAAACATTCTTGTTTCTGGTTCCTCTGGTCACGGTGCAACTTGTGACCGGGTAAAGTGCGACAGTCTCTTGTAGTAAAAACAACAGTTTCCTATAAAACCAGTAGGGGGCGCTTTAGGAAGCGCAACTATATACAAGGGAAATATGGCCGCTCTCAGTCCTCGACCAGGTATTAGGGAGGATTGACCGCTCTCAGTCCTCGGTCAGTGGGAATAGGGACACACGGGGTTAACAGTTCAATTTGCTGGTCCCAACGGGGACTATATTTTAACTAGAACAGTTCTTGTACCCCGACGGGCAACTTTATACAGTCTCTTCACTACCGTACTCAACGACGGCGTCCTCCTGCTCTTTCTTTGTGGACAGTTTCAGTTTCAGACCCGTCCGGGTCCTCTTGCTCCTCCTCACACCGCAGCTCCTCCTCCGTCAGGCGATGCACATGGAGGGCGTAGGGTCCTTTGGCACACTTGTGCCGGGTGAAGGTGACCTCGTCCCCTAAATACAGGTCACGACCTCTGTGTCCCTCCGGTAGGTGGGACTCAACGTTTCTCCTGGTCACGAAGACGTCGCCTGGGGTGCGGTGATCCCTGATGAAACCCCACCCATGCTGCAGATTGAACTTTATCACAGTCCCGATGGTACGGGGACCATGCGCTGCATGGGGGTTTCTCCTGGTCCGGCTCTTCTGCTCCGCGCTCCTTATTTGGGCTTGTTGTTCCCGGACCCGCCTCTCTCTCCGCTCCCTCTCAAAGACCTCGAGCTGCTGGCGGCAGCACTCTGCACGCTCCGCTGCGGCTGCCCGAGTCTCCTGAGTGAACCCCATGAGGTCTTCTCCGGTGGGATCCCACTCAAACTGGGTCTCTTCTAGCGGGGGCGTGATCCTCTTTATGGGCTTTGGAGCCGGGATCAGGGGTTCGCACATGGCCCTTGCTTTTTGCAGCTCCAGCTGGATGTATTCCTGGGGCCATACGAAGGGCTGCCCATCCGGGCACGTATGCTGGGCGAACAGGTCCTCACCCAGGTGCGGCACTCTAGAGGTTGAGGGCGCGTTGATGGTAGCTGCGCCCGGGTCGACCAGGCCTTGCGACCAGGCTTGGGGCACCTTAAAGGCAAAGGGCACCGTAAGAACGGCGGCGCCCGTGGTTACTCGGCCCTGCGACCAGGCCGGGGGCTCCGCGGAGGTAGGGGGCGCTGTTGATATTGCGGCGCCCGGGGGTACTAGGCCTTGCGACCAGGCCGGTGGTATTTCCTGCTTGGCCACGCTCGAGGTCGAGGCGTGTGACGTCACAGGGGTCGCGGCTTCCGTTTGAGGCCTAGTCGGCGGCGGTGACGATGCAGCGACGGGCACGGCAGGGGGAATTTCGGGCTCTGCGACGGGGAGCTGGGGCAGGCACGCGGTTTCCCAGCTCGGGGTAGTGACGTCCCCTTTACCTGCCTCCATTCGTTCGGCTCCCTTCTCGGCGCCGTCTCCGGCCTTCAGTCCTCCTGCGCCATCCTCAGAGGCGGTCTGTCTCCTCGTCTCGGGTGGCGTGCTCCGCTGACGAGTCTCGGTCTGCTGGGCCATCTCTCGGCTCCACTCCGCCAACGTCTCTCGTTGCACCCGGGCCAACCTCTGTGCGAGGCCCTCCAGCGCAGTCTGTGCACACTCCCGGTCTCGGGGGAGCTGTGTTAGGATCTCCAGCAGGCCTTCTGGAGTGGCGACCTGCAACAGGCTCCTGACCACTGGGTCGGTGCTGCCTGGAGTGGCGGCCCGCATCAGGCTCCTGACCACTGGGTCGGTGCTGCCTGGCTCTCCCTCCATCTCCGGGTAGGCTCTCTCTGGACTCTCTTCCAGACGTCTTGTCTCCGGGTGCGCTCTCTCCAGACTTCTCCAGGCGACACCCATCTTTGCTCTCTTCTTCTGTCTCCGCCCACATCGAGGGTGGTCCCGGGGCAACTTGGTGATTGTCAGTTCCAGGGGCAGTTCTCTTACGCTGATGGACACTTCCAGCATCACAGTCTCTGTTGGTGGGCGCGGTTTCCGCTTTTGGCGCCATTCTTCGACCTGGCCCACGATGGGAGGTGGCCTTTTGCCACCCTCTGGCACGCCCATAATGGCGTCCGCTCTTCCAAGGCGGGAAATCTTCGGAAATGGCGGGAATCGTCTCCCAGTGGCGGGAAACTCCATGGATGGCGGGAAAAAGCTGCAAATGGCGGACAACCGGCGGGAAACGACCTGTGATGGGGCCCGATGGCGGGGACCCTCCGGAACCGGCGGGAGACTTCTTTTTAAGGTAACGATGTACTTTTCTTCAGGCACGCAGTACCCGGTTGTTGCGGGCACGTTATCCTGCCGACTACGCCAAAGTTGACGCGCCCCCTGGGCCAGTGTTGTTGGGGATACCCGGAGCCGGATCAGATGGGGGTTGTAGTCTCCGAGTGGCTGTGACCCGGTCCGTGCCCAGGGTGTCAAGCTCAGTGTGTGGCAGTCCTTATGATGTTACTAAAGTTCTTTATGTCGACTACGCCACCCGTTGAATTGCGGTCACTACGGCCGCCGCTGCAGCAGGGTCCGCTGAGGCTGATGGTGTTTGTGCAGCCCAGGTAGAATAACCCCCAACGGGAGGGGTATAGCCTCAGGGGGTCAGGTGCAGAGGATGGTGGTTGTGGAGGTGCAGTGAGGATGGAAATGAGAGTCAGAGTCGGGCTGTGCAGTTCAGGGTTTGTTTACTTACTGCTGTTCTTGAACCGGTCACTCCGGCCTTGAGTGACCACCCGAGCCGTGCTGCGTCCACCAGGTCCTGGACTCGGCCAACCCCCAAGTAGTTCTGGAGCGTGGTTCTGAGCTCCCTTTCTGTCCTGTCCTCGTCTCTGGCCTTCCCCACCAGGGATCCACCTATGTCCGGCTCCCTCGGGCCTCTTGGTGGTAAACCCTTGTCTCTGGGTTCCCTGACCCTATGCGTAGTCTGCCTTCCGGGTGGATATAGTGGGTGGCCGTGGCAGATTATGCCCACGGCCTCCGGTTCCTGGCTAAGGTGTGCTGTAGCCTCTGCCAGCTTGGGATCCGGTACCCTGTTGCCAACTCTTCACCCTTTGATTTAGTTTGGGCTCTCAGAGTTCCTTCTTTCTCCCCCTCTGGGTCTTTCTTTCTCCTCTCTCACTCTTGGCCTTGGGGCTGCTCTGCTCCTCTGCTTTCCTCCACTGCTCTGCAAAAGACTGACAGACTGACCAGCCTTCTGCAAAAGACTCCTCTGCAAAGACCCTGATCTAAGATGGTGCCCACCTTATATACTCCCTCTATGTGTGAGCTCAGGTGACCAGCACCCAATGAGCTCCTAGCTCTACCCAGACTGCTCCCCCTATCTGCCCCTACACTACTGGGATGTTCCACCCCCCTCCCACTCCAGCCAGGAACGGACACTGTCGTACCTGCACATAAACTGGTGGGAGTACCGTCGGTCTGTTCCTCGGAAATGGGATGTGTGTAGTGCATGCAGCTAACCGAGCTCAGTTCCACACTCCATCCTTACCCGGGAGTGGAATATCACACCTCTGGCTGAGGTGCAATACCCCTGTAGCAGCCGAATCCTCAGGGTGCTACAATACCATTACTATGTGGCCCTTACACCTGATATATAGGAGCTGAGTACAGGCGGCTGCTGGGGCCCCTGATACCATTACTATGTGGCCCTTACCCCTGATATATAAGGGCTGAATACAGGCGGCTGCTGGGGCCCCTGACACCATTACTATGTGGCCCTTACACCTGATATAAAAGGGCTGAGCACAGGCGGCTGCTGGTGGCCCTGATACCAGTACTATGTGGCCCTTACACCTGATATATAAGGGCTGAGTACAGGCGGCTGCTGGGGCACCTGATACCATTGCTATGTGGCCCTTACACCTGATATATAAGGGCTGAGTACAGGCGGCTGCAGGGGCCCCTGATACCATTGCTATGTGGCCCTTACACCTGATATATAAGGGCTGAGTACAGGCGGCTGCTGGGGCCCCTGATACCATTGCTATGTGGCCCTTACACCTGATATATAAGGGCTGAGTACAGGCGGCTGCTGGGGCCCCTGATACCATTACTGTGTGGCCCTTACACCTGATATATAAGGGCTGAGTACAGGCGGCTGCTGGGGCCCCTGATACCATTACTATGTGGCCCTTACACCTGATATATAGGAGCTGAGTACAGGCGGCTGCTGGGGCCCCTGATACCATTACTATGTGGCCCTTACACCTGATATATAGGAGCTGAGTACAGGCGGCTGCCGGGGCCCCTGATACCATTACACTGGTGCCTTGTTATTAGGTCAATTCCATTATAAAACATTGTATCCGTCATTGTTGAGCTCTGCTGGGACTCTGTATCCCGCCTGCATTGCATAATGGGGCCCCTGAATACTCTGCACATAAGGGCCCATAGCTCTAATTATGTTGTTTGCAATAGTCGCCCTCCTGCCACCCTGTAATATCGGGTCCCTGCCTGGTGTGGCCCCTATGACTTAATGTCCCCCTGTAAGTGCAGTACACCAGTTATCAGTCTACACGGCCAGGGTCCGGGACCCCTGTTGTTTTTGTACTGACTTTGTAATATATGCTCATTATCAGGGCGCCCTCTTCTCAGTCATCCATCTAATCATCCGTCTGTCTCATCCATATTTGCCATATGGAGGTTTCCAGAAATAGGGCAGAACCTACTGGACTTCTGTGAAAGTTGACGAATCTGTTGAGCGCGGCTGAAGCCTCCTGGGAGCCGAGGTAAAATCAGTGGCCGTGGTAAAATTGTGGAGCGGTGGGGTCTGAAAAAGGAATCATGGCTATAAGGACAACGTTTGCACAAAGTGATTTCTTTCCTGCCCAACAGCCACTGTGTAAACCTGACAAAAATGCCCCCATCTATCCATCCATTCATCACTCTCATACTCTGTCTATGCAGGTATGTATCTCATCATTCTTCCTTACGGAGTTTCACATGGACCAGTCGGGGCTTTGGTCCGAACTCCCCCACAAAACTGGATTCTGTAGTGTGCACTGACGAGGTCATAGGCTTAGTAGACTGCGCCTCCAGTAGGCGTACACACCTGATGCACGACAGAGGGCACATTCACTCTGTCTGGACCATTATAGTCTATGGCCACGTCAGATCATATGCCCGAATCCCGTTCAGGTAAAGGCTGCAGCAGGTGGCTGCTGCCTTCTGTGCCCCTCTCCTCCGCCACTGCCGTTCCCCCCAACACCCAGAGCCACAGTGTATGTATATATATATATATATATATATATATATATACACTACTCAAAAAAATAAAGGGAACACTTAAACAACAGAATATAACTCCAAGTAAATCAAACTTCTGTGAAATCAAACTGTCCACTTAGGAAGCAACACTGATTGACGATCAATTTCACATGCTGCTGTGCAAATGGAATAGACAATAGATGGAAATTATTGGCAATTATCAAAACACTCTCAATAAAGGAGTGGTTCTGCAGGTTGGGACCACAGACCACATCTCAGTACCAATGCTTTCTGGCTGATGTTTTGGTCACTTTTGAATGTTGGTTGTGCTTTCACACTAGTGGTAGCTTGAGATGGACTCTACAACCCACAGAAGTTGCTCAGGTAGTGCAGCTCATCCAGGATGGCACATCAATGCGAGCTGTGGAAAGAAGGTTTGCTGTGTCTGTCAGCGTAGTGTCCAGAGGCTGGAGGCGCTACCAGGAGACAGGCCAGTACACCAGGAGACGTGGAGGGGGCCGTAGGAGGGCAACAACCCAGCAGCAGGACCGCTACCTCCACCTTTGTGCAAGGAGGAACAGGAGGAGCACTGCCAGAGCCCTGAAAAATGACCTCCAGCTGACCACAAATGTGGATGTGTCTGCACAAACGGTTAGAAACCCACTCCATAACGGTGGTATGAGGGCCCGACGTCCACAGATGGGGGTTGTGCTCACAGCCCAACACCGTGCAGGACGCTTTGCATTTGCCACAGAACACCAGGATTGGCAAAGTCGCCACTGGCGCCCTGTGCTCTTCACAGATGAAAGCCGGTTCACACTGAGCACATGTGACAGACGTGACAGAGTCTGGAGACGCCGTGGAGAGCGATCTGCTGCCTGCAACATCCTTCAGCATGACCGGTTTGGCAGTGGGTCAGTAATGGTGTGGGGTGGCATTTCTTTGGAGGGCCGCACAGCCCTCCACGTGCTCGCCAGAGGTAGCCTGACTGCCATTAGGTACCGAGATGAGATCCTCAGACCCCTTGTGAGACCATGTGCTGGTGCGGTTGGCCCTGGGTTCCTCCTAATGCAGGACAATGCCAGACCTCATGTGGCTGGAGTGTGTCAGCAGTTCCTGCAAGATGAAGGCATTGAGGTTATGGACTGGCCCGCCCGTACCCCAGACCTGAATCCGATTGAGCACATCTGGGATATCATGTCTCGCTCCATCCACCAACGTCACGTTGCACCACAGACTGTCCAGGAGTTGGCGGATGCTTTAGTCCAGGTCTGGGAGGAGATCCCACAGGAGACCATCCGCAACCTCATCAGGAGCATGCCCAGGCATTGTAGGGAGGTCATACAGGCACGTGGAGGCCACACACAATACTGAGACTCATTTTGACTTGTTTTAAGGACATTACATCAAAGTTGAATGAGCCTGTAGTGTGTTTTTCCACTTTAATTTTGGGGGTGACTCCAAATCCAGGCCTCCATTGGTTAATAAATGTGATTTCCATTGATGATTTTTGCGTGATTTTGTTTTCAGCACATTCAGCTTTGTACAGAACACAGTATTCAATGAGAATATTTCATTCATTCAGATCTAGGATGTGTTATTTCAGTGTTCCCTTTATTTTTTTGAGCAGTGTATATATAAATATACCAGGATGGGGGATATTAACAGAATTGGGGGACATTACCCCTATAACAGTGTAAGCAGCAGACCCCCTCCCCCTTAACAGGGCATAATGACCACATTTTTTGCTTACATTTTTTTTCTATTTTCCTCCTCTAAAACCTAGGTACGTCTTATGGTCCGGTGCGTCTTATAGTCCGAAAAATACGGTATATGCATTCAGCATATATATACTACTAGCTATTGAACCCGTTCTACGCCCGGGTGGCGAGCATTTTTATTGTTATATGGTCTCCCATGCTGGTATGTGCTGCCCCCCTCCTTGTATTTGTGCTGCCCCCATCCTGTCCCCACCATCCAATCCTGGTATGCGTGGTACCCCTCACCCCCAATCCTGGTATGCGTGGCACCCCTCACCCCCAATCCTGGTATGCGTGGCACCCCTCACCCCCAATCCTGGTATACGTGGCACCCCTCATCACTATCCTGGTATGTGTGGCACCCCTCATCCCTATCCTGGTATGTATGGTACCCCTCATCCCTATCCTGGTATGTATGGTACCCCTCATCACTATCCTGGTGTGTATGGTATCCCTCATCCTGGTATGCATGGTACCCCATCCCTCATCCCGGTATGCATGGCACTCCATCCCTCATCCCCAATCCCGGTATGCGTGGCACCCCTCATCCCCAATCCCGGAATGTGTGGCACCCCTCATCCCCAATCCCGGCATGCGTGGCACCCCTCATCCCCAATCCCGGCATGCGTGGCACCCCTCATCCCCAATCCTGGCATGCGTGGCATCCCTCATCCCCAATCCCGGCATGCGTGGCACCCCTCATCCTCAATCCTTGTATGTGTGGCACCCCTCATCCCCAATCCCGGTATGCGTGGCACCCCTCATCCCCAATCCCGGTATGCATGGTCCCCTCACCCCCCAATCCTGGTATGCGTGTTACCCCTCACCACCCAATCCTGATATGCGTGGCACCCCTCACCCCCGCAATCCTGGTATGCGTGGCACCCCTCACCCCCCAAATCCTGGTATGCGTGATACCCCTCACCGCCCAATCCTGGTATGTGTGGCACTCCTCACCCCCCAATCATGGTATGTGTGGCACCCCTCACCGCCCAATGCTGGTATGCATGGTACCCCTCACCCCCAATCGTGGTATGTGTGTTATCCCTCACCCCCCAATCCTGGTATGCGTGGTACCCCTCACCCCACAATCCTGGTATGTGTGGTACCCCTCACCCCCAATCTTGGTATGTGTGTTACCCCTCACCCCCAATCTTGGTATGTGTGTTACCCCTCACCCCCAATCCTGGTATGTGTGGTACGCCTCACCCCCAATCCTGGTATGTGTGGTACCCCTCACCCCCCAATCCTGGTATGTGTGGATCCCTCACCCCCCAGTCCTGATATATGCATGGTACCCCTCACCCCCCAGTCCTGATATATGCATGGTCCCCTCACCCCACAATCCTGTTATGTGTGGCCCCCTCATCCCTTTCACACTGTACACACATACACAAAAAAAAACCAGTTATACTCACCTTTCTTCTCTGTACTCCAGCACTGCTGCGTCCTCTTCTGCCAGAGGCCGGGGGAGGAGTGCGGCGCTGGAGCACCGCACTGTCCGGCGCCATTTTGCTGAAGACACACTGTAAATGTGTCTTCAGTAAAATGACGCCGGATAGCGCAATGCGCATGCGTCGATCTGACGCCTTCACTCCGCCCCCGGTCTCCAGCGAAGAGAGGCGCCGCAGCAACGCTCCTCCCGGTCAGGTAAGTATGTAAGTATGGCGCCGGAGATCGCGGTATGCGTTCAGTGTCTACGCATCCCGCGATCTCCGGCGCCATACACCTCCTCTTACCTGTAACGGCTGGATGCCTGCTTCTCTCTGGAGCCAGGCTGCGCATCACGCATGCGCAGTTTATCGAATCTTCAGACAAAGACACGCATGCCGCCTTATATATACTATGGTAGATCGGCCGACTCAGTTGCACACAGAAGTAGCCACCGGAGCGCCGTCTCCTTAAGTCTCTCACTGGTTTATTTGTAGATGCTGCATAAGCCAGTGAGGAGTTAGCAAAAATAAATACGTGCTTTCTGACCTAAGGAAAAACAAAACATAACATACAGCCGTGTTGCTGTGGGGATCTGCCCGCTCAGGAGAACAACCATCCACTAGTTCAGCTTTTCCTTCTCAGGACACAAAGCGCTGGAGTTCCTCTCTACAGCCCTACTGAACACTCAATGCCTTAGAAGGCTGACTATATACATCCTAGTCCCCACCCTGGGTGTCACGCTGTCTCCGTATACTGGAGGTAGGGGGCCTAAGCTGACCCTAAGCTGGGGCCCTGACTAATCCCTCAACCTGGAGGTACTGTTAAAGGTACAGAGGTCCAGGCCGCCAGCGTAACCCCTACCTCCTGAAGATCCCTGCACCACAGTAATCTAGTCCTGAGAAGGACCCCGATCACAACCAAAGGGAACAAGACATAATATGCCCAAACACAATACTTAGACGAACGAGACAGTACAAGGGAAAAACCAAAACCACCTTGCATACAAACAACTACTCAACTACAACAGAGGGAACACCAACGGGAAAGGAGATAAATGATAAAGCGAGGAAAGGGAAAAAACACTTCCAAATACACTTATCTCAGCAACTCCAAACACCACGATCCGCTCTGTCAGTCTGAATGAAATGCTTTCACCGACACCTCCCAAACAGACCAGCAGGTATATGAAGGAGTCTAACTACAGAAGTATTGATTGCAGCTGGGCGAGGCTGGACCTCATCTAGCCCAGAGAGAGAGAGAATTAACTCCCTCACTGCCGAGAGACACAAAGCACCAACAAGTCAGCTGCGAGAAGTCAGGCTGTGTACTCGTGACGATCTTCGTGGCAACACACCCGTGACAGTACCCCTCCTTCTACGAGGGGCCTCCGGACCCTCAGGGCCAGGTTTATCCGGGTGAGTCGTGTGGAAGGCCCGAACTAATCGGTCTGCGTTAATATCCGACGCAGGAACCCACATCCTCTCCTCAGGACCATACCCCTTCCAATGAACCAGGTACTGAAGGGACCGGCGATTAAAGCGTGAATCAATGACCCTCGATACCTGGAACTCCAAGTTACCATTGACAACCACTGGAGGGGGAGGTAAAGGTGACGGTACCACCGGCGCCACATACCTCTTAAGCAATGATCTGTGAAACACGTTGTGAATTTTAAACGTAGGGGGGAGATCAAGACGGAATGCCACCGGATTAATAATAGAACTGATTCTGTACGGCCCAATGAACCTGGGACCCAATTTCCAGGAGGGAACCTTAAGTTTAATATTCCTGGTAGACAACCATACCCGATCGTTCACACTTAGGTCCGGACCAGACACTCTCCTCCTATCAGCCATACGTTTGTATCGGTTCCCCATAGTATTCAGATTCTTCAGCACCCCTCTCCATACTGAAGCGAGTGATGAGGAAAATCGTTCCTCCTCAGGAACCCCCGAAGAGCCCCCCCTACTGAAAGTACAAAATTGGGGGTGAAAACCATATGCCCCAAAAAACGGGGACTTACCAGTGGACTCGCTCCGCCTATTATTAAGAGCAAACTCTGCCAGAGGTAAGAAAGAAGCCCAGTCCTCCTGGTTCTCTGACACAAAACACCGGAGATATGTCTCCAAGCTCTGGTTCATACGTTCCGTCTGACCATTGGTCTGAGGATGAAAAGCCGAAGAGAATGACAACTGCATCCCCCGCCGTGCACAAAACGCCTTCCAGAACTTAGACACAAACTGAGACCCCCGATCAGACACCACCTCGGAGGGTACCCCGTGAAGCCTCACAATCTCCCCAATGAACACCTGCGCAAGAGTTTTAGCATTAGGGAGAGCCGGAAGAGCGATAAAATGTGCCATTTTGCTGAACCTGTCCACTACAACGAGTATGACTGTTTTACCCGAAGACGGAGGGAGGTCCGTAATAAAGTCCATAGACAGATGAGTCCAAGGACGCTCCGGGATCTTCAAAGGTAAGAGAGCCCCAGACGGACGGGTATGTGAGGTCTTAGAGCGCGCACAAACCCCACAGGACGCGACAAAAGTTACCACCTCCTTATGTAAGTTAGGCCACCAAAACCGACGCGAGAGGAGATCCACAGTTGCTTTACTCCCCGGGTGTCCTGCAAAAACAGAGTTATGGTGTGCCTCGATCACCTTTTGTCGCAACTGATCTGGAACAAACAGTCTCCCTGGAGGTCCAACAGGGGCGTCCCCCTGAGCCTCCAATACCTCCTCCTCCAGCTCAGAGCATACTGCCGAAACCACCACCCCCTCCTGAAGGATAGGAATCGGATCGTCCGTATTCCTGGCCCCCGGGAAACTACGAGATAAGGCATCCGCCTTTACATTTTTTGACCCAGGACGATATGTAACGACAAAATTAAACCTGGTAAAAAACAATGACCACCTAGCTTGTCTGGGATTCAGACGTTTCGCGGACTCCAGATATAGCAGGTTCTTGTGATCGGTGATGACGGTGACCGGATGAACTGCCCCCTCCAAAAAATGGCGCCACTCCTCAAAAGCTAACTTAATGGCCAAGAGTTCCCTATTGCCGACATCGTAATTCCTCTCAGCGGACGACAATTTTTTAGAGAAAAAGGCGCACGGATGCCACTTACCAGGGGACGAACCCTGTGACAATACTGCTCCCACCCCTACCTCGGAAGCGTCTACCTCTACAATGAATGGCTGAGACGCATCAGGTTGAATGAGTATGGGCGCCGAGGCAAAACATTTTTTCAAAGAGGAGAATGCTTGACAAGCCTTGTCAGACCACCTAGAAAAATCCGTCCCCTTTTTAGTCATGTCTGTGAGAGGCTTAACCATGGATGAGAAATTACGAATGAACTTCCGGTAATAATTAGCAAACCCCAGGAAACGTTGTAGTGCCTTAAGGTTCTCTGGCCGATCCCACTCAAGAACTGCCCGCACTTTCCCAGGGTCCATACGAAAACCGGACGCTGAAACCAGGAAGCCTAAAAACTGGAGTTCCTGTACGGCGAACACACACTTTTCCCACTTGGCATACAGTTTATTATCCCGCAAGATCTGTAACACCTGCCTAACGTGCTCCTGATGAGACACCAGATCCGGCGAGTAAATTAAGATATCATCCAGATATATGACAACAAACTGTCCCACCAGGCGGCGAAAGATGTCATTAACAAAGTGTTGAAACACCGCCGGGGCATTAGTCAGACCGAATGGCATGACAAGGTTCTCATAATGCCCCTCCGGAGTGTTAAACGCCGTCTTCCACTCATCCCCCTCTTTCATCCTAATCAGATTGTACGCCCCCCTGAGATCCAACTTAGAGAACCATTTGGCGCCCACGATCTGATTAAAGAGATCGGGAATAAGTGGGAGCGGATACGGATCTCGGACCGTAATCCGATTAAGTTCACGGAAATCCAGGCAAGGGCGTAGGCCTCCATCTTTCTTCTTAACAAAGAAGAACCCCGCAGCCACCGGTGAAGATGAAGGTCTAATATGCCCCTTAGCCAGACTTTCTGAGATATAATCCTTCATGGCCTGCCTCTCAGGACCAGAAAGGTTATACAACCTAGCTTTAGGTAACTTGGCCTCAGGGAGCAGTTTTACAGAACAGTCATACACGCGATGAGGAGGTAGTTCCTGACACCCTTTCTCCGAGAATACATCCTCAAAGTCCGCCAGAAATGGAGGTAAGACCCAAGGAGTAACCGCACCAATGACCGTGTTCATGCAGTTTTTATTACAGAATTTACTCCATTGGCTTATCTCCCTGGTTTGCCAATTAATAACCGGGTTATGCTTAGCTAACCAAGGAAGGCCCAACACAATAGGAGTGGGAAGACCCTCCAACACGTAGCAAGACAACAGTTCTTTATGTATTGCCCCCACTTGAAGTTTTACGTCATGCACAGCTTGCAAAAAACTTCCCTGACCGAGAGGCCTGGCATCGATCGAGAATATGGGGATGGGTTTAGCCAACACACTCAACCGCATACCTTGGACCCGGGCAAACCGAGCATCAACCAGATTAGCCCCGGCCCCACTATCCAGAAGAACAGATATCCTCTCAGTTCTCGTACCCACCACCACCTCCGCCGGTACGAGAAACTGAGACGAACCTAGGGACGAAATACCTACTCCCAGATTGCCGTCCACCACACAACCTGGGATTAACAGTTTTCCGACGACTCTTCACTCTGCAAGGGACGGGATGGACAACCCCCAATAAAATGTCCCTTTCTCCCGCAGAAGAAACACCTTCCTGCCTTATGGCGCACCACCGGTCCCCTCCCCCGAAATGATGTCCCTCCTAATTGCATAGGCTCCTCTGGACTGACCAGGGGAACCACCATATGAGGGGACCTTGTAGGAGGTGGAGTCATCACAGGGGGTAGAATTATCCCGCACCTCTCCCGAAGCCGTCTGTCCCTCGAATAGCAAGGGCCATAGCGGCTTCCAGTGACACGGGAGAGTCATACTGTGCCAACACATCCTGTAATTTGTCGGATAAACCATGACAAAACTGGCTCCTAAGAGCCGGGTCATTCCACTGGGTGTCCGTGGCCCACCTACGGAACTCCGAACAGAATTCCTCCGCCGGACGATCTCCCTGCTGGATCCTACGTAACTTAGACTCAGCAAGGGAGATCCGATCTGGTTCATCATATACGAGTCCCAGAGCAGCGAAAAACCTATCCACTGACTGGAGAGCCGGGGAACCCGGGGAAAGAGAGAACGCCCAGGATTGTGGGTCCCCTTGTAGGAGCGAGATGACAATTCCCACCCTTTGTTCTTCACTCCCCGATGACCGAGGCCGCAGCCGAAAGTACAATTTGCATGCCTCCCGGAAAACAAAAAACTTGTCCCGCCCCCCAGTGAACCTATCAGGGAGAGCTACTTTAGGTTCTGGTCCGGCTTGCTCCTGAGGATGCCAAACCTTGGACCTAACGTCCGCCAGCTCCATGGACAAACTCTGCAATTGCCGAGCTAGACCGGCTACTGGATCCATGGTAGCTGGAGAAAAACTAAGTTGGGTCGGTGAAAATGTCACGCTGTCTCCGTATACTGGAGGTAGGGGGCCTAAGCTGACCCTAAGCTGGGGCCCTGACTAATCCCTCAACCTGGAGGTACTGTTAAAGGTACAGAGGTCCAGGCCGCCAGCGTAACCCCTACCTCCTGAAGATCCCTGCACCACAGTAATCTAGTCCTGAGAAGGACCCCGATCACAACCAAAGGGAACAAGACATAATATGCCCAAACACAATACTTAGACGAACGAGACAGTACAAGGGAAAAACCAAAACCACCTTGCATACAAACAACTACTCAACTACAACAGAGGGAACACCAACGGGAAAGGAGATAAATGATAAAGCGAGGAAAGGGAAAAAACACTTCCAAATACACTTATCTCAGCAACTCCAAACACCACGATCCGCTCTGTCAGTCTGAATGAAATGCTTTCACCGACACCTCCCAAACAGACCAGCAGGTATATGAAGGAGTCTAACTACAGAAGTATTGATTGCAGCTGGGCGAGGCTGGACCTCATCTAGCCCAGAGAGAGAGAGAATTAACTCCCTCACTGCCGAGAGACACAAAGCACCAACAAGTCAGCTGCGAGAAGTCAGGCTGTGTACTCGTGACGATCTTCGTGGCAACACACCCGTGACACTGGGGTGGAGATATGGTGAATGACCTCCCAACCCGTTCTATGGTCGTTCACAAAAACCCAGCCCTTAAAATGGCCGATTAATCCCTCTCAACACATAGTGTGCTGGTGTAAAACTTATGGGCTTCAAATCACTGAAGCTAATAGCCTCAGTGAAACATACCTCCCCTCCAGCACTTTGCCAGTGACTTTGTCACCATGTATATATAATCAGCATACTGTATATATATTATAAGCATACTCTATATATCCTTTTAAAAGCAGAAGTGTCAATAAATTATTTTTATCAGTTAACAAAATGCAGAGTAAAGTTTGATGGATGAACCAAGATCACAGTAATAATAATTGTATTTTTTTTTTATTAATATTAGGATAGATGGGAGGGACAAAACCAGGAACAGAATCAGTAGGCAAACTCATAGTCAGGAGGACAGCCGGGGTCAGATACCAGGTGATCAGTAACCGCCACGTCTGCGAGCAGTATGAATACCGCGGAGCCTGGTGACAGAGGTGATACTGAGATTGTCCGGGCAAAGATGTAACAGTCAGAAGGCCACCGGTAGATGGTGAAGGTCCTTCTGTACAGCTCCAGCAGTGATGGTGGATCTGCTGGACTTCAGGGCGCTGGATGCGGAGGCTTACCGTCTTTTAGATGTCTCTAGGGGAACGGTGACAACACGCAAATACGCGAGCAGCCCTGGATAATCCACGCCGGCAGGATGATAAGATCCGGCGGAAGATGGAACCTATGAGAAGAGAAGGAAATATAGTGTAAGTGATGGGACTCCATATGACATGATACTACTGTGCGGTCACTGTGGCCGGACGGCAGAGGAATCTCATCACACAGAGGTCAGGGATCATCGTCAGCCATCATACATGTGACAATCCCATCTCCGACAGATGACATCTGCTCCACATGAATTATTCTCACTGACGACATCACACATGGAGATGACTCTCACACTTACCTCGTCTCTTTTTCCCCTTTTTCCCATTTTCTGATTTTTCGTTGTCAGCTGGAAATTCTGATCAGAAAGAAGAAAAAACAACAACTCACTAAAGACATATTGTTATGGGGTCTGCATTGTATCGCTCCTGTATATAGTACATAGATTGTTCTAGTCCTGTCCCCTATAGTCCTGACAATCTGGTATTACACAATAGGGCAGAATAAGTCCTATATACCGGACATGACCTCATATGAGGGGCATTAGATGTGTCACTAATATGGAGCAGTGAGCGCCCTGTGTGCCGCCATATGGTGCATCCCTAATGAGCGATATTCTACTATAGGAGACGATATCTCATTATGATGGCGGAGGTTACTGGATGCAACAATGTATCACAGAATCCATGATAATACTGTACAAAATTACAGAAATGGAGACACAGTATGGGCCATGGGCAAAGTAATTGGGTTCCTTGAAACATGGATAACATAGGAGACCCATTAAAGAAAAACCATGTGGAAATATTTCACCCTTGATGACAACATTCACATTGTTTGTGCTATAGACATGTACATACCTGACAATGGGGACGAGGACGGCAAGCTGGTTATAGCATCGTCTCTAGCAGATTCAGGAAAAGATCCTTTCTGCCTGTTAGGAAGAAGAAAAACGTGTAAATCACAAGTAAATTCAGTATAAATGGGATTGTCTCACTAGAAGAACCCCAACTATAAGGCTTAATAGGACATATGAAAGTCATAGTACGGAAGTCTCCTGCTCAAAACTACCTTCTATGGAAACAACTAGCAACAATGGCCGGCATGTAATACTACATATCTCCTGCAGTGTGGGCAAAACTAACAATGCCTGACCGGCAGCAATTATGGGTTGTTATCTCCAGCGGATTCTGAAGCCAATAGCCAATGACTGCTGATCATGGGGCGGTGGATGCTGCATTCAATATTATGGTATTTATGTCCTATATTTGGTATTGTGCACATATATTAGCTTGGAGCTCCCAATAATGACCCCATAATCTACTCACATTTCTGAGATGTTTCTGCTGGATGCCGGGGTACACTCTGGAGGAAACTTGATAGCGGTGGTACAGAGCTAAAAAAGGACAAAAATAAGATATGAAATTCAATTTTTTACTTTTAGAGGTCTTTTTATGTATTCTGGATTTATTGATCACTTACTTTAGAAAGCCTTTTAGAGGATGTTGCAAAATTTTGGAAGAAAAGGCTCTCATTATCCTCACTTGTGTCCTCCTCCTCTGAGACAATAGGCTTGTTTGTATCAGCGTGATCTACAAGACATAGGTAATGAAGTGTTATTAGCGGTTGTCAGTATAACACAGTCACCATTTATCACTACTATTAATGGGAACCGATTGTCACATATTATTGAAGACGAGACAAACAGCCGCTTAGTCTAGATGACGTCTTCTACTTACTGATAAATAAGCTGGTGTCCTCATCTGAAACAAGCCGAGGAATGTACTCCGGCTTCTGACTTAGAAGTTTTTCAAATTCTAAGTCACTCAAGAATGGATAACTCTTGATCTCAAATGCTCCTCCTGGAAAAAGAAAAACAAAAGTGATGCGGACATTGTTAGAGGCTGCTCCATATCTGAACAGTATATCTTAATCTTAAGTAATGACAAAACCGAAGGAAACAAACTGAAAGTTATATTATGGAGAACTAGAAATAGGCAAGCAGATAGAGAAGTGCTGATCCTCATGGACAGGAGCGAAGAGTCCTCATTGTAAAAAGTGAATATTAATACTAATAAAGTATATCAGTTACCTGTCCCAAGTCTTTGTGCAGGATTTGTTCTGAGCAGGTCATTAATAAGGTCCTGAGCATCGGGGGGAGGAGCGCGATCCCAATCCCAAATTATGTCTCCTGTTATATAGAAAATTACAGAAAATAAAACCTCTGTTTTGGACTGTAAGATAAAGTAGAGGAAATAACTAAATTCATGTAGCCAGTCAAAGCAATGATCGGATTATTCTACTTACCAGTGACAATATTTTTATAGAGCTCAGATAGGGAATCCCCATGAAATGGTACATATCCCACCAGAAACTCATGCAGGATGATTCCCATTGACCACCAGTCGGCAGGTCTTCCATAGCCTTTCTTCAGAATGATTTCTGGGGCCATGTAAAGCGGGGTGCCACAGTCCTGGAAACCAACAGAAGGTAGAAATGAGAATCGATGAAATTATTATTATGACAAGTTCTCGACATAAAAACTCAATGACAGAAGATAAAATATCAGTTGAAAAGTTCTCTAGAAATGAAGAACGTAGAGAAGAGACAATAGTGTGATGAGATTTGTAAAGAACCATCTAAGTTCCTGTAAGTGATGCCAACCTCATGGTCCTGGAACTCTCTGGCGATGTCCTCCAATGATTCCTTGTGGGTGTTGGTTTCTGGTATCATGACACCAACTTTTGAAATCCCAAAATCGGCGACTTTAATGTGTCCAGCCGGTGTAATCAGGAGGCTGTGAAAGAGAAGATGGTTTTAGGCTCACGGGCTGTGTGGTAATAAATGATAACTTTCCCCCCTTTATTAAACTATAGGGGGCACTTACTTCTCTGGCTTCAGGTCTCTATGCAACACACCATAGCTGTGCAGGTATTCCACAGCAAGTATCGCTTCTGCAAAGTACAGGCGGGCCAAGGGGACAGATAAAGGACCCCTGGTGCTTAGGAGGGTCCCACAGTCTCCACCTATAGAAGAAAGGAAATATGAGCGGTGAGGGGTTTATACAGCAGATCACCACGATGGATCATGAGAAGTGAGCGGAGACATTGGGGCAGGAGAGAATATATACAGATATAATGTATAGAGCACAGAATATTAGTCTGAGGTCATGGTGAGATGTCGTCCATGTCACTAATAAAGTGATGTCTCATCTCGTCTACAGCTGGCGATACTGACGTGCTCAGTGCGGACATACAGGGAGATCACACACATCAATGACTTTCCATAATATCTATAGTAAATGCTCTGCGGGGATGTAACCGTCCACGGGGACAAGTCCTAATGATATGAGCGCTGATAAGATGTCAGCAGACATGGGCTGAATATAATACATGTACATGTCCTACCTCCTACATACTCCATGACCATACACAGGTGAGATCTAGTAGGGAAGGAGCAGAGCATGGAGGTCACAAAGGGACAGTCAGCGAATGTCAGGATGTCCCTCTCCAGATAGGCCCCTTCCACATGTTTTGGAGTATCCAGGTCCCGCTTGGCAATTTTCTTCATAGCGAAGATCTTCTGTGAGTCTTTATGGTGAACTAAGTGGACGGACCTGGAGAGAAGAAGAAACCATGGTTTATAGTGAATCCTTATTAACAGTCCTTCTATAGAAGTCATTATATGATCTTCTGTACTAATGTTTAATACCAGAAGTCCGACCATTACTGGAAATCCACATCTAGAAATACATTAAATAATACTACATAGATCATCTATGGGAGGGTCTACACAATACCACGTCTGCCGGACCCTCACTCAGGTCACATTATCACCTGTGGGAAATCTGCACAATGCCACGTCTGCCGGACCCTCACTCAGGTCACATTATCACCTGTGGGAGGTCTGCACAATGCCACATCTTCCACACCCTCACCCAGGTCACATTGTCACCTATGGATGTCTGCACAATGCTACGTCTGCCATACCCTCACCCAGGTCACATTATCACCTATGGGAAGTCTGCACAATTGCACGTCTGCCAGACCCTCACCCAGGTCACATTATTACCTGTGGGAAGTCTGCACAATGCCACGTCTGCCGGACCCTCACTCAGGTCACATTATCACCTGTGGGAGGTCTGCACAATGCCACATCTTCCACACCCTCACCCAGGTCACATTGTCACCTATGGATGTCTGCACAATGCTACGTCTGCCATACCCTCACCCAGGTCACATTATCACCTATGGGAAGTCTGCACAATGCCACGTCTGCCGGACCCTCACCCAGGTCACATTATCACCTTTCACCTCAGATCATATCCCTATGATAACACTGAATGGCAGAGCACAGAGGCTGAAGCATTGTCATAGGGAACCCTGAGAAATGTGGCTTATGCCAACTGAAATCTCACCCAAAAGATCCGCTGCTGATCAGCTTAGATGTTTCGTAGTCGCTCATACGCGGCTTTCTCGCCGGGATCAATGATTCCATCAAGTCCTAGAAAAGAAGAAGAAGAAGAAATGATATTAAGATCTAGAAGCTGCTGGAGAAAATCTCCAGATGCAGAAACGTCTCCCCCTATATTATGTCCCAGCTGATGTCACTGATCCGATAGGTGAGCAGAAACCTGCTGACGGATTCCCTATAATATAAACGCTATTATCTAATGCAATAGTGTCATCTCCTCTAATAATAGAGGCGCCCCCTGGTTATATGGGGGATAATACTGGACGGGTCATTCACACCCCGTGATCTGGTGATACACAGACATCTACCTCTATAATACTTACACCGGCAGGTTCTTGGATCTCCGGGATCTCTAAGATTACACTGTCAGGATCCAACAGCTCAGTTGTTTCTAAAATAGTGATAAAATGATGAAGAAATAAAATGTATTAGAGGATATTAATCCTACAGACATAATACAGCAATATAATGGAGAAATGACTATTCTGTATGGAGGACTATGTGGGGCCCATTATTCTGTATGTAGGACTATGTGGGGCCCATTATTCTGTATGGAGGACTATGTGGGGCCTATTATTCTCTATGGAGGACTTTGTGGGGCCCATAATACTTTATGGAGGACTATGTGGGCCCATAATACTGTATGGAAGACTATGTGGGGTCTATTATTCTCTATGAAGGACTATGTGGGGCCCTTTATACTCTACGGTGGACTATGTGGGGCCCATTATTCTCTATGGAGGACTATGTGGGGCCCATTATTCTGTATGGAGGACTATGTGGGGCCCATTATTCTGTATGGAGGATTATGTGGGGTCAATTATCCTGTATGGAGGACTATGTGGGGCCATTATACTGTGTGGAGGACTGTGTGGGGTCATTATTCTGTATGGAGCACTATATGGGGCCATTATTCCGTAAGGAGGACTATGTGGGGCCATTATTCTTTATGGAGGACTATGTGGGGCCATTATATTGTATGGAGGACTATGTTGGGCCATTATTCTGTATGGAGGACTCTGTGGGGCCCATTATACTGTACGGTGTAATATGTGGGGTCCATTATTCTGTATGGAGGACTATGTGGGGCCCATTATTCCGTATGGAGGACTATGTGGGGCCCATTATACTGTAAGGAGTACTTTGTGGTGCCCATTATACTGTGTGCCGGACTATGTGGGGCCCATTATTCTGTATGAAGGGCTATCTGGGGCACATTATTCTGTATGGATGACTTTGTGGGACCCATTATTCTTTATGGAGGACTATCTGGGGCCCATTATTCTGTATGGAGGACTTTGTGGGGCCCATTATTCTGTTTGGAGGACTTTGTGGGGCCCATTATTCTGTATGGAGGACTATGTGGGGCATTATTCTGTATGGAGGACTATGTGGGGCCCATTATTCTGTATGGAGGACTATGTGGGCCCATTATTCTGTATGGAGGACTATGTGGGGCATTATTCTGTATGGAGGACTATGTGGGGCCCATTATTCTGCATGGAGCACTATGTGGGGCCCATTATTCTGCATGGAGGAATATGTGGGGCCATTATACTGTATGGAGGACTATGTGGGACCCATTATTCATTATGGAGGACTTTGTGGGACCCAGTATACTGGTTGGCTCGTGACTTTTTCCAAGTTTTTCATTTTGGCTCTCTGTATGTTTGAGTGGAAAGAGTAAATGTGAATTGATCCCCTGTTCTCTTTAATATCCGGATATTTCCTGTAGAAGGTTGTGTGATCGGCTCACCTGTAGTCAGATCGCTGCTCGGCCCCGGCTGACTCGTATTAGGGTCAGGGGTTTCTGGGGTCACATTTTGCTCGTCTTCGGTGTCGCCTTCTGGTGTCTCCTGATTGATAGAATATATAGAATTAACACGAGGAACCTTCCACTAAATCACCAAATCCACAAATCAGGAAGGACTGAACCTGCTTTTACAGATACACCAACTGTAACTATACAGATCAGACGCCATCATGAGGACTTTTCTCAGATAAAATGGATTAAGATGAGGTATCATTGCAAAAACATTAATATGGATAATAGAGGGAGACAGAGGCGGAAATACAGACTTCCCACCACTGAGCTGTGACTACATCAGCAGAATACAGACTGCCATCAGCAGAGACAGGCGGCCATATTACCTCCTGTGCTTGCCAGGGGCTGACAGGGAGGCCGATAAGATCTAACACCAGATCTTCTGATATCTGACTGGTGATCTGGAGAAGATCAGAAAACAAGGACGTGTGATATTAAAGATGATGGATCCTTACCGGGCGTTCCGATGAGCGGGCCGGACCTTCCAGTACACACAGGACTTTTTCGGCCAGTTCTTTAACAAAAGACAAATCTCCATATTGAGATCTTTTTTCAGCCTAAAAAGAAGAAAAGGAACACAAATGAATAATCTCGAGATGAGAAAGATCACAATGAAGGCGGCCATTGTATCTGACGTCTGCTCCTCTCTGCAGATACATTGACTACATATCTGGGGTCTTGTCCTGTTTTATATTGGAAGAAAGAAGAAGCTTCTATCCCACCGTTATTATCCATTATTGTGGAGAAGATTTGTGCGGAGCGTCCACCATTTACCTGCTGTGGAATGTCCTAATGTTCCATAGCGAGAAACTGCAAGTGCTCAGTCACTATGGAGCCAACAACGGCAGCCATGACCCTGTGTAGATTGTACACAGTGACTGTGAGCTCTGATGTCATAATGGCCGACCATCACTAGTGATGTCATCATGGAATCTTGTGATGGAATCTTATAGCGGCGGCTCTGCACAAATACATGCTGCCAAGCAATATTTAAAGTGTGTGGGGGCTCATGCTGTATATAGGGGGCTATGTGAGGGCTCAGCTATTTATAGCGGGCTATGTGGGGGCTCATACTGTATATAGAGGGCTATGTGAGGGCTCAGCTATTTATAGCGGGCTATGTGAGGGCTCATACTGTATATAGAGGGCTTTGTGAGGGCTCAGCTATTTATAGCGGGCTATGTGAGGGCTCATACTGCATATAGAGGGCTATGTGAGGGCTCAGCTATTTATAGCGGGCTATGTGAGGGCTCATACTGTATATAGAGGGCTATGTGAGAACTAGGCTGTATATAGTGAGCTATGTGAGGGCTCATACTCTAAATAGGATTCTGTTTGTGAGCTCATACTGTACATTGGGGCTATGTATAGGCTCTTACTGTATATAGGGGGACTGTGTGTGGGCTTTTACTGTATATAGGGGCTGTGCGTGGGCTCTAACTGTATGTAGAGGGCTATGTGCGGGCTCATACAGTATATAAAAGGCTGTGCTTGGGCTTATACAATATTTAAGGGGATGTCAATTCACTTAATTCTGCTCAATATTAAGTGAAACAGTTAATAATATAAAATATAATTCATATGTTAATATTGAGCAGAATTAATTTCAGCCTATTGATTCGGCCTACACAACAGTCACATTTCTCATGTGGCCCCTCAGTAATATTACTTTCCCACCCCTGCTCTATTATGTATAGCGCTCTGTTATGTGTAGTGCACCCGAGCACCTGCATGTTAATCGCGTGACTTATCACATGATCTATCAAAGGCAATCTTGTGACATGTCATGTGATACATCGGGTGCTGGGAGCCCACGGCTCCTAAACTGCCCAGGGCCCTGGCTACTCTTAATACGTTCCTGCTTCTATCCCACCATTATTAACCATTATTGAGAAGTTTTATGCGGAGCGTCCGCCACTTACCTGCTGTAGTAATGTCCTGATGTTCTGAGGTAAATCCGTCAGATACTCTGAGGTGAGATGACCTCGGTGGTATTTGGTCAGGCAGTCTCTTACGAGCTCCATCACCAGCCGGTGAGTGAAGCTGAGGACGCCATCGGGTGGTAGAAGCACAATCTCAGGGCGATTGGTGGTAAGAATCTCCCATAGAGCTTCTACTTGAAGATTGTCCAAAAGTAATTCAGCCATAGAAACTGCAAGTGCGATCAGTCACTATATATAATAGCGAGAAACTGCAAGTGCGCTCAGTCACTATGGGATAGCGAGAAACTGCAAGTGCGATCAGTCACTATAGAATAGCGAGAAACTGCAAGTGCTCTCAGTCACTATGAAGCCAACAAAGGCAGCCGTGACCCTGTGTACATTGTATATATAGTGACTGTGAGCCGTGATGTCATAATGGCCAACCATGACCTGTGATGTCATCATGGAATCTTGTGATGGAATCTTCAAGGGGTGGCTCTGCATAAATACATGCTGACTAACAATATGCTGTTTTGGCCGTCCTCTTTTATTTACAATTACAACACAACCAGGATAAGGGAATGTTCACACGTTTCATTTTTGCAGCATTTTTTTCTGCATCAAAAACCAGGTTGTACACAAGAAAAACACTGCATACAATCCACACTTATTTGCTGTCTTTTTGCAGTGTTCATACTTGTGGGTTTTTGTTTATTCATTTAAATGGGTGAAAAATGCTGCAAAACCCCTGAAAGAATTAACATACTGCAAATTTTTAAGAAAACGCAAGAAAAAAATCGCAGCATGTGAATGAGACTTTAAAAATGTCATTCACCAAGCCGGTACTGTAAAAATCATGTGAAAAAACGCTACTTGTGAACAGTCCCCAAAGATATTACTCAGTGATATTATGGGAAATATTGTGTATATTTATTCCTCACGTGTCTTTTTTTTTACCATAGAACATTTAATTTACCTCATTGGTTGCAGAGATTACGACTAACAAATGTGACAAATATTGAAGAATTAATGATAAGTGACCCAAGTGATCAATCATTTACGTCATTAATGGTGATGGGCGAGCACTAAAATGCTCGGGTGCTCGATGCTCGGGTCGAGCACATTGGAATACTCGGCTGCTCGACCCGAGCAATGAGCCCAATGTAAGTCTATGGGAAACTCGAGCATTTTTCAGGCGGCTCCCCCCGGCGGTCTGCAGAGGGCCTAAAAATTGCCCAAATCGATGGGAACAGTGCTCAAATGACATGGGAACAGCATGGGGAAGACCCCTGGAAGCATTTCTGACTCCCAGGTCACTGCTGTCAACAACGTTGTCAAAAGTATTTACGCCACTTTTACGGACTCACAATAAAACATACAAAAACGAAACCAAAATGGATTTTCCTGGGAAGTATGTTAAGGAACATCCTTTCCAGGGTTATAACTTGTATATAAGGGAAAATAAATAACCAAAAACAAAAATACTCCTCCACACCTTGGGCTATGTTCACACGTAGCGTTTTTGATGCGTTTTTGCACTTTTGCATTGCTTTCAACCAACACAAATGCATTCACCAGGAAATGTCATTTTAACATTTTACAACCTTATCTGGCCATGTGTTGTGTGACACGTCATCAGACACATGCATACAGTGCTGAAAAGACATGGGAACAGCATGGAAGCATCTCTGACTCCCAGGTCACTGCCTAAAAGTGTGCCCATCATAAGAGATGCTTGGCGCATGCGAAGATGCCTCCCGCCATGGACCTGTCGTTACAGACTTGCAACAATCACCATCCACGTCCTTGTCCCTCCTCAGCGTTCAGTTCCTTGGAATGCAAGTGCAAGTATGCAGGCAGCCACCCACCTACCCACCGGCTGCAATACTATACTGACACATTTTTGACAGCTACTTGCACTTGAAATGTAGCCTTTTAGGCTCGTGGAGGCGGAAGCTTTTCATAACCTCATGTCGGCGGCGGCCGGGTGTCCATACTCTTTCCCCAGCCACCACTATATTTCCCGGTATCGCCTCTGCCTTCCACAAGCACGGGTCCCACAACATTACCCGTGCCCTCCCCAGTGCACTTACTGGGAAGGACAGCCTAACCACAAACACGTGGACAGGTGAACGTGGCCAGGGACGGTACATAGCCAGTCCACAACTTTTTTTTGCTGACAGTTGTATTTAGCTCGGTGAAAGGACTGGCATAGAGGGAAACCGTATCTACCCTGGGTGTCATTTCTCCCAGGAAGTCCTGTAATTCAGCTTGTTGCAGAAGCAATGGCAGTCCGTCCAACATCAACTCGCACTTGTCGGTGGTGCTTTGACACACACACATCTTTCTTTTCGCATTTTATTTCTTGAATACAGAGTTGGACAATGGCCTGATCTGTAATGCTTTTTGAGAAATAACATGCATAAGCATGGCCGATCCACATTAAAAAAGCAGTCACAGAATGTCCGGAAACCTTCCCCCACAATTTTATTAGCCAGGGCAGCTTTTCGGCAGGGTTGGACGGGCCCACCAGAGAACCGGAGACTACTCCGGCGGGCCCTGGCTTCTCCTTCTGGAGAGTTCATATTGCCGAGGTGAGGCCATGATGATGATAGAGGCCACCATCTGCTTAGTTTTCTGTTACTTGAAATGCAAGTGCAAGTATGCAGCCATCCACCCACCCACAGGCCGCAACACTAAACTGCCAGATTTCTGGGCAGCTGCTTGCACTTGAAATATGGCTTTTTAAGCTCGTGGAGTCGGAAGCTGTCCACAATCTTATGGCGGCGGCGACTGGGTATCTATACTCGGTCCCCAGCCGCCATTATTTTTTCCGGTATTGTCGCCGCCTTCCACAAGCATGGGTCCCACAACATTACCCGTGCCCTCCCCAGTGGAAGGACTGCCTAACCACAAACACGTGGACAGGTGAATGTGGCCAGAGACGGTACGGAGCCAGTACACAACTTTTTTTGCTGAGAGTTGTATTTAGCTCGGTGAAAAGACTGGCATAGAGGGGAACATCATACTGTGTGTGGGGGAATGTACTGTGGTGGCATCATACTGTGTGGGGGGAATGTACTGTGGGGACATCATACTGTGTGTGTGGGGGAATGTACTGTGGGGACACCATACTGTGTGTGGGGGGGAAATGTACTGTGGGGACATCATACTGTGTGGGGGGAATGTACTGTGGGGGCATCATACTGTGTGTGAAGGAATGTACTGTGGGGGCATCATACTGTGTGTGGGGGAATTATACAGTGTGTTGGGGGAATGTACTGTGGGGGCATCATACTGTGTATGTGTGGGAATGTACTGTGGGGGCATCATACTGTGTGTGGGGAGGAATGTACTGTGGGGAATCATACTGTCTGTGGGGGGAATGTGCTGTGGGGACATCATACTGTGTGTGGGGGAATGTACTGTGGGGACATCATATTGTGTGTGGGGGGAATGTACTGTGGGGGTATCATACTGTGTGTGGGGGAATGTACTGTGGGGACATCATACTGTGTGTGGGGGAAATGTACTGTGGGAGCATCATACTGTGTGTGGGGGGGAATGTACTGTGGGGACATCATACTGTGTGTGGAGAATGTCCTGTGGGGACATCATACTTTGTGTGGGGGGATGTACTGTTTGGACATCATACTGAGTGTGGGGGAATTTACTGTGGGTTCATCATACTGTGTGTGAGAATTTACTGTGGGGACATCATGCTGTGTAGGGGCATTATAATGTGTGTGAGGGGGAATATACTGTGGGGGCATCATACTGAGTGTGTGGGGGGAATGTACTGTGGGGACATCATACTGTGTGTGGAGGAATCTATTGTGGGGACATCATACTTTATGGGGAGGAATGTACTGTGGGGGCATCATACTGTGTGTGTGAGGGAATGTACTGTGGGGGCATCATACTGTGTGTGGGGAGGAATGTACTGTGGGGCCATCATACTGTGTGTGGGGGGATGTACTGTGGGGGCATCATACTGTGTGTGTGAGGGAATGTACTGTGGGGGCATCATACTGTGTGTGTGAGGGAATGTACTGTGGGGGCATCATACTGTGTGTGGGGAGGAATGTACTGTGGGGCCATCATACTGTGTGTGGGGGGGGGGATGTACTGTGAGGACATCATACTGTGTGTGGGGGGGAATGTACTGTGGGGACATCATACTGTGTGTGGTGGAATGTACTGTGGAGACATCATACTTTGTCGGGGGAATGTACTGTGGGGGCATCATAATGTGTGTGTGAAGAGCTGTTTATCATCGTACAATGATTGAATAACGGGAGCAGATGATTTATAAAAAGCACTGAATTATATGGTGTGGATTTGCTGCTACTGTGTCACCCCAGGCCTGGATGCCACAAACTTGTAAGGCTGTGTCTGAGAGCAGGAGGGAGGTACTCTGGTCATGGACCATTAGCATGCAGCACCTCCTGTCCCAGGCCAGTAGGGGGAGCAGGCTGCCCCTATAAAAGCTGGTACTGAGGGCAGGGTTAGGGAGACCAGGACCCACTTCTGAAGCATCCAGAAGGGTTCCCAGAAGAGAGGGACAGGTCAGCGGCAGCTGAGGAGTCCAGGAGGCTAAGGAGGAACAGCAAGCCAGGGACAGAGGCGACGAGAGCTGGTCCTGGCTGAGAGAGAACAACATACCGGACACTGGGATCCGAGGCTGTCAGAATTGCAAGTCCTGCAGCAGATCATCTACTTGCGAGGGATTTTAGGTCCCTTGGCCTAAGAAGCCTGGAAGCTCCGCCACACAGAGGGACCGGTACAGCACAGACAAGCTATAGGTACCTAGGGCCCGAGTCGCAAGCCATACAGGCGTAGTACACGGCCAGCTCAGGGACGTGGGCTATCATACCACTAAAGGGGGAGATAGTCAGCAAGGGCAGAGAGAGAACGGTAGGCCTACCCACTCACCCTGACCAGTGGAGCTCGCCCGAATGCCCTCAGACACCCAGGTCCATTCCTCCCTGTACTCCTGGTGGGTCTGTGATAAGATCTGCAGTAAAAGACCCTGGACTGCATTATTGGACTCTGTGTGATTACTGCTGCGCCTGCACCATCACCCTCAGCATCCTATTACACTGCCCTGAGGCTACACTCCTCCCATGGGGAGTTGTACTATTCCCTGCTGCACCCCCAACACCAGCCTCAGCGGTCTGCCCCGCAGCGGCGGTCCTCCCTGACCGCAATCCACAGGTGGCGTAGTCGGACTTTCAAAACCTACAAATACACTGCCACAGCATTTGGTCTGACCACCCTGAGCCACGGGACCGGGTCGCCACTACTACTCCCAGCATTGCCCTGTTGTCCGGTTCCGAGAGCCCCACGGCCCAGGGGGCGAGTCACTACAAGTATGGATAGACGATACAATAAGCTCTATCGTAATATGTAGCAGCGAGTCAGCGGAATGTATCAATTCTAATATTGAGCAGAATTGATTTCAGCCTGTTGATTTTTCCCTCCAGAACAGTGGAGGGCTCCTCGGGAAAATAAATTGGCCATCCCTGGTATAACGTAATACTAAAATCTCACAATTTATGAGAGAAAACTGTATTTTATAACGATGCTTCCGTGCATCAATCGAGAGAACTTCTTTTCATCAGACGACCCCTTTATCACCTATCCAAGGTGATCGGTGGTGTCCAACAGCTTAGAGCGGCACTGATGGGCAGAATGCGGCACTTTTATCACTTTTGGAATTGGGCAGCGGTGCACATGCTCAGTCTGACCTCCATTCTTGCCCTTTGGGGCTGCAGAGCGCTCTGCTTTTTCCAACAGCTCCATTGAGAATGAATGGATCAGTGGTCGGGCATCCAACCAGACGCTCCATTTTGTAACAGGGATAGAAATAGATGAGAAGATGCACTTAACTGTTTGGCCGCAGCAAGAGTGCATCGAGTGCCTGTGCTTGGTTTGAACAGTCATTCTGTGCTGACAGAGTCCCTTTAAGGCCTCAAACCTATTAGATAATTGTCAGCCCTACATTGTTTCTGGGCAGACAGTTACACAAGATTATGTCCCATTTCATGAAGATTGGCCTTTTACACGCCTGTTTTAGTGAAGGATTAGCTGGAAAAACCTGCGGCGCTGTTAAGCCTCTCCCCAAGAAGCTCCGCAAGGCTTCAAAATTTTGCCGGTGCTGGTCAAGACTGGTGGACACATGGGAAAAGTCAAATTTTGGCAAAGTTGAACAATCTGCATTGTGTGTAATATTATATGATACAATAAATGATTAGAAAAATGCAAGTTTTATTAATGAGAAAAAAACTGAACTTTGCAGAATTTGTTGGCGACATAGAAATATGTAAAAAATATAAAAGTGTAAAAATTTTTTTACAATTTTTGATGCTCACATTAAAAACTTGAGCAATTCCCCCAAAAATCATTAGAGCCATGAAATCAATACATATACAGATGAAACCAGAAGTTTCCATCCACTATATAAAGAGACACATCTGCATGTTTTTATCAATATCTGACATGAAATCAGAATAAATCTTTCCCGTTTTAGGATAATTAGGATTACCATCATTTTTGATATTTTCCAAATGCCAGAATAATGAGAGAGAGAGAATGTTTTAAGGCATTTTTATTACTTACTGCAAAGTCTTAACATTATTCTAATCCCCAATCAGTCTGCATATTTGTTCACTACACAATACAATCCCATAATTTCTGCCTATTCACATCTTAGTATTATGTATGATCAGGTTAGAGTGTATGGCTGCTGAGCGCTAGCATTTATGGGCGCCTCCCCCTGACCTTGGCTGTTTCTGGCTCTTAGACCCTGCTGGCACGCACTGCCGTCATGTCCGTGACTGCACTGCCGGCTTGCGGGTCAAATGCCAGAAGCCGCAGAGTCACATGTATTGGGGCGGGCACAGAATGTCTCACGCCGTATACCAGCCAGAACACATACCGGAAAGTCAGGTGACACACTTTTTCTCTCCGGCTCGGTTCATGATTGGATTAGGCTCCCTATATAACATCTGGCGTTCCCCTCCCTGGCACGACCCCTGAGGAAGTGTTGATGAAACGCGCGTCGGGGTGGAGGGACGCGTGCTTACCCTGCCTAGAAGCTGCCATTCTAACCAGGTATTTCTTTCTCATGATGTGTTGAGCTGTTTTGTCTATTTGTGGACAGTGCCACTATTACACTATAGTTATTCTATGGGACCGTACCCAGCCTCTTTTATGTACCCAGTCTCCCCTGATAGATATACTAACATTATTAACTGCTATATGCATTAGTTTCTTTGAGGCTGGAAACAATACGTTATATTTATCTAAGCACTTTGCACTTTTTTTCTGGACAGTCGACTCTATATCATCATATGCACTGCCGCTTTACATTTTATAGGCGTATCTCAAACTCATCAGTGATAGTCTAGTGACCGTTATAATAGCATATGCATTTCTTTCTTTCTATTTTTGCCACATGAGCGGTTATTCAGGTTGAAATGTTTTGCAATGCATTTGTATAGTCACATTATTTCAGTAATGGGGTAATATATGGTTATTACTCTTGCTGCGCAGATATAGAATCATAGAATCATAGAATGGTAGAGTTGGAAGGGACCTCCTGGGTCATCTGGTTCAACCCCCTGCTCAAAGCAGGATTCACTAGATCATCTCAGACAGATGTCTGTCCAGCCTCTGTTTGAAGACGTCCATTGAAGGGGAACTCACCACCTCTCGTGGCAGCCTGTTCCACTCATTAATCACCCTAACTGTCAAAAAGGTTTTTCTAATATCTAATCTGTGTCTCCTCCCATTTAGTTTCATCCCATTGCTTCTAGTCTTTCCTTGTGCAAATGAGAATAAAGATGATCCTTCTACAATGTGACAGCCCTTGACATATTTGTAGACAGCTATTAAGTCTCCTCTCAGTCTTCTTTTTTGCAAGCTAAACATTCCCAAATCCTGCAACCGTTCCTCATAGGACATGGTTTGCAGACCAGTCACCATTCTGGTCGCTCTTCTCTGAACTTGCTCCAGTTTGTCTATGTCTTTTTTAAAATGTGGTGCCCAAAACTGTACACAGTATTCCAGATGAGGTCTGACCAAAGAGGAGTAAAGACCGATAATGACTTCACGTGATCTAGACTGTATGCTTCTGTTAATACATCCCAGAATTGTATTTGCCTTTTTTGCTGCTGCATCACACTGTTGACTCATGTTCAGTCTATGATCTATTAGTATACCTAAGTCTTTTTCACATGTACTGTTGCTTAGCTCTATTCCTCCCATTCTGTATATGCTTTTTTCATTTTTATTGCCCAGATGTAGTACTTTGCATTTTTCCCTGTTAAAAACCATTCTGTTGGTTGCTGCCCACTGCTCCAGTTTATTTAAGTCTTTTTGAATCCTCTCTCTCTCTTCTCTAGTATTAGCTATCCCTCCTAGCTTTGTGTCATCAGCAAATTTAATCAGTTTACCCTCAATTCCTTCAGGAATAGGGTACAGCATTTGTTTGTCCCTCACATTTGAGGCTCCTGGTATTTTAATTATTGTTATTTTATGTTCTAATAAAATTATATTGTTAATATTATTTGAAGTGTTCATGTTTTTGTTTATCCTACCAGGGTTCTGGTTATAGCAGAATCAATTTTTGATATATATAAAGTCAAAAGTTTACATACATTTCATTAGTATTTGGTACCATCACCCTTAAACTGAATGACTTGGGTCAAACTTTTGGGATATCCTTCCACAAGCTTCTCACAATAGTTGGTCGGAATTTGGACCCATTCCTCCTGGCAAAACTGGGGTAACAGATCCAGGTTTGTAGGTCGCCTTGCTCGCAGCAAGAGTGCCCATAAATTTTCAATAGGATTGCAATCAGAGCTTTGTGATGGCCACGCCAAAACATTGCCTTTGTTATTCTTAAGCCACTTTGTTCCCATTTTGTCAATATGTGACACCCCAGGGGTCTGGTTGCCACAGTGATAGAGATATTACGTCTGAGAGCAGGTGGGAGGTCTCTTGGTCAGGAATCCTATGCATGCCACACCTCCTGCCCAGTCCTGGGAGGGGAAGGACTTCCCCTATATAAACCTGGGGCTGAGGCAGGGTTGGGGAGTTCAGAGGGAGAGTTCAGCCAGGAGGGCTGACAGGGAGCTGTGGCTCCGGCTGGGCCCAGCTCCTGGGCCATGCCAGAAGTAGAGACAGAGAAGAGAAGCAGCTATGGGAAGAAACAACAGGAGCTCTGTGGGAGCAGTGTTACAAGGAGTCAGGGGCTGGCAGCTGCAGAGCTCGCCCTGACTGAGAAGATTTCTTACCGGACCCGGAGTCCGAGGCTGTGGGGACTAACTCCTACCCAGCAGCAGAATCCGTCAGGCAAGGGATTTCAGGTCCTCTGGCCAAGAAACCCGAAGGCACGGTCACACGCATGGGACCAGCACCGCCGTCGTGGAGCGGAAGCTACTAGAAGGCCCCGAGTCACCGGCCATACGGGTGAGCACCACACGGTACACTCAGGGACGTGGGCTACTTATACCCGCCTCTAGCAAGGTAGCCAGAAGAGTACAGTTAGTTTGGGAGGCCTACAACTCCGCCTGGTCAGGGGAGATCCCATCTGCTCAAGGACTGACCAGGCCCCAATCGCTAGCCAGTACTCCGGGAGGGTCTATCTTTGTCTCCAGTAAAGACCCTGAACTACACCGTACCGTCTCCGAGTGGTTCCTGCTACCCCCATCATCCACGTCGGCTGCCCTGAGGCCATACCCCTCCCGTTGGGGGTTATACTATCACGCTGCACAATCCTACCACCGGCCTCAGCGGTCTGCCCTGCAGCAGCAGCTCCTTAGCTGTACTCAACGGGTGGCGTAGTCGTCCAACATCTACCGCTGATACAGCGCCACTTAGTCTGACTCCCTGGGCACGGACCGGGTCACCGCCACGAGACTACAACCCTCAACAGATCCGGCTCCGGGTAAGCTCCCGCGTGCGCAACGCTGCGCGACACCGGCCCAGGGGTGCGTCAACTTTTGGCGTAGTCGGCAGGATCTCGTGCCCGCAACCACCGGGTACTGCGTGCCTGAAAAAGACTGTTCAAACTTACCAGTGGTGAAGATTCCCGCCATCCGGCGCCATCTTCTGTCTTCTTCCCGCCATCCGCGAAGTTTTCCCGCCATCCGGCGCCATCTTCTGCCTTCTTCCCGCCATCCGTGGAGTTTTCCCGCCGTTGGATGCCATCTTGAAGACGCCGCGCGGGAAGAAGAGGGGCGTGGACTCCGAAAGCGCGCGAGAACTGAAGCCCCGCCTCACGTCCGGACGTTGCGTAAGGTCCTGGAAGGAGCCCAGCAGACGCCGACGTCACAGGAGCGCGACGGAAGGTCCTCAACCCTGACGATCCACTGCGGAGCCGCGGCCTACGGAAGAGGATCATCGCAAGGTAGGCCACGGTCCACTAGGGGGGAGAAGGATGTCGGATACGGAGGAAAGCTTCACCGCTTCAACCCCCGCCAGCGCCACCGCTGTTGCGGTCATGCCTTTCACCATGCCCTATATCCCGGGGGCAGCCTGGCTACCCCAGTACTCAGGGGAGTCACATACCCTGCATGACTTTAGAGAAAAGCTGGATAGCCTCTTCCAGGTGTATCCCCTCACAGAGGAGCAAAACGTGAGCATCCTGGTGGCCCAATTAACCGGGGCAGCCCAAAGGGAGGTAAAGTCCTGGCCACCTGGGAGGAGGACTGTCGCAGAGATACTAACCCAGCTAACCGAGGAGGAGCTGCAGTACTACCAATACGAGGAAAGCCAAGAGGACCCGGACGGGTCTGAGGACTACCCTCAGGAGGGAGCACAAAGAGGACATAGCTACTGAAGGGAAGTAGCGTGAATAAAGAGCTGTAAATAGTTACCCGTAAGGGTACAAGGACTGCTGCTAATTAAAATATGGTCCCCGTTGGGATTAGTGAATTGTTCCCCATGTGCCCCTATCTTAAACCAGGCTGAGGACTGTGAGCAGCCATTCCTTATCCCCACTGGCCGAGGACTGAGAGCGGCCATATCCTGTAAATAATTATGTGTTTCTAGTAATTTATGGGAGTCTTTGGTGGATTTACCGGGAATCCTTTGTACATGGTTGGAGCGTAACCCAGGAATGGACTAAAGACTGTTAAGGACTCGGGGCAGGACAGACCCCTACCTGGTTACGTCTCCCTGTTTTGGTGAAATGGACACCTTGCTTTTCTTCAAAAACTGCACCCGGTTGCGAACACGCCGTGACCATCTTTATGTGTTTTTCTTATTGTATTATTATTGTTTATACCTTGTTATGTTTTTCTAAAAATATGTTTAGTCCCGGAGTACTAAATTTCACTAGGGGGGAATGTGACACCCCAGGGGTCTGGTTGCCACAGTGATAGAGATATTACGTCTGAGAGCAGGTGGGAGGTCTCTTGGTCAGGAATCCTATGCATGCCACACCTCCTGCCCAGTCCTGGGAGGGGAAGGACTTCCCCTATATAAACCTGGGGCTGAGGCAGGGTTGGGGAGTTCAGAGGGAGAGTTCAGCCAGGAGGGCTGACAGGGAGCTGTGGCTCCGGCTGGGCCCAGCTCCTGGGCCATGCCAGAAGAAGAGACAGAGAAGAGAAGCAGCTATGGGAAGAAACAACAGGAGCTCTGTGGGAGCAGTGTTACAAGGAGTCAGGGGCTGGCAGCTGCAGAGCTCGCCCTGACTGAGAAGATTTCTTACCGGACCCGGAGTCCGAGGCTGTGGGGACTAACTCCTACCCAGCAGCAGAATCCGTCAGGCAGGGGATTTCAGGTCCTCTGGCCAAGAAACCCGAAGGCACGGTCACACGCATGGGACCAGCACCGCCGTCGTGGAGCGGAAGCTACTAGAAGGCCCCGAGTCACCGGCCATACGGGTGAGCACCACACGGTACACTCAGGGACGTGGGCTACTTATACCCGCCTCTAGCAAGGTAGCCAGAAGAGTACAGTTAGTTTGGGAGGCCTACAACTCCGCCTGGTCAGGGGAGATCCCATCTGCTCAAGGACTGACCAGGCCCCAATCGCTAGCCAGTACTCCGGGAGGGTCTATCTTTGTCTCCAGTAAAGACCCTGAACTACACCGTACCGTCTCCGAGTGGTTCCTGCTACCCCCATCATCCACGTCGGCTGCCCTGAGGCCATACCCCTCCCGTTGGGGGTTATACTATCACGCTGCACAATCCTACCACCGGCCTCAGCGGTCTGCCCTGCAGCAGCAGCTCCTTAGCTGTACTCAACGGGTGGCATAGTCGTCCAACATCTACCGCTGATACAGCGCCACTTAGTCTGACTCCCTGGGCACGGACCGGGTCACCGCCACGAGACTACAACCCTCAACAGATCCGGCTCCGGGTAAGCTCCCGCGTGCGCAACGCTGCGCGACACCGGCCCAGGGGTGCGTCAAATATGCTTCGGGTCATTGTCCATTTGGGATACCCATTTCCGCCCAAGCTTTAACTTCCTGGCTGATGTCTTGAGATGTTGCTTCAGTATTGCCACATAATCTTCTTTTCTCATGGTGTCATCTATTTAGTGAAGTGAACCAGTCCCTCCTGCAGCAAATCAACCCCAGATCATGATGCTGCCACCCCCATGTTTCACAGTTGGGATGGTGTTCTTTGGCTTCCAAGCTTCTCCCTTTTTCCTCCAAACGTAGCGATGGTCATTATGCCAAAAAAGTTCAATTTTAGTTTCATCAGACCACAGACATGTCTCCAAAAATTAAGGTCTTTGTTCCTGTGTGCATTTGCAAACATTAATTTGGCTTTTTTATGTTTCTTTTGGAGTAATGGCTTCTTCCTGGCAGAGTGGCCTTTCAGCCCATGTTAATACAGTACTCGTTTCACTGTGGTTATTGACACAATCTTACCAGCTTCCGCCATCATCTTCACAAGGTCTCTTGCTTTTGTCCTTGGGTTGATATGCACATGTCGGACCAAAGCACGTTCATCTCTGGGACACAGAACCCGTCTCCTTCCTGAGCGATAAGATGGCAGTACATTCCCATCTTGTTTGTACTTGCGTATAATTGTTTGTACAGATGAACGAGGCACCGTCAGGTATCTTGAAATTGTATCTAAGGATGAGTCAGACTTGTGCAAGTCCACAATTCTCTTCCTGATATCTTCGCTGATTTCTTTAGACTTTCCCATGATACTACAGAAATAAGCAGTGTGTTTCAGGTGTGCATTAAAATACATCTACACGTGTGTCTCTAATTAACTCAGATGTTGCCAAAAAAACTATTAGAAGCTTCCAAACACATTACATCATCATATGGGCAGTCCAGAATTGTTTAAAGGCATAGTAATCTTAGTGTGTGTAAACTTTTGACTTTGCAGTAAGTAATAAAAATGACTTAAACATTCTCTCTCTCTCTCATTATTCTGGCATTTGGCAAATTTTAAAAATTATGGTAATCCTAATTGACCTAAAACGGGAAAGGTTTATTCTGATTTCATGTCAGATATTGAGAAAAACATGCAGATGTGTCTTTTTATATAGTGTATGTAAACTTCTGGTTTCAACTGTGTGTGTGTGTGTATGTATATATGTATATATTACACATACAGTTATGGCCGAAAGTGTTCACTCCCTTGAAATTGTTTCAGAAAATGAAGTATTTCTCCCAATTATTGCAGTTACATCTGTTTTGCTATACACACTTTATTTTCTTTGTGTGTATTGCAACAACACAAAAAAAGCAGAAAAAAAGGCAAATTGGACATAATTTCACACACAGCCCCAAAAATGGTCTGAAGAAAATTGTTGGCAACTTTAATATTTGGTTGCTCACCCTTTGGAATAAAATAACTGCAATCAATCGCTTCCTATAACCATCAACAAGCTTCTTACACCTCTCAGCTGGAATTTTGACCACTCTTCTTTTGTAAACTGCTCCATGTCTCTCATAGTTGCTGCTACTTCATACCTCTCCAGCGCTATGTTTCCATCCATTTCTGCGGGCTTCTTGAAGTATGTTTTGGGTCATTCTCCTGGAAGAACCATGACCTAGGACGCAAACCCAGCTTTCTGACACTGGGCACTACATTGCGACCCAAAATCCGTTGGTAATCTTCAGATTTCATGATGCCTTGCACACAGTCAAGGCACCCAGTGCATGAGGCAGCAAAACAACCACAAAACGTCTTTGAACTTACACCATATTTGACTGTAGGTAGTGTGTTCTTTTCTTTGTAGGCATTATTCCATTTTCCGTAAACAGTAGAATGATGTGCTTTACCAAAAAGCTCTGTCTTGGTCTCATCTGTCGAAAAGATGCGTTCCCAGAAGGATTTTGGCTTGCATACATTTTGGCACACTTCAGTGTAGCTTTTTATGTCTCTGTGTCAGCAGTGGGGTTCTCTTGGGTCTCCTGCCTTAGCGCTTATTTGCGCTAACACTGATGCACCCTGAGCTTGCAGGACAACTTTGAATTTCTTTGGAACTTGATTGGCACTGCTTATCCATCATCCGGACTATCCTGCGTTGCAACCTTTCATCAATTTTTCTCTTCCATCCACGTCCAGGGAGATTAGCTACAGTGCCATGACTTGTAAGCTTCTTAATTATGTTTCGCACCGTGGACAAAGGGACATCAAGATCTCTGGAGATGGAATTGTAACTTTGAGATTGTTGATATTTTTCAACAATTTTGGTTCTCAAGTACTCAGACAGTTCTCTTCTCTTTCTGTTCTCCATACTTAGTGTGGCACACACAGACACAATGCAAAGATTGAGTCAACTTCTCCACTTTTTATCTGGTTTCAGGTGTGATTTTCATATTGCTCACACCTGTTACTTGCCACAGGTTAGTTTGAATGAGCATCACATGCTTGAAACAAAGTTGTTCACCCACAATTTTGGAAAGGTGCTATCAATTTTGTCCTGCCCATTTTTGGGGTTTTGTATGAAATGATGTCCAATTTGCCTTTTTTCCTTTTGTTTGTTTTTTTCTTTTGTTCCAATACACACAAAGAATATTAAACATGTGTATAACAAAACATGTGTAATTGCAATAATTTTCTGGGAGAAATACTTCACTTTCTGGAACAATTTCAAGATTGCCAACACTTTCGGCCGTGGCCATATATAGTAGCTGAGTACAGGCGGCTGCTGGGGCCCCTGATACCATTACTATGTGGCCCTTACACCTGATATACAGTGGTGGCCAAAAGTATTGGCACCCCTGCAATTCTGTCAGATAATACTCAGTTTCTTCCTGAAAATGATTGCAATCACAAATTCTTTGGTATTATTATCTTCATTTTATTTTCTTGCAAAGAAAATACACAAAAGAGAATGAAACAAAAATCAAATCAATGATCATTTCACACAAAACTCCAAAAATGGGCCAGACAAAAGTATTGGCACCCTCAGTCTAATGCTTGGTTGCACAACCTTTAGCCAAAATAACTGCGAACAACCGCTTCCGGTAACCATCAATGAGTTTCTTACAATGCTCTGCTGGAATTGTAGACCATTCTTCTTTGGCAAACTGCTCCAGGTCCCTGATATTTGAAGGGTGCCTTCTCCAAACTGCCATTTTGAGATCTCTCCACAGGTGTTCTATGGGATTCAGGTCTGGACTCATTGCTGGCCACCTTAGAAGTCTCCAGTGCTTTCTCTAAAACCATTTTATAGTGCTTTTGGAAGTGTGTTTTGGGTCATTGTCCTGCTGGAAGACCCATGACCTCTGAGGGAGACCCAGGTTTCTCACACTGGGCCCTACATTATGCTGCAAACTTTGTTGGTAGTCTTCAGACTTCATAATGCCATGCACACGGTCAATCAGTCCAGTGCCAGAGGCAGCAAAGCAACCCCAAAACATCAGGGAACCTCCGCCATGTTTGACTGTAGGGACCGTGTTCTTTTCTTTGAATGCCTCTTTTTTTTCCCTGTACACTCTATGTTGATGCTTTTTCCCAAAAAGCTCTACTTTTGTCTCATCTGACCAAAGAACATTCTTCCAAAACGTTTTAGGCTTTCTCAGGTAAGTTTTGGCAAACTCCAGCCTGGCTTTTTTATGTCTCGGGGTAAGAAGTGGGGTCTTCCTGGGTATCCTACCATACAGTCCCTTTTCATTCAGACGCCGACAGATAGTACGGGTTGACACTGTTGTACCCTCGGACTGCAGGGCAGCTTGAACTTGTTTGGATGTTAGTCGAGGTTCTTTATCCACCATCCGCACAATCTTGCGTTGAAATCTCTTGTCAATTTTTCTTTTCCGTCCACATCTAGATAGGTTAGCCACAGTGCCATGGGCTTTACACTTCTTGATGACACTGCGCACGGAAGACACAGGAACATTCAGGTCTTTGGAGATGGACTTGTAGCCTTGAGATTGCTCATGCTTCCTCACAATTTGGTTTCTCAAGTCCTCAGACAGTTCTTTTGTCTTCTTTCTTTTCTCCATGCTCAATGTGGTACACACAAGGACACAGGACAGAGGCTGAGTCAACTTTAATCTGTTAGAACCCTCCTGTTAGTTTTTGCTATCTTGTGTTTTGCGGTCACGTGACTAGCTGCCTATATATTCCAGCTCCGCCCTTCTGGCTTTGCTGGACTTCAGTGTTTTTTGCCTGTCTCTCTAGCCAGGTGCTTCGGTGCCTATCTCTGTCTAGTTTGCTTGGTCCTCTGGACCTCTAGTACTTTTTGTTCAGTTTGTATTTTTGCTCTGCAACAACTTCTGTTAGGAGGATTCCATTTTTTGTCCCAGTCCTTAGCTCTTTTAGGGACCCCTCCCTTTATTCTATAGGTCTCTGTTCAGACTAGCCGAGGACGAAGGCGGGTCTGTTCACAAGGAACAGGCTGCCCGCTACATCGTAGGGATTCAGCTTAGTCTTACTGTAGGGACAGCTTTTCCCTTTCTTTCCTTAGTTTATGTTGCAGATCATAACATAATCCATGTTAACTGGCTGCAAGTGTGATTTAGTTATTGCCAATTGTATCCAATTTGGCTTTAGGACAATTCTTTTTGTGTTTTTTCATTGAAGACAAATTAAATGAAGATAATAAGACCAAAGAATTTGTGATTGCAATCATTTTCAGGAAGAAACTGAGTATTATCTGACAGAATTGCAGGGGTGCCAATACTTTTGGCCACCACTGTATAGGAGCTGAGTACAGGCAGCTGCTGGGGCCCCTGATACCATTACTATGTGGCCCTTACACCTGATATATAGGAGCTGAGTACAGGCGGCTGCCGGGGCCCCTGATACCATTACTATGTGGCCATTACACCTGATATATAGGAGCTGAGTACAGGCGGCTGCTGGGGCCCCTGATACCATTACTATGTGGCCCTTACACCTGATATATAAGGGCTGAGTACAGGCGGCTGCTGGGGCCCCTGATACCATTACTATGTGGCCCTTACACCTGATATATAGGAGCTGAGTACAGGCGGCTGCCGGGGCCCCTGATACCATTACTATGTGGCCCTTACACCTGATATATAGGAGCTGAGTACAGGCGGCTGCTGGGGCCCCTGATACCATTACTATGTGGCCCTTACACCTGATATATAAGGGCTGAGTACAGGCGGCTGCTGGGGCCCCTTATACCATTACTATGTGGCCCTTACACCTGATATATAGGAGCTGAGTACAGGCGGCTGCTGGGGCCCCTGATACCATTACTATGTGGCCCTTACACCTGATATATAGGAGCTGAGTACAGGCGGCTGCTGGGGCCCCTGATACCATTACTATGTGGCCCTTACACCTGATATATAGGAGCTGAGTACAGGCGGCTGCCGGGGCCCCTGATACCATTACTATGTGGCCCTTACACCTGATATATAGGAGCTGAGTACAGGCGGCTGCTGGGGCCCCTGATACCATTACTATGTGGCCCTTACACCTGATATATAGGAGCTGAGTACAGGCGGCTGCCGGGGCCCCTGATACCATTACACTGGTGCCTTGTTATTAGGTCAATTCCATTATAAAACATTGTATCCGTCATTGTTGAGCTCTGCTGGGACTCTGTATCCCGCCTGCATTGCATAATGGGGCCCCTGAATACTCTGCACATAAGGGCCCATAGCTCTAATTATGTTGTTTGCAATAGTCGCCCTCCTGCCACCCTGTAATATCGGGTCCCTGCCTGGTGTGCCCCCTATGACTTAATGTCCCCCTGTACGACAGAGGGCACATTCACTCTGTCTGGACCATTATAGTCTATGGCCACGTCAGATCATATGCCCGAATCCCGTTCAGGTAAAGGCTGCAGCCACCGCAGCCATGCTGCCTTCAGTGCCCCGCTCCTCCGCCACTGCCATTCCCCCCACCACCCAGAGCCACAGTATATATATATATATATATATATATATATATATATATACACTACTCAAAAAATAAAGGGAACCCTTAAACAACAGAATATAACTCCAAGTAAATCAAACTTCTGTGAAATCAAACTGTCCACTTAGGAAGCAACACTGATTGACGATCAATTTCACATGCTGTTGTGCAAATGGAATAGACAATAGATGGAAATTATTGGCAATTATCAAAACACTCTCAATAAAGGAGTGGTTCTGCAGGTGGGGACCACAGACAACATCTCAGTACCAATGCTTTCTGGCTGATGTTTTGGTCACTTTTGAATGTTGGTTGTGCTTTCACACTCGTGGTAGCTTGAGATGGACTCTACAACCCACAGAAGTTGCTCAGGTAGTGCAGCTCTTCCAGGATGGCACATCAATGCGAGCTGTGGAAAGAAGGTTTGCTGTGTCTGTCAGCGTAGTGTCCAGAGGCTGGAGGCACTACCAGGAGACAGGCCAGTACACCAGGAGACGTGGAGGGAGCCGTAGGAGGGCAACAACCCAGCAGCAGGACCGCTACCTCCGCCTTTGTGCAAGGAGGAACAGGAGGATCACTGCCAAAGCCCTGCAAAATGACCTCCAGCTGACCACAAATGTGGATGTGTCTGCAAAAACGGTTAGAAACCAACTCCATAACGGTGGTATGAGGGCCCGACGTCCACAGATGGGGGTTGTACTCACAGCCCAACACCGTGCAGGACGCTTGGCATTTGCCACAGAACACCAGGATTGGCAAAGTGGCAACTGGCGCCCTGTGCTCTTCACAGATGAAAGCAGGTTCACACTGAGCACATGTGACAGACGTGACAGAGTCTGGAGACACCGTGGAGAACGATCTGCTGCCTGCAACATCCTTCAGCATGACCGGTTTGGCAGTAGGTGAGTAATGGTGTGGGGTGGCATTTCTTTGGAGGGCCGCACAGCCCTCCATGTGCTCGCCAGAGGTAGCCTGACTGCCACTAAGCACTGAGAGGATATCCTCAGACCCCTTGTGAGACCATATGCTGGTGCGGTTGGCCCTGGGTTCCTCCTAATGCAGGACAATGCCAGACCTCATGTGGCTGAAGTGTGTCAGCAGTTCCTGCAAGATGAAGGCATTGAAGTTATGGACTGGCCCGCCCGTTCCCCAGACCTGAATCCGATTGAGCACATCTGGGACATCATGTCTTGCTCCCTGGGACCCGTTCAAGATCCGGAAGGGAGCGAAACGGCCATCGTCCTCTCTCTCACTCCCCCGCACACCCTTAGGGGTCTCCATCCTATGCCGCCAGACAACATGTACTGTTAGTACTAATAAAGGACATCTTCGGAACTTTTGTTGAGTGCTACCTTTATTTTTGCTTCTGCATTACTAGACTGTTTACTTGGACATGCACCACCATGTATCCGGGAGTTTCATTTCATTGAATGAGAGGTGTATTTAAAGCAGAGGTGGTGCCGGATTTCTTCTCTTTTATTGCTCATTTGACATGTCTTGCTCCATGCACCAATGTCACGTTGCACCACAGACTGTCCAGGAGTTGGCGGATGCTTTAGTCCAGGTCTGGCAGGAGATCCCACAGGAGACCATCTGCAACCTCATCAGGAGCATGCCCAGGCGTTGTAGGGAGGTCATACAGGCACGTGGAGGCCACACACAATACTGAGCCTCATCAGGAGCATGCCCAGGCGTTGTAGGGAGGTCATACAAGCACGTGGAGGCCACACACAATACTCAGCCTCATCAGGAGCATGCCCAGGCGTTGTAGGGAGGTCATACAGGCACGTGGAGGCCACACACAATACTCAGCCTCATCAGGAGCATGCCCAGGCATTGTAGGGAGGTCATACAGGCACGTGGAGGCCACACACAATACTCAGCCTCATCAGGAGCATGCCCAGGCGTTGTAGGGTTGTCATACAGGCACGTGGAGGCCACACACAATACTCAGCATCATCAGGAGCATGCCCAGGCGTTGTAGGGAGGTCATACAGGCACGTGGAGGCCACACACAATACTCAGCCTCATCAGGAGCATGCCCAGGCGTTGTAGGGAGGTCATACAGGCACGTGGAGGCCACACACAATACTGAGACTCATTTTGACTTTTTTTAAGGATATTACATCAAAGTTGGATCAGCCTGTAGTGTGTTTTTCCACTTTAATTTTGGGGGTGACTCCAAATCCAGGCCTCCATTGGTTAATAAATGTGATTTCCATTGATGATTTTTGTGTGATTTTGTTGTCAGAACAAAGTATTCAATGAGAATATTTCATTCATTCAGATCTAGGATGTGTTATTTGATTGTTCCCTTTATTTTTTTGAGCAGTGTATATATAAATATACCAGGATGGGGGATATTAACAGAATTGGGGGACATTACCCCTATAACAGTGTAAGCAGCAGACCCCCTCCCCCTTAACAGGGCATAATGACCACATTTTTTGCTTACATTTTTTTTCTATTTACCTACTCTAAAACCTAGGTACGTCTTATGGTCCGGTGCGTCTTATAGTCCGAAAAATTCGGTATATGCATTCAGTATATATATACTACTAGCTATTGAACCCGTTCTACGCCCGGGTGGACAGCATTTTTATTGGTATATGGTCTCCCATGCTGGTATGTGCTGCCCCCCTCCTTGTATTTGTGCTGTCCCCATCCTGTCCCCACCATCCAATCCTGGTATGCGTGGTACACCTCACCCCCAATCCTGGTATGCTTGACACCCCTCACCCCCAATCCTGGTATGCGTGGCACCCCTCACCCCCAATCCTGGTATGCGTGGCACCCCTCACGCCCTATCCTGGTATGCGTGGCACCCCTCATCCCCAATCCTGGTATACGTGGCACCCCTCATCCCTATCCTGGTATGCGTGGCACCCCTCATCCCTATCCTGGTATGTATGTTACCCCTCATCACTATCCTGGTGTGTATGGTATCCCTCATCCTGGTATGCATGGTACACCATCCCTCATCCCGGTATGCATGGCACTCCATCCCTCATCCCCAATCCCGGTATGCGTGGCACCCCTCATCCTCAATCCCGGCATGCGTGGCACCCCTCATCCCCAATCCCGGCATGCGTGGCACCCCTCATCCCCAATCCCGGCATGCGTGGCACCCCTCATCCCCAATCCCGGCATGAGTGGCACCCCTCATCCCAATCCTTGTATGTGTGGCACCCCTCATCCCCAATCCCGGTATGCGTGGCACCCCTCATCCCCAATCCCGGTATACATGGCACCCCTCATCCCCAATCCCGGTATGTGTGGCACCCCTCATCCCCAATCCCGGTATGCGTGGCACCCCTCATCCCTAATCCCGGTATGCGTGGCACCCCTCACCCCCAATCCCGGTATGCATGGCACCCCTCACCCCCCAATCCCGGTATGCGTGGCACCCCTCATCCCCAATCCCGGTATGCGTGGCACCCCTCATCCCCCAATACCAATATGCGTGGCAACCCTCATCCCCAATCCCAGTATGCGTGGCACCCCTCATCCCCAATCCCGGTATGCATGGCACCCCTCATCCCCAATCCCGGTATGCGTGGCACCCCTCACCCTCAATCCTGGTATGCATGGTCCCCTCACCCCCCAATCCTGGTATGCGTGTTACCCCTCACCCCCCAATCCTGTTATGCGTGTTACCCCTCACCCCCCAATCCTGGTATGCGTGGCACCCCTCACTCCCCAATCCTGGTATGCGTGGCACCCCTAACCCCCCAAATCCTGGTATGCGTGGTACCCCTCACCGCCCAATCCTGGTATGTGTGGCACTCCTCACCCCCCAATCCTGGTATGTGTGGCACCCCTCACCGCCCAATGTTGGTATGCGTGGTACCCCTCACCCCCAATCGTGGTATGTGTGTTACCCCTCACCCCCCAAATCCTAGTATGCGTGGTACACCTCACCCCACAATCCTGGTATGTGTGGTACCCCTCACCCCCAATCTTGGTATGCGTGGTACCCCTCACCCCCAATCCTGGTATGTGTGGTACCCCTCACCTCCCAATCCTGGTATATGTGGTACCCCTCACCCCCCAATCCTGATATATGCATGGTCCCCTCACCCCACAATCCTGTTATGTGTGGCCCCCTCATCCCTTTCACACTGTACACACATACACAAAAAAAAACAGTTATACTCACCTTTCTTCTCTGTACTCCAGCACTGCTGCGTCCTCTTCTGCCGGAGGCCGAGGGAGAAGTGCGGCGCTGGAGCACCGCGCTGTCCGGCGCCATTTTTCTGAAGACACACTGTAAATGTGTCTTCAGTAAAATGGCGCCGGATAGCGCAATGCGCATGCGTCGATCTGACGCCTTCACTCCGCCCCCGGTCTCCAGCGAAGAGAGGCGCCGCGACAACGCTCCTCCCGGTCAGGTAAGTATGTAAGTATGGCGCCGGAGATCGCGGTATGCGTTCAGTGTCTACGCATCCCGCGATCTCCGGCGCCATACACCTCCTCTTACCTGTAACGGCTGGATGCCTGCTTCTCTCTGGAGCCAGGCTGCGCATCACACATGCGCAGTCTATCGAAGCTTCAGACAGAGACACGCATGCCGCCTTATATATACTGTGGTAGATCGGCCCACTCAGTTGCACACAGAAGTAGCCACCGGAGCACTGTCTCCTTAAGTCTCTCACTGGTTTATTTGAAGATGCTGCATAAGCCAGTGAAGAGTTAGCAAAAATAAATACGTGCTTTCTGACCTAAGGAAAAACAAAACATAACATACAGCCGTGTTGCTGTGGGGATCTGCCCGCTCAGGAGAACAACCATCCACTAGTTCAGCTTTTCCTTCTCAGGACACAAAGCGCTGGAGTTCCTCTCTACAGCCCTACTGAACACTGAATGCCTTAGAAGGCCGTCTATATATATCCTAGTCCTCACCCAGGGGTGGAGATATGATGAATGACCTCCCAACCCGTTCTATGGTCGTTCACAAAAACCCAGCCCTTAAAATGGCCGATTAATCCCTCTCAACACATAGTGTGCTGGTGTAAAACTTATGGGTTTCAAATCACTGAAGCTAATAGCCTCAGTGAAACATACCTCCCCTCCAGCACTTTGCCAGTGACTTTGTCACCATGTATATATAATCAGCATACTGTATATATATTATAAGCATACTGTATATATCATTTTAAAAGCAGAAGTGTTAATAAATTATTTTTATCAGTTAACAAAATGCAGAGTAAAGTTTGATGGATGAACCAAGATCTCAGTAATAATAATTGTATTTTTTTTTTATTAATAATAGGATAGAAGGGAGGGACAAAACCAGGAACAGAATCAGTAGGCAAACTTATAATCAGGAAAACAGCCGGGGTCAGATACCAGGTGATCAGTAACCGCCACGTCTGCGAGCAGTATGAATACCGCGGAGCCTGGTGACAGAGGTGATACTGAGATTGTCCCGGCAGAGATGTAACAGTCAGAAGGCCACCGGTAGATGGTGAAGGTCCTTCTGTACAGCTCCAGCAGTGATGGTGGATCTGCTGGACTTCAGGGCGCTGGATGCGGAGGTTTACCGTCTTTTAGATGTCTCTAGGGGAACGGTGACAACACGCAAATACGCGAGCAGCCCTGGATAATCCACGCCGGCAGGATGATAGGATCCGGCGGAAGATGGAACCTATGAGAAGAGAAGGAAATATAATGTAAGTGATGGGACTCCATATGACATGATACTACTGTGCGGTCACTGTGGCCGGACGGCAGAGGAATCTCATCACACAGAGGTCAGGGATCATCGTCAGCCATCATACATGTGACAATCCCATCTCCGACAGATGACATCTGCTCCACATGAATTATTCTCACTGACGACATCACACAACATGGAGATGACTCTCACACTTACCTCGTCTCTTTTTCCCCTTTTTCCCATTTTCTGATTTTTCGTCATCAGCTGGAAATTCTGATCAGAAAGAAGAAAAAACAACAACTCACTAAAGACATATTGTTATGGGGTCTGCATTGTATCGCTCCTGTATATAGTACATAGATTGTTCTAGTCCTGTCCCCTATAGTCCTGATAATCTGGTATTACACAATAGGGCAGAATAAGTCCTATATACCGGACATGACCTAATATGAGGGGCATTAGATGTGTCACTAATATGGAGCAGTGAGCGCCCTGTGTGCCGCCATGTGGTGCATACCTAATGAGCGATATTCTACTATAGGAGACGATGTCTCATTATGATGACAGAGGTTACTGGATGCAACAATGTATCACAGAATCCATGATAATACTGTACAAAGTTACAGAAATGGAGACACAGTATGGGCCCATGGGCAAAGTAATTGGGATCCATGGAACATAGATAACATAGGAGACCTATTACAGAAAAACCATGTGGAAATATTTCACCGTTGATGATAACATTCACATTGTTTGTGCTATAGACATGTACATACCTGACAATGGGGACGAGGACGGCAAGCTGGTTATAGCATCGTCTCTAGCAGATTCAGGAGAAGATCCTTTCTGCCTGTTAGGAAGAAGAAAAACGTGTCAATCACAAGTAAATTCAGTATAAAAGGGATTGTCTCACTAGAAGAACCCCAACTATAAGGCCTAATAGGACATATGAAAGTCATAGTGGGGAAGTCTCCTGCTCAAAACTACCTTCTATGGAGCAGAGCGGAAAACAACTACCAATAATGGCCGGCATGTAATACTACATCTGTCCCACAATGTGGGCAATACTAACAATGCCTGACCGGCAGCAATTATGGGCTGTTATCTCCAGCGGATTCTGAAGCCAAAAGCGCAATGACCGCTGATCATGTGGCGGTGGATGCTGCATTCGATATGATGGTATTTATGTCCTATATTTGGTGTTGTGCACATATATTAGTCTGGAGCTCCCAGTAATGACTCCACAATCTACTTACATTTCTGAGATGTTTCTGCTGGATGCTGGGGTACACTCTGGAGGGGACTTGATAACGGTGGTACAGAGCTAAATAAGGACAAAAATAAGATATGAAATTCTATTTTTTGCTTTTAGAGGTCTTTTTATGTATTCTGGATTTATTGATCACTTACTTTAGAAAGCCTTTTAGAGGATGTTGTAAAATTTTGGAAGAAAAGGCTCTCATTATCCTCACTTGTGTCCTCCTCCTCTGAGACAATAGGCTTGTCTGAATCAGCGTGATCTACAATACATAGGTAATGAAGTGTTATTAGTGGTTGTCAGTATAACACAGTCACCATTTATCACTACTATTAATGGGAACCGATTGTCACATATTATGGAAGATGAGACAAACAGCCGCTTAGTCTAGATGACGTCTTCTACTTACTGATAAATAAGCTGGTGTCCATATCTGACACCAGCCGAGGAATGTACTCTGGCTTCTGACTTAGAAGGTTTTCAAATTCTAAGTCACTCAGGAATGGATAACTCTTGATCTCAAATGCTCCTCCTGGAAAAAGAAAAACAAAAGTGATGCGGACATTGCTAGAGGCTGCTCCATATCTGAACAGTATATCTTAAGTAATGACAAAACCGAAGGAAACAAACTAAAAGTTATATTATGGAGAACTAGAAATAGGCAAGCAGATAGAGGAGTGCTGATCCTCATGGACAGGAGCGATGAGTCCTCGTTGTAAAAAGTGAATATTAATACTAATACAGTATATCAGTTACCTGTCCCAAGTCTTTGTGCAGGATTTGTTCTGAGCAGGTCATTAATGAGGTCCTGAGCATCGGGGGGAGGAGAGCGATCCCAATCCCAAATTATGTCTCCTGTTATATAGAAAATTACAGAAAATAAAACCTCTGTTTTGGACTGTAAGATAAAGTAGAGGAAATAAGTAAATTCATGTAACCAGTCAAAGCAATGATCGGATTATTCTACTTACCAGTGACAATATTTTTATAGAGCTCAGATAGGGAATCCCCATGAAATGGTACATATCCCACCAGAAACTCATGCAGGATGATCCCCATTGACCACCAGTCCGCAGGTCTTCCATAGCCTTTCTTCAGGATGATTTCTGGGGCCATGTAGAGCGGGGTGCCACAGTCCTGGAAACCAACAGAAGATAAAGATAAGAATCGATGAAATGATTATTATGACAAGTTCTCTACATAAAAAGCCAATGACAGAAGATAAAATATCAGTGGAAAAGTTCTCTAGAAATGAAGAACGTAGAGAAGAGACAATAGTGTGATGAGATTTGTAAAGAACCATCTAAGTTCCTGTAAGTGATGCCAACCTCATGGTCCTGGAACTCTCTGGCGATGTCCTCCAATGATTCCCTGTGGGTGTTGGTTTCTGGTATCATGACACCAACTTTTGAAATCCCAAAATCGGCGACTTTAATGTGTCCAGCCGGTGTAATCAGGAGGCTGTGAAAGAGAAGATGGTTTTAGTCTCACAGGCTGTGTGGTAATAAATAACTTCCCCCCTTTATTATACTACAGGGGGCACTTACTTCTCTGGTTTCAGGTCTCTATGCAACACACCATAGCTGTGCAGGTATTCCACAGCAAGTATCGCTTCTGCAAAATACAGACGGGCCAAGGGGACAGATAAAGGACCCCTGGTGCTTAGGAGGGTCCCACAGTCTCCACCTATAGAAGAAAGGAAATATGAGCGGTGAGGGGTTTATACAGCAGATCACCACGATGGATCATGAGAAGTGAGCGGAGACATTGGGGCAGGAGAGAATATATACAGATATAATGTATAGAGCACAGAATATTAGTCTGAGGTCATGGTGAGATGTCGTCCATGTCACTAATAGAGTGATGTCTCATCTCGTCTACAGCTGGCGATACTGACGTGCTCAGTGCGGACATACAGGGAGATCACACACATCAATGACTTTCCATAATATCTATAGTAAATGCTCTGCGGGGATGTAACCGTCCACGGGGACAAGTCCTAATGATATGAGCGGTGATAAGATGTCAGCAGACATGGGCTGAATATAATACATGTACATGTCCTACCTCCTACATACTCCATGACCATACACAGGTGAGATCTAGTAGGGAAGGAGCAGAGCATGGAGGCCACAAAGGGACAGTCAGCGAATGTCAGGATGTCCCTCTCCAGATAGGCCCCTTCCACATGTTTTGGAGTATCCAGGTCCCGCTTGGAAATTTTCTTCATAGCGAAGATCTTCTGTGAGTCTTTATGGTGAACTAAGTGGACGGACCTGGAGAGAAGAAGAAACCATGGTTTATAGTGAATCCTTATTAACAGTCCGTCTATAGAAGTCATTATATGATCTTCTGTTCTAATGTTTAATACCAGAAGTCCGACCATTACTGGAAATCCACATCTAGAAATACATGAAATAATACTACATAGACCATCTATGGGAGGGTCTGCACAATGCCACGTCTGCCAGACCCTCACCCAGGTCACATTATCATCTATGGGAAGTCTGCACAATGCCACGTCTGCCAGACCCTCACCCAGGTCACATTATTACCTGTGGGAAGTCTGCACAATGCCACGTCTGCCGGACACTCACTCAGGTCACATTATCACCTGTGGGAGGTCTGCACAATGCCAAGTCTGCCAGACCCTCACCCAGGTCACATTATCACCTGTGGGAGGTCTGCAAAATGCCACATCTTCCACACCCTCACCCAGGTCACATTGTCACCTATGGATGTCTGCACAATGCTACGCCTGCCATACCCTCACCTAGGTCACATTATCACCTATGGGAAGTCTGCACAATGCCACGTCTGCCGGACCCTCACCCAGGTCACATTATCACCTTTCACCTCAGATCATATCCCTATGATAACACTGAATGGCAGAGCACAGAGGCTGAAGCATTGTCATAGGGAACCCTGAGAAATGTGGCTTATGCCAACTGAAATCTCACCCAAAAGATCCGCTGCTGATCAGCTTAGATGTTTCGTAGTCGCTCATACGCGGCTTTCTCGCCGGGATCAATGATTCCATCAAGTCCTAGAAAAGAAGAAGAAGAAGAAATGATATTAAGATCTAGAAGCTGCTGGAGAAAATCTCCAGATGCAGAAACGTCTATATTATGTCCCAGCTGATGTCACTGATCCGATAGGTGAGCAGAAACCTGCTGACGGATTCCCTATAATATAAACGCTATTATCTAATGCAATAGTGTCATCTCCTCTAATAATAGAGGCGCCCCCTGGTTATATGGGGGATAATACTGGACGGGTCATTTACACCCCGTGATCTGGTGATACACAGACATCTACCTCTATAATACTTACACCGGCAGGTTCTTGGATCTCCGGGATCTCTAAGATTACACTGTCAGGATCCAACAGCTCAGTTGTTTCTAAAATAGTGATAAAATGATGAAGAAATAAAATGTATTAGAGGATATTAATCCTACAGACATAATACAGCAATATAATGGAGAAATGACTATTCTGTATGGAGGACTATGTGGGGCCATTATACTGTATGGAGGACTATGTGGTGCCCATTATTCTGTATGGAGGGCTATATGGGGCCATTATACTGTATGGAGGACTATGTGGTGCCCATTATTCTGTATGGAGGGCTATGTGGGGCCCCTTATTCTGTATGGAGGACTATGTGGGGCCCATTATTCTGTATGGAGGACTATGTGGGGCCATTATTCTGTATGGAGGACTATGTGGGGCCCATTATACTGTATGGAGGACTATGTGGGGCCCATTATTCTGTATGGAGGGCTATGTGGTGCCCATTATTCTGTATGGAGGGCTATGTGGGGCCCATTATACTGTATGGAGGACTATGTGGGGCCAATTATACTGTATAGAGGACTATGTGGGGCCCATTATTCTGAATGGAGGGCTATGTGGTGCCCATTATACTGTATGGAGGGCTATGTGGGGCCCATTATTCTGTATGGAGGACTATGTGGGGCCCATTATACTGTATGGAGGACTATGTGGGGCCCATTATTCTGTATGGAGGACTATGTGGGGCCATTATTCTGTATGGAGGACTATGTGGGGCCCATTATACTGTATGGAGGACTATGTGGGGCCCATTATTCTGTATGGAGGGCTATGTGGTGCCCATTATTCTGTATGGAGGGCTATGTGGGGCCCATTATACTGTATGGAGGACTATGTGGGGCCAATTATACTGTATAGAGGACTATGTGGGGCCCATTATTCTGAATGGAGGGCTATGTGGTGTTCATTATACTGTATGGAGGGCTATGTGGGGCCCATTATTCTGTATGGAGGACTATGTGGGGCCCATTATACTGTATGGAGGACTATGTGGGGCCCGTTATACTGTATAGAGGACTATGTGGGGCCCATTATTCTGAATGGAGGGCTATGTGGTGCCCATTATACTGTATGGAGGGCTATTTGGGGCCCATTATTCTGTATGGAGCACTATGTTGAGCCCATTATTCTGTATGGAGGGCTATGTGGTGCCCATAGTACTGTATGGAGGGCTATGTGGGGCCCATTATTCTATATGAAGGACTATGTGGGGCCCATTATACTGTATTGAGGACTATGTGGGACCCATTATAATGCAAGGAGGACGGACTATGTGGTCCCATTATACTGTATGGAGGACTATGTGGGGCCCATTATACTGTATGGAAGACTATGTGGGGCCATTATACTGTATAGAAGACTATGTGGTCCCATTATACTGTATGGAGGACTATGTGGGGCCATTATACTGTATGGAGCACTATGTGGAGCCCATTATTCTGTATGGAGGACTATGTGGTGCCCATTATACTGTATAGAGGACTATGTGGGGCCCATTATTCTGTATGGAGGACTATGTGGGGCCCATTATTCCGTATGGAGGACTATGTGGGCCCATTATTCTTTATGGAGGACTATGTGGGGCCATTATTCTGCATGGAGGACTATGTGTTACCCATTATACTGTATGGAGGACTATGTGGGGCCTATTATTCTCTATGGAGGACTATGTGGGGCCCATAATACTTTATGGAGGACTATGTCGGCCCATAATATTGTATGGAGGACTATGTGGGGCCTATTATTCTCTATGAAGGACTATGTGGGGCCCTTTATACTGTATGGTGGACTATGTGGGGCCCATAATACTGTATGGAGGACTATGTGGAGCCCATTATTCTCTATGGAGGACTATGTGGGGCCCATTATTCTGTATGGAGCACTATGTGGGGCCCATTATACTGAATGGAGGACTATCTGGGGCCTATTATTCTCTATGGAGGACTATGTGGGGCCCTTTATACTCTACGGTGGACGATGTGGGGCCCATAATACTGTATGGAGGACTATGTGGGGCCCATTATTCTCTATGGAGGACTATGTGGGGCTCATTATTCTGTATTGAGGACTATGTGGGGCCCATTATTCTGTATGGAGGATTATGTGGGGTCAATTATCCTGTATGGAAGACTATGTGGGGCCATTATATTGTGTGGAGGACTGTGTGGGGCCATTATTCTGTATGCAGCACTATGTGGGGCCATTATTCCGTAAGGAGGACTGTGTGGGGCCATTATTCTTTATGGAGTACTATGTGGGGCCATTATTCTTTATGGAGTACTATGTGGGGCCATTATATTGTATGGAGGACTATGTGGGGCCATCATTCTGTATGGAGGACTATGTGAGGCCTATTATTCTGTACGGTGGAATATGTGGGGTCCATTATTCTGTATGGAGGACTATGTGGGGCCATTATATTGTATGGAGGACTATGTGGGGCCATCATTCTGTATGGAGGACTATGTGAGGCCTATTATTCTGTACGGTGGAATATGTGGGGTCCATTATTCTGTATGGAGGACTATGTGGGGCCCATTATTCCGTATGGAGGACTATGTGGTGCCCATTATACTGTATGGAGTACTATGTGGTGCCCATTATACTGTGTGCCGGACTATGTGGGGCCCATTATTCTGCATGGAGGGCTATCTGGGGCACATTATTCTGTATGGATGACTTTGTGGGACCCATTATTCTGTATGGAGGACTATCTGGGGCTTATTATTCTGCATGGAGGACTTTGTGGGGCCGATTATTCTGTTTGGAGGACTTTGTGGGGCCCATTATTCTGTATGGAGGACTATGTGGGGCATTATTCTGCATGGAGTACTATGTGGGGCCCATTATTCTGTATGGAGGACTATGTGGGGCCCATTATTCTGCATGGAGCACTATGTGGGGCCAATTATTCTGCATGGAGCACTATGTGGGGCCCATTATTCTGCATGGAGGGCTATCTGGGGCACATTATTCTGTATGGATGACTTTGTGGGACCCATTATTCTGTATGGAGGACTATCTGGGGCCCATTATTCTGTATGGAGGACTTTGTGGGGCCGATTATTCTGTTTGGAGGACTTTGTGGGGCCCATTATTCTGTATGGAGGACTATGTGGGGCATTATTCTGTATGGAGGACTATGTGGGGCCCATTATTCTGTATGGAGGACTATGTGGGGCCCATTATTCTGCATGGAGCACTATGTGGGGCCCATTATTCTGCATGGAGGACTATGTGGGACCCATTATTCATTATGGAGGACTTTGTGGTACCCAGTATACTGATTGGCTCGTGACTTTTTCCAAGTTTTTCATTTTGGCTCTCTGTATGTTTGATTAGAGAGTGGAAAGAGTAAATGTGAAATGATCCCCTGTTCTCTATAATATCCGGATTTTTCCTGTAGAAGGTTGTGTGATCGGCTCACCTGTAGTCAGATCGCTGCTCGGTCCCGGCTGACTCGTATTAGGGTCAGGGGTTTCTGGGGTCACATTTTGCTCATCTTCGGTGTCGCCTTCTGGTGTCTCCTGATTGATAGAATATATAGAATTAACACGATGAACCTTCCATTAAATCACCAAATCCACAAATCAGGAAGGACTGAACCTGCATTTACAGACACACCAACTGTAACTATACAGATCAGCCGCCATCATGAGGACTTTTCTCAGATAAAATGGATTAAGATGAGGTAACATTGCAAAAACATTAATATGGATAATAGAGGGAGACAGAGGCGGAAATACAGACTTCCCACCACTGAGCTGTGACTACATCAGCAGAATACAGACTGCCATCAGCAGAGACAGGCGGCCATATTACCTCCTGTGCTTGCCAGGAGCTGACAGGGAGGCCGATAAGATCTAACACCAGATCTTCTGATATCTGGCTGGTGATCTGGAGAAGATCAGAAAACAAGGACGTGTGATATTAAAGATGATGGATCCTTACCGGGCGTTCCGATGAGCGGGCCGGACCTTCCAGTACACACAGGACTTTTTCGGCCAGTTCTTTAACAAAAGACAAATCTCTATATTGAGATCTTTTTTCAGCCTAAAAAGAAGAAAAGAAACACAAATGAAAAATCTCGAGATGAGAAAGATCACAATGAAGGCGGCCATTGTATCTGACATCTGCTCCTCTCTGCAGATATATTGACTACATATCTGGGGTCTTGTCCTGTCTTATATTGGAAGAAAGAAGAAGCTTCTATCCCACCATTATTATCCATTATTGTGGAGAAGATTTGTGCGGAGCGTCCACCATTTACCTGCTGTAGTAATGTCCTGATGTTCCATAGCGAGAAACTGCAAGTGCTCAGTCACTATGGAGCCAACAACGGCAGCCATGACCCTGTGTAGATTGTACACAGTGACTGTGAGCTCTGATGTCATAATGGCCGACCATCACTAGTGATGTCATCATGGAATCTTGTGATGGAATCTTATAGCGGCTGCTCTGCACAAATACATGCTGCCAAGCAATATTTAAAGTGTGTGGGGGCTCATGCTGTATATAGAGGGCTATGTGAGGGCTCATACTGTATATAGAGGGCTATGTGAGGGCTCATACTCTAAATAGGATTCTGTGTGTGAGCTCATACTGTACATTGGTGCTATGTATGGGCTCTTACTGTATAAAGGGTGCTGTGTGTGGGCTCTTACTGTATATAGGGTATGTGTGTGGGCTCTTACTGTATGTAGGGGGATGCCAGCACACTTAATTCTGTTCAATAATAAGTGATACAGTTAATAATATAAAATATAATTAATATGTTAATATTGAGCAGAATTAATTTCAGCCTATTGATTCGGCCTACACAACAGTCACATTTCTCATGTGGCCCCTCAGTAATATTACTTTCCCACCCCTGCTCTATTATGTATAGCGCTCTGTTATGTGTAGTGCACTTGAGCACCTGCATGTTAATCGAATGACTTATCACATGATCTATCAAAGGGAATTATGTGCCATGTCATGTGATACATCGGGTGCTGGGGGCCCACGGCTCCTAAACTGCCCAGGGCCCTGGCTACTCTTATTCAGCCCCTGCTTCTATCCCACCATTATTATCCATTATTGAGAAGTTTTATGTGGAGCGTCCACCACTTACCTGCTGTAGTAATGTCCTGATGTTCTGAGGTAAATCCGTCAGATACTCTGAGGTGAGATGACCTCGGTGGTATTTGGTCAGGCAGTCCCTTACAAGCTCCACCACCAGCCGGTGAGTGAAGCTGAGGACGCCATCGGGTGGTTGAAGCACAATCTCAGGGCGATTGGTGGTAAGAATCTCCCATAGAGCTTCTACTTGAAGATTGTCCAAAAGTAATTCAGCCATAGAAGCTGCAAGTGCGATCAGTCACTATATATAATAGCGAGAAACTGCAAGTGCGCTCAGTCACTATGGAATAGCGAGAAACTGCAAGTGCGATCAGTCACTATAGAATAGCGAGAAACTGCAAGTGCGCTCAGTCACTATGAAGCCAACAAAGGCAGCCGCGACCCTGTGTACATTGTATATATAGTGACTGTGAGCTGTGATGTCATAATGCCCGACCATGACCTGTGATGTCATCATGGAATCTTGTGATGGAATCTTCAAGGAGTGGCTCTACAAACATACTTGCTGCCTAGCAATATGCTTTTTTGGCCGTACTGTTTTATTTCCAAATACAACACAACCAGGATAAGGGAATGTTCACACGTTGCGTTTTTGCAGCATTTTCTTCCACACCAAAAACCAGGTTGTACTCAGGAAAAACACTGCATACAATCCACACTTATTTGCTGTGTTTTTGCAGTGTTTATACTTGTGTTGTTTTTTTTTCATTCATTTGAATGGGTGAAAAATGCTGCAAAACCCCTGAAAGAATTAACATCCTGCAAATTTAAAATAAAAAAAGGAAAAAAACGCAGCATGTGAATGAGACTTTAGAAATCTCATTCACTAAGCTGGTACTGTAAAACGCAATGTTTTAGCAGCAGAAAAATAACCCTGAAAAAAATGCCACTTGTGAACATTCCTCAAAGATATAATAGTCATATTATGGGAAATATTGTGTATATTTATTCCTCGCGTGTCTTTTTTTACCAAATAACATTTACCTCATTGGTTGGAGAGTTTACTATTAACAACTGTGACAAATATTGAAGAATTAATGATAAGTGACCCAAGTGATCAATCATTTACGTCATTAATGGTGATGGGCGAGCACTAAAATGCTTGGGTGCTCGTTGCTCGGGTCGAGCACATTGGAATACTCGGGTGCTCGACCCGAGTAACGAGCCCATTGTAAGTCTATGGGAAACTCGAGCATTTTTCAGGCGGCTCTCCCCGGCGGTCTACAGAGGGCCTAAAAATTGCCCAAATCGATGGGAATAATGCTCAAACGACATGGTAACAGCATGGGGAAGACCCCTGGAAGCATCTATGACTCCCAGATCACTGCTGTCAACAACGTGGTCAGAGGTATTACGCCACTTTTACAGACTCACAATAAAACTTACAAAAACGAAACCAAAATGGATTTTCCTGGAAAATATGTTAAGGAACATCCTTTCCAGGGTAATGACTTGTATATAAGGCAAAATAAATAACCAAAAACAAAAATTCTCCTCCACACCTTGGGCTATGTTCACTCGTAGCGTTTTTGATGCGTTTTTACACTTTTGCATTGCTTTTAACCAACACAAATGCATTCACCTGGGAATGTCATTTTAACATTTTACAACATTATCTGGCCATGTGGTGTGTGACACATCATCAGACACATGCATACAGTGCTGAAAAGACGTGGGAACAGCATGGGGAAGACCTCTGGAAGCATCTCTGACTCCCAGGTCACTGCCTAAAAGTGTGCCCATCATAAGAGATGCTTGGCACATGCGAAGATGCCTCCCGCCATGCACCTGTCGTTGCAGACTTGCAACAATCACCGTCCACGTCCTTGTCCCACTGCAGCGTTCACTTGTCCCTTCTCCATTCCTTGGAATGCAAGCGCAAGTATGCAGGTAGCCACCCATCTACCCACCCACAGGCTGCAATACTATACTGCCAAATTTTTGACAGCTGTTTGCACTTGAAATGTAGCCTTTTAGGCTCGTGGAGGCGGAAGTTTTTCATAACCTCATGCCGGCGGCGGCTGGGTGTCCATACTCGGTCCCCAGCCGCCAATATATTTCCCAGTATCGCCTCTGCCTTCCACAAGCACGGGTCCCACAACATTACCCGTGCCCCCCCAGTGCACTTACTGGGAACGACCGCCTAACCAAACACATGTGGACAGGTGAATGTGGCCAGGGACGGTACGGAGCCAGTCCGCAACTTTTTTTTGCTGACAGTTGTATTTAGCTCGGTGAAAGGACTGGCATAGAGGGAAACCGTATCTACCCTGGGTGTCATTTCTCCCAGGAAGTCCTGTAATTGAGCTTGTTGCAGAAGCAATGGCAGCCCGTCCAACATCAACTCGCACTTGTCGGTGGTGCTTTGACACACACACATCTTTCTTTGCGCATTTAATTTCTTGAATACAGAGTTGGACAATGGCCTGATCTGTAATGCATTTTGAGAAATAACATGCATAAGCATGGCCGATCAACATTAAAAAAGCAGCCACAGAGTGTCCGGAAACCTTCCCCCACACTTTTATTAGCCAGGGCTGCTTTTCGGCAGGGTTGGACGGGCCCACCAGAGAGGGAAACCGTATCTACCCCGGCTGTCAGTTCTCCGTCACCAGGTTCCGCCCATTGTCACACACGACCATGCCTGGCTGTATGTTCAGCGGTGAGAGCCACAGATCAGGCTGCTGTGTTACAGCTTTCAACAACTCTGCAGCGCTGGGCGGTTTGTCACCTAAGCATTAAGCATGTTATCTTCAGCACAGCCTGTTGCCGCTTGGCCAAGGCAGTGCTGCAGTTCTGTCAGCTTGTGACTGATGTGGTCATTTCGGAGATGGAGGAGGAGGTGCATGAGCTGAACAATGTGATTACATTGAGGTTAAATTGCTTTTTATACTAAAGAAATATCCTATTGTTTTGTTTACGTTATTTTTTAAGACAAATGCGTTCACCGGGAAATGTCATTTTAACATTTTACAACCTTATCTGGCAATGTGGTGTGTGACACATCATCAGACACATCCTGTTTTATTTATGATGGAGGGACTCTGAAAGTCATAAAGCCTATTTTTATAGGGACATCAGATGGCCCTTACTATTCTTAAAAGGCCAGCAGTCTGCCCTAGCTATTGTTAGAGAGCCATCAGCCGGCTATGCTTTGTTGTTCCCATTATTAACAAGTGGGTCTCCTATACTGTTATTGCGTATCCAGGGCTGCTTTTCGGCAGGGTTGGACGGGCCCACCAGAGAACCGGAGACTCCTCCGGCGGGCCCTGGCTTCTCCTTCAGGAGAGTTCATAGTGCCGAGGTGAGGCCATGATGATGATAGAGGCCACCATCTTCTTAGTTTTCTGTTACTTGGAATGTAAGTGCAAGTATGCAGCCAGCCACCCACCCACCCACAGGTCGCAACACTAAACTGCCAGATTTGTGGGCAGCTGCTTGCACTTGAAATATGGGTTTTTAAGCTCATGGAGGCGGAAGCTGTCCACAATCTTATGGCGGTGGCGACTGGGTATCCATACTCGGTCCCCAGCCGCCATTATTTTTCCCGGTATCGTCTCCGCCTTCCACAAGCATGGGTCCCACAACATTACCCATGCCCTCCCCAGTGGAAGGACCGCCTAACCACAAACACGTGGACAGGTGAATGTGGCCAGGGACGGTATGGAGCCAGTCCACAACTTTTTTTGCTGAGAGTTGTATTTAGCTCAGTGAAAAGACTGGCATAGAGGGAAACCGTATCTACCCTGCATGTCATTTCTCCCAGGAAGTCCTCTAAAGCTGCTTGCACTTGAAATGTGGCCTGAATATTACTGTTGGTACTTTTCTGTGGGAATTTGCTTGCCTCCTACCAGCCTGGAATATTTCCAGTAAACTATGGTACGACGCCATGGTATTAGCACTGCCCCAGTACCAGTAGCGAAGCCTTCCCCAATTTCCTTCTCAGGAATTTTATTTGGTAGACTGAGTGGCTGCCCAAATACATTTTCTCACAAAGGAGCTGAAGATAGCGTGGCAGTAGGTGCAAGTTTCTCCAGCCTGTTAGATATTAGAGGGTGAATGGCAGCATTGGATCAGTGGTTAGCACTGAAGACTTGTAGCGCTGGGATCCTGGGTTTAAATCCCAGCAAGGTCAACATCTGCAAGGACTTTGTATGTTCTCCCCGTGTTTGCGTGTGTTTCCTCCTCAGTAAAAAAGCAGCCATAGAGTGTCCGGGAACCTTCCCACACACTTTTCTTAGGACTGCTTTTCGGCAGGGTTGGACGGTCCCAGCAGAGAATCCTCTGGTGTGCCTTGGCTTCTACCTCAGGAGAGTTCATGATAGCGCTAACTTTGCAGCTGCTATGGGGCTCTTGAGCAGGTGAGAAAGGTCAGAATCAAATCCTCTGGTTGGCGCAATGTTTTTCAATCTGAAACAGCTTATCAGTGGGAGTTGTATTTCACCACAGCCATATTCTTTAGCTCGGTGAAAGGACTGGCATAGAGGGAAACCGTATCTACCCCGGCTGTCAGTTCTCCGTCACCAGATTCCACCCATTGTCACACACGACCATGCCTGGCTGTATGTTCAGCGGTGAGAGCCACAGATCAGGCTGCTGTGTTACAGCTTTCAACAACTCTGCAGAGCTGGGCGGTTTATCACCTAAGCATTAAGCATGTTATCTTCAGCACAGCCTGTTGCCGTTTGGCCAAGGCAGTGCTGCAGTGCTGTCAGCTTGTGACTGATGTGGTCATTTCGGAGATGGAGGAGGAGGTGCAGGAGCTGAACAATGTGATTACATTGAGGTTAAATTGGTGACGCTGCTTTTTATACTAAAGAAATATCCTATTGTTTTGTTTACGTTATTTTTTAAGACAAATGCATTCACTGGGAAATGTCATTTTAACATTTTACAACCTTATCTGGCAATGTGGTGTGTGACACATCATCAGACACATCCTGTTTTATTTATGATGGAGGGACTCTGAAAGTCATAAAGCCTATTTTTATAGGGACATCAGATGGCCCTCACTATTCTTAAAAGGTCAGCAGTCTGCCCTAGCTATTGTTAGACAGCCATCAGCCGGTTATGCTTTGTTGTTCCCATTATTAACAAGTGGGTCTCCTATACTGTTTTTGCGTATCCAGTGACTGCAAGGGCTGCCAAAAATTTGGACACAACCCAATACCCCTTTGAAGAGACATAGAGGAGGGTCTCAGTAAAAAAAATGTTCCCATTATAAAGGTGCAGGTCTCCTATAGTGGTAATGCCCATGCTGTGACTGCAAGGGTTGACCAATTTTAGGAAAAAGCCCACTAAGAATTTAAAGACACACAGAGCAGGGCCACAGTAACAAGGTACGACATGTTCCCATTAGAAAGGAGAGGGTCTGCTATACAGTTATAGGGTATGCAGTGAGTCCAACGGCTGAAAAATTTTAAGAAATACCCTACAAAGAATTTAAAGACACACAGAGCAGGGCCACAGTAACAAGGTACGAAATGTTCCCATTAGAAAGGAGAGGGTCTGCTATAAAGTTGTAGGGTATGCAGTGAGTCCAACGGCTGACCAATTTTAGGAAAAACCCCACTAAGAATTTAAAGACACACAGAGCAGGGCCACAGTAACAAGGTACGACATGATCCCATTAGAAAGGAGAGGGTTTGCTATACCGTTATAGGGTATGCAGTGAGTCCAACGGCTGACCAGTTTTAGGAAAAACCCCACTAAAAATTTAAAGACACACGGAGCAGGGCCACAGTAACAAGGTACGACATGTTCCCATTAGAAAGGAGAGGGTCTGCTATACAGTTATAAGGTATGCAGTGAGTCCAACGGCTGACCAATTTTAGGAAAAACCCCACTAAGAATTTAAAGACACACAGAGCAGGGCCACAGTAATGACAATTTCCCATTAGAAAGGAGAGAGTCTCCCATAGTGTTGGCCTATGCAGTGAATGCAAGAGCTGCCAAAAATTTGGAGGCACTTCAATGCCCCTTGGAAGAGACGTGGAGGAGGGCCTCATAAAAAATGTTCCCATTAGAAAGCAGCGGGCCTCCTATACTTGTAATGCCCATGCACTAAGTGTATGGGCTGACAAACATTTACCCCTGGGGGGTATACATGAACATACTGTATAAAAAAAAATTTTTACGGGCATCATAAACACCCTTTAAAAAAATTATGTGGGTGTTGCATCACGGACCACGTTCACCCTGGTGATATGGTGGTGGAGGATGAAGAGAAGGAGGAGGACAAGAGCAAATAGCCAAAATCAGTAAGTGTATACCCATGTGTGGGTGTAAAAAGGTGCATGGCAATACATCTCCCAAGAAAAGACACTGGATTGGAGTTTATGTTACGCTGCTATCATTTGGTGGTGATGAGAAGTCTGGCCCAATCCACCCCTTGTTCATTTTTATAAGAGTCAGCCTGTCAGCATTTTCAGTTGACAGGCAGATGCGCTTATCAGTTATAATTCCACCAGCGGCACTAAAAACCCGCTCTGATAAAACGCTGGCGACAGGGCAGGCCAGGCCAGGACCTCCAAGTCATAGAGAGCCAGTTCATTCCACGTATCCAGCTTGGATACCCAATAATTATAAGGCACAGAGGAATCACGGAGGACGTTGGTACGGTCGGCAAGGTACTCCCTCAGCATCTTCCCAAACTTTGCACTCCTTGTGATAGTACCCCGCGCTTCAGGGCCTGTGCGATGGGAGGGTCTGAGAAAACTCTCCCAGAACTTTGACAGTGTTCCGCTGCCTCTGCTGGATTGAAGTTGTGTCTCTCTCGCCTGTGCTCCTTGGTTGTCCAACAAAGTGTGCCCTCTGCCCCCAGCGTTTTCAGATGGGAATTTTCTTAATAGTTCCGCAACAAGGGCCTTCTGGTACTGCCCCATTTTTGTACACCTGTCTGCCTCAGGAATAACAGATATAAAGTTCTCCTTGTAGCGTGGGTCTAGAAGTGTCACCAACCAGTAATGACTGTCACCCAAAATTTTGAGAACGCGAGGGTCATGGGAAAGGCAGCGTAACATAAACTCAGCCATGCGTGCCAGACTACTAACAGGCAAGACTTCAGTGTCCTCACCAAGAGGATGACTGACCATGCTCTCCTCCTCCTCCTCTCTGTCCTCTGGCCATCCACGCTGAACAGACGGTATGACAGCTGTGCAGGTAGTACCATCTATAGTGCATGAAACTAGCTCCTGTCCTTCCTACTCCTCTTCCTCATTGTCACCCAATCTACGTTGGGATGAGATGAGGCTGGGCTGTGTGTAATCACCCTGTATGGTTCCTTGCTCCATCTCATCATGCTCTGCCTGCAATGCATCCTCTTTGATTGTGAGCAGAGAGCGTTTCAGAAGACAGAGAAGTGGGATGGTGACGCTAATTGTGATGTCATCGCCGCTCACCATCTTGGTGGAGTCCTCAAAGTTTTGGAGGATGGTACATATGTCTGACATCCATGTCCACTCCTGAGGTCTTATGTGTGGAGTCTGAACTGAATACCGACGGCCTTGTTGATGCTGGTAGTCAACAACTGCCCTCTTCTGCTCACAATTCCTTCCCAACATCTGCAGTGTAGAGTTCCAACGCGTGGGGACATCACACAGCAGTCTGTGAGCCGGTAGCTGCAAACGCTGCTGAAGCACTGCAAGGGCGGCGGAAGCTGTAGCTGACTTTCTAAAATGGGCACACTGGTGGCGTACTTTAACAAGCAGATCTGGCAGCTCCGGGTAGGATTTGAGAAACCGCTGAACCACGAGGTTAAGCACATGGGCCAGGCATGGTACGTGTGTGAGCTCGCCTCGCCTCAGAGCCGCCACCAGGTTCCGGCCATTGTCACACATGACCATGCCTGGCTGAAGATTCAGCGGTGTGAGCCACAGATCTGCCTGCTCTTTCAGAGCTGTCCACAACTCTTCAGCATTGTGGGTCTTTTCACCCAAGCATATTAGCTTCAGCACAGCCTGTTGCAGCTTGGCCGAGGCAGTGCTGCAGTGCTTCCAGCTTGTGACTGATGTGGTCATTTCGGAGATGGAGGCTGAAGAGGAGGAGGAGGCTAAGGAGGATGAGGTGCAGAAGCTGTAGACCGTGGGGGCAACGCTGATTGACCTAGGGCCCGCAATCCTTGGCGTCGGTAGGACGTGTTCCGTCCCAAGGTCCGACTGGGTCCTGGCTTCCACTATGTTAACCCAGTGTGCCACCAGCGAGATGTACCGTCCCTGCCCACAAGCACTTGTGGATGATATGCATCTCCTGCTTTAACAGACACAAGAGAGGACAAATCTTGCCAAGTAGCTGAGTATGTCTTCTGAATAGCCAAAACTGCATGGTAGAAAGGCATGGGTTGTTTCTCTGGGTCTGGCAATTGGTTGCAGAGTGTCATGGCTTGAGTCGGTGTGAATTTTACATACATGATAGGTTCTGGTTTGCCAAGAGCAGGTGGTGGTATGATAGGCTTAAGGGTTAAATTAGATGGTGGTCTAGGTAGGCTTGGCAGCAACTTTTCTTCATCCACATCATTTTTAATTGGTACTGGTGTGATGGGAGTCACATGTGTTTGACAAGCATCTTTCATTGCCCTTGCAGTGTCAGTTTGTTTACTGACTAGACATATCTCGGTTAGATGGCAAGAAGGCTTAGAGGCCTCTTCTATCACTGTCTGTACTAGCTCCCTTGCACATGCTCTGACTGGGTATCCAAAGATACCGGAGCTAATTAAAGGAAGTGCTATAGTCTTAATGCCAGCAGTCTTGTTTGCAATGTCTAATGCTGCGTGTACAGTCTGGCACAAGAGCCGTGCACTATTATCTGGATAGGAAGGGTCATAGATGGGCCCCACTGCATGAATAATAGTGTTACAGGGTAAATCGCCTGATTCGGTAACTGTGACCATTGCTGGCTGGAAAGGACCATGTCGTCATACAATATTATCACTTTCCCTTTGAATACTGTCTCCCCCTGCCATGACAATATCTCTAGCCAGGCCACCCCTGTGCTGCAGGTGGCTATTGGTAGCATTCACTATAGCATCCACCCGCTGAGTGACCATGTTCCCTACACCCACAGAGATTAGTACCCCAGCCCCTGTCTGACACTGGGCAATCATTTTCTCAAAAATAGGATCCCAGTCCTCTGGGGGGCCCGACACAAAGCTGCCATTATCCACATGTTGATATGATGGGGCAACAGATGGAGCCCCTTCACCTGAATGAGAGACAGGTGATGTAAGAGCTGGGAACATTGGTGTCGGAGGTGGGGAAGATGCTGAGGTAGATTGCTGAGGTGGGGTGTAATATTGTCCTTGCATAGTCACAACCGGATATATAGAAACTGGTGGAGAAACTAATTGGGCATTAGGCTTTGGAATATCTGTCGTCTCATTGTTATCAGGCCTTCCGGGTGGAGTAAGATGGCCGCCACAGAAAGTACCTGTGGGTGGGACTTCCTTTGAGTCATGCATTCCAAAGGTGGGAGGGCACCTGGGTGGTGTGTCTGTCCAAGAGCAGTCAAGAGAAGGCGCTGTGGCTACAAAGTCAGTGGGGAGGGGGGATGGTCTATGAACTCCACAATGTAAACCATTGTCCCCAGAGTCTAAAGTTTGCACATCACTCCTAGAACATGTCCACCCCCTGAGGCCATTATAAGGTGGTGGCTCAACAGTTTTCAAAGCAACATTAAAAACATGGTTCTTAACATACATGTAATATACATCATCATTATCATCTGTTCTCTCTTCCTCTTCCCATCCCTCTTTTGCTATGTCATTTGCCATAGCCACAGATAATAAACCTGTTTCCTCTAGTTTACCCTTTTTTTTTTTTTTCTTTAAAGCTATTTTCCACAGCCCCCGCTGAAGTCTTCCCCTCCTATTCATTCCTACAATGTCCATTAACTGTTTAACCCTAGCAACATACTTAAACCCCTTCCCTGTCAGCTACCAGTGTTTGAGCCGTATAGCTGTTATTCGACACCAACTTTCTTTGTGAACAGTCTCAAGAATTTATGCATGGCTGACGAACGTTGACACAATACAAACAGAAAGACGGACCAGACAAAGTGAATTCTTGTGTCAGTATGACTCAATGAAACAGAATAATCTCCTTATTAATAACCGCAGATACTAGCTGGCCAGCCTAGCTTCTGTTTCCTACCCTCGTGCGTTCTATCTTCCAAGAACAGGATGTTTTTTTAGGGAGCGATACAGAACTGCAAAACTTTCTTTTTTTTTTTAAACCTTCCTCACATCATCCCCCCTACGTTCTCTCAAGAACAGGAGGTATATGGAAATGCAATGTGGGATTCCATCCAGGAGAATACTCCGTTCACAAGTCACACACGACAGCTCATCCACTAAGTCAGTCTCAAACACAAACAAATTAGAATAAGCAAAGGTTACAGTGGATTGGAATGTGAGTGGGTTTCGATAACACCAGCAGGGTCACCCCTATCCCCACTTAAGGATTACCACAACAGACCGACTCGTGCCCTCTGCTAATCTATGAACGACTGGAAACACAAGCAAGTCTGTAATTACAGTGTAATTAACTAGAGTTACCGTGTAAGGGGGGTGATCAGGCCCATCCAGTCATCCACGATCCACAGCTGGACACCTTCATTCGGTCTGCCCTGGTGTGGTGCCCGTGTGGTGCCCCATGTTGGGCGCCAATTGTGGAAGTGAGGTTCAAAGGACCCCAACCCTTTGCTTATCCCTTGCCAAATTAAATTATTCAAGTGTATACGTGAAGCTTTGATATCGGACAGACAGAGTCAGATACTGAACTTCTCTTGAAGAGAAATGGCGCAGGAAAGATGTGTTTATTATTCCAGCATAACATATATATGTTCAGTATGGAAGAAAGTCCCAATAGGGTGTTGCCCTGAGGCAATTGAGCAATCACAGTGGTCTCTGGCCCATGGTATAGATAAGTCTCATTATCTTGTCCTATGGGGTTAAATGTTTCCTCCCCAGATATTCTCCTCATTCCTCAGGATATTCTCTTGGGAGGTGTCATGTTGAATCCTTTGTCTCGTCTCCTTCTTGTAAACAATTTGAAAGTCCACCTCTATAACCAGCTCCAACTAATCCTTTCAGGATATTTATATAGTGACACACGAGTACAGATATCTGATATATATATATATCAAGGTTTTCATAATATATATTAAAGTGAGGGTATATATGACTAAATGATATCCAATATAACAGATATATGCAAAACAAGATTCATAACATATAACAGAATATAAGTATAGATATTTAGTATACATCAGAGTTTCATATAATGTTTTTTAGTAGATTTTAGAATCTTATCTTTAACACACTTATCCACGTCTCCGTGGTTAGGTGGACTTTACCGGTAACTGCATTGTTGAGAGCACGGCTAATGTTTTGGGACACGTGCTTGTGTAATGCGGGGACGGCACACCGGGAGAAATAGTGGTGGCTGGGGACCGAGTACCGAGGGTCGGCCGCCGCCATCAGGATGCGGAATGCTTCCGCCTCCACGAGCCTAAAAGGCAACATTTCGAGCACAAGCAGTCGTGAAATGTGAGAATTTAGCAGTGTGGCCTGTGGGGCGTTGGCTGCATTTTCGCGCTTGCATTCCAAGGACTGGGGTATGGACAACTGAACGCTGCGCTGGGACAAGGACATGGACTTGCTTCCTGATGCTGCTACTTGAGAATGTGCAACGACAGGTGCAGGGCAGGAGGCATCTTCACATGCACTATGGACAGGGGATTGGCTTGCATGCACAACAGCGGAAGAAGCAATGGTGCCACCCGCAGACACTGTTCCTGGACCCTGGGGTTCGGCCCACAAAGTCAGGTGCTTTGCTGCCATGTGCCTGATCATGCTGGTGGCGGTCAGGCTGGTCGTTTTGCCACAACTGCTGATGCTGGCCTGGCAGGTGGTGCAAATGGCCTTTTTGGGGTTATCGGCAGAGTCTTTAAAAAACAACCAGACTCGGGAAGACCTAACAGTTGTACTGGCAACGGTGTTACGGGGAACGGTTGCCTGCCTTCTGTCTGCGGCCACCACACTGCTTCTTCCTGCCTGTTGGGGTGCTCTGCCTCCCTCCCCCTGTGTGCTGCTGTGCTCTCTCTGAATGTCCTCCTGCCAGGTTGGGTCAGTTACTATATCATCCACCACCTCGTCTTCCACTTCCGCACCCTGGTCCTCCTCCTGACTTTCTGGCAATTGTGTCTCATCATCGTCCATCTCTTGTGACACTTTCCCACCGTCGCCTTGGTGTGACCGTGGCTGCTCAAATACTGTATTTGGGCATCGCTACACGCGATCTCCTCTTGCCCCGCTTCAAATGAACAGGGCGAGAGGCTCGAATCTATAAATGGAAAAGTGAACAGCTCTTCAGAGTGTCCAAGTGTGGGATCAGTTGTCTCTGGGTACTCAGCATGGTGGGAGGAAGGAGGATCAGGGTGAGGAATATGCTGTCCAGACTCACGGCTACTGAGACTTGACCGTGTGGAAGACAGGGTGGTGGTGGTGGTGGCTAAGTGACTGGAAGCATTATCCGCTATCCAACCAACAACCTTTTGACACTGCTCTGGGTTCAATAGTGGTGTGCTGCGGTCCCCTAGTAATTGGGACAGGAAGGTCAGGCGAGAAGATGTGGGTGTTTGTTGTGGCACAATTTTGGCTTGCCCACGGCCTTGTCCTCGGCCTCTGCATGCACCATTACCATCACGTCCAGTTCCCCGTCCCTTGCCACGTGCCTTGCCCATTTTAAATGGAGGACAGTATCTTCCATGCTCACTACAAATGACTGAGTTTGGACTGAACTTATATGTGATCCGTGTGATGGAGAAAACAAAGTTTTAAATACCTGGCCTGTAGGTAAGTAGTTTGAACAGCAAACTGCTGTGAATTGCTTCACTGACACACTAAAGGAAATTTTTAATGGAGGCCAGAAATGGCAGTATTTTCTGACAACGTATATGTGATCCGTTTGACGGAGAAAACACAGTTTTTAATAGCCGAATTTCTAGAGCTCTAATATGGAAAGGACCTGGCTGTATTCTGCCGTGCCAACAAGCAAAAAAAAACCCGTGTTCTCTGGATTGCTTTTTAAGCAAATAATGAGGATTAAGATCCAAAGAAAAGTATTCCTGGCCCCTGAGACCTGGGCCTTTGTATAGAAATATCTAACAGCATCAGAAGGCAGAAATGGAATGGAGACTCTTGTGCTATATGTACTGCAGTCTGCTATATACACCGTCTGCCTATACACCCTGCCTGCCTGATATCTCTGCAGATGAATTAGTCCTCAGAAGGACTGTTTGTTAAGATGGATATGTGTAATGTACGGTTTTTCTCCCTACACTACCTAATACACAATCAAATCTCTCCCTATCGTAGCAGCAGCTCTCCCTACACTGCCTGATTCCGAAGGGACTGTGACGAACATGGCGGCGCCAGGTCTGATATAGACCTGATGACACTGTGCGACCAGCCAATCACTGTAATGCCCACAACCAACATGGCTACTGCATTACAGTGCATGGCAGGCAATCCCTGCATGTTCATTGGCTCTCTAAAGAGCGCCAAACATGCAGGGAGGGGACCCGAGTTCCCCCCCGAGCAACCCGAAAATACTCGGCGAGCACTGAGCATCTCGAGCAGTAGCGAGCATGCTCGCTCATCACTATTTACTACCTTATTTGGCCATGTGGTGTGTGACACATCATCAGACACATGCATACATTGCTGAAAAGACATGGGAACAGCATGGGGAAGACCCCTGGAAGCATCTCTGACTTCCAGGTCACTGCCTAACACTGTGGTCATCAGACTTGATCCTATATTACTGCGGTAATAATACAGACATTTTTGTCAACGTGACAAATATTAAACTCAATTTAAAATGGGCAAGATGTGTGGCAAGGGACGGGGAAGTGGATGTTATGGTGATTGTGCACGCAGAGGCCGAGGCCGTGGGCAAGATGAAACTGTGCCTGCTGAGGGAGCACAACAAACACCCTCATCATGTCGAACTACCTTCCTGTCCCAATTTCTAGGGGGCCGCGGAACACCACTATTGAAGCCAGAGCTGTGAGAAAAGGTTTTTGGTTGGATAGCAGATAATGCTTCCAGTCACTTTGCCACCACCACCCTGTCTTCCACATTTTTGTTCAAGATTATTGTAATTGTTTTTGCAATGTATACCCCTTTTTCACATCTAAAGCGCCATGGAATAAATGGCGAAAAAGTAACAATAATAATGTGGTCCAGTCTCATTAGCCGTGAGTCTGGACCACATTATTATTGTTATTTTTTCGCCATTTATTCCATGGCGCTTTAGATGTGAAAAAGGGGTATACATTGCAAAAACAATTACAATAATCTTGAACAAAAATGTGACAGTGACTGGTACAGGAGAGGAGAGGACCCTGCCAGCGAGGGCTCATAGTTTACAAGGGATGGATGAGGATACAGTAGGTGAGGACAAAGCTGATCGTGCAACGGTGTGGTGGAGCGAGGGTTCCTGCAGGTTGTACGCTTGTCGGAAGAGGTGGGTGTTCAGCTTCCTTTTAAAAGTTTCAACAGTAGGTGAGAGTCAGAAATGGTGGGGTAGAGAGTTCCAGAGTTGGGGGGATGCACGGGAGAAATCTTGTATGCTATTGTGGGAAGAGGAGATAAGAGGGTAGAGAAGGTGATCTTGTGAGGATCGGAGGTTGCGTGCAGGTAAGTACTGGGAGACTAGGTCACAGATGTATGGAGGAGACAGGTTGTGAATGGCTTTGCATGCCAAGGTTAGGGTTTTGAACTGGAGACAGTGAAGGGATTGACAGAGAGGAGAGGCCAGGGAATAGCGGGGGGATAGGTGGATTAGTCTGGCAACAGAGTTTAGGATATATTGGAGAAATGCGAGAGTGTTAGAAGGGAGGCCACAGAGCAGGAGGTTGCAGTCATCGAGACGGGAGATGATGAGGGCGTGCACTAGTGTTTTTGTAGATTCGTGGTTGAGGAATGTGCGGATCCAGGAGATTTTTTTACTTAAGTCGGCATCTTCCTCACCCTCTTTCCTCCCACCATTCCGAGTGCCCTGAGACAACTGATCCCATACTTGGACTCTCCGAAGAGCTGTTTTGTTCATATTTCCATTTATAGATTCTGGCCTCTCGCTCGGTCCGCACGGAAGTGGAAAGAGCTTGGATATGTGGTTTGAAGGAGAGATTAGAGTCCAGGGTTACCCCAAGAGCTGTTCACTTTTCCATTGATAGATTCGGGCCCCTCGGACGGCCAGTTTCAAGCAGGGCAACAGAAGATCGCATGTAGCGATTTGAGCAGCATTGGTCACCCGAAGGTGACTGTGGGAAACTGCAATTACTGTTGAAAAGATGGTTGATGATTAGTGTTGAGCATTCCGATACTGAAATATCGGGTATCGGCCGATATTCACTGTATCGGAATTCCGATACTTAATTCCGATACTTTTATAATATCGAATACCGGAATCGGAAGTTCCCATAATGCCTGCGCTCTGCAGTGTCTGTGAAGGATGACAAGCTGGATGGCAGCGCTCAGCTGCGATCCAGCTTGTCATCAGAATGCCATCCCAGCGTGGGAGAATTCTCCTGATTGTTTAAAAGCCGGCGGGCGGTAAAAAGCCGCCGGCTTTTAAACAATCACACAGCCCCATACTGCTTCCCCGCAGCCTCCCACCCCGATCCTCCGCTCCCCTCGCCACCTCCAATCCCAATCGTAAATTAGGACCGGGCGGGGAGCGCAGCACCAAGGAGCGAAGGACCCGGGCGGGGAAGCCGGCAGTGAAAAGACTTCACCGCCGGCTTTCCCGTTCTGTGCTGCGCTTTCCCGCCGGTTATTTCAAATGAACAGCTGAGGTATCAGGTGATGCCGATCAGCTGTTCATTTGAAGTAGCCGCAGTGCCCTCAGAGGGTTCATGTGAGTTCATGCTTGACTGCATGAACTCACATGAACTTTCCCACGGCCGCACAGGTCAGCCTCACCTCCCAGACCCGTCATGATTAGTGTGTGCGGGGTGTATGTGTGCGGGGTGTGTGTGTGTGCGGGGTGTGTGTGCGGGGTGTGTGTGTGCGGGGTGTGTGTGTGTGCGGGGTGTGTGTGCGGGGTGTCTGTGCGTGCAGGCAGACATAGGCCGATGTGACACTACTACTCCCATCGGCCTATGTCTGTCCCCCATCCACTCGTGCCAGCAGGATCAGCTCGATGGGAGCAATAGTTCCCATCAGCCTGATCCTGCTATATAAATTGCCCTACTGTGTCCCCAATAAATGTTAGATACATGTCATTGGTGGCCAGTGGTTACCTAAAAGAAATTAGTTTATACATTACCTGTCCCCGCCGATCGCCACCTAAAATAAAGTAAAAAATAAAAAACTACACCTATACTCACCTAGACACCTAATTCCCCGAAGCCATCGATCTCCTGTAATAAAATATAAAATAATAAACCACAACCTTATCCTTACCCCTCCGTAGCAGTCCACGAGTGTCCCACGAAGATCTCCAGTTCAGAGCAGCCACATAGAATGTGACCGCTCTGAACCGCTGCCGCCGCTAGAATGATGGGGCCGTAAGGGTTCACCAGAGTTAAGGCAGCGCTGCTCCGGTTAGCTGCTTTACGGCACTGCTGTATCGTGAGAAATTCCCACGGTACAGCACTGCCGTAAAGGAGGTCTCCGGAGCTGCGCTGCCTGAATGCACTCCGGTAACCTCAGTCAGTGGCTCCCGCTGCCGGGAGCGGACGTGTTCCCGGCAGCGTGAGCTTACAGCAGCCATGCACAGCTGTCACCATCTCCAGATGTGACAGCTGTGCATGGGAGATCAGCGCAGGAACGTGGACAGGTAACTATTTTTTTTTAGTAAACTAAGAATTAAATAAAATGGTGTTTTATTTCAAATAAATTATTTTTTTCTGGGTGTAGTGTGTTTTTTCTTTTTAACACTTTGTAGGTTAGTAATGGGGGTGTCTTATAGACACCCATCATTACTAACCTGGGCTTCATGGCAGCTGGCGCTGACATGAACCCCACCACTATTACCGCCTGCCACCGCACCAGGGCAGCGTGGAAGAGCGAGGCTAAGTGCCAGAATTGGCGCATCCTATGGATGCGCCATTTCTGGGGCGGCTGACGGCTGGTGTTTCTAGCCTGGGAGGGGGCCAATATTCATGGCACCCTTCCTGAGCTATTAATATCAGCCCCCAGCTGTCTGCCTAGCCTTTGCTAGCTATTAAAATAGGGGGGACCCCACGTCATTTTTTTGGGGGGGGGTCCCCATTTTAATAGCTAGTAAAGGCTAGGTATTCAGCTGGGGGCTGATATTAGTAGCCTGGGAAGCTCCGTGGGTTTTACCCCCTTCCCAGGCTTCAAACATCTGCCCCAGCCGTCTGCTTAACCTCCGCTAGAGACTAAAATTATGGGGGATCCCACGCCATTTTTTTTTAAAATAAATCCTTTATTTTAACACTAAATGACATTTGAGGACTTAATAAAGATGCAGTCCCTAAATTATTATTTATTTTTTAATAAATTTTTCCCAAAACTTTTGACGTGGGCTTCGCCATATTTTTGTATGCCAGCCAGGTACAGCATCCAGCTTCTATGAACGCGCCATTTTCCGGGGCGGCCGCGGACTGCAATTTTCAGCGGGGGGGGGGGGGGGCAGAAAGCTTGGGCCTCCCTGCGCTGCAGATTCCATCCCCCAGCTGCCTAGTTGTACCTGGCTGGACACAAAAATAGGGAGAAGCCCCACGTTTTTTTTTTTTTAATTATTTCATGAAATTCATGGAATAATTAAGAAAAAAAGGGCTTCCCTATATTGTTGTGTCTGGCCAGGTACAAATAGGCAGCTGGTGGTTGGGGGCAGCCCGTTCCTGCCTGCTGTACCTGGCTGGACACAAATATAGTGTGAAGCCCCACGTCAATTTTTTTTAAATTATTTCAGGAAATTCATGAAATAATTAAAAAAAAATTATGTGGGGCTTCGCCCTATATTTGTGTCCAGTCAGGTACAGCAGGCAGGAACGGGCTGCCCCCAACCACCAGCTGCCTATTTGTACCTAGCCGGACACAACAATATAGGGAAGCCCTTTTTTTCTTAATTATTCCATGAATTTCATGAAATAATTAAAAAAAAAAATGTGTGGCGCTTCGCCCTATTTTTGTGTCCAGCCAGGTACAACTAGGCAGCTGGGGGCTGGAATCTGCAGCGCAAGGAGACCCAAGCTTTCTGGGCCCCACCCGCTGCAAATTGCAGTCCGCAGCCGACCCGGAAAATGGCGCGTTCATAGAAGCGCCATCTTCTGGCGCTGTACCCAACTCATCCAGGGCCCTGGTGCGGTGGCTCATTGGGTAATAAAGGGGTTAAGGCCAGCTTGGCATTATCAGCTGGCCCTAAGCCCGAAATTCATGGGGTCACGCCAATATTAGACATGACCGCCATGAATTTCTAGTAAAGTATTTAAAAAAAACACAAACACCCAGAAAAAAGTCCTTTAATTGAAATAAAGACACAATTCTTTATTGTTCTAAATTAAACCATACTTACAGTCACGCCCATTCCAGCTGAAGCCAACGATCTCCTGCAATAAAAGTAAAATAATAAAGCAACCTCATCCTTACCTTTCCATGGTTCCCAGGACAGCTTCAGCTCTGCTACATCGAGATGACAGGCTGGACCGCAGCAGAACGCTGCCATCCAGCCTGTCATCCCGCAGACACTGAGAAGCGCAGGCATGCTTGCGCTCCTCAGTGTCTCGCTGTGACGGCATCCAGATGAGCCGAGGTCATGTCCAATGAACTCAGCTCACCTCATGCACGTCACTGACAGCGTGGGAAAATTCTCCTGCACTCAGCGCTTCAGCGTGAGAATTCTCCCACGCTGTCAGTGACGTGCATGAGGTGCGCCGAGTTCATTGGACATGACCTCACCTCATGCACGTCACTGACAGCGTGGGAAAATTCTCACGCTGAAGCGCTGAGTGCAGGAGAATTCTCCCACGCTGTCAGTGACGTACATGAGGTGAGCCGAGTTCATTGTCGGCTCATCTGGATGCCGTCACAGCCAGACACTGAGGAGTGGAAGTATGCCTGCGCTTCTCAGTGTCTGCGGGATGACAGGCTGGATGGCAGCGTTCTGCTGCGGTCCAGCCTGTCATCTCGATGTAGCAGAGCTGGAGCCGTCGTGGGAGCCATGGAAAGGTAAGGATGAGGTTGCTTTATTATTTTTCTTTTATTGCAGGAGATCGTTGGCTTCAGCTGGAATGGGCGTGATGGTAAGTATGGTTTAATTTAGAACAATAAAGAATTGTGTGTTTATTTCAATTAAAGGACTTTTTTCTGGGTGTTTGTGTTTTTTTTAAATACTTTACTAGAAATTCATGGTGGTCATGTCTAATATTGGCGTGACCCCATGAATTTCGGGCTTAGGGCCAGCTGATAATGCCAAGCTGGCCTTAACCCCTTTATTACCCAGTGAGCCACCGCACCAGGGCCCTGGATGAGTTGGGTACAGCGCCAGAAGATGGCGCTTCTATGAACGCGCCATTCTCCGGGGCGGCTGCGGACTGCAATTTGCAGCGGGTGGGGCCCAGAAAGCTTGGGCCTCCCTGCGCTGCAGATTCCAGCCCCCAGCTGCCTAGTTGTACCTGGCTGGACACAAAAATAGGGCGAAGCTCCACGTTTTTTTTTTTTTAATTCATGAAATTCATGGAATAATTAAGAAAAAAAGGGCTTCCCTATATTGTTGTGTCCGGCTAGGTACAAATAGGCAGCTGGTGGTTGGGGGCAGCCCGTTCCTGCCTGCTGTACCTGACTGGACACAAATATAGGGCGAAGCCCCACATCAATTTTTTTTAATTATTTCATGAATTTCCTGAAATGATTAAAAAAAAAAAATACGTGAAGCTTCTCCCTATTTTTGTGTCCAGCCAGGTACAACTAGGCAGCTGGGGGATGGAATCTGCAGCGCAGGGAGGCCCAAGCTTTCTGACCCCCCCCCCCCCCCGCTGAAAATTGCAGTCCGCAGCCACCCCGGAAAATGGCGCGTTCATAGAAGCTGGATGCTATACCTGGCTGGCATACAAAAATATGGCGAAGCCCACGTCAAAAGTTTTGGGAAAAATTAATTAAAAAATAAATAATAATTTAGGGACTGCATCTTTATTAACTCCTCAAATGTCATTTAGTGTTAAAATAAAGGATTTATTTTAAAAAAAATTGACGTGGGGCTTCGCCCTATATTTGTGTCCAGCCAGGTACAGCAGGCAGGAACGGGCTGCCCCCAACCACCAGCTGCCTATTTGTACCTGGCCGGACACAACAATATAGGGAAGCCCTTTTTTTCTTAATTATTCCATGAATTTCATGAAATAATTAAAAAAAAACATGCTTGGGGCTTCGCCCTATTTTTGTGCCCAGCCAGATACAACTATGCAGCTGGGGGCTGGAATCCGCAGCGCAGGGAGACCCAAGCTTTCTGGGCCACCCCCGCTGCAAATTGCAGTCCGCAGCCGCCCCAGAAAATGGCGCGTTCATTGAAGCGCCATCTTCTGGCGCTGTACCCAACTCATCCAGGGCCCTGGTGCGGTGGCTCACTGGGTAATAAAGGGGTTAAGGCCAGCTTGGTATTATCAGCTGGCCCTAAGCCCAAAATTCATGGGGTCACGCCAATATTAGACATGACCACCATGAATTTCTAGTAAAGTATTTAAAAAAACACAACACCCAGAAAAAAGTCCTTTAATTGAAATAAACACACAATTCTTTATTGTTCTAAATTAAACCATACTTACCATCACGCCCATTCCAGCTGAAGCCAACGATCTCCTGCAATAAAAGTAAAATAATAAAGCAACATCATCCTTACCTTTCCATGGCTCCCACGACAGCTTCAGCTCTGCTACATCGAGATGACAGGCTGGACCGCAGCAGAACGCTGCCATCCATCCTGTCATCCCGCAGACACTGAGAAGCGCAGGCATGCTTGTGCTCCTCAATGTCTGGCTGTGACGGCATAAAGATGAGCCGAGGTCATGTCCAATGAACTCAGCTCACCTCATGTACGTCACTGACAGCGTGGGAAAATTCTCCTGCACTCAGCACTTCAGCGTGAGAATTTTCCCACACTGTCAGTGACGTGCATGAGGTGAGCTGAGTTCATTGGACATGACCTCACCTCATGTATGTCACTGACAGCGTGGGAGAATTCTCACGCTGAAGCGCTGAGTGCAGGAGAACTTTCCCACGCTGTCAGTGACGTGCATGAGGTGAGCTGAGTTCATTGGACATGAACTCGGCTCATCTGGATGACGTCACAGAGAGACACTGAGGAGCGCAAGCATGCCTGCGCTTCTCAGTGTCTGCGGGATGACAGGCTGGATGGCAGCTTTCTGCTGCGGTCCAGCCTGTCATCTCGATGTAGCAGAGCTGGAGCTGTCCTGGGAACCATCGAAAGGTAAGGATGAGGTTGCTTTATTATTTTTCTTTTATTGCAGGAGATCGTTGGCTTCAGCTGGAATGGGCGTGATGGTAAGTATGGTTTAATTTAGAACAATAAAGAATTGTGTCTTTATTTCAATTAAAGGACTTTACTCTGGGTGTTTGTGTTTTCTTTTAACTTTGACTATGGGGTTAGTAATGGGGGTGTCTTATAGACGCCTCTCCATTACTAACCTGGGCTTGATGTCAGCTGACATTATAAGCTGACATCAACCCCAACCCTATTACCCCCTGCCACCGCACCAGGGCAGCGTGGAAGAGCAAGGCTAAGTGCCAGAATTGGCGCATCCTATGGATGCGCCATTTCTGGGGCGGCTGACGGCTGGTGTTTCTAGCCTGGGAGGGGGCCAATATTCATGGCACCCTTCCTGGGCTATTAATATCAGCCCCCAGCTGTCTGCCTAGCCTGTGCTAGCTATTAAATTAGGGGGGACCCCACGTTATTTTTTTGGGGGGGTTCCCCCATTTTAATAGCTAGTAAAGGCTAGGTATTCAGCTGGGGGCTGATATTAGTAGCCTGGGAAGCTCCGTGGATATTACCCCCTTCCCAGGCTTCAAACATTTGCCCCAGCTGTCTGCTTAACCTCCGCTAGAGCCTAAAATTAAGGGGAACCCCACGCCAATTTTTTTTTAAATAAATCCTTTATTTTAACACTAAATGACAAGTACAGTAATCAACACTGTCACTGTACTTCATATATATGTGACTGACATGTTTCTATCTATCTAATCTATGTGTGATTCTCTATTCTTTCTGTTCTAAATTGTCGGGTACAGATGCTGAATTGCCGGCCGGCTTTCTTAAAGAGACGGTGCATGAAAACACTATTATTTTTTTAAATAAATCCTTTACACTAAATGACAAGTACATTAAGCAACACTGTCACTGTACTTCATATATATGTGACTGACATGTTTCTATCTATCTAATCTATGTGTGAAGCTCTATTCTTTCTGTTATAAATTGTCGGGTACAGATGCTGAATTGCCGGCCGGCTTTCTTAAAGAGACGGTGCATGAAAACACTATTATTTTTTTAAATAAATCCTTTACACTAAATGACAAGTACAGTAAGCAACACTGTCACTGTACTTCATATATATGTGACTGACATGTTTCTATCTATCTAATCTATGTGTGAAGCTCTATTCTTTCTGTTATAAATTGTCGGGTACCGCTGCTGAATTGCCGGCCGGCTTTTTTAAAGAGATGGTGCACGAAAACACTAATATTTTTTTTAATAAATCCTTTACACTAAATGACAAGTACAGTAAGCAACACTGTCACTGTACTTCATATATATGTGACTGACATGTTTCTATCTATCTAATCTATGTGTGATTCTCTATTCTGTCTGTTATAAATTGTCGGGTACCGCTGCTGAATTGCCGGCCGGCTTTTTTAAAGAGACGGTGCACGAAAACACTAATATTTTTTTTAATAAATCCTTTACACTAAATGACAAGTACAGTAAGCAACACTGTCACTGTACTTCATATATATGTGACTGACATGTTTCTATCTATCTAATCTATGTGTGATGCTCTATTCTTTCTGTTGTAAATTGTCGGGTACCGGTGTATGCCGCTGATGAATTGCCGGCTTTTCATGTCATTCTACATTATTCTTAGTTGTTTTACTTCATGTAGAATTAACCTACAAGGAAAGAAAGGGTTTATTTTCATTCCGATATTTGTGTCCCATTGACTTGCATTGGTTTCCGGTATCGGAATCGGCGATATCCGATACTTTTTGGGTATCAGCCCGATCCAATCCGATACGATATTTCCTGATATCGGAAGGTATCGCTCAACACTATTGATGATAAGACACAATGGACAGAAAGTCAGGAGGAGGACCAGGGTGCGGAAGTGGAAGACGAAGCGGTGGACAATGAAGTCACTGATCCGACCTGGCAAGGGGACATGCAGAGCGAGGACAGCAGCATACAGGGGGAGGGAGGCGTAGCACCACAATAGGCAGGAACAAGCAGTGTGGTGGCCACAGACACAAGGCGGGCAACTGCTCCGCGGAACACCAACATGACGGAAGTTGCCAGTTCAACTGTTAGGTCTTTCCAAGTCTGGTTCTTTTTTAAAGACTGTTTAGATAACCCCAAAAAGGCCATTTGCAACATCTGCCAGGCCACCATCAGCAAGAGCACCAAAACTACCAGCCTGACCACCACCAGCATGCTCAGGCGCATGACAGCAAAGAACCTGACTAGCTGGGCCGAATGCCAAGGTCCAGAAACAGTGTCTGTGGGTGACACCACTGCCTCTTCCGCTGTTGTGCGTGCACTCCAATCCTTTTCCATGGTGCATGTGAAGATGCCTCCCACCCTGTACCTGTCATTGCAGACTTGCAACCATCACCGTCCACGTCTTGTCCCTTTGCAGCGTTCAGTTGTCCCTACCCCAGTCCCTGGAATGCAAGCGCAAGTATATAGCCAGTCGCTCACCCACCCACCCACAGGCTGCAATACTATACTGCCAAATTTTTGACAGCTGCTTGTGACTCGCCCCCTGAGCCGTGGGGCACTCGGATCTGGGCAATTAGGGAAACGGTGGGAGTAGTAGTGGCAACCCGGTTCCGTGGCTCAGGGTGGTCAGGCCAGTGGTAGTCCGTTATGTGCTGATGTTTATGTCCGACTACGCCACCCGTGGATTGCGGTTATTAGGAACCGCCGCTGCATGCAGACCGCTGGGGCTGATGAGGTGTGCAGCTAGGGTAGTGTGACTCCCCACGGGAAGAGTGCGGCCCCAGGGCAGTATAGTGGATGGTGGGAGTGATGGTAGTGAGAGTCCCAGTGCTGATAGTGCTGGAGGAGCAAGGAGCACACAGACAACAGGTTGCAGTCCAGGGTCTTTACTAAAACAGGTAAACTGACCCACAAACAGTCCCAGCTAGGAGGGGACCTGGATGTCTGAGAGCAACGGGGAAATTGGCCCTGGTCAGGGTGAGGGTGTAGGCCTACCGTGCTTTCTGCGCTCCTTCTGGCTATCTCCTCGTTATAGGGTAACTGCCCACGTTTCCGAGCTTTCGGTGTATTCTCGCCTGTATGGCCTGCGACGTGGGTTCCTTTCTGCTCCCAGCCTTGTACGGCTTTACTGGTCCCTTCGGTTGTGGCAGGGCCTCCAGGCTTCTTAGGCCAAGGAATATACAGTCCCCTGCGGACTGGTTATCTGCTGGAGGATGTAGAATCCTCCCAGCCTCAGACACCAAAGTCTGGTAAATTAAGTCCTTTATCTGCCAAGACAGGCTCTCTTCGCCTCTTGTCTCTGGCTTGTGGCTCTCGTCCTGCCACACTTCCTCTTAGGTGCAATACAACTGTCTGTCCCTGCTCTGCTCTGGGACACGTCTCATTGCTGAGACAGGCCATCAAGTTCTCCCTAACCCTGCCCCCAGCACCAGCTTTTCTGGGGCAGCCTGCTCCCCCTACTGGCCTGAGACAGGAGGCATTGCATGCTAATGTTCCCCTGACTAGAGAACCTCCCCCTTGCTCTCAGACACAGCTTTATTTACACTTGTGGCATCCAGGCCAGGGTGACACATTCCCCCCTAGTGAAATTTAGTACTCCGGGACTAAACAATAAACAAAGACAATATTCATAACAATAAAACATTAATAGACAGACGACGCACAAATTGAGTTCTTAAGGTCACAGTGTGGTCTGTGACCGGGTGTCCATATCACCAGCACAACGGGGAGCCTTAACCAGGTGGGAGTCTGTCCTACCCCAAGTCCTTCACAGTCTTAGTTCATTCCTGGGTTAGGCTCCAAACGCAGTCCATACAAGGTCCCGGTTATAAAAAGTCCATAACCTTTGAGTCCTTACGGTAGCTGCAAGAAACTGAAACACAGAATTACCAAACAAGCATGTAACTTGGCAAACAATTCAACATTTGGCAACAGGGTCATTTACAATTTTAGCGCGCTCTATATTCTCCAGCGAGCGGGTATCTGCCCCTTTGTGCTCCTGGTTGACCTACGTAGCCCACTGTCTGGTGGTGGACCAACCTGGCTTTCCCCACTAGCGTTAGGGGTACAGCTACCAGCTGGGTGTACAGGTAGGGCAGGCAGCTATCTGCGAGTCCTTTGGCTTACCGCAGGCATGGCAGGCTCACTGTCAGCAGAGGGTTGACTCTCCTGGGCTGCTGGTACAGGCTCTTCTGCCCTGGAACTGCTTGCTCCTCTTCACCTTCCGGCTCTGGTGTTGGTTGTTGCTGTGCCGGTTGCAGGAAATGCAGGACGGGTACCACTATGGCATCATTTATGCGAGTCCAGGACTGAGGGAACTCTCCGAGAACGGTGCTGATCATTTCTTCCTTGTCCTCTGCGGGTTCAAGGTCACTCTGATCCTCTTCTGCACTACGGAGTTGCTCGGGGCACCTTTTGAGGTGGTCTCTGGAGACGACACTAGTGGTTTCTCCTCCGTCCTTGGTGATTACGCACACCTTTGGGTTGTCGTGGTCAGACTGCAGTACGGTGTAGGGTTCCCTTTCCCACTGGTCGTCCAACTTATGTAGCCTTCTTTTTCGCTTTAGGACTTGCTCACCAGGTTCTAGGGGACCAGCAGGGGCGTGTTGATTGAAGAGTTTTTCTTGCCTCTCTCTCACCTGGGCCAGGCTCTTCTCCACACTCTCCTGTACCTTCTTGTACTGCAGTTGCCTTTCCGTATCCCAGTCCGCATCCGGGGAGGTGTCCTCAGGTATTAGGACTCACATCTCCAGGTCTACGGGCAGCTTACCTGGTCTAGCTCGCATCAGGTAAGCCGGGGTGCAGTTTGTAGCATTCACCGGGATATTGTTGTATAGGTCTATTAGGTCCAGCAGTTTTTCTGGCCACAGGCTGCGTTCCTCCAGGGGCAACGTCTTTAGGAGATCAATGACCATATTGTTCATCTTCTCACACATCCCGTTGGTTTGTGGATGGTAAGGCGTTGTCCGAATCTTCTTACAGCCATAGAGGTTGCAGAACTCCTGGAAGATTTCAGCCTCGAACGCTGGACCCTGGTCTGTCAGGACCTGTTCCGGATACCCGTGTGGACGGCAGAAATATTGCTGGAAGGCTCTGGCCGCTGTTTGGGCTGTCAAGTCTTTTACCGGGACCACCACTAGAAAACGGGAATAGTGGTCCACGATTGTCAGGGCATAGATGTATCCAGACCGGCTTGGAGCCAATTTGACGTGGTCCAGAGCTACCAGCTCAAGAGGCTGCGTGGTGACGATGGGCCTCAAGGGTGTCTTCTGGCTGGTGCGGTCCTTCCTCCTCAGGTGACAAGGGCCACAATCTCTGCACCACTTTTCTACAGCTCCTCTCATGCCGACCCAAAAGAACCTTCCTCTTAGCAGGAACTCCAATTTCTTCCATCCGAAGTGTCCCGCTCTGTCATGGTAAGCCCCCAGGACCATGGCTGCATCCCGTCTTGGGACCACGACTTGCCAGGTCAGCTCGTGCGTCCGGTGGTTAACAATCCTTCTGCACAACTTGCCTTCGTAGAGGAACAGCTTGCTCTTCTCCTTCCATAGCTGCTTGGCTTCCTCTGGGGCATCTGGATCTAAGCGGGCGTCTTCCCGGGTCAGCAGATCTTTCACCAGGCGGACTGCAGGGTCACTATCTTGGGTCTCGGCCCAGCTGTGGTGAGGTAGGGGATTGATTATCACAGTGGTTAGATCCTCCTCCTTCACGCGGTGAGAGTATTGAGCGGCTCCATACCGGTGAAACGCGGGGAGTTCTACCTCCTCCAGCTCTTCTGGGTCTTCGTCACCTTCAGGTAAGTGAGGCATCCTTGATAGGGCGTCCGCGTTGGCATTGGTTTTGCCTGCCCGGTACTTGATCACGAAGTCATAGTTTGAGAGACGGGCCATCCACCGCTGTTCTAGGGCACCCAGTCTTGCATTGTCCAGGTGTGTCAACGGGTTGTTGTCCGTGTACACGGTGAACTTCGCGGAGGCCAGGTAATGCTTGAAGCGTTCCGTCACGGCCCATACCACCGCCAAGAATTCTAGCTTGAAGGAGCTGTAATTCTCCGGGTTCCTCTCGGTGGGCCTCAGCTTCCGGCTGGCGTACGCGATCACCCTTTCTCTGCCCTGTTGGTTTTGGGACAGTACAGCTCCCAGTCCCACATTACTGGCATCTGTGTGGAGAATGAAAGGCTGGCCATAATCAGGGTAGGCCAAGATCTCGTCCCCTGTGAGGGCCATCTTTAGCTGGCGGAAGGACTCCTCTTCCGGTTTATCCCACTTGAAGGGCGGCTTTTGGCTCCTGGACTTAGACTGTCCGATCAGGAGGTCCTGCATAGGAGCTGCCATCTTGGTGAACCCGGGGATGAACCTTCGGTAGTAGCCTACCAACCCGAGAAACTGTCTCACCTCTTTGATGTTCGAGGGTCTTGGCCAGCTCTTGATTGCCGTGACCTTGTCAGGGTCGGGGGCCACTCCTTCCGCGCTTACCACATGCCCTAGGTACTGGACCTTTGGTTTCAACAGGTGACACTTCAATGGTTTCACCTTCAGGCCGTAGCCTGCCAGGGCTTCGAACACCTCGGCCAGGTGCTTTAGGTGGTCCTCGTAGGTCTTCGAATAGACGATCACGTCGTCCAGGTAAAGGAGAACCGTCTCGAAGTTTCGGTGCCCTAGACAGCATTCCATCAACCGCTGGAAGGTCCCTGGTGCGTTGCAGAGCCCGAAAGGCATACAGTTGAACTCACTCAGTCCCATCGGGGTGGTGAAGGCGGTCTTCTCCTTGTCAGCCTCTGCCACAGGAACCTGCCAGTACCCGCTAGTAAGGTCCAAAGTAGAAAAGAAGTTAGCTGATTTTAGTGCGGCTAAAGACTCCTCTATTCTAGGCAACGGGTATGCGTCTTTGTGGGTGATACGGTTGATTTGTCTATAGTCTACACACATTCTCATGGTGCCGTCTTTCTTTTTGACCAGAACCAAGGGGGCTGCCCAGGGGCTACAGCTGTCTCTAATGACCCCAGCTTCTTTCATCTCTCTTAGCATGCCCTTTGCGTTCTGATAATGTGCAGGGAGTACAGGTCTGTGCCTCTCTTTTATTGGTGGGTGGCTCCCTGTGGGGATGTGGTGTTCTATCCCTTTTACTCTGCCGAAGTCTAGCGGGTGCTTACTAAAGACTCTCTCGTGCTCCTGTACCACCCGGTAGACTCCTTGTTTTTGGTGCAGGGGAGTGGAGTCAGCACCCACATTGAGTTTCTGGCACCAGTCCTCCTTTTGTTTCTGGGAGCCATTACCCTCCGCCTGAGGAGATGGAGGCAAGGGTTCCACGGCCCTGATAGCTTTGTGTTCGACAACAAACAGTTTGGCGAGTGTAGCGTACCTGGGTAAGTGTACCTCCCTCTCCCCAATGTTGAGGATGCGGACGGGCACCCTCCCATGACGGACATCAACCACCCCCCGGGCTGTCAAAATGGTGGGCCTGCTGTCTGAGTACACGGGTTCTACCATGGCTTGGTAGTCTCTACCTCTCAACCCGATTGCAGTCCGACACCAGATCATCATTTCACTTTTGGGAGGCATGGAAATGGGGAATGGGTCACTCAGTCTTACGCTACCGATCTCACCACCAGACAGTTCTACCTGCTGCCGTCTCATCAGGGCTTTTATCTCCTTGTTGAGGACTCTCTGTTGGCTGGAACTAGCATTCACCGCCACCTGTTGTAAGATTACAATTACCTCTGAAAGACAATTTTCAATTACGTTAGTACCCACAGTTATTTTAGGGTGACTTTCACGACGGTCAATGTCCACAATAATTACTCCCTGTGCCGGCAGTTCAACTTTACCAATTTTAATGGTCATCTCCTTGAACCCATCTGCGGCACGGGTAAGCCATTACTAGCGATGATGCTCAAGTTACTGTCTGGATACCGTGTGATATCAGCATCAGTCCAATACTGCTTAAAAAGTACATAAGGGATAGTGGTTACTTGCGACCCAGTATCCAGCAAGGCGCTCATGGGGATACCGTCCAGCACCACGGGTAAAACCGGGCGCCCCCCAACGTACTTATCACGCCAATTATAAGGGCCTGGTGATCTTATGCCTGGGGGTTGGCCCTCTGCCCCAGGTTGGACCCGTTTAAATTACAGTACCTGGAAATGTGTCCGGGCTGGTTGCATCGACGGCAAATGGGCTGTTCATCCTCTGCGTAGCGGTCTGTGGGCCTCCCTCGGAACGACGGGATCCTCCTCTGTCGACGCCACGGGACATCCTCCGGACTTGAAGCCAGCTCGATGGGTCTTGACGGGTCCACTTGCAACGCCTGGACGGTCCTGGTCAACGCCGCGACACTCCTGGTCAGCTCCTGGACTTGGTGGTGCAGGTCTTTCGACGGGGCTTGGTTCAGGGCCTGTGCATCAGCCTCCACGGAGTCCATAGAGGAGGGCGCCGCCTCCTGGTGGTAGGTGAGAGCAGGGCACCGGGGGTTTATAGCGCCACTAGTTGCAGATTCACGGAGCACCCTTATGGCCCTGTCCTTAAATTGGGCAAAGGTCAGGTCGGGGTTCTGAAAGAACATGAGGCGCAGTTGGGCCCTGTGGGCGCTAGACAGCAGACCTTCTATGAATTGTTCTGTTAGCAGCTTATCCGTTTCCTGCACACTGCCAGGGTCAGTTTGTTGAATAGCCCTCAAGGCTTCCTGCAGATTTAGGGCATAGTCTCTGATGCTGTCCTGTGCCCGCTGCTTCCATCCATAGAACCTCATTTTAATCTCAGCGGAGGTACGTGTGTCAAAGGTACCCCGCAGCCGGGCCAGAATACCCTTCACAGTCCTTTTCTCCTCAGTGGGCCATGATTTTACCTCCCTTTGGGCTGCGCCAGTTAACTGCCCTGTCAATATGCTGACCTTCTGTTCCTCTGTCAGGGGGTAAACGTGGAACAAACTGTATAGCCTTTCCTTGAAGTCAGTTAGGGCATGGGGCTCCCCTGAGTATTTGGGCAGCCAGGCCGCTCCAGGGATGTAGGGCAGGGAAAAGGGCATCAGCGCTGCTGCAGCTGCTTTGGTGGTAGTGGGGGCCTCTGTGTCCGACATCTTCCTCCCCCCTAGTCAAGCGTGGCCTACCTTCCGACGATCCTCTTCTGTAGGCCGCGGCTCCGCTGCTGCTGCTATGGACGAGGACCTGGCGTCGCGTCCTGGTGACGTCAGCATCGCTCTCTCTCCCTTCCAGGACCTTGCGCAGCGTCGGTGCGTGGGGCGGAGCTTCGGATCTCACGCGGTTTTGACGTCCACGCCCCTCTTCTTCCCGCGCGGCGTCCTGGAGATGGCGTCCGATGGCGGGAAACAGCTGCAGATGGCGGGAAGACGGCAGAAGACGGCGGGAAAAGGTCCAAGATGGCGTCTGATGGGGGGAATCGGCTCCGGATGGCGGGAAACGACTCCGGACGGTGGGAAACTTCGCCACAGGTAAATTACAAAAGTCTTTTTCAGGCACGCAGTACCCGGTGGTTGCGGGCACGAAATCCTGCCGACTACGCCAAAGCTGACTCGCCCCCTGAGCCGTGGGGCACTCGGATCCGGGCAATTAGGGAAACGGTGGGAGTAGTAGTGGCAACCCGGTTCCGTGGCTCAGGGTGGTCAGGCCAGTGGTAGTCCGTTATGTGCTGATGTTTATGTCCGACTACGCCACCCGTGGATTGCGGTTATTAGGAACCGCCGCTGCATGCAGACCGCTGGGGCTGATGAGGTGTGCAGCTAGGGTAGTGTGACTCCCCACGGGAAGAGTGCGGCCCCAGGGCAGTATAGTGGATGGTGGGAGTGATGGTAGTGAGAGTCCCAGTGCTGATAGTGCTGGAGGAGCAAGGAGCACACAGACAACAGGTTGCAGTCCAGGGTCTTTACTAAAACAGGTAAACTGACCCACAAACAGTCCCAGCTAGGAGGGGACCTGGATGTCTGAGAGCAACGGGGAAATTGGCCCTGGTCAGGGTGAGGGTGTAGGCCTACCGTGCTTTCTGCGCTCCTTCTGGCTATCTCCTCGTTATAGGGTAACTGCCCACGTTTCCGAGCTTTCGGTGTATTCTCGCCTGTATGGCCTGCGACGTGGGTTCCTTTCTGCTCCCAGCCTTGTACGGCTTTACTGGTCCCTTCGGTTGTGGCAGGGCCTCCAGGCTTCTTAGGCCAAGGAATATACAGTCCCCTGCGGACTGGTTATCTGCTGGAGGATGTAGAATCCTCCCAGCCTCAGACACCAAAGTTTGGTAAATTAAGTCCTTTATCTGCCAGGACAGGCTCTCTTCGCCTCTTGTCTCTGGCTTGTGGCTCTCGTCCTGCCACACTTCCTCTTAGGTGCAATACAACTGTCTGTCCCTGCTCTGCTCTGGGACACGTCTCATTGCTGAGACAGGCCATCAAGTTCTCCCTAACCCTGCCCCCAGCACCAGCTTTTATAGGGGCAGCCTGCTCCCCCTACTGGCCTGAGACAGGAGGCATTGCATGCTAATGTTCCCCTGACTAGAGAACCTCCCCCTTGCTCTCAGACACAGCTTTATTTACACTTGTGGCATCCAGGCCAGGGTGACACACTTGCACTTGAAATATGGCCTTTTAGGCTCGTGGAGGTGGAAGCTTTCCAGCCGGGTATCCATACACGTCCCCAGCCACCATTATTTCTCCTGGTGTTGTCCCCGCCTTCCACCAGCACGGGTCCCAGAACTTTACCCGTGCCCTCCTCAGCGCACTTAGTGTGAAGGACCGCCTAACCACAAACACATGGACAAGTGAATGTGGCCAGGGATGGTACATCTCACTGACACATTTCACTGGGTTAATATTCTGGAAGCCGGGACCCAGTGGGACCTTGGGACGGAATGCGTACTCCCGACGCAGAGGATTGCAAGCCCTGGGTCAACCAGGGTTGCCCCCACATTCTACAGCTCCTGCACCACCTCCTCCTCTTCAGCCTCCATCTCCATCACTTGATTCATTTTTTTCAGGAGATATTCCAGATTATGTACTAAAACTTTGTGGGTGCCAATAACAATAAGCAGGACTGTATGCTTAGTTGACAAACCACACACCATTGCAGAGTTGTTGAAAGCTGTGTCAGAGAACCTGGTGGCGGCTCTGAAGCTAGGCAAGCTCACACGCGAGCCATTCCTGGCCCATGTGCTCAACTTAGTGGTTCAGCTGTTTCTCAAAACCTACCCAGGTCTGCCACAGCGACTTGTGAAAGTACGCTGCATGTGTGCCCATTTCAGAAAGTCAGCTACAGCTTTCACCGCTCTGGCAGGGCTTCAGCAGCTTTCAGATCACCGACTAGTGTGCGATGTGACCACGGATTGGAAATCAAAGTTGCAGATGTTTGGAATGATTTTGAGCAGCAGAGAGCAGTTGAGTACCAGCTTCAATACGCCCGTCGGCATTCAGGTCAGCCTCCGCACATAAGAGCTGATGAGTGGGCATGAATGTCTGACATCTGTGCCGTCCTCCAAAACTTTGAGGACTCCACCAAGATGGTGAGCGGCGATGACGCCATAATTAGCATCATCATCCCGCTTCTCTGTGTACTGGAACAATCGCTGCTCACAATTAAAGAGGAGGCATTGCAGGTGGAGCAAGGAGCTATACAGGGTTATGCTACTCAGCCCAGCCTCATCTCATCCCGACGCGGATTGGGTGATAATGAGGAGGAGGAAGAGAACATGGACAAAAGTCCTCTTGATGAGAACAGGGAAGTCTTGGCTGTTGGCAGTCTGGCACACAAGCCGACTTGGGCATTACAGAAAACTGGCACGGCACGAGAGAAGTCTTGTAGACAGAGGTGTGAGGTTCTGATTAAGGAGAATGTCAGTCTTAGATCAGTTGCAGAACGGAGGGCATGGGAGGGGTGATACACAGAAATGAGGGAAGAGATATAGGCCGGTGCAGAACTGTGGAGAGCTTGGTGGGTGAAAGAGATGAGTTTGTATTGTATTCTGTAGTGATTGTTTAACCTAACCAGTGCAATGACTCGCAAAGGGTAGAGGCTTCGGTGAAGCGGCTTAATAATAATAATTAGGGTTGAGCGAGTATGTTCTGTCCGAGTATGCTCGGGCCGAGCTCCAAGTATTTACAGCTGCTCAGTGATATGGTTGAATCGCTCCCGGGTGCATGATTTGCAACTGTTTGACAGCTTTATTACTTGTGAGGAATGTGTAAGAAATAGACATTACTTCCATGTAATAAAACTGTCAAAACAGTCGCAAATCATGCACACGGGAGCGATTCAACCATATCACCGAGCAGCTATAAATACACGGAGCTCGGCCCGAGCATACTCGCCGAAAGGGTTAATAGAACATACTCGCTCAACACTAATAATAATCTCTTTATTTATATAGCGCCAACATATTCCACAGCGCTTTACAATTCAGACAATTTATAGACATTATGGGCACTGTCCCCATTGGGGCTCACAATCTACATACCCTATCAGTATGTCTTTGGAGTGTGGGAGAAAACCAGAGAACCCAGAGGAAACCCATGCAAACACAGGGAGAACATACAAACTACTTGCAGATGTTGTCCTTGGTGGGATTTGAACCCAGAACCCCAGTGCTGCAAGGCTGCAGTGCTAACCACTGAGCCACCGTGCTGCCCTTTATAGAAATACGACTCTGGCTGCTACATTCAGAAAGGATTGGAGAAGAGAGTTTGTTTAGAGGGAAATTGATTAGAAGATAGCTGCAGTAATTAATCAGAGACACAGTAAGAGTTTTTACAGTATCAAAGGTGCGAAAAGGTTGAATTCTGGATATGTTTTTAAGGTGCAGGTGACATGTGTGGGAGTTATGGTGGCACCACCTAAAAGAAATTGCAAAGTCAGGTATAGGTAGGATAGTAAAAGTCAGATATAGGTAGGTTAGTAAAAGTCAGGTAAAGGAAAGGTAGGTTAGATGGCTACGTGCGGCCTCCTGCTGTGTATAGATGGCTACGTGCGGCCTCCTGCTGTGTATAGATGGCTACGTGCAGCCTCCTGCTGTGTATAGATGGCGCCGTGCGGCCTCCTGATGTGTATAGATGGCGCCGTGTGGCCTCCTGCTGTGTATAGATGGCGCCGTGAGGCCTCCTGCTGTGTATAGATGGCTATGTGTGGCCCCCTGCTGTGTATAGATGGCTATGTGCGGCCTCCTGCTGTGTATAGATGGCATCGTGCGGCCTCCTGCTGTGTATAGATGGCGCCATGCAGCCTCCTGCTGTGTATATGGCTACGTCCGGCCTCCTGCTGTGTATAGATGGCTACGTGCGGCCTCCTGCTGTATATAGATGGCTACGTGCGGCCTCCTGCAGTGTATAGATGGCTACGTGCAGCCTCCTGCTCTGTATAGATGGCTACGAGCGGCCTCCTGCTGTGTATAGATGGCTACGTGCAGCCTCCTGCTGTGTATAGATGGCGCCGTGCAGCCCCCTGCTGTGTATAGATGGCTACGTGCGGCCTCCTGCTGTGTATAGATGGCTACGTGCAGCCTCCTGCTGTGTATAGATGGCGCCGTGCAGCCCCTGCTGTGTATAGATGGCTACGTGCGGCCTCCTGCTGTGTATTGATGGCTACGTGCAGCCTCCTGTTGTGTATAGATGGCGCCGTGCAGCCCCCTGCTGTGTATAGATGGCTACGTGCGGCCTCCCGCTGTGTATAGATGGCTACGTGCTTCCTCCCGCTGTGTATAGATGGCTACGTGCTTCCTCCCGCTGTGTATAGATGGCTATGTGCGGCGCCCTGCTGTGTATAGATGGCTACGTGCGGCCTCCTGCTGTGTATAGATGACTACGTGCTGCCTCCTGCTGTGTATAGATGGCTACGTCCGGCCTCCTGCTGTGTATAGATGGCTACGTGCGGCCTCCTGCTGTATATAGATGGCTACGTGCGGCCTCCTTGCTGTGTATAGATGGCTACGTGCAGCCTCCTGCTGTGTATAGATGGCTACGTGCGGCCTCCTGCTGTGTATAGATGGCTACGTGCAGCCTCCTGCTGTGTATAGATGGCTACGTGCGGCCTCCTGCTGTGTATAGATGGCTACGTGCAGCCTCCTGCTGTGTATAGATGGCGCCGTGCAGCCCCCTGCTGTGTATAGATGGCTACGTGCGGCCTCCTGCTGTGTATAGATGACTACGTGCAGCCTCCTGTTGTGTATAGATGGCTCCGTGCAGCCCCCTGCTGTGTATAGATGGCTACGTGCGGCCTCCTGCTGAGTATAGATGGCTACGTGCGGCCTCCTGCTGAGTATAGATGGCTACGTGTGCTCAATATTAAGTCATCCAATGTTAGGCTGTGTGCCCACGATGCAGAAATGCTCCAGATTTTTTTTGAGCGTTTCTGCATCTCCCTGGCAGAAAAAACGCATGCGGATTGTACATGCGGATTGTACATGCGGATTGTACGTGCGTTTTTCCTGCCAGGGACAAGCGGATGTGATGCGTTCTTCACATGCATTTTCGCATGCGGGTTGTCAAGCGTTTTCCAAGCGATTTTAGCATCACTTGGAAAAGTACTTGACAACTTGGTCACACTATATAAATACATGCAACCGGCAAGGATTTATATAGTGTGACCGAAAGAATGGTAAAAAATAAATATACTTACCTTCTGATGGCCTGCCGACGTCAGCGGTCGCGTGACCCGTCACATGACTAAATGACGTCACCACAGGTCCTTTAGTCTACCGCGAGCTGCCGGCGAGGCAGGACGCATCGGATAAAGACACCGGGGGCCATCAGAAGGTAAGTATAATATTTATTTTTTATTTTATTCTTTTTTTTACAGGTTCCATGGTACTCGGGTCCGGAGGAGAGTCTTCTGTTCTCCAAACCCGGGTACCATCCGCACATTGAAACGCATGGAATCCGCATGTACAGATGCAGTGATGCGGATACCATGCGTTCCAATGCAAGTCAATGGCGGCGAAAACGCAGCTCTTCCGCAAAATAATTGGTAGTGCTGCGGATTTTTCCACAATGATACCAAGCGGAAACGCTTAAAAAACCCATAGTGGGCACACAGCCTAAAAAAAAATATTATAAATTATTATTATAATTAATATATTAATATTGTGCCAAATTAATTTCACGTGAACTATCACATGATCTATCACAGGTGATCATGTGACATGTGATACATCAGGTGTGCGTGTGTGTGTGTGTGTGTGGGGGGGGGGGGGGGGGGCGCGCCTTCTAAACTGCCCGGGGCCCTTGCTACTCTTAATCCACCCCTGCACCCTCCACACTACTTATATGCACATGTAGCTCTTTCACGGACTGTTCCTCCATTACTGAGAAATCAGCTTTTAAATTGGTATGCAAATGAGGCTGAAGAGCTATGGTAGATCTGAAGCCTCTGAATGGTATAAGTATATACAGTACAGATAAATCCAGAGTCTTACCGGTGACATGTTCTTGCTGATCATAGTCATTCACTTTCCCTTCTCTCCTCTATTTAGCCCAGATCACCGTGATAACTTCTTCCATCCACGATATGTCTCTGCAGAACTTAATGCACAGACGTCTTTGGATTATTATTTAACCGGCACTTTTCCCACTTTTTCCCACCTCTACACAAACTGCATAATGCTATAACCATCTCTAGTGCCCTGGAGAGTAATAATGCCCTCTCTGTTGCCCCACACAGTAATAGTACACCCCTCTTTGCCTTTATACAGTAATTGTGTCCAGCTCTCTGCCTCCATATACTAAAAGTCTCACGTCTGAGCTTCCACATGGTAAAAATGCCCCCATTGTGCTACTATATAGAAATATTAGGCACATTAAGGAATAGTTCCCACTCTGTGCCTCTATATAGTAATAATGCACCCCTCTGTGCCTCCATATAGTAATAATGCCCCCTCTCCCCTCTGTGCCTCCATGTAGTAATAGTGCCTCCTCTGTGTCTCCATATGGTAATAATGCCCCCCTATGTGTCCCCATATAGTAATAGTGCCCCCTCCGTGCCTCCATATAGTAATAGTGCCTCCTCTGTGTCTCCATATAGTAATAGTGCCTCCTCTGTGTTTCCATATAGTAATAGTGCCCCCTCCGTGTCTCCATATAGAAATAATGCCCCCTCTGTGCCTCCATATAGTAATAGTGCCCCCTCTGTGTCTCCATATAGAAATAATGCCCCCTCTGTGCTTCCATATAGTAATAATGCCCCCTCCGTGCTCCATATAGTAATAGTGCCTCCTCTGTGTCTCCATATAGTAATAATGCCCCCTCTGTGTCCTCGTATAGTAATAGTGCCCCCTCCGTGCCTCCATATAGCAATAATGCCCCCTCTGTGTCTCCATATAGTAATAGTGCCTTCTCTGTGTCTCCATATAGTAATAGTGCCCCCTCCATGTCTCCATATAGAAATAATGCCCCCTCTATGCCTCCATAAAGTAATAGTGCCCCCCTCTGTGTCTCCATATAGTGATAGTGCCACTTCTATTCCTCCATATAGTAATAGTGCCCCCCTCTGTTTTTCCATATAGTGATAGTGCCCCCTCTGTGCTTCCAAATAGTGATAGTGCCCCTTCTATTCCTCCATATAGTGATAGTGCCTCTTCTGTGCCTATATGCAGTATGTCCATATACCAGGCATAGTGCTCCTCTGTAATTCTATATATTACTAGTGCCTCCATACAATTGTAATCCCCCCTTTACATCCTCCCATCCAGTGCCCTGGCAATAAAATAAAAATAAATGAAAACTCCCTTCTCCCACAACGAGTGGTGCTGTCCTTGTGCCGCAGTCTGTAGCTGCAGGCGGTGCGATGGAGTGATGTCATTGCGCTGGAGAAGCCTATAATTCAGGCATGTGCTGCGAGGACTGGCAGATGGTGGTGCAGGGGGCTGTATATAATGTATGGACAGACAGGTGGGAGGTATACAGACATGTAATATGTGCACCGCTCATTTAGACATAGACAACAGAATCAATTACATTTTATAATATATATTTGGGATAAGAAATTTTTACCCCAAGGAGGCGGAGGCTCGTAAAGTGCCTGCCGCACCCAGAGCACTTAAAGGGAAGTTGTCATGTCAGATAACGCTATCAACCTGTTTGGTTTTGAACCTGCAGGTTGTATTACAGGTAAGAGTGCTATCTATGAAAAACACTGTTAGCTTTCCTATGCAGAAAATTCACGAGCTTTTATCAGAGCGCTGACTGCTGTTATGTTCTGCAGCTTAGAACTAAAGAATAGGAGGGAAAAGCTGTCCCTGCACTGAGACTCAGCTAAACTCTACGCTGGGGTGGGTGCTCTATTCCTTGTGAATAGCCCCACCGAAACTCCTGCACTGAACTCAAACAAAGACCTGAAGGAAGGGGAAAAGGGGTCCCTAACAGATCTAAGGACTAGGAGAAAAAACAGGAGACCTCCTAATAGAAAAGTTAGTTGCAGAAACGAAGATTAAAGGGAACAAAACTGGTGGAACAAGAAGTCCCAGCATATCAATTGTCCAAAGCACAGAGAACTTAGCAAGGAAACTTAGCCAGAGCACAAGCGTAACAACACTGATGTCTAGCGGGGAATGGGAGACAGGTGCTGAGTAATAAAGAGTGAAGAGATCACGTGACCAAGACACCCAGCACCAGAGGAAAAGACTAGAAGCCAGCAAACCACAACAAGATGGCCGATAGTAAAACAATATAGATTCTAACACCTGCCTTTTTTATATTTTATACAGTGGACCTCACTACGGTTTCGAGGGGATCGCACCCAATATTCCACGGTGCGGCTATTATTTGTTTTCACATATTTTTCTCTATCTATCCAGATCATCCTAATTTCTAGTTTTCATCTTTATGTATCTCATTTTCTATGTTATCTATCTATGTCAGATCAATGTATTTATTATGGTTAATAAAAGGCTGTAAAAGTAAGTATAAGTAATGAAAAACAAATGGAGGGTCAATTTCTAACTAAATCACATGACTGTGTATAAAAAAAAGCATGTTAGAGAGGCAGAGCCTCCCAGAAGCAAAGATGGTCAGAGGTCACCGATCTGTGAACAACTGCGTCTAATAATTGTAGAATAATTTCAGGAAATTTTTCCTCAATGTGAAATTACAAAGACATTGAATATCTTCCATCTACAGGCCATAAAATCATCAAAAAATTCTGGAAAAATCCATGTGCACAAAGAATGGGGCTGATGGTCAATATTGAATGCTCATGATGTACGGACCCTGAGAAGGCTCTGCATGATATCAAGACATGATTCAGTCATCCAAGTCACTGCATGGGCTCAAAAAAATTTCCAGAAATCATTGTCTGTGATCACAGTTCACCATGCGTTCCACAAATGTAAATGACAGCTCTATCATGCAAAGAAAAAGCAGAATATCAGCACAATCCAGAAACGCTGTAGTCTTCTCTGCACTCATTTATAATGGACTCAGGCGAAATAGAAAACTGTTCTGTGGTCAGAAAAATCAAAATGTGAAATTCGTTATGGAAACCACAGACGCTGTGCCCTCAGAGTGAGAGGGACCATTCAGCTTGTTATGGAGGAGACGGACCATCCAGCTTGTTATCAAGGAGAGGGACCATCCAGCTTGTTACGGAAGAGAGTAAACATCCAGCTTGTTATGGAGTTAAAGGATCATCCAGCTTGTTATGGAGAAGAGGGACCATCCAGCTTGTTATCATGGAGAGGGACTATCCAGCTTGTTATGGAGGAGAGGGACCATCCAGCTTGTTATGGAGGAGAGGGCATTTGCAGCTTGTTATGGAGGAGAGGGACCATCCAGCTTTTTATCAAGGAGAGGGACCTTTATCAAGGAGAGGGACCATCCAGCTTGTTACGGAGGAGAGTAAACATCCAGCTTGTTATGGAGTTAAAAGATCATCCAGCTTGTTATGGAGAAGAGGGACCATCCAGCTTGTTATCATGGAGAGGGACCATCCAGCTTGTTATGGAGGAGAGGGACCATCCAGCTTGTTATGGAGGAGAGGGCATTTGCAGCTTGTTATGGAGGAGAGGGACCATCCAGCTTTTTATCAAGGGGAGGGACCTTTATCAAGGAGAGGGACCATCCAGCTTGTTACGGAGGAGAGTAAACATCCAGCTTGTTATGGAGTTAAAGGATCATCCAGCTTGTTATGGAGAAGAGGGACCAGCCAGCTTGTTATCATGGAGAGGGACTATCCAGCTTGTTATGGAGGAGAGGGACCATCCAGCTTGTTATGGAGGAGAGGGCATTTGCAGCTTGCTATGGAGGAGAGGGACCATCCAGCTTTTTATCAACGGGAGGGACCTTTATCAAGGAGAGGGACCATCCAGCTTGTTATCGAGGAGAAAAAACATCCATCTTGTTATTGAAGAGAGGAACCATCCAGCTTGTTATGGAGGACATGAACCATCCAGCTTGCTGTGGACGAGAGAGACCATAAAGCTTGTTATGGAGGAGAGAGACCATAAAGATTGTTATGGAGTAGAGGAACCATCGAGCTTGATATGGAGGAGAGGAAACATCCAGCTTGATATGGAGGAGAGGAACCATCCAGCTTGATATGGAGGAGAGGAACCATACACCTTATCATGTAGGAGAGGGTCAATCCACCTTGTTATGGAGGAGAGGGACCATCCAGCTTGTTATTGGCACACAGTTCTTTATCTCTGATAGTATCTGGCTGCATTAATGCCTATTATAGGGACAGCACTCACATGAAATGCACCATCAATGCTGAGCCTTACGTGTAGAGATGTTATAACAACATCTGCTCCATCCAGACAACGTCTATTTCAGGGAAGACCTTGTATATGTTGACAGGACAATGGTAAACCACATCCTGCATACATCACACACCACGGCTCTGCAGAAAAAGAGTCCTGGTGATGAACCGGCCACCTGCAGTCCAGACCTTTCACCAATAGAAAATATTGTGAGCATCATGAAACAAAAAATCCGACAAAGGAGGAGCAGTGAGAATCCGACATCAGACAAGAATGGGTCAACGTTCTTCCCTCAGAACTCCAGCGATTATGTCCTCCCTTCCCCCAATGGGGGAAATCCCAAAGCAATTAGGACAACAGTAGAGAAAAACAGGAGCTAAATACCCCATAAGTAATAGCAACAACAAATATAATGCGCATAAAATATGTATTAACTTTATTAAACACTTAAAAAAAATAATAGAGTATCATGAAAAGTATACATGGTTGCTGGTGAAAAACACAAAAAAGTGTAACCACACTGGCAAAGTTCAGATGTCAATACAACAGAAGCAACTGAATAAATATATAACACATGAAACCACATGAGTGTATCAGTCATGTATGGTGACAATCACTGATACAAAAAAAATCCCATCTCAAATGAGTGGTAATAAGATGTTAGGCATAATAGATCCCAGGTGGGAAAAAGGCTCTGTCACAAGGCAAATGCCAGACAGTCCTCATGCTATGATAGCAGTAGTGTGTATAATGCCATACGAATAGCGTCACATGTAGGAGTATGTGCTGTCATGTGTCAAAAGGACACACATTCAGCTGAAATGTATTGCAGCGCACAGACCCTTCGGGTCCATGCACGGCGATACATGCTGCCAGCCAATCAGAGGCCAGACGCTGACGTCATGCGCTCCCGTCACTTGTACTCTGAAGTCAGCTGCCGGCTTCAGAAGAGGATGCCGCTCGGAGGGGGAGCGCAGGGCAGGGGAGTATTTATTTTTTTCTTTCTAAACCAGTGAGTACATGGTGACCATACTTCTACACAGGTGACTATGGGGAGTGCATTATACTATATGGAGGATATGGGCTTTGTATTATACTAAGATGGAGGACTATGGGCTGTGCATTATATTATATGAAGGATATGGGCTGTGATTTATACGAATACGGAGGACTATGGGGGTGCATCATATTATATGGAGGTGCAGTATACTATATGGAGGACAATGGGGAGTGCATTATACAATATGGAGGACTATGGGAGTGCATTATACTATATGGAGGACTATAGAGAGTGCATTATACTATATGGAGGACTATGGAGAGTGCACTATACTATATGGAGGACTATGGGGAGTGCATTATATAATATGGAGGACTATGGGGAGTGCATTATACTATACGGAGGACTAATGGGAGTGTATTATACTATATGGAGGACTATGGAGTCCATTATTCTATATGAAGGACTATGGGGAAGAGCATTATACTATATGGAGGACTATGGGGTGCATTATACTACATGGAGGACTATAGAGAGTCCATTATACTATATGGAGGACTATGGAGAGTACATTATACTATATGGAGGACTATGAGGAGTGCATTATACTATATGGAGGACTATGGGCTGTGCATTATACTATATGGAGGACTATGGGGAGTGCATTATTCTATATGGAGGACTATGGGGAAGAGCATTATACTATAAGGAGGACTGTGGGCTGTTCATTATACTATATGGAGGACTATGGGCTGTGCATTATACTATATGGAGGACTATGGGGAGTGCATTTTTCTACATGGAGGTCTATGGGGAAGTGCATTTTACTATATGGAGGACTATGGGGAGTGCATTATTCTTTATGGAGGACTATGGGGAAGTGCATTATACTATATGGAGGTCTATGGGGAGTACATTATTCTATATGGAGGACTATGGGGAAGTGCTTTATACTATATGGAGGACTATGGGGATTGCATTATACTATATAGAGGACTATGGGGAGTGTATTATACTATATGGAGGACTATGGGGTGCATTATTCTATATGGAGGACTATGGGGAAGTGCTCTATACTATATGCAGGACTATGGGCTGTGCATTATACTATATGGAGGACTATGGAGAGTGCATTATACTATATGGAGGACTATGGGGAGTGCATTATTCTATATGGAGGACCATGGGGAAGTGTATTATACTATATGGAGGACTATAGGGAGTGCATTATACTATATAGAGGACTATGGGGTGCATTATTCTATCTGGAGGACTATGGGGAAGTGCATTATACCATATGGAGGACTATGGGGTGCATTATTCTATCAGGAGGACTATGGGGAAGTGCATTATACCATATGGAGGACTATGGGATGCATTATACTATACGGAGGACTATGGGATGCATTATACCATATGCAGGACTATGGATGCATTATACTATATGGAGGACTATGGGGGTGCATTATACCATACGGAGGACTAGGGGGAGAGCATCATACTATATGGAGGACTATGGGGAGTGCATTATTCTATATGAAGGACTATAGGGAGTGCAATATAATATATGGAGGACTATGGAGAGTGCATTATACTACATGGAGGACTATGGTGAGTGCATTATACTATATGGAGGACTATGGGGTGCATTATTCTATATGGAGAACTATGGGGAAGTGCATTATACTATATGCAGGACTATGGGCTGTGTAGTATACTATATGGAGGACTATGGAGACTGTATTATACTATATGGAGGACTATGGGGAGTGCATTATTCTATATGGAGGACTGTGGGAAGTGTATTATGCTATGTGGAGGACTATGGAGAGTGCACTATACTATATGGAGGACTATGGGGAGTGCATTATACTATATGGAGAACTATGGGCAGTGCATTATACCATATGGAGGACTATGGGATGCATTATACTATATGAAGGAGTATGGGGGTGCATTATACAATATAGAGGACTGTGGGGAGTGCATTATACTATATGGAGGACTATGGAGAGTGCATTATACTATATGGAGGACTTTGGAGAATGCATTATACTATATAGAGGATTACGGAGAGTGCATAATACTATATGGAGGACTATGGGGAGGGCATTATACTATAAGGAGGACTATGGGGTGCATTATTCTATATGGAGAACTATGGGTTGTGCATTATACTATATGGAGGACTATGAGTTGTGCATTATACTATATGGAGGACTATGGAGAGTGCATTGTACTATATTTGGGACTATGGGGAGTGCATTATACTATATGGAGGACTATGGGGAGTGCATTATACCATATGAAGGACTATGAGATGTATTATACTATATGGAGGACTATGGGGTGCATTATTCTATATGGAGGACTATGGGGAAGTGCATTATACTATATGTAGGACTATGGGCTGTGCATTATACTATATGGAGGACTATGGAGAGTGTATTATACTATATGGAGGACTATGGGGAAGTGCATTATACTATATGGAGGACTATGGGGAGCGCATTATACTATATAGAGGACTATGGGGAGTGTATTATACTATATGGAGGACTATGGGCTGTGCATTTAACTTTATGGAGGACTATGGAGAGTGCATTATATTATATGGAAGACTATGGGGAGTTCATTATTCTTTATGGAGGACTATGGCGAAGTGCATTATACTATATGTAGGACTATGGAGAGTGCATTATACTATATGGAGGACTATGGGGAGTGCATTATACTATATGGAGGACTATGGGAAGTTCATTATACCATAAGGAGGACTATGGGATGCATTAAACCATATGGAGAACTATGGGATGCATTATACTATATGGAGGACTATGGGGGTCCATTATACAATATGGATGGCTATGGGGAGTGCATTATACTACATGGAGGACTATGGGAAGTGCATTATACTAAATGAAGGACTATGGGCTGTGTATTATACTATATGGAGGACTATGGGAAGTGTATTATACTATATGGAGGACTACGGAGAGTGCACTATACTATATGAAGGACTATGGGGAGTGCATTATACTATATGAAGAACTATGGGGAGTGCATTATACCATAAGGAGGACTATGGGATGAATTATACCATATGAAGGACTATGGGGCTGCATTATACAATATAGAGGACTATGGGATGCATTATACTAAATGAGGACTATGGGGGTGCATTTTACAATATGGAGGACTGTGGGGAGTGCATTATACTATATGGAGGAATATGGGGAGTGCATTATTCTATATGGAGGACTATAGGGAGTGCATTATACTATATGGATGACTATGGGGAGTGATTTATACTATATGGAGGACTATGGGGAGTGCATTATACTATATGGAGGACTATGGGGAGTATATTATACTATATGGAGGACTATGGGGTGCATTATTCTATATGGAGGACTATGGGTTGTGCATTATACTATATGGAGGACTATGGAGAGTGCATTATACTATATTTTGGACTATGGGGAGTGCATTATTCTATATGAATGACTATGGGAAAGTGCATTATACTATATGGAGGACTATGGAGAGTGCATTATACGATATGGAGGACAATGGAGAGTGCATTATACTATATGGAGGACTATAGGGGTGCATTATACAATATGGAGGACTATGAAGAGTGCATTATACTATGTGGAGGACTATGGGGAGTGCATTATTCTATATGGAGGACTATGGAGAGTGCATTATACTACATGAAGGACTTTGGGGAGTGCATTATACCATATTGAGGACTATTGGATGCATTATACTACAAGGAGGACTATGGGAGTGCATTATTCAAAATGTTGGACTATGGGGAGTGCATTATACTATATGGAGGACTATGGGGAGTGCATTATTCTATATGGAGAACTATCGGGAGTGCATTATACTGTATGGAGTATAATGTGGAGTGCAGTATACTGTATGGAGGATTATGGGGAGTGCATTATACTGTATGGTGGACTATGAGGCACATTATACTATACGGAAGACTATGGGGAGTGAATTGTACTCTAAGATGGACTATGGGGCACATTATGCTATATGGAGGACTATGGGGAGTGCATTATACTATAAGGAGGACTATGGGATGCATTATATTATATGGAGGACCATTGGGAGTGTATTATACTATATGAAGGACTATGCGGACTGCAGTATACTATATGGAAGACTATGGGGAGTGTATTTTACTATACAGAGGACTATGGTATGCATTATACCATATGGAGGACTATGGGATGCATTCTACTATATGGATGACTAAGGAATGCATTATATTATATGGAGGACTATGGGGAGTGCATTATGCTACATGGAGGACTATGGGATGCATTATACTATATGGAAAACTATGGGGATTGCATTATGCTATATGGAGGACTATGGGATGCATTATACTATATGGAAGACTATGGAATGGATAATATTATATGGAGGACTATGGGGAGTTCATTATACTGTATGGAGGACTATTGAGAGTACATTATACTATATGAAGGACTGTGGGATGCATTATACAACATGGAGGACTATGGGATGCATATGGAGGACTATGGGGAGTGCATTATACTATATGGAGGAGTATGGGGAGAACATATACTATATGGAGGACTATGGTATTCATTATACTATATGGAGGACTATAGGGAGTGCATTATACTATATGGAGGACTATGGGATGCATTATGTTTTATGGAGGACTATGGGGAGTGCATTATTCTATATGGAGGAGTATGGGGAGAGCATATACTATATGGAGGACTATGGGATTTATTATACTATATGGAGGACTATAGGGAGTGCCTTATACTATATGGAGGACTATGGGATGCATTATGTTTTATGGAGGACTATGGGGAGTGCATTATACTATATGGAGGAGTATGGAGAGAGCATATACTATATGGAGGACTATGGGATTCATTATACTATATGGAGGACTATAGGGAGTGCATTATACTATATGGAGGACTATGGGATGCATTATGTTTTATGGAGGACTATGGGGAGTGCATTATTCTATATGGAGGAATATGGGGGTGCATAATACTATATGGAGGAATATGGGGAGTTTATTATACCATATTGTGGACTATGGGGAGTGCATTATACTATATAGTGGACTATGGGGAGTGCATTATACTATATGGAGGACTATGGGGAGTGAATTATACTATATGGAGGACTATGGGGGTCCATTATACTATATGGAGGACTATGGCGAGAGCATTATACTATATGGAGGACTATGGAGAGTGCATTATACTATATGGAGGACTACGGGGAGTACATTATACTATATGGAGGACTATGGGGAGTGCATTGTACTGTATGGAGGAGTATTGGGAGTGCATTATATTATATGAACGGCTATTGGGCACATTATACTATATGGAGTACTGTGGTGAGTGCATCATACTGTATGGAGGACTATGGGGAGTGCATTATACCATATGGAGCACTATGGGGAGTGCATTGTACTATATAGAGGACTATGGGGAGTGTATTACACTATATGGAGGACTATGGGGTGCATTGTACTATATAGAGGACTATGGGATGCATTATACTATATGGAGGACTATGGGGAGTGCATTATACTGTATGGAGGACTATGAGGAGTGCATTATGCTATATGAAGGACTATGGGATGCGTTATACTATATGAAGGACTATGGGATGCATTATACTATATGGACGACTATGGGGAGTGCATTATACTATATGGAGGACTATGGGATGCATTAAACTATATAGAGGATTATGGGGAGTACATTATACTATATGGAGGACTATGGGATGCATTATGTTATATGGAGGACTATGGGGAGTGCATTATACTATATGGAAGACTATGGGATGCATTATATTATATGGAGGATCATGGGAAGTTCATTATATTATATGGAGGACTATGGGGAGTGCATTATACTATATGGAGGACTATGGGATGCATTATATTATATTGAGGACTATGGGGAGTGCGTTATACTTTATGTAGGACTATGGGATGCATTATATTATATGGAGGACCATGGGAAGTTCATTATACTGTATGAAGGACTATGGGGAGTGCATTATACTATATGTAGGACTACGGGATGCATTATTTTATATGAAGGACTATGAGGAGTGCATTTTACTATATGGAGGACTATGTGGTACATTATACTATATGGAGGACTATGGGGAGTGCATTATGCTATATAGAGGACTATGGGGAGTGAATTATACTGTATGGAGGACAATGTGGTGCATTATACTATATGGAGGACTATGAGGAGTGCATTATACTGTTTGGAGGACTATGTCATGTATTATACTATATGAAGGTCTATGTGGTGCATTATACTATATGGAGGACTATGGGGAGTGTATTATACTATATGGAGGACTATGGGGAGTGCAGTATGCTATATGGAAGACTATGGGGAGTGCATTATACTATATGGAGGACTATGGGGAGTGCATTATACTATATAGAGGACTGTGGGGAGTCTATTAAACTATACGGAGAACTATGGGATGCATTATACCATATGAAGGAATATGTGATGCATTCTATTATATGGAGGATTATGGGGAGTGCATTATACTGTATGGAGGAATATGTGGTGCATTATACTATATGGAGTACTATGGGGAGTGCATTATACTATATGGAGGACTATGGGGAGTGCATTATACCATATGGAGGACTATGGGATGCATTATGTTATATGGAGCACTATGAGGAGTGCATTTTACTATATGGAGGACTATGGGGGTGCATTACACTATATGGAGGACTATGGCGAGAGCATTATACTATATGGAGGACTATGGAGAGTGCATTATACTATATGGAGGACTATGGGGAATGCATTATACTATATGGAGGACTATGGGGAATGCATTATTCTGTATGGAGGACTATGGGGAGTACATTATATTATATGGAGGGCTATGGGGCACATTATACTATATGGAGGACAAGGGGGAGTGCATTATACTGTATGGAGGACTATGGGGAGTGCATTATACTATATAGAGGACTATATGATGCATTATATTATATGAAGGACTATGGGGAGTGCATTATACAATATAAAACACTATGGGGAGTGCATTATACTATATGGAGGACTATGGGGAGTGTATTATACTATATGGAGGACTATGGGATGCATTGTACTATATAGAGGACTATGGGATGCATTATACTATATGGAGGATTATTGGGAGTGCATTATACTGTATGGAGGACTATGAGGAGTGCATTATACTATATGAAGGACTATGGGATGCATTGTACTATATGGAGGACTATGGGGATTGAATTATACTGTATGGAGGACTATGAGGAGTGCATTATACTATAAGGAGGACTATATGAAGTGCACTATACTATATGGAGGACTACGGTATGTATTATACTGTATAGAGGACTATGGGGATTACATTATACTATATGGAGGACTATGGGATGCATTATGCTATATGGAGGACTATGGGGAGTGCATTATTCTATATGGAGGACTATGGGATGCATTATATTATATGGAGGACCATGGGGAGTTCATTATAATATATGGAGGACCATGGGGAGTGCATTATACTGTATGGAGGACTATGGGAAGCATAATATTATATGGAGGACTATGGGGAGTGCATTATACTATATGGAGGACTATGGGATGCATTATATTATATGGAGGACCATGGGGAGTTCATTATACTTTATGGAGGACTATGGGGAGTGCATTAAACTATATGTAGCAGTATGGGGAGTGTATTATACTATTTGGAGGACTATGGGATGCATTATTTTATATGAAGGACTATGAGGAGTGCAATATGCTATATGGATGAGTATGTGGTCCATTATACTATAATGAGGACTATGGGGAGTGCATTATGCTATATGGATGACTCTGGGGAGTGGATTATACTGTATGGAGGACTATGTGGTGCATTATACTATATGGAGGACTATGTGGTGCATTGTACTATATGAAGGACTATGGTGAGTTCATTATAGTATATGGAGGACTATGGGGAGTGCATTATACTATATGGAGGACTATGGGGAGTTCATTATACTGTATGGAGGACTATGTGGTGTATTATACTATATGGAGGACTATGTAGTGCATTATACTATATGGAGGACTATGGGGAGTGTATTATACTATATGAAAGACTATGGGGAATGCAGTATTGTATATGGAAGACTAAGGGGAGTGCATTATACTATATTGAGGACTATGGGGAGTGTATTATACTATATAGAGGACTGTGGGGAGTCAATTATACTATACGGAGGACTATGGGATGCATTATACTATGTGGAGGAATATGGGATGCATACTATTATATTAAGGACTATGGGGAGTGCATTATACTATATGGATAACTATGGGGAGTGCATTATACTGTATGGAGGACTATGTGGTGCATTATACTATAAGGAGTACTATGGGGAGTGCAATATACTATATGGAGGACTATGGGGAGTGCATTATACTGTATGGAGGACTATATGGTGCATTATACTATAAGGAGGACTATGGGGAGTGCATTATACTATATGAAGGACTATAGGGAGTGCATTATACTATATGGAGGACTATGGGGAGTGGATTATACTGTATGGAGGACTTTGTGGTGCATTATACTATATGGAGGACTATGTGGTGCATTATACTATATGGAGGACTATGGGAAGTGCATTATACTGTATGGAGTACTATGTGGTGCATTATCCTATATGGAAGACTATGGGGAGAATATTATACTATATAGAGGACTGTGGGGAATCCATTATACTATATGGAGGACTACGGCATGCATTATATTATATGGAGGACTATGGGGAATGCATTATGCTATATGGAGGACTATGGAATGCATTATACTATATGGAGGACTATGGGGAGTGTATTATACTATATGGAGGATTATGGGATGCATTATACTATATAGAGGACTGTGGGGAGTCCATTATACTATATGGAGGACTATGGGATGCATTATATTATATGGAGGACTATGGGGGGGTGCATTATGCTATATGGAGAACTATGGGATGCATTATACTATATGGAGGACTATGGGGAGTGTATTATACTATATGGAGGAGTATGGGATGCATTATACCATATGGAGGACTATGGCGAGTGCATTATACTTTATGGAGGACTATGGGGAGTCCATTATACTATATGGAGGACTATGGGATGCATTATTATATGGAGGACTATGGGGAGTGCATTGTAATACACTGCTCAAAAAAATAAAGCAAACACTCAAATAACCCATCCTAGATCTGAAAGAATGAAATATTCTCATTGAATATTTTGTTCTGTACAAAGTTGAATGTGCTGACAACAAAATCACACAAAAATCATCAATGGAAATCAAATTTATTAAGCAATGGAGGCCTGGATTTGGAGTCACCCCCAAAATTAAAGTGGAAAAACACACTACAGGCTGATCCAACTTTGATGTAATGTCCTTAAAACAAGACAAAATGAGGCTCAGTATTGTGTGTGGCCTCCACGTGCCTGCATGACCTCCCTACAATGCCTGGGCATGCTCCTGATGAGGTTGCGGATGGTCTCCTGTGGGATCTCCTCCCAGACCTGGACTAAAGCATCCGCCAACTCCTGGACAGTCTGTGGTGCAACATGACGTTGGTGGATGGAGCGAGACATGATGTCCCAGATGTGCTCAATCAGATTCAGGTCTGGGGAACGGGCGGGACAGTCCATAACCTCAATGCCTTCATCTTGCAGGAACTGCTGACACACTCCAGCCACATGAGGTCTGGCATTGTCCTGCATTAGGAGGAACCCAGGGCCAACCACACCAGCATATGGTCTCACAAGGGGTCTGAGGATCTCATCTTGGTACCGAATGGCAGTCAGGCTACCTCTGGCGAGCACATGGAGGGCTGTGCGGCCCTCCAAAGAAATGCCACCCCACACCATTACAGACCCACTGCCAAACCGGTCATGCTGAAGGATGTTGCAGGCAGCAGATCGCTCTCCACGGCGTCTCCAGACTCTGTCACGTCTGTCACACGTGCTCAGTGTGAACCTGCTTTCATCTGTGAAGAGCACAGGGCGCCAGTGGCGACTTTGCCAATCCTGGTGTTCTAAGGCAAATGCCAAGCGTCCTGCACGGTGTTGGGCTGTGAGCACAACCCTCATCTGTGGACATCCGGCCCTCATTCCAACCTCATGGAGTCGGTTTCTAACCGTTTGTGCAGACACATGCAGATTTGTGGCCTGTTGGAGGTCATTTTGCAGGGCTCTGGCAGTGCTCCTCCTGTTCCTCCTAGCACAAAGGCGGAGGTAGCGGTCCTGCTGCTGGGTTGTTGCCCTCCTACGGCCCCCTCCATGTCTCCTGGTGTACTGGCCTGTCTCCTGGTAGCGCCTCCAGCCTCTGGACACTACGCTGACAGACACAGCAAGCCTTCTTGCCACAGCTCGCATTGATGTGCCATCCTGGATGAGCTGCACTACCTGAGCAACTTCTGTGGGTTGTAGAGTCCGTCTCTTGCTACCACGAATGTGAAAGCACAACCAACATTCAAAAGTGACCAAAACATCAGCCAGAAAGCATTGGTACTGAGATGTGGTCTGTGGTCCCCACCTGCAGAACCACTCCTTTATTGAGGGTGTCTTGATAATTGCCAATAATTTCCATCTATTGTCTATTCCATTTGCACAACAAAATATGAAATTAATTGTCAATCAGTGTTGCTTCCTAAGTGGACAGTTTGATTTCACAGAAGTTTGATTTACGTGGAGTTATATTCTGTTGTTTAAGTGTTCCCTTTATTTTTTGAGCAGTGTATATGGAGGACTATGGGGAGTGCATTATACTATATGGAGGACTATGGGATGCATTATATTATATGAAGGACTATGTGGAGTGCATTATACTATATGGAGGACTATGGGGAGTGTATTATACTATATAGAGGATTGTGGGGAGTCCATCATACTATATGGAGGACTATGGGATGCATTATACCATATGGAGGACTATGGGATGCATTATATTATATGGAGGACTATGGTTTGCATTATAGTATAGAGAGGACTATGGGGAGTGTATTATACTATGTGGAGGACTATGGAACGCATTATACTATATGGAGGACTATGGGGAAAGCTTTATACTATATGGAGGACTGTGTGGTGCATTATACTATATGGAGGACTATGGGGAGTGCATTATACTGTATGGAGGACTATGTTGTGCATTATATTAAATGGAGGACTATGGGGAGTGCATTATACTATATGGAGGACTATGGTGTTGTGGTGTTGCTATCAGAGTGTCAAGAGTGGGAGAAGAGGGTTGCATTGACAATCCAACACAATGGGCAGCAATTTGAACACATTTTATAAGTGGTCATAAAGTTACATTAAAACCAAGCACACCATTGTTTTTCTTATCAAATTCTCAATAAGTTTGATGTGTCACATGACCCTCTTTCCTTTGAAAAAAATAAAGTTGGATCCAAAATGGCCGACTTCAAAATAGCCGCCATGGTCACCACCCATCTGGAAAAGTTTTCCCCTCACATATACTAATGTGCCACAAACAGGAAGTTGATATTACCAACCATTCCCATTTAATTTAGGTGTATCCATGTAAATGGCCCACCCTGTATATAATCAGAATGGGGGGGTCCAAATCTTGCTCCGGGACCCATCAGCCTCGTTACGCCACTGGTTATATATTATACTAGCTATTGAACCCCTTCTACGCCCGGGTGGTGAGCATTTTTATTGGTATATTTCTGGCGCCATTTTTTTTTAAGACACTGTCTGCAAATTCGCATATACATTGTCTTCAATAAAATAGCGCCGGATAAGCGCCATTTTACTGAAGTAATGTACTACAATGTCAACACAGCAGTGCACACGTGCCAGCCAAAGGGATAATGGTGATGGGTGGTGCATGCGCACTGCTATGTTGACGTTGTAGTACATTACTTCAATAAAATGGCGCTGGAGTCAGCGTTTGCGCTTATCCGGCGCTATTTTATTGAAGACACTGTATATGCGAATTTGCAGACAGTGTCTTAAAAAAATGGTGCCGGATAGCATGGTATAGGCATACACTGAGTCCGGGTCATTCTATTGAAGTATTGTACTACAAAATTAAAGGGAACCTGTCACCAGAAGTAACACCGTTAACCTGCACATATGTGATTAATCTGCAGGTTAATAGCGTTATTATGTTGCCCGACGCCTGCACGTAGTCGAATGCAGCAGGGAGAAAATAAACCTTCCTGGTATATGATCCCCCAATCCTGGTCCACTTCTTGGTATATGCTCCACCCCATCCTTGTATATGTTCCCCCAATCCTTGTATATGCTCCCCCCATACTGGTATAAGCTCCCCCCATACTGGTATATGCTCCCTCCATCCTGGTATATGCTCCCTCCATCCTGGTATATGCTCCCCCATCCTGGTATATGCTCTCCCCATCCTGGTATATGCTCCCCCATCCTAGTATATACCCCCCCATCCTGGTATATGCTCCCCCCATCCTGGTATATGCTCCCCCCATCCTGTTATATGCTCCCTCCATCCTGGTATATGCTCCCCCATCCTGGTATAACTTCCCCATCCTGGTATATGCTCCCCCCATCCTGGTATATGCTCCCTCCATCCTGGTATATGCTCCCTCCATCCTCGTATATGCTTCCCCTATCCTGGTATATGCTCCCCCAATCCTGGTATATGCTCCCCCAGTCCTCGCATATGCTCCCTCCATCCTGTTATATGCCCCCCATCCTGGTATGTGCTACACCCATCCTGGTATATGCTGCCTCAATCCTCGTATATATGCCCCCCCACCCTGATATATGTCCCCCCATCCTGGTATATGCTTCCCTACCCTGGTATATGCTCCCCCAATTCTTGTATATGCTCCCTCCATCCTGGTATATGCTCCCCCATCCTGGTATATGCTTCCCTATCCTGGTATATGCCCCCCCATCCTGTTATATGCTCCCTCCATCCTGGTATATGCCCCCATCCTGGTATATGCTCCCCCCATCCTGGTATATGCTCCCCCCATCCTGGTATATCCCCCCATCCTGGTATATGCTCCTCCCCATCCTGGTTTATGCTCCCCCCATCCTGGTATATGCTCCCGCTATCCTGGCATGTGCTCCCCCCATCCTGGTATATGCTCCCCCATCCTGGTATATGCTCCCCCCCATCCTGGTATATGCCCCACATCCTGGTATATCCCCACATTCTGGTATATGCTCCCCGTTATATGCTCCCCCATCCTGGTATATGCTCCCCCATCCTGGTATATGCTCCCCCCATCCTGGTATATGCCCCCCATCCTGGTATATGCTCCCCCTCATCCTGGTATATGCTCCCCCCATCCTGGTATATGCTCCCCCCATCCTGGTATATGCCCCCTCCATCCTGGTATATGTCCCCCATCCTGGTATGTGCTCCCCCCATCCTGGTATATACCCCCCATCCTGGTATATGCTCCCCCCATCCTGGTATATGCTCCCCCTATCCTGTTATATGCTCCCACCATCCTGGTATATGCTCCCCCATCCTGGTATATACTTCCCCATCCTGGTATATGCTCCCCCCATACTGGTATATGCTCCCCCCATCCTGGTATATGCTCCCTCCATCCTGGTATATGCTCCCTCCATCCTCGTATATGGTTCCCCTATCCTGGTATATGCTCCCTCCATTCTGGTATATGCCCCCCCATTCTGGTATACACTCCATCCATCCTGGTATATGCTGCCTTAATCCTCGTATATGCCTCCCCACCCTGGTATATGCTCCCCATCCTGGTATATGCTTCCCTACCCTGGTATATGCTCCCCCAATTCTTGTATATGCTCCCTCCATCCTGGTATATGCCCCCCATCTTGTTATATGCTCCCTCCATCCTGGTATAATCTTCCCCCATCCTGGTATATGCTCCCCCATCCTGGTATATGCTCCCCCCATCCTGGTATATGCTCCCCCTATCCTGGTATAGCCCCCATCCTGGTATATGCTCCTCCCCATCCTGATATATGCTCCCCCCATACTGGTATATGTTCCCCCATCCTGGTATATGCTCCCCCCCATCCTGGTATATGCTCCCTCCATCCTCGTATATGGTTCCCCTATCCTGGTATATGCTCCCTCCATTCTGGTATATGCCCCCCCATTCTGGTATACACTCCATCCATCCTGGTATATGCTGCCTAAATCCTCGTATATGCCTCCCCACCCTGGTATATGCCCCCCATCCTGGTATATGCTTCCCTACCCTGGTATATGCTCCCCCAATTCTTGTATATGCTCCCTCCATCCTGGTATATGCCCCCCATCTTGTTATATGCTCCCTCCATCCTGGTATATTCTCCCCCCATCCTGGTATATGCTCCCCCATCCTGGTATATGCTCCCCCCATCCTGGTATATGCTCCCCCTATCCTGGTATATCCCCTCATCCTGGTATATGCTCCTCCCCATCCTGGTATATGCTCCCCCCATACTGGTATATGTTCCCCCATCCTGGTATATGCTCCCCCCCATCCTGGTATATGATCCCCCAATCCTGGTCCCCTTCTTGGTATATGCTCCCCCCCATCCTTGTATATGTTCCCCCAATCCTCGTATATGCTCCCCCCATACTGGTATAAGCTCCCCCCATACTGGTATATGCTCCCTCCATCCTGGTATATGCTCCCTCCATCCTGGTATATGCTCCCCCATCTTGGTATATGCTCTCCCCATCCTGGTATATGCTCCCCCATCCTGGTATATACCCCCCCATCCAGGTATATGCTCCCCCCATCCTGGTATATGCTCCCCCCATCCTGTTATATGCTCCCTCCATCCTGGTATATGCTCCCCCATCCTGGTATATACTTCCCCACTCTGGTATATGCTCCCCCCATCCTGGTATATACCCCCCCATCCTGGTATATGCTCCCCCCATCCTGGTATATGCTCCCCCCATCCTGTTATATGCTCCCTCCATCCTGGTATATGCTCCCCCATCCTGGTATATACTTCCCCATTCTGGTATATGCTCCCCCCATCCTGGTATATGCTCCCTCCATCCTGGTATATGCTCCCTCCATCCTCATATATGCTTCCCCTATCCTGGTATATGCTCCCCCAATCCTGGTATATGCTCCCCCCATCCTGGTATATGCTCCCCCCATCCTGGTATATGCCCCCTCCATCCTGGTATATGTCCCCCATCCTGGTATGTGCTCCCCCCATCCTGGTATATACCCCCCATCCTGGTATATGCTCCCCCCATCCTGGCATATGCTCCCCCTATCCTGTTATATGCTCCCACCATCCTGGTATATGCTCCCCCATCCTGGTATATACTTCCCCATCCTGGTATATGCTCCCCCCATACTGGTATATGCTCCCCCCATCCTGGTATATGCTCCCTCCATCCTGGTATATGCTCCCTCCATCCTCGTATATGGTTCCCCTATCCTGGTATATGCTCCCTCCATTCTGGTATATGCCCCCCCATTCTGGTATACACTCCATCCATCCTGGTATATGCTGCCTTAATCCTCGTATATGCCTCCCCACCCTGGTATATGTCTCCCATCCTGGTATATGCTTCCCTACCCTGGTATATGCTCCCCCAATTCTTGTATATGCTCCCTCCATCCTGGTATATGCCCCCTATCTTGTTATATGCTCCCTCCATCCTGGTATATTCTCCCCCCATCCTGGTATATGCTCCCCCATCCTGGTATATGCTCCCCCCATCCTGGTATATGCTCCCCCTATCCTGGTATATCCCCCCATCCTGGTATATGCTCCTCCCCATCCTGGTATATGCTCCCCCCATACTGGTATATGTTCCCCCATCCTGGTATATGCTCCCCCCCATCCTGGTATATGCTCCCTCCATCCTCGTATATGGTTCCCCTATCCTGGTATATGCTCCCTCCATTCTGGTATATGCCCCCCCATTCTGGTATACACTCCACCCATCCTGGTATATGCTGCCTCAATCCTCGTATATGCCTCCCCACCCTGGTATATGCCCCCCATCCTGGTATATGCTTCCCTACCCTGGTATATGCTCCCCCAATTCTTGTATATGCTCCCTCCATCCTGGTATATGCCCCCCATCTTGTTATATGCTCCCTCCATCCTGGTATATTCTCCCCCCATCCTGGTATATGCTCCCCCATCCTGGTATATGCTCCCCCCATCCTGGTATATGCTCCCCCTATCCTGGTATATCCCCTCATCCTGGTATATGCTCCTCCCCATCCTGGTATATGCTCCCCCCATACTGGTATATGTTCCCCCATCCTGGTATATGCTCCCCCCCATCCTGGTATATGATCCCCCAATCCTGGTCCCCTTCTTGGTATATGCACCCCCCCATCCTTGTATATGTTCCCCCAATCCTCGTATATGCTCCCCCCATACTGGTATAAGCTCCCCCCATACTGGTATATGCTCCCTCCATCCTGGTATATGCTCCCCCATCTTGGTATATGCTCTCCCCATCCTGGTATATGCTCCCCCATCCTGGTATATACCCCCCCATCCTAGTATATGCTCCCCCCATCCTGGTATATGCTCCCCCCATCCTGTTATATGCTCCCTCCATCCTGGTATATGCTCCCCCATCCTGGTATATACTTCCCCATTCTGGTATATGCTCCCCCCATCCTAGTATATACCCCCCCATCCTGGTATATGCTCCCCCCATCCTGGTATATGCTCCCCCCATCCTGTTATATGCTCCCTCCATCCTGGTATATGCTCCCCCATCCTGGTATATACTTCCCCATTCTGGTATATGCTCCCCCCATCCTGGCATATACCCCACCATCCTGGTATATGCTCCCCCCATCCTGGTATATGCTCCCCCCATCCTGTTATATGCTCCCTCCATCCTGGTATATGCTCCCCCATCCTGGTATATACTTCCCCTATCCTGGTATATGCTCCCCAATCCTGGTATATGCTCCCCCAATCCTCGTATATGCTCCCTCCATCCTGTTATATGCCCCCCCATCCTGGTATATGCTCCACCCATCCTGGTATATGCTGCCTCAATCCTCGTATATGCCCCCCCACCCTGGTATATGTCCCCCCATCCTGGTATATGCTTCCCTACCCTGGTATATGCTCACCCAATTCTTGTATATGCTCCCTCCATCCTGGTATATCCCCCCCATCCTGGTATATGCTTCCCTATCCTGGTATATGCCCCCCCCATCCTGTTATATGCTCCCTCCATACTGGTATGTGTCCCCATCCTGGTATATGCTCCCCCATCCTGGTATATGCTCCCCCCATCCTGGTATATGCTCCTCCCCATCCTGGTATATGCTCCCCCCATCCTGGTATATGCCCCCCATTCTGGTATATGCCCCCCATCCTGGTATGTGCTCCCCCCATCCTGGTATATGCTCCCTCCATCCTGGTATATGCTCCCTCCATCCTCGTATATGCTTCCCCTATCCTGGTATATGCTCCCCCAATCCTGGTATATGCTCACCCAATGCTAGTATATGCTCCCTCCATCCTGGTATATGCCCCCCCATTCTCGTATATGCTCCCCCCTATCCTGTTATATGCTCCCTCCATCCTGGTATATGCTCCCCCATCCTGGTATATACTTCCCCATCCTGGTATATGCTCCCCCCATCCTGGTATATGCTCCCCCCATCCTGGTATATGCTCCCTCCATCCTGATATATGCTCCCTCCATCCTCGTATATGCTTACCCTATACTGGTATATGCCCCCCATCCTGGTATATGCCCCCCATCCTGGTATATCCCCACATTCTGGTATATGCTCCCCCGTTATATGCTCCCCCATCCTGGTATATGCTCCCCCATCCTGGTATATGCTCCCCCCATCCTGGTATATGCCCCCCATCCTGGTATATGTCCCCCATCCTGGTATGTGCTCCCCCCATCCTGGTATATACCCCACATCCTGGTATATGCTCCCCCCATCCTGGTATATGCTCCCCCTATCCTGTTATATGCTCCCACCATCCTGGTATATGCTCCCCCATCCTGGTATATACTTCCCCATCCTGGTATATGCTTCCCCCATCCTGGTATATGCTCCCCCCATCCTGGTATATGCTCCATCCATCCTGGTATATGCTCCCTCCATCCTCGTATATGCTCCCCTATCCTGGTATATGCTCCCTCCATTCTGGTATATGCCCCCCCATTCTGGTATACACTCCACCCATCCTGGTATATGCTGCCTCAATCCTCGTATATGCCTCCCCACCCTGGTATATGCCCCCCATCCTGGTATATGCTTCCCTACCCTGGTATATGCTACCCCAATTCTTGTATATGCTCCCTCCATCCTGGTATATGCCCCTCATCTTGTTATATGCTCCCTCCATCCTGGTATATTCTCCCCCCATCCTGGTATATGCTCCCCCATCCTGGTATATGCTCCCCCCATCCTGGTATATGCTCCCCGTATCCTGGTATATCCCCCCATCCTGGTATATGCTCCTCCCCATCCTGGTATATGCTCCCCCCATACTGGTATATGTTCCCCCATCCTGGTATATGCTCCCCCCCATCCTGGTATATGATCCCCCAATCCTGGTCCCCTTCTTGGTATATGCTCCCCCCCATCCTTGTATATGTTCCTCCAATCCTCGTATATGCTCCCCCCATACTGGTATAAGCTCCCCCCATACTGGTATATGCTCCCCCATCTTGGTATATGCTCTCCCCATCCTGGTATATGCTCCCCCATCCTGGTATATACCCCCCCATGCTGGTATATGCTCCCCCCATCCTGGTATATGCTCCCCCCATCCTGTTATATGCGCCCTCCATCCTGGTATATGCTCCCCCATCCTGGTATATACTTCCCCATTCTGGTATATGCTCCCCCCATCCTGTTATATGCTCCCTCCATCCTGGTATATGCTCCCTCCATCCTCATATATGCTTCCCCTATCCTGGTATATGCTCCCCCAATCCTGGTATATGCTCCCCCAATCCTCGTATATGCTTCCTCCATCCTGTTATATGCCCCCCCATCCTGGTATATGCTCAACCCATCCTGATATATGCTGCCTCAATCCTCGTATATGCCCCCCCACCCTGGTATATGTCCCCCCATCCTGGTATATGCTTCCCTACCCTGGTATATGCTCACCCAATTCTTGTATATGCTCCCTCCATCCTGGTATATGCCCCCTATCCTGGTATATGCTTCCCTATCCTGGTATATGCCCCCCCATCCTGTTATATGCTCCTTCCATCCTGGTATGTGCCCCCATCCTGGTATATGCTCCCCCATCCTGGTATATGCTCCCCCCATCCTGGTATATGCTCCTCCCCATCCTGGTATATGCTCCCCCCATCCTGGTATATGCTCCCGCTATCCTGGCATATGCTCCCCCCATCCTGGTATATGCTCCCCCATCCTGATATATGCTCCCCCCAATCCTGGTATATGCCCCCCATCCTGGTATATCCGCCCATTCTGGTATATGCTCCCCCATCCTGGTATATGCTCCCCCATCCTGGTATATGCTCCCCCCATCCTGGTATATGCCCACCATCCTGGTATATGCTCCCCCTCATCCTGGTATATGCTCCCCCCATCCTGGTATATGCTCTCCCCATCCTGGTATATGCCTCCCATCCTGATATATGCCTCTCATCCTGGTATGTGCTCCCCCCATCCTGGTATATACCCCCCATCCTGGTATATGCTCCCCCCATCCTGGTATATGCTCCCCCTATTCTGTTATATGCTCCCTCCATCCTGGTATATGCTCCCCCATCCTGGTATATACTTCCCCATCTTGGTATATGCTCCCCCCATCCTGGTATATGCTCCCCCCATCCTGGTATATGCTCCCTCCATCCTGGTATATGCTCCCCCTATCCTGGTATATGCTCCCCCAATCCTGGTATATGCTCCTCCAATCCTCGTATATGCTCCTTCCATCCTGGTATATGCCCCCCCATCCTGGTATATGCTCCACCCATCCTGGTATATGCTGCCTCAATCCTCGTATATGCCCCTCCACCCTGGTATATGCCCCCCATCCTGGTATTTGCTTCCCTACCCTGGTATATGCTCCCCCAATTCTTGTATATGCTCCCTCCATCCTGGTATATGCCCCCCATCCTGTTATATACTCCCTCCATCCTTGTATATGCTCCCCCCATCCTGGTATATGCTCCCCCATCCTGGTATATGCTCCCCCCATCCTGGTATATGCTCCCCCTATCCTGGTATATCCCCCCATCCTGGTATATGCTCCTCCCCATCCTGGTATATGCTCCCCCCATACTGGTATATGCTCCCCCATCCTGGTATATGCTCCCCCCATCCTGGTATATGCCCCCCATCCTGGTATATGCCCCCCATCCTGGTATATCCCCCCATCCTGGTATATGTTCCCCCCATCCTGGTATATGCTCCCCCATCCTGGTATATGCTCCCCCCATCCTCGTACATGCCCCTCCATCCTGGTATATGCTCCCCCTCATCCTGGTATATGCTCCCCCTACCCTGGTATATGCTCCCCCCTTCCTGGTATATGCCCCCCATCCTGGTATATGCCCCCATCCAGGTATGTGCTCCCCCCATCCTGGTATATGCTCCCCCCATCCTTATATATGTCACCCCCATCCTGGTATATTCTCCCCCCATCCTGGTATATGCTCCCCCCTATCCTGGTATATGTCACTCCCCGATCCTGGTATATGCTCCCCCCATCCTGGTATGTCGCCCCCTGATCCTTGTATATGCTCCCTCCCATCCTGGTATATGTCACCCCCGATCCTGGTATATCGTCCCCCCCATCCTGGTATATACTTCCCCTCATCCTGGTATATGCTCCACCCCATCCTAGTATATGTCAACCCCCAATCCTGGTATATGCTCCCCCCATCCTGGTATATGTCACCCCCCGATCGTGGTATGTGCTCCCCCCATCCTGGTATATGTCACCCCCGATCCTGGTATATGCTACCCCCATACTGATATATGCTCCCCCTCATTAGGTATATGCTCCCCCATCCTGGTATATGCTCCCCCTCATTCTGGTATATGCTCCCCCCATTCTGGTATATGCTCCCCCCATCCTGGTATATGCCCCCCCCCATCCTGGTATATGCTCCCCTTCATCCTGGTATATGCTTCCTCCATCCATGTATATGCTCCCCCCATCATGGAGAACAAGGAAGCACAAAAGAACTTCATGAAAGCATGAAAATACAAAATCTTTATTGAAAAAAATCAAGAATAGAAAAAATGGAAAACACTCAGAGGCATAAAATTAAAAACAATGGAGGAGCATGGAGACGAGGAACAGGTTAAATGTACTGCCCTTTGTAAATCAATTGCCTGAAGGCAAAATATGGCACTGCAAAAACAGGTCATAAAGAGGTAGCTCAAGTGTCTATCCAATTGAAAGGTCGCACAGTGAGAGACTTCTGTTTAATGCAGGTTCTAATATAGAAGCATTTTCCCAAAGTGGATGCAAGTATGACACTCAGTACATTAATAGAAATAAGTGTCATGAAAGACAATATAGTCAAAGTGACAACCAATCCAATATATAATATGAAAAGGTTCCATACTTACAGCCGCTGTGGTTGCGTCGCCGCACCTCGCTCCTGCTCTACCCCAGCATCCTGGTATATGCTCCCCCCCATCCTGATATATGCTCCCCCTCATCCTGGTATATGCTCTCACCCATCCTGGTATATGCTCCCCGTCATCCTGGTATATGCTCTCCCCCATCCTGGTATATGCTCCCCTCCATCCTGGTATATGTCACAGCCGAACCTGGTATATGCTCCCCCCCATCCTGGTATATGTCACCCCCCAATCCTGGTATATGCTCCCCGTCATCCTGGTATATGCTCCCCCTCATTCTGGTATATATGCTCCCCCCCATCCTGGTATATGTCACCCCCCGATCCTGGTATATGCTCCCCCTCATCCTGGCATATGCCGCCCCCCATCCTGGTATATGTCACCCCCGATCTTGGTATATGTCACCCCCTCATCCTGGTATATGCTCCCCCCATCCTGGTATATGTCACCCCCGATCCTGGTATATGCTCCCCCCCATCCTGGTATATGTCACCCCCCAATACTGGTATATGCTCCCCCTCATCCTGGTATATCCCCCCCCATCCTGGTATATGTCACCCCCGATCCTGGTATATGTCACCCCCTCATCCTGGTATGTGCTCCCCCTCCATCCTGGTATATGTCACCCCGGATCCTGGTATATTCTCCCCCTCATCCTGGTATATGTCACCCCCAATCCTGGTATATGCTCCCCCTCATCCTGGTATATGCTCCCCCCCCCCCATCCTGGTATATGTCACCCCCGATCCTGGTATATGTCACCCCCCCCGATCCTGCCTGTCCTGCTCATCCATCCACAAACACTCCTACTCACCCTTCCCCCGCAGCACATCGTCTGTGTTAAATATGTAAATAAAATGGCGCTGGAGTCAGTGTGTGCACATACTGCGCTATTTGGCGCCATTTTGTTGGAGACACTGCGAATTTGTCTTCAACAAAATGGTGCTGGATATCGCGCTATGCGCTGGCTCCGGCACAGACTCCTCCTTAAGCCTCGCCGGAGACGTGGTCAGCGCCTATGCACATGGTGATCTCCGGCGACGCACTCTTCCTCCAGCCTCGTCCTCCCGGCGCAGACTATAGAGGCTTAGGACAGAAGGACACATCCCTGGATATATATATCTCATCTCTCCCAATTACATGGAGTCTATTAGGATCCCTGATCTATTATGTGTCGCCATCTGCACAGATCCAATGTCACACAAAAGGAAGCGACATTTTTAGCGAGTAAACAGCGCATTCCGTCCTGTGCTGATCTACAGCGCCATCTAGAGGCTGATCAGCGGCGCATCAGCTCAGCCTACTCGTTTTCATCTTCGCACCAGATGACGCGTTACCGGGATAAAATATGATTGGGTCCCAGTGAAAATACAAGACTGGGAGCCGGCTGCTCTGCTCCAATCGTCGCGCTTTGGAAGATACCAACTCTTTGTAGCCCTCAGGGGGAGCTGAGGAGAATAAATTGTTATTGTTTGTAAAAGTGCAGATATTTAATGAACTGATAGGTAAAATAAAGATGCGGCTGCTATCAGTGACGGGACAGAGTAAGAGCGGCCGCTGCAGTCCCCCCCCCCGTGCTCAGATCAGTGGTAGACGCGACTCCTCCTCCGCCTTCGGAAGCCGGAAGTTGCAGGCAGTGTTGTGAGAGAGGAGCAGACAGACAGGTGGGTGATTGGTGCTGTGTGCGCTGCCCCCTGCTGGTCGCATCACCGCAGTGCAGGTTGTTATGGGCTGATCAGGAGCCCCTATGCCGCTCTCCATGGTGCGACCCCCACTGCTGTGTCTTGGGGTCTGTTACACCTGATATATAGGAGCTGAGTACAGGCGGCTGCTGGGGCCCCTGATACCATTACTATGTGGCCCTTACACCTGATATATAGGAGCTGAGTACAGGCTGCTGGGGCCCCTGATACCATTACTATGTGGCCCTTACACCTGATATATAGGAGCTGAGTACAGGCGGCTGCTGGGGCCCCTGATACCATTACTATGTGGCCCTTACACCTGATATATAGGAGCTGAGTACAGGCGGCTGCTGGGGCCCCTGATACCATTACTATGTGGCCCTTACACCTGATATATAGGAGCTGAGTACAGGCAGCTGCTGGGGCCCCTGATACCATTACTATGTGGCCCTTACACCTGATATATAGGAGCTGAGTACAGGCGGCTGCTGGGGCCCCTGATACCATTACTATGTGGCCCTTACACCTGATATATAGGAGCTGAGTACAGGCGGCTGCTGGGGCCCCTGATACCATTACTATGTGGCCCTTACACCTGATATATAGGAGCTGAGTACAGGTGGCTGCTGGGGCCCCTGATACCATTACTATGTGGCCCTTACACCTGATATATAAGAGCTGAGTACAGGCGGCTGCTGGGGCCCCTGATACCATTACTATGTGGCCCTTACACCTGATATATAGGAGCTGAGTACAGGCTGCTGCTGGGGCCCCTGATACCATTACTATGTGGCCCTTACACCTGATATATAGGAGCTGAGTACAGGCGGCTGCTGGGGCCCCTGATACCATTACTATGTGGCCCTTACACCTGATATATAGGAGCTGAGTAAAGGCGGCTGTTGGGGCCCCTGATACCATTACTATGTGGCCCTTACACCTGATATATAGGAGCTGAGTACAGGCTGCTGCTGGGGCCCCTGATACCATTACTATGTGGCCCTTACACCTGATATATAGGAGCTGAGGACAGGTGGCTGCCGGGGCCCCTGATACCATTACTATGTGGCCCTTACACCTGATATATAGGGGCTGAGTACAGGCGGCTGCTGGGGCCCCTGATACCATTACTATGTGGCCCTTACCCCTGATATATAGGAGCTGAGTACAGGCTGCTGCTGGGGCCCCTGATACCATTACTATGTGGCCCTTACACCTGATATATAGGAGCTGAGTACAAGCGGCTGCTGGGGCCCCTGATACCATTACTATGTGACCCTTACACCTGATATATAAGGGCTGAGTACAGGCTGCTGCCGGGGCCCCTGATACCATTACTATGTGGCCCTTACACCTGATATATAGGAGCTGAGTACAGGCGGCTGCTGGGACCCCTGATACCATTACTATGTGGCCCTTACATCTGATATATAGGAGCTGAATACAGGCGGCTGCTGGGGCCCCTGATACCATTACTATGTGGCCCTTACACCTGATATATAGGAGCTGAGTACAGGCGGCTGCCGGGGCCCCTGATACCATTACTATGTGGCCCTTACACCAGATATATAGGCGCTGAGTACAGGCAGCTGCTGGGGCCCCTGATACCATTACTATGTGGCCCTTGCATCTGATATATAAGGGCTGAGTACAGGCAGCTGCTGGGGCCCCTGATACCATTACTATGTGGCCCTTACACCTGATATATAGGAGCTGAGTACAGGTGGCTGCTGGGGCCCCTGATACCATTACTATGTGGCCCTTACACCTGATATATAGGAGCTGAGTACAGGCGGCTGCTGGGGCCCCTGATACCATTACTATGTGGCCCTTACACCTGATATATAGGAGCTGAGTACAGGCGGCTGCTGGGGCCCCTGATACCATTACTATGTGGCCCTTACATCTGATATATAGGAGCTGAATACAGGCGGCTGCTGGGGCCCCTGATACCATTACTATGTGGCCCTTACACCTGATATATAGGAGCTGAGTACAGGCTGCTGCTGGGGCCCCTGATACCATTACTATGTGGCCCTTACACCTGATATATAGGAGCTGAGTACAGGCAGCTGCTGGGGCCCCTGATACCTTTACTATGTGGCCCTTACACCAGATATATAGGAGCTGAGTACAGGCGGCCGCTGGGGCCCCTGATACCATTACTATGTGGCCCTTACACCTGATATATAGGAGCTGAGTACAGGCAGCTGCTGGGGCCCCTGATACCTTTACTATGTGGCCCTTACACCAGATATATAGGAGCTGAGTACAGGCGGCTGCTGGGGCCCCTGATACCATTACTATGTGGCCCTTACACCTGATATATAGGAGCTGAGTACAGGCGGCTGCTGGGGCCCTTGATACCATTACTATGTGGCCCTTACACCAGATATATAGGCGCTGAGTACAGGCGGCTGCTGGGGCCCTTGATACCATTACTATGTGGCCCTTACACCTGATATATAGGAGCTGAGTACAGGCGGCTGCTGGGGCCCCTGATACCATTACTATGTGGCCCTTACACCTGATATATAGGAGCTGAGTACAGGCAGCTGCTGGGGCCCCTGATACCATTACTATGTGGCCCTTACACCTGATATATAAGGGCTGAGTACAGGCAGATGCTGGGGCCCCTGATATCATTACTATGTGGCCTTTACACCTGATATATAGGAGCTGAGTACAGGCGGCTGCTGGGGCCCCTGATACCATTACTATGTGGCCCTTACACCTGATATATAGGAGCTGAGTACAGGCGGCTGCTGGGGCCCCTGATACCATTACTATGTGGCCCTTACACCTGATATATAAGCTCTGCTGGGACTCTGTATCCCGCCTGCATTGCATAATGGGGCCCCTGAATACTCTGCACATAAGGGCCCATAGCTCTAATTATGTTGTTTGCAATAGTCGCCCTCCTGCCACCCTGTAATATCGGGTCCCTGCCTGGTGTGGCCCCTATGACTTAATGTCTCCCTGTAAGTGCAGTACACCAGTTATCAGTCTACACGGCCAGGGTCCGGGACCCCTGTTGTTTTTGTGCTGGCTTTGTAATATATGCTCATTATCAGGGCGCCCTCTTCTCAGACATCCATCTAATCATCCGTCTGTCTCATCCATATTTGCCATATGGAGGTTTCCAGAAATAGGGCAGAACCTACTGGACTTCTGTGAAAGTTGACGAATCTGTTGAGCGCGGCTGAAGCCTCCTGGGAGCCGAGGTAAAATCAGTGGCCGTGGTAAAATTGTGGAGCGGTGGGGTCTGAAAAAGGAATCATGACTATAAGGACAACGTTTGCACAAAGTGATTTCTTTAGAGCCCAACAGCCACTGTGTAAACCTGACAAAAATGCCCCCATCTATCCATCCATTCATCACTCTCATACTCTGTCTATGCAGGTATGTATCTCATCATTCTTCCTTACGGAGTTTCACATGGACCAGTCGGGGCTTTGGTGCGAACTCCCTCACAAAACTGGATTCGGTAGTGTGTGCTGACGAGGCCATAGGCTTAGTAGACTGCGCCTCCAGTAGGCGTACACACCTGATGCACGACAGAGGGCACATTCACTCTGTCTGGACCATTATAGTCTATGGCCACGTCAGATCATATGCCCGAATCCCGTTCAGGTGTAGGCTGCAGCAGGTGGCTGCTGCCTTCTGTGCCCCGCTCCTCCGCCACTGCCGTTCCCCCCAACACCCAGAGCCACAGTGTATATATATATATATATGTACACTACTCAAAAAAATAAAGGGAACACTTAAACAACAGAACATAACTCCAAGTAAATCAAACTTCTGTGACATCAAACTGTCCACTTAGGAAGCAACACTGATTGACAATCAATTTCACACGCTGATGTGCAAATGGAATAGACAATAGATGGAAATTATTGGCAATTATCAAGACACCCTCAATAAAGGAGTGGTTCTGCAGGTGGGGACCACAGACCACATCTCAGTACCAATGCTTTCTGACTGATGTTTTGGTCACTTTTGAATGTTGGTTGTGCTTTCACACTCGTGGTAGTTTGAGATGGACTCTACAACCCACAGAAGTTGCTCAGGTAGTGCAGCTCATCCAGGATGGCACATCAATGCGAGCTGTAGAAAGAAGGTTTGCTGTGTCTGTCAGCGTAGTGTCCAGAGGCTGGAGGCGCTACCAGGAGACAGGCCAGTACACCAGGAGACGTGGAGGAAGCCGTAGGAGGGCAACAACCCAGCAGCAGGACCGCTACCTCCGCCTTTGTGCAAGGAGGAACAGGAGGAGCACTGCCAGAGCCCTGCAAAATGACCTCCAGCTGACCACAAATGTGGATGTGTCTGCACAAACGCTTAGAAACCCACTCCATAACGGTGGTATGAGGGCCCGACGTCCACAGATGGGGGTTGTGCTCACAGCCCAACACCTTGCAGGACTCTTGGCATTTGCCTTAGAACACCAGGATTGGCAAAGTGGCAACTGGCGCCCTGTGCTCTTCACAGATGAAATCAAGTTCACACTGAGCACATGTGACAGACGTGACAGAGTCTGGAGACGCCGTGGAGAGCGATCTGCTGCCTGCAACATCCTTCAGCATGACCGGTTTGGCAGTGGGTCAGTAATGGTGTGGGGTGGCATTTGTTTGGAGGGCCGCACAGCCCTCCATGTGCTCGCCAGAGGTAGCCTGACTGCCATTAGGTACCGAGATGAGATCCTCAGACCCCTTGTGAGACCATGTGCTGGTGCGGTTGGCCCTGGGTTCCTCCTAATGCAGGACAATGCCAGACCTCATGTGGCTGGAGTGTCAGCAGTTCCTGCAAGATGAAGGCATTGAGGTTATGGACTGGCCCACCCGTTCCCCAGACCTGAATCCGATTGAGCACATCTGGGACATCATGTCTCGCTCCATCCACCAACGTCACTTTGCACCACAGACTGTCCAGGAGTTGGCGGATGCTTTAGTCCAGGTCTGGCAGGAGATCCCACAGGAGACCATCCGCAACCTCATCAGGAGCATGCCCAGGCGTTGTAGGGAGGTCATACAGGCACGTGGAGGCCACACACAATACTCAGCCTCATCAGGAGCATGCCCAGGCGTTGTAGGGAGGTCATACAGGCACGTGGAGGCCACACACAATACTCAGCCTCATCAGGAGCATGCCCAGGCGTTGTAGGGAGGTCATACAGGCACGTGGAGGCCACACACAATACTCAGCCTCATCAGGAGCATGCCCAGGCGTTGTAGGCAGGTCATACAGGCACGTGGAGGCCACACACAATACTGAGACTCATTTTGACTTGTTTTAAGGACATTACATCAAAGTTGGATCAGCCTGTAGTGTGTTTTTCCACTTTAATTTTGGGGGTGACTCCAAATCCAGGCCTCCATTGGTTAATAAATGTGATTTCCATTGATGATTTTTGTGTGATTTTGTTGTCAGCACATTCAACTTTGTACAGAACAAAGTATTCAATGAGAATATTTCATTCATTCAGATCTAGGATGGGTTATTTCAGTGTTCCCTTTATTTTTTTGAGCAGTGTGTATATAAATATACCAGGATGGGGGATATTAACAGAATTGGGAGACATTACCCCTATAACAGTGTCAGCAGCAGACCCCCTCCCCCTTAACAGGGCATAATGACCACATTTTTTGCTTCAATTTTTTTTCTATTTTCCTCCTCTAAAACCTAGGTACGTCTTATGGTTCGGTGCTTCTTATAGTCCGAAAAATACGGTATAAGCATTCAGTATATATATACTATGGTAGATGGGCCCATTCAGTTGCACACAGAAGTAGCCACCGGAGCGCCGTCTCCTTAAGTCTCTCACTGGTTTATTTGAAGATGCTGCATAAGCCAGTGAGGAGTTAGCAAAAATAAATACGTGCTTTCTGACCTAAGGAAAAACAAAACATAACATACAGCCGTGTTGCTGTGGGGATCTGCCCGCTCAGGAGAACAACCATCCACTAGTTCAGCTTTTCCTTCTCAGGACACAAAGCGCTGGAGTTCCTCTCTCCAGCCCTACTGAACACTGAATGCCTTAGAAGGACTATATACATCCTAGTCCCCACCCTGGGGTGGAGATATGGTGAATGACCTCCCAAATGGTGAACAACCTCCCAACCCGCTCTATGGTCGTTCACAAAAACCCAGCCCTTAAAATGGCCGATTAATCCCTCTCAACACATAGTGTGCTGGTGGAAAACTTATGGGCTTCAAATCACTGAAGCTAACAGCCTCAGTGAAACATACCTCCCCTCCAGCACTTTGCCAGTGACTTTGTCACCATGTATATATAATCAGCATACTGTATATATACTATAAGCATACTGTATATATCCTTTTAAAAGCAGAAGTGTCAATAAATTATTTTTATCAGTTAACAAAATGCAGAGTAAAGTTTGATGGATGAACCAAGATCTCAGTAATAATAATTGTAATTTTTTTTTAATTAATAATAGGATAGAAGGGAGGGACAAAACCAGGAACAGAATCAGTAGGCAAACTCATAGTCAGGAGGACAGCCGGGGTCAGATACCAGGTGATCAGTAACCGCCACGTCTGCGAGCAGTATGAATACCGCGGAGCCTGGTGACAGAGGTGATACTGAGATTGTCCGGGCAGAGATGTAACAGTCAGAAGGCCACCGGTAGATGGTGAAGGTCCTTCTGTACAGCTCCAGCAGTGATGGTGGATCTGCTGGACTTCAGGGCGCTGGATGCGGAGGTTTACCGTCTTTTAGATGTCTCTAGGGGAACGGTGACAACACGCAAATACGCGAGCAGCCCTGGATAATCCACGCCGGCAGGATGATAAGATCCGGCGGAAGATGGAACCTATGAGAAGAGAAGGAAATATAATGTAAGTGATGGGACTCCATATGACATGATACTACTGTGCGGTCACTGTGGCCGGACGGCAGAGGAATCTCATCACACAGAGGTCAGGGATCATCGTCAGCCATCATACATGTGACAATCCCATCTCCGACAGATGACATCTGCTCCACATGAATTATTCTCACTGACGACATCACACAACATGGAGATGACTCTCACACTTACCTCGTCTCTTTTTCCCCTTTTTCCCATTTTCTGATTTTTCGTCATCAGCTGGAAATTCTGATCAAAAAGAAGAAAAAACAACAACTCACTAAAGACATATTGTTATGGGATCTGCTTCGTATCTCTCCTGTGTATAGTATATAGATTGTTCTAGTCCTGTCCCCTATAGTCCTGACAATCTGGTATTACACAATAGGGCAGAATAAGTCCTATATACCGGACATGACCTAATATGAGGGGCATTAGATGTGTCACTAATATGGAGCAGTGAACGCCCTGTGTGCCGCCATGTGGTGCATCCCTAATGAGCGATATTCTACTATAGGAGACGATGTCTCATTATGATGACGGAGGTTACTGGATGCAACAATGTATCACAGAATCCATGATAATACTGTACAAAGTTGCAGAAATGGAGACACTGTATGGTCCCATGGGCAAAGTAATTGGGTTCCTTGAAAAATGGATAACATAGGAGACCCGTTAAAGAAAAACCATGTGGAAATATTTCACCCTTGATGACAACATTCACATTGTTTGTGCTATAGACATCTACGTACCTGACAATGGGGACGAGGACGGCAAGCTGGTTATAGCATCGTCTCTAGCAGATTCAGGAGAAGATCCTTTCTGCCTGTTAGGAAGAAGAAAAACGTGTAAATCACAAGTAAATTCAGTATAAAAGGGATTGTCTCACTAGAAGAACCCCGACTATAAGGCCTAATAGGACATATGAAAGTCATAGTGGGGAAGTCTCCTGCTCAAAACGACCTTCTATGGAAACAACTAGCAACAATGGCCGGCATGTAATACTACATATCTCCTGCAGTGTGGGCAAAACTAACAATGCCTGACCGGCAGCAATTATGGGTTGTTATCTCCAGCGGATTCTGAAGCCAATAGCCAATGACCGCTGATCATGGGGCGGTGGATGCTGCATTCAATATTATGGTATTTATGTCCTATATTTGGTGTTGTGCACATATATTAGCCCAGAGCTCCCAATAATGACCCCATAATCTACTCACATTTCTGAGATGTTTCTGCTGGATGCCGGGGTACACTCTGGAGGAAACTTGATAGCGGTGGTACAGAGCTAAAAAATGACAAAAATAAGATATGAAATTAAATTTTTTACGTTTAGGGTATGTGCACACGATGCAGAAATGCTCAGGATTTTTTCCTGAGCGTTAAAGCATCTCTCTGGCAGGAAAAAATTCATGCGGATTGTACATGCGGTTTCCTGCCAGGGACATGCGGAAATGAAGCGGTCTTCACTTTCATTTCCGCATGCGGGTTGACAAGCACTTCCCAAGCGATTTTAGCATCACTTGGAAAGTGCTTGTCAACTTCACACTATATAAATCCATGCAGCCGGCATGGATTTATATAGTGTGTGATGTCAAAAAATAAAAAATAAATATATACTTTACCCTCTGATGGCCCCCGGTGTCCTGCTTCATCGGTCCCGGCTGCCGGCAGTGAAGACTGTAGGACCTTCCGACGTCAGCGTCACGTGACCCGTCACATGACTCTGACGTCAGCGAAGGTCCTTCATTCAACCGCGAAGTGCGAGGGAAGCCGGCAGGACGCAGCGCGGGCCGTCAGAAGGTGAGAATATATATATTTTTTATTTTATTCTTTTTTTTTTAATGGTACCTGGGTCTGGATGAGAGTCCTCTCATCCACACCCGGGTACCATCCGCACATTAGACCGCATGAAAAGCGCATCAACATATACAGTGCTGCGGATTCCATGCGGTCTAATGCAAGTCAATGGCGGCAAAAGAGCAGCGTTTCCGCAAAATTAATTGACATGCTGCGGATTTTTGACCGCAGCGTTTACGCTGCGGAAAAATCCGCATCATGGGCACAGCACATGCGGATTTCCATTGGGGAACATTGCTGCCCTTCTACCATGCGTTTTTCATGCGTTTCCGCGACGTTTACGCAACTGCAAAAACGCCGCGGAAACGCATGAAAAACGCATCGTGTGAACTCAGCCTTAGAGGTCTTTTTATGTATTCTGGATTTATTGATCACTTACTTTAGAAAGCCTTTTAGAGGATGTTGTAAAATTTTGGAAGAAAAGGCTCTCATTATCCTCACTTGTGTCCTCCTCCTCTGAGACAATAGGCTTGTTTGTATCAGCGTGATCTACAAGACATAGGTAATGAAGTGTTATTGGCGGTTGTCAGTATAACACAGTCACCATTTATCACTACTATTAATGGGAACCGATTGTCACATATTATTGAAGACGAGACAAACAGCCGCTTAGTCTAGATGACGTCTTCTACTTACTGATAAATAAGCTGGTGTCCTCATCTGAAACAAGCCGAGGAATGTACTCCGGCTTCTGTCTTAGAAGGTTTTCAAATTCTAAGTCACTCAGGAATGGATAACTCTTGATCTCAAATGCTCCTCCTGGAAAAAGAAAAACAAAAGTGATGCGGACATTGTTAGAGGCTGCTCCATATCTGAACAGTATTTCTTAATCTTAAGTAATGACAAAACCGAAGGAAACAAACTGAAAGTTATATTATGGAGAACTAGAAATAGGCAAGCAAATAGAGAAGTGCTGATCCTCATGGACAGGAGCGAAGAGTCCTCGTTGTAAAAAGTGAATATTAATACTAATAAAGTATATCAGTTACCTGTCCCAAGTCTTTGTGCAGGATTTGTTCTGAGCAGGTCATTAATAAGGTCCTGAGCATCGGGGGGAGGAGCGCGATCCCAATCCCAAATTATGTCTCCTGTTATATAGAAAATTACAGAAAATAAAACCTCTGTTTTGGACTGTAAGATAAAGTAGAGGAAATAACTAAATTCATGTAATCAGTCAAAGCAATGATCGGATTATTCTACTTACCAGTGACAATATTTTTATAGAGCTCAGATAGGGAATCCCCATGAAATGGTACATATCCCACCAGAAACTCATGCAGGATGATTCCCATTGACCACCAGTCGGCAGGTCTTCCATAGCCTTTCTTCAGAATGATTTCTGGGGCCATGTAAAGCGGGGTGCCACAGTCCTGGAAACCAACAGAAGGTAAAAATGAGAATTGATGAAATTATTATTATGACAAGTTCTCGACATAAAAACTCAATGACAGAAGATAAAATATCAGTTGAAAAGTTCTCTAGAAATGAAGAACATAGAGAAGAGACAATAGTGTGATGAGATTTGTAAAGAACCATCTAAGTTCCTGTAAGTGATGCCAACCTCATGGTCCTGGAACTCTCTGGCGATGTCCTCCAATGATTCCTTGTGGGTGTTGGTTTCTGGTATCATGACACCAACTTTTGAAATCCCAAAATCGGCGACTTTAATGTGTCCAGCCGGTGTAATCAGGAGGCTGTGAAAGAGAAGATGGTTTTAGGCTCACGGGCTGTGTGGTAATAAATGATAACTTTCCCCCCTTTATTAAACTATAGGGGGCACTTACTTCTCTGGCTTCAGGTCTCTATGCAACACACCATAGCTGTGCAGGTATTCCACAGCAAGTATCGCTTCTGCAAAGTACAGGCGGGCCAAGGGGACAGATAAAGGACCCCTGGTGCTTAGGAGGGTCCCACAGTCTCCACCTATAGAAGAAAGGAAATATGAGCGGTGAGGGGTTTATACAGCAGATCACCACGATGGATCATGAGAAGTGAGCGGAGACATTGGGGCAGGAGAGAATATATACAGATATAATGTATAGAGCACAGAATATTAGTCTGAGGTCATGGTGAGATGTCGTCCATGTCACTAATAAAGTGATGTCTCATCTCGTCTACAGCTGGCGATACTGACGTGCTCAGTGCGGACATACAGGGAGATCACACACATCAATGACTTTCCATAATATCTATAGTAAATGCTCTGCGGGGATGTAACCGTCCACGGGGACAAGTCCTAATGATATGAGCGGTGATAAGATGTCAGCAGACATGGGCTGAATATAATACATGTACATCTCCTACCTCCTACATACTCCATGACCATACACAGGTGAGATCTAGTAGGGAAGGAGCAGAGCATGGAGGCCACAAAGGGACAGTCAGCGAATGTCAGGATGTCCCTCTCCAGATAGGCCCCTTCCACATGTTTTGGAGTATCCAGGTCCCGCTTGGCAATTTTCTTCATAGCGAAGATCTTCTGTGAGTCTTTATGGTGAACTAAGTGGACAGACCTGGAGAGAAGAAGAAACCATGGTTTATAGTGAATCCTTATTAACAGTCCGTCTATAGAAGTCATTATATGATCTTCTGTACTAATGTTTAATACCAGAAGTCCGACCATTACTGGAAATCCACATCTAGAAATACATTAAATAATACTACATAGATCATCTATGGGAGGGTCTACACAATGCCACGTCTGCCGGACCCTCACTCAGGTCACATTATCACCTGTGGGAGGTCTGCACAATGCCACATCTTCCACACCCTCACCCAGGCCACATTGTCACCTATGGAAGGTGTGCACAATGCTAGGTCTGCCAGACCCTCACCCAGGTCACATTATCACCTATGGGAAGTCTGCACAATGCCACGTCTGCCGGACCCTCACCCAGGTCACGTTATCACCTATGGGAAGTCTGCACAATGCCACGTCTGCCGGACCCTCACCCAGGTCACGTTATCACCTTTCACCTCAGATCATGTCCCTATGATAACACTGAATGGCAAAGCACAGAGGATGAAGCATTATCATAGGGAACCCTGAGAAATGTGGCTTATGCTAACTGAAATCTCACCCAAAAGATCCGCTGCTGATCAGCTTAGATGTTTCGTAGTCGCTCATACGCGGCTTTCTCGCCGGGATCAATGATTCCATCAAGTCCTAGAAAAGAAGAAGAAGAAGAAATGATATTAAGATCTAGAAGCTGCTGGAGAAAATCTCCAGATGCAGAAACGTCTCCTCCTATATTATGTCCCAGCTGATGTCACTGATCCGATAGGTGAGCAGAAACCTGCTGACGGATTCCCTATAATATAAACGCTATTATCTAATGCAATAGTGTCATCTCCTCTAATAATAGAGGCGCCCCCTGGTTATATGGGGGATAATACTGGACGGGTCATTTACACCCCGTGATCTGGTGATACACAGACATCTACCTCTATAATACTTACACCGGCAGGTTCTTGGATCTCCGGGATCTCTAAGATTACACTGTCAGGATCCAACAGCTCAGTTGTTTCTAAAATAGCGATAAAATGATGAGGAAATAAAATGTATTAGAGGATATTAATCCTACAGACATAATACAGCAATATAATGGAGAAATGACTATTCTGTATGGAGGACTATGTGGGGCCATTATTCTTTATGGAGGACTATGTGGGGCCATTATATTGTATGGAGGACTATGTGGGGCCATTATTCTTTATGGAGGACTATGTGGGGCCATTATATTGTATGGAGGACTATGTGGGGCCATTATTCTGTATGGAGGACTATGTTAGGCCTATTATTCTGTATGGTGGAATATGTGGGGCCCATTTTTCTGTATGGAGGACTATATGGGGCCCATTATTCTGTATGGAGGACTATGTGGGGCCCATTATACTGTATGGAGGACTATGTGGGGCCTATGATTCTCTATGGAGGACTTTGTGGGGCCCATAATACTTTATGGAGGACTATGTGGGCCCATAATACTGTATGGAGGACTATGTGGGGCCTATTATTCTCTATGAAGGACTATGTGGGGCCCTTTATACTCTACGGTGGACTATGTGGGGCCCATAATACTGTATGGAGGACTATGTGGGGCCCATTAATCTCTATGGAGGACTATGTGGGGCCCATTATTCTGTATGGAGGACTATGTGGGGCCCATTATTCTGTATGGAGGATTATGTGGGGTCAATTATCCTGTATGGAGGACTATGTGGGGCCATTATACTGTGTGGAGGACTGTGTGGGGCCATTATTCTGTATGGAGCACTATGTGGGGCCATTATTCCATAAGGAGGACTATGTGGGGCCATTATTCCTTATGGAGGACTATGTGGGGCCATTATATTGTATGGAGGACTATGTGGGGCCATTATTCTGTATGGAGGACTATGTGGGGCCTATTATTCTGTATGGTGGAATATGTGGGGTCCATTATTCTGTATGGAGGACTATGTGGGGCCCATTATTTCGTATGGAGGACTATGTGGTGCCCATTATACTGTATGGAGTACTATGTGGTGCCCATTATACTGTGTGCCGGACTATGTGGGGCCAATTATTCTGTATGGAGGGCTATCTGGGGCACGTTATTCTGTATGGATGACTTTGTGGGACCCATTATTCTGTATGGAGGACTATCTGGTGCCCATTATTCTGTGTGGAGGACTTTGTGGGGCCCATTATTCTGTTTGGAGGACTTTGTGGGGCCCATTATTCTGTGTGGAGGACTATGTGGGGCATTATTCTGTATGGAGGACTATGTGGGGCCCATTATTCTGCATGGAGCACTATGTGGGGCCCATTATTCTGCATAGAGGACTATGTGGGACCCATTATTCATTATGGAGGACTTTCTGGGACCCATTACTCGTTATGGAGGACTTTGTGGGACCCATTATACTGCATTCTGGTTGGCTCGTGACTTTTTCCAAGTTTTTCATTTTGGCTCTCTGTATGTTTGATTACAGAGTGGAAAGAGTAACTATGACATTATCCCCTGTTCTCTTTAATATCTGGATATTTCCGGTAGAAGGTTGTGTGATCGGCTCACCTGTAGTCAGATCGCTGCTCGGTCCCGGCTGACTCGTATTAGGGTCAGGGGTCTCTGGGGTCACATTTTGCTCGTCTTCGGTGTCGCCTTCTGGTGTCTCCTGATTGATAGAATATATAGAATTACCACGAGGAACCTTCCACTAAATCACCAAATCCACAAATCAGGAAGGACTAAACCCGCATTTACAGACGCACCAACTGTAACTATACAGATCAGCCGCCATCATGAGGACTTTTATCAGATAAAATGGATTAAGATGAGGTAACATTGCAAAAACATTAATATGGATAATAGAGGGAGACAGAGGCGGAAATACAGACTTCCCACCACTGAGCTGTGACTACATCAGCAGAATACAGACTGCCATCAGCAGAGACAGGCGGCCATATTACCTCCTGTGCTTGCCAGTTGCTGACAGGGAGGCCGATAAGATCTAACACCAGATCTTCTGATATCTGGCTGGTGATCTGGAGAAGATCAGAAAACAAGGACGTGTGATAGAGAAGATGATGGATCCTTACCGGGCGTTCCGATGAGCGGGCCGGACCTTCCAGTACACACAGGACTTTTTCGGCCAGTTCTTTAACAAAAGACAAATCTCTATATTGAGATCTTTTTTCAGCCTATAAAGAAGAAAAGAAACACAAATGAAAAATCTCGAGATGAGAAAGATCACAATGAAGGCCGCCATTGTATCTGACATCTGCTCCTCTCTGCAGATACATTGACTACATATCTGGGGTCTTGTCCTGTTTTATATTGGAAGAAAGAAGAAGCTTCTATCCCACCGTTATTATCCATTATTGTGGAGAAGATTTGTGCGGAGCGTCCACCATTTACCTGCTGTGGAATGTCCTAATGTTCCATAGCGAGAAACTGCAAGTGCTCAGTCACTATGGAGCCAACAACGGCAGCCATGACCCTGTGTAGATTGTACACAGTGACTGTGAGCTCTGATGTCATAATGGCCGACCATCACTAGTGATGTCATCATGGAATCTTGTGATGGAATCTTATAGCGGCGGCTCTGCACAAATACATGCTGCCAAGCAATATTTAAAGTGTGTGGGGGCTCATGCTGTATATAGGGGGCTATGTGACGGCTCAGCTATTTATAGCGGGCTATGTGAGGGCTCATACTGTATATAGAGGGCTATGTGAGAGCTTGGCTGTATATAGAGGGCTATGTGAGGGCTCATACTGCATATAGAGGGCTATGTGAGAGCTTGGCTGTATATAGTGAGCTATGTGAGGGCTCATACTCTAAATAGGATTCTGTGTGTGAGCTCATACTGTACATTGGTGCTATGTATGGGCTCTTACTGTATAAAGGGTGCTGTGTGTGGGCTCTTACTGTATATAGGGTATGTGTGTGGGCTCTTTCTGTATGTAGGGGGATGCCAGCACACTTAATTCTGCTCAATATTAAGTGATACAGTTAATAATATAAAATATAATTCATATGTTAATATTGAGCAGAATTAATTTCAGCCTATTGATTCGGCCTACACAACAGTCACATTTCTCATTTGGCCCCTCAGTAATATTACTTTCCCACCCCTGCTCTATTATGTATAGCGCTCTGTTATGTGTAGTGCACCCGAGCACCTGCATGTTAATCGCGTGACTTATCACATGATCTATCAAAGGCAATCTTGTGACATGTCATGTGATACATCGGGTGCTGGGAGCCCACGGCTCCTAAACTGCCCAGGGCCCTGGCTACTCTTAATCAGCCCCTGCTTCTATCCCACCATTATTATCCATTATTGAGAAGTGTTATGCGGAGCTTCCGCCACTTACCTGCTGTAGTAATGTCCTGATGTTCTGAGGTAAATCCGTCAGATACTCTGAGGTGAGATGACCTCGGTGGTATTTGGTAAGGCAGTCCCTTACAAGCTCCACCACCAGCCGGTGAGTGAAGCTGAGGACGCCATCGGGTGGTAGAAGCACAATCTCAGGGCGATTGGTGGTAAGAATCTCCCATAGAGCTTCTACTTGAAGATTGTCCAAAAGTAATTCAGCCATAGAAGCTGCAAGTGCGATCAGTCACTATATATAATAGCGAGAAACTGCAAGTGCGCTCAGTCACTATGGGATAGCGAGAAACTGCAAGTGCGATCAGTCACTATAGAATAGCGAGAAACTGCAAGTGCGCTCAGTCACTATGAAGCCAACAAAGGCAGCCGTGAACCTGTGTACATTGTATATATAGTGACTGTGAGCTGTGATGTCATAATGCCCGACCATGACCTGTGATGTCATCATGGAATCTTGTGATGGAATCTTCAAGGAATGGCTCTACACACATACATGCTGCCTAGCAATATGCTTTTTTGGCCGTCCTCTTTTATTTCCAAATACAACACAACCAGGATAAGGGAATGTTCACACGTTGCGTTTTTGCAGCATTTTTTTCCACACCAAAAACCAGGTTGTACTCAGGAAAAACACTGCATACAATCCACACTTATTTGCTGTGTTTTTGCAGTGTTTATACTTGTGGGTTTTTTTTTTCATTCATTTGAATGGGTGAAAAATGTTGCAAAACCCCTGAAAGAATTAACATCCTGCAAATTTAAAATAAAAAAAGGAAAAAAACGCAGCATGTGAATGAGACTTTAGAAATCTCATTCTCTAAGCTGGTACTGTAAAACGCAGTGTTTTAGCAGCAGAAAAATAACCCTGAAAAAACTGCCACTTGTGAACATTCCTCAAAGATATAATAGTCATATTATGGGAAATATTGTGTATATTTATTCCTCGCGTGTCTTTTTTTTACCAAATAACATTTACCTCATTGGTTGGAGAGTTTACTATTAACAACTGTGACAAATAATGAAGAATTAATGATAAGTGACCCAAGTGATCAATCATTTACGTCATTAATGGTGATGGGCGAGCACTAAAATGCTCGGGTGCTCGATGCTCGGGTCGAGCACATTGGAATACTCGGCTGCTCGACCCGAGCAATGAGCCCAATGTAAGTCTATGGGAAACTCGAGCATTTTTCAGGCGGCTCCCCCCGGCGGTCTGCAGAGGGCCTAAAAATTGCCCAAATCGATGGGAACAGTGCTCAAATGACATGGGAACAGCATGGGGAAGACCCCTGGAAGCATTTCTGACTCCCAGGTCACTGCTGTCAACAATGTTGTCAGAAGTATTTACGCCACTTTTACGGACTCACAATAAAATATACAAAAACGAAACCAAAATGGATTTTCCTGGGAAGTATGTTAAGGAACATCCTTTCCAGAGTTATAACTTGTATATAAGGGAAAATAAATAACCAAAAACAAAAATACTCCTCCACACCTTGGGCTATGTTCACACGTAGCGTTTTTGATGCGTTTTTGCACTTTTGCATTGCTTTCAACCAACACAAATGCATTCACCAGGAAATGTCATTTTAACATTTTACAACCTTATCTGGCCATGTGGTGTGTGACACATCATCAGACACATGCATACAGTGCTGAAAAGACATGGGAACAGCATGGAAGCATCTCTGACTCCCAGGTCACTGCCTAAAAGTGTGCCCATCATAAGAGATGCTTGGCGCATGCGAAGATGCCTCCCGCCATGGACCTGTCGTTACAGATTTGCAACAATCACCATCCACGTCCTTGTCCCTCCTCAGCGTTCAGTTCCTTGGAATGCAAGTGCAAGTATGCAGGCAGCCACCCACCTACCCACCGGCTGCAATACTATACTGACAAATTTTTGACAGCTACTTGCACTTGAAATGTAGCCTTTTAGGCTCATGGAGGCGGAAGCTTTTCATAACCTCATGTCGGCGGCGGCCGGGTGTCCATACTCTTTCCCCAGCCACCACTATATTTCCCGGTATCGCCTCTGCCTTCCACAAGCACGGGTCCCACAACATTACCCGTGCCCTCCCCAGTGCACTTACTGAGAAGGACCGCCTAACCACAAACACATGGACAGGTGAACGTGGCCAGGGACGGTACATAGCCAGTCCACAACTTTTTTTTGCTGACAGTTGTATTTAGTTCGGTGAAAGGACTGGCATAGAGGGAAACCGTATCTACCCTTGGTGTCATTTCTCCCAGGAAGTCCTGTAATTCAGCTTGTTGCAGAAGCAATGGCAGTCCGTCCAACATCAACTCGCACTTGTCGGTGGTGCTTTGACACACACACATCTTTCTTTTCGCATTTTATTTCTTGAATACAGAGTTGGACAATGGCCTGATCTGTAATGCTTTTTGAGAAATAACATGCATAAGCATGGCCGATCCACATTAAAAAAGCAGCCACAGAGTGTCCGGAAACCTTCCCCCACAATTTTATTAGCCAGGGCAGCTTTTCGGCAGGGTTGGACGGGCCCACCAGAGAACCGGAGACTACTCTGGCGGGCCCTGGCTTCTCCTTCTGGAGAGTTCATAGTGCCGAGGTGAGGCCATGATGATGATAGAGGCCACCATCTGCTTAGTTTTCTGTTACTTGGAATGCAAGTGCAAGTATGTAGCCATCCACCCACCCACAGGCCGCAACACTAAACTGCCAGATTTCTGGGCAGCTGCTTGCACTTGAAATATGGCTTTTTAGGCTCGTGGAGGCGGAAGCTGTCCACAATCTTATGGCGGCGGCGACTGGGTATCTATACTCGGTCCCCAGCCGCCATTATTTTTTCCGGTATTGTCTCCTCCTTCCACAAGCATGGGTCCCACAACATTACCCGTGCCCTCCCCAGTGGAAGGACTGCCTAACCACAAACACGTGGACAGGTGAATATGGCCAGAGACGGTACGGAGCCAGTCCACAACTTTTTTTGCTGAGAGTTGTATTTAGCTCGGTGAAAAGACTGGCATAGAGGGGAACATCATACTGTGTGTCGGGGAATGTACTGTGGGGGCATCATACTGTGTGGGGGAATGTACTGTGGGGACATCATACTGTGTGTGTGGGGGAATGTACTGTGGGGACACCATACTGTGTGTTGGGGGGAAATGTACTGTGGGGACATCATACTGTGTGGGGGGAATGTACTGTGGGGGCATCATACTGTGTGTGAAGGAATGTACTGTGGGGGCATCATACTGTGTGTGGGGGAATTATACAGTGTGTTGGAGGAATGTACTGTGGGGGCATCATACTGTGTATGTGTGGGAATGTACTGTGGGGCCATCATACTGTGTGTGGGGAGGAATGTACTGTGGGGAATCATACTGTCTGTGGGGGGAATGTACTGTGGGGACATCATACTGTGTGTGGGGGAATGTACTGTGGGGACATCATATTGTGTGTGGGGGGAATGTACTGTGGGGGTATCATACTGTGTGTGGGGGAATGTACTGTGGGGACATCATACTGTGTGTGGGGGAAATGTACTGTGGGAGCATCATACTGTGTGTGGGGGGGAATGTACTGTGGGGACATCATACTTTGGGGGGGATGTACTGTTTGGACATCATACTGAGTGTGGGGGAATTTACTGTGGGGGCATCATACTGTGTGTGAGAATTTACTGTGGGGACATCATGCTGTGTAGGGGCATTATATTGTGTGTGAGGGGGAATATACTGTGGGGGCATCATAATGTGTGTGTGGGAATGTACTGTGGGGGCATCATACTGTGTGTGGGGCGGAATGTACTGTGGGGGCATCATACTGTGTGTGTGGGGGGAATGTACTGTGGGGGCATCATACTGTGTGTGTGTGGGGGGAATGTACTGTGGGGACATCATACTGTGTGTGGAGGAATCTATTGTGGGGACATCATACTTTATGGGGAGGAATGTACTGTGGGGACATCATACTGTGTGTGGGGGAATGTACTGTGGGGACATCATATTGTGTGTGGGGGGAATGTACTGTGGGGGTATCATACTGTGTGTGGGGGAATGTACTGTGGGGACATCATACTGTGTGTGGGGGAAATGTACTGTGGGAGCATCATACTGTGTGTGGGGGGAATGTACTGTGGGGACATCATACTTTGTGTGGGGGGGATGTACTGTTTGGACATCATACTGAGTGTGGGGGAATTTACTGTGGGGGCATCATACTGTGTGTGAGAATTTACTGTGGGGACCTCATGCTGTGTAGGGGCATTATATTGTGTGTGAGGGGGAATATACTGTGGGGGCATCATACTGTGTGTGTGGGAATGTACTGTGGGGGCATCATACTGTGTGTGGGGAGGAATGTACTGTGGGGGCATCATACTGTGTGTGTGGGGGGAATGTACTGTGGGGGCATCATACTGTGTGTGTGTGGGGGGAATGTACTGTGGGGACATCATACTGTGTGTGTGAGGGAATGTACTGTGGGGGCATCATACTGTGTGTGGGGAGGAATGTACTGTGGGGCCATCATACTGTGTGTAGGGGGATGTACTGTGAGGACATCATACTGTGTGTGGAGGAATGTACTGTGGGGGCATCATACTGTGTGTGTGAGGGAATGTACTGTGGGGGCACCATACTGTGTGTGGGGAGGAATGTACTGTGGGGCCATCATACTGTGTGTGTGGGGGGGGAAGTACTGTGAGGACATCATACTGTGTGTGGGGGGGAATGTACTGTGGGGACATCATACTGTGTGTGGGGGGGAATGTACTGTGGGGGCATCATACTGTGTGTGGGAGGGAATGTGCTGTGGGGACATCATACTGTGTGTGGTGAAATGTACTGTGGGGACATCATACTTTGTCGGGGGAATGTACTGTGGGGGCATCATAATGTGTGTGTGAAGAGCTGTTTATCATCGTACAATGATTGAATAACGGGAGCAGATGATTTATAAAAAGCACTGAATTATATGGTGTGGATTTGCTGCTACTGTGTCACCCCAGGCCTGGATGCCACAAACTTGTAAGGCTGTGTCTGAGAGCAGGAGGGAGGTTCTCTGGTCATGGACCATTAGCATGCAGCACCTCCTGTCCCAGGCCAGTAGGGGGAGCAGGCTGCCCCTATAAAAGCTGGTACTGAGGGCAGGGTTAGGGAGACCAGGACCCACTTCTGAAGCATCCAGAAGGGTTCCCAGAAGAGAGGGACAGGTCAGCGGCAGCTGAGGAGTCCAGGAGGCTAAGGAGGAACAGCAAGCCAGGGACAGAGGCGACGAGAGCTGGTCCTGGCTGAGAGAGAACAACATACCGGACACTGGGATCCGAGGCTGTCAGAATTGCAAGTCCTGCAGCAGATCATCTACTTGCGAGGGATTTTAGGTCCCTTGGCCTAAGAAGCCTGGAAGGTCCGCCACACAGAGGGACCAGTACAGCACAGACAAGCTATAGGTACCTAAGGCCCGAGTCGCAAGCCATACAGACGTAGTACACGGCCAGCTCAGGGACGTGGGCTATCATACCACTAAAGGGGGAGATAGTCAGCAAGGGCAGAGAGAGAACGGTAGGCCTACCCACTCACCCTGACCAGTGGAGCTCGCCCGAATGCCCTCAGACACCCAGGTCCATTCCTCCCTGTACTCCTGGTGGGTCTGTGATAAGATCTGCAGTAAAAGACCCTGGACTGCATTATTGGACTCTGTGTGATTACTGCTGCGCCTGCACCATCACCCCCAGCATCCTATTACACTGCCCTGAGGCTACACTCCTCCCATGGGGAGTTGTACTATTCCCTGCTGCACCCCCAACACCAGCCTCAGCGGTCTGCCCCGCAGCGGCGGTCCTCCCTGACCGCAATCCACAGGTGGCGTAGTCGGACTTTCAAAACCTACAAATACACTGCCACAGCATTTGGTCTGACCACCCTGAGCCACGGGACCGGGTCGCCACTACTACTCCCAGCATTGCCCTGTTGTCTGGTTCCGAGAGCCCCACGGCCCAGGGGGCGAGTCACTACAAGTAAGGATAGACGATACAATAAGCTCTATCGTAACATGTAGCAGCGAGTCAGCGGAATGTATCAATTCTAATATTGAGCAGAATTGATTTCAGCCTGTTGATTTTTCCCTCCAGAACAGTGGAGGGCTCCTCGGGAAAATAAATTGGCCATCCCTGGTATAACGTAATACTAAAATCTCACATTTTATGAGAGAAAACTGTATTTTATAACGATGCTTCCGTACATAAATCGAGAGAACTTCTTTTCATCAGACGACCCCTTTATCACCTATCCAAGGTGATCGGTGGTGTCCAACAGCTTAGAGCGGCACTGATGGGCAGAATGCGCCACTTTTATCACTTTTGGAATTGGGCAGCGGTGCACATGCTCAGTCTGACCTCCATTCTTGCCCTTTGGGGCTGCAGAGCGCTCTGCTTTTTCCAACAGCTCCATTGAGAATGAATGGATCAGTGGTCGGGCATCCAACCAGACGCTCAATTTTGTAACAGGGATAGAAATAGATGAGAAGATGCACTTAACTGTTTGGCCGCAGCAAGAGTGCATCGAGTGCCTGTGCTTGGTTTGAACAGTCATTCTGTGCTGACAGAGTCCCTTTAAGGCCTCAAACCTATTAGATAATTGTCAGCCCTACATTGTTTCTGGGCAGACAGTTACACAAGATTATGTCCCATTTCATGAAGATTGGCCTTTTACACGCCTGTTTTAGTGAAGGATTAGCTGGAAAAACCTGCGGCGCTGTTAAGCCTCTCCCCAAGAAGCTCTACAAGGCTTCAAAATTTTGCCGGTACTGGTCAAGACTGGTGGACACATGGGAAAAGTCAAATTTTGGCAAAGTTGAACAATCTGCATTGTGTGTAATATTTTATGATACAATAAATGATTAGAAAAATGCAAGTTTTATTAATGAGAAAAAAACTGAACTTTGCAGAATTTGTTGGCGACATAGAAATATGTAAAAAATATAAAAGTGTAAAAAATTTTTTACAATTTTTGATGCTCACATTAAAAACTTGAGCAATTCCCCCAAAAATCATTAGAGCCATGAAATCAATACATATACAGATGAAACCAGAAGTTTCCATCCACTATATAAAGAGACACATCTGCATGTTTTTATCAATATCTGACATGAAATCAGAATAAACCTTTCCCGTTTTAGGTCAATTAGGATTACCATCATTTTTGATATTTTCCAAATGCCAGAATAATGAGAGAGAGAATGTTTTAAGGCATTTTTATTACTTACTGCAAAGTCTTAACATTATTCTAATCACTAATCAGTGTGTATATTTGTTCACTACACAATAGAATCCCATAATTTCTGCCTATTCACATCTTAGTATTATGTATGATCAGGTTAGAGTGTATGGCTGCTGAGCCCTAGCATTTATGGGCGCCTCCCCCTGACCTTGGCTGTTTCTGGCTCTTAGACCCTGCTGGCACGCACTGCCGTCATGTCCGTGACTGCACTGCCGGCCTGCGGGTCAAATGCCAGAAGCCGCAGAGTCACATGTGGGGCGGGCACAGAATGTCTCGCGCCGTATACCAGCCAGAACACATACCGGAAAGTCAGGTGACACACTTTTTCTCTCCGGCTCGGTTCATGATTGGATTAGGCTCCCTATATAACATCTGGCGTTCCCCTCCCTGGCACGACCCCTGAGGAAGTGTTGATGAAACGCGCGTCGGGGTGGAGGGACGCGTGATTACCCTGCCTAGAAGCTGCCATTCTAACCAGGTATTTCTTTCTCATGATGTGTTGAGCTGTTTTGTCTATTTGTGGACAGTGCCACTATTACACTATAGTTATTCTATGGGACCGTACCCAGCCTCTTTTATGTACCCAGTCTCCCCTGATAGATATACTAACATTATTAACCGCTATATGCATTAGTTTCTTTGAGGCTGGAAACAATACGTTATCTTTATCTAAGCACTTTGCACTTTTTTGCTGGACAGTCGACTCTATATCATCATATGCACTGCCGCTTTACATTTTATAGGCGTATCTCAAACTCATCAGTGATAGTCTAGTGACCGTTATAATAGCATATGTATTTCTTTCTTTCTATTTTTGCCACATGAGCGGTTATTCAGATTGAAATCTTTTGTAGTGCATTTGTATAGTCACATTATTTCAGTAATGGGGTAATATATGGTTATTACTCTTGCTGCGCAGATATAGGGTACAGCATTTGTTTGTCCCTCACATTTGAGGCCCCTGGTATTTTAATTATTGTTATTTTATGTTCTAATAAAATTATATTGTTAATATTATTTGAAGTGTTCATGTTTTTGTTTATCCTACCAGGGTTCTGGTTATAGCAGAATCAATTTTTGATACATATAAAGTCAAAAGTTTACATACATTTCATTAGTATTTGGTACCATCACCCTTAAACTGAATGACTTGGGTCAAACTTTTGGGATATCCTTCCACAAACTTCTCACAATAGTTGGTCGGAATTTGGACCCATTCCTCCTGGCAAAACTGGGGTAACAGATCCAGGTTTGTAGGTCGCCTTGCTCGCAGCAAGTGTGCCCATAAATTTTCAATAGGATTGCAATCAGAGCTTTGTGATAGCCACGCCGAAACATTGACTTTGTTATTCTTAAGCCACTTTGTTCCCATTTTGTCAATATGCTTCGGGTCATTGTCCATTTGGAATACCCATTTCCGCCCAAGCTTTAACTTCCTGGCTGATGTCTTGAGATGTTGCTTCAGTATTGCCACATAATCTTCTTTTCTCATGGTGTCATCTATTTTGTGAAGTGAACCAGTCCCTCCTGCAGCAAATCAACCCCAGATCATGATGCTGCCACCCCCATGTTTCACAGTTGGGATGGTGTTCTTAGGCTTCCAAGCTTCTCCCTTTTTCCTCCAAACGTAGCGATGGTCATTATGCCAAAAAAGTTCAATTTTAGTTTCATCAGACCACAGACATGTCTCCAAAAATTAAGGTCTTTGTTCCTGTGTGCATTTGCAAACATTAATTTGGCTTTTTTATGTTTCTTTTGGAGTAACGGCTTCTTCCTGGCAGAGTGGCCTTTCAGCCCATGTTGATACAGTACTCGTTTCACTGTGGTTATTGACACAATCTTACCAGCTTCCGCCATCATCTTCACAAGGTCTCTTGCTTTTGTCCTTGGGTTGATATGCACGTGTCGGACCAAAGCACGTTCATCTCTGGGACACAGAACCCGTCTCCTTCCTGAGCGATAAGATGGCAGTACATTCCCATCTTGTTTGTACTTGCGTATAATTGTTTGTACAGATGACCGAGGCACCGTCAGGTATCTTGAAATTGTATCTAAGGATGAGCCAGACTTGTGCAAGTCCACAATTCTCTTCCTGATATCTTCGCTAATTTCTTTAGACTTTCCCATGATACTACAGAAAAAAAAACTATTAGAAGCTTCCAAACACATTACATCATCATATGGGCAGTCCAGAATTGTTTAAAGGCATAGTAATCTTAGTGTGTGTAAACTTTTGACTTTGCAGTAAGTAATAAAAATGACTTAAACATTCTCTCTCTCTCTCATTATTCTGGCATTTGGCAAATTTTCAAAATTATGGTAATCCTAATTGACCTAAAACGGGAAAGGTTTATTCTGATTTCATGTCAGATATTGAGAAAAACATGCAGATGTGTCTTTTTATATAGTGTATGGAAACTTCTGGTTTCAACTGTATGTGTGTGTGTGTATGTATATATGTTTATATTACACATACAGTTATGGCCGAAAGTGTTCACTCCCTTGAAATTGTTTCAGAAAATGAAGTATTTCTCCCAATTATTGCTGTTACACATGTTTTGCTATACACACTTTATTTTCTTTGTGTGTATTGCAACAACACAAAAAAGCAGAAAAAAAAGGCAAATTGGACATAATTTCACACACAGCCCCAAAAATGGTCTGAAGAAAATTGTTGGCACCCTCAACTTTAATATTTGGTTGCTCACCCTTTGGAATAAAATAACTGCAATCAATCGCTTCCTATAACCATCAACAAGCTTCTTACACCTCTCAGCTGGAATTTTGACCACTCTTCCTTTGTAAACTGCTCCATGTCTCTCATAGTTGCTGCTACTTCATACCTCTCCAGCGCTATGTTTCCATCCATTTCTGCGGGCTTCTTGAAGTATGTTTGGGGTCATTCTCCTGGAAGAACCATGACCTAGGACGCAAACCCAGCTTTCTGACACTGGGCACTACATTGCGACCCAAAATCCGTTGGTAATATTTTTCAACAATTTTGGTTCTCAAGTACTCAGACAGTTCTCTTCTCTTTCTGTACTCCATGCTTAGTGTGGCACACACAGACACAATGCAAAGATTGAGTCAACTTCTCCACTTTTTATCTGGTTTCAGGTGTGATTTTCATATTGCCCACACCTGTTACTTGCCACAGGTTAGTTTGAATGAGCATCACATGCTTGAAACAAAGTTGTTCACCCACAATTTTGGAAAGGTGCTATCAATTTTGTCCGGCCCATTTTTGGGGTTTTGTATGAAATGATGTCCAATTTGCCTTTTTTCCTTTTGTTTGTTTTTTTCTTTTGTTCCAATACACACAAAGAATATTAAACATGTGTATAACAAAACATGTGTAATTGCAATAATTTTCTGGGAGAAATACTTCATTTTCTGGAACAATTTTAAGATTGCCAACACTTTCGGCCGTGGCCATATATAGTAGCTGAGTACAGGTGGCTGCTGGGGCCCCTGATACCATTACTATGTGGCCCTTACACCTGATATACAGTGGTGGCCAAAAGTATTGGCACCCCTGCAATTCTGTCAGATAATACTCAGTTTCTTCCTGAAAATGATTGCAATCACAAATTCTTTGGTATTATTATCTTCATTTAATTTTCTTGCAAAGAAAAAACACAAAAGAGAATGAAACAACAATCAAATCAATGATCATTTCACACAAAACTCCAAAAATGGGCCAGACAAAAGTATTGGCACCTTCAGCCTAATACTTGGCTGCACAACCTTTAGCCAAAATAACTGCGAACAACCGCTTCCGGTAACCATCAATGAGTTTCTTACAATGCTCTGCTGGAATTGTAGACCATTCTTCTTTGGCAAGCTGCTCCAGGTCCCTGATATTTGAAGGGTGCCTTCTCCAAACTGCCATTTTGAGATCTCTGCACAGATGTTCCATGGGATTCAGGTCTGGACTCATTGCTGGCCACCTTAGAAGTCTCCAGTGCTTTCTCTCAAACCATTTTATAGTGCTTTTGGAAGTGTGTTTTGGGTCATTGTCCTGCTGGAAGACCCATGACCTATGAGGGAGACCCAGCTTTCTCACACTGGGCCCTACATTATGCTGCAAACTTTGTTGGTAGTCTTCAGACTTCATAATGCCATGCATACGGTCAAGCAGTCCAGTGCCAGAGGCAGCAAAGCAACCCCAAAACATCAGGGAACTTCCGCCCTGTTTGACTGTAGGGACCATGTTCTTTTCTTTGAATGCCTCTTTTTTTTCCTGTGCACTCTATGTTGATGCTTTTTCCCAAAAACCTCTACTTTTGTCTCATCTGACCAGAGAACATTCTTCCAAAACGTTTTAGGCTTTCTCAGGTAAGTTTTGGCAAACTCCAGCCTGGCTTTTTTATGTCTCGGGGTAAGAAGTGGGGTCTTCCTGGGTATCCTACCATACAGTCCCTTTTCATTCAGACGCCGACGGATAGTACGGGTTGACACTGTTGTACCCTCGGACTGCAGGGCAGCTTGAACTTGTTTGGATGTTAGTCGAGGTTCTTTATCCACCATCCGCACAATCTTGCGTTGAAATCTCTTGTCAATTTTTCTTTTCCGTCCACATCTAGATAGGTTAGCCACAGTGCCATGAGCTTTAAACTTCTTGATGACACTGCGCACGGAAGACACAGGAACATTCAGGTCTTTGGGGATGGACTTGTAGCCTTGAGATTGCTCATGCTTCCTCACAATTTGGTTTCTCAAGTCCTCAGACAGCTCTTTTGTCTTCTTTCTTTTCTCCATGCTCAATGTGGTACACACAAGGACACAGGACAGAGGCTGAGTCAACTTTACTCTGTTAGAACCCTCCTGTTAGTTTTTGCTATCTTGTGTTTTGCGGTCACGTGACTAGCTGCCTATATATTCAAGCTCCGCCCTTCTGGCTTTGCTGGACTTCAGTGTTTTTTGCCTGTCTCTCTAGCCAGGTGCTTCGGTGCCTATCTCTGTCTAGTTTGCTTGGTCCTCTGGACCTCTAGTACTTTTTGTTCAGTTTGTATTTTTGCTCTGCAACAACTTCTGTTAGGAGGTGTCCATTTTTTGTCCCAGTCCTTAGTTCTTTTAGGGACCCCTCCCTTTATTCTATAGGTCTCTGTTCAGACTAGCCGAGGATGAAGGCGGGTCTGTTCACAAGGAACAGGCTGCCCGCTACATCGTAGGGATTCAGCTTAGTCTTACTGTAGGGACAGCTTTTCCCTTGCTTTCCTTAGTTTATGTTGCAGATCATAACATAATCCATGTTAACTGGCTGCAAGTGTGATTTAGTTATTGCCAATTGTATCCAATTTGGCTTTAGGACAATTCTTTTTGTGTTTTTTCATTGAAGACAAATTAAATGAAGATAACAAGACCAAAGAATTTGTGATTGCAATCATTTTCAGGAAGAAACTGAGTATTATCTGACAGAATTGCAGGGGTGCCAATACTTTTGGCCACCACTGTATAGGAGCTGAGTACAGGCAGCTGCCGGGGCCCCTGATACCATTACTATGTGGCCCTTACACCTGATATATAGGAGCTGAGTACAGGCGGCTGCTGGGGCCCCTGATACCATTACTATGTGGCCCTTACACCTGATATATAGGAGCTGAGTACAGGCGGCTGCTGGGCCCTTGATACCATTACTATGTGGCCCTTACCCCTGATATATAGGAGCTGAGTACAGGCGGCTGCTGGGGCCCCTGATACCATTACTATGTGGCCCTTACCCCTGATATATAGGGGCTGAGTACAGGCGGCTGCTGGGGCCCCTGATACCATTACTATGTGGCCCTTACACCTGATATATAAGGGCTGAGTACAGGCGGCTGCTGGGCCCTTGATACCATTACTATGTGGCCCTTACACCTGATATATAGGAGCTGAGTACAGGCGGCTGCTGGGGCCCCTGATACCATTACTATGTGGCCCTTAACCCTGATATATAAGGGCTGAGTACAGGCGGCTGCTGGGGCCCCTGACACCATTACTTTGTGGCCCTTACACCTGATATAAAAGGGCTGAGTACAGGCGGCTGCTGGGGGCCCTGATACCAGTACTATGTGGCCCTTACACCTGATATATAAGGGCTGAGTACAGGCGGCTGCTGGGGCCCCTGATACCATTGCTATGTGGCCCTTACACCTGATATAAAAGGGCTGAGTACAGGCGGCTGCTGGGGCCCCTGATACCATTGCTATGTGGCCCTTACACCTGATATATAAGGGCTGAGTACAGGCGGCTGCTGGGGCCCCTGATACCATTGCTATGTGGCCCTTACACCTGATATATAAGGGCTGAGTACAGGCGTCTGCTGGTGCCCCTGATACCATTACTGTGTGGCCCTTACACCTGATATATAAGGGCTGAGTACAGGCGGCTGCTGGGGCCCCTGATACCATTACTATGTGGCCCTTACACCTGATATATAGGAGCTGAGTACAGGCGGCTGCTGGGGCCCCTGATACCATTACTATGTGGCCCTTACACCTGATATATAGGAGCTGAGTACAGGCGGCTGCCGGGGCCCCTGATACCTTTACACTGGTGCCTTGTTATTAGGTCAATTCCATTATAAAACATTGTATCCGTCATTGTTGAGCTCTGCTGGGACTGTGTATCCCGCCTGCATTGCATAATGGGGCCCCTGAATACTCTGCACATAAGGGCCCATAGCTCTAATTATGTTGTTTGCAATAGTCGCCCTCCTGCCACCCTGTAATATCGGGTCCCTGCCTGGTGTGGCCCCTATGACTTAATGTCCCCCTGTAAGTGCAGTACACCAGTTATCAGTCTACACGGCCAGGGTCCGGGACCCCTGTTGTTTTTGTTCTGGCTTTGTAATATATGTTCATTATCAGGGCGCCCTCTTCTCAGACATCCATCTAATCATCCGTCTGTCTCATCCATATTTGCCATATGGAGGTTTCCAGAAATAGGGCAGAACCTACTGGACTTCTGTGAAAGTTGACGAATCTGTTGAGCGCGGCTGAAGCCTCCTGGGAGCCGAGGTAAAATCAGTGGCCGTGGTAAAATTGTGGAGCGGTGGGGTCTGAAAAAGGAATCATGGCTATAAGGACAACGTTTGCACAAAGTGATTTCTTTCCTGCCCAACAGCCACTGTGTAAACCTGACAAAAATGCCCCCATCTATCCATCCATTCATCACTCTCATACTCTGTCTATGCAGGTATGTATCTCATCATTCTTCCTTACGGAGTTTCACATGGACCAGTCGGGGCTTTGGTCCGAACTCCCCCACAAAACTGGATTCGGTAGTGTGACGAGGCCATAGGCTTAGTAGACTGCGCCTCCAGTAGGCGTACACACCTGATGCACGACAGAGGGCACATTCACTCTGTCTGGACCATTATAGTCTATGGCCACGTCAGATCATATGCCCGAATCCCGTTCAGGTAAAGGCTGCAGCAGGTGGCTGCTGCCTTCTGTGCCCCTCTCCTCCGCCACTGCCATTCCCCCCAACACTCAGAGCCACAGTGTATGTATGTATGTATATATATATATATATATATATATATACACTACTCAAAAAAATAAAGGGAACACTTAAACAACAGAATATAACTCCAAGTAAATCAAACTTCTGTGAAATCAAACTGTCCACTTAGGAAGCAACACTGATTGACAATCAATTTCACATGCTGATGTGCAAATGGAATAGACAATAGATGGAAATTATTGGCAATTATCAAAACACTCTCAATAAAGGAGTGGTTCTGCAGGTTGGGACCACAGACCACATCTCAGTACCAATGCTTTCTGGCTGATGTTTTGGTCACTTTTGAATGTTAGTTGTGCTCTCACACTAGTGGTAGCTTGAGATGGACTCTACAACCCACAGAAGTTGCTCAAGTAGTGCAGCTCTTCCAGGATGGCACATCAATGCGTGCTGTGGAAAGAAGGTTTGCTGTGTCTGTCAGCGTAGTGTCCAGAGGCTGGAGGCGCTACCAGGAGACAGGCCAGTACACCAGGAGACGTGGAGGGAGCCGTAGGAGGGCAACAACCCAGCAGCAGGACCACTACCTCCGCCTTTGTGCAAGGAGGAACAGGAGGAGCACTGCCAGAGCCCTAAAAAATGACCTCCAGCTGACCACAAATGTGGATGTGTCTGCACAAACGGTTAGAAACCCACTCCATAACGGTGGTATGAGGGCCCGACGTCCACAGATGGGGGTTGTGCTCACAGCCCAACACCGTGCAGGACGCTTTGCATTTGCCACAGAACACCAGGATTGGCAAAGTCGCCACTGGCACCCTGTGCTCTTCACAGATGAAAGCCGGTTCACACTGAGCACATGTGACAGACGTGACAGAGTCTGGAGACGCCGTGGAGAGCGATCTGCTGCCTGCAACATCCTTCAGCATGACCGGTTTGGCAGTGGGTCAGTAATGGTGTGGGGTGGCATTTCTTTGGAGGGCCGCACAGCCCTCCACGTGCTCGCCAGAGGTAGCCTGACTGCCATTAGGTACCGAGATGAGATCCTCAGACCCCTTGTGAGACCATGTGCTGGTGCGGTTGGCCCTGGGTTCCTCCTAATGCAGGACAATGCCAGACCTCATGTGGCTGGAGTGTGTCAGCAGTTCCTGCAAGATGAAGGCATTGAGGTTATGGACTGGCCCGCCCGTTCCCCAGACCTGAATCCGATTGAGCACATCTGGGATATCATGTCTCGCTCCATCCACCAACGTCACGTTGCACCACAGACTGTCCAGGAGTTGGCGGATGCTTTAGTCCAGGTCTGGGAGGAGATCCCACAGGAGACCATCCGCAACCTCAGGACATTACATCAAAGTTGAATGAGCCTGTAGTGTGTTTTTCCACTTTAATTTTGGGGGTGACTCCAAATCCAGGCCTCCATTGGTTAATAAATGTGATTTCCATTGATGATTTTTGTGTGATTTTGTTTTCAGCACATTCAGCTTTGTACAGAACACAGTATTCAATGAGAATATTTCATTCATTCAGATCTAGGATGTGTTATTTCAGTGTTCCCTTTATTTTTTTGAGCAGTGTATATATAAATATACCAGGATGGGGGATATTAACAGAATTGGGGGACATTACCCCTATAACAGTGTAAGCAGCAGACCCCCTCCCCCTTAACAGGGCATAATGACCACATTTTTTGCTTACATTTTTTTTCTATTTTCCTCCTCTAAAACCTAGGTACGTCTTATGGTCCGGTGCGTCTTATAGTCCGAAAAATACGGTATATGCATTCAGCATATATATACTACTAGCTATTGAACCCGTTCTACGCCCGGGTGGCGAGCATTTTTATTGGTATATGGTCTCCCATGCTGGTATGTGCTGCCCCCCTCCTTGTATTTGTGCTGCCCCCATCCTGTCCCCACCATACAATCCTGGTATGCGTGGTACCCCTCACCCCCAATCCTGGTATGCGTGGCACCCCTCACCCCCAATCCTGGTATGCGTGGCACCCCTCACCCCCAATCCTGGTATACGTGGCACCCCTCATCCCTATCCTGGTATGTGTGGCACCCCTCATCCCTATCCTGGTATGTATGGTACCCCTCATCCCTATCCTGGTATGTATGGTACCCCTCATCACTATCCTGGTGTGTATGGTATCCGTCATCCTGGTATGCATGGTACCCCATCCCTCATCCCGGTATGCATGGCACTCCATCCCTCATCCCCAATCCCGGTATGCGTGGCACCCCTCATCCCCAATCCCGGAATGTGTGGCACCCCTCATCCCCAATCCCGGCATGCGTGGCACCCCTCATCCCCAATCCCGGCATGCGTGGCACCCCTCATCCCCAATCCTGGCATGCGTGGCATCCCTCATCCCCAATCCCGGCATGCGTGGCACCCCTCATCCTCAATCCTTGTATGTGTGGCACCCCTCATCCCCAATCCCGGTATGCGTGGCACCCCTCATCCCCAATCCCGGTATGCATGGTCCCCTCACCCCCCAATCCTGGTATGCGTGTTACCCCTCACCACCCAATCCTGGTATGCGTGGCACCCCTCACCCCCGCAATCCTGGTATGCGTGGCACCCCTCACCCCCCAAATCCGGGTATGCGTGGTACCCCTCACCGCCCAATCCTGGTATGTGTGGCACTCCTCATCCCCCAATCCTGGTATGTGTGGCACCCCTCACCGCCCAATGCTGGTATGCATGGTACCCCTCACCCCCAATCGTGGTATGTGTGTTATCCCTCACCCCCCAATCCTGGTATGCGTGGTACCCCTCACCCCACAATCCTGGTATGTGTGGTACCCCTCACCCCCAATCTTGGTATGTGTGTTACCCCTCACCCCCAATCTTGGTATGTGTGTTACCCCTCACCCCCAATCCTGGTATGTGTGGTACCCCTCACCCCCAATCCTGGTATGTGTGGTACCCCTCACCCCCCAATCCTGGTATGTGTGGTACCCCTCACCCCCCAGTCCTGATATATGCATGGTACCCCTCACCCCCCAGTCCTGATATATGCATGGTCCCCTCACCCCACAATCCTGTTATGTGTGGCCCCCTCATCCCTTTCACACTGTACACACATACACAAAAAAAAAAACAGTTATACTCACCTTTCTTCTCTGTACTCCAGCGCTGCTGCGTCCTCTTCTGCCAGAGGCCGGGGGAGGAGTGCGGCGCTGGAGCACCGCACTGTCCGGCGCCATTTTGCTGAAGACACACTGTAAATGTGTCTTCAGTAAAATGACGCCGGATAGCGCAATGCGCATGCGTCAATCTGACGCCTTCACTCCGCCCCCGGTCTCCAGCAAAGAGAGGCGCCGCAGCAACGCTCCTCCCGGTCAGGTAAATATGTAAGTATGGCGCCGGAGATCGCGGTATGCGTTCAGTGTCTACGCATCCCGCGATCTCCGGCGCCATACACCTCCTCTTACCTGTAACGGCTGGATGCCTGCTTCTCTCTGGAGCCAGGCTGCGCATCACGCATGCGCAGTTTATCGAATCTTCAGACAAAGACACGCATGCCGCCTTATATATACTATGGTAGATCGGCCCACTCAGTTGCACACAGAAGTAGCCACCGGAGCGCCGTCTCCTTAAGTCTCTCACTGGTTTATTTGTAGATGCTGCATAAGCCAGTGAGGAGTTAGCAAAAATAAATACGTGCTTTCTGACCTAAGGAAAAACAAAACATAACATACAGCCGTGTTGCTGTGGGGATCTGCCCGCTCAGGAGAACAACCATCCACTAGTTCAGCTTTTCCTTCTTAGGACACAAAGCGCTGGAGTTCCTCTCTACAGCCCTACTGAACACTGAATGCCTTAGAAGGACGACTATATACATCCTAGTCCCCACCCTGGGGTGGAGATATGGTGAATGACCTCCCAACCCGTTCTATGGTCGTTCACAAAAACCCAGCCCTTAATATGGCCGATTAATCCCTCTCAACACATAGTATGCTGGTGTAAAACTTATGGGCTTCAAATCACTGAAGCTAATAGCCTCAGTGAAACATACCTCCCCTCCAGCACTTTGCCAGTGACTTTGTCACCATGTATATATAATCAGCATACTGTATATATATTATAAGCATACTCTATATATCCTTTTAAAAGCAGAAGTGTCAATAAATAATTTTTATCAGTTAACAAAATGCAGAGTAAAGTTTGATGGATGAACCAAGATCTCAGTAATAATAATTATATTTTTTTTTTATTAATATTAGGATAGAAGGGAGGGACAAAACCAGGAACAGAATCAGTAGGCAAACTCATAGTCAGGAGGACAGCCGGGGTCAGATACCAGGTGATCAGTAACCGCCACGTCTGCGAGCAGTATGAATACCGCGGAGCCTGGTGACAGAGGTGATACTGAGATTGTCCGGGCAGAGATGTAACAGTCAGAAGGCCACCGGTAGATGGTGAAGGTCCTTCTGTACAGCTCCAGCAGTGATGGTGGATCTGCTGGACTTCAGGGCGCTGGATGCGGAGGTTTACCGTCTTTTAGATGTCTCTAGGGGAACGGTGACAACACGCAAATACGCGAGCAGCCCTGGATAATCCACGCCGGCAGGATGATAAGATCCGGCGGAAGATGGAACCTATGAGAAGAGAAGGAAATATAATGTAAGTGATGGGACTCCATATGACATGATACTACTGTGCGGTCACTGTGGCCGGACAGCAGAGGAATCTCATCACACAGAGGTCAGGGATCATCGTCAGCCATCATACATGTGACAATCCCATCTCCGACAGATGACATCTGCTCCACATGAATTATTCTCACTGACGACATCACACAACATGGAGATGACTCTCACACTTACCTCGTCTCTTTTTCCCCTTTTTCCCATTTTCTGATTTTTCGTTGTCAGCTGGAAATTCTGATCAGAAAGAAGAAAAAACAACAACTCACTAAAGACATATTGTTATGGGGTCTGCATTGTATCGCTCCTGTATATAGTACATAGATTGTTCTAGTCCTGTCCCCTATAGTCCTGACAATCTGGTATTACACAATAGGGCAGAATAAGTCCTATATACCGGATATGACCTCATATGAGGGGCATTAGATGTGTCACTAATATGGAGCAGTGAACGCCCTGTGTGCCGCCATATGGTGCATCCCTAATGAGCGATATTCTACTATAGGAGACGATATCTCATTATGATGGCGGAGGTTACTGGATGCAACAATGTATCACAGAATCCATGATAATACTGTACAAAATTACAGAAATGGAGACACAGTATGGGCCCATGGGCAAAGTAATTGGGTTCCTTGAAACATGGATAACATAGGAGACCCATTAAAGAAAAACTATGTGGAAATATTTCACCCTTGATGACAACATTCACATTGTTTGTGCTATAGACATGTACATACCTGACAATGGGGACGAGGACGGCAAGCTGGTTATAGCATCGTCTCTAGCAGATTCAGGAAAAGATCCTTTCTGCCTGTTAGGAAGAAGAAAAACGTGTAAATCACAAGTAAATTCAGTATAAATGGGATTGTCTCACTAGAAGAACCCCAACTATAAGGCTTAATAGGACATATGAAAGTCATAGTGGGGAAGTCTCCTGCTCAAAACTACCTTCTATGGAAACAACTAGCAACAATGGCCGGCATGTAATACTACATATCTCCTGCAGTGTGGGCAAAACTAACAATGCCTGACCGGCAGCAATTATGGGTTGTTATCTCCAGCGGATTCTGAAGCCAATAGCCAATGACCGCTGATCATGGGGCGGTGGATGCTGCATTCAATATTATGGTATTTATGTCCTATATTTGGTATTGTGCACATATATTAGCCTGGAGCTCCCAATAATGACCCCATAATCTACTCACATATCTGAGATGTTTCTGCTGGATGCCGGGGTACACTCTGGAGGAAACTTGATAGCGGTGGTACAGAGCTAAAAAAGGACAAAAATAAGATATGAAATTCAATTTTTTACTTTTAGAGGTCTTTTTATGTATTCTGGATTTATTGATCACTTACTTTAGAAAGCCTTTTAGAGGATGTTGTAAAATTTTGGAAGAAAAGGCTCTCATTATCCTCACTTGTGTCCTTCTCCTCTGAGACAATAGGCTTGTTTGTATCAGCATGATCTACAAGACATAGGTAATGAAGTGTTATTAGCGGTTGTCAGTATAACACAGTCACCATTTATCACTACTATTAATGGGAACCGATTGTCACATATTATTGAAGACGAGACAAACAGCCGCTTAGTCTAGATGACGTCTTCTACTTACTGATAAATAAGCTGGTGTCCTCATCTGAAACAAGCCGAGGAATGTACTCCGGCTTCTGACTTAGAAGGTTTTCAAATTCTAAGTCACTCAGGAATGGATAACTCTTGATCTCAAATGCTCCTCCTGGAAAAAGAAAAACAAAAGTGATGCAGACATTGTTAGAGGCTGCTCCATATCTGAACAGTATATCTTAATCTTAAGTAATGACAAAACCGAAGGAAACAAACTGAAAGTTATATTATGGAGAACTAGAAATAGGCAAGCAGATAGAGAAGTGCTGATCCTCATGGACAGGAGCGAAGAGTCCTCGTTGTAAAAAGTGAATATTAATACTAATAAAGTATATCAGTTACCTGTCCCAAGTCTTTGTGCAGGATTTGTTCTGAGCAGGTCATTAATAAGGTCCTGAGCATCGGGGGGAGGAGCGCGATCCCAATCCCAAATTATGTCTCCTGTTATATAGAAAATTACAGAAAATAAAACCTCTGTTTTGGACTGTAAGATAAAGTAGAGGAAATAACTAAATTCATGTAACCAGTCAAAGCAATGATCGGATTATTCTACTTACCAGTGACAATATTTTTATAGAGCTCAGATAGGGAATCCCCATGAAATGGTACATATCCCACCAGAAACTCATGCAGGATGATTCCCATTGACCACCAGTCGGCAGGTCTTCCATAGCCTTTCTTCAGAATGATTTCTGGGGCCATGTAAAGCGGGGTGCCACAGTCCTGGAAACGAACAGAAGGTAGAAATGAGAATCGATGAAATTATTATTATGACAAGTTCTCGACATAAAAACTCAATGACAGAAGATAAAATATCAGTTGAAAAGTTCTCTAGAAATGAAGAACGTAGAGAAGAGACAATAGTGTGATGAGATTTGTAAAGAACCATCTAAGTTCCTGTAAGTGATGCCAACCTCATGGTCCTGGAACTCTCTGGCGATGTCCTCCAATGATTCCTTGTGGGTGTTGGTTTCTGGTATCATGACACCAACTTTTGAAATCCCAAAATCGGCGACTTTAATGTGTCCAGCCGGTGTAATCAGGAGGCTGTGAAAGAGAAGATGGTTTTAGGCTCACGGGCTGTGTGGTAATAAATGATAACTTTCCCCCCTTTATTAAACTATAGGGGGCACTTACTTCTCTGGCTTCAGGTCTCTATGCAACACACCATAGCTGTGCAGGTATTCCACAGCAAGTATCGCTTCAGCAAAGTACAGGCGGGCCAAGGGGACAGATAAAGGACCCCTGGTGCTTAGGAGGGTCCCACAGTCTCCACCTATAGAAGAAAGGAAATATGAGCGGTGAGGGGTTTATACAGCAGATCACCACGATGGATCATGAGAAGTGAGCGGAGACATTGGGGCAGGAGAGAATATATACAGATATAATGTATAGAGCACAGAATATTAGTCTGAGGTCATGGTGAGATGTCGTCCATGTCACTAATAAAGTGATGTCTCATCTCGTCTACAGCTGGCGATACTGACGTGCTCAGTGCGGACATACAGGGAGATCACACACATCAATGACTTTCCATAATATCTATAGTAAATGCTCTGCGGGGATGTAACCGTCCACGGGGACAAGTCCTAATGATATGAGCGGTGATAAGATGTCAGCAGACATGGGCTGAATATAATACATGTACATGTCCTACCTCCTACATACTCCATGACCATACACAGGTGAGATCTAGTAGGGAAGGAGCAGAGCATGGAGGTCACAAAGGGACAGTCAGCGAATGTCAGGATGTCCCTCTCCAGATAGGCCCCTTCCACATGTTTTGGAGTATCCAGGTCCCGCTTGGCAATTTTCTTCATAGCGAAGATCTTCTGTGAGTCTTTATGGTGAACTAAGTGGACGGACCTGGAGAGAAGAAGAAACCATGGTTTATAGTGAATCCTTATTAACAGTCCGTCTATAGAAGTCATTATATGATCTTCTGTTCTAATGTTTAATACCAGAAGTCCGACCATTACTAGAAATCCACATCTAGAAATACATTAAATAATACTACATAGATCATCTATGGGAGGGTCTGCACAATGCCACGTCTGCCGGACCCTCACCCAGGTCACATTATCACCTATGGGAAGTCTGCACAATGCCACGTCTGCCGGACCCTCACCCAGGTCACGTTATCACCTTTCACCTCAGATCATGTCCCTATGATAAGACTGAATGGCAAAGCACAGAGGATGAAGCATTATCATAGGGAACCCTGAGAAATGTGGCTTATGCTAACTGAAATCTCACCCAAAAGATCCGCTGCTGATCAGCTTAGATGTTTCGTAGTCGCTCATACGCGGCTTTCTCGCCTGGATCAATGATTCCATCAAGTCCTAGAAAAGAAGAAGAAGAAGAAATGATATTAAGATCTAGAAGCTGCTGGAGAAAATCTCCAGATGCAGAAACGTCTCCCCCTATATTATGTCCCAGCTGATGTCACTGATCCGATAGGTGAGCAGAAACCTGCTGACGGATTCCCTATAATATAAACGCTATTATCTAATGCAATAGTGTCATCTCCTCTAATAATAGAGGCGCCCCCTGGTTATATGGGGGATAATACTGGACGGGTCATTTACACCCCGTGATCTGGTGATACACAGACATCTACCTCTATAATACTTACACCGGCAGGTTCTTGGATCTCCGGGATCTCTAAGATTACACTGTCAGGATCCAACAGCTCAGTTGTTTCTAAAATAGCGATAAAATGATGAGGAAATAAAATGTATTAGAGGATATTAATCCTACAGACATAATACAGCAATATAATGGAGAAATGACTATTCTGTATGGAGGACTATGTGGGGCCATTATTCTTTATGGAGGACTATGTGGGGCCATTATATTGTATGGAGGACTATGTGGGGCCATTATTCTGTATGGAGGACTATGTTAGGCCTATTATTCTGTATGGTGGAATATGTGGGGCCCATTATACTGTATGGAGGACTATGTGGGGCCTATGATTCTCTATGGAGGACTTTGTGGGGCCCATAATACTTTATGGAGGACTATGTGGGCCCATAATACTGTATGGAGGACTATGTGGGGCCTATTATTCTCTATGAAGGACTATGTGGGGCCCTTTATACTCTACGGTGGACTATGTGGGGCCCATAATACTGTATGGAGGACTATGTGGGGCCCATTAATCTCTATGGAGGACTATGTGGGGCCCATTATTCTGTATGGAGGACTATGTGGGGCCCATTATTCTGTATGGAGGATTATGTGGGGTCAATTATCCTGTATGGAGGACTATGTGGGGCCATTATACTGTGTGGAGGACTGTGTGGGGCCATTATTCTGTATGGAGCACTATGTGGGGCCATTATTCCATAAGGAGGACTATGTGGGGCCATTATTCCTTATGGAGGACTATGTGGGGCCATTATATTGTATGGAGGACTATGTGGGGCCATTATTCTGTATGGAGGACTATGTGGGGCCTATTATTCTGTATGGTGGAATATGTGGGGTCCATTATTCTGTATGGAGGACTATGTGGGGCCCATTATTTCGTATGGAGGACTATGTGGTGCCCATTATACTGTATGGAGTACTATGTGGTGCCCATTATACTGTGTGCCGGACTATGTGGGGCCCATTATTCTGTATGGAGGGCTATCTGGGGCACGTTATTCTGTATGGATGACTTTGTGGGACCCATTATTCTGTATGGAGGACTATCTGGTGCCCATTATTCTGTGTGGAGGACTTTTTGGGGCCCATTATTCTGTTTGGAGGACTTGTGTGGCCCATTATTCTGTGTGGAGGACTATGTGGGGCATTATTCTGTATGGAGGACTATGTGGGGCCCATTATTCTGCATGGAGCACTATGTGGGGCCCATTATTCTGCATAGAGGACTATGTGGGACCCATTATTCATTATGGAGGACTTTGTGGGACCCATTATTCGTTATGGAGGACTTTGTGGGACCCATTATACTGCATTCTGGTTGGCTCGTGACTTTTTCCAAGTTTTTCATTTTGGCTCTCTGTATGTTTGATTACAGAGTGGAAAGAGTAACTATGACATTATCCCCTGTTCTCTATAATATCTGGATATTTCCGGTAGAAGGTTGTGTGATCGGCTCACCTGTAGTCAGATCGCTGCTCGGCCCCGGCTGACTCGTATTAGGGTCAGGGGTCTCTGGGGTCACATTTTGCTCGTCTTCGGTGTCGCCTTCTGGTGTCTCCTGATTGATAGAATATATAGAATTACCACGAGGAACCTTCCACTAAATCACCAAATCCACAAATCAGGAAGGACTAAACCCGCATTTACAGACGCACCAACTGTAACTATACAGATCAGCCGCCATCATGAGGACTTTTATCAGATAAAATGGATTAAGATGAGGTAACATTGCAAAAACATTAATATGGATAATAGAGGGAGACAGAGGCGGAAATACAGACTTCCCACCACTGAGCTGTGACTACATCTGCAGAATACAGACTGCCATCAGCAGAGACAGGCGGCCATATTACCTCCTGTGCTTGCCAGGGGCTGACAGGGAGGCCGATAAGATCTAACACCAGATCTTCTGATATCTGGCTGGTGATCTGGAGAAGATCAGAAAACAAGGACGTGTGATAGAGAAGATGATGGATCCTTACCGGGCGTTCCGATGAGCGGGCCGGACCTTCCAGTACACACAGGACTTTTTCGGCCAGTTCTTTAACAAAAGACAAATCTCTATATTGAGATCTTTTTTCAGCCTATAAAGAAGAAAAGAAACACAAATGAAAAATCTCGAGATGAGAAAGATCACAATGAAGGCCGCCATTGTATCTGACATCTGCTCCTCTCTGCAGATACATTGACTACATATCTGGGGTCTTGTCCTGTTTTATATTGGAAGAAAGAAGAAGCTTCTATCCCACCGTTATTATCCATTATTGTGGAGAAGATTTGTGCGGAGCGTCCACCATTTACCTGCTGTGGAATGTCCTAATGTTCCATAGCGAGAAACTGCAAGTGCTCAGTCACTATGGAGCCAACAACGGCAGCCATGACCCTGTGTAGATTGTACACAGTGACTGTGAGCTCTGATGTCATAATGGCCGACCATCACTAGTGATGTCATCATAGAATCTTGTGATGGAATCTTATAGCGGCTGCTCTGCACAAATACATGCTGCCAAGCAATATTTAAAGTGTGTGGGGGCTCATGCTGTATATAGGGGGCTATGTGAGGGCTCAGCTATTTATAGCGGGCTATGTGGGGGCTCATACTGTATATAGAGGGCTATGTGAGGGCTCAGCTATTTATAGCGGGCTATGTGAGGGCTCATACTGTATATAGAGGGCTTTGTGAGGGCTCAGCTATTTATAGCGGGCTATGTGAGGGCTCATGCTGTATATAGAGGGCTATGTGAGGGCTCAGCTATTTATAGCGGGCTATGTGAGGGCTCATACTGTATATAGAGGGCTATGTGAGAGCTTGGCTGTATATAGTGAGCTATGTGAGGGCTCATACTCTAAATAGGATTCTGTGTGTGAGCTCATACTGTACATTGGTGCTATGTATGGGCTCTTACTGTATAAAGGGTGCTGTGTGTGGGCTCTTACTGTATATAGGGTATGTGTGTGGGCTCTTTCTGTATGTAGGGGGATGCCAGCACACTTAATTCTGCTCAATATTAAGTGATACAGTTAATAATATAAAATATAATTCATATGTTAATATTGAGCAGAATTAATTTCAGCCTATTGATTCAGCCTACACAACAGTCACATCTCTCATGTGGCCCCTCAGTAATATTACTTTCCCACCCCTGCTCTATTATGTATAGCGCTCTGTTATGTGTAGTGCACCCGAGCACCTGCATGTTAATCGCGTGACTTATCACATGATCTATCAAAGGCAATTTTGTGACATGTCATGTGATACATCGGGTGCTGGGAGCCCACGGCTCCTAAACTGCCCAGGGCCCTGGCTACTCTTAATCAGCCCCTGCTTCTATCCCACCATTATTATCCATTATTGAGAAGTTTTATGCGGATCTTCCGCCACTTACCTGCTGTAGTAATGCCCTGATGTTCTGAGGTAAATCCGTCAGATACTCTGAGGTGAGATGACCTCGGTGGTATTTGGTCAGGCAGTCCCTTACAAGCTCCACCACCAGCCGGTGAGTGAAGCTGAGGACGCCATCGGGTGGTAGAAGCACAATCTCAGGGCGATTGGTGGTAAGAATCTCCCATAGAGCTTCTACTTGAAGATTGTCCAAAAGTAATTCAGCCATAGAAGCTGCAAGTGCGATCAGTCACTATATATAATAGCGAGAAACTGCAAGTGCGCTCAGTCACTATGGGATAGCGAGAAACTGCAAGTGCGATCAGTCACTATAGAATAGCGAGAAACTGCAAGTGCGCTCAGTCACTATGAAGCCAACAAAGGCAGCCGTGAACCTGTGTACATTGTATATATAGTGACTGTGAGCTGTGATGTCATAATGCCCGACCATGACCTGTGATGTCATCATGGAATCTTGTGATGGAATCTTCAAGGAATGGCTCTACACACATACATGCTGCCTAGCAATATGCTTTTTTGGCCGTCCTCTTTTATTTCCAAATACAACACAACCAGGATAAGGGAATGTTCACACGTTGCGTTTTTGCAGCATTTTTTTCCACACCAAAAACCAGGTTGTACTCAGGAAAAACACTGCATACAATCCACACTTATTTGCTGTGTTTTTGCAGTGTTTATACTTGTGGGTTTTTTTTTTTCATTCATTTGAATGGGTGAAAAATGTTGCAAAACCCCTGAAAGAATTAACATCCTGCAAATTTAAAATAAAAAAAGGAAAAAAACGCAGCATGTGAATGAGACTTTAGAAATCTCATTCACTAAGCTGGTACTGTAAAACGCAGTGTTTTAGCAGCAGAAAAATAACCCTGAAAAAAATGCCACTTGTGAACATGCCTCAAAGATATAATAGTCATATTATGGGAAATATTGTGTATATTTATTCCTCGCGTGTCTTTTTTTACCAAATAACATTTACCTCATTGGTTGGAGAGTTTACTATTAACAACTGTGACAAATATTGAAGAATTAATGATAAGTGACCCAAGTGATCAATCATTTACGTCATTAATGGTGATGGGCGAGCACTAAAATGCTCGGGTGCTCGATGCTCGGGTCGAGCACATTGGAATACTCGGCTGCTCGACCCGAGCAATGAGCCCAATGTAAGTCTATGGGAAACTCGAGCATTTTTCAGGCGGCTCCCCCCGGCGGTCTGCAGAGGGCCTAAAAATTGCCCAAATCGATGGGAACAGTGCTCAAATGACATGGGAACAGCATGGGGAAGACCCCTGGAAGCATTTCTGACTCCCAGGTCACTGCTGTCAACAACGTTGTCAGAAATATTTATGCCACTTTTACGGACTCACAATAAAACATACAAAAACGAAACCAAAATGGATTTTCCTGGGAAGTGTGTTAAGGAACATCCTTTCCAGGGTTATGACTTGTATATAAGGGAAAATAAATAACCAAAAACAAAGATACTCCTCCACACCTTGGGCTATGTTCACACGTAGCGTTTTTGATGCGTTTTTGCACTTTTGCATTGCTTTCAACCAACACAAATGCATTCACCAGGAAATGTCATTTTAACATTTTACAACCTTATCTGGCCATGTGTTGTGTGACACGTCATCAGACACATGCATACAGTGCTGAAAAGACATGGGAACAGCATGGAAGCATCTCTGACTCCCAGGTCACTGCCTAAAAGTGTGCCCATCATAAGAGATGCTTGGCGCATGCGAAGATGCCTCCCGCCATGGACCTGTCGTTACAGACTTGCAACAATCACCATCCACGTCCTTGTCCCTCCTCAGCGTTCAGTTCCTTGGAATGCAAGTGCAAGTATGCAGGCAGCCACCCACCTACCCACCGGCTGCAATACTATACTGACAAATTTTTGACAGCTACTTGCACTTGAAATGTAGCCTTTTAGGCTCGTGGAGGCAGAAGCTTTTCATAACCTCATGTCGGCGGCGGCCGGGTGTCCATACTCTTTCCCCAGCCACCACTATATTTCCCGGTATCGCCTCTGCCTTCCACATGCACGGGTCCCACAACATTACCCGTGCCCTCCCCAGTGCACTTACTGAGAAGGACCGCCTAACCACAAACATGTGGACAGGTGAACGTGGCCAGGGACGGTACATAGCCAGTCCACAACTTTTTTTTTGCTGACAGTTGTATTTAGCTCGGTGAAAGGACTGGCATAGAGGGAAACCGTATCTAACCTGGGTGTCATTTCTCCCAGGAAGTCCTGTAATTCAGCTTGTTGCAGAAGCAATGGCAGTCCGTCCAACATCAACTCGCACTTGTCGGTGGTGCTTTGACACACACACATCTTTCTTTTCGCATTTTATTTCTTGAATACAGAGTTGGACAATGGCCTGATCTGTAATGCTTTTTGAGAAATAACATGCATAAGCATGGCCGATCCACATTAAAAAGGCAGCCACAGAGTGTCCGGAAACCTTCCTCCACAATTTTATTAGCCAGGGCAGCTTTTCGGCAGGGTTGGACGGGCCCACCAGAGAACCGGAGACTACTCCGGCGGGCCCTGGCTTCTCCTTCTGGAGAGTTCATAGTGCCGAGGTGAGGCCATGATGATGATAGAGGCCACCATCTGCTTAGTTTTCTGTTACTTGAAATGCAAGTGCAAGTATGCAGCCATTCACCCACCCACAGGCCGCAACACTAAACTGCCAGATTTCTGGGCAGCTGCTTGCACTTGAAATATGGCTTTTTAAGCTCGTGGAGGCGGAAGCTGTCCACAATCTTATGGCGGCGGCGACTGGGTATCTATACTCGGTCCCCAGCCGCCATTATTTTTTCCGGTATTGTCTCCGCCTTCCACAAGCATGGGTCCCACAACATTACCCGTGCCCTCCCCAGTGGAAGGACTGCCTAACCACAAACACGTGGACAGGTGAATGTGGCCAGAGACGGTACGGAGCCAGTCCACAACTTTTTTTGCTGAGAGTTGTATTTAGCTCGGTGAAAAGACTGGCGTAGAGGGGAACATCATACTGTGTGGGGGGAATGTACTGTGGGGACATCATACTGTGTGTGTGGGGGAAATGTACTGTGGGGACATCATACTGTGTGTGTGGGGGAATGTACTGTGGGGACACCATACTGTGTGTGGGGGGGAAATGTACTGTGGGGACATCATACTGTGTGGGGGGAATGTACTGTGGGGGCATCATACTGTGTGTTGGAGAAATGTACTGTGGGGGCATCATACTGTGTATGTGTGGGAATTTACTGTGGGGACATCATACTGTGTGTGGGGGAAATGTACTGTGGGAGCATCATACTGTGTGTGGGGGGGAATGTACTGTGGGGACATCATACTTTGTGTGGGGGGGATGTACTGTGGGGGCATCATACTGTGTGTTGGAGAAATGTACTGTGGGGGCATCATACTGTGTATGAGTGGGAATTTACTGTGGGGGCATCAAACTGTGTGTGGGGAGGAATGTACTGTGGGGAATCATACTGTCTGTGGGGGGAATGTACTGTGGGGACATCATACTGTGTGTGGGGGAATGTACTGTGGGGACATCATATTGTGTGTGGGGGGAATGTACTGTGGGGGTATCATACTGTGTGTGGGGGAATGTACTGTGGGGACATCATACTGTGTGTGGGGGAAATGTACTGTGGGAGCATCATACTGTGTGTGGGGGGGAATGTACTGTGGGGACATCATACTTTGTGTGGGGGGGATGTACTGTGGGGGCATCATACTGTGTGTGGGGGAATTTACTGTGGGGGCATCATACTGTGTGTGAGAATTTACTGTGGGGACATCATGCTGTGTAGGGACATTATATTGTGTGTGAGGGGGAATATACTGTGGGGGCATCATACTGTGTGTGTGGGAATGTACTGTGGGGGCATCATACTGTGTGTGGGGAGGAATGTACTGTGGGGGCATCATACTGTATGTGTGGGGGGAATGTACTGTGGGGACATCATACTGTGTGTGGAGAAATCTATTGTGGGGACATCATACTTTATGGGGAGGAATGTACTGTGGGGGCATCATACTGTGTGTGGGGAGGAATGTACTGTGGGGCCATCATACTGTGTGTGGGGGGGTGTACTGTGAGGACATCATACTGTGTGTGGGGGGGAATGTACTGTGGGGACATCATACTGTGTGTGGTGGAATGTACTGTGGGGATGTAGCACCCTGAGGATTCGGCTGCTACAGGGGTATTGCACCTCAACCCTGAGGTGTGATATTCCACTCCCGGGTAAGGATGGAGTGTGGAACTGAGCTCAGAAAGCTGCATGCACTACACACATCCCATTTCCGAGGAACAGACCAACGGTACTCCCACTTAGAAATGTGCAGGTACGACCGAGTCTGTTCCTGGCTGGAGTGGGAGGGGGGTGGTACATCCCAGTAGTGTAGGGGCAGATAGGGGGAGCAGCCTGGGTAAAGATAGGAGCTCATTGGGTGCTGGTCACCTGAGCTCACACATAGAGGGAGTATTTAAGGTGGGCACCATCTAAGATCAGGGTCAGTTTGCCACAGTCGGTCAGTCTGCCACAGTCAGTCAGTCTGTGAGAAGCCAGAGGAGGAGAGCAGAGGAGCAGAGCAGCCCCAGAGCAAGAGTGAGAGAGGAGAAAGGAAGAAAGACCCAGAGGGGGTGAAAGAAAAGGACTCTGAGAACCCAAAGTCCATCACCGGGTGAAGAGTTGGCAACTGGGTACCGGATCCCAAACTGGTGGGGGCTAAAGCATACCTCAGCCAGAGACCGGAGGCCGTGGGCAGGATCTGCCACGGCCACCCACCACATCCACCCTGAAGGCAAACCACGTGTAGGGTCAGGGAACCCAAGGCCAAGGGTCTCCCAACAGAAGGCCCGAGGGAGCTGGACCTAGGTGGATCCCTGGTGGGGACGGCCAGAAGAAAGGACAAGAAGGAGGGCTCAGGGACACGCTCCGGACTTGCTTGGGGGTTGGCTGAATCCAGGACCTGGTGGACGCAGCACGGCTCAGGTGGTCACTCAAGGCCGGAGTGACCGGAATATCTGCAGTAAGTAAACACCCTGAACTGCACAACCCGACTCTGTCTTTAATTATCATCTACGCTGCACCACCACAACCCCCATCCTCTGCACCTGACCCCCTGAGGCCATACCCCTCCCGTTGGGGGTTATACTATCTAAAGCTGCACCAACACCATCAGCCTCAGCGGACCCTGCTGCAGCGGCGGCCGTAGTGACCGCAATCCAACGGGTGGCGTAGTCGACATAAAGAACTTTAGTAACATAAGTAAGGACTGCCACACACTGAGCTTGACACCCTGGGCACGGACCGGGTCACAGCCACTCGGAGACTACAACCCCCATCTGATCCGGCTCCGGGTATTCCCCTAAAGAATATGGCCCAGGGGGCGCGTCAACTTTGGCGTAGTCGGCAGGATCTCGTGCCCGCAACACCCGGGTACTGCGTGCCTGAAGAAAAGAACAAGTTTACCTCAAAAAGAAGTCTCCTGCCGGTTCCGGAGGCTCCCCGCCATCGGACCCCATCACAGGTCGTTTCCCGCCGGTTGTCCGCCATTAACAGCTTTTTCCCGCCATCTGCAGAGTTTCCCGCCACTGGGAGATGATTCCCGCCATTTCCAAAGGTTTCCCGCCTTGGAAGAGCGGACGCCATTATGGGCGTGCCAGAGGATGGCAAGAGGCCGCCTCCCATCGTGGGCCAGGACCGAAAATGGCGCCAAAAGTGGAAACCGCCCCCACCAACAGAGACTGTGATGCTAGAGGTGTCTGTCAGCGTGAAAGAACTGCCCCTGGAGCTGACAATCACCAAGTGGCCCCGGGACCGCCCTCGAAGTGGGAGGACTGAGAAGAAGAGAGCAAAGATGGGTGTCGCCTGGAGCAGTCTGGAGAGAGCGCACCCGGAGACAAGAAGCCTGGAGCAGAGTCCAGAAAGAGCCTACCCGGAGATGGAGGAAGAGCCAGGCAGCACCGACCCAGTGGTCAGGAGCCTGATGCGGGCCGCCACTCCAGGCAGCACCGACCCAGTGGTCAGGAGCCTGTTGTCGGTCGCCACTCCAGAAGACCTGCTGGAGACAACGGAAGGAGAGCAGAGCAGCACCGACCCGTTGGTCAGGAGCCTGCTAGAAGCAACGACCCCACTAGGCTTAGTGGAGGTCCTGGCACAGCTCCCCCGAGATCGGGAGTGTGCACAGACTGCGCTGGAGGGCCTCGCACGGAGGATGGCCCGGGTGCAGCGAGAGACGTTAGCAGAATGGAGCCGTGAGATGGCCCAGCAGACAAGAACTCGTCAGCGGAGCACGCCACCCGAGACGAGGAGAAAGACCGCCTCTGAGGATGGCGCAGGAGGACTGAAGGCCGGAGACGGCGCCGAGAAGGGAGCCGAACGAAAGGAGGCAGGTAAAGGGGACGTCTCTACCCCAAACCGGGAAACCGCGTACCTGCCCCAGCTCCCCGTCGCAGAGCCCGAAGTACCCCCTGCCGTGCCCGTAACCGCAACGTCACCGCCGCCGACTGGGCCTCAAACGGAAGCCGCGACCCCTGTGACGTCACACGCCTCGACCCCGAGCGTGACCAAGCAGGAAGTACCACCAGCCTGGTCGCAAGGCCTAGTACCCCCGGGCGCCGCAATACCAACAGCGCCCCCTACCTCCGCGGAGCCCCCGGCCTGGTCGCAGGGCCAAGTAACACAGGGCGCCGCCGTCCTTACGGTGCCCTTTACTTTCAAAGTGCCCCAAGCCTGGTCGCAAGGCCTGGTCAACCCGGGCGCCGCTACCACCACAGCGCCCATAACACCTAAAGTACCGCACCTGGGTGAGGACCTGTTCGCCCAGCATACGTGCCCGGATGGGCAGCCCTTCGTATGGCCCCAGGAATACATCCAGCTGGAGCTGCAAAAAGCAAGGGCCATGTGCGAACCCCTGATCCCGGCTCCAAAGCCCATGAAGAGGATCTCGCCCCCGCTAGAAGAGACCCAGTTTGAGTGGGATCCCACCGGAGAAGACCTCATGGGGTTCACTCAGGAGACCCGGGCAGCTGCAGCGGAGCGTGCAGAGTGCTGCCGGCAACAGCTCGAGGTCTTTGAGAGGGAGCGGAGAGAGAGGCGGGTCCGGGAACAACAAGCCCAAATAAAGAGCGCGGAGCAGAAGAGCCGGGCCAGGAGGCGTCCCCGTGCAGCTCATGGTCCCCCTTCCACCGGGACTGTGATCAAGTTTAATATGCAGCACGGGTGGGGCTTCATCCGAGATCACCGCACCCCAGGCGACGTCTTCGTGACAAGAAGAGACGTTGAGTCCCACCTACCGGAAGGACACAGAGGTCGTGACCTTTATATAGGGGACGAGGTCACCTTCACCCGGCACAAGTGTGCCAAAGGACCCTACGCCCTCCATGTGCATCGCCTGACGGAGGAGGAGCTGCGGTGTGAGGAGGAGCAAGAGGACCCGGACGGGTCTGAAGCTAAAGTTAATCACAAAGAAAGAGCAGGAGGACGTCGTCGTTGAGTACAGCGGAGTAGAAGCTGTATATAGTTGCCCGTCGGGGCACAGTGAACCGTTGCTGCTATTATAGTCCCCGTTGGGACCAGAGAATTGAACTGTTACCCGTATTTCCCTTAACCCCACTGACCGAGGACTGAGAGCAGTCATCCCTTTCCTAAATACCTGGCCGAGGACTGAGAGCGGCCATATCCCCTTGTATATAGTTGCGCTTCCTAAAGCGCCCCCTACCGGTTTTATAGGAAAACCATTTTTCTAGAGAAACTGTTGCACTTTTTCCGGGCACACGTTGCACAGTGTCCGGAGGAGGAGCTAGAAGCAAGAGAAGTCTACGAGAATGTTATTTATGAAAAAAAAGTTTTATTGCTGATATATATGTTTTATATGTTTTTATTATGTTGTTTATGCAAAAATTGTATGTTTTGGTGTTTTTATATCTTACAGCCCGAGGACGTGCTGTGATTTACCAGGGGGGAATGTAGCACCCTGAGGATTCGGCTGCTACAGGGGTATTGCACCTCAACCCTGAGGTGTGATATTCCACTCCCGGGTAAGGATGGAGTGTGGAACTGAGCTCAGAAAGCTGCATGCACTACACACATCCCATTTCCGAGGAACAGACCAACGGTACTCCCACTTAGAAATGTGCAGGTACGACCGAGTCTGTTCCTGGCTGGAGTGGGAGGGGGGTGGTACATCCCAGTAGTGTAGGGGCAGATAGGGGGAGCAGCCTGGGTAAAGATAGGAGCTCATTGGGTGCTGGTCACCTGAGCTCACACATAGAGGGAGTATTTAAGGTGGGCACCATCTAAGATCAGGGTCAGTTTGCCACAGTCGGTCAGTCTGCCACAGTCAGTCAGTCTGTGAGAAGCCAGAGGAGGAGAGCAGAGGAGCAGAGCAGCCCCAGAGCAAGAGTGAGAGAGGAGAAAGGAAGAAAGACCCAGAGGGGGTGAAAGAAAAGGACTCTGAGAACCCAAAGTCCATCACCGGGTGAAGAGTTGGCAACTGGGTACCGGATCCCAAACTGGTGGGGGCTAAAGCATACCTCAGCCAGAGACCGGAGGCCGTGGGCAGGATCTGCCACGGCCACCCACCACATCCACCCTGAAGGCAAACCACGTGTAGGGTCAGGGAACCCAAGGCCAAGGGTCTCCCAACAGAAGGCCCGAGGGAGCTGGACCTAGGTGGATCCCTGGTGGGGACGGCCAGAAGAAAGGACAAGAAGGAGGGCTCAGGGACACGCTCCGGACTTGCTTGGGGGTTGGATGAATCCAGGACCTGGTGGACGCAGCACGGCTCGGGTGGTCACTCAAGGCCGGAGTGACCGGAATATCTGCAGTAAGTAAACACCCTGAACTGCACAACCCGACTCTGTCTTTAATTATCATCTACGCTGCACCACCACAACCCCCATCCTCTGCACCTGACCCCCTGAGGCCATACCCCTCCCGTTGGGGGTTATACTATCTAAAGCTGCACCAACACCATCAGCCTCAGCGGACCCTGCTGCAGCGGCGGCCGTAGTGACCGCAATCCAACGGGTGGCGTAGTCGACATAAAGAACTTTAGTAACATCAGTAAGGACTGCCACACACTGAGCTTGACACCCTGGGCACGGACCGGGTCACAGCCACTCGGAGACTACAACCCCCATCTGATCCGGCTCCGGGTATTCCCCTAAAGAATATGGCCCAGGGGGCGCGTCAGGGACATCATACTTTGTCGGGGGAATGTACTGTGGGGGCATCATAATGTGTGTGTGAATAGCTGTTTATCATCGTACAATGATTGAATAACGGGAGCAGATGATTTATAAAAAGCACTGAATTATATGGTGTGGATTTGCTGCTACTGTGTCACCCCAGGCCTGGATGCCACAAACTTGTAAGGCTGTGTCTGAGAGCAGGAGGGAGGTTCTCTGGTCATGGACCATTAGCATGCAGCACCTCCTGTCCCAGGCCAGTAGGGGGAGCAGGCTGCCCCTATAAAAGCTGGTACTGAGGGCAGGGTTAGGGAAACCAGGACCCACTTCTGAAGCATCCAGAAGGGTTCCCAGAAGAGAGGGACAGGTCAGCGGCAGCTGAGGAGTCAAGGAGGCTAAGGAGGAACAGCAAGCCAGGGACAGAGGCGACGAGAGCTGGTCCTGGCTGAGAGAGAACAACATACCGGACACTGGGATCCGAGGCTGTCAGAATTGCAAGTCCTGCAGCAGATCATCTACTTGCGAGGGATTTTAGGTCCCTTGGCCTAAGAAGCCTGGAAGCTCCGCCACACAGAGGGACCGGTACAGCACAGAGAAGCTACAGGTACCTAAGGCCCGAGTCGCAAGTCATAAAGGCGTAGTACACGGCCAGCTCAGGGACGTGGGCTATCATACCACTAAAGGGGGAGATAGTCAGCAAGGGCAGAGAGAGAACGGTAGGCCTACCCACTCACCCTGACCAGTGGAGCTCGCCCGAATGCCCTCAGACACCCAGGTCCATTCCTCCCTGTACTCCTGGTGGGTCTGTGCCCCGAGCAACTACAGAGTCCAAATGAAGATCAAGATGACCTTGAATCCGCAGAGGACAAGGAAGAGATGATCAGCACAGTTCTCGGAGAGTTCCCCCGGACCTGGACTCAGATAAATGGCGCAATACTGGTACCCGTCCTACACTTCCTTCAGCCTACCCAGCAGGAGCCTACCGGAGAGCAAGAAGAGCAAGTGACTCGCCCCCTGGGCCGTGGGGCACTCGGATCCGGGCAGTGGGGGAACGATGGGAGTAGTAGTGGCAACCCGGTTCCGTGGCTCAGGGTGGTCAGGCCAGTGGTAGTCCGTTATGTGCTGATGTTTATGTCTGACTATGCCACCCGTGGATTGCGGTTATTAGGAACCGCCGCTGCATGCAGACCGCTGGGGCTGATGAGGTGTGCAGCTAGGGTAGTGTGACTCCCCACGGGAAGAGTGCGGCCCCAGGGCAGTATAATGGATGTTGGGAGTGATGGTGGTGAGAGTCCCAGTACCGGTAGTGCTGGAGGCGCGAAGGAGCACACAGACAATAGGTTGCAGTCCAGGGTCTTTACTGAAACAGGTAAACTGACCCATAAACAGTCCCAGCTAGGAGGGGACCTGGATGTCTGAGAGCAACGGGGAAATTGGCCCTGGTCAGGGTGAGGGTGTAGGCCTACCGTGCTTTCTGCGCTCCTTCTGGCTATCTCCTCGTTATAGGGTAACAGCCCACGTTTCCGAGCTTTCCGTGTATTCTCGCCTGTATGGCCTGCGACGTGGGTTCCTTTCTGCTCCCAGCCTTGTACAGCTTTACTGGTCCCTTCGGTTGTGGCAGGGCCTCCAGGCTTCTTAGGCCAAGGAATATACAGTCCCTTGCGGACTGGTTCTCTGCTGGAGGATGTGGAATCCTCCCAGCCTCAGACACCAAAGTCTGGTAAAGTCAGTCTCTTATCTGCCAAGACAGGCTTGCTTCGCCTCTTGTCTCTGGCTTGTGGCTCTCCTCCTGCCACACTTCCTCTTAGGTGCAGTGCAACTGTCTGTCCCTGTTCTGCTCTGGGACAAGTCTCAATGCTGAGACAGGCCATCCAGTTCTCCCTAACCCTGCCCCCAGCACCAGCTTTTATAGGGGCAGCCTGCTCCCCCTACTGGCCTTAGACAGGAGGCATTGCATGCTAATGTTCCCCTGACTAGAGAACCTCCCCCTTGCTCTCAGACACAGCTTTAATTACACTTGTGGCATCCATGCTAGGGTGACACATTCCCCCCTAGTGAAATTTAGTACTCCGGGACTAAACAATATACAAAGACAATATGCATACCATAAAACATTAGTATACAAGTGACGCACAGATTGAGTTCTTAAGGTCACAGTGTGGTCTGTGACCAGGTGTCCATATCACCAACACAACGGGGAGCCTTAACCAGGTGGGGGTCTGTCCTACCCCAAGTCCTTTACAGTCTTAGTTCATTCCTTGGTTAGGCTCCGAACGCAGTCCATACAAGGTCCTGGTTATAAAAAGTCCATAACCTGTGAGTCCTTAACCCACTGTCTGGTGGTGGACCAACCTGGCTTTCCCCACTAGCGTTAGGGTTACAGCTACCAGCTGGGTGTACAGGTAGGGCAGGCAGCTGTCTGCGGGTTCTTTGGCTTACCGCAGGCATGGCAGGCTCACTGTCAGCAGAGGGTTGACTCTCCTGGGCTGCTGGTACAGGCTCTTCTGCCTCTGGAACCGCTTGCTCCTCTTCACTTTCCGGCTCTGGTGTTGGTTGTTGCTGTGCCGGTTGCAGGAAATGCAGGACAGGTACCACTATGGCATCATTTATGCGAGTCCAGGACTGAGGGAACTCTCCGAGAACGGTGCTGATCATTTCTTCCTTGTCCTCTGCGGGTTCAAGGTCACTCTGATCCTCTTCTGCACTACGGATTTGCTCGGGGCATCTTTTGAGGTGGTCTCTGGAGACAACACTAGTGGTTTCTCCTCCGTCCTTGGTGATTACGCACACCTTTGGGTTGTCGTGGTCAGACTGCAGTACGGTGTAGGGTTCCCTTTCCCACTGGTCGTCCAACTTATGTAGCCTTCTTTTTCGCTTTAGGACTTGCTCACCAGGTTCTAGGGGACCAGCAGGGGCGTGTTGATTGAAGAGTTTTTCTTGCCTCTCTCTCACCTGGGCCAGGCTCTTCTCCACACTCTCCTGTACCTTCTTGTACTGCAGTTGCCTTTCCGTATCCCAGTCCGCATCCGGGGAGGTGTCCTCAGGTATTAGAACTCCCATCTCCAGGTCTACGGGCAGCTTACCTGGTCTAGCTCGCATCAGGTAAGCCGGGGTGCAGTTTGTAGCATTCACCGGGATATTGTTGTATAGGTCTATTAGGTCCGGCAGTTTTTCTGGCCACAGGCTGCGTTCCTCCAGGGGCAACGTCTTCAGGAGATCAATGACTATATTGTTCATCTTCTCACACATCCCGTTGGTTTGTGGATGGTAAGGCGTTGTCCGAATCTTCTTACAGCCATAGAGGTTGCAGAACTCCTGGAAGATTTCAGCCTCGAACGCTGGACCCTGGTCTGTCAGGACCTGTTCCGGATACCCGTGTGGATGGCAGAAATATTGCTGGAAGGCTCTGGCCGCTGTTTGGGCTGTCAAGTCCTTTACCGGGACCACCACGAGAAAACGTGAATAGTGGTCCACGATTGTCAGGGCGTAGATGTACCCTGACCGGCTTGGAGCCAACTTGACGTGGTCTAGAGCTACCAGCTCAAGAGGCTGCGTGGTGACGATGGGCCTCAAGGGTGTCTTCTGGCTGGTGCGGTCCTTCCTCCTTAGGTGACAAGGGCCACAGTCTCTGCACCACTTTTCTACAGCTCCTCTCATGCCGACCCAAAAGAACCTTCCTCTTAGCTGGAACTCCAGTTTCTTCCAACCGAAGTGTCCCGCTCTGTCATGGTAAGCTCCCAGGACCATAGCTGCATCCCGCCTTGGAACCACGACTTGCCAGGTCAGCTCATGCGTCCGGTGGTTGACAATCCTTCTGCACAACTTGCCTTCGTAGAGGAACAGCTTGCTCTTCTCTTTCCATAGCTGCTTGGCTTCCTCTGGGGCATCTGGATCTAGGCGGGCGTCTTCCCGGGTCAGCAGATCTTTCACCAGGCGGACTGCAGGGTCACTATCTTGGGTCTCGGCCCAGCTGTGGTGAGGTAGGGGATTGATCATCACGGTTGTTAGATCCTCCTCTTTCACGCGGTGGGAGTATTGAGCGACTCCATACCGGTGAAACGCGGGGAGTTCTACCTCCTCCAGCTCTTCTGGGTCTTCGTCACCTTCAGGTAAGTGAGGCATCCTCGACAGGGCGTCTGCGTTGGCATTGGTTTTGCCGGCCCGGTACTTCATCACGAAGTCATAGTTGGAGAGACGGGCCATCCACCGCTGTTCTAGGGCACCCAGTCTTGCATTGTCCAGGTGTGTCAACGGGTTGTTGTCCGTGTACACGGTGAACTTTGCGGAGGCCAGGTAATGCTTGAAGCATTCCGTCACGGCCCACACCACCGCCAAGAATTCTAGCTTGAAGGAGCTGTAATTCTCCGGGTTCCTCTCGGTGGGTCTCAGCTTCCGGCTGGCGTACGCGATCACCCTTTCTCTGCCCTGTTGGTTTTGGGACAGTACGGCTCCCAGTCCCACATTACTGGCGTCTGTGTGGAGGATAAAAGGCTGGCCATAATCAGGGTAGGCCAGGATCTCATTCCCTGTGAGGGCCATCTTCAACTGGCGGAAGGACTCCTCTTCCAGTTTATCCCACTTGAAGGGTGGCTTTTGACTCCTGGACTTAGACTGTCCGATCAGGAGGTCCTGCATAGGAGCTGCCATCTTGGTGAACCCGGGGATGAATCTTCGTTAGTAGCCTACCAACCCGAGAAACTGTCTCACCTCTTTGATGTTCGAGGGGCTTGGCCAGCTCTTGATTGCCGTGACCTTGTCAGGGTCGGGGGCCACTCCTTCCGCGCTTACCACGTGCCCTAGGTACTGGACCTTTGGTTTCAGCAGGTGACACTTCGATGGTTTCACCTTCAGGCCATAGCCTGCCAGGGCTTCGAACACCTCGGCCAGGTGCTTGAGATGGTCCTCGTAGGTCTTCGAATAGACGATCACGTCGTCCAGGTAAAGGAGGACCGTCTCGAAGTTTCGGTGCCCTAGACAGCATTCCATCAGCCGCTGGAAGGTCCCTGGTGCGTTGCAGAGCCCGAAAGGCATGCAGTTGAATTCGCTCAGTCCCATCGGGGTGGTGAAGGCGGTCTTCTCCTTGTCAGCCTCTGCCACAGGAACCTGCCAGTACCCGCTAGTAAGGTCCAAACAAGTTAGCTGATTTTAGTGCGGCTAAAGACTCTTCTATTCTAGGCAGCGGATATGCGTCTTTGTGGGTGATACGGTTGATTTGTCTATAGTCGACGTACATTCTCATGGTGCCGTCTTTCTTTTTCACCAGAACCAAGGGGGCTGCCCAGGGGCTACAGTTGTCTCTAATGACCCCAGCTTCTTTCATCTCTCTTAGCATGCCCTTTGCGTTCTGATAATGTGCAGGGGGTACAGGTCGGTGTCTTTCTTTTATTGGTGGGAGGCTCTCTGTGGGGATGTGGTGTTCTATCCCTTTTACTCTGCCGAAGTCTAGCGGGTGCTTACTAAAGACTCTCTCGTACTCCTGTACCACCCGGTAGACTTCTTGTTTTTGGTGCAGGGGAGTGGAGTCAGCACCCACGTGGAGTTTCTGGCACCAGTCCTCCTTTTGTTTCTGGGAGCCATTACCCTCCGCCTGTGGAGATGGAAGCAAGGGTTCCACGGCCCTGATAGCTTTGTGTTCGACAACAAACAGTTTGGCGAGTGTAGCGTATCTGGGTAAGTGTACTTCCCTCTCCCCAATGTTGAGGATGCGGACGGGCACCCTCCCATGACGGACATCAACCACCCCACGGGCTGTCAAAATGGTGGGCCTGCTGTCTGAGTACACGGGTTCTACCATGGCTTGGTAGTCTCTACCTCTCAACCCGATTGCAGTCCGACACCAGATCATCATTTCACTTTTGGGAGGCATGGAAATGGGGAATGGGTCACTCAGTCTTACGCTACCGATCTCACCACCAGACAGTTCTACCTGCTGCCGTCTCATCAGCGCTTTTATCTCCTTGTTGAGGACTCTCTGTTGGCTGGAACTAGCATTCACCGCCACCTGTTGTAGAATTACAATTACCTCTGAAAGACAATTTTCAATTACATTAGTACCCACAGTTATTTTAGGGTGACTTTCACGACGGTCAATGTCCACAATAATTACTCCCTGTGCCGGCTGTTCAACTTTACCAATTTTAATGGTCATCTCCTTGAACCCCATCTGCGGCACGGGTAAGCCATTACTGGCGATGATGCTCAAGTTACTGTCTGGATACCGTGTGATATCTGTCACTCTGTCTCTGTATACTGGAGGTAGGGAGCCTAAGCTGACCCTAAGCTGGGGCCCTGACTAATCCCTCAACCTGGAGGTACTGTTAAAGGTACAGAGGTCCAGGCCGCCAGCGTAACCCCTACCTCCTGAGGATCCCTGCACCTAAGTAATCTAGTCCTGAGAAGGACCCCGATCACAACAAAAGAGGACAAGTAATAATATGCCCACACACAGTACTTAGACGAACGAGACAGTACAAGGGAAAAACCAAAACCACCTTGCATACAAAAACTACACAACTACAACAGAGGGAACTCCAACGGGAAAGGAGATAAATGATAAAGCGAGGAAGGGAAAAAACACTCCAAATACACTTATCTCAGAAACTCCAAATACAACGATCCGCTCTGTAAGTCTGTGTGAAATGCTTTCACCGACACTTCCCAAACAGACCAGCAGGCATATGAAGGAGTCTCATTACAGCAACATTGATTGCAGCTGGGCGAGGCTGGACCTCGTCTAGCACAGAGAGAGAGAGAATTAACTCCCTCACTGCCGAAAACACCAAGCACCAAAAAGTCAGCTGCGAGAAGTCAGGCTGTGTAATCGTGACGATCTTCGTGGCGACACACCCGTGACAGTACCCCCCCTTCTACGAGGGGCCTCCGGACCCTCAGGGCCAGGTTTATCCGGGTGAGTCGTGTGGAAGGCCCGAACTAATCGGTCTGCGTTAATATCCGACGCAGGAACCCACATCCTCTCCTCAGGACCATACCCTTTCCAATGAACCAGGTACTGAAGGGACCGGCGATTAAAACGTGAATCGATGACCCTTGATACCTGGAACTCCAAGTTACCATTGACCACCACTGGAGGGGGAGGTAAAGGTGACGGTACCACCGGCGCCACATACCTCTTAAGCAACGATCTGTGGAACACGTTGTGAATTTTAAACGTAGGGGGGAGGTCAAGACGGAATGCCACCGGATTAATAATAGAACTGATTCTGTACGGCCCGATGAACCTGGGACCCAGTTTCCAGGAGGGAACCTTAAGTTTAATATTCCTGGTAGACAACCATACCCGATCGTTCACACTTAGGTCCGGACCAGACACTCTCCTCCTATCAGCCATACGTTTGTATCGGTTCCCCATAGTATTCAGATTCTTCAGCACCCCTCTCCATACTGAAGCGAGTGATGAGGAAAATCGTTCCTCCTCAGGAACCCCCGAAGAGCCCCCCCTACTGAAAGTACAAAACTGGGGGTGAAAACCATATGCCCCAAAAAACGGGGACTTACCAGTGGACTCGCTCCGCCTATTATTAAGAGCAAACTCTGCCAGAGGTAAGAAAGAAGCCCAGTCCTCCTGGTTCTCTGACACAAAACACCGGAGATATGTCTCCAAGCTCTGGTTCATACGTTCCGTCTGACCATTGGTCTGAGGGTGAAAAGCCGATGAAAATGACAAATGCATCCCCCGCCGTGCACAAAACGCCTTCCAGAACTTGGACACAAACTGAGACCCCCGATCAGACACCACATCGGAGGGTACCCCGTGAAGCCTCACAATCTCCCCAATGAACACCTGCGCAAGAGTTTTAGCATTAGGGAGAGCCGGAAGAGCGATAAAATGTGCCATCTTGCTGAACCTGTCCACTACAACGAGTATGACCGTTTTACCCGAAGACGGAGGGAGGTCCGTAATAAAGTCCATAGACAGATGAGTCCAAGGACGCTCCGGGATCTTCAAAGGTAAGAGGGCCCCAGACGGACGGGTATGTGAGGTCTTAGAGCGCGCACAAACCCCACAGGACGCGACAAAAGTTACCACCTCCTTATGTAAGTTAGGCCACCAAAACCGACGCGAGAGGAGATCCACAGTTGCTTTACTCCCCGGGTGTCCTGCCAAAACTGAGTTATGGTGTGCCTCGATCACCTTTTGTCGCAACTGATCTGGAACAAACAGTCTCCCTGGAGGTCCAACAGGGGCATCCCCCTGAGCCTCCAATACCTCCTCCTCCAGCTCAGAGCATACTGCCGAAACCACCACCCCCTCCTGAAGGATAGGAATCGGGTCGTCCGTATTCCCGGCCCCAGGGAAACTACGAGATAAGGCATCCGCCTTTACATTTTTTGACCCAGGACGATATGTAACGACAAAATTAAACCTGGTAAAAAACAATGACCACCTAGCTTGTCTGGGATTCAGACGTTTCGCGGACTCCAGATATAGCAGGTTCTTGTGATCGGTGATGACGGTGACCGGATGGACTGCCCCCTCCAAAAAATGGCGCCACTCCTCAAAGGCTAACTTAATGGCCAAGAGTTCCCTATTGCCGACATCGTAATTCCTCTCAGCGGACGACAATTTTTTAGAGAAAAAGGCGCACGGATGCCACTTACCAGGGGACGAACCTTGTGACAATACTGCTCCCACCCCTACCTCGGAAGCGTCTACCTCTACAATGAATGGCTGTGACGCATCAGGTTGAATGAGTATGGGTGCCGAGGCAAAACATTTTTTCAAGGAGGAGAATGCTTGACAAGCCTTGTCAGACCACCTAGAAAAATCCGTCCCCTTTTTAGTCATGTCTGTGAGAGGCTTAACCATGGACGAGAAATTACGAATGAACTTCCGGTAATAATTAGCAAACCCCAGGAAACGTTGTAGTGCCTTAAGATTCTCTGGCCGATCCCACTCAAGAACTGCCCGCACTTTCCCAGGGTCCATACGAAAACCGGACGCTGAAACCAGGAAGCCTAAAAACTGGAGTTCCTGTACGGCGAACACACACTTTTCCCATTTGGCATACAGTTTATTATCCCGCAAGATCTGTAACACTTGCCTAACGTGCTCCTGATGAGACACCAGATCCGGCGAGTAAATTAAGATATCATCCAGATATATGACAACAAACTGTCCCACCAGGCGGCGAAAAATGTCATTAACAAAGTGTTGGAACACCGCCGGGGCATTAGTCAGACCGAATGGCATGACAAGGTTCTCATAATGCCCCTCCGGAGTGTTAAACGCCGTCTTCCACTCATCCCCCTCCTTCATCCTAATCAGATTGTACGCCCCCCTGAGATCCAACTTAGAGAACCATTTGGCGCCCACGATCTGATTAAAGAGATCGGGAATAAGTGGGAGTGGATACGGATCTCGGACCGTAATCCGATTAAGTTCACGGAAATCCAGGCAAGGGCGTAGGCCTCCATCTTTCTTCTTAACAAAGAAGAACCCCGCAGCCACCGGTGAAGATGAAGGTCTAATATGCCCCTTAGCCAGACTTTCTGAAATATAATCCTTCATGGCCTGCCTCTCAGGACCAGAAAGGTTATACAACCTAGCTTTAGGTAACTTGGCCTCAGGGAGCAGTTTTACAGAACAGTCATACTCGCGATGAGGAGGTAGTTCCTGACACCCTTTCTCCGAGAATACATCCTCAAAGTCCGCCAGAAATGGAGGTAAGACCCAAGGAGTAACCGCACCGATGACCGTGTTCATGCAGTTTATATTACAGAATTTACTCCATTGGCTTATCTCTCTGGTTTGCCAATTAATAACCGGGTTATGCTTAGTTAACAAAGGAAGGCCCAACACTATAGGAGCGGGAAGACCCTCCAACACGTAGCAAGACAACAGTTCTTTATGTATCTCCCCCACTTGAAGTTTTACGTCATGCACAGCTTGCAAAAAACTTCCCTGACCGAGAGGCCTGGCATCGATCGAGAATATGGGGATGGGTTTAGCCAACTCACTCAATCGCATACCTTGAACCCGGGCAAACCGAGCATCAACCAGATTAGCCCCGGCCCCACTATCCAGAAGAACAGATATCCTCTCAGTTCTCGTACCCACCACCACCTCCGCCGGTACGAGAAACTGAGACGAACCTAGGGACGAAATACCTATTCCCAGATTGCCGTCCACCACACAACCTGGGATCAACAGTTTTCCGACGACTCTTCACTCTGCAAGGGACGGGATGGACACCCCCCAATAAAATGTCCCTTTCTCCCGCAGAAGAAACACCTTCCTGTCTTATGGCACACCACCGGTCCCCTCCCCCGAAAAGATGTCCCTCCTAATTGCATAGGCTCCTCTGGACTGACCAGGGGAACCACCATATGAGGGGACCTTGTAGGAGGTGGAGTCATCACAGGGGGTCGAGTTATCCCGCACCTCTCCCGAAGCCGTCTGTCAACGCGAATAGCCAGGGCCATAGCGGCTTCCAGTGACGCGGGAGAGTCATACTGTGCCAACACATCCTGTAATTTGTCGGATAAACCTTGACAAAACTGGCTCCTAAGAGCCGGGTCATTCCACTGGGTGTCCGTGGCCCACCTACGGAACTCCGAACAGAATTCCTCCGCCGGACGATCTCCCTGCTGGATCCTACGTAACTTAGACTCAGCAAGGGAGATCCGATCTGGGTCATCATATACGAGTCCCAGAGCAGCGAAAAACCTATCCACTGACTGGAGAGCCGGGGAGCCCGGGGGAAGAGAGAACGCCCAAGATTGTGGGTCCCCTTGTAGGAGCGAGATGACAATTCCCACCCTTTGTTCTTCACTCCCCGATCACCGAGGCCGCAGCCGAAAGTACAATTTGCATGCCTCCCGGAAAACAAAAAACTTGTCCCGCCCCCCAGTGAACCTGTCAGGGAGAGCTACTTTAGGTTCTGGTCCGGCTTGCTCCAGAGGATGCAAAACCTTGGACCTAACGTCCGCCAGCTCCATGGACAAACTCTGCAACTGCCGAGCTAGACCGGCTACTGGATCCATGGTAGCTGGAGAAAAACTAAGTGGGTCGGTGAAAATGTCACGCTGTCTCTGTATACTGGAGGTAGGGAGCCTAAGCTGACCCTAAGCTGGGGCCCTGACTAATCCCTCAACCTTGTCTCACCACCAGACAGTTCGACCTGCTGCCGTCTCATCAGCGCTTTTATCTCCTTGTTGAGGACTCTCTGTTGGCTGGAACTAGCATTCACCGCCACCTGTTGTAGAATTACAATTACCTCTGAAAGACAATTTTCAATTACATTAGTACCCACAGTTATTTTAGGGTGACTTTCACGACGGTCAATGTCCACAATAATTACTCCCTGTGCCGGCTGTTCAACTTTACCAATTTTAATGGTCATCTCCTTGAACCCCATCTGCGGCACGGGTAAGACATTACTGGCGATGATGCTAAAGTTACTGTCTGGATACCGTGTGATATCTGTCACGCTGTCTCTGTATACTGGAGGTAGGGAGCCTAAGCTGACCCTAAGCTGGGGCCCTGACTAATCCCTCAACCTGGAGGTACTGTTAAAGGTACAGAGGTCCAGGCCGCCAGCGTAACCCCTACCTCCTGAGGATCCCTGCACCTAAGTAATCTAGTCCTGAGAAGGACCCCGATCACAACAAAAGAGGACAAGTAATAATATGCCCACACACAGTACTTAGACGAACGAGACAGTACAAGGGAAAAACCCAAACCACCTTGCATACAAAAACTACACAACTACAACAGAGGGAACTCCAACGGGAAAGGAGATAAATGATAAAGCGAGGAAGGGAAAAAACACTCCAAATACACTTATCTCAGAAACTCCAAATACAACGATCCGCTCTGTAAGTCTGTGTGAAATGCTTTCACCGACACTTCCCAAACAGACCAGCAGGCATATGAAGGAGTCTCATTACAGCAACATTGATTGCAGCTGGGTGAGGCTGGACCTCGTCTAGCACAGAGAGAGAGAGAATTAACTCCCTCACTGCCGAAAACACCAAGCACCAAAAAGTCAGCTGCGAGAAGTCAGGCTGTGTAATCGTGACGATCTTCGTGGCGACACACCCGTGACAATATCAGCATCAGTCCAATACTGCTTAAAAAGTACATAAGGGATAGTGGTTACTTGCGACCCAGTATCCAGCAAGGCGCTCATGGGGATACCGTCCAGCACCACGGGTAAAACCGGGCGCCCCCCAACGTACTTATCACGCCAATTATAAGGGCCTGGTGATCTTATGCCTGGGGGTTGGCCCTCTGCCCCAGGTTGGACCCGTTTAAATTACAGTACCTGGAAGTGTGTCCAGGCTGGTTGCATCGACGGCAAATGGGCTGTCCATCCTCTGCGTAGCGGTCTGTGGGCCTCCCTCGGAACGACGGGATCCTCCTCTGTCGACGCCACGGGACATCCTCCGGACTTGAAGCCAGCTCGATGGGTCTTGACGGGTCCACTTGTAACGCCTGGACGGTCCTGGTCAACGCCGCGACGCTCCTGGTCAGCTCCTGGACTTGGTGGTGCAGGTCTTTCGACGGGGCTTGGTTCAGGGCCTGTGCATCAGCCCCCACGGGGTCCATAGAGGAGGGCGCCGCCTCCTGGTGGTAGGTGAGAGCAGGGCGCCAGGGGTTTATAGCGCCACTGGTTGCAGATTCACGGAGCACCCTTATGGCCCTGTCCTTAAATTGGGCAAAGGTCAGGTCGGGGTTCTGAAAGAACATGAGGCGCAGTTGGGCCCTGTGGGCGCTAGACAGCAGACCTTCTATGAATTGTTCTGTTAGCAGCTTATCCGTTTCCTGCACACTGCCAGAGTCAGTTTGTTGAATAGCCCTCAGGGCTTCCTGCAGATTTAGGGCATAGTCTCTGATGCTGTCCTGTGCCCGCTGCTTACATCCATAGAACCTCATTTTAATCTCAGCAGAGGTACGTGTGTCAAAGGTACCCCACAGCCGGGCCAGAATACCCTTCACAGTCCTTTTCTCCTCAGTGGGCCATGATTTTACCTCCCTTTGGGCTGCGCCAGTTAACTGCCCTGTCAGTATGCTGACCTTCTGTTCCTCTGTCAGGGGGTAAACGTGGAACAAACTGTATAGCCTTTCCTTGAAGTCAGTTAGGGCATGGGGCTCCCCTGAGTACTTGGGCAGCCAGGCCGCTCCAGGGATGTAGGGCAGGGAAAATGGCATCACCGCTGCTGCAGCTGCGTTGGTGGTAGTGGGCGCCTCCGTGTCCGACATCTTCCTCCCCCCTAGTTAAGCGTGGCCTACCTTCCGACGATCCTCTTCTGTAGGCCGCGGCTCCGCTGCTGCTGCTATGGACGAGGACCTGGCGTCGCGTCCTGATGACGTCAGCGTCACTCTCTCTCCCTTCCAGGACCTTGTGCAGCGTCGGTGCGGTGGGCGGAGCTTCGGATCTCGCGCGGTTTTGACGTCCACGCCCCTCTTCTTCCCGCGCGGCGTCCTGAAGATGGCGTCCGATGGCGGGAAACAGCTGCGGATGGCGGGAAGACGGCAGAAGACGGCGGGAAACGGTCCAAGATGGCGTCTGATGGCGGGAATCGGCTCCGGATGGCGGGAAACGACTCCGGACGGCGGGAAACTTCGCCACAGGTAAGTTACAAAAGTCTTTTTCAGGCACGCAGTACCCGGTGGTTGTGGACACGAAATCCTGCCGACTACGCCAAAGCTGACTCGCCCCCTGGGCCGTGGGGCACTCGGATCCGGGCAGTGGGGGACCGATGGGAGTAGTAGTGGCAACCAGGTTCCGTGGCTCAGGGTGGTCAGGCCAGTGGTAGTCCATTATGTGCTGATATTTATGTCCGACTACGCCACCCGTGGATTGCGGTTATTAGGAACCGCCGCTGCATGCAGACCGCTGGGGCTGATGAGGTGTGCAGCTAGGGTAGTGTGACTCCCCACGGGAAGAGTGCGGCCCCAGGGCAGTATAATGGATGTTGGGAGTGATGGTGGTGAGAGTCCCAGTACCGGTAGTGCTGGAGGCGCGAAGGAGCACACAGACAATAGGTTGCAGTCCAGGGTCTTTACTGAAACAGGTAAACTGACCCATAAACAGTCCCAGCTAGGAGGGGACCTGGATGTCTGAGAGCAACGGGGAAATTGGCCCTGGTCAGGGTGAGGGTGTAGGCCTACCGTGCTTTCTGCGCTCCTTCTGGCTATCTCCTCGTTATAGGGTAACAGCCCACGTTTCCGAGCTTTCTGTGTATTCTCGCCTGTATGGCCTGCGACGTGGGTTCCTTTCTGCTCCCAGCCTTGTACGGCTTTACTGGTCCCTTCGGTTGTGGCAGGGCCTCCAGGCTTCTTAGGCCAAGGAATATACAGTCCATTGCGGACTGGTTCTTTGCTGGAGGATGTGGAATCCTCCCAGCCTCAGACACCAAAGTCTGGTAAAGTCAGTCTCTAATCTGCCAAGACAGGCTTGCTTCGCCTCTTGTCTCTGGCTTGTGGCTCTCCTCCTGCCACACTTCCTCTTAGGTGCAGTGCAACTGTCTGTCCCTGTTCTGCTCTGGGACAAGTCTCAATGCTGAGACAGGCCATCCAGTTCTCCCTAACCCTGCCCCCAGCACCAGCTTTTATAGGGGCAGCCTGCTCCCCCTACTGGCCTGAGACAGGAGGCATTGCATGCTAATGTTCCCCTGACTAGAGAACTTCCCCCTTGCTCTCAGACACAGCTTTAATTACACTTGTGGCATCCAGGCCAGGGTGACACACAAGCAGCCCCAGAGGCAGAAGAACCCATGCCAGCAGCCCAGGAGAGTCATCCCTCTGCTGACAGTGAGCCTGCCATGCCTGCGGTAAGCCAAAGAACCTGCGGACAGCTGCCTGCCCTACCTATGAACCTAGCTAGTAGCTGTACCCTCAATGGTAGTGGGGAAAGCCAGGTTGGTCCACCACCAGACAGTGGGTTAAGGAGATCAACCAGCAGCACTAGGGGACAAACACCAGCTCGCTGGAGGATATAAGTGCGAGATCTAAACGTACCATGTATATATTTAATATGTTTTTTACCTGTAACTAATAGTGTTTTCTCCAGTTTTTCTACATATATGGACTGACAGGTTATGAACTTTGGATAACCGAACTACCTTGTAAATAGTTGCACTTGGTGCCTCTTGCGAAGACGGCCACGGAAGAAAAACCTGTCTGGCGTGGCCCCGAGTGGTCCAAAGTAGTTTGCTTCGCCTTGCAGCCACGCCCAGGGCCAACGCTTGGGGTTTGCTTTGGACATGTCCCCGCACCGGTTAAGACTTCGCCTTACTGGGTGAAACGGACACCCGGTCACAGACCACGCTGTGACCTAAAGAACTCAATATGTGGTGTTGTTTGTTGTTTTCTTCTCTGTTGTGTTTATGTTATAATTTATACCCGGTATTCGTGTTTCTTGTTAGTCCCGGAGTACTAAACTTTACTAGGGGGGAATGTGTCACCCCAGGCCTGGATGCCACAAACTTGTAAGGCTGTGTCTGAGAGCAGGAGGGAGGTTCTCTGGTCATGGACCATTAGCCTGCAGCACCTCCTGTCCCAGGCCAGTAGGGGGGGCAGGCTGCCCCTATAAAAGCTGGTACTGAGGGCAGGGTTAGGGAGACCAGGACCCACTTCTGAAGCATCCAGAAGGGTTCCCAGAAGAGAGGGACAGGTCAACGGCAGCTGAGGAGTCCAGGAGGCTAAGGAGGAACAGCAAGCCAGGGACAGAGGCGACGAGAGTCGGTCCTGGCTGAGAGAGAACTACATACCGGACACTGGGATCCGAGGCTGTCAGGATTGCAAGTCCTGCAGCAGATCATCTACCTGCGAGGGATTTTAGGTCCCTTGGCCAAAGAAGCCTGGAAGCTCCGCCACACAGAGGGACCGGTACAGCACAGAGAAGCTATAGGTACCTAAGGCCCGAGTCGCAAGCCATACAGGCGTAGTACACGGCCAACTCAGGGACGTGGGCTATCATACCACTAAAGGGGGAGATAGTCAGCAAGGGCAGAGAGAGAACGGTAGGCCTACCCACTCACCCTGACCAGTGGAGCTCGCCCGAATGCCCTCAGACACCCAGGTCCATTCCTCCCTGTACTCCTGGTGGGTCTGTGATAAGATCTGCAGTAAAAGACCCTGGACTGCATTATTGGACTCTGTGTGATTACTGCTGCGCCTGCACCATCACCCCCAGCATCCTATTACACTGCTCTGAGGCTACACTCCTCCCGTGGGGAGTTGTACTATTCCCTGCTGCACCCCCAACACCAGCCTCAGCGGTCTGCCCCGCAGCGGCGGTCCTCCCTGACCGCAATCCACAGGTGGCGTAGTCGGACTTTCAAAACCTACAAATACACTGCCACAGCATTTGGTCTGACCACCCTGAGCCACGGGACCGGGTCGCCACTACTACTCCCAGCATTGCCCTGTTGTCTGGTTCCGAGAGCCCCACGGCCCAGGGGGCGAGTCACTACAAGTATGGATAGACGATACAATAAGCTCTATCGTAATATGTAGCAGCGAGTCAGTGGAATGTATCAATTCTAATATTGAGCAGAATTGATTTCAGCCTGTTGATTTTTCCCTCCAGAACAGTGGAGGGCTCCTCGGGAAAATAAATTGGCCATCCCTGGTATAACGTAATACTAAAATCTCACAATTTATGAGAGAAAACTGTATTTTATAACGATGCTTCCGTACATAAATCGAGAGAACTTCTTTTCATCAGACGACCCCTTTATCACCTATCCAAGGTGATCGGTGGTGTCCAACAGCTTAGAGCGGCACTGATGGGCAGAATGTGGCACTTTTATCACTTTTGGAATTGGGCAGCGGTGCACATGCTCAGTCTGACCTCCATTCTTGCCCTTTGGGGCTGCAGAGCGCTCTGCTTTTTCCAACAGCTCCATTGAGAATGAATGGATCAGTGGTCGGGCATCCAACCAGACGCTCCATTTTGTAACAGGGATAGAAATAGATGAAAAGATGCACTTAAATGTTTGGCCGCAGCAAGAGTGCATCGAGTGCCTGTGCTTGGTTTGAACAGTCATTCTGTGCTGACAGAGTCCCTTTAAGGCCTCAAACCTATTAGATAATTGTCAGCCCTACATTGTTTCTGGGCAGACAGTTACACAAGATTATGTCCCATTTCATGAAGATTGGCCTTTTACACGCCTGTTTTAGTGAAGGATTAGCTGGAAAAACCTGCGGCGCTGTTAAGCTTCTCCCCAAGAAGCTCCGCAAGGCTTCAAAATTTTGCCGGTGCTGGTCAAGACTGGTGGACACATGGGAAAAGTCAAATTTTGGCAAAGTTGAACAATCTGCATTGTGTGTAATATTTTATGATACAATAAATGATTAGAAAAATGCAAGTTTTATTAATGAGAAAAAAACTGAACTTTGCAGAATTTGTTGGCAACATAGAAATATGTAAAAAATATAAAAGTGTAAAAAATTTTTTACAATTTTTGATGCTTACATTAAAAACTTGAGCAATTCCCCCAAAAATCATTAGAGCCATGAAATCAATACATATACAGATGAAACCAGAAGTTTCCATCCACTATATAAAGAGACACATCTGCATGTTTTTATCAATATCTGACATGAAATCAGAATAAATCTTTCCCGTTTTAGGTCAATTAGGATTACCATCATTTTTGATATTTTCCAAATGCCAGAATAATGAGAGAGAGAGAATGTTTTAAGGCATTTTTATTACTTACTGCAAAGTCTTAACATTATTCTAATCACTAATCAGTCTGCATATTTGTTCACTACACAATAGAATCCCATAATTTCTGCCTATTCACATCTTAGTATTATGTATGATCAGGTTAGAGTGTATGGCTGCTGAGCGCTAGCATTTATGGGCGCCTCCCCCTGACCTTGGCTGTTTCTGGCTCTTAGACCCTGCTGGCACGCACTGCCGTCATGTCCGTGACTGCACTGCCGGCTTGCGGGTCAAATGCCAGAAGCCGCAGAGTCACATGTGGGGCGGGCACAGAATGTCTCTCGCCGTATACCAGCCAGAACACATACCGGAAAGTCAGGTGACACACTTTTTCTCTCCAGCACGGTTCATGATTGGATTAGGCTCCCTATCTGGCGTCCCCCTCCCTGGCACGACCCCTGAGGAAGTGTTGATGAAACGCGCGTCGGGGTGGAGTGACGCGTGCTTACCCTGCCTAGAAGCTGCCATTCTAACCAGGTATTTCTTTCTCATGATGTGTTGAGCTGTTTTGTCTATTTGTGGACAGTGCCACTATTACACTATAGTTATTCTATGGGACCGTACCCAGCTGCTTTTATGTACCCAGTCTCCCCTGATAGATATACTAACATTATTAACTGCTATATGCATTAGTTTCTTTGAGGCTGGGAACAATACGTTATCTTTATCTAAGCACTTTTGCACTTTTTTTCTGGACAGTCGACTCTATATCATCATATGCACTGCCGCTTTACATTTTATAGGCGTATCTCAAACTCATCAGTGATAGTCTAGTGACCATTATAATAGCATATGCATTTCTTTCTTTCTATTTTTGCCACATGAGCGGTTATTCAGATTGAAATGTTTTGCAATGCATTTGTATAGTCACATTATTTCAGTAATGGGGTAATATATGGTTATTACTCTTGCTGCGCAGATATAGGGTACAGCATTTGTTTGTCCCTCACATTTGAGGCCCCTGGTATTTTAATTATTGTTATTTTATGTTCTAATAAAATTATATTGTTAATATTATTTGAAGTGTTCATGTTTTTGTTTATCCTACCAGGGTCCTGGTTATAGCAGAATCAATTTTTGATATATATAAAGTCAAAAGTTTACATACATTTCATTAGTATTTGGTACCATCACCCTTAAACTGAATGACTTGGGTCAAACTTTTGGGATATCCTTCCACAAGCTTCTCACAATAGTTGGTCGGAATTTGGACCCATTCCTCCTGGCAAAACTGGTGTAACAGATCCAGGTTTGTAGGTCGCCTTGCTCACAGCAAGAGTGCCCATAAATTTTCAATATGATTGCAATCAGAGCTTTGTGATGGCCACGCCAAAACATTGACTTTGTTATTCTTAAGCCACTTTGTTCCCATTTTGTCAGTATGCTTCGGGTCATTGTCCATTTGGAAGACCCATTTCCGCCCAAGCTTTAACTTCCTGGCTGACGTCTTGAGATGTTGCTTCAGTATTGCCACATAATCTTCTTTTCTCATGGTGTCATCTATTTTGTGAAGTGAACCAGTTCCTCCTGCAGCAAATCAACCCCAGATCATGATGCTGCCACCCCCATGTTTCACAGTTGGGATGGTGTTCTTAGGCTTCCAAGCTTCTCCCTTTTTCCTCCAAACGTAGCGATGGTCATTATGCCAAAAAAGTTCAATTTTAGTTTCATCAGACCACAGTCATGTCTCCAAAAATTAAGGTCTTTGTTCCTGTGTGCATTTGCAAACATTAATTTGGCTTTTTTATGTTTCTTTTGGAGTAATGGCTTCTTCCTGGCAGAGTGGCCTTTCAGACCATGTTGATACAGTACTCCTTTCACTGTGGTTATTGACACAATCTTACCAGCTTCCGCCATCATCTTCACAAGGTCTCTTGCTTTTGTCCTTGGGTTGATATGCACATGTTGGACCAAAGCACGTTCATCTCTGGGAAACAGAACCCGTCTCCTTCCTGAGCGATAAGATGGCAGTACATTCCCATCTTGTTTGTACTTGTGTATAATTGTTTGTATAGATGAATGAGGCACCGTCAGGTATCTTGAAATTGTATCTAAGGATGAGCCAGACAATTCTCTTCCTGATATCTTCGCTGATTTCTTTAGACTTTCCCATGATACTACAGAAATAAGCAGTGTGTTTCAGGTGTGCATTAAAATACATCTACACGTGTGTCTCTAATTAACTCAGATGTTGCCAAAAAAACTATTAGAAGCTTCCAAACACATTACATCATCATATGGGCAGTCCAGAATTGTTTAAAGGCATAGTAATCTTAGTGTGTGTAGACTTTTGACTTTGCAGTAAGTAATAAAAATGACTTAAACATTCTCTCTCTCTCTCATTATTCTGCCATTTGGCAAATCTTAAAAATTATGGTAATCCTAATTGACCTAAAACGGGAAAGGTTTATTCTGATTTCATGTCAGATATTGAGAAAAACGTGCAGATGTGTCTTTTTATATAGTGTATGTAAACTTCTGGTTTCAACTGTGTGTGTGAGTGTGTATGTATATATGTATATATTACACATACAGTTATGGCCGAAAGTGTTCACTCCCTTGAAATTGTTTCAGAAAATGAAGTATTTCTCCCAATTATTGCAGTTACACATGTTTTGCTATACACACTTTATTTTCTTTGTGTGTATTGCAACAACACAAAAAAGCAGAAAAAAAGGCAAATTGGACATAATTTCACACACAGCCCCAAAAATGGTCTGGACAAAATTGTTGGCACCCTCTGTAGCGTCGGCGTCCCTGCCTCCTGCTAGGCAGGGACGCTGTTCCCCTCACCTCTCCGCTCCGTGCCCGGCGTCCTCCTCCCACTCTGCTGGCAGCGCGCGCTGCTTCCCGGCCACTGCGCTTAGGGCGCGCGCGCGCACTCCCCCTCTCTTAAAGGGGCCGCGCGCGCCGTCCTAAGGAGTCCCCGGCCAATGGCCGGAGGACCTCACCATATATAAGGCACCTCCTCCAAAATGGAGGTGCCCGAGCATTGTTGTTGCAAAGCCTTCACTCTGCTTCAGCCCTCAGGTCCCGTTACCAGTTACCTGCCAGTCACCTGCCATATTCCTGCTTGATACCTGCCTGATATCCGCTTACCTGCTTGCAAGCCTGCGGTCCAACGGTCTGCCTTCCGACACCTGTCAGTCTGTCTATGGACCAGCCTGCCCGCTCACCTGGGAGCGCTCACCTGCTACCTGCCTGCTAGTCTACCTGGAGGCTCTGCCGTCACTTGCCGTGACCACCTGCCAGTCCAGAGACTCTTGCCCGCTCACCTGGGAGCGCTCACCTGCTACCTGCCTGCTAGCCTACCTGGAGGCTCTGCCGTCACTTGCCGTGACCACCTGCCAGTCCAGAGACTATTGCCCGCTCACCTGGGAGCGCTCACCTGCTACCTGCCTGCTAGCCTACCTGGAGGCTCTGCCGTCACTTGCCGTGACCACCTGCCAGTCCAGAGACTCTTGCCCGCTCACCTGGGAGCGCTCACCTGCTACCTGCCTGCTAGCCTACCTGGAGGCTCTGCCGTCACTTGCCGTGACCACCTGCCTGTCCAGAGACTCTTGCCCGCTCACCTGGGAGCGCTCACCTGCTACCTGCCTGCTAGCCTACCTGGAGGCTCTGCCGTCACTTGCTGTGACCACCTGCCCGTCCAGAGACTCTTGCCCGCTCACCTGGGAGCGTCCACCTGCTACCTGTCTGCTAGTCTACCCAGAGACTGTCCCTGTGACTACCTGCCCTTCTACCCAGAGACTGTCCCTGTCACTTGCCGTGACTACCTGCCCTTCTACCCAGAGACTGTCCCTGTCACTTGCCGTGACTACCTGCCCGTCTTCCCTGGGAGCCACCCGCTTCCTTACAAGGACCGCCCCCTTGTATAGTTGCTCAGAGGTTCCGCCTCCCAGACCCGTTACAGTTTGCTCGGGCCATGGAACCCGGTGGCACCCAAGCTCCCTCGCTCTCGGACCTATGTCATGAACTGTCCCGTCAGATATCCCAACAGGAGTCCATCCTGAGTCATCTACGTAATGTCAACTCTCGCCTGGACACTCTGACTGCTCCATCAGCAACCACCACTAGTGTCATGACTCTCAGCCCGGCAGCGCCGCTGCCCATCAATACCATGGCATCCTGCCCCGGACCCCGGCTTTCTGCACCTCCACGCTTCGGAGGCGACCCCGCTCAAGCTCGGGGCTTCATAAACCAGTGCACCCTGCACTTTGAACTCCTGTCCCACCAGTTTATCTCCGACCGGGCCAAAGTAGCCTTCATCATGTCCCATCTCACGGGGGAGGCACTGGCTTGGCTAAATCCTCTATGAGAGAGAGGAGACTCCCTGGTGTCCAACCTGCCAGCCTTTCTCACGGCTTTCCGGAAAGTCTTCGACGAACCCAGACGGAAGACCTCATCCACATCATCTCTGCTATGCCTCCATCAAGGAAATCTCACCGTGGGCCAATATGCCATACGGTTCCGTACCCTTGCTTCGGAGCTGGCCTGGGATAACGACGCCCTGGTGTCTGTCTTTTGGGAGGGTCTGTCCGGCCGTATTAAAGATGAACTCGCCGGTCGGGACATACCTACCACTCTCGACGACTTAATAACTCTTGCCACCCGGATTGACATCCGGTTCCAGGAACGCGCCAAAGAGGTCACCCGTGAGAGGAGGTTTCCACGTCTAGCCTCTACCTTTCAGAAACCTGTCACTTCTCCCGCTACTCCCCAGGCGCACTCACCCGAGCCTATGCAGGTCGACCAGACCAAGATGGTCAAAACTCGTCAAGAGTTACGCCGTGCCGAGGGGAGCTGCTTCTACTGTGGCAGTGAGAAGCACCGGATCCGTTCCTGCCCGGAGAGGTCGGGAAACGCCTGTGTCTAGGATCGCTCAGAGAGGTCGTCCAAGACAAGAGTAAACCCTCTCCATCTCTGTTGCTGTCGGTCTCTATCATCTGCGGGGAGAACCGTTATTTTGAACTAGCCCAACTTGACTCTGGAGCTGCCAGAAATCTCATTTCTCAGTCTCTGGTAGAGAAATACCGCATTCCCACCAAACCTCTAGCTGTACCCTTATCTGTCGCTGCCGTGAATGGGGGCCTCTTACCACATCCCATCCAACTCATCACCGAATCCATAACCCTGCAGGTGGGAATGCTGCACTCTGAGAGCATCTTCTTTCATGTTCTACCTGGACTCTCTCACGCCCTCTTACTAGGCCTACCTTGGCTTCAGAGACATGCACCCGTGCTTGATTGGCAGACCGGAGAAGTCCTTCGCTGGGGACAGGACTGCCATAAGACTTGTTTAGTTCCCGTCCATCCTGTCCGTCCTTCTCCTACTCCAGCCAATCTACCTGGTCTTCCGGCTCCTTATTGGTCGTATGCGGACGTCTTTAATAAAAAGGAGGCAGAGACATTACCCCCTCATAGACCATACGACTGCCCAATCGACCTGATGCCCGGCGCTACTCCTCCCCGTGGGCGCATTTACCCTTTGTCCGCTGCTGATACCCGATCCATGTCAGAATATATTAAGGAGAATCTGGCCCGGGGATTCATCCGAAAATCTACTTTCCAGGCAGGAGCAGGTTTCTTCTTCGTCAAAAAGAAGGACGGCTCACGCTCACTCCGTCCCTGTATAGACTATAGAGGCCTTAACCAGATCACGGTGAAGAATAAATACCCCCTTCCGCTCATTCCGGAATTATTTGATCGTCTGAGGGGGTCTAGAATCTTCACCAAGCTGGACCTCTGTGGGGCGTGTAACCTGGTCCGTATCCGTCAGGGGGATGAATGGAAGACGGCATTCAACACCCGGGACAGCCACTATGAATACCTGGTAATGCCCTTCGGTCTCTGTAACGCTCCCGCCGTCTTTCAAGAGTTGGTCAATGACATCTTCCGGGACCTTCTCTACTCCTGCGTAGTGGTGTACCTGGACGACATCTTGCTCTTCTCTCCGGATCTCCCCACACACCGGAGGGATGTTCGTCAGGTTCTGCTCAGGCTCAGGCAGAACCACCTCTACGCTAAATATGAGAAGTGCCTCTTTGAGCAGACCTCGCTTCCGTTTTTGGGCTACATAATTTCTCAGACCGGCCTACGAATGGATCCTGAGAAACTGTCTGCCATCGAGAAGTGGCCTCGACCAGAGGGGTTGAAGGCTATTCAGCGGTTCCTGGGCTTCGCCAACTACTACCGCCTCTTCATACCGCACTTCTCTTCCCGGACTGCCCCAATCTCTGCGCTCACCCGTAAGGGCACTAATCCCAGAGAATGGCCGCCCAAAGCTGAGGAAGCCTTTCTTTCCTTAAAACAGGCTTTCTCTTCCGCCCCGGTGCTGCATCGCCCGGACGGCAACAAACAATTCTTCCTGGAAGTTGACGCCTCCTCCTCTGGAGCCGGAGCGGTACTTACCCAAAAATCGTCTTCCGGGAGAATGGTAACTTGCGGCTTCTTCTCCAAACTCTTCTCCTCTTCCGAGCGCAACTATTCTATAGGAGACCGAGAGTTATTGGCCATCAAGCTGGCATTGGAGGAGTGGCGTTACCTGCTCGATGGGGGCTCTTCACCCGGTAATAATTTACACGGACCACAAGAACTTGACTTACCTCCAGAGTACCCAGAGACTTAACCCGCGCCAAGCCCGGTGGTCCTTGTTTTTTGCTCGCTTTGATTTTGTTCTTCATTTTCGCCTGGCTGACAAAAACATCAAAGCTGACGCCTTGTCCCGATCCTTCCTGGTGTCTGATCTTGAGGAGGAACCTAAACACATCATCGATCCCGCCAGAGTAATGCAGGTGGCCCCCGTGAGTCTAAATCGTCTCCCTCCCGGAAAGACGTTCGTAATGGTACCTGATCGGGAGAGGATCCTACACTGGGGTCACTCGTCTAAGCTTGCTGGCCATGCCGGTCAGAAAAAGACCCTCCAGCTTATCACCCGGCACTACTGGTGGCCTACCCTGCACAAGGAATTAATAGACTTTGTTTCTGCCGGTGTGTCCTGCGCCCGCAACAAGGTTCCGAGACACCTGCCAGCCGGTCGCCTCCTTCCTCTTCCAGTACCTGCTGCCCCCTGGCAGCATATAGCTATGGACTTCATAACAGATCTCCCTGTCTCTGCCGGTTGTACGGTCATTTGGGTGGTCGCTGACCGCTTTTCCAAAATGGCTCATTTCATTCCCCTGCCAGGCCTCCCGTCTGCACCCGAGCTGGCTAAAGACTTTATCCGCCACATCTTCCGTCTCCATGGCCTGCCCCTCCACATCGTGTCGGATCGTGGGGTTCAGTTCACCTCACGCTTCTGGAGAGCCACATGTAAGCTGCTAGACGTCACCCTGGACTTCTCCTCCGCATACCACCCACAGTCCAATGGTCAAGTGGAGCGGATCAATCAGATCCTGACCAGTTACCTCCGGCACTTCGTTAATGCCCACCATTCAGACTGGGTGGATCTCCTGCCATGGGCCGAATTCTCTTACAATAATCACGAGAGCGAATCTTCCTCCAAATCCCCGTTTTTTGTAGTCTTCGGTCAGCATCCTCGGATCCCTTTTCCCGTCTCCACCTCGGTGGACAATCCGGCTGCGGAATCTCTCGTTAGCAAATTTTCCTCCATTTGGGAGAGTACCCGATCCGCACTCCTTCAGTCGTCCGAGCGGATGAAAAAACACGCTGACAAAAAACGCCTGGATCCTCCACAATTCCGTCCTGGAGATAAAGTCTGGCTCTCGTCCAAGTATGTCCGGCTCAAGATTCCTTCCTACAAGTTAGGGCCTCGGTTCATCGGCCCACTAGAAGTTATCAAACAAATCAACCCAGTGGCCTATGAATTGAAACTCCCGGCCAACTTGCGGATCCCTAACTACTTCCATGTATCTCTCCTCAAACCCGTGGTACTTGACTCTTTTTCCAAGTCTACAGGTACGCCTCCTGCTCCGGTTTCCGCTGAAAACGAGTTTGAGGTAGAGAACATTCTGGCCACCAAAAGGGTAAGAGGAAAAACCTTTTTTCTGGTAGATTGGAAGGGGTTTGGTCCTGAGGAGAGAACGTGGGAGCCCCAGGAGAACATCCATGCCCCACTCATCCTTGATAAATTTCTGTCTGGCCTAAAAAAGGGGGGGCCTAAAGGGGGGGGTACTGTAGCGTCGGCTTCCCTGCCTCCTGCTAGGCAGGGACGCTGTTCCCCTCACCTCTCCGCTCCGTGCCCGGCGTCCTCCTCCCGCTCTGCTGGCAGCGCGCACTGCTTCCCGGCCACTGTGCTCAGGGCGCGCGCGCGCTCGCTCCCCCTCTCTTGAAGGGGCCGCGCGCGCCATCCTAAGGAGTCCCCGGCCAATGGCCGGAGGACCTCACCATATATAAGGCACCTCCTACAAAATGGAGGTGCCCGAGCATTGTTGCTGCAAAGCCTTCACTCTGCTTCAGCCCTCAGGTCCCGTTACCAGTTACCTGCCAGTCACCTGCCAGATTCCTGCTTGATACCTGCCTGATATCCGCTTACCTGCTTGCAAGCCTGCGGTCCGACGGTCTGCCTTCCGACACCTGTCAGTCTGTCTATGGACCAGCCTGCCCACTCACCTGGGAGCGCTCACCTGCTACCTGCCTGCTAGTCTACCTGGAGGCTCTGCCGTCACTTGCCGTGACCACCTGCCAGTCCAGAGACTCTTGCCCGCTCACCTGGGAGCGCTCACCTGCTACCTGCCTGCTAGCCTACCTGGAGGCTCTGCCGTCACTTGCCGTGACCACCTGCCAGTCCAGAGACTCTTGCCCGCTCACCTGGGAGCGCTCACCTGCTACCTGCCTGCTAGCCTACCTGGAGGCTCTGCCGTCACTTGCCGTGACCACCTGCCAGTCCAGAGACTCTTGCCCGCTCACCTGGGAGCGCTCACCTGCTACCTGCCTGCTAGCCTACCTGGAGGCTCTGCCGTCACTTGCCGTGACCACCTGAGAGTCCAGAGACTCTTGCCCGCTCACCTGGGAGCGCTCATCTGCTACCTGCCTGCTAGCCTACCTGGAGGCTCTGCCGTCACTTGCCGTGACCAACTGCCAGTCCAGAGACTCTTGCCCGCTCACCTGGGAGCGCTCACCTGCTACCTGCCTGCTAGCCTACCTGGAGGCTCTGCCGTCGCTTGCTGTGACCACCTGCCCGTCCAGAGACTCTTGCCCGCTCACCTGGGAGCGTCCACCTGCTACCTGTCTGCTAGTCTACCCAGAGACTGTCCCTGTGACTACCTGCCCTTCTACCCAGAGACTGTCCCTGTCACTTGCCGTGACTACCTGCCCTTCTACCCAGAGACTGTCCCTGTCACTTGCCGTGACTACCTGCCCGTCTTCCCTGGGAGCCACCCGCTTCCTTACAAGGACCGCCCCCTTGTATAGCTGCTCAGAGGTTCCGCCTCCCAGACCCGTTACACCCTCAAATTTAATATTTGGTTGCTCACCCTTTGGAATAAAATAACTGCAATCAATCGCTTCCTATAACCATCAACAAGCTTCTTACACCTCTCAGCTGGAATTTTGACCACTCTTCTTTTGTAAACTGCTCCATGTCTCTCATAGTTGCTTCTACTTCATACCTCTCCAGCGCTATGTTTCCATCCATTTCTGCGGGCTTCTTGAAGTATGTTTGGGGTCATTCTCCGGGAAGAACCATGACCTAGGACGCAAACCCTGCTTTCTGACACTGGGCACTACATTGCGACCCAAAATCCTTTGGTAATCTTCAGATTTCATGATGCCTTGCACACAGTCAAGGCACCCAGTGCAAGAGGCAGCAAAACAACCACAAAACATCTTTGAACTTCCACCATATTTGACTGTAGGTAGTGTGTTCTTTTCTTTGTAGGCATTATTCCATTTTCAGTAAACAGTAGAATGATGTGCTTTACCAAAAAGCTCTGTCTTGGTCTCATCTGTCCAAAAGATGCGTTCCCAGAAGGATTTTGGCTTGCATACATTTTGGCACACTTTAGTGTAGCTTTTTATGTCTCTGTGTCAGCAGTGGGTTCTCTTGGGTCTCCTGCCATAGCGCTTATTTGCACTAACACTGATGCACCCTGAGCTTGCAGGACAACTTTGAATTTCTTTGGAACTTGATTGGCACTGCTTATCCATCATCCGGACTATCCTGCATTGCAACCTTTCATCAATTTTTCTCTTCCATCCACGTCCAGGGAGATTAGCTACAGTGCCATGACTTGTAAACTTCTTAATTATGTTGCGCACCGTGGACAAAGGGACATCAAAATCTCTGGAGATGGAATTGTAACTTTGAGATTGTTGATATTTTTCAACAATTTTGGTTCTCAAATACTCAGACAGTTCTCTTCTCTGTTCTCTGTTCTCTGTTCTCCATGCTTAGTGTGGCACACACAGACACAATGCAAAGATTGAGTCAACTTCTCCACTTTTTTTCTGGTTTCAGGTGTGATTTTCATATTGCCCACACCTGTTACTTGCCACAGGTTAGTTTGAATGAGCATCACATGCTTGAAACAAAGTTGTTCACCCACAATTTTGGAAAGGTGCTATCAATTTTGTCCGGCCCATTTTTGGGGTTTTGTATGAAATGATGTCCAATTTGCCTTTTTTCCTTTTGTTTGTTTTTTTCTTTTGTTCCAATGCACACAAAGAATATTAAACATGTGTATAACAAAACATGTGTAATTGCAATAATTTTCTGGGAGAAATACTTCATTTTCTGGAACAATTTCAAGATTGCCAACACTTTCGGCCGTGGCTGAATATAGGAGCTGCATACAGGCGGCACCTGGGGCCCCTGATACCATTACTATGTGGCCCTTACACCTCATATATAGTAGCTGAGAACAGGCGGCTGCTGGGGCCCCTGATACCATTCCTATGTGGCCTTTACACCTGATATACAGTGGTGGCCAAAAGTATTGGCACCCCTGCAATTCTGTCAGATAATACTCAGTTTCTTCCTGAAAATGATTGCAATCACAAATTCTTTGGTATTATTATCTTCATTTAATTTTCTTGCAAAGAAAAAACACAAAAGAGAATGAAGCAAAAATCAAATCATTGATCATTTCACACAAAACTCCAAAAATGGGCCAGACAAAAGTATTGGCACCCTCAGCCTAATACTTGGTTGCAGAACCTTTAGCCAAAATAACTGCGAACAACCGCTTCCGGTAACCATCAATGAGTTTCTTACAATGCTCTGCTGGAATTGTAGACCATTCTTCTTTAGCAAACTGCTCCAGGTCGCTGATATTTGACGGGTGCCTTCTCCAAACTGCCATTTTGAGATCTCTCCACAGGTGTTCTATGGGATTCAGGTCTGGACTCATTGCTGGCCACCTTAGAAATCTCCAGTGCTTTCTCTCAAACCATTTTATAGTGCTTTTGGAAATGTGTTTTGGGTCATTGTCCTGCTGGAAGACCCATGACCTCTGAGGGAGACCCAGCTTTCTCACACTGGGCCCTACATTATGCTGCAAAATTTGTTGGTAGTCTTCAGACTTCATAATGCCATGCACACGGTCAAGCAGTCCAGTGCCAGAGGCAGCAAAGCAACCCCAAAACATCAGGGAACCTCCGCCATGTTTGACTGTAGGGACCGTGTTCTTTTCTTTGAATGCCTCTTTTTTTTCCCTGTACACTCTATGTTGATGCTTTTTCCCAAAAAGCTCTACTTTTGTCTCATCTGACCAGAGAACATTCTTCCAAAACATTTTAGGCTTTCTCAGGTAAGTTTTGGCAAACACCAACCTGCCTTTTTTATGTCTCTGGGTAAGAAGTGGGGTCTTCCTGGGTATCCTACCATACAGTCCCTTTTCATTCAGACGCCGACGGATAGTACGGGTTGACACTGTTGTACCCTCGGATTGCAGGGCAGCTTCAACTTGTTTGGATGTTAGTCGAGGTTCTTTATCCACCATCCACACAATCTTGCGTTGAAATCTCTTGTCAATTTTTCTTTTCCGTCCACATCTAGGGAGGTTAGCCACAGTGCCATGGGCTTTACACTTCTTGATGACACTGCGCACGGAAGACATAGCAACATTCAGGTCTTTGGAGGTGGACTTGTAGCCTTGAGATTGCTCATGCTTCCTCACAATTTGGTTTCTCAAGTCCTCAGACAGTTCTTTGGTCTTCTTTCTTTTCTCCATGCTCAATGTGGTACACACAAGGACACAGGACAGAGGCTGAGTCAACTTTAATCTGTTAGAACCCTCCTGTCAGTTTTTGCTATCTTGTGTTTTGCGGTCACGTGACTAGCTGCCTATATATTCCAGCTCCGCCCTTCTGGCTTTGCTGGACCTCTAGTACTTTTTGTTCAGTTTGTATTTTTGCTCTGCAACAACTTCTGTTAGGAGGTGTCCATTTTTTGTCCCAGTCCTTAGTTCTTTTAGGGACCCCTCCCTTTATTCTATAGGTCTCTGTTCAGACTAGCCGAGGACGAAGGCGGGTCTGTTCACAAGGAACAGGCTGCCCGCTACATCGTAGGGATTCAGCTTAGTCTTACTGTAGGGACAGCATTTCCCTTTCTTTCCTTAGTTTATGTTGCAGATCATAACATAATCCATGTTAAATGGCTGCAAGTGTGATTTAGTTATTGCTAATTGTATCCAATTTGGCTTTAGGACAATTCTTTTTGTGTTTTTTCATTGAAGACAAATTAAATGAAGATAATAAGACCAAAGAATTTGTGATTGCAATCATTTTCAGGAAGAAACTGAGTATTATCTGACAGAATTGCAGGGGTGCCAATACTTTTGGCCACCACTGTATAGGAGCTGAGTACAGGCAGCTGCCGGGGCCCCTGATACCATTACTATGTGGCCCTTACACCTGATATATAGGAGCTGAGTACAGGCGGCTGCTGGGCCCTTGATACCATTACTATGTGGCCCTTACCCCTGATATATAGGGGCTGAGTACAGGCGGCTGCTGGGGCCCCTGATACCATTACTATGTGGCCCTTACACCTGATATATAGGGGCTGAGTACAGGCGGCTGCTGGGGCCCCTGATACCATTACTATGTGGCCCTTACACCTGATATATAGGAGCTGAGTACAGGCGGCTGCTGGGGCCCCTGATACCATTACTATGTGGCCCTTACACCTGATATATAGGAGCTGAGTACAGGCGGCTGCCGGGGCCCCTGATACCATTACTATGTGGCCCTTACACCTGATATATAGGAGCTGAGTACAGGCGGCTGCCGGGGCCCCTGATACCATTACTATGTGGCCCTTACACCTGATATATAAGGGCTGAGTACAGGCAGCTACTGGGGCCCCTGATACCATTACTATGTGGCCCTTACACCTCATATATAAGAGCTGAGTACAGGTGGCTGCTGGGGCCCCTGACACCATTACTATGTGGCCCTTACACCTGATATATAAGGGCTGAGTACAGGCGGCTGCTGGGGCCCCTGATACCATTACTATGTGGCCCTTACACCTGATATATAGGAGCTGAGGACAGGTGGCTGCCGGGGCCCCTGATACCATTAATATGTGGCCCTTACACCTGAAATATAGGGGCTGAGTACAGGCGGCTGCTGGGGCCCCTGATACCATTACTATGTGGCCCTTACACCTGATATATAGGAGCTGAGTACAGGCGGCTGCTGGGGCCCCTGATATCATTACTATGTGGCCCTTACACCTGATATATAGGAGCTGAGTACAGGCGGCCACTGGGGCCCCTGATACCATTACTATGTGGCCCTTACACCTGATATATAGGAGCTGAGTACAGGCGGCTGCTGGGACCCCTGATACCATTACTATGTGGTCTTTACTCCTGATATATAGGAGATGAGTACAGGTGGCTGCCGGGGCCCCTGATACCATTACTATGTGGCCCTTACATCTGATATATAGGAGCTGAGTACAGGCGGCTGCTGGGGCCCCTGATACCATTACTATGTGGCCCTTACACCTGATATATAAGAGCTGAGTACAGGTGGCCGCTGGGGCCCCTGATACCATTACTATGTGGACCTTACATCTGATATATAAGGGCTGAGTACAGGCGGCTGCTGGGGCCCCTGATACCATTACTATGTGGCCCTTACACCTGATATATAAGGGCTGAGTACAGGTGGCTGCTGGGGCCCCTGATACTATTACTATGTGGCCCTTACACCCGATATATAGGAGCTGAGTACAGGCGGCTGCTGGGGCCCCTGATACCATTACTATGTGGCCCTTACACCTGATATATAAGGACTGAGTACAGGTGGCTGCTGGGGCCCCTGATACCATTGCTATGTGGCCCTTACACCTGATATATAGGAGCTGAGTACAGGCGGCTGCTGGGGCCCCTGATACCATTACTATGTGGCCCTTACACCTGATATATAGGAGCTGAGTACAGGCGGCTGCTGGGCCCTTGATAACATTACTATGTGGCCCTTACCCCTGATATATAAGGGCTGAGCACAGGCGGCTGCTGGGGCCCCTGATACCATTACTATGTGGCCCTTACACCTGATATATAGGAGCTGAGTACAGGCGGCTGCTGGGGCCCCTGATACCATTACTATGTGGCCCTTACACCTGATATATAGGAGCTGAGTACAGGCGGCTGCCGGGGCCCCTGATACCATTACACTGGTGCCTTGTTATTAGGTAAATTCCATTATAAAACATTGTATCCGTCATTGTTGAGCTCTGCTGGGACTCTGTATCCCGCCTGCATTGCATAATGGGGCCCCTGAATACTCTGCACATAAGGACCCATAGCTCTAATTATGTTGTTTGCAATAGTCGCCCTCCTGCCACCCTGTAATATCGGGTCCCTGCCTGGTGTGGCCCCTATGACTTAATGTCTCCCAGTAAGTGCAGCACACCAGTTATCAGTCTACACGGCCAGGGTCCGGGACCCCTGTTGTTTTTGTACTGGCTTTGTAATATATGTTCATTATCAGGGCGCCCTCTTCTCAGACATCCATCTAATCATCCGTCTGTCTCATCCATATTTGCCATATGGAGGTTTCCAGAAATAGGGCAGAACCTACTGGACTTCTGTGAAAGTTGAAGAATCTGTTGAGCGCGGCTGAAGCCTCCTGGGAGCCGAGGTAAAATCAGTGGCCGTGGTAAAATTGTGGAGCGGTGGGGTCTGAAAAAGGATTCATGACTATAAGGACAACGTTTGCACAAAGTGATTTCTTTCCAGCCCAACAGCCACTGTGTAAACCTGACAAAAATGCCCCCATCTATCCATCCATTCATCACTCTCATACTCTGTCTATGCAGGTATGTATCTCATCATTCTTCCTTACGGAGTTTCACATTGACCAGTCAGGGCTTAGGTCCGAACTCCCCCACAAAACTGGATTCGGTAGTGTGCACTGACGAGGCCATAGGCTTAGTAGACTGCGCCTCCAGTAGGCGTACACACCTGATGCACGACAGAGGGCACATTCACTCTGTCTGAACCATTATAGTCTATGGCCACGTCAGATCATATGCCCGAATCCCGTTCTGGTAAAGGATGCAGCCACCTCAGCCATGCTGCCTTCAGTGTCCCGCTCCTCCGCCACTGCCGTTCCCCCCACCACTCAGAGCCACAGTATATATATGACGCGCCCCTGGGCCTGTGTCGCGCTGCGTTGCGCACGCGGGAGCTTACCCGGAGCCGGATCTCTTGAGGGTTGTAGTCTCGTGGCGGTGACCCGGTCCGTGCCCAGGGAGTCAAACTGAGCGGCGATGTAACAGCGGTAGATGCAGGACGACTACGCCACCCGTTGAATGCAGCTATGGAGCTGCCGCTGCAGGACAGTCCGCTGAGGCCGGTGGATGGATGGTGCAGCGTAGATGGTATAACCCCCAACGGGAGGGGTATGGCCTCAGGGCAGCAGATGTGGATGATGGGGGTAGCAGGAACCACTCAGAGACGGTGCGGTGTAATTCAGGGTCTTTACTGGTAACAACGATAGACCCTCCCGGAGTACTTGCTAGTGAACGGGGCCTGGTCAGTCCTTGAGCAGATGGGATCTCCCCTGGCCAGGCGGAGTTGTAGGCCTCCCAAACTGACTGTACTCTTCTGGCTACCTTGCTAGAAGCGGATATAAGTAGCCCACGTCCCTGAGTGTACCGTGTGGTGCTCACCCGTATGGCCGGTGACTCGGGGCCTTCTAATGGCTTCCGCTCCACGATGGCGGTGCTGGTCCCACGCGTGTGACCGTGCCTTCGGGTTTCTGGGCCTGAGGACCTGAAATCCCCTGCCGGTCGGCTTCTGCTGCTGGGTAAGAGTTAGTCCCCACAGCCTCGGACGCCGGGTCCGGTAAGAAAGCTTTTCAGTCAGGGCGAGCTCTGCAGCTGCCAGCCCCTGACTCGTAGTAGTATTGCTTCTGCTGTTTCTTGTCTCTACTCTCCTTGACTGACTAACCCTGCCTCAGCCCAGGGTTTATACAGGGGAAGTTCTTCCCCTCCCAAGACTGTGCAGGAGGTGTGGCATGCACAGGATCCCTGACCAAAGGACCTCCCACCTGCTCTCAGACATAATATCTCTATCACTGTGGCAACCAGACCCCTGGGGTGTCACATTCCCCCCTAGTGAAATTTAGTACTCCGGGACTAAACATATTTTAGAAAAACATAACAAGGTATAAACAATAATAGTACAATAAGAAAAACATATAAAGATGGTCACGGCGTGTCCGCAACCGGGTGCAGTTTTTGAAGAAAGCAAGGTGTCCATTTCACCAAAACATGGAGACGTAACCAGGTAGGGGTCTGTCCTACCCCGAGTCCTTAACAGTCTCTAGTCCATCCTGGGTTACGCTCCAACTATGTACAAGGATTCCCGGTAAATCCACCAAGGATTCCTAAAAATAACTGGAAACACAAAATTATACACAAGCAACAATACACAGATAAACATAAATAAAACAATTTATACACTTCAAATCCTCCAGCGTGCGGGTAACTGGCCTCTAGTGGCCCTAGTGGACCTACGGAGCTGACTGTCTGGCCCTGAACTACAGGGTGTAGGAGCTGTCAAGGGTAAACTGGGCAGCTGTCTACCGGCTCTTTGTCTCACTAGGGGTACGGCAGGCTCACTATAAGCAGAGGGTTGATCCTCCTGTTCTGCTTGTGTGGAGTCTTCTGCCTCCTGGACCGGCTGTTCTTCCAGCTCTACCTGTTGCTCCGTAGGTGCTTGGGATGCTGGTTGGAGGAAGGTGAGTACGGGTACCACAACTGCACCATTGACTTGAGTCCAAGACCGAGGGAAGTCCCCGAGCACAGTACTAACCATATCTTCCCTTTTCTCTACGGGTCGATGGTCTTCTTGTTCCTCTTCAGGGTTCCTCAGTTGTTCGGGACACTTCTTCAGGTGGTCCCGGGATACAATGGCTGTGGTTTCCCCTCCGTCTTTACTGATGGTACAAACCTTCGGGTTCTCGTGGCTTGAGGGCAGTACGGTGTACGGGTCCTTCTCCCACTGGTCGTCCAACTTGTGGAGCCGTCTCTTCCTCTTCAAGACCTGCTCTCCGGGTACCAGGGGAACAGCGGGAGCATACTGGTTGTAAGTTTTCTCTTGTCTTTCCCTAGCCTGACAGAGACTTCGCTCCACGCTCTCCTGTACTCTCCGGTACTGCTGCTGCCTCTCTGTGTCCCAGTCTGTTTCTGGTGAAGTGTCCTCGGGTGTCAGGACTCCCATTTCCAGGTCAACAGGTAACTTACCAGGTCTTGCCCTCATTAGGTAAGCCGGGGTACAATTGGTGGAACCTACCGGGATGTGGTTGTATAGGTCCACCAGATCGGGCAACTTCTCAGGCCACAGACTGCGTTCTTCCAGGGGCAACGTTTTTAGAAGATCCATTACCACCTGGTTCATTTTCTCACAAAGTCCATTAGTTTGCGGATGGTAGGGTGTCGTCCTTATCTTCCGGCAGCCATACAGATTGCAGAATTCCTGGAAGACCTCCGCTTCAAAGGCAGGTCCCTGGTCCGTCAGCACTTGGTCCGGGTACCCGTGTGGACGGCAAAAGTGCTGCTGGAAGGCTCTAGCTGCTGTTTGAGCCGTTAAGTCCTTGACGGGGACGACAACCAGAAACCGGGAGTAATGATCCACGATGGTTAATGCGTAGACGTAGCCACTTCTGCTTGGGGTCAGTTTTACATGATCCAAGGCTACCAGTTCCAACGGTTGCCGGGTGACGATGGACTGCAGGGGAGTCTTCTGGCTGGCACGGTCCTTCCTTCTCAGGTTGCACGGGCCACAGTCTCTGCACCACTTCTCGATGGTTCCCCTCATGCCTACCCAGTGGAACCGCTCGCGCAGCAGGAACTCCAGCTACTTCCACCCGAAGTGTCCAGCTCCGTCGTGGTATGCCTCCATCACCATGGCTGCGTCTCTTCGTGGCACCACTACTTGCCAGAGTAATTCATGCGTCCGGGAGTTAACCATTCTGCGGCACAACTTCCCTTTGTAAAGGAACAGTCGACTCTTCTCTGCCCATAGTTGTTTGGCTTCCTCCGGAGCGTCTGGTTCAAGGCGAGCCTCCGGCCGAGTCAGCATCTCCTTCACCAGTCGGACGGCAGGGTCGCTGTCTTGCGTTTCCGCCCAGTTGTAGTGGGGTAAGGGGTTCAACGTAGCAGCCTGCTTACTCCTTACCCGGTGGGAATACTGGATAGTCCCATGACGGTGGAACGCAGGGAGTTCAACTTCTTCCAGTCCCTCCGGATCTTCTCCTCCGTCCGGCAGGTTGGGCATCCTGGACAGGGCGTCCGCGTTGGTATTGGAGCGTCCTGCCCGGTATTTGATTGTGAACTCGTAGTTGGACAGACGGGCCATCCACCTCTGCTCCAGGGCACCGAGTCTTGCCGTGTCCAGGTGTGTCAACGGGTTGTTATCCGTGTACACGGTGAAACGGGAAGAAGCGAGGTAATGCTTAAAGCGCTCGGTGACTGCCCATACTACGGCCAGGAACTCTAACTTAAATGAGCTGTAATTCTCGGGGTTCCTTTCGGTGGGTCGCAGTTTTCGGCTGGCGTAGGCGATTACTCGTTCCTTCCCCTGCTGGATCTGGGACAGTACGGCTCCTAGCCCGATGTTACTGGCGTCGGTGTAGAGGATAAAGGGCTGGCTATAATCCGGGTACGCCAGGATTTCGTCCCCCGTGAGGGCCATCTTCAGCTGGCGGAAGGACTCTTCTTCCAGCTCCCCCCATTTGAAGGGCGGCTTCTGGTTCTTGGCCTTCCGGGACTGGCCTATCAGGAGGTCCTGCATAGGTGCTGCCTTTTTGGTGAAACCGGGAATAAACCTTCGGTAGTAGCCTACCAACCCGAGGAACTGCCGCACTTCTTTTACGCTGGAGGGGCTTGGCCATTCCTTAATTGCGGTGATCTTATCAGGGTCGGGAGCCACTCCGTCAGCACTCACCACGTGTCCCAGGTACTGCACCTTTGGTTTCAGGAGGTGACACTTGGAGGGTTTCACCTTTAGGCCGTAACTCGCCAGAGCTTCGAACACTTCCGCCAGGTGTTTCAGGTGGTCCTCATACGTCTTGGAATATACGATGACATCGTCCAGGTACAACAGGACCGTCTCGAAGTTTCTGTGGCCCAGACAACACTCCATTAGTCGTTGGAAGGTTCCTGGTGCGTTGCAGAGTCCGAACGGCATGCAGGTGAACTCGCTAAGTCCCATCGGGGTGGTGAATGCGGTCTTCTCCCGGTCCGCCTCTGCTACAGGAACCTGCCAGTACCCGCTAGTGAGATCCAAGGTAGAGAAGAAGTTAGCAGATCTTAAAGCAGCCAATGACTCCTCTATCCTTGGTAAGGGGTACGCATCCTTGTGTGTGATACGGTTGATTTTCCGGTAATCTACACACATCCTCATGGTGTTGTCTTTTTTTCTGACTAAGACTAGTGGAGCTGCCCAGGGGCTACAGCTATCCCTGATCACCCCAGCCTCCTTCATGTCTCTAAGCATCCCCTTGGCATGTTGGTAGTGTGCAGGGGGTACGGGTCGATACCTCTCTTTTATGGGAGGATGGTCTCCCGTGGGGATGTGGTGTTCTACCCCCTTGACTCGCCCGAAGTCTAACGGGTGTTTACTAAACACTCTCTCGTACTCTTGAACCACCCGATAGACTCCCTGTTTCTGATGTGAGGGAGTGGAGTCAGTACCCAAATGTAGTTGCTGACACCAGTCCTCCTTTGTTTTCTTAGAGCCATTACCTTCCTCCGGGTGAGATGGAGGCAAGGGTTCCACAGATTGTATAGCATTTTGGTTAATGGTATATAATTTGGCTAGCGTGGCATACCGGGGCAGGTACACTTCCCTCTTCCCGATATTGATTATGCGAACGGGCACCCTCCCATGGCGTACATTAACCACCCCCCGTGCTGTCAAGATGGTGGGCCTACTGTCTGAGTAAACTGGTTCTACCATTGCCTGGTAATCTCTACCTCTCAGACCAATAGCTGCCCGGCACCAAATCATCATTTCACTTTTTGGGGGCATGGCAATAGGAAAAGGGTCACACATTCTTACGCTACCAATCTCACCGCCGGAGAGTTCCACCTGTTGCCGTCGCATCAGTGCCCGGATCTCTTTCTGGAGCACCCGCTGCTCGCCGGAGCTGGCGTTCTTGGCAACCTGCTGTAAAAGGAAAATCACCTCTGCAAGACAATTTTCAATTACATTAGTTCCTAGAGTTATTTTTGGGTGACTCTCATGTTTGTCAATATCTACAATGATCAGTCCCTGTGCTGCCAGTTCGACTCTACCGATTTTGATGGTCACCTCTTTAAATCCGATCTGTGGCACGGGCTGGCCATTGCTGGCGATGATACTCAAGTCGTCGTCAGGGTAGCGGGTAATATCCGAGTCATTCCAGTACTGCTTAAAGAGCACGTACGGGATGGTGGTGACCTGTGACCCGGTGTCCAGTAGGGCACTCATGGGAATGCCATCCAGTACCACAGGCAAGACTGGACGTCCTCCCACATATCTGTCGCGCCAGTTCGATGGGCCTGGTGATCTTTTTCCTGGGGGTTGGCCCTCTACCCCAGGTTGTGCCCGTTTAAAGAACAGTACCTTGCCATATGTCCAGGTTGATTGCAGCGGCGGCAGATGGGTCGTCCGTCCTCGCTGTATCGGTCACTGGGTCTTCCTCTGGCCGGTGGGGTCCTCCTTGGTCGACGCCACGGGATGTCCTCCGGTCCGGATGCCAGCTGGATCTTCCCTGGGGTGGAAGCCTGTAAAGACTGCACAGTTTGGGTTAGCGCAGCAACGCTCTTAGCTAGCTCTTGGACCTGATGGTGTAGGTCTGGAGCCGGGTCATTGTCCAAAGCCTGCGCATCAGCTCCCACAGGCCCTGCCGACAAGGGCGCCGCCTCCTGGTGGTAAGTGATAGCAGGGCGCTTGTGGGTCACAACGCCACCCGGTGCCGGTTCTCGGAGCACCCGGATGGCTCTGTCCTTGAACTGTGCAAAGCCCAGATGGGGATCCTGTAAGGCCATTGCCCGCAACTGGGTTCGGTGGGTATTACAATACAGTCCCTCTATAAACTGTTCGGTCAACAGCCTGTCCTCGTTTCCCACTCCATCAGGGTCGGTCTGCTTAATGGCCCTCAGGGCCTCTTGTAGGTTTAGTGCATAGTCCCTTATACTCTCATGCGCTCGCTGCTTGCACCCGTAGAATCTAAGCTTAATCTCGGCTGAGGTGCGGGTATCAAAGGTGTCCTTCAGCCGGGTTAGTATCCCTGCGACAGTCTTCCTCCCAGGTGGCCAGGATTTTACTTCCCTTTTGGCTGCCCCGGTTAGTTGGGCCACCAGGATGCTCACTTTTTGCTCTTCTGTGAGGGGGTACACCTGGAAGAGGCTATCCAGCTTTTCTCTAAAGTCATGCAGGGTATGTGACTCCCCTGAGTACTGGGGTAGCCAAGCTGCTCCCGGGATATAGGGCATGGTGAAGGGCATAACTGCAGCAGCGGTAGCGCTGGCGGGGGTTGAGGCAGTGAAGCTCTCCTCCGTATCCGACATCTTCCTCCCCCCTAGTGGACCGTGGCCTACCTTGCGATGATCCTGTTCCGTAGGCCGCAGCTCCGCAGTGGATCGTCGGGGTTGAGGACCTTCCGTCGCGCTCCTGTGACGTCGGCGTCTGCTGGGCTCCTTCCAGGACCTTACGCAACGTCCGGACGTGAGGCGGGGCTTCAGTTCTCGCGCGCTTTCGGAGTCCACGCCCCTCTTCTTCCCGCGCGGCGTCCTCAAGATGGCGTCCAATGGCGGGAAAACTCCACGGATGGCGGGAAGAAGGCCGAAGATGGCGCCGGATGGCGGGAAAAGTTCGCGGACGGCGTGAAGAAGGCAGAAGATGGCGCCGGATGGCGGGAAACCTCCCCACTGGTAAGTTTGAACAGTCTTTGCTTTTCAGGCACGCAGTACCCGGTGGTTGCGGGCACGAAATCCTGCCGACTACGCCAAAGTTGACGCGCCCCTGGGCCTGTGTCGCGCTGCGTTGCGCACGCGGGAGCTTACCCGGAGCCGGATCTCTTGAGGGTTGTAGTCTCGTGGCGGTGACCCGGTCCGTGCCCAGGGAGTCAAACTGAGCGGCGATGTAACAGCGGTAGATGCAGGACGACTACGCCACCCGTTGAATGCAGCTATGGAGCTGCCGCTGCAGGACAGTCCGCTGAGGCCGGTGGATGGATGGTGCAGCGTAGATGGTATAACCCCCAACGGGAGGGGTATGGCCTCAGGGCAGCAGATGTGGATGATGGGGGTAGCAGGAACCACTCAGAGACGGTGCGGTGTAATTCAGGGTCTTTACTGGTAACAACGATAGACCCTCCCGGAGTACTTGCTAGTGAACGGGGCCTGGTCAGTCCTTGAGCAGATGGGATCTCCCCTGGCCAGGCGGAGTTGTAGGCCTCCCAAACTGACTGTACTCTTCTGGCTACCTTGCTAGAAGCGGATATAAGTAGCCCACGTCCCTGAGTGTACCGTGTGGTGCTCACCCGTATGGCCGGTGACTCGGGGCCTTCTAATGGCTTCCGCTCCACGATGGCGGTGCTGGTCCCACGCGTGTGACCGTGCCTTCGGGTTTCTGGGCCTGAGGACCTGAAATCCCCTGCCGGTCGGCTTCTGCTGCTGGGTAAGAGTTAGTCCCCACAGCCTCGGACGCCGGGTCCGGTAAGAAAGCTTTTCAGTCAGGGCGAGCTCTGCAGCTGCCAGCCCCTGACTCGTAGTAGTATTGCTTCTGCTGTTTCTTGTCTCTACTCTCCTTGACTGACTAACCCTGCCTCAGCCCAGGGTTTATACAGGGGAAATTCTTCCCCTCCCAAGACTGTGCAGGAGGTGTGGCATGCACAGGATCCCTGACCAAAGGACCTCCCACCTGCTCTCAGACATAATATCTCTATCACTGTGGCAACCAGACCCCTGGGGTGTCACATCCCCCACCACTCAGAGCCACAGTATATATATATATATATATATATACACACTACTCAAAAAAAATAAGAGGAACACTTAAACAACAGAATAATAACTCCAATTAAATCAAACTTCTGTGAAATCAAACTGTCCACTTAGGAAGCAACACTGATTGACAATCAATTTCACATGCTGTTGTGCAAATGGAATAGACAATAGATGGAAATTATTGGCAATTATCAAAACACTCTCAATAAAGGAGTGGTTCTGCAGGTGGGGACCACAGACCACATCTCAGTACCAATGCTTTCTGGCTGATGTTTTGGTCACTTTTGAATGTTGTTTGTGCTTTCACACTCGTGGTAGCTTGAGATGGACTCTACAACCCACAGAAGTTGCTCAGGTAGTGCAGCTCATCCAGGATGGCACATCAATGTGAGCTGTGGCAAGAAGATTTGCTGTGTCTGTCAGCGTAGTGTCCAGAGACTGGAGGCGCTACCAGGAATCAGGCCAGTACACCAGGAGACGTGGAGGGGGCCGTAGGAGGGCAACAACCCAGCAGCAGGACCGCTACCTCCGTCTTTGTGCAGAGCCCTGCAAAATGACCTCCAGCAGACCACAAATGTGCATGTGTCTGCACAAACAGTTAGAAACCGACTCCATGAGGGTGGTATGAAGGCCCGACGTCCACAGATGGGGGTTGTGCTCACAGACCAACACCGTGCAGGACTCTTGACATTTGCCACAGAACACCAGGATTGGCAAAATCGCCACTGGCGCCCTGTGCTCTTCACAGATGAAAGCAGGTTCACACTGAGCACATGTGACAGACGCGACAGAGTCTGGAGACGCCATGGAGAATGATATGCTGCCTGCAACATCCTTCAGCATGACCGGTTTGGCAGTGGGTCAGTAATGGTGTGGGGTGGCATGTCTTTGGAGGGCCGTGCAGCCCTCCATGTGCTCGCCAGAGGTAGCCTGACTGCCATTAGGTACCGAGATGAGAACCTCAGACCCCTTGTGAGACCATATACTGGTGCGGTTGGCCCTGGGTTCCTCCTAATGCAGGACAATGCCAGACCTCATGTGGCTGGAGTGTGTCAGCAGTTCCTGCAAGATGAGGGCATTGAAGTTATGGATTGGCCCACCCGTTCCCCAGACCTGAATCCGATTGAGCACATCTGGGACATCATGTCTCGCTCCATCCACCAACGTCACGTTGCACCACAGACTGTCCAGGAGTTGGCGGATGCTTTAGTCCAGGTCTGGGAGAAGATCCCACAATAGACCATCCGCAACCTCATCAGGAGAATGCCCAGGCTTTGTAGGGAGGTCATACAGGCACGTGGAGGCCACGCACAATACTGAGCCTCATTTTGACTTGTTTTAAGGACATTATATCAAAGTTGGATCAGCCTGTAGTGTGTTTTTCCACTTTAATTTTGGGGGTGACTCCAAATCCAGGCCTCCATTGGTTAATAAATTTGATTTCCATTGATGATTTTTGTGTGATTTTGTTGTCAGCACATTCAACTTTGTACAGAACAAAGTATTCAATGAGAATATTTCATTCATTCAGATCTAGGATGGGTTATTTGAGTGTTCCCTTTATTTTTTGAGCAGTGTATATATAAATATACCAGGATAGGGGATATTAACAGAATTGGGGGACATTACCTCTATAACAGTGTCAGCAGCAGACTCCCTCCCCCTTAACAGGGCATAATGACCACATTTTTTGCTTCAATTTTTTTTCTATTTTCCTCCTCTAAAACCTAGGTACGTCTTATGGTCCGGTGCGTCTTATAGTCCGAAAAATAAGGTATATGCATTCAGTATATATATACTATGGTAGATCAGCCCACTCAGTTGCACACAGAAGTAGCCACCGGAGCGCCGTCTCCTTAAGTCTCTCACTGGTTTATTTGAAGATGCTGCATAAGCCAGTGAGGAGTTAGCAAAAATAAATACGTGCTTTCTGTCCTAAGGAAAAACAAAACATAACATACAGCCGTGTTGCTGTGGGGATCTGCCCGCTCAGGAGAACAACCATCCACTGGTTCAGCTTTTCCTTCTCAGGACACAAAGCGCTGGAGTTCCTCTCTACAGCCCTACTGAACACTGAATGCCTTAGTAGGCCGACTATATACATCCTAGTCCCCACCCTGGGGTGGAGATATGGTGAATGACCTCCCAACCCGCTCTATGGTCATTCACAAAAACCCAGCCCTTAAAATGGCCGATTAATCCCTCTCAACACATAGTGTGCAGGTGTAAAACTTATGGGCTTCAAATCACTGAAGCTAATAGCCTCAGTGAAACATACCTCCCCTCCAGCACTTTGCCAGTGACTTTGTCACCATGTATATATAATCAGCATACTGTATATATATTATAAGCATACTCTATATATCCTTTTAAAAGCAGAAGTGGTAATAAATTACTTTTATCAGTTAACAAAATGCAGAGTAAAGTTTGATGGATGAAAAAAAATGTCAGTAATAATAATTGTAATTTTTTTTATTAATAATAGGATAGAAGGGAGGGACAAAACCAGGAACAGAATCAGTAGGCAAACTCATAGTCAGGAGGACAGCCGGGGTCAGATACCAGGTGATCAGTAACCGCCACGTCTGCGAGCAGTATGAATACCGCGGAGCCTGGTGACAGAGGTGATACTGAGATTGTCCGGGCAGAGATGTAACTGTAGCACCCTGAGGATTCGGCTGCTACAGGGGTATTGCACCTCAACCCAGAGGTGTGATATTCCACTCCCGGGTAAGGAAGGAGTGTGGAACTGAGCTCAGATAGACTGCATGCACTACATACATCCCATTCCAGAGGAGCAGGCCGACGGTACTCCCACTTAGAAATGTGCAGGTACAACCGAGCCTGTTCCTGGCTGGAGTGGGAGGGGGGTGGTACATCCCATGTAGTGTAGGGGCAGATAGGGGGAGCAGTCTGGGTAGTGATAGGAGCTCATTGGGTGCTGGTCACCTGAGCTCACACATAGAGGGATATATAAGGAGGGCACCAACTTAGATCAGGGTCAGACGCTGAGAACAAGTCAGTTGGAGAGGAGAGAGAAGGAAACAGCAGCCCTGGAGAGAGAGAGAGTGGAGCAGAGAAAGACCCAGAGGGGGAAGACTGAAGGGACCCAAGAACCCAAATTAGAGCACCGGGTGAGGAGTCAGCAAGAGGGTACCGGAACCCAAGCTGGTGGGGGCAAAGACATTCCCCAGCCAGAGACCGGAGACCGTGGGCAGTGTCTGTCACGGTCACCCACCACATTCACCCCGAAGGCACACCACATGAAGGGTCAGGGAACCCAGGGCCAAGGGTGTCCCAAAAGAAGGCCCGAGGGAGCTGGACCTAGGTGAATCACTGGTGGGGACGGCTGAAGAAAGGACAGAGGGAGAGCTCAGGGCCACGCTCTGGACTTGTTTGGGGGTTGGCCGGATCCAGGACCTGGTGGACGCAGCACGGCTCGGGTGGTCACTAGCAGCTGGAGTGACCAGTACAACATCAGCAGTAAGTAAACACCCTTAACTGCACAACCCGAGTCTGTCTTCATTGCCGGCTGCATCGCACCACCACAACCCCCATCCTCTGCGCCTGTCCCCTCTGAGGCTATACCCCTCCCGTTGGGGGTTATCTCACCAAGCTGCGCACCCACCATCAGCCTCAGCGGACCCTGCAGCAGCGGCGGCCACAGTGACCGCATCACAACGGGTGGCGTAGTCGACACAAAAGAACTTTAGTAACATCTGTAAAGCTGCCACATAACACTTAGCTTGACGCCCTGGGCACGGGACCGGGTCACAGCCGCTCAGAGACTACAACTCCCCATCTGATCCGGTGCCGGGTATTCCCCTCAAAAAGGAATATGTCCCAGGGGGCGCGTCAACTTTGGCGTAGTCGGCAGGATTACGTGCCCGCAACACCCGGGTACTGCGTGCCTGAAGAAAAGTGCAAGTTTACCTCAGAAAGAAGTCTCCCGCCGGTTCCGGGGGGTCCACGCCATCGGACTCCATCACCAGTCGTTTCCCGCCGATTGTCCGCCATTTCCAACTTGTTCCCGCCATCTGCAGAGTTTCCCGCCACTGGGCGACGCTTCCCGCCAAAACCGCAGATTTCCCGCCTTGGAAGAGCAGCGGACGCCATTATGGGCGTGCCAAAGGAGGGCAAGAGGCCACCTCCCATCGTGGGCCAGGACAGAAAATGGCGCCAAAAGTGGAAACCGCCCCCACCAACAGAGACTGTGATGCTGGAGGTGTCTGTCAGCGTGAAAGAACTCCCCCTGGAGCTGACAGTCACCGAGTTGCCCCGGGACCGCCCTCGAAGTGGGAGGAGACGAAAGAGAAGAGAAAAGATGGGTGTCGCTTGGAGCAGTCTGGAGCGAGCGCACCCGGAGGCAAGAGGTCTAACAAGGAGTAGCGGAGAAGCTCACCCGGAGATGGAAAGAAAGCAGAACAGCACCGGCCCGCTGGCCAGGAGTCTGCTAGAGACCGAGGAAGGAGGGCAGAGCAGCACCGGCACGCTGGCCAGGAGCCTGCCGGAAGGAGAGCAGAGCAGCACCGACCCGATGGTCAGGAGCCTGCTAGAGTCCACAACCCCGCTAGGTCTAGCGGAGATCTTAGCGCAGCTCCCCCGAGACCGGGAGTGTGCACAAACTGCCCTGGAGGGCCTCGCACGGAGGATGGCCCGGGTACAGCGTGAGATACTGGCGGAGTGGAGCCGGGAGATGGCTCAGCAAGCAGAGACCAGTCAACGGAGCACGCTACCCTGGAAGAGGAAGCAGACCGCCTCTGAGGATGGCGCGGGAGGACCCAAGGCCGGAGACGGCGCCGAGAAGGGAGCCGAACGCATGGAGGCAGGTAAAGGGGACGCCTATACCCCAAGCCGAGAAACCGCCCACCTGCCCCAGCTCCCCGTCGCAGAGCCCGAAAGTCCCCCTGCTGTGCCCGTAGCCGCCATGTCACCGCTATGGACTAGGCCCCGACCGGAAGCCGCCGCAGCGACCCCTGTGACGTCACGCGCCTCGACCCGGAGCGTGACAAAGCAGGAAATACCACCAGCCTGGTCGCAAGGCCTAGTACCCCCGGGCGCCGCATACCAACAGCGCCCCCTACCTCCGCGGAGCCTCCGGCCTGGCCGCAAGGCCAGGTAGCCCAGGGCGCCGCCGTCCTAACGGTGCCCTTCACCTTCCAGGTGCCCCAGGCCTGGCCGCAAGGCCTGGGCAACCCGGGCGCCACCACCACCGCGCCCGCGCCCGCAATACCTAGGGTGCCACACCTGGGGGAGGACCTCTTCGGCCAGCTCACATGGCCGGACGGGCGGCCCTTCATCTGGCCCGAAGGGTACCCTGAGCTGGAGCGGCAGCAAAGACTAGAGCCCTTGTGTGAGCCCCTAATCCCGGCTCCGAAGCCCGTGGCTCGGGTCTCGCCTCCTCTAGCAGAAGCCCAATTCGTGTGGGACCCCACGGGAGAAGATTTGATGGGGTTCACCGGAGAAACTCGGGCAGCCGCAGCTGAACGTACAGAGTGTTGCCGTCAACAGCTGGCAGAGTTTAAGAGAGAAAGGGAGGAGAGGCGGGTCAGAGAACAACAGGCCCAAATCCAGAGCGCGGAGCAGAAGAGCCGGACTAGGAGGAACCCCCGTGCAGCGCATTGTCCCCGCACCATCGGGACAGTGATAAAGTTCAACCCGCAGCATGGGTGGGGCTTCATCCGAGACAACAACACCCCCGGCGACGTCTTTGTCACGCGCAGAGACGTGGAGTCCCATCTGCCGGAGGGGCACAGAGGTCGTGACCTCTACATCGGAGACGAGGTCACCTTTACCCGGCACAAGTGTGCCAAAGGACCTTATGCCCTCCACGTGCACCGCCTGACGGAGGAGGAGTTGCGGTACGGGGAGGAGGAGTCGGAGGACCCGGACGGGTCTGAAGAAACATCATATCAAGAAAGAGCAGGAGGAAGACGCCGTTGAGTGCGGCAGAGCAGGAGCTGTAAATAGTTACCCAATCGGGGTATATAGAAACTGAAACTGTTGCTGCTAAAATAAGTCCCCGTTGGGACCAGGGAACTGTTTACCCGTTAACCCCTTCATCCTACAGGCTGAGGACTGTGAGCAACCATTCCCTACCCTCTACCTGGCCGAGGACTGAGAGCGGCCAACTTTCAACTTTCCCTGTATATAGTTGCGCGTCCTAAAGCGCCCCCTACCGGTTTTATAGAAAACCAGATTTTCTAAGAGACTGTCGCACTTTTCCCGGACACACGTTGCACAGTGTCCGGAGGAGGAACCAGAGACAAGAGAAGTCTACGAGAATGTTTATATAAAAAGTTTTATATATATATAATGTTTATATGTTTTATATGTTCATATAAAAATTTTGTATGTTTTGGTGTTTTATGTCTTACAGCCCGAGGACGTGCTGTGATTTACCAGGGGGGAATGTAGCACCCTGAGGATTCGGCTGCTACAGGGGTATTGCACCTCAACCCAGAGGTGTGATATTCCACTCCCGGGTAAGGAAGGAGTGTGGAACTGAGCTCAGATAGACTGCATGCACTACATACATCCCATTCCAGAGGAGCAGGCCGACGGTACTCCCACTTAGAAATGTGCAGGTACAACCGAGTCTGTTCCTGGCTGGAGTGGGAGGGGGGTGGTACATCCCATGTAGTGTAGGGGCAGATAGGGGGAGCAGTCTGGGTAGTGATAGGAGCTCATTGGGTGCTGGTCACCTGAGCTCACACATAGAGGGATATATAAGGAGGGCACCAACTTAGATCAGGGTCAGACGCTGAGAACAAGTCAGTTGGAGAGGAGAGAGAAGGAAACAGCAGCCCTGGAGAGAGAGAGAGTGGAGCAGAGAAAGACCCAGAGGGGGAAGACTGAAGGGACCCAAGAACCCAAATTAGAGCACCGGGTGAGGAGTCAGCAAGAGGGTACCGGAACCCAAGCTGGTGGGGGCAAAGACATTCCCCAGCCAGAGACCGGAGACCGTGGGCAGTGTCTGTCACGGTCACCCACCACATTCACCCCGAAGGCACACCACATGAAGGGTCAGGGAACCCAGGGCCAAGGGTGTCCCAAAAGAAGGCCCGAGGGAGCTGGACCTAGGTGAATCACTGGTGGGGACGGCTGAAGAAAGGACAGAGGGAGAGCTCAGGGCCACGCTCTGGACTTGTTTGGGGGTTGGCCGGATCCAGGACCTGGTGGACGCAGCACGGCTCGGGTGGTCACTAGCAGCTGGAGTGACCAGTACAACATCAGCAGTAAGTAAACACCCTTAACTGCACAACCCGAGTCTGTCTTCATTGCCGGCTGCATCGCACCACCACAACCCCCATCCTCTGCGCCTGTCCCCTCTGAGGCTATACCCCTCCCGTTGGGGGTTATCTCACCAAGCTGCGCACCCACCATCAGCCTCAGCGGACCCTGCAGCAGCGGCGGCCACAGTGACCGCATCACAACGGGTGGCGTAGTCGACACAAAAGAACTTTAGTAACATCTGTAAAGCTGCCACATAACACTTAGCTTGACGCCCTGGGCACGGGACCGGGTCACAGCCGCTCGGAGACTACAACTCCCCATCTGATCCGGTGCCGGGTATTCCCCTCAAAAAGGAATATGTCCCAGGGGGCGCGTCATAACAGTCAGAAGGCCACCGGTAGATGGTGAAGGTCCTTCTGTACAGCTCCAGCAGTGATAGTGGATCTGCTGGACTTCAGGGCGCAGGATGCGGAGGTTTACCGTCTTTTAGATGTCTCTAGGGGAACGGTGACAACACGCAAATACGCGAGCAGCCCTGGATAATCCACGCCGGCAGGATGATAAGATCCGGCGGAAGATGGAACCTATGAGAAGAGAAGGAAATATAATGTAAGTGATGGGACTCCATATGACATGATACTACTGTGCGGTCACTGTGGCCGGACGGCAGAGGAATCTCATCACACAGAGGTCAGGGATCATCGTCAGCCATCATACATGTGACAATCCCATCTCCGACAGATGACATCTGCTCCACATGAATTATTCTCACTGACGACATCACACAACATGGAGATGACTCTCACACTTACCTCGTCTCTTTTTCCCCTTTTTCCCATTTTCTGATTTTTCGTTGGCAGCTGGAAATTCTGATCAGAAAGAAGAAAAAACAACAACTCACTAAAGACATATTGTTATGGGATCTGCTTCGCATCTCTCCTGTATATAGTATATAGATTGTTCTAGTCCTGTCCCCTATAGTCCTGACAATCTGGTATTACACAATAGGGCAGAATAAGTCCTATATACCGGACATGACCTCATATGAGGAGCATTAGATGTGTCACTAATATGGAGCAGTGAGCGCCCTGTGTGCCGCCATGTGGTGCATCCCTAATGAGCGATATTCTACTATAGGAGACGATGTCTCATTATGATGACAGAGGTTACTAGATGCAACAATGTATCACAGAATCCATGATAATACTGTACAAAATTACAGAAATGGAGACACAGTATGGGCCCATGGGCAAAGTAATTGGGTTCCTTGAAACATAGATAACATAGGAGACACATTAAAGAAAAACCATGTGGAAATATTTCACCCTTGATGACAACATTCACATTGTTTGTGCTATAGACATGTACATACCTGACAATGGGGACGAGGACGGCAAGCTGCTTATAGCATCGTCTCTAGCAGATTCAGGAAAAGATCCTTTCTGCCTGTTAGGAAGAAGAAAAACGTGTAAATCACAAGTAAATTCAGTATAAATGGGATTGTCTCACTAGAAGAACCCCGACTATAAGGCCTAATAGGACATATGAAAGTCATAGTGGGGAAGTCTCCTGCTCAAAACTACCTTCTATGGAAACAACTAGCAACAATGGCCGGCATGTAATACTACATATCTACTGCAGTGTGGGCAAAACTAACAATGCCTGACCGGCAGCAATTATGGGCTGTTATCTCCAGCGGATTCTGAAGCCAATAGCCAATGACCGCTGATCATGGGGCGGTGGATGCTACATTCAATATTATGGTATTTATGTCCTATATTTGGTGTTGTGCTCATATATTAGCCTGGAGCTCCCAATAATGACCCCATAATCTACTCACATTTCTGAGATGTTTCTGCTGGATGCCGGGGTACACTCTGGAGGAAACTTGATAGGGGTGGTACAGAGCTAAAAAAGGACAAAAATAAGATATGAAATTCAATTTTTTACTTTTAGAGGTCTTTTTATGTATTCTGGATTTATTGATCACTTACTTTAGAAAGCCTTTTAGAGGATGTTGTAAAATTTTGGAAGAAAAGGCTCTCATTATCCTCACTTGTGTCCTCCTCCTCTGAGACAATAGGCTTGTCTGTATCAACGTGATCTACAAGACATAGGTAATGAAGTGTTAATAGCGGTTGTCAGTATAACACAGTCACCATTTATCACTACTATTAATGGGAACCGATTGTCACATATTATTGAAGACGAGACAAACAGCCGCTTAGTCTAGATGACGTCTTCTACTTACTGATAAATAAGCTGGTGTCCTCATCTGACACAAGCCGAGGAATGTACTCCGGCTTCTGACTTAGAAGGTTTTCAAATTCTAAGTCACTCAGGAACGGATAACTCTTGATCTCAAATGCTCCTCCTGGAAAAAGAAAAACAAAAGTGATGCGGACATTGTTAGAGGCTGCTCCATATCTGAACAGTATATCTTAATCTTAAGTAATGACAAAACTGAAGGAAACAAACTGAAAGTTATATTATGGAGAACTAGAAATAGGCAAGCAGATAGAGAAGTGCTGATCCTCATGGACAGGAGCGATGGGTCCTCGTTGTAAAAAGTGAATATTAATACTAATACAGTATATCAGTTACCTGTCCCAAGTCTTTGTGCAGGATTTGTTCTGAGCAGGTCATTAATAAGCTCCTGAGCATCGGGGGGAGGAGCGCGATCCCAATCCAAAATGATGTCTCCTGTTATATAGAAAATTACAGAAAATGAAACCTCTGTTTTGGACTGTACGATAAAGTAGAGGAAATAACTAAATTCATGTAACCAGTCAAAGCAATGATCGGATTATTTTACTTACCAGTGACAATATTTTTATAGAGCTCAGATAGGGAATCCCCATGAAATGGTACATATCCCACCAGAAACTCATGCAAGATGATCCCCATTGACCACCAATCAGCAGGTCTTCCATAGCCTTTCTTCAGAATGATTTCTGGGGCCATGTAAAGCGGGGTGCCACAGTCCTGGAAACCAACAGAAGGTAAAAATGAGAATCGATGAAATTATTATTATGACAAGTTCTCGACATAAAATCGCAATGACAGAAGATAAAATATCAGTGGAAAAGTTCTCTAGAAATGAAGAACGTAGAGAAGAGACAATAGTGTGATGAGATTTGTAAAGAACAAGCTAAGATCCTGTAAGTGATGCCGACCTCATGGTCCTGGAACTCTCTGGCGATGTCCTCCAATGATTCCTTGTGGGTGTTGGTTTCTGGTATCATGACACCAACTTTTGAAATCCCAAAATCGGCGACTTTAATGTGTCCAGCCGGTGTAATCAGGAGGCTGTGAAAGAGAAGATGGTTTTAGTCTCACAGTCTGTGTGGTAATAAATGATAACTTTCCCCCCCTTTATTATACTACAGGGGGCACTTACTTCTCTGGTTTCAGGTCTCTATGCAACACACCATAGCTGTGCAGGTATTCCACAGCAAGTATCGCTTCTGCAAAATACAGACGGGCCAAGGGGACAGATAAAGGACCCCTGGTGCTTAGGAGGGTCCCACAGTCTCCACCTATAGAAGAAAGGAAATATGAGCGGTGAGGGGTTTATACAGCAGATCACCACGATGGATCATGAGAAGTGAGCGGAGACATTGGGGCAGGAGAGAATATATACAGATATAATGTATAGAGCACAGAATATTAGTCTGAGGTCATGGTGAGATGTCGTCCATGTCACTAATAGAGTGATGTCTCATCTCGTCTACAGCTGGCGATACTGACGTGCTCAGTGCGGACATACAGGGAGATCACACACATCAATGACTTTCCATAATATCTATAGTAAATGCTCTGCGGGGATGTAACCGTCCACGGGGACAAGTCCTAATGATATGAGCGGTGATAAGATGTCAGCAGACATGGGCTGAATATAATACATGTACATGTCCTACCTCCTACATACTCCATGACCATACACAGGTGAGATCTAGTAGGGAAGGAGCAGAGCATGGAGGTCACAAAGGGACAGTCAGCGAATGTCAGGATGTCCCTCTCCAGATAGGCCCCTTCCACATGTTTTGGAGTATCCAGGTCCCGCTTGGCAATTTTCTTCATAGCGAAGATCTTCTGTGAGTCTTTATGGTGAACTAAGTGGACAGACCTGGAGAGAAGAAGAAACCATGGTTTATAGTGAATCCTTATTAACAGTCCGTCTATAGAAGTCATTATATGATCTTCTGTTCTAATGTTTAATACCAGAAGTCCGACCATTACTGGAAATCCACATCTAGAAATACATTAAATAATACTACATAGATCATCTATGGGAGGGTCTACACAATACCACGTCTGCCGGACCCTCACTCAGGTCACACTATCACCTGTGGGAAATCTGCACAATGCCACGTCTGCCGGACCCTCACTCAGGTCACATTATCACCTGTGGGAGGTCTGCACAATGCCACATCTTCCACACCCTCACCCAGGTCACATTGTCACCTATGGATGTCTGCACAATGCTACGTCTGCCATACCCTCACCCAGGTCACATTATCACCTATGGGAAGTCTGCACAATTGCACGTCTGCCAGACCCTCACCCAGGTCACATTATTACCTGTGGGAAGTCTGCACAATGCCACGTCTGCCGGACCCTCACTCAGGTCACATTATCACCTGTGGGAGGTCTGCACAATGCCACATCTTCCACACCCTCACCCAGGTCACATTGTCACCTATGGATGTCTGCACAATGCTACGTCTGCCATACCCTCACCCAGGTCACATTATCACCTATGGGAAGTCTGCACAATGCCACGTCTGCCGAACCCTCACCCAGGTCACATTATCACCTTTCACCTCAGATCATGTTCCTATAATAACACTGAATGGCAGAGCGCAGAGGATGAAGCATTATCATAGGGAACCCTGAGAAATGTGGCTTATGCCAACTGAAATCTCACCCAAAAGATCCGCTGCTGATCAGCTTAGATGTTTCGTAGTCGCTCATACGCGGCTTTCTCGCCGGGATCAATGATTCCATCAAGTCCTAGAAAAGAAGAAGAAGAAGAAATGATATTAAGATCTAGAAGCTGCTGGAGAAAATCTCCAGATGCAGAAACGTCTCCCCCTATATTATGTCCCATCTGATGTCACTGATCCGATAGGTGAGCAGAAACCTGCTGACGGATTCCCTATAATATAAACGCTATTATCTAATGCAATAGTGTCATCTCCTCTAATAATAGAGGCGCCCCCTGGTTATATGGGGGATAATACTGGACGGGTCATTCACACCCCGTGATCTGGTGATACACAGACATCTACCTCTATAATACTTACACCGGCAGGTTCTTGGATCTCCGGGATATCTAAGATTACACTGTCAGGATCCAACAGCTCAGTTGTTTCTAAAATAGTGATAAAATGATGAAGAAATAAAATGTATTAGAGGATATTAATCCTACACACATAATACAGCAATATAATGGAGAAATGACTATTCTGTATGGAGGACTATGTGGGGCCCATTATTCTGTATGTAGGACTATGTGGGGCCCATTATTCTGTATGGAGGACTATGTGGGGCCTATTATTCTCTATGGAGGACTTTGTGGGGCCCATAATACTTTATGGAGGACTATGTGGGCCCATAATACTGTATGGAAGACTATGTGGGGTCTATTATTCTCTATGAAGGACTATGTGGGGCCCTTTATACTCTACGGTGGACTATGTGGGGCCCATTATTCTCTATGGAGGACTATGTGGGGCCCATTATTCTGTATGGAGGACTATGTGGGGCCCATTATTCTGTATGGAGGATTATGTGGGGTCAATTATCCTGTATGGAGGACTATGTGGGGCCATTATACTGTGTGGAGGACTGTGTGGGGTCATTATTCTGTATGGAGCACTATATGGGGCCATTATTCCGTAAGGAGGACTATGTGGGGCCATTATTCTTTATGGAGGACTATGTGGGGCCATTATATTGTATGGAGGACTATGTTGGGCCATTATTCTGTATGGAGGACTCTGTGGGGCCCATTATACTGTACGGTGGAATATGTGGGGTCCATTATTCTGTATGGAGGACTATGTGGGGCCCATTATTCCGTATGGAGGACTATGTGGGGCCCATTATACTGTAAGGAGTACTTTGTGGTGCCCATTATACTGTGTGCCGGACTATGTGGGGCCCATTATTCTGTATGAAGGGCTATCTGGGGCACATTATTCTGTATGGATGACTTTGTGGGACCCATTATTCTTTATGGAGGACTATCTGGGGCCCATTATTCTGTATGGAGAACTTTGTGGGGCCCATTATTCTGTTTGGAGGACTTTGTGGGGCCCATTATTCTGTATGGAGGACTATGTGGGGCATTATTCTGTATGGAGGACTATGTGGGGCCCATTATTCTGTATGGAGGACTATGTGGGCCCATTATTCTGTATGGAGGACTATGTGGGGCCCATTATTCTGTATGGAGGACTATGTGGGGCCCATTATTCTGCATGGAGCACTATGTGGGGCCCATTATTCTGCATGGAGGAATATGTGGGGCCATTATACTGTATGGAGGACTATGTGGGACCCATTATTCATTATGGAGGACTTTGTGGGACCCAGTATACTGGTTGGCTCGTGACTTTTTCCAAGTTTTTCATTTTGGCTCTCTGTATGTTTGAGTGGAAAGAGTAAATGTGAATTGATCCCCTGTTCTCTTTAATATCCGGATATTTCCTGTAGAAGGTTGTGTGATCGGCTCACCTGTAGTCAGATCGCTGCTCGGCCCCGGCTGACTCGTATTAGGGTCAGGGGTTTCTGGGGTCACATTTTGCTCGTCTTCGGTGTCGCCTTCTGGTGTCTCCTGATTGATAGAATATATAGAATTAACACGAGGAACCTTCCACTAAATCACCAAATCCACAAATCAGGAAGGACTGAACCTGCATTTACAGACACACCAACTGTAACTATACAAATCAGACGCCATCATGAGGACTTTTCTCAGATAAAATGGATTAAGATGAGGTAACATTGCAAAAACATTAATATGGATAATAGAAGGAGACAGAGGCGGAAATACAGACTTCCCACCACTGAGCTGTGACTACATCAGCAGAATACAGACTGCCATCAGCAGAGACAGGCGGCCATATTACCTCCTGTGCTTGCCAGGGGCTGACAGGGAGGCCGATAAGATCTAACACCAGATCTTCTGATATCTGACTGGTGATCTGGAGAAGATCAGAAAACAAGGACGTGTGATATTAAAGATGATGGATCCTTACCGGGCGTTCCGATGAGCGGGCCGGACCTTCCAGTACACACAGGACTTTTTCGGCCAGTTCTTTAACAAAAGACAAATCTCTATATTGAGATCTTTTTTCAGCCTAAAAAGAAGAAAAGAAACACAAATGAATAATCTCGAGATGAGAAAGATCACAATGAAGGCGGCCATTGTATCTGACGTCTGCTCCTCTCTGCAGATACATTGACTACATATCTGGGGTCTTGTCCTGTCTTATATTGGAAGAAAGAAGAAGCTTCTATCCCACCGTTATTATCCATTATTGTGGAGAAGATTTGTGCGGAGCGTCCACCATTTACCTGCTGTGGAATGTCCTAATGTTCCATAGCGAGAAACTGCAAGTGCTCAGTCACTATGGAGCCAACAACGGCAGCCATGACCCTGTGTAGATTGTACACAGTGACTGTGAGCTCTGATGTCATAATGGCCGACCATCACTAGTGATGTCATCATGGAATCTTGTGATGGAATCTTATAGAGGCTGCTCTGCACAAATACATGCTGCCAAGCAATATTTAAAGTGTGTGGGGGCTCATGCTGTATATAGGGGGCTATGTGAGGGCTCAGCTATTTATAGCGGGCTATGTGGGGGCTCATACTGTATATAGAGGGCTATGTGAGGGCTCAGCTATTTATAGCGGGCTATGTGAGGGCTCATACTGTATATAGAGGGCTATGTGAGAACTAGGCTGTATATAGTGAGCTATGTGAGGGCTCATACTCTAAATAGGATTCTGTTTGTGAGCTCATACTGTACATTGGGGCTATGTATAGGCTCTTACTGTATATAGGGGGACTGTGTGTGGGCTTTTACTGTATATAGGGGCTGTGCGTGGGCTCTAACTGTATGTAGAGGGCTATGTGCGGGCTCATACAGTATATAAAATGCTGTGCTTGGGCTTATACAATATTTAAGGGGATGTCAATTCACTTAATTCTGCTCAATATTAAGTGAAACAGTTAATAATATAAAATAATTATAATTAATATGTTAATATTGAGCAGAATTCATTTCAGCCTATTGATTCGGCCTACACAACAGTCACATCTCTCATGTGGCCCCTCAGTAATATTACTTTCCCACCCCTGCTCTATTATGTATAGCGCTCTGTTATGTGTAGTGCACCCGAGCACCTGCATGTTAATCGCGTGACTTATCACATGATCTATCAAAGGCAATCTTGTGACATGTCATGTGATACATCGGGTGCTGGGAGCCCACGGCTCCTAAACTGCCCAGGGCCCTGGCTACTCTTAATACGTTCCTGCTTCTATCCCACCATTATTAACCATTATTGAGAAGTTTTATGCGGAGCTTCCGCCACTTACCTGCTGTAGTAATGTCCTGATGTTCTGAGGTAAATCCGTCAGATACTCTGAGGTGAGATGACCTCGGTGGTATTTGGTCAGGCAGTCTCTTACGAGCTCCATCACCAGCCGGTGAGTGAAGCTGAGGACGCCATCGGGTGGTAGAAGCACAATCTCAGGGCGATTGGTGGTAAGAATCTCCCATAGAGCTTCTACTTGAAGATTGTCCAAAAGTAATTCAGCCATAGAAACTGCAAGTGCGATCAGTCACTATATATAATAGCGAGAAACTGCAAGTGCGCTCAGTCACTATGGGATAGCGAGAAACTGCAAGTGCGATCAGTCACTATAGAATAGCGAGAAACTGCAAGTGCGCTCAGTCACTATGAAGCCAACAAAGGCAGCCGTGACCCTGTGTACATTGTATATATAGTGACTGTGAGCCGTGATGTCATAATGGCCAACCATGACCTGTGATGTCATCATGGAATCTTGTGATGGAATCTTCAAGGGGTGGCTCTGCATAAATACATGCTGACTAACAATATGCTGTTTTGGCCGTCCTCTTTTATTTACAATTACAACACAACCAGGATAAGGGAATGTTCACACGTTTCATTTTTGCAGCATTTTTTTCTGCATCAAAAACCAGGTTGTACACAAGAAAAACACTGCTTATAATCCACACTTATTTGCTGTCTTTTTGCAGTGTTCATACTTGTGGGTTTTTGTTTATTCATTTGAATGGGTGAAAAATGCTGCAAAACCCCTGAAAGAATTAACATACTGCAAATTTTTAAGAAAACGCAAGAAAAAAATCGCAGCATGTGAATGAGACTTTAAAAATGTCATTCACCAAGCCGGTACTGTAAAAATCATGTGAAAAAACGCTACTTGTGAACAGTCCCCAAAGATATTACTCAGTGATATTATGGGAAATATTGTGTATATTTATTCCTCACGTGTCTTTTTTTTTACCATAGAACATTTAATTTACCTCATTGGTTGCAGAGATTACGACTAACAAATGTGACAAATATTGAAGAATTAATGATAAGTGACCCAAGTGATCAATCATTTACGTCATTAATGGTGATGGGCGAGCACTAAAATGCTCGGGTGCTCGATGCTCGGGTCGAGCACATTGGAATACTCGGCTGCTCGACCCGAGCAATGAGCCCAATGTAAGTCTATGGGAAACTCGAGCATTTTTCAGGCGGCTCCCCCCGGCGGTCTGCAGAGGGCCTAAAAATTGCCCAAATCGATGGGAACAGTGCTCAAATGACATGGGAACAGCATGGGGAAGACCCCTGGAAGCATTTCTGACTCCCAGGTCACTGCTGTCAACAACGTTGTCAAAAGTATTTACGCCACTTTTACGGACTCACAATAAAACATACAAAAACGAAACCAAAATGGATTTTCCTGGGAAGTATGTTAAGGAACATCCTTTCCAGGGTTATGACTTGTATATAAGGGAAAATAAATAACCAAAAACAAAAATACTCCTCCACACCTTGGGCTATGTTCACACGTAGCGTTTTTGATGCGTTTTTGCACTTTTGCATTGCTTTCAACCAACACAAATGCATTCACCAGGAAATGTCATTTTAACATTTTACAACCTTATCTGGCCATGTGGTGTGTGACACGTCATCAGACACATGCATACAGTGCTGAAAAGACATGGGAACAGCATGGAAGCATCTCTGACTCCCAGGTCACTGCCTAAAAGTGTGCCCATCATAAGAGATGCTTGGCGCATGCGAAGATGCCTCCCGCCATGGACCTGTCGTTACAGACTTGCAACAATCACCGTCCACGTCCTTGTCCCTCCTCAGCGTTCAGTTCCTTGGAATGCAAGTGCAAGTATGCAGGCAGCCACCCACCTACCCACCGGCTGCAATACTATACTGACAAATTTTTGACAGCTACTTGCACTTGAAATGTAGCCTTTTAGGCTCGTGGAGGCGGAAGCTTTTCATAACCTCATGTCGGCGGCGGCCGGGTGTCCATACTCTTTCCCCAGCCACCACTATATTTCCCGGTATCGCCTCTGCCTTCCACAAGCACGGGTCCCACAACATTACCCGTGCCCTCCCCAGTGCACTTACTGGGAAGGACCGCCTAACCACAAACACGTGGACAGGTGAACGTGGCCAGGGACGGTACATAGCCAGTCCACAACTTTTTTTTGCTGACAGTTGTATTTAGCTCGGTGAAAGGACTGGCATAGAGGGAAACCGTATCTACCCTGGGTGTCATTTCTCCCAGGAAGTCCTGTAATTCAGCTTGTTGCAGAAGCAATGGCAGTCCGTCCAACATCAACTCGCACTTGTCGGTGGTGCTTTGACACACACACATCTTTCTTTTCGCATTTTATTTCTTGAATACAGAGTTGGACAATGGCCTGATCTGTAATGCTTTTTGAGAAATAACATGCATAAGCATGGCCGATCCACATTAAAACAGCAGCCACAGAGTGTCCGGAAACCTTCCCCCACAATTTTATTAGCCAGGGCAGCTTTTCGGCAGGGTTGGACGGGCCCACCAGAGAACCGGAGACTACTCCGGCGGGCCCTGGCTTCTCCTTCTGGAGAGTTCATAGTGCCGAGGTGAGGCCATGATGATGATAGAGGCCACCATCTGCTTAGTTTTCTGTTACTTGAAATGCAAGTGCAAGTATGCAGCCATCCACCCACCCACAGGCCGCAACACTAAACTGCCAGATTTCTGGGCAGCTGCTTGCACTTGAAATATGGCTTTTTAAGCTCGTGGAGTCGGAAGCTGTCCACAATCTTATGGCGGCGGCGACTGGGTATCTATACTCGGTCCCCAGCCGCCATTATTTTTTCCGGTATTGTCGCCGCCTTCCACAAGCATGGGTCCCACAACATTACCCGTGCCCTCCCCAGTGGAAGGACTGCCTAACCACAAACACGTGGACAGGTGAATGTGGCCAGAGACGGTACGGAGCCAGTCCACAACTTTTTTTGCTGAGAGTTGTATTTAGCTCGGTGAAAAGACTGGCATAGAGGGGAACATCATACTGTGTGTGGGGGAATGTACTGTGGGGGCATCATACTGTGTGGGGGGAATGTACTGTGGGGACATCATACTGTGTGTGTGGGGGAATGTACTGTGGGGACACCATACTGTGTGTGGGGGGGAAATGTACTGTGGGGACATCATACTGTGTGGGGGGAATGTACTGTGGGGGCATCATACTGTGTGTGAAGGAATGTACTGTGGGGGCATCATACTGTGTGTGGGGGAATTATACAGTGTGTTGGGGGAATGTACTGTGGGGGCATCATACTGTGTATGTGTGGGAATGTACTGTGGGGGCATCATACTGTGTGTGGGGAGGAATGTACTGTGGGGAATCATACTGTCTGTGGGGGGAATGTACTGTGGGGACATCATACTGTGTGTGGGGGAATGTACTGTGGGGACATCATATTGTGTGTGGGGGGAATGTACTGTGGGGGTATCATACTGTGTGTGGGGGAATGTACTGTGGGGACATCATACTGTGTGTGGGGGAAATGTACTGTGGGAGCATCATACTGTGTGTGGGGGGGAATGTACTGTGGGGACATCATACTGTGTGTGGAGAATGTCCTGTGGGGACATCATACTTTGTGTGGGGGGATGTACTGTTTGGACATCATACTGAGTGTGGGGGAATTTACTGTGGGTTCATCATACTGTGTGTGAGAATTTACTGTGGGGACATCATGCTGTGTAGGGGCATTATAATGTGTGTGAGGGGGAATATACTGTGGGGGCATCATACTGAGTGTGTGGGGGGAATGTACTGTGGGGACATCATACTGTGTGTGGAGGAATCTATTGTGGGGACATCATACTTTATGGGGAGGAATGTACTGTGGGGGCATCATACTGTGTGTGTGAGGGAATGTACTGTGGGGGCATCATACTGTGTGTGGGGAGGAATGTACTGTGGGGCCATCATACTATGTGTGGGGGGATGTACTGTGGGGGCATCATACTGTGTGTGTGAGGGAATGTACTGTGGGGGCATCATACTGTGTGTGTGAGGGAATGTACTGTGGGGGCATCATACTGTGTGTGGGGAGGAATGTACTGTGGGGCCATCATACTGTGTGTGGGGGGGGGGATGTACTGTGAGGACATCATACTGTGTGTGGGGGGGAATGTACTGTGGGGACATCATACTGTGTGTGGTGGAATGTACTGTGGAGACATCATACTTTGTCGGGGGAATGTACTGTGGGGGCATCATAATGTGTGTGTGAAGAGCTGTTTATCATCGTACAATGATTGAATAACGGGAGCAGATGATTTATAAAAAGCACTGAATTATATGGTGTGGATTTGCTGCTACTGTGTCACCCCAGGCCTGGATGCCACAAACTTGTAAGGCTGTGTCTGAGAGCAGGAGGGAGGTACTCTGGTCATGGACCATTAGCATGCAGCACCTCCTGTCCCAGGCCAGTAGGGGGAGCAGGCTGCCCCTATAAAAGCTGGTACTAAGGGCAGGGTTAGGGAGACCAGGACCCACTTCTGAAGCATCCAGAAGGGTTCCCAGAAGAGAGGGACAGGTCAGCGGCAGCTGAGGAGTCCAGGAGGCTAAGGAGGAACAGCAAGCCAGGGACAGAGGCGACGAGAGCTGGTCCTGGCTGAGAGAGAACAACATACCGGACACTGGGATCCGAGGCTGTCAGAATTGCAAGTCCTGCAGCAGATCATCTACTTGCGAGGGATTTTAGGTCCCTTGGCCTAAGAAGCCTGGAAGCTCCGCCACACAGAGGGACCGGTACAGCACAGACAAGCTATAGGTACCTAGGGCCCGAGTCGCAAGCCATACAGGCGTAGTACACGGCCAGCTCAGGGACGTGGGCTATCATACCACTAAAGGGGGAGATAGTCAGCAAGGGCAGAGAGAGAACGGTAGGCCTACCCACTCACCCTGACCAGTGGAGCTCGCCCGAATGCCCTCAGACACCCAGGTCCATTCCTCCCTGTACTCCTGGTGGGTCTGTGATAAGATCTGCAGTAAAAGACCCTGGACTGCATTATTGGACTCTGTGTGATTACTGCTGCGCCTGCACCATCACCCCCAGCATCCTATTACACTGCCCTGAGGCTACACTCCTCCCATGGGGAGTTGTACTATTCCCTGCTGCACCCCCAACACCAGCCTCAGCGGTCTGCCCCGCAGCAGCGGTCCTCCCTGACCGCAATCCACAGGTGGCGTAGTCGGACTTTCAAAACCTACAAATACACTGCCACAGCATTTGGTCTGACCACCTTGAGCCACGGGACTGGGTCGCCACTACTACTCCCAGCATTGCCCTGTTGTCCGGTTCCGAGAGCCCCTCGGCCCAGGGGGCGAGTCACTACAAGTAAGGATAGACGATACAATAAGCTCTATCGTAACATGTAGCAGCGAGTCAGCGGAATGTATCAATTCTAATATTGAGCAGAATTGATTTCAGCCTGTTGATTTTTCCCTCCAGAACAGTGGAGGGCTCCTCGGGAAAATAAATTGGCCATCCCTGGTATAACGTAATACTAAAATCTCACAATTTATGAGAGAAAACTGTATTTTATAACGATGCTTCCGTGCATCAATCGAGAGAACTTCTTTTCATCAGACGACCCCTTTATCACCTATCCAAGGTGATCGGTGGTGTCCAACAGCTTAGAGCGGCACTGATGGGCAGAATGCGCCACTTTTATCACTTTTGGAATTGGGCAGCGGTGCACATGCTCAGTCTGACCTCCATTCTTGCCCTTTGGGGCTGCAGAGCGCTCTGCTTTTTCCAACAGCTCCATTGAGAATGAATGGATCAGTGGTCGGGCATCCAACCAGACGCTCCATTTTGTAACAGGGATAGAAATAGATGAGAAGATGCACTTAACTGTTTGGCCGCAGCAAGAGTGCATCGAGTGCCTGTGCTTGGTTTGAACAGTCATTCTGTGCTGACAGAGTCCCTTTAAGGCCTCAAACCTATTAGATAATTGTCAGCCCTACATTGTTTCTGGGCAGACAGTTACACAAGATTATGTCCCATTTCATGAAGATTGGCCTTTTACACGCCTGTTTTAGTGAAGGATTAGCTGGAAAAACCTGCGGCGCTGTTAAGCCTCTCCCCAAGAAGCTCCGCAAGGCTTCAAAATTTTGCCGGTGCTGGTCAAGACTGGTGGACACATGGGAAAAGTCAAATTTTGGCAAAGTTGAACAATCTGCATTGTGTGTAATATTTTATGATACAATAAATGATTAGAAAAATGCAAGTTTTATTAATGAGAAAAAAACTGAACTTTGCAGAATTTGTTGGCGACATAGAAATATGTAAAAAATATAAAAGTGTAAAATTTTTTTACAATTTTTGATGCTTACATTAAAAACTTGAGCAATTCCCCCAAAAATCATTAGAGCCATGAAATCAATACATATACAGATGAAACCAGAAGTTTCCATCCACTATATAAAGAGACACATCTGCATGTTTTTATCAATATCTGACATGAAATCAGAATAAACCTTTCCCGTTTTAGGTCAATTAGGATTACCATCATTTTTGATATTTTCCAAATGCCAGAATAATGAGAGAGAGAGAATGTTTTAAGGTATTTTTATTACTTACTGCAAAGTCTTAACATTATTCTAATCCCCAATCAGTGTGTATATTTGTTCACGACACAATAGAATCCCATAATTTCTGCCTATTCACACCTTAGTATTATGTATGATCAGGTTAGAGTGTATGGCTGCTGAGCGCTAGCATTTATGGGCGCCTCCCCCTGACCTTGGCTGTTTCTGGCTCTTAGACCCTGCTGGCACGCACTGCCGTCATGTCCGTGACTGCACTGCCGGCTTGCGGGTCAAATGCCAGAAGCCGCAGAGTCACATGTATTGGGGCGGGCACAGAATGTCTCACGCCGTATACCAGCCAGAACACATACCGGAAAGTCAGGTGACACACTTTTTCTCTCCGGCTCGGTTCATGATTGGATTAGGCTCCCTATATAACATCTGGCGTTCCCCTCCCTGGCACGACCCCTGAGGAAGTGTTGATGAAACGCGCGTCGGGGTGGAGGGACGCGTGCTTACCCTGCCTAGAAGCTGCCATTCTAACCAGGTATTTCTTTCTCATGATGTGTTGAGCTGTTTTGTCTATTTGTGGACAGTGCCACTATTACACTATAGTTATTCTATGGGACCGTACCCAGCCTCTTTTATGTACCCAGTCTCCCCTGATAGATATACTAACATTATTAACTGCTATATGCATTAGTTTCTTTGAGGCTGGAAACAATACGTTATATTTATCTAAGCACTTTGCACTTTTTTTCTGGACAGTCGACTCTATATCATCATATGCACTGCCGCTTTACATTTTATAGGCGTATCTCAAACTCATCAGTGATAGTCTAGTGACCGTTATAATAGCATATGCATTTCTTTCTTTCTATTTTTGCCACATGAGCGGTTATTCAGGTTGAAATGTTTTGCAATGCATTTGTATAGTCACATTATTTCAGTAATGGGGTAATATATGGTTATTACTCTTGCTGCGCAGATATAGAATCATAGAATCATAGAATGGTAGAGTTGGAAGGGACCTCCTGGGTCATCTGGTTCAACCCCCTGCTCAAAGCAGGATTCACTAGATCATCTCAGACAGATGTCTGTCCAGCCTCTGTTTGAAGACGTCCATTGAAGGGGAACTCACCACCTCTCGTGGCAGCCTGTTCCACTCATTAATCACCCTAACTGTCAAAAAGTTTTTTCTAATATCTAATCTGTGTCTCCTCCCATTTAGTTTCATCCCATTGCTTCTAGTCTTTCCTTGTGCAAATGAGAATAAAGATGATCCTTCTACAATGTGACAGCCCTTGACATATTTGTAGACAGCTATTAAGTCTCCTCTCAGTCTTCTTTTTTGCAAGCTAAACATTCCCAAATCCTGCAACCGTTCCTCATAGGACATGGTTTGCAGACCAGTCACCATTCTGGTCGCTCTTCTCTGAACTTGCTCCAGTTTGTCTATGTCTTTTTTAAAATGTGGTGCCCAAAACTGTACACAGTATTCCAGATGAGGTCTGACCAAAGAGGAGTAAAGACCGATAATGACTTCACGTGATCTAGACTGTATGCTTCTGTTAATACATCCCAGAATTGTATTTGCCTTTTTTGCTGCTGCATCACACTGTTGACTCATGTTCAGTCTATGATCTATTAGTATACCTAAGTCTTTTTCACATGTACTGTTGCTTAGCTCTATTCCTCCCATTCTGTATATGCTTTTTTCATTTTTATTGCCCAGATGTAGTACTTTGCATTTTTCCCTGTTAAAAACCATTCTGTTGGTTGCTGCCCACTGCTCCAGTTTATTTAAGTCTTTTTGAATCCTCTCTCTCTCTTCTCTAGTATTAGCTATCCCTCCTAGCTTTGTGTCATCAGCAAATTTAATCAGTTTACCCTCAATTCCTTCAGGAATAGGGTACAGCATTTGTTTGTCCCTCACATTTGAGGCTCCTGGTATTTTAATTATTGTTATTTTATGTTCTAATAAAATTATATTGTTAATATTATTTGAAGTGTTCATGTTTTTGTTTATCCTACCAGGGTTCTGGTTATAGCAGAATCAATTTTTGATATATATAAAGTCAAAAGTTTACATACATTTCATTAGTATTTGGTACCATCACCCTTAAACTGAATGACTTGGGTCAAACTTTTGGGATATCCTTCCACAAGCTTCTCACAATAGTTGGTCGGAATTTGGACCCATTCCTCCTGGCAAAACTGGTGTAACAGATCCAGGTTTGTAGGTCGCCTTGCTCGCAGCAAGAGTGCCCATAAATTTTCAATAGGATTGCAATCAGAGCTTTGTGATGGCCACGCCAAAACATTGACTTTGTTATTCTTAAGCCACTTTGTTCCCATTTTGTCAATATGTGACACCCCAGGGGTCTGGTTGCCACAGTGATAGAGATATTACGTCTGAGAGCAGGTGGGAGGTCTCTTGGTCAGGAATCCTATGCATGCCACACCTCCTGCCCAGTCCTGGGAGGGGAAGGACTTCCCCTATATAAACCTGGGGCTGAGGCAGGGTTGGGGAGTTCAGAGGGAGAGTTCAGCCAGGAGGGCTGACAGGGAGCTGTGGCTCCGGCTGGGCCCAGCTCCTGGGCCATGCCAGAAGTAGAGACAGAGAAGAGAAGCAGCTATGGGAAGAAACAACAGGAGCTCTGTGGGAGCAGTGTTACAAGGAGTCAGGGGCTGGCAGCTGCAGAGCTCGCCCTGACTGAGAAGATTTCTTACCGGACCCGGAGTCCGAGGCTGTGGGGACTAACTCCTACCCAGCAGCAGAATCCGTCAGGCAGGGGATTTCAGGTCCTCTGGCCAAGAAACCCGAAGGCACGGTCACACGCATGGGACCAGCACCGCCGTCGTGGAGCGGAAGCTACTAGAAGGCCCCGAGTCACCGGCCATACGGGTGAGCACCAGACGGTACACTCAGGGACGTGGGCTACTTATACCCGCCTCTAGCAAGGTAGCCAGAAGAGTACAGTTAGTTTGGGAGGCCTACAACTCCGCCTGGTCGGGGGAGATCCCATCTGCTCAAGGACTGACCAGGCCCCAATCGCTAGCCAGTACTCCGGGAGGGTCTATCTTTGTCTCCAGTAAAGACCCTGAACTACACCGTACCGTCTCCGAGTGGTTCCTGCTACCCCCATCATCCACGTCGGCTGCCCTGAGGCCATACCCCTCCCGTTGGGGGTTATACTATCACGCTGCACAATCCTACCACCGGCCTCAGCGGTCTGCCCTGCAGCAGCAGCTCCTTAGCTGTACTCAACGGGTGGCGTAGTCGTCCAACATCTACCGCTGATACAGCGCCACTTAGTCTGACTCCCTGGGCACGGACCGGGTCACCGCCACGAGACTACAACCCTCAACAGATCCGGCTCCGGGTAAGCTCCCGCGTGCGCAACGCTGCGCGACACCGGCCCAGGGGTGCGTCAACTTTTGGCGTAGTCGGCAGGATCTCGTGCCCGCAACCACCGGGTACTGCGTGCCTGAAAAAGACTGTTCAAACTTACCAGTGGTGAAGATTCCCGCCATCCGGCGCCATCTTCTGTCTTCTTCCCGCCATCCGCGAAGTTTTCCCGCCATCCGGCGCCATCTTCTGCCTTCTTCCCGCCATCCGTGGAGTTTTCCCGCCGTTGGACGCCATCTTGAAGACGCCGCGCGGGAAGAAGAGGGGCGTGGACTCCGAAAGCGCGCGAGAACTGAAGCCCCGCCTCACGTCCGGACGTTGCGTAAGGTCCTGGAAGGAGCCCAGCAGACGCCGACGTCACAGGAGCGTGACGGAAGGTCCTCAACCCTGACGATCCACTGCGGAGCCGCGGCCTACGGAAGAGGATCATCGCAAGGTAGGCCACGGTCCACTAGGGGGGAGAAGGATGTCGGATACGGAGGAGAGCTTCACCGCTTCAACCCCCGCCAGCGCCACCGCTGTTGCGGTCATGCCTTTCACCATGCCCTATATCCCGGGGGCAGCCTGGCTACCCCAGTACTCAGGGGAGTCACATACCCTGCATGACTTTAGAGAAAAGCTGGATAGCCTCTTCCAGGTGTATCCCCTCACAGAGGAGCAAAACGTGAGCATCCTGGTGGCCCAATTAACCGGGGCAGCCCAAAGGGAGGTAAAGTCCTGGCCACCTGGGAGGAGGACTGTCGCAGAGATACTAACCCAGCTAACCGAGGAGGAGCTGCAGTACTACCAATACGAGGAAAGCCAAGAGGACCCGGACGGGTCTGAGGACTACCCTCAGGAGGGAGCACAAAGAGGACATAGCTACTGAAGGGAAGTAGCGTGAATAAAGAGCTGTAAATAGTTACCCGTAAGGGTACAAGGACTGCTGCTAATTAAAATATGGTCCCCGTTGGGATTAGTGAATTGTTCCCCATGTGCCCCTATCTTAAACCAGGCTGAGGACTGTGAGCAGCCATTCCTTATCCCCACTGGCCGAGGACTGAGAGCGGCCATATCCTGTAAATAATTATGTGTTTCTAGTAATTTATGGGAGTCTTTGGTGGATTTACCGGGAATCCTTTGTACATGGTTGGAGCGTAACCCAGGAATGGACTAAAGACTGTTAAGGACTCGGGGCAGGACAGACCCCTACCTGGTTACGTCTCCCTGTTTTGGTGAAATGGACACCTTGCTTTTCTTCAAAAACTGCACCCGGTTGCGGACACGCCGTGACCATCTTTATGTGTTTTTCTTATTGTATTATTATTGTTTATACCTTGTTATGTTTTTCTAAAAATATGTTTAGTCCCGGAGTACTAAATTTCACTAGGGGGGAATGTGACACCCCAGGGGTCTGGTTGCCACAGTGATAGAGATATTACGTCTGAGAGCAGGTGGGAGGTCTCTTGGTCAGGAATCCTATGCATGCCACACCTCCTGCCCAGTCCTGGGAGGGGAAGGACTTCCCCTATATAAACCTGGGGCTGAGGCAGGGTTGGGGAGTTCAGAGGGAGAGTTCAGCCAGGAGGGCTGACAGGGAGCTGTGGCTCCGGCTGGGCCCAGCTCCTGGGCAATGCCAGAAGAAGAGACAGAGAAGAGAAGCAGCTATGGGAAGAAACAACAGGAGCTCTGTGGGAGCAGTGTTACAAGGAGTCAGGGGCTGGCAGCTGCAGAGCTCGCCCTGACTGAGAAGATTTCTTACCGGACCCGGAGTCCGAGGCTGTGGGGACTAACTCCTACCCAGCAGCAGAATCCGTCAGGCAGGGGATTTCAGGTCCTCTGGCCAAGAAACCCGAAGGCACGGTCACACGCATGGGACCAGCACCGCCGTCGTGGAGCGGAAGCTACTAGAAGGCCCCGAGTCACCGGCCATACGGGTGAGCACCACACGGTACACTCAGGGACGTGGGCTACTTATACCCGCCTCTAGCAAGGTAGCCAGAAGAGTACAGTTAGTTTGGGAGGCCTACAACTCCGCCTGGTCAGGGGAGATCCCATCTGCTCAAGGACTGACCAGGCCCCAATCGCTAGCCAGTACTCCGGGAGGGTCTATCTTTGTCTCCAGTAAAGACCCTGAACTACACCGTACCGTCTCCGAGTGGTTCCTGCTACCCCCATCATCCACGTCGGCTGCCCTGAGGCCATACCCCTCCCGTTGGGGGTTATACTATCACGCTGCACAATCCTACCACCGGCCTCAGCGGTCTGCCCTGCAGCAGCAGCTCCTTAGCTGTACTCAACGGGTGGCATAGTCGTCCAACATCTACCGCTGATACAGCGCCACTTAGTCTGACTCCCTGGGCACGGACCGGGTCACCGCCACGAGACTACAAACCTCAACAGATCCGGCTCCGGGTAAGCTCTCGCGTGCGCAACGCTGCGCGACACCGGCCCAGGGGTGCGTCAAATATGCTTCGGGTCATTGTCCATTTGGAATACCCATTTCCGCCCAAGCTTTAACTTCCTGGCTGATGTCTTGAGATGTTGCTTCAGTATTGCCACATAATCTTCTTTTCTCATGGTGTCATCTATTTAGTGAAGTGAACCAGTCCCTCCTGCAGCAAATCAACCCCAGATCATGATGCTGCCACCCCCATCTTTCACAGTTGGGATGGTGTTCTTTGGCTTCCAAGCTTCTCCCTTTTTCCTCCAAACGTAGCGATGGTCATTATGCCAAAAAAGTTCAATTTTAGTTTCATCAGACCACAGACATGTCTCCAAAAATTAAGGTCTTTGTTCCTGTGTGCATTTGCAAACATTAATTTGGCTTTTTTATGTTTCTTTTGGAGTAATGGCTTCTTCCTGGCAGAGTGGCCTTTCAGCCCATGTTAATACAGTACTCGTTTCACTGTGGTTATTGACACAATCTTACCAGCTTCCGCCATCATCTTCACAAGGTCTCTTGCTTTTGTCCTTGGGTTGATATGCACATGTCGGACCAAAGCACGTTCATCTCTGGGACACAGAACCCGTCTCCTTCCTGAGCGATAAGATGGCAGTACATTCCCATCTTGTTTGTACTTGCGTATAATTGTTTGTACAGATGAACGAGGCACCGTCAGGTATCTTGAAATTGTATCTAAGGATGAGTCAGACTTGTGCAAGTCCACAATTCTCTTCCTGATATCTTCGCTGATTTCTTTAGACTTTCCCATGATACTACAGAAATAAGCAGTGTGTTTCAGGTGTGCATTAAAATACATCTACACGTGTGTCTCTAATTAACTCAGATGTTGCCAAAAAAACTATTAGAAGCTTCCAAACACATTACATCATCATATGGGCAGTCCAGAATTGTTTAAAGGCATAGTAATCTTAGTGTGTGTAAACTTTTGACTTTGCAGTAAGTAATAAAAATGACTTAAACATTCTCTCTCTCTCTCATTATTCTGGCATTTGGCAAATTTTAAAAATTATGGTAATCCTAATTGACCTAAAACGGGAAAGGTTTATTCTGATTTCATGTCAGATATTGAGAAAAACATGCAGATGTGTCTTTTTATATAGTGTATGTAAACTTCTGGTTTCAACTGTGTGTGTGTGTGTATGTATATATGTATATATTACACATACAGTTATGGCCGAAAGTGTTCACTCCCTTGAAATTGTTTCAGAAAATGAAGTATTTCTCCCAATTATTGCAGTTACATCTGTTTTGCTATACACACTTTATTTTCTTTGTGTGTATTGCAACAACACAAAAAAAAGCAGAAAAAAAGGCAAATTGGACATAATTTCACACACAGCCCCAAAAATGGTCTGAAGAAAATTGTTGGCACCCTCAACTTTAATATTTGGTTGCTCACCCTTTGGAATAAAATAACTGCAATCAATCGCTTCCTATAACCATCAACAAGCTTCTTACACCTCTCAGCTGGAATTTTGACCACTCTTCTTTTGTAAACTGCTCCATGTCTCTCATAGTTGCTGCTACTTCATACCTCTCCAGCGCTATGTTTCCATCCATTTCTGCGGGCTTCTTGAAGTATGTTTTGGGTCATTCTCCTGGAAGAACCATGACCTAGGACGCAAACCCAGCTTTCTGACACTGGGCACTACATTGCGACCCAAAATCCGTTGGTAATCTTCAGATTTCATGATGCCTTGCACACAGTCAAGGCACCCAGTGCATGAGGCAGCAAAACAACCACAAAACGTCTTTGAACTTACACCATATTTGACTGTAGGTAGTGTGTTCTTTTCTTTGTAGGCATTATTCCATTTTCCGTAAACAGTAGAATGATGTGCTTTACCAAAAAGCTCTGTCTTGGTCTCATCTGTCGAAAAGATGCGTTCCCAGAAGGATTTTGGCTTGCATACATTTTGGCACACTTCAGTGTAGCTTTTTATGTCTCTGTGTCAGCAGTGGGGTTCTCTTGGGTCTCCTGCCTTAGCGCTTATTTGCGCTAACACTGATGCACCCTGAGCTTGCAGGACAACTTTGAATTTCTTTGGAACTTGATTGGCACTGCTTATCCATCATCCGGACTATCCTGCGTTGCAACCTTTCATCAATTTTTCTCTTCCATCCACGTCCAGGGAGATTAGCTACAGTGCCATGACTTGTAAGCTTCTTAATTATGTTTCGCACCGTGGACAAAGGGACATCAAGATCTCTGGAGATGGAATTGTAACTTTGAGATTGTTGATATTTTTCAACAATTTTGGTTCTCAAGTACTCAGACAGTTCTCTTCTCTTTCTGTTCTCCATACTTAGTGTGGCACACACAGACACAATGCAAAGATTGAGTCAACTTCTCCACTTTTTATCTGGTTTCAGGTGTGATTTTCATATTGCTCACACCTGTTACTTGCCACAGGTTAGTTTGAATGAGCATCACATGCTTGAAACAAAGTTGTTCACCCACAATTTTGGAAAGGTGCTATCAATTTTGTCCGGCCCATTTTTGGGGTTTTGTATGAAATGATGTCCAATTTGCCTTTTTTCCTTTTGTTTGTTTTTTTCTTTTGTTCCAATACACACAAAGAATATTAAACATGTGTATAACAAAACATGTGTAATTGCAATAATTTTCTGGGAGAAATACTTCACTTTCTGGAACAATTTCAAGATTGCCAACACTTTCGGCCGTGGCCATATATAGTAGCTGAGTACAGGCGGCTGCTGGGGCCCCTGATACCATTACTATGTGGCCCTTACACCTGATATACAGTGGTGGCCAAAAGTATTGGCACCCCTGCAATTCTGTCAGATAATACTCAGTTTCTTCCTGAAAATGATTGCAATCACAAATTCTTTGGTATTATTATCTTCATTTTATTTTCTTGCAAAGAAAAAACACAAAAGAGAATGAAACAAAAATCAAATCAATGATCATTTCACACAAAACTCCAAAAATGGGCCAGACAAAAGTATTGGCACCCTCAGTCTAATACTTGGTTGCACAACCTTAAGCCAAAATAACTGCGAACAACCGCTTCCGGTAACCATCAATGAGTTTCTTACAATGCTCTGCTGGAATTGTAGACCATTCTTCTTTGGCAAACTGCTCCAGGTCCCTGATATTTGAAGGGTGCCTTCTCCAAACTGCCATTTTGAGATCTCTCCACAGGTGTTCTATGGGATTCAGGTCTGGACTCATTGCTGGCCACCTTAGAAGTCTCCAGTGCTTTCTCTAAAACCATTTTATAGTGCTTTTGGAAGTGTGTTTTGGGTCATTGTCCTGCTGGAAGACCCATGACCTCTGAGGGAGACCCAGGTTTCTCACACTGGGCCCTACATTATGCTGCAAACTTTGTTGGTAGTCTTCAGACTTCATAATGCCATGCACACGGTCAATCAGTCCAGTGCCAGAGGCAGCAAAGCAACCCCAAAACATCAGGGAACCTCCGCCATGTTTGACTGTAGGGACCGTGTTCTTTTCTTTGAATGTCTCTTTTTTTTCCCTGTACACTCTATGTTGATGCTTTTTCCCAAAAAGCTCTACTTTTGTCTCATCTGACCAAAGAACATTCTTCCAAAACGTTTTAGGCTTTCTCAGGTAAGTTTTGGCAAACTCCAGCCTGGCTTTTTTATGTCTCGGGGTAAGAAGTGGGGTCTTCCTGGGTATCCTACCATACAGTCCCTTTTCATTCAGACTCCGACGGATAGTACGGGTTGACACTGTTGTACCCTCGGACTGCAGGGCAGCTTGAACTTGTTTGGATGTTAGTCGAGGTTCTTTATCCACCATCCGCACAATCTTGCGTTGAAATCTCTTGTCAATTTTTCTTTTCCGTCCACATCTAGATAGGTTAGCCACAGTGCCATGGGCTTTACACTTCTTGATGACACTGCGCACGGAAGACACAGGAACATTCAGGTCTTTGAAGATGGACTTGTAGCCTTGAGATTGCTCATGCTTCCTCACAATTTGGTTTCTCAAGTCCTCAGACAGTTCTTTTGTCTTCTTTCTTTTCTCCATGCTCAATGTGGTACACACAAGGACACAGGACAGAGGCTGAGTCAACTTTAATCTGTTAGAACCCTCCTGTTAGTTTTTGCTATCTTGTGTTTTGCGGTCACGTGACTAGCTGCCTATATATTCCAGCTCCGCCCTTCTGGCTTTGCTGGACTTCAGTGTTTTTTGCCTGTCTCTCTAGCCAGGTGCTTCGGTGCCTATCTCTGTCTAGTTTGCTTGGTCCTCTGGACCTCTAGTACTTTTTGTTCAGTTTGTATTTTTGCTCTGCAACAACTTCTGTTAGGAGGATTCCATTTTTTGTCCCAGTCCTTAGTTCTTTTAGGGACCCCTCCCTTTATTCTATAGGTCTCTGTTCAGACTAGCCGAGGACGAAGGCGGGTCTGGTCACAAGGAACAGGCTGCCCGCTACATCGTAGGGATTCAGCTTAGTCTTACTGTAGGGACAGCTTTTCCCTTTCTTTCCTTAGTTTATGTTGCAGATCATAACATAATCCATGTTAACTGGCTGCAAGTGTGATTTAGTTATTGCCAATTGTATCCAATTTGGCTTTAGGACAATTCTTTTTGTGTTTTTTCATTGAAGACAAATTAAATGAAGATAATAAGACCAAAGAATTTGTGATTGCAATCATTTTCAGGAAGAAACTGAGTATTATCTGACAGAATTGCAGGGGTGCCAATACTTTTGGCCACCACTGTATAGGAGCTGAGTACAGGCGGCTGCTGGGGCCCCTGATACCATTACTATGTGGCCCTTACACCTGATATATAGGAGCTGAGTACAGGCGGCTGCCGGGGCCCCTGATACCATTACTATGTGGCCCTTACACCTGATATATAGGAGCTGAGTACAGGCGGCTGCTGGGGCCCCTGATACCATTACTATGTGGCCCTTACACCTGATATATAGGAGCTGAGTACAGGCGGCTGCTGGGGCCCCTGATACCATTACTATGTGGCCCTTACACCTGATATATAAGGGCTGAGTACAGGCGGCTGCTGGGGCCCCTGATACCATTACTATGTGGCCCTTACACCTGATATATAGGAGCTGAGTACAGGCGGCTGCCGGGGCCCCTGATACCATTACTATGTGGCCCTTACACCTGATATATAGGAGCTGAGTACAGGCGGCTGCTGGGGCCCCTGATACCATTACTATGTGGCCCTTACACCTGATATATAAGGGCTGAGTACAGGCGGCTGCTGGTGCCCCTTATACCATTACTATGTGGCCCTTACACCTGATATATAGGAGCTGAGTACAGGCGGCTGCTGGGGCCCCTGATACCATTACTATGTGGCCCTTACACCTGATATATAGGAGCTGAGTACAGGCGGCTGCCGGGGCCCCTGATACCATTACTATGTGGCCCTTACACCTGATATATAGGAGCTGAGTACAGGCGGCTGCTGGGGCCCCTGATACCATTACTATGTGGCCCTTACACCTGATATATAGGAGCTGAGTACAGGCGGCTGCCGGGGCCCCTGATACCATTACTATGTGGCCCTTACACCTGATATATAGAAGCTGAGTACAGGCGGCTGCTGGGGCCCCTGATACCATTACTATGTGGCCCTTACACCTGATATATAGGAGCTGAGTACAGGCGGCTGCTGGGGCCCCTGATACCATTACTATGTGGCCCTTACCCCTGATATATAAGAGCTGAGTACAGGCGGCTGCTGGGGCCCCTGATACCATTACTATGTGGCCCTTACACCTGATATATAGGAGCTGAGTACAGGCGGCTGCTGGGGCCCCTGATACCATTACTATGTGGCCCTTACACCTGATATATAGGAGCTGAGTACAGGCGGCTGCCGGGGCCCCTGATACCATTACTATGTGGCCCTTACACCTGATATATAGGAGCTGAGTACAGGCGGCTGCTGGGGCCCCTGATACCATTACTATGTGGCCCTTACACCTAATATATAGGAGCTGAGTACAGGCGGCTGCCGGGGCCCCTGATACCATTACTATGTGGCCCTTACACCTGATATATAGGAGCTGAGTACAGGCGGCTGCCGGGGCCCCTGATACCATTACACTGGTGCCTTGTTATTAGGTCAATTCCATTATAAAACATTGTATCCGTCATTGTTGAGCTCTGCTGGGACTCTGTATCCCGCCTGCATTGCATAATGGGGCCCCTGAATACTCTGCACATAAGGGCCCATAGCTCTAATTATGTTGTTTGCAATAGTCGCCCTCCTGCCACCCTGTAATATCGGGTCCCTGCCTGGTGTGCCCCCTATGACTTAATGTCCCCCTGTACGACAGAGGGCACATTCACTCTGTCTGGACCATTATAGTCTATGGCCACGTCAGATCATATGCCCGAATCCCGTTCAGGTAAAGGCTGCAGCCACCGCAGCCATGCTGCCTTCAGTGCCCCGCTCCTCCGCCACTGCCATTCCCCCCACCACCCAGAGCCACAGTATATATATATATATATATATATATATATATATATATACACTACTCAAAAAATAAAGGGAACCCTTAAACAACAGAATATAACTCCAAGTAAATCAAACTTCTGTGAAATCAAACTGTCCACTTAGGAAGCAACACTGATTGACGATCAATTTCACATGCTGTTGTGCAAATGGAATAGACAATAGATGGAAATTATTGGCAATTATCAAAACACTCTCAATAAAGGAGTGGTTCTGCAGGTGGGGACCACAGACAACATCTCAGTACCAATGCTTTCTGGCTGATGTTTTGGTCACTTTTGAATGTTGGTTGTGCTTTCACACTCGTGGTAGCTTGAGATGGACTCTACAACCCACAGAAGTTGCTCAGGTAGTGCAGCTCTTCCAGGATGGCACATCAATGCGAGCTGTGGAAAGAAGGTTTGCTGTGTCTGTCAGCGTAGTGTCCAGAGGCTGGAGGCACTACCAGGAGACAGGCCAGTACACCAGGAGACGTGGAGGGAGCCGTAGGAGGGCAACAACCCAGCAGCAGGACCGCTACCTCCGCCTTTGTGCAAGGAGGAACAGGAGGATCACTGCCAAAGCCCTGCAAAATGACCTCCAGCTGACCACAAATGTGGATGTGTCTGCAAAAACGGTTAGAAACCAACTCCATAAGGGTGGTATGAGGGCCCGACGTCCACAGATGGGGGTTGTACTCACAGCCCAACACCGTGCAGGACGCTTGGCATTTGCCACAGAACACCAGGATTGGCAAAGTGGCAACTGGCGCCCTGTGCTCTTCACAGATGAAAGCAGGTTCACACTGAGCACATGTGACAGACGTGACAGAGTCTGGAGGCACCGTGGAGAACGATCTGCTGCCTGCAACATCCTTCAGCATGACCGGTTTGGCAGTAGGTGAGTAATGGTGTGGGGTGGCATTTCTTTGGAGGGCCGCACAGCCCTCCATGTGCTCGCCAGAGGTAGCCTGACTGCCATTAAGTACTGAGATGAGATCCTCAGACCCCTTGTGAGACCATATGCTGGTGCGGTTGGCCCTGGGTTCCTCCTAATGCAGGACAATGCCAGACCTCATGTGGCTGGAGTGTGTCAGCAGTTCCTGCAAGATGAAGGCATTGAAGTTATGGACTGGCCCGCCCGTTCCCCAGACCTGAATCCGATTGAGCACATCTGGGACATCATGTCTTGCTCCCTGGGACCCGTTCAAGATCCGGAAGGGAGCGAAACGGCCATCGTCCTCTCTCTCACTCCCCCGCACACCCTTAGGGGTCTCCATCCTATGCCGCCAGACAACATGTACTGTTAGTACTAATAAAGGACATCTTCGGAACTTTTGTTGAGTGCTACCTTTATTTTTGCTTCTGCATTACTAGACTGTTTACTTGGACATGCACCACCATGTATCCGGGAGTTTCATTTCATTGAATGAGAGGTGTATTTAAAGCAGAGGTGGTGCCGGATTTCTTCTCTTTTATTGCTCATTTGACATGTCTTGCTCCATGCACCAATGTCACGTTGCACCACAGACTGTCCAGGAGTTGGCGGATGCTTTAGTCCAGGTCTGGCAGGAGATCCCACAGGAGACCATCTGCAACCTCATCAGGAGCATGCCCAGGCGTTGTAGGGAGGTCATACAGGCACGTGGAGGCCACACACAATACTGAGCCTCATCAGGAGCATGCCCAGGCATTGTAGGGAGGTCATACAAGCACGTGGAGGCCACACACAATACTCAGCCTCATCAGGAGCATGCCCAGGCGTTGTAGGGAGGTCATACAGGCACGTGGAGGCCACACACAATACTCAGCCTCATCAGGAGCATGCCCAGGCGTTGTAGGGAGGTCATACAGGCACGTGGAGGCCACACACAATACTCAGCCTCATCAGGAGCATGCCCAGGCGTTGTAGGGAGGTCATACAGGCACGTGGAGGCCACACACAATACTCAGCATCATCAGGAGCATGCCCAGGCGTTGTAGGGAGGTCATACAGGCACGTGGAGGCCACACACAATACTCAGCCTCATCAGGAGCATGCCCAGGCGTTGTAGGGAGGTCATACAGGCACGTGGAGGCCACACACAATACTCAGCCTCATCAGGAGCATGCCCAGGCGTTGTAGGGAGGTCATACAGGCACGTGGAGGCCACACACAATACTGAGACTCATTTTGACTTTTTTTAAGGATATTACATCAAAGTTGGATCAGCCTGTAGTGTGTTTTTCCACTTTAATTTTGGGGGTGACTCCAAATCCAGGCCTCCATTGGTTAATAAATTTGATTTCCATTGATGATTTTTGTGTGATTTTGTTGTCAGAACAAAGTATTCAATGAGAATATTTCATTCATTCAGATCTAGGATGTGTTATTTGATTGTTCCCTTTATTTTTTTGAGCAGTGTGTATATAAATATACCAGGATGGGGGATATTAACAGAATTGGGGGACATTACCCCTATAACAGTGTAAGCAGCAGACCCCCTCCCCCTTAACAGGGCATAATGACCACATTTTTTGCTTACATTTTTTTTCTATTTACCTACTCTAAAACCTAGGTACGTCTTATGGTCCGGTGCGTCTTATAGTCCGAAAAATTCGGTATATGCATTCAGTATATATATACTACTAGCTATTGAACCCGTTCTACGCCCGGGTGGACAGCATTTTTATTGGTATATGGTCTCCCATGCTGGTATGTGCTGCCCCCCTCCTTGTATTTGTGCTGTCCCCATCCTGTCCCCACCATCCAATCCTGGTATGCGTGGTACACCTCACCCCCAATCCTGGTATGCTTGACACCCCTCACCCCCAATCCTGGTATGCGTGGCACCCCTCACCCCCAATCCTGGTATGCGTGGCACCCCTCACGCCCTATCCTGGTATGCGTGGCACCCCTCATCCCCAATCCTGGTATACGTGGCACCCCTCATCCCTATCCTGGTATGCGTGGCACCCCTCATCCCTATCCTGGTATGTATGGTACCCCTCATCACTATCCTGGTGTGTATGGTATCCCTCATCCTGGTATGCATGGTACGCCATCCCTCATCCCGGTATGCATGGCACTCCATCCCTCATCCCCAATCCCGGTATGCGTGGCACCCCTCATCCTCAATCCCGGCATGCGTGGCACCCCTCATCCCCAATCCCTGCATGCGTGGCACCCCTCATCCCCAATCCCGGCATGCGTGGCACCCCTCATCCCCAATCCCGGCATGAGTGGCACCCCTCATCCCAATCCTTGTATGTGTGGCACCCCTCATCCCCAATCCCGGTATGCGTGGCACCCCTCATCCCCAATCCCGGTATGCATGGCACCCCTCATCCCCAATCCCGGTATGTGTGGCACCCCTCATCCCCAATCCCGGTATGCGTGGCACCCCTCATCCCCAATCCCGGTATGCGTGGCACCCCTCACCCCCAATCCCGGTCTGCATGGCACCCCTCACCCCCCAATCCCGGTATGCGTGGCACCCCTCATCCCCAATCCCGGTATGCGTGGCACCCCTCATCCCCCAATACCAATATGCGTGGCAACCCTCATCCCCAATCCCAGTATGCGTGGCACCCCTCATCCCCAATCCCGGTATGCATGGCACCCCTCATCCCCAATCCCGGTATGCGTGGCACCCCTCACCCTCAATCCTGGTATGCATGGTCCCCTCACCCCCCAATCCTGGTATGCGTGTTACCCCTCACCCCCCAATCCTGTTATGCGTGTTACCCCTCACCCCCCAATCCTGGTATGCGTGGCACCCCTCACTCCCCAATCCTGGTATGCGTGGCACCCCTAACCCCCCAAATCCTGGTATGCGTGGTACCCCTCACCGCCCAATCCTGGTATGTGTGGCACTCCTCACCCCCCAATCCTGGTATGTGTGGCACCCCTCACCGCCCAATGTTGGTATGCGTGGTACCCCTCACCCCCAATCGTGGTATGTGTGTTACCCCTCACCCCCCAAATCCTAGTATGTGTGGTACACCTCACCCCACAATCCTGGTATGTGTGGTACCCCTCACCCCCAATCTTGGTATGCGTGGTACCCCTCACCCCCAATCCTGGTATGTGTGGTACCCCTCACCTCCCAATCCTGGTATATGTGGTACCCCTCACCCCCCAATCCTGATATATGCATGGTCCCCTCACCCCACAATCCTGTTATGTGTGGCCCCCTCATCCCTTTCACACTGTACACACATACACAAAAAAAAACAGTTATACTCACCTTTCTTCTCTGTACTCCAGCACTGCTGCGTCCTCTTCTGCCGGAGGCCGAGGGAGAAGTGCGGCGCTGGAGCACCGCGCTGTCCGGCGCCATTTTTCTGAAGACACACTGTAAATGTGTCTTCAGTAAAATGGCGCCGGATAGCGCAATGCGCATGCGTCGATCTGACGCCTTCACTCCGCCCCCGGTCTCCAGCGAAGAGAGGCGCCGCGACAACGCTCCTCCCGGTCAGGTAAGTATGTAAGTATGGCGCCGGAGATCGCGGTATGCGTTCGGTGTCTACGCATCCCGCGATCTCCGGCGCCATACACCTCCTCTTACCTGTAACGGCTGGATGCCTGCTTCTCTCTGGAGCCAGGCTGCGCATCACACATGCGCAGTCTATCGAAGCTTCAGACAGAGACACGCATGCCGCCTTATATATACTATGGTAGATCGGCCCACTCAGTTGCACACAGAAGTAGCCACCGGAGCACTGTCTCCTTAAGTCTCTCACTGGTTTATTTGAAGATGCTGCATAAGCCAGTGAAGAGTTAGCAAAAATAAATACGTGCTTTCTGACCTAAGGAAAAACAAAACATAACATACAGCCGTGTTACTGTGGGGATCTGCCCGCTCAGGAGAACAACCATCCACTAGTTCAGCTTTTCCTTCTCAGGACACAAAGCGCTGGAGTTCCTCTCTACAGCCCTACTGAACACTGAATGCCTTAGAAGGCCGTCTATATATATCCTAGTCCTCACCCAGGGGTGGAGATATGATGAATGACCTCCCAACCCGTTCTATGGTCGTTCACAAAAACCCAGCCCTTAAAATGGCCGATTAATCCCTCTCAACACATAGTGTGCTGGTGTAAAACTTATGGGTTTCAAATCACTGAAGCTAATAGCCTCAGTGAAACATACCTCCCCTCCAGCACTTTGCCAGTGACTTTGTCACCATGTATATATAATCAGCATACTGTATATATATTATAAGCATACTGTATATATCCTTTTAAAAGCAGAAGTGTTAATAAATTATTTTTATCAGTTAACAAAATGCAGAGTAAAGTTTGATGGATGAACCAAGATCTCAGTAATAATAATTGTATTTTTTTATTAATAATAGGATAGAAGGGAGGGACAAAACCAGGAACAGAATCAGTAGGCAAACTTATAATCAGGAAAACAGCCGGGGTCAGATACCAGGTGATCAGTAACCGCCACGTCTGCGAGCAGTATGAATACCGCGGAGCCTGGTGACAGAGGTGATACTGAGATTGTCCCGGCAGAGATGTAACAGTCAGAAGGCCACCGGTAGATGGTGAAGGTCCTTCTGTACAGCTCCAGCAGTGATGGTGGATCTGCTGGACTTCAGGGCGCTGGATGCGGAGGTTTACCGTCTTTTAGATGTCTCTAGGGGAACGGTGACAACACGCAAATACGCGAGCAGCCCTGGATAATCCACGCCGGCAGGATGATAGGATCCGGCGGAAGATGGAACCTATGAGAAGAGAAGGAAATATAATGTAAGTGATGGGACTCCATATGACATGATACTACTGTGCGGTCACTGTGGCCGGACGGCAGAGGAATCTCATCACACAGAGGTCAGGGATCATCGTCAGCCATCATACATGTGACAATCCCATCTCCGACAGATGACATCTGCTCCACATGAATTATTCTCACTGACGACATCACACAACATGGAGATGACTCTCACACTTACCTCGTCTCTTTTTCCCCTTTTTCCCATTTTCTGATTTTTCGTCATCAGCTTGAAATTCTGATCAGAAAAAAGAAAAAACAACAACTCACTAAAGACATATTGTTATGGGGTCTGCATTGTATCGCTCCTGTATATAGTATATAGATTGTTCTAGTCCTTTCCCCTATAGTCCTGATAATCTGGTATTACACAATAGGGCAGAATAAGTCCTATATACCGGACATGACCTCATATGAGGGGCATTAGATGTGTCACTAATATGGAGCAGTGAGCGCCCTGTGTGCCGCCATGTGGTGCATCCCTAATGAGCGATATTCTACTATAGGAGACGATGTCTCATTATGATGACGGAGGTTACTGGATGCAACAATGTATCACAGAATCCATGATAATACTGTACAAAGTTACAGAAATGGAGACACAGTATGGGCCCATGGGCAAAGTAATTGGGATCCATGGAACATAGATAACATAGGAGACCTATTACAGAAAAACCATGTGGAAATATTTCACCGTTGATGATAACATTCACATTGTTTGTGCTATAGACATGTACATACCTGACAATGGGGACGAGGACGGCAAGCTGGTTATAGCATCGTCTCTAGCAGATTCAGGAGAAGATCCTTTCTGCCTGTTAGGAAGAAGAAAAACGTGTCAATCACAAGTAAATTCAGTATAAAAGGGATTGTCTCACTAGAAGAACCCCGACTATAAGGCCTAATAGGACATATGAAAGTCATAGTGGGGAAGGTCTCCTGCTCAAAACGACCTTCTATGGAGCAGAGCGGAAAACAACTACCAATAATGGCCAGCATGTAATACTACATCTGTCCCACAATGTGGGCAATACTACCAATGCCTGACCGGCAGCAATTATGGGCTGTTATCTCCAGCGGATTCTGAAGCCAAAAGCGCAATGACCGCTGATCATGTGGCGGTGGATGCTGCATTCGATATGATGGTATTTATGTCCTATATTTGGTGTTGTGCACATATATTAGTCTGGAGCTCCCAGTAATGACTCCACAATCTACTCACATTTCTGAGATGTTTCTGCTGGATGCCGGGGTACACTCTGGAGGGGACTTGATAACGGTGGTACAGAGCTAAATAAGGACAAAAATAAGATATGAAATTCTATTTTTTACTTTTAGAGGTCTTTTTATGTATTCTGGATTTATTGATCACTTACTTTAGAAAGCCTTTTAGAGGATGTTGTAAAATTTTGGAAGAAAAGGCTCTCATTATCCTCACTTGTGTCCTCCTCCTCTGAGACAATAGGCTTGTCTGTATCAGCGTGATCTACAATACATAGGTAATGAAGTGTTATTAGTGGTTGTCAGTATAACACAGTCACCATTTATCACTACTATTAATGGGAACCGATTGTCACATATTATGGAAGATGAGACAAACAGCCGCTTAGTCTAGATGATGTCTTCTACTTACTGATAAATAAGCTGGTGTCCATATCTGACACAAGCCGAGGAATGTACTCTGGCTTCTGACTTAGAAGGTTTTCAAATTGTAAGTCACTCAGGAATGGATAACTCTTGATCTCAAATGCTCCTCCTGGAAAAAGAAAAACAAAAGTGATGCGGACATTGCTAGAGGCTGCTCCATATCTGAACAGTATATCTTAAGTAATGACAAAACCGAAGGAAACAAACTAAAAGTTATATTATGGAGAACTAGAAATAGGCAAGCAGATAGAGGAGTGCTGATCCTCATGGACAGGAGCGATGAGTCCTCGTTGTAAAAAGTGAATATTAATACTAATACAGTATATCAGTTACCTGTCCCAAGTCTTTGTGCAGGATTTGTTCTGAGCAGGTCATTAATGAGGTCCTGAGCATCGGGGGGAGGAGAGCGATCCCAATCCCAAATTATGTCTCCTGTTATATAGAAAATTACAGAAAATAAAACCTCTGTTTTGGCCTGTAAGATAAAGTAGAGGAAATAACTAAATTCATGTAACCAGTCAAAGCAATGATCGGATTATTCTACTTACCAGTGACAATATTTTTATAGAGCTCAGATAGGGAATCCCCATGAAATGGTACATATCCCACCAGAAACTCATGCAGGATGATCCCCATTGACCACCAGTCCGCAGGTCTTCCATAGCCTTTCTTCAGGATGATTTCTGGGGCCATGTAGAGCGGGGTGCCACAGTCCTGGAAACCAACAGAAGATAAAGATAAGAATCAATGAAATTATTATTATGACAAGTTCTCTACATAAAAAGCCAATGACAGAAGATAAAATATCAGTGGAAAAGTTCTCTAGAAATGAAGAACGTAGAGAAGAGACAATAGTGTGATGAGATTTGTAAAGAACCATCTAAGTTCCTGTAAGTGATGCCAACCTCATGGTCCTGGAACTCTCTGGCGATGTCCTCCAATGATTCCTTGTGGGTGTTGGTTTCTGGTATCATGACACCAACTTTTGAAATCCCAAAATCGGCGACTTTAATGTGTCCAGCCGGTGTAATCAGGAGGCTGTGAAAGAGAAGATGGTTTTAGTCTCACAGGCTGTGTGGTAATAAATAACTTTCCCCCTTTATTATACTACAGGGGGCACTTACTTCTCTGGTTTCAGGTCTCTATGCAACACACCATAGCTGTGCAGGTATTCCACAGCAAGTATCGCTTCTGCAAAATACAGGCGGGCCAAGGGGACAGATAAAGGACCCTTGGTGCTTAGGAGGGTCCCACAGTCTCCACCTATAGAAGAAAGGAAATATGAGCGGTGAGGGGTTTATACAGCAGATCACCACGATGGATCATGAGAAGTGAGCGGAGACATTGGGGCAGGAGAGAATATATACAGATATAATGTATAGAGCACAGAATATTAGTCTGAGGTCATGGTGAGATGTCGTCCATGTCACTAATAGAGTGATGTCTCATCTCGTCTACAGCTGGCGATACTGACGTGCTCAGTGCGGACATACAGGGAGATCACACACATCAATGACTTTCCATAATATCTATAGTAAATGCTCTGCGGGGATGTAACCGTCCACAGGGACAAGTCCTAATGATATGAGCGGTGATAAGATGTCAGCAGACATGGGCTGAATATAATACATGTACATGTCCTACTTCCTACATACTCCATGACCATACACAGGTGAGATCTAGTAGGGAAGGAGCAGAGCATGGAGGCCACAAAGGGACAGTCAGCGAATGTCAGGATGTCCCTCTCCAGATAGGCCCCTTCCACATGTTTTGGAGTATCCAGGTCCCGCTTGGAAATTTTCTTCATAGCGAAGATCTTCTGTGAGTCTTTATGGTGAACTAAGTGGACGGACCTGGAGAGAAGAAGAAACCATGGTTTATAGTGAATCCTTATTAACAGTCCTTCTATAGAAGTCATTATATGATCTTCTGTTCTAATGTTTAATACCAGAAGTCCGACCATTACTAGAAATCCACATCTAGAAATACATGAGATAATACTACATAGACCATCTATGGGAGGGTCTGCACAATACCACGTCTGCCAGACCCTCACCCAGGTCAAATTATCATCTATGGGAAGTCTGCACAATGCCACGTCTGCCAGACCCTCACCCAGGTCACATTATTACCTGTGGGAAGTCTGCACAATGCCACGTCTGCCGGACACTCACTCAGGTCACATTATCACCTGTGGGAGGTCTGCACAATGCCAAGTCTGCCAGACCCTCACCCAGGTCACATTATCACCTGTGGGAGGTCTGCAAAATGCCACATCTTCCACACCCTCACCCAGGTCACATTGTCACCTATGGATGTCTGCACAATGCTACGCCTGCCATACCCTCACCTAGGTCACATTATCACCTATGGGAAGTCTGCACAATGCCACGTCTACCGGACCCTCACCCAGGTCACATTATCACCTTTCACCTCAGATCATGTCCCTATGATAACACTGAATGGCAGAGCACAGAGGCTGAAGCATTGTCATAGGGAACCCTGAGAAATGTGGCTTATGCCAACTGAAATCTCACCCAAAAGATCCGCTGCTGATCAGCTTAGATGTTTCGTAGTCGCTCATACGCGGCTTTCTCGCCGGGATCAATGATTCCATCAAGTCCTTGAAAAGAAGAAGAAGAAGAAATGATATTAAGATCTAGAACAGACCTGGGCAAACTGCGGCCCGCGGGCCACATCCGGCCCTTTGACCGCTTCTGTGTGGCCCACTGACACAGTCAGCCAGACGCAGGAGAAAGCCTGAGCTATTATCTTACTCAGACTCAGCATTCTGATTGTAGCTCCGCCCCCCTGTGGATGCCATCTTCTCATTGGTGGATGTGGGGATGCTCAGTTCCTTGCTTGCAGAGCAGAGCTACTGTAATGTCTTCAGGTCAGGAGTGTTCAAGAAGAGGGAAACTTGGACTACTACACCCATCTGCTGCACATAGTGGGCAAGTGACATCTAAGTTGAGCCCCATGGTGTAAAATAACAGCTAGGAGTTGACATTGTGTCTACTGTGCTGATCAGTTCACAGCACAGCACTGCCTCCTTTCTCAGACCGCAGTTTACACTCAGTGAGAGCAGCTAATTATCTGCAGCTTACTGAGTCTTCCCCTGGCAGCTCAGACTGATCGGAGAGAACATTTGTATTCCTAGTGAATGACTCCAACAGTGAAGTGCCCCTCCTCACCTGGGATATTCTATGTGCTCCCCAAACTGCACCCCACATACTCTGCTGCCTCTCCACCTTTGAGTGAGGGTTAACCCTTACCTCACCCTTTACACTGAGCTTTTGAGTTATTGCGCTGTGTTCTATGTCCTGTGCAGGTGAGGTAAGTGTTAAGCTCCTCACAATGCTCCCTGCTGTGATCTGTGACTTATCACAGCCATAGACTTTAATAAAGATCCCCCCCACCTGCCTGTTACCTCCTGCCCCACATGTGATGTGGATCTATGCATGTGGAACAGGGGTGGGCAAACAACTTTTTTTTTCCACATGCTCCCAATTTATGTATTGATTGATCAATTGCCAATGCTTGCTATGATAAACTTTATTGTAGCAAGTATTATCAGGGTGTGTTCACACAACTGTATTTTCGGTCCTAGTGCTTTTCGTGAAAAAAATAAAATAAACCTGACTTCACACGGACAGGACTAGTAGCAATGCTTTGCAATTGAGCTATTCAGATTACAGTTTAAGTCCATGGCCCCACTATCAGTATTTGGCAGAATTTTTTTCTCAGGAGTGGGAGCCAAAACCAGGTGAGGAACAATCAGAGAATAATAGAAGATATAATAGAAACAAGTCACCAGTTCTGCATTTATCACCCACTCCTGAGAACAAATACTGACTGAATACTGATAGTGGGGCCGTGGCCTAACACAGACCAAATATCCGTGTGAAAAAGATCACAGCACACACCAGTTTCTTCTGTGTATCGGATAACACTCGCTTATTGAAGTCAGAGTTTGCAAAAAAAAAATTGAATCCCATATTAATCATCTGTATGGCATCTGATTTTTACAGATACATTTCGATTACAATCATACGAAACTGTATTTGTTTTTGTACATTTTATTCACTTCTGATATATAAAAATGGATCACAATACAGATGATAAAAATAGTCTGCCTTTCTGGATGACAATCATGACATCGCTCGTGTAAACGTAATCATATAATCACCTTCTTTTTATAAAGCGATAAAATTAATATTGAGCAGAATTAAAGGGGCGGCCTAAAACAGAAGGTAAATTTCATACTAAATGTCTATTTAATTCAATCCAATCACTTATCTAGTACAGTTCAATTAAAAATTCCCTACCATTTCCTCTCTACTCTAACTTCTTGTTTGTTTTTTCTCATCCAATGATGTTTTGTTGAGAATTCCAGTGCATTTTGGGATACTCACATGGGACGTCATCAAGGGGAAAAGGATGCAATCACTGACGCTGCTTTCCTCACATTTAAACGAAGCACCATCAGTGACCTCTGTTTCGGAGTCTGGGTTAGTCCCTGCTTGCTGCGTGGTGTCCTTACAATTTCCACTGACAGCGCACTCTCTTGCTGGCTCATCACTTCTCTTTAGAGCCAGCAAGGGAGTGCACTGTCACTGTTCATTCAAAGGAATATAGTGCCGGGAGCTCATACTGTCCATAGGTCATAATTTATAACCGATGCATTATCAGTAGAGCAGGGACTAGCCCAACCTCTGAAACAGACATAATTGATGCCACTTCATTTCATGGAGGGGGCAGAAGCTGCGGAAGTGACCACAGCTTCTACCACCTTATGACGTCCTGTGTGAGTATTCCAAACAAAATGCCATTGGAGGTTAAAAAAAAAAGACTGGAAGTCAGACTGGAGAGGGTATATTAGGGAATTTTCAATTGAAGTATATAAAAAAAGGAGATTAGAAAATTACATTATTTAGATAAATGTTTAGTATGAAATTCACCTTTGGTTTCAGACCACCCCTTTAAGTTCAGCCGACTGGTTCGGCCCTCAAAAGCAGTGCCAGTTTCTCATGTGGCCCCTTGGGAAAATTAATTGCCCACCCCTGATCTAGAAGCTGCTGGAGAAAATCTCCAGATGCAGAAACGTCTCCTCCTATATTATGTCCCAGCTGATGTCACTGATCCGATAGGTGAGCAGAAACCTGCTGACGGATTCCCTATAATATAAACGCTATTATCTAATGCAATAGTGTCATCTCCTCTAATAATAGAGGCGCCCCCTGGTTATATGGGGGATAATACTGGACGGGTCATTCACACCCCGTGATCTGGTGATACACAGACATCTACCTCTATAATACTTACACCGGCAGGTTCTTGGATCTCCGGGATCTCTAAGATTACACTGTCAGGATCCAACAGCTCAGTTGTTTCTAAAATAGTGATAAAATGATGAAGAAATAAAATGTATTAGAGGATATTAATCCTACAGACATAATACAACAATATAATGGAGAAATGACTATTCTGTATGGAGGACTATGTGGGGCCCATTATTCTGTATGGAGGGCTATGTGGGGCCCCTTATTCTGTATGGAGGACTATGTGGGGCCCATTATTCTGTATGGAGGACTATGTGGGGCCATTATTCTGTATGGAGGACTATGTGGGGCCCATTATATTATATGGAGGACTATGTGGGGCCCATTATTCTGTATGGAGGGCTATGTGGTGCCCATTATTCTGTATGGAGGGCTATGTGGGGCCCATTATACTGTATGGAGGACTATGTGGGGCCAATTATACTGTATAGAGGACTATGTGGGGCCCATTATTCTGAATGGAGGGCTATGTGATGCCCATTATACTGTATGGAGGGCTATGTGGGGCCCATTATTCTGTATGGAGGACTATGTGGGGCCCATTATACTGTATGGAGGACTATGTGGGGCCCGTTATACTGTATAGAGGACTATGTGGGGCCCATTATTCTGAATGGAGGGCTATGTGGTGCCCATTATACTGTATGGAGGGCTATGTGGGGCCCATTATTCTGTATGGAGCACTATGTTGAGCCCATTATTCTGTATGGAGGGCTATGTGGTGCCCATAGTACTGTATGGAGGGCTATGTGGGGCCCATTATTCTGTATGAAGGACTATGTGGGGCCCATTATACTGTATTGAGGACTATGTGGGGCCCATTATAATGCATGGAGGACGGACTATGTGGTCCCATTATACTGTATGGAGGACTATGTGGGGCCCATTATACTGTATGGAAGACTATGTGGGGCCATTATACTGTATAGAAGACTATGTGGTCCCATTATACTGTATGGAGGACTATGTGGGGCCATTATACTGTATGGAGCACTATGTGGAGCCCATTATTCTGTATGGAGGACTATGTGGTGCCCATTATACTGTATAGAGGACTATGTGGGGCCCATTATTCTGTATGGAGGACTATGTGGGGCCCATTATTCCGTATGGAGGACTATGTGGGCCCATTATTCTTTATGGAGGACTATGTGGGGCCATTATTCTGTATGGAGGACTATGTGTTGCCCATTATACTGTATGGAGGACTATGTGGGGCCTATTATTCTCTATGGAGGACTATGTGGGGCCCATAATACTTTATGGAGGACTATGTCGGCCCATAATATTGTATGGAGGACTATGTGGGGCCTATTATTCTCTATGAAGGACTATGTGGGGCCCTTTATACTGTGTGGTGGACTATGTGGGGCCCATAATACTGTATGGAGGACTATGTGGGGCCCATTATTCTCTATGGAGGACTATGTGGGGCCCATTATTCTGTATGGAGCACTATGTGGGGCCCATTATACTGTATGGAGGACTATCTGGGGCCTATTATTCTCTATGGAGGACTATGTGGGGCCCTTTATACTCTACGGTGGACGATGTGGGGCCCATAATACTGTATGGAGGACTATGTGGGGCCCATTATTCTCTATGGAGGACTATGTGGGGCTCATTATTCTGTATGGAGGACTATGTGGGGCCCATTATTCTGTATGGAGGATTATGTGGGGTCAATTATCCTGTATGGAAGACTATGTGGGGCCATTATACTGTGTGGAGGACTGTGTGGGGCCATTATTCTGTATGGAGCACTATGTGGGGCCATTATTCCGTAAGGAGGACTGTGTGGGGCCATTATTCTTTATGGAGTACTATGTGGGGCCATTATTCTTTATGGAGTACTATGTGGGGCCATTATATTGTATGGAGGACTATGTGGGGCCATCATTCTGTATGGAGGACTATGTGAGGCCTATTATTCTGTACGGTGTAATATGTGGGGTCCATTATTCTGTATGGAGGACTATGTGGGGCCCATTATTCCGTATGGAGGACTATGTGGTGCCGATTATACTGTATGGAGTACTATGTGGTGCCCAGTATACTGTGTGCCGGACTATGTGGGGCCCATTATTCTGCATGGAGGGCTATCTGGGACACATTATTCTGTATGGATGACTTTGTGGGACCCATTATTCTGTATGGAGGACTATCTGGGGCCCATTATTCTGCATGGAGGACTTTGTGGGGCCGATTATTCTGTTTGGAGGACTTTGTGGGTCCCATTATTCTGTATGGAGGACTATGTGGGGCATTATTCTGCATGGAGGACTATGTGGGGACCATTATTCTGTATGGAGGACTATGTGGGGCCCATTATTCTGCATGGAGCACTATGTGGGGCCAATTATTCTGCATGGAGCACTATGTGGGGCCCATTATTCTGCATGGAGGGCTATCTGGGGCACATTATTCTGTATGGATGACTTTGTGGGACCCATTATTCTGTATGGAGGACTATCTGGGGCCCATTATTCTGTATGGAGGACTTTGTGGGGCCGATTATTCTGTTTGGAGGACTTTGTGGGGCCCATTATTCTGTATGGAGGACTATGTGGGGCATTATTCTGTATGGAGGACTATGTGGGGCCCATTATTCTGTATGGAGGACTATGTGGGGCCCATTATTCTGCATGGAGCACTATGTGGGGCCCATTATTCTGCATGGAGGACTATGTGGGACCCATTATTCATTATGGAGGACTTTGTGGTACCCAGTATACTGATTGGCTCGTGACTTTTTCCAAGTTTTTCATTTTGGCTCTCTGTATGTTTGATTAGAGAGTGGAAAGAGTAAATGTGAAATGATCCCATGTTCTCTATAATATCCGGATTTTTCCTGTAGAAGGTTGTGTGATCGGCTCACCTGTAGTCAGATCGCTGCTCGGTCCCGGCTGACTCTTATTAGGGTCAGGGGTTTCTGGGGTCACATTTTGCTCATCTTCGGTGTCGCCTTCTGGTGTCTCCTGATTGATAGAATATATAGAATTAGCACGAGGAACCTTCCACTAAATCACCAAATCCACAAATCAGGAAGGACTGAACCTGCATTTACAGACACACCAACTGTAACTATACAGATCAGACGCCATCATGAGGACTTTTCTCAGATAAAATGGATTAAGATGAGGTAACATTGCAAAAACATTAATATGGATAATAGAGGGAGACAGAGGCGGAAATACAGACTTCCCACCACTGAGCTGTGACTACATCAGCAGAATACAGACTGCCATCAGCAGAGACAGGCGGCCATATTACCTCCTGTGCTTGCCAGGGGCTGACAGGGAGGCCGATAAGATCTAACACCAGATCTTCTGATATCTGACTGGTGATCTGGAGAAGATCAGAAAACAAGGACGTGTGATAGAGAAGATGATGGATCCTTACCGGGCGTTCCGATGAGCGGGCCGGACCTTCCAGTACACACAGGACTTTTTCGGCCAGTTCTTTAACAAAAGACAAATCTCTATATTGAGATCTTTTTTCAGCCTAAAAAGAAGAAAAGAAACACAAATGAAAAATCTCGAGATGAGAAAGATCACAATGAAGGCGGCCATTGTATCTGACGTCTGCTCCTCTCTGCAGATACATTGACTACATATCTGGGGTCTTGTCCTGTTTTATATTGGAAGAAAGAAGAAGCTTCTATCCCACCGTTATTATCCATTATTGTGGAGAAGATTTGTGCGGAGCGTCCACCATTTACCTGCTGTGGAATGTCCTAATGTTCCATAGCGAGAAACTGCAAGTGCTCAGTCACTATGGAGCCAACAACGGCAGTCATGACCCTGTGTAGATTGTACACAGTGACTGTGAGCTCTGATGTCATAATGGCCGACCATCACTAGTGATGTCATCATGGAATCTTGTGATGGAATCTTATAGCGGCTGCTCTGCACAAATACATGCTGCCAAGCAATATTTAAAGTGTGTGGGGGCTCATGCTGTATATAGGGGGCTATGTGAGGGCTCAGCTATTTATAGCGGGCTATGTGAGGGCTCATACTGCATATAGAGGGCTATGTGAGAGCTTGGCTGTATATAGAGGGCTATGTGAGGGCTCATACTCTAAATAGGATTCTGTGTGTGAGCTCATACTGTACATTGGTGCTATGTATGGGCTCTTACTGTATAAAGGGTGCTGTGTGTGGGCTCTTACTGTATATAGGGTATGTGTGTGGGCTCTTACTGTATGTAGGGGGATGCCAGCACACTTAATTCTGCTCAATAATAAGTGATACAGTTAATAATATAAAATATAATTAATATGTTAATATTGAGCAGAATTAATTTCAGCCTATTGGTTCGGCCTCCACAACAGTCACATTTCTCATGTGGCCCCTCAGTAATATTACTTTCCCACCCCTGCTCTATTATGTATAGTGCTCTGTTATGTGTAGTGCACCCGAGCACCTGCATGTTAATCGAATGACTTATCACATGATCTATCAAAGGCAATCTTGTGCCATGTCATGCGATACATCGGGTGCTGTGGCCCCACACCTCCTAAACTGCCCAGGGCCCTGGCTACTCTTAATCAGCCCCTGCTTCTATCCCACCATTATTATCCATTATTGAGAAGTTTTATGCGGAGCGTCCGCCACTTACCTGCTGTAGTAATGTCCTGATGTTCTGAGGTAAATCCGTCAGATACTCTGAGGTGAGATGACCTCGGTGGTATTTGGTCAGGCAGTCTCTTACGAGCTCCATCACCAGCCGGTGAGTGAAGCTGAGGACGCCATCGGGTGGTAGAAGCACAATCTCAGGGCGATTGGTGGTAAGAATCTCCCATAGAGCTTCTACTTGAAGATTGTCCAAAAGTAATTCAGCCATAGAAGCTGCAAGTGCGATCAGTCACTATATATAATAGCGAGAAACTGCAAGTGCGCTCAGTCACTATGGGATAGCGAGAAACTGCAAGTGCGATCAGTCACTATAGAATAGCGAGAAACTGCAAGTGCGCTCAGTCACTATGAAGCCAACAAAGGCAGCCGCGACCCTGTGTACATTGTATATATAGTGACTGTGAGCTGTGATGTCATAATGCCCGACCATGACCTGTGATGTCATCATGGAATCTTGTGATGGAATCTTCAAGGAGTGGCTCTACACACATACTTGCTGCCTAGCAATATGCTTTTTTGGCCGTACTGTTTTATTTCCAAATACAACACAACCAGGATAAGGGAATGTTCACACGTTGCGTTTTTGCAGCATTTTTTTCCACACCAAAAACCAGGTTGTACTCAGGAAAAACACTGCATACAATCCACACTTATTTGCTGTGTTTTTGCAGTGTTTATACTTGTGTTGTTTTTTTTTCATTCATTTGAATGGGTGAAAAATGCTGCAAAACCCCTGAAAGAATTAACATCCTGCAAATTTAAAATAAAAAAAGGAAAAAAACGCAGCATATGAATGAGACTTTAGAAATCTCATTCACTAAGCTGGTACTGTAAAACGCAATGTTTTAGCAGCAGAAAAATAACCCTGAAAAAAATGCCACTTGTGAACATTCCCCAAAGATATAATAGTCATATTATGGGAAATATTGTGTATATTTATTCCTCGCGTGTCTTTTTTTTACCAAATAACATTTACCTCATTGGTTGGAGACTTTACTATTAACAACTGTGACAAATATTGAAGAATTAATGATAAGTGACCCAAGTGATCAATCATTTACGTCATTAATGGTGATGAGCGAGCACTAAAATGCTCGGGTGCTCGTTGCTCGGGTCGAGCACATTGGAATACTCGGGTGCTCGACCCGAGTAACGAGCCCATTGTAAGTCTATAGGAAACTCGAGCATTTTTCAGGCGGCTCTCCGCGGCGGTCTACAGAGGGCCTAAAAATTGCCCAAATCGATGGGAATAATGCTCAAATGACATGGTAACAGCATGGGGAAGACCCCTGGAAGCATCTATGACTCCCAGATCACTGCTGTCAACAACGTGGTCAGAGGTATTACGCCACTTTTACAGACTCACAATAAAACTTACAAAAACGAAACCAAAATGGATTTTCCTGGGAAATATGTTAAGGAACATCCTTTCCAGGGTAATGACTTGTATATAAGGCAAAATAAATAACCAAAAACAAAAATGCTCCTCCACACCTTGGGCTATGTTCACACGTAGCGTTTTTGATGCGTTTTTACACTTTTGCATTGCTTTTAACCAACACAAATGCATTCACCTGGGAATGTCATTTTAACATTTTACAACATTATCTGGCCATGTGGTGTGTGACACATCATCAGACACATGCATACAGTGCTGAAAAGACGTGGGAACAGCATGGGGAAGACCTCTGGAAGCATCTCTGACTCCCAGGTCACTGCCTAAAAGTGTGCCCATCATAAGAGATGCTTGGCGCATGCGAAGATGCCTCCCGCCATGCACCTGTCGTTGCAGACTTGCAACAATCACCGTCCACGTCCTTGTCCCACTGCAGCGTTCACTTGTCCCTTCTCCATTCCTTGGAATGCAAGCGCAAGTATGCAGGTAGCCACCCACCTACCCACCCACAGGCTGCAATACTATACTGCCAAATTTTTGACAGCTGCTTGCACTTGAAATGTAGCCTTTTAGGCTCGTGGAGGCGGAAGTTTTTCATAACCTCATGCCGGCGGCGGCTGGGTGTCCATACTCGGTCCCCAGCCGCCAATATATTTCCCAGTATCGCCTCTGCCTTCCACAAGCACGGGTCCCACAACATTACCCGTGCCCCCCCAGTGCACTTACTGGGAACGACCGCCTAACCAAACACATGTGGACAGGTGAATGTGGCCAGGGACGGTACGGAGCCAGTCCGCAACTTTTTTTTGCTGACAGTTGTATTTAGCTCGGTGAAAGGACTGGCATAGAGGGAAACCGTATCTACCCTGGGTGTCATTTCTCCCAGGAAGTCCTGTCATTGAGCTTGTTGCAGAAGCAATGGCAGCCCGTCCAACATCAACTCGCACTTGTCGGTGGTGCTTTGACACACACACATCTTTCTTTGCGCATTTAATTTCTTGAATACAGAGTTGGACAATGGCCTGATCTGTAATGCATTTTGAGAAATAACATGCATAAGCATGGCCGATCAACATTAAAAAAGCAGCCACAGAGTGTCCGGAAACCTTCCCCCACACTTTTATTAGCCAGGGCTGCTTTTCGGCAGGGTTGGACGGGCCCACCAGAGAGGGAAACCGTATCTACCCCGGCTGTCAGTTCTCCGTCACCAGGTTCCGCCCATTGTCACACACGACCATGCCTGGCTGTATGTTCAGCGGTGAGAGCCACAGATCAGGCTGCTGTGTTACAGCTTTCAACAACGCTGCAGCGCTGGGCGGTTTGTCACCTAAGCATTAAGCATGTTATCTTCAGCACAGCCTGTTGCCGCTTGGCCAAGGCAGTGCTGCAGTTCTGTCAGCTTGTGACTGATGTGGTCATTACTGCTGGTACTTTTCTGTGGGAATTTGCTTGCCTCCTACCAGCCTGGTATATTTCCAGTAAACTATGGTACGACGCCATGGTATTAGCACTGCCCCAGTACCAGTAGCGAAGCCTTCCCCAATTTCCTTCTCAGGAATTTTATTTGGTAGACTGAGTGGCTGCCCAAATACATTTTCTCACAAAGGAGCTGAAGATAGCGTGGCAGTAGGTGCAAGTTTCTCCAGCCTGTTAGATATTAGAGGGTGAATGGCAGCATTGGATCAGTGGTTAGCACTGAAGACTTGTAGCGCTGGGATCCTGGGTTCAAATCCCAGCAAAGTCAACATCTGCAAGGACTTTGTATGTTCTCCCCGTGTTTGCGTGTGTTTCCTCCTCAGTAAAAAAGCAGCCATAGAGTGTCCGGGAACCTTCCCATACACTTTTCTTAGGACTGCTTTTCGGCAGGGTTGGACGGTCCCAGCAGAGAATCCTCTGGTGTGCCTTGGCTTCTACCTCAGGAGAGTTCATGATAGCGCTAACTTTGCAGCTGCTATGGGGCTCTTGAGCAGGTGAGAAAGGTCAGAATCAAATCCTCTGGTGGGCGCAATGTTTTTCAATCTGAAACAGCTTATCAGTGGGAGTTGTATTTCACCACAGCCATATTCTTTAGCTCGGTGAAAGGACTGGCATAGAGGGAAACCGTATCTACCCCGGCTGTCAGTTCTCCGTCACCAGATTCCACCCATTGTCACACACGACCATGCCTGGCTGTATGTTCAGCGGTGAGAGCCACAGATCAGGCTGCTGTGTTACAGCTTTCAACAACTCTGCAGAGCTGGGCGGTTTGTCACCTAAGCATTAAGCATGTTATCTTCAGCACAGCCTGTTGCCGTTTGGCCAAGGCAGTGCTGCAGTGCTGTCAGCTTGTGACTGATGTGGTCATTTCGGAGATGGAGGAGGAGGTGCAGGAGCTGAACAATGTGATTACATTGAGGTTAAATTGGTGACGCTGCTTTTTATACTAAAGAAATATCCTATTGTTTTGTTTACGTTATTTTTTAAGACAAATGCATTCACTGGGAAATGTCATTTTAACATTTTACAATCTTATCTGGCAATGTGGTGTGTGACACATCATCAGACACATCCTGTTTTATTTATGATGGAGGGACTCTGAAAGTCATAAAGCCTATTTTTATAGGGACATCAGATGGCCCTCACTATTCTTAAAAGGTCAGCAGTCTGCTCTAGCTATTGTTAGACAGCCATCAGCCGGTTATGCTTTGTTGTTCCCATTATTAACAAGTGGGTCTCCTATACTGTTATTGCGTATCCAGTGACTGCAAGGGCTGCCAAAAATTTGGACACAACCCAATACCCCTTTGAAGAGACATAGAGGAGGGTCTCAGTAAAAGAAATGTTCCCATTATAAAGGTGCAGGTCTCCTATAGTGGTAATGCCCATGCTGTGACTGCAAGGGCTGACCAATTTTAGGAAAAAGCCCACTAAGAATTTAAAGACACACAGAGCAGGGCCACAGTAACAAGGTACGACATGTTCCCATTAGAAAGGAGAGGGTCTGCTATACAGTTATAGGGTATGCAGTGAGTCCAACGGCTGAAAAATTTTAAGAAATACCCCACAAAGAATTTAAAGACACACAGAGCAGGGCCACAGTAACAAGGTACGAAATGTTCCCATTAGAAAGGAGAGGGTCTGCTATAAAGTTGTAGGGTATGCAGTGAGTCCAACGGCTGACCAATTTTAGGAAAAACCCCACTAAGAATTTAAAGACACACAGAGCAGGGCCACAGTAACAAGGTACGACATGATCCCATTAGAAAGGAGAGGGTTTGCTATACAGATATAGGGTATGCAGTGAGTCCAACGGCTGACCAGTTTTAGGAAAAACCCCACTAAAAATTTAAAGACACACGGAGCAGGGCCACAGTAACAAGGTACGACATGTTCCCATTAGAAAGGAGAGGGTCTGCTATACAGTTATAAGGTATGCAGTGAGTCCAACGGCTGACCAATTTTAGGAAAAACCCCACTAAGAATTTAAAGACACACAGAGCAGGGCCACAATAATGACAATTTCCCATTAGAAAGGAGAGAGTCTCCCATAGTGTTGGCCTATGCAGTGAATGCAAGAGCTGCCAAAAATTTGGAGGCACTTCAATGCCCCTTGGAAGAGACGTGGAGGAGGGCCTCATAAAAAATGTTCCCATTAGAAAGCAGCGGGCCTCCTATACTTGTAATGCCCATGCACTAAGTGTATGGGCTGACAAACATTTACCCCTGGGGGGTATACATGAACATACTGTATAAAAAAATTTTTTTACGGGCATCATAAACACCCTTTAAAAAAATTATGTGGGTGTTGCATCACGGACCACGGTCACCCTGGTGATATGGTGGTGGAGGATGAAGAGAAGGAGGAGGACAAGAGCAAATAGCCAAAATCAGTAAGTGTATACCCATGTGTGGGTGTAAAAAGGTGCAAGGGAATACATCTCCCAAGAAAAGACACTGGATTGGAGTTTATGTTACGCTGCTATCATTTGGTGGTGATGAGAAGTCTGGCCCAATCCACCCCTTGTTCATTTTTATAAGAGTCAGCCTGTCAGCATTTTCAGTTGACAGGCAGATGCGCTTATCAGTTATAATTCCACCAGCGGCACTAAAAACCCGCTCTGATAAAATGCTGGCGACAGGGCAGGCCAGGCCAGGACCTCCAAGTCATAGAGAGCCAGTTCATTCCACGTATCCAGCTTGGATGCCCAATAATTATAAGGCACAGAGGAATCACGGAGGACGTTGGTACGGTCGGCAAGGTACTCCCTCAGCATCTTCCCAAACTTTGCACTCCTTGTGATAGTACCCCGCGCTTCAGGGCCTGTGCGATGGGAGGGTCTGAGAAAACTCTCCCAGAACTTTGACAGTGTTCCGCTGCCTCTGCTGGATTGAAGTTGTGTCTCTCTCGCCTGTACTCCTTGGTTGTCCAACAAAGTGTGCCCTCTGTCCCCAGCGTTTTCAGATGGGAATTTTCTTAATAGTTCCGCAACAAGGGCCTTCTGGTACTGCCCCATTTTTGTACACCTGTCTGCCTCAGGAATAACAGATATAAAGTTCTCCTTGTAGCGTGGGTCTAGAAGTGTCACCAACCAGTAATGACTGTCACCCAAAATTTTGAGAACGCGAGGGTCATGGGAAAGGCAGCGTAACATAAACTCAGCCATGCGTGCCAGACTACTAACAGGCAAGACTTCAGTGTCCTCACCAAGAGGATGACTGACCATGCTCTCCTCCTCCTCCTCTCTGTCCTCTGGCCATCCACGCTGAACAGACGGTATGACAGCTGTGCAGGTAGTACCATCTATAGTGCATGAAACTAGCTCCTGTCCTTCCTACTCCTCTTCCTCATTGTCACCCAATCTACGTTGGGATGAGATGAGGCTGGGCTGTGTGTAATCACCCTGTATGGTTCCTTGCTCCATCTCATCATGCTCTGCCTGCAATGCATCCTCTTTGATTGTGAGCAGAGAGCGTTTCAGAAGACAGAGAAGTGGGATGGTGACGCTAATTGTGATGTCATCGTCGCTCACCATCTTGGTGGAGTCCTCAAAGTTTTGGAGGATGGTACATATGTCTGACATCCATGTCCACTCCTGAGGTCTTATGTGTGGAGTCTGAACTGAATACCGACGGCCTTGTTGATGCTGGTAGTCAACAACTGCCCTCTTCTGCTCACAATTCCTTCCCAACATCTGCAGTGTAGAGTTCCAACGCGTGGGGACATCACACAGCAGTCTGTGAGCCGGTAGCTGCAAACGTTGCTGAAGCACTGCAAGGGCGGCGGAAGCTGTAGCTGACTTTCTAAAATGGGCACACTGGTGGCGTACTTTAACAAGCAGATCTGGCAGCTCCGGGTAGGATTTGAGAAACCGCTGAACCACGAGGTTAAGCACATGGGCCAGGCATGGTACGTGTGTGAGCTCGCCTCGCCTCAGAGCCGCCACCAGGTTCCGGCCATTGTCACACATGACCATGCCTGGCTGAAGATTCAGCGGTGTGAGCCACAGATCTGCCTGCTCTTTCAGAGCTGTCCACAACTCTTCAGCATTGTGGGTCTTTTCACCCAAGCATATTAGCTTCAGCACAGCCTGTTGCAGCTTGGCCGAGGCAGTGCTGCAGTGCTTCCAGCTTGTGACTGATGTGGTCATTTCGGAGATGGAGGCTGAAGAGGAGGAGGAGGCTAAGGAGGATGAGGTGCAGAAGCTGTAGACCGTGGGGGCAACGCTGATTGACCTAGGGCCCGCAATCCTTGGCGTCGGTAGGACGTGTTCCGTCCCAAGGTCCGACTGGGTCCTGGCTTCCACTATGTTAACCCAGTGTGCCACCAGCGAGATGTACCGTCCCTGCCCACAAGCACTTGTGGATGATATGCATCTCCTGCTTTAACAGACACAAGAGAGGACAAATCTTGCCAAGTAGCTGAGTATGTCTTCTGAATAGCCAAAACTGCACGGTAGAAAGGCATGGGTTGTTTCTCTGGGTCTGGCAATTGGTTGCAGAGTGTCATGGCTTGAGTCGGTGTGAATTTTACATACATGATAGGTTCTGGTTTGCCAAGAGCAGGTGGTGGTATGATAGGCTTAAGGGTTAAATTAGATGGTGGTCTAGGTAGGCTTGGCAGCAACTTTTCTTCATCCACATCATTTTTAATTGGTACTGGTGTGATGGGAGTCACATGTGTTTGACAAGCATCTTTCATTGCCCTTGCAGTGTCAGTCTGTTTACTGACTAGACATATCTCGGTTAGATGGCAAGAAGGCTTAGAGGCCTCTTCTATCACTGTCTGTACTAGCTCCCTTGCACATGCTCTGACTGGGTATCCAAAGATACCGGAGCTAATTAAAGGAAGTGCTATAGTCTTAATGCCAGCAGTCTTGTTTGCAATGTCTAATGCTGCGTGTACAGTCTGGCACAAGAGCCGTGCACTATTATCTGGATAGGAAGGGTCATAGATGGGCCCCACTGCATGAATAATAGTGTTACAGGGTAAATCGCCTGATTCGGTAACTGTGACCATTGCTGGCTGGAAAGGACCATGTCGTCATACAATATTATCACTTTCCCTTTGAATACTGTCTCCTCCTGCCATGACAATATCTCTAGCCAGGCCACCCCTGTGCTGCAGGTGGCTATTGGTAGCATTCACTATAGCATCCACCCGCTGAGTGACCATGTTCCCTACACCCACAGAGATTAGTACCCCAGCCCCTGTCTGACACTGGGCAATCATTTTCTCAAAAATAGGATCCCAGTCCTCTGGGGGGCCCGACACAAAGCTGCCATTATCCACATGTTGATATGATGGGGCAACAGATGGAGCCCCTTCACCCGAATGAGGGACAGGTGATGTAAGAGCTGGGAACATTGGTGTCGGAGGTGGGGAAGATGCTGAGGTAGATTGCTGAGGTGGGGTGTAATATTGTCCTTGCATAGTCACAACCGGATATATAGAAACTGGTGGAGAAACTAATTGGGCATTAGGCTTTGGAATATCTGTCGTCTCATTGTTATCAGGCCTTCCGGGTGGAGTAAGATGGCCGCCACAGAAAGTACCTGTGGGTGGGACTTCCTTTGAGTCATGCATTCCAAAGGTGGGAGGGCACCTGGGTGGTGTGTCTGTCCAAGAGCAGTCAAGAGAAGGCGCTGTGGCTACAAAGTCACTGGGGAGGGGGGATGGTCTATGAACTCCACAATGTAAACCATTGTCCCCAGAGTCTAAAGTTTGCACATCACTCCTAGAACATGTCCACCCCCTGAGGCCATTATAAGGTGGTGGCTCAACAGTTTTCAAAGCAACATTAAAAACATGGTTCTTAACATACATGTAATATACATCATCATTATCATCTGTTCTCTCTTCCTCTTCCCATCCCTCTTTTGCTATGTCATTTGCCATAGCCACAGATAATAAACCTGTTTCCTCTAGTTTACCCTTTTTTTTTTTTTTTTTTCTTTAAAGCTATTTTCCACAGCCCCCGCTGAAGTCTTCCCCTCCTATTCATTCCTACAATGTCCATTAACTGTTTAACCCTAGCAACATACTTAACCCCTTCCCTGTCAGCTACCAGTGTTTGAGCCGTATAGCTGTTATTCGACACCAACTTTCTTTGTGAACAGTCTCAAGAATTTATGCATGGCTGACGAACGTTGACACAATACAAACAGAAAGACGGACCAGACAAAGTGAATTCTTGTGTCAGTATGACTCAATGAAACAGAATAATCTCCTTATTAATAACCGCAGATACTAGCTGGCCAGCCTAGCTTCTGTTTCCTACCCTCGTGCGTTCTTTCTTCCAAGAACAGGATGTTTTTTTAGGGAGCAATACAGAACTGCAAAACTTTCTTTTTTTTTTTTAAACCTTCCTCACATCATCCCCCCTACGTTCTCTCAAGAACAGGAGGTATATGGAAATGCAATGTGGGATTCCATCCAGGAGAATACTCCGTTCACAAGTCACACACGACAGCTCATCCACTAAGTCAGTCTCAAACACAAACAAATTAGAATAAGCAAAGGTTACAGTGGATTGGAATGTGAGTGGGTTTCGATAACACCAGCAGGGTCACCCCTATCCCCACTTAAGGATTACCACAACAGACCGACTCGTGCCCTCTGCTAATCTATGAACGACTGGAAACACAAGCAAGTCTGTAATTACAGTGTAATTAACTAGAGTTACCGTGTAAGGGGGGTGATCAGGCCCATCCAGTCATCCACGATCCACAGCTGGACACCTTCATTCGGTCTGCCCTGGTGTGGTGCCCGTGTGGTGCCCCAGTTGGGCGCCAATTGTGGAAGTGAGGTTCAAAGGACCCCAACCCTTTGCTTATCCCTTGCCAAATTAAATTATTCAAGTGTATACGTGAAGCTTTGATATCGGACAGACAGAGTCAGATACTGAACTTCTCTTGAAGAGAAATGGCGCAGGAAAGATGTGTTTATTATTCCAGCATAACATATATATGTTCAGTATGGAGGAAAGTCCCAATAGGGTGTTGCCCTGAGGCAATTGAGCAATCACAGTGGTCTCTGGCCCATGGTATAGATAAGTCTCATTATCTTGTCCTATGGGGTTAAATGTTTCCTCCCCAGATATTCTCCTCATTCCTCAGGATATTCTCTTGGGAGGTGTCATGTTGAATCCTTTGTCTCGTCTCCTTCTTGTAAACAATTTGAAAGTCCACCTCTATAACCAGCTCCAACTAATCCTTTCAGGATATTTATATAGTGACACACGAGTACAGATATCTGATATATATATATATCAAGGTTTTCATAATATATATTAAAGTGAGGGTATATATGACTAAATGATATCCAATATAACAGATATATGCAAAACAAGATTCATAACATATAACAGAATATAAGTATAGATATTTAGTATACATCAGAGTTTCATATAATGTTTTTTAGTAGATTTTAGAATCTTATCTTTAACACACTTATCCACGTCTCCGTGGTTAGGTGGACTTTACCGGTAACTGCATTGTTGAGAGCACGGCTAATGTTTTGGGACACGTGCTTGTGTAATGCGGGGACGGCACACCGGGAGAAATAGTGGTGGCTGGGGACCGAGTACCGAGGGTCGGCTGCCGCCATCAGGATGCGGAATGCTTCCGCCTCCACGAGCCTAAAAGGCAACATTTCGAGCACAAGCAGTCGTGAAATGTGAGAATTTAGCAGTGTGGCCTGTGGGGCGTTGGCTGCATTTTCGCGCTTGCATTCCAAGGACTGGGGTATGGACAACTGAACGCTGCGCTGGGACAAGGACATGGACTTGCTTCCTGATGCTGCTACTTGAGAGTGTGCAACGACAGGTGCAGGGCAGGAGGCATCTTCACATGCACTATGGACAGGGGATTGGCTTGCATGCACAACAGCGGAAGAAGCAATGGTGCCACCCGCAGACACTGTTCCTGGACCCTGGGGTTCGGCCCACAAAGTCGGGTGCTTTGCTGCCATGTGCCTGATCATGCTGGTGGCGGTCGTTTTGCCACAACTGCTGATGCTGGCCTGGCAGGTGGTGCAAATGGCCTTTTTGGGGTTATCGGCAGAGTCTTTAAAAAACAACCAGACTCGGGAAGACCTTACAGTTGTACTGGCAACTTCCTTCGTGTTGGTGTTACGGGGAACGGTAGCCTGCCTTCTGTCTGCGGCCACCACACTGCTTCTTCCTGCCTGTTGGGGTGCTCTGCCTCCCTCCCCCTGTGTGCTGCTGTGCTCTCTCTGAATGTCCTCCTGCCAGGTTGGGTCAGTTACTATATCATCCACCACCTCGTCTTCCACTTCCGCACCCTGGTCCTCCTCCTGACTTTCTGGCAATTGTGTCTCATCATCGTCCATCTCTTGTGACACTTTCCCACCGTCGCCTTGGTGTGACCGTGGCTGCTCAAATACTGTATTTGGGCATCGCTACACGCGATCTCCTCTTGCCCCGCTTCAAATGGACAGGGCGAGAGGCCCGAATCTATAAATGGAAAAGTGAACAGCTCTTCAGAGTGTCCAAGTGTGGGATCAGTTGTCTCTGGGTACTCAGCATGGTGGGAGGAAGGAGGATCAGGGTGAGGAATATGCTGTCCAGACTCACGGCTACTGAGACTTGACCGTGTGGAAGACAGGGTGGTGGTGGTGGTGGCTAAGTGACTGGAAGCATTATCCGCTATCCAACCAACAACCTTTTGACACTGCTCTGGGTTCAATAGTGGTGTGCTGCGGTCCCCTAGTAATTGGGACAGGAAGGTCAGGCGAGAAGATGTGGGTGTTTGTTGTGGCACAATTTTGGCTTGCCCACGGCCTTGTCCTCGGCCTCTGCATGCACCATTACCATCACGTCCAGTTCCCCGTCCCTTGCCACGTGCCTTGCCCATTTTAAATGGAGGACAGTATCTTCCATGCTCACTACAAATGACTGAGTTTGGACTGAACTTATATGTGATCCGTGTGATGGAGAAAACAAAGTTTTAAATACCTGGCCTGTAGGTAAGTAGTTTGAACAGCAAACTGCTGTGAATTGCTTCACTGACACACTAAAGGAAATTTTTAATGGAGGCCAGAAATGGCAGTATTTTCTGACAACGTATATGTGATCCGTTTGACGGAGAAAACACAGTTTTTAATAGCCGAATTTCTAGAGCTCTAATATGGAAAGGACCTGGCTGTATTCTGCCGTGCCAACAAGCAAAAAAAAACCCGTGTTCTCTGGATTGCTTTTTAAGCAAATAATGAGGATTAAGATCCAAAGAAAAGTATTCCTGGCCCCTGAGACCTGGGCCTTTGTATAGAAATATCTAACAGCATCAGAAGGCAGAAATGGAATGGAGACTCTTGTGCTATATGTACTGCAGTCTGCTATATACACCGTCTGCCTATACACCCTGCCTGCCTGATATCTCTGCAGATGAATTAGTCCTCAGAAGGACTGTTTGTTAAGACGGATATGTGTAATGTACGGTTTTTCTCCCTACACTACCTAATACACAATCAAATCTCTCCCTATCGCAGCAGCAGCTCTCCCTACACTGCCTGATTCCAAAGGGACTGTGACGAACATGGCGGCGCCAGGTCTGATATAGACCTGATGACACTGTGCGACCAGCCAATCACTGTAATGCCCACAACCAACATGGCTACTGCATTACAGTGCATGGCAGGCAATCCCTGCATGTTCATTGACTCTCTAAAGAGCGCCAAACATGCAGGGAGGGGACCCGAGTTCCCCCCCGAGCAACCCGAAAATACTCGGCGAGCACTGAGCATCTCGAGCAGTGAGATGCTCGGGCGAGCACCGAGCAGTAGCGAGCATGCTCGCTCATCACTATTTACTACCTTATTTGGCCATGTGGTGTGTGACACATCATCAGACACATGCATACATTGCTGAAAAGACATGGGAACAGCATGGGGAAGACCCCTGGAAGCATCTCTGACTTCCAGGTCACTGCCTAACACTGTGGTCATCAGACTTGATCCTATATTACTGCGGTAATAATACAGACATTTTTGTCAACGTGACAAATATTAAACTCCATTTAAAATGGGCAAGATGTGTGGCAAGGGACGGGGAAGTGGATGTTATGGTGATTGTGCACGCAGAGGCCGAGGCCGTGGGCAAGATGAAACTGTGCCTGCTGAGGGAGCACAACAAACACCCTCATCATGTCGAACTACCTTCCTGTCCCAATTTCTAGGGGGCCGCGGAACACCACAATTGAAGCCAGAGCTGTGAGAAAAGGTTTTTGGTTGGATAGCAGATAATGCTTCCAGTCACTTTGCCACCACCACCCTGTCTTCCACATTTTTGTTCAAGATTATTGTAATTGTTTTTGCAATGTATACCCCTTTTTCACATCTAAAGCGCCATGGAATAAATGGCGAAAAAGTAACAATAATAATGTGGTCCAGTCTCATTAGCCGTGAGTCTGGACCACATTATTATTGTTACTTTTTCGCCATTTATTCCATGGCGCTTTAGATGTGAAAAAGGGGTATACATTGCAAAAACAATTACAATAATCTTGAACAAAAATGTGACAGTGACTGGTACAGGAGAGGAGAGGACCCTGCCAGCGAGGGCTCATAGTTTACAAGGGATGGATGAGGATACAGTAGGTGAGGACACAGCTGATCGTGCAACGGTGTGGTGGAGCGAGGGTTCCTGCAGGTTGTACGCTTGTCGGAAGAGGTGGGTGTTCAGCTTCCTTTTAAAAGTTTCAACAGTAGGTGAGAGTCAGAAATGGTGGGGTAGAGAGTTCCAGAGTTGGGGGGATGCACGGGAGAAATCTTGTATGCTATTGTGGGAAGAGGAGATAAGAGGGTAGAGAAGGTGATCTTGTGAGGATCGGAGGTTGCGTGCAGGTAAGTACTGGGAGACTAGGTCACAGATGTATGGAGGAGAAAGGTTGTGAATGGCTTTGCATGCCAAGGTTAGGGTTTTGAACTGGAGACAGTGAAGGGATTGACAGAGAGGAGAGGCCAGGGAATAGCGGGGGGATAGGTGGATTAGTCTGGCAACAGAGTTTAGGATATATTGGAGAAATGCGAGAGTGTTAGAAGGGAGGCCACAGAGCAGGAGGTTGCAGTCATCGAGACGGGAGATGATGAGGGCGTGCACTAGTGTTTTTGTAGATTCGTGGTTGAGGAATGTGCGGATCCAGGAGATTTTTTTACTTAAGTCGGCATCTTCCTCACCCTCTTTCCTCCCACCATTCCGAGTGCCCTGAGACAACTGATCCCATACTTGGACTCTCCGAAGAGCTGTTTTGTTCATATTTCCATTTATAGATTCTGGCCTCTCGCTCGGTCCGCACGGAAGTGGAAAGAGCTTGGATATGTGGTTTGAAGGAGAGATTAGAGTCCAGGGTTACCCCAAGAGCTGTTCACTTTTCCATTGATAGATTCGGGCCCCTCGGACGGCCAGTTTCAAGCAGGGCAACAGAAGATCGCATGTAGCGATTTGAGCAGCATTGGTCACCCGAAGGTGACTGTGGGAAACTGCAATTACTGTTGAAAAGATGGTTGATGATGAGACACAATGGACAGAAAGTCAGGAGGAGGACCAGGGTGCGGAAGTGGAAGACGAAGCGGTGGACAATGAAGTCACTGATCCGACCTGGCAAGGGCACATGCAGAGCGAGGACAGCAGCATACAGGGGGAGGGAGGCGTAGCACCACAATAGGCAGGAACAAGCAGTGTGGTGGCCACAGACACAAGGCGGGCAACTGCTCCGCGGAACACCAACATGACGGAAGTTGCCAGTTCAACTGTTAGGTCTTTCCAAGTCTGGTTCTTTTTTAAAGACTGTTTAGATAACCCCAAAAAGGCCATTTGCAACATCTGCCAGGCCACCATCAGCAAGAGCACCAAAACTACCAGCCTGACCACCACCAGCATGCTCAGGCGCATGACAGCAAAGGACCTGACTAGCTGGGCCGAATGCCAAGGTCCAGAAACAGTGTCTGTGGGTGACACCACTGCCTCTTCCGCTGTTGTGCGTGCACTCCAATCCTTTTCCATGGTGCATGTGAAGATGCCTCCCACCCTGTACCTGTCATTGCAGACTTGCAACCATCACCGTCTACGTCTTGTCCCTTTGCAGCGTTCAGTTGTCCCTACCCCAGTCCCTGGAATGCAAGCGCAAGTATATAGCCAGTCGCTCACCCACCCACCCACAGGCTGCAATACTATACTGCCAAATTTTTGACAGCTGCTTGTGACTCGCCCCCTGAGCCGTCGGATCCGGGCAATTAGGGAAACGGTGGGAGTAGTAGTGGCAACCCGGTTCCGTGGCTCCGGGTGGTCAGGCCAGTGGTAGTCCGTTATGTGCTGATGTTTATGTCCGACTACGCCACCCGTGGATTGCGGTTATTAGGAACCGCCGCTGCATGCAGACCGCTGGGGCTGATGAGGTGTGCAGCTAGGGTAGTGTGACTCCCCACGGGAAGAGTGCGGCCCCAGGGCAGTATAGTGGATGGTGGGAGTGATGGTAGTGAGAGTCCCAGTGCTGATAGTGCTGGAGGAGCAAGGAGCACACAGACAACAGGTTGCAGTCCAGGGTCTTTACTAAAACAGGTAAACTGACCCACAAACAGTCCCAGCTAGGAGGGGACCTGGATGTCTGAGAGCAACGGGGAAATTGGCCCTGGTCAGGGTGAGGGTGTAGGCCTACCGTGCTTTCTGCGCTCCTTCTGGCTATCTCCTCGTTATAGGGTAACTGCCCACGTTTCCGAGCTTTCCGTGTATTCTCGCCTGTATGGCCTGCGACGTGGGTTCCTTTCTGCTCCCAGCCTTGTACGGCTTTACTGGTCCCTTCGGTTGTGGCAGGGCCTCCAGGCTTCTTAGGCCAAGGAATATACAGTCCCCTGCGGACTGGTTATCTGCTGGAGGATGTAGAATCCTCCCAGCCTCAGACACCAAAGTCTGGTAAATTAAGTCCTTTATCTGCCAGGACAGGCTCTCTTCGCCTCTTGTCTCTGGCTTGTGGCTCTCGTCCTGCCACACTTCCTCTTAGGTGCAATACAACTGTCTGTCCCTGCTCTGCTCTGGGACCCGTCTCATTGCTGAGACAGGCCATCAAGTTCTCCCTAACCCTGCCCCCAGCACCAGCTTTTCTGGGGCAGCCTGCTCCCCCTACTGGCCTGAGACAGGAGGCATTGCATGCTAATGTTCCCCTGACTAGAGAACCTCCCCCTTGCTCTCAGACACAGCTTTATTTACACTTGTGGCATCCAGGCCAGGGTGACACATTCCCCCCTAGTGAAATTTAGTACTCCGGGACTAAACAATAAACAAAGACAATATTCATAACAATAAAACATTAATAGACAGACGACGCACAAATTGAGTTCTTAAGGTCACAGTGTGGTCTGTGACCGGGTGTCCATATCACCAGCACAACGGGGAGCCTTAACCAGGTGGGAGTCTGTCCTACCCCAAGTCCTTCACAGTCTTAGTTCATTCCTGGGATAGGCTCCGAACGCAGTCCTTACAAGGTCCCGGTTATAAAAAGTCCATAACCTTTGAGTCCTTACGGTAGCTGCAAGAAACTGAAACACAGAATTACCAAACAAGCATGTAACTTGGCAAACAATTCAACATTTGGCAACAGGGTCATTTACAATTTTAGCGCGCTCTATATTCTCCAGCGAGCGGGTATCTACCCCTTTGTGCTCCTGGTTGACCTACGTAGCCCACTGTCTGGTGGTGGACCAACCTGGCTTTCCCCACTAGCGTTAGGGGTACAGCTACCAGCTGGGTGTACAGGTAGGGCAGGCAGCTATCTGCGAGTCCTTTGGCTTACCGCAGGCATGGCAGGCTCACTGTCAGCAGAGGGTTGACTCTCCTGGGCTGCTGGTACAGGCTCTTCTGCCCTGGAACTGCTTGCTCCTCTTCACCTTCCGGCTCTGGTGTTGGTTGTTGCTGTGCCGGTTGCAGGAAATGCAGGACGGGTACCACTATGGCATCATTTATGCGAGTCCAGGACTGAGGGAACTCTCCGAGAACGGTGCTGATCATTTCTTCCTTGTCCTCTGCGGGTTCAAGGTCACTCTGATCCTCTTCTGCACTACGGAGTTGCTCGGGGCACCTTTTGAGGTGGTCTCTGGAGACGACACTAGTGGTTTCTCCTCCGTCCTTGGTGATTACGCACACCTTTGGGTTGTCGTGGTCAGACTGCAGTACGGTGTAGGGTTCCCTTTCCCACTGGTCGTCCAACTTATGTAGCCTTCTTTTTCGCTTTAGGACTTGCTCACCAGGTTCTAGGGGACCAGCAGGGGCGTGTTGATTGAAGAGTTTTTCTTGCCTCTCTCTCACCTGGGCCAGGCTCTTCTCCACACTCTCCTGTACCTTCTTGTACTGCAGTTGCCTTTCCGTATCCCAGTCCGCATCCGGGGAGGTGTCCTCAGGTATTAGGACTCCCATCTCCAGGTCTACGGGCAGCTTACCTGGTCTAGCTCGCATCAGGTAAGCCGGGGTGCAGTTTGTAGCATTCACCGGGATATTGTTGTATAGGTCTATTAGGTCCGGCAGTTTTTCTGGCCACAGGCTGCGTTCCTCCAGGGGCAACGTCTTCAGGAGATCAATGACCATATTGTTCATCTTCTCACACATCCCGTTGGTTTGTGGATGGTAAGGCGTTGTCCGAATCTTCTTACAGCCATAGAGGTTGCAGAACTCCTGGAAGATTTCAGCCTCGAACGTTGGACCCTGGTCTGTCAGAACCTGTTCCGGATACCCGTGTGGATGGCAGAAATATTGCTGGAAGGCTCTGGCCGCTGTTTGGGCTGTCAAGTCCTTTACCGGGACCACCACTAGAAAACGGGAATAGTGGTCCACGATTGTCAGGGCATAGATGTATCCAGACCGGCTTGGAGCCAATTTGACGTGGTCCAGAGCTACCAGCTCAAGAGGCTGCGTGGTGACGATGGGCCTCAAGGGTGTCTTCTGGCTGGTGCGGTCCTTCCTCCTCAGGTGACAAGGGCCACAATCTCTGCACCACTTTTCTACAGCTCCTCTCATGCCGACCCAAAAGAACCTTCCTCTTAGCAGGAACTCCAATTTCTTCCATCCGAAGTGTCCCGCTCTGTCATGGTAAGCCCCCAGGACCATGGCTGCATCCCGTCTTGGGACCACGACTTGCCAGGGCAGCTCGTGCGTCCGGTGGTTAACAATCCTTCTGCACAACTTGCCTTCGTAGAGGAACAGCTTGCTCTTCTCCTTCCATAGCTGCTTGGCTTCCTCTGGGGCATCTGGATCTAAGCGGGCGTCTTCCCGGGTCAGCAGATCTTTCACCAGGCGGACTGCAGGGTCACTATCTTGGGTCTCGGCCCAGCTGTGGTGAGGTAGGGGATTGATTATCACAGTGGTTAGATCCTCCACCTTCACGCGGTGAGAGTATTGAGCGGCTCCATACCGGTGAAACGCGGGGAGTTCTACCTCCTCCAGCTCTTCTGGGTCTTCGTCACCTTCAGGTAAGTGAGGCATCCTTGATAGGGCGTCCGCGTTGGCATTGGTTTTGCCTGCCCGGTACTTGATCACGAAGTCATAGTTTGAGAGACGGGCCATCCACCGCTGTTCTAGGGCACCCAGTCTTGCATTGTCCAGGTGTGTCAACGGGTTGTTGTCCGTGTACACGGTGAACTTCGCGGAGGCCAGGTAATGCTTGAAGCGTTCCGTCACGGCCCATACCACCGCCAAGAATTCTAGCTTGAAGGAGCTGTAATTCTCCGGGTTCCTCTCGGTGGGCCTCAGCTTCCGGCTGGCGTACGCGATCACCCTTTCTCTGCCCTGTTGGTTTTGGGACAGTACGGCTCCCAGTCCCACATTACTGGCATCTGTGTGGAGAATGAAAGGCTGGCCATAATCAGGGTAGGCCAAGATCTCGTCCCCTGTGAGGGCCATCTTTAGCTGGCGGAAGGACTCCTCTTCCGGTTTATCCCACTTGAAGGGCGGCTTTTGGCTCCTGGACTTAGACTGTCCGATCAGGAGGTCCTGCATAGGAGCTGCCATCTTGGTGAACCCGGGGATGAACCTTCGGTAGTAGCCTACCAACCCGAGAAACTGTCTCACCTCTTTGATGTTCGAGGGTCTTGGCCAGCTCTTGATTGCCGTGACCTTGTCAGGGTCGGGGGCCACTCCTTCCGCGCTTACCACGTGCCCTAGGTACTGGACCTTTGGTTTCAACAGGTGACACTTCAATGGTTTCACCTTCAGGCCGTAGCCTGCCAGGGTTTCGAACACCTCGGCCAGGTGCTTTAGGTGGTCCTCGTAGGTCTTCGAATAGACGATCACGTCGTCCAGGTAAAGGAGAACCGTCTCGAAGTTTCGGTGCCCTAGACAGCATTCCATCAACCGCTGGAAGGTCCCTGGTGCGTTGCAGAGCCCGAAAGTCATACAGTTGAACTCACTCAGTCCCATCGGGGTGGTGAAGGCGGTCTTCTCCTTGTCAGCCTCTGCCACAGGAACCTGCCAGTACCCGCTAGTAAGGTCCAAAGTAGAAAAGAAGTTAGCTGATTTTAGTGCGGCTAAAGACTCCTCTATTCTAGGCAACGGGTATGCGTCTTTGTGGGTGATACGGTTGATTTGTCTATAGTCTACACACATTCTCATGGTGCCGTCTTTCTTTTTGACCAGAACCAAGGGGGCTGCCCAGGGGCTACAGCTGTCTCTAATGACCCCAGCTTCTTTCATCTCTCTTAGCATGCCCTTTGCGTTCTGATAATGTGCAGGGGGTACAGGTCTGTGCCTCTCTTTTATTGGTGGGTGGCTCCCTGTGGGGATGTGGTGTTCTATCCCTTTTACTCTGCCGAAGTCTAGCGGGTGCTTACTAAAGACTCTCTCGTACTCCTGTACCACCCGGTAGACTCCTTGTTTTTGGTGCAGGGGAGTGGAGTCAGCACCCACATTGAGTTTCTGGCACCAGTCCTCCTTTTGTTTCTGGGAGCCATTACCCTCCGCCTGAGGAGATGGAGGCAAGGGTTCCACGGCCCTGATAGCTTTGTGTTCGACAACAAACAGTTTGGCGAGTGTAGCGTACCTGGGTAAGTGTACCTCCCTCTCCCCAATGTTGAGGATGCGGACGGGCACCCTCCCATGACGGACATCAACCACCCCCCGGGCTGTCAAAATGGTGGGCCTGCTGTCTGAGTACACGGGTTCTACCATGGCTTGGTAGTCTCTACCTCTCAACCCGATTGCAGTCCGACACCAGATCATCATTTCACTTTTGGGAGGCATGGAAATGGGGAATGGGTCACTCAGTCTTACGCTACCGATCTCACCACCAGACAGTTCTACCTGCTGCCGTCTCATCAGGGCTTTTATCTCCTTGTTGAGGACTCTCTGTTGGCTGGAACTAGCATTCACCGCCACCTGTTGTAAGATTACAATTACCTCTGAAAGACAATTTTCAATTACGTTAGTACCCACAGTTATTTTAGGGTGACTTTCACGACGGTCAATGTCCACAATAATTACTCCCTGTGCCGGCAGTTCAACTTTACCAATTTTAATGGTCATCTCCTTGAACCCCATCTGCGGCACGGGTAAGACATTAATAGCGATGATGCTCAAGTTACTGTATGGATACCGTGTGATATCAGCATCAGTCCAATACTGCTTAAAAAGTACATAAGGGATAGTGGTTACTTGCGACCCAGTATCCAGCAAGGCGCTCATGGGGATACCGTCCAGCACCACGGGTAAAACCGGGCGCCCCCCAACGTACTTATCACGCCAATTATAAGGGCCTGGTGATCTTATGCCTGGGGGTTGGCCCTCTGCCCCAGGTTGGACCCGTTTAAATTACAGTACCTGGAAATGTGTCTGGGCTGGTTGCATCGACGGCAAATGGGCTGTCCATCCTCTGCGTAGCGGTCTGTGGGCCTCCCTCGGAACGACGGGATCCTCCTCTGTCGACGCCACGGGACATCCTCCGGACTTGAAGCCAGCTCGATGGGTCTTGACGGGTCCACTTGCAACGCCTGGACGGTCCTGGTCAATATGGCCTTTTAGGCTCGTGGAGGTGGAAGCTTTCCAGCCGGGTATCCATACACGTCCCCAGCCACCATTATTTCTCCTGGTGTTGTCCCCGCCTTCCACCAGCACGGGTCCCAGAACTTTACCCGTGCCCTCCTCAGCGCACTTAGTGTGAAGGACCGCCTAACCACAAACACATGGACAAGTGAATGTGGCCAGGGATGGTACATCTCACTGACACATTTCACTGGGTTAATATTCTGGAAGCCGGGACCCAATGGGACCTTGGGACGGAATGCGTACTCCCGACGCAGAGGATTGCAAGCCCTGGGTCAACCAGGGTTGCCCCCACATTCTACAGCTCCTGCACCACCTCCTCCTCTTCAGCCTCCATCTCCATCACTTGATTCATTTTTTTCAGGAGATATTCCAGATTATGTACTAAAACTTTGTGGGTGCCAATAACAATAAGCAGGACTGTATGCTTAGTTGACAAACCACACACCATTGCAGAGTTGTTGAAAGCTGTGTCAGAGAACCTGGTGGCGGCTCTGAAGCTAGGCAAGCTCACACGCGAGCCATTCCTGGCCCATGTGCTCAAAACAGTCGCAAATCATGCACACGGGAGCGATTCAACCATATCACCGAGCAGCTATAAATACACGGAGCTCGGCCCGAGCATACTCGCCGAAAGGGTTAATAGAACATATTCGCTCAACACTAATAATAATCTTTTTATTTATATAGCGCCAACATATTCCACAGCGCTTTACAATTCAGACAATTTATAGACATTATGGGCACTGTCCCCATTGGGGCTCACAATCTACATACCCTATCAGTATGTCTTTGGAGTGTGGGAGAAAACCAGAGAACCCAGAGGAAACCCATGCAAACACAGGGAGAACATACAAACTACTTGCAGATGTTGTCCTTGGTGTGATTTGAACCCAGAACCCCAGCGCTGCAAGGCTGCAGTGCTAACCACTGAGCCACCGTGCTGCCCTTTATAGAAATACGACTCTGGCTGCTACATTCAGAAAGGATTGGAGAAGAGAGTTTGTTTAGAGGGAAATTGATTAGAAGATAGCTGCAGTAATTAATCAGAGACACAGTAAGAGTTTTTACAGTATCAAAGGTGCGAAAAGGTTGAATTCTGGATATGTTTTTAAGGTGCAGGTGACATGTGTGGGAGTTATGGTGGCACCACCTAAAAGAAATTGCAAAGTCAGGTATAGGTAGGATAGTAAAAGTCAGATATAGGTAGGTTAGTAAAAGTCAGGTAAAGGAAAGGTAGGTTAGATGGCTACGTGCGGCCTCCTGCTGTGTATAGATGGCTACGTGCGGCCTCCTGCTGTGTATAGATGGCTACGTGCAGTCTCCTGCTGTGTATAGATGGCGCCGTGCGGCCTCCTGCTGTGTATAGATGGCGCCGTGTGGCCTCCTGCTGTGTATAGATGGCGCCGTGAGGCCTCCTGCTGTGTATAGATGGCTATGTGTGGCCCCCTGCTGTGTATAGATGGCTATGTGCGGCCTCCTGCTGTGTATAGATGGCATCGTGCGGCCTCCTGCTGTGTATAGATGGCGCCATGCGGCCTCCTGCTGTGTATATGGCTACGTCCGGCCTCCTGCTGTGTATAGATGGCTACGTGCGGCCTCCTGCTGTATATAGATGGCTACGTGCGGCCTCCTGCTGTGTATAGATGGCTACGTGCAGCCTCCTGCTGTGTATAGATGGCTACGTGCGGCCTCCTGCTGTGTATAGATGGCTACGTGCAGCCTCCTGCTGTGTATAGATTGCGCCGTGCAGCCCCCTGCTGTGTATAGATGGCTACGTGCGGCCTCCCGCTGTGTATAGATGGCTGCGTGCTTCCTCCCGCTGTGTATAGATGGCTACGTGCTTCCTCCCGCTGTGTATAGATGGCTATGTGCGGCCCCCTGCTGTGTATAGATGGCTACGTGCGGCCTCCTGCTGTGTATAGATGACTACGTGCTGCCTCCTGCTGTGTATAGATGGCTACATCCGGCCTCCTGCTGTGTATAGATGGCTACGTGCGGCCTCCTGCTGTATATAGATGGCTACGTGCGGCCTCCTGCTGTGTATAGATGGCTATGTGCAGCCTCCTGCTGTGTATAGATGGCTACGTGCGGCCTCCTGCTGTGTATAGATGGCTACGTGCAGCCTCCTGCTGTGTATAGATGGCGCCGTGCAGCCCCCTTCTGTGTATAGATGGCTACGTGCGGCCTCCTGCTGTGTATAGATGACTACGTGCAGCCTCCTGTTGTGTATAGATGGCGCCGTGCAGCCCCCTGCTGTGTATAGATGGCTACGTGCGGCCTCCTGCTGAGTATAGATGGCTACGTGCGGCCTCCTGCTGAGTATAGATGGCTACGTGTGCTCAATATTAAGTCATCCAATGTTAGGCTGTGTGCCCACGATGCAGAAATGCTCCAGATTTTTTTTGAGCGTTTCTGCATCTCCCTGGCAGAAAAAACGCATGCGGATTGTACATGCGGATTGTACATGCGGATTGTACGTGCGTTTTTCCTGCCAGGGACAAGCGGATGTGATGCGTTCTTCACATGCATTTTCGCATGCGGGTTGTAAAGCGTTTTCCAAGCGATTTTAGCATCACTTGGAAAAGTACTTGACAACTTGGTCACACTATATAAATACATGCAACCGGCAAGGATTTATATAGTGTGACCGAAAGAATGGTAAAAAATAAATATACTTACCTTCTGATGGCCTGCCGACGTCAGCGGTCGCGTGACCCGTCACATGACTAAATGACGTCACCACAGGTCCTTTAGTCTACCGCGAGCTGCCGGCGAGCCAGGACGCATCGGATAAAGACACTTGGGGCCATCAGAAGGTAAGTATAATATTTATTTTTTATTTTATTCTTTTTTTTACAGGTTCCATGGTACTCGGGTCCGGAGGAGAGTCTTCTGTTCTCCAAACCCGGGTACCATCCGCACATTGAAACGCATGGAATCCGCATGTACAGATGCAGTGATGCGGATACCATGCGTTCCAATGCAAGTCAATGGCGGCGAAAACGCAGCTCTTCCGCAAAATAATTGGTAGTGCTGCGGATTTTTCCACAATGATACCAAGCGGAAACGCTTAAAAAACCCATAGTGGGCACACAGCCTAAAAAAAAATATTATAAATTATTATTATAATTAATATATTAATATTGTGCCAAATTAATTTCACGTGAACTATCACATGATCTATCACAGGTGATCATGTGACATGTGATACATCAGGTGTGCGTGTGTGTGTGTGTGTGTGTGTGGGGGGGGGGGGGGCGCCTTCTAAACTGCCCGGGGCCCTTGCTACTCTTAATCCACCCCTGCACCCTCCACACTACTTATATGCACATGTAGCTCTTTCACGGACTGTTCCTCCATTACTGAGAAATCAGCTTTTAAATTGGTATGCAAATGAGGCTGAAGAGCTATGGTAGATCTGAAGCCTCTGAACGGTATAAGTATATACAGTACAGATAAATCCAGAGTCTTATCGGTGACATGTTCTTGCTGATCATAGTCATTCACTTTCCCTTCTCTCCTCTATTTAGCCCAGATCACCGTGATAACTTCTTCCATCCACGATGTGTCTCTGCAGAACTTAATGCACAGACGTCTTTGGATTATTATTTAACCGGCACTTTTCCCACTTTTTCCCACCTCTACACAAACTGCATAATGCTATAACCATCTCTAGTGCCCTGGAGAGTAATAATGCCCTCTCTGTTGCCCCACACAGTAATAGTACACCCCTCTTTGCCTTTATACAGTAATTGTGTCCAGCTCTCTGCCTCCATATACTAAAAGTCTCACGTCTGAGCTTCCACATGGTAAAAATGCCCCCATTGTGCTACTATATAGAAATATTAATCTTTCTAGGCACATTAAGGAATAGTTCCCACTCTGTGCCTCTATATAGTAATAATGCACCCCTCTGTGCCTCCATATAGTAATAATGCCCCCTCTCCCCTCTGTGCCTCCATGTAGTAATAGTGCCTCCTCTGTGTCTCCATATGGTAATAATGCCCCCCTATGTGTCCCCATATAGTAATAGTGCCCCCTCCGTGCCTCCATATAGTAATAGTGCCTCCTCTGTGTCTCCATATAGTAATAGTGCCTCCTCTGTGTTTCCATATAGTAATAGTGCCCCCTCCGTGTCTCCATATAGAAATAATGCCCCCTCTGTGCCTCCATATAGTAATAGTGCCCCCTCTGTGTCTCCATATAGTAATAGTGCCCCCTCCGTGTCTCCATATAGAAATAATGCCCCCTCTGTGCCTCCATATAGTAATAATGCCCCCTCCGTGCCTCCATATAGTAATAGTGCCTCCTCTGTGTCTCCATATAGTAATGATACCCCCTCTGTGTCCCCATATAGTAATAGTGCCCCCTCCATGCTTCCATATAGAAATAGTGCCTCCTCTGTGTCTCCATATAGTAATAGTGCCTCCTCTGTGTTTCCATATAGTAATAGTGCCTCCTCTGTGTCTCCATATAGTAATAGTGCCCCCTCCGTGTCTCCATATAGAAATAATGCCCCCTCTGTGCCTCCATATAGTAATAGTGCCCAATCTGTGTCTCCATATAGTAACAGTGCCCCCTCCGTGTCTCCATATAGAAATAATGCCCCCTCTGTGCTTCCATATAGTAATAATGCCCCCTCCGTGCCTCCATATAGTAATAGTGCCTCCTCTGTGTCTCCATATAGTAATAATGCCCCCTCTGTGTCCTCGTATAGTAATAGTGCCCCCTCCGTGCCTCCATATAGCAATAATGCCCCCTCTGTGTCTCCATATAGTAATAGTGCCTTCTCTGTGTCTCCATATAGTAATAGTGCCCCCTCCATGTCTCCATATAGAAATAATGCCCCCTCTATGCCTCCATAAAGTAATAGTGCCCCCTCTGTGTCTCCATATAGTGATAGTGCCACTTCTATTCCTCCATATAGTAATAGTGCCCCCCTCTGTTTTTCCATATAGTGATAGTGCCCCCTCTGTGCTTCCATATAGTGATAGTGCCCCTTCTATTCCTCCATATAGTGATAGTGCCTCTTCTGTGCCTATATGCAGTATGTCCATATACCAGGCATAGTGCTCCTCTGTAATTCTATATATTACTAGTGCCTCCATACAATTGTAATCCCCCCTTTACATCCTCCCATCCAGTGCCCTGGCAATAAAATAAAAATAAATGAAAACTCCCTTCTCCCACAACGAGTGGTGCTGTCCTTGTGCCGCAGTCTGTAGCTGCAGGCGGTGCGATGGAGTGATGTCATTGCGCTGGAGAAGCCTATAATTCAGGCATGTGCTGCGAGGACTGGCAGATGGTGGTGCAGGGGGCTGTATATAATGTATGGACAGACAGGTGGGAGGTATACAGACATGTAATATGTGCACCGCTCATTTAGACATAGACAACAGAATCAATTACATTTTATAATATATATTTGGGATAAGAAATTTTTACCCCAAGGAGGCGGAGGCTCGTAAAGTGCCTGCCGCACCCAGAGCACTTAAAGGGAAGTTGTCATGTCAGATAACGCTATCAACCTGTTTGGTTTTGAACCTGCAGGTCGTATTACAGGTAAGAGTGCTATCTATGAAAAACACTGTTAGCTTTCCTATGCAGAAAATTCACGAGCTTTTATCAGAGCGCTGACTGCTGTTATGTTCTGCAGCTTAGAACTAAAGAATAGGAGGGAAAAGCTGTCCCTGCACTGAGACTCAGCTAAACTCTACGCTGGGGTGGGTGCTCTATTCCTTGTGAATAGCCCCACCGAAACTCCTGCACTGAACTCAAACAAAGACCTGAAGGAAGGGGAAAAGGGGTCCCTAACAGATCTAAGGACTAGGAGAAAAAACAGGAGACCTCCTAATAGAAAAGTTAGTTGCAGAAACGAAGATTAAAGGGAACAAAACTGGTGGAACAAGAAGTCCCAGCATATCAATTGTCCAAAGCACAGAGAACTTAGCAAGGAAACTTAGCCAGAGCACAAGCGTAACAACACTGATGTCTAGCGGGGAATGGGAGACAGGTGCTGAGTAATAAAGAGTGAAGAGATCACGTGACCAAGACACCCAGCACCAGAGGAAAAGACTAGAAGCCAGCAAACCACAACAAGATGGCCGATAGTAAAACAATATAGATTCTAACACCTGCCTTTTTTATATTTTATACAGTGGACCTCACTACGGTTTCGAGGGGATCGCACCCAATATTCCACGGTGCGGCTATTATTTGTTTTCACATATTTTTCTCTATCTATCCAGATCATCCTAATTTCTAGTTTTCATCTTTATGTATCTCATTTTCTATGTTATCTATCTATGTCAGATCAATATATTTATTATGGTTAATAAAAGGCTGTAAAAGTAAGTATAAGTAATGAAAAACAAATGGAGGGTCAATTTCTAACTAAATCACATGACTGTGTATAAAAAAAAGCATGTTAGAGAGGCAGAGCCTCCCAGAAGCAAAGATGGTCAGAGGTCACCGATCTGTGAACAACTGCGTCTAATAATTGTAGAATAATTTCAGGAAATTTTTCCTCAATGTGAAATTACAAAGACTTTGAATATCTTCCATCTACAGGCCATAAAATCATCAAAAAATTCTGGAAAAATCCATGTGCACAAAGAATGGGGCTGATGGTCAATATTGAATGCTCATGATGTACGGACCCTGAGAAGGCTCTGCATGATATCAAGACATGATTCAGTCATCCAAGTCACTGCATGGGCTCAAAAAAATTTCCAGAAATCATTGTCTGTGATCACAGTTCACCATGCGTTCCACAAATGTAAATGACAGCTCTATCATGCAAAGAAAAAGCAGAATATCAGCACAATCCAGAAACGCTGTAGTCTTCTCTGCACTCATTTATAATGGACTCAGGCGAAATAGAAAACTGTTCTGTGGTCAGAAAAATCAAAATGTGAAATTCGTTATGGAAACCACAGACGCTGTGCCCTCAGAGTGAGAGGGACCATTCAGCTTGTTATGGAGGAGACGGACCATCCAGCTTGTTATCAAGGAGAGGGACGATCCAGCTTGTTACGGAGGAGAGTAAACATCCAGCTTGTTATGGAGTTAAAGGATCATCCAGCTTGTTATGGAGAAGAAGGACCATCCAGCTTGTTATCATGGAGAGGGACTATCCAGCTTGTTATGGAGGAGAGGGACCATCCAGCTTGTTATGGAGGAGAGGGCATTTGCAGCTTGTTATGGAGGAGAGGGACCATCCAGCTTTTTATCAAGGGGAGGGACCTTTATCAAGGAGAGGGACCATCCAGCTTGTTACGGAGGAGAGTAAACATCCAGCTTGTTATGGAGTTAAAAGATCATCCAGCTTGTTATGGAGAAGAGGGACCATCCAGCTTGTTATCATGGAGAGGGACCATCCAGCTTGTTATGGAGGAGAGGGACCATCCAGCTTGTTATGGAGGAGAGGGCATTTGCAGCTTGTTATGGAGGAGAGGGACCATCCAGCTTTTTATCAAGGGGAGGGACCTTTATCAAGGAGAGGGACCATCCAGCTTGTTACGGAGGAGAGTAAACATCCAGCTTGTTATGGAGTTAAAGGATCATCCAGCTTGTTATGGAGAAGAGGGACCAGCCAGCTTGTTATCATGGAGAGGGACCATCCAGCTTGTTATGGAGGAGAGGGACCATCCAGCTTGTTATGGAGGAGAGGGCATTTGCAGCTTGCTATGGAGGAGAGGGACCATCCAGCTTTTTATCAACGGGAGGGACCTTTATCAAGGAGAGGGACCATCCAGCTTGTTATCGAGGAGAAAAAACATCCATCTTGTTATTGAAGAGAGGAACCATCCAGCTTGTTATGGAGGACATGAACCATCCAGCTTGCTGTGGACGAGAGAGACCATAAAGCTTGTTATGGAGGAGAGAGACCATAAAGATTGTTATGGAGTAGAGGAACCATCGAGCTTGATATGGAGGAGAGGAAACATCCAGCTTGATATGGAGGAGAGGAACCATCCAGCTTGATATGGAGGAGAGGAACCATATACCTTATCATGTAGGAGAGGGTCAATCCACCTTGTTATGGAGGAGAGGGACCATCCAGCTTGTTATTGGCACACAGTTCTTTATCTCTGATAGTATCTGGCTGCATTAATGCCTATTATAGGGACAGCACTCACATGAAATGCACCATCAATGCTGAGCCTTACGTGTAGAGATGTTATAACAACATCTGCTCCATCCAGACAACGTCTATTTCAGGGAAGACCTTGTATATGTTGACAGGACAATGGTAAACCACATCCTGCATCCATCACACACCACGGCTCTGCAGAAAAAGAGTCCTGGTGATGAACCGGCCACCTGCAGTCCAGACCTTTCACCAATAGAAAATATTGTGAGCATCATGAAACAAAAAATCCGACAAAGGAGGAGCAGTGAGAATCCGACATCAGACAAGAATGGGTCAACGTTCTTCCCCCAGAACTCCAGCGATTATGTCCTCCCTTCCCCAATTAGGACAACAGTAGAGAAAAACAGGAGCTAAATACCCCATAAGTAATAGCAACAACAAATATAATGCGCATAAAATATGTATTAACTTTATTAAACACTTAAAAAAAATAATAGAGTATCATGAAAAGTATACATGGTTGCTGGTGAAAAACACAAAAAAGTGTAACCACACTGGCAAAGTTCAGATGTCAATACAACAGAAGCAACTGAATAAATATATAACACATGAAACCACATGAGTGTATCAGTCATGTATGGTGACAATCACTGATACAAAAAAAATCCCATCTCAAATGAGTGGTAATAAGATGTTAGGCATAATAGATCCCAGGTGGGAAAAAGGCTCTGTCACAAGGCAAATGCCAGACAGTCCTCATGCTATGATAGCAGCAGTGTGTATAATACGAATAGCGTCACATGTAGGAGTATGTGCTGTCATGTGTCAAAAGGACACACATTCAGCTGAAGTGTATTGCAGCGCACAGACCCTTCGGGTCCATGCACGGCGATACATGCTGCCAGCCAATCAGAGGCCAGACGCTGACGTCATGCGCTCCCGTCACTTGTACTCTGAAGTCAGCTGCCGGCTTCAGAAGAGGATGCCGCTCGGAGGGGGAGCGCAGGGCAGGGGAGTATTTATTTTTTTCTTTCTAAACCAGTGAGTACATGGTGACCATACTTCTACACAGGTGACTATGGGGAGTGCATTATACTATATGGAGGATATGGGCTTTGTATTATACTAAGATGGAGGACTATGGGCTGTGCATTATATTATATGAAGGATATGGGCTGTGATTTATACGAATACGGAGGACTATGGGGGTGCATCATATTATATGGAGGTGCAGTATACTATATGGAGGACAATGGGGAGTGCATTATACAATATGGAGGACTATGGGAGTGCATTATACTATATGGAGGACTATAGAGAGTGCATTATACTATATGGAGGACTATGGAGAGTGCACTATACTATATGGAGGACTATGGGGAGTGCATTATACAATATGGAGGACTATGGGGAGTGCATTATACTATACGGAGGACTAAGGGGAGTGTATTATACTATATGGAGGACTATGGAGTCCATTATTCTATATGAAGGACTATGGGGAAGAGCATTATACTATATGGAGGACTATGGGGTGCATTATACTACATGGAGGACTATAGAGAGTCCATTATACTATATGGAGGACTATGGAGAGTACATTATACTATATGGAGGACTATGAGGAGTGCATTATACTATATGGAGGACTATGGGCTGTGCATTATACTATATGGAGGACTATGGGGAGTGCATTATTCTATATGGAGGACTATGGGGAAGTGCATTATACTATAAGGAGGACTGTGGGCTGTTCATTATACTATATGGAGGACTATGGGCTGTGCATCATACTATATGGAGGATTATGGGGAGTGCATTTTTCTACATGGAGGTCTATGGGGAAGTGCATTTTACTATATGGAGGACTATGGGGAGTGCATTATTCTTTATGGAGGACTATGGGGAAGTGCATTATACTATATGGAGGTCTATGGGGAGTACATTATTCTATATGGAGGACTATGGGGAAGTGCTTTATACTATATGGAGGACTATGGGGATTGCATTATACTATATGGAGGACTATGGGGAGTGTATTATACTATATGGAGGACTATGGGGTGCATTATTCTATATGGAGGACTATGGGGAATTGTGCTATACTATATGCAGGACTATGGGCTGTGCATTATACTATATGGAGGACTATGGAGAGTGCATTATACTATATGGAGGACTATGGGGAGTGCATTATTCTATATGGAGGACCATGGGGAAGTGCATTATACTATATGGAGGACTATAGGGAGTGCATTATACTATATAGAGGACTATGGGGTGCATTATTCTATCTGGAGGACTATGGGGAAGTGCATTATACCATATGGAGGACTATGGGGTGCATTATTCTATCAGGAGGACTATGGGGAAGTGCATTATACCATATGGAGGACTATGGGATGCATTATACTATACGGAGGACTATGGGATGCATTATACTATATGGAGGACTATGGATGCATTATACTATATGGAGGACTATGGGGGTGCATTATACCATACGGAGGACTAGGGGGAGTGCATCATACTATATGGAGGACTATGGGGAGTGCATTATTCTAAATGAAGGACTATAGGGAGTGCAATATAATATATGGAGGACTATGGAGAGTGCATTATACTACATGGAGGACTATGGTGAGTGCATTATACTATATGGAGGACTATGGGGTGCATTATTCTATATGGTGAACTATGGGGAAGTGCATTATACTATATGAAGGACTATGGGCTGTGTAGTATACTATATGGAGGACTATGGAGACTGTATTATACTATATGGAGGACTATGGGGAGTGCATTATTCTATATGGAGGACTGTGGGAAGTGTATTATGCTATATGGAGGACTATGGAGAGTGCACTATACTATATGGAGGACTATGGGGAGTGCATTATACTATATGGAGAACTATGGGCAGTGCATTATACCATATGGAGGACTATGGGATGCATTATACTATATGAAGGAGTATGGGGGTGCATTATACAATATAGAGGACTGTGGGGAGTGCATTATACTATATGGAGGACTATGGAGAGTGCATTATACTATATGGAGGACTTTGGAGAATGCATTATACTATATAGAGGATTATGGAGAGTGCATAATACTATATGGAGGACTATGGGGAGGGCATTATACTATAAGGTGGACTATGGGGTGCATTATTCTATATGGAGAACTATGGGTTGTGCATTATACTATATGGAGGACTATGAGTTGTACATTATACTATATGGAGGACTATGGAGAGTGCATTGTACTATATTTGGGACTATGGCGAGTGCATTACTCTATATGGAGGACTATGGGGTGCGTTATACTATGTAGTGGACTATGGAGAGTGCATTATACTATATGGAGGACTATGGGGAGTGCATCATACTATATGGAGTACTATGGGGAGTGCATTATACCATATGAAGGACTATGAGATGTATTATACTATATGGAGGACTATGGGGTGCATTATTCTATATGGAGGACTATGGGGAAGTGCATTATACTATATGTAGGACTATGGAGAGTGTATTATACTATATGGAGGACTATGGGGAAGTGCATTATACTATATGGAGGACTATGGGGAGCGCATTATACTATATAGAGGACTATGGGGAGTGTATTATGCTATATGGAGGACTATGGGCTGTGCATTTAACTTTATGGAGGACTATGGAGAGTGCATTATATTATATGGAAGTCTATGGGGAGTTCATTATTCTTTATGGAGGACTATGGCGAAGTGCATTATACTATATGGAGGACTATGGAGAGTGCATTATACTATATGGAGGACTATGGGGAGTGCATTATACTATATGGAGGACTATGGGAAGTTCATTATAACATATGGAGGACTATGGGATGCATTAAACCATATGGAGGACTATGGGATGCATTATACTATATGGAGGACTATGGGGGTGCATTATACAATATGGATGACTATGGGGAGTGCATTATACTACATGGAGGACTATGGGAAATGCATTATTCTATATGGAGGACTATGGGGAGTGCAATATACTATATGGAGGACTATGGGGTGCATTATACTAAATGAAGGACTATGGGCTGTGTATTATACTATATGGAGGACTATGGGAAGTGTATTATACTATATGGAGGACTACGGAGAGTGCACTATACTATATGGAGGACTATGGGGAGTGCATTATACTATATGAAGAACTATGGGGAGTGCATTATACCATAAGGAGGACTATGGGATGAATTATACCATATGAAGGACTATGGGGCTGCATTATACAATATAGAGGACTATGGGATGCATTATACTAAATGAGGACTATGGGGGTGCATTTTACAATATGGAGGACTATGGGGAGTGCATTATACTATATGGAGGACTATGGGGAGTGCATTATTCTATATGGAGGACTATAGGGAGTGCATTATACTATATGGATGAATATGGGGAGTGATTTATACTATATGGAGGACTATGGGGAGTGCATTATACTATATGGAGGACTATGGGGAGTATATTATACTATATGGAGGACTATGGGGTGCATTATTCTATATGGAGGACTATGGGTTGTGCATTATACTATATGGAGGACTATGGAGAGTGCATTATACTATTTTTTGGACTATGGGGAGTGCATTATTCTATATGAATGACTATGGGAAAGTGCATTATACTATATGGAGGACTATGGAGAGTGCATTATACGATATGGAGGACAATGGAGAGTGCATTATACTATATGGAGGACTATAGGGGTGCATTATACAATATGGAGGACTATGAAGAGTGCATTATACTATGTGGAGGACTATGGGGAGTGCATTATTCTATATGGAGGACTATGGAGAGTGCATTATACTACATGAAGGACTTTGGGGAGTGCATTATACCATATTGAGGACTATTGGATGCATTATACTACAAGGAGAACTATGGGGGTGCATTATTCAAAATGTTGGACTATGGGGAGTGCATTATACTATATGGAGGACTATGGGGAGTGCATTATTCTATATGGAGAACTATCGGGAGTGCATTATACTGTATGGAGTATAATGCGGAGTGCAGTATACTGTATGGAGGATTATGGGGAGTGCATTATACTGTATGGTGGACTATGAGGCACATTATACTATACGGAGGACTATGGGGAGTGAATTGTACTCTAAGATGGACTATGGGGCACATTATGCTATATGGAGGACTATGGGGAGTGCATTATACTATAAGGAGGACTATGGGATGCATTATATTATATGGAGGACCATTGGGAGTGTATTATACTATATGAAGGACTATGCGGACTGCAGTATACTATATGGAAGACTATGGGGAGTGCATTTTACTACACAGAGGACTATGGTATGCATTATACCACATGGAGGACTATGGGATGCATTCTACTATATGGATGACTAAGGAATGCATTATATTATATGGAGGACTATGGGGAGTGCATTATGCTACATGGAGGACTATGGGATGCATTATACTATATGGAAAACTATGGGGATTGCATTATGCTATATGGAGGACTATGGGATGCATTATACTATATGGAAGACTATGGAATGGATAATATTATATGGAGGACTATGGGGAGTTCATTATACTGTATGGAGGACTATTGAGAGTGCATTATACTATATGAAGGACTGTGGGATGCATTATACAACATGGAGGACTATGGGATGCATTAAACTATATGGAGGACTATGGGGAGTGCATTATACTATATGGAGGAGTATGGGGAGAACATATACTATATGGAGGACTATGGTATTCATTATACTATATGGAGGACTATAGGGAGTGCATTATACTATATGGAGGACTATGGGATGCATTATGTTTTATGGAGGACTATGGGGAGTGCATTATTCTATATGGAGGAGTATGGGGAGAGCATATACTATATGGAGGACTATGGGATTTATTATACTATATGGAGGACTATAGGGAGTGCCTTATACTATATGGAGGACTATGGGATGAATTATGTTTTATGGAGGACTATGGGGAGTGCATTATACTATATGGAGGAGTATGGAGAGAGCATATACTATATGGAGGACTATAGGATTCATTATACTATATGGAGGACTATAGGGAGTGCATTATACTATATGGAGGACTATGGGATGCATTATGTTTTATGGAGGACTATGGGGAGTGCATTATTCTATATGGAGGAATATGGGGGTGCATTATACTATATGGAGGAATATGGGGAGTTTATTATACCATATTGTGGACTATGGGGAGTGCATTATACTATATGGTGGACTATGGGGAGTGCATTATACTATATAGAGGACTATGGGGAGTGAATTATACTATATGGAGGACTATGGGGGTCCATTATACTATATGGAGGACTATGGCGAGAGCATTATACTATATGGAGGACTATGGAGAGTGCATTATACTATATGGAGGACTACGGGGAGTACATTATACTATATGGAGGACTATGGGGAGTGCATTGTACTGTATGGAGGAGTATTGGGAGTGCATTATATTATATGAACGGCTATTGGGCACATTATACTATATGGAGTACTGTGGTGAGTGCATCATACTGTATGGAGGACTATGGGGAGTGCATTATACCATATGGAGCACTATGGGGAGTGCATTGTACTATATAGAGGACTATGGGGAGTGTATTACACTATATGGAGGACTATGGGGTGCATTGTACTGTATAGAGGACTATGGGATGCATTATACTATATGGAGGACTATGGGGAGTGCATTATACTGTATGGAGGACTATGAGGAGTGCATTATGCTATATGAAGGACTATGGGATGCGTTATACTATATGAAGGACTATGGGATGCATTATACTATATGGACGACTATGGGGAGTGCATTATACTATATGGAGGACTATGGGATGCATTAAACTATATAGAGGATTATGGGGAGTACATTATACTATATGGAGGACTATGGGATGCATTATGTTATATGGAGGACTATGGGGAGTGCATTATACTATATGGAGGACTATGGGATGCATTATATTATATGGAGGATCATGGGAAGTTCATTATAATATATGGAGGACTATGGGGAGTGCATTATACTATATGGAGGACTATGGGATGCATTATATTATATTGAGGACTATGGGGAGTGCATTATACTTTATGTAGGACTATGGGATGCATTATATTATATGGAGGACCATGGGAAGTTCATTATACTGTATGAAGGACTATGGGGAGTGCATTATACTATATGTAGGACTACGGGATGCATTATTTTATGTGAAGGACTATGAGGAGTGCATTATACTATATGGAGGACTATGTGGTACATTATACTATATGGAGGACTATGGGGAGTGCATTATGCTATATAGAGGACTATGGAGAGTGAATTATACTGTATGGAGGACAATGTGGTGCATTATACTATATGGAGGACTATGAGGAGTGCATTATACTGTTTGGAGGACTATGTCATGTATTATACTATATGAAGGTCTATGTGGTGCATTATACTATATGGAGGACTATGGGGAGTGTATTATACTATATGGAGGACTTTGGGGAGTGCAGTATGCTATATGGAAGACTATGGGGAGTGCATTATACTATATGGAGGACTATGGGGAGTGCATTATACTATATAGAGGACTGTGGGGAGTCTATTAAACTATACGGAGGACTATGGGATGCATTATACCATATGAAGGAATATGTGATGCATTCTATTATATGGAGGATTATGGGGAGTGCATTATACTGTATGGAGGAATATGTGGTGCATTATACTATATGGAGTACTATGGGGAGTGCATTATACTATATGGAGGACTATGGGGAGTGCATTATACCATATGGAGGACTATGGGATGCATTATGTTATATGGAGCACTATGAGGAGTGCATTTTACTATATGGAGGACTATGGGGGTGCATTACACTATATGGAGGACTATGACGAGAGCATTATACTATATGGAGGACTATGGAGAGTGCATTATACTATATGGAGGACTATGGGGAGTACATTATACTACATGGAGGACTAAGGGGAATGCATTATTCTGTATGGAGGACTATGGGGAGTACATTATATTATATGGAGGGCTATGGGGCACATTATACTATATGGAGGACAAGGGAGAGTGCATTATACTGCATGGAGGACTATGGGGAGTGCATTATACTATATAGAGGACTATATGATGCATTATATTATATGAAGCACTATGGGGAGTGCATTATACAATATGAAACACTATGGGGAGTGCATTATACTATATGGAGGACTATGGGGAGTGTATTATACTATATGGAGGACTATGGGATGCATTGTACTATATAGAGGACTATGGGATGCATTATACTATATGGAGGATTATTGGGAGTGCATTATACTGTATGGAGGACTATGAGGAGTGCATTATACTATATGAAGGACTATGGGATGCATTGTACTATATGGAGGACTATGGGGATTGAATTATACTGTATGGAGGACTATGAGGAGTGCATTATACTATATGGAGGACTATATGAAGTGCACTATACTATATGGAGGACTACGGTATGTATTATACTGTATAGAGGACTATGGGGAGTACATTATACTATATGGAGGACTATGGGATGCATTATGTTATATGGAGGACTATGGGGAGTGCATCATACTATATGGAGGACTATGGGATGCATTATGTTATATGGAGCACTATGGGGAGTGCATTTTACTATATGGAGGACTATGGGGGTGCATTATACTATATGGAGGACTATGGCGAGAGCATTATACTATATGGAGGACTATGGAGAGTGCATTATACTATATGCAGGACTATGGGGAGTGCATTATACTATATGGAGGACTATGGGGAATGCATTATTCTGTATGGAGGACTATGGGGAGTACATTATATTATATGGAGGGCTATGTGGCACATTATACTATATGGAGGACAATGAGGAGTGCATTATACTGTATGGAGGACTATGGGGAGTCCATTATACTATATAGAGGACTATATGATGCATTATATTATATGAAAGACTATGGGGAGTGCATTATACAATATGAAACACTATGGGGAGTGCATTATACTATATGGAGGACTATGGGGAGTGTATTATACTATATGGAGGACTATGGAATGCATTGTACTATATAGAGGACTATGGGATGCATTATACTATATGGAGGATTATTGGGAGTGCATTATACTGTATGGAGGACTATGAGGAGTGCATTATACTATATGAAGGACTATGGGATGCATTATACTATATGGAGGACTATGGAGAGTGCATTATACTGTATGGAGCACTATGAGGAGTGCATTATACTATATGGAGGACTATATGAAGTGCACTATACTATATGGAGGACTACGGGATGTATTATACTGTATAGAGGACTATGGGGAGTACATTATACTATATGGAGGACTATGGGATGCATTATGATATATGGAGGACTATGGGGAGTGCATTATTCTATATGGAGGACTATGGGATGCATTATATTATATGGAGGACCATGGGGAGTTCATTATAATATATGGAGGACCATGGGGAGTGTATTATACTGTATGGAGGACTATGGGAAGCATAATATTATATGGAGGACTATGGGGAGTGCATTATACTATATGGAGGACTATGGGATGCATTATATTATATGGAGGACCATGGGGAGTTCATTATACTTTATGGAGGACTATGGGGAGTGCATTAAACTATATGTAGCAGTATGGGGAGTGTATTATACTATTTAGAGGACTATGGGATGCATTATTTTATATGAAGGACTATGAGGAGTGCAATATGCTATATGGATGAGTATGTGGTCCATTATACTATAATGAGGACTATGGGGAGTGCATTATGCTATATGGATGACTCTGGGGAGTGGATTATACTGTATGGAGGACTATGTGGTGCATTATACTATATGGAGGACTATGTGGTGCATTGTGTAACGGGTCTGGGAGGCGGAACCTCTGGGCTACTATACAAGGGAGCGGTCCTTGTAAGGGAGCGGGTGGCGACCAGGCAGGCAGTCACAGCAGGTGACCGGGACAGTCTCTGGGTGTACGGGCAGGAGGTCACGGCAACTGATCAGGGCAGTCTCTGGAAGAACGGGCTGGAGGTCACGGCAAGTGACCGGGGCAGTCTCTGGAAGAACGGGCTGGAGGTCACGGCAAGTGACCGGGGCAGTCTCTAGGTAAAGGGTAGGTACGACCTGTGATGGCTGAACCTCCAGGTAGGCTAGCAAGGCAGATGGAGGATGTGTGCTCCCAGGTGAGCAAGCGAGAGTCTCTGGAATAGCAGGTGGTCACAGCACGTGACGGCGGAGCCTCCAGGTAGGCAAGCAGGCAGGTAGCGGAGAAGCGCTCCCAGGTGAGCGGGCAAGAGTCTCTGGAATAGCTGGTGGTCCCAGCACGTGACAGCGGAACCCCCGGGCAGGCAAGCAGGCAGGTAGTGGAGAAGCGCTCCCAGGTGAGCGGGCAAGAGTCTGGAATAGCTGGTGGTCACAGCACGTGACAGCGGAGCCTCCGGGCAGGCAAGCAGGCAGGTAGCGGAGAAGCGCTCCCAGGTGAGCGGGCAAGCTGGTCCATAGACAGACTGACCGGAGTTGTAAGGCAGACCGTCGGACCTCAGGCAAGCAGGCAGGTAGCTGATGTGCGCTCCCAGGTGAGCGGGCAAGTTGGTCCTTAGACAGACTGACCGGAGTTGTAAGGCAGACCGTCGGACCTCAGGCAGGCAGGCGGGTAACAGGAAATCAGGCAGGATTAGGACAGCAAGCTGGCAGGAATCTGGCAGGTAACTGGCAGGTAACTGGCAACGGGACCTGAGGGCTGAAGCAGAGTAGAACGGTGCAACAACATTGCTCGGGCACCTCCATTTTGGAGGAGGTGCCTTATATATGGTAAAGTCCTCCGGCCATTGGCCGGGGACTCCTTAGGACAGCGCGCGCGGCCCCTTTAAGAGGGAGGGAGGGCGCGCGCGCGCGCACCCTAAGCACAGTGGCCGGGAAGGAGCGCGTGCTGCCAGCAGAGCGGGAGAGGGACGCAGGGCACGGAGCAGAGCGGTGAGGGGAACAGCGTCCCTGCCTAGCAGAGGGCAGGGACGCCGGCACTACAGTACCCCCCCCTTTAGGCCCCCCCTTTTTTAGGCCAGATAGAAATTTAGCTAGGATGAGAGGGGCATGGATGTTCTCCCGGGGCTCCCACGTTCTCTCCTCAGGACCAAACCCCTTCCAATCTACCAGAAAAAAGGTCTTTCCTCTTACCCTTTTGGTGGCAAGAATGTTCTCTACCTCAAACTCGTCCTCAGCAGAAACCGGAGCAGGAGGCGTACCTGTAGACTTGGAAAAAGAGTTAAGCACCACGGGTTTGAGGAGAGATACATGGAAGGAGTTAGGGATCCGTAAGTTGGCCGGGAGTTTCAATTTATAGGCCACCGGGTTGATCTGACTGATGACCTCCAGAGGACCGATGAACCGAGGCCCTAACTTGTAAGAAGGTATCTTGAGTCGAACATATTTAGATGAGAGCCAGACTTTATCTCCTGGACGAAATTGTGGAGGATCCAGGCGTTTTTTGTCAGCGTGTCTTTTCATACGCTCGGATGACAGAAGGAGTGCGGACCGGGTACTCTCCCATATGGAGGAAAATTTGCTAACGAGAGATTCCGCAGCCGGGTTGTCCACAGAGGTGGAGACAGGAAAAGGAATCCGAGGATGCTGACCAAAGACTACAAAAAACGGGGATTTGGAGGAGGATTCGCTCTCGTGATTATTATAAGAGAACTCGGCCCATGGTAGGAGATCCACCCAGTCAGAATGGTGGGCATTAACGAAGTGCCGGAGGTAACTGGTCAGGTTCTGATTGATCCGCTCCACTTGACCATTGGACTGTGGGTGGTAAGCGGAAGAGAAGTCCAGGGTGACGTCTAGTAGTTTACAAGTGGCTCTCCAGAAACGTGAGGTGAACTGTACCCCACGATCCGACACGATGTGGAGGGGCAGGCCATGAAGACGGAAGATGTGGCGGATAAAGTCTTTAGCCAGCTCGGGTGCAGACGGAAGGCCTGGCAGGGGAATAAAGTGAGCCATCTTGGAAAAGCGGTCAGCGACCACCCAAATGACCGTACAACCGGCAGAGACGGGGAGATCAGTTATAAAGTCCATTGCTATATGCTGCCAGGGGGCAGCAGGTACAGGAAGCGGAAGGAGGCGTCCGGCTGGCAGATGTCTCGGGACTTTGTTGCGGGCGCAGGACACACAGGCAGAAACAAAGTCTATTATGTCCTTGTGCAGGGTAGGCCACCAATAGTGCCGGGCAATAAGCTGGAGGGTCTTTTTCTGACCGGTGTGGCCAGCTAGTTTAGACGAATGGCCCCAGTGTAGGATCTTCTCCCGATCAGGTACTGAAACAAACGTCTTACCGGGAGGGAGACGATTTAGACTCACGGGAGCCACCTGCATTACTCTGGCGGGATCGATGACATGTTTAGGTTCTTCCTCGAGATCGGACACCAGAAAGGATCGGGACAAGGCGTCTGCTTTGACGTTTTTGTCAGCCGGGCGAAAATGAAGAACAAAATCAAAGCGAGCAAAAAACAAGGACCACCGGGCTTGGCGCGGGTTAAGTCTCTGGGCATGCTGGAGGTAAGCCAAGTTCTTGTGGTCAGTGTAAATTATTACCGGATGAAGAGCCCCCTCGAGTAGGTAACGCCACTCCTCCAACGCCAGCTTGATGGCCAATAACTCTCGGTCTCCTATGGAATAGTTGCGCTCAGAAGAGGAGAAGAGTTTGGAGAAGAAGCCACAAGTTACCATTCTCCCGGAAGATGATTTTTGAGTAAGTACCGCTCCGGCTCCAGAGGAGGAGGCGTCAACTTCCAGGAAGAACTGCTTGTTGCCGTCCGGGCGATGCAGCACCGGGGCGGAAGAGAAGGCCTGTTTTAGGGAAAGAAAGGCCTCCTCTGCTTCGGGCGGCCACTCTTTGGGATTAGTACCCTTACGGGTGAGCGCGGAAATTGGGGCAGTCCGGGAAGAGAAGTGCGGGATGAAGAGGCGGTAATAGTTGGCGAAGCCCAGGAACCGTTGAATAGCCTTCAACCCCTCTGGTCGGGGCCATTTCTCGATGGCAGACAGTTTCTCAGGATCCATTTGTAGGCCGGTCTGAGAGATAATGTAGCCCAGAAACCGAAGCGAGGTCTGCTCAAAGAGGCACTTCTCATATTTAGCGTAGAGATGGTTCTGCCTGAGCCTGAGCAGGACCTGACGAACATCCCTCCGGTGAGTCTGGAGATCCGGAGAGAAGACCAAGATGTCGTCCAGGTACACCACTACGCAGGAGTAGAGAAGGTCCCGGAAGATGTCATTGACCAACTCTTGAAAGACGGCAGGAGCGTTACAGAGGCCAAAGGGCATTACCAGATATTCATAGTGGCCGTCCCGGGTGTTGAATGCCGTCTTCCATTCATCCCCCTGACGGATACGAACCAGGTTGTACGCCCCACGGAGGTCCAGTTTGGTGAAGATTCTAGCCCCCCTCAGACGATCAAATAACTCCGGAATGAGCGGAAGGGGGTACTTATTCTTCACCGTGATCTGGTTAAGGCCTCTATAGTCTATACAGGGACGGAGAGAGCCGTCCTTCTTTTTGACGAAAAAGAAGCCTGCTCCCGCCGGGGAGGTAGATTTCCGGATGAATCCCCTGGCCAGATTCTCCTCAATATATTCGGACATCGACCGGGTCTCAGCAGCGGATAATGGATAAATACGCCCACGGGGAGGAGAAGTACCAGGTAACAGGTCGATAGGGCAGTCGTATGGTCTATGAGGGGGTAGTGTCTCTGCCTCCTTTTTATTAAAGACATCAGCATAAGACCAATAAGGAATCGGAAGTCCAGGTAGATTAGCTGGGGTAGGAGAAGGACGGACGGGATGAACGGGAACCAGACAGGTCTTATGACAGCCCTGTCCCCAGCGAAGGACTTCTCCGGTCTGCCAGTCAAGAACGGGTGCATGTTTCTGGAGCCAAGGTAGGCCTAGCAAGAGGGCGTGAGAGAGTCCAGGCAGAACATGGAAGGAGATACTTTCAGAATGCAGCATTCCCACCTGCAGAGTAATGGATTCGGTGATGAGTTGGATGGGGCGTGGTAAGAGCCCCCCATCCACGGCAGCAACAGACAAGGGTACAGCCAGAGGTTTGGTGGGGATGCGGTATTTCTCTACCAGGGACTGTGAAATAAGATTCCCGGCTGCTCCAGAGTCCAGTTGGGCTAGTTCGAAATAAAGGTTCTCCCCGTAGACGATTGAAACTGACAACAGCAGGGATGGAGAGGATTTATTCTTGTCTAGGTGGACCTCTCTGAGCGAACTTAGACACAGGCGTTTCCCGACCTCTCCGGGCAGGCACGGATCCGGTGCTCCTTACTGCCACAGTAGAAGCAGGTCCCCTCGGCACGGCGTAAGTCCTGACGGGTCTTGACCATCTTGGTCTGGTCGACCTGCATAGGCTCAGGAGGGTGTACCTGGTTAGAGACAGAAGGAGTGACGGGTTTCTGAAAAGTAGGAGCTAGACGTGGTAACCTCCTCTCACGGGTGACCTCTCTGGCACGCTCCTGGAACCGTAGGTCAATCCGGGTGGCAAGAGTTATTAAGTCATCGAGAGTGGTAGGAATGTCCCGACCGGCAAGTTCATCTTTAATACGGCCGGACAGACCCTCCCAGAAGACGGAAACCAGAGCGTCGTTATCCCAGGCCAGCTCCTAGGCAAGGGTACGGAACCGTATGGCATATTGGCCCACGGTGAGACTTTCCTGACGGAGGCGTAGCAACGATGATGCGGATGAGGTCTTCCGTCCGGGTTCGTCGAAGACTTTCCGGAAGGCCGTGAGAAAAGCAGGCAAGTTGGACACCAGGGGGTCTCCTCTCTCCCATAGAGGATTTAGCCAGGCCAGGGCCTCCCCGGTGAGATGGGACATGATGAATGCAATTTTGGCTCGGTCGGAGTTAAACTGGTGGGACAATAGTTCAAAGTGCAGGGTGCACTGATTTATGAAGCCCCGAGCCTGGGCTGAGTCGCCTCCGAAGCGAGGAGGTGCAGAAAGCCGAGGTCCGGGGTAGGATATCATGGTATTAGTGGACAGCGGAGCTGCCGGATTGCGAGACATGGCACTGGCGGAGGTTGTTGGTGGAACAGTCAGAGTGTCAAGGCGAGTATTGACATTCCGCAGGTGACCCAGGATGGACTCCTGTTGGGACCTTTGACGGGACAGTTCATGACACAGGTCCGAGAGCGAGGGAGCTTGGGTGCCACCGGGTTCCATGGCCCGAGCAAACTGTAACGGGTCTGGGAGGCGGAACCTCTGGGCTACTATACAAGGGAGCGGTCCTTGTAAGGGAGCGGGTGGCGACCAGGCAGGCAGTCACAGCAGGTGACCGGGACAGTCTCTGGGTGTACGGGCAGGAGGTCACGGCAAGTGATCAGGGCAGTCTCTGGAAGAACGGGCTGGAGGTCACGGCAAGTGACCGGGGCAGTCTCTGGAAGAGCGGGCTGGAGGTCACGGCAAGTGACCGGGGCAGTCTCTAGGTAAAGGGTAGGTACGACCTGTGATGGCTGAACCTCCAGGTAGGCTAGCAAGGCAGATGGAGGATGTGTGCTCCCAGGTGAGCAAGCGAGAGTCTCTGGAATAGCAGGTGGTCACAGCACGTGACGGCGGAGCCTCCAGGTAGGCAAGCAGGCAGGTAGCGGAGAAGCGCTCCCAGGTGAGCGGGCAAGAGTCTCTGGAATAGCTGGTGGTCCCAGCACGTGACAGCGGAACCCCCGGGCAGGCAAGCAGGCAGGTAGTGGAGAAGCGCTCCCAGGTGAGCGGGCAAGAGTCTGGAATAGCTGGTGGTCACAGCACGTGACAGCGGAGCCTCCGGGCAGGCAAGCAGGCAGGTAGCGGAGAAGCGCTCCCAGGTGAGCGGGCAAGCTGGTCCATAGACAGACTGACCGGAGTTGTAAGGCAGACCGTCGGACCTCAGGCAAGCAGGCAGGTAGCTGATGTGCGCTCCCAGGTGAGCGGGCAAGTTGGTCCTTAGACAGACTGACCGCAGTTGTAAGGCAGACCGTCGGACCTCAGGCAGGCAGGCGGGTAACAGGAAATCAGGCAGGATTAGGACAGCAAGCTGGCAGGAATCTGGCAGGTAACTGGCAGGTAACTGGCAACGGGACCTGAGGGCTGAAGCAGAGTAGAACGGTGCAACAACATTGTTCGGGCACCTCCATTTTGGAGGAGGTGCCTTATATATGGTAAAGTCCTCCGGCCATTGGCCGGGGACTCCTTAGGACGGCGCGCGCGGCCCCTTTAAGAGGGAGGGAGGGCGCGCGCGCGCGCCCTAAGCACAGTGGCCGGGAAGGAGCGCGCGCTGCCAGCAGAGCGGGAGAGGGACGCCGGGCACGGAGCAGAGCGGTGAGGGGAACAGCGTCCCTGCCTAGCAGAGGGCAGGGACGCCGGCACTACACATTGTACTATATGAAGGACTATGGTGAGTTCATTATAGTATATGGAGGACTATGGGGAGTGCATTATACTATATGGAGGACTATGGGGAGTTCATTATACTGTATGGAGGACTATGTGGTGTATTATACTATATGGAGGACTATGTAGTGCATTATACTATATGGAGGACTATGGGGAGTGTATTATACTATATGAAAGACTATGGGGAATGCAGTATTGTATATGGAAGACTAAGGGGAGTGCATTATACTATATTGAGGACTATGGGGAGTGTATTATACTATATAGAGGACTGTGGGGAGTCAATTATACTATACGGAGGACTATGGGATGCATTATACTATGTGGAGGAATATGGGATGCATACTATTATATTAAGGACTATGGGGAGTGCATTATACTATATGGATAACTATGGGGAGTGCATTATACTGTATGGAGGACTATGTGGTGCATTATACTATAAGGAGTACTATGGGGAGTGCAATATACTATATGGAGGACTATGGGGAGTGCATTATACTGTATGGAGGACTATGTGGTGCATTATACTATAAGGAGGACTATGGGGAGTGCATTATACTATATGAAGGACTATAGGGAGTGCATTATACTATATGGAGGACTATGGGGAGTGGATTACACTGTATGGAGGACTTTGTGGTGCATTATACTATATGGAGGACTATGTGGTGCATTATACTATATGGAGAACTATGGGGAGTGTATTGTACTATATGGAGGACTATGGGGAGCGCAGTATGCTATATGGAAGACTATGGGGAGAATATTATACTATATAGAGGACTGTGGGGAATCCATTATACTATATGGAGGACTACGGCATGCATTATATTATATGGAGGACTATGTGGAATGCATTATGCTATATGGAGGACTATGGGATGCATTATACTATATGGAGAAATATGGGGAGCATATTATACTATATGGAGGACTATGGGATGCATTATACTATATGGAGGAATATGGGACGCATTCTATTTTATGGAGGACTATGGGAAGTGCATTATACTGTATGGAGTACTATGTGGTGCATTATCCTATATGGAAGACTATGGGGAGAATATTATACTATATAGAGGACTGTGGGGAATCCATTATACTATATGGAGGACTACGGCATGCATTATATTATATGGAGGACTATGGGGAATGCATTATGCTATATGGAGGACTATGGGATGCATTATACTATATGGAGGACTATGGGGAGTGTATTATACTATATGGAGGATTATGGGATGCATTATACTATATAGAGTACTGTGGGGAGTCCATTATACTATATGGAGGACTATGGGATGCATTATATTATATGGAGGACTATGGGGGGGTGCATTATGCTATATGGAGAACTATGGGATGCATTATACTATATGGAGGACTATGGGGAGTGTATTATACTATATGGAGGAGTATGGGATGCATTATATCATATGTAGGACTATGGGGAGTGCATTATACTTTATGGAAGACTATGGGGAGTCCATTATACTATATGGAGGACTATGGGATGCATTATTATATGGAGGACTATGGGGAGTGCATTGTAATACACTGCTCAAAAAAATAAAGCAAACACTCAAATAACCCATCCTAGATCTGAAAGAATGAAATATTCTCATTGAATATTTTGTTCTGTACAAAGTTGAATGTGCTGACAACAAAATCACACAAAAATCATCAATGGAAATCAAATTTATTAAGCAATGGAGGCCTGGATTTGGAGTCACCCCCAAAATTAAAGTGGAAAAACACACTACAGGCTTAAATGTCCTTAAATGTCCTTAAAACAAGACAAAATGAGGCTCAGTATTGTGTGTGGCCTCCACGTGCCTGCATGACCTCCCTACAATGCCTGGGCATGCTCCTGATGAGGTTGCGGATGGTCTCCTGTGGGATCTCCTCCCAGACCTGGACTAAAGCATCCGCCAACTCCTGGACAGTCTGTGGTGCAACATGACGTTGGTGGATGGAGCGAGACATGATGTCCCAGATGTGCTCAATCAGATTCAGGTCTGGGGAACGGGCGGTACAGTCCATAACCTCAATGCCTTCATCTTGCAGGAACTGCTGACACACTCCAGCCACATGAGGTCTGGCATTGTCCTGCATTAGGAGGAACCCAGGGCCAACCACACCAGCATATGGTCTTACAAGGGGTCTGAGGATCTCATCTTGGTACCTAATGGCAGTCAGGCTACCTCTGGCGAGCACATGGAGGGCTGTGCGGCCCTCCAAAGAAATGCCACCCCACACCATTACTGACCCACTGCCAAACCGGTCATGCTGAAGGATGTTGCAGGCAGCAGATCGCTCTCCACGGCGTCTCCAGACTCTGTCACGTCTGTCACACGTGCTCAGTGTGAACCTGCTTTCATCTGTGAAGAGCACAGGGCGCCAGTGGCGACTTTGCCAATCCTGGTGTTCTAAGGCAAATGCCAAGCGTCCTGCACGGTGTTGGGCTGTGAGCACAACCCTCATCTGTGGACATCGGGCCCTCATTCCAACCTCATGGAGTCGGTTTCTAACCATTTGTGCAGACACATGCAGATTTGTGGCCTGTTGGAGGTCATTTTGCAGGGCTCTGGCAGTGCTCCTCCTGTTCCTCCTAGCACAAAGGCGGAGGTAGCGGTCCTGCTGCTGGGTTGTTGCCCTCCTACGGCCCCCTCCATGTCTCCTGGTGTACTGGCCTGTCTCCTGGTAGCGCCTCCAGCCTCTGGACATTACGCTGACAGACACAGCAAGCCTTCTTGCCACAGCTCGCATTGATGTGCCATCCTGGATGAGCTGCACTACCTGAGCAACTTCTGTGGGTTGTAGAGTCCGTCTCGTGCTACCACGAATGTGAAAGCACAACCAACATTCAAAAGTGACCAAAACATCAGCCAGAAAGCATTGGTACTGAGATGTGGTCTGTGGTCCCCACCTGCAGAACCACTCCTTTATTGAGGGTGTCTTGATAATTGCCAATAATTTCCATCTATTGTCTATTCCATTTGCACAACAAAATATGAAATTAATTGTCAATCAGTGTTGCTTCCTAAGTGGACAGTTTGATTTCACAGAAGTTTGATTTACGTGGAGTTATATTCTATTGTTTAAGTGTTCCCTTTATTTTTTGAGCAGTGTATATGGAGGACTATGGGGAGTGCATTATACTATATGGAGGACTATGGGATGCATTATATTATATGGAGGACTATGTGGAGTGCATTATACTATATGGAGGACTATGGGGAGTGTATTATACTATATAGAGGATTGTGGGGAGTCCATTATACTATATGGAGGACTATGGGATGCATTATACCATATGGAGGACTATGGGATGCATTATATTATATGGAGGACTATGGTTTGCATTATAGTATAGAGAGGACTATGGGGAGTGTATTATACTATGTGGAGGACTATGGAACGCATTATACTATATGGAGGACTATGGGGAAAGCTTTATACTATATGGAGGACTGTGTGGTGCATTATACTATATGGAGGACTATGGGGAGTGCATTATACTGTATGGAGGACTATGTTGTGCATTATATTAAATGGAGGACTATGGGGAGTGCATTATACTATATGGAGGACTATGGTGTTGTGGTGTTGCTATCAGAGTGTCAAGAGTGGGAGAAGAGGGTTGCATTGACAATCCAACACAATGGGCAGCAATTTGAACACATTTTATAAGTGGTCATAAAGTTACATTAAAACCAAGCACACCATTGTTTTTCTTATCAAATTCTCAATAAGTTTGATGTGTCACATGACCCTCTTTCCTTTGAAAAAAATAAAGTTGGATCCAAAATGGCCGACTTCAAAATAGCCGCCATGGTCACCACCCATCTGGAAAAGTTTTCCCCTCACATATACTAATGTGCCACAAACAGGAAGTTGATATTACCAACCATTCCCATTTAATTTAGGTGTATCCATGTAAATGGCCCACCCTGTATATAATCAGAATGGGGGGGTCCAAATCTTGCTCCGGGACCCATCAGCCTCGTTACGCCACTGGTTATATATTATACTAGCTATTGAACCCCTTCTACGCCCGGGTGGTGAGCATTTTTATTGGTATATTTCTGGCGCCATTTTTTTTTAAGACACTGTCTGCAAATTCGCATATACATTGTCTTCAATAAAATAGCGCCGGATAAGCGCCATTTTACTGAAGTAATGTACTACAACGTCAACACAGCAGTGCACACGTGCCAGCCAAAGGGATAATGGTGATGGGTGGTGCATGCGCACTGCTATGTTGACGTTGTAGTACATTACTTCAATAAAATGGCGCTGGAGTCAGCGTTTGCGCTTATCCGGCGCTATTTTATTGAAGACACTGTATATGCGAATTTGCAGACAGTGTCTTAAAAAAATGGTGCCGGATAGCATGGTATACGCATACACTGAGTCCGGGTCATTCTATTGAAGTATTGTACTACAAAATTAAAGGGAACCTGTCACCAGAAATAACACCGTTAACCTGCACATATGTGATTAATCTGCAGGTTAATAGCGTTATTATGTTGCCCAACGCCTGCACGTAGTCGAATGCAGCAGGGAGAAAATAAACCTTCCTGGTATATGATCCCCCAATCCTGGTCCCCTTCTTGGTATATGCTCCACCCCATCCTTGTATATGTTCCCCCAATCCTTGAATATGCTCCCCCCATACTGGTATAAGCTCCCCCCATACTGGTATATGCTCCCTCCATCCAGGTATATGCTCCCTCCATCCTGGTATATGTTCCCCCATCTTGGTATATGCTCTCCCCATCCTGGTATATGCTCCCCCATCCTAGTATATACCCCCCCATCCTGGTATATGCTCCCCCCATCCTGGTATATGCTCCCTCCATCCTGGTATATGCTCCCTCCATCCTCGTATATGCTTCCCCTATCCTGGTATATGCTCCCCCAATCCTGGTATATGCTCCCCCAGTCCTCGCATATGCTCCCTCCATCCTGTTATATGCCCCCCCATCCTGGTATGTGCTACACCCATCCTGGTATATGCTGCCTCAATCCTCGTATATATGCCCCACCACCCTGGTATATGTCCCCCCATCCTGGTATATGCTTCCCTACCCTGGTATATGCTCCCCCAATTCTTGTATATGCTCCCTCCATCCTGGTATATGTTCCCCCATCCTGGTATATGCTTCCCTATCCTGGTATATGCCCCCCCATCCTGTTATATGCTCCCTCCATCCTGGTATATGCCCCCATCCTGGTATATGCTCCCCCCATCCTGGTATATGCTCCCCCCATCCTGGTATATCCCCCCATCCTGGTATATGCTCCTCCCCATCCTGGTATATGCTCCCCCCATCCTGGTATATGCTACCGCTATCCTGGCATGTGCTCCCCCCATCCTAGTATATGCTCCCCCCCATCCTGGTATATGCCCCACATCCTGGTATATCCCCACATTCTGGTATATGCTCCCCGTTATATGCTCCCCCATCCTGGTATATGCTCCCCCCATCCTGGTATATGCCCACCATCCTGGTATATGCTCCCCCTCATCCTGGTATATGCTCCCCCCATCCTGGTATATGCTCCCCACATCCTGGTATATGCCCCCTCCATCCTGGTATATGTCCCCCATCCTGGTATGTGCTCCCCCCATCCTGGTATATACCCCCCATCCTGGTATATGCTCCCCGCATCCTGGTATATGCTCCCCCTATCCTGTTATATGCTCCCACCATCCTGGTATATGCTCCCCCATCCTGGTATATACTTCACCATCCTGGTATATGCTCCCCCCATCCTGGTATATGCTCCCCCCATCCTGGTATATGCTCCCTCCATCCTCGTATATGTTTCCCCTATCCTGGTATATGCTCCCTCCATTCTGGTATATGCCCCCCCATTCTGGTATACACTCCACCCATCCTGGTATATGTTGCCTCAATCCTCGTATATGCCTCCCCACCCTGGTATATGCCCCCCATCCTGGTATATGCTTCCCTACCCTGGTATATGCTCCCCCAATTCTTGTATATGCTCCCTCCATCCTGGTATATGCCCCCCATCTTGTTATATGCTCCCTCCATCCTGGTATATTCTCCCCCCATCCTGGTATATGCTCCCCCATCCTGGTATATGCTCCCCCCATCCTGGTATATGCTCCCCCTATCCTGGTATATCCCCCCATCCTGGTATATGCTCCTCCCCATCCTGGTATATGCTCCCCCCATACTGGTATATGTTCCCCCATCCTGGTATATGCTCCCCCCCATCCTGGTATATGATCCCCCAATCCTGGTCCCCTTCTTGGTATATGCTCCCCCCCATCCTTGTATATGTTCCCCCAATCCTCGTATATGCTCCCCACATACTGGTATAAGCTCCCCCCATACTGGTATATGCTCCCTCCATCCTGGTATATGCTCCCTCCATCCTGGTATATGCTCCCCCATCTTGGTATATGCTCTCCCCATCCTGGTATATGCTCACCCATCCTGGTATATAGCCCCCCATCCTGGTATATGCTCCCCCCATCCTGTTATATGCTCCCTCCATCCTGGTATATGCTCCCCCATCCTGGTATATACTTCCCCATTCTGGTATATGCTCCCCCCATCCTGGTATATACCCCCCCATCCTGGTATATGCTCCCCCCATCCTGGTATATGCTCCCCCCATCCTGTTATATGCTCCCTCCATCCTGGTATATGCTCCCCCATCCTGGTATATACTTCCCCATTCTGGTATATGCTCCCCCCATCCTGGTATATGCTCCCTCCATCCTGGTATATGCTCCCTCCATCCTCATATATGCTACCCCTATCCTGGTATATGCTCCCCCAATCCTGGTATATGCTCCCCCAATCCTCGTATATGCTCCCTCCATCCTGTTATATGCCCCCCCATCCTGGTATATGCTCCACCCATCCTGTATATGCTGCCTCAATCCTCGTATATGCCCCCCCACCCTGGTATATGTCCCCCCATCCTGGTATATGCTTCCCTACCCTGGTATATGCTCACCCAATTCTTGTATATGCTCCCTCCATCCTGGTATATGCCCCCCCAACCTGGTATATGCTTCCCTATCCTGGTATATGCCCCCCCATCCTGTTATATGCTCCCTCCATCCTGGTATGTGTCCCCATCCTGGTATATGCTCCCCCATCCTGGTATATGCTCCCCCCATCCTGGTATATGCTCCTCCCCATCCTGGTATATGCTCCCCCCATCCTGGTATATGCCCCCCATTCTGGTATATGCCCCCCATCCTGGTATGTGCTCCCCCCATCCTGGTATATGCTCCCCCTATCCTGTTATATGCTCTCTCAATCCTGGTATATGCTCCCCCATCCTGGTATATACTTCCCCATCCTGGTATATGCTCCCCCATCCTGGTATATGCTCCCTCCATCCTGGTATATGCTCCCTCCATCCTGGTATATGCTCCCTCCATCCTCGTATATGCTTCCCCTATCCTGGTGTATGCTCCCCCAATCCTGGTATATGCTCACCCAATGCTAGTATATGCTCCCTCCATCCTGGTATATGCCCCCCCATTCTGGTATATGCTCCCCCCTATCCTGTTATATGCTCCCTCCATCCTGGTATATGCTCCCCCATCCTGGTATATACTTCCCCATCCTGGTATATGCTCCCCCTATCCTGGTATATGCTCCCTCCATCCTAGTATATGCTCCCTCCATCCTGGTATATGCTCCCCCATCTTGGTATATGCTCTCCCCATCCTGGTATATGCTCCCCCATCCTGTATATACCCCCCCATCCTGGTATATGCTCCCCCCATCCTAGTATATGCTCCCCCCATCCTGTTATATGCTCCCTCCATCCTGGTATATGCTCCCCCATCCTGGTATATACTTCCCCATTCTGGTATATGCTCCCCCCATCCTGGTATATACCCCCCCATCCTGGTATATGCTCCCCCCATCCTGGTATATGCTCCCCCCATCCTGTTATATGCTCCCTCCATCCTGGTATATGCTCCCGCATCCTGGTATATACTTCCCCATTCTGGTATATGCTCCCCCCATCCTGGTATATGCTCCCTCCATCCTCATATATGCTTCCCCTATCCTGGTATATGCTCCCCCAATCCTGGTATATGCTCTCCCAATCCTCGTATATGCTCCCTCCATCCTTTTATATGCCCCCCCATCCTGGTATATGCTCCACCCATCCTGGTATATGCTGCCTCAATCCTCGTATATGCCCCCCCACCCTGGTATATGTCCCCCATCCTGGTATATGCTTCCCTACCCTGGTATATGCTCACCCAATTCTTGTATATGCTCCCTCCATCCTGGTATATGCCCCCCCATCCTGGTATATGCTTCCCTATCCTGGTATATGCCCCCCCATCCTGTTATATGCTCCCTCCATCCTGGTATGTGTCCCTATCCTGGTATATGCTCCCGCATCCTGGTATATGCTCCCCCCATCCTGGTATATGCTCCTCCCCATCCTGGTATATGCTCCCTCCATCCTGGTATATGCCCCCCATCCTGGTATGTGCTCCCCCCATCCTGGTATATGCTCCCCCTATCCTGTTATATGCTCTCTCCATCCTGGTATATACTTCCCCATCCTGGTATATGCTCCCCCCATCCTGGTATATGCTCCTTCCATCCTGTATATGCTCCCTCCATCCTGGTATATGCTCCCTCCATCCTCGTATATGCTTCCCCTATCCTGGTATATGCTCCCCCAATCCTGGTATATGCTCACCCAATGCTAGTATATGCTCCCTCCATCCTGGTATATGCCCCCCCATTCTGGTATATGCTCCCCCCTATCCTGTTATATGCTCCCTCCATCCTGGTATATACTTCCCCATCCTGGTATATGCTCCCCCCATCCTGGTATATGCTCCCCCCATCCTGGTATATGCTCCCTCCATCCTGATATATGCTACCTCCATCCTCGTATATGCTTACCCTATACTGGTATATGCCCCCCATCCTGGTATATGCCCCCCATCCTGGTATATCCCCACATTCTGGTATATGCTCCCCCGTTATATGCTCCCCCATCCTGGTATATGCTCCCCCATCCTGGTATATGCTCCCCCCATCCTGGTATATGCCCCCCATCCTGGTATATGCTCCCCCTCATCCTGGTATATGCTCCCCCCATCCTGGTATATGCTCCCCCCATCCTGGTATATGCTCCCCCTCATCCTGGTATATGCTCCCCCCATCCTGGTATATGCTCCCCCCATCCTGGTATATGCCCCCCATCCTGGTATATGTCCCCCATCCTGGTATGTGCTCCCCCCATCCTGGTATATACCCCCCATCCTGGTATATGCTCCCCCCATCCTGGTATATGCTCCCCCTATCCTGTTATATGCTCCCACCATCCTGGTATATGCTCCCCCATCCTGGTATATACTTCCCCATCCTGGTATATGCTCCACCCATCCTTTTATATGCTCCCCCCATCCTGGTATATGCTCCCTCCATCCTGGTATATGCTCCCTCCATCCTCGTATATGCTCCCCTATCCTGGTATATGCTCCCTCCATTCTGGTATATGCCCCCCCATTCTGGTATACACTCCACCCATCCTGGTATATGCTGCCTCAATCCTCGTATATGCCTCCCCACCCTGGTATATGCCCCCCATCCTCGTATATGCTTCCCTACCCTGGTATATGCTCCCCCAATTCTTGTATATGCTCCCTCCATCCTGGTATATGCCCCCCATCTTGTTATATGCTCCCTCCATCCTGGTATATTCTCCCCCCATCCTGGTATATGCTCCCCCATCCTGGTATATGCTCCCCCCATCCTGGTATATGCTCCCCCTATCCTGGTATATCCCCCCATCCTGGTATATGCTCCTCCCCATCCTGGTATATGCTCCCCCCATACTGGTATATGTTCCCCCTTCCTGGTATATGCTCCACCCCATCCTGGTATATGATCCCCCAATCCTGGTCCCCTTCTTGGTATATGCTCCCCCCCATCCTTGTATATGTTCCCCCAATCCTCGTATATGCTCCCCCCATACTGGTATAAGCTCCCCCCATACTGGTATATGCTCCCTCCATCCTGGTATATGCTCCCTCCATCCTGGTATATGCTCCCCCATCTTGGTATATGCTCTCCCCATCCTGGTATATGCTCCCCCATCCTGGTATATACCCCCCCATCCTGGTATATGCTCCCCCCATCCTGTTATATGCTCCCTCCATCCTGGTATATGCTCCCCCATCCTGGTATATACTTCCCCATTCTGGTATATGCTCCCCCCATCCTGGTATATACCCCCCCATCCTGGTATATGCTCCCCCCATCCTGGTATATGCTCCCCCCATCCTGTTATATGCTCCCTCCATCCTGGTATATGCTCCCCCATCCTGGTATATACTTCCCCATTCTGGTATATGCTCCCCCCATCCTGGTATATGCTCCCTCCATCCTGGTATATGCTCCCTCCATCCTCATATATGCTACCCCTATCCTGGTATATGCTTCTCCAATCCTGGTATATGCTCCCCCAATCCTCGTATATGCTCCCTCCATCCTGTTATATGCCCCCCCATCCTGGTATATGCTCCACCCATCCTGGTATATGCTGCCTCAATCCTCGTATATGCCCCCCCACCCTGGTATATGTCCCCCCATCCTGGTATATGCTTCCCTACCCTGGTATATGCTCACCCAATTCTTGTATATGCTCCCTCCATCCTGGTATATGCCCCTCCAACCTGGTATATGCTTCCCTATCCTGGTATATGCCCCCCCATCCTGTTATATGCTCCCTCCATCCTGGTATGTGTCCCCATCCTGGTATATGCTCCCCCATCCTGGTATATGCTCCCCCCATCCTGGTATATGCTCCTCCCCATCCTGGTATATGCTCCCCCCATCCTGGTATATGCCCCCCATTCTGGTATATGCCCCCCATCCTGGTATGTGCTCCCCCCATCCTGGTATATGCTCCCCCTATCCTGTTATATGCTCTCTCCATCCTGGTATATGCTCCCCCATCCTGGTATATACTTCCCCTTCCTGGTATATGCTCCCCCCATCCTGGTATATGCTCCCTCCATCCTGGTATATGCTCCCTCCATCCTGGTATATGCTCCCTCCATCCTCGTATATGCTTCCCCTATCCTGGTATATGCTCCCCCAATCGTGGTATATGCTCACCCAATGCTAGTATATGCTCCCTCCATCCTGGTATATGCCCCCCTCATTCTGTTATATGCTCCCCCCTATCCTGTTATATGCTCACTCCATCCTGGTATATGCTTCCCCATCCTGGTATATACTTCCCCATCCTGGTTTATGCTCCCCCCATCCTGGTATATGCTCCCTCCATCCTGGTATATGCTCCCTCCATCCTGGTATATGCTCCCTCCATCCTGGTATATGCTCCCCCATCTTGGTATATGCTCTCCCCATCCTGGTATATGCTCCCCCATCCTGGTATATACCCCCCCATCCTGGTATATGCTCCCCCCATCCTAGTATATGCTCCCCCCATCCTGTTATATGCTCCCTCCATCCTGGTATATGCTCCCTCCATCCTGGTATATGCTCCCTCCATCCTGGTATATGCTCCCCCATCTTGGTATATGCTCTCCCCATCCTGGTATATGCTCCCCCATCCTGGTATATACCCCCCCATCCTGGTATATGCTCCCCCCATCCTAGTATATGCTCCCCCCATCCTGTTATATGCTCCCTCCATCCTGGTATATGCTCCCCCATCCTGGTATATACTTCCCCATTCTGGTATATGCTCCCCCCATCCTGGTATATACCCCCCCATCCTGGTATATGCTCCCCCCATCCTGGTATATGCTCCCCCCATCCTGTTATATGCTCCCTCCATCCTGGTATATGCTCCCCCATCCTGGTATATACTTCCCCATTCTGGTATATGCTCCCCCCATCCTGGTATATGCTCCCTCCATCCTCATATATGCTTCCCCTATCCTGGTATATGCTCCCCCAATCCTGGTATATGCTCCCCCAATCCTCATATATGCTCCCTCCATCCTTTTATATGCCCCCCCATCCTGGTATATGCTGCCTCAATCCTCGTATATGCCCCCCCACCCTGGTATATGTCCCCCATCCTGGTATATGCTTCCCTACCCTGGTATATGCTCACCCAATTCTTGTATATGCTCCCTCCATCCTGGTATATGCCCCCCCATCCTGGTATATGCTTCCCTATCCTGGTATATGCCCCCCCATCCTGTTATATGCTCCCTCCATCCTGGTATGTGTCCCCATCCTGGTATATGCTCCCCCATCCTGGTATATGCTCCCCCCATCCTGGTATATGCTCCTCCCCATCCTGGTATATGCTCCCTCCATCCTGGTATATGCCCCCCATCCTGGTATGTGCTCCCCCCATCCTGGTATATGCTCCCCCTATCCTGTTATATGCTCTCTCCATCCTGGTATATACTTCCCCATCCTGGTATATGCTCCCCCCATCCTGGTATATGCTCCCTCCATCCTGTATATGCTCCCTCCATCCTGGTATATGCTCCCTCCATCCTCGTATATGCTTCCCCTATCCTGGTATATGCTCCCCCAATCCTGGTATATGCTCACCCAATGCTAGTATATGCTCCCTCCATCCTGGTATATGCCCCCCCATTCTGGTATATGCTCCCCCCTATCCTGTTATATGCTCCCTCCATCCTGGTATATGCTCCCCCATCCTGGTATATACTTCCCCATCCTGGTATATGCTCCCCCCATCCTGGTATATGCTCCCCCCATCCTGGTATATGCTCCCTCCATCCTGATATATGCTACCTCCATCCTCGTATATGCTTACCCTATACTGGTATATGCCCCCCATCCTGGTATATGCCCCACATCCTGGTATATCCCCACATTCTGGTATATGCTCCCCCGTTATATGCTCCCCCATCCTGGTATATGCTCCCCCATCCTGGTATATGCTCCCCCATCCTGGTATATGCCCCCCATCCTGGTATATGCTCCCCCTCATCCTGGTATATGCTCCCCCCATCCTGGTATATGCTCCCCCCATCCTGGTATATGCCCCCCATCCTGGTATATGTCCCCCATCCTAGTATGTGCTCCCCCCATCCTGGTATATACCCCCCATCCTGGTATATGCTCCCCCCATCCTGGTATATGCTCCCCCTATCCTGTTATATGCTCCCACCATCCTGGTATATGCTCCCCCATCCTGGTATATACTTCCCCATCCTGGTATATGCTCCCCCCATCCTTTTATATGCTCCCCCCATCCTGGTATATGCTCCCTCCATCCTGGTATATGCTCCCTCCATCCTCGTATATGCTCCCCTATCCTGGTATATGCTCCCTCCATTCTGGTATATGCCCCCCCATTCTGGTATACACTCCAACCATCCTGGTATATGCTGCCTCAATCCTCGTATATGCCTCCCCACCCTGGTATATGCCCCCCATCCTGGTATATGCTTCCCTACCCTGGTATATGCTCCCCCAATTCTTGTATATGCTCCCTCCATCCTGGTATATGCCCCCCATCTTGTTATATGCTCCCTCCATCCTGGTATATTCTCCCCCCATCCTGGTATATGCTCCCCCATCCTGGTATATGCTCCCCCCATCCTGGTATATGCTCCCCCTATCCTGGTATATCCCCCCATCCTGGTATATGCTCCTCCCCATCCTGGTATATGCTCCCCCCATACTGGTATATGTTCCCCCATCCTGGTATATGCTCCCCCCCATCCTGGTATATGATCCCCCAATCCTGGTCCCCTTCTTGGTATATGCTCCCCCCATCCTTGTATATGTTCCCCCAATCCTCGTATATGCTCCCCCCATACTGGTATAAGCTCCCCCCATACTGGTATATGCTCCCTCCATCCTGGTATATGCTCCCTCCATCCTGGTATATGCTCCCCCATCTTGGTATATGCTCTCCCCATCCTGGTATATGCTCTCCCATCCTGGTATATAGCCCCCCATCCTGGTATATGCTCCCCCCATCCTGTTATATGCTCCCTCCATCCTGGTATATGCTCCCCCATCCTGGTATATACTTCCCCATTCTGGTATATGCTCCCCCCATCCTGGTATATACCCCCCCATCCTGGTATATGCTCCCCCCATCCTGGTATATGCTCCCCCCTTCCTGTTATATGCTCCCTCCATCCTGGTATATGCTCCCCCATCCTGGTATATACTTCCCCATTCTGGTATATGCTCCCCCCATCCTGGTATATGCTCCCTCCATCCTGGTATATGCTCCCTCCATCCTCATATATGCTACCCCTATCCTGGTATATGCTCCCCCAATCCTGGTATATGCTCCCCCAATCCTCGTATATGCTCCCTCCATCCTGTTATATGCCCCCCCATCCTGGTATATGCTCCACCCATCCTGGTATATGCTGCCTCAATCCTCGTATATGCCCCCCCACCCTGGTATATGTCCCCCCATCCTGGTATATGCTTCCCTACCCTGGTATATGCTCACCCAATTCTTGTATATGCTCCCTCCATCCTGGTATATGCCCCCCAACCTGGTATATGCCCCCCCATCCTGTTATATGCTCCCTCCATCCTGGTATGTGTCCCCATCCTGGTATATGCTCCCCCATCCTGGTATATGCTCCCCCCATCCTGGTATATGCTCCTCCCCATCCTGGTATATGCTCCCCCCATCCTGGTATATGCCCCCCATTCTGGTATATGCCCCCCATCCTGGTATGTGCTCCCCCCATCCTGGTATATGCTCCCCCTATCCTGTTATATGCTCTCTCAATCCTGGTATATGCTCCCCCATCCTGGTATATACTTCCCCATCCTGGTATATGCTCCCCCCATCCTGGTATATGCTCCCTCCATCCTGGTATATAATCCCTCCATCCTGGTATATGCTCCCTCCATCCTCGTATATGCTTCCCCTATCCTGGTATATGCTCCCCCAATCCTGGTATATGCTCACCCAATGCTAGTATATGCTCCCTCCATCCTGGTATATGCCCCCCCATTCTGGTATATGCTCCCCCCTATCCTGTTATATGCTCCCTCCATCCTGGTATATGCTCCCCCATCCTGGTATATACTTCCCCATCCTGGTATATGCTCCCCCTATCCTGGTATATGCTCCCTCCATCCTGGTATATGCTCCCTCCATCCTGGTATATGCTCCCCCATCTTGGTATATGCTCTCCCCATCCTGGTATATGCTTCCCCATCCTGGTATATACCCCCCCATCCTGGTATATGCTCCCCCCATCCTAGTATATGCTCCCCCCATCCTGTTATATGCTCCCTCCATCCTGGTATATGCTCCCCCATCCTGGTATATACTTCCCCATTCTGGTATATGCTCCCCCCATCCTGGTATATACCCCCCCATCCTGGTATATGCTCCCCCCATCCTGGTATATGCTCCCCCCATCCTGTTATATGCTCCCTCCATCCTGGTATATGCTCCCCCATCCTGGTATATACTTCCCCATTCTGGTATATGCTCCCCCCATCCTGGTATATGCTCCCTCCATCCTCATATATGCTTCCCCTATCCTGGTATATGCTCCCCCAATCCTGGTATATGCTCCCCCAATCCTCGTATATGCTCCCTCCATCCTTTTATATGCCCCCCATCCTGGTATATGCTCCACCCATCCTGGTATATGCTGCCTCAATCCTCGTATATGCCCCCCCACCCTGGTATATGTCCCCCATCCTGGTATATGCTTCCCTACCCTGGTATATGCTCACCCAATTCTTGTATATGCTCCCTCCATCCTGGTATATGCCCCCCCATCCTGGTATATGCTTCCCTATCCTGGTATATGCCCCCCCATCCTGTTATATGCTCCCTCCATCCTGGTATGTGTCCCCATCCTGGTATATGCTCCCCCATCCTGGTATATGCTCCCCCCATCCTGGTATATGCTCCTCCCCATCCTGGTATATGCTCCCTCCATCCTGGTATATGCCCCCCATCCTGGTATGTGCTCCCCCCATCCTGGTATATGCTCCCCCTATCCTGTTATATGCTCTCTCCATCCTGGTATATACTTCCCCATCCTGGTATATGCTCCCCCCATCCTGGTATATGCTCCCTCCATCCTGTATATGCTCCCTCCATCCTGGTATATGCTCCCTCCATCCTCGTATATGCTTCCCCTATCCTGGTATATGCTCCCCCAATCCTGGTATATGCTCACCCAATGCTAGTATATGCTCCTTCCATCCTGGTATATGCCCCCCCATTCTGGTATATGCTCCCCCCTATCCTGTTATATGCTCCCTCCATCCTGGTATATACTTCCCCATCCTGGTATATGCTCCCCCCATCCTGGTATATGCTCCCCCCATCCTGGTATATGCTCCCTCCATCCTGATATATGCTACCTCCATCCTCGTTTATGCTTACCCTATACTGGTATATACTTCCCCATTCTGGTATATGCTCCCCCCATCCTGGTATATACCCCCCATCCTGGTATATGCTCCCCCCATCCTGGTATATGCTCCCCCCATCCTGTTATATGCTCCCTCCATCCTGGTATATGCTCCCCCATCCTGGTATATACTTCCCCATTCTGGCATATGCTCCTCCCATCCTGGTATATGCTCCCTCCATCCTGGTATATACTCCCTCCATCCTCATATATGCTACCCCTATCCTGGTATATGCTCCCCCAATCCTGGTATATGCTCCCCCAATCCTCGTATATGCTCCCTCCATCCTGTTATATGCCCCCCCATCCTGGTATATGCTCCACCCATCCTGGTATATGCTGCCTCAATCCTCGTATATGCCCCCCCCCACCCTGGTATATGTCCCCCCATCCTGGTATATGCTTCCCTACCCTGGTATATGCTCACCCAATTCTTGTATATGCTCCCTCCATCCTGGTATATGCCCCCCCAACCTGGTATATGCTTCCCTATCCTGGTATATGCCCCCCCATCCTGTTATATGCTCCCTCCATCCTGGTATGTGTCCCCATCCTGGTATATGCTCCCCCATCCTGGTATATGCTCCCCCCATCCTGGTATATGCTCCTCCCCATCCTGGTATATGCTCCCCCCATCCTGGTATATGCCCCCCATTCTGGTATATGCCCCCCATCCTGGTATGTGCTCCCCCCATCCTGGTATATGCTCCCCCTATCCTGTTATATGCTCTCTCCATCCTGGTATATGCTCCCCCATCCTGGTATATACTTCCCCATCCTGGTATATGCTCCCCCCATCCTGGTATATGCTCCCTCCATCCAGGTGTATGCTCCCTCCATCCTGGTATATGCTCCCTCCATCCTCGTATATGCTTCCCCTATCCTGGTATATGCTCCCCCAATCCTGGTATATGCTCACCCAATGCTAGTATATGCTCCCTCCATCCTGGTATATGCCCCCCTCATTCTGGTATATGCTCCCCCCTATCCTGTTATATGCTCCCTCCATCCTGGTATATGCTTCCCCATCCTGGTATATACTTCCCCATCCTGGTATATGCTCCCCCCATGCTGGTATATGCTCCCCCCATCCTGGTATATGCTCCCTCCATCCTGGTATATGCTCCCTCCATCCTGGTATATGCTCCCCCATCTTGGTATATGCTCTCCCCATCCTGGTATATGCTCCCCCATCCTGGTATATACCCCCCCATCCTGGTATATGCTCCCCCCATCCTAGTATATGCTCCCCCCATCCTGTTATATGCTCCCTCCATCCTGGTATATGCTCCCCCATCCTGGTATATACTTCCCCATTCTGGTATATGCTCCCCCCATCCTGGTATATACCCCCCCATCCTGGTATATGCTCCCCCCATCCTGGTATATGCTCCCCCCATCCTGTTATATGCTCCCTCCATCCTGGTATATGCTCCCCCATCCTGGTATATACTTCCCCATTCTGGTATATGCTCCCCCCATCCTGGTATATGCTCCCTCCATCCTGGTATATGCTCCCTCCATCCTCATATATGCTTCCCCTATCCTGGTATATGCTCGCCCAATCCTGGTATATGCTCCCCCAATCCTCGTATATGCTCCCTCCATCCTTTTATATGCCCCCCCATCCTGGTATATGCTCCACCCATCCTGGTATATGCTGCCTCAATCCTCGTATATGCCCCCCCACCCTGGTATATGTCCCCCATCCTGGTATATGCTTCCCTACCCTGGTATATGCTCACCCAATTCTTGTATATGCTCCCTCCATCCTGGTATATGCCCCCCCATCCTGGTATATGCTTCCCTATCCTGGTATATGCCCCCCCATCCTGTTATATGCTCCCTCCATCCTGGTATGTGTCCCCATCCTGGTATATGCTCCCCCATCCTGGTATATGCTCCCCCCATCCTGGTATATGCTCCTCCCCATCCTGGTATATGCTCCCTCCATCCTGGTATATGCCCCCCATCCTGGTATGTGCTCCCCCCATCCTGGTTTATGCTCCCCCTATCCTGTTATATGCTCTCTCCATCCTGGTATATACTTCCCCATCCTGGTATATGCTCCCCCATCCTGGTATATGCTCCCTCCATCCTGTATATGCTCCCTCCATCCTGGTATATGCTCCCTCCATCCTCGTATATGCCTCCCCTATCCTGGTATATGCTCCCCCAATCCTGGTATATGCTCACCCAATGCTAGTATATGCTCCCTCCATCCTGGTATATGCCCCCCCATTCTGGTATATGCTCCCCCCTATCCTGTTATATGCTCCCTCCATCCTGGTATATGCTCCCCCATCCTGGTATATACTTCCCCATCCTGGTATATGCTCCCCCCATCCTGGTATATGCTCCCCCCATCCTGGTATATGCTCCCTCCATCCTGATATATGCTCCCTCCATCCTCGTATATGCTTACCCTATACTGGTATATGCCCCGCATCCTGGTATATGCCCCCCATCCTGGTATATCCCCACATTCTGGTATATGCTCCCCCATTATATGCTCCCCCATCCTGGTATATGCTCCCCCATCCTGGTATATGCTCCCCCCATCCTGGTATATGCCCCCCATCCTGGTATATGCTCCCCCTCATCCTGGTATATGCTCCCCCCATCCTGGTATATGCTCCCCCCATCCTGGTATATGCGCCCCATCCTGGTATATGTCCCCCATCCTGGTATGTGCTCCCCCCATCCTGGTATATACCCCCCATCCTGGTATATGCTCCCCCCATCCTGGTATATGCTCCCCCTATCCTGTTATATGCTCCCACCATCCTGGTATATGCTCCCCCATCCTGGTATATACTTCCCCATCCTGGTATATGCTCCCCCCATCCTTTTATATGCTCCCCCCATCCTGGTATATGCTCCCTCCATCCTGGTATATGCTCCCTCCATCCTCGTATATGCTCCCCTATCCTGGTATATGCTCCCTCCATTCTGGTATATGCCCCCCCATTCTGGTATACACTCCACCCATCCTGGTATATGCTGCCTCAATCCTCGTATATGCCTCCCCACCCTGGTATATGCCCCCCATCCTGGTATATGCTTCCCTACCCTGGTATATGCTACCCCAATTCTTGTATATGCTCCCTCCATCCTGGTATATGCCCCCCATCTTGTTATATGCTCCCTCCATCCTGGTATATTCTCCCCCCATCCTGGTATATGCTCCCCCATCCTGGTATATGCTCCCCCCATCCTGGTATATGCTCCCCCTATCCTGGTATATCCCCCCATCCTGGTATATGCTCCTCCCCATCCTGGTATATGCTCCCCCCATACTGGTATATGTTCCCCCATCCTGGTATATGCTCCCCCCATCCTGGTATATGATCCCCCAATCCTGGTCCCCTTCTTGGTATATGCTCCCCCCCATCCTTGTATATGTTCCCCCAATCCTCTTATATGCTCCCCCCATACTGGTATAAGCTCCCCCCATACTGGTATATGCTCCCTCCATCCTGGTATATGCTCCCTCCATCCTGGTATATGCTCCCCCATCTTGGTATATGCTCTCCCCATCCTGGTATATGCTCCCCCATCCTGGTATATACCCCCCATCCTGGTATATGCTCCCCCCATCCTGGTATATGCTCCCCCCATCCTGTTGTATGCTCCCTCCATCCTGGTATATGCTCCCCCATCCTGGTATATACTTCCCCATTCTGGTATATGCTCCCCCCATCCTGGTATATGCTCCCTCCATCCTGGTATATGCTCCCTCCATCCTCATATATGCTTCCCCTATCCTGGTATATGCTCCCCCAATCCTGGTATATGCTCCCCAATCCTCGTATATGCTCCCTCCATCCTGTTATATGCCCCCACATCCTGGTATATGCTCAACCCATCCTGGTATATGCTGCCTCAATCCTCGTATATGCCCCCCCACCCTGGTATATGTCCCCCCATCCTGGTATATGCTTCTCTACCCTGGTATATGCTCACCCAATTCTTGTATATGCTCCCTCCATCCTGGTATATGCCCCCCATCCTGGTATATGCTTCCCTATCCTGGTATATGCCCCCCCATCCTGTTATATGCTCCTTCCATCCTGGTATGTGCCCCCATCCTGGTATATGCTCCCCCATCCTGGTATATGCTCCCCCCATCCTGGTATATGCTCCTCCCCATCCTGGTATATGCTCCCCTCATCCTGGTATATGCTCCCGCTATCCTGGCATATGCTCCCCCCATCCTGATATATGCTCCCCCCCATCCTGGTATATGCTCCCCCCCATCCTGGTATATGCCCCCCATCCTGGTATATCCCCCCATTCTGGTATATGCTCCCCCGGTATATGCTCCCCCATCCTGGTATATGCTCCCCCATCCTGGTATATGCTCCCCCCATCCTGGTATATGCCCACCATCCTGGTATATGCTCCCCCTCATCCTGGTATATGCTCCCCCCATCCTGGTATATGCTCTCCCCATCCTGGTATATACCCCCCAATCCTGATATATGCCCCTCATCCTGGTATGTGCTCCCCCCATCCTGGTATATACCCCCTATCCTGTTATATGCTCCCTCCATCCTGGTATATGCTCCCCCATCATGGTATATACTTCCCCATCCTGGTATATGCTCCCCCCATCCTGGTATATGCTCCCCCCATCCTGGTATATGCTCCCTCCATCCTGGTATATGCTCCCCCTATCCTGGTATATGCTCCCCCAATCCTGGTATATGCTCCTCCAATCCTCGTATATGCTCCCTCCATCCTGGTATATGCCCCCCCATCCTGGTATATGTTCCACCCATCCTGGTATATGCTGCCTCAATCCTCGTATATGCCCCTCCACCCTGGTATATGCCCCCCATCCTGGTATTTGCTTCACTACCCTGGTATATGCTCCCCCAATTCTTGTATATGCTCCCTCCATCCTGGTATATGCCCCCCATCCTATTATATACTGCCTCCATCCTGGTATATGCTCCCCCCATCCTGGTATATGCTCCCCCATCCTGGTATATGCTCCCCCTATCCTGGTATATGCTCCCCCTATCCTGGTATATCCCCCCATCCTGGTATATGCTCCTCCCCATCCTGGTATATGCTCCCCCCATACTGGTATATGCTCCCCCATCCTGGTATATGCTCCCCCCATCCTGGTATATGCCCCCCATCCTGGTATATGCCCCCCATCCTGGTATATTCCCCATCCTGGTATATGCTCCCCTCATCCTGGTATATGCTCCCCCATCCTGGTATATGCTCCCCCCATCCTGGTACATGCCCCTCCATCCTGGTATATGCTCCCCCTCATCCTGCTATATGCTCCCCCTAGCCTGGTATATGCTCCCCCCATCCTGGTATATGCCCCCCATCCTGGTATATGCCCACATCCAGGTATGTGCTCCCCCCATCCTGGTATATTCTCCCCCCATCCTGGTATATGCTCCCCCCTATCCTGGTATATGTCACCCCCGATCCTGGTATATGCTACCCCCATACTGATATATGCTCCCCCTCATTAGGTATATGCTCCCCCATCCTGGTATATGCTCCCCCTCATTCTGGTATATGCTCCCCCCATTCTGGTATATGCTCCCCCCATCCTGGTATATGCCCCCCCCCATCCTGGTATATGCTCCCCTTCATCCTGGTATATGCTTCCTCCATCCTTGTATATGCTCCCCCCATCATGGAGAACAAGGAAGCACAAAAGAACTTCATGAAAACATGAAAATACAAAATCTTTATTGAAAAAAATCAAGAATAGAAAAAATGGAAAACACTCAGAGGCATAAAATTAAAAACAATGGAGGAGCATGGAGACGAGGAACAGGTTAAATGTACTGCCCTATGTAAATCAATTGCCTGAAGGCAAAATATGGCACTGCAAAAACAGGTCATAAAGAGGTAGCTCAAGTGTCTATCCAATTGAAAGGTCGCACAGTGAGAGACTTCTGTTTAATGCAGGTTCTAATATAGAAGCATTTTCCCAAAGTGGATGCAAGTATGACACTCAGTACATTAATAGAAATAAGTGTCATGAAAGACAATATAGTCAAAGTGACAACCAATCCAATATATAATATGAAAAGGTTCCATACTTACAGCCGCTGTGGTTGCGTCGCCGCACCTCGCTCCTGCTCTACCCCAGCATCCTGGTATATGCTCCCCCCCATCCTGGTATATGCTCCCCCTCATCCTGGTATATGCTCTCACCCATCCTGGTATATGCTCCCCCTCATCCTGGTATATGCTCTCCCCCATCCTGGTATATGCTCCCCTCCATCCTGGTATATGTCACCGCCGAACCTGGTATGTGCTCCCCCCCATCCTGGTATATGTCATCCCCCAATCCTGGTATATGCTCCCCGTCATCCTGGTATATGCTCCCTCTCATTCTGGTATATGCTCCCCCACATGCTCCCCCCCATCCTGGTATATGCCCCCCATCCTGGTATATCCCCCATCCTGGTATATGCTCCCCTCATCCTGGTATATGCTCCCCCATCCTGGTATATGCTCCCCCCATCCTGGTACATGCCCCTCCATCCTGGTATATGCTCCCCCTCATCCTGGTATATGCTCCCCCTAGCCTGGTATATGCTCCCCCCATCCTGGTATATGCCCCCCATCCTGGTATATGCCCCCATCCAGGTATGTGCTCCCCCCATCCTGGTATATGCTCCCCCCATCCTTATATATGTCACCCCCATCCTGGTATATTCTCCCCCCATCCTGGTGTATGCTCCCCCCTATCCTGGTATATGTCACTCCCCGATCCTGGTATATGCTCCCCCCATCCTGGTATGTCGCCCCCTGATCCTTGTATATGCTCCCTCCCATCCTGGTATATGTCACCCCCGATCCTGGTATATCGTCCCCCCCATCCTGGTATATACTTCCCCTCATCCTGGTATATGCTCCACCCCATCCTAGTATATGTCAACCCCCAATCCTGGTATATGCTCCCCCCATCCTGGTATATGTCACCCCCCGATCGTGGTATGTGCTCCCCCCATCCTGGTATATGTCACCCCCGATCCTGGTATATGCTACCCCCATACTGATATATGCTCCCCCTCATTAGGTATATGCTCCCCCATCCTGGTATATGCTCCCCCTCATTCTGGTATATGCTCCCCCCATTCTGGTATATGCTCCCCCCATCCTGGTATATGCCCCCCCCATCCTGGTATATGCTCCCCTTCATCCTGGTATATGCTTCCTCCATCCTTGTATATGCTCCCCCCCATCATGGAGAACAAGGAAGCACAAAAGAACTTCATGAAAACATGAAAATACAAAATCTTTATTGAAAAAAATCAAGAATAGAAAAAATGGAAAACACTTAGAGGCATAAAATTAAAAACAATGGAGGAGCATGGAGACGAGGAACAGGTTAAATGTACTGCCCTATGTAAATCAATTGCCTGAAGGCAAAATATGGCACTGCAAAAACAGGTCATAAAGAGGTAGCTCAAGTGTCTATCCAATTGAAAGGTCGCACAGTGAGAGACTTCTGTTTAATGCAGGTTCTAATATAGAAGCATTTTCCCAAAGTGGATGCAAGTATGACACTCAGTACATTAATAGAAATAAGTGTCATGAAAGACAATATAGTCAAAGTGACAACCAATCCAATATATAATATGAAAAGGTTCCATACTTACAGCCGCTGTGGTTGCGTCGCCGCACCTCGCTCCTGCTCTACCCCAGCATCCTGGTATATGCTCCCCCCATCCTGGTATATGCTCCCCCTCATCCTGGTATATGCTCTCACCCATCCTGGTATATGCTCCCCCTCATCCTGGTATATGCTCTCCCCCATCCTGGTATATGCTCCCCTCCATCCTGGTATATGTCACCGCCGAACCTGGTATATGCTCCCCCCCATCCTGGTATATGTCACCCCCCAATCCTGGTATATGCTCCCCGTCATCCTGGTATATGCTCCCCCTCATTCTGGTATATGCTCCCCCCCATCCTGGTATATGCCCCCCATCCTGGTATATCCCCCATCCTGGTATATGCTCCCCTCATCCTGGTATATGCTCCCCCATCCTGGTATATGCTCCCCCCATCCTGGTACATGCCCCTCCATCCTGGTATATGCTCCCCCTCATCCTGGTATATGCTCCCCCTAGCCTGGTATATGCTCCCCCCATCCTGGTATATGCCCCCCATCCTGGTATATGCCCCCATCCAGGTATGTGCTCCCCCCATCCTGGTATATGCTCCCCACATCCTTATATATGTCACCCCCATCCTGGTATATTCTCCCCCCATCCTGGTGTATGCTCCCCCTTATCCTGGTATATGTCACTCCCCGATCCTGGTATATGCTCCCCCCATCCTGGTATGTCGCCCCCTGATCCTTGTATATGCTCCCTCCCATCCTGGTATATGTCACCCCCGATCCTGGTATATCGTCCCCCCCATCCTGGTATATACTTCCCCTCATGCTGGTATATGCTCCACCCCATCCTAGTATATGTCAACCCCCAATCCTGGTATATGCTCCCCCCATCCTGGTATATGTCACCCCCCGATCGTGGTATGTGCTCCCCCCATCCTGGTATATGTCACCCCCGATCCTGGTATATGCTACCCCCATACTGATATATGCTCCCCCTCATTAGGTATATGCTCCCCCATCCTGGTATATGCTCCCCCTCATTCTGGTATATGCTCCCCCCATTCTGGTATATGCTCCCCCCATCCTGGTATATGCCCCCCCCATCCTGGTATATGCTCCCCTTCATCCTGGTATATGCTTCCTCCATCCTTGTATATGCTCCCCCCCATCATGGAGAACAAGGAAGCACAAAAGAACTTCATGAAAACATGAAAATACAAAATCTTTATTGAAAAAAATCAAGAATAGAAAAAATGGAAAACACTCAGAGGCATAAAATTAAAAACAATGGAGGAGCATGGAGACGAGGAACAGGTTAAATGTACTGCCCTATGTAAATCAATTGCCTGAAGGCAAAATATGGCACTGCAAAAACAGGTCATAAAGAGGTAGCTCAAGTGTCTATCCAATTGAAAGGTCGCACAGTGAGAGACTTCTGTTTAATGCAGGTTCTAATATAGAAGCATTTTCCCAAAGTGGATGCAAGTATGACACTCAGTACATTAATAGAAATAAGTGTCATGAAAGACAATATAGTCAAAGTGACAACCAATCCAATATATAATATGAAAAGGTTCCATACTTACAGCAGCTGTGGTTGCGTCGCCGCACCTCGCTCCTGCTCTACCCCAGCATCCTGGTATATGCTTCCCCCCATCCTGGTATATGCTCCCCCTCATCCTGGTATATGCTCTCACCCATCCTGGTATATGCTCCCCCTCATCCTGGTATATGCTCTCCCCCATCCTGGTATATGCTCCCCTCCATCCTGGTATATGTCACCGCCGAACCTGGTATATGCTCCCCCCCATCCTGGTATATGTCACCCCCCAATCCTGGTATATGCTCCCCGTCATCCTGGTATATGCTCCCCCTCATCCTGGTATATGCTCCCCCCCATCCTGGTATATGCTCCCCCTCATCCTGGTATATGCTCTCCCCCATCCTGGTATATGCTCCCCTCCATCCTGGTATATGTCACCGCCGAACCTGGTATATGCTCCCCCCCATCCTGGTATATGTCACCCCCCAATCCTGGTATATGCTCCCCGTCATCCTGGTATATGCTCTCCCCCATCCTGGTATATGCTCCCCTCCATCCTGGTATATGTCACCCCCCAATCCTGGTATATGCTCCCCGTCATCCTGGTATATGCTCCCCCTCATTCTGGTATAGCTCGCCCCCATCCTGGTATATGTCACCCCCCGATCCTGGTATATGCTCCCCCTCATCCTGGCATATGCCGCCCCCCATCCTGGTATATGTCACCACCGATCCTGGTATATGTCACCCCCCCCCCGATCCTGCCTGTCCTGCTCATCCATCCACAAACACTCCTACTCACCCTTCCCCCGCAGCACATCGTCTGTGTTAAATATGTAAATAAAATGGCGCTGGAGTCAGTGTGTGCACATACTGCGCTATTTGGCGCCATTTTGTTGAAGACACTGCGAATTTGTCTTCAACAAAATGGTGCTGGATATCGCGCTATGCGCTGGCTCCGGCACAGACTCCTCCTTAAGCCTCGCCGGAGACGTGGTCAGCGCCTATGCACATGGTGATCTCCGGCGACGCACTCTTCCTCCAGCCTCGTCCTCCCGGCGCAGACTATAGAGGCTTAGGACAGAAGGACACATCCCTGGATATATATATCTCATCTCTCCCAATTACATGGAGTCTATTAGGATCCCTGATCTATTATGTGTCGCCATCTGCACAGATCCAATGTCACACAAAAGGAAGCGACATTTTTAGCGAGTAAACAGCGCATTCCGTCCTGTGCTGATCTACAGCGCCATCTAGAGGCTGATCAGCGGCGCATCAGCTCAGCCTACTCGTTTTCATCTTCGCACCAGATGACGCGTTACCGGGATAAAATATGATTGGGTCCCAGTGAAAATACAAGACTGGGAGCCGGCTGCTCTGCTCCAATCGTCGCGCTTTGGAAGATACCAACTCTTTGTAGCCCTCAGGGGGAGCTGAGGAGAATAAATTGTTATTGTTTGTAAAAGTGCAGATATTTAATGAACTGATAGGTAAAATAAAGATGCGGCTGCGATCAGTGACGGGACAGAGTAAGAGCGGCCGCTGCAGTCCCCCCCCCCCAGTGCTCAGATCAGTGGTAGACGCGACTCCTCCTCCGCCTTCGGAAGCCGGAAGTGGCAGGCAGTGTTGTGAGAGAGGAGCAGAGAGACAGGTGGGTGATTGGTGCTGTGTGCGCTGCCCCCTGCTGGTCGCATCACCGCAGTGCAGGTTGTTATGGGCTGATCAGGGGCCCCTATGCTGCTCTCCATGGTGCGACCCCCACTGCTGTGTCTTGGGGTCTGTTACACCTGATATATAGGAGCTGAGTACAGGCTGCTGCTGGGGCCCCTGATACCATTACTATGTGGCCCTTACACCTGATATATAGGAGCTGAGTACAGGCGGCTGCTGGGGCCCCTGATACCATTACTATGTGGCCCTTACACCTGATATATAGGAGCTGAGTACAGGCTGCTGCTGGGGCCCCTGATACCATTACTATGTGGCCCTTACACCTGATATATAGGAGCTGAGTACAGGCGGCTGCTGGGGCCCCTGATACCATTACTATGTGGCCCTTACACCTGATATATAGGAGCGGAGTACAGGCGGCTGCTGGGGCCCCTGATACCATTACTATGTGGCCCTTATATCTGATATATAAGGGCTGAGTACAGGCGGCTGCTGGGGCCCCTGATACCATTACTATGTGGCCCTTACACCTGATATATAGGAGCTGAGTACAGGCTGCTGCTGGGGCCCCTGATACCATTACTATGTGGCCCTTACACCTGATATATAGGAGCTGAGTACAGGCGGCTGCTGGGGCCCCTGATACCATTACTATGTGGCCCTTACATCTGATATATAAGGGCTGAGTACAGGCTGCTGCTGGGGCCCCTGATACCATTACTATGTGGCCCTTACACCTGATATATAGGAGCTGAGTACAGGCGGCTGCTGGGGCCCCTGATACCATTACTATGTGGCCCTTACACCTGATATATAGGAGCTGAGTACAGGCGGCTGCCGGGGCCCCTGATACCATTACTATGTGGCCCTTACACCTGATATATAAGGGCTGAGTACAGGCTGCTGCTGGGGCCCCTGATACCATTACTATGTGGCCCTTGCATCTGATATATAAGGGCTGAGTACAGGCAGCTGCTGGGGCCCCTGATAACATTACTATGTGGCCCTTACACCTGATATATAGGAGCTGAGTACAGGCAGCTGCTGGGGCCCCTGATACCATTACTATGTGGCCCTTACACCTGATATATAGGAGCTGAGTACAGGCGGCTGCTGGGGCCCCTGATACCATTACTATGTGGCCCTTACACCTGATATATAGGAGCTGAGTACAGGCGGCTGCTGGGGCCCTTGATACCATTACTATGTGGCCCTTACATCTGATATATAGGAGCTGAGTACAGGCGGCTGCTGGGGCCCCTGATACCATTACTATGTGGCCCTTACACCTGATATATAGGAGCTGAGTACAGGCAGCTGCTGGGGCCCCTGATACCATTACTATGTGGCCCTTACACCAGATATATAGGAGCTGAGTACAGGTGGCTGCTGGGGCCCCTGATACCATTACTATGTGGCCCTTACACCTGATATATAGGAGCTGAGTACAGGCATCTGCTGGGGCCCCTGATACCATTACTATGTGGCCCTTACACCTGATATATAAGCTCTGCTGGGACTCTGTATCCCGCCTGCATTGCATAATGGGGCCCCTGAATATTCTGCACATAAGGGCCCATAGCTCTAATTATGTTGTTTGCAATAGTCGCCCTCCTGCCACCCTGTAATATCGGGTCCCTGCCTGGTGTGGCCCCTATGACTTAATGTCCCCCTGTAAGTGCAGTACACCAGTTATCAGTCTACACGGCCAGGGTCCGGGACCCCTGTTGTTTTTGTACTGGCTTTGTAATATATGCTCATTATCAGGGCGCCCTCTTCTCAGACATCCATCTAATCATCCGTCTGTCTCATCCATATTTGCCATATGGAGGTTTCCAGAAATAGGGCAGAACCTACTGGACTTCTGTGAAAGTTGACGAATCTGTTGAGCGCGGCTGAAGCCTCCTGGGAGCCGAGGTAAAATCAGTGGCCGTGGTAAAATTGTGGAGCGGTGGGGTCTGAAAAAGGAATCATGGCTATAAGGACAACGTTTGCACAAAGTGATTTCTTTCGAGCCCAACAGCCACTGTGTAAACCTGACAAAAATGCCCCCATCTATCCATCCATTCATCACTCTCATACTCTGTCTATGCAGGTATGTATCTCATCATTCTTCCTTACGGAGTTTCACATTGACCAGTCGGGGCTTTGGTGCGAACTCCCTCACAAAACTGGATTCGGTAGTGTGCACTGACGAGGCCATAGGCTTAGTAGACTGCGCCTCCAGTAGGCGTACACACCTGATGCACGACAGAGGGCACATTCACTCTGTCTGGACCATTATAGTCTATGGCCACGTCAGATCATATGCCCGAATCCCGTTCAGGTGTAGGCTGCAGCAGGTGGCAGCTGCCTTCTGTGCCCCGCTCCTCCGCCACTGCCGTTCCCCCCAACACCCAGAGCCACAGTGTATATATATATATATATATGTACACTACTCAAAAAAATAAAGGGAACACTTAAACAACAGAATATAACTCCAAGTAAATCAAACTTCTGTGACATCAAACTGTCCACTTAGGAAGCAACACTGATTGACAATCAATTTCACATGCTGTTGTGCAAATGGAATAGACAATAGATGGAAATTATTGGCAATTATCAAGACACCCTCAATAAAGGAGTGGTTCTGCAGGTGGGGACCACAGACCACATCTCAGTACCAATGCTTTCTGACTGATGTTTTGGTCACTTTTGAATGTTGGTTGTGCTTTCACACTCGTGGTAGTTTGAGATGGACTCTACAACCCACAGAAGTTGCTCAAGTAGTGCAGCTCATCCAGGATGGCACATCAATGCGAGCTGTAGAAAGAAGGTTTGCTGTGTCTGTCAGCGTAGTGTCCAGAGGCTGGAGGCGCTACCAGGAGACAGGCCAGTACACCAGGAGACGTGGAGGGAGCCGTAGGAGGGCAACAACCCAGCAGCAGGACCGCTACCTCCGCCTTTGTGCAAGGAGGAACAGGAGGAGCACTGCCAGAGCCCTGCAAAATGACCTCCAGCTGACCACAAATGTGGATGTGTCTGCACAAACGCTTAGAAACCCACTCCATAACGGTGGTATGAGAGCCCGACGTCCACAGATGGGGGTTGTGCTCACAGCCCAACACCGTGCAGGACTCTTGGCATTTGCCACAGAACACCAGGATTGGCAAAGTGGCAACTGGCGCCCTGTGCTCTTCACAGATGAAATCAAGTTCACACTGAGCACATGTGACAGACGTGACAGAGTCTGGAGACGCCGTGGAGAGCGATCTGCTGCCTGCAACATCCTTCAGCATGACCGGTTTGACAGTGGGTCAGTAATGGTGTGGGGTGGCATTTGTTTGGAGGGCCGCACAACCCTCCATGTGCTCGCCAGAGGTAGCCTGACTGCCATTAGGTACCGAGATGAGATCCTCAGACCCCTTGTGAGACCATGTGCTGGTGCAGTTGGCCCTGGGTTCCTCCTAATGCAGCACAATGCCAGACCTCATGTGGCTGGAGTGTGTCAGCAGTGCCTGCAAGATGAAGGCATTGAGGTTATGGACTGGCCCAACCCGTTCCCCAGACCTGAATCCGATTGAGCACATCTGGGACATCATGTCTCGCTCCATCCACCAACGTCACGTTGCACCACAGACTGTCCAGGAGTTGGCGGATGCTTTAGTCCAGGTCTGGCAGGAGATCCCACAGGAGACCATCCGCAACCTCATCAGGAGCATGCCCAGGCGTTGTAGGGAGGTCATACAGGCACGTGGAGGCCACACACAATACTGAGACTCATTTTGACTTGTTTTAAGGACATTACATCAAAGTTGGATCAGCCTGTAGTGTGTTTTTCCACTTTAATTTTGGGGGTGACTCCAAATCCAGGCCTCCATTGGTTAATAAATGTGATTTCCATTGATGATTTTTGTGTGATTTTGTTGTCAGCACATTCAGCTTTGTACAGAACAAAATATTCAATGAGAATATTTCATTCTTTCAGATCTAGGATGGGTTATTTCAGTGTTCCTTTTATTTTTTTGAGCAGTGTATATATAAATATACCAGGATGGGGGATATTAACAGAATTGGGAGACATTACCCCTATAACAGTGTAAGCAGCAGACTCCCTCCCCCTTAACAGGGCATAATGACCACATTTTTTGCTTCAATTTTTTTTCTATTTTCCTCCTCTAAAACCTAGGTACGTCTTATGGTCCGGTGCTTCTTATAGTCCGAAAAATACGGTATATGCATTCAGTATATATATACTATGGTAGATGGGCCCACTCAGTTGCACACAGAAGTAGCCACCGGAGCGCCGTCTCCTTAAGTCTCTCACTGGTTTATTTGAAGATGCTGCATAAGCCAGTGAGGAGTTAGCAAAAATAAATACGTGCTTTCTGACCTAAGGAAAAACAAAACATAACATACAGCCGTGTTGCTGTGGGGATCTGCCCGCTCAGGAAAACAACCATCCACTAGTTCAGCTTTTCCTTCTCAGGACACAAAGCGCTGGAGTTCCTCTCTCCAGCCCTACTGAACACTGAATGCCTTAGAAGGACTATATACATCCTAGTCCCCACCCTGGGGTGGAGATATGGTGAAAGACCTCCCAAATGGTGAACAACCTCCCAACCCGTTCTATGGTCGTTCACAAAAACCCAGCCCTTAAAATGGCCGATTAATCCCTCTCAACACATAGTGTGCTGGTGGAAAACTTATGGACTTCAAATCACTGAAGCTAACAGCCTCAGTGAAACATACCTCCCCTCCAGCACTTTGCCAGTGACTTTGTCACCATGTATATATAATCAGCATACTGTATATATATTATAAGCATACTCTATATATCCTTTTAAAAGCAGAAGTGTCAATAAATTATTTTTATCAGTTAACAAAATGCAGAGTAAAGTTTGATGGATGAACCAAGATCTCAGTAATAATAATTGTAATTTTTTTTTAATTAATAATAGGATAGAAGGGAGGGACAAAACCAGGAACAGAATCAGTAGGCAAACTCATAGTCAGGAGGACAGCCGGGGTCAGATACCAGGTGATCAGTAACCGCCACGTCTGCGAGCAGTATGAATACCGCGGAGCCTGGTGACAGAGGTGATACTGAGATTGTCCGGGCAGAGATGTAACAGTCAGAAGGCCACCGGTAGATGGTGAAGGTCCTTCTGTACAGCTCCAGCAGTGATGGTGGATCTGCTGGACTTCAGGGAGCTGGATGCGGAGGTTTACCGTCTTTTAGATGTCTCTAGGGGAACGGTGACAACACGCAAATACGCGAGCAGCCCTGGATAATCCACGCCGGCAGGATGATAAGATCCGGCGGAAGATGGAACCTATGAGAAGAGAAGGAAATATAATGTAAGTGATGGGACTCCATATGACATGATACTACTGTGCGGTCACTGTGGCCGGACGGCAGAGGAATCTCATCACACAGAGGTCAGGGATCGTCAGCCATCATACATGTGACAATCCCATCTCCGACAGATGACATCTGCTCCACATGAATTATTCTCACTGACGACATCACACAACATGGAGATGACTCTCACACTTACCTCGTCTCTTTTTCCCCTTTTTCCCATTTTCTGATTTTTCGTCATCAGCTGGAAATTCTGATCAGAAAGAAGAAAAAACAACAACTCACTAAAGACATATTGTTATGGGGTCTGCATTGTATCGCTCCTGTATATAGTATATAGATTGTTCTAGTCCTTTCCCCTATAGTCCTGACAATCTGGTATTACACAATAGGGCAGAATAAGTCCTATATACCGGACATGACCTCATGTGAGGGGCATTAGATGTGTCACTAATATGGAGCAGTGAGCGCCCTGTGTGCCGCCATGTGGTGCATCCCTAATGAGCGATATTCTACTATAGGAGACGATGTCTCATTATGATGACGGAGGTTACTGGATGCAACAATGTATCACAGAATCCATGATAATACTGTACAAAGTTGCAGAAATGGAGACACTGTATGGTCCCATGGGCAAAGTAATTGGGTTCCTTGAAACATGGATAACATAGGAGACCCGTTAAAGAAAAACCATGTGGAAATATTTCACCCTTGATGACAACATTCACATTGTTTGTGCTATAGACATGTACATACCTGACAATGGGGACGAGGACGGCAAGCTGCTTATAGCATCGTCTCTAGCAGATTCAGGAGAAGATCCTTTCTGCCTGTTAGGAAGAAGAAAAACGTGTAAATCACAAGTAAATTCAGTATAAAAGGGATTGTCTCACTAGAAGAACCCCGACTATAAGGCCTAATAGGACATATGAAAGTCATAGTGGGGAAGTCTCCTGCTCAAAACGACCTTCTATGGAAACAACTAGCAACAATGGCCGGCATGTAATACTACATATCTCCTGCAGTGTGGGCAAAACTAACAATGCCTGACCGGCAGCAATTATGGGTTGTTATCTCCAGCGGATTCTGAAGCCAATAGCCAATGACCGCTGATCATGGGGCGGTGGATGCTGCATTCAATATTATGGTATTTATGTCCTATATTTGGTGTTGTGCACATATATTAGCCTGGAGCTCCCAATAATGACCCCATAATCTACTCACATTTCTGAGATGTTTCTGCTGGATGCCGGGGTACACTCTGGAGGAAACTTGATAGCGGTGGTACAGAGCTGAAAAATGACAAAAATAAGATATGAAATTCAATTTTTTACGTTTAGGGTATGTGCACACGATGCAGAAATGCTCAGGATTTTTTCCTGAGTGTTTCTGCATCTCTCTGGCAGGAAAAAACGCATGCGGATTGTACATGCGGTTTCCTGCCAGGGACATGCGGAAATGAAGCGGTCTTCACTTTCATTTCCGCATGTGGATTGACAAGCGCTTCCCAAGCGATTTTAGCATCACTTGGAAAGTGCTTGTCAACTTCACACTATATAAATCCATGCAGCCGGCATGGATTTATATAGTGTGTGATGTCAAAAAATAAAAAATATATACTTTACCCTCTGATGGCCCCCGGTGTCCTGCTTCATCGGTCCCGGCTGCCGGCAGTGGAGACTGTAGGACCTTCCGACGTCAGCGTCACGTGACCCGTCACATGACTCTGACGTCAGCGAAGGTCCTTCATTCAACCGCGAAGTGCGCAGGAAGCCGGCAGGACGCAGCGCGGGCCGTCAGAAGGTGAGAATATATATATTTTTTATTTTATTCTTTTTTTTTTAATGGTACCTGGGTCTGGATGAGAGTCCTCTCATCCACACCCGGGTACCATCCGCACATTAGACCGCATGAAAAGCGCATCAACATATACAGTGATGCGGATTCCATGCGGTCTAATGCAAGTCAATGGCGGCAAAAGAGCAGCGTTTCCGCAAAATTAATTGACATGCTGCGGATTTTTGACCGCAGCGTTTACGCTGCGGAAAAATCCGCATCATGGGCACAGCACATGCGGATTTCCATTGGGGAACATTGCTGCCCTTCTACCATGCGTTTTTCATGCGTTTCCGCGGCGTTTACGCAACTGCAAAAACGCCGCGGAAACGCATGAAAAACGCATCGTGTGAACTCAGCCTTAGAGGTCTTTTTATGTATTCTGGATTTATTGATCACTTACTTTAGAAAGCCTTTTAGAGGATGTTGTAAAATTTTGGAAGAAAAGGCTCTCATTATCCTCACTTGTGTCCTCCTCCTCTGAGACAATAGGCTTGTTTGTATCAGCGTGATCTACAAGACATAGGTAATGAAGTGTTATTAGCGGTTGTCAGTATAACACAGTCACCATTTATCACTACTATTAATGGGAACCGATTGTCACATATTATTGAAGACGAGACAAACAGCCGCTTAGTCTAGATGACGTCTTCTACTTACTGATAAATAAGCTGGTGTCCTCATCTGAAACAAGCCGAGGAATGTACTCCGGCTTCTGACTTAGAAGGTTTTCAAATTCTAAGTCACTCAGGAATGGATAACTCTTGATCTCAAATGCTCCTCCTGGAAAAAGAAAAACAAAAGTGATGCGGACATTGTTAGAGGCTGCTCCATATCTGAACAGTATATCTTAATCTTAAGTAATGACAAAACCGAAGGAAACAAACTGAAAGTTATATTATGGAGAACTAGAAATAGGCAAGCAGATAGAGAAGTGCTGATCCTCATGGACAGGAGCGAAGAGTCCTCGTTGTAAAAAGTGAATATTAATACTAATAAAGTATATCAGTTACCTGTCCCAAGTCTTTGTGCAGGATTTGTTCTGAGCAGGTCATTAATAAGGTCCTGAGCATCGGGGGGAGGAGCGCGATCCCAATCCCAAATTATGTCTCCTGTTATATAGAAAATTACAGAAAATAAAACCTCTGTTTTGGACTGTAAGATAAAGTAGAGGAAATAACTAAATTCGTGTAACCAGTCAAAGCAATGATCGGATTATTCAACTTACCAGTGACAATATTTTTATAGAGCTCAGAGAGGGAATCCCCATGAAATGGTACATATCCCTCCAGAAACTCATGCAGGATGATTCCCATTGACCACCAGTCCGCAGGTCTTCCATAGCCTTTCTTCAGAATGATTTCTGGGGCCATGTAAAGCGGGGTGCCACAGTCCTGGAAACCGACAGAAGGTAGAAATGAGAATCAATTAAATAATTATTATGGCAAGTTCTCGACATAAAAAGCCAATGACAGAAGATAAAATATCAGTTGAAAAGTTCTCTAGAAATGAAGAACGTAGAGAAGAGACAATAGTGTGATGAGATTTGTAAAGAACCATCTAAGTTCCTGTAAGTGATGCCGACCTCATGGTCCTGGAACTCTCTGGCGATGTCCTCCAATGATTCCTTGTGGGTGTTTGTTTCTGGTATCATGACACCAACTTTTGAAATCCCAAAATCGGCGACTTTAATGTGTCCAGCCGGTGTAATCAGGAGGCTGTGAAAGAGAAGATGGTTTTAGGCTCACGGGCTGTGTTGTAATAAATGATAACTTTCCCCCCTTTATTATACTATAGGGGGCAATTACTTCTCTGGCTTCAGGTCTCTATGCAACACACCATAGCTGTGCAGGTATTCTACAGCAAGTATCGCTTCTGCAAAGTACAGGCGGGCCAAGGGGACAGATAAAGGACCCCTGGTGCTTAGGAGGGTCCCACAGTCTCCACCTATAGAAGAAAGGAAATATGAACGGTGAGGGGTTTATACAGCAGATCACCATGATGGATCATGAGAAGTGAGCGGAGACATTGGGGCAGGAGAGAATATATACAGATATAATGTATAGAGCACAGAATATTAGTCTGAGGTCATGGTGAGATGTCGTCCATGTCACTAATAAAGTGATGTCTCATCTCGTCTACAGCTGGCGATACTGACGTGCTCAGTGCGGACATACAGGGAGATCACACACATCAATGACTTTCCATAATATCTATAGTAAATGCTCTGCGGGGATGTAACCGTCCACGGGGACAAGTCCTAATGATATGAGCGCTGATAAGATGTCAGCAGACATGGGCTGAATATAATACATGTACATGTCCTACCTCCTACATACTCCATGACCATACACAGGTGAGATCTAGTAGGGAAGGAGCAGAGCATGGAGGTCACAAAGGGACAGTCAGCGAATGTCAGGATGTCCCTCTCCAGATAGGCCGCTTCCACATGTTTTGGAGTATCCAGGTCCCGCTTGGCAATTTTCTTCATAGCGAAGATCTTCTGTGAGTCTTTATGGTGAACTAAGTGGACGGACCTGGAGAGAAGAAGAAACCATGGTTTATAGTGAATCCTTATTAACAGTCCGTCTATAGAAGTCATTATATGGTCTTCTGTTCTAATGTTTAATACCAGAAGTCCGACCATTACTAGAAATCCACATCTAGAAATACATGAAATAATACTACATAGATCATCTATGGGAGGGTCTACACAATGCCACGTCTGCCAGACCCTCACTCAGGTCACATTATCACCTATGAGAAGTCTGCACAATGCCACGTCTGCCAGACCCTCACCCAGGTCACATTATCACCTATGGGAAGTCTGCACAATGCCACGTCTGCCAGACCCTCACCGAGGTCACATTATCACCTATGGGAAGTCTGCACAATGCCACGTCTGCCAGACCCTCACCCAGGTCACATTATCACCTATGGGAAGTCTGCACAATGCCACGTCTGCCAGACCCTCACCCAGGTCACATTATCATCTATGGGAAGTCTGCACAATGCCACGTCTGCCGGACCCTCACCCAGGTCACATTATCACCTGTGGGAGGTCTGCACAATGCCACATCTTCCACACCCTCACCCAGACCACATTGTCACCTATGGAAGGTGTGCACAATGCTAGGTCTGCCAGACCCTCACCCAGGTCACATCACCTATGGGAAGTCTGCACAATGCCACGTCTGCCGGACCCTCACCCAGGTCACGTTATCACCTTTCACCTCAGATCATGTCCCTATGATAACACTGAATGGCAAAGCACAGAGGATGAAGCATTATCATAGGGAACCCTGAGAAATGTGGCTTATGCTAACTGAAATCTCACCCAAAAGATCCGCTGCTGATCAGCTTAGATGTTTCGTAGTCGCTCATACGCGGCTTTCTCGCCGGGATCAATGATTCCATCAAGTTCTTGAAAAGAAGAAGAAGAAGAAATGATATTAAGATCTAGAAGCTGCTGGAGAAAATCTCCAGATGCAGAAACGTCTATATTATGTCCCAGCTGATGTCACTGATCCGATAGGTGAGCAGAAACCTGCTGACGGATTCCCTATAATATAAACGCTATTATCTAATGCAATAGTGTCATCTCCTCTAATAATAGAGGCGCCCCCTGGTTATATGGGGGATAATACTGGACGGGTCATTCACACCCCGTGATCTGGTGATACACAGACATCTCCCTCTATAATACTTACACCGGCAGGTTCTTGGATCTCCGGGATCTCTAAGATTACACTGTCAGGATCCAACAGCTCAGTTGTTTCTAAAATAGTGATAAAATGATGAAGAAATAAAATGTATTAGAGGATATTAATCCTACACAAATAATACAGCAATATAATGGAGAAATGACTATTCTGTATGGAGGACTATGTTAGGCCTATTATTCTGTATGGTGGAATATGTGGGGCCCATTATTCTGTATGGAGGACTATATGGGGCCCATTATTCTGTATGGAGGACTATGTGAGGCCCATTATACTGTATGGAGGACTATGTTGGGCCTATTATTCTCTATGGAGGACTTTGTGGGACCCATAATACTTTGTGGAGGACTATGTGGGCCCATAATACTGTATGGAGGACTATGTGGGGCCTATTATTCTCTATGAAGGACTATGTGGGGCCCTTTATACTCTACGGTGGACTATGTGGGGCCCATAATACTGTATGGAGGACTATGTGGGGCCCATTAATCTCTATGGAGGACTATGTGGGGCCCATTATTCTGTATGGAGGACTATGTGGGGCCCATTATTCTGTATGGAGGATTATGTGGGGTCAATTATCCTGTATGGAGGACTATGTGGGGCCATTATACTGTGTGGAGGACTGTGTGGGGCCATTATTCTGCATGGAGCACTATGTGGGGCCATTATTTCATAAGGAGGACTATGTGGGGCCATTATTCTGTATGGAGGACTATGTGGGGCCATTATTCTGTATGGAGGACTATGTGGGGCCATTATTTCATAAGGAGGACTATGTGGGGCCTTTATATTGTATGGAGGACTATGTGGGGCCATTATTCTGTATGGAGGACTATGTGGGGCCTATTATTCTGTATAGTGGAATATGTGGGGTCCATTATTCTGTATGGAGGACTATATGGGGCCCATTATTCCGTATGGAGGACTATGTGGTGCCCATTATACTGTATGGAGTACTATGTGGTGCCCATTATACTGTGTGCCGGACTATGTGGGGCCCATTATTCTGTATGGAGGGCTATCTGGGGCACGTTATACTGTATGGATGACTTTGTGGGACCCATTATTCTGTATGGAGGACTATCTGGTGCCCATTATTCTGTGTGGAGGACTTTGTGGGGCCCATTATTCTGTTTGGAGGACTTTGTGGGGCCCATTATTCTGTATGGAGGACTATGTGGGGCATTATTCTGTATGGAGGACTATGTGGGGCATTATTCTGTATGGAGGACTATGTGGGGCCCAATATTCTGCATGGAGCACTATGTGGGGCCCATTATTCTGCATGGAGGACTATGTGGGACCCATTATTCATTATGGAGGACTTTGTGGGACCCATTATTCGTTATGGAGGACTTTGTGGGACCCATTATACTGCATTCTGGTTGGCTCGTGACTTTTTCCAAGTTTTTCATTTTGGCTCTCTGTATGTTTGATTAGAGAGTGGAAAGAGTAGCTATGACATTATCCCCTGTTCTCTTTAATATCTGGATATTTCCGGTAGAAGTTTGTGTGATCGGCTCACCTGTAGTCAGATCGCTGCTCGGCCCCGGCTGACTCGTATTAGGGTCAGGGGTTTCTGGGGTCACATTTTGCTCGTCTTCGGTGTCGCCTTCTGGTGTCTCCTGATTGATAGAATATATAGAATTACCACGAGGAACCTTCCACTAAATCACCAAATCCACAAATCAGGAAGGACTAAACCCGCATTTACAGACGCACCAACTGTAACTATACAGACCAGCCGCCATCATGAGGACTTTTATCAGATAAAATGGATTAAGATAAGGTAGCATTGCAAAAACATTAATATGGATAATAGAGGGAGACAGAGGCGGAAATACAGACTTCCCACCACTGAGCTGTGACTACATCAGCAGAATACAGACTGCCATCAGCAGAGACAGGCGGCCATATTACCTCCTGTGCTTGCCAGGGGCTGACAGGGAGGCCGATAAGATCTAACACCAGATCTTCTGATATCTGGCTGGTGATCTGGAGAAGATGAGAAAACAAGGACGTGTGATAGAGAAGATGATGGATCCTTACCGGGCGTTCCGATGAGCGGGCCGGACCTTCCAGTACACACAGGACTTTTTCGGCCAGTTCTTTAACAAAAGACAAATCTCCATATTGAGATCTTTTTTCAGCCTATAAAGAAGAAAAGAAACACAAATGAAAAATCTCGAGATGAGAAAGATCACAATGGAGGCGGCCATTGTATCTGACGTCTGCTCCTCTCTGCAGATACAATGACTACATATCTGGGGTCTTGTCCTGTTTTATATTGGAAGAAAGAAGAAGCTTCTATCCCACCATTATTATCCATTATTGTGGAGAAGACTTGTGCGGAGCGTCCACCATTTACCTGCTGTAGTAATGTCCTGATGTTCCATAGCGAGAAACTGCAAGTGCTCAGTCACTATGGAGCCAACAACGGCAGCCATGACCCTGTGTAGATTGTACACAGTGACTGTGAGCTCTGATGTCATAATGGCCGACCATCACTAGTGATGTCATCATGGAATCTTGTGATGGAATCTTATAGCGGCTGCTCTGCACAAATACATGCTGCCAAGCAATATTTAAAGTGTGTGGGGGCTCATGCTGTATATAGGGGGCTATGTGAGGGCTCAGCTATTTATAGCGGGCTATGTGAGGGCTCATACTGTATATAGAGGGCTATGTGAGAGCTTGGCTGTATATAGAGGGCTATGTGAGGGCTCATACTCTAAATAGGATTCTGTGTGTGAGCTCATACTGTACATTGGTGCTATGTATGGGCTCTTACTGTATAAAGGGAGCTGTGTGTGGGCTCTTACTGTATATAGGGTATGTGTGTGGGCTCTTTCTGTATGTAGGGGGATGCCAGCACACTTAATTCTGCTCAATAATAAGTGATACAGTTAATAATATAAAATATAATTAATATGTTAATATTGAGCAGAATTAATTTCAGCCTATTGATTCGGCCTACACAACAGTCACATTTCTCATGTGGCCCCTCAGTAATATTACTTTCCCACCCCTGCTCTATTATGTATAGCGCTCTGTTATGTGTAGTGCACCCGAGCACCTGCATGTTAATCGAATGACTTATCACATGATCTATCAAAGGCAATCTTGTGACATGTCATGCGATACATCGGGTGCTGGGAGCTCACGGCTCCTAAACTGCCCAGGGCCCTGGCTACTCTTAATCAGCCCCTGCTTCTATCCCACCATTATTATCCATTATTGAGAAGTGTTATGCGGAGCTTCCGCCACTTACCTGCTGTAGTAATGTCCTGATGTTCTGAGGTAAATCCGTCAGATACTCTGAGGTGAGATGACCTCGGTGGTATTTGGTCAGGCAGTCCCTTACAAGCTCCACCACCAGCCGGTGAGTGAAGCTGAGGACGCCATCGGGTGGTAGAAGCACAATCTCAGGGCGATTGGTGGTAAGAATCTCCCATAGAGCTTCTACTTGAAGATTGTCCAAAAGTAATTCAGCCATAGAAACTGCAAGTGCGATCAGTCACTATATATAATAGCGAGAACCTGCAAGTGCGCTCAGTCACTATGGGATAGCGAGAAACTGCAAGTGCGATCAGTCACTATAGAATAGCGAGAAACTGCAAGTGCGCTCAGTCACTATGAAGCCAACAAAGGCAGCCGCGACCCTGTGTACATTGTATATATAGTGACTGTGAGCTGTGATGTCATAATGCCCGACCATGACCTGTGATGTCATCATGGAATCTTGTGATGGAATCTTCAAGGAGTGGCTCTACACACATACATGCTGCCTAGCAATATGCTTTTTTGGCCGTCCTCTTTTATTTCCAAATACAACACAACCAGGATAAGGGAATGTTCACACGTTGCGTTTTTGCAGCATTTTTTTCCACACCAAAATCCAGGTTGTACTCCGGAAAGACACTGCATACAATCCACACTTATTTGCTGTGTTTTTGCAGTGTTTATACTTGTGGGTTGTTTTTTTTCATTCATTTGAATGGGTGAAAAATGTTGCAAAACCCCTGAAAGAATTAACATCCTGCAAATTTAAAATAAAAAAAGGAAAAAAACGCAGCATGTGAATGAGACTTTAGAAATCTCATTCACTAAGCTGGTACTGTAAAACGCAGTGTTTTAGCAGCAGAAAAATAACCCTGAAAAAAATGCCACTTGTGAACATTCCTCAAAGATATAATAGTCATATTATGGGAAATATTGTGTATATTTATTCCGCGCGTGTCTTTTTTTACCAAATAACATTTACCTCATTGGTTGGAGAGTTTACTATTAACAACTGTGACAAATAATGAAGAATTAATGATAAGTGCCCCAAGTGATCAATCATTTACGTCATTAATGGTGATGGGCGAGCACTAAAATGCTCGGGTGCTCGATGCTCGGGTCGAGCACATTGGAATACTTGGCTGCTCGACCCGAGCAATGAGCCCAATGTAAGTCTATGGGAAACTCGAGCATTTTTCAGGCGGCTCCCCCCGGCGGTCTGCAGAGGGCCTAAAAATTGCCCAAATCGATGGGAACAGTGCTCAAATGACATGGGAACAGCATGGGGAAGACCCCTGGAAGCATTTCTGACTCCCAGGTCACTGCTGTCAACAATGTTGTCAGAAGTATTTACGCCACTTTTACGGACTCACAATAAAATATACAAAAACGAAACCAAAATGGATTTTCCTGGGAAGTATGTTAAGGAACATCCTTTCCAGAGTTATAACTTGTATATAAGGGAAAATAAATAACCAAAAACAAAAATACTCCTCCACACCTTGGGCTATGTTCACACGTAGCGTTTTTGATGCGTTTTTGCACTTTTGCATTGCTTTCAACCAACACAAATGCATTCACCAGGAAATGTCATTTTAACATTTTACAACCTTATCTGGCCATGTGGTGTGTGACACGTCATCAGACACATGCATACAGTGCTGAAAAGACATGGGAACAGCATGGAAGCATCTCTGACTCCCAGGTCACTGCCTAAAAGTGTGCCCATCATAAGAGATGCTTGGCGCATGCGAAGATGCCTCCCGCCATGGACCTGTCGTTACAGACTTGCAACAATCACCATCCACGTCCTTGTCCCTCCTCAGCGTTCAGTTCCTTGGAATGCAAGTGCAAGTATGCAGGCAGCCACCAACCTACCCACCGGCTGCAATACTATACTGACAAATTTTTGACAGCTACTTGCACTTGAAATGTAGCCTTTTAGGCTCGTGGAGGCGGAAGCTTTTCATAACCTCATGTCGGCGGCGACCGGGTGTCCACACTCTTTCCCCAGCCACCACTATATTTCCCGGTATCGCCTCTGCCTTCCACAAGCACGGGTCCCACAACATTACCCGTGCCCTCCCCAGTGCACTTACTGGGAAGGACCGCCTAACCACAAACTTGTGGACAGGTGAACGTGGCCAGGGACGGTACATAGCCAGTCCACAACTTTTTTTTGCTGACAGTTGTATTTAGTTCGGTGAAAGGACTGGCATAGAGGGAAACCGTATCTACCCTGGGTGTCATTTCTCCCAGGAAGTCCTGTAATTCAGCTTGTTGCAGAAGCAATGGCAGTCCGTCCAACATCAACTCGCACTTGTCGGTGGTGCTTTAACACACACACATCTTTCTTTTCGCATTTTATTTCTTGAATACAGAGTTGGACAATGGCCTGATCTGTAATGCTTTTTGAGAAATAACATGCATAAGCATGGCCAATCCACATTAAAAAAGCAGCCACAGAGTGTCCGGAAACCTTCCCCCACAATTTTATTAGCCAGGGCAGCTTTTCGGCAGGGTTGGACGGGCCCACCAGAGAACCGGAGACTACTCCGGCGGGCCCTGGCTTCTCCTTCTGGAGAGTTCATAGTGCCGAGGTGAGGCCATGATGATGATAGAGGCCACCATCTGCTTAGTTTTCTGTTACTTGGAATGCAAGTGCAAGTATGCAGCCATCCACCCACCCACAGGCCGCAACACTAAACTGCCAGATTTCTGGGCAGCTGCTTGCACTTGAAATATGGCTTTTTAAGCTCGTGGAGGCGGAAGCTGTCCACAATCTTATGGCGGCGGCGACTGGGTATCTATACTCGGTCCCCAGCCACCATTATTTTTTCCGGTATTGTCTCCTCCTTCCACAAGCATGGGTCCCACAACATTACCCGTGCCCTCCCCAGTGGAAGGACTGCCTAACCACAAACACGTGGACAGGTGAATATGGCCAGAGACGGTACGGAGCCAGTCCACAACTTTTTTTTGCTGAGAGTTGTATTTAGCTCAGTGAAAAGACTGGCATAGAGGGGAACATCATACTGTGTGTGGGGGAATGTACTGTGGGGGCATCATACTGTGTGGGGGGAATGTACTGTGGGGACATCATACTGTGTGTGTGGGGGAATGTACTCTGGGGACACCATACTGTGTGTTGGGGGGAAATGTACTGTGGGGACATCATACTGTGTGGGGGGAATGTACTGTGGGGGCATCATACTGTGTGTGAAGGAATGTACTGTGGGGGCATCATACTGTGTGTGGGGGAATTATACAGTATGTTGGAGGAATGTACTGTGGGGGCATCATACTGTGTATGTGTGGGAATGTACTGTGGGGGCATCATACTGTGTGTGGGGAGGAATGTACTGTGGGGAATCATACTGTCTGTGGGGGGAATGTACTGTGTGGACATCATACTGTGTGTGGGGGAATGTACTGTGGGGACATCATATTGTGTGTGGGGGGAATGTACTGTGGGGGTATCATACTGTGTGTGGGGGAATGTACTGTGGGGACATCATACTGTGTGTGGGGGAAATGTACTGTGGGAGCATCATACTGTGTGTGGGGGGGAATGTACTGTGGGGACATCATACTTTGTGTGGGGGGGATGTACTGTTTGGACATCATACTGAGTGTGGGGGAATTTACTGTGGGGGCATCATACTGTGTGTGAGAATTTACTGTGGGGACCTCATGCTGTGTAGGGGCATTATATTGTGTGTGAGGGGGAATATACTGTGGGGGCATCATACTGTGTGTGTGGGAATGTACTGTGGGGGCATCATACTGTGTGTGGGGAGGAATGTACTGTGGGGGCATCATACTGTGTGTGTGGGGGAAATGTACTGTGGGGGCATCATACTGTGTGTGTGGGGGAAATGTACTGTGGGGGCATCATACTGTGTGTGTGAGGGAATGTACTGTGGGGGCATCATACTGTGTGTGGGGAGGAATGTACTGTGGGGCCATCATACTGTGTGTGGGGGGATGTACTGTGAGGACATCATACTGTGTGTGGAGGAATGTACTGTGGGGGCATCATACTGTGTGTGTGAGGGAATGTACTGTGGGGGCATCATACTGTGTGTGGGGAGGAATGTACTGTGGGGCCATCATACTGTGTGTGGGGGGATGTACTGTGAGGACATCATACTGTGTGTGGAGGAATGTACTGTGGGGGCATCATACTGTGTGTGTGAGGGAATGTACTGTGGGGGCATCATACTGTGTGTGGGGAGGAATGTACTGTGGGGCCATCATACTGTGTGTGGGGGGATGTACTGTGAGGACATCATACTGTGTGTGGAGGAATGTACTGTGGGGGCATCATACTGTGTGTGTGAGGGAATGTACTGTGGGGGCATCATACTGTGTGTGTGAGGGAATGTACTGTGGGGGCATCATACTGTGTGTGGGGGGGGGGAAGTACTGTGAGGACATCATACTGTGTGTGTGGGGGAAATGTACTGTGGGGGCATCATACTGTGTGTGTGAGGGAATGTACTGTGGGGGCATCATACTGTGTGTGGGGAGGAATGTACTGTGGGGCCATCATACTGTGTGTGGGGGGATGTACTGTGAGGACATCATACTGTGTGTGGAGGAATGTACTGTGGGGGCATCATACTGTGTGTGTGAGGGAATGTACTGTGGGGGCATCATACTGTGTGTGGGGAGGAATGTACTGTGGGGCCATCATACTGTGTGTGGGGGGATGTACTGTGAGGACATCATACTGTGTGTGGGGGGGAATGTACTGTGGGGACATCATACTGTGTGTGGGGGGGAATGTACTGTGGGGACATCATACTGTGTGTGGGGGGGAATGTACTGTGGGGGCATCATACTGTGTGTGGGGGGGAATGTGCTGTGGGGACATCATACTGTGCGTGGTGAAATGTACTGCGGGGACATCATACTTTGTCGGGGGAATGTACTGTGGGGACATCATAATGTGTGTGTGAAGAGCTGTTTATCATCGTACAATGATTGAATAACGGGAGCAGATGATTTATAAAAAGCGCTGAATTATATGGTGTGGATTTGCTGCTACTGTGTCACCCCAGGCCTGGATGCCACAAACTTGTAAGGCTGTGTCTGAGAGCAGGAGGGAGGTTCTCTGGTCATGGACCATTAGCATGCAGCACCTCCTGTCCCAGGCCAGTAGGGGGAGCAGGCTGCCCCTATAAAAGCTGGTACTGAGGGCAGGGTTAGGGAGACCAGGACCCACTTCTGAAGCATCCAGAAGGGTTCCCAGAAGAGAGGGACAGGTCAGCGGCAGCTGATGAGTCCAGGAGGCTAAGGAGGAACAGCAAGCCAGGGACAGAGGCGACGAGAGCTGGTCCTGGCTGAGAGAGAACAACATACCGGACACTGGGATCCGAGGCTGTCAGAATTGCAAGTCCTGCAGCAGATCATCTACTTGCGAGGGATTTTAGGTCCCTTGGCCTAAGAAGCCTGGAAGGTCCGCCACACAGAGGGACCAGTACAGCACAGACAAGCTATAGGTACCTAGGGCCCGAGTCGCAAGCCATACAGGCGTAGTACACGGCCAGCTCAGGGACGTGGGCTATCATACCACTAAAGGGGGAGATAGTCAGCAAGGGCAGAGAGAGAACGGTAGGCCTACCCACTCACCCTGACCAGTGGAGCTCGCCCGAATGCCCTCAGACACCCAGGTCCATTCCTCCCTGTACTCCTGGTGGGTCTGTGATAAGATCTGCAGTAAAAGACCCTGGACTGCATTATTGGACTCTGTGTGATTACTGCTGCGCCTGCACCATCACCCCTAGCATCCTATTACACTGCCCTGAGGCTACACTCCTCCCATGGGGAGTTGTACTATTCCCTGCTGCACCCCCAACACCAGCCTCAGCGGTCTGCCCCGCAGCGGCGGTCCTCCCTGACCGCAATCCACAGGTGGCGTAGTCGGACTTTCAAAACCTACAAATACACTGCCACAGCATTTGGTCTGACCACCCTGAGCCACGGGACCGGGTCGCCACTACTACTCCCAGCATTGCCCTGTTGTCTGGTTCCGAGAGCCCCACGGCCCAGGGGGCGAGTCACTACAAGTAAGGATAGACGATACAATAAGCTCTATCGTAACATGTAGCAGCGAGTCAGCGGAATGTATCAATTCTAATATTGAGCAGAATTGATTTCAGCCTGTTGATTTTTCCCTCCAGAACAGTGGAGGGCTCCTCGGGAAAATAAATTGGCCATCCCTGGTATAACGTAATACTAAAATCTCACATTTTATGAGAGAAAACTGTATTTTATAACGATGCTTCCGTACATAAATCGAGAGAACTTCTTTTCATCAGACGACCCCTTTATCACCTATCCAAGGTGATCGGTGGTGTCCAACAGCTTAGAGCGGCACTGATGGGCAGAATGTGGCACTTTTATCACTTTTGGAATTGGGCAGCGGTGCACATGCTCAGTCTGACCTCCATTCTTGCCCTTTGGGGCTGCAGAGCGCTCTGCTTTTTCCAACAGCTCCATTGAGAATGAATGGATCAGTGGTCGGGCATCCAACCAGACGCTCAATTTTGTAACAGGGATTGAAATAGATGAGAAGATGCACTTAACTGTTTGGCCGCAGCAAGAGTGCATCGAGTGCCTGTGCTTGGTTTGAACAGTCATTCTGTGCTGACAGAGTCCGTTTAAGGCCTCAAACCTATTAGATAATTGTCAGCCCTACATTGTTTCTGGGCAGACAGTTACACAAGATTATGTCCCATTTCATGAAGATTGGCCTTTTACACGCCTGTTTTAGTGAAGGATTAGCTGGAAAAACCTGCGGCGCTGTTAAGCCTCTCCCCAAGAAGCTCCGCAAGGCTTCAAAATTTTGCCGGTACTGGTCAAGACTGGTGGACACATGGGAAAAGTCAAATTTTGGCAAAGTTGAACAATCTGCATTGTGTGTAATATTTTATGATACAATAAATGATTAGAAAAATGCAAGTTTTATTAATGAGAAAAAAACTGAACTTTGCAGAATTTGTTGGCGACATAGAAATATGTAAAAAATATAAAAGTGTAAAATTTTTTTTACAATTTTTGATGCTTACATTAAAAACTTGAGCAATTCCCCCAAAAATCATTAGAGCCATGAAATCAATACATATACAGATGAAACCAGAAGTTTCCATCCACTATATAAAGAGACACATCTGCATGTTTTTATCAATATCTGACATGAAATCAGAATAAATCTTTCCCGTTTTAGGACAATTAGGATTACCATCATTTTTGATATTTTCCAAATGCCAGAATAATGAGAGAGAGAGAATGTTTTAAGGCATTTTTATTACTTACTGCAAAGTCTTAACATTATTCTAATCACTAATCAGTGTGTATATTTGTTCACTACACAATAGAATCCCATAATTTCTGCCTATTCACATCTTAGTATTATGTATGATCAGGTTAGAGTGTATGGCTGCTGAGCGCTAGCATTTATGGGCGCCTCCCCCTGACCTTGGCTGTTTCTGGCTCTTAGACCCTGCTGGCACGCACTGCCGTCATGTCCGTGACTGCACTGCCGGCTTGCGGGTCAAATGCCAGAAGCCGCAGAGTCACATGTATTGGGGCGGACACAGAATGTCTCACGCCGTATACCAGCCAGAACACATACCGGAAAGTCAGGTGACACACTTTTTCTCTCCGGCTCGGTTCATGATTGGATTAGGCTCCCTATATAACATCTGGCGTTCCCCTCCCTGGCACGACCCCTGAGGAAGTGTTGATGAAACGCGCGTCGGGGTGGAGGGACGCGTGATTACCCTGCCTAGAAGCTGCCATTCTAACCAGGTATTTCTTTCTCATGATGTGTTGAGCTGTTTTGTCTATTTGTGGACAGTGCCACTATTACACTATAGTTATTCTATGGGACCGTACCCAGCCTCTTTTATGTACCCAGTCTCCCCTGATAGATATACTAACATTATTAACCGCTATATGCATTAGTTTCTTTGAGGCTGGAAACAATACGTTATCTTTATCTAAGCACTTTGCACTTTTTTGCTGGACAGTCGACTCTATATCATCATATGCACTGCCGCTTTACATTTTATAGGCGTATCTCAAACTCATCAGTGATAGTCTAGTGACCGTTATAATAGCATATGCATTTCTTTCTTTCTATTTTTGCCACATGAGCGGTTATTCAGATTGAAATCTTTTGTAGTGCATTTGTATAGTCACATTATTTCAGTAATGGGGTAATATATGGTTATTACTCTTGCTGCGCAGATATAGGGTACAGCATTTGTTTGTCCCTCACATTTGAGGCCCCTGGTATTTTAATTATTGTTATTTTATGTTCTAATAAAATTATATTGTTAATATTATTTGAAGTGTTCATGTTTTTGTTTATCCTACCAGGGTTCTGGTTATAGCAGAATCAATTTTTGATATATATAAAGTCAAAAGTTTACATACATTTCATTAGTATTTGGTACCATCACCCTTAAACTGAATGACTTGGGTCAAACTTTTGGGATATCCTTCCACAAACTTCTCACAATAGTTGGTCGGAATTTGGACCCATTCCTCCTGGCAAAACTGGGGTAACAGATCCAGGTTTGTAGGTCGCCTTGCTCGCAGCAAGAGTGCCCATAAATTTTCAATAGGATTGCAATCAGAGCTTTGTGATAGCCACGCCGAAACATTGACTTTGTTATTCTTAAGCCACTTTGTTCCCATTTTGTCAATATGCTTCGGGTCATTGTCCATTTGGAATACCCATTTCCGCCCAAGCTTTAACTTCCTGGCTGATGTCTTGAGATGTTGCTTCAGTATTGCCACATAATCTTTTTTTCTCATGGTGTCATCTATTTTGTGAAGTGAACCAGTCCCTCCTGCAGCAAATCAACCCCAGATCATGATGCTGCCACCCCCATGTTTCACAGTTGGGATGGTGTTCTTAGGCTTCCAAGCTTCTCCCTTTTTCCTCCAAACGTAGCGATGGTCATTATGCCAAAAAAGTTCAATTTTAGTTTCATCAGACCACAGACATGTCTCCAAAAATTAAGGTCTTTGTTCCTGTGTGCATTTGCAAACATTAATTTGGCTTTTTTATGTTTCTTTTGGAGTAATGGCTTCTTCCTGGCAGAGTGGCCTTTCAGCCCATGTTGATACAGTACTCGTTTCACTGTGGTTATTGACACAATCTTACCTGCTTCCGCCATCATCTTCACAAGGTCTCTTGCTTTTGTCCTTGGGTTGATATGCACGTGTCGGACCAAAGCACGTTCATCTCTGGGACACAGAACCCGTCTCCTTCCTGAGCGATAAGATGGCAGTACATTCCCATCTTGTTTGTACTTGCGTATAATTGTTTGTACAGATGACCGAGGCACCGTCAGGTATCTTGAAATTGTATCTAAGGATGAGCCAGACTTGTGCAAGTCCACAATTCTCTTCCTGATATCTTCGCTAATTTCTTTAGACTTTCCCATGATACTACAGAAAAAAAAACTATTAGAAGCTTCCAAACACATTACATCATCATATGGGCAGTCCAGAATTGTTTAAAGGCATAGTAATCTTAGTGTGTGTAAACTTTTGACTTTGCAGTAAGTAATAAAAATGACTTAAACATTCTCTCTCTCTCATTATTCTGGCATTTGGCAAATTTTAAAAATTATGGTAATCCTAATTGACCTAAAACGGGAAAGGTTTATTCTGATTTCATGTCAGATATTGAGAAAAACATGCAGATGTGTCTTTTTATATAGTGTATGGAAACTTCTGGTTTCAACTGTATGTGTGTGTATGTATGTATATATGTATATATTACACATACAGTTATGGCCGAAAGTGTTCACTCCCTTGAAATTGTTTCAGAAAATGAAGTATTTCTCCCAATTATTGCTGTTACACATGTTTTGCTATACACACTTTATTTTCTTTGTGTGTATTGCAACAACACAAAAAAGCAGAAAAAAAGGCAAATTGGACATAATTTCACACACAGCCCCAAAAATGGTCTGAACAAAATTGTTGGCACCCTCAACTTTAATATTTGGTTGCTCACCCTTTGGAATAAAATAACTGCAATCAATCGCTTCCTATAACCATCAACAAGCTTCTTACACCTCTCAGCTGGAATTTTGACCACTCTTCTTTTGTAAACTGCTCCATGTCTCTCATAGTTGCTGCTACTTCATACCTCTCCAGCGCTATGTTTCCATCCATTTCTGCGGGCTTCTTGAAGTATGTTTGGGGTCATTCTCCTGGAAGAACCATGACCTAGGACGCAAACCCAGCTTTCTGACACTGGGCACTACATTGCGACCCAAAATCCGTTGGTAATATTTTTCAACAATTTTGGTTCTCAAGTACTCAGACAGTTCTCTTCTCTTTCTGTACTCCATGCTTAGTGTGGCACACACAGACACAATGCAAAGATTGAGTCAACTTCTCCACTTTTTATCTGGTTTCAGGTGTGATTTTCATATTGCCCACACCTGTTACTTGCCACAGGTTAGTTTGAATGAGCATCACATGCTTGAAACAAAGTTGTTCACCCACAATTTTGGAAAGGTGCTATCAATTTTGTCCGGCCCATTTTTGGGGTTTTGTATGAAATGATGTCCAATTTGCCTTTTTTCCTTTTGTTTGTTTTTTTCTTTTGTTCCAATACACACAAAGAATATTAAACATGTGTATAACAAAACATGTGTAATTGCAATAATTTTCTGGGAGAAATACTTCATTTTCTGGAACAATTTTAAGATTGCCAACACTTTCGGCCGTGGCCATATATAGTAGCTGAGTACAGGTGGCTGCTGGGGCCCCTGATACCATTACTATGTGGCCCTTACACCTGATATACAGTGGTGGCCAAAAGTATTGGCACCCCTGCAATTCTGTCAGATAATACTCAGTTTCTTCCTGAAAATGATTGCAATCACAAATTCTTTGGTATTATTATCTTCATTTAATTTTCTTGCAAAGAAAAAACACAAGAGAATGAAACAAAAATCAAATCAATGATCATTTCACACAAAACTCCAAAAATGGGCCAGACAAAAGTATTGGCACCTTCAGCCTAATACTTGGCTGCACAACCTTTAGTCAAAATAACTGCGAACAACCGCTTCCGGTAACCATCAATGAGTTTCTTACAATGCTCTGCTGGAATTGTAGACCATTCTTCTTTGGCAAACTGCTCCAGGTCCCTGATATTTGAAGGGTGCCTTCTCCAAACTGCCATTTTGAGATCTCTGCACAGATGTTCCATGGGATTCAGGTCTGGACTCATTGCTGGCCACCTTAGAAGTCTCCAGTGCTTTCTCTCAAACCATTTTATAGTGCTTTTGGAAGTGTGTTTTGGGTCATTGTCCTGCTGGAAGACCCATGACCTATGAGGGAGACCCAGCTTTCTCACACTGGGCCCTACATTATGCTGCAAACTTTGTTGGTAGTCTTCAGACTTCATAATGCCATGCATACGGTCAAGCAGTCCAGTGCCAGAGGCAGCAAAGCAACCCCAAAACATCAGGGAACTTCCGCCATGTTTGACTGTAGGGACCATGTTCTTTTCTTTGAATGCCTCTTTTTTTTCCTGTACACTCTATGTTGATGCTTTTTCCCAAAAACCTCTACTTTTGTCTCATCTGACCAGAGAACATTCTTCCAAAACGTTTTAGGCTTTCTCAGGTAAGTTTTGGCAAACTCCAGCCTGGCTTTTTTATGTCTCGGGGTAAGAAGTGGGGTCTTCCTGGGTATCCTACCATACAGTCCCTTTTCATTCAGACGCCGACGGATAGTACGGGTTGACACTGTTGTACCCTCGGACTGCAGGGCAGCTTGAACTTGTTTGGATGTTAGTCGAGGTTCTTTATCCACCATCCGCACAATCTTGCGTTGAAATCTCTTGTCAATTTTTCTTTTCCGTCCACATCTAGATAGGTTAGCCACAGTGCCATGGGCTTTAAACTTCTTGATGACACTGCGCACGGAAGACACAGGAACATTCAGGTCTTTGGGGATGGACTTGTAGCCTTGAGATTGCTCATGCTTCCTCACAATTTGGTTTCTCAAGTCCTCAGACAGCTCTTTTGTCTTCTTTCTTTTCTCCATGCTCAATGTGGTACACACAAGGACACAGGACAGAGGCTGAGTCAACTTTACTCTGTTAGAACCCTCCTGTTAGTTTTTGCTATCTTGTGTTTTGCGGTCACGTGACTAGCTGCCTATATATTCCAGCTCCGCCCTTCTGGCTTTGCTGGACTTCAGTGTTTTTTGCCTGTCTCTCTAGCCAGGTGCTTCGGTGCCTATCTCTGTCTAGTTTGCTTGGTCCTCTGGACCTCTAGTACTTTTTGTTCAGTTTGTATTTTTGCTCTGCAACAACTTCTGTTAGGAGGTGTCCATTTTTTGTCCCAGTCCTTAGTTCTTTTAGGGACCCCTCCCTTTATTCTATAGGTCTCTGTTCAGACTAGCCGAGGACGAAGGCGGGTCTGTTCACAAGGAACAGGCTGCCCGCTACATCGTAGGGATTCAGCTTAGTCTTACTGTAGGGACAGCTTTTCCCTTTCTTTCCTTAGTTTATGTTGCAGATCATAACATAATCCATGTTAACTGGCTGCAAGTGTGATTTAGTTATTGCCAATTGTATCCAATTTGGCTTTAGGACAATTCTTTTTGTGTTTTTTCAGTGAAGACAAATTAAATGAAGATAATAAGACCAAAGAATTTGTGATTGCAATCATTTTCAGGAAGAAACTGAGTATTATCTGACAGAATTGCAGGGGTGCCAATACTTTTGGCCACCACTGTATAGGAGCTGAGTACAGGCAGCTGCCGGGGCCCCTGATACCATTACTATGTGGCCCTTACACCTGATATATAGGAGCTGAGTACAGGCGGCTGCTGGGGCCCCTGATACCATTACTATGTGGCCCTTACACCTGATATATAGGAGCTGAGTACAGGCGGCTTCTGGGCCCTTGATACCATTACTATGTGGCCCTTACCCCTGATATATAGGAGCTGAGTACAGACGGCTGCTGGGGCCCCTGATACCATTACTATGTGGCCCTTACCCCTGATATATAGGGGCTGAGTACAGGCGGCTGCTGGGGCCCCTGATTCCATTACTATGTGGCCCTTATGACGCGCCCCTGGGCCTACTTGGTGTAGCGTTGCGCACGCGGGGACTACCCGGAGCCGGGCCTGTTGGGGGTAGTAGTCTCGTGGCGGTGACCCGGTCCGTGCCCAGGCAGTCAAACTGTGTGGCAGAGTTTAGCAGTAGATGGTACGGTGTTCGACTACGCCACCCGTTGAATGAGGCTATGATGCCGCCACTGCAGGGCAGACCGCTGAGGCCGGTGGTACGATTGTGCAGCGTAGATGGTATAACCCCCAACGGGAGGGGTATGGCCTCAGGGCAGCCGACGTGGATGATGGGGGTAGCAGGAACCACTCAGAGATGATGCGGTGTAGTTCAGGGTCTTTACTGGTGATAAAGATAGACCCTCCCGGAGTACTGGCTAGCGATCGGGGCCTGGTCAGTCTTTGAGCAGATGGGATTTCCCCTGGCCAGGTGGAGTTGTAGGCCTCCCCAACTAATTGTACTCTTCTGGCTACCTTGCTAGAGGCGGGTAAAAGTAGCCCACGTCCCTGAGTGTACCGTGTGGTGCTCACCCGTATGGCCGGTGACTCGGGGCCTTCTAGTGGCTTCCGCTCCACGACGGCGGTGCTGGTCCCACGCGTGTGACCGTGCCTTCGGGTTTCTTGGCCAGAGGACCTGAAATCCCCTGCCGGTCGGTTTCTGCTGCTGGGTAAGGATTAGTCCCAACAGCCTCGGACTCCGGGTCCGGTGGTAACTCTTCAATCAGGGCGAGCTCTTCAGCTGCCAGCCCCTGATTCCTTGTAGCACTGCTCCCACTGAGCTCCTGATCTTTCTTTCCTATAGCTGCTCCTCTTCTTAACTAACTAACCCTGCCTCAGCCCCAGTTTTATATAGGGGAAGTTCTTCCCCTCCCAGGACTGGGCAGGAGGTGTGGCATGCACAGGATTCCTGACCAAGAGACCTCCCACCTGCTCTCAGACATAATATTGCTATTACTGTGGAAACCAGACCCCTGGGGTGCCACACTTACACCTGATATATAAGGGCTGAGTACAGGCGGCTGCTGGGCCCTTGATACCATTACTATGTGGCCCTTACACCTGATATATAGGAGCTGAGTACAGGCGGCTGCTGGGGCCCCTGATACCATTACTATGTGGCCCTTACCCCTGATATATAAGGGCTGAGTACAGGCGGCTGCTGGGGCCCCTGACACCATTACTATGTGGCCCTTACACCTGATATAAAAGGGCTGAGCACAGGCGGCTGCTGGGGGCCCTGATACCAGTACTATGTGGCCCTTACACCTGATATATAAGGGCTGAGTACAGGCGGCTGCTGGGGCCCCTGATACCATTGCTATGTGGCCCTTACACCTGATATATAAGGGCTGAGTACAGGCGGCTGCTGGGGCCCCTGATACCATTGCTATGTGGCCCTTACACCTGATATATAAGGGCTGAGTACAGGCGGCTGCTGGGGCCCCTGATACCATTGCTATGTGGCCCTTACACCTGATATATAAGGGCTGAGTACAGGCGGCTGCTGGGGCCCCTGATACCATTACTGTGTGGCCCTTACACCTGATATATAAGGGCTGAGTACAGGCGGCTGCTGGGGCCCCTGATACCATTACTATGTGGCCCTTACACCTGATATATAGGAGCTGAGTACAGGCGGCTGCTGGGGCCCCTGATACCATTACTATGTGGCCCTTACACCTGATATATAGGAGCTGAGTACAGGCGGCTGCCGGGGCCCCTGATACCATTACACTGGTGCCTTGTTATTAGGTCAATTCCATTATAAAACATTGTATCCGTCATTGTTGAGCTCTGCTGGGACTCTGTATCCCGCCTGCATTGCATAATGGGGCCCCTGAATACTCTGCACATAAGGGCCCATATCTCTAATTATGTTGTTTGCAATAGTCGCCCTCCTGCCACCCTGTAATATCGGGTCCCTGCCTGGTGTGGCCCCTATGACTTAATGTCCCCCTGTAAGTGCAGTACACCAGTTATCAGTCTACACGGCCAGGGTCCAGGACCCCTGTTGTTTTTGTACTGGCTTTGTAATATATGCTCATTATCAGGGCGCCCTCTTCTCAGACATCCATCTAATCATCCGTCTGTCTCATCCATATTTGCCATATGGAGGTTTCCAGAAATAGGGCAGAATCTACTGGACTTCTGTGAAAGTTGACGAATCTGTTGAGCGCGGCTGAAGCCTCCTGGGAGCCGAGGTAAAATCAGTGGCCGTGGTAAAATTGTGGAGCGGTGGGGTCTGAAAAAGGATTCATGACTATAAGGACAACGTTTGCACAAAGTGATTTCTTTCCTGCCCAACAGCCACTGTGTAAACCTGACAAAAATGCCCCCATCTATCCATCCATTCATCACTCTCATACTCTGTCTATGCAGGTATGTATCTCATCTTTCTTCCTTACGGAGTTTCACATTGACCAGTCGGGGCTTTGGTCCGAACTCCCCCACAAAACTGGATTCGGTAGTGTGCACTGACGAGGCCATAGGCTTAGTAGACTGCGCCTCCAGTAGGCGTACACACCTGATGCACGACAGAGGGCACATTCACTCTGTCTGGACCATTATAGTCTATGGCCACGTCAGATCATATGCCCGAATCCCGTTCAGGTAAAGGCTGCAGCAGGTGGCTGCTGCCTTCTGTGCCCCTCTCCTCCGCCACTGCCGTTCCCCCCAACACCCAGAGCCAGAGTGTATGTATATATATATATATATATATACATATATATATATATATATACACTACTCAAAAAAATAAAGGGAACACTTAAACAACAGAATATAACTCCAAGTAAATCAAACTTCTGTGAAATCAAACTGTCCACTTAGGAAGCAACACTGATTGACGATCAATTTCACATGCTGCTGTGCAAATGGAATAGACAATAGATGGAAATTATTGGCAATTATCAAAACACTCTCAATAAAGGAGTGGTTCTGCAGGTTGGGACCACAGACCACATCTCAGTACCAATGCTTTCTGGCTGATGTTTTGGTCACTTTTGAATGTTGGTTGTGCTTTCACACTAGTGGTAGCTTGAGATGGACTCTACAACCCACAGAAGTTGCTCAAGTAGTGCAGCTCTTCCAGGATGGCACATCAATGCGAGCTGTGGAAAGAAGGTTTGCTGTGTCTGTCAGCGTAGTGTCCAGAGGCTGGAGGCGCTACCAGGAGACAGGCCAGTACACCAGGAGACGTGGAGGGGGCCGTAGGAGGGCAACAACCCAGCAGCAGGACCGCTACCTCCGCCTTTGTGCAAGGAGGAACAGGAGGAGCACTGCCAGAGCCCTGAAAAATGACCTCCAGCTGACCACAAATGTGGATGTGTCTGCACAAACGGTTAGAAACCCACTCCATAACGGTGGTATGAGGGCCCGACGTCCACAGATGGGGGTTGTGCTCACAGCCCAACACCGTGCAGGACGCTTTGCATTTGCCACAGAACACCAGGATTGGCAAAGTCGCCACTGGCGCCCTGTGCTCTTCACAGATGAAAGCCGGTTCACACTGAGCACATGTGACAGACGTGACAGAGTCTGGAGACGCCGTGGAGAGCGATCTGCTGCCTGCAACATCCTTCAGCATGACCGGTTTGGCAGTGGGTCAGTAATGGTGTGGGGTGGCATTTCTTTGGAGGGCCGCACAGCCCTCCACGTGCTCGCCAGAGGTAGCCTGACTGCCATTAGGTACCGAGATGAGATCCTCAGACCCCTTGTGAGACCATGTGCTGGTGCGGTTGGCCCTGGGTTCCTCCTAATGCAGGACAATGCCAGACCTCATGTGGCTGGAGTGTGTCAGCAGTTCCTGCAAGATGAAGGCATTGAGGTTATGGACTGGCCCGCCCGTACCCCAGACCTGAATCCGATTGAGCACATCTGGGATATCATGTCTCGCTCCATCCACCAACGTCACGTTGCACCACAGACTGTCCAGGAGTTGGCGGATGCTTTAGTCCAGGTCTGGGAGGAGATCCCACAGGAGACCATCCGCAACCTCATCAGGAGCATGCCCAGGCATTGTAGGGAGGTCATACAGGCACGTGGAGGCCACACACAATACTGAGACTCATTTTGACTTGTTTTAAGGACATTACATCAAAGTTGAATGAGCCTGTAGTGTGTTTTTCCACTTTAATTTTGGGGGTGACTCCAAATCCAGGCCTCCATTGGTTAATAAATGTGATTTCCATTGATGATTTTTGTGTGATTTTGTTTTCAGCACATTCAGCTTTGTACAGAACACAGTATTCAATGAGAATATTTCATTCATTCAGATCTAGGATGTGTTATTTCAGTGTTCCCTTTATTTTTTTGAGCAGTGTATATATAAATATACCAGGATGGGGGATATTAACAGAATTGGGGGACATTACCCCTATAACAGTGTAAGCAGCAGACCCCCTCCCCCTTAACAGGGCATAATGACCACATTTTTTGCTTATATTTTTTTTCTATTTTCCTCCTCTAAAACCTAGGTACGTCTTATGGTCCGGTGCGTCTTATAGTCCGAAAAATACGGTATATGCATTCAGCATATATATACTACTAGCTATTGAACCCGTTCTACGCCCGGGTGGCGAGCATTTTTATTGGTATATGGTCTCCCATGCTGGTATGTGCTGCCCCCCTCCTTGTATTTGTGCTGCCCCCATCCTGTCCCCACCATCCAATCCTGGTATGCGTGGTACCCCTCACCCCCAATCCTGGTATGCGTGGCACCCCTCACCCCCAATCCTGGTATGCGTGGCACCCCTCACCCCCAATCCTGGTATACGTGGCACCCCTCATCACTATCCTGGTATGTGTGGCACCCCTCATCCCTATCCTGGTATGTATGGTACCCCTCATCCCTATCCTGGTATGTATGGTACCCCTCATCACTATCCTGGTGTGTATGGTATCCCTCATCCTGGTATGCATGGTACCCCATCTCTCATCCCGGTATGCATGGCACTCCATCCCTCATCCCCAATCCCGGTATGCGTGGCACCCCTCATCCCCAATCCCGGAATGTGTGGCACCCCTCATCCCCAATCCCGGCATGCGTGGCACCCCTCATCCCCAATCCCGGCATGCGTGGCACCCCTCATCCCCAATCCTGGCATGCGTGGCATCCCTCATCCCCAATCCCGGCATGCGTGGCACCCCTCATCCTCAATCCTTGTTTGTGTGGCACCCCTCATCCCCAATCCCGGTATGCGTGGCACCCCTCATCCCCAATCCCGGTATGCATGGTCCCCTCACCCCCCAATCCTGGTATGCGTGTTACCCCTCACCACCCAATCCTGGTATGCGTGGCACCCCTCACCCCCGCAATCCTGGTATGCGTGGCACCCCTCACCCCCCAAATCCTGGTATGCGTGGTACCCCTCACCGCCCAATCCTGGTATGTGTGGCACTCCTCACCCCCCAATCCTGGTATGTGTGGCACCCCTCACCGCCCAATGCTGGTATGCATGGTACCCCTCACCCCCAATCGTGGTATGTGTGTTATCCCTCACCCCCCAATCCTGGTATGCGTGGTACCCCTCACCCCACAATCCTGGTATGTGTGGTACCCCTCACCCCCAATCTTGGTATGTGTGTTACCCCTCACCCCCAATCTTGGTATGTGTGTTACCCCTCACCCCCAATCCTGGTATGTGTGGTACGCCTCACCCCCAATCCTGGTATGTGTGGTACCCCTCACCCCCCAATCCTGGTATGTGTGGTACCCCTCACCCCCCAGTCCTGATATATGCATGGTACCCCTCACCCCCCAGTCCTGATATATGCATGGTCCCCTCACCCCACAATCCTGTTATGTGTGGCCCCCTCATCCCTTTCACACTGTACACACATACACAAAAAAAAAAACAGTTATACTCACCTTTCTTCTCTGTACTCCAGAGCTGCTGCATCCTCTTCTGCCAGAGGCCGGGGGAGGAGTGCGGCGCTGGAGCACCGCACTGTCCGGCGCCATTTTGCTGAAGACACACTGTAAATGTGTCTTCAGTAAAATGACGCCGGATAGCGCAATGCGCATGCGTCGATCTGACGCCTTCACTCCGCCCCCGGTCTCCAGCGAAGAGAGGCGCCGCAGCAACGCTCCTCCCGGTCAGGTAAGTATGTAAGTATGGCGCCGGAGATCGCGGTATGCGTTCAGTGTCTACGCATCCCGCGATCTCCGGCGCCATACACCTCCTCTTACCTGTAACGGCTGGATGCCTGCTTCTCTCTGGAGCCAGGCTGCGCATCACGCATGCGCAGTTTATCGAATCTTCAGACAAAGACACGCATGCCGCCTTATATATACTATGGTAGATCGGCCCACTCAGTTGCACACAGAAGTAGCCACCGGAGCGCCGTCTCCTTAAGTCTCTCACTGGTTTATTTGTAGATGCTGCATAAGCCAGTGAGGAGTTAGCAAAAATAAATACGTGCTTTCTGACCTAAGGAAAAACAAAACATAACATACAGCCGTGTTGCTGTGGGGATCTGCCCGCTCAGGAGAACAACCATCCACTAGTTCAGCTTTTCCTTCTCAGGACACAAAGCGCTGGAGTTCCTCTCTACAGCCCTACTGAACACTGAATGCCTTAGAAGGCCGACTATATACATCCTAGTCCCCACCCTGGGGTGGAGATATGGTGAATGACCTCCCAACCCGTTCTATGGTCGTTCACAAAAACCCAGCCCTTAAAATGGCCGATTAATCCCTCTCAACACATAGTATGCTGGTGTAAAACTTATGGGCTTCAAATCACTGAAGCTAATAGCCTCAGTGAAACATACCTCCCCTCCAGCACTTTGCCAGTGACTTTGTCACCATGTATATATAATCACCATACTGTATATATATTATAAGCATACTCTATATATCCTTTTAAAAGCAGAAGTGTCAATAAATTATTTTTATCAGTTAACAAAATGCAGAGTAAAGTTTGATGGATGAACCAAGATCTCAGTAATAATAATTGTATTTTTTTTTTATTAATATTAGGATAGAAGGGAGGGACAAAACCAGGAACAGAATCAGTAGGCAAACTCATAGTCAGGAGGACAGCCGGGGTCAGATACCAGGTGATCAGTAACCGCCACGTCTGCGAGCAGTATGAATACCGCGGAGCCTGGTGACAGAGGTGATACTGAGATTGTCCGGGCAGAGATGTAACAGTCAGAAGGCCACCGGTAGATGGTGAAGGTCCTTCTGTACAGCTCCAGCAGTGATGGTGGATCTGCTGGACTTCAGGGCGCTGGATGCGGAGGTTTACCGTCTTTTAGATGTCTCTAGGGGAACGGTGACAACACGCAAATACGCGAGCAGCCCTGGATATTCCACGCCGGCAGGATGATAAGATCCGGCGGAAGATGGAACCTATGAGAAGAGAAGGAAATATAATGTAAGTGATGGGACTCCATATGACATGATACTACTGTGCGGTCACTGTGGCCGGACGCAGAGGAATCTCATCACACAGAGGTCAGGGATCATCATCAGCCATCATACATGTGACAATCCCATCTCCGACAGATGACATCTGCTCCACATGAATTATTCTCACTGACGACATCACACAACATGGAGATGACTCTCACACTTACCTCGTCTCTTTTTCCCCTTTTTCCCATTTTCTGATTTTTCGTTGTCAGCTGGAAATTCTGATCAGAAAGAAGAAAAAACAACAACTCACTAAAGACATATTGTTATGGGGTCTGCATTGTATCGCTCCTGTATATAGTACATAGATTGTTCTAGTCCTGTCCCCTATAGTCCTGACAATCTGGTATTACACAATAGGGCAGAATAAGTCCTATATACCGGACATGACCTCATATGAGGGGCATTAGATGTGTCACTAATATGGAGCAGTGAACGCCCTGTGTGCCGCCATATGGTGCATCCCTAATGAGCGATATTCTACTATAGGAGACGATATCTCATTATGATGGCGGAGGTTACTGGATGCAACAATGTATCACAGAATCCATGATAATACTGTACAAAATTACAGAAATGGAGACACAGTATGGGCCCATGGGCAAAGTAATTGGGTTCCTTGAAACATGGATAACATAGGAGACCCATTAAAGAAAAACCATGTGGAAATATTTCACCCTTGATGACAACATTCACATTGTTTGTGCTATAGACATGTACATACCTGACAATGGGGACGAGGACGGCAAGCTGGTTATAGCATCGTCTCTAGCAGATTCAGGAAAAGATCCTTTCTGCCTGTTAGGAAGAAGAAAAACGTGTAAATCACAAGTAAATTCAGTATAAATGGGATTGTCTCACTAGAAGAACCCCAACTATAAGGCTTAATAGGACATATGAAAGTCATAGTGGGGAAGTCTCCTGCTCAAAACTACCTTCTATGGAAACAACTAGCAACAATGGCCGGCATGTAATACTACATATCTCCTGCAGTGTGGGCAAAACTAACAATGCCTGACCGGCAGCAATTATGGGTTGTTATCTCCAGCGGATTCTGAAGCCAATAGCCAATGACCGCTGATCATGGGGCGGTGGATGCTGCATTCAATATTATGGTATTTATGTCCTATATTTGGTATTGTGCACATATATTAGCCTGGAGCTCCCAATAATGACCCCATAATCTACTCACATTTCTGAGATGTTTCTGCTGGATGCCGGGGTACACTCTGGAGGAAACTTGATAGCGGTGGTACAGAGCTAAAAAAGGACAAAAATAAGATATGAAATTCAATTTTTTACTTTTAGAGGTCTTTTTATGTATTCTGGATTTATTGATCACTTACTTTAGAAAGCCTTTTAGAGGATGTTGTAAAATTTTGGAAGAAAAGGCTCTCATTATCCTCACTTGTGTCCTCCTCCTCTGAGACAATAGGCTTGTTTGTATCAGCGTGATCTACAAGACATAGGTAATGAAGTGTTATTAGCGGTTGTCAGTATAACACAGTCACCATTTATCACTACTATTAATGGGAACCGATTGTCACATATTATTGAAGACGAGACAAACAGCCGCTTAGTCTAGATGACGTCTTCTACTTACTGATAAATAAGCTGGTGTCCTCATCTGAAACAAGCCGAGGAATGTACTCCGGCTTCTGACTTAGAAGGTTTTCAAATTCTAAGTCACTCAGGAATGGATAACTCTTGATCTCAAATGCTCCTCCTGGAAAAAGAAAAACAAAAGTGATGCGGACATTGTTAGAGGCTGCTCCATATCTGAACAGTATATCTTAATCTTAAGTAATGACAAAACCGAAGGAAACAAGCTGAAAGTTATATTATGGAGAAGTAGAAATAGGCAAGCAGATAGAGAAGTGCTGATCCTCATGGACAGGAGCGAAGAGTCCTCGTTGTAAAAAGTGAATATTAATACTAATAAAGTATATCAGTTACCTGTCCCAAGTCTTTGTGCAGGATTTGTTCTGAGCAGGTCATTAATAAGGTCCTGAGCATCGGGGGGAGGAGAGCGATCCCAATCCCAAATTATGTCTCCTGTTATATAGAAAATTACAGAAAATAAAACCTCTGTTTTGGACTGTAAGATAAAGTAGAGTAAATAACTAAATTCATGTAACCAGTCAAAGCAATGATCGGATTATTCTACTTACCAGTGACAATATTTTTATAGAGCTCAGATAGGGAATCCCCATGAAATGGTACATATCCCACCAGAAACTCATGCAGGATGATTCCCATTGACCACCAGTCGGCAGGTCTTCCATAGCCTTTCTTCAGAATGATTTCTGGGGCCATGTAAAGTGGGGTGCCACAGTCCTGGAAACCAACAGAAGGTAGAAATGAGAATCAATGAAATTAATATTATGACAAGTTCTCGACATAAAAACTCAATGACAGAAGATAAAATATCAGTTGAAAAGTTCTCTAGAAATGAAGAACGTAGAGAAGAGACAATAGTGTGATGAGATTTGTAAAGAACCATCTAAGTTCCTGTAAGTGATGCCAACCTCATGGTCCTGGAACTCTCTGGCGATGTCCTCCAATGATTCCTTGTGGGTGTTGGTTTCTGGTATCATGACACCAACTTTTGAAATCCCAAAATCGGCGACTTTAATGTGTCCAGCCGGTGTAATCAGGAGGCTGTGAAAGAGAAGATGGTTTTAGGCTCACGGGCTGTGTGGTAATAAATGATAACTTTCCCCCCTTTATTAAACTATAGGGGGCACTTACTTCTCTGGCTTCAGGTCTCTATGCAACACACCATAGCTGTGCAGGTATTCCACAGCAAGTATCGCTTCTGCAAAGTACAGGCGGGCCAAGGGGACAGATAAAGGACCCCTGGTGCTTAGGAGGGTCCCACAGTCTCCACCTATAGAAGAAAGGAAATATGAGCGGTGAGGGGTTTATACAGCAGATCACCACGATAGATCATGAGAAGTGAGCGGAGACATTGGGCCAGGAGAGAATATATACAGATATAATGTATAGAGCACAGAATATTAGTCTGAGGTCATGGTGAGATGTCGTCCATGTCACTAATAAAGTGATGTCTCATCTCGTCTACAGCTGGCGATACTGACGTGCTCAATGCGGACATACAGGGAGATCACACACATCAATGACTTTCCATAATATCTATAGTAAATGCTCTGCGGGGATGTAACCGTCCACGGGGACAAGTCCTAATGATATGAGCGGTGATAAGATGTCAGCAGACATGGGCTGAATATAATACATGTACATGTCCTACCTCCTACATACTCCATGACCATACACAGGTGAGATCTAGTAGGGAAGGAGCAGAGCATGGAGGTCACAAAGGGACAGTCAGCGAATGTCAGGATGTCCCTCTCCAGATAGGCCCCTTCCACATGTTTTGGAGTATCCAGGTCCCGCTTGGCAATTTTCTTCATAGCGAAGATCTTCTGTGAGTCTTTATGGTGAACTAAGTGGACAGACCTGGAGAGAAGAAGAAACCATGGTTTATAGTGAATCCTTATTAACAGTCCTTCTATAGAAGTCATTATATGGTCTTCTGTACTAATGTTTAATACCAGAAGTCCGACCATTACTAGAAATCCACATCTAGAAATACATGAAATAATACTACATAGACCATCTATGGAAAGTCTGCACAATGCCACGTCTGCCAGACCCTCACCCAGGTCACATTATCACCTATGGGAGGTCTGCACAATGCCACGTCTGCCGGACCCTCACCCTGGTCACATTATCACCTGTGGGAGGTCTGCACAATGCCACATCTTCCACACCCTCACCCAGGTCACATTGTCACCTATGGAAGGTGTGCACAATGCTAGGTCTGCCAGACCCTCACCCAGGTCACATTATCACCTATGGGAAGTCTGCACAATGCCACGTCTGCCGGACCCTCACCCAGGTCACGTTATCACCTTTCACCTCAGATCATGTCCCTATGATAACACTGAATGGCAAAGCACAGAGGATGAAGAATTATCATAGGGAACCCTGAGAAATGTGGCTTATGCTAACTGAAATCTCACCCAAAAGATCCGCTGCTGATCAGCTTAGATGTTTCGTAGTCGCTCATACGCGGCTTTCTCGCCGGGATCAATGATTCCATCAAGTCCTAGAAAAGAAGAAGAAGAAGAAATGATATTAAGATCTAGAAGCTGCTGGAGAAAATCTCCAGATGCAGAAACGTCTCCTCCTATATTATGTCCCAGCTGATGTCACTGATCCGATAAGTGAGCAGAAACCTGCTGACGGATTCCCTATAATATAAACGCTATTATCTAATGCAATAGTGTCATCTCCTCTAATAATAGAGGTGCCCCCTGGTTATATGGGGGATAATACTGGACGGGTCATTTACACCCCGTGATCTGGTGATACACAGACATCTACCTCTATAATACTTACACCGGCAGGTTCTTGGATCTCCGGGATCTCTAAGATTACACTGTCAGGATCCAACAGCTCAGTTGTTTCTAAAATAGCGATAAAATGATGAGGAAATAAAATGTATTAGAGGATATTAATCCTACAGACATAATACAGCAATATAATGGAGAAATGACTATTCTGTATGGAGGACTATGTGGGGCCATTATTCTTTATGGAGGACTATGTGGGGCCATTATATTGTATGGAGGACTATGTGGGGCCATTATTCTGTATGGAGGACTATGTTAGGCCTATTATTCTGTATGGTGGAATATGTGGGGCCCATTATTCTGTATGGAGGATTATATGGGGCCCATTATTCTGTATGGAGGACTATGTGGGGCCCATTATACTGTATGGAGGACTATGTGGAGCCTATGATTCTCTATGGAGGACTTTGTGGGGCCCATAATACTTTATGGAGGACTATGTGGGCCCATAATACTGTATGGAGGACTATGTGGGGCCTATTATTCTCTATGAAGGACTATGTGGGGCCCTTTATACTCTACAGTGGACTATGTGGGGCCCATAATACTGTATGGAGGACTATGTGGGGCCCATTAATCTCTATGGAGGACTATGTGGGGCCCATTATTCTGTATGGAGGACTATGTGAGGCCCATTATTCTGTATGGAGGATTATGTGGGGTCAATTATCCTGTATGGAGGACTATGTGGGGCCATTATACTGTGTGGAGGACTGTGTGGGGCCATTATTCTGTATGGAGCACTATGTGGGGCCATTATTCCTTATGGAGGACTATGTGGGGCCATTATATTGTATGGAGGACTATGTGGGGCCATTATTCTGTATGGAGGACTATGTGGGGCCTATTATTCTGTATGGTGGAATATGTGGGGTCCATTATTCTGTATGGAGGACTATGTGGGGCCCATTATTTTGTATGGAGGACTATGTGGTGCCCATTTTACTGTATGGAGTACTATGTGGTGCCCATTATACTGTGTGCCGGACTATGTGGGGCCCATTATTCTGTATGGAGGGCTATCTGGGGCACGTTATTCTGTATGGATGACTTTGTGGGACCCATTATTCTGTATGGAGGACTATCTGGTGCCCATTATTCTGTGTGTAGGACTTTGTGGGGCCCATTATTCTGTTTGGAGGACTTTGTGGGGCCCATTATTCTGTGTGGAGGACTATGTGGGGCATTATTCTGTATGGAGGACTATGTGGGGCCCATTATTCTGCATGGAGCACTATGTGGGGCCCATTATTCTGCATAGAGGACTATGTGGGACCCATTATTCATTATGGAGGACTTTGTGGGACCCATTATTCGTTATGGAGGACTTTGTGGGACCCATTATACTGCATTCTGGTTGGCTCGTGACTTTTTCCAAGTTTTTCATTTTGGTTCTCTGTATGTTTGATTACAGAGTGGAAAGAGTAACTATGACATTATCCCCTGTTCTCTTTAATATCTGGATATTTCCGGTAGAAGGTTGTGTGATCGGCTCACCTGTAGTCAGATCGCTGCTCGGCTCCGGCTGACTCGTATTAGGGTCAGGGGTCTCTGGGGTCACATTTTGCTCGTCTTCGGTGTCGCCTTCTGGTGTCTCCTGATTGATAGAATATATAGAATTACCACGAGGAACCTTCCACTAAATCACCAAATCCACAAATCAGGAAGGACTAAACCCGCATTTACAGACACACCAACTGTAACTATACAGATCAGCCGCCATCATGAGGACTTTTATCAGATAAAATGGATTAAGATGAGGTAACATTGCAAAAACATTAATATGGATAATAGAGGGAGACAGAGGCGGAAATACAGACTTCCCACCACTGAGCTGTGACTACATCAGCAGAATACAGACTGCCATCAGCAGAGACAGGCGGCCATATTACCTCCTGTGCTTGCCAGGAGCTGACAGGGAGGCCGATAAGATCTAACACCAGATCTTCTGATATCTGGCTGGTGATCTGGAGAAGATCAGAAAACAAGGACGTGTGATAGAGAAGATGATGGATCCTTACCGGGCGTTCCGATGAGCGGGCCGGACCTTCCAGTACACACAGGACTTTTTCGGCCAGTTCTTTAACAAAAGACAAATCTCCATATTGAGATCTTTTTTCAGCCTAAAAAGAAGAAAAGAAACACAAATGAATAATCTCGAGATGAGAAAGATCACAATGAAGGCCGCCATTGTATCTGACGTCTGCTCCTCTCTGCAGATACATTGACTACATATCTGGGGTCTTGTCCTGTTTTATATTGGAAGAAAGAAGAAGCTTCTATCCCACCGTTATTATCCATTATTGTGGAGAAGATTTGTGCGGAGCGTCCACCATTTACCTGCTGTGGAATGTCCTAATGTTCCATAGCGAGAAACTGCAAGTGCTCAGTCACTATGGAGCCAACAACGGCAGTCATGACCCTGTGTAGATTGTACACAGTGACTGTGAGCTCTGATGTCATAATGGCCGACCATCACTAGTGATGTCATCATGGAATCTTGTGATGGAATCTTATAGCGGCGGCTCTGCACAAATACATGCTGCCAAGCAATATTTAAAGTGTGTGGGGGCTCATGCTGTATATAGGGGGCTATGTGACGGCTCAGCTATTTATAGCGGGCTATGTGAGGGCTCATACTGTATATAGAGGGCTATGTGAGAGCTAGGCTGTATATAGTGAGCTATGTGAGGGCTCATACTCTAAATAGGATTCTGTGTGTGAGCTCATACTGTACATTGGTGCTATGTATGGGCTCTTACTGTATAAAGGGTGCTGTGTGTGGGCTCTTACTGTATATAGGGTATGTGTGTGGGCTCTTTCTGTATGTAGGGGGATGCCAGCACACTTAATTCTGTTCAATATTAAGTGATACAGTTAATAATATAAAATATAATTCATATGTTAATATTGAGCAGAATTAATTTCAGCCTATTGATTCGGCCTACACAACAGTCACATTTCTCATGTGGCCCCTCAGTAATATTACTTTCCCACCCCTGCTCTATTATGTATAGCGCTCTGTTATGTGTAGTGCACCCGAGCACCTGCATGTTAATCGCGTGACTTATCACATGATCTATCAAAGGCAATCTTGTGCCATGTCATGTGATACATCGGGTGCTGGGAGCCCACGGCTCCTAAACTGCCCAGGGCCCTGGCTACTCTTAATCAGCCCCTGCTTCTATCCCACCATTATTATCCATTATTGAGAAGTGTTATGCGGAGCTTCCGCCACTTACCTGCTGTAGTAATGTCCTGATGTTCTGAGGTAAATCCGTCAGATACTCTGAGGTGAGATGACCTCGGTGGTATTTGGTCAGGCAGTCCCTTACAAGCTCCACCACCAGCCGGTGAGTGAAGCTGAGGACGCCATCGGGTGGTAGAAGCACAATCTCAGGGCGATTGGTGGTAAGAATCTCCCATAGAGCTTCTACTTGAAGATTGTCCAAAAGTAATTCAGCCATAGAAGCTGCAAGTGCGATCAGTCACTATATATAATAGCGAGAAACTGCAAGTGCGCTCAGTCACTATGGGATAGCGAGAAACTGCAAGTGCGATCAGTCACTATAGAATAGCGAGAAACTGCAAGTGCGCTCAGTCACTATGAAGCCAACAAAGGCAGCCGTGAACCTGTGTACATTGTATATATAGTGACTGTGAGCTGTGATGTCATAATGCCCGACCATGACCTGTGATGTCATCATGGAATCTTGTGATGGAATCTTCAAGGAATGGCTCTACACACATACATGCTGCCTAGCAATATGCTTTTTTGGCCGTCCTCTTTTATTTCCAAATACAACACAACCAGGATAAGGGAATGTTCACACGTTGCGTTTTTGCAGCATTTTTTTCCACACCAAAAACCAGGTTGTACTCAGGAAAAACACTGCATACAATCCACACTTATTTGCTGTGTTTTTGCAGTGTTTATACTTGTGGGTTGCTTTTTTTCATTCATTTGAATGGGTGAAAAATGCTGCAAAACCCCTGAAAGAATTAACATCCTGCAAATTTAAAATAAAAAAAGGAAAAAAACGCAGCATGTGAATGAGACTTTAGAAATCTCATTCACTAAGCTGGTACTGTAAAACGCAGTGTTTTAGCAGCAGAAAAATAACCCTGAAAAAAATGCCACTTGTGAATATTCCTCAAAGATATAATAGTCATATTATGGGAAATATTGTGTATATTTATTCCTCGCGTGTCTTTTTTTACCCAATAACATTTACCTCATTGGTTGGAGAGTTTACTATTAACAACTGTGACAAATATTGAAGAATTAATGATAAGTGACCCAAGTGATCAATCATTTACGTCATTAATGGTGATGGGCGAGCACTAAAATGCTCGGGTGCTCGATGCTCGGGTCAAGCACATTGGAATACTCGGCTGCTCGACCCGAGCAATGAGCCCAATGTAAGTCTATGGGAAACTCGAGCATTTTTCAGGCGGCTCCCCCCGGCGGTCTGCAGAGGGCCTAAAAATTGCCCAAATCGATGGGAACAGTGCTCAAATGACATGGGAACAGCATGGAGAAGACCCCTGGAAGCATTTCTGACTCCCAGGTCACTGCTGTCAACAACGTTGTCAGAAATATTTATGCCACTTTTACGGACTCACAATAAAACATACAAAAACGAAACCAAAATGGATTTTCCTGGGAAGTGTGTTAAGGAACATCCTTTCCAGGGTTATGACTTGTATATAAGGGAAAATAAATAACCAAAAACAAAAATACTCCTCCACACCTTGGGCTATGTTCACACGTAGCGTTTTTGATGCGTTTTTGCACTTTTGCATTGCTTTCAACCAACACAAATGCATTCACCAGGAAATGTCATTTTAACATTTTACAACCTTATCTGGCCATGTGTTGTGTGACACGTCATCAGACACATGCATACAGTGCTGAAAAGACATGGGAACAGCATGGAAGCATCTCTGACTCCCAGGTCACTGCCTAAAAGTGTGCCCATCATAAGAGATGCTTGGCGCATGCGAAGATGCCTCCCGCCATGGACCTGTCGTTACAGACTTGCAACAATCACCGTCCACGTCCTTGTCCCTCCACAGCGTTCAGTTCCTTGGAATGCAAGTGCAAGTATGCAGGCAGCCACCCACCTACCCACCGGCTGCAATACTATACTGACAAATTTTTGACAGCTACTTGCACTTGAAATGTAGCCTTTTAGGCTCGTGGAGGCAGAAGCTTTTCATAACCTCATGTCGGCGGCGGCCGGGTGTCCATACTCTTTCCCCAGCCACCACTATATTTCCCGGTATCGCCTCTGCCTTCCACAAGCACGGGTCCCACAACATTACCCGTGCCCTCCCCAGTGCACTTACTGGGAAGGACCGCCTAACCACAAACATGTGGACAGGTGAACGTGGCCAGGGACGGTACATAGCCAGTCCACAACTTTTTTTTTGCTGACAGTTGTATTTAGCTCGGTGAAAGGACTGGCATAGAGGGAAACCGTATCTACCCTGGGTGTCATTTCTCCCAGGAAGTCCTGTAATTCAGCTTGTTGCAGAAGCAATGGCAGTCCGTCCAACATCAACTCGCACTTGTCGGTGGTGCTTTGACACACACACATCTTTCTTTTCGCATTTTATTTCTTGAATACAGAGTTGGACAATGGCCTGATCTGTAATGCTTTTTGAGAAATAACATGCATAAGCATGGCCGATCCACATTAAAACAGCAGCCACAGAGTGTCCGGAAACCTTCCCCCACAATTTTATTAGCCAGGGCAGCTTTTCGGCAGGGTTGGACGGGCCCACCAGAGAACCGGAGACTACTCCGGCGGGCCCTGGCTTCTCCTTCTGGAGAGTTCATAGTGCCGAGGTGAGGCCATGATGATGATAGAGGCCACCATCTGCTTAGTTTTCTGTTACTTGAAATGCAAGTGCAAGTATGCAGCCATCCACCCACCCACAGGCCGCAACACTAAACTGCCAGATTTCTGGGCAGCTGCTTGCACTTGAAATATGGCTTTTTAAGCTCGTGGAGGCGGAAGCTGTCCACAATCTTATGGCGGCGGCGACTGGGTATCTATACTCGGTCCCCAGCCGCCATTATTTTTTCCGGTATTGTCTCCGCCTTCCACAAGCATGGGTCCCACAACATTACCCGTGCCCTCCCCAGTGGAAGGACTGCCTAACCACAAACACGTGGACAGGTGAATGTGGCCAGAGACGGTACGGAGCCAGTCCACAACTTTTTTTGCTGAGAGTTGTATTTAGCTCGGTGAAAAGACTGGCGTAGAGGGGAACATCATACTGTGTGTGGGGGAATGTACTGTGGGGGCATCATACTGTGTGGGGGGAATGTACTGTGGGGACATCATACTGTGTGTGTGGGGGAATGTACTGTGGGGACACCATACTGTGTGTGGGGGGGAAATGTACTGTGGGGACATCATACTGTGTGGGGGGAATGTACTGTGGGGGCATCATACTGTGTGTTGGAGAAATGTACTGTGGGGGCATCATACTGTGTATGTGTGGGAATTTACTGTGGGGGCATCAAACTGTGTGTGGGGAGGAATGTACTGTGGGGAATCATACTGTCTGTGGGGGGAATGTACTGTGGGGACATCATACTGTGTGTGGGGGAATGTACTGTGGGGACATCATATTGTGTGTGGGGGGAATGTACTGTGGGGGTATCATACTGTGTGTGGGGGAATGTACTGTGGGGACATCATACTGTGTGTGGGGGAAATGTACTGTGGGAGCATCATACTGTGTGTGGGGGGGAATGTACTGTGGGGACATCATACTTTATGTGGGGGGGATGTACTGTGGGGGCATCATACTGTGTGTTGGAGAAATGTACTGTGGGGGCATCATACTGTGTATGTGTGGGAATTTACTGTGGGGGCATCAAACTGTGTGTGGGGAGGAATGTACTGTGGGGCATCATACTGTGTGTGGGGGGAATGTACTGTGGGGACATCATACTGTGTGTGGGGGAATGTACTGTGGGGACATCATATTGTGTGTGGGGGGAATGTACTGTGGGGGTATCATACTGTGTGTGGGGGAATGTACTGTGGGGACATCATACTGTGTGTGGGGGAAATGTACTGTGGGAGTGTAGCACCCTGAGGACTCGGCTGCTACAGGGGTATTGCACCTCAAACCAGAGGTGTGGTATTCCACTCCCGGGTAAGGATGGAGTGTGGGACTGAGCTCAGATAGCTGCATGCACTACACTCATCCCATTTCCGGGGGACAGAACTACGGTACTCCCACCAGTTAGATGTGCAGGTACGACAGCGTCTGTCCCTGGCTGGAGTGGGAGGGGGGGAGGAACATCCCAGTAGTGTAGGGGCAGATAGGGGAGGGGCTCTGGGCATAGAGGTAGGAGCCCATTGGGTGCTAGTCACCTGGGCTCACACATAGAGGGAGTATATATGGTGGGCACCATCTAGAGATAGGGTCAGTCTGTCAGGAGAGTTCTGAGGAGGAGTTCAGCCAGGAGGGCTGACAGGGAGCTGTGGCTCCGGCTGGGCCCCGCTCCAGGGCCAGGCCTGAAGCAGAGAGGAAGAGGAAGAAAGGCCCAGAGGCATAAGACCAAGAGGGAACCCTGAGATCCCACGAGTGAGCTAAAAAGGGTGAAGGGTTGGCAGAAGAGGGCACCGGATCCCAAACTGACGGAGGCAAAACATCCTTAATCAGGAACCGGAGGTCGTGGTCAAGTTTTGCCACAACCCTCACCACATTCACCAGGAAGGTACACCACGAGTAGGGTCAGGAAAGCCTTAAAAGGTTTTACCATATAGAGGCCCAAGGGAACCGGACAAAGGTGGATCCCTGGTGGGGATGGCCGGAGAGAGAGAGAGAGAGGGGAGCTCAGGACCACGTTCCGGAATTGCCTGGGGGTTAGCCGAGTCCCGCACCTGGTGGACGCAGCACGGCTCGGGTGGTCACTCCCGGCCGAAGTGACTGAAGCAACACCAGTGAGTAAAAACCCTGAAACTGCATCCCACGTCTCTGTGCCTCCTTACCGCACCATCACTACCACCGTCATCTACACTATCTGCCCTGAGGCCGTACCCCTCCCGTTGGGGGTTATACCATCTACGCTGCACAATTATAACACCGGCCTCAGCGGACTGTCTTGCAGCAGCGGCCCTAAAGCTGCATTCAACGGGTGGCGTAGTCGTCCAACATCTACTGCACTACTCAGCCACACAGTTTGACTCCCTGGGCATGGACCGGGTCACCGCCACGAGACTACAACCCTCAACAGATCCGGCTCCGGGTAAGCTCCCGTGCGCGCGATGCCGCGCGACGAAGGCCCAGGGGCGCGTCAGGAGCATCATACTGTGTGTGGGGGGGAATGTACTGTGGGGACATCATACTTTGTGTGGGGGGGATGTACTGTTTGGACATCATACTGAGTGTGGGGGAATTTACTGTGGGGGCATCATACTGTGTGTGAGAATTTACTGTGGGGACATCATGCTGTGTAGGGGCATTATATTGTGTGTGAGGGGGAATATACTGTGGGGGCATCATACTGTGTGTGTGGGAATGTTCTGTGGGGGCATCATACTGTGTGGGGAGGAATGTACTGTGGGGGCATCATACTGTATGTGTGGGGGGAATGTACTGTGGGAACATCATACTGTGTATGGAGAAATCTATTGTGGGGACATCATACTTTATGGGGAGGAATGTACTGTGGTGGCATCATACTGTGTGTGGGGAGGAATGTACTGTGGGGCCATCATACTGTGTGTGGGGGGGTGTACTGTGAGGACATCATACTGTGTGTGGGGGGGAATGTACTGTGGGGACATCATACTGTGTGTGGTGGAATGTACTGTGGGGACATCATACTTTGTCGGGGGAATGTACTGTGGGGGCATCATAATGTGTGTGTGAAGAGCTATTTATCATCGTACAATGATTGAATAACGGGAGCAGATGATTTATAAAAAGCACTGAATTATATGGTGTGGATTTGCTGCTACTGTGTCACCCCAGGCCTGGATGCCACAAACTTGTAAGGCTGTGTCTGAGAGCAGGAGGGAGGTTCTCTGGTCATGGACCATTAGCATGCAGCACCTCCTGTCCCAGGTCAGTAGGGGGAGCAGGCTGCCCCTATAAAAGCTGGTACTGAGGGCAGGGTTAAGGAGACCAGGACCCACTTCTGAAGCATCCAGAAGGGTTCCCAGAAGAGAGGGACAGGTCAGCGGCAGCTGAGGAGTCAAGGAGGCTAAGGAGGAACAGCAAGCCAGGGACAGAGGCGACGAGAGCTGGTCCTGGCTGAGAGAGAACAACATACCAGACACTGGGATCCGAGGCTGTCAGAATTGCAAGTCCTGCAGCAGATCATCTACTTGCGAGGGATTTTAGGTCCCTTGGCCTAAGAAGCCTGGAAGCTCCGCCCCACAGAGGGACCGGTACAGCACAGAGAAGCTACAGGTACCTAAGGCCCGAGTCGCAAGTCATACAGGCGTAGTACACGGCCAGCTCAGGGACGTGGGCTATCATACCACTAAAGGGGGAGATAGTCAGCAAGGGCAGAGAGAGAACGGTAGGCCTACCCACTCACCCTGACCAGTGGAGCTCGCCCGAATGCCCTCAGACACCCAGGTCCATTCCTCCCTGTACTCCTGGTGGGTCTGTGCCCCGAGCAACTACAGAGTCCAAATGAAGATCAAGATGACCTTGAATCCGCAGAGGACAAGGAAGAGATGATCAGCACAGTTCTCGGAGAGTTCCCCCGGACCTGGACTCAGATAAATGGCGCAATACTGGTACCCGTCCTACACTTCCTTCAGCCTACCCAGCAGGAGCCTACCGGAGAGCAAGAAGAGCAAGTGACTCGCCCCCTGGGCCGTGGGGCACTCGGATCCGGGCAGTGGGGGAACGATGGGAGTAGTAGTGGCAACCCGGTTCCGTGGCTCAGGGTGGTCAGGCCAGTGGTAGTCCGTTATGTGCTGATGTTTATGTCCGACTATGCCACCCGTGGATTGCGGTTATTAGGAACCGCCGCTGCATGCAGACCGCTGTTGCTGATGAGGTGTGCAGCTAGGGTAGTGTGACTCCCCACGGGAAGAGTGCGGCCCCAGGGCAGTATAATGGATGTTGGGAGTGATGGTGGTGAGAGTCCCAGTACCGGTAGTGCTGGAGGCGCGAAGGAGCACACAGACAATAGGATGCAGTCCAGGGTCTTTACTGAAACAGGTAAACTGACCCATAAACAGTCCCAGCTAGGAGGGGACCTGGATGTCTGAGAGCAACGGGGAAATTGGCCCTGGTCAGGGTGAGGGTGTAGGCCTACCGTGCTTTCTGCGCTCCTTCTGGCTATCTCCTCGTTATAGGGTAACAGCCCACGTTTCCGAGCTTTCGGTGTATTCTCGCCTGTATGGCCTGCGACGTGGGTTCCTTTCTGCTCCCAGCCTTGTACGGCTTTACTGGTCCCTTCGGTTGTGGCAGGGCCTCCAGGCTTCTTAGGCCAAGGAATATACAGTCCCTTGCGGACTGGTTCTCTGCTGGAGGATGTGGAATCCTCCCAGCCTCAGACACCAAAGTCTGGTAAAGTCAGTCTCTTATCTGCCAAGACAGGCTTGCTTCGCCTCTTGTCTCTGGCTTGTGGCTCTCCTCCTGCCACACTTCCTCTTAGGTGCAGTGCAACTGTCTGTCCCTGTTCTGCTCTGGGACAAGTCTCAATGCTGAGACAGGCCATCCAGTTCTCCCTAACCCTGCCCCCAGCACCAGCTTTTATAGGGGCAGCCTGCTCCCCCTACTGGCCTTAGACAGGAGGCATTGCATGCTAATGTTCCCCTGACTAGAGAACCTCCCCCTTGCTCTCAGACACAGCTTTAATTACACTTGTGGCATCCATGCTAGGGTGACACATTCCCCCCTAGTGAAATTTAGTACTCCGGGACTAAACAATATACAAAGACAATATGCATACCATAAAACATTAGTATACAAGTGACGCACAGATTGAGTTCTTAAGGTCACAGTGTGGTCTGTGACCAGGTGTCCATATCACCAACACAACGGGGAGCCTTAACCAGGTGGGGGTCTGTCCTACCCCAAGTCCTTTACAGTCTTAGTTCATTCCTTGGTTAGGCTCCGAACGCAGTCCATACAAGGTCCTGGTTATAAAAAGTCCATAACCTGTGAGTCCTTACGGTAACTGCAAGAAACTGAAACACAGAATTACCAAACAAGCATGTAACTTGGCAAACATTTCAACATTTGGCAACAGGGTCATTTACAATTTTAGCGCGCTCTATATTCTCCAGCGAGCGGATATCTGTCCCTTTGTGCTCCTGGTTGACCTCCTTAACCCACTGTCTGGTGGTGGACCAACCTGGCTTTCCCCACTAGCGTTAGGGTTACAGCTACCAGCTGGGTGTACAGGTAGGGCAGGCAGCTGTCTGCGGGTTCTTTGGCTTACCGCAGGCATGGCAGGCTCACTGTCAGCAGAGGGTTGACTCTCCTGGGCTGCTGGCACAGGCTCTTCTGCCTCTGGAACCGCTTGCTCCTCTTCACCTTCCGGCTCTGGTGTTGGTTGTTGCTGTGCCGGTTGCAGGAAATGCAGGACAGGTACCACTATGGCATCATTTATGCGAGTCCAGGACTGAGGGAACTCTCCGAGAACGGTGCTGATCATTTCTTCCTTGTCCTCTGCGGGTTCAAGGTCTCTGATCCTCTTCTGCACTACGGAGTTGCTCGGGGCATCTTTTGAGGTGGTCTCTGGAGACGACACTAGTGGTTTCTCCTCCGTCCTTGGTGATTACGCACACCTTTGGGTTGTCGTGGTCAGACTGCAGTACGGTGTAGGGTTCCCTTTCCCACTGGTCGTCCAACTTATGTAGCCTTCTTTTTCGCTTTAGGACTTGCTCACCAGGTTCTAGGGGACCAGCAGGGGCGTGTTGATTGAAGAGTTTTTCTTGCCTCTCTCTCACCTGGGCCAGGCTCTTCTCCACACTCTCCTGTACCTTCTTGTACTGCAGTTGCCTTTCCGTATCCCAGTCTGCATCCGGGGAGGTGTCCTCAGGTATTAGGACTCCCATCTCCAGGTCTACGGGCAGCTTACCTGGTCTAGCTCGCATCAGGTAAGCCGGGGTGCAGTTTGTAGCATTCACCGGGATATTGTTGTATAGGTCTATTAGGTCCGGCAGTTTTTCTGGCCACAGGCTGCGTTCCTCCAGGGGCAACGTCTTCAGGAGATCAATGACTATATTGTTCATCTTCTCACACATCCCGTTGGTTTGTGGATGGTAAGGCGTTGTCCGAATCTTCTTACAGCCATAGAGGTTGCAGAACTCCTGGAAGATTTCAGCCTCGAACGCTGGACCCTGGTCTGTCAGGACCTGTTCCGGATACCCGTGTGGATGGCAGAAATATTGCTGGAAGGCTCTGGCCGCTGTTTGGGCTGTCAAGTCCTTTACCGGGACCACCACGAAAAAACGGGAATAGTGGTCCACGATTGTCAGGGCGTAGATGTACCCTGACCGGCTTGGAGCCAACTTGACGTGGTCTAGAGCTACCAGCTCAAGAGGCTGCGTGGTGACGATGGGCCTCAAGGGTGTCTTCTGGCTGGTGCGGTCCTTCCTCCTTAGGTGACAAGGGCCACAGTCTCTGCACCACTTTTCTACAGCTCCTCTCATGCCGACCCAAAAGAACCTTCCTCTTAGCTGGAACTCCAGTTTCTTCCAACCGAAGTGTCCCGCTCTGTCATGGTAAGCTCCCAGGACCATAGCTGCATCCCGCCTTGGAACCACGACTTGCCAGGTCAGCTCATGCGTCCGGTGGTTGACAATCCTTCTGCACAACTTGCCTTCGTAGAGGAACAGCTTGCTCTTCTCTTTCCATAGCTGCTTGGCTTCCTCTGGGGCATCTGGATCTAGGCGGGCGTCTTCCCGGGTCAGCAGATCTTTCACCAGGCGGACTGCAGGGTCACTATCTTGGGTCTCGGCCCAGCTGTGGTGAGGTAGGGGATTGATCATCACGGTTGTTAGATCCTCCTCTTTCACGCGGTGGGAGTATTGAGCGACTCCATACCGGTGAAACGCGGGGAGTTCTACCTCCTCCAGCTCTTCTGGGTCTTCGTCACCTTCAGGTAAGTGAGGCATCCTCGACAGGGCGTCTGCGTTGGCATTGGTTTTGCCGGCCCGGTACTTGATCACGAAGTCATAGTTGGAGAGACGGGCCATCCACCGCTGTTCTAGGGCACCCAGTCTTGCATTGTCCAGGTGTGTCAACGGGTTGTTGTCCGTGTACACGGTGAACTTTGCGGAGGCCAGGTAATGCTTGAAGCGTTCCGTCACGGCCCATACCACCGCCAAGAATTCTAGCTTGAAGGAGCTGTAATTCTCCGGGTTCCTCTCGGTGGGTCTCAGCTTCCGGCTGGCGTACGCGATCACCCTTTCTCTGCCCTGTTGGTTTTGGGACAGTACGGCTCCCAGTCCCACATTACTGGCGTCTGTGTGGAGGATAAAAGGCTGGCCATAATCAGGGTAGGCCAGGATCTCATTCCCCGTGAGGGCCATCTTCAACTGGCGGAAGGACTCCTCTTCCGGTTTATCCCACTTGAAGGGTGGCTTTTGACTCCTGGACTTAGACTGTCCGATCAGGAGGTCCTGCATAGGAGCTGCCATCTTGGTGAACCCGGGGATGAATCTTCGTTAGTAGCCTACCAACCCGAGAAACTGTCTCACCTCTTTGATGTTCGAGGGGCTTGGCCAGCTCTTGATTGCCGTGACCTTGTCAGGGTCGGAGGGGCCACTCCTTCTGCGCTTACCACGTGCCCTAGGTACTGGACCTTTGGTTTCAGCAGGTGACACTTCGATGGTTTCACCTTCAGGCCATAGCCTGCCAGGGCTTCGAACACCTCGCCAAGGTGCTTGAGATGGTCCTCGTAGGTCTTCGAATAGACGATCACGTCGTCCAGGTAAAGGAGGACCGTCTCGAAGTTTCGGTGCCCTAGACAGCATTCCATCAGCCGCTGGAAGGTCCCTGGTGCGTTGCAGAGCCCGAAAGGCATGCAGTTGAATTCGCTCAGTCCCATCGGGGTGGTGAAGGCGGTCTTCTCCTTGTCAGCCTCTGCCACAGGAACCTGCCAGTACCCGCTAGTAAGGTCCAAAGTAGAAAACAAGTTAGCTGATTTTAGTGCGGCTAAAGACTCTTCTATTCTAGGCAGCGGATATGCGTCTTTGTGGCTGATACGGTTGATTTGTCTATAGTCGACGCACATTCTCATGGTGCCGTCTTTCTTTTTCACCAGAACCAAGGGGGCTGCCCAGGGGCTACAGTTGTCTCTAATGACCCCAGCTTCTTTCATCTCTCTTAGCATGCCCTTTGCGTTCTGATAGTGTGCAGGGGGTACAGGTCGGTGTCTTTCTTTTATTGGTGGGAGGCTCTCTGTGGGGATGTGGTGTTCTATCCCTTTTACTCTGCCGAAGTCTAGCGGGTGCTTACTAAAGACTCTCTCGTACTCCTGTACCACCCGGTAGACTCCTTGTTTTTGGTGCAGGGGAGTGGAGTCAGCACCCACGTGGAGTTTCTGGCACCAGTCCTCCTTTTGTTTCTGGGAGCCATTACCCTCCGCCTGTGGAGATGGAAGCAAGGGTTCCACGGCCCTGATAGCTTTGTGTTCGACAACAAACAGTTTGGCGAGTGTAGCGTATCTGGGTAAGTGTACTTCCCTCTCCCCAATGTTGAGGATGCGGACGGGCACCCTCCCATGACGGACATCAACCACCCCCCGGGCTGTCAAAATGGTGGGCCTGCTGTCTGAGTACACGGGTTCTACCATGGCTTGGTAGTCTCTACCTCTCAACCCGATTGCAGTCCGACACCAGATCATCATTTCACTTTTGGGAGGCATGGAAATGGGGAATGGGTCACTCAGTCTTACGCTACCGATCTCACCACCAGACAGTTCTACCTGCTGCCGTCTCATCAGCGCTTTTATCTCCTTGTTGAGGACTCTCTGTTGGCTGGAACTAGCATTCACCGCCACCTGTTGTAGAATTACAATTACCTCTGAAAGACAATTTTCAATTACATTAGTACCCACAGTTATTTTAGGGTGACTTTCACGACGGTCAATGTCCACAATAATTACTCCCTGTGCCGGCTGTTCAACTTTACCAATTATAATGGTCATCTCCTTGAACCCCATCTGCGGCACGGGTAAGCCATTACTGGCGATGATGCTCAAGTTACTGTTTGGATACCGTGTGATATCAGCATCAGTCCAATACTGCTTAAAAAGTACATAAGGGATAGTGGTTACTTGCGACCCAGTATCCAGCAAGGCGCTCATGGGGATACCGTCCAGCACCACGGGTAAAACCGGGCGCCCCCCAACGTACTTATCACGCCAATTATAAGGGCTTGGTGATCTTATGCCTGGGGGTTGGCCCTCTGCCCCAGGTTGGACCCGTTTAAATTACAGTACCTGGAAGTGTGTCCAGGCTGGTTGCATCGACGGCAAATGGGCTGTCCATCCTCTGCGTAGCGGTCTGTGGGCCTCCCTCGGAACAACGGGATCCTCCTCTGTCGACGCCACGGGACATCCTCCGGACTTGAAGCCAGCTCGATGGGTCTTGACGGGTCCACTTGTAACGCCTGGACGGTCCTGGTCAACGCCGCGACGCTCCTGGTCAGCTCCTGGACTTGGTGGTGCAGGTCTTTCGACGGGGCTTGGTTCAGGGCCTGTTCATCAGCCCCCATGGGGTCCATAGAGGAGGGCGCCGCCTCCTGGTGGTAGGTGAGAGCAGGGCGCCAGGGGTTTATAGCGCCACTGGTTGCAGATTCACGGAGCACCCTTATGGCCCTGTCCTTAAATTGGGCAAAGGTCAGGTCGGGGTTCTGAAAGAACATGAGGCGCAGTTGGGCCCTGTGGGCGCTAGACAGCAGACCTTCTATGAATTGTTCTGTTAACAGCTTATCCGTTTCCTGCACACTGCCAGGGTCAGTTTGTTGAATAGCCCTCAGGGCTTCCTGCAGATTTAGGGCATAGTCTCTGATGCTGTCCTGTGCCCGCTGCTTACATCCATAGAACCTCATTTTAATCTCAGCAGAGGTACGTGTGTCAAAGGTACCCTACAGCCGGGCCAGAATACCCTTCACAGTCCTTTTCTCCTCAGTGGGCCATGATTTTACCTCCCTTTGGGCTGCGCCAGTTAACTGCCCTGTCAGTATGCTGACCTTCTGTTCCTCTGTCAGGGGGTAAACGTGGAACAAACTGTATAGCCTTTCCTTGAAGTCAGTTAGGGCATGGGGCTCCCCTGAGTACTTGGGCAGCCAGGCCGCTCCAGGGATGTAGGGCAGGGAAAATGGCATCACCGCTGCTGCAGCTGCGTTGGTGGTAGTGGGCGCCTCCGTGTCCGACATCTTCCTCCCCCCTAGTTAAGCGTGGCCTACCTTCCGACGATCCTCTTCTGTAGGCCGCGGCTCCGCTGCTGCTGCTATGGACGAGGACCTGGCGTCGCGTCCTGATGACGTCAGCGTCACTCTCTCTCCCTTCCAGGACCTTGTGCAGCGTCGGTGCGGTGGGCGGAGCTTCGGATCTCGCGCGGTTTTGACGTCCACGCCCCTCTTCTTCCCGCGCGGCGTCCTGAAGATGGCGTCCGATGGCGGGAAACAGCTGCGGATGGCGGGAAGACGGCAGAAGACGGCGGGAAACGGTGGTCCAAGATGGCGTCTGATGGCGGGAATCGGCTCCGGATGGCGGGAAACGACTCCGGACGGCGGGAAACTTCGCCACAGGTAAGTTACAAAAGTCTTTTTCAGGCACGCAGTACCCGGTGGTTGTGGGCACGAAATCCTGCCGACTACGCCAAAGCTGACTCGCCCCCTGGGCCGTGGGGCACTCGGATCCGGGCAGTGGGGGAACGATGGGAGTAGTAGTGGCAACCCGGTTCCGTGGCTCAGGGTGGTCAGGCCAGTGGTAGTCCGTTATGTGCTGATATTTATGTCCGACTACGCCACCCGTGGATTGCGGTTATTAGGAACCGCCACTGCATGCAGACCGCTGGGGCTGATAAGGTGTGCAGCTAGGGTAGTGTGACTCCCCACGGGAAGAGTGCGGCCCCAGGGCAGTATAATGGATGTTGGGAGTGATGGTGGTGAGAGTCCCAGTACCGGTAGTGCTGGAGGCACGAAGGAGCACACAGACAATAGGTTGCAGTCCAGGGTCTTTACTGAAACAGGTAAACTGACCCATAAACAGTCCCAGCTAGGAGGGGACCTGGATGTCTGAGAGCAACGGGGAAATTGGCCCTGGTCAGGGTGAGGGTGTAGGCCTACCGTGCTTTCTGCGCTCCTTCTGGCTATCTCCTCGTTATAGGGTAACAGCCCACGTTTCCGAGCTTTCTGTGTATTCTCGCCTGTATGGCCTGCGACGTGGGTTCCTTTCTGCTCCCAGCCTTGTACGGCTTTACTGGTCCCTTCGGTTGTGGCAGGGCCTCCAGGCTTCTTAGGCCAAGGAATATACAGTCCATTGCGGACTGGTTCTCTGCTGGAGGATGTGGAATCCTCCCAGCCTCAGACACCAAAGTCTGGTAAAGTCAGTCTCTTATCTGCCAAGACGGGCTTGCTTCGCCTCTTGTCTCTGGCTTGTGGCTCTCCTCCTGCCACACTTCCTCTTAGGTGCAGTGCAACTGTCTGTCCCTGTTCTGCTCTGGGACAAGTCTCAATGCTGAGACAGGCCATCCAGTTCTCCCTAACCCTGCCCCCAGCACCAGCTTTTATAGGGGCAGCCTGCTCCCCCTACTGGCCTGAGACAGGAGGCATTGCATGCTAATGTTCCCCTGACTAGAGAACTTCCCCCTTGCTCTCAGACACAGCTTTAATTACACTTGTGGCATCCAGGACAGGGTGACACACAAGCAGCCCCAGAGGCAGAAGAACCCATGCCAGCAGCCCAGGAGAATCATCCCTCTGCTGACAGTGAGCCTGCCATGCCTGCGGTAAGCCAAAGAACCTGCGGACAGCTGCCTGCCCTACCTATGAACCTAGCTAGTAGCTGTACCCTCAATGGTAGTGGGGAAAGCCAGGTTGGTCCACCACCAGACAGTGGGTTAAGGAGATCAACCAGCAGCACTAGGGGACAAACACCAGCTCGCTGGAGGATATAAGTGCGAGATCTAAACGTACCATGTATATAGTTAATATGTTTGTTACCTGTAACTAATAGTGTTTTCTCCAGTTTTTCTAGATATATGGACTGACAGGTTATGAACTTTGGATAACCGAACTACCTTGTAAATAGTTGCACTTGGTGCCTCTTGAGAAGACGGCCACGGAAGAAAAACCTGTCTGGCGTGGCCCCGAGTGGTCCAAAGTAGTTTGCTTCGCCTTGCAGCCACTCCCAGGGCCAACGCTTGGGGTTTGCTTTGGACATGTCCCCGCACCGGTTAAGACTTCGCCTTACTGGGTGAAACGGACACCCGGTCACAGACCACGCTGTGACCTAAAGAACTCAATATGTGGTGTTGTTTGTTGTTTTCTTCTCTGTTGTGTTTATGTTATAATTTATACCCGGTATTCGTGCTTCTTGTTAGTCCCGGAGTACTAAACTTTACTAGGGGGGAATGTGTCACCCCAGGCCTGGATGCCACAAACTTGTAAGGCTGTGTCTGAGAGCAGGAGGGAGGTTCTCTGGTCATGGACCATTAGCCTGCAGCACCTCCTGTCCCAGGCCAGTAGGGGGGGCAGGCTGCCCCTATAAAAGCTGGTACTGAGGGCAGGGTTAGGGAGACCAGGACCCACTTCTGAAGCATCCAGAAGGGTTCCCAGAAGAGAGGGACAGGTCAACGGCAGCTGAGGAGTCCATGAGGCTAAGGAGGAACAGCAAGCCAGGGACAGAGGCGACGAGAGTCGGTCCTGGCTGAGAGAGAACTACATACCGGACACTGGGATCCGAGGCTGTCAGGATTGCAAGTCCTGCAGCAGATCATCTACTTGCGAGGGATTTTAGGTCCCTTGGCCAAAGAAGCCTGGAAGCTCCGCCACACAGAGGGACCGGTACAGCACAGAGAAGCTATAGGTACCTAAGGCCCGAGTCGCAAGCCATACAGGCGTAGTACACAGCCAACTCAGGGACGTGGGCTATCATACCACTAAAGGGGGAGATAGTCAGCAAGGGCAGAGAGAGAACGGTAGGCCTACCCACTCACCCTGACCAGTGGAGCTCGCCCGAATGCCCTCAGACACCCAGGTCCATTCCTCCCTGTACTCCTGGTGGGTCTGTGATAAGATCTGCAGTAAAAGACCCTGGACTGCATTATTGGACTCTGTGTGATTACTGCTGCGCCTGCACCATCACCCCCAGCATCCTATTACACTGCTCTGAGGCTATACTCCTCCCGTGGGGAGTTGTACTATTCCCTGCTGCACCCCCAACACCAGCCTCAGCGGTCTGCCCCGCAGCGGCGGTCCTCCCTGACCGCAATCCACAGGTGGCGTAGTCGGACTTTCAAAACCTACAAATACACTGCCACAGCATTTGGTCTGACCACCCTGACCCACGGGACCGGGTCGCCACTACTACTCCCAGCATTGCCCTGTTGTCCGGTTCCGAGAGCCCCACGGCCCAGGGGGCGAGTCACTACAAGTAAGGATAGACGATACAATAAGCTCTATCGTAACATGTAGCAGCGAGTCAGCGGAATGTATCAATTCTAATATTGAGCAGAATTGATTTCAGCCTGTTGATTTTTCCCTCCAGAACAGTGGAGGGCTCCTCGGGAAAATAAATTGGCCATCCCTGGTATAACGTAATACTAAAATCTCACATTTTATGAGAGAAAACTGTATTTTATAACGATGCTTCCGTACATAAATCGAGAGAACTTCTTTTCATCAGACGACCCCTTTATCACCTATCCAAGGTGATCGGTGGTGTCCAACAGCTTAGAGCGGCACTGATGGGCAGAATGCGGCACTTTTATCACTTTTGGAATTGGGCAGCGGTGCACATGCTCAGTCTGACCTCCATTCTTGCCCTTTGGGGCTGCAGAGCGCTCTGCTTTTTCCAACAGCTCCATTGAGAATGAATGGATCAGTGGTCGGGCATCCAACCAGACGCTCCATTTTGTAACAGGGATAGAAATAGATGAGAAGATGCACTTAACTGTTTGGCCGCAGCAAGAGTGCATCGAGTGCCTGTGCTTGGTTTGAACAGTCATTCTGTGCTGACAGAGTCCCTTTAAGGCCTCAAACCTATTAGATAATTGTCAGCCCTACATTGTTTCTGGGCAGACAGTTACACAAGATTATGTCCCATTTCATGAAGATTGGCCTTTTACACGCCTGTTTTAGTGAAGGATTAGCTGGAAAAACCTGCGGCGCTGTTAAGCCTCTCCCCAAGAAGCTCCGCAAGGCTTCAAAATTTTGCCGGTGCTGGTCAAGACTGGTGGACACATGGGAAAAGTCAAATTTTGGCAAAGTTGAACAATCTGCATTGTGTGTAATATTTTATGATACAATAAATGATTAGAAAAATGCAAGTTTTATTAATGAGAAAAAAACTGAACTTTGCAGAATTTGTTGGCGACATAGAAATATGTAAAAAATATAAAAGTGTAAAAATTTTTTTACAATTTTTGATGCTTACATTAAAAACTTGAGCAATTCCCCCAAAAATCATTAGAGCCATGAAATCAATACATATACAGATGAAACCAGAAGTTTCCATCCACTATATAAAGAGACACATCTGCATGTTTTTATCAATATCTGACATGAAATCAGAATAAACCTTTCCCCTTTTAGGTCAATTAGGATTACCATCATTTTTGATATTTTCCAAATGCCAGAATAATGAGAGAGAGAGAATGTTTTAAGGCATTTTTATTACTTACTGCAGAGTCTTAACATTATTCTAATCACTAATCAGTGTGTATATTTGTTCACGACACAATAGAATCCCATAATTTCTGCCTATTCACATCTTAGTATTATGTATGATCAGGTTAGAGTGTATGGCTGCTGAGCGCTAGCATTTATGGGCGCCTCCCCCTGACCTTGGCTGTTTCTGGCTCTTAGACCCTGCTGGCACGCACTGCCGTCATGTCCGTGACTGCACTGCCGGCTTGCGGGTCAAATGCCAGAAGCCGCAGAGTCACATGTATTGTGGCGGGCACAGAATGTCTCACGCCGTATACCAGCCAGAACACATACCGGAAAGTCAGGTGACACACTTTTTCTCTCCGGCTCGGTTCATGATTGGATTAGGCTCCCTATATAACATCTGGCGTTCCCCTCCCTGGCACGACCCCTGAGGAAGTGTTGATGAAACGCGCGTCGGGGTGGAGGGACGCGTGATTACCCTGCCTAGAAGCTGCCATTCTAACCAGGTATTTCTTTCTCATGATGTGTTGAGCTGTTTTGTCTATTTGTGGACAGTGCCACTATTACACTATAGTTATTCTATGGGACCGTACCCAGCCTCTTTTATGTACCCAGTCTCCCCTGATAGATATACTAACATTATTAACCGCTATATGCATTAGTTTCTTTGAGGCTGGAAACAATACGTTATCTTTATCTAAGCACTTTGCACTTTTTTGCTGGACAGTCGACTCTATATCATCATATGCACTGCCGCTTTACATTTTATAGGCGTATCTCAAACTCATCAGTGATAGTCTAGTGACCGTTATAATAGCATATGCATTTCTTTCTTTCTATTTTTGCCACATGAGCGGTTATTCAGATTGAAATCTTTTGTAGTGCATTTGTATAGTCACATTATTTCAGTAATGGGGTAATATATGGTTATTACTCTTGCTGCGCAGATATAGGGTACAGCATTTGTTTGTCCCTCACATTTGAGGCCCCTGGTATTTTAATTATTGTTATTTTATGTTCTAATAAAATTATATTGTTAATATTATTTGAAGTGTTCATGTTTTTGTTTATCCTACCAGGGTTCTGGTTATAGCAGAATCAATTTTTGATATATATAAAGTCAAAAGTTTACATACATTTCATTAGTATTTGGTACCATCACCCTTAAACTGAATGACTTGGGTCAAACTTTTGGGATATCCTTCCACAAACTTCTCACAATAGTTGGTCGGAATTTGGACCCATTCCTCCTGGCAAAACTGGGGTAACAGATCCAGGTTTGTAGGTCGCCTTGCTCGCAGCAAGAGTGCCCATAAATTTTCAATAGGATTGCAATCAGAGCTTTGTGATGGCCACGCCGAAACATTGACTTTGTTATTCTTAAGCCACTTTGTTCCCATTTTGTCAATATGCTTCGGGTCATTGTCCATTTGGAATACCCATTTCCGCCCAAGCTTTAACTTCCTGGCTGATGTCTTGAGATGTTGCTTCAGTATTGCCACATAATCTTCTTTTCTCATGGTGTCATCTATTTTGTGAAGTGAACCAGTCCCTCCTGCAGCAAATCAACCCCAGATCATGATGCTGCCACCCCCATGTTTCACAGTTGGGATGGTGTTCTTAGGCTTCCAAGCTTCTCTCTTTTTCCTCCAAACGTAGCGATGGTCATTATGCCAAAAAAGTTCAATTTTAGTTTCATCAGACCACAGACATGTCTCCAAAAATTAAGGTCTTTGTTCCTGTGTGCATTTGCAAACATTAATTTGGCTTTTTTATGTTTCTTTTGGAGTAATGGCTTCTTCCTGGCAGAGTGGCCTTTCAGCCCATGTTGATACAGTACTCGTTTCACTGTGGTTATTGACACAATCTTACCTGCTTCCGCCATCATCTTCACAAGGTCTCTTGCTTTTGTCCTTGGGTTGATATGCACGTGTCGGACCCAAGCACGTTCATATCTGGGACACAGAACCCATCTCCTTCCTGAGCGATAAGATGGCAGTACATTCCCATCTTGTTTGTACTTGCGTATAATTGTTTGTACAGATGACCGAGGCACCGTCAGGTATCTTGAAATTGTATCTAAGGATGAGCCAGACTTGTGCAAGTCCACAATTCTCTTCCTGATATCTTCGCTAATTTCTTTAGACTTTCCCATGATACTACAGAAAAAAAAACTATTAGAAGCTTCCAAACACATTACATCATCATATGGGCAGTCCAGAATTGTTTAAAGGCATAGTAATCTTAGTGTGTGTAAACTTTTGACTTTGCAGTAAGTAATAAAAATGACTTAAACATTCTCTCTCTCTCATTATTCTGGCATTTGGCAAATTTTAAAAATTATGGTAATCCTAATTGACCTAAAACGGGAAAGGTTTATTCTGATTTCATGTCAGATATTGAGAAAAACATGCAGATGTGTCTTTTTATATAGTGTATGGAAACTTCTGGTTTCAACTGTATGTGTGTGTGTGTATGTATATATGTTTATATTACACATACAGTTATGGCCGAAAGTGTTCACTCCCTTGAAATTGTTTCAGAAAATGAAGTATTTCTCCCAATTATTGCTGTTACACATGTTTTGCTATACACACTTTATTTTCTTTGTGTGTATTGCAACAACACAAAAAAGCAGAAAAAAAGGCAAATTGGACATAATTTCACACACAGCCCCAAAAATGGTCTGAACAAAATTGTTGGCACCCTCAACTTTAATATTTGGTTGCTCACCCTTTGGAATAAAATAACTGCAATCAATCGCTTCCTATAACCATCAACAAGCTTCTTACACCTCTCAGCTGGAATTTTGACCACTCTTCTTTTGTAAACTGCTCCATGTCTCTCATAGTTGCTGCTACTTCATACCTCTCCAGCGCTATGTTTCCATCCATTTCTGCGGGCTTCTTGAAGTATGTTTGGGGTCATTCTCCTGGAAGAACCATGACCTAGGACGCAAACCCAGCTTTCTGACACTGGGCACTACATTGCGACCCAAAATCCGTTGGTAATATTTTTCAACAATTTTGGTTCTCAAGTACTCAGACAGTTCTCTTCTCTTTCTGTACTCCATGCTTAGTGTGGCACACACAGACACAATGCAAAGATTGAGTCAACTTCTCCACTTTTTATCTGGTTTCAGGTGTGATTTTCATATTGCCCACACCTGTTACTTGCCACAGGTTAGTTTGAATGAGCATCACATGCTTGAAACAAAGTTGTTCACCCACAATTTTGGAAAGGTGCTATCAATTTTGTCCGGCCCATTTTTGGGGTTTTGTATGAAATGATGTCCAATTTGCCTTTTTTCCTTTTGTTTGTTTTTTTCTTTTGTTCCAATACACACAAAGAATATTAAACATGTGTATAACAAAACGTGTGTAATTGCAATAATTTTCTGGGAGAAATACTTCATTTTCTGGAACAATTTTAAGATTGCCAACACTTTCGGCCGTGGCCATATATAGTAGCTGAGTACAGGTGGCTGCTGGGGCCCCTGATACCATTCCTATGTGGCCTTTACACCTGATATACAGTGGTGGCCAAAAGTATTGGCACCCCTGCAATTCTGTCAGATAATACTCAGTTTCTTCCTGAAAATGATTGCAATCACAAATTCTTTGGTATTATTATCTTCATTTAATTTTCTTGCAAAGAAAAAACACAAAAGAGAATGAAACAAAAATCAAATCAATGATCATTTCACACAAAACTCCAAAAATGGGCCAGACAAAAGTATTGGCACCTTCAGCCTAATACTTGGCTGCACAACCTTTAGCCAAAATAACTGCGAACAACCGCTTCCGGTAACCATCAATGAGTTTCTTACAATGCTCTGCTGGAATTGTAGACCATTCTTCTTTGGCAAACTGCTCCAGGTCCCTGATATTTGAAGGGTGCCTTCTCCAAACTGCCATTTTGAGATCTCTGCACAGATGTTCCATGGGATTCAGGTCTGGACTCATTGCTGGCCACCTTAGAAGTCTCCAGTGCTTTCTCTCAAACCATTTTATAGTGCTTTTGGAAGTGTGTTTTGGGTCATTGTCCTGCTGGAAGACCCATGACCTATGAGGGAGACCCAGCTTTCTCACACTGGGCCCTACATTATGCTGCAAACTTTGTTGGTAGTCTTCAGACTTCATAATGCCATGCATACGGTCAAGCAGTCCAGTGCCAGAGGCAGCAAAGCAACCCCAAAACATCAGGGAACTTCCGCCATGTTTGACTGTAGGGACCATGTTCTTTTCTTTGAATGCCTCTTTTTTTTCCTGTACACTCTATGTTGATGCTTTTTCCCAAAAACCTCTACTTTTGTCTCATCTGACCAGAGAACATTCTTCCAAAACGTTTTAGGCTTTCTCAGGTAAGTTTTGGCAAACTCCAGCCTGGCTTTTTTATGTCTCGGGGTAAGAAGTGGGGTCTTCCTGGGTATCCTACCATACAGTCCCTTTTCATTCAGACGCCGACGGATAGTACGGGTTGACACTGTTGTACCCTCGGACTGCAGGGCAGCTTGAACTTGTTTGGATGTTAGTCGAGGTTCTTTATTCACCATCCGCACAATCTTGCGTTGAAATCTCTTGTCAATTTTTCTTTTCCGTCCACATCTAGATAGGTTAGCCACAGTGCCATGGGCTTTAAACTTCTTGATGACACTGCGCACGGAAGACACAGGAACATTCAGGTCTTTGGGGATGGACTTGTAGCCTTGAGATTGCTCATGCTTCCTCACAATTTGGTTTCTCAAGTCCTCAGACAGCTCTTTTGTCTTCTTTCTTTTCTCCATGCTCAATGTGGTACACACAAGGACACAGGACAGAGGCTGAGTCAACTTTACTCTGTTAGAACCCTCCTGTTAGTTTTTGCTATCTTGTGTTTTGCGGTCACGTGACTAGCTGCCTATATATTCCAGCTCCGCCCTTCTGGCTTTGCTGGACTTCATTGTTTTTTGCCTGTCTCTCTAGCCAGGTGCTTTGGTGCCTATCTCTTTCTAGTTTGCTTGGTCCTCTGGACCTCTAGTACTTTTTGTTCAGTTTGTATTTTTGCTCTGCAACAACTTCTGTTAGGAGGTGTCCATTTTTTGTCCCAGTCCTTAGTTCTTTTAGGGACCCCTCCCTTTATTCTATAGGTCTCTGTTCAGACTAGCCGAGGACGAAGGCGGGTCTGTTCACAAGGAACAGGCTGCCCGCAACATCGTAGGGATTCAGCTTAGTCTTACTGTAGGGACAGCTTTTCCCTTTCTTTCCTTAGTTTATGTTGCAGATCATAACATAATCCATGTTAACTGGCTGCAAGTGTGATTTAGTTATTGCCAATTGTATCCAATTTGGCTTTAGGACAATTCTTTTTGTGTTTTTTCATTGAAGACAAATTAAATGAAGAAAATAAGACCAAAGAATTTGTGATTGCAATCATTTTCAGGAAGAAACTGAGTATTATCTGACAGAATTGCAGGGGTGCCAATACTTTTGGCCACCACTGTATAGGAGCTGAGTACAGGCAGCTGCCGGGGCCCCTGATACCATTACTATGTGGCCCTTACACCTGATATATAGGAGCTGAGTACAGGCGGCTGCTGGGGCCCCTGATACCATTACTATGTGGCCCTTACACCTGATATATAGGAGCTGAGTACAGGCGGCTGCCGGGGCCCCTGATACCATTACTATGTGGCCCTTTCACCTGATATATAGGAGCTGAGTACAGGCGGCTGCTGGGGCCCCTGATACCATTACTATGTGGCCCTTTCACCTGATATATAGGAGCTGAGTACAGGCGGCTGCTGGGGCCCCTGATACCATTACTATGTGGCCCTTTCACCTGATATATAGGATCTGAGTACAGGCGGCTGCTGGGGCCCCTGATACCATTACTATGTGGCCCTTACACCTGATATATAGGAGCTGAGTACAGGCGGCTGCTGGGGCCCCTGATACCATTACTATGTGGCCCTTACACCTGATATATAGGAGCTGAGTACAGGCGGCTGCTGGGCCCTTGATACCATTACTATGTGGCCCTTACCCCTGATATATAGGAGCTGAGTACAGGCGGCTGCTGGGGCCCCTGATACCATTACTATGTGGCCCTTACCCCTGATATATAGGGGCTGAGTACAGGCGGCTGCTGGGGCCCCTGATACCATTACTATGTGGCCCTTACACCTGATATATAGGAGCTGAGTACAGGTGGCTGCTGGGGCCCCTGATACCATTACTATGTGGCCCTTACACCTGATATATAGGAGCTGAGTACAGGCGGCTGCTGGGGCCCCTGATACCATTACTATGTGGCCCTTACACCTGATATATAGGAGCTGAGTACAGGCGGCTGCTGGGCCCTTGATACCATTACTATGTGGCCCTTACCCCTGATATATAGGAGCTGAGTACAGGCGACTGCTGGGGACCCTGATACCATTACTATGTGGCCCTTACCCCTGATATATAGGGGCTGAGTACAGGCGGCTGCTGGGGCCCCTGATACCATTACTATGTGGCCCTTACACCTGATATATAGGAGCTGAGTACAGGCGGCTGCCGGGGCCCCTGATACCATTACTATGTGGCCCTTACACCTGATATATAGGAGCTGAGTACAGGCGGCTGCCGGGGCCCCTGATACCATTACTATGTGGCCCTTACACCTGATATATAGGAGCTGAGTACAGGCGGCTGCTGGGGCCCCTGATACCATTACTATGTGGCCCTTACCCCTGATATATAGGGGCTGAGTACAGGCGGCTGCCGGGGCCCCTGATACCATTACTATGTGGCCCTTACCCCTGATATATAGGGGCTGAGTACAGGCGGCTGCTGGGGCCCCTGATACCATTACTATGTGGCCCTTACACCTGATATATAAGGGCTGAGTACAGGCGGCTGCTGGGCCCTTGATACCATTACTATGTGGCCCTTACACCTGATATATAGGAGCTGAGTACAGGCGGCTGCTGGGCCCTTGATACCATTACTATGTGGCCCTTACACCTGATATATAGGAGCTGAGTACAGGCGGCTGCCGGGGCCCCTGATACCATTACACTGGTGCCTTGTTATTAGGTCAATTCCATTATAAAACATTGTATCCGTCATTGTTGAGCTCTGCTGGGACTCTGTATCCCGCCTGCATTGCATAATGGGGCCCCTGAATACTCTGCACATAAGGGCCCATAGCTCTAATTATGTTGTTTGCAATAGTCGCCCTCCTGCCACCCTGTAATATCGGGTCCCTGCCTGGTGTGCCCCCTATGACTTAATGTCCCCCTGTACGACAGAGGGCACATTCACTCTGTCTGGACCATTATAGTCTATGGCCACGTCAGATCATATGCCCGAATCCCGTTCAGGTAAAGGCTGCAGCCACCGCAGCCATGCTGCCTTCAGTGCCCCACTCCTCCGCCACTGCCGTTCCCCCCACCACCCAGAGCCACAGTATATATATATATATATATATATATATATATATATATATATATATATACACACTACTCAAAAAATAAAGGGAACCCTTAAACAACAGAATATAACTCCAAGTAAATCAAACTTCTGTGAAATCAAACTGTCCACTTAGGAAGCAACACTGATTGACAATCAATTTCACATGCTGTTGTGCAAATGGAATAGACAATAGATGGAAATTATTGGCAATTATCAAAACACTCTCAATAAAGGAGTGGTTCTGCAGGTGGGGACCACAGACCACATCACAGTACCAATGCTTTCTGACTGATGTTTTGGTCACTTTTGAATGTTGGTTGTGCTTTCACACTCGTGGTAGCTTGAGATGGACTCTACAACCCACAGAAGTTGCTCAGGTAGTGCAGCTCTTCCAGGATGGCACATCAATGCGAGCTGTGGAAAGAAGGTTTGCTGTGTCTGTCAGCGTAGTGTCCAGAGGCTGGAGGCGCTACCAGAAGACAGGCCAGTACACCAGGAGACGTGGAGGGAGCCGTAGGAGGGCAACAACCCAGCAGCAGGACCGCTACCTCCGCCTTTGTGCAAGGAGGAACAGGAGGATCACTGCCAAAGCCCTGCAAAATGACCTCCAGCTGACCACAAATGTGGATGTGTCTGCAAAAACGGTTAGAAACCAACTCCATAAGGGTGGTATGAGGGCCCGACGTCCACAGATGGGGGTTGTACTCACAGCCCAACACCGTGCAGGACGCTTGGCATTTGCCACAGAACACCAGGATTGGCAAAGTGGCAACTGGCGCCCTGTGCTCTTCACAGATGAAAGCAGGTTCACACTGAGCACATGTGACAGACGTGACAGAGTCTGGAGACACCGTGGAGAACGATCTGCTGCCTGCAACATCCTTCAGCATGACCGGTTTGGCAGTGGGTGAGTAATGGTGTGGGGTGGCATTTCTTTGGAGGGCCGCACAGCCCTCCATGTGCTCGTCAGAGGTAGCCTGACTGCCATTAAGTACTGAGATGAGATCCTCAGACCCCTTGTGAGACCATATGCTGGTGCGGTTGGCCCTGGGTTCCTCCTAATGCAGGACAATGCCAGACCTCATGTGGCTGGAGTGTGTCAGCAGTTCCTGCAAGATGAAGGCATTGAAGTTATGGACTGGCCCGCCCGTTCCCCAGACCTGAATCCGATTGAGCACATCTGGGACATCATGTCTTGCTCCCTGGGACCCGTTCAAGCTCCGGAAGGGAGCGAAACGGCCATCGTCCTCTCTCTCACTCCCCCGCAAACCCTTAGGGGTCTCCATCCTATGCCGCCAGACAACATGTACTGTTAGTACTAATAAAGGACATCTTCGGAACTTTTGTTGAGTGCTACCTTTATTTTTGCTTCTGCATTACTAGACTGTTTACTTGGACATGCACCACCATGTATCCGGGAGTTTCATTTCATTGAATGAGAGGTGTATTTAAAGCAGAGGTGGTGCCGGATTTCTTCTCTTTTATTGCTCATTTGACATGTCTTGCTCCATGCACCAATGTCACGTTGCACCACAGACTGTCCAGGAGTTGGCGGATGCTTTAGTCCAGGTCTGGCAGGAGATCCCACAGGAGACCATCCGCAACCTCATCAGGAGCATGCCCAGGCGTTGTAGGGAGGTCATACAGGCACGTGGAGGCCACACACAATACTCAGCCTCATCAGGAGCATGCCCAGGCGTTGTAGGGAGGTCATACAGGCACGTGGAGGCCACACACAATACTGAGCCTCATCAGGAGCATGCCCAGGCGTTGTAGGGAGGTCATACAAGCACGTGGAGGCCACACACAATACTCAGCCTCATCAGGAGCATGCCCAGGCGTTGTAGGGAGGTCATACAGGCACGTGGAGGCCACACACAATACTCAGCCTCATCAGGAGCATGCCCAGGCGTTGTAGGGAGGTCATACAGGCACGTGGAGGCCACACACAATACTCAGCCTCATCAGGAGCATGCCCAGGCGTTGTAGGGAGGTCATACAGGCACGTGGAGGCCACACACAATACTCAGCCTCATCAGGAGCATGCCCAGGCGTTGTAGGGAGGTCATACAGGCACGTGGAGGCCACACACAATACTCAGCCTCATCAGGAGCATGCCCAGGCGTTGTAGGGAGGTCATACAGGCACGTGGAGGCCACACACAATACTGAGCCTCATCAGGAGCATGCCCAGGCGTTGTAGGGAGGTCATACAGGCACGTGGAGGCCACACACAATACTCAGCCTCATCAGGAGCATGCCCAGGCATTGTAGGGAGGTCATGCAGCCACGTGGAGGCCACACAAAATACTGAGACTCATTTTGACTTTTTTTAAGGATATTACATCAAAGTTGGATCAGCCTGTAGTGTGTTTTTCCACTTTAATTTTGGGGGTGACTCCAAATCCAGGCCTCCATTGGTTAATAAATTTGATTTCCATTGATGATTTTTGTGTGATTTTGTTGTCAGAACAAAGTATTCAATGAGAATATTTCATTCATTCAGATCTAGGATGTGTTATTTGATTGTTCCCTTTATTTTTTTGAGCAGTGTATATATAAATATACCAGGATGGGGGATATTAACAGAATCGGGGGACATTACCCCTATAACAGTGTAAGCAGCAGACCCCCTCCCCCTTAACAGGGCATAATGACCACATTTTTTGCTTACATTTTTTTTCTATTTACCTACTCTAAAACCTAGGTACGTCTTATGGTCCGGTGCGTCTTATAGTCCGAAAAATTCAGTATATGCATTCAGTATATATATACTACTAGCTATTGAACCCGTTCTACGCCCGGGTGGACAGCATTTTTATTGGTATATGGTCTCCCATGCTGGTATGTGCTGCCCCCCTCCTTGTATTTGTGCTGTCCCCATCCTGTCCCCACCATCCAATCCTGGTATGCGTGGTACACCTCACCCCCAATCCTGGTATGCTTGACACCCCTCACCCCCAATCCTGGTATGCGTGGCACCCCTCACCCCCAATCCTGGTATGCGTGGCACCCCTTACGCCCTATCCTGGTATGCGTGGCACCCCTCATCCCCAATCCTGGTATACGTGGCACCCCTCATCCCTATCCTGGTATGCGTGGCACCCCTCATCCCTATCCTGGTATGTATGGTACCCCTCATCACTATCCTGGTGTGTATGGTATCCCTCATCCTGGTATGCATGGTACGCCATCCCTCATCCCGGTATGCATGGCACTCCATCCCTCATCCCCAATCCCGGTATGCGTGGCACCCCTCATCCCCAATCCCGGCATGCGTGGCACCCCTCATCCCCAATCCCGGCATGCGTGGCACCCCTCATCCCCAATCCCGGCATGCGTGGCACCCCTCATCCCCAATCCCGGCATGAGTGGCACCCCTCATCCCAATCCTTGTATGTGTGGCACCCCTCATCCCCAATCCCGGTATGCGTGACACCCCTCATCCCCAATCCCGGTATGCATGGCACCCCTCATCCCCAATCCCGGTATGTGTGGCACCCCTCATCCCCAATCCCGGTATGCGTGGCACCCCTCATCCCCAATCCCGGTATGCGTGTCATCCCTCACCCCCAATCCCGGTATGCATGGCACCCCTCACCCCCCAATCCCGGTATGCGTGGCACCCCTCATCCCCAATCCCGGTATGCGTGGCACCCCTCATCCCCCAATACCAATATGCGTGGCAACCCTCATCCCCAATCCCAGTATGCGTGGCACCCCTCATCCCCAATCCCGGTATGCATGGCACCCCTCATCCCCAATCCCGGTATGCGTGGCACCCCTCACCCTCAATCCTGGTATGCATGGTCCCCTCACCCCCCAATCCTGGTATGCGTGTTACCCCTCACCCCCCAATCCTGTTATGCGTGTTACCCCTCACCCCCCAATCCTGGTATGCGTGGCACCCCTCACTCCCCAATCCTGGTATGCGTGGCACCCCTAACCCCCCAAATCCTGGTATGCGTGGTACCCCTCACCGCCCAATCCTGGTATGTGTGGCACTCCTCACCCCCCAATCCTGGTATGTGTGGCACCCCTCACCGCCCAATGTTGGTATGCGTGGTACCCCTCACCCCCAATCGTGGTATGTGTGTTACCCCTCACCCCCCAAATCCTAGTATGCGTGGTACACCTCACCCCACAATCCTGGTATGTGTGGTACCCCTCACCCCCAATCTTGGTATGCGTGGTACCCCTCACCCCCAATCCTGGTATGTGTGGTACCCCTCACCTCCCAATCCTGGTATATGTGGTACCCCTCACCCCCCAATCCTGATATATGCATGGTCCCCTCACCCCACAATCCTGTTATGTGTGGCCCCCTCATCCCTTTCACACTGTACACACATACACAAAAAAAAACAGTTATACTCACCTTTCTTCTCTCTACTCCAGCACTGCTGCGTCCTCTTCTGCCGGAGGCCGAGGGAGAAGTGCGGCGCTGGAGCACCGCGCTGTCCGGCGCCATTTTTCTGAAGACACACTGTAAATGTGTCTTCAGTAAAATGGCGCCGGATAGCGCAATGCGCATGCGTCGATCTGACGCCTTCACTCCGCCCCCGGTCTCCAGCGAAGAGAGGCGCCGCGACAACGCTCCTCCCGGTCAGGTAAGTATGTAAGTATGGCGCCGGAGATCGCGGTATGCGTTCAGTGTCTACGCATCCCGCGATCTCCGGCGCCATACACCTCCTCTTACCTGTAACGGCTGGATGCCTGCTTCTCTCTGGAGCCAGGCTGCGCATCACACATGCGCAGTCTATCGAAGCTTCAGACAGAGACACGCATGCCGCCTTATATATACGATGGTAGATCGGCCCACTCAGTTGCACACAGAAGTAGCCACCGGAGCACTGTCTCCTTAAGTCTCTCACTGGTTTGTTTGAAGATGCTGCATAAGCCAGTGAAGAGTTAGCAAAAATAAATACGTGCTTTCTGACCTAAGGAAAAACAAAACATAACATACAGCCGTGTTGCTGTGGGGATCTGCCCGCTCAGGAGAACAACCATCCACTAGTTCAGCTTTTCCTTCTCAGGACACAAAGCGCTGGAGTTCCTCTCTACAGCCCTACTGAACACTGAATGCCTTAGAAGGCCGTCTATATATATCCTAGTCCTCACCCAGGGGTGGAGATATGATGAATGACCTCCCACGCCGTTTTACACAAAAACCCAGCCCTTAAAATGGCCGATTAATCCCTCTCAACACATAGTGTGCTGGTGTAAAACTTATGGGTTTCAAATCACTGAAGCCAATAGCCTCAGTGAAACATACCTCCCCTCCAGCACTTTGCCAGTGACTTTGTCACCATGTATATATAATCAGCATACTGTATATATACTATAAGCATACTGTATATATCCTTTTAAAAGCAGAAGTGTTAATAAATTATTTTTATCAGTTAACAAAATGCAGAGTAAAGTTTGATGGATGAACCAAGATCTCAGTAATAATAATTGTATTTTTTTTTTATTAATAATAGAATAGAAGGGAGGGACAAAACCAGGAACAGAATCAGTAGGCAAACTCATAGTCAGGAGGACAGCCGGGGTCAGATACCAGGTGATCAGTAACCGCCACGTCTGCGAGCAGTATGAATACCGCGGAGCCTGGTGACAGAGGTGATACTGAGATTGTCCCGGCAGAGATGTAACAGTCAGAAGGCCACCGGTAGATGGTGAAGGTCCTTCTGTACAGCTCCAGCAGTGATGGTGGATCTGCTGGACTTCAGGGAGCTGGATGCGGAGGTTTACCGTCTTTTAGATGTCTCTAGGGGAACGGTGACAACACGCAAATACGCGAGCAGCCCTGGATAATCCACGCCGGCAGGATGATAAGATCCGGCGGAAGATGGAACCTATGAGAAGAGAAGGAAATATAATGTAAGTGATGGGACTCCATATGACATGATACTACTGTGCGGTCACTGTGGCCGGACGCAGAGGAATCTCATCACACAGAGGTCAGGGATCATCGTCAGCCATCATACATGTGACAATCCCATCTCCGACAGATGACATCTGCTCCACATGAATTATTCTCACTGACGACATCACACAACATGGAGATGACTCTCACACTTACCTCGTCTCTTTTTCCCCTTTTTCCCATTTTCTGATTTTTCGTCATCAGCTGGAAATTTTGATCAGAAAAAAGAAAAAAACAACAACTCACTAAAGACATATTGTTATGGGATCTGCTTTGTATCGCTCCTGTATATAGTATATAGATTGTTCTAGTCCTGTCCCCTATAGTCCTGACAATCTGGTATTACACAATAGGGCAGAATAAGTCCTATATACCGGACATGACCTCATATGAGGGGCATTAGATGTGTCACTAATATGGAGCAGTGAGCGCCCTGTGTGCCGCCATGTGGTGCATCCCTAATGAGCGATATTCTACTATAGGAGACGATGTCTCATTATGATGACAGAGGTTACTGGATGCAACAATGTATCACAGAATCCATGATAATACTGTACAAAGTTACAGAAATGGAGACACAGTATGGGCCCATGGGCAAAGTAATTGGGATCCATGGAACATAGATAACATAGGAGACCTATTACAGAAAAACCATGTGGAAATATTTCACCGTTGATGATAACATTCACATTGTTTGTGCTATAGACATGTACATACCTGACAATGGGGACGAGGACGGCAAGCTGGTTATAGCATCGTCTCTAGCAGATTCAGGAGAAGATCCTTTCTGCCTGTTAGGAAGAAGAAAAACGTGTCAATCACAAGTAAATTCAATATAAATGGGATTGTCTCACTAGAAGAACCCTGACTATAAGGCCTAATAGGACATATGAAAGTCATAGTGGGGAAGTCTCCTGCTCAAAACGACCTTCTATGGAGCAGAGCGGAAAACAACTACCAATAATGGCCAGCAGGTAATACTACATCTGTCCCACAATGTGGGCAATACTAACAATGCCTGACCGGCAGCAATTATGGGCTGTTATCTCCAGCGGATTCTGAAGCCAAAAGCGCAATGACCGCTGATCATGTGGCGGTGGATGCTGCATTCGATATGATGGTATTTATGTCCTATATTTGGTGTTGTGCACATATATTAGTCTGGAGCTCCCAGTAATGACTCCACAATCTACTCACATTTCTGAGATGTTTCTGCTGGATGCCGGGGTACACTCTGGAGGGGACTTGATAACGGTGGTACAGAGCTAAATAAGGACAAAAATAAGATATGAAATTCTATTTTTTACTTTTAGAGGTCTTTTTATGTATTCTGGATTTATTGATCACTTACTTTAGAAAGCCTTTTAGAGGATGTTGTAAAATTTTGGAAGAAAAGGCTCTCATTATCCTCACTTGTGTCCTCCTCCTCTGAGACAATAGGCTTGTCTGTATCAGCGTGATCTACAATACATAGGTAATGAAGTGTTATTAGTGGTTGTCAGTATAACACAGTCACCATTTATCGCTACTATTAATGGGAACCGATTGTCACATATTATGGAAGATGAGACAAACAGCCGCTTAGTCTAGATGATGTCTTCTACTTACTGATAAATAAGCTGGTGTCCATATCTGACACAAGCCGAGGAATGTACTCTGGCTTCTGACTTAGAAGGTTTTCAAATTCTAAGTCACTCAGGAATGGATAACTCTTGATCTCAAATGCTCCTCCTGGAAAAAGAAAAACAAAAGTGATGCGGACATTGCTAGAGGCTGCTCCATATCTGAACAGTATATCTTAAGTAATGACAAAACCGAAGGAAACAAACTAAAAGTTATATTATGGAGAACTAGAAATAGGCAAGCAGATAGAGGAGTGCTGATCCTCATGGACAGGAGCGATGAGTCCTCGTTGTAAAAAGTGAATATTAATACTAATACAGTATATCAGTTACCTGTCCCAAGTCTTTGTGCAGGATTTGTTCTGAGCAGGTCATTAATGAGGTCCTGAGCATCGGGGGGAGGAGAGCGATCCCAATCCCAAATTATGTCTCCTGTTATATAGAAAATTACAGAAAATAAAACCTCTGTTTTGGACTGTAAGATAAAGTAGAGGAAATAACTAAATTCATGTAACCAGTCAAAGCAATGATCGGATTATTCTACTTACCAGTGACAATATTTTTATAGAGCTCAGATAGGGAATCCCCATGAAATGGTACATATCCCACCAGAAACTCATGCAGGATGATCCCCATTGACCACCAGTCCGCAGGTCTTCCATAGCCTTTCTTCAGGATGATTTCTGGGGCCATGTAGAGCGGGGTGCCACAGTCCTGGAAACCAACAGAAGATAAAGATAAGAATCAATGAAATTATTATTATGACAAGTTCTCTACATAAAAAGCCAATGACAGAAGATAAAATATCAGTGGAAAAGTTCTCTAGAAATGAAGAACGTAGAGAAGAGACAATAGTGTGATGAGATTTGTAAAGAACCATCTAAGTTCCTGTAAGTGATGCCAACCTCATGGTCCTGGAACTCTCTGGCGATGTCCTCCAATGATTCCCTGTGGGTGTTGGTTTCTGGTATCATGACACCAACTTTTGAAATCCCAAAATCGGCGACTTTAATGTGTCCAGCCGGTGTAATCAGGAGGCTGTGAAAGAGAAGATGGTTTTAGTCTCACAGGCTGTGTGGTAATAAATAACTTCCCCCCTTTATTATACTACAGGGGGCACTTACTTCTCTGGTTTCAGGTCTCTATGCAACACACCATAGCTGTGCAGGTATTCCACAGCAAGTATCGCTTCTGCAAAGTACAGGCGGGCCAAGGGGACAGATAAAGGACCCTTGGTGCTTAGGAGGGTCCCACAGTCTCCACCTATAGAAGAAAGGAAATATGAGCGGTGAGGGGTTTATACAGCAGATCACCACGATGGATCATGAGAAGTGAGCGGAGACATTGGGGCAGGAGAGAATATATACAGATATAATGTATAGAGCACAGAATATTAGTCTGAGGTCATGGTGAGATGTCGTCCATGTCACTAATAAAGTGATGTCTCATCTCGTCTACAGCTGGCGATACTGACGTGCTCAGTGCGGACATACAGGGAGATCACACACATCAATGACTTTCCATAATATCTATAGTAAATGCTCTGCGGGGATGTAACCGTCCACGGGGACAAGTCCTAATGATATGAGCGGTGATAAGATGTCAGCAGACATGGGCTGAATATAATACATGTACATGTCCTACCTCCTACATACTCCATGACCATACACAGGTGAGATCTAGTAGGGAAGGAGCAGAGCATGGAGGCCACAAAGGGACAGTCAGCGAATGTCAGGATGTCCCTCTCCAGATAGGCCCCTTCCACATGTTTTGGAGTATCCAGGTCCCGCTTGGAAATTTTCTTCATAGCGAAGATCTTCTGTGAGTCTTTATGGTGAACTAAGTGGACGGACCTGGAGAGAAGAAGAAACCATGGTTTATAGTGAATCCTTATTAACAGTCCTTCTATAGAAGTCATTATATGATCTTCTGTTCTAATGTTTAATACCAGAAGTCCGACCATTACTGGAAATCCACATCTAGAAATACATGAAATAATACTACATAGACCATCTATGGGAGGGTCTGCACAATGCCACGTCTGCCAGACCCTCACCCAGGTCACATTATCATCTATGGGAAGTCTGCACAATGCCACGTCTGCCAGACCCTCACCCAGGTCACATTATTACCTGTGGGAAGTCTGCACAATGCCACGTCTGCCGGACACCCACTTAGGTCACATTATCACCTGTGGGAGGTCTGCACAATGCCAAGTCTGCCAGACCCTCACCCAGGTCACATTATCACCTGTGGGAGGTCTGCAAAATGCCACATCTTCCACACCCTCACCCAGGTCACATTGTCACCTATGGATGTCTGCACAATGCTACGCCTGCCATACCCTCACCTAGGTTACATTATCACCTATGGGAAGTCTGCACAATGCCACGTCTGCCGGACCCTCACCCAGGTCACATTATCACCTTTCACCTCAGATCATGTCCCTATGATAACACTGAATGGCAGAGCACAGAGGCTGAAGCATTGTCATAGAGAACCCTGAGAAATGTGGCTTATGCCAACTGAAATCTCACCCAAAAGATCCGCTGCTGATCAGCTTAGATGTTTCGTAGTCGCTCATACGCGGCTTTCTCGCCGGGATCAATGATTCCATCAAGTCCTAGAAAAGAAGAAGAAGAAGAAATGATATTAAGATCTATAAGCTGCTGGAGAAAATCTCCAGATGCAGAAACGTCTCCTCCTATATTATGTCCCAGCTGATGTCACTGATCCGATAGGTGAGCAGAAACCTGCTGACGGATTCCCTATAATATAAACGCTATTATCTAATGCAATAGTGTCATCTCCTCTAATAATAGAGGCGTCCCCTGGTTATATGGGGGATAATACTGGACGGGTCATTTACACCCCGTGATCTGGTGATACACCGACATCTCCCTCTATAATACTTACACCGGCAGGTTCTTGGATCTCCGGGATCTCTAAGATTACACTGTCAGGATCCAACAGCTCAGTTGTTTCTAAAATAGTGATAAAATGATGAAGAAATAAAATGTATTAGAGGATATTAATCCTACACACATAATACAGCAATATAATGGAGAAATGACTATTCTGTATGGAGGACGATGTGGGGCCCATTATTCTGTATGGAGGGCTATGTGGGGCCCCTTATTCTGTATGGAGGACTATGTGGGGCCCATTATTCTGTATGGAGGACTATGTGGTGCCCATTATTCTGTATGGAGGGCTATGTGGGGCCCCTTATTCTGTATGGAGGACTATGTGGGGCCCATTATTCTGTATGGAGGACTATGTGGGGCCATTATTCTGTATGGAGGACTATGTGGGGCCCATTATACTGTATGGAGGACTATGTGGGGCCCATTATTCTGTATGGAGGGCTATGTGGTGCCCATTATTCTGTATGGAGGGCTATGTGGGGCCCATTATACTGTATGGAGGACTATGTGGGGCCAATTATACTGTATAGAGGACTATGTGGGGCCCATTATTCTGAATGGAGGGCTATGTGGTGCCCATTATACTGTATGGAGGGCTATGTGGGGCCCATTATTCTGTATGGAGGACTATATGGGGCCCATTATACTGTATGGAGGACTATGTGGGGCCCATTATTCTGTATGGAGGACTATGTGGGGCCATTATTCTGTATGGAGGACTATGTGGGGCCCATTATACTGTATGGAGGACTATGTGGGGCCCATTATTCTGTATGGAGGGCTATGTGGTGCCCATTATTCTGTATGGAGGGCTATGTGGGGCCCATTATACTGTATGGAAGACTATGTGGGGCCAATTATACTGTATAGAGGACTATGTGGGGCCCATTATTCTGAATGGAGGGCTATGTGGTGCCCATTATACTGTATGGAGGGCTATGTGGGGCCCATTATTCTGTATGGAGGACTATGTGGGGCCCATTATACTGTATGGAGGACTATGTGGGGCCCGTTATACTGTATAGAGGACTATGTGGGGCCCATTATTCTGAATGGAGGGCTATGTGGTGCCCATTATACTGTATGGAGGGCTATGTGGGGCCCATTATTCTGTATGGAGCACTATGTTGAGCCCATTATTCTGTATGGAGGGCTATGTGGTGCCCATAGTACTGTATGGAGGGCTATGTGGGGCCCATTATTCTGTATGAAGGACTATGTGGGGCCCATTATACTGTATTGAGGACTATGTGGGGCCCATTATAATGCATGGAGGACGGACTATGTGGTCCCATTATACTGTATGGAGGACTATGTGGGGCCCATTATACTGTATGGAAGACTATGTGGGGCCATTATACTGTATAGAAGACTATGTGGTCCCATTATACTGTATGGAGGACTATGTGGGGCCATTATACTGTATGGAGCACTATGTGGAGCCCATTATTCTGTATGGAGGACTATGTGGTGCCCATTATACTGTATAGAGGACTATGTGGGGCCCATTATTCTGTATGGAGGACTATGTGGGGCCCATTATTCCGTATGGAGGACTATGTGGGCCCATTATTCTTTATGGAGGACTATGTGGGGCCATTATTCTGTATGGAGGACTATGTGTTGCCCATTATACTGTATGGAGGACTATGTGGGGCCTATTATTCTATATGGAGGACTATGTGGGGCCCATAATACTTTATGGAGGACTATGTCGGCCCATAATATTGTATGGAGGACTATGTGGGGCCTATTATTCTCTATGAAGGACTATGTGGGGCCCTTTATACTGTATGGAGCACTATGTGGGGCCCATTATACTGTATGGAGGACTATCTGGGGCCTATTATTCTCTATGGAGGACTATGTGGGGCCCTTTATGCTCTACGGTGGACGATGTGGGGCCCATAATACTGTATGGAGGACTATGTGGGGCCCATTATTCTCTACGGAGGACTATGTGGGGCTCATTATTCTGTATGGAGGACTATGTGGGGCCCATTATTCTGTATGGAGGATTATGTGGGGTCAATTATCCTGTATGGAAGACTATGTGGGGCCATTATATTGTGTGGAGGACTGTGTGGGGCCATTATTCTGTATGCAGCACTATGTGGGGCCATTATTCCGTAAGGAGGACTGTGTGGGGCCATTATTCTTTATGGAGTACTATGTGGGGCCATTATTCTTTATGGAGTACTATGTGGGGCCATTATATTGTATGGAGGACTATGTGGGGCCATCATTCTGTATGGAGGACTATGTGAGGCCTATTATTCTGTACGGTGGAATATGTGGGGTCCATTATTCTGTATGGAGGACTATGTGGGGCCCATTATTCCGTATGGAGGACTATGTGGTGCCCATTATACTGTATGGAGTACTATGTGGTGCCCATTATACTGTGTGCCGGACTATGTGGGGCCCATTATTCTGCATGGAGGGCTATCTGGGGCACATTGTTCTGTATGGATGACTTTGTGGGACCCATTATTCTGTATGGAGGACTATCTGGGGCCCATTATTCTGCATGGAGGACTTTGTGGGGCCGATTATTCTGTTTGGAGGACTTTGTGGGGCCCATTATTCTGTATGGAGGACTATGTGGGGCATTATTCTGCATGGAGGACTATGTGGGGCCCATTATTCTGTATGGAGGACTATGTGGGGCCCATTATTCTGCATGGAGCACTATGTGGGGCCAATTATTCTGCATGGAGCACTATGTGGGGCCCATTATTCTGCATGGAGGGCTATCTGGGGCACATTATTCTGTATGGATGACTTTGTGGGACCCATTATTCTGTATGGAGGACTATCTGGGGCCCATTATTCTGTATGGAGGACTTTGTGGGGCCGATTATTCTGTTTGGAGGACTTTGTGGGGCCCATTATTCTGTATGGAGGACTATGTGGGGCATTATTCTGTATGGAGGACTATGTGGGGCCCATTATTCTGTATGGAGGACTATGTGGGGCCCATTATTCTGCATGGAGCACTATGTGGGGCCCATTATTCTGCATGGAGGACTATGTGGGACCCATTATTCATTATGGAGGACTTTGTGGTACCCAGTATACTGATTGGCTCGTGACTTTTTCCAAGTTTTTCATTTTGGCTCTCTTTATGTTTGATTAGAGAGTGGAAAGAGTAAATGTGAAATGATCCCCTGTTCTCTATAATATCCGGATTTTTCCTGTAGAAGGTTGTGTGATCGGCTCACCTGTAGTCAGATCGCTGCTCGGTCCCGGCTGACTCGTATTAGGGTCAGGGGTTTCTGGGGTCACATTTTGCTCATCTTCGGTGTCGCCTTCTGGTGTCTCCTGATTGATAGAATATATAGAATTAACACGATGAACCTTCCACTAAATCACCAAATCCACAAATCAGGAAGGACTGAACCTGCATTTACAGACGCACCAACTGTAACTATACAGATCAGACGCCATCATGAGGACTTTTCTCAGATAAAATGGATTAAGATGAGGTAACATTGCAAAAACATTAATATGGATAATAGAGGGAGACAGAGGCGGAAATACAGACTTCCCACCACTGAGCTGTGACTACATCAGCAGAATACAGACTGCCATCAGCAGAGACAGGCGGCCATATTACCTCCTGTGCTTGCCAGGAGCTGACAGGGAGGCTGATAAGATCTAACACCAGATCTTCTGATATCTGGCTGGTGATCTGGAGAAGATCAGAAAACAAGGACGTGTGATATTAAAGATGATGGATCCTTACCGGGCGTTCCGATGAGCGGGCCGGACCTTCCAGTACACACAGGACTTTTTCGGCCAGTTCTTTAACAAAAGACAAATCTCTATATTGAGATCTTTTTTCAGCCTAAAAAGAAGAAAAGAAACACAAATGAAAAATCTCGAGATGAGAAAGATCACAATGGAGGCGGCCATTGTATCTGACGTCTGCTCCTCTCTGCAGATACATTGACTACATATCTGGGGTCTTGTCCTGTTTTATATTGGAAGAAAGAAGAAGCTTCTATCCCACCATTATTATCCATTATTGTGGAGAAGATTTGTGCGGAGCGTCCACCATTTACCTGCTGTGGAATGTCCTAATGTTCCATAGCGAGAAACTGCAAGTGCTCAGTCACTATGGAGCCAACAACGGCAGCCATGACCCTGTGTAGATTGTACACAGTGACTGTGAGCTCTGATGTCATAATGGCCGACCATCACTAGTGATGTCATCATGGAATCTTGTGATGGAATCTTATAGCGGCTGCTCTGCACAAATACATGCTGCCAAGCAATATTTAAAGTGTGTGGGGGCTCATGCTGTATATAGGGGGCTATGTGAGGGCTCAGCTATTTATAGCGGGCTATGTGAGGGCTCATGCTGTATATAGAGGGCTATGTGAGAGCTAGGCTGTATATAGTGAGCTATGTGAGGGCTCATACTCTAAATAGGATTCTGTGTGTGAGCTCATACTGTACATTGGTGCTATGTATGGGCTCTTACTGTATAAAGGGTGCTGTGTGTGGGCTCTTACTGTATATAGGGTATGTGTGTGGGCTCTTACTGTATGTAGGGGGATGCCAGCACACTTAATTCTGCTCAATAATAAGTGATACAGTTAATAATATAAAATATAATTAATATGTTAATATTGAGCAGAATTAATTTCAGCCTATTGATTCGGCCTACACAACAGTCACATCTCTCATGTGGCCCCTCAGTAATATTACTTTCCCACCCCTGCTCTATTATGTATAGCGCTCTGTTATGTGTAGTGCACCCGAGCACCTGCATGTTAATCGCGTGACTTATCACATGATCTATCAAAGGCAATCTTGTGCCATGTCATGTGATACATCGGGTGCTGGGGGCCCACGGCTCCTAAACTGCCCAGGGCCCTGGCTACTCTTAATCAGCCCCTGCTTCTATCCCACCATTATTATCCATTATTGAGAAGTTTTATGCGGAGCGTCCGCCACTTACCTGCTGTAGTAATGTCCTGATGTTCTGAGGTAAATCCGTCAGATACTCTGAGGTGAGATGACCTCGGTGGTATTTGGTCAGGCAGTCCCTTACAAGCTCCACCACCAGCCGGTGAGTGAAGCTGAGGACGCCATCGGGTGGTTGAAGCACAATCTCAGGGCGATTGGTGGTAAGAATCTCCCATAGAGCTTCTACTTGAAGATTGTCCAAAAGTAATTCAGCCATAGAAGCTGCAAGTGCGATCAGTCACTATATATAATAGCGAGAAACTGCAAGTGCGCTCAGTCACTATGGGATAGCGAGAAACTGCAAGTGCGATCAGTCACTATAGAATAGCGAGAAACTGCAAGTGCGCTCAGTCACTATGAAGCCAACAAAGGCAGCCGCGACCCTGTGTACATTGTATATATAGTGACTGTGAGCTGTGATGTCATAATGCCCGACCATGACCTGTGATGTCATCATGGAATCTTGTGATGGAATCTTCAAGGAGTGGCTCTACACACATACTTGCTGCCTAGCAATATGCTTTTTTGGCCGTACTGTTTTATTTCCAAATACAACACAACCAGGATAAGGGAATGTTCACACGTTGCGTTTTTGCAGCATTTTTTTCCACACCAAAAACCAGGTTGTACTCAGGAAAAACACTGCATACAATCCACACTTATTTGCTGTGTTTTTGCAGTGTTTATACTTGTGTTGTTTTTTTTTCATTCATTTGAATGGGTGAAAAATGCTGCAAAACCCCTGAAAGAATTAACATCCTGCAAATTTAAAATAAAAAAAGGAAAAAAACGCAGCATGTGAATGAGACTTTAGAAATCTCATTCACTAAGCTGGTACTGTAAAACGCAATGTTTTAGCAGCAGAAAAATAACCCTGAAAAAAATGCCACTTGTGAACATTCCTCAAAGATATAATAGTCATATTATGGGAAATATTGTGTATATTTATTCCTCGCGTGTCTTTTTTTTACCAAATAACATTTACCTCATTGGTTGGAGAGTTTACTATTAACAACTGTGACAAATATTGAAGAATTAATGATAAGTGACCCAAGTGATCAATCATTTACGTCATTAATGGTGATGGGCGAGCACTAAAATGCTCGGGTGCTCGATGCTCGGGTCGAGCACATTGGAATACTCGGCTGCTCGACCCGAGCAATGAGCCCAATGTAAGTCTATGGGAAACTCGAGCATTTTTCAGGCGGCTCCCCCCGGCGGTCTGCAGAGGGCCTAAAAATTGCCCAAATCGATGGGAACAGTGCTCAAATGACATGGTAACAGCATGGGGAAGACCCCTGGAAGCATCTATGACTCCCAGATCACTGCTGTCAACAACGTGGTCAGAGGTATTACGCCACTTTTACAGACTCACAATAAAACTTACAAAAACGAAACCAAAATGGATTTTCCTGGGAAATATGTTAAGGAACATCCTTTCCAGGGTAATGACTTGTATATAAGGCAAAATAAATAACCAAAAACAAAAATGCTCCTCCACACCTTGGGCTATGTTCACTCGTAGCGTTTTTGATGCGTTTTTACACTTTTGCATTGCTTTTAACCAACACAAATGCATTCACCTGGGAATGTCATTTTAACATTTTACAACATTATCTGGCCATGTGGTGTGTGACACATCATCAGACACATGCATACAGTGCTGAAAAGACGTGGGAACAGCATGGGGAAGACCTCTGGAAGCATCTCTGACTCCCAGGTCACTGCCTAAAAGTGTGCCCATCATAAGAGATGCTTGGCGCATGCGAAGATGCCTCCTGCCATGCACCTGTCGTTGCAGACTTGCAACAATCACCGTCCACGTCCTTGTCCCACTGCAGCGTTCACTTGTCCCTTCTCCATTCCTTGGAATGCAAGCGCAAGTATGCAGGTAGCCACCCACCTACCCACCCACAGGCTGCAATACTATACTGCCAAATTTTTGACAGCTGCTTGCACTTGAAATGTAGCCTTTTAGGCTCGTGGAGGCGGAAGTTTTTCATAACCTCATGCCGGCAGCGGCTGGGTGTCCATACTCGGTCCCCAGCCGCCAATATATTTCCCAGTATCGCCTCTGCCTTCCACAAGCACGGGTCCCACAACATTACCCGTGCCCCCCCAGTGCACTTACTGGGAACGACCGCCTAACCAAACACATGTGGACAGGTGAATGTGGCCAGGGACGGTACGGAGCCAGTCCGCAACTTTTTTTTGCTGACAGTTGTATTTAGCTCGGTGAAAGGACTGGCATAGAGGGAAACCGTATCTACCCTTTGTGTCATTTCTCCCAGGAAGTCCTGTAATTGAGCTTGTTGCAGAAGCAATGGCAGTCCGTCCAACATCAACTCGCACTTGTCGGTGGTGCTTTGACACACACACATCTTTCTTTGCGCATTTAATTTCTTGAATACAGAGTTGGACAATGGCCTGATCTGTAATGCATTTTGAGAAATAACATGCATAAGCATAGCCGATCAACATTAAAAAAGCAGCCACAGAGTGTCCGGAAACCTTCCCCCACACTTTTATTAGCCAGGGCTGCTTTTCGGCAGGGTTGGACGGGCCCACCAGAGAGGGAAACCGTATCTACCCCGGCTGTCAGTTCTCCGTCACCAGGTTCCGCCCATTGTCACACACGACCATGCCTGGCTGTATGTTCAGCGGTGAGAGCCACAGATCAGGCTGCTGTGTTACAGCTTTCAACAACTCTGCAGCGCTGGGCGGTTTGTCACCTAAGCATTAAGCATGTTATCTTCAGCACAGCCTGTTGCCGCTTGGCCAAGGCAGTGCTGCAGTTCTGTCAGCTTGTGACTGATGTGGTCATTTCGGAGATGGAGGAGGAGGTGCATGAGCTGAACAATGTGATTACATTGAGGTTAAATTGCTTTTTATACTAAAGAAATATCCTATTGTTTTGTTTACGTTATTTTTTAAGACAAATGCGTTCACCGGGAAATGTCATTTTAACATTTTACAACCTTATCTGGCAATGTGGTGTGTGACACATCATCAGACACATCCTGTTTTATTTATGATGGAGGGACTCTGAAAGTCATAAAGCCTATTTTTATAGGGACATCAGATGGCCCTTACTATTCTTAAAAGGCCAGCAGTCTGCCCTAGCTATTGTTAGAGAGCCATCAGCCGGCTATGCTTTGTTGTTCCCATTATTAACAAGTGGGTCTCCTATACTGTTATTGCGTATCCAGGGCTGCTTTTCGGCAGGGTTGGACGGGCCCACCAGAGAACCGGAGACTCCTCCGGCGGGCCCTGGCTTCTCCTTCAGGAGAGTTCATAGTGCCGAGGTGAGGCCATGATGATGATAGAGGCCACCATCTGCTTAGTTTTCTGTTACTTGGAATGTAAGTGCAAGTATGCAGCCAGCCACCCACCCACCCACAGGTCGCAACACTAAACTGCCAGATTTGTGGGCAGCTGCTTGCACTTGAAATATGGGTTTTTAAGCTCATGGAGGCGGAAGCTGTCCACAATCTTATGGCGGTGGCGACTGGGTATCCATACTCGGTCCCCAGCCGCCATTATTTTTCCCGGTATCGTCTCCGCCTTCCACAAGCATGGGTCCCACAACATTACCCATGCCCTCCCCAGTGGAAGGACCGCCTAACCACAAACACGTGGACAGGTGAATGTGGCCAGGGACGGTATGGAGCCAGTCCACAACTTTTTTTGCTGAGAGTTGTATTTAGCTCAGTGAAAAGACTGGCATAGAGGGAAACCGTATCTACCCTGCGTGTCATTTCTCCCAGGAAGTCCTCTAAAGCTGCTTGCACTTGAAATGTGGCCTGAATATTACTGCTGGTACTTTTCTGTGGGAATTTGCTTTCCTCCTACCAGCCTGGAATATTTCCAGTAAACTATGGTACGACGCCATGGTATTAGCACTGCCCCAGTACCAGTAGCGAAGCCTTCCCCAATTTCCTTCTCAGGAATTTTATTTGGTAGACTGAGTGGCTGCCCAAATACATTTTCTCACAAAGGAGCTGAAGATAGCGTGGCAGTAGGTGCAAGTTTCTCCAGCCTGTTAGATATTAGAGGGTGAATGGCAGCATTGGATCAGTGGTTAGCACTGAAGACTTGTAGCGCTGGGATCCTGGGTTCAAATCCCAGCAAGGTCAACATCTGCAAGGACTTTGTATGTTCTCCCCGTGTTTGCGTGTGTTTCCTCCTCAGTAAAAAAGCAGCCATAGAGTGTCCGGGAACCTTCCCACACACTTTTCTTAGGACTGCTTTTCGGCAGGGTTGGACGGTCCCAGCAGAGAATCCTCTGGTGTGCCTTGGCTTCTACCTCAGGAGAGTTCATGATAGCGCTAACTTTGCAGCTGCTATGGGGCTCTTGAGCAGGTGAGAAAGGTCAGAATCAAATCCTCTGGTGGGCGCAATGTTTTTCAATCTGAAACAGCTTATCAGTGGGAGTTGTATTTCACCACAGCCATATTCTTTAGCTCGGTGAAAGGACTGGCATAGAGGGAAACCGTATCTACCCCGGCTGTCAGTTCTCCGTCACCAGATTCCACCCATTGTCACACACGACCATGCCTGGCTGTATGTTCAGCGGTGAGAGCCACAGATCAGGCTGCTGTGTTACAGCTTTCAACAACTCTGCAGAGCTGGGCGGTTTGTCACCTAAGCGTTAAGCATGTTATCTTCAGCACAGCCTGTTGCCGTTTGGCCAAGGCAGTGCTGCAGTACTGTCAGCTTGTGACTGATGTGGTCATTTCGGAGATGGAGGAGGAGGTGCAGGAGCTGAACAATGTGATTACATTGAGGTTAAATTGGTGACGCTGCTTTTTATACTAAAGAAATATCCTATTGTTTTGTTTACGTTATTTTTTAAGACAAATGCATTCACTGGGAAATGTCATTTTAACATTTTACAACCTTATCTGGCAATGTGGTGTGTGACACATCATCAGACACATCCTGTTTTATTTATGATGGAGGGACTCTGAAAGTCATAAAGCCTATTTTTATAGGGACATCAGATGGCCCTCACTATTCTTAAAAGGTCAGCAGTCTGCCCTAGCTATTGTTAGACAGCCATCAGCCGGTTATGCTTTGTTGTTCCCATTATTAACAAGTGGGTCTCCTATACTGTTTTTGCGTATCCAGTGACTGCAAGGGCTGCCAAAAATTTGGACACAACCCAATACCCCTTTGAAGAGACATAGAGGAGGGTCTCAGTAAAAAAAATGTTCCCATTATAAAGGTGCAAGTCTCCTATAGTGGTAATGCCCATGCTGTGACTGCAAGGGCTGACCAATTTTAGGAAAAAGCCCACTAAGAATTTAAAGACACACAGAGCAGGGCCACAGTAACAAGGTACGACATGTTCCCATTAGAAAGGAGAGGGTCTGCTATACAGTTATAGGGTATGCAGTGAGTCCAACGGCTGAAAAATTTTAAGAAATACCCTACAAAGAATTTAAAGACACACAGAGCAGGGCCACAGTAACAAGGTACGAAATGTTCCCATTAGAAAGGAGAGGGTCTGCTATGAAGTTGTAGGGTATGCAGTGAGTCCAACGGCTGACCAATTTTAGGAAAAACCCCACTAAGAATTTAAAGACACACAGAGCAGGGCCACAGTAACAAGGTACGACATGATCCCATTAGAAAGGAGAGGGTTTGCTATACAGTTATAGGGTATGCAGTGAGTCCAACGGCTGACCAGTTTTAGGAAAAACCCCACTAAAAATTTAAAGACACACGGAGCAGGGCCACAGTAACAAGGTACGACATGTTCCCATTAGAAAGGAGAGGGTCTGCTATACAGTTATAAGGTATGCAGTGAGTCCAACGGCTGACCAATTTTAGGAAAAACCCCACTAAGAATTTAAAGACACACAGAGCAGGGCCACAGTAATGACAATTTCCCATTAGAAAGGAGAGAGTCTCCCATAGTGTTGGCCTATGCAGTGAATGCAAGAGCTGCCAAAAATTTGGAGGCACTTCAATGCCCCTTGGAAGAGACGTGGAGGAGGGCCTCATAAAAAATGTTCCCATTAGAAAGCAGCGGGCCTCCTATACTTGTAATGCCCATGCACTAAGTGTATGGGCTGACAAACATTTACCCCTGGGGGGTATACATGAACATACTGTATAAAAAATTTTTTTTACGGGCATCATAAACACCCTTTAAAAAAATTATGTGGGTGTTGCATCACGGACCACGGTCACCCTGGTGATATGGTGGTGGAGGATGAAGAGAAGGAGGAGGACAAGAGCAAATAGCCAAAATCAGTAAGTGTATACCCATGTGTGGGTGTAAAAAGGTGCATGGGAATACATCTCCCAAGAAAAGACACTGGATTGGAGTTTATGTTACGCTGCTATCATTTGGTGGTGATGAGAAGTCTGGCCCAATCCACCCCTTGTTCATTTTTATAAGAGTCAGCCTGTCAGCATTTTCAGTTGACAGGCAGATGCGCTTATCAGTTATAATTCCACCAGCGGCACTAAAAACCCGCTCTGATAAAACGCTGGCGACAGGGCAGGCCAGGCCAGGACCTCCAAGTCATAGAGAGCCAGTTCATTCCACGTATCCAGCTTGGATACCCAATAATTATAAGGCACAGAGGAATCACGGAGGACGTTGGTACGGTCGGCAAGGTACTCCCTCAGCATCTTCCCAAACTTTGCACTCCTTGTGATAGTACCCCGCGCTTCAGGGCCTGTGCGATGGGAGGGTCTGAGAAAACTCTCCCAGAACTTTGACAGTGTTCCGCTGCCTCTGCTGGATTGAAGTTGTGTCTCTCTCGCCTGTACTCCTTGGTTGTCCAACAAAGTGTGCCCTCTGCCCCCAGCGTTTTCAGATGGGAATTTTCTTAATAGTTCCGCAACAAGGGCCTTCTGGTACTGCCCCATTTTTGTACACCTGTCTGCCTCAGGAATAACAGATATAAAGTTCTCCTTGTAGCGTGGGTCTAGAAGTGTCACCAACCAGTAATGACTGTCACCCAAAATTTTGAGAATGCGAGGGTCATGGGAAAGGCAGCGTAACATAAACTCAGCCATGCGTGCCAGACTACTAACAGGCAAGACTTCAGTGTCCTCACCAAGAGGATGACTGACCATGCTCTCCTCCTCCTCCTCTCTGTCCTCTGGCCATCCACGCTGAACAGACGGTATGACAGCTGTGCAGGTAGTACCATCTATAGTGCATGAAACTAGCTCCTGTCCTTCCTACTCCTCTTCCTCATTGTCACCCAATCTACGTTGGGATGAGATGAGGCTGGGCTGTGTGTAATCACCCTGTATGGTTCCTTGCTCCATCTCATCATGCTCTGCCTGCAATGCATCCTCTTTGATTGTGAGCAGAGAGCGTTTCAGAAGACAGAGAAGTGGGATGGTGACGCTAATTGTGATGTCATCGCCGCTCACCATCTTGGTGGAGTCCTCAAAGTTTTGGAGGATGGTACATATGTCTGACATCCATGTCCACTCCTGAGGTCTTATGTGTGGAGTCTGAACTGAATACCGACGGCCTTGTTGATGCTGGTAGTCAACAACTGCCCTCTTCTGCTCACAATTCCTTCCCAACATCTGCAGTGTAGAGTTCCAACGCGTGGGGACATCACACAGCAGTCTGTGAGCCGGTAGCTGCAAACGCTGCTGAAGCACTGCAAGGGCGGCGGAAGCTGTAGCTGACTTTCTAAAATGGGCACACTGGTGGCGTACTTTAACAAGCAGATCTGGCAGCTCCGGGTAGGATTTGAGAAACCGCTGAACCACGAGGTTAAGCACATGGGCCAGGCATGGTACGTGTGTGAGCTCGCCTCGCCTCAGAGCCGCCACCAGGTTCCGGCCATTGTCACACATGACCATGCCTGGCTGAAGATTCAGCGGTGTGAGCCACAGATCTGCCTGCTCTTTCAGAGCTGTCCACAACTCTTCAGCATTGTGGGTCTTTTCACCCAAGCATATTAGCTTCAGCACAGCCTGTTGCAGCTTGGCCGAGGCAGTGCTGCAGTGCTTCCAGCTTGTGACTGATGTGGTTATTTCGGAGATGGAGGCTGAAGAGGAGGAGGAGGCTAAGGAGGATGAGGTGCAGAAGCTGTAGACCGTGGGGGCAACGCTGATTGACCTAGGGCCCGCAATCCTTGGCGTCGGTAGGAAGTGTTCCGTCCCAAGGTCCGACTGGGTCCTGGCTTCCACTATGTTAACCCAGTGTGCCACCAGCGAGATGTACCATCCCTGCCCACAAGCACTTGTGGATGATATGCATCTCCTGCTTTAACAGACACAAGAGAGGACAAATCTTGCCAAGTAGCTGAGTATGTCTTCTGAATAGCCAAAACTGCACGGTAGAAAGGCATGGGTTGTTTCTCTGGGTCTGGCAATTGGTTGCAGAGTGTCATGTCTTGAGTCGGTGTGAATTTTACATACATGATAGGTTCTGGTTTGCCAAGAGCAGGTGGTGGTATGATAGGCTTAAGGGTTAAATTAGATGGTGGTCTAGGTAGGCTTGGCAGCAACTTTTCTTCATCCACATCATTTTTAATTGGTACTGGTGTGATGGGAGTCACATGTGTTTGACAAGCATCTTTCATTGCCCTTGCAGTGTCAGTCTGTTTACTGACTAGACATATCTCGGTTAGATGGCAAGAAGGCTTAGAGGCCTCTTCTATCACTGTCTGTACTAGCTCCCTTGCACATGCTCTGACTGGGTATCCAAAGATACCGGAGCTAATTAAAGGAAGTGCTATAGTCTTAATGCCAGCAGTCTTGTTTGCAATGTCTAATGCTGCGTGTACAGTCTGGCACAAGAGCCGTGCACTATTATCTGGATAGGAAGGGTCATAGATGGGCCCCACTGCATGAATAATAGTGTTACAGGGTAAATCGCCTGATTCGGTAACTGTGACCATTGCTGGCTGGAAAGGACCATGTCGTCATACAATATTATCACTTTCCTTTTGAATACTGTCTCCCCCTGCCATGACAATATCTCTAGCCAGGCCACCCCTGTGCTGCAGGTGGCTATTGGTAGCATTCACTATAGCATCCACCCGCTGAGTGACCATGTTCCCTACACCCACAGAGATTAGTACCCCAGCCCCTGTCTGACACTGGGCAATCATTTTCTCAAAAATAGGATCCCAGTCCTCTGGGGGGCCCGACACAAAGCTGCCATTATCCACATGTTGATATGATGGGGCAACAGATGGAGCCCCTTCACCTGAATGAGGGACAGGTGATGTAAGAGCTGGGAACATTGGTGTCGGAGGTGGGGAAGATGCTGAGGTAGATTGCTGAGGTGGGGTGTAATATTGTCCTTGCATAGTCACAACCGGATATATAGAAACTGGTGGAGAAACTAATTGGGCATTAGGCTTTGGAATATCTGTCGTCTCATTGTTATCAGGCCTTCCGGGTGGAGTAAGATGGCCGCCACAGAAAGTACCTGTGGGTGGGACTTCCTTTGAGTCATGCATTCCAAAGGTGGGAGGGCACCTGGGTGGTGTGTCTGTCCAAGAGCAGTCAAGAGAAGGCGCTGTGGCTACAAAGTCAGTGGGGAGGGGGGATGGTCTATGAACTCCACAATGTAAACCATTGTCCCCAGAGTCTAAAGTTTGCACATCACTCCTAGAACATGTCCACCCCCTGAGGCCATTATAAGGTGGTGGCTCAACAGTTTTCAAAGCAACATTAAAAACATGGTTCTTAACATACATGTAATATACATCATCATTATCATCTGTTCTCTCTTCCTCTTCCCATCCCTCTTTTGCTATGTCATTTGCCATAGCCACAGATAATAAACCTGTTTCCTCTAGTTTACCCTTTTTTTTTTTTTTTTTTCTTTAAAGCTATTTTCCACAGCCCCCGCTGAAGTCTTCCCCTCCTATTCATTCCTACAATGTCCATTAACTGTTTAACCCTAGCAACATACTTAACCCCTTCCCTGTCAGCTACCAGTGTTTGAGCCGTATAGCTGTTATTCGACACCAACTTTCTTTGTGAACAGTCTCAAGAATTTATGCATGGCTGACGAACGTTGACACAATACAAACAGAAAGACGGACCAGACAAAGTGAATTCTTGTGTCAGTATGACTCAATGAAACAGAATAATCTCCTTATTAATAACCGCAGATACTAGCTGGCCAGCCTAGCTTCTGTTTCCTACCCTCGTGCGTTCTATCTTCCAAGAACAGGATTCTTTTTTAGGGAGCGATACAGAACTGCAAAACTTTCTTTTTTTTTTTAAACCTTCCTCACATCATCCCCCCTACGTTCTCTCAAGAACAGGAGGTATATGGAAATGCAATGTGGGATTCCATCCAGGAGAATACTCCGTTCACAAGTCACACACGACAGCTCATCCACTAAATCAGTCTCAAACACAAACAAATTAGAATAAGCAAAGGTTACAGTGGATTGGAATGTGAGTGGGTTTCGATAACACCAGCAGGGTCACCCCTATCCCCACTTAAGGATTACCACAACAGACCGACTCGTGCCCTCTGCTAATCTATGAACGACTGGAAACACAAGCAAGTCTGTAATTACAGTGTAATTAACTAGAGTTACCGTGTAAGGGGGGTGATCAGGCCCATCCAGTCATCCACGATCCACAGCTGGACACCTTCATTCGGTCTGCCCTGGTGTGGTGCCCGTGTGGTGCCCCATGTTGGGCGTCAATTGTGGAAGTGAGGTTCAAAGGACCCCAACCCTTTGCTTATCCCTTGCCAAATTAAATTATTCAAGTGTATACGTGAAGCTTTGATATCGGACAGAGTCAGATACTGAACTTCTCTTGAAGAGAAATGGCGCAGGAAAGATGTGTTTATTATTCCAGCATAACATATATATGTTCAGTATGGAGGAAAGTCCCAATAGGGTGTTGCCCTGAGGCAATTGAGCAATCACAGTGGTCTCTGGCCCATGGTATAGATAAGTCTCATTATCTTGTCCTATGGGGTTAAATGTTTCCTCCCCAGATATTCTCCTCATTCCTCAGGATATTCTCTTGGGAGGTGTCATGTTGAATCCTTTGTCTCGTCTCCTTCTTGTAAACAATTTGAAAGTCCACCTCTATAACCAGCTCCAACTAATCCTTTCAGGATATTTATATAGTGACACACGAGTACAGATATCTGATATATATATATCAAGGTTTTCATAATATATATTAAAGTGAGGGTATATATGACTAAATGATATCCAATATAACAGATATATGCAAAACAAGATTCATAACATATAACAGAATATAAGTATAGATATTTAGTATACATCAGAGTTTCATATAATGTTTTTTAGTAGATTTTAGAATCTTATCTTTAACACACTTATCCACGTCTCCGTGGTTAGGTGGACTTTACCGGTAACTGCATTGTTGAGAGCACGGCTAATGTTTTGGGACACGTGCTTGTGTAATGCGGGGACGGCACACCGGGAGAAATAGTGGTGGCTGGGGACCGAGTACCGAGGGTCGGCCGCCGCCATCAGGATGCGGAATGCTTCCGCCTCCACGAGCCTAAAAGGCAACATTTCGAGCACAAGCATTCGTGAAATGTGAGAATTTAGCAGTGTGGCCTGTGGGGCGTTGGCTGCATTTTCGCGCTTGCATTCCAAGGACTGGGGTATGGACAACTGAACGCTGCGCTGGGACAAGGACATGGACTTGCTTCCTGATACTGCTACTTGAGAGTGTGCAACGACAGGTGCAGGGCAGGAGGCATCTTCACATGCACTATGGACAGGGGATTGGCTTGCATGCACAACAGCGGAAGAAGCAATGGTGCCACCCGCAGACACTGTTCCTGGACCCTGGGGTTCGGCCCACAAAGTCGGGTGCTTTGCTGCCATGTGCCTGATCATGCTGGTGGCGGTCAGGCTGGTCGTTTTGCCACAACTGCTGATGCTGGCCTGGCAGGTGGTGCAAATGGCCTTTTTGGGGTTATCGGCAGAGTTTTTAAAAAACAACCAGACTCGGGAAGACCTAACAGTTGTACTGGCAACTTCCTTCGTGTTGGTGTTACGGGGAACGGTTGCCTGCCTTCTGTCTGCGGCCACCACACTGCTTCTTCCTGCCTGTTGGGGTGCTCTGCCTCCCTCCCCCTGTGTGCTGCTGTGCTCTCTCTGAATGTCCTCCTGCCAGGTTGGGTCAGTTACTATATCATCCACCACCTCGTCTTCCACTTCCGCACCCTGGTCCTCCTCCTGACTTTCTGGCAATTGTGTCTCATCATCGTCCATCTCTTGTGACACTTTCCCACCGTCGCCTTGGTGTGACTGTGGCTGCTCAAATACTGTATTTGGGCATCGCTACACGCGATCTCCTCTTGCCCCGCTTCAAATGGACAGGGCGAGAGGCCCGAATCTATAAATGGAAAAGTGAACAGCTCTTCAGAGTGTCCAAGTGTGGGATCAGTTGTCTCTGGGTACTCAGCATGGTGGGAGGAAGGAGGATCAGGGTGAGGAATATGCTGTCCAGACTCACGGCTACTGAGACTTGACCGTGTGGAAGACAGGGTGGTGGTGGTGGTGGCTAAGTGACTGGAAGCATTATCCGCTATCCAACCAACAACCTTTTGACACTGCTCTGGGTTCAATAGTGGTGTGCTGCGGTCCCCTAGTAATTGGGACAGGAAGGTCAGGCGAGAAGATGTGGGTGTTTGTTGTGGCACAATTTTGGCTTGCCCACGGCCTTGTCCTCGGCCTCTGCATGCACCATTACCATCACGTCCAGTTCCCCGTCCCTTGCCACGTGCCTTGCCCATTTTAAATGGAGGACAGTATCTTCCATGCTCACTACAAATGACTGAGTTTGGACTGAACTTATATGTGATCCGTGTGATGGAGAAAACAAAGTTTTAAATACCTGGCCTGTAGGTAAGTAGTTTGAACAGCAAACTGCTGTGAATTGCTTCACTGACACACTAAAGGAAATTTTTAATGGAGGCCAGAAATGGCAGTATTTTCTGACAACGTATATGTGATCCGTTTGACGGAGAAAACACAGTTTTTAATAGCCGAATTTCTAGAGCTCTAATATGGAAAGGACCTGGCTGTATTCTGCCGTGCCAACAAGCAAAAAAAAACCCGTGTTCTCTGGATTGCTTTTTAAGCAAATAATGAGGATTAAGATCCAAAGAAAAGTATTCCTGGCCCCTGAGACCTGGGCCTTTGTATAGAAATATCTAACAGCATCAGAAGGCAGAAATGGAATGGAGACTCTTGTGCTATATGTACTGCAGTCTGCTATAGACACCGTCTGCCTATACACCCTGCCTGCCTGATATCTCTGCAGATGAATTAGTCCTCAGAAGGACTGTTTGTTAAGATGGATATGTGTAATGTACGGTTTTTCTCCCTACACTACCTAATACACAATCAAATCTCTCCCTATCGCAGCAGCAGCTCTCCCTACACTGCCTGATTCCGAAGGGACTGTGACGAACATGGCGGCGCCAGGTCTGATATAGACCTGATGACACTGTGCGACCAGCCAATCACTGTAATGCCCACAACCAACATGGCTACTGCATTACAGTGCATGGCAGGCAATCCCTGCATGTTCATTGGCTCTCTAAAGAGCGCCAAACATGCAGGGAGGGGACCCGAGTTCCCCCCCGAGCAACCCGAAAATACTCGGCGAGCACTGAGCATCTCGAGCAGTGAGATGCTCGGGCGAGCACCGAGCAGTAGCGAGCATGCTCGCTCATCACTATTTACTACCTTATTTGGCCATGTGGTGTGTGACACATCATCAGACACATGCATACATTGCTGAAAAGACATGGGAACAGCATGGGGAAGACCCCTGGAAGCATCTCTGACTTCCAGGTCACTGCATAACACTGTGGTCATCAGACTTGATCCTATATTACTGCGGTAATAATACAGACATTTTTGTCAACGTGACAAATATTAAACTCCATTTAAAATGGGCAAGATGTGTGGCAAGGGACGGGGAAGTGGATGTTATGGTGATTGTGCACGCAGAGGCCGAGGCCGTGGGCAAGATGAAACTGTGCCTGCTGAGGGAGCACAACAAACACCCTCATCATGTCGAACTACCTTCCTGTCCCAATTTCTAGGGGGCCGCGGAACACCCCTAATGAAGCCAGAGCTGTGAGAAAAGGTTTTTGGTTGGATAGCAGATAATGCTTCCAGTCACTTTGCCACCACCACCCTGTCTTCCACATTTTTGTTCAAGATTATTGTAATTGTTTTTGCAATGTATACCCCTTTTTCACATCTAAAGCGCCATGGAATAAATGGCGAAAAAGTAACAATAATAATGTGGTACAGTCTCATTAGCCGTGAGTCTGGACCACATTATTATTGTTACTTTTTCGCCATTTATTCCATGGCGCTTTAGATGTGAAAAAGGGGTATACATTGCAAAAACAATTACAATAATCTTGAACAAAAATGTGACAGTGACTGGTACAGGAGAGGAGAGGACCCTGCCAGCGAGGGCTCATAGTTTACAAGGGATGGATGAGGATACAGTAGGTGAGGACAAAGCTGATCGTGCAACGGTGTGGTGGAGCGAGGGTTCCTGCAGGTTGTACGCTTGTCGGAAGAGGTGGGTGTTCAGCTTCCTTTTAAAAGTTTCAACAGTAGGTGAGAGTCAGAAATGGTGGGGTAGAGAGTTCCAGAGTTGGGGGGATGCACGGGAGAAATCTTGTATGCTATTGTGGGAAGAGGAGATAAGAGGGTAGAGAAGGTGATCTTGTGAGGATCGGAGGTTGCGTGCAGGTAAGTACTGGGAGACTAGGTCACAGATGTATGGAGGAGACAGGTTGTGAATGGCTTTGCATGCCAAGGTTAGGGTTTTGAACTGGAGACAGTGAAGGGCTTGACAGAGAGGAGAGGCCAGGGAATAGCGGGGGGATAGGTGGATTAGTCTGGCAACAGAGTTTAGGATATATTGGAGAAATGCGAGAGTGTGCACTAGTGTTTTTGTAGATTCGTGGTTGAGGAATGTGCGGATCCAGGAGATTTTTTTACTTAAGTCGGCATCTTCCTCACCCTCTTTCCTCCCACCATTCCGAGTGCCCTGAGACAACTGATCCCATACTTGGACTCTCCGAAGAGCTGTTTTGTTCATATTTCCATTTATAGATTCTGGCCTCTCGCTCGGTCCGCACGGAAGTGGAAAGAGCTTGGATATGTGGTTTGAAGGAGAGATTAGAGTCCAGGGTTACCCCAAGAGCTGTTCACTTTTCCATTGATAGATTCGGGCCCCTCGGACGGCCAGTTTCAAGCAGGGCAACAGAAGATCGCATGTAGCGATTTGAGCAGCATTGGTCACCCGAAGGTGACTGTGGGAAACTGCAATTACTGTTGAAAAGATGGTTGATGATGAGACACAATGGACAGAAAGTCAGGAGGAGGACCAGGGTGCGGAAGTGGAAGACGAAGCGGTGGACAATGAAGTCACTGATCCGACCTGGCAAGGGGACATGCAGAGCGAGGACAGCAGCATACAGGGGGAGGGAGGCGTAGCACCATAATAGGCAGGAACAAGCAGTGTGGTGGCCACAGACACAAGGCGGGCAACTGCTCCGCGGAACACCAACATGACGGAAGTTGCCAGTTCAACTGTTAGGTCTTTCCAAGTCTGGTTCTTTTTTAAAGACTGTTTAGATAACCCCAAAAAGGCCATTTGCAACATCTGCCAGGCCACCATCAGCAAGAGCACCAAAACTACCAGCCTGACCACCACCAGCATGCTCAGGCGCATGACAGCAAAGGACCTGACTAGCTGGGCCGAATGCCAAGGTCCAGAAACAGTGTCTGTGGGTGACACCACTGCCTCTTCCGCTGTTGTGCGTGCACTCCAATCCTTTTCCATGGTGCATGTGAAGATGCCTCCCACCCTGTACCTGTCATTGCAGACTTGCAACCATCACCGTCCACGTCTTGTCCCTTTGCAGCGTTCAGTTGTCCCTACCCCAGTCCCTGGAATGCAAGCGCAAGTATATAGCCAGTCGCTCACCCACCCACCCACAGGCTGCAATACTATACTGCCAAATTTTTGACAGCTGCTTATGACTCGCCCCCTGAGCCGTGGGGCACTCGGATCCGGGCAATTAGGGAAACGGTGGGAGTAGTAGTGGCAACCCGGTTCCGTGGCTCAGGGTGGTCAGGCCAGTGGTAGTCCGTTATGTGCTGATGTTTATGTCCGACTACGCCACCCGTGGATTGCGGTTATTAGGAACCGCCGCTGCATGCAGACCGCTGGGGCTGATGAGGTGTGCAGCTAGGGTAGTGTGACTCCCCACGGGAAGAGTGCGGCCCCAGGGCAGTATAGTGGATGGTGGGAGTGATGGTAGTGAGAGTCCCAGTGCTGATAGTGCTGGAGGAGCAAGGAGCACACAGACAACAGGTTGCAGTCCAGGGTCTTTACTAAAACAGGTAAACTGACCCACAAACAGTCCCAGCTAGGAGGGGACCTGGATGTCTGAGAGCAACGGGGAAATTGGCCCTGGTCAGGGTGAGGGTGTAGGCCTACCGTGCTTTCTGCGCTCCTTCTGGCTATCTCCTCGTTATAGGGTAACTGCCCACGTTTCCGAGCTTTCCGTGTATTCTCGCCTGTATGGCCTGCGACGTGGGTTCCTTTCTGCTCCCAGCCTTGTACGGCTTTACTGGTCCCTTCGGTTGTGGCAGGGCCTCCAGGCTTCTTAGGCCAAGGAATATACAGTCCCCTGTGGACTGGTTATCTGCTGGAGGATGTAGAATCCTCCCAGCCTCAGACACCAAAGTTTGGTAAATTAAGTCCTTTATCTGCCAGGACAGGCTCTCTTCGCCTCTTGTCTCTGGCTTGTGGCTCTCGTCCTGCCACACTTCCTCTTAGGTGCAATACAACTGTCTGTCCCTGCTCTGCTCTGGGACACGTCTCATTGCTGAGACAGGCCATCAAGTTCTCCCTAACCCTGCCCCCAGCACCAGCTTTTATAGGGGCAGCCTGCTCCCCCTACTGGCCTGAGACAGGAGGCATTGCATGCTAATGTTCCCCTGACTAGAGAACCTCCCCCTTGCTCTCAGACACAGCTTTATTTACACTTGTGGCATCCAGGCCAGGGTGACACACTTGCACTTGAAATATGGCCTTTTAGGCTCGTGGAGGTGGAAGCTTTCCAGCCGGGTATCCATACACGTCCCCAGCCACCATTATTTCTCCTGGTGTTGTCCCCGCCTTCCACCAGCACGGGTCCCAGAACTTTACCCGTGCCCTCCTCAGCGCACTTAGTGTGAAGGACCGCCTAACCACAAACACATGGACAAGTGAATGTGGCCAGGGATGGTACATCTCACTGACACATTTCACTGGGTTAATATTCTGGAAGCCGGGACCCAGTGGGACCTTGGGACGGAATGCGTACTCCCGACGCAGAGGATTGCAAGCCCTGGGTCAACCAGGGTTGCCCCCACATTCTACAGCTCCTGCACCACCTCCTCCTCTTCAGCCTCCATCTCCATCACTTGATTCATTTTTTTCAGGAGATATTCCAGATTATGTACTAAAACTTTGTGGGTGCCAATAACAATAAGCAGGACTGTATGCTTAGTTGACAAACCACACACCATTGCAGAGTTGTTGAAAGCTGTGTCAGAGAACCTGGTGGCGGCTCTGAAGCTAGGCAAGCTCACACGCGAGCCATTCCTGGCCCATGTGCTCAACTTAGTGGTTCAGCTGTTTCTCAAAACCTACCCAGGTCTGCCACAGCGACTTGTGAAAGTACGCTGCATGTGTGCCCATTTCAGAAAGTCAGCTACAGCTTTCACCGCTCTGGCAGGGCTTCAGCAGCTTTCAGATCACCGACTAGTGTGCGATGTGACCACGGATTGGAAATCAAAGTTGCAGATGTTTGGAATGATTTTGAGCAGCAGAGAGCAGTTGAGTACCAGCTTCAATACGCCCGTCGGCATTCAGGTCAGCCTCCGCACATAAGAGCTGATGAGTGGGCATGAATGTCTGACATCTGTGCCGTCCTCCAAAACTTTGAGGACTCCACCAAGATGGTGAGCGGCGATGGCGCCATAATTAGCATCATCATCCCGCTTCTCTGTGTACTGGAACAATCGCTGCTCACAATTAAAGAGGAGGCATTGCAGGTGGAGCAAGGAGCTATACAGGGTTATGCTACTCAGCCCAGCCTCATCTCATCCCGACGCGGATTGGGTGATAATGAGGAGGAGGAAGAGAACATGGACAAAAGTCCTCTTGATGAGAACAGGGAAGTCTTGGCTGTTGGCAGTCTGGCACACAAGCCGACTTGGGCATTACAGAAAACTGGCACGGCACGAGAGAAGTCTTGTAGACAGAGGTGTGAGGTTCTGATTAAGGAGAATGTCAGTCTTAGATCAGTTGCAGAACGGAGGGCATGGGAGGGGTGATACACAGAAATGAGGGAAGAGATATAGGCCGGTGCAGAACTGTGGAGAGCTTGGTGGGTGAAAGAGATGAGTTTGTATTGTATTCTGTAGTGATTGTTTAACCTAACCAGTGCAATGACTCGCAAAGGGTAGAGGCTTCGGTGAAGCGGCTTAATAATAATAATTAGGGTTGAGCGAGTATGTTCTGTCCGAGTATGCTCGGGCCGAGCTCCAAGTATTTACAGCTGCTCAGTGATATGGTTGAATCGCTCCCGGGTGCATGATTTGCAACTGTTTGACAGCTTTATTACTTGTGAGGAATGTGTAAGAAATAGACATTACTTCCATGTAATAAAACTGTCAAAACAGTCGCAAATCATGCACACGGGAGCGATTCAACCATATCACCGAGCAGCTATAAATACACGGAGCTCGGCCCGAGCATACTCGCCGAAAGGGTTAATAGAACATACTCGCTCAACACTAATAATCTTTTTATTTATATAGCGCCAACATATTCCACAGCGCTTTACAATTCAGACAATTTATAGACATTATGGGCACTGTCCCCATTGGGGCTCACAATCTACATACCCTATCAGTATGTCTTTGGAGTGTGGGAGAAAACCAGAGAACCCAGATGAAACCCATGCAAACACAGGGAGAACATACAAACTACTTGCAGATGTTGTCCTTGGTGGGATTTGAACCCAGAACCCCAGCGCTGCAAGGCTGCAGTGCTAACCACTGAGCCACCGTGCTGCCCTTTATAGAAATACGACTCTGGCTGCTACATTCAGAAAGGATTGGAGAAGAGAGTTTGTTTAGAGGGAAATTGATTAGAAGATAGCTGCAGTAATTAATCAGAGACACAGTAAGAGTTTTTACAGTATCAAAGGTGCGAAAAGGTTGAATTCTGGATATGTTTTTAAGGTGCAGGTGACATGTGTGGGAGTTATGGTGGCACCACCTAAAAGAAATTGCAAAGTCAGGTATAGGTAGGATAGTAAAAGTCAGATATAGGTAGGTTAGTAAAAGTCAGGTAAAGGAAAGGTAGGTTAGATGGCTACGTGCGGCCTCCTGTTGTGTATAGATGGCTACGTGCGGCCTCCTGCTGTGTATAGATGGCTACGTGCAGCCTCCTGCTGTGTATAGATGGCGCCGTGCGGCCTCCTGCTGTGTATAGATGGCGCCGTGTGGCCTCCTGCTGTGTATAGATGGCGCCGTGAGGCCCCCTGCTGTGTATAGATGGCTATGTGTGGCCCCCTGCTGTGTATAGATGGCTATGTGCGGCCTCCTGCTGTGTATAGATGGCATCGTGCGGCCTCCTGCTGTGTATAGATGGCGCCATGCAGCCTCCTGCTGTGTATATGGCTACGTCCGGCCTCCTGCTGTGTATAGATGGCTACGTGCGGCCTCCTGCTGTATATAGATCGCTACGTGCGGCCTCCTGCTGTGTATAGATGGCTACGTGCAGCCTCCTGCTGTGTATAGATGGCTACGTGCAGCCTCCTGCTGTGTATAGATGGCGCCGTGCAGCCCCCTGCTGTGTATAGATGGCTATGTGCGGCCTCCTGCTGTGTATAGATGGCTACGTGCAGCCTCCTGCTGTGTATAGATGGCGCCGTGCAGCCCCCTGCTGTGTATAGATGGCTACGTGCGGCCTCCTGCTGTGTATAGATGGCTACGTGCAGCCTCCTGTTGTGTATAGATGGCGCCGTGCAGCCCCCTGCTGTGTATAGATGGCTACGTGCGGCCTCCCGCTGTGTATAGATGGCTACGTGCTTCCTCCCGCTGTGTATAGATGGCTACGTGCTTCCTCCCGCTGTGTATAGATGGCTATGTGCGGCCCCCTGCTGTGTATAGATGGCTACGTGCTGCCTCCTGCTGTGTATAGATGGCTACGTCCGGCCTCCTGCTGTGTATAGATGGCTACGTGCGGCCTCCTGCTGTATATAGATGGCTACGTGCGGCCTCCTGCTGTGTATAGATGGCTACGTGCAGCCTCCTGCTGTGTATAGATGGCTACGTGCGGCCTCCTGCTGTGTATAGATGGCTACGTGCGGCCTCCTGCTGTGTATAGATGGCTACGTGCAGCCTCCTGCTGTGTATAGATGGCGCCGTGCAGCCCCCTGCTGTGTATAGATGGCTACGTGCGGCCTCCTGCTGTGTATAGATGACTACGTGCAGCCTCCTGTTGTGTATAGATGGCGCCGTGCAGCCCCCTGCTGTGCATAGATGGCTACGTGCGGCCTCCTGCTGAGTATAGATGGCTACGTGCGGCCTCCTGCTGAGTATAGATGGCTACGTGTGCTCAATATTAAGTCATCCAATGTTAGGCTGTGTGCCCACGATGCAGAAATGCTCCAGATTTTTTTTGAGCGTTTCTGCAGCTCCCTGGCAGAAAAAAAACGCATGCGGATTGTACATGCGGATTGTACATGCGGATTGTACGTGCGTTTTTCCTGCCAGGGACAAGCGGATGTGATGCGTTCTTCACATGCATTTTCGCATGCGGGTTGTCAAGCGTTTTCCAAGCGATTTTAGCATCACTTGGAAAAGTACTTGACAACTTGGTCACACTATATAAATACATGCAACCGGCAAGGATTTATATAGTGTGACCGAAAGAATGGTAAAAAATAAATATACTTACCGTCTGATGGCCTGCCGACGTCAGCGGTTGCGTGACCCGTCACATGACTAAATGACGTCACCACAGGTCCTTTAGTCTACCGCGAGCTGCCGGCGAGCCAGGACGCATCGGATAAAGACACCGGGGGCCATCAGAAGGTAAGTATAATATTTATTTTTTATTTTATTCTTTTTTTTACAGGTTCCATGGTACTCGGGTCCGGAGGAGAGTCTTCTGTTCTCCAAACCCGGGTACCATCCGCACATTGAAACGCATGGAATCCGCATGTACAGATGCAGTGATGCGGATACCATGCGTTCCAATGCAAGTCAATGGCGGCGAAAACGCAGCTCTTCCGCAAAATAATTGGTAGTGCTGCGGATTTTTCCACAATGATACCAAGCGGAAACGCTTAAAAAACCCATAGTGGGCACACAGCCTAAAAAAAAATATTATAAATTATTATTATAATTAATATATTAATATTGTGCCAAATTAATTTCACGTGAACTATCACATGATCTATCACAGGTGATCATGTGACATGTGATACATCAGGTGTGCGTGTGTGTGTGTGTGTGTGTGTGGGGGGGGGCGCGCCTTCTAAACTGCCCGGGGCCCTTGCTACTCTTAATCCACCCCTGCACCCTCCACACTACTTATATGCACATGTAGCTCTTTCACGGACTGTTCCTCCATTACTGAGAAATCAGCTTTTAAATTGGTATGCAAATGAGGCTGAAGAGCTATGGTAGATCTGAAGCCTCTGAACGGTATAAGTATATACAGTACAGATAAATCCAGAGTCTTATCGGTGACATGTTCTTGCTGATCATAGTCATTCACTTTCCCTTCTCTCCTCTATTTAGCCCAGATCACCGTGATAACTTCTTCCATCCACGATGTGTCTCTGCAGAACTTAATGCACAGACGTCTTTGGATTATTATTTAACCGGCACTTTTCCCACTTTTTCCCACCTCTACACAAACTGCATAATGCTATAACCATCTCTAGTGCCCTGGAGAGTAATAATGCCCTCTCTGTTGCCCCACACAGTAATAGTACACCCCTCTTTGCCTTTATACAGTAATTGTGTCCAGCTCTCTGCCTCCATATACTAAAAGTCTCACGTCTGAGCTTCCACATGGTAAAAATGCCCCCATTGTGCTACTATATAGAAATAGTAATCTTTCTAGGCACATTAAGGAATAGTTCCCACTCTGTGCCTCTATATAGTAATAATGCACCCCTCTGTGCCTCCATATAGTAATAATGCCCCCTCTCCCCTCTGTGCCTCCATGTAGTAATAGTGCCTCCTCTGTGTCTCCATATGGTAATAATGCCCCCCTATGTGTCCCCATATAGTAATAGTGCCCCCTCCGTGCCTCCATATAGTAATAGTGCCTCCTCTGTGTCTCCATATAGTAATAGTGCCTCCTCTGTGTTTCCATATAGTAATAGTGCCCCCTCCGTGTCTCCATATAGAAATAATGCCCCCTCTGTGCCTCCATATAGTAATAGTGCCCCCTCTGTGTCTCCATATAGTAATAGTGCCCCCTCCGTGTCTCCATATAGAAATAATGCCCCCTCTGTGCCTCCATATAGTAATAATGCCCCCTCCGTGCCTCCATATAGTAATAGTGCCTCCTCTGTGTCTCCATATAGTAATGATACCCCCTCTGTGTTCCCATATAGTAATAGTGCCCCCTCCATGCTTCCATATAGAAATAGTGCCTCCTCTGTGTCTCCATATAGTAATAGTGCCTCCTCTGTGTTTCCATATAGTAATAGTGCCTCCTCTGTGTCTCCATATAGTAATAGTGCCCCCTCCGTGTCTCCATATAGAAATAATGCCCCCTCTGTGCCTCCATATAGTAATAGTGCCCAATCTGTGTCTCCATATAGTAACAGTGCCCCCTCCGTGTCTCCATATAGAAATAATGCCCCCTCTGTGCTTCCATATAGTAATAATGCCCCCTCCGTGTCTCCATATAGTAATAGTGCCTCCTCTATGTCTCCATATAGTAATAAAGCCCCCTCTGTGTCCTCGTATAGTAATAGTGCCCCCTCCGTGCCTCCATATAGCAATAATGCCCCCTCTGTGTCTCCATATAGTAAAGGTGCCTTCTCTGTGTCTCCATATAGTAATAGTGCCCCCTCCATGTCTCCATATAGAAATAATGCCCCCTCTATGCCTCCATAAAGTAATAGTGCCCCCCTCTGTGTCTCCATATAGTGATAGTGCCACTTCTATTCCTCCATATAGTAATAGTGCCCCCCTCTGTTTTTCCATATAGTGATAGTGCCCCCTCTGTGCTTCCATATAGTGATAGTGCCCCTTCTATTCCTCCATATAGTGATAGTGCCTCTTCTGTGCCTATATGCAGTATGTCCATATACCAGGCATAGTGCTCCTCTGTAATTCTATATATTACTAGTGCCTCCATACAATTGTAATCCCCCCTTTACATCCTCCCATCCAGTGCCCTGGCAATAAAATAAAAATAAATGAAAACTCCCTTCTCCCACAACGAGTGGTGCTGTCCTTGTGCCGCAGTCTGTAGCTGCAGGCGGTGCGATGGAGTGATGTCATTGCGCTGGAGAAGCCTATAATTCAGGCATGTGCTGCGAGGACTGGCAGATGGTGGTGCAGGGGGCTGTATATAATGTATGGACAGACAGGTGGGAGGTATACAGACATGTAATATGTGCACCGCTCATTTAGACATAGACAACAGAATCAATTACATTTTATAATATATATTTGGGATAAGAAATTTTTACCCCAAGGAGGCGGAGGCTCGTAAAGTGCCTGCCGCACCCAGAGCACTTAAAGGGAAGTTGTCATGTCAGATAACGCTATCAACCTGTTTGGTTTTGAACCTGCAGGTCGTATTACAGGTAAGAGTGCTATCTATGAAAAACACTGTTAGCTTTCCTATGCAGAAAATTCACGAGCTTTTATCAGAGCGCTGACTGCTGTTATGTTCTGCAGCTTAGAACTAAAGAATAGGAGGGAAAAGCTGTCCCTGCACTGAGACTCAGCTAAACTCTACGCTGGGGTGGGTGCTCTATTCCTTGTGAATAGCCCCACCGAAACTCCTGCACTGAACTCAAACAAAGACCTGAAGGAAGGGGAAAAGGGGTCCCTAACAGATCTAAGGACTAGGAGAAAAAACAGGAGACCGCCTAATAGAAAAGTTAGTTGCAGAAACGAAGATTAAAGGGAACAAAACTGGTGGAACAAGAAGTCCCAGCATATCAATTGTCCAAAGCACAGAGAACTTAGCAAGGAAACTTAGCCAGAGCACAAGCGTAACAACACTGATGTCTAGCGGGGAATGGGAGACAGGTGCTGAGTAATAAAGAGTGAAGAGATCACGTGACCAAGACACCCAGCACCAGAGGAAAAGACTAGAAGCCAGCAAACCACAACAAGATGGCCGATAGTAAAACAATATAGATTCTAACACCTGCCTTTTTTATATTTTATACAGTGGACCTCACTACGGTTTCGAGGGGATCGCACCCAATATTCCACGGTGCGGCTATTATTTGTTTTCACATATTTTTCTCTATCTATCCAGATCATCCTAATTTCTAGTTTTCATCTTTATGTATCTCATTTTCTATGTTATCTATCTATGTCAGATCAATGTATTTATTATGGTTAATAAAAGGCTGTAAAAGTAAGTATAAGTAATGAAAAACAAATGGAGGGTCAATTTCTAACTAAATCACATGACTGTGTATAAAAAAAAGCATGTTAGAGAGGCAGAGCCTCCCAGAAGCAAAGATGGTCAGAGGTCACCGATCTGTGAACAACTGCGTCTAATAATTGTAGAATAATTTCAGGAAATTTTTCCTCAATGTGAAATTACAAAGACTTTGAATATCTTCCATCTACAGGCCATAAAATCATCAAAAAATTCTGGAAAAATCCATGTGCACAAAGTATGGGGCTGATGGTCAATATTGAATGCTCATGATGTACGGACCCTGAGAAGGCTCTGCATGATATCAAGACATGATTCAGTCATCCAAGTCACTGCATGGGCTCAAAAAAATTTCCAGAAATCATTGTCTGTGATCACAGTTCACCATGCGTTCCACAAATGTAAATGACAGCTCTATCATGCAAAGAAAAAGCAGAATATCAGCACAATCCAGAAACGCTGTAGTCTTCTCTGCACTCATTTATAATGGACTCAGGCGAAATAGAAAACTGTTCTGTGGTCAGAAAAATCAAAATGTGAAATTCGTTATGGAAACCACAGACGCTGTGCCCTCAGAGTGAGAGGGACCATTCAGCTTGTTATGGAGGAGACGGACCATCCAGCTTGTTATCAAGGAGAGGGACCATCCAGCTTGTTACGGAGGAGAGTAAACATCCAGCTTGTTATGGAGTTAAAGGATCATCCAGCTTGTTATGGAGAAGAGGGACCATCCAGCTTGTTATCATGGAGAGGGACTATCCAGCTTGTTATGGAGGAGAGGGACCATCCAGCTTGTTATGGAGGAGAGGGCATTTGCAGCTTGTTATGGAGGAGAGGGACCATCCAGCTTTTTATCAAGGGGAGGGACCTTTATCAAGGAGAGGGACCATCCAGCTTGTTACGGAGGAGAGTAAACATCCAGCTTGTTAAGGAGTTAAAAGATCATCCAGCTTGTCATGGAGAAGAGGGACCATCCAGCTTGTTATCATGGAGAGGGAGCATCCAGCTTGTTATGGAGGAGAGGGACCATCCAGCTTGTTATGGAGGAGAGGGCATTTGCAGCTTGTTATGGAGGAGAGGGACCATCCAGCTTTTTATAAAGGGGAGGGACCTTTATCAAGGAGAGGGACCATCCAGCTTGTTACGGAGGAGAGTAAACATCCAGCTTGTTATGGAGTTAAAGGATCATCCAGCTTGTTATGGAGAAGAGGGACCAGCCAGCTTGTTATCATGGAGAGGGACCATCCAGCTTGTTATGGAGGAGAGGGACCATCCAGCTTGTTATGGAGGAGAGGGCATTTGCAGCTTGCTATGGAGGAGAGGGACCATCCAGCTTTTTATCAACGGGAGGGACCTTTATCAAGGAGAGGGACCATCCAGCTTGTTATCGAGGAGAAAAAACATCCATCTTGTTATTGAAGAGAGGAACCATCCAGCTTGTTATGGAGGACATGAACCATCCAGCTTGCTGTGGACGAGAGAGACCATAAAGCTTGTTATGGAGGAGAGAGACCATAAAGATTGTTATGGAGTAGAGGAACCATCGAGCTTGATATGGAGGAGAGGAAACATCCAGCTTGATATGGAGGAGAGGAACCATCCAGCTTGATATGGAGGAGAGGAACCATACACCTTATCATGTAGGAGAGGGTCAATCCACCTTGTTATGGAGGAGAGGGACCATCCAGCTTGTTATTGGCACACAGTTCTTTATCTCTGATAGTATCTGGCTGCATTAATGCCTATTATAGGGACAGCACTCACATGAAATGCACCATCAATGCTGAGCCTTACGTGTAGAGATGTTATAACAACATCTGCTCCATCCAGACAACGTCTATTTCAGGGAAGACCTTGTATATGTTGACAGGACAATGGTAAACCACATCCTGCATCCATCACACACCACGGCTCTGCAGAAAAAGAGTCCTGGTGATGAACCGGCCACCTGCAGTCCAGACCTTTCACCAATAGAAAATATTGTGAGCATCATGAAACAAAAAATCCGACAAAGGAGGAGCAGTGAGAATCCGACATCAGACAAGAATGGGTCAACGTCCTTCCCTCAGAACTCCAGCGATTATGTCCTCCCTTCCCCCAATGGGGGAAATCCCAAAGCAATTAGGACAACAGTAGAGAAAAACAGGAGCTAAATACCCCATAAGTAATAGCAACAACAAATATAATGCGCATAAAATATGTATTAACTTTATTAAACACTTAAAAAAAATAATAGAGTATCATGAAAAGTATACATGGTTGCTGGTGAAAAACACAAAAAAGTGTAACCACACTGGCAAAGTTCAGATGTCAATACAACAGAAGCAACTGAATAAATATATAACACATGAAACCACATGAGTGTATCAGTCATGTATGGTGACAATCACTGATACAAAAAAAATCCCATCTCAAATGAGTGGTAATAAGATGTTAGGCATAATAGATCCCAGGTGGGAAAAAGGCTCTGTCACAAGGCAAATGCCAGACAGTCCTCATGCTATGATAGCAGTAGTGTGTATAATGCCATACGAATAGCGTCACATGTAGGAGTATGTGCTGTCATGTGTCAAAAGGACACACATTCAGCTGAAATGTATTGCAGCGCACAGACCCTTCTGGTCCATGCACGGCGATACATGCTGCCAGCCAATCAGAGGCCAGACGCTGACGTCATGCGCTCCCATCACTTGTACTCTGAAGTCAGCTGCCGGCTTCAGAAGAGGATGCCGCTCGGAGGGGGAGCGCAGGGCAGGGGAGTATTTATTTTTTTCTTTCTAAACCAGTGAGTACATGGTGACCATACTTCTACACAGGTGACTATGGGGAGTGCATTATACTATATGGAGGATATGGGCTTTGTATTATACTAAGATGGAGGACTATGGGCTGTGCATTATATTATATGAAGGATATGGGCTGTGATTTATACGAATACGGAGGACTATGGGGGTGCATCATATTATATGGAGGTGCAGTATACTATATGGAGGACAATGGGGAGTGCATTATACAATATGGAGGACTATGGGAGTGCATTATACTATATGGAGGACTATAGAGAGTGCATTATACTATATGGAGGACTATGGAGAGTGCACTATACTATATGGAGGACTATGGGGAGTGCATTATATAATATGGAGGACTATGGGGAGTGCATTATACTATACGGAGGACTAAGGGGAGTGTATTATACTATATGGAGGACTATGGAGTCCATTATTCTATATGAAGGACTATGGGGAAGAGCATTATACTATATGGAGGACTATGGGGTGCATTATACTACATGGAGGACTATAGAGAGTCCATTATACTATATGGAGGACTATGGAGAGTACATTATACTATATGGAGGACTATGAGGAGTGCATTATACTATATGGAGGACTATGGGCTGTGCATTATACTATATGGAGGACTATGGGGAGTGCATTATTCTATATGGAGGACTATGGGGAAGTGCATTATACTATAAGGAGGACTGTGGGCTGTTCATTATACTATATGGAGGACTATGGGCTGTGCATTATACTATATGGAGGACTATGGGGAGTGCATTTTTCTACATGGAGGTCTATGGGGAAGTGCATTTTACTATATGGAGGACTATGGGGAGTGCATTATTCTTTATGGAGGACTATGGGGAAGTGCATTATACTATATGGAGGTCTATGGGGAGTACATTATTCTATATGGAGGACTATGGGGAAGTGCTTTATACTATATGGAGGACTATGGGGATTGCATTATACTATATGGAGGACTATGGGGAGTGTATTATACTATATGGAGGACTATGGGGTGCATTATACTATATGGAGGACTATGGGGAAGTGCTCTATACTATATGCAGGACTATGGGCTGTGCATTATACTATATGGAGGACTATGGAGAGTGCATTATACTATATGGAGGACTATGGGGAGTGCATTATTCTATATGGAGGACCATGGGGAAGTGCATTATACTATATGGAGGACTATAGGGAGTGCATTATACTATATAGAGGACTATGGGGTGCATTATTCTATCTGGAGGACTATGGGGAAGTGCATTATACCATATGGAGGACTATGGGGTGCATTATTCTATCAGGAGGACTATGGGGAAGTGCATTATACCATATGGAGGACTATGGGATGCATTATACTATACGGAGGACTATGGGATGCATTATACCATATGCAGGACTATGGATGCATTAAACTATATGGAGGACTATGGGGGTGCATTATACCATACGGAGGACTAGGGGGAGAGCATCATACTATATGGAGGACTATGGGGAGTGCATTATTCTATATGAAGGACTATAGGGAGTGCAATATAATATATGGAGGACTATGGAGAGTGCATTATACTACATGGAGGACTATGGTGAGTGCATTATACTATATGGAGGACTATGGGGTGCATTATTCTATATGGAGAACTATGGGGAAGTGCATTATACTATATGAAGGACTATGGGCTGTGTAGTATACTATATGGAGGACTATGGAGACTGTATTATACTATATGGAGGACTATGGGGAGTGCATTATTCTATATGGAGGACTGTGGGAAGTGTATTATGCTATGTGGAGGACTATGGAGAGTGCACTATACTATATGGAGGACTATGGGGAGTGCATTATACTATATGGAGAACTATGGGCAGTGCATTATACCATATGGAGGACTATGGGATGCATTATACTATATGAAGGAGTATGGGGGTGCATTATACAATATATAGGACTGTGGGGAGTGCATTATACTATATGGAGGACTATGGAGAGTGCATTATACTATATGGAGGACTTTGGAGAATGCATTATACTATATAGAGGATTATGGAGAGTGCATAATACTATATGGAGGACTATGGGGAGGGCATTATACTATAAGGAGGACTATGGGGTGCATTATTCTATATGGAGAACTATGGGTTGTGCATTATACTATATGGAGGACTATGAGTTGTGCATTATACTATATGGAGGACTATGGAGAGTGCATTGTACTATATTTGGGACTATGGGGAGTGCATTATTCTATATGGAGGACTATGGGGTGCGTTATACTATGTAGTGGACTATGGAGAGTGCATTATACTATATGGAGGACTATGGGGAGTGCATCATACTATATGGAGTACTATGGGGAGTGCATTATACCATATGAAGGACTATGAGATGTATTATACTATATGGAGGACTATGGGGTGCATTATTCTATATGGAGGACTATGGGGAAGTGCATTATACTATATGTAGGACTATGGGCTGTGCATTATACTATATGGAGGATTATGGAGAGTGTATTATACTATATGGAGGACTATGGGGAAGTGCATTATACTATATGGAGGACTATGGGGAGCGCATTATACTATATAGAGGACTATGGGGAGTGTATTATACTATATGGAGGACTATGGGCTGTGCATTTAACTTTATGGAGGACTATGGAGAGTGCATTATATTATATGGAAGACTATGGGGAGTTCATTATTCTTTATGGAGGACTATGGCGAAGTGCATTATACTATATGTAGGACTATGGAGAGTGCATTATACTATATGGAGGACTATGGGGAGTGCATTATACTATATGGAGGACTATGGGAAGTTCATTATACCATAAGGAGGACTATGGGATGCATTAAACCATATGGAGAACTATGGGATGCATTATACTATATGGAGGACTATGGGGGTCCATTATACAATATGGATGGCTATGGGGAGTGCATTATACTACATGGAGGACTATGGGAAGTGCATTATTCTATATGGAGGACTATGGGGAGTGCAATATACTATATGGAGGACTATGGGGTGCATTATACTAAATGAAGGACTATGGGCTGTGTATTATACTATATGGAGGACTATGGGAAGTGTATTATACTATATGGAGGACTACGGAGAGTGCACTATACTATATGAAGGACTATGGGGAGTGCATTATACTATATGAAGAACTATGGGGAGTGCATTATACCATAAGGAGGACTATGGGATGAATTATACCATATGAAGAACTATGGGGCTGCATTATACAATATAGAGGACTATGGGATGCATTATACTAAATGAGGACTATGGGGGTGCATTTTACAATATGGAGGACTGTGGGGAGTGCATTATACTATATGGAGGACTATGGGGAGTGCATTATTCTATATGGAGGACTATAGGGAGTGCATTATACTATATGGATGACTATGGGGAGTGATTTATACTATATGGAGGACTATGGGGAGTGCATTATACTATATGGAGGACTATGGGGAGTATATTATACTATATGGAGGACTATGGGGTGCATTATTCTATATGGAGGACTATGGGTTGTGCATTATACTATATGGAGGACTATGGAGAGTGCATTATACTATATTTTGGACTATGGGGAGTGCATTATTCTATATGAATGACTATGGGAAAGTGCATTATACTATATGGAGGACTATGGAGAGTGCATTATACGATATGGAGGACAATGGAGAGTGCATTATACTATATGGAGGACTATAGGGGTGCATTATACAATATGGAGGACTATGAAGAGTGCATTATACTATGTGGAGGACTATGGGGAGTGCATTATTCTATATGGAGGACTATGGAGAGTGCATTATACTACATGAAGGACTTTGGGGAGTGCATTATACCATATTGAGGACTATTGGATGCATTATACTACAAGGAGGACTATGGGGGTGCATTATTCAAAATGTTGGACTATGGGGAGTGCATTATACTATATGGAGGACTATGGGGAGTGCATTATTCTATATGGAGAACTATCGGGAGTGCATTATACTGTATGGAGTATAATGTGGAGTGCAGTATACTGTATGGAGGATTATGGGGAGTGCATTATACTGTATGGTGGACTATGAGGCACATTATACTATACGGAAGACTATGGGGAGTGAATTGTACTCTAAGATGGACTATGGGGCACATTATGCTATATGGAGGACTATGGGGAGTGCATTATACTATAAGGAGGACTATGGGATGCATTATATTATATGGAGGACCATTGGGAGTGTATTATACTATATGAAGGACTATGCGGACTGCAGTATACTATATGGAAGACTATGGGGAGTGTATTTTACTATACAGAGGACTATGGTATGCATTATACCATATGGAGGACTATGGGATGCATTCTACTATATGGATGACTAAGGAATGCATTATATTATATGGAGGACTATGGGGAGTGCATTATGCTACATGGAGGACTATGGGATGCATTATACTATATGGAAAACTATGGGGATTGCATTATGCTATATGGAGGACTATGGGATGCATTATAATATATGGAAGACTATGGAATGGATAATATTATATGGAGGACTATGGGGAGTTCATTATACTGTATGGAGGACTATTGAGAGTGCATTATACTATATGAAGGACTGTGGGATGCATTATACAACATGGAGGACTATGGGATGCATTAAACTATATGGAGGACTATGGGGAGTGCATTATACTATATGGAGGAGTATGGGGAGAACATATACTATATGGAGGACTATGGTATTCATTATACTATATGGAGGACTATAGGGAGTGCATTATACTATATGGAGGACTATGGGATGCATTATGTTTTATGGAGGACTATGGGGAGTGCATTATTCTATATGGAGGAGTATGGGGAGAGCATATACTATATGGAGGACTATGGGATTTATTATACTATATGGAGGACTATAGGGAGTGCCTTATACTATATGGAGGACTATGGGATGCATTATGTTTTATGGAGGACTATGGGGAGTGCATTATACTATATGGAGGAGTATGGAGAGAGCATATACTATATGGAGGACTATGGGATTCATTATACTATATGGAGGACTATAGGGAGTGCATTATACTATATGGAGGACTATGGGATGCATTATGTTTTATGGAGGACTATGGGGAGTGCATTATTCTATATGGAGGAATATGGGGGTGCATAATACTATATGGAGGAATATGGGGAGTTTATTATACCATATTGTGGACTATGGGGAGTGCATTATACTATATAGTGGACTATGGGGAGTGCATTATACTATATGGAGGACTATGGGGAGTGAATTATACTATATGGAGGACAATGGGGGTCCATTATACTATATGGAGGACTATGGCGAGAGCATTATACTATATGGAGGACTATGGAGAGTGCATTATACTATATGGAGGACTACGGGGAGTACATTATACTATATGGAGGACTATGGGGAGTCCATTGTACTGTATGGAGGAGTATTGGGAGTGCATTATATTATATGAACGGCTATTGGGCACATTATACTATATGGAGTACTGTGGTGAGTGCATCATACTGTATGGAGGACTATGGGGAGTGCATTATACCATATGGAGCACTATGGGGAGTGCATTGTACTATATAGAGGACTATGGGGAGTGTATTACACTATATGGAGGACTATGGGGTGCATTGTACTATATAGAGGACTATGTGATGCATTATACTATATGGAGGACTATGGGGAGTGCATTATACTGTATGGAGGACTATGAGGAGTGCATTATGCTATATGAAGGACTATGGGATGCGTTATACTATATGAAGGACTATGGGATGCATTATACTATATGGACGACTATGGGGAGTGCATTATACTATATGGAGGACTATGGGATGCATTAAACTATATAGAGGATTATGGGGAGTACATTATACTATATGGAGGACTATGGGATGCATTATGTTATATGGAGGACTATGGGGAGTGCATTATACTATATGGAGGACTATGGGATGCATTATATTATATGGAGGATCATGGGAAGTTCATTATATTATATGGAGGACTATGGGGAGTGCATTATACTATATGGAGGACTATGGGATGCATTATATTATATTGAGGACTATGGGGAGTGCGTTATACTTTATGTAGGACTATGGGATGCATTATATTATATGGAGGACCATGGTAAGTTCATTATACTGTATGAAGGACTATGGGGAGTGCATTATACTATATGTAGGACTACTGGATGCATTATTTATATGAAGGACTATGAGGAGTGCATTTTACTATATGGAGGACTATGTGGTACATTATACTATATGGAGGACTATGGGGAGTGCATTATGCTATATAGAGGACTATGGGGAGTGAATTATACTGTATGGAGGACAATGTGGTGCATTATACTATATGGAGGACTATGAGGAGTGCATTATACTGTTTGGAGGACTATGTCATGTATTATACTATATGAAGGTCTATGTGGTGCATTATACTATATGGAGGACTATGGGGAGTGTATTATACTATATGGAGGACTATGGGGAGTGCAGTATGCTATATGGAAGACTATGGGGAGTGCATTATACTATATGGAGGACTATGGGGAGTGCATTATACTATATAGAGGACTGTGGGGAGTCTATTAAACTATACGGAGGACTATGGGATGCATTATACCATATGAAGGAATATGTGATGCATTCTATTATATGGAGGATTATGGGGAGTGCATTATACTGTATGGAGGAATATGTGGTGCATTATACTATATGGAGTACTATGGGGAGTGCATTATACTATATGGAGGACTATGGGGAGTGCATTATACCATATGGAGGACTATGGGATGCATTATGTTATATGGAGCACTATGAGGAGTGCATTTTACTATATGGAGGACTATGGGGGTGCATTACACTATATGGAGGACTATGGCGAGAGCATTATACTATATGGAGGACTATGGAGAGTGCATTATACTATATGGAGGACTATGGGGAATGCATTATACTATATGGAGGACTATGGGGAATGCATTATTCTGTATGGAGGACTATGGGGAGTACATTATATTATATGGAGGGCTATGGGGCACATTATACTATATGGAGGACAAGGGGGAGTGCATTATACTGTATGGAGGACTATGGGGAGTGCATTATACTATATAGAGGACTATATGATGCATTATATTATATGAAGGACTATGGGGAGTGCATTATACAATATAAAACACTATGGGGAGTACATTATACTATATGGAGGACTATGGGGAGTGTATTATACTATATGGAGGACTATGGGATGCATTGTACTATATAGAGGACTATGGGATGCATTATACTATATGGAGGATTATTGGGAGTGCATTATACTGTATGGAGGACTATGAGGAGTGCATTATACTATATGAAGGACTATGGGATGCATTGTACTATATGGAGGACTATGGGGATTGAATTATACTGTATGGAGGACTATGAGGAGTGCATTATACTATAAGGAGGACTATATGAAGTGCACTATACTATATGGAGGACTACGGTATGTATTATACTGTATAGAGGACTATGGGGATTACATTATACTATATGGAGGACTATGGGATGCATTATGCTATATGGAGGACTATGGGGAGTGCATTATTCTATATGGAGGACTATGGGATGCATTATATTATATGGAGGACCATGGGGAGTTCATTATAATATATGGAGGACCATGGGGAGTGCATTATACTGTATGGAGGACTATGGGAAGCATAATATTATATGGAGGACTATGGGGAGTGCATTATACTATATGGAGGACTATGGTATGCATTATATTATATGGAGGACCATGGGGAGTTCATTATACTTTATGGAGGACTATGGGGAGTGCATTAAACTATATGTAGCAGTATGGGGAGTGTATTATACTATTTGGAGGACTATGGGATGCATTATTTTATATGAAGGACTATGAGGAGTGCAATATGCTATATGGATGAGTATGTGGTCCATTATACTATAATGAGGACTATGGGGAGTGCATTATGCTATATGGATGACTCTGGGGAGTGGATTATACTGTATGGAGGACTATGTGGTGCATTATACTATATGGAGGACTATGTGGTGCATTGTACTATATGAAGGACTATGGTGAGTTCATTATAGTATATGGAGGACTATGGGGAGTGCATTATACTATATGGAGGACTATGGGGAGTTCATTATACTGTATGGAGGACTATGTGGTGTATTATACTATATGGAGGACTATGTAGTGCATTATACTATATGGAGGACTATGGGGAGTGTATTATACTATATGAAAGACTATGGGGAATGCAGTATTGTATATGGAAGACTAAGTGGAGTGCATTATACTATATTGAGGACTATGGGGAGTGTATTATACTATATAGAGGACTGTGGGGAGTCAATTATACTATACGGAGGACTATGGGATGCATTATACTATGTGGAGGAATATGGGATGCATACTATTATATTAAGGACTATGGGGAGTGCATTATACTATATGGATAACTATGGGGAGTGCATTATACTGTATGGAGGACTATGTGGTGCATTATACTATAAGGAGTACTATGGGGAGTGCAATATACTATATGGAGGACTATGGGGAGTGCATTATACTGTATGGAGGACTATGTGGTGCATTATACTATAAGGAGGACTATGGGGAGTGCATTATACTATATGAAGGACTATAGGGAGTGCATTATACTATATGGAGGACTATGGGGAGTGGATTATACTGTATGGAGGACTTTGTGGTGCATTATACTATATGGAGGACTATGTGGTGCATTATACTATATGGAGGACTATGGGGAGTGTATTATACTATATGGAGGACTATGGGGAGCGCAGTATGCTATATGGAAGACTATGGGGAGAATATTATACTATATAGAGGACTGTGGGGAATCCATTATACTATATGGAGGACTACGGCATGCATTATATTATATGGAGGACTATGTGGAATGCATTATGCTATATGGAGGACTATGGGATGCATTATACTATATGGAGAACTATGGGGAGCATATTATACTATATGGAGGACTATGGGATGCATTATACTATATGGAGGAATGTGGGACGCATTCTATTTTATGGAGGACTATGGGAAGTGCATTATACTGTATGGAGTACTATGTGGTGCATTATCCTATATGGAAGACTATGGGGACATTATTATACTATATAGAGGACTGTGGGGAATCCATTATACTATATGGAGGACTACGGCATGCATTATATTATATGGAGGACTATGGGGAATGCATTATGCTATATGGAGGACTATGGGATGCATTATACTATATGGAGGACTATGGGGAGTGTATTATACTATATGGAGGATTATGGGATGCATTATACTATATAGAGGACTGTGGGGAGTCCATTATACTATATGGAGGACTATGGGATGCATTATATTATATGGAGGACTATGGGGGGGTGCATTATGCTATATGGAGAACTATGGGATGCATTATACTATATGGAGGACTATGGGGAGTGTATTATACTATATGGAGGAGTATGGGATGCATTATACCATATGGAGGACTATGGGGAGTGCATTATACTTTATGGAGGACTATGGGGAGTCCATTATACTATATGGAGGACTATGGGATGCATTATTATATGGAGGACTATGGGGAGTGCATTGTAATACACTGCTCAAAAAAATAAAGCAAACACTCAAATAACCCATCCTAGATCTGAAAGAATGAAATATTCTCATTGAATATTTTGTTCTGTACAAAGTTGAATGTGCTGACAACAAAATCACACAAAAATCATCAATGGAAATCAAATTTATTAAGCAATGGAGGCCTGGATTTGGAGTCACCCCCAAAATTAAAGTGGAAAAACACACTACAGGCTGATCCAACTTTGATGTAATGTCCTTAAAACAAGACAAAATGAGGCTCAGTATTGTGTGTGGCCTCCACGTGCCTGCATGACCTCCCTACAATGCCTGGGCATGCTCCTGATGAGGTTGCGGATGGTCTCCTGTGGGATCTCCTCCCAGACCTGGACTAAAGCATCCGCCAACTCCTGGACAGTCTGTGGTGCAACATGACGTTGGTGGATGGAGCGAGACATGATGTCCCAGATGTGCTCAATCAGATTCAGGTCTGGGGAACGGGCGGGACAGTCCATAACCTCAATGCCTTCATCTTGCAGGAACTGCTGACACACTCCAGCCACATGAGGTCTGGCATTGTCCTGCATTAGGAGGAACCCAGGGCCAACCACACCAGCATATGGTCTCACAAGGGGTCTGAGGATCTCATCTTGGTACCTAATGGCAGTCAGGCTACCTCTGGCGAGCACATGGAGGGCTGTGCGGCCCTCCAAAGAAATGCCACCCCACACCATTACTGACCCACTGCCAAACCGGTCATGCTGAAGGATGTTGCAGGCAGCAGATCGCTCTCCACGGCGTCTCCAGACTCTGTCACGTCTGTCACACGTGCTCAGTGTGAACCTGCTTTCATCTGTGAAGAGCACAGGGCGCCAGTGGCGACTTTGCCAATCCTGGTGTTCTAAGGCAAATGCCAAGCGTCCTGCACGGTGTTGGGCTGTGAGCACAACCCTCATCTGTGGACATCCGGCCCTCATTCCAACCTCATGGAGTCGGTTTCTAACTGTTTGTGCAGACACATGCAGATTTGTGGCCTGTTGGAGGTCATTTTGCAGGGCTCTGGCAGTGCTCCTCCTGTTCCTCCTAGCACAAAGGCGGAGGTAGCGGTCCTGCTGCTGGGTTGTTGCCCTCCTACGGCCCCCTCCATGTCTCCTGGTGTACTGGCCTGTCTCCTGGTAGCGCCTCCAGCCTCTGGACACTACGCTGACAGACACAGCAAGCCTTCTTGCCACAGCTCGCATTGATGTGCCATCCTGGATGAGCTGCACTACCTGAGCAACTTCTGTGGGTTGTAGAGTCCGTCTCTTGCTACCACGAATGTGAAAGCACAACCAACATTCAAAAGTGACCAAAACATCAGCCAGAAAGCATTGGTACTGAGCTGTGGTCTGTGGTCCCCACCTGCAGAACCACTCCTTTATTGAGGGTGTCTTGATAATTGCCAATAATTTCCATCTATTGTCTATTCCATTTGCACAACAAAATATGAAATTAATTGTCAATCGGTGTTGCTTCCTAAGTGGACAGTTTGATTTCACAGAAGTTTGATTTACGTGGAGTTATATTCTGTTGTTTAAGTGTTCCCTTTATTTTTTGAGCAGTGTATATGGAGGACTATGGGGAGTGCATTATACTATATGGAGGACTATGGGATGCATTATATTATATGGAGGACTATGTGGAGTGCATTATACTATATGGAGGACTATGGGGAGTGTATTATACTATATAGAGGATTGTGGGGAGTCCATTATACTATATGGAGGACTATGGGATGCATTATACCATATGGAGGACTATGGGATGCATTATATTATATGGAGGACTATGGTTTGCATTATAGTATAGAGAGGACTATGGGGAGTGTATTATACTATGTGGAGGACTATGGAACGCATTATACTATATGGAGGACTATGGGGAAAGCTTTATACTATATGGAGGACTGTGTGGTGCATTATACTATATGGAGGACTATGGGGAGTGCATTATACTGTATGGAGGACTATGTTGTGCATTATATTAAATGGAGGACTATGGGGAGTGCATTATACTATATGGAGGACTATGGTGTTGTGGTGTTGCTATCAGAGTGTCAAGAGTGGGAGAAGAGGGTTGCATTGACAATCCAACACAATGGGCAGCAATTTGAACACATTTTATAAGTGGTCATAAAGTTACATTAAAACCAAGCACACCATTGTTTTTCTTATCAAATTCTCAATAAGTTTGATGTGTCACATGACCCTCTTTCCTTTGAAAAAAATAAAGTTGGATCCAAAATGGCCGACTTCAAAATAGCCGCCATGGTCACCACCCATCTGGAAAAGTTTTCCCCTCACATATACTAATGTGCCACAAACAGGAAGTTGATATTACCAACCATTCCCATTTAATTTAGGTGTATCCATGTAAATGGCCCACCCTGTATATAATCAGAATGGGGGGGTCCAAATCTTGCTCCGGGACCCATCAGCCTCGTTACGCCACTGGTTATATATTATACTAGCTATTGAACCCCTTCTACGCCCGGGTGGTGAGCATTTTTATTGGTATATTTCTGGCGCCATTTTTTTTTAAGACACTGTCTGCAAATTCGCATATACATTGTCTTCAATAAAATAGCGCCGGATAAGCGCCATTTTACTGAAGTAATGTACTACAATGTCAACACAGCAGTGCACACGTGCCAGCCAAAGGGATAATGGTGATGGGTGGTGCATGCGCACTGCTATGTTGACGTTGTAGTACATTACTTCAATAAAATGGCGCTGGAGTCAGCGTTTGCGCTTATCCGGCGCTATTTTATTGAAGACACTGTATATGCGAATTTGCAGACAGTGTCTTAAAAAAATGGTGCCGGATAGCATGGTATAGGCATACACTGAGTCCGGGTCATTCTATTGAAGTATTGTACTACAAAATTAAAGGGAACCTGTCACCAGAAGTAACACCGTTAACCTGCACATATGTGATTAATCTGCAGGTTAATAGCGTTATTATGTTGCCCGACGCCTGCACGTAGTCGAATGCAGCAGGGAGAAAATAAACATTCCTGGTATATGATCCCCCAATCCTGGTCCACTTCTTGGTATATGCTCCACCCCATCCTTGTATATGTTCCCCCAATCCTTGTATATGCTCCCCCCATACTGGTATAAGCTCCCCCCATACTGGTATATGCTCCCTCCATCCTGGTATATGCTCCCTCCATCCTGGTATATGCTCCCCCATCCTGGTATATGCTCTCCCCATCCTGGTATATGCTCCCCCATCCTAGTATATACCCCCCATCCTGGTATATGCTCCCCCCATCCTGGTATATGCTCCCCCCATCCTGTTATATGCTCCCTCCATCCTGGTATATGTTCCCCCATCCTGGTATAACTTCCCCATCCTGGTATATGCTCCCCCCATCCTGGTATATGCTCCCTCCATCCTGGTATATGCTCCCTCCATCCTCGTATATGCTTCCCCTATCCTGGTATATGCTCCCCCAATCCAGGTATATGCTCCCCCAGTCCTCGCATATGCTCCCTCCATCCTGTTATATGCCCCCCATCCTGGTATGTGCTACACCCATCCTGGTATATGCTGCCTCAATCCTCGTATATATGCCCCCCACCCTGATATATGTCCCCCCATCCTGGTATATGCTTCCCTACCCTGGTATATGCTCCCCCAATTCTTGTATATGCTCCCTCCATCCTGGTATATGCTCCCCCATCCTGGTATATGCTTCCCTATCCTGGTATATGCCCCCCCATCCTGTTATATGCTCCCTCCATCCTGGTATATGCCCCCATCCTGGTATATGCTCCCCCGATCCTGGTATATGCTCCCCCCATCCTGGTATATCCCCCCATCCTGGTATATGCTCCTCCCCATCCTGGTATATGCTCCCCCCATCCTGGTATATGCTCCCGCTATCCTGGCATGTGCTCCCCCCATCCTGGTATATGCTCCCCCATCCTGGTATATGCTCCCCCCCATCCTGGTATATGCCCCACATCCTGGTATATCCCCACATTCTGGTATATGCTCCCCGTTATATGCTCCCCCATCCTGGTATATGCTCCCCGATCCTGGTATATGTTCCCCCCATCCTGGTATATGCCCCCCATCCTGGTATATGCTCCCCCTCATCCTGGTATATGCTCCCCCCATCCTGGTATATGCTCCCCCCATCCTGGTATATGCCCCCTCCATCCTGGTATATGTCCCCCATCCTGGTATGTGCTCCCCCCATCCTGGTATATACCCCCCATCCTGGTATATGCTCCCCCCATCCTGGTATATGCTCCCCCTATCCTGTTATATGCTCCCACCATCCTGGTATATGCTCCCCCATCCTGGTATATACTTCCCCATCCTGGTATATGCTCCCCCCATACTGGTATATGCTCCCCCCATCCTGGTATATGCTCCCTCCATCCTGGTATATGCTCCCTCCATCCTCGTATATGATTCCCCTATCCTGGTATATGCTCCCTCCATTCTGGTATATGCCCCCCCATTCTGGTATACACTCCATCCATCCTGGTATATGCTGCCTTAATCCTCGTATATGCCTCCCCACCCTGGTATATGCTCCCCATCCTGGTATATGCTTCCCTACCCTGGTATATGCTCCCCCAATTCTTGTATATGCTCCCTCCATCCTGGTATATGCCCCCCATCTTGTTATATGCTCCCTCCATCCTGGTATAAAATCCCCCCATCCTGGTATATGCTCCCCCATCCTGGTATATGCTCCCCCCATCCTGGTATATGCTCCCCCTATCCTGGTATATCCCCCATCCTGGTATATGCTCCTCCCCATCCTGACATATGCTCCCCCCATACTGGTATATGTTCCCCCATCCTGGTATATGCTCCCCCCCATCCTGGTATATGCTCCCTCCATCCTCGTATATGGTTCCCCTATCCTGGTATATGCTCCCTCCATTCTGGTATATGCCCCCCCATTCTGGTATACACTCCACCCATCCTGGTATATGCTGCCTCAATTCTCGTATATGCCTCCCCACCCTGGTATATGCCCCCCATCCTGGTATATGCTTCCCTACCCTGGTATATGCTCCCCCAATTCTTGTATATGCTCCCTCCATCCTGGTATATGCCCCCCATCTTGTTATATGCTCCCTCCATCCTGGTATATTCTCCCCCCATCCTGGTATATGCTCCCCCATCCTGGTATATGCTCCCCCCATCCTGGTATATGCTCCCCCTATCCTGGTATATCCCCTCATCCTGGTATATGCTCCTCCCCATCCTGGTATATGCTCCCCCCATACTGGTATATGTTCCCCCATCCTGGTATATGCTCCCCCCCATCCTGGTATATGATCCCCCAATCCTGGTCCCCTTCTTGGTATATGCTCCCCCCCATCCTTGTATATGTTCCCCCAATCCTCGTATATGCTCCCCCCATACTGGTATAAGCTCCCCCCATACTGGTATATGCTCCCTCCATCCTGGTATATGCTCCCTCCATCCTGGTATATGCTCCCCCATCTTGGTATATGCTCTCCCCATCCTGGTATATGCTCCCCCATCCTGGTATATACCCCCCCATCCTGGTATATGCTCCCCCCATCCTGGTATATGCTCTCCCCATCCTGTTATATGCTCCCTCCATCCTGGTATATGCTCCCCCATCCTGGTATATACTTCCCCATTCTGGTATATGCTCCCCCCATCCTGGTATATACCCCCCCATCCTGGTATATGCTCCCCCCATCCTGGTATATGCTCCCCCCATCCTGTTATATGCTCCCTCCATCCTGGTATATGCTCCCCCATCCTGGTATATACTTCCCCATTCTGGTATATGCTCCCCCCATCCTGGTATATGCTCCCTCCATCCTGGTATATGCTCCCTCCATCCTCATATATGCTTCCCCTATCCTGGTATATGCTCCCCCAATCCTGGTATATGCTCCCCCCATCCTGGTATATGCTCCCCCCATCCTGGTATATGCCCCCTCCATCCTGGTATATGTCCCCCATCCTGGTATGTGCTCCCCCCATCCTGGTATATACCCCCCATCCTGGTATATGCTCCCCCCATCCTGGTATATGCTCCCCCTATCCTGTTATATGCTCCCACCATCCTGGTATATGCTCCCCCATCCTGGTATATACTTCCCCATCCTGGTATATGCTCCCCCCATACTGGTATATGCTCCCCCCATCCTGGTATGTGCTCCCTCCATCCTGGTATATGCTCCCTCCATCCTCGTATATGGTTCCCCTATCCTGGTATATGCTCCCTTCATTCTGGTATATGCCCCCCCATTCTGGTATACACTCCATCCATCCTGGTATATGCTGCCTTAATCCTCGTATATGCCTCCCCACCCTGGTATATGTCTCCCATTCTGGTATATGCTTCCCTACCCTGGTATATGCTCCCCCAATTCTTGTATATGCTCCCTCCATCCTGGTATATGCCCCCCATCTTGTTATATGCTCCCTCCATCCTGGTATATTCTCCCCCCATCCTGGTATATGCTCCCCCATCCTGGTATATGCTCCCCCCATCCTGGTATATGCTCCCCCTATCCTGGTATATCCCCCCATCCTGGTATATGCTCCTCCCCATCCTGGTATATGCTCCCCCCATACTGCTATATGTTCCCCCATCCTGGTATATGCTCCCCCCCATCCTGGTATATGCTCCCTCCATCCTCGTATATGGTTCCCCTATCCTGGTATATGCTCCCTCCATTCTGGTATATGCCCCCCCATTCTGGTATACACTCCACCCATCCTGGTATATGCTGCCTCAATCCTCGTATATGCCTCCCCACCCTGGTATATGCCCCCCATCCTGGTATATGCTTCCCTACCCTGGTATATGCTCCCCCAATTCTTGTATATGCTCCCTCCATCCTGGTATATGCCCCCCATCTTGTTATATGCTCCCTCCATCCTGGTATATTCTCCCCCCATCCTGGTATATGCTCCCCCATCCTGGTATATGCTCCCCCCATCCTGGTATATGCTCCCCCTATCCTGGTATATCCCCTCATCCTGGTATATGCTCCTCCCCATCCTGGTATATGCTCCCCCCATACTGGTATATGTTCCCCCATCCTGGTATATGCTCCCCCCCATTCTGGTATATGATCCCCCAATCCTGGTCCCCTTCTTGGTATATGCACCCCCCCATCCTTGTATATGTTCCCCCAATCCTCGTATATGCTCCCCCCATACTGGTATAAGCTCCCCCCATACTGGTATATGCTCCCTCCATCCTGGTATATGCTCCCTCCATCCTGGTATATGCTCCCCCATCTTGGTATATGCTCTCCCCATCCTGGTATATGCTCCCCCATCCTGGTATATACCCCCCCATCCTGGTATATGCTCCCCACATCCTGGTATATGCTCCCCCAATCCTGTTATATGCTCCCTCCATCCTGGTATATGCTCCCCCATCCTGGTATATACTTCCCCATTCTGGTATATGCTCCTCCCATCCTAGTATATACCCCCCCATCCTGGTATATGCTCCCCCCATCCTGGTATATGCTCCCCCCATCCTGTTATATGCTCCCTCCATCCTGGTATATGCTCCCCCATCCTGGTATATACTTCCCCATTCTGGTATATGCTCCCCCCATCCTGGTATATACCCCACCATCCTGGTATATGCTCCCCCAATCCTGGTATATGCTCCCCCCATCCTGTTATATGCTCCCTCCATCCTGGTATATGCTCCCCCATCCTGGTATATACTTCCCCTATCCTGGTATATGCTCCCCAATCCTGGTATATGCTCCCCCAATCCTCGTATATGCTCCCTCCATCCTGTTATATGCCCCCCCATCCTGGTATATGCTCCACCCATCCTGGTATATGCTGCCTCAATCCTCGTATATGCCCCCCCACCCTGGTATATGTCCCCCCATCCTGGTATATGCTTCCCTACCCTGGTATATGCTCACCCAATTCTTGTATATGCTCCCTCCATCCTGGTATATGCCCCCCCATCCTGGTATATGCTTCCCTATCCTGGTATATGCCCCCCCATCCTGTTATATGCTCCCTCCATCCTGGTATGTGTCCCCATCCTGGTATATACTCCCCCATCCTGGTATATGCTCCCCCCATCCTGGTATATGCTCCTCCCCATCCTGGTATATGCTCCCCCCATCCTGGTATATGCCCCCCATTCTGGTATATGCCCCCCATCCTGGTATGTGCTCCCCCCATCCTGGTATATGCTCCCTCCATCCTGGTATATGCTCCCTCCATCCTCGTATATGCTTCCCCTATCCTGGTATATGCTCCCCCAATCCTGGTATATGCTCACCCAATGCTAGTATATGCTCCCTCCATCCTGGTATATGCCCCCCATTCTGGTATATGCTCCCCCCTATCCTGTTATATGCTCCCTCCATCCTGGTATATGCTCCCCCATCCTGGTATATTCTTCCCCATCCTGGTATATGCTCCCCCCATCCTGGTATATGCTCCCCCCATCCTGGTATATGCTCCCTCCATCCTGATATATGCTCCCTCCATCCTCGTATATGCTTACCCTATACTGGTATATGCCCCCCATCCTGGTATATCCCCACATTCTGGTATATGCTCCCCCGTTATATGCTCCCCCATCCTGGTATATGCTCCCCCATCCTGGTATATGCTCCCCCCATCCTGGTATATGCCCCCCATCCTGGTATATGTCCCCCATCCTGGTATGTGCTCCCCCATCCTGGTATATACCCCACATCCTGGTATATGCTCCCCCCATCCTGGTATATGCTCCCACTATCCTGTCATATGCTCCCACCATCCTGGTATATGCTCCCCCATCCTGGTATATACTTCCCCATCCTGGTATATGCTTCCCCCATCCTGGTATATGCTCCCCCCATCCTGGTATATGCTCTATCCATCCTGGTATATGCTCCCTCCATCCTCGTATATGCTCCCCTATCCTGGTATATGCTCCCTCCATTCTGGTATATGCCCCCCCATTCTGGTATACACTCCACCCATCCTGGTATATGCTGCCTCAATCCTCGTATATGCCTCCCCACCCTGGTATATGCCCCCCATCCTGGTATATGCTTCCCTACCCTGGTATATGCTACCCCAATTCTTGTATATGCTCCCTCCATCCTGGTATATGCCCCCCATCTTGTTATATGCTCCCTCCATCCTGGTATATTCTCCCCCCATCCTGGTATATGCTCCCCCATCCTGGTATATGCTCCCCCCATCCTGGTATATGCTCCCCCTATCCTGGTATATCCCCCCATCCTGGTATATGCTCCTCCCCATCCTGGTATATGCTCCCCCCATACTGGTATATGTTCCCCCATCCTGGTATATGCTCCCCCCCATCCTGGAATATGATCCCCCAATCCTGGTCCCCTTCTTGGTATATGCTCCCCCCCATCCTTGTATATGTTCCCCCAATCCTCGTATATGCTCCCCCCATACTGGTATAAGCTCCCCCCATACTGGTATATGCTCCCCCATCTTGGTATATGCTCTCCCCATCCTGGTATATGCTCCCCCATCCTGGTATATACCCCCCCATCCTGGTATATGCTCCCCCCATCCTGGTATATGCTCCCCCCTTCCTGTTATATGCACCCTCCATCCTGGTATATGCTCCCCCATCCTGGTATATACTTCCCCATTCTGGTATATGCTCCCCCCATCCTGTTATATGCTCCCTCCATCCTGGTATATGCTCCCTCCATCCTCATATATGCTTCCCCTATCCTGGTATATGCTCCCCCAATCCTGGTATATGCTCCCCCAATCCTCGTATATGCTCCCTCCATCCTGTTATATGCCCCCCCATCCTGGTATATGCTCAACCCATCCTGATATATGCTGCCTCAATCCTCGTATATGCCCCCCCACCCTGCTATATGTCCCCCCATCCTGGTATATGCTTCCCTACCCTGGTATATGCTCACCCAATTCTTGTATATGCTCCCTCCATCCTGGTATATGCCCCCTATCCTGGTATATGCTTCCCTATCCTGGTATATGCCCCCCCATCCTGTTATATGCTCCTTCCATCCTGGTATGTGCCCCCATCCTGGTATATGCTCCCCCATCCTGGTATATGCTCCCCCCATCCTGGTATATGCTCCTCCCCATCCTGGTATATGCTCCCCCCATCCTGGTATATGCTCCCGCTATCCTGGCATATGCTCCCCCCATCCTGGTATATGCTCCCCCATCCTGATATATGCTCCCCCCAATCCTGGTATATGCCCCCCATCCTGGTATATCCGCCCATTCTGGTATATGCTCCCCCATCCTGGTATATGCTCCCCCATCCTGGTATATGCTTCCCCCATCCTGGTATATGCCCACCATCCTGGTATATGCTCCCCCTCATCCTGGTATATGCTCCCCCCATCCTGGTATATGCTCTCCCCATCCTGGTATATGCCTCCCATCCTGATATATGCCCCTCATCCTGGTATGTGCTCCCCCCATCCTGGTATATACCCCCCATCCTGGTATATGCTCCCCCCATCCTGGTATATGCTCTCCCTATCCTGTTATATGCTCCCTCCATCCTGGTATATGCTCCCCCATCCTGGTATATACTTCCCCATCTTGGTATATGCTCCCCCCATCCTGGTATATGCTCCCCCCATCCTGGTATATGCTCCCTTCATCCTGGTATATGCTCCCCCTATCCTTGTATATGCTCCCCCAATCCTGGTATATGCTCCTCCAATCCTCGTATATGCTCCCTCCATCCTGGTATATGCCCCCCCATCCTGGTATATGCTCCACCCATCCTGGTATATGCTGCCTCAATCCTCGTATATGCCCCTCCACCCTGGTATATGCCCCCCATCCTGGTATTTGCTTCCCTACCCTGGTATATGCTCCCCCAATTCTTGTATATGCTCCCTCCATCCTGGTATATGCCCCCCATCCTGTTATATACTCCCTCCATCCTGGTATATGCTCCCCCCATCCTGGTATATGCTCCCCCATCCTGGTATATGCTCCCCCCATCCTGGTATATGCTCCCCCTATCCTGGTATATCCCCCCATCCTGGTATATGCTCCTCCCCATCCTGGTATATGCTCCCCCCATACTGGTATATGCTCCCCCATCCTGGTATATGCTCCCCCCCATCCTGGTATATGCCCCCCATCCTGGTATATGCCCCCCATCCTGGTATATCCCCCCATCCTGGTATATGTTCCCCCCATCCTGGTATATGCTCCCCCATCCTGGTATATGCTCCCCCCATCCTCGTACATGCCCCTCCATCCTGGTATATGCTCCCCCTCATCCTGGTATATGCTCCCCCTACCCTGGTATATGCTCCCCCCTTCCTGGTATATGCCCCCCATCCTGGTATATGCCCCCATCCAGGTATGTGCTCCCCCCATCCTAGTATATGCTCCCCCCATCCTTATATATGTCACCCCCATCCTGGTATATTCTCCCCCCATCCTGGTATATGCTCCCCCCTATCCTGGTATATGTCACTCCCCGATCCTGGTATATGCTCCCCCCATCCTGGTATGTCACCCCCTGATCCTTGTATATGCTCCCTCCCATCCTGGTATATGTCACCCCCGATCCTGGTATATCGTCCCCCCCATCCTGGTATATACTTCCCCTCATCCTGGTATATGCTCCACCCCATCCTAGTATATGTCAACCCCCAATCCTGGTATATGCTCCCCCCATCCTGGTATATGTCACCCCCCGATCGTGGTATGTGCTCCCCCCATCCTGGTATATGTCACCCCCGATCCTGGTATATGCTACCCCCATACTGATATATGCTCCCCCTCATTAGGTATATGCTCCCCCATCCTGGTATATGCTCCCCCTCATTCTGGTATATGCTCCCCCCATTCTGGTATATGCTCCCCCCATCCTGGTATATGCCCCCCCCATCCTGGTATATGCTCCCCTTCATCCTGGTATATGCTTCCTCCATCCATTCACGCCCCCTGACGAAGGGAACAGCCGAAACGCGCGTAGGGGCGTCTCTCTCGACATGTGCCTCCCCATTATGGACCCCTAACAGTGCTATTGCCCCCTGGTGATTACATTTGGACACTGGAGAGTTGCGGTAAGCATACAATGGGGACATTTATGTTCCCTCTATTCATCTAGTGCACCGCACATGACAATAATAGTAGATAATAGGAGGGTGATATGGTAAATGACTTCTACTGGTTTCCACTATACAGCAGTGAGGGTAATCAGCATATATAGTATCCATTTTAATGCTTATGTGTGTTATATATATATAGCAGATATGATATAATAAAACTAAATACATAGGATCTGGGTCTGCCATGGATTACCTATATTATGGGTCCCTGTGTGGAGTCACATGTAGAGAGGGCTGTTATTGATTTTATTGTCCTTTTTTATAATATTGTACTGACCTTTGTATATGTCTGATCTTTGTATCATAATAAATATTGACCATTTTTTGCTATAGAAGTGTTGATTCGGTCTTCGCTTTTTTCTCTGGTAGTTCTATATTTGGCGATGGAGTCGCATTTAGTCCATATAGGGTAGTAATTAATAAAAGGTACATATCATACCTATATCTACACACATGGTGTGATTTATACTACCCATTTATGATTGGTGTTCTTTATTTTCCTCCATCCATGTATATGCTCCCCCCATCCTGGTATATGCTCCCCCTCATTCTGGTATATGCTCCCCCATTCTGGTATATGCTCCCCCCATCCTGGTATATGCCCCCCCCATCCTGGTATATGCTCCCCTTCATCCTGGTATATGCTTCCTCCATCCTTGTATATGCTCCCCCCATCATGGAGAACAAGGAAGCACAAAAGAACTTCATGAAAACATGAAAATACAAAATCTTTATTGAAAAAAATCAAGAATAGAAAAAATGGAAAACACTCAGAGGCATAAAATTAAAAACAATGGAGGAGCATGGAGACGAGGAACAGGTTAAATGTACTGCCCTATGTAAATCAATTGCCTGAAGGCAAAATATGGCACTGCAAAAACAGGTCATAAAGAGGTAGCTCAAGTGTCTATCCAATTGAAAGGTCGCACAGTGAGAGACTTCTGTTTAATGCAGGTTCTAATATAGAAGCATTTTCCCAAAGTGGATGCAAGTATGACACTCAGTACATTAATAGAAATAAGTGTCATGAAAGACAATATAGTCAAAGTGACAACCAATCCAATATATAATATGAAAAGGTTCCATACTTACAGCCGCTGTGGTTGCGTCGCCGCACCTCGCTCCTGCTCTACCCCAGCATCCTGGTATATGCTCCCCCCCATCCTGATATATGCTCCCCCTCATCCTGGTATATGCTCTCACCCATCCTGGTATATGCTCCCCGTCATCCTGGTATATGCTCTCCCCCATCCTGGTATATGCTCCCCTCCATCCTGGTATATGTCACCGCCGAACCTGGTATATGCTCCCCCCCATCCTGGTATATGTCACCCCTCAATCCTGGTATATGCTCCCCGTCATCCTGGTATATGCTCCCCCCCATCCTGGTATATGTCACCCCCCGATCCTGGTATATGCTCCCCCTCATCCTGGCATATGCCGCCCCCCATCCTGGTATATGTCACCCCCGATCTTGGTATATGTCACCCCCTCATCCTGGTATATGCTCCCCCCATCCTGGTATATGTCACCCCCGATCCTGGTATATGCTCCCCCCCATCCTGGTATATGTCACCCCCCAATACTGGTATATGCTCCCCCTCATCCTGGTATATGCCCCCCCCCATCCTGGTATATGTCACCCCCGATCCTGGTATATGTCACCCCCTCATCCTGGTATGTGCTCCCCCTCCATCCTGGTATATGTCACCCCGGATCCTGGTATATGCTCCCCCTCATCCTGGTATATGTCACCCCCAATCCTGGTATATGCTCCCCCTCATCCTGGTATATGTCACCCCCAATCCTGGTATATGCTCCCCCTCATCCTGGTATATGCTCCCCCCCCCATCCTGGTATATGTCACCCCCGATCCTGGTATATGTCCCCCCCCCCCCCCGATCCTGCCTGTCCTGCTCATCCATCCACAAACACTCCTACTCACCCTTCCCCCGCAGCACATCGTCTGTGTTAAATATGTAAATAAAATGGCGCTGGAGTCAGTGTGTGCACATACTGCGCTATTTGGCGCCATTTTGTTGAAGACACTGCGAATTTGTCTTCAACAAAATGGTGCTGGATATCGCGCTATGCGCTGGCTCCGGCACAGACTCCTCCTTAAGCCTCGCCGGAGACGTGGTCAGCGCCTATGCACATGGTGATCTCCGGCGACGCACTCTTCCTCCAGCCTCGTCCTCCCGGCGCAGACTATAGAGGCTTAGGACAGAAGGACACATCCCTGGATATATATATCTCATCTCTCCCAATTACATGGAGTCTATTAGGATCCCTGATCTATTATGTGTCGCCATCTGCACAGATCCAATGTCACACAAAAGGAAGCGACATTTTTAGCGACTAAACAGCGCATTCCGTCCTGTGCTGATCTACAGCGCCATCTAGAGGCTGATCAGCGGCGCATCAGCTCAGCCTACTCGTTTTCATCTTCGCACCAGATGACGCGTTACCGGGATAAAATATGATTGGGTCCCAGTGAAAATACAAGACTGGGAGCCGGCTGCTCTGCTCCAATCGTCGCGCTTTGGAAGATACCAACTCTTTGTAGCCCTCAGGGGGAGCTGAGGAGAATAAATTGTTATTGTTTGTAAAAGTGCAGATATTTAATGAACTGATAGGTAAAATAAAGATGCGGCTGCGATCAGTGACGGGACAGAGTAAGAGCGGCCGCTGCAGTTCCCCCCCGTGCTCAGATCAGTGGTAGACGCGACTCCTCCTCCGCCTTCGGAAGCCGGAAGTGGCAGGCAGTGTTGTGAGAGAGGAGCAGAGAGACAGGTGGGTGATTGGTGCTGTGTGCGCTGCCCCCTGCTGGTCGCATCACCGCAGTGCAGGTTGTTATGGGCTGATCAGGAGCCCCTATGCCGCTCTCCATGGTGCGACCCCCACTGCTGTGTCTTGGGGTCTGTTACACCTGATATATAGGAGCTGAGTACAGGCGGCTGCTGGGGCCCCTGATACCATTACTATGTGGCCCTTACACCTGATATATAGGAGCTGAGTACAGGCAGCTGCTGGGGCCCCTGATACCATTACTATGTGGCCCTTACACCTGATATATAGGAGCTGAGTACAGGCGGCTGCTGGGGCCCCTGATACCATTACTATGTGGCCTTTACACCTGATATATAGGAGCTGAGTACAGGCGGCTGCTGGGCCCCTGATACCATTACTATGTGGCCCTTACACCTGATATATAGGAGCTGAGTACAGGCAGCTGCTGGGGCCCCTGATACCATTACTATGTGGCCCTTACATCTGATATATAGGAGCTGAGTACAGGCGGCTGCTGGGCCCCTGATACCATTACTATGTGGCCCTTACACCTGATATATAGGAGCTGAGGACAGGCGGCTGCTGGGCCCCTGATACCATTACTATGTGGCCCTTACACCTGATATATAGGGGCTGAGTACAGGCGGCTGCTGGGGCCCCTGATACCATTACTATGTGGCCCTTACCCCTGATATATAGGGGCTGAGTACAGGCGGCTGCTGGGGCCCCTGATACCATTACTATGTGGCCCTTACACCTGATATATAGGAGCTGAGTACAGGCGGCTGCTGGGGCCCCTAATACCATTACTATGTGGCCCTTACACCTGATATATAAGGGCTGAGTACAGGTGGCTGCTGGGGCCCCTGATACCATTACTATGTGGCCCTTACACCTGATATATAAGGGCTGAGTACAGGCGGCTGCTGGGGCCCCTGATACCATTACTATGTGGCCCTTACACCTGATATATAGGAGCTGAGTACAGGCTGCTGCTGGGGCCCCTGATACCATTACTATGTGGCCCTTACACCTGATATATAGGAGCTGAGTACAAGCGGCTGCTGGGGCCCCTGATACCATTACTATGTGGCCCTTACACCTGATATATAAGGGCTGAGTACAGGCTGCTGCCGGGGCCCCTGATACCATTACTATGTGGCCCTTACACCTGATATATAGGAGCTGAGTACAGGCGGCTGCCGGGGCCCCTGATACCATTACTATGTGGCCCTTACACCAGATATATAGGCGCTGAGTACAGGCAGCTGCTGGGGCCCCTGATACCATTACTATGTGGCCCTTGCATCTGATATATAAGGGCTGAGTACAGGCGGCTGCTGGGGCCCCTGATACCATTACTATGTGGCCCTTACACCAGATATATAGGCGCTGAGTAGAGGCAGCTGCTGGGGCCCCTGATACCATTACTATGTGGCCCTTGCATCTGATATATAAGGGCTGAGTACAGGCAGCTGCTGGGGCCCCTGATACCATTACTATGTGGCCCTTACACCTGATATATAGGAGCTGAGTACAGGTGGCTGCTGGGGCCCCTGATACCATTACTATGTGGCCCTTACACCTGATATATAGGAGCTGAGTACAGGCGGCTGCTGGGGCCCCTGATACCATTACTATGTGGCCCTTACACCTGATATATAGGAGCTGAGTACAGGCGGCTGCTGGGGCCCCTGATACCATTACTATGTGGCCCTTACATCTGATATATAGGAGCTGAATACAGGCGGCTGCTGGGGCCCCTGATACCATTACTATGTGGCCCTTACACCTGATATATAGGAGCTGAGTACAGGCAGCTGCTGGGGCCCCTGATACCTTTACTATGTGGCCCTTACACCAGATATATAGGAGCTGAGTACAGGCGGCTGCTGGGGCCCCTGATACCATTACTATGTGGCCCTTACACCTGATATATAGGAGCTGAGTACAGGCGGCTGCTGGGGCCCCTGATACCATTACTATGTGGCCCTTACACCAGATATATACGCACTGAGTACAGGCGGCTGCTGGGGCCCCTGATACCATTACTATGTGGCCCTTACACCTGATATATAGGAGCTGAATACAGGCGGCTGCTGGGGCCCTTGATACCATTACTATGTGGCCCTTACACCTGATATATAGGAGCTGAGTAGAGGCGGCTGCTGGGGCCCCTGATACCATTACTATGTGGCCCTTACACCTGATATATAGGAGCTGAGTACAGGCAGCTGCTGGGGCCCCTGATACCATTACTATGTGGCCCTTACACCTGATATATAAGGGCTGAGTACAGGCAGATGCTGGGGCCCCTGATATCATTACTATGTGGCCCTTACACCTGATATATAGGAGCTGAGTACAGGCGGCTGCTGGGGCCCCTGATACCATTACTATGTGGCCCTTACACCTGATATATAGGAGCTGAGTACAGGCGGCTGCTGGGGCCCCTGATACCATTACTATGTGGCCCTTACACCTGATATATAAGCTCTGCTGGGACTCTGTATCCCGCCTGCATTGCATAATGGGGCCCCTGAATACTCTGCACATAAGGGCCCATAGCTCTAATTATGTTGTTTGCAATAGTCGCCCTCCTGCCACCCTGTAATATCGGGTCCCTGCCTGGTGTGGCCCCTATGACTTAATGTCCCCCTGTAAGTGCAGTACACCAGTTATCAGTCTACACGGCCAGGGTCCGGGACCCCTGTTGTTTTTGTACTGGCTTTGTAATATATGCTCATTATCAGGGCGCCCTCTTCTCAGACATCCATCTAATCATCCGTCTGTCTCATCCATATTTGCCATATGGAGGTTTCCAGAAATAGGGCAGAACCTACTGGACTTCTGTGAAAGTTGACGAATCTGTTGAGCGCGGCTGAAGCCTCCTGGGAGCCGAGGTAAAATCAGTGGCCGTGGTAAAATTGTGGAGCGGTGGGGTCTGAAAAAGGAATCATGACTATAAGGACAACGTTTGCACAAAGTGATTTCTTTAGAGCCCAACAGCCACTGTGTAAACCTGACAAAAATGCCCCCATCTATCCATCCATTCATCACTCTCATACTCTGTCTATGCAGGTATGTATCTCATCATTCTTCCTTACGGAGTTTCACATTGACCAGTCGGGGCTTTGGTGCGAACTCCCTCACAAAACTGGATTCGGTAGTGTGTGCTGACGAGGCCATAGGCTTAGTAGACTGCGCCTCCAGTAGGCGTACACACCTGATGCACGACAGAGGGCACATTCACTCTGTCTGGACCATTATAGTCTATGGCCACGTCAGATCATATGCCCGAATCCCGTTCAGGTGTAGGCTGCAGCAGGTGGCTGCTGCCTTCTGTGCCCCGCTCCTCCGCCACTGCCGTTCCCCCCAACACCCAGAGCCACAGTGTATGTATATATATATATATATATGTACACTACTCAAAAAAATAAAGGGAACACTTAAACAACAGAACATAACTCCAAGTAAATCAAACTTCTGTGACATCAAACTGTCCACTTAGGAAGCAACACTGACAATCAATTTCACACGCTGATGTGCAAATGGAATAGACAATAGATTGAAATTATTGGCAATTATCAAGACACCCTCAATAAAGGAGTGGTTCTGCAGGTGGGGACCACAGACCACATCTCAGTACCAATGCTTTCTGACTGATGTTTTGGTCACTTTTGAATGTTGGTTGTGCTTTCACACTCGTGGTAGTTTGAGATGGACTCTACAACCCACAGAAGTTGCTCAGGTAGTGCAGCTCATCCAGGATGGCACATCAATGCGAGCTGTAGAAAGAAGGTTTGCTGTGTCTGTCAGCGTAGTGTCCAGAGGCTGGAGGCGCTACCAGGAGACAGGCCAGTACACCAGGAGACGTGGAGGAAGCCGTAGGAGGGCAACAACCCAGCAGCAGGACCGCTACCTCCGCCTTTGTGCAAGGAGGAACAGGAGGAGCACTGCCAGAGCCCTGCAAAATGACCTCCAGCTGACCACAAATGTGGATGTGTCTGCACAAACGCTTAGAAACCCACTCCATAACGGTGGTATGAGGGCCCGACGTCCACAGATGGGGGTTGTGCTCACAGCCCAACACCTTGCAGGACTCTTGGCATTTGCCTTAGAACACCAGGATTGGCAAAGTGGCAACTGGCGCCCTGTGCTCTTCACAGATGAAATCAAGTTCACACTGAGCACATGTGACAGACGTGACAGAGTCTGGAGACGCCGTGGAGAGCGATCTGCTGCCTGCAACATCCTTCAGCATGACCGGTTTGGCAGTGGGTCAGTAATGGTGTGGGGTGGCATTTGTTTGGAGGGCCGCACAGCCCTCCATGTGCTCGCCAGAGGTAGCCTGACTGCCATTAGGTACCGAGATGAGATCCTCAGACCCCTTGTGAGACCATGTGCTGGTGCGGTTGGCCCTGGGTTCCTCCTAATGCAGGACAATGCCAGACCTCATGTGGCTGGAGTGTCAGCAGTTCCTGCAAGATGAAGGCATTGAGGTTATGGACTGGCCCACCCGTTCCCCAGACCTGAATCCGATTGAGCACATCTGGGACATCATGTCTCGCTCCATCCACCAACGTCACGTTGCACCACAGACTGTCCAGGAGTTGGCGGATGCTTTAGTCCAGGTCTGGCAGGAGATCCCACAGGAGACCATCCGCAACCTCATCAGGAGCATGCCCAGGCGTTGTAGGGAGGTCATACAGGCACGTGGAGGCCACACACAATACTCAGCCTCATCAGGAGCATGCCCAGGCGTTGTAGGGAGGTCATACAGGCACGTGGAGGCCACACACAATACTCAGCCTCATCAGGAGCATGCCCAGGCGTTGTAGGGAGGTCATACAGGCACGTGGAGGCCACACACAATACTGAGACTCATTTTGACTTGTTTTAAGGACATTACATCAAAGTTGGATCAGCCTGTAGTGTGTTTTTCCACTTTAATTTTGGGGGTGACTCCAAATCCAGGCCTCCATTGGTTAATAAATGTGATTTCCATTGATGATTTTTGTGTGATTTTGTTGTCAGCACATTCAACTTTGTACAGAACAAAGTATTCAATGAGAATATTTCATTCATTCAGATCTAGGATGGGTTATTTCAGTGTTCCTTTTATTTTTTTGAGCAGTGTATATATAAATATACCAGGATGGGGGATATTAACAGAATTGGGAGACATTACCCCTATAACAGTGTAAGCAGCAGACTCCCTCCCCCTTAACAGGGCATAATGACCACATTTTTTGCTTCAATTTTTTTTGTATTTTCCTCCTCTAAAACCTAGGTACGTCTTATGGTCCGGTGCTTCTTATAGTCCGAAAAATACGGTATATGCATTCAGTATATATATACTATGGTAGATGGGCCCATTCAGTTGCACACAGAAGTAGCCACCGGAGCGCCGTCTCCTTAAGTCTCTCACTGGTTTATTTGAAGATGCTGCATAAGCCAGTGAGGAGTTAGCAAAAATAAATACGTGCTTTCTGACCTAAGGAAAAACAAAACATAACATACAGCCGTGTTGCTGTGGGGATCTGCCCGCTCAGGAGAACAACCATCCACTAGTTCAGCTTTTCCTTCTCAGGACACAAAGCGCTGGAGTTCCTCTCTCCAGCCCTACTGAACACTGAATGCCTTAGAAGGACTATATACATCCTAGTCCCCACCCTGGGGTGGAGATATGGTGAATGACCTCCCAAATGGTGAACAACCTCCCAACCCGCTCTATGGTCGTTCACAAAAACCCAGCCCTTAAAATGGCCGATTAATCCCTCTCAACACATAGTGTGCTGGTGGAAAACTTATGGGCTTCAAATCACTGAAGCTAACAGCCTCAGTGAAACATACCTCCCCTCCAGCACTTTGCCAGTGACTTTGTCACCATGTATATATAATCAGCATACTGTATATATATTATAAGCATACTGTATATATCCTTTTAAAAGCAGAAGTGTCAATAAATTATTTTTATCAGTTAACAAAATGCAGAGTAAAGTTTGATGGATGAACCAAGATCTCAGTAATAATAATTGTAATTTTTTTTTAATTAATAATAGGATAGAAGGGAGGGACAAAACCAGGAACAGAATCAGTAGGCAAACTCATAGTCAGGAGGACAGCCGGGGTCAGATACCAGGTGATCAGTAACCGCCACGTCTGCGAGCAGTATGAATACCGCGGAGCCTGGTGACAGAGGTGATACTGAGATTGTCCCGGCAGAGATGTAACAGTCAGAAGGCCACCGGTAGATGGTGAAGGTCCTTCTGTACAGCTCCAGCAGTGATGGTGGATCTGCTGGACTTCAGGGAGCTGGATGCGGAGGTTTACCTTCTTTTAGATGTCTCTAGGGGAACGGTGACAACACGCAAATACGCGAGCAGCCCTGGATAATCCACGCCGGCAGGATGATAAGATCCGGCGGAAGATGGAACCTATGAGAAGAGAAGGAAATATAATGTAAGTGATGGGACTCCATATGACATGATACTACTGTGCGGTCACTGTGGCCGGACGGCAGAGGAATCTCATCACACAGAGGTCAGGGATCATCGTCAGCCATCATACATGTGACAATCCCATCTCCGACAGATGACATCTGCTCCACATGAATTATTCTCACTGACGACATCACACAACATGGAGATGACTCTCACACTTACCTCGTCTCTTTTTCCCCTTTTTCCCATTTTCTGATTTTTCGTCATCAGCTGGAAATTCTGATCAAAAAGAAGAAAAAACAACAACTCACTAAAGACATATTGTTATGGGATCTGCTTCGTATCTCTCCTGTGTATAGTATATAGATTGTTCTAGTCCTGTCCCCTATAGTCCTGACAATCTGGTATTACACAATAGGGCAGAATAAGTCCTATATACCGGACATGACCTAATATGAGGGGCATTAGATGTGTCACTAATATGGAGCAGTGAGCGCCCTGTGTGCCGCCATGTGGTGCATCCCTAATGAGCGATATTCTACTATAGGAGACGATGTCTCATTATGATGACGGAGGTTACTGGATGCAACAATGTATCACAGAATCCATGATAATACTGTACAAAGTTGCAGAAATGGAGACACTGTATGGTCCCATGGGCAAAGTAATTGGGTTCCTTGAAACATGGATAACATAGGAGACCCGTTAAAGAAAAACCATGTGGAAATATTTCACCCTTGATGACAACATTCACATTGTTTGTGCTATAGACATCTACGTACCTGACAATGGGGACGAGGACGGCAAGCTGGTTATAGCATCGTCTCTAGCAGATTCAGGAGAAGATCCTTTCTGCCTGTTAGGAAGAAGAAAAACGTGTAAATCACAAGTAAATTCAGTATAAAAGGGATTGTCTCACTAGAAGAACCCCGACTATAAGGCCTAATAGGACATATGAAAGTCATAGTGGGGAAGGTCTCCTGCTCAAAACGACCTTCTATGGAAACAACTAGCAACAATGGCCGGCATGTAATACTACATATCTCCTGCAGTGTGGGCAAAACTAACAATGCCTGACCGGCAGCAATTATGGGTTGTTATCTCCAGCGGATTCTGAAGCCAATAGCCAATGACCGCTGATCATGGGGCGGTGGATGCTGCATTCAATATTATGGTATTTATGTCCTATATTTGGTGTTGTGCACATATATTAGCCTGGAGCTCCCAATAATGACCCCATAATCTACTCACATTTCTGAGATGTTTCTGCTGGATGCCGGGGTACACTCTGGAGGAAACTTGATAGCGGTGGTACAGAGCTAAAAAATGACAAAAATAAGATATGAAATTAAATTTTTTACGTTTAGGGTATGTGCACACGATGCAGAAATGCTCAGGATTTTTTCCTGAGCGTTAAAGCATCTCTCTGGCAGGAAAAAATTCATGCGGATTGTACATGCGGTTTCCTGCCAGGGACATGCGGAAATGAAGCGGTCTTCACTTTCATTTCCGCATGCGGGTTGACAAGCACTTCCCAAGCGATTTTAGCATCACTTGGAAAGTGCTTGTCAACTTCACACTATATAAATCCATGCAGCCGGCATGGATTTATATAGTGTGTGATGTCAAAAAATAAAAAATAAATATATACTTTACCCTCTGATGGCCCCCGGTGTCCTGCTTCATCGGTCCCGGCTGCCGGCAGTGAAGACTGTAGGACCTTCCGACGTCAGCGTCACGTGACCCGTCACATGACTCTGACGTCAGCGAAGGTCCTTCATTCAACCGCGAAGTGCGCGGGAAGCCGGCAGGACGCAGCGCGGGCCGTCAGAAGGTGAGAATATATATATTTTTTATTTTATTCTTTTTTTTTTAATGGTACCTGGGTCTGGATGAGAGTCCTCTCATCCACACCCGGGTACCATCCGCACATTAGACCGCATGAAAAGCGCATCAACATATACAGTGATGCGGATTCCATGCGGTCTAATGCAAGTCAATGGCGGCAAAAGAGCAGCGTTTCCGCAAAATTAATTGACATGCTGCGGATTTTTGACCGCAGCGTTTACGCTGCGGAAAAATCCGCATCATGGGCACAGCACATGCGGATTTCCATTGGGGAACATTGCTGCCCTTCTACCATGCGTTTTTCATGCGTTTCCGCGACGTTTACGCAACTGCAAAAATGCCGCGGAAACGCATGAAAAACGCATCGTGTGAACTCAGCCTTAGAGGTCTTTTTATGTATTCTGGATTTATTGATCACTTACTTTAGAAAGCCTTTTAGAGGATGTTGTAAAATTTTGGAAGAAAAGGCTCTCATTATCCTCACTTGTGTCCTCCTCCTCTGAGACAATAGGCTTGTTTGTATCAGCGTGATCTACAAGACATAGGTAATGAAGTGTTATTGGCGGTTGTCAGTATAACACAGTCACCATTTATCACTACTATTAATGGGAACCGATTGTCACATATTATTGAAGACGAGACAAACAGCCGCTTAGTCTAGATGACGTCTTCTACTTACTGATAAATAAGCTGGTGTCCTCATCTGAAACAAGCCGAGGAATGTACTCCGGCTTCTGACTTAGAAGGTTTTCAAATTCTAAGTCACTCAGGAATGGATAACTCTTGATCTCAAATGCTCCTCCTGGAAAAAGAAAAACAAAAGTGATGCGGACATTGTTAGAGGCTGCTCCATATCTGAACAGTATTTCTTAATCTTAAGTAATGACAAAACCGAAGGAAACAAACTGAAAGTTATATTATGGAGAACTAGAAATAGGCAAGCAAATAGAGAAGTGCTGATCCTCATGGACAGGAGCGAAGAGTCCTCGTTGTAAAAAGTGAATATTAATACTAATAAAGTATATCAGTTACCTGTCCCAAGTCTTTGTGCAGGATTTGTTCTGAGCAGGTCATTAATAAGGTCCTGAGCATCGGGGGGAGGAGCGCGATCCCAATCCCAAATTATGTCTCCTGTTATATAGAAAATTACAGAAAATAAAACCTCTGTTTTGGACTGTAAGATAAAGTAGAGGAAATAACTAAATTCATGTAATCAGTCAAAGCAATGATCGGATTATTCTACTTACCAGTGACAATATTTTTATAGAGCTCAGATAGGGAATCCCCATGAAATGGTACATATCCCACCAGAAACTCATGCAGGATGATTCCCATTGACCACCAGTCGGCAGGTCTTCCATAGCCTTTCTTCAGAATGATTTCTGGGGCCATGTAAAGCGGGGTGCCACAGTCCTGGAAACCAACAGAAGGTAAAAATGAGAATTGATGAAATTATTATTATGACAAGTTCTCGACATAAAAACTCAATGACAGAAGATAAAATATCAGTTGAAAAGTTCTCTAGAAATGAAGAACGTAGAGAAGAGACAATAGTGTGATGAGATTTGTAAAGAACCATCTAAGTTCCTGTAAGTGATGCCAACCTCATGGTCCTGGAACTCTCTGGCGATGTCCTCCAATGATTCCTTGTGGGTGTTGGTTTCTGGTATCATGACACCAACTTTTGAAATCCCAAAATCGGCGACTTTAATGTGTCCAGCCGGTGTAATCAGGAGGCTGTGAAAGAGAAGATGGTTTTAGGCTCACGGGCTGTGTGGTAATAAATGATAACTTTCCCCCCTTTATTAAACTATAGGGGGCACTTACTTCTCTGGCTTCAGGTCTCTATGCAACACACCATAGCTGTGCAGGTATTCCACAGCAAGTATCGCTTCTGCAAAGTACATGCGGGCCAAGGGGACAGATAAAGGACCCCTGGTGCTTAGGAGGGTCCCACAGTCTCCACCTATAGAAGAAAGGAAATATGAGCGGTGAGGGGTTTATACAGCAGATCACCACGATGGATCATGAGAAGTGAGCGGAGACATTGGGGCAGGAGAGAATATATACAGATATAATGTATAGAGCACAGAATATTAGTCTGAGGTCATGGTGAGATGTCGTCCATGTCACTAATAGAGTGATGTCTCATCTCGTCTACAGCTGGCGATACTGACGTGCTCAGTGCGGACATACAGGGAGATCACACACATCAATGACTTTCCATAATATCTATAGTAAATGCTCTGCGGGGATGTAACCGTCCACGGGGACAAGTCCTAATGATATGAGCGCTGATAAGATGTCAGCAGACATGGGCTGAATATAATACATGTACATGTCCTACCTCCTACATACTCCATGACCATACACAGGTGAGATCTAGTAGGGAAGGAGCAGAGCATGGAGGTCACAAAGGGACAGTCAGCGAATGTCAGGATGTCCCTCTCCAGATAGGCCCCTTCCACATGTTTTGGAGTATCCAGGTCCCGCTTGGCAATTTTCTTCATAGCGAAGATATTCTGTGAGTCTTTATGGTGAACTAAGTGGACAGACCTGGAGAGAAGAAGAAACCATGGTTTATAGTGAATCCTTATTAACAGTCCTTCTATAGAAGTCATTATATGATCTTCTGTTCTAATGTTTAATACCAGAAGTCCGACCATTACTAGAAATCCACATCTAGAAATACATTAAATAATACTACATAGATCATCTATGGGAGGGTCTACACAATGCCACGTCTGCCGGACCCTCACTCAGGTCACATTATCACCTGTGGGAGGTCTGCACAATGCCACATCTTCCACACCCTCACCCAGGCCACATTGTCACCTATGGAAGGTGTGCACAATGCTAGGTCTGCCAGACCCTCACCCAGGTCACATTATCACCTATGGGAAGTCTGCACAATGCCACGACTGCCGGACCCTCACCCAGGTCACGTTATCACCTTTCACCTCAGATCATGTCCCTATGATAACACTGAATGTCAAAGCACAGAGGATGAAGCATTATCATAGGGAACCCTGAGAAATGTGGCTTATGCTAACTGAAATCTCACCCAAAAGATCCGCTGCTGATCAGCTTAGATGTTTCGTAGTCGCTCATACGCGGCTTTCTCGCCGGGATCAATGATTCCATCAAGTCCTAGAAAAGAAGAAGAAGAAATGATATTAAGATCTAGAAGCTGCTGGAGAAAATCTCCAGATGCAGAAACGTCTCCTCCTATATTATGTCCCAGCTGATGTCACTGATCCGATAGGTGAGCAGAAACCTGCTGACGGATTCCCTATAATATAAACGCTATTATCTAATGCAATAGTGTCATCTCCTCTAATAATAGAGGCGCCCCCTGGTTATATGGGGGATAATACTGGACGGGTCATTTACACCCCGTGATCTGGTGATACACAGACATCTACCTCTATAATACTTACACCGGCAGGTTCTTGGATCTCCGGGATCTCTAAGATTACACTGTCAGGATCCAACAGCTCAGTTGTTTCTAAAATAGCGATAAAATGATGAGGAAATAAAATGTATTAGAGGATATTAATCCTACAGACATAATACAGCAATATAATGGAGAAATGACTATTCTGTATGGAGGACTATGTGGGGCCATTATTCTTTATGGAGGACTATGTGGGGCCATTATATTGTATGGAGGACTATGTGGGGCCATTATTCTGTATGGAGGACTATGTTAGGCCTATTATTCTGTATGGTGGAATATGTGGGGCCCATTTTTCTGTATGGAGGACTATATGGGGCCCATTATTCTGTATGGAGGACTATGTGGGGCCCATTATACTGTATGGAGGACTATGTGGGGCCTATGATTCTCTATGGAGGACTTTGTGGGGCCCATAATACTTTATGGAGGACTATGTGGGCCCATAATACTGTATGGAGGACTATGTGGGGCCTATTATTCTCTATGAAGGACTATGTGGGGCCCTTTATACTCTACGGTGGACTATGTGGGGCCCATAATACTGTATGGAGGACTATGTGGGGCCCATTAATCTCTATGGAGGACTATGTGGGGCCCATTATTCTGTATGGAGGACTATGTGGGGCCCATTATTCTGTATGGAGGATTATGTGGGGTCAATTATCCTGTATGGAGGACTATGTGGGGCCATTATACTGTGTGGAGGACTGTGTGGGGCCATTATTCTGTATGGAGCACTATGTGGGGCCATTATTCCATAAGGAGGACTATGTGGGGCCATTATTCCTTATGGAGGACTATGTGGGGCCATTATATTGTATGGAGGACTATGTGGGGCCATTATTCTGTATGGAGGACTATGTGGGGCCTATTATTCTGTATGGTGGAATATGTGGGGTCCATTATTCTGTATGGAGGACTATGTGGGGCCCATTATTTCGTATGGAGGACTATGTGGTGCCCATTATACTGTATGGAGTACTATGTGGTGCCCATTATACTGTGTGCCGGACTATGTGGGGCCAATTATTCTGTATGGAGGGCTATCTGGGGCACGTTATTCTGTATGGATGACTTTGTGGGACCCATTATTCTGTATGGAGGACTATCTGGTGCCCATTATTCTGTGTGGAGGACTTTGTGGGGCCCATTATTCTGTTTGGAGGACTTTGTGGGGCCCATTATTCTGTGTGGAGGACTATGTGGGGCATTATTCTGTATGGAGGACTATGTGGGGCCCATTATTCTGCATGGAGCACTATGTGGGGCCCATTATTCTGCATAGAGGACTATGTGGGACCCATTATTCATTATGGAGGACTTTCTGGGACCCATTACTCGTTATGGAGGACTTTGTGGGACCCATTATACTGCATTCTGGTTGGCTCGTGACTTTTTCCAAGTTTTTCATTTTGGCTCTCTGTATGTTTGATTACAGAGTGGAAAGAGTAACTATGACATTATCCCCTGTTCTCTTTAATATCTGGATATTTCCGGTAGAAGGTTGTGTGATCGGCTCACCTGTAGTCAGATCGCTGCTCGGTCCCGGCTGACTCGTATTAGGGTCAGGGGTCTCTGGGGTCACATTTTGCTCGTCTTCGGTGTCGCCTTCTGGTGTCTCCTGATTGATAGAATATATAGAATTACCACGAGGAACCTTCCACTAAATCACCAAATCCACAAATCAGGAAGGACTAAACCCGCATTTACAGACGCACCAACTGTAACTATACAGATCAGCCGCCATCATGAGGACTTTTATCAGATAAAATGGATTAAGATGAGGTAACATTGCAAAAACATTAATATGGATAATAGAGGGAGACAGAGGCGGAAATACAGACTTCCCACCACTGAGCTGTGACTACATCAGCAGAATACAGACTGCCATCAGCAGAGACAGGCGGCCATATTACCTCCTGTGCTTGCCAGGGGCTGACAGGGAGGCCGATAAGATCTAACACCAGATCTTCTGATATCTGGCTGGTGATCTGGAGAAGATCAGAAAACAAGGACGTGTGATAGAGAAGATGATGGATCCTTACCGGGCGTTCCGATGAGCGGGCCGGACCTTCCAGTACACACAGGACTTTTTCGGCCAGTTCTTTAACAAAAGACAAATCTCTATATTGAGATCTTTTCTCAGCCTATAAAGAAGAAAAGAAACACAAATGAAAAATCTCGAGATGAGAAAGATCACAATGAAGGCCGCCATTGTATCTGACATCTGCTCCTCTCTGCAGATACATTGACTACATATCTGGGGTCTTGTCCTGTTTTATATTGGAAGAAAGAAGAAGCTTCTATCCCACCGTTATTATCCATTATTGTGGAGAAGATTTGTGCGGAGCGTCCACCATTTACCTGCTGTGGAATGTCCTAATGTTCCATAGCGAGAAACTGCAAGTGCTCAGTCACTATGGAGCCAACAACGGCAGCCATGACCCTGTGTAGATTGTACACAGTGACTGTGAGCTCTGATGTCATAATGGCCGACCATCACTAGTGATGTCATCATGGAATCTTGTGATGGAATCTTATAGCGGCGGCTCTGCACAAATACATGCTGCCAAGCAATATTTAAAGTGTGTGGGGGCTCATGCTGTATATAGGGGGCTATGTGACGGCTCAGCTATTTATAGCGGGCTATGTGAGGGCTCATACTGTATATAGAGGGCTATGTGAGAGCTTGGCTGTATATAGAGGGCTATGTGAGGGCTGATACTCTAAATAGGATTCTGTGTGTGAGCTCATACTGTACATTGGTGCTATGTATGGGCTCTTACTGTATAAAGGGAGCTGTGTGTGGGCTCTTACTGTATATAGGGTATGTGTGTGGGCTCTTTCTGTATGTAGGGGGATGCCAGCACACTTAATTCTGCTCAATAATAAGTGATACAGTTAATAATATAAAATATAATTCATATGTTAATATTGAGCAGAATTAATTTCAGCCTATTGATTCGGCCTACACAACAGTCACATTTCTCATTTGGCCCCTCAGTAATATTACTTTCCCACCCCTGCTCTATTATGTATAGCGCTCTGTTATGTGTAGTGCACCCGAGCACCTGCATGTTAATCGCGTGACTTATCACATGATCTATCAAAGGCAATCTTGTGACATGTCATGTGATACATCGGGTGCTGGGAGCCCACGGCTCCTAAACTGCCCAGGGCCCTGGCTACTCTTAATCAGCCCCTGCTTCTATCCCACCATTATTATCCATTATTGAGAAGTGTTATGCGGAGCTTCCGCCACTTACCTGCTGTAGTAATGTCCTGATGTTCTGAGGTAAATCCGTCAGATACTCTGAGGTGAGATGACCTCGGTGGTATTTGGTCAGGCAGTCTCTTACGAGCTCCATCACCAGCCGGTGAGTGAAGCTGAGGACGCCATCGGGTGGTAGAAGCACAATCTCAGGGCGATTGGTGGTAAGAATCTCCCATAGAGCTTCTACTTGAAGATTGTCCAAAAGTAATTCAGCCATAGAAGCTGCAAGTGCGATCAGTCACTATATATAATAGCGAGAAACTGCAAGTGCGCTCAGTCACTATGGGATAGCGAGAAACTGCAAGTGCGATCAGTCACTATAGAATAGCGAGAAACTGCAAGTGCGCTCAGTCACTATGAAGCCAACAAAGGCAGCCGTGAACCTGTGTACATTGTATATATAGTGACTGTGAGCTGTGATGTCATAATGCCCGACCATGACCTGTGATGTCATCATGGAATCTTGTGATGGAATCTTCAAGGAGTGGCTCTACACACATACATGCTGCCTAACAATATGCTTTTTTGGCCGTCCTCTTTTATTTCCAAATACAACACAACCAGGATAAGGGAATGTTCACACGTTGCGTTTTTGCAGCATTTTTTTCCACACCAAAAACCAGGTTGTACTCAGGAAAAACACTGCATACAATCCACACTTATTTGCTGTGTTTTTGCAGTGTTTATACTTGTGGGTTTTTTTTTTCATTCATTTGAATGGGTGAAAAATGCTGCAAAACCCCTGAAAGAATTAACATCCTGCAAATTTAAAATAAAAAAAGGAAAAAAACGCAGCATGTGAATGAGACTTTAGAAATCTCATTCTCTAAGCTGGTACTGTAAAACGCAGTGTTTTAGCAGCAGAAAAATAACCCTGAAAAAACTGCCACTTGTGAACATTCCTCAAAGATATAATAGTCATATTATGGGAAATATTGTGTATATTTATTCCTCGCGTGTCTTTTTTTTACCAAATAACATTTACCTCATTGGTTGGAGAGTTTACTATTAACAACTGTGACAAATATTGAAGAATTAATGATAAGTGACCCAAGTGATCAATCATTTACGTCATTAATGGTGATGGGCGAGCACTAAAATGCTCGGGTGCTCGATGCTCGGGTCGAGCACATTGGAATACTCGGCTGCTCGACCCGAGCAATGAGCCCAATGTAAGTCTATGGGAAACTCGAGCATTTTTCAGGCGGCTCCCCCCGGCGGTCTGCAGAGGGCCTAAAAATTGCCCAAATCGATGGGAACAGTGCTCAAATGACATGGGAACAGCATGGGGAAGACCCCTGGAAGCATTTCTGACTCCCAGGTCACTGCTGTCAACAATGTTGTCAGAAGTATTTACGCCACTTTTACGGACTCACAATAAAATATACAAAAACGAAACCAAAATGGATTTTCCTGGGAAGTATGTTAAGGAACATCCTTTCCAGAGTTATAACTTGTATATAAGGGAAAATAAATAACCAAAAACAAAAATACTCCTCCACACCTTGGGCTATGTTCACACGTAGCGTTTTTGATGCGTTTTTGCACTTTTGCATTGCTTTCAACCAACACAAATGCATTCACCAGGAAATGTCATTTTAACATTTTACAACCTTATCTGGCCATGTGGTGTGTGACACATCATCAGACACATGCATACAGTGCTGAAAAGACATGGGAACAGCATGGAAGCATCTCTGACTCCCAGGTCACTGCCTAAAAGTGTGCCCATCATAAGAGATGCTTGGCGCATGCGAAGATGCCTCCCGCCATGGACCTGTCGTTACAGATTTGCAACAATCACCATCCACGTCCTTGTCCCTCCTCAGCGTTCAGTTCCTTGGAATGCAAGTGCAAGTATGCAGGCAGCCACCAACCTACCCACTGGCTGCAATACTATACTGACAAATTTTTGACAGCTACTTGCACTTGAAATGTAGCCTTTTAGGCTCGTGGAGGCGGAAGCTTTTCATAACCTCATGTCGGCGGCGGCCGGGTGTCCATACTCTTTCCCCAGCCACCACTATATTTCCCGGTATCGCCTCTGCCTTCCACAAGCACGGGTCCCACAACATTACCCGTGCCCTCCCCAGTGCACTTACTGGGAAGGACCGCCTAACCACAAACATGTGGACAGGTGAACGTGGCCAGGGACGGTACATAGCCAGTCCACAACTTTTTTTTGCTGACAGTTGTATTTAGTTCGGTGAAAGGACTGGCATAGAGGGAAACCGTATCTACCCTGGGTGTCATTTCTCCCAGGAAGTCCTGTAATTCAGCTTGTTGCAGAAGCAATGGCAGTCCGTCCAACATCAACTCGCACTTGTCGGTGGTGCTTTAACACACACACATCTTTCTTTTCGCATTTTATTTCTTGAATACAGAGTTGGACAATGGCCTGATCTGTAATGCTTTTTGAGAAATAACATGCATAAGCATGGCCGATCCACATTAAAAAAGCAGCCACAGAGTGTCCGGAAACCTTCCCCCACAATTTTATTAGCCAGGGCAGCTTTTCGGCAGGGTTGGACGGGCCCACCAGAGAACCGGAGACTACTCCGACGGGCCCTGACTTCTCCTTCTGGAGAGTTCATAGTGCCGAGGTGAGGCCATGATGATGATAGAGGCCACCATCTGCTTAGTTTTCTGTTACTTGGAATGCAAGTGCAAGTATGCAGCCATCCACCCACCCACAGGCCGCAACACTAAACTGCCAGATTTCTGGGCAGCTGCTTGCACTTGAAATATGGCTTTTTAAGCTCGTGGAGGCGGAAGCTGTCCACAATCTTATGGCGGCGGCGACTGGGTATCTATACTCGGTCCCCAGCCGCCATTATTTTTTCCGGTATTGTCTCCTCCTTCCACAAGCATGGGTCCCACAACATTACCCGTGCCCTCCCCAGTGGAAGGACTGCCTAACCACAAACACGTGGACAGGTGAATATGGCCAGAGACGGTACGGAGCCAGTCCACAACTTTTTTTGCTGAGAGTTGTATTTAGCTCAGTGAAAAGACTGGCATAGAGGGGAACATCATACTGTGTGTGGGGGAATGTACTGTGGGAGCATCATACTGTGTGGGGGGAATGTACTGTGGGGACATCATACTGTGTGTGTGGGGGAATGTACTCTGGGGACACCATACTGTGTGTTGGGGGGAAATGTACTGTGGGGACATCATACTGTGTGGGGGGAATGTACTGTGGGGGCATCATACTGTGTGTGAAGGAATGTACTGTGGGGGCATCATACTGTGTGTGGGGGAATTATACAGTATGTTGAAGGAATGTACTGTGGGGGCATCATACTGTGTATGTGTGGGAATGTACTGTGGGGGCATCATACTGTGTGTGGGGAGGAATGTACTGTGGGGAATCATACTGTCTGTGGGGGGAATGTACTGTGGGGACATCATACTGTGTGTGGGGGAATGTACTGTGGGGACATCATATTGTGTGTGGGGGGAATGTACTGTGGGGGTATCATACTGTGTGTGGGGGAATGTACTGTGGGGACATCATACTGTGTGTGGGGGAAATGTACTGTGGGAGCATCATACTGTGTGTGGGGGGAATGTACTGTGGGGACATCATACTTTGTGTGGGGGGGATGTACTGTGTGGACATCATACTGAGTGTGGGGGAATTTACTGTGGGGGCATCATACTGTGTGTGAGAATTTACTGTGGGGACCTCATGCTGTGTAGGGGCATTATATTGTGTGTGAGGGGGAATATACTGTGGGGGCATCATACTGTGTGTGTGGGAATGTACTGTGGGGGCATCATACTGTGTGTGGGGAGGAATGTACTGTGGGGGCATCATACTGTGTGTGTGGGGGGAATGTACTGTGGGGGCATCATACTGTGTGTGTGTGGGGGGAATGTACTGTGGGGACATCATACTGTGTGTGTGAGGGAATGTACTGTGGGGGCATCATACTGTGTGTGGGGAGGAATGTACTGTGGGGCCATCATACTGTGTGTGGGGGGATGTACTGTGAGGACATCATACTGTGTGTGGAGGAATGTACTGTGGGGGCATCATACTGTGTGTGTGAGGGAATGTACTGTGGGGGCACCATACTGTGTGTGGGGAGGAATGTACTGTGGGGCCATCATACTGTGTGTGTGGGGGGGGGGAATGTACTGTGGGGGCATCATACTGTGTGTGGGGGGGAATGTGCTGTGGGGACATCATACTGTGTGTGGTGAAATGTACTGTGGGGACATCATACTTTGTCGGGGGAATGTACTGTGGGGGCATCATAATGTGTGTGTGAAGAGCTGTTTATCATCGTACAATGATTGAATAACGGGAGCAGATGATTTATAAAAAGCACTGAATTATATGGTGTGGATTTGCTGCTACTGTGTCACCCCAGGCCTGGATGCCACAAACTTGTAAGGCTGTGTCTGAGAGCAGGAGGGAGGTTCTCTGGTCATGGACCATTAGCATGCAGCACCTCCTGTCCCAGGCCAGTAGGGGGAGCAGGCTGCCCCTATAAAAGCTGGTACTGAGGGCAGGGTTAGGGAGACCAGGACCCACTTCTGAAGCATCCAGAAGGGTTCCCAGAAGAGAGGGACAGGTCAGCGGCAGCTGAGGAGTCCAGGAGGCTAAGGAGGAACAGCAAGCCAGGGACAGAGGCGACGAGAGCTGGTCCTGGCTGAGAGAGAACAACATACCGGACACTGGGATCCGAGGCTGTCAGAATTGCAAGTCCTGCAGCAGATCATCTACTTGCGAGGGATTTTAGGTCCCTTGGCCTAAGAAGCCTGGAAGGTCCGCCACACAGAGGGACCAGTACAGCACAGACAAGCTATAGGTACCTAGGGCCCGAGTCGCAAGCCATACAGGCGTAGTACACGGCCAGCTCAGGGACGTGGGCTATCATACCACTAAAGGGGGAGATAGTCAGCAAGGGCAGAGAGAGAACGGTAGGCCTACCCACTCACCCTGACCAGTGGAGCTCGCCCGAATGCCCTCAGACACCCAGGTCCATTCCTCCCTGTACTCCTGGTGGGTCTGTGATAAGATCTGCAGTAAAAGACCCTGGACTGCATTATTGGACTCTGTGTGATTACTGCTGCGCCTGCACCATCACCCCCAGCATCCTATTACACTGCCCTGAGGCTACACTCCTCCCATGGGGAGTTGTACTATTCCCTGCTGCACCCCCAACACCAGCCTCAGCGGTCTGCCCTGCAGCGGCGGTCCTCCCTGACCGCAATCCACAGGTGGCGTAGTCGGACTTTCAAAACCTACAAATACACTGCCACAGCATTTGGTCTGACCACCCTGAGCCACGGGACCGGGTCGCCACTACTACTCCCAGCATTGCCCTGTTGTCTGGTTCCGAGAGCCCCACGGCCCAGGGGGCGAGTCACTACAAGTAAGGATAGACGATACAATAAGCTCTATCGTAATATGTAGCAGCGAGTCAGCGGAATGTATCAATTCTAATATTGAGCAGAATTGATTTCAGCCTGTTGATTTTTCCCTCCAGAACAGTGGAGGGCTCCTCGGGAAAATAAATTGGCCATTCCTGGTATAACGTAATACTAAAATCTCACATTTTATGAGAGAAAACTGTATTTTATAACGATGCTTCCGTACATAAATCGAGAGAACTTCTTTTCATCAGACGACCCCTTTATCACCTATCCAAGGTGATCGGTGGTGTCCAACAGCTTAGAGCGGCACTGATGGGCAGAATGCGGCACTTTTATCACTTTTGGAATTGGGCAGCGGTGCACATGCTCAGTCTGACCTCCATTCTTGCCCTTTGGGGCTGCAGAGCGCTCTGCTTTTTCCAACAGCTCCATTGAGAATGAATGGATCAGTGGTCGGGCATCCAACCAGACACTCCATTTTGTAACAGGGATAGAAATAGATGAGAAGATGCACTTAAATGTTTGGCCGCAGCAAGAGTGCATCGAGTGCCTGTGCTTGGTTTGAACAGTCATTCTGTGCTGACAGAGTCCCTTTAAGGCCTCAAACCTATTAGATAATTGTCAGCCCTACATTGTTTCTGGGCAGACAGTTACACAAGATTATGTCCCATTTCATGAAGATTGGCCTTTTACACGCCTGTTTTAGTGAAGGATTAGCTGGAAAAACCTGCGGCGCTGTTAAGCCTCTCCCCAAGAAGCTCCGCAAGGCTTCAAAATTTTGCCGGTACTGGTCAAGACTGGTGGACACATGGGAAAAGTCAAATTTTGGCAAAGTTGAACAATCTGCATTGTGTGTAATATTTTATGATACAATAAATGATTAGAAAAATGCAAGTTTTATTAATGAGAAAAAAACTGAACTTTGCAGAATTTGTTGGCGACATAGAAATATGTAAAAAATATAAAAGTGTAAAATTTTTTTTACAATTTTTGATGCTTACATTAAAAACTTGAGCAATTCCCCCAAAAATCATTAGAGCCATGAAATCAATACATATACAGATGAAACCAGAAGTTTCCATCCACTATATAAAGAGACACATCTGCATGTTTTTATCAATATCTGACATAAAATCAGAATAAACCTTTCCCGTTTTAGGTCAATTAGGATTACCATCATTTTTGATATTTTCCAAATGCCAGAATAATGAGAGAGAGAATGTTTTAAGGCATTTTTATTACTTACTGCAAAGTCTTAACATTATTCTAATCACTAATCAGTGTGTATATTTGTTCACTACACAATAGAATCCCATAATTTCTGCCTATTCACATCTTAGTATTATGTATGATCAGGTTAGAGTGTATGGCTGCTGAGCCCTAGCATTTATGGGCGCCTCCCCCTGACCTTGGCTGTTTCTGGCTCTTAGACCCTGCTGGCACGCACTGCCGTCATGTCCGTGACTGCACTGCCGGCCTGCGGGTCAAATGCCAGAAGCCGCAGAGTCACATGTGGGGCGGGCACAGAATGTCTCGCGCCGTATACCAGCCAGAACACATACCGGAAAGTCAGGTGACACACTTTTTCTCTCCGGCTCGGTTCATGATTGGATTAGGCTCCCTATATAACATCTGGCGTTCCCCTCCCTGGCACGACCCCTGAGGAAGTGTTGATGAAACGCGCGTCGGGGTGGAGGGACGCGTGATTACCCTGCCTAGAAGCTGCCATTCTAACCAGGTATTTCTTTCTCATGATGTGTTGAGCTGTTTTGTCTATTTGTGGACAGTGCCACTATTACACTATAGTTATTCTATGGGACCGTACCCAGTCTCCCCTGATAGATATACTAACATTATTAACCGCTATATGCATTAGTTTCTTTGAGGCTGGAAACAATACGTTATATTTATCTAAGCACTTTTGCACTTTTTTTCTGGACAGTCGACTCTATATCATCATATGCACTGCCGCTTTACATTTTATAGGCGTATCTCAAACTCATCAGTGATAGTCTAGTGACCATTATAATAGCATATGCATTTCTTTCTTTCTATTTTTGCCACATGAGCTGTTATTCAGATTGAAATGTTTTGCAATGCATTTGTATAGTCACATTATTTCAGTAATGGGGTAATATATGGTTATTACTCTTGCTGCGCAGATATAGGGTACAGCATTTGTTTGTCCCTCACATTTGAGGCCCCTGGTATTTTAATTATTGTTATTTTATGTTCTAATAAAATTATATTGTTAATATTATTTGAAGTGTTCATGTTTTTGTTTATCCTACCAGGGTCCTGGTTATAGCAGAATCAATTTTTGATATATATAAAGTCAAAAGTTTACATACATTTCATTAGTATTTGGTACCATCACCCTTAAACTGAATGACTTGGGTCAAACTTTTGGGATATCCTTCCACAAGCTTCTCACAATAGTTGGTCGGAATTTGGACCCATTCCTCCTGGCAAAACTGGTGTAACAGATCCAGGTTTGTAGGTCGCCTTGCTCACAGCAAGAGTGCCCATAAATTTTCAATATGATTGCAATCAGAGCTTTGTGATGGCCACGCCAAAACATTGACTTTGTTATTCTTAAGCCACTTTGTTCCCATTTTGTCAGTATGCTTCGGGTCATTGTCCATTTGGAAGACCCATTTCCGCCCAAGCTTTAACTTCCTGGCTGACGTCTTGAGATGTTGCTTCAGTATTGCCACATAATCTTCTTTTCTCATGGTGTCATCTATTTTGTGAAGTGAACCAGTTCCTCCTGCAGCAAATCAACCCCAGATCATGATGCTGCCACCCCCATGTTTCACAGTTGGGATGGTGTTCTTAGGCTTCCAAGCTTCTCCCTTTTTCCTCCAAACGTAGCGATGGTCATTATGCCAAAAAAGTTCAATTTTAGTTTCATCAGACCACAGTCATGTCTCCAAAAATTAAGGTCTTTGTTCCTGTGTGCATTTGCAAACATTAATTTGGCTTTTTTATGTTTCTTTTGGAGTAATGGCTTCTTCCTGGCAGAGTGGCCTTTCAGACCATGTTGATACAGTACTCCTTTCACTGTGGTTATTGACACAATCTTACCAGCTTCCGCCATCATCTTCACAAGGTCTCTTGCTTTTGTCCTTGGGTTGATATGCACATGTTGGACCAAAGCACGTTCATCTCTGGGAAACAGAACCCGTCTCCTTCCTGAGCGATAAGATGGCAGTACATTCCCATCTTGTTTGTACTTGTGTATAATTGTTTGTACAGATGAACGAGGCACCGTCAGGTATCTTGAAATTGTATCTAAGGATGAGCCAGACAATTCTCTTCCTGATATCTTCGCTGATTTCTTTAGACTTTCCCATGATACTACAGAAATAAGCAGTGTGTTTCAGGTGTGCATTAAAATACATCTACACGTGTGTCTCTAATTAACTCAGATGTTGCCAAAAAAACTATTAGAAGCTTCCAAACACATTACATCATCATATGGGCAGTCCAGAATTGTTTAAAGGCATAGTAATCTTAGTGTGTGTAGACTTTTGACTTTGCAGTAAGTAATAAAAATGACTTAAACATTCTCTCTCTCTCTCATTATTCTGCCATTTGGCAAATCTTAAAAATTATGGTAATCCTAATTGACCTAAAACGGGAAAGGTTTATTCTGATTTCATGTCAGATATTGAGAAAAACGTGCAGATGTGTCTTTTTATATAGTGTATGTAAACTTCTGGTTTCAACTGTGTGTGTGAGTGTGTATGTATATATGTATATATTACACATACAGTTATGGCCGAAAGTGTTCACTCCCTTGAAATTGTTTCAGAAAATGAAGTATTTCTCCCAATTATTGCAGTTACACATGTTTTGCTATACACACTTTATTTTCTTTGTGTGTATTGCAACAACACAAAAAAGCAGAAAAAAAGGCAAATTGGACATAATTTCACACACAGCCCCAAAAATGGTCTGAACAAAATTGATGGCACCCTCTGTAGCGTCGGCGTCCCTGCCTCCTGCTAGGCAGGGACGCTGTTCCCCTCACCTCTCCGCTCCGTGCCCGGCGTCCTCCTCCCACTCTGCTGGCAGCGCGCGCTGCTTCCCGGCCACTGCGCTTAGGGCGCGCGCGCGCACTCCCCCTCTCAAAGGGGCCGCGCGCGCCGTCCTAAGGAGTCCCCGGCCAATGGCCGGAGGACCTCACCATATATAAGGCACCTCCTCCAAAATGGAGGTGCCCGAGCATTGTTGTTGCAAAGCCTTCACTCTGCTTCAGCCCTCAGGTCCCGTTACCAGTTACCTGCCAGTCACCTGCCATATTCCTGCTTGATACCTGCCTGATATCCGCTTACCTGCTTGCAAGCCTGCGGTCCGACGGTCTGCCTTCCGACACCTGTCAGTCTGTCTATGGACCAGCCTGCCTGCTCACCTGGGAGCGCTCACCTGCTACCTGCCTGCTAGTCTACCTGGAGGCTCTGCCGTCACTTGCCGTGACCACCTGCCAGTCCAGAGACTCTTGACCGCTCACCTGGGAGCGCTCACCTGCTACCTGCCTGCTAGCCTACCTGGAGGCTCTGCCGTCACTTGCCGTGACCACCTGCCAGTCCAGAGACTCTTGCCCACTCACCTGGGAGCGCTCACCTGCTACCTGCCTGCTAGCCTACCTGGAGGCTCTGCCGTCACTTGCCGTGACCACCTGCCAGTCCAGAGACTCTTGCCCGCTCACCTGGGAGCGCTCACCTGCTACCTGCCTGCTAGCCTACCTGGAGGCTCTGCCGTCACTTGCCGTGACCACCTGCCTGTCCAGAGACTCTTGCCCGCTCACCTGGGAGCGCTCACCTGCTACCTGCCTGCTAGCCTACCTGGAGGCTCTGCCGTCACTTGCTGTGACCACCTGCCCGTCCAGAGACTCTTGCCCGCTCACCTGGGAGCGTCCACCTGCTACCTGTCTGCTAGTCTACCCAGAGACTGTCCCTGTCACTACCTGCCCTTCTACCCAGAGACTGTCCCTGTCACTTGCCGTGACTACCTGCCCTTCTACCCAGAGACTGTCCCTGTCACTTGCCGTGACTACCTGCCCGTCTTCCCTGGGAGCCACCCGCTTCCTTACAAGGACCGCCCCCTTGTATAGTTGCTCAGAGGTTCCGCCTCCCAGACCCGTTACAGTTTGCTCGGGCCATGGAACCCGGTGGCACCCAAGCTCCCTCGCTCTCGGACCTATGTCATGAACTGTCCCGTCAGATATCCCAACAGGAGTCCATCCTGAGTCATCTACGTAATGTCAACTCTCGCCTGGACACTCTGACTGCTCCATCAGCAACCACCACTAGTGTCATGACTCTCAGCCCGGCAGCGCCGCTGCCCATCAATACCATGGCATCCTGCCCCGGACCCCGGCTTTCTGCACCTCCACGCTTCGGAGGCGACCCCGCTCAAGCTCGGGGCTTCATAAACCAGTGCACCCTGCACTTTGAACTCCTGTCCCACCAGTTTATCTCCGACCGGGCCAAAGTAGCCTTCATCATGTCCCATCTCACGGGGGAGGCACTGGCTTGGCTAAATCCTCTATGAGAGAGAGGAGACCCCCTGGTGTCCAACCTGCCAGCCTTTCTCACGGCTTTCCGGAAAGTCTTCGACGAACCCAGACGGAAGACCTCATCCACATCATCTCTGCTATGCCTCCATCAAGGAAATCTCACCGTGGGCCAATATGCCATACGGTTCCGTACCCTTGCTTCGGAGCTGGCCTGGGATAACGACGCCCTGGTGTCTGTCTTTTGGGAGGGTCTGTCCGGCCGTATTAAAGATGAACTCGCCGGTCGGGACATACCTACCACTCTCGACGACTTAATAACTCTTGCCACCCGGATTGACATCCGGTTCCAGGAACGCGCCAAAGAGGTCACCCGTGAGAGGAGGTTTCCACGTCTAGCCTCTACCTTTCAGAAACCTGTCACTTCTCCCGCTACTCCCCAGGCGCACTCACCCGAGCCTATGCAGGTCGACCAGACCAAGATGGTCAAAACTCGTCAAGAGTTACGCCGTGCCGAGGGGAGCTGCTTCTACTGTGGCAGTGAGAAGCACCGGATCCGTTCCTGCCCGGAGAGGTCGGGAAACGCCTGTGTCTAGGATCGCTCAGAGAGGTCGTCCTAGACAAGAGTAAACCCTCTCCATCTCTGTTGCTGTCGGTCTCTATCATCTGCGGGGAGAACCGTTATTTTGAACTAGCCCAACTTGACTCTGGAGCTGCCAGAAATCTCATTTCTCAGTCTCTGGTAGAGAAATACCGCATTCCCACCAAACCTCTAGCTGTACCCTTATCTGTCGCTGCCGTGAATGGGGGCCTCTTACCACATCCCATCCAACTCATCACCGAATCCATAACCCTGCAGGTGGGAATGCTGCACTCTGAGAGCATCTTCTTTCATGTTCTACCTGGACTCTCTCACGCCCTCTTACTAGGCCTACCTTGGCTTCAGAGACATGCACCCGTGCTTGATTGGCAGACCGGAGAAGTTCTTCGCTGGGGACAGGACTGCCATAAGACTTGTTTAGTTCCCGTCCATCCTGTCCGTCCTTCTCCTACTCCAGCCAATCTACCTGGTCTTCCGGCTCCTTATTGGTCGTATGCGGACGTCTTTAATAAAAAGGAGGCAGAGACATTACCCCCTCATAGACCATACGACTGCCCAATCGACCTGATGCCCGGCGCTACTCCTCCCCGTGGGCGCATTTACCCTTTGTCCGCTGCTGATACCCGATCCATGTCAGAATATATTAAGGAGAATCTGGCCCGGGGATTCATCCGGAAATCTACTTTCCAGGCAGGAGCAGGTTTCTTCTTCGTCAAAAAGAAGGACGGCTCACGCTCACTCCGTCCCTGTATAGACTATAGAGGCCTTAACCAGATCACGGTGAAGAATAAATACCCCCTTCCGCTCATTCCGGAATTATTTGATCGTCTGAGGGGGTCTAGAATCTTCACCAAGCTGGACCTCTGTGGGGCATATAACCTGGTCCGTATCCGTCAGGGGGATGAATGGAAGACGGCATTCAACACCCGGGACAGCCACTATGAATACCTGGTAATGCCCTTCGGTCTCTGTAACGCTCCCGCCGTCTTTCAAGAGTTGGTCAATGACATCTTCCGGGACCTTCTCTACTCCTGCGTAGTGGTGTACCTGGACGACATCTTGCTCTTCTCTCCGGATCTCCCCACACACCGGAGGGATGTTCGTCAGGTTCTGCTCAGGCTCAGGCAGAACCACCTCTACGCTAAATATGAGAAGTGCCTCTTTGAGCAGACCTCGCTTCCGTTTTTGGGCTTCATAATTTCTCAGACCGGCCTACGAATGGATCCTGAGAAACTGTCTGCCATCGAGAAGTGGCCTCGACCAGAGGGGTTGAAGGCTATTCAGCGGTTCCTGGGCTTCGCCAACTACTACCGCCTCTTCATACCGCACTTCTCTTCCCGGACTGCCCCAATCTCTGCGCTCACCCGTAAGGGCACTAATCCCAGAGAATGGCCGCCCGAAGCTGAGGAAGCCTTTCTTTCCTTAAAACAGGCTTTCTCTTCCGCCCCGGTGCTGCATCGCCCGGACGGCAACAAACAATTCTTCCTGGAAGTTGACGCCTCCTCCTCTGGAGCCGGAGCGGTACTTACCCAAAAATCGTCTTCCGGGAGAATGGTAACTTGCGGCTTCTTCTCCAAACTCTTCTCCTCTTCCGAGCGCAACTATTCTATAGGAGACCGAGAGTTATTGGCCATCAAGCTGGCATTGGAGGAGTGGCGTTACCTGCTCGATGGGGGCTCTTCACCCGGTAATAATTTACACGGACCACAAGAACTTGACTTACCTCCAGAGTGCCCAGAGACTTAACCCGCGCCAAGCCCGGTGGTCCTTGTTTTTTGCTCGCTTTGATTTTGTTCTTCATTTTCGCCCGGCTGACAAAAACATCAAAGCTGACGCCTTGTCCCGATCCTTCCTGGTGTCTGATCTTGAGGAGGAACCTAAACACATCATCGATCCCGCCAGAGTAATGCAGGTGGCCCCCGTGAGTCTAAATCGTCTCCCTCCCGGAAAGACGTTCGTAATGGTACCTGATCGGGAGAGGATCCTACACTGGGGTCACTCGTCTAAGCTTGCTGGCCATGCCGGTCAGAAAAAGACCCTCCAGCTTATCACCCGGCACTACTGGTGGCCTACCCTGCACAAGGAATTAATAGACTTTGTTTCTGCCTGTGTGTCCTGCGCCCGCAACAAGGTTCCGAGACACCTGCCAGCCGGTCGCCTCCTTCCTCTTCCAGTACCTGCTGCCCCCTGGCAGCATATAGCTATGGACTTCATAACAGATCTCCCTGTCTCTGCCGGTTGTACGGTCATTTGGGTGGTCGCTGACCGCTTTTCCAAAATGGCTCATTTCATTCCCCTGCCAGGCCTCCCGTCTGCACCCGAGCTGGCTAAAGACTTTATCCGCCACATCTTCCGTCTCCATGGCCTGCCCCTCCACATCGTGTCGGATCGTGGGGTTCAGTTCACCTCACGCTTCTGGAGAGCCACATGTAAGCTGCTAGACGTCACCCTGGACTTCTCCTCCGCATACCACCCACAGTCCAATGGTCAAGTGGAGCGGATCAATCAGATCCTGACCAGTTACCTCCGGCACTTCGTTAATGCCCACCATTCAGACTGGGTGGATCTCCTGCCATGGGCCGAATTCTCTTACAATATTCACGAGAGCGAATCTTCCTCCAAATCCCCGTTTTTTGTAGTCTTCGCTCAGCATCCTCGGATCCCTTTTCCCGTCTCCACCTCGGTGGACAATCCGGCTGCGGAATCTCTCGTTAGCAAATTTTCCTCCATTTGGGAGAGTACCCGATCCGCACTCCTTCAGTCGTCCGAGCGGATGAAAAAACACGCTGACAAAAAACGCCTGGATCCTCCACAATTCCGTCCTGGAGATAAAGTCTGGCTCTCGTCCAAGTATGTCCGGCTCAAGATTCCTTCCTACAAGTTAGGGCCTCGGTTCATCGGCCCACTAGAAGTTATCAAACAAATCAACCCAGTGGCCTATGAATTGAAACTCCCGGCCAACTTGCGGATCCCTAACTCCTTCCATGTATCTCTCCTCAAACCCGTGGTACTTGACTCTTTTTCCAAGTCTACAGGTACGCCTCCTGCTCCGGTTTCCGCTGAAAACGAGTTTGAGGTAGAGAGCATTCTGGCCACCAAAAGGGTAAGAGGAAAAACCTTTTTTCTGGTAGATTGGAAGGGGTTTGGTCCTGAGGAGAGAACGTGGGAGCCCCAGGAGAACATCCATGCCCCACTCATCCTTGATAAATTTCTGTCTGGCCTAAAAAAGGGGGGGCCTAAAGGGGGGGGGTACTGTAGCGTCGGCTTCCCTGCCTCCTGCTAGGCAGGGACGCTGTTCCCCTCACCTCTCCGCTCCGTGCCCGGCGTCCTCCTCCCGCTCTGCTGGCAGCGCGCACTGCTTCCCGGCCACTGTGCTTAGGGCGCGCGCGCGCTCGCTCCCCCTCTCTTGAAGGGGCCGCGCGCGCCGTCCTAAGGAGTCCCCGGCCAATGGCCGGAGGACCTCACCATATATAAGGCACCTCCTACAAAATGGAGGTGCTCGAGCATTGTTGCTGCAAAGCCTTCACTCTGCTTCAGCCCTCAGGTCCCGTTACCAATTACCTGCCAGTCACCTGCCAGATTCCTGCTTGATACCTGCCTGATATCCGCTTACCTGCTTGCAAGCCTGCGGTCCGACGGTCTGCCTTCCGACACCTGTCAGTCTGTCTATGGACCAGCCTGCCCACTCACCTGGGAGCGCTCACCTGCTACCTGCCTGCTAGTCTACCTGGAGGCTCTGCCGTCACTTGCCGTGACCACCTGCCAGTCCAGAGACTCTTGCCCGCTCACCTGGGAGCGCTCACCTGCTACCTGCCTGCTAGCCTACCTGGAGGCTCTGCCGTCACTTGCCGTGACCACCTGCCAGTCCAGAGACTCTTGCCCGCTCACCTGGGAGCGCTCACCTGCTACCTGCCTGCTAGCCTACCTGGAGGCTCTGCCGTCACTTGCCGTGACCACCTGCCAGTCCAGAGACTCTTGCCCGCTCACCTGGGAGCGCTCACCTGCTACCTGCCTGCTAGCCTATCTGGAGGCTCTGCCGTCACTTGCCGTGACCACCTGAGAGTCCAGAGACTCTTGCCCGCTCACCTGGGAGCGCTCATCTGCTACCTGCCTGCTAGCCTACCTGGAGGCTCTGCCGTCACTTGCCGTGACCAACTGCCAGTCCAGAGACTCTTGCCCGCTCACCTGGGAGCGCTCACCTGCTACCTGCCTGCTAGCCTACCTGGAGGCTCTGCCGTCGCTTGCTGTGACCACCTGCCCGTCCAGAGACTCTTGCCCGCTCACCTGGGAGCGTCCACCTGCTACCTGTCTGCTAGTCTACCCAGAGACTGTCCCTGTGACTACCTGCCCTTCTACCCAGAGACTGTCCCTGTCACTTGCCGTGACTACCTGCCCGTCTTCCCTGGGAGCCACCCGCTTCCTTACAAGGACCGCCCCCTTGTATAGCTGCTCAGAGGTTCCGCCTCCCAGACCCGTTACACGCTCAAATTTAATATTTGGTTGCTCACCCTTTGGAATAAAATAACTGCAATCAATCGCTTCCTATAACCATCAACAAGCTTCTTACACCTCTCAGCTGGAATTTTGACCACTCTTCTTTTGTAAACTGCTCCATGTCTCTCATAGTTGCTGCTACTTCATACCTCTCCAGCGCTATGTTTCCATCCATTTCTGCGGGCTTCTTGAAGTATGTTTGGGGTCATTCTCCGGGAAGAACCATGACCTAGGACGCAAACCCTGCTTTCTGACACTGGGCACTACATTGCGACCCAAAATCCTTTGGTAATCTTCAGATTTCATGATGCCTTGCACACAGTCAAGGCACCCAGTGCAAGAGGCAGCAAAACAACCACAAAACATCTTTGAACTTCCACCATATTTGACTGTAGGTAGTGTGTTCTTTTCTTTGTAGGCATTATTCCATTTTCAGTAAACAGTAGAATGATGTGCTTTACCAAAAAGCTCTGTCTTGGTCTCATCTGTCCAAAAGATGCGTTCCCAGAAGGATTTTGGCTTGCATACATTTTGGCACACTTTAGTGTAGCTTTTTATGTCTCTGTGTCAGCAGTGGGTTCTCTTGGGTCTCCTGCCATAGCGCTTATTTGCACTAACACTGATGCACCCTGAGCTTGCAGGACAACTTTGAATTTCTTTGGAACTTGATTGGCACTGCTTATCCATCATCCGGACTATCCTGCATTGCAACCTTTCATCAATTTTTCTCTTCCATCCACGTCCAGGGAGATTAGCTACAGTGCCATGACTTGTAAACTTCTTAATTATGTTGCGCACCGTGGACAAAGGGACATCAAGATCTCTGGAGATGGAATTGTAACTTTGAGATTGTTGATATTTTTCAACAATTTTGGTTCTCAAATACTCAGTTCTCTTCTCTGTTCTCTGTTCTCTGTTCTCCATGCTTAGTGTGGCACACACAGACACAATGCAAAGATTGAGTCAACTTCTCCACTTTTTTTCTGGTTTCAGGTGTGATTTTCATATTGCCCACACCTGTTACTTGCCACAGGTTAGTTTGAATGAGCATCACATGCTTGAAACAAAGTTGTTCACCCACAATTTTGGAAAGGTGCTATCAATTTTGTCCGGCCCATTTTTGGGGTTTTGTATGAAATGATGTCCAATTTGCCTTTTTTCCTTTTGTTTGTTTTTTTCTTTTGTTCCAATACACACAAAGAATATTAAACATGTGTATAACAAAACATGTGTAATTGCAATAATTTTCTGGGAGAAATACTTCATTTTCTGGAACAATTTCAAGATTGCCAACACTTTCGGCCGTGGCTGAATATAGGAGCTGCGTACAGGCGGCACCTGGGGCCCCTGATACCATTACTATGTGGCCCTTACACCTCATATATAGTAGCTGAGTACAGGCGGCTGCTGGGGCCCCTGATACCATTCCTATGTGGCCTTTACACCTGATATACAGTGGTGGCCAAAAGTATTGGCACCCCTGCAATTCTGTCAGATAATACTCAGTTTCTTCCTGAAAATGATTGCAATCACAAATTCTTTGGTAGTATTATCTTCATTTAATTTTCTTGCAAAGAAAAAACACAAAAGAGAATGAAGCAAAAATCAAATCATTGATCATTTCACACAAAACTCCAAAAATGGGCCAGACAAAAGTATTGGCACCCTCAGCCTAATACTTGGTTGCAGAACCTTTAGCCAAAATAACTGCGAACAACCGCTTCCGGTAACCATCAATGAGTTTCTTACAATGCTCTGCTGGAATTGTAGACCATTCTTCTTTAGCAAACTGCTCCAGGTCGCTGATATTTGACGGGTGCCTTCTCCAAACTGCCATTTTGAGATCTCTCCACAGGTGTTCTATGGGATTCAGGTCTGGACTCATTGCTGGCCACCTTAGAAGTCTCCAGTGCTTTCTCTCAAACCATTTTATAGTGCTTTTGGAAGTGTGTTTTGGGTCATTGTCCTGCTGGAAGACCCATGACCTCTGAGGGAGACCCAGCTTTCTCACACTGGGCCCTACATTATGCTGCAAAATTTGTTGGTAGTCTTCAGACTTCATAATGCCATGCACACGGTCAAGCAGTCCAGTGCCAGAGGCAGCAAAGCAACCCCAAAACATCAGGGAACCTCCGCCATGTTTGACTGTAGGGACCGTGTTCTTTTCTTTGAATGCCTCTTTTTTTTCCCTGTACACTCTATGTTGATGCTTTTTCCCAAAAAGCTCTACTTTTGTCTCATCTGACCAGAGAACATTCTTCCAAAACATTTTAGGCTTTCTCAGGTAAGTTTTGGCAAACACCAACCTGCCTTTTTTATGTCTCTGGGTAAGAAGTGGGGTCTTCCTGGGTATCCTACCATACAGTCCCTTTTCATTCAGACGCCGACGGATAGTACGGGTTGACACTGTTGTACCCTCGGATTGCAGGGCAGCTTCAACTTGTTTGGATGTTAGTCGAGGTTCTTTATCCACCATCCACACAATCTTGCGTTGAAATCTCTTGTCAATTTTTCTTTTCCGTCCACATCTAGGGAGGTTAGCCACAGTGCCATGGGCTTTACACTTCTTGATGACACTGCGCACGGAAGACATAGCAACATTCAGGTCTTTGGAGGTGGACTTGTAGCCTTGAGATTGCTCATGCTTCCTCACAATTTGGTTTCTCAAGTCCTCAGACAGTTCTTTGGTCTTCTTTCTTTTCTTCATGCTCAATGTGGTACACACAAAGACACAGGACAGAGGCTGAGTCAACTTTAATCTGTTAGAACCCTCCTGTCAGTTTTTGCTATCTTGTGTTTTGCGGTCACGTGACTAGCTGCCTATATATTCCAGCTCCGCCCTTCTGGCTTTGCTGGACTTCAGTGTTTTTTGCCTGTCTCTCTAGCCAGGTGCTTCGGTGCCTATCTCTGTCTAGTTTGCTTGGTCCTCTGGACCTCTAGTACTTTTTGTTCAGTTTGTATTTTTGCTCTGCAACAACTTCTGTTAGGAGGTGTCCATTTTTTGTCCCAGTCCTTAGTTCTTTTAGGGACCCCTCCCTTTATTCTATAGGTCTCTGTTCAGACTAGCCGAGGACGAAGGCGGGTCTGTTCACAAGGAACAGGCTGCCCGCTACATCGTAGGGATTCAGCTTAGTCTTACTGTAGGGACAGCTTTTCCCTTTCTTTCCTTAGTTTATGTTGCAGATCATAACATAATCCATGTTAAATGGCTGCAAGTGTGATTTAGTTATTGCTAATTGTATCCAATTTGGCTTTAGGACAATTCTTTTTGTGTTTTTTCATTGAAGACAAATTAAATGAAGATAATAAGACCAAAGAATTTGTGATTGCAATCATTTTCAGGAAGAAACTGAGTATTATCTGACAGAATTGCAGGGGTGCCAATACTTTTGGCCACCACTGTATAGGAGCTGAGTACAGGCAGCTGCCGGGGCCCCTGATACCATTACTATGTGGCCCTTACATCTGATATATAGGAGCTGAGTACAGGCGGCTGCTGGGGCCCCTGATACCATTACTATGTGGCCCTTACACCTGATATATAGGAGCTGAGTACAGGCGGCTGCTGGGCCCTTGATACCATTACTATGTGGCCCTTACCCCTGATATATAGGGGCTGAGTACAGGCGGCTGCTGGGGCCCCTGATACCATTACTATGTGGCCCTTACACCTGATATATAGGGGCTGAGTACAGGCGGCTGCTGGGGCCCCTGATACCATTACTATGTGGCCCTTACACCTGATATATAGGAGCTGAGTACAGGCGGCTGCTGGGGCCCCTGATACCATTACTATGTGGCCCTTACACCTGATATATAGGAGCTGAGTACAGGCGGCTGCCGGGGCCCCTGATACCATTACTATGTGGCCCTTACACCTGATATATAGGAGCTGAGTACAGGCGGCTGCCGGGGCCCCTGATACCATTACTATGTGGCCCTTACACCTGATATATAAGGGCTGAGTACAGGCAGCTACTGGGGCCCCTGATACCATTACTATGTGGCCCTTACACCTCATATATAAGAGCTGAGTACAGGTGGCTGCTGGGGCCCCTGACACCATTACTATGTGGCCCTTACACCTGATATATAAGGGCTGAGTACAGGCGGCTGCTGGGGCCCCTGATACCATTACTATGTGTCCCTTACACCTGATATATAGGAGCTGAGGACAGGTGGCTGCCGGGGCCCCTGATACCATTAATATGTGGCCCTTACACCTGAAATATAGGGGCTGAGTACAGGCAGCTGCTGGGGCCCCTGATACCATTACTATGTGGCCCTTACACCTGATATATAGGAGCTGAGTACAGGCGGCTGCTGGGGCCCCTGATATCATTACTATGTGGCCCTTACACCTGATATATAGGAGCTGAGTACAGGCGGCCACTGGGGCCCCTGATACCATTACTATGTGGTCTTTACTCCTGATATATAGGAGATGAGTACAGGTGGCTGCCGGGGCCCCTGATACCATTACTATGTGGCCCTTACACCCGATATATAGGAGCTGAGTACAGGCGGCTGCTGGGGCCCCTGATACCATTACTATGTGGCCCTTACACCTGATATATAAAGAGCTGAGTACAGGTGGCCGCTGGGGCCCCTGATACCATTACTATGTGGCCCTTACATCTGATATATAAGGGCTGAGTACAGGCGGCTGCCGGGGCCCCTGATACCATTACTATGTGGCCCTTACACCTGATATATAACGGCTGAGTACAGGTGGCTGCTGGGGCCCCTGATACTATTACTATGTGGCCCTTACACCCGATATATAGGAGCTGAGTACAGGCGGCTGCTGGGGCCCCTGATACCATTACTATGTGGCCCTTACACCTGATATATAAGGGCTGAGTACAGGTGGCTGCTGGGGCCCCTGATACCATTGCTATGTGGCCCTTACACCTGATATATAGGAGCTGAGTACAGGCGGCTGCTGGGGCCCCTGATACCATTACTATGTGGCCCTTACACCTGATATATAGGAGCTGAGTACAGGCGGCTGCTGGGCCCTTGATACCATTACTATGTGGCCCTTACCCCTGATATATAAGGGCTGAGCACAGGCGGCTGCTGGGGCCCCTGATACCATTACTATGTGGCCCTTACACCTGATATATAGGAGCTGAGTACAGGCGGCTGCTGGGGCCCCTGATACCATTACTATGTGCCCCTTACACCTGATATATAGGAGCTGAGTACAGGCGGCTGCCGGGGCCCCTGATACCATTACACTGGTGCCTTGTTATTAGGTAAATTCCATTATAAAACATTGTATCCGTCATTGTTGAGCTCTGCTGGGACTCTGTATCCCGCCTGCATTGCATAATGGGGCCCCTGAATACTCTGCACATAAGGGCCCATAGCTCTAATTATGTTGTTTGCAATAGTCGCCCTCCTGCCACCCTGTAATATCGGGTCCCTGCCTGGTGTGGCCCCTATGACTTAATGTCCCCCTGTAAGTGCAGCACACCAGTTATCAGTCTGCACGGCCAGGGTCCGGGACCCCTGTTGTTTTTGTACTGACTTTGTAATATATGCTCATTATCAGGGCGCCCTCTTCTCAGTCATCCATCTAATCATCCGTCTGTCTCATCCATATTTGCCATATGGAGGTTTCCAGAAATAGGGCAGAACCTACTGGACTTCTGTGAAAGTTGAAGAATCTGTTGAGCGCGGTTGAAGCCTCCTGGGAGCCGAGGTAAAATCAGTGGCCGTGGTAAAATTGTGGAGCGGTGGGGTCTGAAAAAGGATTCATGACTATAAGGACAACGTTTGCACAAAGTGATTTCTTTCCAGCCCAACAGCCACTGTGTAAACCTGACAAAAATGCCCCCATCTATCCATCCATTCATCACTCTCATACTCTGTCTATGCAGGTATGTATCTCATCATTCTTCCTTACGGAGTTTCACATTGACCAGTCAGGGCTTAGGTCCGAACTCCCCCACAAAACTGGATTCGGTAGTGTGCACTGACGAGGCCATAGGCTTAGTAGACTGCGCCTCCAGTAGGCGTACAAACCTGATGCACGACAGAGGGCACATTCACTCTGTCTGGACCATTATAGTCTATGGCCACGTCAGATCATATGCCCGAATCCCGTTCAGGTAAAGGCTGCAGCCACCGCAGCCATGCTGCCTTCAGTGTCCCGCTCCTCTGCCACTGCCGTTCCCCCCACCACTCAGAGCCACAGTATATATATATATATATATATATATATATATATATATATATATATACACACTACTCAAAAAAAATAAGAGGAACACTTAAACAACAGAATAATAACTCCAATTAAATCAAACTTCTGTGAAATCAAACTGTCCACTTAGGAAGCAACACTGATTGACAATCAATTTCACATGCTGTTGTGCAAATGGAATAGACAATAGATGGAAATTATTGGCAATTATCAAAACACTCTCAATAAAGGAGTGGTTCTGCAGGTGGGGACCACAGACCACATCTCAGTACCAATGCTTTCTGGCTGATGTTTTGGTCACTTTTGAATGTTGTTTGTGCTTTCACACTCGTGGTAGCTTGAGATGGACTCTACAACCCACAGAAGTTGCTCAGGTAGTGCAGCTCATCCAGGATGGCACATCAATGTGAGCTGTGGCAAGATTTGCTGTGTCTGTCAGCGTAGTGTCCAGAGACTGGAGGCGCTACCAGGAATCAGGCCAGTACACCAGGAGACGTGGAGGGGGCCGTAGGAGGGCAACAACCCAGCAGCAGGACCGCTACCTCCGTCTTTGTGCAGAGCCCTGCAAAATGACCTCCAGCAGACCACAAATGTGCATGTGTCTGCACAAACAGTTAGAAACCGACTCCATGAGGGTGGTATGAAGGCCCGACGTCCACAGATGGGGGTTGTGCTCACAGACCAACACCGTGCAGGACTCTTGACATTTGCCACAGAACACCAGGATTGGCAAAATCGCCACTGGCGCCCTGTGCTCTTCACAGATGAAAGCAGGTTCACACTGAGCACATGTGACAGACGCGACAGAGTCTGGAGACGCCATGGAGAATGATCTGCTGCCTGCAACATCCTTCAGCATGACCGGTTTGGCAGTGGGTCAGTAATGGTGTGGGGTGGCATGTCTTTGGAGGGCCGTGCAGCCCTCCATGTGCTCGCCAGAGGTAGCCTGACTGCCATTAGGTACCGAGATGAGAACCTCAGACCCCTTGTGAGACCTATACTGGTGCGGTTGGCCCTGGGTTCCTCCTAATGCAGGACAATGCCAGACCTCATGTGGCTGGAGTGTGTCAGCAGATCCTGCAAGATGAGGGCATTGAAGTTATGGATTGGCCCACCCGTTCCCCAGACCTGAATCCGATTGAGCACATCTGGGACATCATGTCTCGCTTCATCCACCAACGTCACGTTGCACCACAGACTGTCCAGGAGTTGGCGGATGCTTTAGTCCAGGTCTGGGAGAAGATCCCACAATAGACCATCCGCAACCTCATCAGGAGAATGCCCAGGCTTTGTAGGGAGGTCATACAGGCACGTGGAGGCCACGCACAATACTGAGCCTCATTTTGACTTGTTTTAAGGACATTATATCAAAGTTGGATCAGCCTGTAGTGTGTTTTTCCACTTTAATTTTGGGGGTGACTCCAAATCCAGGCCTCCATTGGTTAATAAATTTGATTTCCATTGATGATTTTTGTGTGATTTTGTTGTCAGCACATTCAGCTTTGTACAGAACACAGTATTCAATGAGAATATTTCATTCATTCAGATCTAGGATGGGTTATTTGAGTGTTCCCTTTATTTTTTGAGCAGTGTATATATAAATATACCAGGATAGGGGATATTAACAGAATTGGGGGACATTACCTCTATAACAGTGTCAGCAGCAGACTCCCTCCCCCTTAACAGGGCATAATGACCACATTTTTTGCTTCAATTTTTTTTCTATTTTCCTCCTCTAAAACCTAGGTACGTCTTATGGTCCGGTGCGTCTTATAGTCCGAAAAATAAGGTATATGCATTCAGTATATATATACTATGGTAGATCAGCCCACTCAGTTGCACACAGAAGTAGCCACCGGAGCGCCGTCTCCTTAAGTCTCTCACTGGTTTATTTGAAGATGCTGCATAAGCCAGTGAGGAGTTAGCAAAAATAAATACGTGCTTTCTGTCCTAAGGAAAAACAAAACATAACATACAGCCGTGTTGCTGTGGGGATCTGCCCGCTCAGGAGAACAACCATCCACTGGTTCAGCTTTTCCTTCTCAGGACACAAAGCGCTGGAGTTCCTCTCTACAGCCCTACTGAACACTGAATGCCTTAGAAGGCCGACTATATACATCCTAGTCCCCACCCTGGGGTGGAGATATGGTGAATGACCTCCCAACCCGCTCTATGGTCATTCACAAAAACCCAGCCCTTAAAATGGCCGATTAATCCCTCTCAACACATAGTGTGCAGGTGTAAAACTTATGGGCTTCAAATCACTGAAGCTAATAGCCTCAGTGAAACATACCTCCCCTCCAGCACTTTGCCAGTGACTTTGTCACCATGTATATATAATCAGCATACTGTATATATATTATAAGCATACTCTATATATCCTTTTAAAAGCAGAAGTGGTAATAAATTACTTTTATCAGTTAACAAAATGCAGAGTAAAGTTTGATGGATGAAAAAAAATGTCAGTAATAATAATTGTAATTTTTTTTATTAATAATAGGATAGAAGGGAGGGACAAAACCAGGAACAGAATCAGTAGGCAAACTCATAGTCAGGAGGACAGCCGGGGTCAGATACCAGGTGATCAGTAACCGCCACGTCTGCGAGCAGTATGAATACCGCGGAGCCTGGTGACAGAGGTGATACTGAGATTGTCCGGGCAGAGATGTAACAGTCAGAAGGCCACCGGTAGATGGTGAAGGTCCTTCTGTACAGCTCCAGCAGTGATAGTGGATCTGCTGGACTTCAGGGCGCAGGATGCGGAGGTTTACCGTCTTTTAGATGTCTCTAGGGGAACGGTGACAACACGCAAATACGCGAGCAGCCCTGGATAATCCACGCCGGCAGGATGATAAGATCCGGCGGAAGATGGAACCTATGAGAAGAGAAGGAAATATAATGTAAGTGATGGGACTCCATATGACATGATACTACTGTGCGGTCACTGTGGCCGGACGGCAGAGGAATCTCATCACACAGAGGTCAGGGATCATCGTCAGCCATCATACATGTGACAATCCCATCTCCGACAGATGACATCTGCTCCACATGAATTATTCTCACTGACGACATCACACAACATGGAGATGACTCTCACACTTACCTCGTCTCTTTTTCCCCTTTTTCCCATTTTCTGATTTTTCGTTGGCAGCTGGAAATTCTGATCAGAAAGAAGAAAAAACAACAACTCACTAAAGACATATTATTATGGGATCTGCTTCGTATCTCTCCTGTATATAGTATATAGATTGTTCTAGTCCTGTCCCCTATAGTCCTGACAATCTGGTATTACACAATAGGGCAGAATAAGTCCTATATACCGGACATGACCTCATATGAGGGGCATTAGATGTGTCACTAATATGGAGCAGTGAGCGCCCTGTGTGCCGCCATGTGGTGCATCCCTAATGAGCGATATTCTACTATAGGAGACGATGTCTCATTATGATGACAGAGGTTACTAGATGCAACAATGTATCACAGAAAACATGATAATACTGTACAAAATTACAGAAATGGAGACACAGTATGGGCCCATGGGCAAAATAATTGGGTTCCTTGAAACATAGATAACATAGGAGACCCATTAAAGAAAAACCATGTGGAAATATTTCACCCTTGATGACAACATTCACATTGTTTGTGCTATAGACATGTACATACCTGACAATGGGGACGAGGACGGCAAGCTGCTTATAGCATCGTCTCTAGCAGATTCAGGAAAAGATCCTTTCTGCCTGTTAGGAAGAAGAAAAACGTGTAAATCACAAGTAAATTCAGTATAAATGGGATTGTCTCACTAGAAGAACCCCGACTATAAGGCCTAATAGGACATATGAAAGTCATAGTGGGGAAGTCTCCTGCTCAAAACTACCTTCTATGGAAACAACTAGCAACAATGGCCGGCATGTAATACTACATATCTACTGCAGTGTGGGCAAAACTAACAATGCCTGACCGGCAGCAATTATGGGCTGTTATCTCCAGCGGATTCTGAAGCCAATAGCCAATGACCGCTGATCATGGGGCGGTGGATGCTACATTCAATATTATGGTATTTATGTCCTATATTTGGTGTTGTGCTCATATATTAGCCTGGAGCTCCCAATAATGACCCCATAATCTACTCACATTTCTGAGATGTTTCTGCTGGATGCCGGGGTACACTCTGGAGGAAACTTGATAGGGGTGGTACAGAGCTAAATAAAGGACAAAAATAAGATATGAAATTCAATTTTTTACTTTTAGAGGTCTTTTTATGTATTCTGGATTTATTGATCACTTACTTTAGAAAGCCTTTTAGAGGATGTTGTAAAATTTTGGAAGAAAAGGCTCTCATTATCCTCACTTGTGTCCTCCTCCTCTGAGACAATAGGCTTGTCTGTATCAACGTGATCTACAAGACATAGGTAATGAAGTGTTAATAGCGGTTGTCAGTATAACACAGTCACCATTTATCACTACTATTAATGGGAACCGATTGTCACATATTATGGAAGACGAGACAAACAGCCGCTTAGTCTAGATGACGTCTTCTACTTACTGATAAATAAGCTGGTGTCCTCATCTGACACAAGCCGAGGAATGTACTCCGGCTTCTGACTTAGAAGGTTTTCAAATTCTAAGTCACTCAGGAACGGATAACTCTTGATCTCAAATGCTCCTCCTGGAAAAAGAAAAACAAAAGTGATGCGGACATTGTTAGAGGTTGCTCCATATCTGAACAGTATATCTTAATCTTAAGTAATGACAAAACCGAAGGAAACAAACTGAAAGTTATATTATGGAGAACTAGAAATAGGCAAGCAGATAGAGAAGTGCTGATCCTCATGGACAGGAGCGATGGGTCCTCATTGTAAAAAGTGAATATTAATACTAATACAGTATATCAGTTACCTGTCCCAAGTCTTTGTGCAGGATTTGTTCTGAGCAGGTCATTAATAAGCTCCTGAGCATCGGGGGGAGGAGCGCGATCCCAATCCAAAATGATGTCTCCTGTTATATAGAAAATTACAGAAAATGAAACCTCTGTTTTGGACTGTACGATAAAGTAGAGGAAATAACTAAATTCATGTAACCAGTCAAAGCAATGATCGGATTATTTTACTTACCAGTGACAATATTTTTATAGAGCTCAGATAGGGAATCCCCATGAAATGGTACATATCCCACCAGAAACTCATGCAGGATGATCCCCATTGACCACCAATCAGCAGGTCTTCCATAGCCTTTCTTCAGAATGATTTCTGGGGCCATGTAAAGCGGGGTGCCACAGTCCTGGAAACCAACAGAAGGTAAAAATGAGAATCGATGAAATTATTATTATGACAAGTTCTTGACATAAAATCGCAATGACAGAAGATAAAATATCAGTGGAAAAGTTCTCTAGAAATGAAGAACGTAGAGAAGAGACAATAGTGTGATGAGATTTGTAAAGAACAAGCTAAGATCCTGTAAGTGATGCCGACCTCATGGTCCTGGAACTCTCTGGCGATGTCCTCCAATGATTCCTTGTGGGTGTTGGTTTCTGGTATCATGACACCAACTTTTGAAATCCCAAAATCGGCGACTTTAATGTGTCCAGCCGGTGTAATCAGGAGGCTGTGAAAGAGAAGATGGTTTTAGTCTCACAGTCTGTGTGGTAATAAATGATAACTTTCCCCCCCTTTATTATACTACAGGGGGCACTTACTTCTCTGGCTTCAGGTCTCTATGCAACACACCATAGCTGTGCAGGTATTCCACAGCAAGTATCGCTTCTGCAAAGTACAGGCGGGCCAAGGGGACAGATAAAGGACCCCTGGTGCTTAGGAGGGTCCCACAGTCTCCACCTATAGAAGAAAGGAAATATGAGCGGTGAGGGGTTTATAAAGCAGATCACCACGATGGATCATGGGAAGTGAGCGGAGACATTGGGGCAGGAGAGAATATATACAGATATAATGTATAGAGCACAGAATATTAGTCTGAGGTCATGGTGAGATGTCGTCCATGTCACTAATAAAGTGATGTCTCATCTCGTCTACAGCTGGCGATACTGACGTGCTCAGTGCGGACATACAGGGAGATCACACACATCAATGACTTTCCATAATATCTATAGTAAATGCTCTGCGGGGATGTAACCGTCCACGGGGACAAGTCCTAATGATATGAGCGGTGATAAGATGTCAGCAGACATGGGCTGAATATAATACATGTACATGTCCTACCTCCTACATACTCCATGACCATACACAGGTGAGATCTAGTAGGGAAGGAGCAGAGCATGGAGGTCACAAAGGGACAGTCAGCGAATGTCAGGATGTCCCTCTCCAGATAGGCCCCTTCCACATGTTTTGGAGTATCCAGGTCCCGCTTGGCAATTTTCTTCATAGCGAAGATCTTCTGTGAGTCTTTATGGTGAACTAAGTGGACAGACCTGGAGAGAAGAAGAAACCATGGTTTATAGTGAATCCTTATTAACAGTCCGTCTATAGAAGTCATTATATGATCTTCTGTTCTAATGTTTAATACCAGAAGTCCGACCATTACTAGAAATCCACATCTAGAAATACATGAAATAATACTACATAGACCATCTATGGAAAGTCTGCACAATACCACGTCTGCCAGACCCTCACCCAGGTCACATTATCACCTATGGAAAGTCTGCACAATACCACGTATGCCGGACCCTCACCCAGGTCACGTTATCACCTTTCACCTCAGATCATGTCCCTATGATAACACTGAATGGCAAAGCACAGAGGATGAAGCATTATCATAGGGAACCCTGAGAAATGTGGCTTATGCTAACTGAAATCTCACCCAAAAGATCCGCTGCTGATCAGCTTAGATGTTTCGTAGTCGCTCATACGCGGCTTTCTCGCCGGGATCAATGATTCCATCAAGTCCTAGAAAAGAAGAAGAAGAAGAAATGATATTAAGATCTAGAAGCTGCTGGAGAAAATCTCCAGATGCAGAAACGTCTCCCCCTATATTATGTCCCAGCTGATGTCACTGATCCGATAGGTGAGCAGAAACCTGCTGACGGATTCCCTATAATATAAACGCTATTATCTAATGCAATAGTGTCATCTCCTCTAATAATAGAGGTTCCCCCTGGTTATATGGGGGATAATACTGGACGGGTCATTTACACCCCGTGATCTGGTGATACACAGACATCTCCCTCTATAATACTTACACCGGCAGGTTCTTGGATCTCCGGGATCTCTAAGATTACACTGTCAGGATCCAACAGCTCAGTTGTTTCTAAAATAGTGATAAAATGATGAAGAAATAAAATGTATTAGAGGATATTAATCCTACAGACATAATACAGCAATATAATGGAGAAATGACTATTCTGTATGGAGGACGATGTGGGGCCATTATTCTTTATGGAGGACTATGTGGGGCCATTATTCTGTATGGAGGACTATGTTGGGCCTATTATTCTGTATGGTGGAATATGTGGGGCCCATTATTCTGTATGGAGGACTATGTGGGGCCCATTATACTGTATGGAGGACTATGTGGGGCCTGTGATTCTCTATGGAGGACTTTGTGGGGCCCATAATACTTTATGGAGGACTATGTGGGCCCATAATACTGTATGGAGGACTATGTGGTGCCTATTATTCTCTATGAAGGACTATGTGGGGCCCTTTATACTCTACGGTGGACTATGTGGGGCCCATAATACTGTATGGAGGACTATGTGGGGCCCATTAATCTCTATGGAGGACTATGTGGGGCCCATTATTCTGTATGGAGGACTATGTGGGGCCCATTATTCTGTATGGAGGATTATGTGGGGTCAATTATCCTGTATGGAGGACTATGTGGGGCCATTATACTGTGTGGAGGACTGTGTGGGGCCATTATTCTGTATGGAGCACTATGTGGGGCCATTATTCCATAAGGAGGACTATGTGGGGCCATTATTCTTTATGGAGGACAATGTGGGGCCATTATATTGTATGGAGGACTATGTGGGGCCATTATTCTGTATGGAGGACTATGTGGGGCCTATTATTCTGTATGGTGGAATATGTGGGGTCCATTATTCTGTATGGAGGACTATGTGGGGCATTATTCTGTATGGAGGACTATGTGGGGCCCATTATTCTGTATGGAGGACTATGTGGGGCCCATTATTCTGCATGGAGCACTATGTGGGGCCCATTATTCTGCATGGAGCACTATGTGGGGCCCATTATTCTGCATGGAGGGCTATCTGGGGCACATTATTCTGTATGGATGACTTTGTGGGACCCATTATTCTGTATGGAGGACTATCTGGGGCCCATTATTCTGTATGGAGGACTTTGTGGGGCCGATTATTCTGTTTGGAGGACTTTGTGGGGCCCATTATTCTGTATGGAGGACTATGTGGGGCATTATTCTGTATGGAGGACTATGTGGGGCCCATTATTCTGTATGGAGGACTATGTGGGGCCCATTATTCTGCATGGAGGACTATGTGAGACCCATTATTCATTATGGAGGACTTTGTGGGACCCATTATACTGCATTCTGGTTGGCTCGTGACTTTTTCCAAGCTTTTCATTTTGGCTCTCTGTATGTTTGATTGCAGAGTGGAAAGAGTAACTATGACATTATCCCCTGTTCTCTATAATATCCGGATATTTCCGGTAGAAGGTTGTGTGATCGGCTCACCTGTACTCAGATCGCTGCTCGGCCCCGGCTGACTCGTATTAGGGTCAGGGGTCTCTGGGGTCACATTTTGCTCGTCTTCGGTGTCGCCTTCTGGTGTCTCCTGATTGATAGAATATATAGAATTACCACGAGGAACCTTCCACTAAATCACCAAATCCACAAATCAGGAAGGACTAAACCCGCATTTACAGACGCACCAACTGTAACTATACAGATCAGCCGCCATCATGAGGACTTTTATCAGATAAAATGGATTAAGATGAGGTAACATTGCAAAAACATTAATATGGATAATAGAGGGAGACAGAGGCGGAAATACAGACTTCCCACCACTGAGCTGTGACTACATCAGCAGAATACAGACTGCCATCAGCAGAGACAGGCGGCCATATTACCTCCTGTGCTTGCCAGGGGCTGACAGAGAGGCCGATAAGATCTAACACCAGATCTTCTGATATCTGGCTGGTGATCTGGAGAAGATCAGAAAACAAGGACGTGTGATAGAGAAGATGATGGATCCTTACCGGGCGTTCCGATGAACGGGCCGGACCTTCCAGTACACACAGGACTTTTTCGGCCAGTTCTTTAACAAAAGACAAATCTCCATATTGAGATCTTTTTTCAGCCTATAAAGAAGAAAAGAAACACAAATGAAAATTCTGAGATGAGAAAGATCACAATGAAGGCGGCCATTGTATCTGACGTCTGCTCCTCTCTGCAGATACATTGACTACATATCTGGGGTCTTGTCCTGTCTTATATTGGAAGAAAGAAGAAGCTTCTATCCCACCGTTATTATCCATTATTGTGGAGAAGATTTGTGCGGAGCGTCCTCCATTTACCTGCTGTGGAATGTCCTGATGTTCCATAGCGAGAAACTGCAAGTGCTCAGTCACTATGGAGCCAACAACGGCAGCCATGACCCTGTGTAGATTGTACACAGTGACTGTGAGCTCTGATGTCATAATGGCCGACCATCACTAGTGATGTCATCATGGAATCTTGTGATGGAATCTTATAGCGGCTGCTCTGCACAAATACATGCTGCCAAGCAATATTTAAAGTGTGTGGGGGCTCATGCTGTATATAGGGGGCTATGTGAGGGCTCATGCTGTATATAGAGGGCTATGTGAGAGCTTGGCTGTATATAGTGAGCTATGTGAGGGCTCATGCTGTATATAGGGGGCTATGTGAGGGCTCAGCTATTTATAGCGGGCTATGTGAGGGCTCATACTGTATATAGAGGGCTATGTGAGAGCTAGGCTGTATATAGTGAGCTATGTGAGGGCTCATACTCTAAATAGGATTCTGTGTGTGAGCTCATACTGTACATTGGTGCTATGTATGGGCTCTTACTGTATAAAGGGTGCTGTGTGTGGGCTCTTACTGTATATAGGGTATGTGTGTGGGCTCTTTCTGTATGTAGGGGGATGCCAGCACACTTAATTCTGCTCAATATTAAGTGATACAGTTAATAATATAAAATATAATTAATATGTTAATATTGAGCAGAATTCATTTCAGCCTATTGCTTCAGCCTACACAACAGTCACATTTCTCATGTGGCCCCTCAGTAATATTACTTTCCCACCCCTGCTCTATTATGTATAGCGCTCTGTTATGTGTAGTGCACCCGAGCACCTGCATGTTAATCGCGTGACTTATCACATGATCTATCAAAGGGAATTATGTGCCATGTCATGTGATACATCGGGTGCTGGGGGCCCACGGCTCCTAAACTGCCCAGGGCCCTGGCTAATCTTAATACGTTCCTGCTTCTATCCCACCATTATTATCCATTATTGAGAAGTGTTATGCGGAGCTTCCGCCACTTACCTGCTGTAGTAATGTCCTGATGTTCTGAGGTAAATCCGTCAGATACTCTGAGGTGAGATGACCTCGGTGGTATTTGGTCAGGCAGTCTCTTACAAGCTCCATCACCAGCCGGTGAGTGAAGCTGAGGACGCCATCGGGTGGTTGAAGCACAATCTCAGGGCGATTGGTGGTAAGAATCTCCCATAGATCTTCTACTTGAAGATTGTCCAAAAGTAATTCAGCCATAGAAGCTGCAAGTGCGATCAGTCACTATATATAATAGCGAGAAACTGCAAGTGCGCTCAGTCACTATGGGATAGCGAGAAACTGCAAGTGCGATCAGTCACTATAGAATAGCGAGAAACTGCAAGTGCGCTCAGTCACTATGAAGCCAACAAAGGCAGCCGTGACCCTGTGTACATTGTATATATAGTGACTGTGAGCTGTGATGTCATAATGCCCGACCATGACCTGTGATGTCATCATGGAATCTTGTGATGGAATCTTCAAGGAGTGGCTCTACACACATACATGCTGCCGAGCAATATGCTTTTTTGGCCGTCCTCTTTTATTTCCAAATACAACACAACCAGGATAAGGGAATGTTCACACGTTGCGTTTTTGCAGCATTTTTTTCCACACCAAAAACCAGGTTGTACTCAGGAAAAACACTGCATACAATCCACACTTATTTGCTGTGTTTTTGCAGTGTTTATACTTGTGTTGTTTTTTTTTCATTCATTTGAATGGGTGAAAAATGTTGCAAAACCCCTGAAAGAATTAACATCCTGCAAATTTAAAATAAAAAAAGGAAAAACACGCAGCATGTGAATGAGACTTTAGAAATCTCATTCACTAAGCTGGTACTGTAAAACGCAGTGTTTTAGCAGCAGAAAAATAACCCTGAAAAAACTGCCACTTGTGAACATTACTCAAAGATATAATAGTCATATTATGGGAAATATTGTGTATATTTATTCCGCGCGTGTCTTTTTTTACCCAATAACATTTACCTCATTGGTTGCAGAGTTTACTATTAACAACTGTGACAAATATTGAAGAATTAATGATGTGACCCAAGTGATCAATCATTTACGTCATTAATGGTGATGGGCGAGCACTAAAATGCTCGGGTGCTCGATGCTCGGGTCGAGCACATTGGAATACTCGGCTGCTCGACCCGAGCAATGAGCCCAATGTAAGTCTATGGGAAACTCGAGCATTTTTCAGGCGGCTCCCCCCGGCGGTCTGCAGAGGGCCTAAAAATTGCCCAAATCGATGGGAACAGTGCTCAAATGACATGGGAACAGCATGGGGAAGACCCCTGGAAGCATTTCTGACTCCCAGGTCACTGCTGTCAACAACGTTGTCAGAAGTATTTACGCCACTTTTACGGACTCACAATAAAACATACAAAAACGAAACCAAAATGGATTTTCCTGGGAAATATGTTAAGGAACATCCTTTCCAGGGTTATAACTTGTATATAAGGGAAAATAAATAACCAAAAACAAAAATACTCCTCCACACCTTGGGCTATGTTCACACGTAGCGTTTTTGATGCGTTTTTGCACTTTTGCATTGCTTTCAACCAACACAAATGCATTCACCAGGAAATGTCATTTTAACATTTTACAACCTTATCTGGCCATGTGTTGTGTGACACGTCATCAGACACATGCATACAGTGCTGAAAAGACATGGGAACAGCATGGAAGCATCTCTGACTCCCAGGTCACTGCCTAAAAGTGTGCCCATCATAAGAGATGCTTGGCGCATGCGAAGATGCCTCCCGCCATGGACCTGTCATTACAGACTTGCAACAATCACCATCCACGTCCTTGTCCCTCCTCAGCGTTCAGTTCCTTGGAATGCAAGTGCAAGTATGCAGGCAGCCACCCACCTACCCACCGGCTGCAATACTATACTGACAAATTTTTGACAGCTTCTTGCACTTGAAATGTAGCCTTTTAGGCTCGTGGAGGCGGAAGCTTTTCATAACCTCATGTCGGCGGCGGCCGGGTGTCCATACTCTTTCCCCAGCCACCACTATATTTCCCGGTATCGCCTCTGCCTTCCACAAGCACGGGTCCCACAACATTACCCGTGCCCTCCCCAGTGCACTTACTGAGAAGGACCGCCTAACCACAAACACATGGACAGGTGAACGTGGCCAGGGACGGTACATAGCCAGTCCACAACTTTTTTTTGCTGACAGTTGTATTTAGCTCGGTGAAAGGACTGGCATAGAGGGAAACCGTATCTACCCTGGGTGTGATTTCTCCCAGGAAGTCCTGTAATTCAGCTTGTTGCAGAAGCAATGGCAGTCCGTCCAACATCAACTCGCACTTGTCGGTGGTGCTTTGACACACACACATCTTTCTTTTCGCATTTTATTTCTTGAATACAGAGTTGGACAATGGCCTGATCTGTAATGCTTTTTGAGAAATAACATGCATAAGCATGGCCGATCCACATTAAAAAAGCAGCCACAGAGTGTCCGGAAACCTTCCCCCACAATTTTATTAGCCAGGGCAGCTTTTCGGCAGGGTTGGACGGGCCCACCAGAGAACCGGAGACTACTCCGGCGGGCCCTGGCTTCTCCTTCTGGAGAGTTCATAGTGCCGAGGTGAGGCCATGATGATGATAGAGGCCACCATCTGCTTAGTTTTCTGTTACTTGGAATGCAAGTGCAAGTATGCAGCCATCCACCCACCCACAGGCCGCAACACTAAACTGCCAGATTTCTGGGCAGCTGCTTGCACTTGAAATATGGCTTTTTAAGCTCGTGGAGGCGGAAGCTGTCCACAATCTTATGGCGGCGGCGACTGGGTATCTATACTCGGTCCCCAGCCGCCATTATTTTTTCCGGTATTGTCTCCTCCTTCCACAAGCATGGGTCCCACAACATTACCCGTGCCCTCCCCAGTGGAAGGACTGCCTAACCCCAAACACGTGGACAGGTGAATATGGCCAGAGACGGTACGGAGCCAGTCCACAACTTTTTTTGCTGAGAGTTGTATTTAGCTCGGTGAAAAGACTGGCATAGAGGGGAACATCATACTGTGTGTGGGGGAATGTACTGTGGGGGCATCATACTGTGTGGGGGGAATGTACTGTGGGGACATCATACTGTGTGTGTGGGGGAATGTACTGTGGGGACTCCATACTGTGTGTTGGGGGGAAATGTACTGTGGGGACATCATACTGTGTGGGGGGAATGTACTGTGGGGGCATCATACTGTGTGTGAAGGAATGTACTGTGGGGGCATCATACTGTATGTGGGGGAATTATACAGTGTGTTGGAGGAATGTACTGTGGGGGCATCATACTGTGTATGTGTGGGAATGTACTGTGGGGGCATCATATTGTGTGTGGGGGGAATGTACTGTGGGGGTATCATACTGTGTGTGGGGGAATGTACTGTGGGGACATCATACTGTGTGTGGGGGAAATGTACTGTGGGAGCATCATACTGTGTGTGTGGGGGAATGTACTGTGGGGACATCATACTTTGTGTGGGGGGGATGTACTGTTTGGACATCATACTGAGTGTGGGGGAATTTACTGTGGGGGCATCATACTGTGTGTGAGAATTTACTGTGGGGACATCATGCTGTGTAGGGGCATTATATTGTGTGTGAGGGGGAATATACTGTGGGGGCATCATACTGTGTGTGTGGGAATGTACTGTGGGGGCATCATACTGTGTGTGGGGAGGAATGTACTGTGGGGGCATCATACTGTGTGTGTGGGGGGAATGTACTGTGAGGGCATCATACTGTGTGTGTGTGGGGGGAATGTACTGTGGGGGCATCATACTGTGTGTGGAGGAATCTATTGTGGGGACATCATACTTTATGGGGAGGAATGTACTGTGGGGACATCATACTGTGTGTGTGAGGGAATGTACTGTGGGGGCATCATACTGTGTGTGGGGAGGAATGTACTGTGGGGCCATCATACTGTGTGTGGGGGGATGTACTGTGAGGACATCATACTGTGTGTGGAGGAATGTACTGTGGGGGCATCATACTGTGTGTGTGAGGGAATGTACTGTGGGGGCATCATACTGTGTGTGGGGAAGAATGTACTGTGGGGCCATCATACTGTGTGTGGGGGGATGTACTGTGAGGACATCATACTGTGTGTGGAGGAATGTACTGTGGGGGCATTATACTGTGTGTGTGAGGGAATGTACTGTGGGGGCATCATACTGTGTGTGGGGAGGAATGTACTGTGGGGCCATCATACTGTGTGTGGGGGGGGGAAGTACTGTGAGGACATCATACTGTGTGTGGGGGGAATGTACTGTGGGGACATCATACTGTGTGTGGGGGGAATGTACTGTGGGGGCATCATACTGTGTGTGGCGGGGAATGTGCTGTGGGGACATCATACTGTGTGTGGTGGAATGTACTGTGGGGACATCATAATGTGTGTGTGAAGAGCTGTTTATCATCGTACAATGATTGAATAACGGGAGCAGATGATTTATAAAAAGCACTGAATTATATGGTGTGGATTTGCTGCTACTGTGTCACCCCAGGCCTGGATGCCACAAACTTGTAAGGCTGTGTCTGAGAGTCGGAGGGAGGTTCACTGGTCATGGACCATTAGCATGCAGCACCTCCTGTCCCAGGCCAGTAGGGGGAGCAGGCTGCCCCTATAAAAGCTGGTACTGAGGGCAGGGTTAGGGAGACCAGGACCCACTTCTGAAGCATCCAGAAGGGTTCCCAGAAGAGAGGGACAGGTCAACGGCAGCTGAGGAGTCCAGGAGGCTAAGGAGGAACAGCAAGCCAGGGACAGAGGCGACGAGAGCTGGTCCTGGCTGAGAGAGAACAACATACCGGACACTGGGATCCGAGGCTGTCAGAATTGCAAGTCCTGCAGCAGATCATCTACTTGCGAGGGATTTTAGGTCCCTTGGCCTAAGAAGCCTGGAAGGTCCGCCACACAGAGGGACCAGTACAGCACAGACAAGCTATAGGTACCTAGGGCCCGAGTCGCAAGCCATACAGGCGTAGTACACGGCCAGCTCAGGGACGTGGGCTATCATACCACTAAAGGGGGAGATAGTCAGCAAGGGCAGAGAGAGAACGGTAGGCCTACCCACTCACCCTGACCAGTGGAGCTCGCCCGAATGCCCTCAGACACCCAGGTCCATTCCTCCCTGTACTCCTGGTGGGTCTGTGATAAGATCTGCAGTAAAAGACCCTGGACTGCATTATTGGACTCTGTGTGATTACTGCTGCGCCTGCACCATCACCCCCAGCATCCTATTACACTGCCCTGAGGCTACACTCCTCCCGTGGGGAGTTGTACTATTCCCTGCTGCACCCCCAACACCAGCCTCAGCGGTCTGCCCCGCAGCGGCGGTCCTCCCTGACAGCAATCCACAGGTGGCGTAGTCGGACTTTTAAAACCTACAAATACACTGCCACAGCATTTGGTCTGACCACCCTGAGCCACGGGACCGGGTCGCCACTACTACTCCCAGCATTGCCCTGTTGTCTGGTTCCAAGAGCCCCACGGCCCAGGGGGCGAGTCACTACAAGTAAGGATAGACGATACAATAAGCTCTATCGTAATATGTAGCAGCGAGTCAGCGGAATGTATCAATTCTAATATTGAGCAGAATTGATTTCAGCCTGTTGATTTTTCCCTCCAGAACAGTGGAGGGCTCCTCGGGAAAATAAATTGGCCATCCCTGGTATAACGTAATACTAAAATCTCACAATATATGAGAGAAAACTGTATTTTATAACGATGCTTCCGTACATAAATCAAGAGAACTTCTTTTCATCAGACGACCCCTTTATCACCTATCCAAGGTGATCGGTGGTGTCCAACAGCTTAGAGCGGCACTGATGGGCAGAATGCGCCACTTTTATCACTTTTGGAGTTGGGCAGCGGTGCACATGCTCAGTCTGACCTCCATTCTTGCCCTTTGGGGCTGCAGAGCGCTCTGCTTTTTCCAACAGCTCCATTGAGAATGAATGGATCAGTGGTCGGGCATCCAACCAGACGCTCCATTTTGTAACAGGGATAGAAATAGATGAGAAGATGCACTTAACTGTTTGGCTGCAGCAAGAGTGCATCGAGTGCCTGTGCTTGGTTTGAACAGTCATTCTGTGCTGACAGAGTCCCTTTAAGGCCTCAAACCTATTAGATAATTGTCAGCCCTACATTGTTTCTGGGCAGACAGTTACACAAGATTATGTCCCATTTCATGAAGATTGGCCTTTTACACGCCTGTTTTAGTGAAGGATTAGCTGGAAAAACCTGCGGCGCTGTTAAGCCTCTCCCCAAGAAGCTCCGCAAGGCTTCAAAATTTTGCCGGTGCTGGTCAAGACTGGTGGACACATGGGAAAAGTCAAATTTTGGCAAAATTGAACAATCTGCATTGTGTGTAATATTTTATGATACAATAAATGATTAGAAAAATGCAAGTTTTATTAATGAGAAAAAAACTGAACTTTGCAGAATTTGTTGGCGACATAGAAATATGTAAAAAATATAAAAGTGTAAAAAAATTTTTAAAATTTTTAATGCTTACATTAAAAACTTGAGCAATTCCCCCAAAAATCATTAGAGCCATGAAATCAATACATATACAGATGAAACCAGAAGTTTCCATCCACTATATAAAGAGACACATCTGCATGTTTTTATCAATATCTGACATGAAATCAGAATAAATCTTTCCCGTTTTAGGATAATTAGGATTACCATCATTTTTGATATTTTCCAAATGCCAGAATAATGAGAGAGAGAGAATGTTTTAAGGCATTTTTATTACTTACTGCAAAGTCTTAACATTATTCTAATCACTAATCAGTGTGTATATTTGTTCACGACACAATAGAATCCCATAATTTCTGCCTATTCACATCTTAGTATTATGTATGATCAGGTTAGAGTGTATGGCTGCTGAGCGCTAGCATTTATGGGCGCCTCCCCCTGACCTTGGCTGTTTCTGGCTCTTAGACCCTGCTGGCACGCACTGCCGTCATGTCCGTGACTGCACTGCCGGCTTGCGGGTCAAATGCCAGAAGCCGCAGAGTCACATGTATTGGGGCGGGCACAGAATGTCTCACGCCGTATACCAGCCAGAACACATACCGGAAAGTCAGGTGACACACTTTTTCTCTCCGGCTCGGTTCATGATTGGATTAGGCTCCCTATATAACATCTGGCGTTCCCCTCCCTGGCACGACCCCTGAGGAAGTGTTGATGAAACGCGCGTCGGGGTGGAGGGACGCGTGATTACCCTGCCTAGAAGCTGCCATTCTAACCAGGTATTTCTTTCTCATGCTGTGTTGAGCTGTTTTGTCTATTTGTGGACAGTGCCACTATTACACTATAGTTATTCTATGGGACCGTACCCAGCCTCTTTTATGTACCCAGTCTCCCCTGATAGATATACTAACATTATTAACCGCTATATGCATTAGTTTCTTTGAGGCTGGAAACAATACGTTATCTTTATCTAAGCACTTTGCACTTTTTTGCTGGACAGTCGACTCTATATCATCATATGCACTGCCGCTTTACATTTTATAGGCGTATCTCAAACTCATCAGTGATAGTCTAGTGACCGTTATAATAGCATATGCATTTCTTTCTTTCTATTTTTGCCACATGAGCGGTTATTCAGATTGAAATCTTTTGTAGTGCATTTGTATAGTCACATTATTTCAGTAATGGGGTAATATATGGTTATTACTCTTGCTGCGCAGATATAGGGTACAGCATTTGTTTGTCCCTCACATTTGAGGCCCCTGCTATTTTAATTATTGTTATTTTATGTTCTAATAAAATTATAATGAACAAATAAAGTAGCACACTGTAACACTGAGTATATAGATGTGAAATATGAAATATGAATAGCATAACTGCTGTAAAAAATAGAAATAAATGAAAAATTTTTTGAAAATTTTTTTTTTTTTAGCGCATGAAATATGAAGTATGGAAAATGAATAGCATTACTGCTGTAAATAAATGAGAAATCTTAGCGCATAAATTGGCCAATTCATGTGTACCTGACAGCCGCGGTAAGGCGTTTCTCGATGTCAGGACCTATAATGTGAATACCTCTCTAAGAGACCTCCGTCTGCTTATGTGTGGGAAAGACAGATCCTGATGCATTTAAAACCACCTGCGGCATGGGGGTGGGGGTGGAGTGCTCAGTCAACGCTAAATCTAGTAACAAAGAAAATGACGGCACTTCCACTACAAAAACTAGGTGTGAACAGGTGCTTACTAAGAGCAGCTACCTCCATATATAATGAACAAATAAAGTAGCACACTGTAACACTGAGTATATAGATGTGAAATATGAAATATGAATAGCATAACTGCTGTAAAAAATAGAAATAAATGAAAAATTTTTTGAACATTTTTTTTAGCGCATGAAATATGAAGTATGGAAAATGAATAGCATTACTGCTGTAAATAAATGAGAAATCTTAGCGCATAAATTGGCCAATTCATGTGTACCTGACAGCCGCGGTAAGGCGTTTCTCGATGTCAGGACCTATAATGTGAATACCTCTCTAAGAGACCTCCGTCTGCTTATGTGTGGGAAAGACAGATCCTGATGCATTTAAAACCACCTGCGGCATGGGGGTGGGGGTGGAGTGCTCAGTCAACGCTAAATCTAGTAACAAAGAAAATGACGGCACTTCCACTACAAAAACTAGGTGTGAACAGGTGCTTACTAAGAGCAGCTACCTCCATATATAATGAACAAATAAAGTAGCACACTGTAACACTGAGTATATAGATGTGAAATATGAAATATGAATAGCATAACTGCTGTAAAAAATAGAAATAAATGAAAAATTTTTTGAAAATTTTTTTTAGCGCATGAAATATGAAGTATGGAAAATGAATAGCATTACTGCTGTAAATAAATGAGAAATCTTAGCGCATAAATTGGCCAATTCATTTTCCATACTTTCATATTTCACATCTATATACTCAGTGTTACAGTGTGCTACTTTATTTGTTCATTATATATGGAGGTAGCTGCTCTTAGTAAGCACCTGTTCACACCTAGTTTTTGTAGTGGAAGTGCCGTCATTTTCTTTGTTACTAGATTTAGCGTTGACTGAGCACTCCACCCCCACCCCCATGCCGCAGGTGGTTTTAAATGCATCAGGATCTGTCTTTCCCACACATAAGCAGACGGAGGTCTCTTAGAGAGGTATTCACATTATAGGTCCTGACATCGAGAAACGCCTTACCGCGGCTGTCAGGTACACATGAATTGGCCAATTTATGCGCTAAGATTTCTCATTTATTTACAGCAGTAATGCTATTCATTTTCCATACTTCATATTTCATGCGCTAAAAAAAAAATTTTCAAAAAATTTTTCATTTATTTCTATTTTTTACAGCAGTTATGCTATTCATATTTCATATTTCACATCTATATACTCAGTGTTACAGTGTGCTACTTTATTTGTTCATTATATATGGAGGTAGCTGCTCTTAGTAAGCACCTGTTCACACCTAGTTTTTGTAGTGGAAGTGCCGTCATTTTCTTTGTTACTAGATTTAGCGTTGACTGAGCACTCCACCCCCACCCCCATGCCGCAGGTGGTTTTAAATGCATCAGGATCTGTCTTTCCCACACATAAGCAGACGGAGGTCTCTTAGAGAGGTATTCACATTATAGGTCCTGACATCGAGAAACGCCTTACCGCGGCTGTCAGGTACACATGAATTGGCCAAATTATGCGCTAAGATTTCTCATTTATTTACAGCAGTAATGCTATTCATTTTCCATACTTCATATTTCATGCGCTAAAAAAAATTTTCAAAAAATTTTTCATTTATTTCTATTTTTTACAGCAGTTATGCTATTCATATTTCATATTTCACATCTATATACTCAGTGTTACAGTGTGCTACTTTATTTGTTCATTATATATGGAGGTAGCTGCTCTTAGTAAGCACCTGTTCACACCTAGTTTTTGTAGTGGAAGTGCCGTCATTTTCTTTGTTACTAGATTTAGCGTTGACTGAGCACTCCACCCCCACCCCCATGCCGCAGGTGGTTTTAAATGCATCAGGATCTGTCTTTCCCACACATAAGCAGACGGAGGTCTCTTAGAGAGGTATTCACATTATAGGTCCTGACATCGAGAAACGCCTTACCGCGGCTGTCAGGTACACATGAATTGGCCAATTTATGCGCTAAGATTTCTCATTTATTTACAGCAGTAATGCTATTCATTTTCCATACTTCATATTTCATGCGCTAAAAAAAATTTTCAAAAAATTTTTCATTTATTTCTATTTTTTACAGCAGTTATGCTATTCATATTTCATATTTCACATCTATATACTCAGTGTTACAGTGTGCTACTTTATTTGTTCATTATATATGGAGGTAGCTGCTCTTAGTAAGCACCTGTTCACACCTAGTTTTTGTAGTGGAAGTGCCGTCATTTTCTTTGCTAATAAAATTATATTGTTAATATTATTTGAAGTGTTCATGTTTTTGTTTATCCTACCAGGGTTCTGGTTATAGCAGAATCAATTTTTGATATATATAAAGTCAAAAGTTTACATACATTTCATTAGTATTTGGTACCATCACCCTTAAACTGAATGACTTGGGTCAAACTTTTGGGATATCCTTCCACAAACTTCTCACAATAGTTGGTCGGAATTTGGACCCATTCCTCCTGGCAAAACTGGGGTAACAGATCCAGGTTTGTAGTGCCCATAAATTTTCAATAGGATTGCCATCAGAGCTTTGTGATAGCCACGCAGAAACATTGACTTTGTTATTCTTAAGCCACTTTGTTCCCATTTTGTCAATATGCTTCGGGTCATTGTCCATTTGGAATACCCATTTCCGCCCAAGCTTTAACTTCCTGGCTGATGTCTTGAGATGTTGCTTCAGTATTGCCACATAATCTTCTTTTCTCATGGTGTCATCTATTTTGTGAAGTGAACCAGTCCCTCCTACAGCAAATCAACCCCAGATCATGATGCTGCCACCCCCATGTTTCACAGTTGGGATGGTGTTCTTAGGCTTCCAAGCTTCTCCCTTTTTCCTCCAAACGTAGCGATGGTCATTATGCCAAAAAAGTTCAATTTTAGTTTCATCAGACCACAGACATGTCTCCAAAAATTAAGGTCTTTGTTCCTGTGTGCATTTGCAAACATTAATTTGGCTTTTTTATGTTTCTTTTGGAGTAATGGCTTCTTCCTGGCAGAGTGGCCTTTCAGCCCATGTTGATACAGTACTCGTTTCACTGTGGTTATTGACACAATCTTACCATCTTCCGCCATCATCTTCACAAGGTCTCTTGCTTTTGTCCTTGGGTTGATATGCACGTGTCGGACCAAAGCACGTTCATCTCTGGGACACAGAACCCGTCTCCTTCCTGAGCGATAAGATGGCAGTACATTCCCATCTTGTTTATACTTGCGTATAATTGTTTGTACAGATGAACGAGGCACCGTCAGGTATCTTGAAATTGTATCTAAGGATGAGCCAGACTTGTGCAAGTCCACAATTCTCTTCCTGATATCTTCGCTAATTTCTTTAGACTTTCCCATGATACTACAGAAAAAAAAACTATTAGAAGCTTCCAAACACATTACATCATCATATGGGCAGTCCAGAATTGTTTAAAGGCATAGTAATCTTAGTGTGTGTAAACTTTTGACTTTGCAGTAAGTAATAAAAATGACTTAAACATTCTCTCTCTCTCTCTCATTATTCTGGCATTTGGCAAATTTTAAAAATTATGGTAATCCTAATTGACCTAAAACGGGAAAGGTTTATTCTGATTTCATGTCAGATATTGAGAAAAACATGCAGATGTGTCTTTTTATATAGTGTATGGAAACTTCTGGTTTCAACTGTATGTGTGTGTGTGTATGTATATATGTATATATTACACATACAGTTATGGCCGAAAGTGTTCACTCCCTTGAAATTGTTTCAGAAAATGAAGTATTTCTCCCAATTATTGCTGTTACACATGTTTTGCTATACACACTTTATTTTCTTTGTGTGTATTGCAACAACACAAAAAAGCAGAAAAAAAGGCAAATTGGACATAATTTCACACACAGCCCCAAAAATGGTCTGAAGAAAATTGTTGGCACCCTCAACTTTAATATTTGGTTGCTCACCCTTTGGAATAAAATAACTGCAATCAATCGCTTCCTATAACCATCAACAAGCTTCTTACACCTCTCAGCTGGAATTTTGACCACTCTTCTTTTGTAAACTGCTCCATGTCTCTCATAGTTGCTGCTACTTCATACCTCTCCAGCGCTATGTTTCCATCCATTTCTGCGGGCTTCTTGAAGTATGTTTGGGGTCATTCTCCTGGAAGAACCATGACCTAGGACGCAAACCCAGCTTTCTGACACTGGGCACTACATTGCGACCCAAAATCCGTTGGTAATATTTTTCAACAATTTTGGTTCTCAAGTACTCAGACAGTTCTCTTCTCTTTCTGTACTCCATGCTTAGTGTGGCACACACAGACACAATGAAAAGATTGAGTCAACTTCTCCACTTTTTATCTGGTTTCAGGTGTGATTTTCAAATTGCCCACACCTGTTACTTGCCACAGGTTAGTTTGAATGAGCATCACATGCTTGAAACAAAGTTGTTCACCCACAATTTTGGAAAGGTGCTATCAATTTTGTCCGGCCCATTTTTGGGGTTTTGTATGAAATGATGTCCAATTTGCCTTTTTTCCTTTTGTTTGTTTTTTTCTTTTGTTCCAATACACACAAAGAATATTAAATATGTGTATAACAAAACATGTGTAATTGCAATAATTTTCTGGGAGAAATACTTCATTTTCTGGAACAATTTTAAGATTGCCAACACTTTCGGCCGTGGCCATATATAGTAGCTGAGTACAGGTGGCTGCTGGGGCCCCTGATACCATTACTATGTGGCCCTTACACCTGATATACAGTGGTGGCCAAAAGTATTGGCACCCCTGCAATTCTGTCAGATAATACTCAGTTTCTTCCTGAAAATGATTGCAATCACAAATTCTTTGGTATTATTATCTTCATTTAATTTTCTTGCAAAGAAAAAACACAAAAGAGAATGAAACAAAAATCAAATCAATGATCATTTCACACAAAACTCCAAAAATGGGCCAGACAAAAGTATTGGCACCTTCAGCCTAATACTTGGCTGCACAACCTTTAGCCAAAATAACTGCGAACAACCGCTCCCGGTAACCATCAATGAGTTTCTTACAATGCTCTGCTGGAATTGTAGACCATTCTTCTTTGGCAAACTGCTCCAGGTCCCTGATATTTGAAGGGTGCCTTCTCCAAACTGCAATTTTGAGATCTCTGCACAGATGTTCCATGGGATTCAGGTCTGGACTCATTGCTGGCCACCTTAGAAGTCTCCAGTGCTTTCTCTCAAACCATTTTATAGTGCTTTTGGAAGTGTGTTTTGGGTCATTGTCCTGCTGGAAGACCCATGACCTATGAGGGAGACCCAGCTTTCTCACACTGGGCCCTACATTATGCTGCAAACTTTGTTGGTAGTCTTCAGACTTCATAATGCCATGCATACGGTCAAGCAGTCCAGTGCCAGAGGCAGCAAAGCAACCCCAAAACATCAGGGAACTTCCGCCATGTTTGACTGTAGGGACCATGTTCTTTTCTTTGAATGCCTCTTTTTTTTCCTGTACACTCTATGTTGATGCTTTTTCCCAAAAACCTCTACTTTTGTCTCATCTGACCAGAGAACATTCTTCCAAAACGTTTTAGGCTTTCTCAGGTAAGTTTTGGCAAACTCCAGCCTGGCTTTTTTATGTCTCGGGGTAAGAAGTGGGGTCTTCCTGGGTATCCTACCATACAGTCCCTTTTCATTCAGACGCCGACGGATAGTACGGGTTGACACTGTTGTACCCTCGGACTGCAGGGCAGCTTGAACTTGTTTGGATGTTAGTCGAGGTTCTTTATCCACCATCCACACAATCTTGCGTTGAAATCTCTTGTCAATTTTTCTTTTCCGTCCACATCTAGATAGGTTAGCCACAGTGCCATGGGCTTTAAACTTCTTGATGACACTGCGCACGGAAGACACAGGAACATTCAGGTCTTTGGGGATGGACTTGTAGCCTTGAGATTGCTCATGCTTCCTCACAATTTGGTTTCTCAAGTCCTCAGACAGCTCTTTTGTCTTCTTTCTTTTCTCCATGCTCAATGTGGTACACACAAGGACACAGGACAGAGGCTGAGTCAACTTTACTCTGTTAGAACCCTCCTGTTAGTTTTTGCTATCTTGTGTTTTGCGGTCACGTGACTAGCTGCCTATATATTCCAGCTCCGCCCTTCTGGCTTTGCTGGACTTCAGTGTTTTTTGCCTGTCTCTCTAGCCAGGTGCTTCGGTGCCTATCTCTGTCTAGTTTGCTTGGTCCTCTGGACCTCTAGTACTTTTTGTTCAGTTTGTATTTTTGCTCTGCAACAACTTCTGTTAGGAGGTGTCCATTTTTTGTCCCAGTCCTTAGTTCTTTTAGGGACCCCTCCCTTTATTCTATAGGTCTCTGTTCAGACTAGCCGAGGACGAAGGCGGGTCTGTTCACAAGGAACAGGCTGCCCGCTACATCGTAGGGATTCAGCTTAGTCTTACTGTAGGGACAGCTTTTCCTTTTCTTTCCTTAGTTTATGTTGCAGATCATAACATAATCCATGTTAACTGGCTGCAAGTGTGATTTAGTTATTGCCAATTGTATCCAATTTGGCTTTAGGACAATTCTTTTTGTGTTTTTTCATTGAAGACAAATTAAATGAAGATAATAAGACCAAAGAATTTGTGATTGCAATCATTTTCAGGAAGAAACTGAGTATTATCTGACAGAATTGCAGGGGTGCCAATACTTTTGGCCACCACTGTATAGGAGCTGAGTACAGGCAGCTGCCGGGGCCCCTGATACCATTACTATGTGGCCCTTACACCTGATATATAGGAGCTGAGTACAGGCGGCTGCTGGGGCCCCTGATACCATTACTATGTGGCCCTTACACCTGATATATAGGAGCTGAGTACAGGCGGCTGCTGGGCCCTTGATACCATTACTATGTGGCCCTTACCCCTGATATATAGGAGCTGAGTACAGGCGGCTGCTGGGCCCTTGATACCATTACTATGTGGCCCTTACCCCTGATATATAGGAGCTGAGTACAGACGGCTGCTGGGGCCCCTGATACCATTACTATGTGGCCCTTACCCCTGATATATAGGGGCTGAGTACAGGCGGCTGCTGGGGCCCCTGATTCCATTACTATGTGGCCCTTATGACGCGCCCCTGGGCCTACTTGGTGTAGCGTTGCGCACGCGGGGACTACCCGGAGCCGGGCCTGTTGGGGGTAGTAGTCTCGTGGCGGTGACCCGGTCCGTGCCCAGGGAGTCAAACTGTGTGGCAGAGTTTAGCAGTAGATGGTACGGTGTTCGACTACGCCACCCGTTGAATGCGGCTATGAGGCCGCCGCTGCAGGGCAGACCGCTGAGGCCGGTGGTACGATTGTGCAGCGTAGATGGTATAACCCCCAACGGGAGGGGTATGGCCTCAGGGCAGCCGACGTGGATGATGGGGGTAGCAGGAACCACTCAGAGACGATGCGGTGTAGTTCAGGGTCTTTACTGGTGATAAAGATAGACCCTCCCAGAGTACTGGCTAGCGATCGGGGCCTGGTCAGTCTTTGAGCAGATGGGATTTCCCCTGGCCAGGCGGAGTTGTAGGCCTCCCCAACTAATTGTACTCTTCTGGCTACCTTGCTAGAGGCGGGTAAAAGTAGCCCACGTCCCTGAGTGTACCGTGTGGTGCTCACCCGTATGGCCGGTGACTCGGGGCCTTCTAGTGGCTTCCGCTCCACGACGGCGGTGCTGGTCCCACGCGTGTGACCGTGCCTTCGGGTTTCTTGGCCAGAGGACCTGAAATCCCCTGCCGGTCGGTTTCTGCTGCTGGGTAAGGATTAGTCCCCACAGCCTCGGACTCCGGGTCCGGTGGTAACTCTTCAATCATGGCGAGCTCTTCAGCTGCCAGCCCCTGATTCCTTGTAGCACTGCTCCCACTGAGCTCCTGATCTTTCTTTCCTATAGCTGCTCCTCTTCTTAACTAACTAACCCTGCCTCAGCCCCAGTTTTATATAGGGGAAGTTCTTCCCCTCCCAGGACTGGGCAGGAGGTGTGGCATGCACAGGATTCCTGACCAAGAGACCTCCCACCTGCTCTCAGACATAATATTGCTATTACTGTGGAAATCAGACCCCTGGGGTGCCACACTTACACCTGATATATAAGGGCTGAGTACAGGCGGCTGCTGGGCCCTTGATACTGACGCGCCCCCTGGGCCAGTGTTGTTGGGGATACCCGGAGCCGGATCAGATGGGGGTTGTAGTCTCCGAGTGGCTGTGACCCGGTCCGTGCCCAGGGTGTCAAGCTCAGTGTGTGGCAGTCCTTATGATGTTACTAAAGTTCTTTATGTCGACTACGCCACCCGTTGAATTGCGGTCACTACGGCCGCCGCTGCAGCAGGGTCCGCTGAGGCTGATGGTGTTTGTGCAGCCCAGGTAGAATAACCCCCAACGGGAGGGGTATAGCCTCAGGGGGTCAGGTGCAGAGGATGGTGGTTGTGGAGGTGCAGTGAGGATGGAAATGAGAGTCAGAGTCGGGCTGTGCAGTTCAGGGTTTGTTTACTTACTGCTGTTCTTGAACCGGTCACTCCGGCCTTGAGTGACCACCCGAGCCGTGCTGCGTCCACCAGGTCCTGGACTCGGCCAACCCCCAAGTAGTTCTGGAGCGTGGTTCTGAGCTCCCTTTCTGTCCTGTCCTCGTCTCTGGCCTTCCCCACCAGGGATCCACCTATGTCCGGCTCCCTCGGGCCTCTTGGTGGTAAACCCTTGTCTCTGGGTTCCCTGACCCTATGCGTGGTCTGCCTTCCGGGTGGATATAGTGGGTGGCCGTGGCAGATTCTGCCCACGGCCTCCGGTTCCTGGCTAAGGTGTGCTGTAGCCTCTGCCAGCTTGGGATCCGGTACCCTGTTGCCAACTCTTCACCCTTTGATTTAGTTTGGGCTCTCAGAGTTCCTTCTTTCTCCCCCTCTGGGTCTTTCTTTCTCCTCTCTCACTCTTGGCCTTGGGGCTGCTCTGCTCCTCTGCTTTCCTCCACTGCTCTGCAAAAGACTGACAGACTGACCAGCCTTCTGCAAAAGACTCCTCTGCAAAGACCCTGATCTAAGATGGTGCCCACCTTATATACTCCCTCTATGTGTGAGCTCAGGTGACCAGCACCCAATGAGCTCCTAGCTCTACCCAGACTGCTCCCCCTATCTGCCCCTACACTACTGGGATGTTCCACCCCCCTCCCACTCCAGCCAGGAACGGACACTGTCGTACCTGCACATAAACTGGTGGGAGTACCGTCGGTCTGTTCCTCGGAAATGGGATGTGTGTAGTGCATGCAGCTAACCGAGCTCAGTTCCACACTCCATCCTTACCCGGGAGTGGAATATCACACCTCTGGCTGAGGTGCAATACCCCTGTAGCAGCCGAATCCTCAGGGTGCTACATTCCCCCCTGGTAAATCACAGCACGTCCTCGGGCTGTAAGATACAAACATCCACAAACATACATTTTTTTTTTCATAACATAAACATATAAAACATATAAACATTATCAGCAGCATAAACTTTTCATATAAACATTCTTGTTTCTGGTTCCTCTGGTCACGGTGCAACTTGTGACCGGGTAAAGTGCGACAGTCTCTTGTAGTAAAAACAACAGTTTCCTATAAAACCAGTAGGGGGCGCTTTAGGAAGCGCAACTATATACAAGGGAAATATGGCCGCTCTCAGTCCTCGACCAGGTATTAGGGAGGATTGACCGCTCTCAGTCCTCGGTCAGTGGGAATAGGGACACACGGGGTTAACAGTTCAATTTGCTGGTCCCAACGGGGACTATATTTTTAACTAGAACAGTTCTTGTACCCCGACGGGCAACTTTATACAGTCTCTTCACTACCGTACTCAACGACGGCGTCCTCCTGCTCTTTCTTTGTGGACAGTTTCAGTTTCAGACCCGTCCGGGTCCTCTTGCTCCTCCTCACACCGCAGCTCCTCCTCCGTCAGGCGATGCACATGGAGGGCGTAGGGTCCTTTGGCACACTTGTGCCGGGTGAAGGTGACCTCGTCCCCTAAATACAGGTCACGACCTCTGTGTCCCTCCGGTAGGTGGGACTCAACGTCTCTCCTGGTCACGAAGACGTCGCCTGGGGTGCGGTGATCCCTGATGAAACCCCACCCATGCTGCAGATTGAACTTTATCACAGTCCCGATGGTACGGGGACCATGCGCTGCACGGGGGTTTCTCCTGGTCCGGCTCTTCTGCTCCGCGCTCCTTATTTGGGCTTGTTGTTCCCGGACCCGCCTCTCTCTCCGCTCCCTCTCAAAGACCTCGAGCTGCTGGCGGCAGCACTCTGCACGCTCCGCTGCGGCTGCCCGAGTCTCCTGAGTGAACCCCATGAGGTCTTCTCCGGTGGGATCCCACTCAAACTGGGTCTCTTCTAGCGGGGGCGTGATCCTCTTTATGGGCTTTGGAGCCGGGATCAGGGGTTCGCACATGGCCCTTGCTTTTTGCAGCTCCAGCTGGATGTATTCCTGGGGCCATACGAAGGGCTGCCCATCCGGGCACGTATGCTGGGCGAACAGGTCCTCACCCAGGTGCGGCACTCTAGAGGTTGAGGGCGCGTTGATGGTAGCTGCGCCCGGGTCGACCAGGCCTTGCGACCAGGCTTGGGGCACCTTAAAGGCAAAGGGCACCGTAAGAACGGCGGCGCCCGTGGTTACTCGGCCCTGCGACCAGGCCGGGGGCTCCGCGGAGGTAGGGGGCGCTGTTGGTATTGCGGCGCCCGGGGGTACTAGGCCTTGCGACCAGGCCGGTGGTATTTCCTGCTTGGCCACGCTCGAGGTCGAGGCGTGTGACGTCACAGGGGTCGCGGCTTCCGTTTGAGGCCTAGTCGGCGGCGGTGACGATGCAGCGACGGGCACGGCAGGGGGAATTTCGGGCTCTGCGACGGGGAGCTGGGGCAGGCACGCGGTTTCCCAGCTCGGGGTAGTGACGTCCCCTTTACCTGCCTCCATTCGTTCGGCTCCCTTCTCGGCGCCGTCTCCGGCCTTCAGTCCTCCTGCGCCATCCTCAGAGGCGGTCTGTCTCCTCGTCTCGGGTGGTGTGCTCCGCTGACGAGTCTCGGTCTGCTGGGCCATCTCTCGGCTCCACTCCGCCAACGTCTCTCGTTGCACCCGGGCCAACCTCTGTGCGAGGCCCTCCAGCGCAGTCTGTGCACACTCCCGGTCTCGGGGGAGCTGTGTTAGGATCTCCAGCAGGCCTTCTGGAGTGGCGACCTGCAACAGGCTCCTGACCACTGGGTCGGTGCTGCCTGGAGTGGCGGCCCGCATCAGGCTCCTGACCACTGGGTCGGTGCTGCCTGGCTCTCCCTCCATCTCCGGGTAGGCTCTCTCTGGACTCTCTTCCAGACGTCTTGTCTCCGGGTGCGCTCTCTCCAGACTTCTCCAGGCGACACCCATCTTTGCTCTCTTCTTCTGTCTCCGCCCACATCGAGGGTGGTCCCGGGGCAACTTGGTGATTGTCAGTTCCAGGGGCAGTTCTCTTACGCTGATGGACACTTCCAGCATCACAGTCTCTGTTGGTGGGCGCGGTTTCCGCTTTTGGCGCCATTCTTCGACCTGGCCCACGATGGGAGGTGGCCTTTTGCCACCCTCTGGCACGCCCATAATGGCGTCCGCTCTTCCAAGGCGGGAAATCTTCGGAAATGGCGGGAATCGTCTCCCAGTGGCGGGAAACTCCATGGATGGCGGGAAAAAGCTGCAAATGGCGGACAACCGGCGGGAAACGACCTGTGATGGGGCCCGATGGCGGGGACCCTCCGGAACCGGCGGGAGACTTCTTTTTAAGGTAACGATGTACTTTTCTTCAGGCACGCAGTACCCGGTTGTTGCGGGCACGTTATCCTGCCGACTACGCCAAAGTTGACGCGCCCCCTGGGCCAGTGTTGTTGGGGATACCCGGAGCCGGATCAGATGGGGGTTGTAGTCTCCGAGTGGCTGTGACCCGGTCCGTGCCCAGGGTGTCAAGCTCAGTGTGTGGCAGTCCTTATGATGTTACTAAAGTTCTTTATGTCGACTACGCCACCCGTTGAATTGCGGTCACTACGGCCGCCGCTGCAGCAGGGTCCGCTGAGGCTGATGGTGTTTGTGCAGCCCAGGTAGAATAACCCCCAACGGGAGGGGTATAGCCTCAGGGGGTCAGGTGCAGAGGATGGTGGTTGTGGAGGTGCAGTGAGGATGGAAATGAGAGTCAGAGTCGGGCTGTGCAGTTCAGGGTTTGTTTACTTACTGCTGTTCTTGAACCGGTCACTCCGGCCTTGAGTGACCACCCGAGCCGTGCTGCGTCCACCAGGTCCTGGACTCGGCCAACCCCCAAGTAGTTCTGGAGCGTGGTTCTGAGCTCCCTTTCTGTCCTGTCCTCGTCTCTGGCCTTCCCCACCAGGGATCCACCTATGTCCGGCTCCCTCGGGCCTCTTGGTGGTAAACCCTTGTCTCTGGGTTCCCTGACCCTATGCGTGGTCTGCCTTCCGGGTGGATATAGTGGGTGGCCGTGGCAGATTATGCCCACGGCCTCCGGTTCCTGGCTAAGGTGTGCTGTAGCCTCTGCCAGCTTGGGATCCGGTACCCTGTTGCCAACTCTTCACCCTTTGATTTAGTTTGGGCTCTCAGAGTTCCTTCTTTCTCCCCCTCTGGGTCTTTCTTTCTCCTCTCTCACTCTTGGCCTTGGGGCTGCTCTGCTCCTCTGCTTTCCTCCACTGCTCTGCAAAAGACTGACAGACTGACCAGCCTTCTGCAAAAGACTCCTCTGCAAAGACCCTGATCTAAGATGGTGCCCACCTTATATACTCCCTCTATGTGTGAGCTCAGGTGACCAGCACCCAATGAGCTCCTAGCTCTACCCAGACTGCTCCCCCTATCTGCCCCTACACTACTGGGATGTTCCACCCCCCTCCCACTCCAGCCAGGAACGGACACTGTCGTACCTGCACATAAACTGGTGGGAGTACCGTCGGTCTGTTCCTCGGAAATGGGATGTGTGTAGTGCATGCAGCTAACCGAGCTCAGTTCCACACTCCATCCTTACCCGGGAGTGGAATATCACACCTCTGGCTGAGGTGCAATACCCCTGTAGCAGCCGAATCCTCAGGGTGCTACAATACCATTACTATGTGGCCCTTACACCTGATATATAGGAGCTGAGTACAGGCGGCTGCTGGGGCCCCTGATACCATTACTATGTGGCCCTTACCCCTGATATATAAGGGCTGAATACAGGCGGCTGCTGGGGCCCCTGACACCATTACTATGTGGCCCTTACACCTGATATAAAAGGGCTGAGCACAGGCGGCTGCTGGGGGCCCTGATACCAGTACTATGTGGCCCTTACACCTGATATATAAGGGCTGAGTACAGGCGGCTGCTGGGGCACCTGATACCATTGCTATGTGGCCCTTACACCTGATATATAAGGGCTGAGTACAGGCGGCTGCTGGGGCCCCTGATACCATTGCTATGTGGCCCTTACACCTGATATATAAGGGCTGAGTACAGGCGGCTGCTGGGGCCCCTGATACCATTGCTATGTGGCCCTTACACCTGATATATAAGGGCTGAGTACAGGCGGCTGCTGGGGCCCCTGATACCATTACTGTGTGGCCCTTACACCTGATATATAAGGGCTGAGTACAGGCGGCTGCTGGGGCCCCTGATACCATTACTATGTGGCCCTTACACCTGATATATAGGAGCTGAGTACAGGCGGCTGCTGGGGCCCCTGATACCATTACTATGTGGCCCTTACACCTGATATATAGGAGCTGAGTACAGGCGGCTGCCGGGGCCCCTGATACCATTACACTGGTGCCTTGTTATTAGGTCAATTCCATTATAAAACATTGTATCCGTCATTGTTGAGCTCTGCTGGGACTCTGTATCCCGCCTGCATTGCATAATGGGGCCCCTGAATACTCTGCACATAAGGGCCCATAGCTCTAATTATGTTGTTTGCAATAGTCGCCCTCCTGCCACCCTGTAATATCGGGTCCCTGCCTGGTGTGGCCCCTATGACTTAATGTCCCCCTGTAAGTGCAGTACACCAGTTATCAGTCTACACGGCCAGGGTCCGGGACCCCTGTTGTTTTTGTACTGACTTTGTAATATATGCTCATTATCAGGGCGCCCTCTTCTCAGTCATCCATCTAATCATCCGTCTGTCTCATCCATATTTGCCATATGGAGGTTTCCAGAAATAGGGCAGAACCTACTGGACTTCTGTGAAAGTTGACGAATCTGTTGAGCGCGGCTGAAGCCTCCTGGGAGCCGAGGTAAAATCAGTGGCCGTGGTAAAATTGTGGAGCGGTGGGGTCTGAAAAAGGAATCATGGCTATAAGGACAACGTTTGCACAAAGTGATTTCTTTCCTGCCCAACAGCCACTGTGTAAACCTGACAAAAATGCCCCCATCTATCCATCCATTCATCACTCTCATACTCTGTCTATGCAGGTATGTATCTCATCATTCTTCCTTACGGAGTTTCACATGGACCAGTCGGGGCTTTGGTCCGAACTCCCCCACAAAACTGGATTCTGTAGTGTGCACTGACGAGGTCATAGGCTTAGTAGACTGCGCCTCCAGTAGGCGTACACACCTGATGCACGACAGAGGGCACATTCACTCTGTCTGGACCATTATAGTCTATGGCCACGTCAGATCATATGCCCGAATCCCGTTCAGGTAAAGGCTGCAGCAGGTGGCTGCTGCCTTCTGTGCCCCTCTCCTCCGCCACTGCCGTTCCCCCCAACACCCAGAGCCACAGTGTATGTATATATATATATATATATATATATATATATATATATACACTACTCAAAAAAATAAAGGGAACACTTAAACAACAGAATATAACTCCAAGTAAATCAAACTTCTGTGAAATCAAACTGTCCACTTAGGAAGCAACACTGATTGACGATCAATTTCACATGCTGCTGTGCAAATGGAATAGACAATAGATGGAAATTATTGGCAATTATCAAAACACTCTCAATAAAGGAGTGGTTCTGCAGGTTGGGACCACAGACCACATCTCAGTACCAATGCTTTCTGGCTGATGTTTTGGTCACTTTTGAATGTTGGTTGTGCTTTCACACTAGTGGTAGCTTGAGATGGACTCTACAACCCACAGAAGTTGCTCAGGTAGTGCAGCTCATCCAGGATGGCACATCAATGCGAGCTGTGGAAAGAAGGTTTGCTGTGTCTGTCAGCGTAGTGTCCAGAGGCTGGAGGCGCTACCAGGAGACAGGCCAGTACACCAGGAGACGTGGAGGGGGCCGTAGGAGGGCAACAACCCAGCAGCAGGACCGCTACCTCCGCCTTTGTGCAAGGAGGAACAGGAGGAGCACTGCCAGAGCCCTGAAAAATGACCTCCAGCTGACCACAAATGTGGATGTGTCTGCACAAACGGTTAGAAACCCACTCCATAACGGTGGTATGAGGGCCCGACGTCCACAGATGGGGGTTGTGCTCACAGCCCAACACCGTGCAGGACGCTTTGCATTTGCCACAGAACACCAGGATTGGCAAAGTCGCCACTGGCGCCCTGTGCTCTTCACAGATGAAAGCCGGTTCACACTGAGCACATGTGACAGACGTGACAGAGTCTGGAGACGCCGTGGAGAGCGATCTGCTGCCTGCAACATCCTTCAGCATGACCGGTTTGGCAGTGGGTCAGTAATGGTGTGGGGTGGCATTTCTTTGGAGGGCCGCACAGCCCTCCACGTGCTCGCCAGAGGTAGCCTGACTGCCATTAGGTACCGAGATGAGATCCTCAGACCCCTTGTGAGACCATGTGCTGGTGCGGTTGGCCCTGGGTTCCTCCTAATGCAGGACAATGCCAGACCTCATGTGGCTGGAGTGTGTCAGCAGTTCCTGCAAGATGAAGGCATTGAGGTTATGGACTGGCCCGCCCGTACCCCAGACCTGAATCCGATTGAGCACATCTGGGATATCATGTCTCGCTCCATCCACCAACGTCACGTTGCACCACAGACTGTCCAGGAGTTGGCGGATGCTTTAGTCCAGGTCTGGGAGGAGATCCCACAGGAGACCATCCGCAACCTCATCAGGAGCATGCCCAGGCATTGTAGGGAGGTCATACAGGCACGTGGAGGCCACACACAATACTGAGACTCATTTTGACTTGTTTTAAGGACATTACATCAAAGTTGAATGAGCCTGTAGTGTGTTTTTCCACTTTAATTTTGGGGGTGACTCCAAATCCAGGCCTCCATTGGTTAATAAATGTGATTTCCATTGATGATTTTTGCGTGATTTTGTTTTCAGCACATTCAGCTTTGTACAGAACACAGTATTCAATGAGAATATTTCATTCATTCAGATCTAGGATGTGTTATTTCAGTGTTCCCTTTATTTTTTTGAGCAGTGTATATATAAATATACCAGGATGGGGGATATTAACAGAATTGGGGGACATTACCCCTATAACAGTGTAAGCAGCAGACCCCCTCCCCCTTAACAGGGCATAATGACCACATTTTTTGCTTACATTTTTTTTCTATTTTCCTCCTCTAAAACCTAGGTACGTCTTATGGTCCGGTGCGTCTTATAGTCCGAAAAATACGGTATATGCATTCAGCATATATATACTACTAGCTATTGAACCCGTTCTACGCCCGGGTGGCGAGCATTTTTATTGTTATATGGTCTCCCATGCTGGTATGTGCTGCCCCCCTCCTTGTATTTGTGCTGCCCCCATCCTGTCCCCACCATCCAATCCTGGTATGCGTGGTACCCCTCACCCCCAATCCTGGTATGCGTGGCACCCCTCACCCCCAATCCTGGTATGCGTGGCACCCCTCACCCCCAATCCTGGTATACGTGGCACCCCTCATCACTATCCTGGTATGTGTGGCACCCCTCATCCCTATCCTGGTATGTATGGTACCCCTCATCCCTATCCTGGTATGTATGGTACCCCTCATCACTATCCTGGTGTGTATGGTATCCCTCATCCTGGTATGCATGGTACCCCATCCCTCATCCCGGTATGCATGGCACTCCATCCCTCATCCCCAATCCCGGTATGCGTGGCACCCCTCATCCCCAATCCCGGAATGTGTGGCACCCCTCATCCCCAATCCCGGCATGCGTGGCACCCCTCATCCCCAATCCCGTCATGCGTGGCACCCCTCATCCCCAATCCTGGCATGCGTGGCATCCCTCATCCCCAATCCCGGCATGCGTGGCACCCCTCATCCTCAATCCTTGTATGTGTGGCACCCCTCATCCCCAATCCTGGTATGCGTGGCACCCCTCATCCCCAATCCCGGTATGCATGGTCCCCTCACCCCCCAATCCTGGTATGCGTGTTACCCCTCACCACCCAATCCTGGTATGCGTGGCACCCCTCACCCCCGCAATCCTGGTATGCGTGGCACCCCTCACCCCCCAAATCCTGGTATGCGTGATACCCCTCACCGCCCAATCCTGGTATGTGTGGCACTCCTCACCCCCCAATCCTGGTATGTGTGGCACCCCTCACCGCCCAATGCTGGTATGCATGGTACCCCTCACCCCCAATCGTGGTATGTGTGTTATCCCTCACCCCCCAATCCTGGTATGCGTGGTACCCCTCACCCCACAATCCTGGTATGTGTGGTACCCCTCACCCCCAATCTTGGTATGTGTGTTACCCCTCACCCCCAATCCTGGTATGTGTGTTACCCCTCACCCCCAATCCTGGTATGTGTGGTACGCCTCACCCCCAATCCTGGTATGTGTGGTACCCCTCACCCCCCAATCCTGGTATGTGTGGTACCCCTCACCCCCCAGTCCTGATATATGCATGGTACCCCTCACCCCCCAGTCCTGATATATGCATGGTCCCCTCACCCCACAATCCTGTTATGTGTGGCCCCCTCATCCCTTTCACACTGTACACACATACACAAAAAAAAAAACAGTTATACTCACCTTTCTTCTCTGTACTCCAGCACTGCTGCGTCCTCTTCTGCCAGAGGCCGGGGGAGGAGTGCGGCGCTGGAGCACCGCACTGTCCGGCGCCATTTTGCTGAAGACACACTGTAAATGTGTCTTCAGTAAAATGACGCCGGATAGCGCAATGCGCATGCGTCGATCTGACGCCTTCACTCCGCCCCCGGTCTCCAGCGAAGAGAGGCGCCGCAGCAACACTCCTCCCGGTCAGGTAAGTATGTAAGTATGGCGCCGGAGATCGCGGTATGCGTTCAGTGTCTACGCATCCCGCGATCTCCGGCGCCATACACCTCCTCTTACCTGTAACGGCTGGATGCCTGCTTCTCTCTGGAGCCAGGCTGCGCATCACGCATGCGCAGTTTATCGAATCTTCAGACAAAGACACGCATGCCGCCTTATATATACTATGGTAGATCGGCCGACTCAGTTGCACACAGAAGTAGCCACCGGAGCGCCGTCTCCTTAAGTCTCTCACTGGTTTATTTGTAGATGCTGCATAAGCCAGTGAGGAGTTAGCAAAAATAAATACGTGCTTTCTGACCTAAGGAAAAACAAAACATAACATACAGCCGTGTTGCTGTGGGGATCTGCCCGCTCAGGAGAACAACCATCCACTAGTTCAGCTTTTCCTTCTCAGGACACAAAGCGCTGGAGTTCCTCTCTACAGCCCTACTGAACACTCAATGCCTTAGAAGGCCGACTATATACATCCTAGTCCCCACCCTGGGGTGGAGATATGGTGAATGACCTCCCAACCCGTTCTATGGTCGTTCACAAAAACCCAGCCCTTAAAATGGCCGATTAATCCCTCTCAACACATAGTGTGCTGGTGTAAAACTTATGGGCTTCAAATCACTGAAGCTAATAGCCTCAGTGAAACATACCTCCCCTCCAGCACTTTGCCAGTGACTTTGTCACCATGTATATATAATCAGCATACTGTATATATATTATAAGCATACTCTATATATCCTTTTAAAAGCAGAAGTGTCAATAAATTATTTTTATCAGTTAACAAAATGCAGAGTAAAGTTTGATGGATGAACCAAGATCACAGTAATAATAATTGTATTTTTTTTTTATTAATATTAGGATAGAAGGGAGGGACAAAACCAGGAACAGAATCAGTAGGCAAACTCATAGTCAGGAGGACAGCCGGGGTCAGATACCAGGTGATCAGTAACCGCCACGTCTGCGAACAGTATGAATACCGCGGAGCCTGGTGACAGAGGTGATACTGAGATTGTCCGGGCAAAGATGTAACAGTCAGAAGGCCACCGGTAGATGGTGAAGGTCCTTCTGTACAGCTCCAGCAGTGATGGTGGATCTGCTGGACTTCAGGGCGCTGGATGCGGAGGCTTACCGTCTTTTAGATGTCTCTAGGGGAACGGTGACAACACGCAAATACGCGAGCAGCCCTGGATAATCCACGCCGGCAGGATGATAAGATCCGGCGGAAGATGGAACCTATGAGAAGAGAAGGAAATATAGTGTAAGTGATGGGACTCCATATGACATGATACTACTGTGCGGTCACTGTGGCCGGACGGCAGAGGAATCTCATCACACAGAGGTCAGGGATCATCGTCAGCCATCATACATGTGACAATCCCATCTCCGACAGATGACATCTGCTCCACATGAATTATTCTCACTGACGACATCACACAACATGGAGATGACTCTCACACTTACCTCGTCTCTTTTTCCCCTTTTTCCCATTTTCTGATTTTTCGTTGTCAGCTGGAAATTCTGATCAGAAAGAAGAAAAAACAACAACTCACTAAAGACATATTGTTATGGGGTCTGCATTGTATCGCTCCTGTATATAGTACATAGATTGTTCTAGTCCTGTCCCCTATAGTCCTGACAATCTGGTATTACACAATAGGGCAGAATAAGTCCTATATACCGGACATGACCTCATATGAGGGGCATTAGATGTGTCACTAATATGGAGCAGTGAACGCCCTGTGTGCCGCCATATGGTGCATCCCTAATGAGCGATATTCTACTATAGGAGACGATATCTCATTATGATGGCGGAGGTTACTGGATGCAACAATGTATCACAGAATCCATGATAATACTGTACAAAATTACAGAAATGGAGACACAGTATGGGCCATGGGCAAAGTAATTGGGTTCCTTGAAACATGGATAACATAGGAGACCCATTAAAGAAAAACCATGTGGAAATATTTCACCCTTGATGACAACATTCACATTGTTTGTGCTATAGACATGTACATACCTGACAATGGGGACGAGGACGGCAAGCTGGTTATAGCATCGTCTCTAGCAGATTCAGGAAAAGATCCTTTCTGCCTGTTAGGAAGAAGAAAAACGTGTAAATCACAAGTAAATTCAGTATAAATGGGATTGTCTCACTAGAAGAACCCCAACTATAAGGCTTAATAGGACATATGAAAGTCATAGTACGGAAGTCTCCTGCTCAAAACTACCTTCTATGGAAACAACTAGCAACAATGGCCGGCATGTAATACTACATATCTCCTGCAGTGTGGGCAAAACTAACAATGCCTGACCGGCAGCAATTATGGGTTGTTATCTCCAGCGGATTCTGAAGCCAATAGCCAATGACCGCTGATCATGGGGCGGTGGATGCTGCATTCAATATTATGGTATTTATGTCCTATATTTGGTATTGTGCACATATATTAGCTTGGAGCTCCCAATAATGACCCCATAATCTACTCACATTTCTGAGATGTTTCTGCTGGATGCCGGGGTACACTCTGGAGGAAACTTGATAGCGGTGGTACAGAGCTAAAAAAGGACAAAAATAAGATATGAAATTCAATTTTTTACTTTTAGAGGTCTTTTTATGTATTCTGGATTTATTGATCACTTACTTTAGAAAGCCTTTTAGAGGATGTTGCAAAATTTTGGAAGAAAAGGCTCTCATTATCCTCACTTGTGTCCTCCTCCTCTGAGACAATAGGCTTGTTTGTATCAGCGTGATCTACAAGACATAGGTAATGAAGTGTTATTAGCGGTTGTCAGTATAACACAGTCACCATTTATCACTACTATTAATGGGAACCGATTGTCACATATTATTGAAGACGAGACAAACAGCCGCTTAGTCTAGATGACGTCTTCTACTTACTGATAAATAAGCTGGTGTCCTCATCTGAAACAAGCCGAGGAAAGTACTCCGGCTTCTGACTTAGAAGGTTTTCAAATTCTAAGTCACTCAAGAATGGATAACTCTTGATCTCAAATGCTCCTCCTGGAAAAAGAAAAACAAAAGTGATGCGGACATTGTTAGAGGCTGCTCCATATCTGAACAGTATATCTTAATCTTAAGTAATGACAAAACCGAAGGAAACAAACTGAAAGTTATATTATGGAGAACTAGAAATAGGCAAGCAGATAGAGAAGTGCTGATCCTCATGGACAGGAGCGAAGAGTCCTCGTTGTAAAAAGTGAATATTAATACTAATAAAGTATATCAGTTACCTGTCCCAAGTCTTTGTGCAGGATTTGTTCTGAGCAGGTCATTAATAAGGTCCTGAGCATCGGGGGGAGGAGCGCGATCCCAATCCCAAATTATGTCTCCTGTTATATAGAAAATTACAGAAAATAAAACCTCTGTTTTGGACTGTAAGATAAAGTAGAGGAAATAACTAAATTCATGTAGCCAGTCAAAGCAATGATCGGATTATTCTACTTACCAGTGACAATATTTTTATAGAGCTCAGATAGGGAATCCCCATGAAATGGTACATATCCCACCAGAAACTCATGCAGGATGATTCCCATTGACCACCAGTCGGCAGGTCTTCCATAGCCTTTCTTCAGAATGATTTCTGGGGCCATGTAAAGCGGGGTGCCACAGTCCTGGAAACCAACAGAAGGTAGAAATGAGAATCGATGAAATTATTATTATGACAAGTTCTCGACATAAAAACTCAATGACAGAAGATAAAATATCAGTTGAAAAGTTCTCTAGAAATGAAGAACGTAGAGAAGAGACAATAGTGTGATGAGATTTGTAAAGAACCATCTAAGTTCCTGTAAGTGATGCCAACCTCATGGTCCTGGAACTCTCTGGCGATGTCCTCCAATGATTCCTTGTGGGTGTTGGTTTCTGGTATCATGACACCAACTTTTGAAATCCCAAAATCGGCGACTTTAATGTGTCCAGCCGGTGTAATCAGGAGGCTGTGAAAGAGAAGATGGTTTTAGGCTCACGGGCTGTGTGGTAATAAATGATAACTTTCCCCCCTTTATTAAACTATAGGGGGCACTTACTTCTCTGGCTTCAGGTCTCTATGCAACACACCATAGCTGTGCAGGTATTCCACAGCAAGTATCGCTTCTGCAAAGTACAGGCGGGCCAAGGGGACAGATAAAGGACCCCTGGTGCTTAGGAGGGTCCCACAGTCTCCACCTATAGAAGAAAGGAAATATGAGCGGTGAGGGGTTTATACAGCAGATCACCACGATGGATCATGAGAAGTGAGCGGAGACATTGGGGCAGGAGAGAATATATACAGATATAATGTATAGAGCACAGAATATTAGTCTGAGGTCATGGTGAGATGTCGTCCATGTCACTAATAAAGTGATGTCTCATCTCGTCTACAGCTGGCGATACTGACGTGCTCAGTGCGGACATACAGGGAGATCACACACATCAATGACTTTCCATAATATCTATAGTAAATGCTGTGCGGGGATGTAACCGTCCACGGGGACAAGTCCTAATGATATGAGCGCTGATAAGATGTCAGCAGACATGGGCTGAATATAATACATGTACATGTCCTACCTCCTACATACTCCATGACCATACACAGGTGAGATCTAGTAGGGAAGGAGCAGAGCATGGAGGCCACAAAGGGACAGTCAGCGAATGTCAGGATGTCCCTCTCCAGATAGGCCCCTTCCACATGTTTTGGAGTATCCAGGTCCCGCTTGGCAATTTTCTTCATAGCGAAGATCTTCTGTGAGTCTTTATGGTGAACTAAGTGGACGGACCTGGAGAGAAGAAGAAACCATGGTTTATAGTGAATCCTTATTAACAGTCCTTCTATAGAAGTCATTATATGATCTTCTGTACTATTGTTTAATACCAGAAGTCCGACCATTACTGGAAATCCACATCTAGAAATACATTAAATAATACTACATAGATCATCTATGGGAGGGTCTACACAATACCACGTCTGCCGGACCCTCACTCAGGTCACATTATCACCTGTGGGAAATCTGCACAATGCCACGTCTGCCGGACCCTCACTCAGGTCACATTATCACCTGTGGGAGGTCTGCACAATGCCACATCTTCCACACCCTCACCCAGGTCACATTGTCACCTATGGATGTCTGCACAATGCTACGTCTGCCATACCCTCACCCAGGTCACATTATCACCTATGGGAAGTCTGCACAATTGCACGTCTGCCAGACCCTCACCCAGGTCACATTATTACCTGTGGGAAGTCTGCACAATGCCACGTCTGCCGGACCCTCACTCAGGTCACATTATCACCTGTGGGAGGTCTGCACAATGCCACATCTTCCACACCCTCACCCAGGTCACATTGTCACCTATGGATGTCTGCACAATGCTACGTCTGCCATACCCTCACCCAGGTCACATTATCACCTATGGGAAGTCTGCACAATGCCACGTCTGCCGGACCCTCACCCAGGTCACGTTATCACCTTTCACCTCAGATCATGTTCCTATAATAACACTGAATGGCAGAGCACAGAGGATGAAGCATTATCATAGGGAACCCTGAGAAATGTGGCTTATGCCAACTGAAATCTCACCCAAAAGATCCGCTGCTGATCAGCTTAGATGTTTCGTAGTCGCTCATACGCGGCTTTCTCGCCGGGATCAATGATTCCATCAAGTCCTAGAAAAGAAGAAGAAGAAGAAATGATATTAAGATCTAGAAGCTGCTGGAGAAAATCTCCAGATGCAGAAACGTCTCCCCCTATATTATGTCCCATCTGATGTCACTGATCCGATAGGTGAGCAGAAACCTGCTGACGGATTCCCTATAATATAAACGCTATTATCTAATGCAATAGTGTCATCTCCTCTAATAATAGAGGCGCCCCCTGGTTATATGGGGGATAATACTGGACGGGTCATTCACACCCCGTGATCTGGTGATACACAGACATCTACCTCTATAATACTTACACCGGCAGGTTCTTGGATCTCCGGGATCTCTAAGATTACACTGTCAGGATCCAACAGCTCAGTTGTTTCTAAAATAGTGATAAAATGATGAAGAAATAAAATGTATTAGAGGATATTAATCCTACACACATAATACAGCAATATAATGGAGAAATGACTATTCTGTATGGAGGACTATGTGGGGCCCATTATTCTGTATGTAGGACTATGTGGGGCCCATTATTCTGTATGGAGGACTATGTGGGGCCTATTATTCTCTATGGAGGACTTTGTGGGGCCCATAATACTTTATGGAGGACTATGTGGGCCCATAATACTGTATGGAAGACTATGTGGGGTCTATTATTCTCTATGAAGGACTATGTGGGGCCCTTTATACTCTACGGTGGACTATGTGGGGCCCATTATTCTGTATGGAGGACTATGTGGGGCCCATTATTCTGTATGGAGGACTATGTGGGGCCCATTATTCTGTATGGAGGATTATGTGGGGTCAATTATCCTGTATGGAGGACTATGTGGGGCCATTATACTGTGTGGAGGACTGTGTGGGGTCATTATTCTGTATGGAGCACTATATGGGGCCATTATTCCGTAAGGAGGACTATGTGGGGCCATTATTCTTTATGGAGGACTATGTGGGGCCATTATATTGTATGGAGGACTATGTTGGGCCATTATTCTGTATGGAGGACTCTGTGGGGCCCATTATACTGTACGGTGGAATATGTGGGGTCCATTATTCTGTATGGAGGACTATGTGGGGCCCATTATTCCGTATGGAGGACTATGTGGGGCCCATTATACTGTAAGGAGTACCTTGTGGTGCCCATTATACTGTGTGCCGGACTATGTGGGGCCCATTATTCTGTATGAAGGGCTATCTGGGGCACATTATTCTGTATGGATGACTTTGTGGGACCCATTATTCTTTATGGAGGACTATCTGGGGCCCATTATTCTGTATGGAGGACTTTGTGGGGCCCATTATTCTGTTTGGAGGACTTTGTGGGGCCCATTATTCTGTATGGAGGACTATGTGGGGCATTATTCTGTATGGAGGACTATGTGGGGCCCATTATTCTGTATGGAGGACTATGTGGGCCCATTATTCTGTATGGAGGACTATGTGGGGTCCATTATTCTGTATGGAGGACTATGTGGGGCCCATTATTCTGCATGGAGCACTATGTGGGGCCCATTATTCTGCATGGAGGAATATGTGGGGCCATTATACTGTATGGAGGACTATGTGGGACCCATTATTCATTATGGAGGACTTTGTGGGACCCAGTATACTGGTTGGCTCGTGACTTTTTCCAAGTTTTTCATTTTGGCTCTCTGTATGTTTGAGTGGAAAGAGTAAATGTGAATTGATCCCCTGTTCTCTTTAATATCCGGATATTTCCTGTAGAAGGTTGTGTGATCGGCTCACCTGTAGTCAGATCGCTGCTCGGCCCCGGCTGACTCGTATTAGGGTCAGGGGTTTCTGGGGTCACATTTTGCTCGTCTTCGGTGTCGCCTTCTGGTGTCTCCTGATTGATAGAATATATAGAATTACCACGAGGAACCTTCCACTAAATCACCAAATCCACAAATCAGGAAGGACTGAACCTGCTTTTACAGATACACCAACTGTAACTATACAGATCAGACGCCATCATGAGGACTTTTCTCAGATAAAATGGATTAAGATGAGGTAACATTGCAAAAACATTAATATGGATAATAGAGGGAGACAGAGGCGGAAATACAGACTTCCCACCACTGAGCTGTGACTACATCAGCAGAATACAGACTGCCATCAGCAGAGACAGGCGGCCATATTACCTCCTGTGCTTGCCAGGGGCTGACAGGGAGGCCGATAAGATCTAACACCAGATCTTCTGATATCTGACTGGTGATCTGGAGAAGATCAGAAAACAAGGACGTGTGATATTAAAGATGATGGATCCTTACCGGGCGTTCCGATGAGCGGGCCGGACCTTCCAGTACACACAGGACTTTTTCGGCCAGTTCTTTAACAAAAGACAAATCTCTATATTGAGATCTTTTTTCAGCCTAAAAAGAAGAAAAGGAACACAAATGAATAATCTCGAGATGAGAAAGATCACAATGAAGGCGGCCATTGTATCTGACGTCTGCTCCTCTCTGCAGATACATTGACTACATATCTGGGGTCTTGTCCTGTTTTATATTGGAAGAAAGAAGAAGCTTCTATCCCACCGTTATTATCCATTATTGTGGAGAAGATTTGTGCGGAGCGTCCACCATTTACCTGCTGTGGAATGTCCTAATGTTCCATAGCGAGAAACTGCAAGTGCTCAGTCACTATGGAGCCAACAACGGCAGCCATGACCCTGTGTAGATTGTACACAGTGACTGTGAGCTCTGATGTCATAATGGCCGACCATCACTAGTGATGTCATCATGGAATCTTGTGATGGAATCTTATAGCGGCGGCTCTGCACAAATACATGCTGCCAAGCAATATTTAAAGTGTGTGGGGGCTCATGCTGTATATAGGGGGCTATGTGAGGGCTCAGCTATTTATAGCGGGCTATGTGGGGGCTCATACTGTATATAGAGGGCTATGTGAGGGCTCAGCTATTTATAGCGGGCTATGTGAGGGCTCATACTGTATATAGAGGGCTTTGTGAGGGCTCAGCTATTTATAGCGGGCTATGTGAGGGCTCATACTGCATATAGAGGGCTATGTGAGGGCTCAGCTATTTATAGCGGGCTATGTGAGGGCTCATACTGTATATAGAGGGCTATGTGAGAACTAGGCTGTATATAGTGAGCTATGTGAGGGCTCATACTCTAAATAGGATTCTGTTTGTGAGCTCATACTGTACATTGGGGCTATGTATAGGCTCTTACTGTATATAGGGGGACTGTGTGTGGGCTTTTACTGTATATAGGGGCTGTGCGTGGGCTCTAACTGTATGTAGAGGGCTATGTGCGGGCTCATACAGTATATAAAAGGCTGTGCTTGGGCTTATACAATATTTAAGGGGATGTCAATTCACTTAATTCTGCTCAATATTAAGTGAAACAGTTAATAATATAAAATATAATTCATATGTTAATATTGAGCAGAATTAATTTCAGCCTATTGATTCGGCCTACACAACAGTCACATTTCTCATGTGGCCCCTCAGTAATATTACTTTCCCACCCCTGCTCTATTATGTATAGCGCTCTGTTATGTGTAGTGCACCCGAGCACCTGCATGTTAATCGCGTGACTTATCACATGATCTATCAAAGGCAATCTTGTGACATGTCATGTGATACATCGGGTGCTGGGAGCCCACGGCTCCTAAACTGCCCAGGGCCCTGGCTACTCTTAATACGTTCCTGCTTCTATCCCACCATTATTAACCATTATTGAGAAGTTTTATGCGGAGCGTCCGCCACTTACCTGCTGTAGTAATGTCCTGATGTTCTGAGGTAAATCCGTCAGATACTCTGAGGTGAGATGACCTCGGTGGTATTTGGTCAGGCAGTCTCTTACGAGCTCCATCACCAGCCGGTGAGTGAAGCTGAGGACGCCATCGGGTGGTAGAAGCACAATCTCAGGGCGATTGGTGGTAAGAATCTCCCATAGAGCTTCTACTTGAAGATTGTCCAAAAGTAATTCAGCCATAGAAACTGCAAGTGCGATCAGTCACTATATATAATAGCGAGAACCTGCAAGTGCGCTCAGTCACTATGGGATAGCGAGAAACTGCAAGTGCGATCAGTCACTATAGAATAGCGAGAAACTGCAAGTGCTCTCAGTCACTATGAAGCCAACAAAGGCAGCCGTGACCCTGTGTACATTGTATATATAGTGACTGTGAGCCGTGATGTCATAATGGCCAACCATGACCTGTGATGTCATCATGGAATCTTGTGATGGAATCTTCAAGGGGTGGCTCTGCATAAATACATGCTGACTAACAATATGCTGTTTTGGCCGTCCTCTTTTATTTACAATTACAACACAACCAGGATAAGGGAATGTTCACACGTTTCATTTTTGCAGCATTTTTTTCTGCATCAAAAACCAGGTTGTACTCAGGAAAAACACTGCATACAATCCACACTTATTTGCTGTCTTTTTGCAGTGTTCATACTTGTGGGTTTTTGTTTATTCATTTAAATGGGTGAAAAATGCTGCAAAACCCCTGAAAGAATTAACATACTGCAAATTTTTAAGAAAACGCAAGAAAAAAATCGCAGCATGTGAATGAGACTTTAAAAATGTCATTCACCAAGACGGTACTGTAAAAATCATGTGAAAAAACGCTACTTGTGAACAGTCCCCAAAGATATTACTCAGTGATATTATGGGAAATATTGTGTATATTTATTCCTCACGTGTCTTTTTTTTTACCATAGAACATTTAATTTACCTCATTGGTTGCAGAGATTACGACTAACAAATGTGACAAATATTGAAGAATTAATGATAAGTGACCCAAGTGATCAATCATTTACGTCATTAATGGTGATGGGCGAGCACTAAAATGCTCGGGTGCTCGATGCTCGGGTCGAGCACATTGGAATACTCGGCTGCTCGACCCGAGCAATGAGCCCAATGTAAGTCTATGGGAAACTCGAGCATTTTTCAGGCGGCTCCCCCCGGCGGTCTGCAGAGGGCCTAAAAATTGCCCAAATCGATGGGAACAGTGCTCAAATGACATGGGAACAGCATGGGGAAGACCCCTGGAAGCATTTCTGACTCCCAGGTCACTGCTGTCAACAACGTTGTCAAAAGTATTTACGCCACTTTTACGGACTCACAATAAAACATACAAAAACAAAACCAAAATGGATTTTCCTGGGAAGTATGTTAAGGAACATCCTTTCCAGGGTTATAACTTGTATATAAGGGAAAATAAATAACCAAAAACAAAAATACTCCTCCACACCTTGGGCTATGTTCACACGTAGCGTTTTTGATGCGTTTTTGCACTTTTGCATTGCTTTCAACCAACACAAATGCATTCACCAGGAAATGTCATTTTAACATTTTACAACCTTATCTGGCCATGTGTTGTGTGACACGTCATCAGACACATGCATACAGTGCTGAAAAGACATGGGAACAGCATGGAAGCATCTCTGACTCCCAGGTCACTGTCTAAAAGTGTGCCCATCATAAGAGATGCTTGGCGCATGCGAAGATGCCTCCCGCCATGGACCTGTCGTTACAGACTTGCAACAATCACCATCCACGTCCTTGTCCCTCCTCAGCGTTCAGTTCCTTGGAATGCAAGTGCAAGTATGCAGGCAGCCACCCACCTACCCACCGGCTGCAATACTATACTGACACATTTTTGACAGCTACTTGCACTTGAAATGTAGCCTTTTAGGCTCGTGGAGGCGGAAGCTTTTCATAACCTCATGTCGGCGGCGGCCGGGTGTCCATACTCTTTCCCCAGCCACCACTATATTTCCCGGTATCGCCTCTGCCTTCCACAAGCACGGGTCCCACAACATTACCCGTGCCCTCCCCAGTGCACTTACTGGGAAGGACAGCCTAACCACAAACACGTGGACAGGTGAACGTGGCCAGGGACGGTACATAGCCAGTCCACAACTTTTTTTTGCTGACAGTTGTATTTAGCTCGGTGAAAGGACTGGCATAGAGGGAAACCGTATCTACCCTGGGTGTCATTTCTCCCAGGAAGTCCTGTAATTCAGCTTGTTGCAGAAGCAATGGCAGTCCGTCCAACATCAACTCGCACTTGTCGGTGGTGCTTTGACACACGCACATCTTTCTTTTCGCATTTTATTTCTTGAATACAGAGTTGGACAATGGCCTGATCTGTAATGCTTTTTGAGAAATAACATGCATAAGCATGGCCGATCCACATTAAAAAAGCAGTCACAGAATGTCCGGAAACCTTCCCCCACAATTTTATTAGCCAGGGCAGCTTTTCGGCAGGGTTGGACGGGCCCACCAGAGAACCGGAGACTACTCCGGCGGGCCCTGGCTTCTCCTTCTGGAGAGTTCATATTGCCGAGGTGAGGCCATGATGATGATAGAGGCCACCATCTGCTTAGTTTTCTGTTACTTGAAATGCAAGTGCAAGTATGCAGCCATCCACCCACCCACAGGCCGCAACACTAAACTGCCAGATTTCTGGGCAGCTGCTTGCACTTGAAATATGGCTTTTTAAGCTCGTGGAGTCGGAAGCTGTCCACAATCTTATGGCGGCGGCGACTGGGTATCTATACTCGGTCCCCAGCCGCCATTATTTTTTCCGGTATTGTCGCCGCCTTCCACAAGCATGGGTCCCACAACATTACCCGTGCCCTCCCCAGTGGAAGGACTGCCTAACCACAAACACGTGGACAGGTGAATGTGGCCAGAGACGGTACGGAGCCAGTACACAACTTTTTTTGCTGAGAGTTGTATTTAGCTCGGTGAAAAGACTGGCATAGAGGGGAACATCATACTGTGTGTGGGGGAATGTACTGTGGTGGCATCATACTGTGTGGGGGGAATGTACTGTGGGGACATCATACTGTGTGTGGGGGGGAATGTACTGTGGGGACACCATACTGTGTGTGGGGGGGAAATGTACTGTGGGGACATCATACTGTGTGGGGGGAATGTACTGTGGGGGCATCATACTGTGTGTGAAGGAATGTACTGTGGGGGCATCATACTGTGTGTGGGGGAATTATACAGTGTGTTGGGGGAATGTACTGTGGGGGCATCATACTGTGTATGTGTGGGAATGTACTGTGGGGGCATCATACTGTGTGTGGGGAGGAATGTACTGTGGGGAATCATACTGTCTGTGGGGGGAATGTACTGTGGGGACATCATACTGTGTGTGGGGGAATGTACTGTGGGGACATCATATTGTGTGTGGGGGGAATGTACTGTGGGGGTATCATACTGTGTGTGGGGGAATGTACTGTGGGGACATCATACTGTGTGTGGGGGAAATGTACTGTGGGAGCATCATACTGTGTGTGGGGGGGAATGTACTGTGGGGACATCATACTGTGTGTGGAGAATGTCCTGTGGGGACATCATACTTTGTGTGGGGGGATGTACTGTTTGGACATCATACTGAGTGTGGGGGAATTTACTGTGGGTTCATCATACTGTGTGTGAGAATTTACTGTGGGGACATCATGCTGTGTAGGGGCATTATAATGTGTGTGAGGGGGAATATACTGTGGGGGCATCATACTGAGTGTGTGGGGGGAATGTACTGTGGGGACATCATACTGTGTGTGGAGGAATCTATTGTGGGGACATCATACTTTATGGGGAGGAATGTACTGTGGGGGCATCATACTGTGTGTGTGAGGGAATGTACTGTGGGGGCATCATACTGTGTGTGGGGAGGAATGTACTGTGGGGCCATCATACTGTGTGTGGGGGGATGTACTGTGGGGGCATCATACTGTGTGTGTGAGGGAATGTACTGTGGGGGCATCATACTGTGTGTGTGAGGGAATGTACTGTGGGGGCATCATACTGTGTGTGGGGAGGATTGTACTGTGGGGCCATCATACTGTGTGTGGGGGGGGGATGTACTGTGAGGACATCATACTGTGTGGGGGGGGGAATGTACTGTGGGGACATCATACTGTGTGTGGTGGAATGTACTGTGGAGACATCATACTTTGTCGGGGGAATGTACTGTGGGGGCATCATAATGTGTGTGTGAAGAGCTGTTTATCATCGTACAATGATTGAATAACGGGAGCAGATGATTTATAAAAAGCACTGAATTATATGGTGTGGATTTGCTGCTACTGTGTCACCCCAGGCCTGGATGCCACAAACTTGTAAGGCTGTGTCTGAGAGCAGGAGGGAGGTTCTCTGGTCATGGACCATTAGCATGCAGCACCTCCTGTCCCAGGCCAGTAGGGGGAGCAGGCTGCCCCTATAAAAGCTGGTACTGAGGGCAGGGTTAGGGAGACCAGGACCCACTTCTGAAGCATCCAGAAGGGTTCCCAGAAGAGAGGGACAGGTCAGCGGCAGCTGAGGAGTCCAGGAGGCTAAGGAGGAACAGCAAGCCAGGGACAGAGGCGACGAGAGCTGGTCCTGGCTGAGAGAGAACAACATACCGGACACTGGGATCCGAGGCTGTCAGAATTGCAAGTCCTGCAGCAGATCATCTGCTTGCGAGGGATTTTAGGTCCCTTGGCCTAAGAAGCCTGGAAGCTCCGCCACACAGAGGGACCGGTACAGCACAGACAAGCTATAGGTACCTAGGGCCCGAGTCGCAAGCCATACAGGCGTAGTACACGGCCAGCTCAGGGACGTGGGCTATCATACCACTAAAGGGGGAGATAGTCAGCAAGGGCAGAGAGAGAACGGTAGGCCTACCCACTCACCCTGACCAGTGGAGCTCGCCCGAATGCCCTCAGACACCCAGGTCCATTCCTCCCTGTACTCCTGGTGGGTCTGTGATAAGATCTGCAGTAAAAGACCCTGGACTGCATTATTGGACTCTGTGTGATTACTGCTGCGCCTGCACCATCACCCCCAGCATCCTATTACACTGCCCTGAGGCTACACTCCTCCCATGGGGAGTTGTACTATACCCTGCTGCACCCCCAACACCAGCCTCAGCGGTCTGCCCCGCAGCGGCGGTCCTCCCTGACCGCAATCCACAGGTGGCGTAGTCGGACTTTCAAAACCTACAAATACACTGCCACAGCATTTGGTCTGACCACCCTGAGCCACGGGACCGGGTCGCCACTACTACTCCCAGCATTGCCCTGTTGTCCGGTTCCGAGAGCCCCACGGCCCAGGGGGCGAGTCACTACAAGTAAGGATAGACGATACAATAAGCTCTATCGTAATATGTAGCAGCGAGTCAGCGAAATGTATCAATTCTAATATTGAGCAGAATTGATTTCAGCCTGTTGATTTTTCCCTCCAGAACAGTGGAGGGCTCCTCGGGAAAATAAATTGGCCATCCCTGGTATAACGTAATACTAAAATCTCACAATTTATGAGAGAAAACTGTATTTTATAACGATGCTTCCGTGCATCAATCGAGAGAACTTCTTTTCATCAGACGACCCCTTTATCACCTATCCAAGGTGATCGGTGGTGTCCAACAGCTTAGAGCGGCACTGATGGGCAGAATGCGGCACTTTTATCACTTTTGGAATTGGGCAGCGGTGCACATGCTCAGTCTGACCTCCATTCTTGCCCTTTGGGGCTGCAGAGCGCTCTGCTTTTTCCAACAGCTCCATTGAGAATGAATGGATCAGTGGTCGGGCATCCAACCAGACGCTCCATTTTGTAACAGGGATAGAAATAGATGAGAAGATGCACTTAACTGTTTGGCCGCAGCAAGAGTGCATCGAGTGCCTGTGCTTGGTTTGAACAGTCATTCTGTGCTGACAGAGTCCCTTTAAGGCCTCAAACCTATTAGATAATTGTCAGCCCTACATTGTTTCTGGGCAGACAGTTACACAAGATTATGTCCCATTTCATGAAGATTGGCCTTTTACACGCCTGTTTTAGTGAAGGATTAGCTGGAAAAACCTGCGGCGCTGTTAAGCCTCTCCCCAAGAAGCTCCGCAAGGCTTCAAAATTTTGCCGGTGCTGGTCAAGACTGGTGGACACATGGGAAAAGTCAAATTTTGGCAAAGTTGAACAATCTGCATTGTGTGTAATATTTTATGATACAATAAATGATTAGAAAAATGCAAGTTTTATTAATGAGAAAAAAACTGAACTTTGCAGAATTTGTTGGCGACATAGAAATATGTAAAAAATATAAAAGTGTAAAAATTTTTTTACAATTTTTGATGCTCACTTTAAAAACTTGAGCAATTCCCCCAAAAATCATTAGAGCCATGAAATCAATACATATACAGATGAAACCAGAAGTTTCCATCCACTATATAAAGAGACACATCTGCATGTTTTTATCAATATCTGACATGAAATCAGAATAAATCTTTCCCGTTTTAGGATAATTAGGATTACCATCATTTTTGATATTTTCCAAATGCCAGAATAATGAGAGAGAGAGAATGTTTTAAGGCATTTTTATTACTTACTGCAAAGTCTTAACATTATTCTAATCCCCAATCAGTCTGCATATTTGTTCACTACACAATACAATCCCATAATTTCTGCCTATTCACATCTTAGTATTATGTATGATCAGGTTAGAGTGTATGGCTGCTGAGCGCTAGCATTTATGGGCGCCTCCCCCTGACCTTGGCTGTTTCTGGCTCTTAGACCCTGCTGGCACGCACTGCCGTCATGTCCGTGACTGCACTGCCGGCTTGCGGGTCAAATGCCAGAAGCCGCAGAGTCACATGTATTGGGGCGGGCACAGAATGTCTCACGCCGTATACCAGCCAGAACACATACCGGAAAGTCAGGTGACACACTTTTTCTCTCCGGCTCGGTTCATGATTGGATTAGGCTCCCTATATAACATCTGGCGTTCCCCTCCCTGGCACGACCCCTGAGGAAGTGTTGATGAAACGCGCGTCGGGGTGGAGGGACGCGTGCTTACCCTGCCTAGAAGCTGCCATTCTAACCAGGTATTTCTTTCTCATGATGTGTTGAGCTGTTTTGTCTATTTGTGGACAGTGCCACTATTACACTATAGTTATTCTATGGGACCGTACCCAGCCTCTTTTATGTACCCAGTCTCCCCTGATAGATATACTAACATTATTAACTGCTATATGCATTAGTTTCTTTGAGGCTGGAAACAATACGTTATATTTATCTAAGCACTTTGCACTTTTTTTCTGGACAGTCGACTCTATATCATCATATGCACTGCCGCTTTACATTTTATAGGCGTATCTCAAACTCATCAGTGATAGTCTAGTGACCGTTATAATAGCATATGCATTTCTTTCTTTCTATTTTTGCCACATGAGCGGTTATTCAGGTTGAAATGTTTTGCAATGCATTTGTATAGTCACATTATTTCAGTAATGGGGTAATATATGGTTATTACTCTTGCTGCGCAGATATAGAATCATAGAATCATAGAATGGTAGAGTTGGAAGGGACCTCCTGGGTCATCTGGTTCAACCCCCTGCTCAAAGCAGGATTCACTAGATCATCTCAGACAGATGTCTGTCCAGCCTCTGTTTGAAGACGTCCATTGAAGGGGAACTCACCACCTCTCGTGGCAGCCTGTTCCACTCATTAATCACCCTAACTGTCAAAAAGGTTTTTCTAATATCTAATCTGTGTCTCCTCCCATTTAGTTTCATCCCATTGCTTCTAGTCTTTCCTTGTGCAAATGAGAATAAAGATGATCCTTCTACAATGTGACAGCCCTTGACATATTTGTAGACAGCTATTAAGTCTCCTCTCAGTCTTCTTTTTTGCAAGCTAAACATTCCCAAATCCTGCAACCGTTCCTCATAGGACATGGTTTGCAGACCAGTCACCATTCTGGTCGCTCTTCTCTGAACTTGCTCCAGTTTGTCTATGTCTTTTTTAAAATGTGGTGCCCAAAACTGTACACAGTATTCCAGATGAGGTCTGACCAAAGAGGAGTAAAGACCGATAATGACTTCACGTGATCTAGACTGTATGCTTCTGTTAATACATCCCAGAATTGTATTTGCCTTTTTTGCTGCTGCATCACACTGTTGACTCATGTTCAGTCTATGATCTATTAGTATACCTAAGTCTTTTTCACATGTACTGTTGCTTAGCTCTATTCCTCCCATTCTGTATATGCTTTTTTCATTTTTATTGCCCAGATGTAGTACTTTGCATTTTTCCCTGTTAAAAACCATTCTGTTGGTTGCTGCCCACTGCTCCAGTTTATTTAAGTCTTTTTGAATCCTCTCTCTCTCTTCTCTAGTATTAGCTATCCCTCCTAGCTTTGTGTCATCAGCAAATTTAATCAGTTTACCCTCAATTCCTTCAGGAATAGGGTACAGCATTTGTTTGTCCCTCACATTTGAGGCTCCTGGTATTTTAATTATTGTTATTTTATGTTCTAATAAAATTATATTGTTAATATTATTTGAAGTGTTCATGTTTTTGTTTATCCTACCAGGGTTCTGGTTATAGCAGAATAAATTTTTGATATATATAAAGTCAAAAGTTTACATACATTTCATTAGTATTTGGTACCATCACCCTTATACTGAATGACTTGGGTCAAACTTTTGGGATATCCTTCCACAAGCTTCTCACAATAGTTGGTCGGAATTTGGACCCATTCCTCCTGGCAAAACTGGTGTAACAGATCCAGGTTTGTAGGTCGCCTTGCTCGCAGCAAGAGTGCCCATAAATTTTCAATAGGATTGCAATCAGAGCTTTGTGATGGCCACGCCAAAACATTGACTTTGTTATTCTTAAGCCACTTTGTTCCCATTTTGTCAATATGTGACACCCCAGGGGTCTGGTTGCCACAGTGATAGAGATATTACGTCTGAGAGCAGGTGGGAGGTCTCTTGGTCAGGAATCCTATGCATGCCACACCTCCTGCCCAGTCCTGGGAGGGGAAGGACTTCCCCTATATAAACCTGGGGCTGAGGCAGGGTTGGGGAGTTCAGAGGGAGAGTTCAGCCAGGAGGGCTGACAGGGAGCTGTGGCTCCGGCTGGGCCCAGCTCCTGGGCCATGCCAGAAGTAGAGACAGAGAAGAGAAGCAGCTATGGGAAGAAACAACAGGAGCTCTGTGGGAGCAGTGTTACAAGGAGTCAGGGGCTGGCAGCTGCAGAGCTCGCCCTGACTGAGAAGATTTCTTACCGGACCCGGAGTCCGAGGCTGTGGGGACTAACTCCTACCCAGCAGCAGAATCCGTCAGGCAGGGGATTTCAGGTCCTCTGGCCAAGAAACCCGAAGGCACGGTCACACGCATGGGACCAGCACCGCCGTCGTGGAGCGGAAGCTACTAGAAGGCCCCGAGTCACCGGCCATACGGGTGAGCACCACACGGTACACTCAGGGACGTGGGCTACTTATACCCGCCTCTAGCAAGGTAGCCAGAAGAGTACAGTTAGTTTGGGAGGCCTACAACTCCGCCTGGTCAGGGGAGATCCCATCTGCTCAAGGACTGACCAGGCCCCAATCGCTAGCCAGTACTCCGGGAGGGTCTATCTTTGTCTCCAGTAAAGACCCTGAACTACACCGTACCGTCTCCGAGTGGTTCCTGCTACCCCCATCATCCACGTCGGCTGCCCTGAGGCCATACCCCTCCCGTTGGGGGTTATACTATCACGCTGCACAATCCTACCACCGGCCTCAGCGGTCTGCCCTGCAGCAGCAGCTCCTTAGCTGTACTCAACGGGTGGCGTAGTCGTCCAACATCTACCGCTGATACAGCGCCACTTAGTCTGACTCCCTGGGCACGGACCGGGTCACCGCCACGAGACTACAACCCTCAACAGATCCGGCTCCGGGTAAGCTCCCGCGTGCGCAACGCTGCGCGACACCGGCCCAGGGGTGCGTCAACTTTTGGCGTAGTCGGCAGGATCTCGTGCCCGCAACCACCGGGTACTGCGTGCCTGAAAAAGACTGTTCAAACTTACCAGTGGTGAAGATTCCCGCCATCCGGCGCCATCTTCTGTCTTCTTCCCGCCATCCGCGAAGTTTTCCCGCCATCCGGCGCCATCTTCTGCCTTCTTCCCGCCATCCGTGGAGTTTTCCCGCCGTTGGATGCCATCTTGAAGACGCCGCGCGGGAAGAAGAGGGGCGTGGACTCCGAAAGCGCGCGAGAACTGAAGCCCCGCCTCACGTCCGGACGTTGCGTAAGGTCCTGGAAGGAGCCCAGCAGACGCCGACGTCACAGGAGCGCGACGGAAGGTCCTCAACCCTGACGATCCACTGCGGAGCCGCGGCCTACGGAAGAGGATCATCGCAAGGTAGGCCACGGTCCACTAGGGGGGAGAAGGATGTCGGATACGGAGGAGAGCTTCACCGCTTCAACCCCCGCCAGCGCCACCGCTGTTGCGGTCATGCCTTTCACCATGCCCTATATCCCGGGGGCAGCCTGGCTACCCCAGTACTCAGGGGAGTCACATACCCTGCATGACTTTAGAGAAAAGCTGGATAGCCTCTTCCAGGTGTATCCCCTCACAGAGGAGCAAAACGTGAGCATCCTGGTGGCCCAATTAACCGGGGCAGCCCAAAGGGAGGTAAAGTCCTGGCCACCTGGGAGGAGGACTGTCGCAGAGATACTAACCCAGCTAACCGAGGAGGAGCTGCAGTACTACCAATACGAGGAAAGCCAAGAGGACCCGGACGGGTCTGAGGACTACCCTCAGGAGGGAGCACAAAGAGGACATAGCTACTGAAGGGAAGTAGCGTGAATAAAGAGCTGTAAATAGTTACCCGTAAGGGTACAAGGACTGCTGCTAATTAAAATATGGTCCCCGTTGGGATTAGTGAATTGTTCCCCATGTGCCCCTATCTTAAACCAGGCTGAGGACTGTGAGCAGCCATTCCTTATCCCCACTGGCCGAGGACTGAGAGCGGCCATATCCTGTAAATAATTATGTGTTTCTAGTAATTTATGGGAGTCTTTGGTGGATTTACCGGGAATCCTTTGTACATGGTTGGAGCGTAACCCAGGAATGGACTAAAGACTGTTAAGGACTCGGGGCAGGACAGACCCCTACCTGGTTACGTCTCCCTGTTTTGGTGAAATGGACACCTTGCTTTTCTTCAAAAACTGCACCCGGTTGCGGACACGCCGTGACCATCTTTATGTGTTTTTCTTATTGTATTATTATTGTTTATACCTTGTTATGTTTTTCTAAAAATATGTTTAGTCCCGGAGTACTAAATTTCACTAGGGGGGAATGTGACACCCCAGGGGTCTGGTTGCCACAGTGATAGAGATATTACGTCTGAGAGCAGGTGGGAGGTCTCTTGGTCAGGAATCCTATGCATGCCACACCTCCTGCCCAGTCCTGGGAGGGGAAGGACTTCCCCTATATAAACCTGGGGCTGAGGCAGGGTTGGGGAGTTCAGAGGGAGAGTTCAGCCAGGAGGGCTGACAGGGAGCTGTGGCTCCGGCTGGGCCCAGCTCCTGGGCCATGCCAGAAGAAGAGACAGAGAAGAGAAGCAGCTATGGGAAGAAACAACAGGAGCTCTGTGGGAGCAGTGTTACAAGGAGTCAGGGGCTGGCAGCTGCAGAGCTCGCCCTGACTGAGAAGATTTCTTACCGGACCCGGAGTCCGAGGCTGTGGGGACTAACTCCTACCCAGCAGCAGAATCCGTCAGGCAGGGGATTTCAGGTCCTCTGGCCAAGAAACCCGAAGGCACGGTCACACGCATGGGACCAGCACCGCCGTCGTGGAGCGGAAGCTACTAGAAGGCCCCGAGTCACCGGCCATACGGGTGAGCACCACACGGTACACTCAGGGACGTGGGCTACTTATACCCGCCTCTAGCAAGGTAGCCAGAAGAGTACAGTTAGTTTGGGAGGCCTACAACTCCGCCTGGTCAGGGGAGATCCCATCTGCTCAAGGACTGACCAGGCCCCAATCGCTAGCCAGTACTCCGGGAGGGTCTATCTTTGTCTCCAGTAAAGACCCTGAACTACACCGTACCGTCTCCGAGTGGTTCCTGCTACCCCCATCATCCACGTCGGCTGCCCTGAGGCCATACCCCTCCCGTTGGGGGTTATACTATCACGCTGCACAATCCTACCACCGGCCTCAGCGGTCTGCCCTGCAGCAGCAGCTCCTTAGCTGTACTCAACGGGTGGCATAGTCGTCCAACATCTACCGCTGATACAGCGCCACTTAGTCTGACTCCCTGGGCACGGACCGGGTCACCGCCACGAGACTACAACCCTCAACAGATCCGGCTCCGGGTAAGCTCCCGCGTGCGCAACGCTGCGCGACACCGGCCCAGGGGTGCGTCAAATATGCTTCGGGTCATTGTCCATTTGGGATACCCATTTCCGCCCAAGCTTTAACTTCCTGGCTGATGTCTTGAGATGTTGCTTCAGTATTGCCACATAATCTTCTTTTCTCATGGTGTCATCTATTTAGTGAAGTGAACCAGTCCCTCCTGCAGCAAATCAACCCCAGATCATGATGCTGCCACCCCCATGTTTCACAGTTGGGATGGTGTTCTTTGGCTTCCAAGCTTCTCCCTTTTTCCTCCAAACGTAGCGATGGTCATTATGCCAAAAAAGTTCAATTTTAGTTTCATCAGACCACAGACATGTCTCCAAAAATTAAGGTCTTTGTTCCTGTGTGCATTTGCAAACATTAATTTGGCTTTTTTATGTTTCTTTTGGAGTAATGGCTTCTTCCTGGCAGAGTGGCCTTTCAGCCCATGTTAATACAGTACTCGTTTCACTGTGGTTATTGACACAATCTTACCAGCTTCCGCCATCATCTTCACAAGGTCTCTTGCTTTTGTCCTTGGGTTGATATGCACATGTCGGACCAAAGCACGTTCATCTCTGGGACACAGAACCCGTCTCCTTCCTGAGCGATAAGATGGCAGTACATTCCCATCTTGTTTGTACTTGCGTATAATTGTTTGTACAGATGAACGAGGCACCGTCAGGTATCTTGAAATTGTATCTAAGGATGAGTCAGACTTGTGCAAGTCCACAATTCTCTTCCTGATATCTTCGCTGATTTCTTTAGACTTTCCCATGATACTACAGAAATAAGCAGTGTGTTTCAGGTGTGCATTAAAATACATCTACACGTGTGTCTCTAATTAACTCAGATGTTGCCAAAAAAACTATTAGAAGCTTCCAAACACATTACATCATCATATGGGCAGTCCAGAATTGTTTAAAGGCATAGTAATCTTAGTGTGTGTAAACTTTTGACTTTGCAGTAAGTAATAAAAATGACTTAAACATTCTCTCTCTCTCTCATTATTCTGGCATTTGGCAAATTTTAAAAATTATGGTAATCCTAATTGACCTAAAACGGGAAAGGTTTATTCTGATTTCATGTCAGATATTGAGAAAAACATGCAGATGTGTCTTTTTATATAGTGTATGTAAACTTCTGGTTTCAACTGTGTGTGTATGTATATATGTATATATTACACATACAGTTATGGCCGAAAGTGTTCACTCCCTTGAAATTGTTTCAGAAAATGAAGTATTTCTCCCAATTATTGCAGTTACATCTGTTTTGCTATACACACTTTATTTTCTTTGTGTGTATTGCAACAACACAAAAAAAGCAGAAAAAAAGGCAAATTGGACATAATTTCACACACAGCCCCAAAAATGGTCTGAAGAAAATTGTTGGCACCCTCAACTTTAATATTTGGTTGCTCACCCTTTGGAATAAAATAACTGCAATCAATCGCTTCCTATAACCATCAACAAGCTTCTTATACCTCTCAGCTGGAATTTTGACCACTCTTCTTTTGTAAACTGCTCCATGTCTCTCATAGTTGCTGCTACTTCATACCTCTCCAGCGCTATGTTTCCATCCATTTCTGCGGGCTTCTTGAAGTATGTTTTGGGTCATTCTCCTGGAAGAACCATGACCTAGGACGCAAACCCAGCTTTCTGACACTGGGCACTACATTGCCAAAATCCGTTGGTAATCTTCAGATTTCATGATGCCTTGCACACAGTCAAGGCACCCAGTGCATGAGGCAGCAAAACAACCACAAAATGTCTTTGAACTTACACCATATTTGACTGTAGGTAGTGTGTTCTTTTCTTTGTAGGCATTATTCCATTTTCCGTAAACAGTAGAATGATGTGCTTTACCAAAAAGCTCTGTCTTGGTCTCATCTGTCGAAAAGATGCGTTCCCAGAAGGATTTTGGCTTGCATACATTTTGGCACACTTCAGTGTAGCTTTTTATGTCTCTGTGTCAGCAGTGGGGTTCTCTTGGGTCTCCTGCCTTAGCGCTTATTTGCGCTAACACTGATGCACCCTGAGCTTGCAGGACAACTTTGAATTTCTTTGGAACTTGATTGGCACTGCTTATCCATCATCCGGACTATCCTGCGTTGCAACCTTTCATCAATTTTTCTCTTCCATCCACGTCCAGGGAGATTAGCTACAGTGCCATGACTTGTAAGCTTCTTAATTATGTTTCGCACCGTGGACAAAGGAACATCAAGATCTCTGGAGATGGAATTGTAACTTTGAGATTGTTGATATTTTTCAACAATTTTGGTTCTCAAGTACTCAGACAGTTCTCTTCTCTTTCTGTTCTCCATACTTAGTGTGGCACACACAGACACAATGCAAAGATTGAGTCAACTTCTCCACTTTTTATCTGGTTTCAGGTGTGATTTTCATATTGCTCACACCTGTTACTTGCCACAGGTTAGTTTGAATGAGCATCACATGCTTGAAACAAAGTTGTTCACCCACAATTTTGGAAAGGTGCTATCAATTTTGTCCTGCCCATTTTTGGGGTTTTGTATGAAATGATGTCCAATTTGCCTTTTTTCCTTTTGTTTGTTTTTTTCTTTTGTTCCAATACACACAAAGAATATTAAACATGTGTATAACAAAACATGTGTAATTGCAATAATTTTCTGGGAGAAATACTTCACTTTCTGGAACAATTTCAAGATTGCCAACACTTTCGGCCGTGGCCATATATAGTAGCTGAGTACAGGCGGCTGCTGGGGCCCCTGATACCATTACTATGTGACCCTTACACCTGATATACAGTGGTGGCCAAAAGTATTGGCACCCCTGCAATTCTGTCAGATAATACTCAGTTTCTTCCTGAAAATGATTGCAATCACAAATTCTTTGGTATTATTATCTTCATTTTATTTTCTTGCAAAGAAAATACACAAAAGAGAATGAAACAAAAATCAAATCAATGATCATTTCACACAAAACTCCAAAAATGGGCCAGACAAAAGTATTGGCACCCTCAGTCTAATGCTTGGTTGCACAACCTTTAGCCAAAATAACTGCGAACAACCGCTTCCGGTAACCATCAATGAGTTTCTTACAATGCTCTGCTGGAATTGTAGACCATTCTTCTTTGGCAAACTGCTCCAGGTCCCTGATATTTGAAGGGTGCCTTCTCCAAACTGCCATTTTGAGATCTCTCCACAGGTGTTCTATGGGATTCAGGTCTGGACTCATTGCTGGCCACCTTAGAAGTCTCCAGTGCTTTCTCTAAAACCATTTTATAGTGCTTTTGGAAGTGTGTTTTGGGTCATTGTCCTGCTGGAAGACCCATGACCTCTGAGGGAGACCCAGGTTTCTCACACTGGGCCCTACATTATGCTGCAAACTTTGTTGGTAGTCTTCAGACTTCATAATGCCATGCACACGGTCAATCAGTCCAGTGCCAGAGGCAGCAAAGCAACCCCAAAACATCAGGGAACCTCCGCCATGTTTGACTGTAGGGACCGTGTTCTTTTCTTTGAATGCCTCTTTTTTTTCCCTGTACACTCTATGTTGATGCTTTTTCCCAAAAAGCTCTACTTTTGTCTCATCTGACCAAAGAACATTCTTCCAAAACGTTTTAGGCTTTCTCAGGTAAGTTTTGGCAAACTCCAGCCTGGCTTTTTTATGTCTCGGGGTAAGAAGTGGGGTCTTCCTGGGTATCCTACCATACAGTCCCTTTTCATTCAGACGCCGACGGATAGTACGGGTTGACACTGTTGTACCCTCGGACTGCAGGGCAGCTTGAACTTGTTTGGATGTTAGTCGAGGTTCTTTATCCACCATCCGCACAATCTTGCATTGAAATCTCTTGTCAATTTTTCTTTTCCGTCCACATCTAGATAGGTTAGCCACAGTGCCATGGGCTTTACACTTCTTGATGACACTGCGCACGGAAGACACAGGAACATTCAGGTCTTTGGAGATGGACTTGTAGCCTTGAGATTGCTCATGCTTCCTCACAATTTGGTTTCTCAAGTCCTCAGACAGTTCTTTTGTCTTCTTTCTTTTCTCCATGCTCAATGTGGTACACACAAGGACACAGGACAGAGGCTGAGTCAACTTTAATCTGTTAGAACCCTCCTGTTAGTTTTTGCTATCTTGTGTTTTGCGGTCACGTGACTAGCTGCCTATATATTCCAGCTCCGCCCTTCTGGCTTTGCTGGACTTCAGTGTTTTTTGCCTGTCTCTCTAGCCAGGTGCTTCGGTGCCTATCTCTGTCTAGTTTGCTTGGTCCTCTGGACCTCTAGTACTTTTTGTTCAGTTTGTATTTTTGCTCTGCAACAACTTCTGTTAGGAGGATTCCATTTTTTGTCCCAGTCCTTAGCTCTTTTAGGGACCCCTCCCTTTATTCTATAGGTCTCTGTTCAGACTAGCCGAGGACGAAGGCGGGTCTGTTCACAAGGAACAGGCTGCCCGCTACATCGTAGGGATTCAGCTTAGTCTTACTGTAGGGACAGCTTTTCCCTTTCTTTCCTTAGTTTATGTTGCAGATCATAACATAATCCATGTTAACTGGCTGCAAGTGTGATTTAGTTATTGCCAATTGTATCCAATTTGGCTTTAGGACAATTCTTTTTGTGTTTTTTCATTGAAGACAAATTAAATGAAGATAATAAGACCAAAGAATTTGTGATTGCAATCATTTTCAGGAAGAAACTGAGTATTATCTGACAGAATTGCAGGGGTGCCAATACTTTTGGCCACCACTGTATAGGAGCTGAGTACAGGCGGCTGCTGGGGCCCCTGATACCATTACTATGTGGCCCTTACACCTGATATATAGGAGCTGAGTACAGGCGGCTGCCGGGGCCCCTGATACCATTACTATGTGGCCATTACACCTGATATATAGGAGCTGAGTACAGGCGGCTGCTGGGGCCCCTGATACCATTACTATGTGGCCCTTACACCTGATATATAAGGGCTGAGTACAGGCGGCTGCTGGGGCCCCTGATACCATTACTATGTGGCCCTTACACCTGATATATAGGAGCTGAGTACAGGCGGCTGCCGGGGCCCCTGATACCATTACTATGTGGCCCTTACACCTGATATATAGGAGCTGAGTACAGGCGGCTGCTGGGGCCCCTGATACCATTACTATGTGGCCCTTACACCTGATATATAAGGGCTGAGTACAGGCGGCTGCTGGGGCCCCTTATACCATTACTATGTGGCCCTTACACCTGATATATAGGAGCTGAGTACAGGCGGCTGCTGGGGCCCCTGATACCATTACTATGTGGCCCTTACACCTGATATATAGGAGCTGAGTACAGGCGGCTGCTGGGGCCCCTGATACCATTACTATGTGGCCCTTACACCTGATATATAGGAGCTGAGTACAGGCGGCTGCCGGGGCCCCTGATACCATTACTATGTGGCCCTTACACCTGATATATAGGAGCTGAGTACAGGCGGCTGCTGGGGCCCCTGATACCATTACTATGTGGCCCTTACACCTGATATATAGGAGCTGAGTACAGGCGGCTGCCGGGGCCCCTGATACCATTACTATGTGGCCCTTACACCTGATATATAGGAGCTGAGTACAGGCGGCTGCCGGGGCCCCTGATACCATTACTATGAGGCCCTTACACCTGATATATAGGAGCTGAGTACAGGCGGCTGCCGGGGCCCCTGATACCATTACACTGGTGCCTTGTTATTAGGTCAATTCCATTATAAAACATTGTATCCGTCATTGTTGAGCTCTGCTGGGACTCTGTATCCCGCCTGCATTGCATAATGGGGCCCCTGAATACTCTGCACATAAGGGCCCATAGCTCTAATTATGTTGTTTGCAATAGTCGCCCTCCTGCCACCCTGTAATATCGGGTCCCTGCCTGGTGTGCCCCCTATGACTTAATGTCCCCCTGTACGACAGAGGGCACATTCACTCTGTCTGGACCATTATAGTCTATGGCCACGTCAGATCATATGCCCGAATCCCGTTCAGGTAAAGGCTGCAGCCACCGCAGCCATGCTGCCTTCAGTGCCCCGCTCCTCCGCCACTGCCATTCCCCCCACCACCCAGAGCCACAGTATATATATATATATATATATATATATATATATATATATATATATATATATATACACTACTCAAAAAATAAAGGGAACCCTTAAACAACAGAATATAACTCCAAGTAAATCAAACTTCTGTGAAATCAAACTGTCCACTTAGGAAGCAACACTGATTGACGATCAATTTCACATGCTGTTGTGCAAATGGAATAGACAATAGATGGAAATTATTGGCAATTATCAAAACACTCTCAATAAAGGAGTGGTTCTGCAGGTGGGGACCACAGACAACATCTCAGTACCAATGCTTTCTGGCTGATGTTTTGGTCACTTTTGAATGTTGGTTGTGCTTTCACACTCGTGGTAGCTTGAGATGGACTCTACAACCCACAGAAGTTGCTCAGGTAGTGCAGCTCTTCCAGGATGGCACATCAATGCGAGCTGTGGAAAGAAGGTTTGCTGTGTCTGTCAGCGTAGTGTCCAGAGGCTGGAGGCACTACCAGGAGACAGGCCAGTACACCAGGAGACGTGGAGGGAGCCGTAGGAGGGCAACAACCCAGCAGCAGGACCGCTACCTCCGCCTTTGTGCAAGGAGGAACAGGAGGATCACTGCCAAAGCCCTGCAAAATGACCTCCAGCTGACCACAAATGTGGATGTGTCTGCAAAAACGGTTAGAAACCAACTCCATAAGGGTGGTATGAGGGCCCGACGTCCACAGATGGGGGTTGTACTCACAGCCCAACACCGTGCAGGTCGCTTGGCATTTGCCACAGAACACCAGGATTGGCAAAGTGGCAACTGGCGCCCTGTGCTCTTCACAGATGAAAGCAGGTTCACACTGAGCACATGTGACAGACGTGACAGAGTCTGGAGGCACCGTGGAGAACGATCTGCTGCCTGCAACATCCTTCAGCATGACCGGTTTGGCAGTAGGTGAGTAATGGTGTAGGGTGGCATTTCTTTGGAGGGCCGCACAGCCCTCCATGTGCTCGCCAGAGGTAGCCTGACTGCCACTAAGTACTGAGAGGAGATCCTCAGACCCGTTGTGAGACCATATGCTGGTGCGGTTGGCCCTGGGTTCCTCCTAATGCAGGACAATGCCAGACCTCATGTGGCTGGAGTGTGTCAGCAGTTCCTGCAAGATGAAGGCATTGAAGTTATGGACTGGCCCGCCCGTTCCCCAGACCTGAATCCGATTGAGCACATCTGGGACATCATGTCTTGCTCCCTGGGACCCGTTCAAGATCCGGAAGGGAGCGAAACGGCCATCGTCCTCTCTCTCACTCCCCCGCACACCCTTAGGGGTCTCCATCCTATGCCGCCAGACAACATGTACTGTTAGTACTAATAAAGGACATCTTCGGAACTTTTGTTGAGTGCTACCTTTATTTTTGCTTCTGCATTACTAGACTGTTTACTTGGACATGCACCACCATGTATCCGGGAGTTTCATTTCATTGAATGAGAGGTGTATTTAAAGCAGAGGTGGTGCCGGATTTCTTCTCTTTTATTGCTCATTTGACATGTCTTGCTCCATGCACCAATGTCACGTTGCACCACAGACTGTCCAGGAGTTGGCGGATGCTTTAGTCCAGGTCTGGCAGGAGATCCCACAGGAGACCATCTGCAACCTCATCAGGAGCATGCCCAGGCGTTGTAGGGAGGTCATACAGGCACGTGGAGGCCACACACAATACTGAGCCTCATCAGGAGCATGCCCAGGCGTTGTAGGGAGGTCATACAAGCACGTGGAGGCCACACACAATACTCAGCCTCATCAGGAGCATGCCCAGGCGTTGTAGGGAGGTCATACAGGCACGTGGAGGCCACACACAATACTCAGCCTCATCAGGAGCATGCCCAGGCATTGTAGGGAGGTCATACAGGCACGTGGAGGCCACACACAATACTCAGCCTCATCAGGAGCATGCCCAGGCGTTGTAGGGTTGTCATACAGGCACGTGGAGGCCACACACAATACTCAGCATCATCAGGAGCATGCCCAGGCGTTGTAGGGAGGTCATACAGGCACGTGGAGGCCACACACAATACTCAGCCTCATCAGGAGCATGCCCAGGCGTTGTAGGGAGGTCATACAGGCACGTGGAGGCCACACACAATACTGAGACTCATTTTGACTTTTTTTAAGGATATTACATCAAAGTTGGATCGGCCTGTAGTGTGTTTTTCCACTTTAATTTTGGGGGTGACTCCAAATCCAGGCCTCCATTGGTTAATAAATGTGATTTCCATTGATGATTTTTGTGTGATTTTGTTGTCAGAACAAAGTATTCAATGAGAATATTTCATTCATTCAGATCTAGGATGTGTTATTTGATTGTTCCCTTTATTTTTTTGAGCAGTGTGTATATAAATATACCAGGATGGGGGATATTAACAGAATTGGGGGACATTACCCCTATAACAGTGTAAGCAGCAGACCCCCTCCCCCTTAACAGGGCATAATGACCACATTTTTTGCTTACATTTTTTTTCTATTTACCTACTCTAAAACCTAGGTACGTCTTATGGTCCGGTGCGTCTTATAGTCCGAAAAATTCGGTATATGCATTCAGTATATATATACTACTAGCTATTGAACCCGTTCTACGCCCGGGTGGACAGCATTTTTATTGGTATATGGTCTCCCATGCTGGTATGTGCTGCCCCCCTCCTTGTATTTGTGCTGTCCCCATCCTGTCCCCACCATCCAATCCTGGTATGCGTGGTACACCTCACCCCCAATCCTGGTATGCTTGACACCCCTCACCCCCAATCCTGGTATGCGTGGCACCCCTCACCCCCAATCCTGGTATGCGTGGCACCCCTCACGCCCTATCCTGGTATGCGTGGCACCCCTCATCCCCAATCCTGGTATACGTGGCACCCCTCATCCCTATCCTGGTATGCGTGGCACCCCTCATCCCTATCCTGGTATGTATGGTACCCCTCATCACTATCCTGGTGTGTATGGTATCCCTCATCCTGGTATGCATGGTACGCCATCCCTCATCCCGGTATGCATGGCACTCCATCCCTCATCCCCAATCCCGGTATGCGTGGCACCCCTCATCCTCAATCCCGGCATGCGTGGCACCCCTCATCCCCAATCCCGGCATGCGTGGCACCCCTCATCCCCAATCCCGGCATGCGTGGCACCCCTCATCCCCAATCCCGGCATGAGTGGCACCCCTCATCCCAATCCTTGTATGTGTGGCACCCCTCATCCCCAATCCCGGTATGCGTGGCACCCCTCATCCCCAATCCCGGTATACATGGCACCCCTCATCCCCAATCCCGGTATGTGTGGCACCCCTCATCCCCAATCCCGGTATGCGTGGCACCCCTCATCCCTAATCCCGGTATGCGTGGCACCCCTCACCCCCAATCCCGGTATGCATGGCACCCCTCACCCCCCAATCCCGGTATGCGTGGCACCCCTCATCCCCAATCCCGGTATGCGTGGCACCCCTCATCCCCCAATACCAATATGCGTGGCAACCCTCATCCCCAATCCCAGTATGCGTGGCACCCCTCATCCCCAATCCCGGTATGCATGGCACCCCTCATCCCCAATCCCGGTATGCGTGGCACCCCTCACCCTCAATCCTGGTATGCATGGTCCCCTCACCCCCCAATCCTGGTATGCGTGTTACCCCTCACCCCCCAATCCTGTTATGCGTGTTACCCCTCACCCCCCAATCCTGGTATGCGTGGCACCCCTCACTCCCCAATCCTGGTATGCGTGGCACCCCTAACCCCCCAAATCCTGGTATGCGTGGTACCCCTCACCGCCCAATCCTGGTATGTGTGGCACTCCTCACCCCCCAATCCTGGTATGTGTGGCACCCCTCATTGCCCAATGTTGGTATGCGTGGTACCCCTCACCCCCAATCGTGGTATGTGTGTTACCCCTCACCCCCCAAATCCTAGTATGCGTGGTACACCTCACCCCACAATCCTGGTATGTGTGGTACCCCTCACCCCCAATCTTGGTATGCGTGGTACCCCTCACCCCCAATCCTGGTATGTGTGGTACCCCTCACCTCCCAATCCTGGTATATGTGGTACCCCTCACCCCCCAATCCTGATATATGCATGGTCCCCTCACCCCACAATCCTGTTATGTGTGGCCCCCTCATCCCTTTCACACTGTACACACATACACAAAAAAAAACAGTTATACTCACCTTTCTTCTCTGTACTCCAGCACTGCTGCGTCCTCTTCTGCCAGAGGCCGAGGGAGAAGTGCGGCGCTGGAGCACCGCGCTGTCCGGCGCCATTTTTCTGAAGACACACTGTAAATGTGTCTTCAGTAAAATGGCGCCGGATAGCGCAATGCGCATGCGTCGATCTGACGCCTTCACTCCGCCCCCGGTCTCCAGCGAAGAGAGGCGCCGCGACAACGCTCCTCCCGGTCAGGTAAGTATGTAAGTATGGCGCCGGAGATCGCGGTATGCGTTCAGTGTCTACGCATCCCGCGATCTCCGGCGCCATACACCTCCTCTTACCTGTAACGGCTGGATGCCTGCTTCTCTCTGGAGCCAGGCTGCGCATCACACATGCGCAGTCTATCGAAGCTTCAGACAGAGACACGCATGCCGCCTTATATATACTATGGTAGATCGGCCCACTCAGTTGCACACAGAAGTAGCCACCGGAGCACTGTCTCCTTAAGTCTCTCACTGGTTTATTTGAAGATGCTGCATAAGCCAGTGAAGAGTTAGCAAAAATAAATACGTGCTTTCTGACCTAAGGAAAAACAAAACATAACATACAGCCGTGTTGCTGTGGGGATCTGCCCGCTCAGGAGAACAACCATCCACTAGTTCAGCTTTTCCTTCTCAGGACACAAAGCGCTGGAGTTCCTCTCTACAGCCCTACTGAACACTGAATGCCTTAGAAGGCCGTCTATATATATCCTAGTCCTCACCCAGGGGTGGAGATATGATGAATGACCTCCCAACCCGTTCTATGGTCGTTCACAAAAACCCAGCCCTTAAAATGGCCGATTAATCCCTCTCAACACATAGTGTGCTGGTGTAAAACTTATGGGTTTCAAATCACTGAAGCTAATAGCCTCAGTGAAACATACCTCCCCTCCAGCACTTTGCCAGTGACTTTGTCACCATGTATATATAATCAGCATACTGTATATATATTATAAGCATACTGTATATATCCTTTTAAAAGCAGAAGTGTTAATAAATTATTTTTATCAGTTAACAAAATGCAGAGTAAAGTTTGATGGATGAACCAAGATCTCAGTAATAATAATTGTATTTTTTTTTTATTAATAATAGGATAGAAGGGAGGGACAAAACCAGGAACAGAATCAGTAGGCAAACTTATAATCAGGAAAACAGCCGGGGTCAGATACCAGGTGATCAGTAACCGCCACGTCTGCGAGCAGTATGAATACCGCGGAGCCTGGTGACAGAGGTGATACTGAGATTGTCCCGGCAGAGATGTAACAGTCAGAAGGCCACCGGTAGATGGTGAAGGTCCTTCTGTACAGCTCCAGCAGTGATGGTGGATCTGCTGGACTTCAGGGAGCTGGATGCGGAGGTTTACCGTCTTTTAGATGTCTCTAGGGGAACGGTGACAACACGCAAATACGCGAGCAGCCCTGGATAATCCACGCCGGCAGGATGATAGGATCCGGCGGAAGATGGAACCTATGAGAAGAGAAGGAAATATAATGTAAGTGATGGGACTCCATATGACATGATACTACTGTGCGGTCACTGTGGCCGGACGGCAGAGGAATCTCATCACACAGAGGTCAGGGATCATCGTCAGCCATCATACATGTGACAATCCCATCTCCGACAGATGACATCTGCTCCACATGAATTATTCTCACTGACGACATCACACAACATGGAGATGACTCTCACACTTACCTCGTCTCTTTTTCCCCTTTTTCCCATTTTCTGATTTTTCGTCATCAGCTTGAAATTCTGATCAGAAAAAAGAAAAAACAACAACTCACTAAAGACATATTGTTATGGGGTCTGCATTGTATCGCTCCTGTATATAGTATATAGATTGTTCTAGTCCTTTCCCCTATAGTCCTGATAATCTGGTATTACACAATAGGGCAGAATAAGTCCTATATACCGGACATGACCTAATATGAGGGGCATTAGATGTGTCACTAATATGGAGCAGTGAGCGCCCTGTGTGCCGCCATGTGGTGCATACCTAATGAGCGATATTCTACTATAGGAGACGATGTCTCATTATGATGACAGAGGTTACTGGATGCAACAATGTATCACAGAATCCATGATAATACTGTACAAAGTTACAGAAATGGAGACACAGTATGGGCCCATGGGCAAAGTAATTGGGATCCATGGAACATAGATAACATAGGAGACCTATTACAGAAAAACCATGTGGAAATATTTCACCGTTGATGATAACATTCACATTGTTTGTGCTATAGACATGTACATACCTGACAATGGGGACGAGGACGGCAAGCTGGTTATAGCATCGTCTCTAGCAGATTCAGGAGAAGATCCTTTCTGCCTGTTAGGAAGAAGAAAAACGTGTCAATCACAAGTAAATTCAGTATAAAAGGGATTGTCTCACTAGAAGAACCCCAACTATAAGGCCTAATAGGACATATGAAAGTCATAGTGGGGAAGTCTCCTGCTCAAAACTACCTTCTATGGAGCAGAGCGGAAAACAACTACCAATAATGGCCGGCATGTAATACTACATCTGTCCCACAATGTGGGCAATACTAACAATGCCTGACCGGCAGCAATTATGGGCTGTTATCTCCAGCGGATTCTGAAGCCAAAAGCGCAATGACCGCTGATCATGTGGCGGTGGATGCTGCATTCGATATGATGGTATTTATGTCCTATATTTGGTGTTGTGCACATATATTAGTCTGGAGCTCCCAGTAATGACTCCACAATCTACTTACATTTCTGAGATGTTTCTGCTGGATGCTGGGGTACACTCTGGAGGGGACTTGATAACGGTGGTACAGAGCTAAATAAGGACAAAAATAAGATATGAAATTCTATTTTTTGCTTTTAGAGGTCTTTTTATGTATTCTGGATTTATTGATCACTTACTTTAGAAAGCCTTTTAGAGGATGTTGTAAAATTTTGGAAGAAAAGGCTCTCATTATCCTCACTTGTGTCCTCCTCCTCTGAGACAATAGGCTTGTCTGAATCAGCGTGATCTACAATACATAGGTAATGAAGTGTTATTAGTGGTTGTCAGTATAACACAGTCACCATTTATCACTACTATTAATGGGAACCGATTGTCACATATTATGGAAGATGAGACAAACAGCCGCTTAGTCTAGATGACGTCTTCTACTTACTGATAAATAAGCTGGTGTCCATATCTGACACCAGCCGAGGAATGTACTCTGGCTTCTGACTTAGAAGGTTTTCAAATTCTAAGTCACTCAGGAATGGATAACTCTTGATCTCAAATGCTCCTCCTGGAAAAAGAAAAACAAAAGTGATGCGGACATTGCTAGAGGCTGCTCCATATCTGAACAGTATATCTTAAGTAATGACAAAACCGAAGGAAACAAACTAAAAGTTATATTATGGAGAACTAGAAATAGGCAAGCAGATAGAGGAGTGCTGATCCTCATGGACAGGAGCGATGAGTCCTCGTTGTAAAAAGTGAATATTAATACTAATACAGTATATCAGTTACCTGTCCCAAGTCTTTGTGCAGGATTTGTTCTGAGCAGGTCATTAATGAGGTCCTGAGCATCGGGGGGAGGAGAGCGATCCCAATCCCAAATTATGTCTCCTGTTATATAGAAAATTACAGAAAATAAAACCTCTGTTTTGGACTGTAAGATAAAGTAGAGGAAATAAGTAAATTCATGTAACCAGTCAAAGCAATGATCGGATTATTCTACTTACCAGTGACAATATTTTTATAGAGCTCAGATAGGGAATCCCCATGAAATGGTACATATCCCACCAGAAACTCATGCAGGATGATCCCCATTGACCACCAGTCCGCAGGTCTTCCATAGCCTTTCTTCAGGATGATTTCTGGGGCCATGTAGAGCGGGGTGCCACAGTCCTGGAAACCAACAGAAGATAAAGATAAGAATCGATGAAATGATTATTATGACAAGTTCTCTACATAAAAAGCCAATGACAGAAGATAAAATATCAGTGGAAAAGTTCTCTAGAAATGAAGAACGTAGAGAAGAGACAATAGTGTGATGAGATTTGTAAAGAACCATCTAAGTTCCTGTAAGTGATGCCAACCTCATGGTCCTGGAACTCTCTGGCGATGTCCTCCAATGATTCCCTGTGGGTGTTGGTTTCTGGTATCATGACACCAACTTTTGAAATCCCAAAATCGGCGACTTTAATGTGTCCAGCCGGTGTAATCAGGAGGCTGTGAAAGAGAAGATGGTTTTAGTCTCACAGGCTGTGTGGTAATAAATAACTTCCCCCCTTTATTATACTACAGGGGGCACTTACTTCTCTGGTTTCAGGTCTCTATGCAACACACCATAGCTGTGCAGGTATTCCACAGCAAGTATCGCTTCTGCAAAATACAGACGGGCCAAGGGGACAGATAAAGGACCCCTGGTGCTTAGGAGGGTCCCACAGTCTCCACCTATAGAAGAAAGGAAATATGAGCGGTGAGGGGTTTATACAGCAGATCACCACGATGGATCATGAGAAGTGAGCGGAGACATTGGGGCAGGAGAGAATATATACAGATATAATGTATAGAGCACAGAATATTAGTCTGAGGTCATGGTGAGATGTCGTCCATGTCACTAATAGAGTGATGTCTCATCTCGTCTACAGCTGGCGATACTGACGTGCTCAGTGCGGACATACAGGGAGATCACACACATCAATGACTTTCCATAATATCTATAGTAAATGCTCTGCGGGGATGTAACCGTCCACGGGGACAAGTCCTAATGATATGAGCGGTGATAAGATGTCAGCAGACATGGGCTGAATATAATACATGTACATGTCCTACCTCCTACATACTCCATGACCATACACAGGTGAGATCTAGTAGGGAAGGAGCAGAGCATGGAGGCCACAAAGGGACAGTCAGCGAATGTCAGGATGTCCCTCTCCAGATAGGCCCCTTCCACATGTTTTGGAGTATCCAGGTCCCGCTTGGAAATTTTCTTCATAGCGAAGATCTTCTGTGAGTCTTTATGGTGAACTAAGTGGACGGACCTGGAGAGAAGAAGAAACCATGGTTTATAGTGAATCCTTATTAACAGTCCGTCTATAGAAGTCATTATATGATCTTCTGTTCTAATGTTTAATACCAGAAGTCCGACCATTACTGGAAATCCACATCTAGAAATACATGAAATAATACTACATAGACCATCTATGGGAGGGTCTGCACAATGCCACGTCTGCCAGACCCTCACCCAGGTCACATTATCATCTATGGGAAGTCTGCACAATGCCACGTCTGCCAGACCCTCACCCAGGTCACATTATTACCTGTGGGAAGTCTGCACAATGCCACGTCTGCCGGACACTCACTCAGGTCACATTATCACCTGTGGGAGGTCTGCACAATGCCAAGTCTGCCAGACCCTCACCCAGGTCACATTATCACCTGTGGGAGGTCTGCAAAATGCCACATCTTCCACACCCTCACCCAGGTCACATTGTCACCTATGGATGTCTGCACAATGCTACGCCTGCCATACCCTCACCTAGGTCACATTATCACCTATGGGAAGTCTGCACAATGCCACGTCTGCCGGACCCTCACCCAGGTCACATTATCACCTTTCACCTCAGATCATGTCCCTATGATAACACTGAATGGCAGAGCACAGAGGCTGAAGCATTGTCATAGGGAACCCTGAGAAATGTGGCTTATGCCAACTGAAATCTCACCCAAAAGATCCGCTGCTGATCAGCTTAGATGTTTCGTAGTCGCTCATACGCGGCTTTCTCGCCGGGATCAATGATTCCATCAAGTCCTAGAAAAGAAGAAGAAGAAGAAATGATATTAAGATCTAGAAGCTGCTGGAGAAAATCTCCAGATGCAGAAACGTCTCCTCCTATATTATGTCCCAGCTGATGTCACTGATCCGATAGGTGAGCAGAAACCTGCTGACGGATTCCCTATAATATAAACGCTATTATCTAATGCAATAGTGTCATCTCCTCTAATAATAGAGGCGTCCCCTGGTTATATGGGGGATAATACTGGACGGGTCATTTACACCCCGTGATCTGGTGATACACAGACATCTACCTCTATAATACTTACACCGGCAGGTTCTTGGATCTCCGGGATCTCTAAGATTACACTGTCAGGATCCAACAGCTCAGTTGTTTCTAAAATAGTGATAAAATGATGAAGAAATAAAATGTATTAGAGGATATTAATCCTACAGACATAATACAGCAATATAATGGAGAAATGACTATTCTGTATGGAGGACTATGTGGGGCCATTATACTGTATGGAGGACTATGTGGTGCCCATTATTCTGTATGGAGGGCTATGTGGGGCCATTATACTGTATGGAGGACTATGTGGTGCCCATTATTCTGTATGGAGGGCTATGTGGGGCCCCTTATTCTATATGGAGGACTATGTGGGGCCCATTATTCTGTATGGAGGACTATGTGGGGCCATTATTCTGTATGGAGGACTATGTGGGGCCCATTATACTGTATGGAGGACTATGTGGGGCCCATTATTCTGTATGGAGGGCTATGTGGTGCCCATTATTCTGTATGGAGGGCTATGTGGGGCCCATTATACTGTATGGAGGACTATGTGGGGCCAATTATACTGTATAGAGGACTATGTGGGGCCCATTATTCTGAATGGAGGGCTATGTGGTGCCCATTATACTGTATGGAGGGCTATGTGGGGCCCATTATTCTGTATGGAGGACTATGTGGGGCCCATTATACTGTATGGAGGACTATGTGGGGCCCATTATTCTGTATGGAGGACTATGTGGGGCCATTATTCTGTATGGAGGACTATGTGGGGCCCATTATACTGTATGGAGGACTATGTGGGGCCCATTATTCTGTATGGAGGGCTATGTGGTGCCCATTATTCTGTATGGAGGGCTATGTGGGGCCCATTATACTGTATGGAGGACTATGTGGGGCCAATTATACTGTATAGAGGACTATGTGGGGCCCATTATTCTGAATGGAGGGCTATGTGGTGTTCATTATACTGTATGGAGGGCTATGTGGGGCCCATTATTCTGTATGGAGGACTATGTGGGGCCCATTATACTGTATGGAGGACTATGTGGGGCCCGTTATACTGTATAGAGGACTATGTGGGGCCCATTATTCTGAATGGAGGGCTATGTGGTGCCCATTATACTGTATGGAGGGCTATGTGGGGCCCATTATTCTGTATGGAGCACTATGTTGAGCCCATTATTCTGTATGGAGGGCTATGTGGTGCCCATAGTACTGTATGGAGGGCTATGTGGGGCCCATTATTCTGTATGAAGGACTATGTGGGGCCCATTATACTGTATTGAGGACTATGTGGGACCCATTATAATGCAAGGAGGACGGACTATGTGGTCCCATTATACTGTATGGAGGACTATGTGGGGCCCATTATACTGTATGGAAGACTATGTGGGGCCATTATACTGTATAGAAGACTATGTGGTCCCATTATACTGTATGGAGGACTATGTGGGGCCATTATACTGTATGGAGCACTATGTGGAGCCCATTATTCTGTATGGAGGACTATGTGGTGCCCATTATACTGTATAGAGGACTATGTGGGGCCCATTATTCTGTATGGAGGACTATGTGGGGCCCATTATTCCGTATGGAGGACTATGTGGGCCCATTATTCTTTATGGAGGACTATGTGGGGCCATTATTCTGCATGGAGGACTATGTGTTACCCATTATACTGTATGGAGGACTATGTGGGGCCTATTATTCTCTATGGAGGACTATGTGGGGCCCATAATACTTTATGGAGGACTATGTCGGCCCATAATATTGTATGGAGGACTATGTGGGGCCTATTATTCTCTATGAAGGACTATGTGGGGCCCTTTATACTGTATGGTGGACTATGTGGGGCCCATAATACTGTATGGAGGACTATGTGGAGCCCATTATTCTCTATGGAGGACTATGTGGGGCCCATTATTCTGTATGGAGCACTATGTGGGGCCCATTATACTGTATGGAGGACTATCTGGGGCCTATTATTCTCTATGGAGGACTATGTGGGGCCCTTTATACTCTACGGTGGACGATGTGGGGCCCATAATACTGTATGGAGGACTATGTGGGGCCCATTATTCTCTATGGAGGACTATGTGGGGCTCATTATTCTGTATGGAGGACTATGTGGGGCCCATTATTCTGTATGGAGGATTATGTGGGGTCAATTATCCTGTATGGAAGACTATGTGGGGCCATTATATTGTGTGGAGGACTGTGTGGGGCCATTATTCTGTATGCAGCACTATGTGGGGCCATTATTCCGTAAGGAGGACTGTGTGGGGCCATTATTCTTTATGGAGTACTATGTGGGGCCATTATTCTTTATGGAGTACTATGTGGGGCCATTATATTGTATGGAGGACTTTGTGGGGCCATCATTCTGTATGGAGGACTATGTGAGGCCTATTATTCTGTACGGTGGAATATGTGGGGTCCATTATTCTGTATGGAGGACTATGTGGGGCCCATTATTCCGTATGGAGGACTATGTGGTGCCCATTATACTGTATGGAGTACTATGTGGTGCCCATTATACTGTGTGCCGGACTATGTGGGGCCCATTATTCTGCATGGAGGGCTATCTGGGGCACATTATTCTGTATGGATGACTTTGTGGGACCCATTATTCTGTATGGAGGACTATCTGGGGCCCATTATTCTGCATGGAGGACTTTTTGGGGCCGATTATTCTGTTTGGAGGACTTTGTGGGGCCCATTATTCTGTATGGAGGACTATGTGGGGCATTATTCTGCATGGAGTACTATGTGGGGCCCATTATTCTGTATGGAGGACTATGTGGGGCCCATTATTCTGCATGGAGCACTATGTGGGGCCAATTATTCTGCATGGAGCACTATGTGGGGCCCATTATTCTGCATGGAGGGCTATCTGGGGCACATTATTCTGTATGGATGACTTTGTGGGACCCATTATTCTGTATGGAGGACTATCTGGGGCCCATTATTCTGTATGGAGGACTTTGTGGGGCCGATTATTCTGTTTGGAGGACTTTGTGGGGCCCATTATTCTGTATGGAGGACTATGTGGGGCATTATTCTGTATGGAGGACTATGTGGGGCCCATTATTCTGTATGGAGGACTATGTGGGGCCCATTATTCTGCATGGAGCACTATGTGGGGCCCATTATTCTGCATGGAGGACTATGTGGGACCCATTATTCATTATGGAGGACTTTGTGGTACCCAGTATACTGATTGGCTCGTGACTTTTTCCAAGTTTTTCATTTTGGCTCTCTGTATGTTTGATTAGAGAGTGGAAAGAGTAAATGTGAAATGATCCCCTGTTCTCTATAATATCCGGATTTTTCCTGTAGAAGGTTGTGTGATCGGCTCACCTGTAGTCAGATCGCTGCTCGGTCCCGGCTGACTCGTATTAGGGTCAGGGGTTTCTGGGGTCACATTTTGCTCATCTTCGGTGTCGCCTTCTGGTGTCTCCTGATTGATAGAATATATAGAATTAACACGATGAACCTTCCACTAAATCACCAAATCCACAAATCAGGAAGGACTGAACCTGCATTTACAGACACACCAACTGTAACTATACAGATCAGCCGCCATCATGAGGACTTTTCTCAGATAAAATGGATTAAGATGAGGTAACATTGCAAAAACATTAATATGGATAATAGAGGGAGACAGAGGCGGAAATACAGACTTCCCACCACTGAGCTGTGACTACATCAGCAGAATACAGACTGCCATCAGCAGAGACAGGCGGCCATATTACCTCCTGTGCTTGCCAGGAGCTGACAGGGAGGCCGATAAGATCTAACACCAGATCTTCTGATATCTGGCTGGTGATCTGGAGAAGATCAGAAAACAAGGACGTGTGATAGAGAAGATGATGGATCCTTACCGGGCGTTCCGATGAGCGGGCCGGACCTTCCAGTACACACAGGACTTTTTCGGCCAGTTCTTTAACAAAAGACAAATCTCTATATTGAGATCTTTTTTCAGCCTAAAAAGAAGAAAAGAAACACAAATGAATAATCTCGAGATGAGAAAGATCACAATGAAGGCCGCCATTGTATCTGACGTCTGCTCCTCTCTGCAGATACATTGACTACATATCTGGGGTCTTGTCCTGTCTTATATTGGAAGAAAGAAGAAGCTTCTATCCCACCATTATTATCCATTATTGTGGAGAAGATTTGTGCGGAGCGTCCACCATTTACCTGCTGTAGTAATGTCCTGATGTTCCATAGCGAGAAACTGCAAGTGCTCAGTCACTATGGAGCCAACAACGGCAGCCATGACCCTGTGTAGATTGTACACAGTGACTGTGAGCTCTGATGTCATAATGGCCGACCATCACTAGTGATGTCATCATGGAATCTTGTGATGGAATCTTATAGCGGCTGCTCTGCACAAATACATGCTGCCAAGCAATATTTAAAGTGTGTGGGGGCTCATGCTGTATATAGGGGGCTATGTGAGGGCTCAGCTATTTATAGCGGGCTATGTGAGGGCTCATACTGTATATAGAGGGCTATGTGAGAGCTAGGCTGTATATAGTGAGCTATGTGAGGGCTCATACTGTATATAGAGGGCTATGTGAGGGCTCATACTCTAAATAGGATTCTGTGTGTGAGCTCATACTGTACATTGGTGCTATGTATGGGCTCTTACTGTATAAAGGGTGCTGTGTGTGGGCTCTTACTGTATATAGGGTATGTGTGTGGGCTCTTACTGTATGTAGGGGGATGCCAGCACACTTAATTCTGCTCAATAATAAGTGATACAGTTAATAATATAAAATATAATTAATATGTTAATATTGAGCAGAATTAATTTCAGCCTATTGATTCGGCCTACACAACAGTCACATTTCTCATGTGGCCCCTCAGTAATATTACTTTCCCACCCCTGCTCTATTATGTATAGCGCTCTGTTATGTGTAGTGCACTTGAGCACCTGCAGGTTAATCGAATGACTTATCACATGATCTATCAAAGGGAATTATGTGCCATGTCATGTGATACATCGGGTGCTGGGGGCCCACGGCTCCTAAACTGCCCAGGGCCCTGGCTACTCTTATTCAGCCCCTGCTTCTATCCCACCATTATTATCCATTATTGAGAAGTTTTATGCGGAGCGTCCACCACTTACCTGCTGTAGTAATGTCCTGATGTTCTGAGGTAAATCCGTCAGATACTCTGAGGTGAGATGACCTCGGTGGTATTTGGTCAGGCAGTCCCTTACAAGCTCCACCACCAGCCGGTGAGTGAAGCTGAGGACGCCATCGGGTGGTTGAAGCACAATCTCAGGGCGATTGGTGGTAAGAATCTCCCATAGAGCTTCTACTTGAAGATTGTCCAAAAGTAATTCAGCCATAGAAGCTGCAAGTGCGATCAGTCACTATATATAATAGCGAGAAACTGCAAGTGCGCTCAGTCACTATGGAATAGCGAGAAACTGCAAGTGCGATCAGTCACTATAGAATAGCGAGAAACTGCAAGTGCGCTCAGTCACTATGAAGCCAACAAAGGCAGCCGCGACCCTGTGTACATTGTATATATAGTGACTGTGAGCTGTGATGTCATAATGCCCGACCATGACCTGTGATGTCATCATGGAATCTTGTGATGGAATCTTCAAGGAGTGGCTCTACAAACATACTTGCTGCCTAGCAATATGCTTTTTTGGCCGTACTGTTTTATTTCCAAATACAACACAACCAGGATAAGGGAATGTTCACACGTTGCGTTTTTGCAGCATTTTCTTCCACACCAAAAACCAGGTTGTACTCAGGAAAAACACTGCATACAATCCACACTTATTTGCTGTGTTTTTGCAGTGTTTATACTTGTGTTGTTTTTTTTTCATTCATTTGAATGGGTGAAAAATGCTGCAAAACCCCTGAAAGAATTAACATCCTGCAAATTTAAAATAAAAAAAGGAAAAAAACGCAGCATGTGAATGAGACTTTAGAAATCTCATTCACTAAGCTGGTACTGTAAAACGCAATGTTTTAGCAGCAGAAAAATAACCCTGAAAAAAATGCCACTTGTGAACATTCCCCAAAGATATAATAGTCATATTATGGGAAATATTGTGTATATTTATTCCTCGCGTGTCTTTTTTTTACCAAATAACATTTACCTCATTGGTTGGAGAGTTTACTATTAACAACTGTGACAAATATTGAAGAATTAATGATAAGTGACCCAAGTGATCAATCATTTACGTCATTAATGGTGATGAGCGAGCACTAAAATGCTCGGGTGCTCGTTGCTCGGGTCGAGCACATTGGAATACTCGGGTGCTCGACCCGAGTAACGAGCCCATTGTAAGTCTATGGGAAACTCGAGCATTTTTCAGGCGGCTCTCCCCGGCGGTCTACAGAGGGCCTAAAAATTGCCCAAATCGATGGGAATAATGCTCAAACGACATGGTAACAGCATGGGGAAGACCCCTGGAAGCATCTATGACTCCCAGATCACTGCTGTCAACAACGTGGTCAGAGGTATTACGCCACTTTTACAGACTCACAATAAAACTTACAAAAACGAAACCAAAATGGATTTTCCTGGGAAATATGTTAAGGAACATCCTTTCCAGGGTAATGACTTGTATATAAGGCAAAATAAATAACCAAAAACAAAAATTCTCCTCCACACCTTGGGCTATGTTCACTCGTAGCGTTTTTGATGCGTTTTTACACTTTTGCATTGCTTTTAACCAACACAAATGCATTCACCTGGGAATGTCATTTTAACATTTTACAACATTATCTGGCCATGTGGTGTGTGACACATCATCAGACACATGCATACAGTGCTGAAAAGACGTGGGAACAGCATGGGGAAGACCTCTGGAAGCATCTCTGACTCCCAGGTCACTGCCTAAAAGTGTGCCCATCATAAGAGATGCTTGGCACATGCGAAGATGCCTCCCGCCATGCACCTGTCGTTGCAGACTTGCAACAATCACCGTCCACGTCCTTGTCCCACTGCAGCGTTCACTTGTCCCTTCTCCATTCCTTGGAATGCAAGCGCAAGTATGCAGGTAGCCACCCATCTACCCACCCACAGGCTGCAATACTATACTGCCAAATTTTTGACAGCTGTTTGCACTTGAAATGTAGCCTTTTAGGCTCGTGGAGGCGGAAGTTTTTCATAACCTCATGCCGGCGGCGGCTGGGTGTCCATACTCGGTCCCCAGCCGCCAATATATTTCCCAGTATCGCCTCTGCCTTCCACAAGCACGGGTCCCACAACATTACCCGTGCCCCCCCAGTGCACTTACTGGGAACGACCGCCTAACCAAACACATGTGGACAGGTGAATGTGGCCAGGGACGGTACGGAGCCAGTCCGCAACTTTTTTTTGCTGACAGTTGTATTTAGCTCGGTGAAAGGACTGGCATAGAGGGAAACCGTATCTACCCTGGGTGTCATTTCTCCCAGGAAGTCCTGTAATTGAGCTTGTTGCAGAAGCAATGGCAGCCCGTCCAACATCAACTCGCACTTGTCGGTGGTGCTTTGACACACACACATCTTTCTTTGCGCATTTAATTTCTTGAATACAGAGTTGGACAATGGCCTGATCTGTAATGCATTTTGAGAAATAACATGCATAAGCATGGCCGATCAACATTAAAAAAGCAGCCACAGAGTGTCCGGAAACCTTCCCCCACACTTTTATTAGCCAGGGCTGCTTTTCGGCAGGGTTGGACGGGCCCACCAGAGAGGGAAACCGTATCTACCCCGGCTGTCAGTTCTCCGTCACCAGGTTCCGCCCATTGTCACACACGACCATGCCTGGCTGTATGTTCAGCGGTGAGAGCCACAGATCAGGCTGCTGTGTTACAGCTTTCAACAACTCTGCAGCGCTGGGCGGTTTGTCACCTAAGCATTAAGCATGTTATCTTCAGCACAGCCTGTTGCCGCTTGGCCAAGGCAGTGCTGCAGTTCTGTCAGCTTGTGACTGATGTGGTCATTTCGGAGATGGAGGAGGAGGTGCATGAGCTGAACAATGTGATTACATTGAGGTTAAATTGCTTTTTATACTAAAGAAATATCCTATTGTTTTGTTTACGTTATTTTTTAAGACAAATGCGTTCACCGGGAAATGTCATTTTAACATTTTACAACCTTATCTGGCAATGTGGTGTGTGACACATCATCAGACACATCCTGTTTTATTTATGATGGAGGGACTCTGAAAGTCATAAAGCCTATTTTTATAGGGACATCAGATGGCCCTTACTATTCTTAAAAGGCCAGCAGTCTGCCCTAGCTATTGTTAGAGAGCCATCAGCCGGCTATGCTTTGTTGTTCCCATTATTAACAAGTGGGTCTCCTATACTGTTATTGCGTATTCAGGGCTGCTTTTCGGCAGGGTTGGACGGGCCCACCAGAGAACCGGAGACTCCTCCGGCGGGCCCTGGCTTCTCCTTCAGGAGAGTTCATAGTGCCGAGGTGAGGCCATGATGATGATAGAGGCCACCATCTTCTTAGTTTTCTGTTACTTGGAATGTAAGTGCAAGTATGCAGCCAGCCACCCACCCACCCACAGGTCGCAACACTAAACTGCCAGATTTGTGGGCAGCTGCTTGCACTTGAAATATGGGTTTTTAAGCTCATGGAGGCGGAAGCTGTCCACAATCTTATGGCGGTGGCGACTGGGTATCCATACTCGGTCCCCAGCCGCCATTATTTTTCCCGGTATCGTCTCCGCCTTCCACAAGCATGGGTCCCACAACATTACCCATGCCCTCCCCAGTGGAAAGACCGCCTAACCACAAACACGTGGACAAGTGAATGTGGCCAGGGACGGTATGGAGCCAGTCCACAACTTTTTTTGCTGAGAGTTGTATTTAGCTCAGTGAAAAGACTGGCATAGAGGGAAACCGTATCTACCCTGCATGTCATTTCTCCCAGGAAGTCCTCTAAAGCTGCTTGCACTTGAAATGTGGCCTGAATATTACTGCTGGTACTTTTCTGTGGGAATTTGCTTGCCTCCTACCAGCCTGGAATATTTCCAGTAAACTATGGTACGACGCCATGGTATTAGCACTGCCCCAGTACCAGTAGCGAAGCCTTCCCCAATTTCCTTCTCAGGAATTTTATTTGGTAGACTGAGTGGCTGCCCAAATACATTTTCTCACAAAGGAGCTGAAGATAGCGTGGCAGTAGGTGCAAGTTTCTCCAGCCTGTTAGATATTAGAGGGTGAATGGCAGCATTGGATCAGTGGTTAGCACTGAAGACTTGTAGCGCTGGGATCCTGGGTTTAAATCCCAGCAAGGTCAACATCTGCAAGGACTTTGTATGTTCTCCCCGTGTTTGCGTGTGTTTCCTCCTCAGTAAAAAAGCAGCCATAGAGTGTCCGGGAACCTTCCCACACACTTTTCTTAGGACTGCTTTTCGGCAGGGTTGGACGGTCCCAGCAGAGAATCCTCTGGTGTGCCTCGGCTTCTACCTCAGGAGAGTTCATGATAGCGCTAACTTTGCAGCTGCTATGGGGCTCTTGAGCAGGTGAGAAAGGTCAGAATCAAATCCTCTGGTGGGCGCAATGTTTTTCAATCTGAAACAGCTTATCAGTGGGAGTTGTATTTCACCACAGCCATATTCTTTAGCTCGGTGAAAGGACTGGCATAGAGGGAAACCGTATCTACCCCGGCTGTCAGTTCTCCGTCACCAGATTCCACCCATTGTCACACACGACCATGCCTGGCTGTATGTTCAGCGGTGAGAGCCACAGATCAGGCTGCTGTGTTACAGCTTTCAACAACTCTGCAGAGCTGGGCGGTTTATCACCTAAGCATTAAGCATGTTATCTTCAGCACAGCCTGTTGCCGTTTGGCCAAGGCAGTGCTGCAGTGCTGTCAGCTTGTGACTGATGTGGTCATTTCGGAGATGGAGGAGGAGGTGCAGGAGCTGAACAATGTGATTACATTGAGGTTAAATTGGTGACGCTGCTTTTTATACTAAAGAAATATCCTATTGTTTTGTTTACGTTATTTTTTAAGACAAATGCATTCACTGGGAAATGTCATTTTAACATTTTACAACCTTATCTGGCAATGTGGTGTGTGACACATCATCAGACACATCCTGTTTTATTTATGATGGAGGGACTCTGAAAGTCATAAAGCCTATTTTTATAGGGACATCAGATGGCCCTCACTATTCTTAAAAGGTCAGCAGTCTGCCCTAGCTATTGTTAGACAGCCATCAGCCGGTTATGCTTTGTTGTTCCCATTATTAACAAGTGGGTCTCCTATACTGTTTTTGCGTATCCAGTGACTGCAAGGGCTGCCAAAAATTTGGACACAACCCAATACCCCTTTGAAGAGACATAGAGGAGGGTCTCAGTAAAAAAAATGTTCCCATTATAAAGGTGCAGGTCTCCTATAGTGGTAATGCCCATGCTGTGACTGCAAGGGCTGACCAATTTTAGGAAAAAGCCCACTAAGAATTTAAAGACACACAGAGCAGGGCCACAGTAACAAGGTACGACATGTTCCCATTAGAAAGGAGAGGGTCTGCTATACAGTTATAGGGTATGCAGTGAGTCCAACGGCTGAAAAATTTTAAGAAATACCCTACAAAGAATTTAAAGACACACAGAGCAGGGCCACAGTAACAAGGTACGAAATGTTCCCATTAGAAAGGAGAGGGTCTGCTATAAAGTTGTAGGGTATGCAGTGAGTCCAACGGCTGACCAATTTTAGGAAAAACCCCACTAAGAATTTAAAGACACACAGAGCAGGGCCACAGTAACAAGGTACGACATGATCCCATTAGAAAGGAGAGGGTTTGCTATACCGTTATAGGGTATGCAGTGAGTCCAACGGCTGACCAGTTTTAGGAAAAACCCCACTAAAAATTTAAAGACACACGGAGCAGGGCCACAGTAACAAGGTACGACATGTTCCCATTAGAAAGGAGAGGGTCTGCTATACAGTTATAAGGTATGCAGTGAGTCCAACGGCTGACCAATTTTAGGAAAAACCCCACTAAGAATTTAAAGACACACAGAGCAGGGCCACAGTAATGACAATTTCCCATTAGAAAGGAGAGAGTCTCCCATAGTGTTGGCCTATGCAGTGAATGCAAGAGCTGCCAAAAATTTGGAGGCACTTCAATGCCCCTTGGAAGAGACGTGGAGGAGGGCCTCATAAAAAATGTTCCCATTAGAAAGCAGCGGGCCTCCTATACTTGTAATGCCCATGCACTAAGTGTATGGGCTGACAAACATTTACCCCTGGGGGGTATACATGAACATACTGTATAAAAAAAAAATTTTACGGGCATCATAAACACCCTTTAAAAAAATTATGTGGGTGTTGCATCACGGACCACGTTCACCCTGGTGATATGGTGGTGGAGGATGAAGAGAAGGAGGAGGACAAGAGCAAATAGCCAAAATCAGTAAGTGTATACCCATGTGTGGGTGTAAAAAGGTGCATGGCAATACATCTCCCAAGAAAAGACACTGGATTGGAGTTTATGTTACGCTGCTATCATTTGGTGGTGATGAGAAGTCTGGCCCAATCCACCCCTTGTTCATTTTTATAAGAGTCAGCCTGTCAGCATTTTCAGTTGACAGGCAGATGCGCTTATCAGTTATAATTCCACCAGCGGCACTAAAAACCCGCTCTGATAAAACGCTGGCGACAGGGCAGGCCAGGCCAGGACCTCCAAGTCATAGAGAGCCAGTTCATTCCACGTATCCAGCTTGGATACCCAATAATTATAAGGCACAGAGGAATCACGGAGGACGTTGGTACGGTCGGCAAGGTACTCCCTCAGCATCTTCCCAAACTTTGCACTCCTTGTGATAGTACCCCGCGCTTCAGGGCCTGTGCGATGGGAGGGTCTGAGAAAACTCTCCCAGAACTTTGACAGTGTTCCGCTGCCTCTGCTGGATTGAAGTTGTGTCTCTCTCGCCTGTGCTCCTTGGTTGTCCAACAAAGTGTGCCCTCTGCCCCCAGCGTTTTCAGATGGGAATTTTCTTAATAGTTCCGCAACAAGGGCCTTCTGGTACTGCCCCATTTTTGTACACCTGTCTGCCTCAGGAATAACAGATATAAAGTTCTCCTTGTAGCGTGGGTCTAGAAGTGTCACCAACCAGTAATGACTGTCACCCAAAATTTTGAGAACGCGAGGGTCATGGGAAAGGCAGCGTAACATAAACTCAGCCATGCGTGCCAGACTACTAACAGGCAAGACTTCAGTGTCCTCACCAAGAGGATGACTGACCATGCTCTCCTCCTCCTCCTCTCTGTCCTCTGGCCATCCACGCTGAACAGACGGTATGACAGCTGTGCAGGTAGTACCATCTATAGTGCATGAAACTAGCTCCTGTCCTTCCTACTCCTCTTCCTCATTGTCACCCAATCTACGTTGGGATGAGATGAGGCTGGGCTGTGTGTAATCACCCTGTATGGTTCCTTGCTCCATCTCATCATGCTCTGCCTGCAATGCATCCTCTTTGATTGTGAGCAGAGAGCGTTTCAGAAGACAGAGAAGTGGGATGGTGACGCTAATTGTGATGTCATCGCCGCTCACCATCTTGGTGGAGTCCTCAAAGTTTTGGAGGATGGTACATATGTCTGACATCCATGTCCACTCCTGAGGTCTTATGTGTGGAGTCTGAACTGAATACCGACGGCCTTGTTGATGCTGGTAGTCAACAACTGCCCTCTTCTGCTCACAATTCCTTCCCAACATCTGCAGTGTAGAGTTCCAACGCGTGGGGACATCACACAGCAGTCTGTGAGCCGGTAGCTGCAAACGCTGCTGAAGCACTGCAAGGGCGGCGGAAGCTGTAGCTGACTTTCTAAAATGGGCACACTGGTGGCGTACTTTAACAAGCAGATCTGGCAGCTCCGGGTAGGATTTGAGAAACCGCTGAACCACGAGGTTAAGCACATGGGCCAGGCATGGTACGTGTGTGAGCTCGCCTCGCCTCAGAGCCGCCACCAGGTTCCGGCCATTGTCACACATGACCATGCCTGGCTGAAGATTCAGCGGTGTGAGCCACAGATCTGCCTGCTCTTTCAGAGCTGTCCACAACTCTTCAGCATTGTGGGTCTTTTCACCCAAGCATATTAGCTTCAGCACAGCCTGTTGCAGCTTGGCCGAGGCAGTGCTGCAGTGCTTCCAGCTTGTGACTGATGTGGTCATTTCGGAGATGGAGGCTGAAGAGGAGGAGGAGGCTAAGGAGGATGAGGTGCAGAAGCTGTAGACCGTGGGGGCAACGCTGATTGACCTAGGGCCCGCAATCCTTGGCGTCGGTAGGACGTGTTCCGTCCCAAGGTCCGACTGGGTCCTGGCTTCCACTATGTTAACCCAGTGTGCCACCAGCGAGATGTACCGTCCCTGCCCACAAGCACTTGTGGATGATATGCATCTCCTGCTTTAACAGACACAAGAGAGGACAAATCTTGCCAAGTAGCTGAGTATGTCTTCTGAATAGCCAAAACTGCATGGTAGAAAGGCATGGGTTGTTTCTCTGGGTCTGGCAATTGGTTGCAGAGTGTCATGGCTTGAGTCGGTGTGAATTTTACATACATGATAGGTTCTGGTTTGCCAAGAGCAGGTGGTGGTATGATAGGCTTAAGGGTTAAATTAGATGGTGGTCTAGGTAGGCTTGGCAGCAACTTTTCTTCATCCACATCATTTTTAATTGGTACTGGTGTGATGGGAGTCACATGTGTTTGACAAGCATCTTTCATTGCCCTTGCAGTGTCAGTTTGTTTACTGACTAGACATATCTCGGTTAGATGGCAAGAAGGCTTAGAGGCCTCTTCTATCACTGTCTGTACTAGCTCCCTTGCACATGCTCTGACTGGGTATCCAAAGATACTGGAGCTAATTAAAGGAAGTGCTATAGTCTTAATGCCAGCAGTCTTGTTTGCAATGTCTAATGCTGCGTGTACAGTCTGGCACAAGAGCCGTGCACTATTATCTGGATAGGAAGGGTCATAGATGGGCCCCACTGCATGAATAATAGTGTTACAGGGTAAATCGCCTGATTCGGTAACTGTGACCATTGCTGGCTGGAAAGGACCATGTCGTCATACAATATTATCACTTTCCCTTTGAATACTGTCTCCCCCTGCCATGACAATATCTCTAGCCAGGCCACCCCTGTGCTGCAGGTGGCTATTGGTAGCATTCACTATAGCATCCACCCGCTGAGTGACCATGTTCCCTACACCCACAGAGATTAGTACCCCAGCCCCTGTCTGACACTGGGCAATCATTTTCTCAAAAATAGGATCCCAGTCCTCTGGGGGGCCCGACACAAAGCTGCCATTATCCACATGTTGATATGATGGGGCAACAGATGGAGCCCCTTCACCTGAATGAGAGACAGGTGATGTAAGAGCTGGGAACATTGGTGTCGGAGGTGGGGAAGATGCTGAGGTAGATTGCTGAGGTGGGGTGTAATATTGTCCTTGCATAGTCACAACCGGATATATAGAAACTGGTGGAGAAACTAATTGGGCATTAGGCTTTGGAATATCTGTCGTCTCATTGTTATCAGGCCTTCCGGGTGGAGTAAGATGGCCGCCACAGAAAGTACCTGTGGGTGGGACTTCCTTTGAGTCATGCATTCCAAAGGTGGGAGGGCACCTGGGTGGTGTGTCTGTCCAAGAGCAGTCAAGAGAAGGCGCTGTGGCTACAAAGTCAGTGGGGAGGGGGGATGGTCTATGAACTCCATAATGTAAACCATTGTCCCCAGAGTCTAAAGTTTGCACATCACTCCTAGAACATGTCCACCCCCTGAGGCCATTATAAGGTGGTGGCTCAACAGTTTTCAAAGCAACATTAAAAACATGGTTCTTAACATACATGTAATATACATCATCATTATCATCTGTTCTCTCTTCCTCTTCCCATCCCTCTTTTGCTATGTCATTTGCCATAGCCACAGATAATAAACCTGTTTCCTCTAGTTTACCCTTTTTTTTTCTTTTTCTTTAAAGCTATTTTCCACAGCCCCCGCTGAAGTCTTCCCCTCCTATTCATTCCTACAATGTCCATTAACTGTTTAACCCTAGCAACATACTTAAACCCCTTCCCTGTCAGCTACCAGTGTTTGAGCCGTATAGCTGTTATTCGACACCAACTTTCTTTGTGAACAGTCTCAAGAATTTATGCATGGCTGACGAACGTTGACACAATACAAACAGAAAGACGGACCAGACAAAGTGAATTCTTGTGTCAGTATGACTCAATGAAACAGAATAATCTCCTTATTAATAACCGCAGATACTAGCTGGCCAGCCTAGCTTCTGTTTCCTACCCTCGTGCGTTCTATCTTCCAAGAACAGGATGTTTTTTTAGGGAGCGATACAGAACTGCAAAACTTTCTTTTTTTTTTTTAAACCTTCCTCACATCATCCCCCCTACGTTCTCTCAAGAACAGGAGGTATATGGAAATGCAATGTGGGATTCCATCCAGGAGAATACTCCGTTCACAAGTCACACACGACAGCTCATCCACTAAGTCAGTCTCAAACACAAACAAATTAGAATAAGCAAAGGTTACAGTGGATTGGAATGTGAGTGGGTTTCGATAACACCAGCAGGGTCACCCCTATCCCCACTTAAGGATTACCACAACAGACCGACTCGTGCCCTCTGCTAATCTATGAACGACTGGAAACACAAGCAAGTCTGTAATTACAGTGTAATTAACTAGAGTTACCGTGTAAGGGGGGTGATCAGGCCCATCCAGTCATCCACGATCCACAGCTGGACACCTTCATTCGGTCTGCCCTGGTGTGGTGCCCGTGTGGTGCCCCATGTTGGGCGCCAATTGTGGAAGTGAGGTTCAAAGGACCCCAACCCTTTGCTTATCCCTTGCCAAATTAAATTATTCAAGTGTATACGTGAAGCTTTGATATCGGACAGACAGAGTCAGATACTGAACTTCTCTTGAAGAGAAATGGCGCAGGAAAGATGTGTTTATTATTCCAGCATAACATATATATGTTCAGTATGGAGGAAAGTCCCAATAGGGTGTTGCCCTGAGGCAATTGAGCAATCACAGTGGTCTCTGGCCCATGGTATAGATAAGTCTCATTATCTTGTCCTATGGGGTTAAATGTTTCCTCCCCAGATATTCTCCTCATTCCTCAGGATATTCTCTTGGGAGGTGTCATGTTGAATCCTTTGTCTCGTCTCCTTCTTGTAAACAATTTGAAAGTCCACCTCTATAACCAGCTCCAACTAATCCTTTCAGGATATTTATATAGTGACACACGAGTACAGATATCTGATATATATATATATCAAGGTTTTCATAATATATATTAAAGTGAGGGTATATATGACTAAATGATATCCAATATAACAGATATATGCAAAACAAGATTCATAACATATAACAGAATATAAGTATAGATATTTAGTATACATCAGAGTTTCATATAATGTTTTTTAGTAGATTTTAGAATCTTATCTTTAACACACTTATCCACGTCTCCGTGGTTAGGTGGACTTTACCGGTAACTGCATTGTTGAGAGCACGGCTAATGTTTTGGGACACGTGCTTCTGTAATGCGGGGACGGCACACCGGGAGAAATAGTGGTGGCTGGGGACCGAGTACCGAGGGTCGGCCGCCGCCATCAGGATGCGGAATGCTTCCGCCTCCACGAGCCTAAAAGGCAACATTTCGAGCACAAGCAGTCGTGAAATGTGAGAATTTAGCAGTGTGGCCTGTGGGGCGTTGGCTGCATTTTCGCGCTTGCATTCCAAGGACTGGGGTATGGACAACTGAACGCTGCGCTGGGACAAGGACATGGACTTGCTTCCTGATGCTGCTACTTGAGAGTGTGCAACGACAGGTGCAGGGCAGGAGGCATCTTCACATGCACTATGGACAGGGGATTGGCTTGCATGCACAACAGCGGAAGAAGCAATGGTGCCACCCGCAGACACTGTTCCTGGACCCTGGGGTTCGGCCCACAAAGTCAGGTGCTTTGCTGCCATGTGCCTGATCATGCTGGTGGCGGTCAGGCTGGTCGTTTTGCCACAACTGCTGATGCTGGCCTGGCAGGTGGTGCAAATGGCCTTTTTGGGGTTATCGGCAGAGTCTTTAAAAAACAACCAGACTCGGGAAGACCTAACAGTTGTACTGGCAACTTCCTTCGTGTTGGTGTTACGGGGAACGGTTGCCTGCCTTCTGTCTGCGGCCACCACACTGCTTCTTCCTGCCTGTTGGGGTGCTCTGCCTCCCTCCCCCTGTGTGCTGCTGTGCTCTCTCTGAATGTCCTCCTGCCAGGTTGGGTCAGTTACTATATCATCCACCACCTCGTCTTCCACTTCCGCACCCTGGTCCTCCTCCTGACTTTCTGGCAATTGTGTCTCATCATCGTCCATCTCTTGTGACACTTTCCCACCGTCGCCTTGGTGTGACCGTGGCTGCTCAAATACTGTATTTGGGCATCGCTACACGCGATCTCCTCTTGCCCCGCTTCAAATGAACAGGGCGAGAGGCCCGAATCTATAAATGGAAAAGTGAACAGCTCTTCAGAGTGTCCAAGTGTGGGATCAGTTGTCTCTGGGTACTCAGCATGGTGGGAGGAAGGAGGATCAGGGTGAGGAATATGCTGTCCAGACTCACGGCTACTGAGACTTGACCGTGTGGAAGACAGGGTGGTGGTGGTGGTGGCTAAGTGACTGGAAGCATTATCCGCTATCCAACCAACAACCTTTTGACACTGCTCTGGGTTCAATAGTGGTGTGCTGCGGTCCCCTAGTAATTGGGACAGGAAGGTCAGGCGAGAAGATGTGGGTGTTTGTTGTGGCACAATTTTGGCTTGCCCACGGCCTTGTCCTCGGCCTCTGCATGCACCATTACCATCACGTCCAGTTCCCCGTCCCTTGCCACGTGCCTTGCCCATTTTAAATGGAGGACAGTATCTTCCATGCTCACTACAAATGACTGAGTTTGGACTGAACTTATATGTGATCCGTGTGATGGAGAAAACAAAGTTTTAAATACCTGGCCTGTAGGTAAGTAGTTTGAACAGCAAACTGCTGTGAATTGCTTCACTGACACACTAAAGGAAATTTTTAATGGAGGCCAGAAATGGCAGTATTTTCTGACAACGTATATGTGATCCGTTTGACGGAGAAAACACAGTTTTTAATAGCCGAATTTCTAGAGCTCTAATATGGAAAGGACCTGGCTGTATTCTGCCGTGCCAACAAGCAAAAAAAAACCCGTGTTCTCTGGATTGCTTTTTAAGCAAATAATGAGGATTAAGATCCAAAGAAAAGTATTCCTGGCCCCTGAGACCTGGGCCTTTGTATAGAAATATCTAACAGCATCAGAAGGCAGAAATGGAATGGAGACTCTTGTGCTATATGTACTGCAGTCTGCTATATACACCGTCTGCCTATACACCCTGCCTGCCTGATATCTCTGCAGATGAATTAGTCCTCAGAAGGACTGTTTGTTAAGATGGATATGTGTAATGTACGGTTTTTCTCCCTACACTACCTAATACACAATCAAATCTCTCCCTATCGTAGCAGCAGCTCTCCCTACACTGCCTGATTCCGAAGGGACTGTGACGAACATGGCGGCGCCAGGTCTGATATAGACCTGATGACACTGTGCGACCAGCCAATCACTGTAATGCCCACAACCAACATGGCTACTGCATTACAGTGCATGGCAGGCAATCCCTGCATGTTCATTGGCTCTCTAAAGAGCGCCAAACATGCAGGGAGGGGACCCGAGTTCCCCCCCGAGCAACCCGAAAATACTCGGCGAGCACTGAGCATCTCGAGCAGTGAGATGCTCGGGCGAGCACCGAGCAGTAGCGAGCATGCTCGCTCATCACTATTTACTACCTTATTTGGCCATGTGGTGTGTGACACATCATCAGACACATGCATACATTGCTGAAAAGACATGGGAACAGCATGGGGAAGACCCCTGGAAGCATCTCTGACTTCCAGGTCACTGCCTAACACTGTGGTCATCAGACTTGATCCTATATTACTGCGGTAATAATACAGACATTTTTGTCAACGTGACAAATATTAAACTCAATTTAAAATGGGCAAGATGTGTGGCAAGGGACGGGGAAGTGGATGTTATGGTGATTGTGCACGCAGAGGCCGAGGCCGTGGGCAAGATGAAACTGTGCCTGCTGAGGGAGCACAACAAACACCCTCATCATGTCGAACTACCTTCCTGTCCCAATTTCTAGGGGGCCGCGGAACACCACTATTGAAGCCAGAGCTGTGAGAAAAGGTTTTTGGTTGGATAGCAGATAATGCTTCCAGTCACTTTGCCACCACCACCCTGTCTTCCACATTTTTGTTCAAGATTATTGTAATTGTTTTTGCAATGTATACCCCTTTTTCACATCTAAAGCGCCATGGAATAAATGGCGAAAAAGTAACAATAATAATGTGGTCCAGTCTCATTAGCCGTGAGTCTGGACCACATTATTATTGTTACTTTTTCGCCATTTATTCCATGGCGCTTTAGATGTGAAAAAGGGGTATACATTGCAAAAACAATTACAATAATCTTGAACAAAAATGTGACAGTGACTGGTACAGGAGAGGAGAGGACCCTGCCAGCGAGGGCTCATAGTTTACAAGGGATGGATGAGGATACAGTAGGTGAGGACAAAGCTGATCGTGCAACGGTGTGGTGGAGCGAGGGTTCCTGCAGGTTGTACGCTTGTCGGAAGAGGTGGGTGTTCAGCTTCCTTTTAAAAGTTTCAACAGTAGGTGAGAGTCAGAAATGGTGGGGTAGAGAGTTCCAGAGTTGGGGGGATGCACGGGAGAAATCTTGTATGCTATTGTGGGAAGAGGAGATAAGAGGGTAGAGAAGGTGATCTTGTGAGGATCGGAGGTTGCGTGCAGGTAAGTACTGGGAGACTAGGTCACAGATGTATGGAGGAGACAGGTTGTGAATGGCTTTGCATGCCAAGGTTAGGGTTTTGAACTGGAGACAGTGAAGGGATTGACAGAGAGGAGAGGCCAGGGAATAGCGGGGGGATAGGTGGATTAGTCTGGCAACAGAGTTTAGGATATATTGGAGAAATGCGAGAGTGTTAGAAGGGAGGCCACAGAGCAGGAGGTTGCAGTCATCGAGACGGGAGATGATGAGGGCGTGCACTAGTGTTTTTGTAGATTCGTGGTTGAGGAATGTGCGGATCCAGGAGATTTTTTTACTTAAGTCGGCATCTTCCTCACCCTCTTTCCTCCCACCATTCCGAGTGCCCTGAGACAACTGATCCCATACTTGGACTCTCCGAAGAGCTGTTTTGTTCATATTTCCATTTATAGATTCTGGCCTCTCGCTCGGTCCGCACGGAAGTGGAAAGAGCTTGGATATGTGGTTTGAAGGAGAGATTAGAGTCCAGGGTTACCCCAAGAGCTGTTCACTTTTCCATTGATAGATTCGGGCCCCTCGGACGGCCAGTTTCAAGCAGGGCAACAGAAGATCGCATGTAGCGATTTGAGCAGCATTGGTCACCCGAAGGTGACTGTGGGAAACTGCAATTACTGTTGAAAAGATGGTTGATGATTAGTGTTGAGCATTCCGATACTGAAATATCGGGTATCGGCCGATATTCACTGTATCGGAATTCCGATACTTAATTCCGATACTTTTATAATATCGAATACCGGAATCGGAAGTTCCCATAATGCCTGCGCTCTGCAGTGTCTGTGAAGGATGACAAGCTGGATGGCAGCGCTCAGCTGCGATCCAGCTTGTCATCAGAATGCCATCCCAGCGTGGGAGAATTCTCCTGATTGTTTAAAAGCCGGCGGGCGGTAAAAAGCCGCCGGCTTTTAAACAATCACACAGCCCCATACTGCTTCCCCGCAGCCTCCCACCCCGATCCTCCGCTCCCCTCGCCACCTCCAATCCCAATCGTAAATTAGGACCGGGCGGGGAGCGCAGCACCAAGGAGCGAAGGACCCGGGCGGGGAAGCCGGCAGTGAAAAGACTTCACCGCCGGCTTTCCCGTTCTGTGCTGCGCTTTCCCGCCGGTTATTTCAAATGAACAGCTGAGGTATCAGGTGATGCCGATCAGCTGTTCATTTAAAGTAGCCGCAGTGCCCTCAGAGGGTTCATGTGAGTTCATGCTTGACTGCATGAACTCACATGAACTTTCCCACGGCCGCACAGGTCAGCCTCACCTCCCAGACCCGTCATGATTAGTGTGTGCGGGGTGTGTGTGTGCGGGGTGTGTGTGTGTGTGGGGTGTGTGTGCGGGGTGTGTGTGTGCGGGGTGTGTGTGTGTGCGGGGTGTGTGTGCGGGGTGTCTGTGCGTGCAGGCAGACATAGGCCGATGTGACACTACTACTCCCATCGGCCTATGTCTGTCCCCCATCCACTCGTGCAAGCAGGATCAGCTCGATGGGAGCAATAGTTCCCATCAGCCTGATCCTGCTATATAAATTGCCCTACTGTGTCCCCAATAAATGTTAGATACATGTCATTGGTGGCCAGTGGTTACCTAAAAGAAATTAGTTTATACATTACCTGTCCCCGCCGATCGCCACCTAAAATAAAGTAAAAAATAAAAAACTACACCTATACTCACCTAGACACCTAATTCCCCGAAGCCATCGATCTCCTGTAATAAAATATAAAATAATAAACCACAACCTTATCCTTACCCCTCCGTAGCAGTCCACGAGTGTCCCACGAAGATCTCCAGTTCAGAGCAGCCACATAGAATGTGACCGCTCTGAACCGCTGCCGCCGCTAGAATGATGGGGCCGTAAGGGTTCACCAGAGTTAAGGCAGCGCTGCTCCGGTTAGCTGCTTTACGGCACTGCTGTATCGTGAGAAATTCCCACGGTACAGCACTGCTGTAAAGGAGGTCTCCGGAGCTGCGCTGCCTGAATGCACTCCGGTAACCTCAGTCAGTGGCTCCCGCTGCCGGGAGCGGACGTGTTCCCGGCAGCGTGAGCTTACAGCAGCCATGCACAGCTGTCACCATCTCCAGATGTGACAGCTGTGCATGGGAGATCAGCGCAGGAACGTGGACAGGTAACTATTTTTTTTTAGTAAACTAAGAATTAAATAAAATGGTGTTTTATTTCAAATAAATTATTTTTTTCTGGGTGTAGTGTGTTTTTTCTTTTTAACACTTTGTAGGTTAGTAATGGGGGTGTCTTATAGACACCCATCATTACTAACCTGGGCTTCATGGCAGCTGGCGCTGACATGAACCCCACCACTATTACCCCCTGCCACCGCACCAGGGCAGCGTGGAAGAGCGAGGCTAAGTGCCAGAATTGGCGCATCCCATGGATGCGCCATTTCTGGGGCGGCTGACGGCTGGTGTTTCTAGCCTGGGAGGGGGCCAATATTCATGGCACCCTTCCTGAGCTATTAATATCAGCCCCCAGCTGTCTGCCTAGCCTTTGCTAGCTATTAAAATAGGGGGGACCCCACGTCATTTTTTTGGGGGGGGTCCCCCATTTTAATAGCTAGTAAAGGCTAGGTATTCAGCTGGGGGCTGATATTAGTAGCCTGGGAAGCTCCGTGGGTTTTACCCCCTTCCCAGGCTTCAAACATCTGCCCCAGCCGTCTGCTTAACCTCCGCTAGAGACTAAAATTATGGGGGATCCCACGCCATTTTTTTTTAAAATAAATCCTTTATTTTAACACTAAATGACATTTGAGGACTTAATAAAGATGCAGTCCCTAAATTATTATTTATTTTTTAATAAATTTTTCCCAAAACTTTTGACGTGGGCTTCGCCATATTTTTGTATGCCAGCCAGGTACAGCATCCAGCTTCTATGAACGCGCCATTTTCCGGGGCGGCCGCGGACTGCAATTTTCAGCGGGGGGGGGGGGGCAGAAAGCTTGGGCCTCCCTGCGCTGCAGATTCCATCCCCCAGCTGCCTAGTTGTACCTGGCTGGACACAAAAATAGGGAGAAGCCCCACGTTTTTTTTTTTTTAATTATTTCATGAAATTCATGGAATAATTAAGAAAAAAAGGGCTTCCCTATATTGTTGTGTCCAACCAGGTACAAATAGGCAGCTGGTGGTTGGGGGCAGCCCGTTCCTGCCTGCTGTACCTGGCTGGACACAAATATAGTGTGAAGCCCCACGTCAATTTTTTTTAAATTATTTCAGGAAATTCATGAAATAATTAAAAAAAAATTATGTGGGGCTTCGCCCTATATTTGTGTCCAGTCAGGTACAGCAGGCAGGAACGGGCTGCCCCCAACCACCAGCTGCCTATTTGTACCTAGCCGGACACAACAATATAGGGAAGCCCTTTTTTTCTTAATTATTCCATGAATTTCATGAAATAATTTAAAAAAAAAATGTGTGGCGCTTCGCCCTATTTTTGTGTCCAGCCAGGTACAACTAGGCAGCTGGGGGCTGGAATCTGCAGCGCAGGGAGACCCAAGCTTTCTGGGCCCCACCCGCTGCAAATTGCAGTCCGCAGCCGCCCCGGAAAATGGCGCGTTCATAGAAGCGCCATCTTCTGGCGCTGTACCCAACTCATCCAGGGCCCTGGTGCGGTGGCTCATTGGGTAATAAAGGGGTTAAGGCCAGCTTGGCATTATCAGCTGGCCCTAAGCCCGAAATTCATGGGGTCACGCCAATATTAGACATGACCGCCATGAATTTCTAGTAAAGTATTTAAAAAAAACACAAACACCCAGAAAAAAGTCCTTTAATTGAAATAAAGACACAATTCTTTATTGTTCTAAATTAAACCATACTTACAGTCACGCCCATTCCAGCTGAAGCCAACGATCTCCTGCAATAAAAGTAAAATAATAAAGCAACCTCATCCTTACCTTTCCATGGTTCCCAGGACAGCTTCAGCTCTGCTACATCGAGATGACAGGCTGGACCGCAGCAGAACGCTGCCATCCAGCCTGTCATCCCGCAGACACTGAGAAGCGCAGGCATGCTTGCGCTCCTCAGTGTCTCGCTGTGACGGCATCCAGATGAGCCGAGGTCATGTCCAATGAACTCAGCTCACCTCATGCACGTCACTGACAGCGTGGGAAAATTCTCCTGCACTCAGCGCTTCAGCGTGAGAATTCTCCCACGCTGTCAGTGACGTGCATGAGGTGCGCCGAGTTCATTGGACATGACCTCACCTCATGCACGTCACTGACAGCGTGGGAAAATTCTCACGCTGAAGCGCTGAGTGCAGGAGAATTCTCCCACGCTGTCAGTGACGTACATGAGGTGAGCCGAGTTCATTGTCGGCTCATCTGGATGCCGTCACAGCCAGACACTGAGGAGTGGAAGTATGCCTGCGCTTCTCAGTGTCTGCGGGATGACAGGCTGGATGGCAGCGTTCTGCTGCGGTCCAGCCTGTCATTTCGATGTAGCAGAGCTGGAGCCGTCGTGGGAGCCATGGAAAGGTAAGGATGAGGTTGCTTTATTATTTTTCTTTTATTGCAGGAGATCGTTGGCTTCAGCTGGAATGGGCGTGATGGTAAGTATGGTTTAATTTAGAACAATAAAGAATTGTGTGTTTATTTCAATTAAAGGACTTTTTTCTGGGTGTTTGTGTTTTTTTTAAATACTTTACTAGAAATTCATGGTGGTCATGTCTAATATTGGCGTGACCCCATGAATTTCGGGCTTAGGGCCAGCTGATAATGCCAAGCTGGCCTTAACCCCTTTATTACCCAGTGAGCCACCGCACCAGGGCCCTGGATGAGTTGGGTACAGCGCCAGAAGATGGCGCTTCTATGAACGCGCCATTTTCCGGGGCGGCTGCGGACTGCAATTTGCAGCGGGTGGGGCCCAGAAAGCTTGGGCCTCCCTGCGCTGCAGATTCCAGCCCCCAGCTGCCTAGTTGTACCTGGCTGGACACAAAAATAGGGCGAAGCTCCACGTTTTTTTTTTTTTAATTCATGAAATTCATGGAATAATTAAGAAAAAAAGGGCTTCCCTATATTGTTGTGTCCAACCAGGTACAAATAGGCAGCTGGTGGTTGGGGGCAGCCCGTTCCTGCCTGCTGTACCTGACTGGACACAAATATAGGGCGAAGCCCCACATCAATTTTTTTTAATTATTTCATGAATTTCCTAAAATAATTTAAAAAAAATTGACGTGGGGCTTCGCACTATATTTGTGTCCAGCCAGGTACAGCAGGCAGGAACGGGCTGCCCCCAACCACCAGCTGCCTATTTGTACCTGGTTGGACACAACAATATAGGGAAGCCCTTTTTTTCTTAATTATTTCATGAATTTCATGAAATAATTAAAAAAAAAAAATACGTGAAGCTTCTCCCTATTTTTGTGTCCAGCCAGGTACAACTAGGCAGCTGGGGGATGGAATCTGCAGCGCAGGGAGGCCCAAGCTTTCTGCCCCCCCCCGCTGAAAATTGCAGTCCGCAGCCACCCCGGAAAATGGCGCGTTCATAGAAGCTGGATGCTGTACCTGGCTGGCATACAAAAATATGGCGAAGCCCACGTCAAAAGTTTTGGGAAAAATTAATTAAAAAATAAATAATAATTTAGGGACTGCATCTTTATTAACTCCTCAAATGTCATTTAGTGTTAAAATAAAGGATTTATTTTAAAAAAAATTGACGTGGGGCTTCGCCCTATATTTGTGTCCAGCCAGGTACAGCAGGCAGGAATGGGCTGCCCCCAACCACCAGCTGCCTATTTGTACCTGGCCGGACACAACAATATAGGGAAGCCCTTTTTTTCTTAATTATTCCATGAATTTCATGAAATAATTAAAAAAAAACATGCTTGGGGCTTCGCCCTATTTTTGTGCCCAGCCAGATACAACTATGCAGCTGGGGGCTGGAATCCGCAGCGCAGGGAGACCCAAGCTTTCTGGGCCACCCCCGCTGCAAATTGCAGTCCGCAGCCGCCCCAGAAAATGGCGCGTTCATTGAAGCGCCATCTTCTGGCGCTGTACCCAACTCATCCAGGGCCCTGGTGCGGTGGCTCACTGGGTAATAAAGGGGTTAAGGCCAGCTTGGTATTATCAGCTGGCCCTAAGCCCAAAATTCATGGGGTCACGCCAATATTAGACATGACCACCATGAATTTCTAGTAAAGTATTTAAAAAAACACAACACCCAGAAAAAAGTCCTTTAATTGAAATAAACACACAATTCTTTATTGTTCTAAATTAAACCATACTTACCATCACGCCCATTCCAGCTGAAGCCAACGATCTCCTGCAATAAAAGAAAAATAATAAAGCAACCTCATCCTTACCTTTCCATGGCTCCCACGACAGCTTCAGCTCTGCTACATCGAGATGACAGGCTGGACCGCAGCAGAACGCTGCCATCCATCCTGTCATCCCGCAGACACTGAGAAGCGCAGGCATGCTTGTGCTCCTCAATGTCTGGCTGTGACGGCATAAAGATGAGCCGAGGTCATGTCCAATGAACTCAGCTCACCTCATGTACGTCACTGACAGCGTGGGAAAATTCTCCTGCACTCAGCACTTCAGCGTGAGAATTTTCCCACACTGTCAGTGACGTGCATGAGGTGAGGTCATGTCCAATGAACTCAGCTCACCTCATGTACGTCACTGACAGCGTGGGAAAATTCTCCTGCACTCAGCACTTCAGCGTGAGAATTCTCCCACGCTGTCAGTGACGTGCATGAGGTGAGCTGAGTTCATTGGACATGACCTCACCTCATGTATGTCACTGACAGCGTGGGAGAATTCTCACGCTGAAGCGCTGAGTGCAGGAGAACTTTCCCACGCTGTCAGTGACGTGCATGAGGTGAGCTGAGTTCATTGGACATGAACTCGGCTCATCTGGATGACGTCACAGAGAGACACTGAGGAGCGCAAGCATGCCTGCGCTTCTCAGTGTCTGCGGGATGACAGGCTGGATGGCAGCTTTCTGCTGCGGTCCAGCCTGTCATCTCGATGTAGCAGAGCTGGAGCTGTCCTGGGAACCATCGAAAGGTAAGGATGAGGTTGCTTTATTATTTTTCTTTTATTGCAGGAGATCGTTGGCTTCAGCTGGAATGGGCGTGATGGTAAGTATGGTTTAATTTAGAACAATAAAGAATTGTGTCTTTATTTCAATTAAAGGACTTTACTCTGGGTGTTTGTGTTTTCTTTTAACTTTGACTATGGGGTTAGTAATGGGGGTGTCTTATAGACGCCTCTCCATTACTAACCTGGGCTTGATGTCAGCTGACATTATAAGCTGACATCAACCCCAACCCTATTACCCCCTGCCACCGCACCAGGGCAGCGTGGAAGAGCGAGGCTAAGTGCCAGAATTGGCGCATCCTATGGATGCGCCATTTCTGGGGCGGCTGACGGCTGGTGTTTCTAGCCTGGGAGGGGGCCAATATTCATGGCACCCTTCCTGGGCTATTAATATCAGCCCCCAGCTGTCTGCCTAGCCTGTGCTAGCTATTAAATTAGGGGGGACCCCACGTTATTTTTTGGGGGGGTTCCCCCATTTTAATAGCTAGTAAAGGCTAGGTATTCAGCTGGGGGCTGATATTAGTAGCCTGGGAAGCTCCGTGGGTATTACCCCCTTCCCAGGCTTCAAACATTTGCCCCAGCTGTCTGCTTAACCTCCGCTAGAGCCTAAAATTAAGGGGAACCCCACGCCAATTTTTTTTTAAATAAATCCTTTATTTTAACACTAAATGACAAGTACAGTAATCAACACTGTCACTGTACTTCATATATATGTGACTGACATGTTTCTATCTATCTAATCTATGTGTGATTCTCTATTCTTTCTGTTCTAAATTGTCGGGTACAGATGCTGAATTGCCGGCCGGCTTTCTTAAAGAGACGGTGCATGAAAACACTATTATTTTTTTAAATAAATCCTTTACACTAAATGACAAGTACAGTAAGCAACACTGTCACTGTACTTCATATATATGTGACTGACATGTTTCTATCTATCTAATCTATGTGTGAAGCTCTATTCTTTCTGTTATAAATTGTCGGGTACAGATGCTGAATTGCCGGCCGGCTTTCTTAAAGAGACGGTGCATGAAAACACTATTATTTTTTTAAATAAATCCTTTACACTAAATGACAAGTACAGTAAGCAACACTGTCACTGTACTTCATATATATGTGACTGACATGTTTCTATCTATCTAATCTATGTGTGAAGCTCTATTCTTTCTGTTATAAATTGTCGGGTACCGCTGCTGAATTGCCGGCCGGCTTTTTTAAAGAGACGGTGCACGAAAACACTAATATTTTTTTTAATAAATCCTTTACACTAAATGACAAGTACAGTAAGCAACACTGTCACTGTACTTCATATATATGTGACTGACATGTTTCTATCTATCTAATCTATGTGTGATTCTCTATTCTGTCTGTTATAAATTGTCGGGTACCGCTGCTGAATTGCCGGCCGGCTTTTTTAAAGAGACGGTGCACGAAAACACTAATATTTTTTTTAATAAATCCTTTACACTAAATGACAAGTACAGTAAGCAACACTGTCACTGTACTTCATATATATGTGACTGACATGTTTCTATCTATCTAATCTATGTGTGATGCTCTATTCTTTCTGTTGTAAATTGTCGGGTACCGGTGTATGCCGCTGATGAATTGCCGGCTTTTCATGTCATTCTACATTATTCTTAGTTGTTTTACTTCATGTAGAATTAACCTACAAGGAAAGAAAGGGTTTATTTTCATTCCGATATTTGTGTCCCATTGACTTGCATTGGTTTCCGGTATCGGAATCGGCGATATCCGATACTTTTTGGGTATCGGCCCGATCCAATCCGATACGATATTTCCTGATATCGGAAGGTATCGCTCAACACTATTGATGATAAGACACAATGGACAGAAAGTCAGGAGGAGGACCAGGGTGCGGAAGTGGAAGACGAAGCGGTGGACAATGAAGTCACTGATCCGACCTGGCAAGGGGACATGCAGAGCGAGGACAGCAGCATACAGGGGGAGGGAGGCGTAGCACCACAATAGGCAGGAACAAGCAGTGTGGTGGCCACAGACACAAGGCGGGCAACTGCTCCGCGGAACACCAACATGACGGAAGTTGCCAGTTCAACTGTTAGGTCTTTCCAAGTCTGGTTCTTTTTTAAAGACTGTTTAGATAACCCCAAAAAGGCCATTTGCAACATCTGCCAGGCCACCATCAGCAAGAGCACCAAAACTACCAGCCTGACCACCACCAGCATGCTCAGGCGCATGACAGCAAAGAACCTGACTAGCTGGGCCGAATGCCAAGGTCCAGAAACAGTGTCTGTGGGTGACACCACTGCCTCTTCCGCTGTTGTGCGTGCACTCCAATCCTTTTCCATGGTGCATGTGAAGATGCCTCCCACCCTGTACCTGTCATTGCAGACTTGCAACCATCACCGTCCACGTCTTGTCCCTTTGCAGCGTTCAGTTGTCCCTACCCCAGTCCCTGGAATGCAAGCGCAAGTATATAGCCAGTCGCTCACCCACCCACCCACAGGCTGCAATACTATACTGCCAAATTTTTGACAGCTGCTTGTGACTCGCCCCCTGAGCCGTGGGGCACTCGGATCTGGGCAATTAGGGAAACGGTGGGAGTAGTAGTGGCAACCCGGTTCCGTGGCTCAGGGTGGTCAGGCCAGTGGTAGTCCGTTATGTGCTGATGTTTATGTCCGACTACGCCACCCGTGGATTGCGGTTATTAGGAACCGCCGCTGCATGCAGACCGCTGGGGCTGATGAGGTGTGCAGCTAGGGTAGTGTGACTCCCCACGGGAAGAGTGCGGCCCCAGGGCAGTATAGTGGATGGTGGGAGTGATGGTAGTGAGAGTCCCAGTGCTGATAGTGCTGGAGGAGCAAGGAGCACACAGACAACAGGTTGCAGTCCAGGGTCTTTACTAAAACAGGTAAACTGACCCACAAACAGTCCCAGCTAGGAGGGGACCTGGATGTCTGAGAGCAACGGGGAAATTGGCCCTGGTCAGGGTGAGGGTGTAGGCCTACCGTGCTTTCTGCGCTCCTTCTGGCTATCTCCTCGTTATAGGGTAACTGCCCACGTTTCCGAGCTTTCGGTGTATTCTCGCCTGTATGGCCTGCGACGTGGGTTCCTTTCTGCTCCCAGCCTTGTACGGCTTTACTGGTCCCTTCGGTTGTGGCAGGGCCTCCAGGCTTCTTAGGCCAAGGAATATACAGTCCCCTGCGGACTGGTTATCTGCTGGAGGATGTAGAATCCTCCCAGCCTCAGACACCAAAGTCTGGTAAATTAAGTCCTTTATCTGCCAAGACAGGCTCTCTTCGCCTCTTGTCTCTGGCTTGTGGCTCTCGTCCTGCCACACTTCCTCTTAGGTGCAATACAACTGTCTTTCCCTGCTCTGCTCTGGGACACGTCTCATTGCTGAGACAGGCCATCAAGTTCTCCCTAACCCTGCCCCCAGCACCAGCTTTTCTGGGGCAGCCTGCTCCCCCTACTGGCCTGAGACAGGAGGCATTGCATGCTAATGTTCCCCTGACTAGAGAACCTCCCCCTTGCTCTCAGACACAGCTTTATTTACACTTGTGGCATCCAGGCCAGGGTGACACATTCCCCCCTAGTGAAATTTAGTACTCCGGGACTAAACAATAAACAAAGACAATATTCATAACAATAAAACATTAATAGACAGACGACGCACAAATTGAGTTCTTAAGGTCACAGTGTGGTCTGTGACCGGGTGTCCATATCACCAGCACAACGGGGAGCCTTAACCAGGTGGGAGTCTGTCCTACCCCAAGTCCTTCACAGTCTTAGTTCATTCCTGGGTTAGGCTCCAAACGCAGTCCATACAAGGTCCCGGTTATAAAAAGTCCATAACCTTTGAGTCCTTACGGTAGCTGCAAGAAACTGAAACACAGAATTACCAAACAAGCATGTAACTTGGCAAACAATTCAACATTTGGCAACAGGGTCATTTACAATTTTAGCACGCTCTATATTCTCCAGCGAGCGGGTATCTGCCCCTTTGTGCTCCTGGTTGACCTACGTAGCCCACTGTCTGGTGGTGGACCAACCTGGCTTTCCCCACTAGCGTTAGGGGTACAGCTACCAGCTGGGTGTACAGGTAGGGCAGGCAGCTATCTGCGAGTCCTTTGGCTTACCGCAGGCATGGCAGGCTCACTGTCAGCAGAGGGTTGACTCTCCTGGGCTGCTGGTACAGGCTCTTCTGCCCTGGAACTGCTTGCTCCTCTTCACCTTCCGGCTCTGGTGTTGGTTGTTGCTGTGCCGGTTGCAGGAAATGCAGGACGGGTACCACTATGGCATCATTTATGCGAGTCCAGGACTGAGGGAACTCTCCGAGAACGGTGCTGATCATTTCTTCCTTGTCCTCTGCGGGTTCAAGGTCACTCTGATCCTCTTCTGCACTACGGAGTTGCTCGGGGCACCTTTTGAGGTGGTCTCTGGAGACGACACTAGTGGTTTCTCCTCCGTCCTTGGTGATTACGCACACCTTTGGGTTGTCGTGGTCAGACTGCAGTACGGTGTAGGGTTCCCTTTCCCACTGGTCGTCCAACTTATGTAGCCTTCTTTTTCGCTTTAGGACTTGCTCACCAGGTTCTAGGGGACCAGCAGGGGCGTGTTGATTGAAGAGTTTTTCTTGCCTCTCTCTCACCTGGGCCAGGCTCTTCTCCACACTCTCCTGTACCTTCTTGTACTGCAGTTGCCTTTCCGTATCCCAGTCCGCATCCGGGGAGGTGTCCTCAGGTATTAGGACTCCCATCTCCAGGTCTACGGGCAGCTTACCTGGTCTAGCTCGCATCAGGTAAGCCGGGGTGCAGTTTGTAGCATTCACCGGGATATTGTTGTATAGGTCTATTAGGTCCAGCAGTTTTTCTGGCCACAGGCTGCGTTCCTCCAGGGGCAACGTCTTTAGGAGATCAATGACCATATTGTTCATCTTCTCACACATCCCGTTGGTTTGTGGATGGTAAGGCGTTGTCCGAATCTTCTTACAGCCATAGAGGTTGCAGAACTCCTGGAAGATTTCAGCCTCGAACGCTGGACCCTGGTCTGTCAGGACCTGTTCCGGATACCCGTGTGGACGGCAGAAATATTGCTGGAAGGCTCTGGCCGCTGTTTGGGCTGTCAAGTCTTTTACCGGGACCACCACTAGAAAACGGGAATAGTGGTCCACGATTGTCAGGGCATAGATGTATCCAGACCGGCTTGGAGCCAATTTGACGTGGTCCAGAGCTACCAGCTCAAGAGGCTGCGTGGTGACGATGGGCCTCAAGGGTGTCTTCTGGCTGGTGCGGTCCTTCCTCCTCAGGTGACAAGGGCCACAATCTCTGCACCACTTTTCTACAGCTCCTCTCATGCCGACCCAAAAGAACCTTCCTCTTAGCAGGAACTCCAATTTCTTCCATCCGAAGTGTCCCGCTCTGTCATGGTAAGCCCCCAGGACCATGGCTGCATCCCGTCTTGGGACCACGACTTGCCAGGTCAGCTCGTGCGTCCGGTGGTTAACAATCCTTCTGCACAACTTGCCTTCGTAGAGAAACAGCTTGCTCTTCTCCTTCCATAGCTGCTTGGCTTCCTCTGGGGCATCTGGATCTAAGCGGGCGTCTTCCCGGGTCAGCAGATCTTTCACCAGGCGGACTGCAGGGTCACTATCTTGGGTCTCGGCCCAGCTGTGGTGAGGTAGGGGATTGATTATCACAGTGGTTAGATCCTCCTCCTTCACGCGGTGAGAGTATTGAGCGGCTCCATACCGGTGAAACGCGGGGAGTTCTACCTCCTCCAGCTCTTCTGGGTCTTCGTCACCTTCAGGTAAGTGAGGCATCCTTGATAGGGCGTCCGCGTTGGCATTGGTTTTGCCTGCCCGGTACTTGATCACTAAGTCATAGTTTGAGAGACGGGCCATCCACCGCTGTTCTAGGGCACCCAGTCTTGCATTGTCCAGGTGTGTCAACGGGTTGTTGTCCGTGTACACGGTGAACTTCGCGGAGGCCAGGTAATGCTTGAAGCGTTCCGTCACGGCCCATACCACCGCCAAGAATTCTAGCTTGAAGGAGCTGTAATTCTCCGGGTTCCTCTCGGTGGGCCTCAGCTTCCGGCTGGCGTACGCGATCACCCTTTCTCTGCCCTGTTGGTTTTGGGACAGTACAGCTCCCAGTCCCACATTACTGGCATCTGTGTGGAGAATGAAAGGCTGGCCATAATCAGGGTAGGCCAAGATCTCGTCCCCTGTGAGGGCCATCTTTAGCTGGCGGAAGGACTCCTCTTCCGGTTTATCCCACTTGAAGGGCGGCTTTTGGCTCCTGGACTTAGACTGTCCGATCAGGAGGTCCTGCATAGGAGCTGCCATCTTGGTGAACCCGGGGATGAACCTTCGGTAGTAGCCTACCAACCCGAGAAACTGTCTCACCTCTTTGATGTTCGAGGGTCTTGGCCAGCTCTTGATTGCCGTGACCTTGTCAGGGTCGGGGGCCACTCCTTCCGCGCTTACCACATGCCCTAGGTACTGGACCTTTGGTTTCAACAGGTGACACTTCAATGGTTTCACCTTCAGGCCGTAGCCTGCCAGGGCTTCGAACACCTCGGCCAGGTGCTTTAGGTGGTCCTCGTAGGTCTTCGAATAGACGATCACGTCGTCCAGGTAAAGGAGAACCGTCTCGAAGTTTCGGTGCCCTAGACAGCATTCCATCAACCGCTGGAAGGTCCCTGGTGCGTTGCAGAGCCCGAAAGGCATACAGTTGAACTCACTCAGTCCCATCGGGGTGGTGAAGGCGGTCTTCTCCTTGTCAGCCTCTGCCACAGGAACCTGCCAGTACCCGCTAGTAAGGTCCAAAGTAGAAAAGAAGTTACCTGATTTTAGTGCGGCTAAAGACTCCTCTATTCTAGGCAACGGGTATGCGTCTTTGTGGGTGATACGGTTGATTTGTCTATAGTCTACACACATTCTCATGGTGCCGTCTTTCTTTTTGACCAGAACCAAGGGGGCTGCCCAGGGGCTACAGCTGTCTCTAATGACCCCAGCTTCTTTCATCTCTCTTAGCATGCCCTTTGCGTTCTGATAATGTGCAGGGGGTACAGGTCTGTGCCTCTCTTTTATTGGTGGGTGGCTCCCTGTGGGGATGTGGTGTTCTATCCCTTTTACTCTGCCGAAGTCTAGCGGGTGCTTACTAAAGACTCTCTCGTGCTCCTGTACCACCCGGTAGACTCCTTGTTTTTGGTGCAGGGGAGTGGAGTCAGCACCCACATTGAGTTTCTGGCACCAGTCCTCCTTTTGTTTCTGGGAGCCATTACCCTCCGCCTGAGGAGATGGAGGCAAGGGTTCCACGGCCCTGATAGCTTTGTGTTCGACAACAAACAGTTTGGCGAGTGTAGCGTACCTGGGTAAGTGTACCTCCCTCTCCCCAATGTTGAGGATGCGGACGGGCACCCTCCCATGACGGACATCAACCACCCCCCGGGCTGTCAAAATGGTGGGCCTGCTGTCTGAGTACACGGGTTCTACCATGGCTTGGTAGTCTCTACCTCTCAACCCGATTGCAGTCCGACACCAGATCATCATTTCACTTTTGGGAGGCATGGAAATGGGGAATGGGTCACTCAGTCTTACGCTACCGATCTCACCACCAGACAGTTCTACCTGCTGCCGTCTCATCAGGGCTTTTATCTCCTTGTTGAGGACTCTCTGTTGGCTGGAACTAGCATTCACCGCCACCTGTTGTAAGATTACAATTACCTCTGAAAGACAATTTTCAATTACGTTAGTACCCACAGTTATTTTAGGGTGACTTTCACGACGGTCAATGTCCACAATAATTACTCCCTGTGCCGGCAGTTCAACTTTACCAATTTTAATGGTCATCTCCTTGAACCCCATCTGCGGCACGGGTAAGCCATTACTAGCGATGATGCTCAAGTTACTGTCTGGATACCGTGTGATATCAGCATCAGTCCAATACTGCTTAAAAAGTACATAAGGGATAGTGGTTACTTGCGACCCAGTATCCAGCAAGGCGCTCATGGGGATACCGTCCAGCACCACGGGTAAAATCGGGCGCCCCCCAACGTACTTATCACGCCAATTATAAGGGCCTGGTGATCTTATGCCTGGGGGTTGGCCCTCTGCCCCAGGTTGGACCCGTTTAAATTACAGTACCTGGAAATGTGTCCGGGCTGGTTGCATCGACGGCAAATGGGCTGTCCATCCTCTGCGTAGCGGTCTGTGGGCCTCCCTCGGAACGACGGGATCCTCCTCTGTCGACGCCACGGGACATCCTCCGGACTTGAAGCCAGCTCGATGGGTCTTGACGGGTCCACTTGCAACGCCTGGACGGTCCTGGTCAACGCCGCGACACTCCTGGTCAGCTCCTGGACTTGGTGGTGCAGGTCTTTCGACGGGGCTTGGTTCAGGGCCTGTGCATCAGCCTCCACGGAGTCCATAGAGGAGGGCGCCGCCTCCTGGTGGTAGGTGAGAGCAGGGCACCGGGGGTTTATAGCGCCACTAGTTGCAGATTCACGGAGCACCCTTATGGCCCTGTCCTTAAATTGGGCAAAGGTCAGGTCGGGGTTCTGAAAGAACATGAGGCGCAGTTGGGCCCTGTGGGCGCTAGACAGCAGACCTTCTATGAATTGTTCTGTTAGCAGCTTATCCATTTCCTGCACACTGCCAGGGTCAGTTTGTTGAATAGCCCTCAAGGCTTCCTGCAGATTTAGGGCATAGTCTCTGATGCTGTCCTGTGCCCGCTGCTTACATCCATAGAACCTCATTTTAATCTCAGCGGAGGTACGTGTGTCAAAGGTACCCCGCAGCCGGGCCAGAATACCCTTCACAGTCCTTTTCTCCTCAGTGGGCCATGATTTTACCTCCCTTTGGGCTGCGCCAGTTAACTGCCCTGTCAATATGCTGACCTTCTGTTCCTCTGTCAGGGGGTAAACGTGGAACAAACTGTATAGCCTTTCCTTGAAGTCAGTTAGGGCATGGGGCTCCCCTGAGTATTTGGGCAGCCAGGCCGCTCCAGGGATGTAGGGCAGGGAAAAGGGCATCAGCGCTGCTGCAGCTGCTTTGGTGGTAGTGGGGGCCTCTGTGTCCGACATCTTCCTCCCCCCTAGTCAAGCATGGCCTACCTTCCGACGATCCTCTTCTGTAGGCCGCGGCTCCGCTGCTGCTGCTATGGACGAGGACCTGGCGTCGCGTCCTGGTGACGTCAGCGTCGCTCTCTCTCCCTTCCAGGACCTTGCGCAGCGTCGGTGCATGGGGCGGAGCTTCGGATCTCGCGCGGTTTTGACGTCCACGCCCCTCTTCTTCCCGCGCGGCGTCCTGGAGATGGCGTCCGATGGCGGGAAACAGCTGCAGATGGCGGGAAGACAGCAGAAGACGGCGGGAAAAGGTCCAAGATGGCGTCTGATGGCGGGAATCGGCTCCGGATGGCGGGAAACGACTCCGGACGGTGGGAAACTTTGCCACAGGTAAATTACAAAAGTCTTTTTCAGGCACGCAGTACCCGGTGGTTGCGGGCACGAAATCCTGCCGACTACGCCAAAGCTGACTCGCCCCCTGAGCCGTGGGGCACTCGGATCCGGGCAATTAGGGAAACGGTGGGAGTAGTAGTGGCAACCCGGTTCCGTGGCTCAGGGTGGTCAGGCCAGTGGTAGTCCGTTATGTGCTGATGTTTATGTCCGACTACGCCACCCGTGGATTGCGGTTATTAGGAACCGCCGCTGCATGCAGACCGCTGGGGCTGATGAGGTGTGCAGCTAGGGTAGTGTGACTCCCCACGGGAAGAGTGCGGCCCCAGGGCAGTATAGTGGATGGTGGGAGTGATGGTAGTGAGAGTCCCAGTGCTGATAGTGCTGGAGGAGCAAGGAGCACACAGACAACAGGTTGCAGTCCAGGGTCTTTACTAAAACAGGTAAACTGACCCACAAACAGTCCCAGCTAGGAGGGGACCTGGATGTCTGAGAGCAACGGGGAAATTGGCCCTGGTCAGGGTGAGGGTGTAGGCCTACCGTGCTTTCTGCGCTCCTTCTGGCTATCTCCTCGTTATAGGGTAACTGCCCACGTTTCCGAGCTTTCGGTGTATTCTCGCCTGTATGGCCTGCGACGTGGGTTCCTTTCTGCTCCCAGCCTTGTACGGCTTTACTGGTCCCTTCGGTTGTGGCAGGGCCTCCAGGCTTCTTAGGCCAAGGAATATACAGTCCCCTGCGGACTGGTTATCTGCTGGAGGATGTAGAATCCTCCCAGCCTCAGACACCAAAGTTTGGTAAATTAAGTCCTTTATCTGCCAGGACAGGCTCTCTTCGCCTCTTGTCTCTGGCTTGTGGCTCTCGTCCTGCCACACTTCCTCTTAGGTGCAATACAACTGTCTGTCCCTGCTCTGCTCTGGGACACGTCTCATTGCTGAGACAGGCCATCAAGTTCTCCCTAACCCTGCCCCCAGCACCAGCTTTTATAGGGGCAGCCTGCTCCCCCTACTGGCCTGAGACAGGAGGCATTGCATGCTAATGTTCCCCTGACTAGAGAACCTCCCCCTTGCTCTCAGACACAGCTTTATTTACACTTGTGGCATCCAGGCAAGGGTGACACACTTGCACTTGAAATATGGCCTTTTAGGCTCGTGGAGGTGGAAGCTTTCCAGCCGGGTATCCATACACGTCCCCAGCCACCATTATTTCTCCTGGTGTTGTCCCCGCCTTCCACCAGCACGGGTCCCAGAACTTTACCCGTGCCCTCCTCAGCGCACTTAGTGTGAAGGACCGCCTAACCACAAACACATGGACAAGTGAATGTGGCCAGGGATGGTACATCTCACTGACACATTTCACTGGGTTAATATTCTGGAAGCCGGGACCTTGGGACGGAATGCGTACTCCCGACGCAGAGGATTGCAAGCCCTGGGTCAACCAGGGTTGCCCCCACATTCTACAGCTCCTGCACCACCTCCTCCTCTTCAGCCTCCATCTCCATCACTTGATTCATTTTTTTCAGGAGATATTCCAGATTATGTACTAAAACTTTGTGGGTGCCAATAACAATAAGCAGGACTGTATGCTTAGTTGACAAACCACACACCATTGCAGAGTTGTTGAAAGCTGTGTCAGAGAACCTGGTGGCGGCTCTGAAGCTAGGCAAGCTCACACGCGAGCCATTCCTGGCCCATGTGCTCAACTTAGTGGTTCAGCTGTTTCTCAAAACCTACCCAGGTCTGCCACAGCGACTTGTGAAAGTACGCTGCATGTGTGCCCATTTCAGAAAGTCAGCTACAGCTTTCACCGCTCTGGCAGGGCTTCAGCAGCTTTCAGATCACCGACTAGTGTGCGATGTGACCACGGATTGGAAATCAAAGTTGCAGATGTTTGGAATGATTTTGAGCAGCAGAGAGCAGTTGAGTACCAGCTTCAATACGCCCGTCGGCATTCAGGTCAGCCTCCGCACATAAGAGCTGATGAGTGGGCATGAATGTCTGACATCTGTGCCGTCCTCCAAAACTTTGAGGACTCCACCAAGATGGTGAGCGGCGATGACGCCATAATTAGCATCATCATCCCGCTTCTCTGTGTACTGGAACAATCGCTGCTCACAATTAAAGAGGAGGCATTGCAGGTGGAGCAAGGAGCTATACAGGGTTATGCTACTCAGCCCAGCCTCATCTCATCCCGACGCGGATTTCGTGATAATGAGGAGGAGGAAGAGAACATGGACAAAAGTCCTCTTGATGAGAACAGGGAAGTCTTGGCTGTTGGCAGTCTGGCACACAAGCCGACTTGGGCATTACAGAAAACTGGCACGGCACGAGAGAAGTCTTGTAGACAGAGGTGTGAGGTTCTGATTAAGGAGAATGTCAGTCTTAGATCAGTTGCAGAACGGAGGGCATGGGAGGGGTGATACACAGAAATGAGGGAAGAGATATAGGCCGGTGCAGAACTGTGGAGAGCTTGGTGGGTGAAAGAGATGAGTTTGTATTGTATTCTGTAGTGATTGTTTAACCTAACCAGTGCAATGACTCGCAAAGGGTAGAGGCTTCGGTGAAGCGGCTTAATAATAATAATTAGGGTTGAGCGAGTATGTTCTGTCCGAGTATGCTCGGGCCGAGCTCCAAGTATTTACAGCTGCTCAGTGATATGGTTGAATCGCTCCCGGGTGCATGATTTGCAACTGTTTGACAGCTTTATTACTTGTGAGGAATGTGTAAGAAATAGACATTACTTCCATGTAATAAAACTGTCAAAACAGTCGCAAATCATGCACACGGGAGCGATTCAACCATATCACCGAGCAGCTATAAATACACGGAGCTCGGCCCGAGCATACTCGCCGAAAGGGTTAATAGAACATACTCGCTCAACACTAATAATAATCTTTTTATTTATATAGCGCCAACATATTCCACAGCGCTTTACAATTCAGACAATTTATAGACATTATGGGCACTGTCCCCATTGGGGCTCACAATCTACATACCCTATCAGTATGTCTTTGGAGTGTGGGAGAAAACCAGAGAACCCAGAGGAAACCCATGCAAACACAGGGAGAACATACAAACTACTTGCAGATGTTGTCCTTGGTGGGATTTGAACCCCAGCGCTGCAAGGCTGCAGTGCTAACCACTGAGCCACCGTGCTGCCCTTTATAGAAATACGACTCTGGCTGCTACATTCAGAAAGGATTGGAGAAGAGAGTTTGTTTAGAGGGAAATTGATTAGAAGATAGCTGCAGTAATTAATCAGAGACACAGTAAGAGTTTTTACAGTATCAAAGGTGCGAAAAGGTTGAATTCTGGATATGTTTTTAAGGTGCAGGTGACATGTGTGGGAGTTATGGTGGCACCACCTAAAAGAAATTGCAAAGTCAGGTATAGGTAGGATAGTAAAAGTCAGATATAGGTAGGTTAGTAAAAGTCAGGTAAAGGAAAGGTAGGTTAGATGGCTACGTGCGGCCTCCTGCTGTGTATAGATGGCTACGTGCGGCCTCCTGCTGTGTATAGATGGCTACGTGCAGCCTCCTGCTGTGTATAGATGGCGCCGTGCGGCCTCCTGGTGTGTATAGATGGCGCCGTGTGGCCTCCTGCTGTGTATAGATGGCGCCGTGAGGCCTCCTGCTGTGTATAGATGGCTATGTGTGGCCCCCTGCTGTGTATAGATGGCTATGTGCGGCCTCCTGCTGTGTATAGATGGCATCGTGCGGCCTCCTGCTGTGTATAGATGGCGCCATGCAGCCTCCTGCTGTGTATATGGCTACGTCCGGCCTCCTGCTGTGTATAGATGGCTACGTGCGGCCTCCTGCTGTATATAGATGGCTACGTGCGGCCTCCTGCAGTGTATAGATGGCTACGTGCAGCCTCCTGCTGTGTATAGATGGCTACGTGCGGCCTCCTGCTGTGTATAGATGGCTACGTGCAGCCTCCTGCTCTGTATAGATGGCGCCGTGCAGCCCCCTGCTGTGTATAGATGGCTACGTGTGGCCTCCTGCTGTGTATAGATGGCTACGTGCAGCCTCCTGCTGTGTATAGATGGCGCCGTGCAGCCCCTGCTGTGTATAGATGGCTATGTGCGGCCTCCTGCTGTGTATTGATGGCTACGTGCAGCCTCCTGTTGTGTATAGATGGCGCCGTGCAGCCCCCTGCTGTGTATAGATGGCTACGTGCGGCCTCCCGCTGTGTATAGATGGCTACGTGCTTCCTCCCGCTGTGTATAGATGGCTACGTGCTTCCTCCCGCTGTGTATAGATGGCTATGTGCGGCGCCCTGCTGTGTATAGATGGCTACGTGCGGCCTCCTGCTGTGTATAGATGACTACGTGCTGCCTCCTGCTGTGTATAGATGGCTACGTCCGGCCTCCTGCTGTGTATAGATGGCTACGTGCGGCCTCCTGCTGTATATAGATGGCTACGTGCGGCCTCCTGCTGTGTATAGATGGCTACGTGCAGCCTCCTGCTGTGTATAGATGGCTACGTGCGGCCTCCTGCTGTGTATAGATGGCTACGTGCAGCCTCCTGCTGTGTATAGATGGCTACGTGCGGCCTCCTGCTGTGTATAGATGGCTACGTGCAGCCTCCTGCTGTGTATAGATGGCGCCGTGCAGCCCCCTGCTGTGTATAGATGGCTACGTGCGGCCTCCTGCTGTGTATAGATGACTACGTGCAGCCTCCTGTTGTGTATAGATGGCTCCGTGCAGCCCCCTGCTGTGTATAGATGGCTACGTGCGGCCTCCTGCTGAGTATAGATGGCTACGTGCGGCCTCCTGCTGAGTATAGATGGCTACGTGTGCTCAATATTAAGTCATCCAATGTTAGGCTGTGTGCCCACGATGCAGAAATGCTCCAGATTTTTTTTGAGCGTTTCTGCATCTCCCTGGCAGAAAAAACGCATGCGGATTGTACATGCGGATTGTACATGCGGATTGTACGTGCGTTTTTCCTGCCATTGACAAGCGGATGTGATGCGTTCTTCACATGCATTTTCGCATGCGGGTTGTCAAGCGTTTTCCAAGCGATTTTAGCATCACTTGGAAAAGTACTTGACAACTTGGTCACACTATATAAATACATGCAACCGGCAAGGATTTATATAGTGTGACCGAAAGAATGGTAAAAAATAAATATACTTACCTTCTGATGGCCTGCCGACGTCAGCGGTCGCGTGACCCGTCACATGACTAAATGACGTCACCACAGGTCCTTTAGTCTACCGCGAGCTGCCGGCGAGGCAGGACGCATCGGATAAAGACACCGGGGGCCATCAGAAGGTAAGTATAATATTTATTTTTTATTTTATTCTTTTTTTTACAGGTTCCATGGTACTCGGGTCCGGAGGAGAGTCTTCTGTTCTCCAAACCCGGGTACCATCCGCACATTGAAACGCATGGAATCCGCATGTACAGATGCAGTGATGCGGATACCATGCGTTCCAATGCAAGTCAATGGCGGCGAAAACGCAGCTCTTCCGCAAAATAATTGGTAGTGCTGCGGATTTTTCCACAATGATACCAAGCGGAAACGCTTAAAAAACCCATAGTGGGCACACAGCCTAAAAAAAAATATTATAAATTATTATTATAATTAATATATTAATATTGTGCCAAATTAATTTCACGTGAACTATCACATGATCTATCACAGGTGATCATGTGACATGTGATACATCAGGTGTGCGTGTGTGTGTGTGTGTGTGTGTGGGGGGGGGGCGCGCCTTCTAAACTGCCCGGGGCCCTTGCTACTCTTAATCCACCCCTGCACCCTCCACACTACTTATATGCACATGTAGCTCTTTCACGGACTGTTCCTCCATTACTGAGAAATCAGCTTTTAAATTGGTATGCAAATGAGGCTGAAGAGCTATGGTAGATCTGAAGCCTCTGAATGGTATAAGTATATACAGTACAGATAAATCCAGAGTCTTATCGGTGACATGTTCTTGCTGATCATAGTCATTCACTTTCCCTTCTCTCCTCTATTTAGCCCAGATCACCGTGATAACTTCTTCCATCCACGATGTGTCTCTGCAGAACTTAATGCACAGACGTCTTTGGATTATTATTTAACCGGCACTTTTCCCACTTTTTCCCACCTCTACACAAACTGCATAATGCTATAACTATCTCTAGTGCCCTGGAGAGTAATAATGCCCTCTCTGTTGCCCCACACAGTAATAGTACACCCCTCTTTGCCTTTATACAGTAATTGTGTCCAGCGCTCTGCCTCCATATACTAAAAGTCTCACGTCTGAGCTTCCACATGGTAAAAATGCCCCCATTGTGCTACTATATAGAAATATTAGGCACATTAAGGAATAGTTCCCACTCTGTGCCTCTATATAGTAATAATGCACCCCTCTGTGCCTCCATATAGTAATAATGCCCCCTCTCCCCTCTGTGCCTCCATGTAGTAATAGTGCCTCCTCTGTGTCTCCATATGGTAATAATGCCCCCCTATGTGTCCCCATATAGTAATAGTGCCCCCTCCGTGCCTCCATATAGTAATAGTGCCTCCTCTGTGTCTCCATATAGTAATAGTGCCTCCTCTGTGTTTCCATATAGTAATAGTGCCCCCTCCGTGTCTCCATATAGAAATAATGCCCCCTCTGTGCCTCCATATAGTAATAGTGCCCCCTCTGTGTCTCCATATAGAAATAATGCCCCCTCTGTGCTTCCATATAGTAATAATGCCCCCTCCGTGCCTCCATATAGTAATAGTGCCTCCTCTGTGTCTCCATATAGTAATAATGCCCCCTCTGTGTCCTCGTATAGTAATAGTGCCCCCTCCGTGCCTCCATATAGCAATAATGCCCCCTCTGTGTCTCCATATAGTAATAGTGCCTTCTCTGTGTCTCCATATAGTAATATTGCCCCCTCCATGTCTCCATATAGAAATAATGCCCCCTCTATGCCTCCATAAAGTAATAGTGCCCCCCTCTGTGTCTCCATATAGTGATAGTGCCACTTCTATTCCTCCATATAGTAATAGTGCCCCCCTCTGTTTTTCCATATAGTGATAGTGCCCCCTCTGTGCTTCCAAATAGTGATAGTGCCCCTTCTATTCCTCCATATAGTGATAGTGCCTCTTCTGTGCCTATATGCAGTATGTCCATATACCAGGCATAGTGCTCCTCTGTAATTCTATATATTACTAGTGCCTCCATACAATTGTAATCCCCCCTTTACATCCTCCCATCCAGTGCCCTGGCAATAAAATAAAAATAAATGAAAACTCCCTTCTCCCACAACGAGTGGTGCTGTCCTTGTGCCGCAGTCTGTAGCTGCAGGCGGTGCGATGGAGTGATGTCATTGCGCTGGAGAAGCCTATAATTCAGGCATGTGCTGCGAGGACTGGCAGATGGTGGTGCAGGGGGCTGTATATAATGTATGGACAGACAGGTGGGAGGTATACAGACATGTAATATGTGCACCGCTCATTTAGACATAGACAACAGAATCAATTACATTTTATAATATATATTTGGGATAAGAAATTTTTACCCCAAGGAGGCGGAGGCTCGTAAAGTGCCTGCCGCACCCAGAGCACTTAAAGGGAAGTTGTCATGTCAGATAACGCTATCAACCTGTTTGGTTTTGAACCTGCAGGTTGTATTACAGGTAAGAGTGCTATCTATGAAAAACACTGTTAGCTTTCCTATGCAGAAAATTCACGAGCTTTTATCAGAGCGCTGACTGCTGTTATGTTCTGCAGCTTAGAACTAAAGAATAGGAGGGAAAAGCTGTCCCTGCACTGAGACTCAGCTAAACTCTACGCTGGGGTGGGTGCTCTATTCCTTGTGAATAGCCCCACCGAAACTCCTGCACTGAACTCAAACAAAGACCTGAAGGAAGGGGAAAAGGGGTCCCTAACAGATCTAAGGACTAGGAGAAAAAACAGGAGACCTCCTAATAGAAAAGTTAGTTGCAGAAACGAAGATTAAAGGGAACAAAACTGGTGGAACAAGAAGTCCCAGCATATCAATTGTCCAAAGCACAGAGAACTTAGCAAGGAAACTTAGCCAGAGCACAAGCGTAACAACACTGATGTCTAGCGGGGAATGGGAGACAGGTGCTGAGTAATAAAGAGTGAAGAGATCACGTGACCAAGACACCCAGCACCAGAGGAAAAGACTAGAAGCCAGCAAACCACAACAAGATGGCCGATAGTAAAACAATATAGATTCTAACACCTGCCTTTTTTATATTTTATACAGTGGACCTCACTACGGTTTCGAGGGGATCGCACCCAATATTCCACGGTGCGGCTATTATTTGTTTTCACATATTTTTCTCTATCTATCCAGATCATCCTAATTTCTAGTTTTCATCTTTATGTATCTCATTTTCTATGTTATCTATCTATGTCAGATCAATGTATTTATTATGGTTAATAAAAGGCTGTAAAAGTAAGTATAAGTAATGAAAAACAAATGGAGGGTCAATTTCTAACTAAATCACATGACTGTGTATAAAAAAAAGCATTATTGTAGAATAATTTCAGGAAATTTTTCCTCAATGTGAAATTACAAAGACTTTGAATATCTTCCATCTACAGGCCATAAAATCATCAAAAAATTCTGGAAAAATCCATGTGCACAAAGAATGGGGCTGATGGTCAATATTGAATGCTCATGATGTACGGACCCTGAGAAGGCTCTGCATGATATCAAGACATGATTCAGTCATCCAAGTCACTGCATGGGCTCAAAAAAATTTCCAGAAATCATTGTCTGTGATCACAGTTCACCATGCGTTCCACAAATGTAAATGACAGCTCTATCATGCAAAGAAAAAGCAGAATATCAGCACAATCCAGAAACGCTGTAGTCTTCTCTGCACTCATTTATAATGGACTCAGGCGAAATAGAAAACTGTTCTGTGGTCAGAAAAATCAAAATGTGAAATTCGTTATGGAAACCACAGACGCTGTGCCCTCAGAGTGAGAGGGACCATTCAGCTTGTTATGGAGGAGACGGACCATCCAGCTTGTTATCAAGGAGAGGGACCATCCAGCTTGTTACGGAGGAGAGTAAACATCCAGCTTGTTATGGAGTTAAAGGATCATCCAGCTTGTTATGGAGAAGAGGGACCATCCAGCTTGTTATCATGGAGAGGGACTATCCAGCTTGTTATGGAGGAGAGGGACCATCCAGCTTGTTATGGAGGAGAGGGCATTTGCAGCTTGTTATGGAGGAGAGGGACCATCCAGCTTTTTATCAAGGAGAGGGACCTTTATCAAGGAGAGGGACCATCCAGCTTGTTACGGAGGAGAGTAAACATCCAGCTTGTTATGGAGTTAAAAGATCATCCAGCTTGTTATGGAGAAGAGGGACCATCCAGCTTGTTATCATGGAGAGGGACCATCCAGCTTGTTATGGAGGAGAGGGACCATCCAGCTTGTTATGGAGGAGAGGGCATTTGCAGCTTGTTATGGAGGAGAGGGACCATCCAGCTTTTTATCAAGGGGAGGGACCTTTATCAAGGAGAGGGACCATCCAGCTTGTTACGGAGGAGAGTAAACATCCAGCTTGTTATGGAGTTAAAGGATCATCCAGCTTGTTATGGAGAAGAGGGACCAGCCAGCTTGTTATCATGGAGAGGGACTATCCAGCTTGTTATGGAGGAGAGGGACCATCCAGCTTGTTATGGAGGAGAGGGCATTTGCAGCTTGCTATGGAGGAGAGGGACCATCCAGCTTTTTATCAACGGGAGGGACCTTTATCAAGGAGAGGGACCATCCAGCTTGTTATCGAGGAGAAAAAACATCCATCTTGTTATTGAAGAGAGGAACCATCCAGCTTGTTATGGAGGACATGAACCATCCAGCTTGCTGTGGACGAGAGAGACCATAAAGCTTGTTATGGAGGAGAGAGACCATAAAGATTGTTATGGAGTAGAGGAACCATCGAGCTTGATATGGAGGAGAGGAAACATCCAGCTTGATATGGAGGAGAGGAACCATCCAGCTTGATATGGAGGAGAGGAACCATACACCTTATCATGTAGGAGAGGGTCAATCCACCTTGTTATGGAGGAGAGGGACCATCCAGCTTGTTATTGGCACACAGTTCTTTATCTCTGATAGTATCTGGCTGCATTAATGCCTATTATAGGGACAGCACTCACATGAAATGCACCATCAATGCTGAGCCTTACGTGTAGAGATGTTATAACAACATCTGCTCCATCCAGACAACGTCTATTTCAGGGAAGACCTTGTATATGTTGACAGGACAATGGTAAACCACATCCTGCATACATCACACACCACGGCTCTGCAGAAAAAGAGTCCTGGTGATGAACCGGCCACCTGCAGTCCAGACCTTTCACCAATAGAAAATATTGTGAGCATCATGAAACAAAAAATCCGACAAAGGAGGAGCAGTGAGAATCCGACATCAGACAAGAATGGGTCAACGTTCTTCCCTCAGAACTCCAGCGATTATGTCCTCCCTTCCCCCAATGGGGGAAATCCCAAAGCAATTAGGACAACAGTAGAGAAAAACAGGAGCTAAATACCCCATAAGTAATAGCAACAACAAATATAATGCGCATAAAATATGTATTAACTTTATTAAACACTTAAAAAAAATAATAGAGTATCATGAAAAGTATACATGGTTGCTGGTGAAAAACACAAAAAAGTGTAACCACACTGGCAAAGTTCAGATGTCAATACAACAGAAGCAACTGAATAAATATATAACACATGAAACCACATGAGTGTATCAGTCATGTATGGTGACAATCACTGATACAAAAAAAATCCCATCTCAAATGAGTGGTAATAAGATGTTAGGCATAATAGATCCCAGGTGGGAAAAAGGCTCTGTCACAAGGCAAATGCCAGACAGTCCTCATGCTATGATAGCAGTAGTGTGTATAATGCCATACGAATAGCGTCACATGTAGGAGTATGTGCTGTCATGTGTCAAAAGGACACACATTCAGCTGAAATGTATTGCAGCGCACAGACCCTTCGGGTCCATGCACGGCGATACATGCTGCCAGCCAATCAGAGGCCAGACGCTGACGTCATGCGCTCCCGTCACTTGTACTCTGAAGTCAGCTGCCGGCTTCAGAAGAGGATGCCGCTCGGAGGGGGAGCGCAGGGCAGGGGAGTATTTATTTTTTTCTTTCTAAACCAGTGAGTACATGGTGACCATACTTCTACACAGGTGACTATGGGGAGTGCATTATACTATATGGAGGATATGGGCTTTGTATTATACTAAGATGGAGGACTATGGGCTGTGCATTATATTATATGAAGGATATGGGCTGTGATTTATACGAATACGGAGGACTATGGGGGTGCATCATATTATATGGAGGTGCAGTATACTATATGGAGGACAATGGGGAGTGCATTATACAATATGGAGGACTATGGGAGTGCATTATACTATATGGAGGACTATAGAGAGTGCATTATACTATATGGAGGACTATGGAGAGTGCACTATACTATATGGAGGACTATGGGGAGTGCATTATATAATATGGAGGACTATGGGGAGTGCATTATACTATACGGAGGACTAAGGGGAGTGTATTATACTATATGGAGGACTATGGAGTCCATTATTCTATATGAAGGACTATGGGGAAGAGCATTATACTATATGGAGGACTATGGGGTGCATTATACTACATGGAGGACTATAGAGAGTCCATTATACTATATGGAGGACTATGGAGAGTACATTATACTATATGGAGGACTATGAGGAGTGCATTATACTATATGGAGGACTATGGGCTGTGCATTATACTATATGGAGGACTATGGGGAGTGCATTATTCTATATGGAGGACTATGGGGAAGTGCATTATACTATAAGGAGGACTGTGGGCTGTTCATTATACTATATGGAGGACTATGGGCTGTGCATTATACTATATGGAGGACTATGGGGAGTGCATTTTTCTACATGGAGGTCTATGGGGAAGTGCATTTTACTATATGGAGGACTATGGGGAGTGCATTATTCTTTATGGAGGACTATGGGGAAGTGCATTATACTATATGGAGGTCTATGGGGAGTACATTATTCTATATGGAGGACTATGGGGAAGTGCTTTATACTATATGGAGGACTATGGGGATTGCATTATACTATATGGAGGACTATGGGGAGTGTATTATACTATATGGAGGACTATGGGGTGCATTATTCTATATGGTGGACTATGGGGAAGTGCTCTATACTATATGCAGGACTATGGGCTGTGCATTATACTATATGGAGGACTATGGAGAGTGCATTATACTATATGGAGGACTATGGGGAGTGCATTATTCTATATGGAGGACCATGGGGAAGTGCATTATACTATATGGAGGACTATAGGGAGTGCATTATACTATATAGAGGACTATGGGGTGCATTATTCTATCTGGAGGACTATGGGGAAGTGCATTATACCATATGGAGGACTATGGGGTGCATTATTCTATCAGGAGGACTATGGGGAAGTGCATTATACCATATGGAGGACTATGGGATGCATTATACTATACGGAGGACTATGGGATGCATTATACCATATGCAGGACTATGGATGCATTATACTATATGGAGGACTATGGGGGTGCATTATACCATACGGAGGACTAGGGGGAGAGCATCATACTATATGGAGGACTATGGGGAGTGCATTATTCTATATGAAGGACTATAGGGAGTGCAATATAATATATGGAGGACTATGGAGAGTGCATTATACTACATGGAGGACTATGGTGAGTGCATTATACTATATGGAGGACTATGGGGTGCATTATTCTATATGGAGAACTATGGGGAAGTGCATTATACTATATGAAGGACTATGGGCTGTGTAGTATACTATATGGAGGACTATGGAGACTGTATTATACTATATGGAGGACTATGGGGAGTGCATTATTCTATATGGAGGACTGTGGGAAGTGTATTATGCTATGTGGAGGACTATGGAGAGTGCACTATACTATATGGAGGACTATGGGGAGTGCATTATACTATATGGAGAACTATGGGCAGTGCATTATACCGTATGGAGGACTATGGGATGCATTATACTATATGAAGGAGTATGGGGGTGCATTATACAATATAGAGGACTGTGGGGAGTGCATTATACTATATGGAGGACTATGGAGAGTGCATTATACTATATGGAGGACTTTGGAGAATGCATTATACTATATAGAGGATTATGGAGAGTGCATAATACTATATGGAGGACTATGGGGAGGGCATTATACTATAAGGAGGACTATGGGGTGCATTATTCTATATGGAGAACTATGGGTTGTGCATTATACTATATGGAGGACTATGAGTTGTGCATTATACTATATGGAGGACTATGGAGAGTGCATTGTACTATATTTGGGACTATGGGGAGTGCATTATTCTATATGGAGGACTATGGGGTGCGTTATACTATGTAGTGGACTATGGAGAGTGCATTATACTATATGGAGGACTATGGGGAGTGCATTATACCATATGAAGGACTATGAGATGTATTATACTATATGGAGGACTATGGGGTGCATTATTCTATATGGAGGACTATGGGGAAGTGCATTATACTATATGTAGGACTATGGGCTGTGCATTATACTATATGGAGGACTATGGAGAGTGTATTATACTATATGGAGGACTATGGGGAAGTGCATTATACTATATGGAGGACTATGGGGAGCGCATTATACTATATAGAGGACTATGGGGAGTGTATTATACTATATGGAGGACTATGGGCTGTGCATTTAACTTTATGGAGGACTATGGAGAGTGCATTATATTATATTGAAGACTATGGGGAGTTCATTATTCTTTATGGAGGACTATGGCGAAGTGCATTATACTATATGTAGGACTATGGAGAGTGCATTATACTATATGGAGGACTATGGGGAGTGCATTATACTATATGGAGGACTATGGGAAGTTCATTATACCATAAGGAGGACTATGGGATGCATTAAACCATATGGAGAACTATGGGATGCATTATACTATATGGAGGACTATGGGGGTCCATTATACAATATGGATGGCTATGGGGAGTGCATTATACTACATGGAGGACTATGGGAAGTGCATTATTCTATATGGAGGACTATGGGGAGTGCAATATACTATATGGAGGACTATGGGGTGCATTATACTAAATGAAGGACTATGGGCTGTGTATTATACTATATGGAGGACTATGGGAAGTGTATTATACTATATGGAGGACTACGGAGAGTGCACTATACTATATGAAGGACTATGGGGAGTGCATTATACTATATGAAGAACTATGGGGAGTGCATTATACCATAAGGAGGACTATGGGATGAATTATACCATATGAAGGACTATGGGGCTGCATTATACAATATAGAGGACTATGGGATGCATTATACTAAATGAGGACTATGGGGGTGCATTTTACAATATGGAGGACTGTGGGGAGTGCATTATACTATATGGAGGACTATGGGGAGTGCATTATTCTATATGGAGGACTATAGGGAGTGCATTATACTATATGGATGACTATGGGGAGTGATTTATACTATATGGAGGACTATGGGGAGTGCATTATACTATATGGAGGACTATGGGGAGTATATTATACTATATGGAGGACTATGGGGTGCATTATTCTATATGGAGGACTATGGGTTGTGCATTATACTATATGGAGGACTATGGAGAGTGCATTATACTATATTTTGGACTATGGGGAGTGCATTATTCTATATGAATGACTATGGGAAAGTGCATTATACTATATGGAGGACTATGGAGAGTGCATTATACGATATGGAGGACAATGGAGAGTGCATTATACTATATGGAGGACTATAGGGGTGCATTATACAATATGGAGGACTATGAAGAGTGCATTATACTATGTGGAGGACTATGGGGAGTGCATTATTCTATATGGAGGACTATGGAGAGTGCATTATACTACATGAAGGACTTTGGGGAGTGCATTATACCATATTGAGGACTATTGGATGCATTATACTACAAGGAGGACTATGGGGGTGCATTATTCAAAATGTTGGACTATGGGGAGTGCATTATACTATATGGAGGACTATGGGGAGTGCATTATTCTATATGGAGAACTATCGGGAGTGCATTATACTGTATGGAGTATAATGTGGAGTGCAGTATACTGTATGGAGGATTATGGGGAGTGCATTATACTGTATGGTGGACTATGAGGCACATTATACTATACGGAAGACTATGGGGAGTGAATTGTACTCTAAGATGGACTATGGGGCACATTATGCTATATGGAGGACTATGGGGAGTGCATTATACTATAAGGAGGACTATGGGATGCATTATATTATATGGAGGACCATTGGGAGTGTATTATACTATATGAAGGACTATGCGGACTGCAGTATACTATATGGAAGACTATGGGGAGTGTATTTTACTATACAGAGGACTATGGTATGCATTATACCATATGGAGGACTATGGGATGCATTCTACTATATGGATGACTAAGGAATGCATTATATTATATGGAGGACTATGGGGAGTGCATTATGCTACATGGAGGACTATGGGATGCATTATACTATATGGAAAACTATGGGGATTGCATTATGCTATATGGAGGACTATGGGATGCATTATACTATATGGAAGACTATGGAATGGATAATATTATATGGAGGACTATGGGGAGTTCATTATACTGTATGGAGGACTATTGAGAGTACATTATACTATATGAAGGACTGTGGGATGCATTATACAACATGGAGGACTATGGGATGCATATGGAGGACTATGGGGAGTGCATTATACTATATGGAGGAGTATGGGGAGAACATATACTATATGGAGGACTATGGTATTCATTATACTATATGGAGGACTATAGGGAGTGCATTATACTATATGGAGGACTATGGGATGCATTATGTTTTATGGAGGACTATGGGGAGTGCATTATTCTATATGGAGGAGTATGGGGAGAGCATATACTATATGGAGGACTATGGGATTTATTATACTATATGGAGGACTATAGGGAGTGCCTTATACTATATGGAGGACTATGGGATGCATTATGTTTTATGGAGGACTATGGGGAGTGCATTATACTATATGGAGGAGTATGGAGAGAGCATATACTATATGGAGGACTATGGGATTCATTATACTATATGGAGGACTATAGGGAGTGCATTATACTATATGGAGGACTATGGGATGCATTATGTTTTATGGAGGACTATGGGGAGTGCATTATTCTATATGGAGGAATATGGGGGTGCATAATACTATATGGAGGAATATGGGGAGTTTATTATACCATATTGTGGACTATGGGGAGTGCATTATACTATATAGTGGACTATGGGGAGTGCATTATACTATATGGAGGACTATGGGGAGTGAATTATACTATATGGAGGACTATGGGGGTCCATTATACTATATGGAGGACTATGGCGAGAGCATTATACTATATGGAGGACTATGGAGAGTGCATTATACTATATGGAGGACTACGGGGAGTACATTATACTATATGGAGGACTATGGGGAGTGCATTGTACTGTATGGAGGAGTATTGGGAGTGCATTATATTATATGAACGGCTATTGGGCACATTATACTATATGGAGTACTGTGGTGAGTGCATCATACTGTATGGAGGACTATGGGGAGTGCATTATACCATATGGAGCACTATGGGGAGTGCATTGTACTATATAGAGGACTATGGGGAGTGTATTACACTATATGGAGGACTATGGGGTGCATTGTACTATATAGAGGACTATGGGATGCATTATACTATATGGAGGACTATGGGGAGTGCATTATACTGTATGGAGGACTATGAGGAGTGCATTATGCTATATGAAGGACTATGGGATGCGTTATACTATATGAAGGACTATGGGATGCATTATACTATATGGACGACTATGGGGAGTGCATTATACTATATGGAGGACTATGGGATGCATTAAACTATATAGAGGATTATGGGGAGTACATTATACTATATGGAGGACTATGGGATGCATTATGTTATATGGAGGACTATGGGGAGTGCATTATACTATATGGAAGACTATGGGATGCATTATATTATATGGAGGATCATGGGAAGTTCATTATATTATATGGAGGACTATGGGGAGTGCATTATACTATATGGAGGACTATGGGATGCATTATATTATATTGAGGACTATGGGGAGTGCGTTATACTTTATGTAGGACTATGGGATGCATTATATTATATGGAGGACCATGGGAAGTTCAATATACTGTATGAAGGACTATGGGGAGTGCATTATACTATATGTAGGACTACGGGATGCATTATTTTATATGAAGGACTATGAGGAGTGCATTTTACTATATGGAGGACTATGTGGTACATTATACTATATGGAGGACTATGGGGAGTGCATTATGCTATATAGAGGACTATGGGGAGTGAATTATACTGTATGGAGGACAATGTGGTGCATTATACTATATGGAGGACTATGAGGAGTGCATTATACTGTTTGGAGGACTATGTCATGTATTATACTATATGAAGGTCTATGTGGTGCATTATACTATATGGAGGACTATGGGGAGTGTATTATACTATATGGAGGACTATGGGGAGTGCAGTATGCTATATGGAAGACTATGGGGAGTGCATTATACTATATGGAGGACTATGGGGAGTGCATTATACTATATAGAGGACTGTGGGGAGTCTATTAAACTATACGGAGAACTATGGGATGCATTATACCATATGAAGGAATATGTGATGCATTCTATTATATGGAGGATTATGGGGAGTGCATTATACTGTATGGAGGAATATGTGGTGCATTATACTATATGGAGTACTATGGGGAGTGCATTATACTATATGGAGGACTATGGGGAGTGCATTATACCATATGGAGGACTATGGGATGCATTATGTTATATGGAGCACTATGAGGAGTGCATTTTACTATATGGAGGACTATGGGGGTGCATTACACTATATGGAGGACTATGGCGAGAGCATTATACTATATGGAGGACTATGGAGAGTGCATTATACTATATGGAGGACTATGGGGAATGCATTATACTATATGGAGGACTATGGGGAATGCATTATTCTGTATGGAGGACTATGGGGAGTACATTATAATATATGGAGGGCTATGGGGCACATTATACTATATGGAGGACAAGGGGGAGTGCATTATACTGTATGGAGGACTATGGGGAGTGCATTATACTATATAGAGGACTATATGATGCATTATATTATATGAAGGACTATGGGGAGTGCATTATACAATATAAAACACTATGGGGAGTGCATTATACTATATGGAGGACTATGGGGAGTGTATTATACTATATGGAGGACTATGGGATGCATTGTACTATATAGAGGACTATGGGATGCATTATACTATATGGAGGATTATTGGGAGTGCATTATACTGTATGGAGGACTATGAGGAGTGCATTATACTATATGAAGGACTATGGGATGCATTGTACTATATGGAGGACTATGGGGATTGAATTATACTGTATGGAGGACTATGAGGAGTGCATTATACTATAAGGAGGACTATATGAAGTGCACTATACTATATGGAGGACTACGGTATGTATTATACTGTATAGAGGACTATGGGGATTACATTATACTATATGGAGGACTATGGGATGCATTATGCTATATGGAGGACTATGGGGAGTGCATTATTCTATATGGAGGACTATGGGATGCATTATATTATATGGAGGACCATGGGGAGTTCATTATAATATATGGAGGACCATGGGGAGTGCATTATACTGTATGGAGGACTATGGGAAGCATAATATTATATGGAGGACTATGGGGAGTGCATTATACTATATGGAGGACTATGGGATGCATTATATTATATGGAGGACCATGGGGAGTTCATTATACTTTATGGAGGACTATGGGGAGTGCATTAAACTATATGTAGCAGTATGGGGAGTGTATTATACTATTTGGAGGACTATGGGATGCATTATTTTATATGAAGGACTATGAGGAGTGCAATATGCTATATGGATGAGTATGTGGTCCATTATACTATAATGAGGACTATGGGGAGTGCATTATGCTATATGGATGACTCTGGGGAGTGGATTATACTGTATGGAGGACTATGTGGTGCATTATACTATATGGAGGACTATGTGGTGCATTGTACTATATGAAGGACTATGGTGAGTTCATTATAGTATATGGAGGACTATGGGGAGTGCATTATACTATATGGAGGACTATGGGGAGTTCATTATACTGTATGGAGGACTATGTGGTGTATTATACTATATGGAGGACTATGTAGTGCATTATACTATATGGAGGACTATGGGGAGTGTATTATACTATATGAAAGACTATGGGGAATGCAGTATTGTATATGGAAGACTAAGGGGAGTGCATTATACTATATTGAGGACTATGGGGAGTGTATTATACTATATAGAGGACTGTGGGGAGTCAATTATACTATACGGAGGACTATGGGATGCATTATACTATGTGGAGGAATATGGGATGCATACTATTATATTAAGGACTATGGGGAGTGCATTATACTATATGGATAACTATGGGGAGTGCATTATACTGTATGGAGGACTATGTGGTGCATTATACTATAAGGACTACTATGGGGAGTGCAATATACTATATGGAGGACTATGGGGAGTGCATTATACTGTATGGAGGACTATATGGTGCATTATACTATAAGGAGGACTATGGGGAGTGCATTATACTATATGAAGGACTATAGGGAGTGCATTATACTATATGGAGGACTATGGGGAGTGGATTATACTGTATGGAGGACTTTGTGGTGCATTATACTATATGGAGGACTATGTGGTGCATTATACTATATGGAGGACTATGGGAAGTGCATTATACTGTATGGAGTACTATGTGGTGCATTATCCTATATGGAAGACTATGGGGAGAATATTATACTATATAGAGGACTGTGGGGAATCCATTATACTATATGGAGGACTACGGCATGCATTATATTATATGGAGGACTATGGGGAATGCATTATGCTATATGGAGGACTATGGGATGCATTATACTATATGGAGGACTATGGGGAGTGTATTATACTATATGGAGGATTATGGGATGCATTATACTATATAGAGGACTGTGGGGAGTCCATTATACTATATGGAGGACTATGGGATGCATTATATTATATGGAGGACTATGGGGGGGTGCATTATGCTATATGGAGAACTATGGGATGCATTATACTATATGGAGGACTATGGGGAGTGTATTATACTATATGGAGGAGTATGGGATGCATTATACCATATGGAGGACTATGGGGAGTGCATTATACTTTATGGAGGACTATGGGGAGTCCATTATACTATATGGAGGACTATGGGATGCATTATTATATGGAGGACTATGGGGAGTGCATTGTAATACACTGCTCAAAAAAATAAAGCAAACACTCAAATAACCCATCCTAGATCTGAAAGAATGAAATATTCTCATTGAATATTTTGTTCTGTACAAAGTTGAATGTGCTGACAACAAAATCACACAAAAATCATCAATGGAAATCAAATTTATTAAGCAATGGAGGCCTGGATTTGGAGTCACCCCCAAAATTAAAGTGGAAAAACACACTACAGGCTGATCCAACTTTGATGTAATGTCCTTAAAACAAGACAAAATGAGGCTCAGTATTGTGTGTGGCCTCCACGTGCCTGCATGACCTCCCTACAATGCCTGGGCATGCTCCTGATGAGGTTGCGGATGGTCTCCTGTGGGATCTCCTCCCAGACCTGGACTAAAGCATCCGCCAACTCCTGGACAGTCTGTGGTGCAACATGACGTTGGTGGATGGAGCGAGACATGATGTCCCAGATGTGCTCAATCAGATTCAGGTCTGGGGAACGGGCGGGACAGTCCATAACCTCAATGCCTTCATCTTGCAGGAACTGCTGACACACTCCAGCCACATGAGGTCTGGCATTGTCCTGCATTAGGAGGAACCCAGGGCCAACCACACCAGCATATGGTCTCACAAGGGGTCTGAGGATCTCATCTTGGTACCGAATGGCAGTCAGGCTACCTCTGGCGAGCACATGGAGGGCTGTGCGGCCCTCCAAAGAAATGCCACCCCACACCATTACAGACCCACTGCCAAACCGGTCATGCTGAAGGATGTTGCAGGCAGCAGATCGCTCTCCACGGCGTCTCCAGACTCTGTCACGTCTGTCACACGTGCTCAGTGTGAACCTGCTTTCATCTGTGAAGAGCACAGGGCGCCAGTGGCGACTTTGCCAATCCTGGTGTTCTAAGGCAAATGCCAAGCGTCCTGCACGGTGTTGGGCTGTGAGCACAACCCTCATCTGTGGACATCCGGCCCTCATTCCAACCTCATGGAGTCGGTTTCTAACCGTTTGTGCAGACACATGCAGATTTGTGGCCTGTTGGAGGTCATTTTGCAGGGCTCTGGCAGTGCTCCTCCTGTTCCTCCTAGCACAAAGGCGGAGGTAGCGGTCCTGCTGCTGGGTTGTTGCCCTCCTACGGCCCCCTCCATGTCTCCTGGTGTACTGGCCTGTCTCCTGGTAGCGCCTCCAGCCTCTGGACACTACGCTGACAGACACAGCAAGCCTTCTTGCCACAGCTCGCATTGATGTGCCATCCTGGATGAGCTGCACTACCTGAGCAACTTCTGTGGGTTGTAGAGTCCGTCTCTTGCTACCACGAATGTGAAAGCACAACCAACATTCAAAAGTGACCAAAACATCAGCCAGAAAGCATTGGTACTGAGATGTGGGCTGTGGTCCCCACCTGCAGAACCACTCCTTTATTGAGGGTGTCTTGATAATTGCCAATAATTTCCATCTATTGTCTATTCCATTTGCACAACAAAATATGAAATTAATTGTCAATCAGTGTTGCTTCCTAAGTGGACAGTTTGATTTCACAGAAGTTTGATTTACGTGGAGTTATATTCTGTTGTTTAAGTGTTCCCTTTATTTTTTGAGCAGTGTATATGGAGGACTATGGGGAGTGCATTATACTATATGGAGGACTATGGGATGCATTATATTATATGAAGGACTATGTGGAGTGCATTATACTATATGGAGGACTATGGGGAGTGTATTATACTATATAGAGGATTGTGGGGAGTCCATTATACTATATGGAGGACTATGGGATGCATTATACCATATGGAGGACTATGGGATGCATTATATTATATGGAGGACTATGGTTTGCATTATAGTATAGAGAGGACTATGGGGAGTGTATTATACTATGTGGAGGACTATGGAACGCATTATACTATATGGAGGACTATGGGGAAAGCTTTATACTATATGGAGGACTGTGTGGTGCATTATACTATATGGAGGACTATGGGGAGTGCATTATACTGTATGGAGGACTATGTTGTGCATTATATTAAATGGAGGACTATGGGGAGTGCATTATACTATATGGAGGACTATGGTGTTGTGGTGTTGCTATCAGAGTGTCAAGAGTGGGAGAAGAGGGTTGCATTGACAATCCAACACAATGGGCAGCAATTTGAACACATTTTATAAGTGGTCATAAAGTTACATTAAAACCAAGCACACCATTGTTTTTCTTATCAAATTCTCAATAAGTTTGATGTGTCACATGACCCTCTTTCCTTTGAAAAAAATAAAGTTGGATCCAAAATGGCCGACTTCAAAATAGCCGCCATGGTCACCACCCATCTGGAAAAGTTTTCCCCTCACATATACTAATGTGCCACAAACAGGAAGTTGATATTACCAACCATTCCCATTTAATTTAGGTGTATCCATGTAAATGGCCCACCCTGTATATAATCAGAATGGGGGGGTCCAAATCTTGCTCCGGGACCCATCAGCCTCGTTACGCCACTGGTTATATATTATACTAGCTATTGAACCCCTTCTACGCCCGGGTGGTGAGCATTTTTATTGGTATATTTCTGGCGCCATTTTTTTTAAGACACTGTCTGCAAATTCGCATATACATTGTCTTCAATAAAATAGCGCCGGATAAGCGCCATTTTACTGAAGTAATGTACTACAATGTCAACACAGCAGTGCACACGTGCCAGCCAAAGGGATAATGGTGATGGGTGGTGCATGCGCACTGCTATGTTGACGTTGTAGTACATTACTTCAATAAAATGGCGCTGGAGTCAGCGTTTGCGCTTATCCGGCGCTATTTTATTGAAGACACTGTATATGCGAATTTGCAGACAGTGTCTTAAAAAAATGGTGCCGGATAGCATGGTATAGGCATACACTGAGTCCGGGTCATTCTATTGAAGTATTGTACTACAAAATTAAAGGGAACCTGTCACCAGAAGTAACACCGTTAACCTGCACATATGTGATTAATCTGCAGGTTAATAGCGTTATTATGTTGCCCGACGCCTGCACGTAGTCGAATGCAGCAGGGAGAAAATAAACCTTCCTGGTATATGATCCCCCAATCCTGGTCCACTTCTTGGTATATGCTCCACCCCATCCTTGTATATGTTCCCCCAATCCTTGTATATGCTCCCCCCATACTGGTATCAGCTCCCCCCATACTGGTATATGCTCCCTCCATCCTGGTATATGCTCCCTCCATCCTGGTATATGCTCCCCCATCCTGGTATATGCTCTCCCCATCCTGGTATATGCTCCCCCATCCTAATATATACCCCCCCATCCTGGTATATGCTCCCCCCATCCTGGTATATGCTCCCCCCATCCTGTTATATGCTCCCTCCATCCTGGTATATGCTCCCCCATCCTGGTATAACTTCCCCATCCTGGTATATGCTCCCCCCATCCTGGTATATGCTCCCTCCATCCTGGTATATGCTCCCTCCATCCTCGTATATGCTTCCCCTATCCTGGTATATGCTCCCCCAATCCTGGTATATGCTCCCCCAGTCCTCGCATATGCTCCCTCCATCCTGTTATATGCCCCCCATCCTGGTATGTGCTACACCCATCCTGGTATATGCTGCCTCAATCCTCGTATATATGCCCCCCCAACCTGATATATGTCCCCCCATCCTGGTATATGCTTCCCTACCCTGGTATATGCTCCCCCAATTCTTGTATATGCTCCCTCCATCCTGGTATATGCTCCCCCATCCTGGTATATGCTTCCCTATCCTGGTATATGCCCCCCCATCCTGTTATATGCTCCCTCCATCCTGGTATATGCCCCCATCCTGGTATATGCTCCCCCCATCCTGGTATATGCTCCCCCCATCCTGGTATATCCCCCCATCCTGGTATATGCTCCTCCCCATCCTGGTTTATGCTCCCCCCATCCTGGTATATGCTCCCGCTATCCTGGCATGTGCTCCCCCCATCCTGGTATATGCTCCCCCATCCTGGTATATGCTCCCCCCCATCCTGGTATATGCCCCACATCCTGGTATATCCCCACATTCTGGTATATGCTCCCCGTTATATGCTCCCCCATCCTGGTATATGCTCCCCCATCCTGGTATATGCTCCCCCCATCCTGGTATATGCCCCCCATCCTGGTATATGCTCCCCCTCATCCTGGTATATGCTCCCCCCATCCTGGTATATGCTCCCCCCATCCTGGTATATGCCCCCTCCATCCTGGTATATGTCCCCCATCCTGGTATGTGCTTCCCCCATCCTGGTATATACCCCCCATCCTGGTATATGCTCCCCCCATCCTGGTATATGCTCCCCCTATCCTGTTATATGCTCCCACCATCCTGGTATATGCTCCCCCATCCTGGTATATACTTCCCCATCCTGGTATATGCTCCCCCCATACTGGTATATGCTCCCCCCATCCTGGTATATGCTCCCTCCATCCTGGTATATGCTCCCTCCATCCTCGTATATGGTTCCCCTATCCTGGTATATGCTCCCTCCATTCTGGTATATGCCCCCCCATTCTGGTACACACTCCATCCATCCTGGTATATGCTGCCTTAATCCTCGTATATGCCTCCCCACCCTGGTATATGCTCCCCATCCTGGTATATGCTTCCCTACCCTGGTATATGCTCCCCCAATTCTTGTATATGCTCCCTCCATCCTGGTATATGCCCCCCATCTTGTTATATGCTCCCTCCATCCTGGTATAATCTCCCCCCATCCTGGTATATGCTCCCCCATCCTGGTATATGCTCCCCCCATCCTGGTATATGCTCCCCCTATCCTGGTATATCCCCCATCCTGGTATATGCTCCTCCCCATCCTGATATATGCTCCCCCCATACTGGTATATGTTCCCCCATCCTGGTATATGCTCCCCCCCATCCTGGTATATGCTCCCTCCATCCTCGTATATGGTTCCCCTATCCTGGTATATGCTCCCTCCATTCTGGTATATGCCCCCCCATTCTGGTATACACTCCACCCATCCTGGTATATGCTGCCTCAATCCTCGTATATGCCTCCCCACCCTGGTATATGCCCCCCATCCTGGTATATGCTTCCCTACCCTGGTATATGCTCCCCCAATTCTTGTATATGCTCCCTCCATCCTGGTATATGCCCCCCATCTTGTTATATGCTCCCTCCATCCTGGTATATTCTCCCCCCATCCTGGTATATGCTCCCCCATCCTGGTATATGCTCCCCCCATCCTGGTATATGCTCCCCCTATCCTGGTATATCCCCTCATCCTGGTATATGCTCCTCCCCATCCTGGTATATGCTCCCCCCATACTGGTATATGTTCCCCCATCCTGGTATATGCTCCCCCCCATCCTGGTATATGATCCCCCAATCCTGGTCCCCTTCTTGGTATATGCTCCCCCCCATCCTTGTATATGTTCCCCCAATCCTCGTATATGCTCCCCCCATACTGGTATAAGCTCCCCCCATACTGGTATATGCTCCCTCCATCCTGGTATATGCTCCCTCCATCCTGGTATATGCTCCCCCATCTTGGTATATGCTCTCCCCATCCTGGTATATGCTCCCCCATCCTGGTATATACCCCCCCATCCAGGTATATGCTCCCCCCATCCTGGTATATGCTCCCCCCATCCTGTTATATGCTCCCTCCATCCTGGTATATGCTCCCCCATCCTGGTATATACTTCCCCATTCTGGTATATGCTCCCCCCATCCTGGTATATACCCCCCCATCCTGGTATATGCTCCCCCCATCCTGGTATATGCTCCCCCCATCCTGTTATATGCTCCCTCCATCCTGGTATATGCTCCCCCATCCTGGTATATACTTCCCCATTCTGGTATATGCTCCCCCCATCCTGGTATATGCTCCCTCCATCCTGGTATATGCTCCCTCCATCCTCATATATGCTTCCCCTATCCTGGTATATGCTCCCCCAATCCTGGTATATGCTCCCCCCATCCTGGTATATGCTCCCCCCATCCTGGTATATGCCCCCTCCATCCTGGTATATGTCCCCCATCCTGGTATGTGCTCCCCCCATCCTGGTATATACCCCCCATCCTGGTATATGCTCCCCCCATCCTGGTATATGCTCCCCCTATCCTGTTATATGCTCCCACCATCCTGGTATATGCTCCCCCATCCTGGTATATACTTCCCCATCCTGGTATATGCTCCCCCCATACTGGTATATGCTCCCCCCATCCTGGTATATGCTCCCTCCATCCTGGTATATGCTCCCTCCATCCTCGTATATGGTTCCCCTATCCTGGTATATGCTCCCTCCATTCTGGTATATGCCCCCTCATTCTGGTATACACTCCATCCATCCTGGTATATGCTGCCTTAATCCTCGTATATGCCTCCCCACCCTGGTATATGTCTCCCATCCTGGTATATGCTTCCCTACCCTGGTATATGCTCCCCCAATTCTTGTATATGCTCCCTCCATCCTGGTATATGCCCCCTATCTTGTTATATGCTCCCTCCATCCTGGTATATTCTCCCCCCATCCTGGTATATGCTCCCCCATCCTGGTATATGCTCCCCCCATCCTGGTATATGCTCCCCCTATCCTGGTATATCCCCCCATCCTGGTATATGCTCCTCCCCATCCTGGTATATGCTCCCCCCATACTGGTATATGTTCCCCCATCCTGGTATATGCTCCCCCCCATCCTGGTATATGCTCCCTCCATCCTCGTATATGGTTCCCCTATCCTGGTATATGCTCCCTCCATTCTGGTATATGCCCCCCCATTCTGGTATACACTCCACCCATCCTGGTATATGCTGCCTCAATCCTCGTATATGCCTCCCCACCCTGGTATATGCCCCCCATCCTGGTATATGCTTCCCTACCCTGGTATATGCTCCCCCAATTCTTGTATATGCTCCCTCCATCCTGGTATATGCCCCCCATCTTGTTATATGCTCCCTCCATCCTGGTATATTCTCCCCCCATCCTGGTATATGCTCCCCCATCCTGGTATATGCTCCCCCCATCCTGGTATATGCTCCCCCTATCCTGGTATATCCCCTCATCCTGGTATATGCTCCTCCCCATCCTGGTATATGCTCCCCCCATACTGGTATATGTTCCCCCATCCTGGTATATGCTCCCCCCCATCCTGGTATATGATCCCCCAATCCTGGTCCCCTTCTTGGTATATGCACCCCCCCATCCTTGTATATGTTCCCCCAATCCTCGTATATGCTCCCCCCATACTGGTATAAGCTCCCCCCATACTGGTATATGCTCCCTCCATCCTGGTATATGCTCCCTCCATCCTGGTATATGCTCCCCCATCTTGGTATATGCTCTCCCCATCCTGGTATATGCTCCCCCATCCTGGTATATACCCCCCCATCCTGGTATATGCTCCCCCCATCCTGGTATATGCTCCCCCCATCCTGTTATATGCTCCCTCCATCCTGGTATATGCTCCCCCATCCTGGTATATACTTCCCCATTCTGGTATATGCTCCCCCCATCCTAGTATATACCCCCCCATCCTGGTATATGCTCCCCCCATCCTGGTATATGCTCCCCCCATCCTGTTATATGCTCCCTCCATCCTGGTATATGCTCCCCCCATCCTGGTATATGCTCCCCCCATCCTGTTATATGCTCCCTCCATCCTGGTATATGCTCCCCCATCCTGGTATATACTTCCCCATTCTGGTATATGCTCCCCCCATCCTGGTATATACCCCACCATCCTGGTATATGCTCCCCCCATCCTGGTATATGCTCCCCCCATCCTGTTATATGCTCCCTCCATCCTGGTATATGCTCCCCCATCCTGGTATATACTTCCCCTATCCTGGTATATGCTCCCCAATCCTGGTATATGCTTCCCCCAATCCTCGTATATGCTCCCTCCATCCTGTTATATGCCCCCCCATCCTGGTATATGCTCCACCCATCCTGGTATATGCTGCCTCAATCCTCGTATATGCCCCCCCACCCTGGTATATGTCCCCCCATCCTGGTATATGCTTCCCTACCCTGGTATATGCTCACCCAATTCTTGTATATGCTCCCTCCATCCTGGTATATGCCCCCCCATCCTGGTATATGCTTCCCTATCCTGGTATATGCCCCCCCATCCTGTTATATGCTCCCTCCATCCTGGTATGTGTCCCCATCCTGGTATATGCTCCCCCATCCTGGTATATGCTCCCCCCATCCTGGTATATGCTCCTCCCCATCCTGGTATATGCTCCCCCCATCCTGGTATATGCCCCCCATTCTGGTATATGCCCCCCATCCTGGTATGTGCTCCCCCCATCCTGGTATATGCTCCCTCCATCCTGGTATATGCTCCCTCCATCCTCGTATATGCTTCCCCTATCCTGGTATATGCTCCCCCAATCCTGGTATATGCTCACCCAATGCTAGTATATGCTCCCTCCATCCTGGTATATGCCCCCCCATTCTCGTATATGCTCCCCCCTATCCTGTTATATGCTCCCTCCATCCTGGTATATGCTCCCCCATCCTGGTATATACTTCCCCATCCTGGTATATGCTCCCCCCATCCTGGTATATGCTCCCCCCATCCTGGTATATGCTCCCTCCATCCTGATATATGCTCCCTCCATCCTCGTATATGCTTACCCTATACTGGTATATGCCCCCCATCCTGGTATATCCCCACATTCTGGTATATGCTCCCCCGTTATATGCTCCCCCATCCTGGTATATGCTCCCCCATCCTGGTATATGCTCCCCCCATCCTGGTATATGCCCCCCATCCTGGTATATGTCCCCCATCCTGGTATGTGCTCCCCCCATCCTGGTATATACCCCACATCCTGGTATATGCTCCCCCCATCCTGGTATATGCTCCCCCTATCCTGTTATATGCTCCCACCATCCTGGTATATGCTCCCCCATCCTGGTATATACTTCCCCATCCTGGTATATGCTTCCCCCATCCTGGTATATGCTCCCCCCATCCTGGTATATGCTCCATCCATCCTGGTATATGCTCCCTCCATCCTCGTATATGCTCCCCTATCCTGGTATATGCTCCCTCCATTCTGGTATATGCCCCCCCATTCTGGTATACACTCCACCCATCCTGGTATATGCTGCCTCAATCCTCGTATATGCCTCCCCACCCTGGTATATGCCCCCCATCCTGGTATATGCTTCCCTACCCTGGTATATGCTACCCCAATTCTTGTATATGCTCCCTCCATCCTGGTATATGCCCCCCATCTTGTTATATGCTCCCTCCATCCTGGTATATTCTCCCCCCATCCTGGTATATGCTCCCCCATCCTGGTATATGCTCCCCCCATCCTGGTATATGCTCCCCCTATCCTGGTATATCCCCCCATCCTGGTATATGCTCCTCCCCATCCTGGTATATGCTCCCCCCATACTGGTATATGTTCCCCCATCCTGGTATATGCTCCCCCCCATCCTGGTATATGATCCCCCAATCCTGGTCCCCTTCTTGGTATATGCTCCCCCCCATCCTTGTATATGTTCCCCCAATCCTCGTATATGCTCCCCCCATACTGGTATAAGCTCCCCCCATACTGGTATATGCTCCCTCCATCCTGGTATATGCTCCCTCCATCCTGGTATATGCTCCCCCATCTTGGTATATGCTCTCCCCATCCTGGTATATGCTCCCCCATCCTGGTATATACCCCCCCATCCAGGTATATGCTCCCCCCATCCTGGTATATGCTCCCCCCATCCTGTTATATGCTCCCTCCATCCTGGTATATGCTCCCCCATCCTGGTATATACTTCCCCATTCTGGTATATGCTCCCCCCATCCTGGTATATACCCCCCCATCCTGGTATATGCTCCCCCCATCCTGGTATATGCTCCCCCCATCCTGTTATATGCTCCCTCCATCCTGGTATATGCTCCCCCATCCTGGTATATACTTCCCCATTCTGGTATATGCTCCCCCCATCCTGGTATATGCTCCCTCCATCCTGGTATATGCTCCCTCCATCCTCATATATGCTTCCCCTATCCTGGTATATGCTCCCCCAATCCTGGTATATGCTCCCCCCATCCTGGTATATGCTCCCCCCATCCTGGTATATGCCCCCTCCATCCTGGTATATGTCCCCCATCCTGGTATGTGCTCCCCCCATCCTGGTATATACCCCCCATCCTGGTATATGCTCCCCCCATCCTGGTATATGCTCCCCCTATCCTGTTATATGCTCCCACCATCCTGGTATATGCTCCCCCATCCTGGTATATACTTCCCCATCCTGGTATATGCTCCCCCCATACTGGTATATGCTCCCCCCATCCTGGTATATGCTCCCTCCATCCTGGTATATGCTCCCTCCATCCTCGTATATGGTTCCCCTATCCTGGTATATGCTCCCCCCATACTGGTATATGTTCCCCCATCCTGGTATATGCTCCCCCCCATCCTGGTATATGCTCCCTCCATCCTCGTATATGGTTCCCCTATCCTGGTATATGCTCCCTCCATTCTGGTATATGCCCCCCCATTCTGGTATACACTCCACCCATCCTGGTATATGCTGCCTCAATCCTCGTATATGCCTCCCCACCCTGGTATATGCCCCCCATCCTGGTATATGCTTCCCTACCCTGGTATATGCTCCCCCAATTCTTGTATATGCTCCCTCCATCCTGGTATATGCCCCCCATCTTGTTATATGCTCCCTCCATCCTGGTATATTCTCCCCCCATCCTGGTATATGCTCCCCCATCCTGGTATATGCTCCCCCCATCCTGGTATATGCTCCCCCTATCCTGGTATATCCCCTCATCCTGGTATATGCTCCTCCCCATCCTGGTATATGCTCCCCCCATACTGGTATATGTTCCCCCATCCTGGTATATGCTCCCCCCCATCCTGGTATATGATCCCCCAATCCTGGTCCCCTTCTTGGTATATGCACCCCCCCATCCTTGTATATGTTCCCCCAATCCTCGTATATGCTCCCCCCATACTGGTATAAGCTCCCCCCATACTGGTATATGCTCCCTCCATCCTGGTATATGCTCCCTCCATCCTGGTATATGCTCCCCCATCTTGGTATATGCTCTCCCCATCCTGGTATATGCTCCCCCATCCTGGTATATACCCCCCCATCCTGGTATATGCTCCCCCCATCCTGGTATATGCTCCCCCCATCCTGTTATATGCTCCCTCCATCCTGGTATATGCTCCCCCATCCTGGTATATACTTCCCCATTCTGGTATATGCTCCCCCCATCCTAGTATATACCCCCCCATCCTGGTATATGCTCCCCCCATCCTGGTATATGCTCCCCCCATCCTGTTATATGCTCCCTCCATCCTGGTATATGCTCCCCCATCCTGGTATATACTTCCCCATTCTGGTATATGCTCCCCCCATCCTGGTATATACCCCACCATCCTGGTATATGCTCCCCCCATCCTGGTATATGCTCCCCCCATCCTGTTATATGCTCCCTCCATCCTGGTATATGCTCCCCCATCCTGGTATATACTTCCCCTATCCTGGTATATGCTCCCCAATCCTGGTATATGCTCCCCCAATCCTCGTATATGCTCCCTCCATCCTGTTATATGCCCCCCCATCCTGGTATATGCTCCACCCATCCTGGTATATGCTGCCTCAATCCTCGTATATGCCCCCCCACCCTGGTATATGTCCCCCCATCCTGGTATATGCTTCCCTACCCTGGTATATGCTCACCCAATTCTTGTATATGCTCCCTCCATCCTGGTATATGCCCCCCCATCCTGGTATATGCTTCCCTATCCTGGTATATGCCCCCCCATCCTGTTATATGCTCCCTCCATCCTGGTATGTGTCCCCATCCTGGTATATGCTCCCCCATCCTGGTATATGCTCCCCCCATCCTGGTATATGCTCCTCCCCATCCTGGTATATGCTCCCCCCATCCTGGTATATGCCCCCCATTCTGGTATATGCCCCCCATCCTGGTATGTGCTCCCCCCATCCTGGTATATGCTCCCTCCATCCTGGTATATGCTCCCTCCATCCTCGTATATGCTTCCCCTATCCTGGTATATGCTCCCCCAATCCTGGTATATGCTCACCCAATGCTAGTATATGCTCCCTCCATCCTGGTATATGCCCCCCCATTCTCGTATATGCTCCCCCCTATCCTGTTATATGCTCCCTCCATCCTGGTATATGCTCCCCCATCCTGGTATATACTTCCCCATCCTGGTATATGCTCCCCCCATCCTGGTATATGCTCCCCCCATCCTGGTATATGCTCCCTCCATCCTGATATATGCTCCCTCCATCCTCGTATATGCTTACCCTATACTGGTATATGCCCCCCATCCTGGTATATGCCCCCCATCCTGGTATATCCCCACATTCTGGTATATGCTCCCCCGTTATATGCTCCCCCATCCTGGTATATGCTCCCCCATCCTGGTATATGCTCCCCCCATCCTGGTATATGCCCCCCATCCTGGTATATGTCCCCCATCCTGGTATGTGCTCCCCCCATCCTGGTATATACCCCACATCCTGGTATATGCTCCCCCCATCCTGGTATATGCTCCCCCTATCCTGTTATATGCTCCCACCATCCTGGTATATGCTCCCCCATCCTGGTATATACTTCCCCATCCTGGTATATGCTTCCCCCATCCTGGTATATGCTCCCCCCATCCTGGTATATGCTCCATCCATCCTGGTATATGCTCCCTCCATCCTCGTATATGCTCCCCTATCCTGGTATATGCTCCCTCCATTCTGGTATATGCCCCCCCATTCTGGTATACACTCCACCCATCCTGGTATATGCTGCCTCAATCCTCGTATATGCCTCCCCACCCTGGTATATGCCCCCCATCCTGGTATATGCTTCCCTACCCTGGTATATGCTACCCCAATTCTTGTATATGCTCCCTCCATCCTGGTATATGCCCCCCATCTTGTTATATGCTCCCTCCATCCTGGTATATTCTCCCCCCATCCTGGTATATGCTCCCCCATCCTGGTATATGCTCCCCCCATCCTGGTATATGCTCCCCCTATCCTGGTATATCCCCCCATCCTGGTATATGCTCCTCCCCATCCTGGTATATGCTCCCCCCATACTGGTATATGTTCCCCCATCCTGGTATATGCTCCCCCCCATCCTGGTATATGATCCCCCAATCCTGGTCCCCTTCTTGGTATATGCTCCCCCCCATCCTTGTATATGTTCCCCCAATCCTCGTATATGCTCCCCCCATACTGGTATAAGCTCCCCCCATACTGGTATATGCTCCCTCCATCCTGGTATATGCTCCCTCCATCCTGGTATATGCTCCCCCATCTTGGTATATGCTCTCCCCATCCTGGTATATGCTCCCCCATCCTGGTATATACCCCCCCATCCAGGTATATGCTCCCCCCATCCTGGTATATGCTCCCCCCATCCTGTTATATGCTCCCTCCATCCTGGTATATGCTCCCCCATCCTGGTATATACTTCCCCATTCTGGTATATGCTCCCCCCATCCTGGTATATACCCCCCCATCCTGGTATATGCTCCCCCCATCCTGGTATATGCTCCCCCCATCCTGTTATATGCTCCCTCCATCCTGGTATATGCTCCCCCATCCTGGTATATACTTCCCCATTCTGGTATATGCTCCCCCCATCCTGGTATATGCTCCCTCCATCCTGGTATATGCTCCCTCCATCCTCATATATGCTTCCCCTATCCTGGTATATGCTCCCCCAATCCTGGTATATGCTCCCCCCATCCTGGTATATGCTCCCCCCATCCTGGTATATGCCCCCTCCATCCTGGTATATGTCCCCCATCCTGGTATGTGCTCCCCCCATCCTGGTATATACCCCCCATCCTGGTATATGCTCCCCCCATCCTGGTATATGCTCCCCCTATCCTGTTATATGCTCCCACCATCCTGGTATATGCTCCCCCATCCTGGTATATACTTCCCCATCCTGGTATATGCTCCCCCCATACTGGTATATGCTCCCCCCATCCTGGTATATGCTCCCTCCATCCTGGTATATGCTCCCTCCATCCTCGTATATGGTTCCCCTATCCTGGTATATGCTCCCTCCATTCTGGTATATGCCCCCCCATTCTGGTATACACTCCATCCATCCTGGTATATGCTGCCTTAATCCTCGTATATGCCTCCCCACCCTGGTATATGTCTCCCATCCTGGTATATGCTTCCCTACCCTGGTATATGCTCCCCCAATTCTTGTATATGCTCCCTCCATCCTGGTATATGCCCCCTATCTTGTTATATGCTCCCTCCATCCTGGTATATTCTCCCCCCATCCTGGTATATGCTCCCCCATCCTGGTATATGCTCCCCCCATCCTGGTATATGCTCCCCCTATCCTGGTATATCCCCCCATCCTGGTATATGCTCCTCCCCATCCTGGTATATGCTCCCCCCATACTGGTATATGTTCCCCCATCCTGGTATATGCTCCCCCCCATCCTGGTATATGCTCCCTCCATCCTCGTATATGGTTCCCCTATCCTGGTATATGCTCCCTCCATTCTGGTATATGCCCCCCCATTCTGGTATACACTCCACCCATCCTGGTATATGCTGCCTCAATCCTCGTATATGCCTCCCCACCCTGGTATATGCCCCCCATCCTGGTATATGCTTCCCTACCCTGGTATATGCTCCCCCAATTCTTGTATATGCTCCCTCCATCCTGGTATATGCCCCCCATCTTGTTATATGCTCCCTCCATCCTGGTATATTCTCCCCCCATCCTGGTATATGCTCCCCCATCCTGGTATATGCTCCCCCCATCCTGGTATATGCTCCCCCTATCCTGGTATATCCCCTCATCCTGGTATATGCTCCTCCCCATCCTGGTATATGCTCCCCCCATACTGGTATATGTTCCCCCATCCTGGTATATGCTCCCCCCCATCCTGGTATATGATCCCCCAATCCTGGTCCCCTTCTTGGTATATGCACCCCCCCATCCTTGTATATGTTCCCCCAATCCTCGTATATGCTCCCCCCATACTGGTATAAGCTCCCCCCATACTGGTATATGCTCCCTCCATCCTGGTATATGCTCCCTCCATCCTGGTATATGCTCCCCCATCTTGGTATATGCTCTCCCCATCCTGGTATATGCTCCCCCATCCTGGTATATACCCCCCCATCCTGGTATATGCTCCCCCCATCCTGGTATATGCTCCCCCCATCCTGTTATATGCTCCCTCCATCCTGGTATATGCTCCCCCATCCTGGTATATACTTCCCCATTCTGGTATATGCTCCCCCCATCCTAGTATATACCCCCCCATCCTGGTATATGCTCCCCCCATCCTGGTATATGCTCCCCCCATCCTGTTATATGCTCCCTCCATCCTGGTATATGCTCCCCCATCCTGGTATATACTTCCCCATTCTGGTATATGCTCCCCCCATCCTGGTATATACCCCACCATCCTGGTATATGCTCCCCCCATCCTGGTATATGCTCCCCCCATCCTGTTATATGCTCCCTCCATCCTGGTATATGCTCCCCCATCCTGGTATATACTTCCCCTATCCTGGTATATGCTCCCCAATCCTGGTATATGCTCCCCCAATCCTCGTATATGCTCCCTCCATCCTGTTATATGCCCCCCCATCCTGGTATATGCTCCACCCATCCTGGTATATGCTGCCTCAATCCTCGTATATGCCCCCCCACCCTGGTATATGTCCCCCCATCCTGGTATATGCTTCCCTACCCTGGTATATGCTCACCCAATTCTTGTATATGCTCCCTCCATCCTGGTATATGCCCCCCCATCCTGGTATATGCTTCCCTATCCTGGTATATGCCCCCCCATCCTGTTATATGCTCCCTCCATCCTGGTATGTGTCCCCATCCTGGTATATGCTCCCCCATCCTGGTATATGCTCCCCCCATCCTGGTATATGCTCCTCCCCATCCTGGTATATGCTCCCCCCATCCTGGTATATGCCCCCCATTCTGGTATATGCCCCCCATCCTGGTATGTGCTCCCCCCATCCTGGTATATGCTCCCTCCATCCTGGTATATGCTCCCTCCATCCTCGTATATGCTTCCCCTATCCTGGTATATGCTCCCCCAATCCTGGTATATGCTCACCCAATGCTAGTATATGCTCCCTCCATCCTGGTATATGCCCCCCCATTCTCGTATATGCTCCCCCCTATCCTGTTATATGCTCCCTCCATCCTGGTATATGCTCCCCCATCCTGGTATATACTTCCCCATCCTGGTATATGCTCCCCCCATCCTGGTATATGCTCCCCCCATCCTGGTATATGCTCCCTCCATCCTGATATATGCTCCCTCCATCCTCGTATATGCTTACCCTATACTGGTATATGCCCCCCATCCTGGTATATGCCCCCCATCCTGGTATATCCCCACATTCTGGTATATGCTCCCCCGTTATATGCTCCCCCATCCTGGTATATGCTCCCCCATCCTGGTATATGCTCCCCCCATCCTGGTATATGCCCCCCATCCTGGTATAAGTCCCCCATCCTGGTATGTGCTCCCCCCATCCTGGTATATACCCCACATCCTGGTATATGCTCCCCCCATCCTGGTATATGCTCCCCCTATCCTGTTATATGCTCCCACCATCCTGGTATATGCTCCCCCATCCTGGTATATACTTCCCCATCCTGGTATATGCTTCCCCCATCCTGGTATATGCTCCCCCATCCTGGTATATGCTCCATCCATCCTGGTATATGCTCCCTCCATCCTCGTATATGCTCCCCTATCCTGGTATATGCTCCCTCCATTCTGGTATATGCCCCCCCATTCTGGTATACACTCCACCCATCCTGGTATATGCTGCCTCAATCCTCGTATATGCCTCCCCACCCTGGTATATGCCCCCCATCCTGGTATATGCTTCCCTATCCTGGTATATGCTACCCCAATTCTTGTATATGCTCCCTCCATCCTGGTATATGCCCCCCATCTTGTTATATGCTCCCTCCATCCTGGTATATTCTCCCCCCATCCTGGTATATGCTCCCCCATCCTGGTATATGCTCCCCCCATCCTGGTATATGCTCCCCCTATCCTGGTATATCCCCCCATCCTGGTATATGCTCCTCCCCATCCTGGTATATGCTCCCCCCATACTGGTATATGTTCCCCCATCCTGGTATATGCTCCCCCCCATCCTGGTATATGATCCCCCAATCCTGGTCCCCTTCTTGGTATATGCTCCCCCCCATCCTTGTATATGTTCCCCCAATCCTCGCATATGCTCCCCCCATACTGGTATAAGCTCCCCCCATACTGGTATATGCTCCCCCATCTTGGTATATGCTCTCCCCATCCTGGTATATGCTCCCCCATCCTGGTATATACCCCCCCATGCTGGTATATGCTCCCCCCATCCTGGTATATGCTCCCCCCATCCTGTTATATGCGCCCTCCATCCTGGTATATGCTCCCCCATCCTGGTATATACTTCCCCATTCTGGTATATGCTCCCCCCATCCTGTTATATGCTCCCTCCATCCTGGTATATGCTCCCTCCATCCTCATATATGCTTCCCCTATCCTGGTATATGCTCCCCCAATCCTGGTATATGCTCCCCCAATCCTCGTATATGCTCCCTCCATCCTGTTATATGCCCCCCCATCCTGGTATATGCTCAACCCATCCTGATATATGCTGCCTCAATCCTCGTATATGCCCCCCCACCCTGGTATATGTCCCCCCATCCTGGTATATGCTTCCCTACCCTGGTATATGCTCACCCAATTCTTGTATATGCTCCCTCCATCCTGGTATATGCCCCCTATCCTGGTATATGCTTCCCTATCCTGGTATATGCCCCCCCATCCTGTTATATGCTCCTTCCATCCTGGTATGTGCCCCCATCCTGGTATATGCTCCCCCATCCTGGTATATGCTCCCCCCATCCTGGTATATGCTCCTCCCCATCCTGGTATATGCTCCCCCCATCCTGGTATATGCTCCCGCTATCCTGGCATATGCTCCCCCCATCCTGGTATATGCTCCCCCATCCTGATATATGCTCCCCCCAATCCTGGTATATGCCCCCCATCCTGGTATATCCGCCCATTCTGGTATATGCTCCCCCATCCTGGTATATGCTCCCCCATCCTGGTATATGCTCCCCCCATCCTGGTATATGCCCACCATCCTGGTATATGCTCCCCCTCATCCTGGTATATGCTCCCCCCACCCTGGTATATGCTCTCCCCATCCTGGTATATGCCTCCCATCCTGATATATGCCCCTCATCCTGGTATGTGCTCCCCCCATCCTGGTATATACCCCCCATCCTGGTATATGCTCCCCCCATCCTGGTATATGCTCCCCCTATCCTGTTATATGCTCCCTCCATCCTGGTATATGCTCCCCCATCCTGGTATATACTTCCCCATCTTGGTATATGCTCCCCCCATCCTGGTATATGCTCCCCCCATCCTGGTATATGCTCCCTCCATCCTGGTATATGCTCCCCCTATCCTGGTATATGCTCCCCCAATCCTGGTATATGCTCCTCCAATCCTCGTATATGCTCCCTCCATCCTGGTATATGCCCCCCCATCCTGGTATATGCTCCACCCATCCTGGTATATGCTGCCTCAATCCTCGTATATGCCCCTCCACCCTGGTATATGCCCCCCATCCTGGTATTTGCTTCCCTACCCTGGTATATGCTCCCCCAATTCTTGTATATGCTCCCTCCATCCTGGTATATGCCCCCCATCCTGTTATATACTCCCTCCATCCTTGTATATGCTCCCCCCATCCTGGTATATGCTCCCCCATCCTGGTATATGCTCCCCCCATCCTGGTATATGCTCCCCCTATCCTGGTATATCCCCCCATCCTGGTATATGCTCCTCCCCATCCTGGTATATGCTCCCCCCATACTGGTATATGCTCCCCCATCCTGGTATATGCTCCCCCCCATCCTGGTATATGCCCCCCATCCTGGTATATGCCCCCCATCCTGGTATATCCCCCCATCCTGGTATATGTTCCCCCCATCCTGGTATATGCTCCCCCATCCTGGTATATGCTCCCCCCATCCTCGTACATGCCCCTCCATCCTGGTATATGCTCCCCCTCATCCTGGTATATGCTCCCCCTACCCTGGTATATGCTCCCCCTACCCTGGTATATGCCCCCCATCCTGGTATATGCCCCCATCCAGGTATGTGCTCCCCCCATCCTGGTATATGCTCCCCCCATCCTTATATATGTCATCCCCATCCTGGTATATTCTCCCCCCATCCTGGTATATGCTCCCCCCTATCCTGGTATATGTCACCCCCGATCCTGGTATATGTCACCCCCCCCCGATCCTGCCTGTCCTGCTCATCCATCCACAAACACTCCTACTCACCCTTCCCCCGCAGCACATCGTCTGTGTTAAATATGTAAATAAAATGGCGCTGGAGTCAGTGTGTGCACATACTGCGCTATTTGGCGCCATTTTGTTGAAGACACTGCGAATTTGTCTTCAACAAAATGGTGCTGGATATCGCGCTATGCGCTGGCTCCGGCACAGACTCCTCCTTAAGCCTCGCCGGAGACGTGGTCAGCGCCTATGCACATGGTGATCTCCGGCGACGCACTCTTCCTCCAGCCTCGTCCTCCCGGCGCAGACTATAGAGGCTTAGGACAGAAGGACACATCCCTGGATATATATATCTCATCTCTCCCAATTACATGGAGTCTATTAGGATCCCTGATCTATTATGTGTCGCCATCTGCACAGATCCAATGTCACACAAAAGGAAGCGACATTTTTAGCGAGTAAACAGCGCATTCCGTCCTGTGCTGATCTACAGCGCCATCTAGAGGCTGATCAGCGGCGCATCAGCTCAGCCTACTCGTTTTCATCTTCGCACCAGATGACGCGTTACCGGGATAAAATATGATTGGGTCCCAGTGAAAATACAAGACTGGGAGCCGGCTGCTCTGCTCCAATCGTCGCGCTTTGGAAGATACCAACTCTTTGTAGCCCTCAGGGGGAGCTGAGGAGAATAAATTGTTATTGTTTGTAAAAGTGCAGATATTTAATGAACTGATAGGTAAAATAAAGATGCGGCTGCGATCAGTGACGGGACAGAGTAAGAGCGGCCGCTGCAGTTCCCCCCCCGTGCTCAGATCAGTGGTAGACGCGACTCCTCCTCCGCCTTCGGAAGCCGGAAGTTGCAGGCAGTGTTGTGAGAGAGGAGCGGAGAGACAGGTGGGTGATTGGTGCTGTGTGCGCTGCCCCCTGCTGGTCGCATCACCGCAGTGCAGGTTGTTATGGGCTGATCAGGAGCCCCTATGCCGCTCTCCATGGTGCGACCCCCACTGCTGTGTCTTGGGGTCTGTTACACCTGATATATAGGAGCTGAGTACAGGCTGCTGCTGGGGCCCCTGATACCATTACTATGTGGCCCTTACACCTGATATATAGGAGCTGAGTACAGGCTGCTGCTGGGGCCCCTGATACCATTACTATGTGGCCCTTACACCTGATATATAGGAGCTGAGTACAGGTGGCTGCTGGGGCCCCTGATACCATTACTATGTGGCCCTTACACCTGATATATAGGAGCTGAGTACAGGCTGCTGGGGCCCCTGATACCATTACTATGTGGCCCTTACACCTGATATATAGGAGCTGAGTACAGGCGGCTGCTGGGGCCCCTGATACCATTACTATGTGGCCCTTACACCTGATATATAGGAGCTGAGTACAGGTGGCTGCTGGGGCCCCTGATACCATTACTATGTGGCCCTTACACCTGATATATAGGAGCTGAGTACAGGCAGCTGCTGGGGCCCCTGATACCATTACTATGTGGCCCTTACACCTGATATATAGGAGCTCAGTACAGGCGGCTGCTGGGGCCCCTGATACCATTACTATGTGGCCCTTACACCTGATATATAGGAGCTCAGTACAGACGGCTGCTGGGGCCCCTGATACCATTACTATGTGGCACTTACACCTGATATATAGGAGCTGAGTACAGGCGGCTGCTGGGGCCCCTGATACCATTACTATGTGGCCCTTACACCTGATATATAGGAGCTGAGTACAGGCTGCTGGGGCCCCTGATACCATTACTATGTGGCCCTTACACCTGATATATAGGAGCTGAGTACAGGCTGCTGGGGCCCCTGATACCATTACTATGTGGCCCTTACACCTGATATATAAGGGCTGAGTACAGGCTGCTGCTGGGGCCCCTGATACCATTACTATGTGGCCCTTACACCTGATATATAGGAGCTGAGTACAGGCGGCTGCTGGGGCCCCTGATACCATTACTATGTGGCCCTTACACCTGATATATAGGAGCTGAGTAAAGGCGGCTGTTGGGGCCCCTGATACCATTACTATGTGGCCCTTACACCTGATATATAGGAGCTGAGTAAAGGCGGCTGTTGGGGCCCCTGATACCATTACTATGTGGCCCTTACACCTGATATATAGGAGCTGAGTACAGGCTGCTGCTGGGGCCCCTGATACCATTACTATGTGGCCCTTACACCTGATATATAGGAGCTGAGTAAAGGCGGCTGCTGGGGCCCCTGATACCATTACTATGTGACCCTTACACCTGATATATAAGAGCTGAGTACAGGCGGCTGCTGGGGCCCCTGATACCATTACTATGTGGCCCTTACACCTGATATATAGGAGCTGAGTACAGGCGGCTGCTGGGGCCCCTGATACCATTACTATGTGGCCCTTACACCTGATATATAGGAGCTGAGTAAAGGCGGCTGCTGGGGCCCCTGATACCATTACTATGTGACCCTTACACCTGATATATAAGAGCTGAGTACAGGCGGCTGCTGGGGCCCCTGATACCATTACTATGTGGCCCTTACACCTGATATATAGGAGCTGAGTACAGGCGGCTGCTGGGGCCCCTGATACCATTACTATGTGGCCCTTACACCTGATATATAGGAGCTGAGTACAGGTGGCTGCTGGGGCCCCTGATACCATTACTATGTGGCCCTTACACCTGATATATAAGAGCTGAGTACAGGCGGCTGCTGGGGCCCCTGATACCATTACTATGTGGCCCTTACACCTGATATATAGGAGCTGAGTACAGGCTGCTGCTGGGGCCCCTGATACCATTACTATGTGGCCCTTACACCTGATATATAGGGGCTGAGTACAGGCGGCTGCTGGGGCCCCTGATACCATTACTATGTGGCCCTTACACCTGATATATAAGGGCTGAGTACAGGCGGCCGCTGGGGCCCCTGATACCATTACTATGTGGCCCTTACACCTGATATATAGGAGCTGAGTACAGGCGGCTGCCGGGGCCCCTGATACCATTACTATGTGGCCCTTACACCTGATATATAGGAGCTGAGTACAGGCGGCCGCTGGGGCCCCTGATACCATTACTATGTGGCCCTTACACCTGATATATAAGGGCTGAGTACAGGCGGCCGCTGGGGCCCCTGATACCATTACTATGTGGCCCTTACACCTGATATATAGGGGCTGAGTACAGGCGGCTGCTGGGGCCCCTGATACCATTACTATGTGGCCCTTACACCTGATATATAGGGGCTGAGTACAGGCGGCTGCTGGGGCCCCTGATACCATTACTATGTGGCCCTTACACCTGATATATAAGAGCTGAGTACAGGCAGCTGCTGGGGCCCCTGATACCATTACTATGCGGCCCTTACACCTGATATATAGGAGCTGAGTACAGGCGGCTGCTGGGGCCTCTGATACCATTACTATGTGGCCCTTACACCTGATATATAGGAGCTGAGTACAGGCAGCTGCTGGGGCCCCTGATACCATTACTATGTGGCCCTTACATCTGATATATAGGAGCTGAGTACAGGCGGTTGCTGGGGCCCCTGATACCATTACTATGTGGCCCTTACACCTGATATATAGGAGCTGAGTACAGGCTGCTGCTGGGGCCCCTGATACCATTACTATGTGGCCCTTACACCTGATATATAGGAGCTGAGGACAGGTGGCTGCCGGGGCCCCTGATACCATTACTATGTGGCCCTTACACCTGATATATAGGGGCTGAGTACAGGCGGCTGCTGGGGCCCCTGATACCATTACTATGTGGCCCTTACACCTGATATATAGGAGCTGAGTACAAGCGGCTGCTGGGGCCGCTGATACCATTACTATGTAGCCCTTACACCTGATATATAGGAGCTGAGTACAAGCGGCTGCTGGGGCCCCTGATACCATTACTATGTGGCCCTTACACCTGATATATAAGGGCTGAGTACAGGCTGCTGCCGGGGCCCCTGATACCATTACTATGTGGCCCTTACACCTGATATATAGGAGCTGAGTACAGGCGGCTGCTGGGACCCCTGATACCATTACTATGTGGCCCTTACATCTGATATATAGGAGCTGAATACAGGCGGCTGCTGGGGCCCCTGATACCATTACTATGTGGCCCTTACACCTGATATATAGGAGCTGAGTACAGGCGGCTGCCAGGGCCCCTGATACCATTACTATGTGGCCCTTACACCAGATATATAGGCGCTGAGTACAGGCAGCTGCTGGGGCCCCTGATACCATTACTATGTGGCCCTTGCATCTGATATATAAGGGCTGAGTACAGGCAGCTGCTGGGGCCCCTGATACCATTACTATGTGGCCCTTACACCTGATATATAGGAGCTGAGTACAGGTGGCTGCTGGGGCCCCTGATACCATTACTATGTGGCCCTTACACCTGATATATAGGAGCTGAGTACAGGCGGCTGCTGGGGCCCCTGATACCATTACTATGTGGCCCTTACACCTGATATATAGGAGCTGAGTACAGGTGGCTGCTGGGGCCCCTGATACCATTACTATGTGGCCCTTACATCTGATATATAGGAGCTGAATACAGGCGGCTGCTGGGGCCCCTGATACCATTACTATGTGGCCCTTATACCTGATATATAGGAGCTGAGTACAGGCAGCTGCTGGGGCCCCTGATACCTTTACTATGTGGCCCTTACACCAGATATATAGGAGCTGAGTACAGGCGGCCGCTGGGGCCCCTGATACCATTACTATGTGGCCCTTACACCTGATATATAGGAGCTGAGTACAGGCAGCTGCTGGGGCCCCTGATACCTTTACTATGTGGCCCTTACACCAGATATATAGGAGCTGAGTACAGGCGGCTGCTGGGGCCCCTGATACCATTACTATGTGGCCCTTACACCTGATATATAGGAGCTGAGTACAGGCGGCTGCTGGGGCCCCTGATACCATTACTATGTGGCCCTTACACCAGATATATAGGCGCTGAGTACAGGCGGCTGCTGGGGCCCTTGATACCATTACTATGTGGCCCTTACACCTGATATATAGGAGCTGAGTACAGGCGGCTGCTGGGGCCCCTGATACCATTACTATGTGGCCCTTACACCTGATATATAGGAGCTGAGTACAGGCAGCTGCTGGGGCCCCTGATACCATTACTATGTGGCCCTTACACCTGATATATAGGCGCTGAGTACAGGCGGCTGCTGGGGCCCTTGATACCATTACTATGTGGCCCTTACACCTGATATATAGGAGCTGAGTACAGGCGGCTGCTGTGGCCCCTGATACCATTACTATGTGGCCTTTACACCTGATATATAGGAGCTGAGTACAGGCGGCTGCTGGGGCCCCTGATACCATTACTATGTGGCCCTTACACCTGATATATAGGAGCTGAGTACAGGCGGCTGCTGGGGCCCCTGATACCATTACTATGTGGCCCTTACACCTGATATATAAGCTCTGCTGGGACTCTGTATCCCGCCTGCATTGCATAATGGGGCCCCTGAATACTCTGCACATAAGGGCCCATAGCTCTAATTATGTTGTTTGCAATAGTCGCCCTCCTGCCACCCTGTAATATCGGGTCCCTGCCTGGTGTGGCCCCTATGACTTAATGTCTCCCTGTAAGTGCAGTACACCAGTTATCAGTCTACACGGCCAGGGTCCGGGACCCCTGTTGTTTTTGTGCTGGCTTTGTAATATATGCTCATTATCAGGGCGCCCTCTTCTCAGACATCCATCTAATCATCCGTCTGTCTCATCCATATTTGCCATATGGAGGTTTCCAGAAATAGGGCAGAACCTACTGGACTTCTGTGAAAGTTGACGAATCTGTTGAGCGCGGCTGAAGCCTCCTGGGAGCCGAGGTAAAATCAGTGGCCGTGGTAAAATTGTGGAGCGGTGGGGTCTGAAAAAGGAATCATGACTATAAGGACAACGTTTGCACAAAGTGATTTCTTTAGAGCCCAACAGCCACTGTGTAAACCTGACAAAAATGCCCCCATCTATCCATCCATTCATCACTCTCATACTCTGTCTATGCAGGTATGTATCTCATCATTCTTCCTTACGGAGTTTCACATTGACCAGTCGGGGCTTTGGTGCGAACTCCCTCACAAAACTGGATTCGGTAGTGTGTGCTGACGAGGCCATAGGCTTAGTAGACTGCGCCTCCAGTAGGCGTACAAACCTGATGCACGACAGAGGGCACATTCACTCTGTCTGGACCATTATAGTCTATGGCCACGTCAGATCATATGCCCGAATCCCGTTCAGGTGTAGGCTGCAGCAGGTGGCTGCTGCCTTCTGTGCCCCGCTCCTCCGCCACTGCCGTTCCCCCCAACACCCAGAGCCACAGTGTATATATATATATATATATGTACACTACTCAAAAAAATAAAGGGAACACTTAAACAACAGAACATAACTCCAAGTAAATCAAACTTCTGTGACATCAAACTGTCCACTTAGGAAGCAACACTGATTGACAATCAATTTCACACGCTGATGTGCAAATGGAATAGACAATAGATGGAAATTATTGGCAATTATCAAGACACCCTCAATAAAGGAGTGGTTCTGCATGTGGGGACCACAGACCACATCTCAGTACCAATGCTTTCTGACTGATGTTTTGGTCACTTTTGAATGTTGGTTGTGCTTTCACACTCGTGGTAGTTTGAGATGGACTCTACAACCCACAGAAGTTGCTCAGGTAGTGCAGCTCATCCAGGATGGCACATCAATGCGAGCTGTAGAAAGAAGGTTTGCTGTGTCTGTCAGCGTAGTGTCCAGAGGCTGGAGGCGCTACCAGGAGACAGGCCAGTACACCAGGAGACGTGGAGGAAGCCGTAGGAGGGCAACAACCCAGCAGCAGGACCGCTACCTCCGCCTTTGTGCAAGGAGGAACAGGAGGAGCACTGCCAGAGCCCTGCAAAATGACCTCCAGCTGACCACAAATGTGGATGTGTCTGCACAAACGCTTAGAAACCCACTCCATAACGGTGGTATGAGGGCCCGACGTCCACAGATGGGGGTTGTGCTCACAGCCCAACACCTTGCAGGACTCTTGGCATTTGCCTTAGAACACCAGGATTGGCAAAGTGGCAACTGGCGCCCTGTGCTCTTCACAGATGAAATCAAGTTCACACTGAGCACATGTGACAGACGTGACAGAGTCTGGAGACGCCGTGGAGAGCGATCTGCTGCCTGCAACATCCTTCAGCATGACCGGTTTGGCAGTGGGTCAGTAATGGTGTGGGGTGGCATTTGTTTGGAGGGCCGCACAGCCCTCCATGTGCTCGCCAGAGGTAGCCTGACTGCCATTAGGTACCGAGATGAGATCCTCAGACCCCTTGTGAGACCATGTGCTGGTGCGGTTGGCCCTGGGTTCCTCCTAATGCAGGACAATGCCAGACCTCATGTGGCTGGAGTGTCAGCAGTTCCTGCAAGATGAAGGCATTGAGGTTATGGACTGGCCCACCCGTTCCCCAGACCTGAATCCGATTGAGCACATCTGGGACATCATGTCTCGCTCCATCCACCAACGTCACTTTGCACCACAGACTGTCCAGGAGTTGGCGGATGCTTTAGTCCAGGTCTGGCAGGAGATCCCACAGGAGACCATCCGCAACCTCATCAGGAGCATGCCCAGGCGTTGTAGGGAGGTCATACAGGCACGTGGAGGCCACACACAATACTCAGCCTCATCAGGAGCATGCCCAGGCGTTGTAGGGAGGTCATACAGGCACGTGGAGGCCACACACAATACTCAGCCTCATCAGGAGCATGCCCAGGCGTTGTAGGGAGGTCATACAGGCACGTGGAGGCCACACACAATACTCAGCCTCATCAGGAGCATGCCCAGGCGTTGTAGGCAGGTCATACAGGCACGTGGAGGCCACACACAATACTCAGCCTCATCAGGAGCATGCCCAGGCGTTGTAGGGAGGTCATACAGGCACGTGGAGGCCACACACAATACTGAGACTCATTTTGACTTGTTTTAAGGACATTACATCAAAGTTGGATCAGCCTGTAGTGTGTTTTTCCACTTTAATTTTGGGGGTGACTCCAAATCCAGGCCTCCATTGGTTAATAAATGTGATTTCCATTGATGATTTTTGTGTGATTTTGTTGTCAGCACATTCAACTTTGTACAGAACAAAGTATTCAATGAGAATATTTCATTCATTCAGATCTAGGATGTGTTATTTCAGTGTTCCCTTTATTTTTTTGAGCAGTGTGTATATAAATATACCAGGATGGGGGATATTAACAGAATTGGGAGACATTACCCCTATAACAGTGTCAGCAGCAGACCCCCTCCCCCTTAACAGGGCATAATGACCACATTTTTTGCTTCAATTTTTTTTCTATTTTCCTCCTCTAAAACCTAGGTACGTCTTATGGTCCGGTGCGTCTTATAGTCCGAAAAATACGGTATAAGCATTCAGTATATATATACTATGGTAGATGGGCCCACTCAGTTGCACACAGAAGTAGCCACCGGAGCGCCGTCTCCTTAAGTCTCTCACTGGTTTATTTGAAGATGCTGCATAAGCCAGTGAGGAGTTAGCAAAAATAAATACGTGCTTTCTGACCTAAGGAAAAACAAAACATAACATACAGCCGTGTTGCTGTGGGGATCTGCCCGCTCAGGAGAACAACCATCCACTAGTTCAGCTTTTCCTTCTCAGGACACAAAGCGCTGGAGTTCCTCTCTCCAGCCCTACTGAACACTGAATGCCTTAGAAGGCCGACTATATACATCCTAGTCCCCACCCTGGGGTGGAGATATGGTGAATGACCTCCCAAATGGTGAACAACCTCCCAACCCGCTCTATGGTCGTTCACAAAAACCCAGCCCTTAATATGGCCGATTAATCCCTCTCAACACATAGTGTGCTGGTGGAAAACTTATGGGCTTCAAATCACTGAAGCTAACAGCCTCAGTGAAACATACCTCCCCTCCAGCACTTTGCCAGTGACTTTGTCACCATGTATATATAATCAGCATACTGTATATATATTATAAGCATACTGTATATATCCTTTTAAAAGCAGAAGTGTCAATAAATTATTTTTATCAGTTAACAAAATGCAGAGTAAAGTTTGATGGATGAACCAAGATCTCAGTAATAATAATTGTAATTTTTTTTTAATTAATAATAGGATAGAAGGGAGGGACAAAACCAGGAACAGAATCAGTAGGCAAACTCATAGTCAGGAGGACAGCCGGGGTCAGATACCAGGTGATCAGTAACCGCCACGTCTGCGAGCAGTATGAATACCGCGGAGCCTGGTGACAGAGGTGATACTGAGATTGTCCCGGCAGAGATGTAACAGTCAGAAGGCCACCGGTAGATGGTGAAGGTCCTTCTGTACAGCTCCAGCAGTGATGGTGGATCTGCTGGACTTCAGGGCGCTGGATGCGGAGGTTTACCGTCTTTTAGATGTCTCTAGGGGAACGGTGACAACACGCAAATACGCGAGCAGCCCTGGATAATCCACGCCGGCAGGATGATAGGATCCGGCGGAAGATGGAACCTATGAGAAGAGAAGGAAATATAATGTAAGTGATGGGACTCCATATGACATGATACTACTGTGCGGTCACTGTGGCCGGACGCAGAGGAATCTCATCACACAGAGGTCAGGGATCATCGTCAGCCATCATACATGTGACAATCCCATCTCCGACAGATGACATCTGCTCCACATGAATTATTCTCACTGACGACATCACACAACATGGAGATGACTCTCACACTTACCTCGTCTCTTTTTCCCCTTTTTCCCATTTTCTGATTTTTCGTCATCAGCTGGAAATTCTGATCAGAAAGAAGAAAAAACAACAACTCACTAAAGACATATTGTTATGGGATCTGCTTCGTATCTCTCCTGTGTATAGTATATAGATTGTTCTAGTCCTGTCCCCTATAGTCCTGACAATCTGGTATTACACAATAGGGCAGAATAAGTCCTATATACCAGACATGACCTCATATGAGGGGCATTAGATGTGTCACTAATATGGAGCAGTGAGCGCCCTGTGTGCCGCCATGTGGTGCATCCCTAATGAGCGATATTCTACTATAGGAGACGATGTCTCATTATGATGACGGAGGTTACTGGATGCAACAATGTATCACAGAATCCATGATAATACTGTACAAAGTTGCAGAAATGGAGACACTGTATGGTCCCATGGGCAAAGTAATTGGGTTCCTTGAAAAATGGATAACATAGGAGACCCGTTAAAGAAAAACCATGTGGAAATATTTCACCCTTGATGACAACATTCACATTGTTTGTGCTATAGACATCTACGTACCTGACAATGGGGACGAGGACGGTAAGCTGGTTATAGCATCGTCTCTAGCAGATTCAGGAGAAGATCCTTTCTGCCTGTTAGGAAGAAGAAAAACGTGTAAATCACAAGTAAATTCAGTATAAAAGGGATTGTCTCACTAGAAGAACCCCGACTATAAGGCCTAATAGGACATATGAAAGTCATAGTGGGGAAGTCTCCTGCTCAAAACGACCTTCTATGGAAACAACTAGCAACAATGGCCGGCATGTAATACTACATATCTCCTGCAGTGTGGGCAAAACTAACAATGCCTGACCGGCAGCAATTATGGGTTGTTATCTCCAGCGGATTCTGAAGCCAATAGCCAATGACCGCTGATCATGGGGCGGTGGATGCTGCATTCAATATTATGGTATTTATGTCCTATATTTGGTGTTGTGCACATATATTAGCCTGGAGCTCCCAATAATGACCCCATAATCTACTCACATTTCTGAGATGTTTCTGCTGGATGCCGGGGTACACTCTGGAGGAAACTTGATAGCGGTGGTACAGAGCTAAAAAATGACAAAAATAAGATATGAAATTAAATTTTTTACGTTTAGGGTATGTGCACACGATGCAGAAATGCTCAGGATTTTTTCCTGAGCGTTAAAGCATCTCTCTGGCAGGAAAAAATTCATGCGGATTGTACATGCGGTTTCCTGCCAGGGACATGCGGAAATGAAGCGGTCTTCACTTTCATTTCCGCATGCGGGTTGACAAGCACTTCCCAAGCGATTTTAGCATCACTTGGAAAGTGCTTGTCAACTTCACACTATATAAATCCATGCAGCCGGCATGGATTTATATAGTGTGTGATGTCAAAAAATAAAAAATAAATATATACTTTACCCTCTGATGGCCCCCGGTGTCCTGCTTCATCGGTCCCGGCTGCCGGCAGTGAAGACTGTAGGACCTTCCGACGTCAGCGTCACGTGACCCGTCACATGACTCTGACGTCAGCGAAGGTCCTTCATTCAACCGCGAAGTGCGCGGGAAGCCGGCAGGACGCAGCGCGGGCCGTCAGAAGGTGAGAATATATATATTTTTTATTTTATTCTTTTTTTTTTAATGGTACCTGGGTCTGGATGAGAGTCCTCTCATCCACACCCGGGTACCATCCGCACATTAGACCGCATGAAAAGCGCATCAACATATACAGTGCTGCGGATTCCATGCGGTCTAATGCAAGTCAATGGCGGCAAAAGAGCAGCGTTTCCGCAAAATTAATTGACATGCTGCGGATTTTTGACCGCAGCGTTTACGCTGCGGAAAAATCCGCATCATGGGCACAGCACATGCGGATTTCCATTGGGGAACATTGCTGCCCTTCTACCATGCGTTTTTCATGCGTTTCCGCGACGTTTACGCAACTGCAAAAACGCCGCGGAAACGCATGAAAAACGCATCGTGTGAACTCAGCCTTAGAGGTCTTTTTATGTATTCTGGATTTATTGATCACTTACTTTAGAAAGCCTTTTAGAGGATGTTGTAAAATTTTGGAAGAAAAGGCTCTCATTATCCTCACTTGTGTCCTCCTCCTCTGAGACAATAGGCTTGTTTGTATCAGCGTGATCTACAAGACATAGGTAATGAAGTGTTATTGGCGGTTGTCAGTATAACACAGTCACCATTTATCACTACTATTAATGGGAACCGATTGTCACATATTATTGAAGACGAGACAAACAGCCGCTTAGTCTAGATGACGTCTTCTACTTACTGATAAATAAGCTGGTGTCCTCATCTGAAACAAGCCGAGGAATGTACTCCGGCTTCTGACTTAGAAGGTTTTCAAATTCTAAGTCACTCAGGAATGGATAACTCTTGATCTCAAATGCTCCTCCTGGAAAAAGAAAAACAAAAGTGATGCGGACATTGTTAGAGGCTGCTCCATATCTGAACAGTATTTCTTAATCTTAAGTAATGACAAAACCGAAGGAAACAAACTGAAAGTTATATTATGGAGAACTAGAAATAGGCAAGCAAATAGAGAAGTGCTGATCCTCATGGACAGGAGCGAAGAGTCCTCGTTGTAAAAAGTGAATATTAATACTAATAAAGTATATCAGTTACCTGTCCCAAGTCTTTGTGCAGGATTTGTTCTGAGCAGGTCATTAATAAGGTCCTGAGCATCGGGGGGAGGAGCGCGATCCCAATCCCAAATTATGTCTCCTGTTATATAGAAAATTACAGAAAATAAAACCTCTGTTTTGGACTGTAAGATAAAGTAGAGGAAATAACTAAATTCATGTAATCAGTCAAAGCAATGATCGGATTATTCTACTTACCAGTGACAATATTTTTATAGAGCTCAGATAGGGAATCCCCATGAAATGGTACATATCCCACCAGAAACTCATGCAGGATGATTCCCATTGACCACCAGTCGGCAGGTCTTACATAGCCTTTCTTCAGAATGATTTCTGGGGCCATGTAAAGCGGGGTGCCACAGTCCTGGAAACCAACAGAAGGTAAAAATGAGAATTGATGAAATTATTATTATGACAAGTTCTCGACATAAAAACTCAATGACAGAAGATAAAATATCAGTTGAAAAGTTCTCTAGAAATGAAGAACATAGAGAAGAGACAATAGTGTGATGAGATTTGTAAAGAACCATCTAAGTTCCTGTAAGTGATGCCAACCTCATGGTCCTGGAACTCTCTGGCGATGTCCTCCAATGATTCCTTGTGGGTGTTGGTTTCTGGTATCATGACACCAACTTTTGAAATCCCAAAATCGGCGACTTTAATGTGTCCAGCCGGTGTAATCAGGAGGCTGTGAAAGAGAAGATGGTTTTAGGCTCACGGGCTGTGTGGTAATAAATGATAACTTTCCCCCCTTTATTAAACTATAGGGGGCACTTACTTCTCTGGCTTCAGGTCTCTATGCAACACACCATAGCTGTGCAGGTATTCCACAGCAAGTATCGCTTCTGCAAAGTACAGGCGGGCCAAGGGGACAGATAAAGGACCCCTGGTGCTTAGGAGGGTCCCACAGTCTCCACCTATAGAAGAAAGGAAATATGAGCGGTGAGGGGTTTATACAGCAGATCACCACGATGGATCATGAGAAGTGAGCGGAGACATTGGGGCAGGAGAGAATATATACAGATATAATGTATAGAGCACAGAATATTAGTCTGAGGTCATGGTGAGATGTCGTCCATGTCACTAATAAAGTGATGTCTCATCTCGTCTACAGCTGGCGATACTGACGTGCTCAGTGCGGACATACAGGGAGATCACACACATCAATGACTTTCCATAATATCTATAGTAAATGCTCTGCGGGGATGTAACCGTCCACGGGGACAAGTCCTAATGATATGAGCGGTGATAAGATGTCAGCAGACATGGGCTGAATATAATACATGTACATCTCCTACCTCCTACATACTCCATGACCATACACAGGTGAGATCTAGTAGGGAAGGAGCAGAGCATGGAGGTCACAAAGGGACAGTCAGCGAATGTCAGGATGTCCCTCTCCAGATAGGCCCCTTCCACATGTTTTGGAGTATCCAGGTCCCGCTTGGCAATTTTCTTCATAGCGAAGATCTTCTGTGAGTCTTTATGGTGAACTAAGTGGACAGACCTGGAGAGAAGAAGAAACCATGGTTTATAGTGAATCCTTATTAACAGTCCGTCTATAGAAGTCATTATATGATCTTCTGTACTAATGTTTAATACCAGAAGTCCGACCATTACTGGAAATCCACATCTAGAAATACATTAAATAATACTACATAGATCATCTATGGGAGGGTCTACACAATGCCACGTCTGCCGGACCCTCACTCAGGTCACATTATCACCTGTGGGAGGTCTGCACAATGCCACATCTTCCACACCCTCACCCAGGCCACATTGTCACCTATGGAAGGTGTGCACAATGCTAGGTCTGCCAGACCCTCACCCAGGTCACATTATCACCTATGGGAAGTCTGCACAATGCCACGTCTGCCGGACCCTCACCCAGGTCACGTTATCACCTTTCACCTCAGATCATGTCCCTATGATAACACTGAATGGCAAAGCACAGAGGATGAAGCATTATCATAGGGAACCCTGAGAAATGTGGCTTATGCTAACTGAAATCTCACCCAAAAGATCCGCTGCTGATCAGCTTAGATGTTTCGTAGTCGCTCATACGCGGCTTTCTCGCCGGGATCAATGATTCCATCAAGTCCTAGAAAAGAAGAAGAAGAAGAAATGATATTAAGATCTAGAAGCTGCTGGAGAAAATCTCCAGATGCAGAAACGTCTCCTCCTATATTATGTCCCAGCTGATGTCACTGATCCGATAGGTGAGCAGAAACCTGCTGACGGATTCCCTATAATATAAACGCTATTATCTAATGCAATAGTGTCATCTCCTCTAATAATAGAGGCGCCCCCTGGTTATATGGGGGATAATACTGGACGGGTCATTTACACCCCGTGATCTGGTGATACACAGACATCTACCTCTATAATACTTACACCGGCAGGTTCTTGGATCTCCGGGATCTCTAAGATTACACTGTCAGGATCCAACAGCTCAGTTGTTTCTAAAATAGCGATAAAATGATGAGGAAATAAAATGTATTAGAGGATATTAATCCTACAGACATAATACAGCAATATAATGGAGAAATGACTATTCTGTATGGAGGACTATGTGGGGCCATTATTCTTTATGGAGGACTATGTGGGGCCATTATATTGTATGGAGGACTATGTGGGGCCATTATTCTTTATGGAGGACTATGTGGGGCTATTATATTGTATGGAGGACTATGTGGGGCCATTATTCTGTATGGAGGACTATGTTAGGCCTATTATTCTGTATGGTGGAATATGTGGGGCCCATTTTTCTGTATGGAGGACTATATGGGGCCCATTATTCTGTATGGAGGACTATGTGGGGCCCATTATACTGTATGGAGGACTATGTGGGGCCTATGATTCTCTATGGAGGACTTTGTGGGGCCCATAATACTTTATGGAGGACTATGTGGGCCCATAATACTGTATGGAGGACTATGTGGGGCCTATTATTCTCTATGAAGGACTATGTGGGGCCCTTTATACTCTACGGTGGACTATGTGGGGCCCATAATACTGTATGGAGGACTATGTGGGGCCCATTAATCTCTATGGAGGACTATGTGGGGCCCATTATTCTGTATGGAGGACTATGTGGGGCCCATTATTCTGTATGGAGGATTATGTGGGGTCAATTATCCTGTATGGAGGACTATGTGGGGCCATTATACTGTGTGGAGGACTGTGTGGGGCCATTATTCTGTATGGAGCACTATGTGGGGCCATTATTCCATAAGGAGGACTATGTGGGGCCATTATTCCTTATGGAGGACTATGTGGGGCCATTATATTGTATGGAGGACTATGTGGGGCCATTATTCTGTATGGAGGACTATGTGGGGCCTATTATTCTGTATGGTGGAATATGTGGGGTCCATTATTCTGTATGGAGGACTATGTGGGGCCCATTATTTCGTATGGAGGACTATGTGGTGCCCATTATACTGTATGGAGTACTATGTGGTGCCCATTATACTGTGTGCCGGACTATGTGGGGCCAATTATTCTGTATGGAGGGCTATCTGGGGCACGTTATTCTGTATGGATGACTTTGTGGGACCCATTATTCTGTATGGAGGACTATCTGGTGCCCATTATTCTGTGTGGAGGACTTTGTGGGGCCCATTATTCTGTTTGGAGGACTTTGTGGGGCCCATTATTCTGTGTGGAGGACTATGTGGGGCATTATTCTGTATGGAGGACTATGTGGGGCCCATTATTCTGCATGGAGCACTATGTGGGGCCCATTATTCTGCATAGAGGACTATGTGGGACCCATTATTCATTATGGAGGACTTTCTGGGACCCATTACTCGTTATGGAGGACTTTGTGGGACCCATTATACTGCATTCTGGTTGGCTCGTGACTTTTTCCAAGTTTTTCATTTTGGCTCTCTGTATGTTTGATTACAGAGTGGAAAGAGTAACTATGACATTATCCCCTGTTCTCTTTAATATCTGGATATTTCCGGTAGAAGGTTGTGTGATCGGCTCACCTGTAGTCAGATCGCTGCTCGGCCCCGGCTGACTCGTATTAGGGTCAGGGGTCTCTGGGGTCACATTTTGCTCGTCTTCGGTGTCGCCTTCTGGTGTCTCCTGATTGATAGAATATATAGAATTACCACGAGGAACCTTCCACTAAATCACCAAATCCACAAATCAGGAAGGACTAAACCCGCATTTACAGACGCACCAACTGTAACTATACAGATCAGCCGCCATCATGAGGACTTTTATCAGATAAAATGGATTAAGATGAGGTAACATTGCAAAAACATTAATATGGATAATAGAGGGAGACAGAGGCGGAAATACAGACTTCCCACCACTGAGCTGTGACTACATCAGCAGAATACAGACTGCCATCAGCAGAGACAGGCGGCCATATTACCTCCTGTGCTTGCCAGGGGCTGACAGGGAGGCCGATAAGATCTAACACCAGATCTTCTGATATCTGGCTGGTGATCTGGAGAAGATCAGAAAACAAGGACGTGTGATAGAGAAGATGATGGATCCTTACCGGGCGTTCCGATGAGCGGGCCGGACCTTCCAGTACACACAGGACTTTTTCGGCCAGTTCTTTAACAAAAGACAAATCTCCATATTGAGATCTTTTTTCAGCCTATAAAGAAGAAAAGAAACACAAATGAAAAATCTCGAGATGAGAAAGATCACAATGAAGGCCGCCATTGTATCTGACGTCTGCTCCTCTCTGCAGATACATTGACTACATATCTGGGGTCTTGTCCTGTTTTATATTGGAAGAAAGAAGAAGCTTCTATCCCACCGTTATTATCCATTATTGTGGAGAAGATTTGTGCGGAGCGTCCACCATTTACCTGCTGTGGAATGTCCTAATGTTCCATAGCGAGAAACTGCAAGTGCTCAGTCACTATGGAGCCAACAACGGCAGCCATGACCCTGTGTAGATTGTACACAGTGACTGTGAGCTCTGATGTCATAATGGCCGACCATCACTAGTGATGTCATCATGGAATCTTGTGATGGAATCTTATAGCGGCGGCTCTGCACAAATACATGCTGCCAAGCAATATTTAAAGTGTGTGGGGGCTCATGCTGTATATAGGGGGCTATGTGACGGCTCAGCTATTTATAGCGGGCTATGTGAGGGCTCATACTGTATATAGAGGGCTATGTGAGAGCTTGGCTGTATATAGAGGGCTATGTGAGGGCTGATACTCTAAATAGGATTCTGTGTGTGAGCTCATACTGTACATTGGTGCTATGTATGGGCTCTTACTGTATAAAGGGAGCTGTGTGTGGGCTCTTACTGTATATAGGGTATGTGTGTGGGCTCTTTCTGTATGTAGGGGGATGCCAGCACACTTAATTCTGCTCAATAATAAGTGATACAGTTAATAATATAAAATATAATTCATATGTTAATATTGAGCAGAATTAATTTCAGCCTATTGATTCGGCCTACACAACAGTCACATTTCTCATTTGGCCCCTCAGTAATATTACTTTCCCACCCCTGCTCTATTATGTATAGCGCTCTGTTATGTGTAGTGCACCCGAGCACCTGCATGTTAATCGCGTGACTTATCACATGATCTATCAAAGGCAATCTTGTGACATGTCATGTGATACATCGGGTGCTGGGAGCCCACGGCTCCTAAACTGCCCAGGGCCCTGGCTACTCTTAATCAGCCCCTGCTTCTATCCCACCATTATTATCCATTATTGAGAAGTGTTATGCGGAGCTTCCACCACTTACCTGCTGTAGTAATGTCCTGATGTTCTGAGGTAAATCCGTCAGATACTCTGAGGTGAGATGACCTCGGTGGTATTTGGTCAGGCAGTCCCTTACAAGCTCCACCACCAGCCGGTGAGTGAAGCTGAGGACGCCATCGGGTGGTAGAAGCACAATCTCAGGGCGATTGGTGGTAAGAATCTCCCATAGAGCTTCTACTTGAAGATTGTCCAAAAGTAATTCAGCCATAGAAGCTGCAAGTGCGATCAGTCACTATATATAATAGCGAGAAACTGCAAGTGCGCTCAGTCACTATGGGATAGCGAGAAACTGCAAGTGCGATCAGTCACTATAGAATAGCGAGAAACTGCAAGTGCGCTCAGTCACTATGAAGCCAACAAAGGCAGCCGTGAACCTGTGTACATTGTATATATAGTGACTGTGAGCTGTGATGTCATAATGCCCGACCATGACCTGTGATGTCATCATGGAATCTTGTGATGGAATCTTCAAGGAATGGCTCTACACACATACATGCTGCCTAGCAATATGCTTTTTTGGCCGTCCTCTTTTATTTCCAAATACAACACAACCAGGATAAGGGAATGTTCACACGTTGCGTTTTTGCAGCATTTTTTTCCACACCAAAAACCAGGTTGTACTCAGGAAAAACACTGCATACAATCCACACTTATTTGCTGTGTTTTTGCAGTGTTTATACTTGTGGGTTTTTTTTTTCATTCATTTGAATGGGTGAAAAATGTTGCAAAACCCCTGAAAGAATTAACATCCTGCAAATTTAAAATAAAAAAAGGAAAAAAACGCAGCATGTGAATGAGACTTTAGAAATCTCATTCTCTAAGTTGGTACTGTAAAACGCAGTGTTTTAGCAGCAGAAAAATAACCCTGAAAAAACTGCCACTTGTGAACATTCCTCAAAGATATAATAGTCATATTATGGGAAATATTGTGTATATTTATTCCTCGCGTGTCTTTTTTTTACCAAATAACATTTACCTCATTGGTTGGAGAGTTTACTATTAACAACTGTGACAAATATTGAAGAATTAATGATAAGTGACCCAAGTGATCAATCATTTACGTCATTAATGGTGATGGGCGAGCACTAAAATGCTCGGGTGCTCGATGCTCGGGTCGAGCACATTGGAATACTCGGCTGCTCGACCCGAGCAATGAGCCCAATGTAAGTCTATGGGAAACTCGAGCATTTTTCAGGCGGCTCCCCCCGGCGGTCTGCAGAGGGCCTAAAAATTGCCCAAATCGATGGGAACAGTGCTCAAATGACATGGGAACAGCATGGGGAAGACCCCTGGAAGCATTTCTGACTCCCAGGTCACTGCTGTCAACAATGTTGTCAGAAGTATTTACGCCACTTTTACGGACTCACAATAAAATATACAAAAACGAAACCAAAATGGATTTTCCTGGGAAGTATGTTAAGGAACATCCTTTCCAGAGTTATAACTTGTATATAAGGGAAAATAAATAACCAAAAACAAAAATACTCCTCCACACCTTGGGCTATGTTCACACGTAGCGTTTTTGATGTGTTTTTGCACTTTTGCATTGCTTTCAACCAACACAAATGCATTCACCAGGAAATGTCATTTTAACATTTTACAACCTTATCTGGCCATGTGGTGTGTGACACATCATCAGACACATGCATACAGTGCTGAAAAGACATGGGAACAGCATGGAAGCATCTCTGACTCCCAGGTCACTGCCTAAAAGTGTGCCCATCATAAGAGATGCTTGGCGCATGCGAAGATGCCTCCCGCCATGGACCTGTCGTTACAGATTTGCAACAATCACCATCCACGTCCTTGTCCCTCCTCAGCGTTCAGTTCCTAGGAATGCAAGTGCAAGTATGCAGGCAGCCACCCACCTACCCACCGGCTGCAATACTATACTGACAAATTTTTGACAGCTACTTGCACTTGAAATGTAGCCTTTTAGGCTCGTGGAGGCGGAAGCTTTTCATAACCTCATGTCGGCGGCGGCCGGGTGTCCATACTCTTTCCCCAGCCACCACTATATTTCCCGGTATCGCCTCTGCCTTCCACAAGCACGGGTCCCACAACATTACCCGTGCCCTCCCCAGTGCACTTACTGAGAAGGACCGCCTAACCACAAACACATGGACAGGTGAACGTGGCCAGGGACGGTACATAGCCAGTCCACAACTTTTTTTTGCTGACAGTTGTATTTAGTTCGGTGAAAGGACTGGCATAGAGGGAAACCGTATCTACCCTGGGTGTCATTTCTCCCAGGAAGTCCTGTAATTCAGCTTGTTGCAGAAGCAATGGCAGTCCGTCCAACATCAACTCGCACTTGTCGGTGGTGCTTTGACACACACACATCTTTCTTTTCGCATTTTATTTCTTGAATACAGAGTTGGACAATGGCCTGATCTGTAATGCTTTTTGAGAAATAACATGCATAAGCATGGCCGATCCACATTAAAAAAGCAGCCACAGAGTGTCCGGAAACCTTCCCCCACAATTTTATTAGCCAGGGCAGCTTTTCGGCAGGGTTGGACGGGCCCACCAGAGAACCGGAGACTACTCTGGCGGGCCCTGGCTTCTCCTTCTGGAGAGTTCATAGTGCCGAGGTGAGGCCATGATGATGATAGAGGCCACCATCTGCTTAGTTTTCTGTTACTTGGAATGCAAGTGCAAGTATGTAGCCATCCACCCACCCACAGGCCGCAACACTAAACTGCCAGATTTCTGGGCAGCTGCTTGCACTTGAAATATGGCTTTTTAGGCTCGTGGAGGCGGAAGCTGTCCACAATCTTATGGCGGCGGCGACTGGGTATCTATACTCGGTCCCCAGCCGCCATTATTTTTTCCGGTATTGTCTCCTCCTTCCACAAGCATGGGTCCCACAACATTACCCGTGCCCTCCCCAGTGGAAGGACTGCCTAACCACAAACACGTGGACAGGTGAATATGGCCAGAGACGGTACGGAGCCAGTCCACAACTTTTTTTGCTGAGAGTTGTATTTAGCTCGGTGAAAAGACTGGCATAGAGGGGAACATCATACTGTGTGTCGGGGAATGTACTGTGGGGGCATCATACTGTGTGGGGGAATGTACTGTGGGGACATCATACTGTGTGTGTGGGGGAATGTACTGTGGGGACACCATACTGTGTGTTGGGGGGAAATGTACTGTGGGGACATCATACTGTGTGGGGGGAATGTACTGTGGGGGCATCATACTGTGTGTGAAGGAATGTACTGTGGGGGCATCATACTGTGTGTGGGGGAATTATACAGTGTGTTGGAGGAATGTACTGTGGGGGCATCATACTGTGTATGTGTGGGAATGTACTGTGGGGCCATCATACTGTGTGTGGGGAGGAATGTACTGTGGGGAATCATACTGTCTGTGGGGGGAATGTACTGTGGGGACATCATACTGTGTGTGGGGGAATGTACTGTGGGGACATCATATTGTGTGTGGGGGGAATGTACTGTGGGGGTATCATACTGTGTGTGGGGGAATGTACTGTGGGGACATCATACTGTGTGTGGGGGAAATGTACTGTGGGAGCATCATACTGTGTGTGGGGGGGAATGTACTGTGGGGACATCATACTTTGGGGGGGATGTACTGTTTGGACATCATACTGAGTGTGGGGGAATTTACTGTGGGGGCATCATACTGTGTGTGAGAATTTACTGTGGGGACATCATGCTGTGTAGGGGCATTATATTGTGTGTGAGGGGGAATATACTGTGGGGGCATCATAATGTGTGTGTGGGAATGTACTGTGGGGGCATCATACTGTGTGTGGGGCGGAATGTACTGTGGGGGCATCATACTGTGTGTGTGGGGGGAATGTACTGTGGGGGCATCATACTGTGTGTGTGTGGGGGGAATGTACTGTGGGGACATCATACTGTGTGTGGAGGAATCTATTGTGGGGGCATCATACTTTATGGGGAGGAATGTACTGTGGGGACATCATACTGTGTGTGTGAGGGAATGTACTGTGGGGAATCATACTGTCTGTGGGGGGAATGTACTGTGGGGACATCATACTGTGTGTGGGGGAATGTACTGTGGGGACATCATATTGTGTGTGGGGGGAATGTACTGTGGGGGTATCATACTGTGTGTGGGGGAATGTACTATGGGGACATCATACTGTGTGTGGGGGAAATGTACTGTGGGAGCATCATACTGTGTGTGGGGGGAATGTACTGTGGGGACATCATACTTTGTGTGGGGGGGATGTACTGTTTGGACATCATACTGAGTGTGGGGGAATTTACTGTGGGGGCATCATACTGTGTGTGAGAATTTACTGTGGGGACCTCATGCTGTGTAGGGGCATTATATTGTGTGTGAGGGGGAATATACTGTGGGGGCATCATACTGTGTGTGTGGGAATGTACTGTGGGGGCATCATACTGTGTGTGGGGAGGAATGTACTGTGGGGGCATCATACTGTGTGTGTGGGGGGAATGTACTGTGGGGGCATCATACTGTGTGTGTGTGGGGGGAATGTACTGTGGGGACATCATACTGTGTGTGTGAGGGAATGTACTGTGGGGGCATCATACTGTGTGTGGGGAGGAATGTACTGTGGGGCCATCATACTGTGTGTAGGGGGATGTACTGTGAGGACATCATACTGTGTGTGGAGGAATGTACTGTGGGGGCATCATACTGTGTGTGTGAGGGAATGTACTGTGGGGGCACCATACTGTGTGTGGGGAGGAATGTACTGTGGGGCCATCATACTGTGTGTGTGGGGGGGGAAGTACTGTGAGGACATCATACTGTGTGTGGGGGGGAATGTACTGTGGGGACATCATACTGTGTGTGGGGGGGAATGTACTGTGGGGGCATCATACTGTGTGTGGGAGGGAATGTGCTGTGGGGACATCATACTGTGTGTGGTGAAATGTACTGTGGGGACATCATACTTTGTCGGGGGAATGTACTGTGGGGGCATCATAATGTGTGTGTGAAGAGCTGTTTATCATCGTACAATGATTGAATAACGGGAGCAGATGATTTATAAAAAGCACTGAATTATATGGTGTGGATTTGCTGCTACTGTGTCACCCCAGGCCTGGATGCCACAAACTTGTAAGGCTGTGTCTGAGAGCAGGAGGGAGGTTCTCTGGTCATGGACCATTAGCATGCAGCACCTCCTGTCCCAGGCCAGTAGGGGGAGCAGGCTGCCCCTATAAAAGCTGGTACTGAGGGCAGGGTTAGGGAGACCAGGACCCACTTCTGAAGCATCCAGAAGGGTTCCCGGAAGAGAGGGACAGGTCAGCGGCAGCTGAGGAGTCCAGGAGGCTAAGGAGGAACAGCAAGCCAGGGACAGAGGCGACGAGAGCTGGTCCTGGCTGAGAGAGAACAACATACCGGACACTGGGATCCGAGGCTGTCAGAATTGCAAGTCCTGCAGCAGATCATCTACTTGCGAGGGATTTTAGGTCCCTTGGCCAAAGAAGCCTGGAAGGTCCGCCACACAGAGGGACCAGTACAGCACAGACAAGCTATAGGTACCTAAGGCCCGAGTCGCAAGCCATACAGGCGTAGTACACGGCCAGCTCAGGGACGTGGGCTATCATACCACTAAAGGGGGAGATAGTCAGCAAGGGCAGAGAGAGAACGGTAGGCCTACCCACTCACCCTGACCAGTGGAGCTCGCCCGAATGCCCTCAGACACCCAGGTCCATTCCTCCCTGTACTCCTGGTGGGTCTGTGATAAGATCTGCAGTAAAAGACCCTGGACTGCATTATTGGACTCTGTGTGATTACTGCTGCGCCTGCACCATCACCCCCAGCATCCTATTACACTGCCCTGAGGCTACACTCCTCCCATGGGGAGTTGTACTATTCCCTGCTGCACCCCCAACACCAGCCTCAGCGGTCTGCCCCGCAGCGGCGGTCCTCCCTGACCGCAATCCACAGGTGGCGTAGTCGGACTTTCAAAACCTACAAATACACTGCCACAGCATTTGGTCTGACCACCCTGAGCCACGGGAGCGGGTCGCCACTACTACTCCCAGCATTGCCCTGTTGTCTGGTTCCGAGAGCCCCACGGCCCAGGGGGCGAGTCACTACAAGTAAGGATAGACGATACAATAAGCTCTATCGTAACATGTAGCAGCGAGTCAGCGGAATGTATCAATTCTAATATTGAGCAGAATTGATTTCAGCCTGTTGATTTTTCCCTCCAGAACAGTGGAGGGCTCCTCGGGAAAATAAATTGGCCATCCCTGGTATAACGTAATACTAAAATCTCACATTTTATGAGAGAAAACTGTATTTTATAACGATGCTTCCGTACATAAATCGAGAGAACTTCTTTTCATCAGACGACCCCTTTATCACCTATCCAAGGTGATCGGTGGTGTCCAACAGCTTAGAGCGGCACTGATGGGCAGAATGCGCCACTTTTATCACTTTTGGAATTGGGCAGCGGTGCACATGCTCAGTCTGACCTCCATTCTTGCCCTTTGGGGCTGCAGAGCGCTCTGCTTTTTCCAACAGCTCCATTGAGAATGAATGGATCAGTGGTCGGGCATCCAACCAGACGCTCCATTTTGTAACAGGGATAGAAATAGATGAGAAGATGCACTTAACTGTTTGGCCGCAGCAAGAGTGCATCGAGTGCCTGTGCTTGGTTTGAACAGTCATTCTGTGCTGACAGAGTCCCTTTAAGGCCTCAAACCTATTAGATAATTGTCAGCCCTACATTGTTTCTGGGCAGACAGTTACACAAGATTATGTCCCATTTCATGAAGATTGGCCTTTTACACGCCTGTTTTAGTGAAGGATTAGCTGGAAAAACCTGCGGCGCTGTTAAGCCTCTCCCCAAGAAGCTCTACAAGGCTTCAAAATTTTGCCGGTACTGGTCAAGACTGGTGGACACATGGGAAAAGTCAAATTTTGGCAAAGTTGAACAATCTGCATTGTGTGTAATATTTTATGATACAATAAATGATTAGAAAAATGCAAGTTTTATTAATGAGAAAAAAACTGAACTTTGCAGAATTTGTTGGCGACATAGAAATATGTAAAAAATATAAAAGTGTAAAAAATTTTTTACAATTTTTGATGCTCACATTAAAAACTTGAGCAATTCCCCCAAAAATCATTAGAGCCATGAAATCAATACATATACAGATGAAACCAGAAGTTTCCATCCACTATATAAAGAGACACATCTGCATGTTTTTATCAATATCTGACATGAAATCAGAATAAACCTTTCCCGTTTTAGGTCAATTAGGATTACCATCATTTTTGATATTTTCCAAATGCCAGAATAATGAGAGAGAGAATGTTTTAAGGCATTTTTATTACTTACTGCAAAGTCTTAACATTATTCTAATCACTAATCAGTGTGTATATTTGTTCACTACACAATAGAATCCCATAATTTCTGCCTATTCACATCTTAGTATTATGTATGATCAGGTTAGAGTGTATGGCTGCTGAGCCCTAGCATTTATGGGCGCCTCCCCCTGACCTTGGCTGTTTCTGGCTCTTAGACCCTGCTGGCACGCACTGCCGTCATGTCCGTGACTGCACTGCCGGCCTGCGGGTCAAATGCCAGAAGCCGCAGAGTCACATGTGGGGCGGGCACAGAATGTCTCGCGCCGTATACCAGCCAGAACACATACCGGAAAGTCAGGTGACACACTTTTTCTCTCCGGCTCGGTTCATGATTGGATTAGGCTCCCTATATAACATCTGGCGTTCCCCTCCCTGGCACGACCCCTGAGGAAGTGTTGATGAAACGCGCGTCGGGGTGGAGGGACGCGTGCTTACCCTGCCTAGAAGCTGCCATTCTAACCAGGTATTTCTTTCTCATGATGTGTTGAGCTGTTTTGTCTATTTGTGGACAGTGCCACTATTACACTATAGTTATTCTATGGGACCGTACCCAGCCTCTTTTATGTACCCAGTCTCCCCTGATAGATATACTAACATTATTAACCGCTATATGCATTAGTTTCTTTGAGGCTGGAAACAATACGTTATCTTTATCTAAGCACTTTGCACTTTTTTGCTGGACAGTCGACTCTATATCATCATATGCACTGCCGCTTTACATTTTATAGGCGTATCTCAAACTCATCAGTGATAGTCTAGTGACCGTTATAATAGCATATGCATTTCTTTCTTTCTATTTTTGCCACATGAGCGGTTATTCAGATTGAAATCTTTTGTAGTGCATTTGTATAGTCACATTATTTCAGTAATGGGGTAATATATGGTTATTACACTTGCTGCGCAGATATAGGGTACAGCATTTGTTTGTCCCTCACATTTGAGGCCCCTGGTATTTTAATTATTGTTATTTTATGTTCTAATAAAATTATATTGTTAATATTATTTGAAGTGTTCATGTTTTTGTTTATCCTACCAGGGTTCTGGTTATAGCAGAATCAATTTTTGATATATATAAAGTCAAAAGTTTACATACATTTCATTAGTATTTGGTACCATCACCCTTAAACTGAATGACTTGGGTCAAACTTTTGGGATATCCTTCCACAAACTTCTCACAATAGTTGGTCGGAATTTGGACCCATTCCTCCTGGCAAAACTGGGGTAACAGATCCAGGTTTGTAGGTCGCCTTGCTCGCAGCAAGTGTGCCCATAAATTTTCAATAGGATTGCAATCAGAGCTTTGTGATAGCCACGCCGAAACATTGACTTTGTTATTCTTAAGCCACTTTGTTCCCATTTTGTCAATATGCTTCGGGTCATTGTCCATTTGGAATACCCATTTCCGCCCAAGCTTTAACTTCCTGGCTGATGTCTTGAGATGTTGCTTCAGTATTGCCACATAATCTTCTTTTCTCATGGTGTCATCTATTTTGTGAAGTGAACCAGTCCCTCCTGCAGCAAATCAACCCCAGATCATGATGCTGCCACCCCCATGTTTCACAGTTGGGATGGTGTTCTTAGGCTTCCAAGCTTCTCCCTTTTTCCTCCAAACGTAGCGATGGTCATTATGCCAAAAAAGTTCAATTTTAGTTTCATCAGACCACAGACATGTCTCCAAAAATTAAGGTCTTTGTTCCTGTGTGCATTTGCAAACATTAATTTGGCTTTTTTATGTTTCTTTTGGAGTAACGGCTTCTTCCTGGCAGAGTGGCCTTTCAGCCCATGTTGATACAGTACTCGTTTCACTGTGGTTATTGACACAATCTTACCAGCTTCCGCCATCATCTTCACAAGGTCTCTTGCTTTTGTCCTTGGGTTGATATGCACGTGTCGGACCAAAGCACGTTCATCTCTGGGAAACAGAACCCGTCTCCTTCCTGAGCGATAAGATGGCAGTACATTCCCATCTTGTTTGTACTTGCGTATAATTGTTTGTATAGATGACCGAGGCACCGTCAGGTATCTTGAAATTGTATCTAAGGATGAGCCAGACTTGTGCAAGTCCACAATTCTCTTCCTGATATCTTCGCTAATTTCTTTAGACTTTCCCATGATACTACAGAAAAAAAAACTATTAGAAGCTTCCAAACACATTACATCATCATATGGGCAGTCCAGAATTGTTTAAAGGCATAGTAATCTTAGTGTGTGTAAACTTTTGACTTTGCAGTAAGTAATAAAAATGACTTAAACATTCTCTCTCTCTCATTATTCTGGCATTTGGCAAATTTTAAAAATGATGGTAATCCTAATTGACCTAAAACGGGAAAGGTTTATTCTGATTTCATGTCAGATATTGAGAAAAACATGCAGATGTGTCTTTTTATATAGTGTATGGAAACTTCTGGTTTCAACTGTATGTGTGTGTGTGTATGTATATATGTTTATATTACACATACAGTTATGGCCGAAAGTGTTCACTCCCTTGAAATTGTTTCAGAAAATGAAGTATTTCTCCCAATTATTGCTGTTACACATGTTTTGCTATACACACTTTATTTTCTTTGTGTGTATTGCAACAACACAAAAAAGCAGAAAAAAAAGGCAAATTGGACATAATTTCACACACAGCCCCAAAAATGGTCTGAACAAAATTGTTGGCACCCTCAACTTTAATATTTGGTTGCTCACCCTTTGGAATAAAATAACTGCAATCAATCGCTTCCTATAACCATCAACAAGCTTCTTACACCTCTCAGCTGGAATTTTGACCACTCTTCTTTTGTAAACTGCTCCATGTCTCTCATAGTTGCTGCTACTTCATACCTCTCCAGCGCTATGTTTCCATCCATTTCTGCGGGCTTCTTGAAGTATGTTTGGGGTCATTCTCCTGGAAGAACCATAACCTAGGACGCAAACCCAGCTTTCTGACACTGGGCACTACATTGCGACCCAAAATCCGTTGGTAATATTTTTCAACAATTTTGGTTCTCAAGTACTCAGACAGTTCTCTTCTCTTTCTGTACTCCATGCTTAGTGTGGCACACACAGACACAATGCAAAGATTGAGTCAACTTCTCCACTTTTTATCTGGTTTCAGGTGTGATTTTCATATTGCCCACACCTGTTACTTGCCACAGGTTAGTTTGAATGAGCATCACATGCTTGAAACAAAGTTGTTCACCCACAATTTTGGAAAGGTGCTATCAATTTTGTCCGGCCCAATTTTGGGGTTTTGTATGAAATGATGTCCAATTTGCCTTTTTTCCTTTTGTTTGTTTTTTTCTTTTGTTCCAATACACACAAAGAATATTAAACATGTGTATAACAAAACATGTATAATTGCAATAATTTTCTGGGAGAAATACTTCATTTTCTGGAACAATTTTAAGATTGCCAACACTTTCGGCCGTGGCCATATATAGTAGCTGAGTACAGGTGGCTGCTGGGGCCCCTGATACCATTACTATGTGGCCCTTACACCTGATATACAGTGGTGGCCAAAAGTATTGGCACCCCTGCAATTCTGTCAGATAATACTCAGTTTCTTCCTGAAAATGATTGCAATCACAAATTCTTTGGTATTATTATCTTCATTTAATTTTCTTGCAAAGAAAAAACACAAAAGAGAATGAAACAACAATCAAATCAATGATCATTTCACACAAAACTCCAAAAATGGGCCAGACAAAAGTATTGGCACCTTCAGCCTAATACTTGGCTGCACAACCTTTAGCCAAAATAACTGCGAACAACCGCTTCCGGTAACCATCAATGAGTTTCTTACAATGCTCTGCTGGAATTGTAGACCATTCTTCTTTGGCAAGCTGCTCCAGGTCCCTGATATTTGAAGGGTGCCTTCTCCAAACTGCCATTTTGAGATCTCTGCACAGATGTTCCATGGGATTCAGGTCTGGACTCATTGCTGGCCACCTTAGAAGTCTCCAGTGCTTTCTCTCAAACCATTTTATAGTGCTTTTGGAAGTGTGTTTTGGGTCATTGTCCTGCTGGAAGACCCATGACCTATGAGGGAGACCCAGCTTTCTCACACTGGGCCCTACATTATGCTGCAAACTTTGTTGGTAGTCTTCAGACTTCATAATGCCATGCATACGGTCAAGCAGTCCAGTGCCAGAGGCAGCAAAGCAACCCCAAAACATCAGGGAACTTCCGCCATGTTTGACTGTAGGGACCATGTTCTTTTCTTTGAATGCCTCTTTTTTTTCCTGTGCACTCTATGTTGATGCTTTTTCCCAAAAACCTCTACTTTTGTCTCATCTGACCAGAGAACATTCTTCCAAAACGTTTTAGGCTTTCTCAGGTAAGTTTTGGCAAACTCCAGCCTGGCTTTTTTATGTCTCGGGGTAAGAAGTGGGGTCTTCCTGGGTATCCTACCATACAGTCCCTTTTCATTCAGACGCCGACGGATAGTACGGGTTGACACTGTTGTACCCTCGGACTGCAGGGCAGCTTGAACTTGTTTGGATGTTAGTCGAGGTTCTTTATCCACCATCCGCACAATCTTGCGTTGAAATCTCTTGTCAATTTTTCTTTTCCGTCCACATCTAGATAGGTTAGCCACAGTGCCATGGGCTTTAAACTTCTTGATGACACTGCGCACGGAAGACACAGGAACATTCAGGTCTTTGGGGATGGACTTGTAGCCTTGAGATTGCCCATGCTTCCTCACAATTTGGTTTCTCAAGTCCTCAGACAGCTCTTTTGTCTTCTTTCTTTTCTCCATGCTCAATGTGGTACACACAAGGACACAGGACAGAGGCTGAGTCAACTTTACTCTGTTAGAACCCTCCTGTTAGTTTTTGCTATCTTGTGTTTTGCGGTCACGTGACTAGCTGCCTATATATTCCAGCTCCGCCCTTCTGGCTTTGCTGGACTTCAGTGTTTTTTGCCTGTCTCTCTAGCCAGGTGCTTCGGTGCCTATCTCTGTCTAGTTTGCTTGGTCCTCTGGACCTCTAGTACTTTTTGTTCAGTTTGTATTTTTGCTCTGCAACAACTTCTGTTAGGAGGTGTCCATTTTTTGTCCCAGTCCTTAGTTCTTTTAGGGACCCCTCCCTTTATTCTATAGGTCTCTGTTCAGACTAGCCGAGGATGAAGGCGGGTCTGTTCACAAGGAACAGGCTGCCCGCTACATCGTAGGGATTCAGCTTAGTCTTACTGTAGGGACAGCTTTTCCCTTGCTTTCCTTAGTTTATGTTGCAGATCATAACATAATCCATGTTAACTGGCTGCAAGTGTGATTTAGTTATTGCCAATTGTATCCAATTTGGCTTTAGGACAATTCTTTTTGTGTTTTTTCATTGAAGACAAATTAAATGAAGATAATAAGACCAAAGAATTTGTGATTGCAATCATTTTCAGGAAGAAACTGAGTATTATCTGACAGAATTGCAGGGGTGCCAATACTTTTGGCCACCACTGTATAGGAGCTGAGTACAGGCAGCTGCCGGGGCCCCTGATACCATTACTATGTGGCCCTTACACCTGATATATAGGAGCTGAGTACAGGCGGCTGCTGGGGCCCCTGATACCATTACTATGTGGCCCTTACACCTGATATATAGGAGCTGAGTACAGGCGGCTGCTGGGCCCTTGATACCATTACTATGTGGCCCTTACCCCTGATATATAGGAGCTGAGTACAGGCGGCTGCTGGGGCCCCTGATACCATTACTATGTGGCCCTTACCCCTGATATATAGGGGCTGAGTACAGGCGGCTGCTGGGGCCCCTGATACCATTACTATGTGGCCCTTACACCTGATATATAAGGGCTGAGTACAGGCGGCTGCTGGGCCCTTGATACCATTACTATGTGGCCCTTACACCTGATATATAGGAGCTGAGTACAGGCGGCTGCTGGGGCCCCTGATACCATTACTATGTGGCCCTTAACCCTGATATATAAGGGCTGAGTACAGGCGGCTGCTGGGGCCCCTGACACCATTACTATGTGGCCCTTACACCTGATATAAAAGGGCTGAGTACAGGCGGCTGCTGGGGGCCCTGATACCAGTACTATGTGGCCCTTACACCTGATATATAAGGGCTGAGTACAGGCGGCTGCTGGGGCCCCTGATACCATTGCTATGTGGCCCTTACACCTGATATAAAAGGGCTGAGTACAGGCGGCTGCTGGGGCCCCTGATACCATTGCTATGTGGCCCTTACACCTGATATATAAGGGCTGAGTACAGGCGGCTGCTGGGGCCCCTGATACCATTGCTATGTGGCCCTTACACCTGATATATAAGGGCTGAGTACAGGCGTCTGCTGGTGCCCCTGATACCATTACTGTGTGGCCCTTACACCTGATATATAAGGGCTGAGTACAGGCGGCTGCTGGGGCCCCTGATACCATTACTATGTGGCCCTTACACCTGATATATAGGAGCTGAGTACAGGCGGCTGCTGGGGCCCCTGATACCATTACTATGTGGCCCTTACACCTGATATATAGGAGCTGAGTACAGGCGGCTGCCGGGGCCCCTGATACCATTACACTGGTGCCTTGTTATTAGGTCAATTCCATTATAAAACATTGTATCCGTCATTGTTGAGCTCTGCTGGGACTCTGTATCCCGCCTGCATTGCATAATGGGGCCCCTGAATACTCTGCACATAAGGGCCCATAGCTCTAATTATGTTGTTTGCAATAGTCGCCCTCCTGCCACCCTGTAATATCGGGTCCCTGCCTGGTGTGGCCCCTATGACTTAATGTCCCCCTGTAAGTGCAGTACACCAGTTATCAGTCTACACGGCCAGGGTCCGGGACCCCTGTTGTTTTTGTTCTGGCTTTGTAATATATGTTCATTATCAGGGCGCCCTCTTCTCAGACATCCATCTAATCATCCGTCTGTCTCATCCATATTTGCCATATGGAGGTTTCCAGAAATAGGGCAGAACCTACTGGACTTCTGTGAAAGTTGACGAATCTGTTGAGCGCGGCTGAAGCCTCCTGGGAGCCGAGGTAAAATCAGTGGCCGTGGTAAAATTGTGGAGCGGTGGGGTCTGAAAAAGGAATCATGGCTATAAGGACAACGTTTGCACAAAGTGATTTCTTTCCTGCCCAACAGCCACTGTGTAAACCTGACAAAAATGCCCCCATCTATCCATCCATTCATCACTCTCATACTCTGTCTATGCAGGTATGTATCTCATCATTCTTCCTTACGGAGTTTCACATGGACCAGTCGGGGCTTTGGTCCGAACTCCCCCACAAAACTGGATTCGGTAGTGTGACGAGGCCATAGGCTTAGTAGACTGCGCCTCCAGTAGGCGTACACACCTGATGCACGACAGAGGGCACATTCACTCTGTCTGGACCATTATAGTCTATGGCCACGTCAGATCATATGCCCGAATCCCGTTCAGGTAAAGGCTGCAGCAGGTGGCTGCTGCCTTCTGTGCCCCTCTCCTCCGCCACTGCCATTCCCCCCAACACTCAGAGCCACAGTGTATGTATGTATATATATATATATATATATATATATATATACACTACTCAAAAAAATAAAGGGAACACAACAGAATATAACTCCAAGTAAATCAAACTTCTGTGAAATCAAACTGTCCACTTAGGAAGCAACACTGATTGACAATCAATTTCACATGCTGATGTGCAAATGGAATAGACAATAGATGGAAATTATTGGCAATTATCAAAACACTCTCAATAAAGGAGTGGTTCTGCAGGTTGGGACCACAGACCACATCTCAGTACCAATGCTTTCTGGCTGATGTTTTGGTCACTTTTGAATGTTAGTTGTGCTCTCACACTAGTGGTAGCTTGAGATGGACTCTACAACCCACAGAAGTTGCTCAAGTAGTGCAGCTCTTCCAGGATGGCACATCAATGCGTGCTGTGGAAAGAAGGTTTGCTGTGTCTGTCAGCGTAGTGTCCAGAGGCTGGAGGCGCTACCAGGAGACAGGCCAGTACACCAGGAGACGTGGAGGGAGCCGTAGGAGGGCAACAACCCAGCAGCAGGACCACTACCTCCGCCTTTGTGCAAGGAGGAACAGGAGGAGCACTGCCAGAGCCCTAAAAAATGACCTCCAGCTGACCACAAATGTGGATGTGTCTGCACAAACGGTTAGAAACCCACTCCATAACGGTGGTATGAGGGCCCGACGTCCACAGATGGGGGTTGTGCTCACAGCCCAACACCGTGCAGGACGCTTTGCATTTGCCACAGAACACCAGGATTGGCAAAGTCGCCACTGGCACCCTGTGCTCTTCACAGATGAAAGCCGGTTCACACTGAGCACATGTGACAGACGTGACAGAGTCTGGAGACGCCGTGGAGAGCGATCTGCTGCCTGCAACATCCTTCAGCATGACCGGTTTGGCAGTGGGTCAGTAATGGTGTGGGGTGGCATTTCTTTGGAGGGCCGCACAGCCCTCCACGTGCTCGCCAGAGGTAGCCTGACTGCCATTAGGTACCGAGATGAGATCCTCAGACCCCTTGTGAGACCATGTGCTGGTGCGGTTGGCCCTGGGTTCCTCCTAATGCAGGACAATGCCAGACCTCATGTGGCTGGAGTGTGTCAGCAGTTCCTGCAAGATGAAGGCATTGAGGTTATGGACTGGCCCGCCCGTTCCCCAGACCTGAATCCGATTGAGCACATCTGGGATATCATGTCTCGCTCCATCCACCAACGTCACGTTGCACCACAGACTGTCCAGGAGTTGGCGGATGCTTTAGTCCAGGTCTGGGAGGAGATCCCACAGGAGACCATCCGCAACCTCAGGACATTACATCAAAGTTGAATGAGCCTGTAGTGTGTTTTTCCACTTTAATTTTGGGGGTGACTCCAAATCCAGGCCTCCATTGGTTAATAAATGTGATTTCCATTGATGATTTTTGTGTGATTTTGTTTTCAGCACATTCAGCTTTGTACAGAACACAGTATTCAATGAGAATATTTCATTCATTCAGATCTAGGATGTGTTATTTCAGTGTTCCCTTTATTTTTTTGAGCAGTGTATATATAAATATACCAGGATGGGGGATATTAACAGAATTGGGGGACATTACCCCTATAACAGTGTCAGCAGCAGACCCCCTCCCCCTTAACAGGGCATAATGACCACATTTTTTGCTTACATTTTTTTTCTATTTTCCTCCTCTAAAACCTAGGTACGTCTTATGGTCCGGTGCGTCTTATAGTCCGAAAAATACGGTATATGCATTCAGCATATATATACTACTAGCTATTGAACCCGTTCTACGCCCGGGTGGCGAGCATTTTTATTGGTATATGGTCTCCCATGCTGGTATGTGCTGCCCCCCTCCTTGTATTTGTGCTGCCCCCATCCTGTCCCCACCATACAATCCTGGTATGCGTGGTACCCCTCACCCCCAATCCTGGTATGCGTGGCACCCCTCACCCCCAATCCTGGTATGCGTGGCACCCCTCACCCCCAATCCTGGTATACGTGGCACCCCTCATCCCTATCCTGGTATGTGTGGCACCCCTCATCCCTATCCTGGTATGTATGGTACCCCTCATCCCTATCCTGGTATGTATGGTACCCCTCATCACTATCCTGGTGTGTATGGTATCCCTCATCCTGGTATGCATGGTACCCCATCCCTCATCCCGGTATGCATGGCACTCCATCCCTCATCCCCAATCCCGGTATGCGTGGCACCCCTCATCCCCAATCCCGGAATGTGTGGCACCCCTCATCCCCAATCCCGGCATGCGTGGCACCCCTCATCCCCAATCCCGGCATGCGTGGCACCCCTCATCCCCAATCCTGGCATGCGTGGCATCCCTCATCCCCAATCCCGGCATGCGTGGCACCCCTCATCCTCAATCCTTGTATGTGTGGCACCCCTCATCCCCAATCCCGGTATGCGTGGCACCCCTCATCCCCAATCCCGGTATGCATGGTCCCCTCACCCCCCAATCCTGGTATGCGTGTTACCCCTCACCACCCAATCCTGGTATGCGTGGCACCCCTCACCCCCGCAATCCTGGTATGCGTGGCACCCCTCACCCCCCAAATCCGGGTATGCGTGGTACCCCTCACCGCCCAATCCTGGTATGTGTGGCACTCCTCATCCCCCAATCCTGGTATGTGTGGCACCCCTCACCGCCCAATGCTGGTATGCATGGTACCCCTCACCCCCAATCGTGGTATGTGTGTTATCCCTCACCCCCCAATCCTGGTATGCGTGGTACCCCTCACCCCACAATCCTGGTATGTGTGGTACCCCTCACCCCCAATCTTGGTATGTGTGTTACCCCTCACCCCCAATCTTGGTATGTGTGTTACCCCTCACCCCCAATCCTGGTATGTGTGGTACCCCTCACCCCCAATCCTGGTATGTGTGGTACCCCTCACCCCCCAATCCTGGTATGTGTGGTACCCCTCACCCCCCAGTCCTGATATATGCATGGTACCCCTCACCCCCCAGTCCTGATATATGCATGGTCCCCTCACCCCACAATCCTGTTATGTGTGGCCCCCTCATCCCTTTCACACTGTACACACATACACAAAAAAAAAAACAGTTATACTCACCTTTCTTCTCTGTACTCCAGCGCTGCTGCGTCCTCTTCTGCCAGAGGCCGGGGGAGGAGTGCGGCGCTGGAGCACCGCACTGTCCGGCGCCATTTTGCTGAAGACACACTGTAAATGTGTCTTCAGTAAAATGACGCCGGATAGCGCAATGCGCATGCGTCAATCTGACGCCTTCACTCCGCCCCCGGTCTCCAGCAAAGAGAGGCGCCGCAGCAACGCTCCTCCCGGTCAGGTAAATATGTAAGTATGGCGCCGGAGATCGCGGTATGCGTTCAGTGTCTACGCATCCCGCGATCTCCGGCGCCATACACCTCCTCTTACCTGTAACGGCTGGATGCCTGCTTCTCTCTGGAGCCAGGCTGCGCATCACGCATGCGCAGTTTATCGAATCTTCAGACAAAGACACGCATGCCGCCTTATATATACTATGGTAGATCGGCCCACTCAGTTGCACACAGAAGTAGCCACCGGAGCGCCGTCTCCTTAAGTCTCTCACTGGTTTATTTGTAGATGCTGCATAAGCCAGTGAGGAGTTAGCAAAAATAAATACGTGCTTTCTGACCTAAGGAAAAACAAAACATAACATACAGCCGTGTTGCTGTGGGGATCTGCCCGCTCAGGAGAACAACCATCCACTAGTTCAGCTTTTCCTTCTTAGGACACAAAGCGCTGGAGTTCCTCTCTACAGCCCTACTGAACACTGAATGCCTTAGAAGGACGACTATATACATCCTAGTCCCCACCCTGGGGTGGAGATATGGTGAATGACCTCCCAACCCGTTCTATGGTCGTTCACAAAAACCCAGCCCTTAATATGGCCGATTAATCCCTCTCAACACATAGTATGCTGGTGTAAAACTTATGGGCTTCAAATCACTGAAGCTAATAGCCTCAGTGAAACATACCTCCCCTCCAGCACTTTGCCAGTGACTTTGTCACCATGTATATATAATCAGCATACTGTATATATATTATAAGCATACTCTATATATCCTTTTAAAAGCAGAAGTGTCAATAAATTATTTTTATCAGTTAACAAAATGCAGAGTAAAGTTTGATGGATGAACCAAGATCTCAGTAATAATAATTGTATTTTTTTTTTATTAATATTAGGATAGAAGGGAGGGACAAAACCAGGAACAGAATCAGTAGGCAAACTCATAGTCAGGAGGACAGCCGGGGTCAGATACCAGGTGATCAGTAACCGCCACGTCTGCGAGCAGTATGAATACCGCGGAGCCTGGTGACAGAGGTGATACTGAGATTGTCCGGGCAGAGATGTAACAGTCAGAAGGCCACCGGTAGATGGTGAAGGTCCTTCTGTACAGCTCCAGCAGTGATGGTGGATCTGCTGGACTTCAGGGCGCTGGATGCGGAGGTTTACCGTCTTTTAGATGTCTCTAGGGGAACGGTGACAACACGCAAATACGCGAGCAGCCCTGGATAATCCACGCCGGCAGGATGATAAGATCCGGCGGAAGATGGAACCTATGAGAAGAGAAGGAAATATAATGTAAGTGATGGGACTCCATATGACATGATACTACTGTGCGGTCACTGTGGCCGGACAGCAGAGGAATCTCATCACACAGAGGTCAGGGATCATCGTCAGCCATCATACATGTGACAATCCCATCTCCGACAGATGACATCTGCTCCACATGAATTATTCTCACTGACGACATCACACAACATGGAGATGACTCTCACACTTACCTCGTCTCTTTTTCCCCTTTTTCCCATTTTCTGATTTTTCGTTGTCAGCTGGAAATTCTGATCAGAAAGAAGAAAAAACAACAACTCACTAAAGACATATTGTTATGGGGTCTGCATTGTATCGCTCCTGTATATAGTACATAGATTGTTCTAGTCCTGTCCCCTATAGTCCTGACAATCTGGTATTACACAATAGGGCAGAATAAGTCCTATATACCGGACATGACCTCATATGAGGGGCATTAGATGTGTCACTAATATGGAGCAGTGAACGCCCTGTGTGCCGCCATATGGTGCATCCCTAATGAGCGATATTCTACTATAGGAGACGATATCTCATTATGATGGCGGAGGTTACTGGATGCAACAATGTATCACAGAATCCATGATAATACTGTACAAAATTACAGAAATGGAGACACAGTATGGGCCCATGGGCAAAGTAATTGGGTTCCTTGAAACATGGATAACATAGGAGACCCATTAAAGAAAAACTATGTGGAAATATTTCACCCTTGATGACAACATTCACATTGTTTGTGCTATAGACATGTACATACCTGACAATGGGGACGAGGACGGCAAGCTGGTTATAGCATCGTCTCTAGCAGATTCAGGAAAAGATCCTTTCTGCCTGTTAGGAAGAAGAAAAACGTGTAAATCACAAGTAAATTCAGTATAAATGGGATTGTCTCACTAGAAGAACCCCAACTATAAGGCTTAATAGGACATATGAAAGTCATAGTGGGGAAGTCTCCTGCTCAAAACTACCTTCTATGGAAACAACTAGCAACAATGGCCGGCATGTAATACTACATATCTCCTGCAGTGTGGGCAAAACTAACAATGCCTGACCGGCAGCAATTATGGGTTGTTATCTCCAGCGGATTCTGAAGCCAATAGCCAATGACCGCTGATCATGGGGCGGTGGATGCTGCATTCAATATTATGGTATTTATGTCCTATATTTGGTATTGTGCACATATATTAGCCTGGAGCTCCCAATAATGACCCCATAATCTACTCACATATCTGAGATGTTTCTGCTGGATGCCGGGGTACACTCTGGAGGAAACTTGATAGCGGTGGTACAGAGCTAAAAAAGGACAAAAATAAGATATGAAATTCAATTTTTTACTTTTAGAGGTCTTTTTATGTATTCTGGATTTATTGATCACTTACTTTAGAAAGCCTTTTAGAGGATGTTGTAAAATTTTGGAAGAAAAGGCTCTCATTATCCTCACTTGTGTCCTTCTCCTCTGAGACAATAGGCTTGTTTGTATCAGCATGATCTACAAGACATAGGTAATGAAGTGTTATTAGCGGTTGTCAGTATAACACAGTCACCATTTATCACTACTATTAATGGGAACCGATTGTCACATATTATTGAAGACGAGACAAACAGCCGCTTAGTCTAGATGACGTCTTCTACTTACTGATAAATAAGCTGGTGTCCTCATCTGAAACAAGCCGAGGAATGTACTCCGGCTTCTGACTTAGAAGGTTTTCAAATTCTAAGTCACTCAGGAATGGATAACTCTTGATCTCAAATGCTCCTCCTGGAAAAAGAAAAACAAAAGTGATGCGGACATTGTTAGAGGCTGCTCCATATCTGAACAGTATATCTTAATCTTAAGTAATGACAAAACCGAAGGAAACAAACTGAAAGTTATATTATGGAGAACTAGAAATAGGCAAGCAGATAGAGAAGTGCTGATCCTCATGGACAGGAGCGAAGAGTCCTCGTTGTAAAAAGTGAATATTAATACTAATAAAGTATATCAGTTACCTGTCCCAAGTCTTTGTGCAGGATTTGTTCTGAGCAGGTCATTAATAAGGTCCTGAGCATCGGGGGGAGGAGCGCGATCCCAATCCCAAATTATGTCTCCTGTTATATAGAAAATTACAGAAAATAAAACCTCTGTTTTGGACTGTAAGATAAAGTAGAGGAAATAACTAAATTCATGTAACCAGTCAAAGCAATGATCGGATTATTCTACTTACCAGTGACAATATTTTTATAGAGCTCAGATAGGGAATCCCCATGAAATGGTACATATCCCACCAGAAACTCATGCAGGATGATTCCCATTGACCACCAGTCGGCAGGTCTTCCATAGCCTTTCTTCAGAATGATTTCTGGGGCCATGTAAAGCGGGGTGCCACAGTCCTGGAAACCAACAGAAGGTAGAAATGAGAATCGATGAAATTATTATTATGACAAGTTCTCGACATAAAAACTCAATGACAGAAGATAAAATATCAGTTGAAAAGTTCTCTAGAAATGAAGAACGTAGAGAAGAGACAATAGTGTGATGAGATTTGTAAAGAACCATCTAAGTTCCTGTAAGTGATGCCAACCTCATGGTCCTGGAACTCTCTGGCGATGTCCTCCAATGATTCCTTGTGGGTGTTGGTTTCTGGTATCATGACACCAACTTTTGAAATCCCAAAATCGGCGACTTTAATGTGTCCAGCCGGTGTAATCAGGAGGCTGTGAAAGAGAAGATGGTTTTAGGCTCACGGGCTGTGTGGTAATAAATGATAACTTTCCCCCCTTTATTAAACTATAGGGGGCACTTACTTCTCTGGCTTCAGGTCTCTATGCAACACACCATAGCTGTGCAGGTATTCCACAGCAAGTATCGCTTCAGCAAAGTACAGGCGGGCCAAGGGGACAGATAAAGGACCCCTGGTGCTTAGGAGGGTCCCACAGTCTCCACCTATAGAAGAAAGGAAATATGAGCGGTGAGGGGTTTATACAGCAGATCACCACGATGGATCATGAGAAGTGAGCGGAGACATTGGGGCAGGAGAGAATATATACAGATATAATGTATAGAGCACAGAATATTAGTCTGAGGTCATGGTGAGATGTCGTCCATGTCACTAATAAAGTGATGTCTCATCTCGTCTACAGCTGGCGATACTGACGTGCTCAGTGCGGACATACAGGGAGATCACACACATCAATGACTTTCCATAATATCTATAGTAAATGCTCTGCGGGGATGTAACCGTCCACGGGGACAAGTCCTAATGATATGAGCGGTGATAAGATGTCAGCAGACATGGGCTGAATATAATACATGTACATGTCCTACCTCCTACATACTCCATGACCATACACAGGTGAGATCTAGTAGGGAAGGAGCAGAGCATGGAGGTCACAAAGGGACAGTCAGCGAATGTCAGGATGTCCCTCTCCAGATAGGCCCCTTCCACATGTTTTGGAGTATCCAGGTCCCGCTTGGCAATTTTCTTCATAGCGAAGATCTTCTGTGAGTCTTTATGGTGAACTAAGTGGACGGACCTGGAGAGAAGAAGAAACCATGGTTTATAGTGAATCCTTATTAACAGTCCGTCTATAGAAGTCATTATATGATCTTCTGTTCTAATGTTTAATACCAGAAGTCCGACCATTACTAGAAATCCACATCTAGAAATACATTAAATAATACTACATAGATCATCTATGGGAGGGTCTGCACAATGCCACGTCTGCCGGACCCTCACCCAGGTCACATTATCACCTATGGGAAGTCTGCACAATGCCACGTCTGCCGGACCCTCACCCAGGTCACGTTATCACCTTTCACCTCAGATCATGTCCCTATGATAAGACTGAATGGCAAAGCACAGAGGATGAAGCATTATCATAGGGAACCCTGAGAAATGTGGCTTATGCTAACTGAAATCTCACCCAAAAGATCCGCTGCTGATCAGCTTAGATGTTTCGTAGTCGCTCATACGCGGCTTTCTCGCCTGGATCAATGATTCCATCAAGTCCTAGAAAAGAAGAAGAAGAAGAAATGATATTAAGATCTAGAAGCTGCTGGAGAAAATCTCCAGATGCAGAAACGTCTCCCCCTATATTATGTCCCAGCTGATGTCACTGATCCGATAGGTGAGCAGAAACCTGCTGACGGATTCCCTATAATATAAACGCTATTATCTAATGCAATAGTGTCATCTCCTCTAATAATAGAGGCGCCCCCTGGTTATATGGGGGATAATACTGGACGGGTCATTTACACCCCGTGATCTGGTGATACACAGACATCTCCCTCTATAATACTTACACCGGCAGGTTCTTGGATCTCCGGGATCTCTAAGATTACACTGTCAGGATCCAACAGCTCAGTTGTTTCTAAAATAGCGATAAAATGATGAGGAAATAAAATGTATTAGAGGATATTAATCCTACAGACATAATACAGCAATATAATGGAGAAATGACTATTCTGTATGGAGGACTATGTGGGGCCATTATTCTTTATGGAGGACTATGTGGGGCCATTATATTGTATGGAGGACTATGTGGGGCCATTATTCTGTATGGAGGACTATGTTAGGCCTATTATTCTGTATGGTGGAATATGTGGGGCCCATTATACTGTATGGAGGACTATGTGGGGCCTATGATTCTCTATGGAGGACTTTGTGGGGCCCATAATACTTTATGGAGGACTATGTGGGCCCATAATACTGTATGGAGGACTATGTGGGGCCTATTATTCTCTATGAAGGACTATGTGGGGCCCTTTATACTCTACGGTGGACTATGTGGGGCCCATAATACTGTATGGAGGACTATGTGGGGCCCATTAATCTCTATGGAGGACTATGTGGGGCCCATTATTCTGTATGGAGGACTATGTGGGGCCCATTATTCTGTATGGAGGATTATGTGGGGTCAATTATCCTGTATGGAGGACTATGTGGGGCCATTATACTGTGTGGAGGACTGTGTGGGGCCATTATTCTGTATGGAGCACTATGTGGGGCCATTATTCCATAAGGAGGACTATGTGGGGCCATTATTCCTTATGGAGGACTATGTGGGGCCATTATATTGTATGGAGGACTATGTGGGGCCATTATTCTGTATGGAGGACTATGTGGGGCCTATTATTCTGTATGGTGGAATATGTGGGGTCCATTATTCTGTATGGAGGACTATGTGGGGCCCATTATTTCGTATGGAGGACTATGTGGTGCCCATTATACTGTATGGAGTACTATGTGGTGCCCATTATACTGTGTGCCGGACTATGTGGGGCCCATTATTCTGTATGGAGGGCTATCTGGGGCACGTTATTCTGTATGGATGACTTTGTGGGACCCATTATTCTGTATGGAGGACTATCTGGTGCCCATTATTCTGTGTGGAGGACTTTTTGGGGCCCATTATTCTGTTTGGAGGACTTGTGTGGCCCATTATTCTGTGTGGAGGACTATGTGGGGCATTATTCTGTATGGAGGACTATGTGGGGCCCATTATTCTGCATGGAGCACTATGTGGGGCCCATTATTCTGCATAGAGGACTATGTGGGACCCATTATTCATTATGGAGGACTTTGTGGGACCCATTATTCGTTATGGAGGACTTTGTGGGACCCATTATACTGCATTCTGGTTGGCTCGTGACTTTTTCCAAGTTTTTCATTTTGGCTCTCTGTATGTTTGATTACAGAGTGGAAAGAGTAACTATAACATTATCCCCTGTTCTCTATAATATCTGGATATTTCCGGTAGAAGGTTGTGTGATCGGCTCACCTGTAGTCAGATCGCTGCTCGGCCCCGGCTGACTCGTATTAGGGTCAGGGGTTTCTGGGGTCACATTTTGCTCGTCTTCGGTGTCGCCTTCTGGTGTCTCCTGATTGATAGAATATATAGAATTAACACGATGAACCTTCCACTAAATCACCAAATCCACAAATCAGGAAGGACTGAACCTGCATTTACAGACGCACCAACTGTAACTATACAGATCAGGCGCCATCATGAGGACTTTTATCAGATAAAATGGATTAAGATGAGGTAACATTGCAAAAACATTAATATGGATAATAGAGGGAGACAGAGGCGGAAATACAGACTTCCCACCACTGAGCTGTGACTACATCTGCAGAATACAGACTGCCATCAGCAGAGACAGGCGGCCATATTACCTCCTGTGCTTGCCAGGGGCTGACAGGGAGGCCGATAAGATCTAACACCAGATCTTCTGATATCTGGCTGGTGATCTGGAGAAGATCAGAAAACAAGGACGTGTGATAGAGAAGATGATGGATCCTTACCGGGCGTTCCGATGAGCGGGCCGGACCTTCCAGTACACACAGGACTTTTTCGGCCAGTTCTTTAACAAAAGACAAATCTCTATATTGAGATCTTTTTTCAGCCTATAAAGAAGAAAAGAAACACAAATGAATAATCTCGAGATGAGAAAGATCACAATGAAGGCCGCCATTGTATCTGACATCTGCTCCTCTCTGCAGATACATTGACTACATATCTGGGGTCTTGTCCTGTTTTATATTGGAAGAAAGAAGAAGCTTCTATCCCACCGTTATTATCCATTATTGTGGAGAAGATTTGTGCGGAGCGTCCACCATTTACCTGCTGTGGAATGTCCTAATGTTCCATAGCGAGAAACTGCAAGTGCTCAGTCACTATGGAGCCAACAACGGCAGCCATGACCCTGTGTAGATTGTACACAGTGACTGTGAGCTCTGATGTCATAATGGCCGACCATCACTAGTGATGTCATCATGGAATCTTGTGATGGAATCTTATAGCGGCGGCTCTGCACAAATACATGCTGCCAAGCAATATTTAAAGTGTGTGGGGGCTCATGCTGTATATAGGGGGCTATGTGAGGGCTCAGCTATTTATAGCGGGCTATGTGAGGGCTCATACTGTATATAGAGGGCTATGTGAGAGCTTGGCTGTATATAGTGAGCTATGTGAGGGCTCATACTCTAAATAGGATTCTGTGTGTGAGCTCATACTGTACATTGGTGCTATGTATGGGCTCTTACTGTATAAAGGGTGCTGTGTGTGGGCTCTTACTGTATATAGGGTATGTGTGTGGGCTCTTTCTGTATGTAGGGGGATGCCAGCACACTTAATTCTGCTCAATATTAAGTGATACAGTTAATAATATAAAATATAATTCATATGTTAATATTGAGCAGAATTAATTTCAGCCTATTGATTCAGCCTACACAACAGTCACATCTCTCATGTGGCCCCTCAGTAATATTACTTTCCCACCCCTGCTCTATTATGTATAGCGCTCTGTTATGTGTAGTGCACCCGAGCACCTGCATGTTAATCGCGTGACTTATCACATGATCTATCAAAGGCAATTTTGTGACATGTCATGTGATACATCGGGTGCTGGGAGCCCACGGCTCCTAAACTGCCCAGGGCCCTGGCTACTCTTAATCAGCCCCTGCTTCTATCCCACCATTATTATCCATTATTGAGAAGTTTTATGCGGATCTTCCGCCACTTACCTGCTGTAGTAATGCCCTGATGTTCTGAGGTAAATCCGTCAGATACTCTGAGGTGAGATGACCTCGGTGGTATTTGGTCAGGCAGTCCCTTACAAGCTCCACCACCAGCCGGTGAGTGAAGCTGAGGACGCCATCGGGTGGTAGAAGCACAATCTCAGGGCGATTGGTGGTAAGAATCTCCCATAGAGCTTCTACTTGAAGATTGTCCAAAAGTAATTCAGCCATAGAAGCTGCAAGTGCGATCAGTCACTATATATAATAGCGAGAAACTGCAAGTGCGCTCAGTCACTATGGGATAGCGAGAAACTGCAAGTGCGATCAGTCACTATAGAATAGCGAGAAACTGCAAGTGCGCTCAGTCACTATGAAGCCAACAAAGGCAGCCGTGAACCTGTGTACATTGTATATATAGTGACTGTGAGCTGTGATGTCATAATGCCCGACCATGACCTGTGATGTCATCATGGAATCTTGTGATGGAATCTTCAAGGAATGGCTCTACACACATACATGCTGCCTAGCAATATGCTTTTTTGGCCGTCCTCTTTTATTTCCAAATACAACACAACCAGGATAAGGGAATGTTCACACGTTGCGTTTTTGCAGCATTTTTTTTCCACACCAAAAACCAGGTTGTACTCAGGAAAAACACTGCATACAATCCACACTTATTTGCTGTGTTTTTGCAGTGTTTATACTTGTGGGTTTTTTTTTTTCATTCATTTGAATGGGTGAAAAATGTTGCAAAACCCCTGAAAGAATTAACATCCTGCAAATTTAAAATAAAAAAAGGAAAAAAACGCAGCATGTGAATGAGACTTTAGAAATCTCATTCACTAAGCTGGTACTGTAAAACGCAGTGTTTTAGCAGCAGAAAAATAACCCTGAAAAAAATGCCACTTGTGAACATTCCTCAAAGATATAATAGTCATATTATGGGAAATATTGTGTATATTTATTCCTCGCGTGTCTTTTTTTACCAAATAACATTTACCTCATTGGTTGGAGAGTTTACTATTAACAACTGTGACAAATATTGAAGAATTAATGATAAGTGACCCAAGTGATCAATCATTTACGTCATTAATGGTGATGGGCGAGCACTAAAATGCTCGGGTGCTCGATGCTCGGGTCGAGCACATTGGAATACTCGGCTGCTCGACCCGAGCAATGAGCCCAATGTAAGTCTATGGGAAACTCGAGCATTTTTCAGGCGGCTCCCCCCGGCGGTCTGCAGAGGGCCTAAAAATTGCCCAAATCGATGGGAACAGTGCTCAAATGACATGGGAACAGCATGGGGAAGACCCCTGGAAGCATTTCTGACTCCCAGGTCACTGCTGTCAACAACGTTGTCAGAAATATTTATGCCACTTTTACGGACTCACAATAAAACATACAAAAACGAAACCAAAATGGATTTTCCTGGGAAGTGTGTTAAGGAACATCCTTTCCAGGGTTATGACTTGTATATAAGGGAAAATAAATAACCAAAAACAAAGATACTCCTCCACACCTTGGGCTATGTTCACACGTAGCGTTTTTGATGCGTTTTTGCACTTTTGCATTGCTTTCAACCAACACAAATGCATTCACCAGGAAATGTCATTTTAACATTTTACAACCTTATCTGGCCATGTGTTGTGTGACACGTCATCAGACACATGCATACAGTGCTGAAAAGACATGGGAACAGCATGGAAGCATCTCTGACTCCCAGGTCACTGCCTAAAAGTGTGCCCATCATAAGAGATGCTTGGCGCATGCGAAGATGCCTCCCGCCATGGACCTGTCGTTACAGACTTGCAACAATCACCGTCCACGTCCTTGTCCCTCCTCAGCGTTCAGTTCCTTGGAATGCAAGTGCAAGTATGCAGGCAGCCACCCACCTACCCACCGGCTGCAATACTATACTGACAAATTTTTGACAGCTACTTGCACTTGAAATGTAGCCTTTTAGGCTCGTGGAGGCAGAAGCTTTTCATAACCTCATGTCGGCGGCGGCCGGGTGTCCATACTCTTTCCCCAGCCACCACTATATTTCCCGGTATCGCCTCTGCCTTCCACATGCACGGGTCCCACAACATTACCCGTGCCCTCCCCAGTGCACTTACTGAGAAGGACCGCCTAACCACAAACATGTGGACAGGTGAACGTGGCCAGGGACGGTACATAGCCAGTCCACAACTTTTTTTTTGCTGACAGTTGTATTTAGCTCGGTGAAAGGACTGGCATAGAGGGAAACCGTATCTAACCTGGGTGTCATTTCTCCCAGGAAGTCCTGTAATTCAGCTTGTTGCAGAAGCAATGGCAGTCCGTCCAACATCAACTCGCACTTGTCGGTGGTGCTTTGACACACACACATCTTTCTTTTCGCATTTTATTTCTTGAATACAGAGTTGGACAATGGCCTGATCTGTAATGCTTTTTGAGAAATAACATGCATAAGCATGGCCGATCCACATTAAAAAGGCAGCCACAGAGTGTCCGGAAACCTTCCCCCACAATTTTATTAGCCAGGGCAGCTTTTCGGCAGGGTTGGACGGGCCCACCAGAGAACCGGAGACTACTCCGGCGGGCCCTGGCTTCTCCTTCTGGAGAGTTCATAGTGCCGAGGTGAGGCCATGATGATGATAGAGGCCACCATCTGCTTAGTTTTCTGTTACTTGAAATGCAAGTGCAAGTATGCAGCCATTCACCCACCCACAGGCCGCAACACTAAACTGCCAGATTTCTGGGCAGCTGCTTGCACTTGAAATATGGCTTTTTAAGCTCGTGGAGGCGGAAGCTGTCCACAATCTTATGGCGGCGGCGACTGGGTATCTATACTCGGTCCCCAGCCGTCATTATTTTTTCCGGTATTGTCTCCGCCTTCCACAAGCATGGGTCCCACAACATTACCCGTGCCCTCCCCAGTGGAAGGACTGCCTAACCACAAACACGTGGACAGGTGAATGTGGCCAGAGACGGTACGGAGCCAGTCCACAACTTTTTTTGCTGAGAGTTGTATTTAGCTCGGTGAAAAGACTGGGGTAGAGGGGAACATCATACTGTGTGTGGGGGAATGTACTGTGGGGGCATCATACTGTGTGGGGGGAATGTACTGTGGGGACATCATACTGTGTGTGTGGGGGAATGTACTGTGGGGACACCATACTGTGTGTGGGGGGGAAATGTACTGTGGGGACATCATACTGTGTGGGGGGAATGTACTGTGGGGGCATCATACTGTGTGTTGGAGAAATGTACTGTGGGGGCATCATACTGTGTATGTGTGGGAATTTACTGTGGGGACATCATACTGTGTGTGGGGGAAATGTACTGTGGGAGCATCATACTGTGTGTGGGGGGGAATGTACTGTGGGGACATCATACTTTGTGTGGGGGGGATGTACTGTGGGGGCATCATACTGTGTGTTGGAGAAATGTACTGTGGGGGCATCATACTGTGTATGAGTGGGAATTTACTGTGGGGGCATCAAACTGTGTGTGGGGAGGAATGTACTGTGGGGAATCATACTGTCTGTGGGGGGAATGTACTGTGGGGACATCATACTGTGTGTGGGGGAATGTACTGTGGGGACATCATATTGTGTGTGGGGGGAATGTACTGTGGGGGTATCATACTGTGTGTGGGGGAATGTACTGTGGGGACATCATACTGTGTGTGGGGGAAATGTACTGTGGGAGCATCATACTGTGTGTGGGGGGGAATGTACTGTGGGGACATCATACTTTGTGTGGGGGGGATGTACTGTGGGGGCATCATACTGTGTGTGGGGGAATTTACTGTGGGGGCATCATACTGTGTGTGAGAATTTTCTGTGGGGACATCATGCTGTGTAGGGGCATTATATTGTGTGTGAGGGGGAATATACTGTGGGGGCATCATACTGTGTGTGTGGGAATGTACTGTGGGGGCATCATACTGTGTGTGGGGAGGAATGTACTGTGGGGGCATCATACTGTATGTGTGGGGGGAATGTACTGTGGGGACATCATACTGTGTGTGGAGAAATCTATTGTGGGGACATCATACTTTATGGGGAGGAATGTACTGTGGGGGCATCATACTGTGTGTGGGGAGGAATGTACTGTGGGGCCATCATACTGTGTGTGGGGGGGTGTACTGTGAGGACATCATACTGTGTGTGGGGGGGAATGTACTGTGGGGACATCATACTGTGTGTGGTGGAATGTACTGTGGGGATGTAGCACCCTGAGGATTCGGCTGCTACAGGGGTATTGCACCTCAACCCTGAGGTGTGATATTCCACTCCCGGGTAAGGATGGAGTGTGGAACTGAGCTCAGAAAGCTGCATGCACTACACACATCCCATTTCCGAGGAACAGACCAACGGTACTCCCACTTAGAAATGTGCAGGTACGACCGAGTCTGTTCCTGGCTGGAGTGGGAGGGGGGTGGTACATCCCAGTAGTGTAGGGGCAGATAGGGGGAGCAGCCTGGGTAAAGATAGGAGCTCATTGGGTGCTGGTCACCTGAGCTCACACATAGAGGGAGTATTTAAGGTGGGCACCATCTAAGATCAGGGTCAGTTTGCCACAGTCGGTCAGTCTGCCACAGTCAGTCAGTCTGTGAGAAGCCAGAGGAGGAGAGCAGAGGAGCAGAGCAGCCCCAGAGCAAGAGTGAGAGAGGAGAAAGGAAGAAAGACCCAGAGGGGGTGAAAGAAAAGGACTCTGAGAACCCAAAGTCCATCACCGGGTGAAGAGTTGGCAACTGGGTACCGGATCCCAAACTGGTGGGGGCTAAAGCATACCTCAGCCAGAGACCGGAGGCCGTGGGCAGGATCTGCCACGGCCACCCACCACATCCACCCTGAAGGCAAACCACGTGTAGGGTCAGGGAACCCAAGGCCAAGGGTCTCCCAACAGAAGGCCCGAGGGAGCTGGACCTAGGTGGATCCCTGGTGGGGACGGCCAGAAGAAAGGACAAGAAGGAGGGCTCAGGGACACGCTCCGGACTTGCTTGGGGGTTGGCTGAATCCAGGACCTGGTGGACGCAGCACGGCTCGGGTGGTCACTCAAGGCCGGAGTGACCGGAATATCTGCAGTAAGTAAACACCCTGAACTGCACAACCCGACTCTGTCTTTAATTATCATCTACGCTGCACCACCACAACCCCCATCCTCTGCACCTGACCCCCTGAGGCCATACCCCTCCCGTTGGGGGTTATACTATCTAAAGCTGCACCAACACCATCAGCCTCAGCGGACCCTGCTGCAGCGGCGGCCGTAGTGACCGCAATCCAACGGGTGGCGTAGTCGACATAAAGAACTTTAGTAACATCAGTAAGGACTGCCACACACTGAGCTTGACACCCTGGGCACGGACCGGGTCACAGCCACTCGGAGACTACAACCCCCATCTGATCCGGCTCCGGGTATTCCCCTAAAGAATATGGCCCAGGGGGCGCGTCAACTTTGGCGTAGTCGGCAGGATCTCGTGCCCGCAACACCCGGGTACTGCGTGCCTGAAGAAAAGAACAAGTTTACCTCAAAAAGAAGTCTCCTGCCGGTTCCGGAGGCTCCCCGCCATCGGACCCCATCACAGGTCGTTTCCCGCCGGTTGTCCGCCATTAACAGCTTTTTCCCGCCATCTGCAGAGTTTCCCGCCACTGGGAGATGATTCCCGCCATTTCCAAAGGTTTCCCGCCTTGGAAGAGCGGACGCCATTATGGGCGTGCCAGAGGATGGCAAGAGGCCGCCTCCCATCGTGGGCCAGGACCGAAAATGGCGCCAAAAGTGGAAACCGCCCCCACCAACAGAGACTGTGATGCTAGAGGTGTCTGTCAGCGTGAAAGAACTGCCCCTGGAGCTGACAATCACCAAGTGGCCCCGGGACCGCCCTCGAAGTGGGAGGACTGAGAAGAAGAGAGCAAAGATGGGTGTCGCCTGGAGCAGTCTGGAGAGAGCGCACCCGGAGACAAGAAGCCTGGAGCAGAGTCCAGAAAGAGCCTACCCGGAGATGGAGGAAGAGCCAGGCAGCACCGACCCAGTGGTCAGGAGCCTGATGCGGGCCGCCACTCCAGGCAGCACCGACCCAGTGGTCAGGAGCCTGTTGTCGGTCGCCACTCCAGAAGACCTGCTGGAGACAACGGAAGGAGAGCAGAGCAGCACCGACCCGTTGGTCAGGAGCCTGCTAGAAGCAACGACCCCACTAGGCTTAGTGGAGGTCCTGGCACAGCTCCCCCGAGATCGGGAGTGTGCACAGACTGCGCTGGAGGGCCTCGCACGGAGGATGGCCCGGGTGCAGCGAGAGACGTTAGCAGAATGGAGCCGTGAGATGGCCCAGCAGACAAGAACTCGTCAGCGGAGCACGCCACCCGAGACGAGGAGAAAGACCGCCTCTGAGGATGGCGCAGGAGGACTGAAGGCCGGGGACGGCGCCGAGAAGGGAGCCGAACGAAAGGAGGCAGGTAAAGGGGACGTCTCTACCCCAAACCGGGAAACCGCGTACCTGCCCCAGCTCCCCGTCGCAGAGCCCGAAGTACCCCCTGCCGTGCCCGTAACCGCAACGTCACCGCCGCCGACTGGGCCTCAAACGGAAGCCGCGACCCCTGTGACGTCACACGCCTCGACCCCGAGCGTGACCAAGCAGGAAGTACCACCAGCCTGGTCGCAAGGCCTAGTACCCCCGGGCGCCGCAATACCAACAGCGCCCCCTACCTCCGCGGAGCCCCCGGCCTGGTCGCAGGGCCAAGTAACACAGGGCGCCGCCGTCCTTACGGTGCCCTTTACTTTCAAAGTGACCCAAGCCTGGTCGCAAGGCCTGGTCAACCCGGGCGCCGCTACCACCACAGCGCCCATAACACCTAAAGTACCGCACCTGGGTGAGGACCTGTTCGCCCAGCATACGTGCCCGGATGGGCAGCCCTTCGTATGGCCCCAGGAATACATCCAGCTGGAGCTGCAAAAAGCAAGGGCCATGTGCGAACCCCTGATCCCGGCTCCAAAGCCCATGAAGAGGATCTCGCCCCCGCTAGAAGAGACCCAGTTTGAGTGGGATCCCACCGGAGAAGACCTCATGGGGTTCACTCAGGAGACCCGGGCAGCTGCAGCGGAGCGTGCAGAGTGCTGCCGGCAACAGCTCGAGGTCTTTGAGAGGGAGCGGAGAGAGAGGCGGGTCCGGGAACAACAAGCCCAAATAAAGAGCGCGGAGCAGAAGAGCCGGGCCAGGAGGCGTCCCCGTGCAGCTCATGGTCCCCCTTCCACCGGGACTGTGATCAAGTTTAATATGCAGCACGGGTGGGGCTTCATCCGAGATCACCGCACCCCAGGCGACGTCTTCGTGACAAGAAGAGACGTTGAGTCCCACCTACCGGAAGGACACAGAGGTCGTGACCTTTATATAGGGGACGAGGTCACCTTCACCCGGCACAAGTGTGCCAAAGGACCCTACGCCCTCCATGTGCATCGCCTGACGGAGGAGGAGCTGCGGTGTGAGGAGGAGCAAGAGGACCCGGACGGGTCTGAAGCTAAAGTTAATCACAAAGAAAGAGCAGGAGGACGTCGTCGTTGAGTACAGCGGAGTAGAAGCTGTATATAGTTGCCCGTCGGGGCACAGTGAACCGTTGCTGCTATTATAGTCCCCGTTGGGACCAGAGAATTGAACTGTTACCCGTATTTCCCTTAACCCCACTGACCGAGGACTGAGAGCGGTCATCCCTTTCCTAAATACCTGGCCGAGGACTGAGAGCGGCCATATCCCCTTGTATATAGTTGCGCTTCCTAAAGCGCCCCCTACCGGTTTTATAGGAAAACCATTTTTCTAGAGAAACTGTTGCACTTTTTCCGGGCACACGTTGCACAGTGTCCGGAGGAGGAGCTAGAAGCAAGAAAAGTCTACGAGAATGTTATTTATGAAAAAAAAGTTTTATTGCTGATATATATGTTTTATATGTTTTTATTATGTTGTTTATGCAAAAATTGTATGTTTTGGTGTTTTTATATCTTACAGCCCGAGGACGTGCTGTGATTTACCAGGGGGGAATGTAGCACCCTGAGGATTCGGCTGCTACAGGGGTATTGCACCTCAACCCTGAGGTGTGATATTCCACTCCCGGGTAAGGATGGAGTGTGGAACTGAGCTCAGAAAGCTGCATGCACTACACACATCCCATTTCCGAGGAACAGACCAACGGTACTCCCACTTAGAAATGTGCAGGTACGACCGAGTCTGTTCCTGGCTGGAGTGGGAGGGGGGTGGTACATCCCAGTAGTGTAGGGGCAGATAGGGGGAGCAGCCTGGGTAAAGATAGGAGCTCATTGGGTGCTGGTCACCTGAGCTCACACATAGAGGGAGTATTTAAGGTGGGCACCATCTAAGATCAGGGTCAGTTTGCCACAGTCGGTCAGTCTGCCACAGTCAGTCAGTCTGTGAGAAGCCAGAGGAGGAGAGCAGAGGAGCAGAGCAGCCCCAGAGCAAGAGTGAGAGAGGAGAAAGGAAGAAAGACCCAGAGGGGGTGAAAGAAAAGGACTCTGAGAACCCAAAGTCCATCACCGGGTGAAGAGTTGGCAACTGGGTACCGGATCCCAAACTGGTGGGGGCTAAAGCATACCTCAGCCAGAGACCGGAGGCCGTGGGCAGGATCTGCCACGGCCACCCACCACATCCACCCTGAAGGCAAACCACGTGTAGGGTCAGGGAACCCAAGGCCAAGGGTCTCCCAACAGAAGGCCCGAGGGAGCTGGACCTAGGTGGATCCCTGGTGGGGACGGCCAGAAGAAAGGACAAGAAGGAGGGCTCAGGGACACGCTCCGGACTTGCTTGGGGGTTGGCTGAATCCAGGACCTGGTGGACGCAGCACGGCTCGGGTGGTCACTCAAGGCCGGAGTGACCGGAATATCTGCAGTAAGTAAACACCCTGAACTGCACAACCCGACTCTGTCTTTAATTATCATCTACGCTGCACCACCACAACCCCCATCCTCTGCACCTGACCCCCTGAGGCCATACCCCTCCCGTTGGGGGTTATACTATCTAAAGCTGCACCAACACCATCAGCCTCAGCGGACCCTGCTGCAGCGGCGGCCGTAGTGACCGCAATCCAACGGGTGGCGTAGTCGACATAAAGAACTTTAGTAACATCAGTAAGGACTGCCACACACTGAGCTTGACACCCTGGGCACGGACCGGGTCACAGCCACTCGGAGACTACAACCCCCATCTGATCCGGCTCCGGGTATTCCCCTAAAGAATATGGCCCAGGGGGCGCGTCAGGGACATCATACTTTGTCGGGGGAATGTACTGTGGGGGCATCATAATGTGTGTGTGAATAGCTGTTTATCATCGTACAATGATTGAATAACGGGAGCAGATGATTTATAAAAAGCACTGAATTATATGGTGTGGATTTGCTGCTACTGTGTCACCCCAGGCCTGGATGCCACAAACTTGTAAGGCTGTGTCTGAGAGCAGGAGGGAGGTTCTCTGGTCATGGACCATTAGCATGCAGCACCTCCTGTCCCAGGCCAGTAGGGGGAGCAGGCTGCCCCTATAAAAGCTGGTACTGAGGGCAGGGTTAGGGAAACCAGGACCCACTTCTGAAGCATCCAGAAGGGTTCCCAGAAGAGAGGGACAGGTCAGCGGCAGCTGAGGAGTCAAGGAGGCTAAGGAGGAACAGCAAGCCAGGGACAGAGGCGACGAGAGCTGGTCCTGGCTGAGAGAGAACAACATACCGGACACTGGGATCCGAGGCTGTCAGAATTGCAAGTCCTGCAGCAGATCATCTACTTGCGAGGGATTTTAGGTCCCTTGGCCTAAGAAGCCTGGAAGCTCCGCCACACAGAGGGACCGGTACAGCACAGAGAAGCTACAGGAACCTAAGGCCCGAGTCGCAAGTCATAAAGGCGTAGTACACGGCCAGCTCAGGGACGTGGGCTATCATACCACTAAAGGGGGAGATAGTCAGCAAGGGCAGAGAGAGAACGGTAGGCCTACCCACTCACCCTGACCAGTGGAGCTCGCCCGAATGCCCTCAGACACCCAGGTCCATTCCTCCCTGTACTCCTGGTGGGTCTGTGCCCCGAGCAACTACAGAGTCCAAATGAAGATCAAGATGACCTTGAATCCGCAGAGGACAAGGAAGAGATGATCAGCACAGTTCTCGGAGAGTTCCCCCGGACCTGGACTCAGATAAATGGCGCAATACTGGTACCCGTCCTACACTTCCTTCAGCCTACCCAGCAGGAGCCTACCGGAGAGCAAGAAGAGCAAGTGACTCGCCCCCTGGGCCGTGGGGCACTCGGATCCGGGCAGTGGGGGAACGATGGGAGTAGTAGTGGCAACCCGGTTCCGTGGCTCAGGGTGGTCAGGCCAGTGGTAGTCCGTTATGTGCTGATGTTTATGTCTGACTATGCCACCCGTGGATTGCGGTTATTAGGAACCGCCGCTGCATGCAGACCGCTGGGGCTGATGAGGTGTGCAGCTAGGGTAGTGTGACTCCCCACGGGAAGAGTGCGGCCCCAGGGCAGTATAATGGATGTTGGGAGTGATGGTGGTGAGAGTCCCAGTACCGGTAGTGCTGGAGGCGCGAAGGAGCACACAGACAATAGGTTGCAGTCCAGGGTCTTTACTGAAACAGGTAAACTGACCCATAAACAGTCCCAGCTAGGAGGGGACCTGGATGTCTGAGAGCAACGGGGAAATTGGCCCTGGTCAGGGTGAGGGTGTAGGCCTACCGTGCTTTCTGCGCTCCTTCTGGCTATCTCCTCGTTATAGGGTAACAGCCCACGTTTCCGAGCTTTCCGTGTATTCTCGCCTGTATGGCCTGCGACGTGGGTTCCTTTCTGCTCCCAGCCTTGTACGGCTTTACTGGTCCCTTCGGTTGTGGCAGGGCCTCCAGGCTTCTTAGGCCAAGGAATATACAGTCCCTTGCGGACTGGTTCTCTGCTGGAGGATGTGGAATCCTCCCAGCCTCAGACACCAAAGTCTGGTAAAGTCAGTCTCTTATCTGCCAAGACAGGCTTGCTTCGCCTCTTGTCTCTGGCTTGTGGCTCTCCTCCTGCCACACTTCCTCTTAGGTGCAGTGCAACTGTCTGTCCCTGTTCTGCTCTGGGACAAGTCTCAATGCTGAGACAGGCCATCCAGTTCTCCCTAACCCTGCCCCCAGCACCAGCTTTTATAGGGGCAGCCTGCTCCCCCTACTGGCCTTAGACAGGAGGCATTGCATGCTAATGTTCCCCTGACTAGAGAACCTCCCCCTTGCTCTCAGACACAGCTTTAATTACACTTGTGGCATCCATGCTAGGGTGACACATTCCCCCCTAGTGAAATTTAGTACTCCGGGACTAAACAATATACAAAGACAATATGCATACCATAAAACATTAGTATACAAGTGACGCACAGATTGAGTTCTTAAGGTCACAGTGTGGTCTGTGACCAGGTGTCCATATCACCAACACAACGGGGAGCCTTAACCAGGTGGGGGTCTGTCCTACCCCAAGTCCTTTACAGTCTTAGTTCATTCCTTGGTTAGGCTCCGAACGCAGTCCATACAAGGTCCTGGTTATAAAAAGTCCATAACCTGTGAGTCCTTAACCCACTGTCTGGTGGTGGACCAACCTGGCTTTCCCCACTAGCGTTAGGGTTACAGCTACCAGCTGGGTGTACAGGTAGGGCAGGCAGCTGTCTGCGGGTTCTTTGGCTTACCGCAGGCATGGCAGGCTCACTGTCAGCAGAGGGTTGACTCTCCTGGGCTGCTGGTACAGGCTCTTCTGCCTCTGGAACCGCTTGCTCCTCTTCACTTTCCGGCTCTGGTGTTGGTTGTTGCTGTGCCTGTTGCAGGAAATGCAGGACAGGTACCACTATGGCATCATTTATGCGAGTCCAGGACTGAGGGAACTCTCCGAGAACGGTGCTGATCATTTCTTCCTTGTCCTCTGCGGGTTCAAGGTCACTCTGATCCTCTTCTGCACTACGGAGTTGCTCGGGGCATCTTTTGAGGTGGTCTCTGGAGACAACACTAGTGGTTTCTCCTCCGTCCTTGGTGATTACGCACACCTTTGGGTTGTCGTGGTCAGACTGCAGTACGGTGTAGGGTTCCCTTTCCCACTGGTCGTCCAACTTATGTAGCCTTCTTTTTCGCTTTAGGACTTGCTCACCAGGTTCTAGGGGACCAGCAGGGGCGTGTTGATTGAAGAGTTTTTCTTGCCTCTCTCTCACCTGGGCCAGGCTCTTCTCCACACTCTCCTGTACCTTCTTGTACTGCAGTTGCCTTTCCGTATCCCAGTCCGCATCCGGGGAGGTGTCCTCAGGTATTAGGACTCCCATCTCCAGGTCTACGGGCAGCTTACCTGGTCTAGCTCGCATCAGGTAAGCCGGGGTGCAGTTTGTAGCATTCACCGGGATATTGTTGTATAGGTCTATTAGGTCCGGCAGTTTTTCTGGCCACAGGCTGCGTTCCTCCAGGGGCAACGTCTTCAGGAGATCAATGACCATATTGTTCATCTTCTCACACATCCCGTTGGTTTGTGGATGGTAAGGCGTTGTCCGAATCTTCTTACAGCCATAGAGGTTGCAGAACTTCTGGAAGATTTCAGCCTCGAACGCTGGACCCTGGTCTGTCAGGACCTGTTCCGGATACCCGTGTGGATGGCAGAAATATTGCTGGAAGGCTCTGGCCGCTGTTTGGGCTGTCAAGTCCTTTACCGGGACCACCACGAGAAAACGGGAATAGTGGTCCACGATTGTCAGGGCGTAGATGTACCCTGACCGGCTTGGAGCCAACTTGACGTGGTCTAGAGCTACCAGCTCAAGAGGCTGCGTGGTGACGATGGGCCTCAAGGGTGTCTTCTGGCTGGTGCGGTCCTTCCTCCTTAGGTGACAAGGGCCACAGTCTCTGCACCACTTTTCTACAGCTCCTCTCATGCCGACCCAAAAGAACCTTCCTCTTAGCTGGAACTCCAGTTTCTTCCAACCGAAGTGTCCCGCTCTGTCATGGTAAGCTCCCAGGACCATAGCTGCATCCCGCCTTGGAACCACGACTTGCCAGGTCAGCTCATGCGTCCGGTGGTTGACAATCCTTCTGCACAACTTGCCTTCGTAGAGGAACAGCTTGCTCTTCTCTTTCCATAGCTGCTTGGCTTCCTCTGGGGCATCTGGATCTAGGCGGGCGTCTTCCCGGGTCAGCAGATCTTTCACCAGGCGGACTGCAGGGTCACTATCTTGGGTCTCGGCCCAGCTGTGGTGAGGTAGGGGATTGATCATCACGGTTGTTAGATCCTCCTCTTTCACGCGGTGGGAGTATTGAGCGACTCCATACCGGTGAAACGCGGGGAGTTCTACCTCCTCCAGCTCTTCTGGGTCTTCGTCACCTTCAGGTAAGTGAGGCATCCTCGACAGGGCGTCTGCGTTGGCATTGGTTTTGCCGGCCCGGTACTTCATCACGAAGTCATAGTTGGAGAGACGGGCCATCCACCGCTGTTCTAGGGCACCCAGTCTTGCATTGTCCAGGTGTGTCAACGGGTTGTTGTCCGTGTACACGGTGAACTTTGCGGAGGCCAGGTAATGCTTGAAGCATTCCGTCACGGCCCACACCACCGCCAAGAATTCTAGCTTGAAGGAGCTGTAATTCTCCGGGTTCCTCTCGGTGGGTCTCAGCTTCCGGCTGGCGTACGCGATCACCCTTTCTCTGCCCTGTTGGTTTTGGGACAGTACGGCTCCCAGTCCCACATTACTGGCGTCTGTGTGGAGGATAAAAGGCTGGCCATAATCAGGGTAGGCCAGGATCTCATTCCCTGTGAGGGCCATCTTCAACTGGCGGAAGGACTCCTCTTCCAGTTTATCCCACTTGAAGGGTGGCTTTTGACTCCTGGACTTAGACTGTCCGATCAGGAGGTCCTGCATAGGAGCTGCCATCTTGGTGAACCCGGGGATGAATCTTCGTTAGTAGCCTACCAACCCGAGAAACTGTCTCACCTCTTTGATGTTCGAGGGGCTTGGCCAGCTCTTGATTGCCGTGACCTTGTCAGGGTCGGGGGCCACTCCTTCCGCGCTTACCACGTGCCCTAGGTACTGGACCTTTGGTTTCAGCAGGTGACACTTCGATGGTTTCACCTTCAGGCCATAGCCTGCCAGGGCTTCGAACACCTCGGCCAGGTGCTTGAGATGGTCCTCGTAGGTCTTCGAATAGACGATCACGTCGTCCAGGTAAAGGAGGACCGTCTCGAAGTTTCGGTGCCCTAGACAGCATTCCATCAGCCGCTGGAAGGTCCCTGGTGCGTTGCAGAGCCCGAAAGGCATGCAGTTGAATTCGCTCAGTCCCATCGGGGTGGTGAAGGCGGTCTTCTCCTTGTCAGCCTCTGCCACAGGAACCTGCCAGTACCCGCTAGTAAGGTCCAAAGTAGAAAACAAGTTAGCTGATTTTAGTGCGGCTAAAGACTCTTCTATTCTAGGCAGCGGATATGCGTCTTTGTGGGTGATACGGTTGATTTGTCTATAGTCGACGCACATTCTCATGGTGCCGTCTTTCTTTTTCACCAGAACCAAGGGGGCTGCCCAGGGGCTACAGTTGTCTCTAATGACCCCAGCTTCTTTCATCTCTCTTAGCATGCCCTTTGCGTTCTGATAATGTGCAGGGGGTACAGGTCGGTGTCTTTCTTTTATTGGTGGGAGGCTCTCTGTGGGGATGTGGTGTTCTATCCCTTTTACTCTGCCGAAGTCTAGCGGGTGCTTACTAAAGACTCTCTCGTACTCCTGTACCACCCGGTAGACTCCTTGTTTTTGGTGCAGGGGAGTGGAGTCAGCACCCACGTGGAGTTTCTGGCACCAGTCCTCCTTTTGTTTCTGGGAGCCATTACCCTCCGCCTGTGGAGATGGAAGCAAGGGTTCCACGGCCCTGATAGCTTTGTGTTCGACAACAAACAGTTTGGCGAGTGTAGCGTATCTGGGTAAGTGTACTTCCCTCTCCCCAATGTTGAGGATGCGGACGGGCACCCTCCCATGACGGACATCAACCACCCCACGGGCTGTCAAAATGGTGGGCCTGCTGTCTGAGTACACGGGTTCTACCATGGCTTGGTAGTCTCTACCTCTCAACCCGATTGCAGTCCGACACCAGATCATCATTTCACTTTTGGGAGGCATGGAAATGGGGAATGGGTCACTCAGTCTTACGCTACCGATCTCACCACCAGACAGTTCTACCTGCTGCCGTCTCATCAGCGCTTTTATCTCCTTGTTGAGGACTCTCTGTTGGCTGGAACTAGCATTCACCGCCACCTGTTGTAGAATTACAATTACCTCTGAAAGACAATTTTCAATTACATTAGTACCCACAGTTATTTTAGGGTGACTTTCACGACGGTCAATGTCCACAATAATTACTCCCTGTGCCGGCTGTTCAACTTTACCAATTTTAATGGTCATCTCCTTGAACCCCATCTGCGGCACGGGTAAGCCATTACTGGCGATGATGCTCAAGTTACTGTCTGGATACCGTGTGATATCTGTCACTCTGTCTCTGTATACTGGAGGTAGGGAGCCTAAGCTGACCCTAAGCTGGGGCCCTGACTAATCCCTCAACCTGGAGGTACTGTTAAAGGTACAGAGGTCCAGGCCGCCAGCGTAACCCCTACCTCCTGAGGATCCCTGCACCTAAGTAATCTAGTCCTGAGAAGGACCCCGATCACAACAAAAGAGGACAAGTAATAATATGCCCACACACAGTACTTAGACGAACGAGACAGTACAAGGGAAAAACCAAAACCACCTTGCATACAAAAACTACACAACTACAACAGAGGGAACTCCAACGGGAAAGGAGATAAATGATAAAGCGAGGAAGGGAAAAAACACTCCAAATACACTTATCTCAGAAACTCCAAATACAACGATCCGCTCTGTAAGTCTGTGTGAAATGCTTTCACCGACACTTCCCAAACAGACCAGCAGGCATATGAAGGAGTCTCATTACAGCAACATTGATTGCAGCTGGGCGAGGCTGGACCTCGTCTAGCACAGAGAGAGAGAGAATTAACTCCCTCACTGCCGAAAACACCAAGCACCAAAAAGTCAGCTGCGAGAAGTCAGGCTGTGTAATCGTGACGATCTTCGTGGCGACACACCCGTGACAGTACCCCCCCTTCTACGAGGGGCCTCCGGACCCTCAGGGCCAGGTTTATCCGGGTGAGTCGTGTGGAAGGCCCGAACTAATCGGTCTGCGTTAATATCCGACGCAGGAACCCACATCCTCTCCTCAGGACCATACCCTTTCCAATGAACCAGGTACTGAAGGGACCGGCGATTAAAACGTGAATCGATGACCCTTGATACCTGGAACTCCAAGTTACCATTGACCACCACTGGAGGGGGAGGTAAAGGTGACGGTACCACCGGCGCCACATACCTCTTAAGCAACGATCTGTGGAACACGTTGTGAATTTTAAACGTAGGGGGGAGGTCAAGACGGAATGCCACCGGATTAATAATAGAACTGATTCTGTACGGCCCGATGAACCTGGGACCCAGTTTCCAGGAGGGAACCTTAAGTTTAATATTCCTGGTAGACAACCATACCCGATCGTTCACACTTAGGTCCGGACCAGACACTCTCCTCCTATCAGCCATACGTTTGTATCGGTTCCCCATAGTATTCAGATTCTTCAGCACCCCTCTCCATACTGAAGCGAGTGATGAGGAAAATCGTTCCTCCTCAGGAACCCCCGAAGAGCCCCCCCTACTGAAAGTACAAAACTGGGGGTGAAAACCATATGCCCCAAAAAACGGGGACTTACCAGTGGACTCGCTCCGCCTATTATTAAGAGCAAACTCTGCCAGAGGTAAGAAAGAAGCCCAGTCCTCCTGGTTCTCTGACACAAAACACCGGAGATATGTCTCCAAGCTCTGGTTCATACGTTCCGTCTGACCATTGGTCTGAGGGTGAAAAGCCGATGAAAATGACAAATGCATCCCCCGCCGTGCACAAAACGCCTTCCAGAACTTGGACACAAACTGAGACCCCCGATCAGACACCACATCGGAGGGTACCCCGTGAAGCCTCACAATCTCCCCAATGAACACCTGCGCAAGAGTTTTAGCATTAGGGAGAGCCGGAAGAGCGATAAAATGTGCCATCTTGCTGAACCTGTCCACTACAACGAGTATGACCATTTTACCCGAAGACGGAGGGAGGTCCGTAATAAAGTCCATAGACAGATGAGTCCAAGGACGCTCCGGGATCTTCAAAGGTAAGAGGGCCCCAGACGGACGGGTATGTGAGGTCTTAGAGCGCGCACAAACCCCACAGGACGCGACAAAAGTTACCACCTCCTTATGTAAGTTAGGCCACCAAAACCGACGCGAGAGGAGATCCACAGTTGCTTTACTCCCCGGGTGTCCTGCCAAAACTGAGTTATGGTGTGCCTCGATCACCTTTTGTCGCAACTGATCTGGAACAAACAGTCTCCCTGGAGGTCCAACAGGGGCATCCCCCTGAGCCTCCAATACCTCCTCCTCCAGCTCAGAGCATACTGCCGAAACCACCACCCCCTCCTGAAGGATAGGAATCGGGTCGTCCGTATTCCCGGCCCCAGGGAAACTACGAGATAAGGCATCCGCCTTTACATTTTTTGACCCAGGACGATATGTAACGACAAAATTAAACCTGGTAAAAAACAATGACCACCTAGCTTGTCTGGGATTCAGACGTTTCGCGGACTCCAGATATAGCAGGTTCTTGTGATCGGTGATGACGGTGACCGGATGGACTGCCCCCTCCAAAAAATGGCGCCACTCCTCAAAGGCTAACTTAATGGCCAAGAGTTCCCTATTGCCGACATCGTAATTCCTCTCAGCGGACGACAATTTTTTAGAGAAAAAGGCGCACGGATGCCACTTACCAGGGGACGAACCTTGTGACAATACTGCTCCCACCCCTACCTCGGAAGCGTCTACCTCTACAATGAATGGCTGTGACGCATCAGGTTGAATGAGTATGGGTGCCGAGGCAAAACATTTTTTCAAGGAGGAGAATGCTTGACAAGCCTTGTCAGACCACCTAGAAAAATCCGTCCCCTTTTTAGTCATGTCTGTGAGAGGCTTAACCATGGACGAGAAATTACGAATGAACTTCCGGTAATAATTAGCAAACCCCAGGAAACGTTGTAGTGCCTTAAGATTCTCTGGCCGATCCCACTCAAGAACTGCCCGCACTTTCCCAGGGTCCATACGAAAACCGGACGCTGAAACCAGGAAGCCTAAAAACTGGAGTTCCTGTACGGCGAACACACACTTTTCCCATTTGGCATACAGTTTATTATCCCGCAAGATCTGTAACACCTGCCTAACGTGCTCCTGATGAGACACCAGATCCGGCGAGTAAATTAAGATATCATCCAGATATATGACAACAAACTGTCCCACCAGGCGGCGAAAAATGTCATTAACAAAGTGTTGGAACACCGCCGGGGCATTAGTCAGACCGAATGGCATGACAAGGTTCTCATAATGCCCCTCCGGAGTGTTAAACGCCGTCTTCCACTCATCCCCCTCCTTCATCCTAATCAGATTGTACGCCCCCCTGAGATCCAACTTAGAGAACCATTTGGCGCCCACGATCTGATTAAAGAGATCGGGAATAAGTGGGAGTGGATACGGATCTCGGACCGTAATCCGATTAAGTTCACGGAAATCCAGGCAAGGGCGTAGGCCTCCATCTTTCTTCTTAACAAAGAAGAACCCCGCAGCCACCGGTGAAGATGAAGGTCTAATATGCCCCTTAGCCAGACTTTCTGAAATATAATCCTTCATGGCCTGCCTCTCAGGACCAGAAAGGTTATACAACCTAGCTTTAGGTAACTTGGCCTCAGGGAGCAGTTTTACAGAACAGTCATACTCGCGATGAGGAGGTAGTTCCTGACACCCTTTCTCCGAGAATACATCCTCAAAGTCCGCCAGAAATGGAGGTAAGACCCAAGGAGTAACCGCACCGATGACCGTGTTCATGCAGTTTATATTACAGAATTTACTCCATTGGCTTATCTCTCTGGTTTGCCAATTAATAACCGGGTTATGCTTAGTTAACCAAGGAAGGCCCAACACTATAGGAGCGGGAAGACCCTCCAACACGTAGCAAGACAACAGTTCTTTATGTATCGCCCCCACTTGAAGTTTTACGTCATGCACAGCTTGCAAAAAACTTCCCTGACCGAGAGGCCTGGCATCGATCGAGAATATGGGGATGGGTTTAGCCAACTCACTCAATCGCATACCTTGAACCCGGGCAAACCGAGCATCAACCAGATTAGCCCCGGCCCCACTATCCAGAAGAACAGATATCCTCTCAGTTCTCGTACCCACCACCACCTCCGCCGGTACGAGAAACTGAGACGAACCTAGGGACGAAATACCTATTCCCAGATTGCCGTCCACCACACAACCTGGGATCAACAGTTTTCCGACGACTCTTCACTCTGCAAGGGACGGGATGGACACCCCCCAATAAAATGTCCCTTTCTCCCGCAGAAGAAACACCTTCCTGTCTTATGGCACACCACCGGTCCCCTCCCCCGAAAAGATGTCCCTCCTAATTGCATAGGCTCCTCTGGACTGACCAGGGGAACCACCATATGAGGGGACCTTGTAGGAGGTGGAGTCATCACAGGGGGTCGAGTTATCCCGCACCTCTCCCGAAGCCGTCTGTCAACGCGAATAGCCAGGGCCATAGCGGCTTCCAGTGACGCGGGAGAGTCATACTGTGCCAACACATCCTGTAATTTGTCGGATAAACCTTGACAAAACTGGCTCCTAAGAGCCGGGTCATTCCACTGGGTGTCCGTGGCCCACCTACGGAACTCCGAACAGAATTCCTCCGCCGGACGATCTCCCTGCTGGATCCTACGTAACTTAGACTCAGCAAGGGAGATCCGATCTGGGTCATCATATACGAGTCCCAGAGCAGCGAAAAACCTATCCACTGACTGGAGAGCCGGGGAGCCCGGGGGAAGAGAGAACGCCCAAGATTGTGGGTCCCCTTGTAGGAGCGAGATGACAATTCCCACCCTTTGTTCTTCACTCCCCGATGACCGAGGCCGCAGCCGAAAGTACAATTTGCATGCCTCCCGGAAAACAAAAAACTTGTCCCGCCCCCCAGTGAACCTGTCAGGGAGAGCTACTTTAGGTTCTGGTCCGGCTTGCTCCAGAGGATGCAAAACCTTGGACCTAACGTCCGCCAGCTCCATGGACAAACTCTGCAACTGCCGAGCTAGACCGGCTACTGGATCCATGGTAGCTGGAGAAAAACTAAGTGGGTCGGTGAAAATGTCACGCTGTCTCTGTATACTGGAGGTAGGGAGCCTAAGCTGACCCTAAGCTGGGGCCCTGACTAATCCCTCAACCTTGTCTCACCACCAGACAGTTCGACCTGCTGCCGTCTCATCAGCGCTTTTATCTCCTTGTTGAGGACTCTCTGTTGGCTGGAACTAGCATTCACCGCCACCTGTTGTAGAATTACAATTACCTCTGAAAGACAATTTTCAATTACATTAGTACCCACAGTTATTTTAGGGTGACTTTCACGACGGTCAATGTCCACAATAATTACTCCCTGTGCCGGCTGTTCAACTTTACCAATTTTAATGGTCATCTCCTTGAACCCCATCTGCGGCACGGGTAAGACATTACTGGCGATGATGCTAAAGTTACTGTCTGGATACCGTGTGATATCTGTCACGCTGTCTCTGTATACTGGAGGTAGGGAGCCTAAGCTGACCCTAAGCTGGGGCCCTGACTAATCCCTCAACCTGGAGGTACTGTTAAAGGTACAGAGGTCCAGGCCGCCAGCGTAACCCCTACCTCCTGAGGATCCCTGCACCTAAGTAATCTAGTCCTGAGAAGGACCCCGATCACAACAAAAGAGGACAAGTAATAATATGCCCACACACAGTACTTAGACGAACGAGACAGTACAAGGGAAAAACCAAAACCACCTTGCATACAAAAACTACACAACTACAACAGAGGGAACTCCAACGGGAAAGGAGATAAATGATAAAGCGAGGAAGGGAAAAAACACTCCAAATACACTTATCTCAGAAACTCCAAATACAACGATCCGCTCTGTAAGTCTGTGTGAAATGCTTTCACCGACACTTCCCAAACAGACCAGCAGGCATATGAAGGAGTCTCATTACAGCAACATTGATTGCAGCTGGGTGAGGCTGGACCTCGTCTAGCACAGAGAGAGAGAGAATTAACTCCCTCACTGCCGAAAACACCAAGCACCAAAAAGTCAGCTGCGAGAAGTCAGGCTGTGTAATCGTGACGATCTTCGTGGCGACACACCCGTGACAATATCAGCATCAGTCCAATACTGCTTAAAAAGTACATAAGGGATAGTGGTTACTTGCGACCCAGTATCCAGCAAGGCGCTCATGGGGATACCGTCCAGCACCACGGGTAAAACCGGGCGCCCCCCAACGTACTTATCACGCCAATTATAAGGGCCTGGTGATCTTATGCCTGGGGGTTGGCCCTCTGCCCCAGGTTGGACCCGTTTAAATTACAGTACCTGGAAGTGTGTCCAGGCTGGTTGCATCGACGGCAAATGGGCTGTCCATCCTCTGCGTAGCGGTCTGTGGGCCTCCCTCGGAACGACGGGATCCTCCTCTGTCGACGCCACGGGACATCCTCCGGACTTGAAGCCAGCTCGATGGGTCTTGACGGGTCCACTTGTAACGCCTGGACGGTCCTGGTCAACGCCGCGACGCTCCTGGTCAGCTCCTGGACTTGGTGGTGCAGGTCTTTCGACGGGGCTTGGTTCAGGGCCTGTGCATCAGCCCCCACGGGGTCCATAGAGGAGGGCGCCGCCTCCTGGTGGTAGGTGAGAGCAGGGCGCCAGGGGTTTATAGCGCCACTGGTTGCAGATTCACGGAGCACCCTTATGGCCCTGTCCTTAAATTGGGCAAAGGTCAGGTCGGGGTTCTGAAAGAACATGAGGCGCAGTTGGGCCCTGTGGGCGCTAGACAGCAGACCTTCTATGAATTGTTCTGTTAGCAGCTTATCCGTTTCCTGCACACTGCCAGGGTCAGTTTGTTGAATAGCCCTCAGGGCTTCCTGCAGATTTAGGGCATAGTCTCTGATGCTGTCCTGTGCCCGCTGCTTACATCCATAGAACCTCATTTTAATCTCAGCAGAGGTACGTGTGTCAAAGGTACCCCACAGCCGGGCCAGAATACCCTTCACAGTCCTTTTCTCCTCAGTGGGCCATGATTTTACCTCCCTTTGGGCTGCGCCAGTTAACTGCCCTGTCAGTATGCTGACCTTCTGTTCCTCTGTCAGGGGGTAAACGTGGAACAAACTGTATAGCCTTTCCTTGAAGTCAGTTAGGGCATGGGGCTCCCCTGAGTACTTGGGCAGCCAGGCCGCTCCAGGGATGTAGGGCAGGGAAAATGGCATCACCGCTGCTGCAGCTGCGTTGGTGGTAGTGGGCGCCTCCGTGTCCGACATCTTCCTCCCCCCTAGTTAAGCGTGGCCTACCTTCCGACGATCCTCTTCTGTAGGCCGCGGCTCCGCTGCTGCTGCTATGGACGAGGACCTGGCGTCGCGTCCTGATGACGTCAGCGTCACTCTCTCTCCCTTCCAGGACCTTGTGCAGCGTCGGTGCGGTGGGCGGAGCTTCGGATCTCGCGCGGTTTTGACGTCCACGCCCCTCTTCTTCCCGCGCGGCGTCCTGAAGATGGCGTCCGATGGCGGGAAACAGCTGCGGATGGCGGGAAGACGGCAGAAGACGGCGGGAAACGGTCCAAGATGGCGTCTGATGGCGGGAATCGGCTCCGGATGGCGGGAAACGACTCCGGACGGCGGGAAACTTCGCCACAGGTAAGTTACAAAAGTCTTTTTCAGGCACGCAGTACCCGGTGGTTGTGGACACGAAATCCTGCCGACTACGCCAAAGCTGACTCGCCCCCTGGGCCGTGGGGCACTCGGATCCGGGCAGTGGGGGACCGATGGGAGTAGTAGTGGCAACCAGGTTCCGTGGCTCAGGGTGGTCAGGCCAGTGGTAGTCCATTATGTGCTGATATTTATGTCCGACTACGCCACCCGTGGATTGCGGTTATTAGGAACCGCCGCTGCATGCAGACCGCTGGGGCTGATGAGGTGTGCAGCTAGGGTAGTGTGACTCCCCACGGGAAGAGTGCGGCCCCAGGGCAGTATAATGGATGTTGGGAGTGATGGTGGTGAGAGTCCCAGTACCGGTAGTGCTGGAGGCGCGAAGGAGCACACAGACAATAGGTTGCAGTCCAGGGTCTTTACTGAAACAGGTAAACTGACCCATAAACAGTCCCAGCTAGGAGGGGACCTGGATGTCTGAGAGCAACGGGGAAATTGGCCCTGGTCAGGGTGAGGGTGTAGGCCTACCGTGCTTTCTGCGCTCCTTCTGGCTATCTCCTCGTTATAGGGTAACAGCCCACGTTTCCGAGCTTTCTGTGTATTCTCGCCTGTATGGCCTGCGACGTGGGTTCCTTTCTGCTCCCAGCCTTGTACGGCTTTACTGGTCCCTTCGGTTGTGGCAGGGCCTCCAGGCTTCTTAGGCCAAGGAATATACAGTCCATTGCGGACTGGTTCTTTGCTGGAGGATGTGGAATCCTCCCAGCCTCAGACACCAAAGTCTGGTAAAGTCAGTCTCTTATCTGCCAAGACAGGCTTGCTTCGCCTCTTGTCTCTGGCTTGTGGCTCTCCTCCTGCCACACTTCCTCTTAGGTGCAGTGCAACTGTCTGTCCCTGTTCTGCTCTGGGACAAGTCTCAATGCTGAGACAGGCCATCCAGTTCTCCCTAACCCTGCCCCCAGCACCAGCTTTTATAGGGGCAGCCTGCTCCCCCTACTGGCCTGAGACAGGAGGCATTGCATGCTAATGTTCCCCTGACTAGAGAACTTCCCCCTTGCTCTCAGACACAGCTTTAATTACACTTGTGGCATCCAGGCCAGGGTGACACACAAGCAGCCCCAGAGGCAGAAGAACCCATGCCAGCAGCCCAGGAGAGTCATCCCTCTGCTGACAGTGAGCCTGCCATGCCTGCGGTAAGCCAAAGAACCTGCGGACAGCTGCCTGCCCTACCTATGAACCTAGCTAGTAGCTGTACCCTCAATGGTAGTGGGGAAAGCCAGGTTGGTCCACCACCAGACAGTGGGTTAAGGAGATCAACCAGCAGCACTAGGGGACAAACACCAGCTCGCTGGAGGATATAAGTGCGAGATCTAAACGTACCATGTATATATTTAATATGTTTTTTACCTGTAACTAATAGTGTTTTCTCCAGTTTTTCTACATATATGGACTGACAGGTTATGAACTTTGGATAACCGAACTACCTTGTAAATAGTTGCACTTGGTGCCTCTTGCGAAGACGGCCACGGAAGAAAAACCTGTCTGGCGTGGCCCCGAGTGGTCCAAAGTAGTTTGCTTCGCCTTGCAGCCACGCCCAGAGCCAACGCTTGGGGTTTGCTTTGGACATGTCCCCGCACCGGTTAAGACTTCGCCTTACTGGGTGAAACGGACACCCGGTCACAGACCACGCTGTGACCTAAAGAACTCAATATGTGGTGTTGTTTGTTGTTTTCTTCTCTGTTGTGTTTATGTTATAATTTATACCCGGTATTCGTGTTTCTTGTTAGTCCCGGAGTACTAAACTTTACTAGGGGGGAATGTGTCACCCCAGGCCTGGATGCCACAAACTTGTAAGGCTGTGTCTGAGAGCAGGAGGGAGGTTCTCTGGTCATGGACCACTAGCCTGCAGCACCTCCTGTCCCAGGCCAGTAGGGGGGGCAGGCTGCCCCTATAAAAGCTGGTACTGAGGGCAGGGTTAGGGAGACCAGGACCCACTTCTGAAGCATCCAGAAGGGTTCCCAGAAGAGAGGGACAGGTCAACGGCAGCTGAGGAGTCCAGGAGGCTAAGGAGGAACAGCAAGCCAGGGACAGAGGCGACGAGAGTCGGTCCTGGCTGAGAGAGAACTACATACCGGACACTGGGATCCGAGGCTGTCAGGATTGCAAGTCCTGCAGCAGATCATCTACCTGCGAGGGATTTTAGGTCCCTTGGCCAAAGAAGCCTGGAAGCTCCGCCACACAGAGGGACCGGTACAGCACAGAGAAGCTATAGGTACCTAAGGCCCGAGTCGCAAGCCATACAGGCGTAGTACACGGCCAACTCAGGGACGTGGGCTATCATACCACTAAAGGGGGAGATAGTCAGCAAGGGCAGAGAGAGAACGGTAGGCCTACCCACTCACCCTGACCAGTGGAGCTCGCCCGAATGCCCTCAGACACCCAGGTCCATTCCTCCCTGTACTCCTGGTGGGTCTGTGATAAGATCTGCAGTAAAAGACCCTGGACTGCATTATTGGACTCTGTGTGATTACTGCTGCGCCTGCACCATCACCCCCAGCATCTTATTACACTGCTCTGAGGCTACACTCCTCCCGTGGGGAGTTGTACTATTCCCTGCTGCACCCCCAACACCAGCCTCAGCGGTCTGCCCCGCAGCGGCGGTCCTCCCTGACCGCAATCCACAGGTGGCGTAGTCGGACTTTCAAAACCTACAAATACACTGCCACAGCATTTGGTCTGACCACCCTGAGCCACGGGACCGGGTCGCCACTACTACTCCCAGCATTGCCCTGTTGTCTGGTTCCGAGAGCCCCACGGCCCAGGGGGCGAGTCACTACAAGTAAGGATAGACGATACAATAAGCTCTATCGTAACATGTAGCAGCGAGTCAGCGGAATGTATCAATTCTAATATTGAGCAGAATTGATTTCAGCCTGTTGATTTTTCCCTCCAGAACAGTGGAGGGCTCCTCGGGAAAATAAATTGGCCATCCCTGGTATAACGTAATACTAAAATCTCACAATTTATGAGAGAAAACTGTATTTTATAACGATGCTTCCGTACATAAATCGAGAGAACTTCTTTTCATCAGACGACCCCTTTATCACCTATCCAAGGTGATCGGTGGTGTCCAACAGCTTAGAGCGGCACTGATGGGCAGAATGTGGCACTTTTATCACTTTTGGAATTGGGCAGCGGTGCACATGCTCAGTCTGACCTCCATTCTTGCCCTTTGGGGCTGCAGAGCGCTCTGCTTTTTCCAACAGCTCCATTGAGAATGAATGGATCAGTGGTCGGGCATCCAACCAGACGCTCCATTTTGTAACAGGGATAGAAATAGATGAGAAGATGCACTTAAATGTTTGGCCGCAGCAAGAGTGCATCGAGTGCCTGTGCTTGGTTTGAACAGTCATTCTGTGCTGACAGAGTCCCTTTAAGGCCTCAAACCTATTAGATAATTGTCAGCCCTACATTGTTTCTGGGCAGACAGTTACACAAGATTATGTCCCATTTCATGAAGATTGGCCTTTTACACGCCTGTTTTAGTGAAGGATTAGCTGGAAAAACCTGCGGCGCTGTTAAGCTTCTCCCCAAGAAGCTCCGCAAGGCTTCAAAATTTTGCCGGTGCTGGTCAAGACTGGTGGACACATGGGAAAAGTCAAATTTTGGCAAAGTTGAACAATCTGCATTGTGTGTAATATTTTATGATACAATAAATGATTAGAAAAATGCAAGTTTTATTAATGAGAAAAAAACTGAACTTTGCAGAATTTGTTGGCGACATAAAAATATGTAAAAAATATAAAAGTGTAAAAATTTTTTTACAATTTTTGATGCTCACATTAAAAACTTGAGCAATTCCCCCAAAAATCATTAGAGCCATGAAATCAATACATATACAGATGAAACCAGAAGTTTCCATCCACTATATAAAGAGACACATCTGCATGTTTTTATCAATATCTGACATGAAATCAGAATAAACCTTTCCCGTTTTAGGTCAATTAGGATTACCATCATTTTTGATATTTTCCAAATGCCAGAATAATGAGAGAGAGAGAATGTTTTAAGGCATTTTTATTACTTACTGCAAAGTCTTAACATTATTCTAATCACTAATCAGTCTGCATATTTGTTCACTACACAATAGAATCCCATAATTTCTGCCTATTCACATCTTAGTATTATGTATGATCAGGTTAGAGTGTATGGCTGCTGAGCCCTAGCATTTATGGGCGCCTCCCCCTGACCTTGGCTGTTTCTGGCTCTTAGACCCTGCTGGCACGCACTGCCGTCATGTCCGTGACTGCACTGCCGGCTTGCGGGTCAAATGCCAGAAGCCGCAGAGTCACATGTGGGGCGGGCACAGAATGTCTCTCGCCGTATACCAGCCAGAACACATACCGGAAAGTCAGGTGACACACTTTTTCTCTCCAGCACGGTTCATGATTGGATTAGGCTCCCTATATAACATCTGGCGTCCCCCTCCCTGGCACGACCCCTGAGGAAGTGTTGATGAAACGCGCGTCGGGGTGGAGCGACGCGTGCTTACCCTGCCTAGAAGCTGCCATTCTAACCAGGTATTTCTTTCTCATGATGTGTTGAGCTGTTTTGTCTATTTGTGGACAGTGCCACTATTACACTATAGTTATTCTATGGGACCGTACCCAGCCTCTTTTATGTACCCAGTCTCCCCTGATAGATATACTAACATTATTAACCGCTATATGCATTAGTTTCTTTGAGGCTGGAAACAATACGTTATATTTATCTAAGCACTTTTGCACTTTTTTTCTGGACAGTCGACTCTATATCATCATATGCACTGCCGCTTTACATTTTATAGGCGTATCTCAAACTCATCAGTGATAGTCTAGTGACCATTATAATAGCATATGCATTTCTTTCTTTCTATTTTTGCCACATGAGCGGTTATTCAGATTGAAATGTTTTGCAATGCATTTGTATAGTCACATTATTTCAGTAATGGGGTAATATATGGTTATTACTCTTGCTGCGCAGATATAGGGTACAGCATTTGTTTGTCCCTCACATTTGAGGCCCCTGGTATTTTAATTATTGTTATTTTATGTTCTAATAAAATTATATTGTTAATATTATTTGAAGTGTTCATGTTTTTGTTTATCCTACCAGGGTCCTGGTTATAGCAGAATCAATTTTTGATATATATAAAGTCAAAAGTTTACATACATTTCATTAGTATTTGGTACCATCACCCTTAAACTGAATGACTTGGGTCAAACTTTTGGGATATCCTTCCACAAGCTTCTCACAATAGTTGGTCGGAATTTGGACCCATTCCTCCTGGCAAAACTGGTGTAACAGATCCAGGTTTGTAGGTCGCCTTGCTCACAGCAAGAGTGCCCATAAATTTTCAATATGATTGCAATCAGAGCTTTGTGATAGCCACGCCGAAACATTGACTTTGTTATTCTTAAGCCACTTTGTTCCCATTTTGTCAGTATGCTTCGGGTCATTGTCCATTTGGAAGACCCATTTCCGCCCAAGCTTTAACTTCCTGGCTGACGTCTTGAGATGTTGCTTCAGTATTGCCACATAATCTTCTTTTCTCATGGTGTCATCTATTTTGTGAAGTGAACCAGTTCCTCCTGCAGCAAATCAACCCCAGATCATGATGCTGCCACCCCCATGTTTCACAGTTGGGATGGTGTTCTTAGGCTTCCAAGCTTCTCCCTTTTTCCTCCAAACGTAGCGATGGTCATTATGCCAAAAAAGTTCAATTTTAGTTTCATCAGACCACAGTCATGTCTCCAAAAATTAAGGTCTTTGTTCCTGTGTGCATTTGCAAACATTAATTTGGCTTTTTTATGTTTCTTTTGGAGTAATGGCTTCTTCCTGGCAGAGTGGCCTTTCAGACCATGTTGATACAGTACTCCTTTCACTGTGGTTATTGACACAATCTTACCAGCTTCCGCCATCATCTTCACAAGGTCTCTTGCTTTTGTCCTTGGGTTGATATGCACATGTTGGACCAAAGCACGTTCATCTCTGGGAAACAGAACCCGTCTCCTTCCTGAGCGATAAGATGGCAGTACATTCCCATCTTGTTTGTACTTGTGTATAATTGTTTGTACAGATGAACGAGGCACCGTCAGGTATCTTGAAATTGTATCTAAGGATGAGCCAGACAATTCTCTTCCTGATATCTTCGCTGATTTCTTTAGACTTTCCCATGATACTACAGAAATAAGCAGTGTGTTTCAGGTGTGCATTAAAATACATCTACACGTGTGTCTCTAATTAACTCAGATGTTGCCAAAAAAACTATTAGAAGCTTCCAAACACATTACATCATCATATGGGCAGTCCAGAATTGTTTAAAGGCATAGTAATCTTAGTGTGTGTAGACTTTTGACTTTGCAGTAAGTAATAAAAATGACTTAAACATTCTCTCTCTCTCTCATTATTCTGCCATTTGGCAAATCTTAAAAATTATGGTAATCCTAATTGACCTAAAACGGGAAAGGTTTATTCTGATTTCATGTCAGATATTGAGAAAAACGTGCAGATGTGTCTTTTTATATAGTGTATGTAAACTTCTGGTTTCAACTGTGTGTGTGAGTGTGTATGTATATATGTATATATTACACATACAGTTATGGCCGAAAGTGTTCACTCCCTTGAAATTGTTTCAGAAAATGAAGTATTTCTCCCAATTATTGCAGTTACACATGTTTTGCTATACACACTTTATTTTCTTTGTGTGTATTGCAACAACACAAAAAAGCAGAAAAAAAGGCAAATTGGACATAATTTCACACACAGCCCCAAAAATGGTCTGGACAAAATTGTTGGCACCCTCTGTAGCGTCGGCGTCCCTGCCTCCTGCTAGGCAGGGACGCTGTTCCCCTCACCTCTCCGCTCCGTGCCCGGCGTCCTCCTCCCACTCTGCTGGCAGCGCGCGCTGCTTCCCGGCCACTGCGCTTAGGGCGCGCGCGCGCACTCCCCCTCTCTTAAAGGGGCCGCGCGCGCCGTCCTAAGGAGTCCCCGGCCAATGGCCGGAGGACCTCACCATATATAAGGCACCTCCTCCAAAATGGAGGTGCCCGAGCATTGTTGTTGCAAAGCCTTCACTCTGCTTCAGCCCTCAGGTCCCGTTACCAGTTACCTGCCAGTCACCTGCCATATTCCTGCTTGATACCTGCCTGATATCCGCTTACCTGCTTGCAAGCCTGCGGTCCGACGGTCTGCCTTCCGACACCTGTCAGTCTGTCTATGGACCAGCCTGCCCGCTCACCTGGGAGCGCTCACCTGCTACCTGCCTGCTAGTCTACCTGGAGGCTCTGCCGTCACTTGCCGTGACCACCTGCCAGTCCAGAGACTCTTGCCCGCTCACCTGGGAGCGCTCACCTGCTACCTGCCTGCTAGCCTACCTGGAGGCTCTGCCGTCACTTGCCGTGACCACCTGCCAGTCCAGAGACTATTGCCCGCTCACCTGGGAGCGCTCACCTGCTACCTGCCTGCTAGCCTACCTGGAGGCTCTGCCGTCACTTGCCGTGACCACCTGCCAGTCCAGAGACTCTTGCCCGCTCACCTGGGAGCGCTCACCTGCTACCTGCCTGCTAGCCTACCTGGAGGCTCTGCCGTCACTTGCCGTGACCACCTGCCTGTCCAGAGACTCTTGCCCGCTCACCTGGGAGCGCTCACCTGCTACCTGCCTGCTAGCCTACCTGGAGGCTCTGCCGTCACTTGCTGTGACCACCTGCCCGTCCAGAGACTCTTGCCCGCTCACCTGGGAGCGTCCACCTGCTACCTGTCTGCTAGTCTACCCAGAGACTGTCCCTGTGACTACCTGCCCTTCTACCCAGAGACTGTCCCTGTCACTTGCCGTGACTACCTGCCCTTCTACCCAGAGACTGTCCCTGTCACTTGCCGTGACTACCTGCCCGTCTTCCCTGGGAGCCACCCGCTTCCTTACAAGGACCGCCCCCTTGTATAGTTGCTCAGAGGTTCCGCCTCCCAGACCCGTTACAGTTTGCTCGGGCCATGGAACCCGGTGGCACCCAAGCTCCCTCGCTCTCGGACCTATGTCATGAACTGTCCCGTCAGATATCCCAACAGGAGTCCATCCTGAGTCATCTACGTAATGTCAACTCTCGCCTGGACACTCTGACTGCTCCATCAGCAACCACCACTAGTGTCATGACTCTCAGCCCGGCAGCGCCGCTGCCCATCAATACCATGGCATCCTGCCCCGGACCCCGGCTTTCTGCACCTCCACGCTTCGGAGGCGACCCCGCTCAAGCTCGGGGCTTCATAAACCAGTGCACCCTGCACTTTGAACTCCTGTCCCACCAGTTTATCTCCGACCGGGCCAAAGTAGCCTTCATCATGTCCCATCTCACGGGGGAGGCACTGGCTTGGCTAAATCCTCTATGAGAGAGAGGAGACTCCCTGGTGTCCAACCTGCCAGCCTTTCTCACGGCTTTCCGGAAAGTCTTCGACGAACCCAGACGGAAGACCTCATCCACATCATCTCTGCTATGCCTCCATCAAGGAAATCTCACCGTGGGCCAATATGCCATACGGTTCCGTACCCTTGCTTCGGAGCTGGCCTGGGATAACGACGCCCTGGTGTCTGTCTTTTGGGAGGGTCTGTCCGGCCGTATTAAAGATGAACTCGCCGGTCGGGACATACCTACCACTCTCGACGACTTAATAATCTTGCCACCCGGATTGACATCCGGTTCCAGGAACGCGCCAAAGAGGTCACCCGTGAGAGGAGGTTTCCACGTCTAGCCTCTACCTTTCAGAAACCTGTCACTTCTCCCGCTACTCCCCAGGCGCACTCACCCGAGCCTATGCAGGTCGACCAGACCAAGATGGTCAAAACTCGTCAAGAGTTACGCCGTGCCGAGGGGAGCTGCTTCTACTGTGGCAGTGAGAAGCACCGGATCCGTTCCTGCCCGGAGAGGTCGGGAAACGCCTGTGTCTAGGATCGCTCAGAGAGGTCGTCCAAGACAAGAGTAAACCCTCTCCATCTCTGTTGCTGTCGGTCTCTATCATCTGCGGGGAGAACCGTTATTTTGAACTAGCCCAACTTGACTCTGGAGCTGCCAGAAATCTCATTTCTCAGTCTCTGGTAGAGAAATACCGCATTCCCACCAAACCTCTAGCTGTACCCTTATCTGTCGCTGCCGTGAATGGGGGCCTCTTACCACATCCCATCCAACTCATCACCGAATCCATAACCCTGCAGGTGGGAATGCTGCACTCTGAGAGCATCTTCTTTCATGTTCTACCTGGACTCTCTCACGCCCTCTTACTAGGCCTACCTTGGCTTCAGAGACATGCACCCGTGCTTGATTGGCAGACCGGAGAAGTCCTTCGCTGGGGACAGGACTGCCATAAGACTTGTTTAGTTCCCGTCCATCCTGTCCGTCCTTCTCCTACTCCAGCCAATCTACCTGGTCTTCCGGCTCCTTATTGGTCGTATGCGGACGTCTTTAATAAAAAGGAGGCAGAGACATTACCCCCTCATAGACCATACGACTGCCCAATCGACCTGATGCCCGGCGCTACTCCTCCCCGTGGGCGCATTTACCCTTTGTCCGCTGCTGATACCCGATCCATGTCAGAATATATTAAGGAGAATCTGGCCCGGGGATTCATCCGAAAATCTACTTTCCAGGCAGGAGCAGGTTTCTTCTTCGTCAAAAAGAAGGACGGCTCACGCTCACTCCGTCCCTGTATAGACTATAGAGGCCTTAACCAGATCACGGTGAAGAATAAATACCCCCTTCCGCTCATTCCGGAATTATTTGATCGTCTGAGGGGGTCTAGAATCTTCACCAAGCTGGACCTCTGTGGGGCGTGTAACCTGGTCCGTATCCGTCAGGGGGATGAATGGAAGACGGCATTCAACACCCGGGACAGCCACTATGAATACCTGGTAATGCCCTTCGGTCTCTGTAACGCTCCCGCCGTCTTTCAAGAGTTGGTCAATGACATCTTCCGGGACCTTCTCTACTCCTGCGTAGTGGTGTACCTGGACGACATCTTGCTCTTCTCTCCGGATCTCCCCACACACCGGAGGGATGTTCGTCAGGTTCTGCTCAGGCTCAGGCAGAACCACCTCTACGCTAAATATGAGAAGTGCCTCTTTGAGCAGACCTCGCTTCCGTTTTTGGGCTACATAATTTCTCAGACCGGCCTACGAATGGATCCTGAGAAACTGTCTGCCATCGAGAAGTGGCCTCGACCAGAGGGGTTGAAGGCTATTCAGCGGTTCCTGGGCTTCGCCAACTACTACCGCCTCTTCATACCGCACTTCTCTTCCCGGACTGCCCCAATCTCTGCGCTCACCCGTAAGGGCACTAATCCCAGAGAATGGCCGCCCGAAGCTGAGGAAGCCTTTCTTTCCTTAAAACAGGCTTTCTCTTCCGCCCCGGTGCTGCATCGCCCGGACGGCAACAAACAATTCTTCCTGGAAGTTGACGCCTCCTCCTCTGGAGCCGGAGCGGTACTTACCCAAAAATCGTCTTCCGGGAGAATGGTAACTTGCGGCTTCTTCTCCAAACTCTTCTCCTCTTCCGAGCGCAACTATTCTATAGGAGACCGAGAGTTATTGGCCATCAAGCTGGCATTGGAGGAGTGGCGTTACCTGCTCGATGGGGGCTCTTCACCCGGTAATAATTTACACGGACCACAAGAACTTGACTTACTTCCAGAGTACCCAGAGACTTAACCCGCGCCAAGCCCGGTGGTCCTTGTTTTTTGCTCGCTTTGATTTTGTTCTTCATTTTCGCCTGGCTGACAAAAACATCAAAGCTGACGCCTTGTCCCGATCCTTCCTGGTGTCTGATCTTGAGGAGGAACCTAAACACATCATCGATCCCGCCAGAGTAATGCAGGTGGCCCCCGTGAGTCTAAATCGTCTCCCTCCCGGAAAGACGTTCGTAATGGTACCTGATCGGGAGAGGATCCTACACTGGGGTCACTCGTCTAAGCTTGCTGGCCATGCCGGTCAGAAAAAGACCCTCCAGCTTATCACCCGGCACTACTGGTGGCCTACCCTGCACAAGGAATTAATAGACTTTGTTTCTGCCGGTGTGTCCTGCGCCCGCAACAAGGTTCCGAGACACCTGCCAGCCGGTCGCCTCCTTCCTCTTCCAGTACCTGCTGCCCCCTGGCAGCATATAGCTATGGACTTCATAACAGATCTCCCTGTCTCTGCCGGTTGTACGGTCATTTGGGTGGTCGCTGACCGCTTTTCCAAAATGGCTCATTTCATTCCCCTGCCAGGCCTCCCGTCTGCACCCGAGCTGGCTAAAGACTTTATCCGCCACATCTTCCGTCTCCATGGCCTGCCCCTCCACATCGTGTCGGATCGTGGGGTTCAGTTCACCTCACGCTTCTGGAGAGCCACATGTAAGCTGCTAGACGTCACCCTGGACTTCTCCTCCGCATACCACCCACAGTCCAATGGTCAAGTGGAGCGGATCAATCAGATCCTGACCAGTTACCTCCGGCACTTCGTTAATGCCCACCATTCAGACTGGGTGGATCTCCTGCCATGGGCCGAATTCTCTTACAATAATCACGAGAGCGAATCTTCCTCCAAATCCCCGTTTTTTGTAGTCTTCGGTCAGCATCCTCGGATCCCTTTTCCCGTCTCCACCTCGGTGGACAATCCGGCTGCGGAATCTCTCGTTAGCAAATTTTCCTCCATTTGGGAGAGTACCCGATCCGCACTCCTTCAGTCGTCCGAGCGGATGAAAAAACACGCTGACAAAAAACGCCTGGATCCTCCACAATTCCGTCCTGGAGATAAAGTCTGGCTCTCGTCCAAGTATGTCCGGCTCAAGATTCCTTCCTACAAGTTAGGGCCTCGGTTCATCGGCCCACTAGAAGTTATCAAACAAATCAACCCAGTGGCCTATGAATTGAAACTCCCGGCCAACTTGCGGATCCCTAACTACTTCCATGTATCTCTCCTCAAACCCGTGGTACTTGACTCTTTTTCCAAGTCTACAGGTACGCCTCCTGCTCCGGTTTCCGCTGAAAACGAGTTTGAGGTAGAGAACATTCTGGCCACCAAAAGGGTAAGAGGAAAAACCTTTTTTCTGGTAGATTGGAAGGGGTTTGGACCTGAGGAGAGAACGTGGGAGCCCCAGGAGAACATCCATGCCCCACTCATCCTTGATAAATTTCTGTCTGGCCTAAAAAAGGGGGGGCCTAAAGGGGGGGGTACTGTAGCGTCGGCTTCCCTGCCTCCTGCTAGGCAGGGACGCTGTTCCCCTCACCTCTCCGCTCCGTGCCCGGCGTCCTCCTCCCGCTCTGCTGGCAGCGCGCACTGCTTCCCGGCCACTGTGCTTAGGGCGCGCGCGCGCTCGCTCCCCCTCTCTTGAAGGGGCCGCGCGCGCCGTCCTAAGGAGTCCCCGGCCAATGGCCGGAGGACCTCACCATATATAAGGCACCTCCTACAAAATGGAGGTGCCCGAGCATTGTTGCTGCAAAGCCTTCACTCTGCTTCAGCCCTCAGGTCCCGTTACCAGTTACCTGCCAGTCACCTGCCAGATTCCTGCTTGATACCTGCCTGATATCCGCTTACCTGCTTGCAAGCCTGCGGTCCGACGGTCTGCCTTCCGACACCTGTCAGTCTGTCTATGGACCAGCCTGCCCACTCACCTGGGAGCGCTCACCTGCTACCTGCCTGCTAGTCTACCTGGAGGCTCTGCCGTCACTTGCCGTGACCACCTGCCAGTCCAGAGACTCTTGCCCGCTCACCTGGGAGCGCTCACCTGCTACCTGCCTGCTAGCCTACCTGGAGGCTCTGCCGTCACTTGCCGTGACCACCTGCCAGTCCAGAGACTCTTGCCCGCTCACCTGGGAGCGCTCACCTGCTACCTGCCTGCTAGCCTACCTGGAGGCTCTGCCGTCACTTGCCGTGACCACCTGCCAGTCCAGAGACTCTTGCCCGCTCACCTGGGAGCGCTCACCTGCTACCTGCCTGCTAGCCTACCTGGAGGCTCTGCCGTCACTTGCCGTGACCACCTGAGAGTCCAGAGACTCTTGCCCGCTCACCTGGGAGCGCTCATCTGCTACCTGCCTGCTAGCCTACCTGGAGGCTCTGCCGTCACTTGCCGTGACCAACTGCCAGTCCAGAGACTCTTGCCCGCTCACCTGGGAGCGCTCACCTGCTACCTGCCTGCTAGCCTACTGGAGGCTCTGCCGTCGCTTGCTGTGACCACCTGCCCGTCCAGAGACTCTTGCCCGCTCACCTGGGAGCGTCCACCTGCTACCTGTCTGCTAGTCTACCCAGAGACTGTCCCTGTGACTACCTGCCCTTCTACCCAGAGACTGTCCCTGTCACTTGCCGTGACTACCTGCCCTTCTACCCAGAGACTGTCCCTGTCACTTGCCGTGACTACCTGCCCGTCTTCCCTGGGAGCCACCCGCTTCCTTACAAGGACCGCCCCCTTGTATAGCTGCTCAGAGGTTCCGCCTCCCAGACCCGTTACACCCTCAAATTTAATATTTGGTTGCTCACCCTTTGGAATAAAATAACTGCAATCAATCGCTTCCTATAACCATCAACAAGCTTCTTACACCTTTCAGCTGGAATTTTGACCACTCTTCTTTTGTAAACTGCTCCATGTCTCTCATAGTTGCTGCTACTTCATACCTCTCCAGCGCTATGTTTCCATCCATTTCTGCGGGCTTCTTGAAGTATGTTTGGGGTCATTCTCCGGGAAGAACCATGACCTAGGACGCAAACCCTGCTTTCTGACACTGGGCACTACATTGCGACCCAAAATCCTTTGGTAATCTTCAGATTTCATGATGCCTTGCACACAGTCAAGGCACCCAGTGCAAGAGGCAGCAAAACAACCACAAAACATCTTTGAACTTCCACCATATTTGACTGTAGGTAGTGTGTTCTTTTCTTTGTAGGCATTATTCCATTTTCAGTAAACAGTAGAATGATGTGCTTTACCAAAAAGCTCTGTCTTGGTCTCATCTGTCCAAAAGATGCGTTCCCAGAAGGATTTTGGCTTGCATACATTTTGGCACACTTTAGTGTAGCTTTTTATGTCTCTGTGTCAGCAGTGGGTTCTCTTGGGTCTCCTGCCATAGCGCTTATTTGCACTAACACTGATGCACCCTGAGCTTGCAGGACAACTTTGAATTTCTTTGGAACTTGATTGGCACTGCTTATCCATCATCCGGACTATCCTGCATTGCAACCTTTCATCAATTTTTCTCTTCCATCCACGTCCAGGGAGATTAGCTACAGTGCCATGACTTGTAAACTTCTTAATTATGTTGCGCACCGTGGACAAAGGGACATCAAGATCTCTGGAGATGGAATTGTAACTTTGAGATAGTTGATATTTTTCAACAATTTTGGTTCTCAAATACTCAGACAGTTCTCTTCTCTGTTCTCTGTTCTCTGTTCTCCATGCTTAGTGTGGCACACACAGACACAATGCAAAGATTGAGTCAACTTCTCCACTTTTTTTCTGGTTTCAGGTGTGATTTTCATATTGCCCACACCTGTTACTTGCCACAGGTTAGTTTGAATGAGCATCACATGCTTGAAACAAAGTTGTTCACCCACAATTTTGGAAAGGTGCTATCAATTTTGTCCGGCCCATTTTTGGGGTTTTGTATGAAATGATGTCCAATTTGCCTTTTTTCCTTTTGTTTGTTTTTTTCTTTTGTTCCAATGCACACAAAGAATATTAAACATGTGTATAACAAAACATGTGTAATTGCAATAATTTTCTGGGAGAAATACTTCATTTTCTGGAACAATTTCAAGATTGCCAACACTTTCGGCCGTGGCTGAATATAGGAGCTGCGTACAGGCGGCACCTGGGGCCCCTGATACCATTACTATATGGCCCTTACACCTCATATATAGTAGCTGAGAACAGGCGGCTGCTGGGGCCCCTGATACCATTCCTATGTGGCCTTTACACCTGATATACAGTGGTGGCCAAAAGTATTGGCACCCCTGCAATTCTGTCAGATAATACTCAGTTTCTTCCTGAAAATGATTGCAATCACAAATTCTTTGGTATTATTATCTTCATTTAATTTTCTTGCAAAGAAAAAACACAAAAGAGAATGAAGCAAAAATCAAATCATTGATCATTTCACACAAAACTCCAAAAATGGGCCAGACAAAAGTATTGGCACCCTCAGCCTAATACTTGGTTGCAGAACCTTTAGCCAAAATAACTGCGAACAACCGCTTCCGGTAACCATCAATGAGTTTCTTACAATGCTCTGCTGGAATTGTAGACCATTCTTCTTTAGCAAACTGCTCCAGGTCGCTGATATTTGACGGGTGCCTTCTCCAAACTGCCATTTTGAGATCTCTCCACAGGTGTTCTATGGGATTCAGGTCTGGACTCATTGCTGGCCACCTTAGAAATCTCCAGTGCTTTCTCTCAAACCATTTTATAGTGCTTTTGGAAATGTGTTTTGGGTCATTGTCCTGCTGGAAGACCCATGACCTCTGAGGGAGACCCAGCTTTCTCACACTGGGCCCTACATTATGCTGCAAAATTTGTTGGTAGTCTTCAGACTTCATAATGCCATGCACACGGTCAAGCAGTCCAGTGCCAGAGGCAGCAAAGCAACCCCAAAACATCAGGGAACCTCCGCCATGTTTGACTGTAGGGACCGTGTTCTTTTCTTTGAATGCCTCTTTTTTTCCCTGTACACTCTATGTTGATGCTTTTTCCCAAAAAGCTCTACTTTTGTCTCATCTGACCAGAGAACATTCTTCCAAAACATTTTAGGCTTTCTCAGGTAAGTTTTGGCAAACACCAACCTGCCTTTTTTATGTCTCTGGGTAAGAAGTGGGGTCTTCCTGGGTATCCTACCATACAGTCCCTTTTCATTCAGACGCCGACGGATAGTACGGGTGGACACTGTTGTACCCTCGGATTGCAGGGCAGCTTCAACTTGTTTGGATGTTAGTCGAGGTTCTTTATCCACCATCCACACAATCTTGCGTTGAAATCTCTTGTCAATTTTTCTTTTCCGTCCACATCTAGGGAGGTTAGCCACAGTGCCATGGGCTTTACACTTCTTGATGACACTGCGCACGGAAGACATAGCAACATTCAGGTCTTTGGAGGTGGACTTGTAGCCTTGAGATTGCTCATGCTTCCTCACAATTTGGTTTCTCAAGTCCTCAGACAGTTCTTTGGTCTTCTTTCTTTTCTCCATGCTCAATGTGGTACACACAAGGACACAGGACAGAGGCTGAGTCAACTTTAATCTGTTAGAACCCTCCTGTCAGTTTTTGCTATCTTGTGTTTTGCGGTCACGTGACTAGCTGCCTATATATTCCAGCTCCGCCCTTCTGGCTTTGCTGGACTTCAGTGTTTTTTGCCTGTCTCTCTAGCCAGGTGCTTCGGTGCCTATCTCTGTCTAGTTTGCTTGGTCCTCTGGACCTCTAGTACTTTTTGTTCAGTTTGTATTTTTGCTCTGCAACAACTTCTGTTAGGAGGTGTCCATTTTTTGTCCCAGTCCTTAGTTCTTTTAGGGACCCCTCCCTTTATTCTATAGGTCTCTGTTCAGACTAGCCGAGGACGAAGGCGGGTCTGTTCACAAGGAACAGGCTGCCCGCTACATCGTAGGGATTCAGCTTAGTCTTACTGTAGGGACAGCATTTCCCTTTCTTTCCTTAGTTTATGTTGCAGATCATAACATAATCCATGTTAAATGGCTGCAAGTGTGATTTAGTTATTGCTAATTGTATCCAATTTGGCTTTAGGACAATTCTTTTTGTGTTTTTTCATTGAAGACAAATTAAATGAAGATAATAAGACCAAAGAATTTGTGATTGCAATCATTTTCAGGAAGAAACTGAGTATTATCTGACAGAATTGCAGGGGTGCCAATACTTTTGGCCACCACTGTATAGGAGCTGAGTACAGGCAGCTGCCGGGGCCCCTGATACCATTACTATGTGGCCCTTACACCTGATATATAGGAGCTGAGTACAGGCGGCTGCTGGGGCCCCTGATACCATTACTATGTGGCCCTTACACCTGATATATAGGAGCTGAGTACAGGCGGCTGCTGGGCCCTTGATACCATTACTATGTGGCCCTTACCCCTGATATATAGGGGCTGAGTACAGGCGGCTGCTGGGGCCCCTGATACCATTACTATGTGGCCCTTACACCTGATATATAGGGGCTGAGTACAGGCGGCTGCTGGGGCCCCTGATACCATTACTATGTGGCCCTTACACCTGATATATAGGAGCTGAGTACAGGCGGCTGCTGGGGCCCCTGATACCATTACTATGTGGCCCTTACACCTGATATATAGGAGCTGAGTACAGGCGGCTGCCGGGGCCCCTGATACCATTACTATGTGGCCCTTACACCTGATATATAGGAGCTGAGTACAGGCGGCTGCCGGGGCCCCTGATACCATTACTATGTGGCCCTTACACCTGATATATAAGGGCTGAGTACAGGCAGCTACTGGGGCCCCTGATACCATTACTATGTGGCCCTTACACCTCATATATAAGAGCTGAGTACAGGTGGATGCTGGGGCCCCTGACACCATTACTATGTGGCCCTTACACCTGATATATAAGGGCTGAGTACAGGCGGCTGCTGGGGCCCCTGATACCATTACTATGTGGCCCTTACACCTGATATATAGGAGCTGAGGACAGGTGGCTGCCGGGGCCCCTGATACCATTAATATGTGGCCCTTACACCTGAAATATAGGGGCTGAGTACAGGCGGCTGCTGGGGCCCCTGATACCATTACTATGTGGCCCTTACACCTGATATATAGGAGCTGAGTACAGGCGGCTGCTGGGGCCCCTGATATCATTACTATGTGGCCCTTACACCTGATATATAGGAGCTGAGTACAGGCGGCCACTGGGGCCCCTGATACCATTACTATGTGGCCCTTACACCTGATATATAGGAGCTGAGTACAGGCGGCTGCTGGGACCCCTGATACCATTACTATGTGGTCTTTACTCCTGATATATAGGAGATGAGTACAGGTGGCTGCCGGGGCCCCTGATACCATTACTATGTGGCCCTTACACCTGATATATAGGAGCTGAGTACAGGCGGCTGCTGGGGCCCCTGATGCCATTACTATGTGGCCCTTACACCTGATATATAAGAGCTGAGTACAGGTGGCCGCTGGGGCCCCTGATACCATTACTATGTGGACCTTACATCTGATATATAAGGGCTGAGTACAGGCGGCTGCTGGGGCCCCTGATACCATTACTATGTGGCCCTTACACCTGATATATAAGGGCTGAGTACAGGTGGCTGCTGGGGCCCCTGATACTATTACTATGTGGCCCTTACACCCGATATATAGGAGCTGAGTACAGGCGGCTGCTGGGGCCCCTGATACCATTACTATGTGGCCCTTACACCTGATATATAAGGGCTGAGTACAGGTGGCTGCTGGGGCCCCTGATACCATTGCTATGTGGCCCTTACACCTGATATATAGGAGCTGAGTACAGGCTGCTGCTGGGGCCCCTGATACCATTACTATGTGGCCCTTACCCCTGATATATAGGAGCTGAGTACAGGCGGCTGCTGGGCCCTTGATAACATTACTATGTGGCCCTTACCCCTGATATATAAGGGCTGAGCACAGGCGGCTGCTGGGGCCCCTGATACCATTACTATGTGGCCCTTACACCTGATATATAGGAGCTGAGTACAGGCGGCTGCTGGGGCCCCTGATACCATTACTATGTGGCCCTTACACCTGATATATAGGAGCTGAGTACAGGCGGCTGCCGGGGCCCCTGATACCATTACTATGTGGCCCTTGCATCTGATATATAGGAGCTGAGTACAGGCGGCTGCTGGGGCCCCTGATACCATTACTATGTGGCCCTTACACCTGATATATAGGAGCTGAGTACAGGCGGCTGCCGGGGCCCCTGATACCATTACTATGTGGCCCTTACACCTGATATATAGGAGCTGAGTACAGGCGGCTGCCGGGGCCCCTGATACCATTACTATGTGGCCCTTACACCTGATATATAGGAGCTGAGTACAGGCGGCTGCCGGGGCCCCTGATACCATTACACTGGTGCCTTGTTATTAGGTAAATTCCATTATAAAACATTGTATCCGTCATTGTTGAGCTCTGCTGGGACTCTGTATCCCGCCTGCATTGCATAATGGGGCCCCTGAATACTCTGCACATAAGGACCCATAGCTCTAATTATGTTGTTTGCAATAGTCGCCCTCCTGCCACCCTGTAATATCGGGTCCCTGCCTGGTGTGGCCCCTATGACTTAATGTCTCCCAGTAAGTGCAGCACACCAGTTATCAGTCTACACGGCCAGGGTCCGGGACCCCTGTTGTTTTTGTACTGGCTTTGTAATATATGTTCATTATCAGGGCGCCCTCTTCTCAGACATCCATCTAATCATCCGTCTGTCTCATCCATATTTGCCATATGGAGGTTTCCAGAAATAGGGCAGAACCTACTGGACTTCTGTGAAAGTTGAAGAATCTGTTGAGCGCGGCTGAAGCCTCCTGGGAGCCGAGGTAAAATCAGTGGCCGTGGTAAAATTGTGGAGCGGTGGGGTCTGAAAAAGGATTCATGACTATAAGGACAACGTTTGCACAAAGTGATTTCTTTCCAGCCCAACAGCCACTGTGTAAACCTGACAAAAATGCCCCCATCTATCCATCCATTCATCACTCTCATACTCTGTCTATGCAGGTATGTATCTCATCATTCTTCCTTACGGAGTTTCACATTGACCAGTCAGGGCTTAGGTCCGAACTCCCCCACAAAACTGGATTCGGTAGTGTGCACTGACGAGGCCATAGGCTTAGTAGACTGCGCCTCCAGTAGGCCTACACACCTGATGCACGACAGAGGGCACATTCACTCTGTCTGGACCATTATAGTCTATGGCCACGTCAGATCATATGCCCGAATCCCGTTCTGGTAAAGGATGCAGCCACCTCAGCCATGCTGCCTTCAGTGTCCCGCTCCTCCGCCACTGCCGTTCCCCCCACCACTCAGAGCCACAGTATATATATGACGCGCCCCTGGGCCTGTGTCGCGCTGCGTTGCGCACGCGGGAGCTTACCCGGAGCCGGATCTCTTGAGGGTTGTAGTCTCGTGGCGGTGACCCGGTCCATGCCCAGGGAGTCAAACTGAGCGGCGATGTAACAGCGGTAGATGCAGGACGACTACGCCACCCGTTGAATGCAGCTATGGAGCTGCCGCTGCAGGACAGTCCGCTGAGGCCGGTGGATGGATGGTGCAGCGTAGATGGTATAACCCCCAACGGGAGGGGTATGGCCTCAGGGCAGCAGATGTGGATGATGGGGGTAGCAGGAACCACTCAGAGACGGTGCGGTGTAATTCAGGGTCTTTACTGGTAACAACGATAGACCCTCCCGGAGTACTTGCTAGTGAACGGGGCCTGGTCAGTCCTTGAGCAGATGGGATCTCCCCTGGCCAGGCGGAGTTGTAGGCCTCCCAAACTGACTGTACTCTTCTGGCTACCTTGCTAGAAGCGGATATAAGTAGCCCACGTCCCTGAGTGTACCGTGTGGTGCTCACCCGTATGGCCGGTGACTCGGGGCCTTCTAATGGCTTCCGCTCCACGATGGCGGTGCTGGTCCCACGCGTGTGACCGTGCCTTCGGGTTTCTGGGCCTGAGGACCTGAAATCCCCTGCCGGTCGGCTTCTGCTGCTGGGTAAGAGTTAGTCCCCACAGCCTCGGACGCCGGGTCCGGTAAGAAAGCTTTTCAGTCAGGGCGAGCTCTGCAGCTGCCAGCCCCTGACTCGTAGTAGTATTGCTTCTGCTGTTTCTTGTCTCTACTCTCCTTGACTGACTAACCCTGCCTCAGCCCAGGGTTTATACAGGGGAAGTTCTTCCCCTCCCAAGACTGTGCAGGAGGTGTGGCATGCACAGGATCCCTGACCAAAGGACCTCCCACCTGCTCTCAGACATAATATCTCTATCACTGTGGCAACCAGACCCCTGGGGTGTCACATTCCCCCCTAGTGAAATTTAGTACTCCGGGACTAAACATATTTTAGAAAAACATAACAAGGTATAAACAATAATAGTACAATAAGAAAAACATATAAAGATGGTCACGGCGTGTCCGCAACCGGGTGCAGTTTTTGAAGAAAGCAAGGTGTCCATTTCACCAAAACATGGAGACGTAACCAGGTAGGGGTCTGTCCTACCCCGAGTCCTTAACAGTCTCTAGTCCATCCTGGGTTACGCTCCAACTATGTACAAGGATTCCCGGTAAATCCACCAAGGATTCCTAAAAATAACTGGAAACACAAAATTATACACAAGCAACAATACACAGATAAACATAAATAAAACAATTTATACACTTCAAATCCTCCAGCGTGCGGGTAACTGGCCTCTAGTGGCCCTAGTGGACCTACGGAGCTGACTGTCTGGCCCTGAACTACAGGGTGTAGGAGCTGTCAAGGGTAAACTGGGCAGCTGTCTACCGGCTCTTTGTCTCACTAGGGGTACGGCAGGCTCACTATAAGCAGAGGGTTGATCCTCCTGTTCTGCTTGTGTGGAGTCTTCTGCCTCCTGGACCGGCTGTTCTTCCAGCTCTACCTGTTGCTCCGTAGGTGCTTGGGATGCTGGTTGGAGGAAGGTGAGTACGGGTACCACAACTGCACCATTGACTTGAGTCCAAGACCGAGGGAAGTCCCCGAGCACAGTACTAACCATATCTTCCCTTTTCTCTACGGGTCGATGGTCTTCTTGTTCCTCTTCAGGGTTCCTCAGTTGTTCGGGACACTTCTTCAGGTGGTCCCGGGATACAATGGCTGTGGTTTCCCCTCCGTCTTTACTGATGGTACAAACCTTCGGGTTCTCGTGGCTTGAGGGCAGTACGGTGTACGGGTCCTTCTCCCACTGGTCGTCCAACTTGTGGAGCCGTCTCTTCCTCTTCAAGACCTGCTCTCCGGGTACCAGGGGAACAGCGGGAGCATACTGGTTGTAAGTTTTCTCTTGTCTTTCCCTAGCCTGACAGAGACTTCGCTCCACGCTCTCCTGTACTCTCCGGTACTGCTGCTGCCTCTCTGTGTCCCAGTCTGTTTCTGGTGAAGTGTCCTCGGGTGTCAGGACTCCCATTTCCAGGTCAACAGGTAACTTACCAGGTCTTGCCCTCATTAGGTAAGCCGGGGTACAATTGGTGGAACCTACCGGGATGTGGTTGTATAGGTCCACCAGATCGGGCAACTTCTCAGGCCACAGACTGCGTTCTTCCAGGGGCAACGTTTTTAGAAGATCCATTACCACCTGGTTCATTTTCTCACAAAGTCCATTAGTTTGCGGATGGTAGGGTGTCGTCCTTATCTTCCGGCAGCCATACAGATTGCAGAATTCCTGGAAGACCTCCGCTTCAAAGGCAGGTCCCTGGTCCGTCAGCACTTGGTCCGGGTACCCGTGTGGACGGCAAAAGTGCTGCTGGAAGGCTCTAGCTGCTGTTTGAGCCGTTAAGTCCTTGACGGGGACGACAACCAGAAACCGGGAGTAATGATCCACGATGGTTAACGCGTAGACGTAGCCACTTCTGCTTGGGGTCAGTTTTACATGATCCAAGGCTACCAGTTCCAACGGTTGCCGGGTGACGATGGACTGCAGGGGAGTCTTCTGGCTGGCACGGTCCTTCCTTCTCAGGTTGCACGGGCCACAGTCTCTGCACCACTTCTCGATGGTCCCCTCATGCCTACCCAGTGGAACCGCTCGCGCAGCAGGAACTCCAGCTTCTTCCACCCGAAGTGTCCAGCTCCGTCGTGGTATGCCTCCATCACCATGGCTGCGTCTCTTCGTGGCACCACTACTTGCCAGAGTAATTCATGCGTCCGGGAGTTAACCATTCTGCGGCACAACTTCCCTTTGTAAAGGAACAGTCGACTCTTCTCTGCCCATAGTTGTTTGGCTTCCTCCGGAGCGTCTGGTTCAAGGCGAGCCTCCGGCCGAGTCAGCATCTCCTTCACCAGTCGGACGGCAGGGTCGCTGTCTTGCGTTTCCGCCCAGTTGGGGTAAGGGGTTCAACGTAGCAGCCTGCTTACTCCTTACCCGGTGGGAATACTGGATAGTCCCATGACGGTGGAACGCAGGGAGTTCAACTTCTTCCAGTCCCTCCGGATCTTCTCCTCCGTCCGGCAGGTTGGGCATCCTGGACAGGGCGTCCGCGTTGGTATTGGAGCGTCCTGCCCGGTATTTGATTGTGAACTCGTAGTTGGACAGACGGGCCATCCACCTCTGCTCCAGGGCACCGAGTCTTGCCGTGTCCAGGTGTGTCAACGGGTTGTTATCCGTGTACACGGTGAAACGGGAAGAAGCGAGGTAATGCTTAAAGCGCTCGGTGACTGCCCATACTACGGCCAGGAACTCTAACTTAAATGAGCTGTAATTCTCGGGGTTCCTTTCGGTGGGTCGCAGTTTTCGGTTGGCGTAGGCGATTACTCGTTCCTTCCCCTGCTGGATCTGGGACAGTACGGCTCCTAGCCCGATGTTACTGGCGTCGGTGTAGAGGATAAAGGGCTGGCTATAATCCGGGTACGCCAGGATTTCGTCCCCCGTGAGGGCCATCTTCAGCTGGCGGAAGGACTCTTCTTCCAGCTCCCCCCATTTGAAGGGCGGCTTCTGGTTCTTGGCCTTCCGGGACTGGCCTATCAGGAGGTCCTGCATAGGTGCTGCCTTTTTGGTGAAACCGGGAATAAACCTTCGGTAGTAGCCTACCAACCCGAGGAACTGCCGCACTTCTTTTACGCTGGAGGGGCTTGGCCATTCCTTAATTGCGGTGATCTTATCAGGGTCGGGAGCCACTCCGTCAGCACTCACCACGTGTCCCAGGTACTGCACCTTTGGTTTCAGGAGGTGACACTTGGAGGGTTTCACCTTTAGGCCGTAACTCGCCAGAGCTTCGAACACTTCCGCCAGGTGTTTCAGGTGGTCCTCATACGTCTTGGAATATACGATGACATCGTCCAGGTACAACAGGACCGTCTCGAAGTTTCTGTGGCCCAGACAACACTCCATTAGTCGTTGGAAGGTTCCTGGTGCGTTGCAGAGTCCGAACGGCATGCAGGTGAACTCGCTAAGTCCCATCGGGGTGGTGAATGCGGTCTTCTCCCGGTCCGCCTCTGCTACAGGAACCTGCCAGTACCCGCTAGTGAGATCCAAGGTAGAGAAGAAGTTAGCAGATCTTAAAGCAGCCAATGACTCCTCTATCCTTGGTAAGGGGTACGCATCCTTGTGTGTGATACGGTTGATTTTCCGGTAATCTACACACATCCTCATGGTGTTGTCTTTTTTTCTGACTAAGACTAGTGGAGCTGCCCAGGGGCTACAGCTATCCCTTATCACCCCAGCCTCCTTCATGTCTCTAAGCATCCCCTTGGCATGTTGGTAGTGTGCAGGGGGTACGGGTCGATACCTCTCTTTTATGGGAGGATGGTCTCCCGTGGGGATGTGGTGTTCTACCCCCTTGACTCGCCCGAAGTCTAACGGGTGTTTACTAAACACTCTCTCGTACTCTTGAACCACCCGATAGACTCCCTGTTTCTGATGTGAGGGAGTGGAGTCAGTACCCAAATGTAGTTGCTGACACCAGTCCTCCTTTGTTTTCTTAGAGCCATTACCTTCCTCCGGGTGAGATGGAGGCAAGGGTTCCACAGATTGTATAGCATTTTGGTTAATGGTATATAATTTGGCTAGCGTGGCATACCGGGGCAGGTACACTTCCCTCTTCCCGATATTGATTATGCGAACGGGCACCCTCCCATGGCGTACATTAACCACCCCCCGTGCTGTCAAGATGGTGGGCCTACTGTCTGAGTAAACTGGTTCTACCATTGCCTGGTAATCTCTACCTCTCAGACCAATAGCTGCCCGGCACCAAATCATCATTTCACTTTTTGGGGGCATGGCAATAGGAAAAGGGTCACACATTCTTACGCTACCAATCTCACCGCCGGAGAGTTCCACCTGTTGCCGTCGCATCAGTGCCCGGATCTCTTTCTGGAGCACCCGCTGCTCGCCGGAGCTGGCGTTCTTGGCAACCTGCTGTAAAAGGAAAATCACCTCTGCAAGACAATTTTCAATTACATTAGTTCCTAGAGTTATTTTTGGGTGACTCTCATGTTTGTCAATATCTACAATGATCAGTCCCTGTGCTGCCAGTTCGACTCTACCGATTTTGATGGTCACCTCTTTAAATCCGATCTGTGGCACGGGCTGGCCATTGCTGGCGATGATACTCAAGTCGTCGTCAGGGTAGCGGGTAATATCCGAGTCATTCCAGTACTGCTTAAAGAGCACGTACGGGATGGTGGTGACCTGTGACCCGGTGTCCAGTAGGGCACTCATGGGAATGCCATCCAGTACCACAGGCAAGACTGGACGTCCTCCCACATATCTGTCGCGCCAGTTCGATGGGCCTGGTGATCTTTTTCCTGGGGGTTGGCCCTCTACCCCAGGTTGTGCCCGTTTAAAGAACAGTACCTTGCCATATGTCCAGGTTGATTGCAGCGGCGGCAGATGGGTCGTCCGTCCTCGCTGTATCGGTCACTGGGTCTTCCTCTGGCCGGTGGGGTCCTCCTTGGTCGACGCCACGGGATGTCCTCCGGTCCGGATGCCAGCTGGATCTTCCCTGGGGTGGAAGCCTGTAAAGACTGCACAGTTTGGGTTAGCGCAGCAACGCTCTTAGCTAGCTCTTGGACCTGATGGTGTAGGTCTGGAGCCGGGTCATTGTCCAAAGCCTGCGCATCAGCTCCCACAGGCCCTGCCGACAAGGGCGCCGCCTCCTGGTGGTAAGTGATAGCAGGGCGCTTGTGGGTCACAACGCCACCCGGTGCCGGTTCTCGGAGCACCCGGATGGCTCTGTCCTTGAACTGTGCAAAGCCCAGATGGGGATCCTGTAAGGCCATTGCCCGCAACTGGGTTCGGTGGGTATTACAATACAGTCCCTCTATAAACTGTTCGGTCAACAGCCTGTCCTCGTTTCCCACTCCATCAGGGTCGGTCTGCTTAATGGCCCTCAGGGCCTCTTGTAGGTTTAGTGCATAGTCCCTTATACTCTCATGCGCTCGCTGCTTGCACCCGTAGAATCTAAGCTTAATCTCGGCTGAGGTGCGGGTATCAAAGGTGTCCTTCAGCCGGGTTAGTATCCCTGCGACAGTCTTCCTCCCAGGTGGCCAGGATTTTACTTCCCTTTTGGCTGCCCCGGTTAGTTGGGCCACCAGGATGCTCACTTTTTGCTCTTCTGTGAGGGGGTACACCTGGAAGAGGCTATCCAGCTTTTCTCTAAAGTCATGCAGGGTATGTGACTCCCCTGAGTACTGGGGTAGCCAAGCTGCTCCCGGGATATAGGGCATGGTGAAGGGCATAACTGCAGCAGCGGTAGCGCTGGCGGGGGTTGAGGCAGTGAAGCTCTCCTCCGTATCCGACATCTTCCTCCCCCCTAGTGGACCGTGGCCTACCTTGCGATGATCCTGTTCCGTAGGCCGCAGCTCCGCAGTGGATCGTCGGGGTTGAGGACCTTCCGTCGCGCTCCTGTGACGTCGGCGTCTGCTGGGCTCCTTCCAGGACCTTACGCAACGTCCGGACGTGAGGCGGGGCTTCAGTTCTCGCGCGCTTTCGGAGTCCACGCCCCTCTTCTTCCCGCGCGGCGTCCTCAAGATGGCGTCCAATGGCGGGAAAACTCCACGGATGGCGGGAAGAAGGCCGAAGATGGCGCCGGATGGCGGGAAAAGTTCGCGGACGGCGTGAAGAAGGCAGAAGATGGCGCCGGATGGCGGGAAACCTCCCCACTGGTAAGTTTGAACAGTCTTTGCTTTTCAGGCACGCAGTACCCGGTGGTTGCGGGCACGAAATCCTGCCGACTACGCCAAAGTTGACGCGCCCCTGGGCCTGTGTCGCGCTGCGTTGCGCACGCGGGAGCTTACCCGGAGCCGGATCTCTTGAGGGTTGTAGTTTCGTGGCGGTGACCCGGTCCGTGCCCAGGGAGTCAAACTGAGCGGCGATGTAACAGCGGTAGATGCAGGACGACTACGCCACCCGTTGAATGCAGCTATGGAGCTGCCGCTGCAGGACAGTCCGCTGAGGCCGGTGGATGGATGGTGCAGCGTAGATGGTATAACCCCCAACGGGAGGGGTATGGCCTCAGGGCAGCAGATGTGGATGATGGGGGTAGCAGGAACCACTCAGAGACGGTGCGGTGTAATTCAGGGTCTTTACTGGTAACAACGATAGACCCTCCCGGAGTACTTGCTAGTGAACGGGGCCTGGTCAGTCCTTGAGCAGATGGGATCTCCCCTGGCCAGGCGGAGTTGTAGGCCTCCCAAACTGACTGTACTCTTCTGGCTACCTTGCTAGAAGCGGATATAAGTAGCCCACGTCCCTGAGTGTACCGTGTGGTGCTCACCCGTATGGCCGGTGACTGGGGGCCTTCTAATGGCTTCCGCTCCACGATGGCGGTGCTGGTCCCACGCGTGTCACCGTGCCTTCGGGTTTCTGGGCCTGAGGACCTGAAATCCCCTGCCGGTCGGCTTCTGCTGCTGGGTAAGAGTTAGTCCCCACAGCCTCGGACGCCGGGTCCGGTAAGAAAGCTTTTCAGTCAGGGCGAGCTCTGCAGCTGCCAGCCCCTGACTCGTAGTAGTATTGCTTCTGCTGTTTCTTGTCTCTACTCTCCTTGACTGACTAACCCTGCCTCAGCCCAGGGTTTATACAGGGGAAGTTCTTCCCCTCCCAAGACTGTGCAGGAGGTGTGGCATGCACAGGATCCCTGACCAAAGGACCTCCCACCTGCTCTCAGACATAATATCTCTATCACTGTGGCAACCAGACCCCTGGGGTGTCACATCCCCCACCACTCAGAGCCACAGTATATATATATATATATATACACACTACTCAAAAAAAATAAGAGGAACACTTAAACAACAGAATAATAACTCCAATTAAATCAAACTTCTGTGAAATCAAACTGTCCACTTAGGAAGCAACACTGATTGACAATCAATTTCACATGCTGTTGTGCAAATGGAATAGACAATAGATGGAAATTATTGGCAATTATCAAAACACTCTCAATAAAGGAGTGGTTCTGCAGGTGGGGACCACAGACCACATCTCAGTACCAATGCTTTCTGGCTGATGTTTTGGTCACTTTTGAATGTTGTTTGTGCTTTCACACTCGTGGTAGCTTGAGATGGACTCTACAACCCACAGAAGTTGCTCAGGTAGTGCAGCTCATCCAGGATGGCACATCAATGTGAGCTGTGGCAAGAAGATTTGCTGTGTCTGTCAGCGTAGTGTCCAGAGACTGGAGGCGCTACCAGGAATCAGGCCAGTACACCAGGAGACGTGGAGGGGGCCGTAGGAGGGCAACAACCCAGCAGCAGGACCGCTACCTCCGTCTTTGTGCAGAGCCCTGCAAAATGACCTCCAGCAGACCACAAATGTGCATGTGTCTGCACAAACAGTTAGAAACCGACTCCATGAGGGTGGTATGAAGGCCCGACGTCCACAGATGGGGGTTGTGCTCACAGACCAACACCGTGCAGGACTCTTGACATTTGCCACAGAACACCAGGATTGGCAAAATCGCCACTGGCGCCCTGTGCTCTTCACAGATGAAAGCAGGTTCACACTGAGCACATGTGACAGACGCGACAGAGTCTGGAGACGCCATGGAGAATGATATGCTGCCTGCAACATCCTTCAGCATGACCGGTTTGGCAGTGGGTCAGTAATGGTGTGGGGTGGCATGTCTTTGGAGGGCCGTGCAGCCCTCCATGTGCTCGCCAGAGGTAGCCTGACTGCCATTAGGTACCGAGATGAGAACCTCAGACCCCTTGTGAGACCATATACTGGTGCGGTTGGCCCTGGGTTCCTCCTAATGCAGGACAATGCCAGACCTCATGTGGCTGGAGTGTGTCAGCAGTTCCTGCAAGATGAGGGCATTGAAGTTATGGATTGGCCCACCCGTTCCCCAGACCTGAATCCGATTGAGCACATCTGGGACATCATGTCTCGCTCCATCCACCAACGTCACGTTGCACCACAGACTGTCCAGGAGTTGGCGGATGCTTTAGTCCAGGTCTGGGAGAAGATCCCACAATAGACCATCCGCAACCTCATCAGGAGAATGCCCAGGCTTTGTAGGGAGGTCATACAGGCACGTGGAGGCCACGCACAATACTGAGCCTCATTTTGACTTGTTTTAAGGACATTATATCAAAGTTGGATCAGCCTGTAGTGTGTTTTTCCACTTTAATTTTGGGGGTGACTCCAAATCCAGGCCTCCATTGGTTAATAAATTTGATTTCCATTGATGATTTTTGTGTGATTTTGTTGTCAGCACATTCAACTTTGTACAGAACAAAGTATTCAATGAGAATATTTCATTCATTCAGATCTAGGATGGGTTATTTGAGTGTTCCCTTTATTTTTTGAGCAGTGTATATATAAATATACCAGGATAGGGGATATTAACAGAATTGGGGGACATTACCTCTATAACAGTGTCAGCAGCAGACTCCCTCCCCCTTAACAGGGCATAATGACCACATTTTTTGCTTCAATTTTTTTTCTATTTTCCTCCTCTAAAACCTAGGTACGTCTTATGGTCCGGTGCGTCTTATAGTCCGAAAAATAAGGTATATGCATTCAGTATATATATACTATGGTAGATCAGCCCACTCAGTTGCACACAGAAGTAGCCACCGGAGCGCCGTCTCCTTAAGTCTCTCACTGGTTTATTTGAAGATGCTGCATAAGCCAGTGAGGAGTTAGCAAAAATAAATACGTGCTTTCTGTCCTAAGGAAAAACAAAACATAACATACAGCCGTGTTGCTGTGGGGATCTGCCCGCTCAGGAGAACAACCATCCACTGGTTCAGCTTTTCCTTCTCAGGACACAAAGCGCTGGAGTTCCTCTCTACAGCCCTACTGAACACTGAATGCCTTAGAAGGCCGACTATATACATCCTAGTCCCCACCCTGGGGTGGAGATATGGTGAATGACCTCCCAACCCGCTCTATGGTCATTCACAAAAACCCAGCCCTTAAAATGGCCGATTAATCCCTCTCAACACATAGTGTGCAGGTGTAAAACTTATGGGCTTCAAATCACTGAAGCTAATAGCCTCAGTGAAACATACCTCCCCTCCAGCACTTTGCCAGTGACTTTGTCACCATGTATATATAATCAGCATACTGTATATATATTATAAGCATACTCTATATATCCTTTTAAAAGCAGAAGTGGTAATAAATTACTTTCATCAGTTAACAAAATGCAGAGTAAAGTTTGATGGATGAAAAAAAATGTCAGTAATAATAATTGTAATTTTTTTTATTAATAATAGGATAGAAGGGAGGGACAAAACCAGGAACAGAATCAGTAGGCAAACTCATAGTCAGGAGGACAGCCGGGGTCAGATACCAGGTGATCAGTAACCGCCACGTCTGCGAGCAGTATGAATACCGCGGAGCCTGGTGACAGAGGTGATACTGAGATTGTCCGGGCAGAGATGTAACAGTCAGAAGGCCACCGGTAGATGGTGAAGGTCCTTCTGTACAGCTCCAGCAGTGATAGTGGATCTGCTGGACTTCAGGGCGCAGGATGCGGAGGTTTACCGTCTTTTAGATGTCTCTAGGGGAACGGTGACAACACGCAAATACGCGAGCAGCCCTGGATAATCCACGCCGGCAGGATGATAAGATCCGGCGGAAGATGGAACCTATGAGAAGAGAAGGAAATATAATGTAAGTGATGGGACTCCATATGACATGATACTACTGTGCGGTCACTGTGGCCGGACGGCAGAGGAATCTCATCACACAGAGGTCAGGGATCATCGTCAGCCATCATACATGTGACAATCCCATCTCCGACAGATGACATCTGCTCCACATGAATTATTCTCACTGACGACATCACACAACATGGAGATGACTCTCACACTTACCTCGTCTCTTTTTCCCCTTTTTCCCATTTTCTGATTTTTCGTTGGCAGCTGGAAATTCTGATCAGAAAGAAGAAAAAACAACAACTCACTAAAGACATATTGTTATGGGATCTGCTTCGTATCTCTCCTGTATATAGTATATAGATTGTTCTAGTCCTGTCCCCTATAGTCCTGACAATCTGGTATTACACAATAGGGCAGAATAAGTCCTATATACCGGACATGACCTCATATGAGGGGCATTAGATGTGTCACTAATATGGAGCAGTGAGCGCCCTGTGTGCCGCCATGTGGTGCATCCCTAATGAGCGATATTCTACTATAGGAGACGATGTCTCATTATGATGACAGAGGTTACTAGATGCAACAATGTATCACAGAATCCATGATAATACTGTACAAAATTACAGAAATGGAGACACAGTATGGGCCCATGGGCAAAGTAATTGGGTTCCTTGAAACATAGATAACATAGGAGACACATTAAAGAAAAACCATGTGGAAATATTTCACCCTTGATGACAACATTCACATTGTTTGTGCTATAGACATGTACATACCTGACAATGGGGACGAGGACGGCAAGCTGGTTATAGCATCGTCTCTAGCAGATTCAGGAAAAGATCCTTTCTGCCTGTTAGGAAGAAGAAAAACGTGTAAATCACAAGTAAATTCAGTATAAATGGGATTGTCTCACTAGAAGAACCCCGACTATAAGGCCTAATAGGACATATGAAAGTCATAGTGGGGAAGTCTCCTGCTCAAAACTACCTTCTATGGAAACAACTAGCAACAATGGCCGGCATGTAATACTACATATCTACTGCAGTGTGGGCAAAACTAACAATGCCTGACCGGCAGCAATTATGGGCTGTTATCTCCAGCGGATTCTGAAGCCAATAGCCAATGACCGCTGATCATGGGGCGGTGGATGCTACATTCAATATTATGGTATTTATGTCCTATATTTGGTGTTGTGCTCATATATTAGCCTGGAGCTCCCAATAATGACCCCATAATCTACTCACATTTCTGAGATGTTTCTGCTGGATGCCGGGGTACACAATGGAGGAAACTTGATAGGGGTGGTACAGAGCTAAAAAAGGACAAAAATAAGATATGAAATTCAATTTTTTACTTTTAGAGGTCTTTTTATGTATTCTGGATTTATTGATCACTTACTTTAGAAAGCCTTTTAGAGGATGTTGTAAAATTTTGGAAGAAAAGGCTCTCATTATCCTCACTTGTGTCCTCCTCCTCTGAGACAATAGGCTTGTCTGTATCAACGTGATCTACAAGACATAGGTAATGAAGTGTTAATAGCGGTTGTCAGTATAACACAGTCACCATTTATCACTACTATTAATGGGAACCGATTGTCACATATTATGGAAGACGAGACAAACAGCCGCTTAGTCTAGATGACGTCTTCTACTTACTGATAAATAAGCTGGTGTCCTCATCTGACACAAGCCGAGGAATGTACTCCGGCTTCTGACTTAGAAGGTTTTCAAATTCTAAGTCACTCAGGAACGGATAACTCTTGATCTCAAATGCTCCTCCTGGAAAAAGAAAAACAAAAGTGATGCGGACATTGTTAGAGGCTGCTCCATATCTGAACAGTATATCTTAATCTTAAGTAATGACAAAACTGAAGGAAACAAACTGAAAGTTATATTATGGAGAACTAGAAATAGGCAAGCAGATAGAGAAGTGCTGATCCTCATGGACAGGAGCGATGGGTCCTCGTTGTAAAAAGTGAATATTAATACTAATACAGTATATCAGTTACCTGTCCCAAGTCTTTGTGCAGGATTTGTTCTGAGCAGGTCATTAATAAGCTCCTGAGCATCGGGGGGAGGAGCGCGATCCCAATCCAAAATGATGTCTCCTGTTATATAGAAAATTACAGAAAATGAAACCTCTGTTTTGGACTGTACGATAAAGTAGAGGAAATAACTAAATTCATATAACCAGTCAAAGCAATGATCGGATTATTTTACTTACCAGTGACAATATTTTTATAGAGCTCAGATAGGGAATCCCCATGAAATGGTACATATCCCACCAGAAACTCATGCAGGATGATCCCCATTGACCACCAATCAGCAGGTCTTCCATAGCCTTTATTCAGAATGATTTCTGGGGCCATGTAAAGCGGGGTGCCACAGTCCTGGAAACCAACAGAAGGTAAAAATGAGAATCGATGAAATTATTATTATGACAAGTTCTCGACATAAAATCGCAATGACAGAAGATAAAATATCAGTGGAAAAGTTCTCTAGAAATGAAGAACGTAGAGAAGAGACAATAGTGTGATGAGATTTGTAAAGAACAAGCTAAGATCCTGTAAGTGATGCCGACCTCATGGTCCTGGAACTCTCTGGCGATGTCCTCCAATGATTCCTTGTGGGTGTTGGTTTCTGGTATCATGACACCAACTTTTGAAATCCCAAAATCGGCGACTTTAATGTGTCCAGCCGGTGTAATCAGGAGGCTGTGAAAGAGAAGATGGTTTTAGTCTCACAGTCTGTGTGGTAATAAATAATAACTTTCCCCCCCTTTATTATACTACAGGGGGCACTTACTTCTCTGGTTTCAGGTCTCTATGCAACACACCATAGCTGTGCAGGTATTCCACAGCAAGTATCGCTTCTGCAAAATACAGACGGGCCAAGGGGACAGATAAAGGACCCCTGGTGCTTAGGAGGGTCCCACAGTCTCCACCTATAGAAGAAAGGAAATATGAGCGGTGAAGGGTTTATACAGCAGATCACCACGATGGATCATGAGAAGTGAGCGGAGACATTGGGGCAGGAGAGAATATATACAGATATAATGTATAGAGCACAGAATATTAGTCTGAGGTCATGGTGAGATGTCGTCCATGTCACTAATAGAGTGATGTCTCATCTCGTCTACAGCTGGCGATACTGACGTGCTCAGTGCGGACATACAGGGAGATCACACACATCAATGACTTTCCATAATATCTATAGTAAATGCTCTGCGGGGATGTAACCGTCCACGGGGACAAGTCCTAATGATATGAGCGGTGATAAGATGTCAGCAGACATGGGCTGAATATAATACATGTACATGTCCTACCTCCTACATACTCCATGACCATACACAGGTGAGATCTAGTAGGGAAGGAGCAGAGCATGGAGGTCACAAAGGGACAGTCAGCGAATGTCAGGATGTCCCTCTCCAGATAGGCCCCTTCCACATGTTTTGGAGTATCCAGGTCCCGCTTGGCAATTTTCTTCATAGCGAAGATCTTCTGTGAGTCTTTATGGTGAACTAAGTGGACAGACCTGGAGAGAAGAAGAAACCATGGTTTATAGTGAATCCTTATTAACAGTCCGTCTATAGAAGTCATTATATGATCTTCTGTTCTAATGTTTAATACCAGAAGTCCGACCATTACTGGAAATCCACATCTAGAAATACATTAAATAATACTACATAGATCATCTATGGGAGGGTCTACACAATACCACGTCTGCCGGACCCTCACTCAGGTCACATTATCACCTGTGGGAAATCTGCACAATGCCACGTCTGCCGGACCCTCACTCAGGTCACATTATCACCTGTGGGAGGTCTGCACAATGCCACATCTTCCACACCCTCACCCAGATCACATTGTCACCTATGGATGTCTGCACAATGCTACGTCTGCCATACCCTCACCCAGGTCACATTATCACCTATGGGAAGTCTGCACAATTGCACGTCTGCCAGACCCTCACCCAGGTCACATTATTACCTGTGGGAAGTCTGCACAATGCCACGTCTGCCGGACCCTCACTCAGGTCACATTATCACCTGTGGGAGGTCTGCACAATGCCACATCTTCCACACCCTCACCCAGGTCACATTGTCACCTATGGATGTCTGCACAATGCTACGTCTGCCATACCCTCACCCAGGTCACATTATCACCTATGGGAAGTCTGCACAATGCCACGTCTGCCGAACCCTCACCCAGGTCACATTATCACCTTTCACCTCAGATCATGTTCCTATAATAACACTGAATGGCAGAGCGCAGAGGATGAAGCATTATCATAGGGAACCCTGAGAAATGTGGCTTATGCCAACTGAAATCTCACCCAAAAGATCCGCTGCTGATCAGCTTAGATGTTTCGTAGTCGCTCATACGCGGCTTTCTCGCCGGGATCAATGATTCCATCAAGTCCTAGAAAAGAAGAAGAAGAAGAAATGATATTAAGATCTAGAAGCTGCTGGAGAAAATCTCCAGATGCAGAAACGTCTCCTCCTATATTATGTCCCAGCTGATGTCACTGATCCGATAGGTGAGCAGAAACCTGCTGACGGATTCCCTATAATATAAACGCTATTATCTAATGCAATAGTGTCATCTCCTCTAATAATAGAGGCGCCCCCTGGTTATATGGGGGATAATACTGGACGGGTCATTCACACCCCGTGATCTGGTGATACACAGACATCTACCTCTATAATACTTACACCGGCAGGTTCTTGGATCTCCGGGATATCTAAGATTACACTGTCAGGATCCAACAGCTCAGTTGTTTCTAAAATAGTGATAAAATGATGAAGAAATAAAATGTATTAGAGGATATTAATCCTACACACATAATACAGCAATATAATGGAGAAATGACTATTCTGTATGGAGGACTATGTGGGGCCCATTATTCTGTATGTAGGACTATGTGGGGCCCATTATTCTGTATGGAGGACTATGTGGGGCCTATTATTCTCTATGGAGGACTTTGTGGGGCCCATAATACTTTATGGAGGACTATGTGGGCCCATAATACTGTATGGAAGACTATGTGGGGTCTATTATTCTCTATGAAGGACTATGTGGGGCCCTTTATACTCTACGGTGGACTATGTGGGGCCCATTATTCTCTATGGAGGACTATGTGGGGCCCATTATTCTGTATGGAGGACTATGTGGGGCCCATTATTCTGTATGGAGGATTATGTGGGGTCAATTATCCTGTATGGAGGACTATGTGGGGCCATTATACTGTGTGGAGGACTGTGTGGGGTCATTATTCTGTATGGAGCACTATATGGGGCCATTATTCCGTAAGGAGGACTATGTGGGGCCATTATTCTTTATGGAGGACTATGTGGGGCCATTATATTGTATGGAGGACTATGTTGGGCCTTTATTCTGTATGGAGGACTCTGTGGGGCCCATTATACTGTACGGTGGAATATGTGGGGTCCATTATTCTGTATGGAGGACTATGTGGGGCCCATTATTCCGTATGGAGGACTATGTGGGGCCCATTATACTGTAAGGAGTACTTTGTGGTGCCCATTATACTGTGTGCCGGACTATGTGGGGCCCATTATTCTGTATGAAGGGCTATCTGGGGCACATTATTCTGTATGGATGACTTTGTGGGACCCATTATTCTTTATGGAGGACTATCTGGGGCCCATTATTCTGTATGGAGGACTTTGTGGGGCCCATTATTCTGTTTGGAGGACTTTGTGGGGCCCATTATTCTGTATGGAGGACTATGTGGGGCATTATTCTGTATGGAGGACTATGTGGGGCCCATTATTCTGTATGGAGGACTATGTGGGCCCATTATTCTGTATGGAGGACTATGTGGGGCCCATTATTCTGTATGGAGGACTATGTGGGGCCCATTATTCTGCATGGAGCACTATGTGGGGCCCATTATTCTGCATGGAGGAATATGTGGGGCCATTATACTGTATGGAGGACTATGTGGGACCCATTATTCATTATGGAGGACTTTGTGGGACCCAGTATACTGGTTGGCTCGTGACTTTTTCCAAGTTTTTCATTTTGGCTCTCTGTATGTTTGAGTGGAAAGAGTAAATGTGAATTGATCCCCTGTTCTCTTTAATATCCGGATATTTCCTGTAGAAGGTTGTGTGATCGGCTCACCTGTAGTCAGATCGCTGCTCGGCCCCGGCTGACTCGTATTAGGGTCAGGGGTTTCTGGGGTCACATTTTGCTCGTCTTCGGTGTCGCCTTCTGGTGTCTCCTGATTGATAGAATATATAGAATTAACACGAGGAACCTTCCACTAAATCACCAAATCCACAAATCAGGAAGGACTGAACCTGCATTTACAGACACACCAACTGTAACTATACAAATCAGACGCCATCATGAGGACTTTTCTCAGATAAAATGGATTAAGATGAGGTAACATTGCAAAAACATTAATATGGATAATAGAGGGAGACAGAGGCGGAAATACAGACTTCCCACCACTGAGCTGTGACTACATCAGCAGAATACAGACTGCCATCAGCAGAGACAGGCGGCCATATTACCTCCTGTGCTTGCCAGGGGCTGACAGGGAGGCCGATAAGATCTAACACCAGATCTTCTGATATCTGGCTGGTGATCTGGAGAAGATCAGAAAACAAGGACGTGTGATAGAGAAGATGATGGATCCTTACCGGGCGTTCCGATGAGCGGGCCGGACCTTCCAGTACACACAGGACTTTTTCGGCCAGTTCTTTAACAAAAGACAAATCTCTATATTGAGATCTTTTTTCAGCCTAAAAAGAAGAAAAGAAACACAAATGAATAATCTCGAGATGAGAAAGATCACAATGGAGGCGGCCATTGTATCTGACATCTGCTCCTCTCTGCAGATACATTGACTACATATCTGGGGTCTTGTCCTGTTTTATATTGGAAGAAAGAAGAAGCTTCTATCCCACCGTTATTATCCATTATTGTGGAGAAGATTTGTGCGGAGCGTCCACCATTTACCTGCTGTGGAATGTCCTAATGTTCCATAGCGAGAAACTGCAAGTGCTCAGTCACTATGGAGCCAACAACGGCAGCCATGACCCTGTGTAGATTGTACACAGTGACTGTGAGCTCTGATGTCATAATGGCCGACCATCACTAGTGATGTCATCATGGAATCTTGTGATGGAATCTTATAGCGGCTGCTCTGCACAAATACATGCTGCCAAGCAATATTTAAAGTGTGTGGGGGCTCATGCTGTATATAGGGGGCTATGTGAGGGCTCAGCTATTTATAGCGGGCTATGTGGGGGCTCATACTGTATATAGAGGGCTATGTGAGGGCTCAGCTATTTATAGCGGGCTATGTGAGGGCTCATACTGTATATAGAGGGCTATGTGAGAACTAGGCTGTATATAGTGAGCTATGTGAGGGCTCATACTCTAAATAGGATTCTGTTTGTGAGCTCATACTGTACATTGGGGCTATGTATAGGCTCTTACTGTATATAGGGGGACTGTGTGTGGGCTTTTACTGTATATAGGGGCTGTGCGTGGGCTCTAACTGTATGTAGAGGGCTATGTGCGGGCTCATACAGTATATAAAATGCTGTGCTTGGGCTTATAGAATATTTAAGGGGATGTCAATTCACTTAATTCTGCTCAATATTAAGTGAAACAGTTAATAATATAAAATAATTATAATTAATATGTTAATATTGAGCAGAATTCATTTCAGCCTATTGATTCGGCCTACACAACAGTCACATTTCTCATGTGGCCCCTCAGTAATATTACTTTCCCACCCCTGCTCTATTATGTATAGCGCTCTGTTATGTGTAGTGCACCCGAGCACATGCATGTTAATCGCGTGACTTATCACATGATCTATCAAAGGCAATCTTGTGACATGTCATGTGATACATCGGGTGCTGGGAGCCCACGGCTCCTAAACTGCCCAGGGCCCTGGCTACTCTTAATACGTTCCTGCTTCTATCCCACCATTATTAACCATTATTGAGAAGTTTTATGCGGAGCTTCCGCCACTTACCTGCTGTAGTAATGTCCTGATGTTCTGAGGTAAATCCGTCAGATACTCTGAGGTGAGATGACCTCGGTGGTATTTGGTCAGGCAGTCTCTTACGAGCTCCATCACCAGCCGGTGAGTGAAGCTGAGGACGCCATCGGGTGGTAGAAGCACAATCTCAGGGCGATTGGTGGTAAGAATCTCCCATAGAGCTTCTACTTGAAGATTGTCCAAAAGTAATTCAGCCATAGAAACTGCAAGTGCGATCAGTCACTATATATAATAGCGAGAAACTGCAAGTGCGCTCAGTCACTATGGGATAGCGAGAAACTGCAAGTGCGATCAGTCACTATAGAATAGCGAGAAACTGCAAGTGCGCTCAGTCACTATGAAGCCAACAAAGGCAGCCGTGACCCTGTGTACATTGTATATATAGTGACTGTGAGCCGTGATGTCATAATGGCCAACCATGACCTGTGATGTCATCATGGAATCTTGTGATGGAATCTTCAAGGGGTGGCTCTGCATAAATACATGCTGACTAACAATATGCTGTTTTGGCCGTCCTCTTTTATTTACAATTACAACACAACCAGGATAAGGGAATGTTCACACGTTTCATTTTTGCAGCATTTTTTTCTGCATCAAAAACCAGGTTGTACACAAGAAAAACACTGCTTATAATCCACACTTATTTGCTGTCTTTTTGCAGTGTTCATACTTGTGGGTTTTTGTTTATTCATTTGAATGGGTGAAAAATGCTGCAAAACCCCTGAAAGAATTAACATACTGCAAATTTTTAAGAAAACGCAAGAAAAAAATCGCAGCATGTGAATGAGACTTTAAAAATGTCATTCACCAAGCCGGTACTGTAAAAATCATGTGAAAAAACGCTACTTGTGAACAGTCCCCAAAGATATTACTCAGTGATATTATGGGAAATATTGTGTATATTTATTCCTCACGTGTCTTTTTTTTTACCATAGAACATTTAATTTACCTCATTGGTTGCAGAGATTACGACTAACAAATGTGACAAATATTGAAGAATTAATGATAAGTGACCCAAGTGATCAATCATTTACGTCATTAATGGTGATGGGCGAGCACTAAAATGCTCGGGTGCTCGATGCTCGGGTCGAGCACATTGGAATACTCGGCTGCTCGACCCGAGCAATGAGCCCAATGTAAGTCTATGGGAAACTCGAGCATTTTTCAGGCGGCTCCCCCCGGCGGTCTGCAGAGGGCCTAAAAATTGCCCAAATCGATGGGAACAGTGCTCAAATGACATGGGAACAGCATGGGGAAGACCCCTGGAAGCATTTCTGACTCCCAGGTCACTGCTGTCAACAACGTTGTCAAAAGTATTTACGCCACTTTTACGGACTCACAATAAAACATACAAAAACGAAACCAAAATGGATTTTCCTGGGAAGTATGTTAAGGAACATCCTTTCCAGGGTTATGACTTGTATATAAGGGAAAATAAATAACCAAAAACAAAAATACTCCTCCACACCTTGGGCTATGTTCACACGTAGCGTTTTTGATGCGTTTTTGCACTTTTGCATTGCTTTCAACCAACACAAATGCATTCACCAGGAAATGTCATTTTAACATTTTACAACCTTATCTGGCCATGTGTTGTGTGACACGTCATCAGACACATGCATACAGTGCTGAAAAGACATGGGAACAGCATGGAAGCATCTCTGACTCCCAGGTCACTGCCTAAAAGTGTGCCCATCATAAGAGATGCTTGGCGCATGCGAAGATGCCTCCCGCCATGGACCTGTCGTTACAGACTTGCAACAATCACCGTCCACGTCCTTGTCCCTCCTCAGCGTTCAGTTCCTTGGAATGCAAGTGCAAGTATGCAGGCAGCCACCCACCTACCCACCGGCTGCAATGCTATACTGACAAATTTTTGACAGCTACTTGCACTTGAAATGTAGCCTTTTAGGCTCGTGGAGGCGGAAGCTTTTCATAACCTCATGTCGGCGGCGGCCGGGTGTCCATACTCTTTCCCCAGCCACCACTATATTTCCCGGTATCGCCTCTGCCTTCCACAAGCACGGGTCCCACAACATTACCCGTGCCCTCCCCAGTGCACTTACTGGGAAGGACAGCCTAACCACAAACACGTGGACAGGTGAACGTGGCCAGGGACGGTACATAGCCAGTCCACAACTTTTTTTTGCTGACAGTTGTATTTAGCTCGGTGAAAGGACTGGCATAGAGGGAAACCGAATCTACCCTGGGTGTCATTTCTCCCAGCAAGTCCTCTAATTCAGCTTGTTGCAGAAGCAATGGCAGTCCGTCCAACATCAACTCGCACTTGTCGGTGGTGCTTTGACACACACACATCTTTCTTTTCGCATTTTATTTCTTGAATACAGAGTTGGACAATGGCCTGATCTGTAATGCTTTTTGAGAAATAACATGCATAAGCATGGCCGATCCACATTAAAACAGCAGCCACAGAGTGTCCGGAAACCTTCCCCCACAATTTTATTAGCCAGGGCAGCTTTTCGGCAGGGTTGGACGGGCCCACCAGAGAACCGGAGACTACTCCGGCGGGCCCTGGCTTCTCCTTCTGGAGAGTTCATAGTGCCGAGGTGAGGCCATGATGATGATAGAGGCCACCATCTGCTTAGTTTTCTGTTACTTGAAATGCAAGTGCAAGTATGCAGCCATCCACCCACCCACAGGCCGCAACACTAAACTGCCAGATTTCTGGGCAGCTGCTTGCACTTGAAATATGGCTTTTTAAGCTCGTGGAGTCGGAAGCTGTCCACAATCTTATGGCGGCGGCGACTGGGTATCTATACTCGGTCCCCAGCCGCCATTATTTTTTCCGGTATTGTCGCCGCCTTCCACAAGCATGGGTCCCACAACATTACCCGTGCCCTCCCCAGTGGAAGGACTGCCTAACCACAAACACGTGGACAGGTGAATGTGGCCAGAGACGGTACGGAGCCAGTCCACAACTTTTTTTGCTGAGAGTTGTATTTAGCTCGGTGAAAAGACTGGCATAGAGGGGAACATCATACTGTGTGTGGGGGAATGTACTGTGGGGGCATCATACTGTGTGGGGGGAATGTACTGTGGGGACATCATACTGTGTGTGTGGGGGAATGTACTGTGGGGACACCATACTGTGTGTGGGGGGGAAATGTACTGTGGGGACATCATACTGTGTGGGGGGAATGTACTGTGGGGGCATCATACTGTGTGTGAAGGAATGTACTGTGGGGGCATCATACTGTGTGTGGGGGAATTATACAGTGTGTTGGGGGAATGTACTGTGGGGGCATCATACTGTGTATGTGTGGGAATGTACTGTGGGGGCATCATACTGTGTGTGGGGAGGAATGTACTGTGGGGAATCATACTGTCTGTGGGGGGAATGTACTGTGGGGACATCATACTGTGTGTGGGGGAATGTACTGTGGGGACATCATATTGTGTGTGGGGGGAATGTACTGTGGGGGTATCATACTGTGTGTGGGGGAATGTACTGTGGGGACATCATACTGTGTGTGGGGGAAATGTACTGTGGGAGCATCATACTGTGTGTGGGGGGGAATGTACTGTGGGGACATCATACTGTGTGTGGAGAATGTCCTGTGGGGACATCATACTTTGTGTGGGGGGATGTACTGTTTGGACATCATACTGAGTGTGGGGGAATTTACTGTGGGTTCATCATACTGTGTGTGAGAATTTACTGTGGGGACATCATGCTGTGTAGGGGCATTATAATGTGTGTGAGGGGGAATATACTGTGGGGGCATCATACTGAGTGTGTGGGGGGAATGTACTGTGGGGACATCATACTGTGTGTGGAGGAATCTATTGTGGGGACATCATACTTTATGGGGAGGAATGTACTGTGGGGGCATCATACTGTGTGTGTGAGGGAATGTACTGTGGGGGCATCATACTGTGTGTGGGGAGGAATGTACTGTGGGGCCATCATACTGTGTGTGGGGGGATGTACTGTGGGGGCATCATACTGTGTGTGTGAGGGAATGTACTGTGGGGGCATCATACTGTGTGTGTGAGGGAATGTACTGTGGGGGCATCATACTGTGTGTGGGGAGGAATGTACTGTGGGGCCATCATACTGTGTGTGGGGGGGGGATGTACTGTGAGGACATCATACTGTGTGTGGGGGGGAATGTACTGTGGGGACATCATACTGTGTGTGGTGGAATGTACTGTGGAGACATCATACTTTGTCGGGGGAATGTACTGTGGGGGCATCATAATGTGTGTGTGAAGAGCTGTTTATCATCGTACAATGATTGAATAACGGGAGCAGATGATTTATAAAAAGCACTGAATTATATGGTGTGGATTTGCTGCTACTGTGTCACCCCAGGCCTGGATGCCACAAACTTGTAAGGCTGTGTCTGAGAGCAGGAGGGAGGTACTCTGGTCATGGACCATTAGCATGCAGCACCTCCTGTCCCAGGCCAGTAGGGGGAGCAGGCTGCCCCTATAAAAGCTGGTACTAAGGGCAGGGTTAGGGAGACCAGGACCCACTTCTGAAGCATCCAGAAGGGTTCCCAGAAGAGAGGGACAGGTCAGCGGCAGCTGAGGAGTCCAGGAGGCTAAGGAGGAACAGCAAGCCAGGGACAGAGGCGACGAGAGCTGGTCCTGGCTGAGAGAGAACAACATACCGGACACTGGGATCCGAGGCTGTCAGAATTGCAAGTCCTGCAGCAGATCATCTACTTGCGAGGGATTTTAGGTCCCTTGGCCTAAGAAGCCTGGAAGCTCCGCCACACAGAGGGACCGGTACAGCACAGACAAGCTATAGGTACCTAGGGCCCGAGTCGCAAGCCATACAGGCGTAGTACACGGCCAGCTCAGGGACGTGGGCTATCATACCACTAAAGGGGGAGATAGTCAGCAAGGGCAGAGAGAGAACGGTAGGCCTACCCACTCACCCTGACCAGTGGAGCTCGCCCGAATGCCCTCAGACACCCAGGTCCATTCCTCCCTGTACTCCTGGTGGGTCTGTGATAAGATCTGCAGTAAAAGACCCTGGACTGCATTATTGGACTCTGTGTGATTACTGCTGCGCCTGCACCATCACCCCCAGCATCCTATTACACTGCCCTGAGGCTACACTCCTCCCATGGGGAGTTGTACTATTCCCTGCTGCACCCCCAACACCAGCCTCAGCGGTCTGCCCCGCAGCAGCGGTCCTCCCTGACCGCAATCCACAGGTGGCGTAGTCGGACTTTCAAAACCTACAAATACACTGCCACAGCATTTGGTCTGACCACCCTGAGCCACGGGACCGGGTCGCCACTACTACTCCCAGCATTGCCCTGTTGTCTGGTTCCGAGAGCCCCACGGCCCAGGGGGCGAGTCACTACAAGTAAGGATAGACGATACAATAAGCTCTATCGTAACATGTAGCAGCGAGTCAGCGGAATGTATCAATTCTAATATTGAGCAGAATTGATTTCAGCCTGTTGATTTTTCCCTCCAGAACAGTGGAGGGCTCCTCGGGAAAATAAATTGGCCATCCCTGGTATAACGTAATACTAAAATCTCACAATTTATGAGAGAAAACTGTATTTTATAACGATGCTTCCGTGCATCAATCGAGAGAACTTCTTTTCATCAGACGACCCCTTTATCACCTATCCAAGGTGATCGGTGGTGTCCAACAGCTTAGAGCGGCACTGATGGGCAGAATGCGGCACTTTTATCACTTTTGGAATTGGGCAGCGGTGCACATGCTCAGTCTGACCTCCATTCTTGCCCTTTGGGGCTGCAGAGCGCTCTGCTTTTTCCAACAGCTCCATTGAGAATGAATGGATCAGTGGTCGGGCATCCAACCAGACGCTCCATTTTGTAACAGGGATAGAAATAGATGAGAAGATGCACTTAACTGTTTGGCCGCAGCAAGAGTGCATCGAGTGCCTGTGCTTGGTTTGAACAGTCATTCTGTGCTGACAGAGTCCCTTTAAGGCCTCAAACCTATTAGATAATTGTCAGCCCTACATTGTTTCTGGGCAGACAGTTACACAAGATTATGTCCCATTTCATGAAGATTGGCCTTTTACACGCCTGTTTTAGTGAAGGATTAGCTGGAAAAACCTGCGGCGCTGTTAAGCCTCTCCCCAAGAAGCTCCGCAAGGCTTCAAAATTTTGCCGGTGCTGGTCAAGACTGGTGGACACATGGGAAAAGTCAAATTTTGGCAAAGTTGAACAATCTGCATTGTGTGTAATATTTTATGATACAATAAATGATTAGAAAAATGCAAGTTTTATTAATGAGAAAAAAACTGAACTTTGCAGAATTTGTTGGCGACATAGAAATATGTAAAAAATATAAAAGTGTAAAAATTTTTTTACAATTTTTGATGCTTACATTAAAAACTTGAGCAATTCCTCCAAAAATCATTAGAGCCATGAAATCAATACATATACAGATGAAACCAGAAGTTTCCATCCACTATATAAAGAGACACATCTGCATGTTTTTATCAATATCTGACATGAAATCAGAATAAACCTTTCCCGTTTTAGGTCAATTAGGATTACCATCATTTTTGATATTTTCCAAATGCCAGAATAATGAGAGAGAGAGAATGTTTTAAGGTATTTTTATTACTTACTGCAAAGTCTTAACATTATTCTAATCCCCAATCAGTGTGTATATCTGTTCACGACACAATAGAATCCCATAATTTCTGCCTATTCACATCTTAGTATTATGTATGATCAGGTTAGAGTGTATGGCTGCTGAGCGCTAGCATTTATGGGCGCCTCCCCCTGACCTTGGCTGTTTCTGGCTCTTAGACCCTGCTGGCACGCACTGCCGTCATGTCCGTGACTGCACTGCCGGCTTGCGGGTCAAATGCCAGAAGCCGCAGAGTCACATGTATTGGGGCGGGCACAGAATGTCTCACGTCGTATACCAGCCAGAACACATACCGGAAAGTCAGGTGACACACTTTTTCTCTCCGGCTCGGTTCATGATTGGATTAGGCTCCCTATATAACATCTGGCGTTCCCCTCCCTGGCACGACCCCTGAGGAAGTGTTGATGAAACGCGCGTCGGGGTGGAGGGACGCGTGCTTACCCTGCCTAGAAGCTGCCATTCTAACCAGGTATTTCTTTCTCATGATGTGTTGAGCTGTTTTGTCTATTTGTGGACAGTGCCACTATTACACTATAGTTATTCTATGGGACCGTACCCAGCCTCTTTTATGTACCCAGTCTCCCCTGATAGATATACTAACATTATTAACTGCTATATGCATTAGTTTCTTTGAGGCTGGAAACAATACGTTATATTTATCTAAGCACTTTGCACTTTTTTTCTGGACAGTCGACTCTATATCATCATATGCACTGCCGCTTTACATTTTATAGGCGTATCTCAAACTCATCAGTGATAGTCTAGTGACCGTTATAATAGCATATGTATTTCTTTCTTTCTATTTTTGCCACATGAGCGGTTATTCAGGTTGAAATGTTTTGCAATGCATTTGTATAGTCACATTATTTCAGTAATGGGGTAATATATGGTTATTACTCTTGCTGCGCAGATATAGAATCATAGAATCATAGAATGGTAGAGTTGGAAGGGACCTCCTGGGTCATCTGGTTCAACCCCCTGCTCAAAGCAGGATTCACTAGATCATCTCAGACAGATGTCTGTCCAGCCTCTGTTTGAAGACGTCCATTGAAGGGGAACTCACCACCTCTCGTGGCAGCCTGTTCCACTCATTAATCACCCTAACTGTCAAAAAGTTTTTTCTAATATCTAATCTGTGTCTCCTCCCATTTAGTTTCATCCCATTGCTTCTAGTCTTTCCTTGTGCAAATGAGAATAAAGATGATCCTTCTACAATGTGACAGCCCTTGACATATTTGTAGACAGCTATTAAGTCTCCTCTCAGTCTTCTTTTTTGCAAGCTAAACATTCCCAAATCCTGCAACCGTTCCTCATAGGACATGGTTTGCAGACCAGTCACCATTCTGGTCGCTCTTCTCTGAACTTGCTCCAGTTTGTCTATGTCTTTTTTAAAATGTGGTGCCCAAAACTGTACACAGTATTCCAGATGAGGTCTGACCAAAGAGGAGTAAAGACCGATAATGACTTCACGTGATCTAGACTGTATGCTTCTGTTAATACATCCCAGAATTGTATTTGCCTTTTTTGCTGCTGCATCACACTGTTGACTCATGTTCAGTCTATGATCTATTAGTATACCTAAGTCTTTTTCACATGTACTGTTGCTTAGCTCTATTCCTCCCATTCTGTATATGCTTTTTTCATTTTTATTGCCCAGATGTAGTACTTTGCATTTTTCCCTGTTAAAAACCATTCTGTTGGTTGCTGCCCACTGCTCCAGTTTATTTAAGTCTTTTTGAATCCTCTCTCTCTTCTCTAGTATTAGCTATCCCTCCTAGCTTTGTGTCATCAGCAAATTTAATCAGTTTACCCTCAATTCCTTCAGGAATAGGGTACAGCATTTGTTTGTCCCTCACATTTGAGGCTCCTGGTATTTTAATTATTGTTATTTTATGTTCTAATAAAATTATATTGTTAATATTATTTGAAGTGTTCATGTTTTTGTTTATCCTACCAGGGTTCTGGTTATAGCAGAATCAATTTTTGATATATATAAAGTCAAAAGTTTACATACATTTCATTAGTATTTGGTACCATCACCCTTAAACTGAATGACTTGGGTCAAACTTTTGGGATATCCTTCCACAAGCTTCTCACAATAGTTGGTCGGAATTTGGACCCATTCCTCCTGGCAAAACTGGTGTAACAGATCCAGGTTTGTAGGTCGCCTTGCTCGCAGCAAGAGTGCCCATAAATTTTCAATAGGATTGCAATCAGAGCTTTGTGATGGCCACGCCAAAACATTGACTTTGTTATTCTTAAGCCACTTTGTTCCCATTTTGTCAATATGTGACACCCCAGGGGTCTGGTTGCCACAGTGATAGAGATATTACGTCTGAGAGCAGGTGGGAGGTCTCTTGGTCAGGAATCCTATGCATGCCACACCTCCTGCCCAGTCCTGGGAGGGGAAGGACTTCCCCTATATAAACCTGGGGCTGAGGCAGGGTTGGGGAGTTCAGAGGGAGAGTTCAGCCAGGAGGGCTGACAGGGAGCTGTGGCTCCGGCTGGGCCCAGCTCCTGGGCCATGCCAGAAGTAGAGACAGAGAAGAGAAGCAGCTATGGGAAGAAACAACAGGAGCTCTGTGGGAGCAGTGTTACAAGGAGTCAGGGGCTGGCAGCTGCAGAGCTCGCCCTGACTGAGAAGATTTCTTACCGGACCCGGAGTCCGAGGCTGTGGGGACTAACTCCTACCCAGCAGCAGAATCCGTCAGGCAGGGGATTTCAGGTCCTCTGGCCAAGAAACCCGAAGGCACGGTCACACGCATGGGACCAGCACCGCCGTCGTGGAGCGGAAGCTACTAGAAGGCCCCGAGTCACCGGCCATACGGGTGAGCACCAGACGGTACACTCAGGGACGTGGGCTACTTATACCCGCCTCTAGCAAGGTAGCCAGAAGAGTACAGTTAGTTTGGGAGGCCTACAACTCCGCCTGGTCGGGGGAGATCCCATCTGCTCAAGGACTGACCAGGCCCCAATCGCTAGCCAGTACTCCGGGAGGGTCTATCTTTGTCTCCAGTAAAGACCCTGAACTACACCGTACCGTCTCCGAGTGGTTCCTGCTACCCCCATCATCCACGTCGGCTGCCCTGAGGCCATACCCCTCCCGTTGGGGGTTATACTATCACGCTGCACAATCCTACCACCGGCCTCAGCGGTCTGCCCTGCAGCAGCAGCTCCTTAGCTGTACTCAACGGGTGGCGTAGTCGTCCAACATCTACCACTGATACAGCGCCACTTAGTCTGACTCCCTGGGCACGGACCGGGTCACCGCCACGAGACTACAACCCTCAACAGATCCGGCTCCGGGTAAGCTCCCGCATGCGCAACGCTGCGCGACACCGGCCCAGGGGTGCGTCAACTTTTGGCGTAGTCGGCAGGATCTCGTGCCCGCAACCACCGGGTACTGCGTGCCTGAAAAAGACTGTTCAAACTTACCAGTGGTGAAGATTCCCGCCATCCGGCGCCATCTTCTGTCTTCTTCCCGCCATCCGCGAAGTTTTCCCGCCATCCGGCGCCATCTTCTGCCTTCTTCCCGCCATCCGTGGAGTTTTCCCGCCGTTGGACGCCATCTTGAAGACGCCGCGCGGGAAGAAGAGGGGCGTGGACTCCGAAAGCGCGCGAGAACTGAAGCCCCGCCTCACGTCCGGACGTTGCGTAAGGTCCTGGAAGGAGCCCAGCAGACGCCGACGTCACAGGAGCGCGACGGAAGGTCCTCAACCCTGACGATCCACTGCGGAGCCGCGGCCTACGGAAGAGGATCATCGCAAGGTAGGCCACGGTCCACTAGGGGGGAGAAGGATGTCGGATACGGAGGAGAGCTTCACCGCTTCAACCCCCGCCAGCGCCACCGCTGTTGCGGTCATGCCTTTCACCATGCCCTATATCCCGGGGGCAGCCTGGCTACCCCAGTACTCAGGGGAGTCACATACCCTGCATGACTTTAGAGAAAAGCTGGATAGCCTCTTCCAGGTGTATCCCCTCACAGAGGAGCAAAACGTGAGCATCCTGGTGGCCCAATTAACCGGGGCAGCCCAAAGGGAGGTAAAGTCCTGGCCACCTGGGAGGAGGACTGTCGCAGAGATACTAACCCAGCTAACCGAGGAGGAGCTGCAGTACTACCAATACGAGGAAAGCCAAGAGGACCCGGACGGGTCTGAGGACTACCCTCAGGAGGGAGCACAAAGAGGACATAGCTACTGAAGGGAAGTAGCGTGAATAAAGAGCTGTAAATAGTTACCCGTAAGGGTACAAGGACTGCTGCTAATTAAAATATGGTCCCCGTTGGGATTAGTGAATTGTTCCCCATGTGCCCCTATCTTAAACCAGGCTGAGGACTGTGAGCAGCCATTCCTTATCCCCACTGGCCGAGGACTGAGAGCGGCCATATCCTGTAAATAATTATGTGTTTCTAGTAATTTATGGGAGTCTTTGGTGGATTTACCGGGAATCCTTTGTGCATGGTTGGAGCGTAACCCAGGAATGGACTAAAGACTGTTAAGGACTCGGGGCAGGACAGACCCCTACCTGGTTACGTCTCCCTGTTTTGTTGAAATGGACACCTTGCTTTTCTTCAAAAACTGCACCTGGTTGCGGACACGCCGTGACCATCTTTATGTGTTTTTCTTATTGTATTATTATTGTTTATACCTTGTTATGTTTTTCTAAAAATATGTTTAGTCCCGGAGTACTAAATTTCACTAGGGGGGAATGTGACACCCCAGGGGTCTGGTTGCCACAGTGATAGAGATATTACGTCTGAGAGCAGGTGGGAGGTCTCTTGGTCAGGAATCCTATGCATGCCACACCTCCTGCCCAGTCCTGGGAGGGGAAGGACTTCCCCTATATAAACCTGGGGCTGAGGCAGGGTTGGGGAGTTCAGAGGGAGAGTTCAGCCAGGAGGGCTGACAGGGAGCTGTGGCTCCGGCTGGGCCCAGCTCCTGGGCAATGCCAGAAGAAGAGACAGAGAAGAGAAGCAGCTATGGGAAGAAACAACAGGAGCTCTGTGGGAGCAGTGTTACAAGGAGTCAGGGGCTGGCAGCTGCAGAGCTCGCCCTGACTGAGAAGATTTCTTACCGGACCCGGAGTCCGAGGCTGTGGGGACTAACTCCTACCCAGCAGCAGAATCCGTCAGGCAGGGGATTTCAGGTCCTCTGGCCAAGAAACCCGAAGGCACGGTCACACGCATGGGACCAGCACCGCCGTCGTGGAGCGGAAGCTACTAGAAGGCCCCGAGTCACCGGCCATACGGGTGAGCACCACACGGTACACTCAGGGACGTGGGCTACTTATACCCGCCTCTAGCAAGGTAGCCAGAAGAGTACAGTTAGTTTGGGAGGCCTACAACTCCGCCTGGTCAGGGGAGATCCCATCTGCTCAAGGACTGACCAGGCCCCAATCGCTAGCCAGTACTCCGGGAGGGTCTATCTTTGTCTCCAGTAAAGACCCTGAACTACACCGTACCGTCTCCGAGTGGTTCCTGCTACCCCCATCATCCACGTCGGCTGCCCTGAGGCCATACCCCTCCCGTTGGGGGTTATACTATCACGCTGCACAATCCTACCACCGGCCTCAGCGGTCTGCCCTGCAGCAGCAGCTCCTTAGCTGTACTCAACGGGTGGCATAGTCGTCCAACATCTACCGCTGATACAGCGCCACTTAGTCTGACTCCCTGGGCACGGACCGGGTCACCGCCACGAGACTACAACCCTCAACAGATCCGGCTCCGGGTAAGCTCTCGCGTGCGCAACGCTGCGCGACACCGGCCCAGGGGTGCGTCAAATATGCTTCGGGTCATTGTCCATTTGGAATACCCATTTCCGCCCAAGCTTTAACTTCCTGGCTGATGTCTTGAGATGTTGCTTCAGTATTGCCACATAATCTTCTTTTCTCATGGTGTCATCTATTTAGTGAAGTGAACCAGTCCCTCCTGCAGCAAATCAACCCCAGATCATGATGCTGCCACCCCCATGTTTCACAGTTGGGATGGTGTTCTTTGGCTTCCAAGCTTCTCCCTTTTTCCTCCAAACGTAGCGATGGTCATTATGCCAAAAAAGTTCAATTTTAGTTTCATCAGACCACAGACATGTCTCCAAAAATTAAGGTCTTTGTTCCTGTGTGCATTTGCAAACATTAATTTGGCTTTTTTATGTTTCTTTTGGAGTAATGGCTTCTTCCTGGCAGAGTGGCCTTTCAGCCCATGTTAATACAGTACTCGTTTCACTGTGGTTATTGACACAATCTTACCAGCTTCCGCCATCATCTTCACAAGGTCTCTTGCTTTTGTCCTTGGGTTGATATGCACATGTCGGACCAAAGCACGTTCATCTCTGGGACACAGAACCCGTCTCCTTCCTGAGCGATAAGATGGCAGTACATTCCCATCTTGTTTGTACTTGCGTATAATTGTTTGTACAGATGAACGAGGCACCGTCAGGTATCTTGAAATTGTATCTAAGGATGAGTCAGACTTGTGCAAGTCCACAATTCTCTTCCTGATATCTTCGCTGATTTCTTTAGACTTTCCCATGATACTACAGAAATAAGCAGTGTGTTTCAGGTGTGCATTAAAATACATCTACACGTGTGTCTCTAATTAACTCAGATGTTGCCAAAAAAACTATTAGAAGCTTCCAAACACATTACATCATCATATGGGCAGTCCAGAATTGTTTAAAGGCATAGTAATCTTAGTGTGTGTAAACTTTTGACTTTGCAGTAAGTAATAAAAATGACTTAAACATTCTCTCTCTCTCTCATTATTCTGGCATTTGGCAAATTTTAAAAATTATGGTAATCCTAATTGACCTAAAACGGGAAAGGTTTATTCTGATTTCATGTCAGATATTGAGAAAAACATGCAGATGTGTCTTTTTATATAGTGTATGTAAACTTCTGGTTTCAACTGTGTGTGTGTGTGTATGTATATATGTATATATTACACATACAGTTATGGCCGAAAGTGTTCACTCCCTTGAAATTGTTTCAGAAAATGAAGTATTTCTCCCAATTATTGCAGTTACATCTGTTTTGCTATACACACTTTATTTTCTTTGTGTGTATTGCAACAACACAAAAAAAGCAGAAAAAAAGGCAAATTGGACATAATTTCACACACAGCCCCAAAAATGGTCTGAAGAAAATTGTTGGCACCCTCAACTTTAATATTTGGTTGCTCACCCTTTGGAATAAAATAACTGCAATCAATCGCTTCCTATAACCATCAACAAGCTTCTTACACCTCTCAGCTGGAATTTTGACCACTCTTCTTTTGTAAACTGCTCCATGTCTCTCATAGTTGCTGCTACTTCATACCTCTCCAGCGCTATGTTTCCATCCATTTCTGCGGGCTTCTTGAAGTATGTTTTGGGTCATTCTCCTGGAAGAACCATGACCTAGGACGCAAACCCAGCTTTCTGACACTGGGCACTACATTGCGACCCAAAATCCGTTGGTAATCTTCAGATTTCATGATGCCTTGCACACAGTCAAGGCACCCAGTGCATGAGGCAGCAAAACAACCACAAAACGTCTTTGAACTTACACCATATTTGACTGTAGGTAGTGTGTTCTTTTCTTTGTAGGCATTATTCCATTTTCCGTAAACAGTAGAATGATGTGCTTTACCAAAAAGCTCTGTCTTGGTCTCATCTGTCGAAAAGATGCGTTCCCAGAAGGATTTTGGCTTGCATACATTTTGGCACACTTCAGTGTAGCTTTTTATGTCTCTGTGTCAGCAGTGGGGTTCTCTTGGGTCTCCTGCCTTAGCGCTTATTTGCGCTAACACTGATGCACCCTGAGCTTGCAGGACAACTTTGAATTTCTTTGGAACTTGATTGGCACTGCTTATCCATCATCCGGACTATCCTGCGTTGCAACCTTTCATCAATTTTTCTCTTCCATCCACGTCCAGGGAGATTAGCTACAGTGCCATGACTTGTAAGCTTCTTAATTATGTTTCGCACCGTGGACAAAGGGACATCAAGATCTCTGGAGATGGAATTGTAACTTTGAGATTGTTGATATTTTTCAACAATTTTGGTTCTCAAGTACTCAGACAGTTCTCTTCTCTTTCTGTTCTCCATACTTAGTGTGGCACACACAGACACAATGCAAAGATTGAGTCAACTTCTCCACTTTTTATCTGGTTTCAGGTGTGATTTTCATATTGCTCACACCTGTTACTTGCCACAGGTTAGTTTGAATGAGCATCGCATGCTTGAAACAAAGTTGTTCACCCACAATTTTGGAAAGGTGCTATCAATTTTGTCCTGCCCATTTTTGGGGTTTTGTATGAAATGATGTCCAATTTGCCTTTTTTCCTTTTGTTTGTTTTTTTCTTTTGTTCCAATACACACAAAGAATATTAAACATGTGTATAACAAAACATGTGTAATTGCAATAATTTTCTGGGAGAAATACTTCACTTTCTGGAACAATTTCAAGATTGCCAACACTTTCGGCCGTGGCCATATATAGTAGCTGAGTACAGGCGGCTGCTGGGGCCCCTGATACTATTACTATGTGGCCCTTACACCTGATATACAGTGGTGGCCAAAAGTATTGGCACCCCTGCAATTCTGTCAGATAATACTCAGTTTCTTCCTGAAAATGATTGCAATCACAAATTCTTTGGTATTATTATCTTCATTTTATTTTCTTGCAAAGAAAATACACAAAAGAGAATGAAACAAAAATCAAATCAATGATCATTTCACACAAAACTCCAAAAATGGGCCAGACAAAAGTATTGGCACCCTCAGTCTAATACTTGGTTGCACAACCTTTAGCCAAAATAACTGCGAACAACCGCTTCCGGTAACCATCAATGAGTTTCTTACAATGCTCTGCTGGAATTGTAGACCATTCTTCTTTGGCAAACTGCTCCAGGTCCCTGATATTTGAAGGGTGCCTTCTCCAAACTGCCATTTTGAGATCTCTCCACAGGTGTTCTATGGGATTCAGGTCTGGACTCATTGCTGGCCACCTTAGAAGTCTCCAGTGCTTTCTCTAAAACCATTTTATAGTGCTTTTGGAAGTGTGTTTTGGGTCATTGTCCTGCTGGAAGACCCATGACCTCTGAGGGAGACCCAGGTTTCTCACACTGGGCCCTACATTATGCTGCAAACTTTGTTGGTAGTCTTCAGACTTCATAATGCCATGCACACGGTCAATCAGTCCAGTGCCAGAGGCAGCAAAGCAACCCCAAAACATCAGGGAACCTCCGCCATGTTTGACTGTAGGGACCGTGTTCTTTTCTTTGAATGTCTCTTTTTTTTCCCTGTACACTCTATGTTGATGCTTTTTCCCAAAAAGCTCTACTTTTGTCTCATCTGACCAAAGAACATTCTTCCAAAACGTTTTAGGCTTTCTCAGGTAAGTTTTGGCAAACTCCAGCCTGGCTTTTTTATGTCTCGGGGTAAGAAGTGGGGTCTTCCTGGGTATCCTACCATACAGTCCCTTTTCATTCAGACGCCGACGGATAGTACGGGTTGACACTGTTGTACCCTCGGACTGCAGGGCAGCTTGAACTTGTTTGGATGTTAGTCGAGGTTCTTTATCCACCATCCGCACAATCTTGCGTTGAAATCTCTTGTCAATTTTTCTTTTCCGTCCACATCTAGATAGGTTAGCCACAGTGCCATGGGCTTTACACTTCTTGATGACACTGCGCACGGAAGACACAGGAACATTCAGGTCTTTGAAGATGGACTTGTAGCCTTGAGATTGCTCATGCTTCCTCACAATTTGGTTTCTCAAGTCCTCAGACAGTTCTTTTGTCTTCTTTCTTTTCTCCATGCTCAATGTGGTACACACAAGGACACAGGACAGAGGCTGAGTCAACTTTAATCTGTTAGAACCCTCCTGTTAGTTTTTGCTATCTTGTGTTTTGCGGTCACGTGACTAGCTGCCTATATATTCCAGCTCCGCCCTTCTGGCTTTGCTGGACTTCAGTGTTTTTTGCCTGTCTCTCTAGCCAGGTGCTTCGGTGCCTATCTCTGTCTAGTTTGCTTGGTCCTCTGGACCTCTAGTACTTTTTGTTCAGTTTGTATTTTTGCTCTGCAACAACTTCTGTTAGGAGGATTCCATTTTTTGTCCCAGTCCTTAGTTCTTTTAGGGACCCCTCCCTTTATTCTATAGGTCTCTGTTCAGACTAGCCGAGGACGAAGGCGGGTCTGTTCACAAGGAACAGGCTGCCCGCTACATCGTAGGGATTCAGCTTAGTCTTACTGTAGGGACAGCTTTTCCCTTTCTTTCCTTAGTTTATGTTGCAGATCATAACATAATCCATGTTAACTGGCTGCAAGTGTGATTTAGTTATTGCCAATTGTATCCAATTTGGCTTTAGGACAATTCTTTTTGTGTTTTTTCATTGAAGACAAATTAAATGAAGATAATAAGACCAAAGAATTTGTGATTGCAATCATTTTCAGGAAGAAACTGAGTATTATCTGACAGAATTGCAGGGGTGCCAATACTTTTGGCCACCACTGTATAGGAGCTGAGTACAGGCGGCTGCTGGGGCCCCTGATACCATTACTATGTGGCCCTTACATCTGATATATAGGAGCTGAGTACAGGCGGCTGCCGGGGCCCCTGATACCATTACTATGTGGCCCTTACACCTGATATATAGGAGCTGAGTACAGGCGGCTGCTGGGGCCCCTGATACCATTACTATGTGGCCCTTACACCTGATATATAGGAGCTGAGTACAGGCGGCTGCTGGGGCCCCTGATACCATTACTATGTGGCCCTTACACCTGATATATAAGGGCTGAGTACAGGCGGCTGCTGGGGCCCCTGATACCATTACTATGTGGCCCTTACACCTGATATATAGGAGCTGAGTACAGGCGGCTGCCGGGGCCCCTGATACCATTACTATGTGGCCCTTACACCTGATATATAGGAGCTGAGTACAGGCGGCTGCTGGGGCCCCTGATACCATTACTATGTGGCCCTTACACCTGATATATAGGAGCTGAGTACAGGCGGCTGCTGGGGCCCCTGATACCATTACTATGTGGCCCTTACATCTGATATATAGGAGCTGAGTACAGGCGGCTGCCGGGGCCCCTGATACCATTACTATGTGGCCCTTACACCTGATATATAGGAGCTGAGTACAGGCGGCTGCTGGGGCCCCTGATACCATTACTATGTGGCCCTTACACCTGATATATAGGAGCTGAGTACAGGCGGCTGCTGGGGCCCCTGATACCATTACTATGTGGCCCTTACACCTGATATATAAGGGCTGAGTACAGGCGGCTGCTGGGGCCCCTGATACCATTACTATGTGGCCCTTACACCTGATATATAGGAGCTGAGTACAGGCGGCTGCCGGGGCCCCTGATACCATTACTATGTGGCCCTTACACCTGATATATAGGAGCTGAGTACAGGCGGCTGCTGGGGCCCCTGATACCATTACTATGTGGCCCTTACACCTGATATATAAGGGCTGAGTACAGGCGGCTGCTGGGGCCCCTTATACCATTACTATGTGGCCCTTACACCTGATATATAGGAGCTGAGTACAGGCGGCTGCTGGGGCCCCTGATACCATTACTATGTGGCCCTTACACCTGATATATAGGAGCTGAGTACAGGCGGCTGCCGGGGCCCCTGATACCATTACTATGTGGCCCTTACACCTGATATATAGAAGCTGAGTACAGGCGGCTGCTGGGGCCCCTGATACCATTACTATGTGGCCCTTACACCTGATATATAGGAGCTGAGTACAGGCGGCTGCTGGGGCCCCTGATACCATTACTATGTGGCCCTTACCCCTGATATATAAGAGCTGAGTACAGGCGGCTGCTGGGGCCCCTGATACCATTACTATGTGGCCCTTACACCTGATATATAGGAGCTGAGTACAGGCGGCTGCTGGGGCCCCTGATACCATTACTATGTGGCCCTTACACCTGATATATAGGAGCTGAGTACAGGCGGCTGCCGGGGCCCCTGATACCATTACTATGTGGCCCTTACACCTGATATATAGGAGCTGAGTACAGGCGGCTGCTGGGGCCCCTGATACCATTACTATGTGGCCCTTACACCTAATATATAGGAGCTGAGTACAGGCGGCTGCCGGGGCCCCTGATACCATTACTATGTGGCCCTTACACCTGATATATAGGAGCTGAGTACAGGCGGCTGCCGGGGCCCCTGATACCATTACACTGGTGCCTTGTTATTAGGTCAATTCCATTATAAAACATTGTATCCGTCATTGTTGAGCTCTGCTGGGACTCTGTATCCCGCCTGCATTGCATAATGGGGCCCCTGAATACTCTGCACATAAGGGCCCATAGCTCTAATTATGTTGTTTGCAATAGTCGCCCTCCTGCCACCCTGTAATATCGGGTCCCTGCCTGGTGTGCCCCCTATGACTTAATGTCCCCCTGTACGACAGAGGGCACACTCACTCTGTCTGGACCATTATAGTCTATGGCCACGTCAGATCATATGCCCGAATCCCGTTCAGGTAAAGGCTGCAGCCACCGCAGCCATGCTGCCTTCAGTGCCCCGCTCCTCCGCCACTGCCATTCCCCCCACCACCCAGAGCCACAGTATATATATATATATATATATATATATATACACTACTCAGAAAATAAAGGGAACCCTTAAACAACAGAATATAACTCCAAGTAAATCAAACTTCTGTGAAATCAAACTGTCCACTTAGGAAGCAACACTGATTGACAATCAATTTCACATGCTGTTGTGCAAATGGAATAGACAATAGATGGAAATTATTGGCAATTATCAAAACACTCTCAATAAAGGAGTGGTTCTGCAGGTGGGGACCACAGACAACATCTCAGTACCAATGCTTTCTGGCTGATGTTTTGGTCACTTTTGAATGTTGGTTGTGCTTTCACACTCGTGGTAGCTTGAGATGGACTCTACAACCCACAGAAGTTGCTCAGGTAGTGCAGCTCTTCCAGGATGGCACATCAATGCGAGCTGTGGAAAGAAGGTTTGCTGTGTCTGTCAGCGTAGTGTCCAGAGGCTGGAGGCACTACCAGGAGACAGGCCAGTACACCAGGAGACGTGGAGGGAGCCGTAGGAGGGCAACAACCCAGCAGCAGGACCGCTACCTCCGCCTTTGTGCAAGGAGGAACAGGAGGATCACTGCCAAAGCCCTGCAAAATGACCTCCAGCTGACCACAAATGTGGATGTGTCTGCAAAAACGGTTAGAAACCAACTCCATAAGGGTGGTATGAGGGCCCGACGTCCACAGATGGGGGTTGTACTCACAGCCCAACACCGTGCAGGACGCTTGGCATTTGCCACAGAACACCAGGATTGGCAAAGTGGCAACTGGCGCCCTGTGCTCTTCACAGATGAAAGCAGGTTCACACTGAGCACATGTGACAGACGTGACAGAGTCTGGAGGCACCGTGGAGAACGATCTGCTGCCTGCAACATCCTTCAGCATGACCGGTTTGGCAGTAGGTGAGTAATGGTGTGGGGTGGCATTTCTTTGGAGGGCCGCACAGCCCTCCATGTGCTCGCCAGAGGTAGCCTGACTGCCATTAAGTACTGAGATGAGATCCTCAGACCCCTTGTGAGACCATATGCTGGTGCGGTTGGCCCTGGGTTCCTCCTAATGCAGGACAATGCCAGACCTCATGTGGCTGGAGTGTGTCAGCAGTTCCTGCAAGATGAAGGCATTGAAGTTATGGACTGGCCCGCCCGTTCCCCAGACCTGAATCCGATTGAGCACATCTGGGACATCATGTCTTGCTCCCTGGGACCCGTTCAAGATCCGGAAGGGAGCGAAACGGCCATCGTCCTCTCTCTCACTCCCCCGCACACCCTTAGGGGTCTCCATCCTATGCCGCCAGACAACATGTACTGTTAGTACTAATAAAGGACATCTTCGGAACTTTTGTTGAGTGCTACCTTTATTTTTGCTTCTGCATTACTAGACTGTTTACTTGGACATGCACCACCATGTATCCGGGAGTTTCATTTCATTGAATGAGAGGTGTATTTAAAGCAGAGGTGGTGCCGGATTTCTTCTCTTTTATTGCTCATTTGACATGTCTTGCTCCATGCACCAATGTCACGTTGCACCACAGACTGTCCAGGAGTTGGCGGATGCTTTAGTCCAGGTCTGGCAGGAGATCCCACAGGAGACCATCTGCAACCTCATCAGGAGCATGCCCAGGCGTTGTAGGGAGGTCATACAGGCACGTGGAGGCCACACACAATACTGAGCCTCATCAGGAGCATGCCCAGGCGTTGTAGGGAGGTCATACAAGCACGTGGAGGCCACACACAATACTCAGCCTCATCAGGAGCATGCCCAGGCGTTGTAGGGAGGTCATACAGGCACGTGGAGGCCACACACAATACTCAGCCTCATCAGGAGCATGCCCAGGCGTTGTAGGGAGGTCATACAGGCACGTGGAGGCCACACACAATACTCAGCCTCATCAGGAGCATGCCCAGGCGTTGTAGGGAGGTCATACAGGCACGTGGAGGCCACACACAATACTCAGCATCATCAGGAGCATGCCCAGGCGTTGTAGGGAGGTCATACAGGCACGTGGAGGCCACACACAATACTCAGCCTCATCAGGAGCATGCCCAGGCGTTGTAGGGAGGTCATACAGGCACGTGGAGGCCACACACAATACTCAGCCTCATCAGGAGCATGCCCAGGCGTTGTAGGGAGGTCATACAGGCACGTGGAGGCCACACACAATACTCAGCCTCATCAGGAGCATGCCCAGGCGTTGTAGGGAGGTCATACAGGCACGTGGAGGCCACACACAATACTGAGCCTCATCAGGAGCATGCCCAGGCGTTGTAGGGAGGTCATACAGGCACGTGGAGGCCACACACAATACTCAGCCTCATCAGGAGCATGCCCAGGCATTGTAGGGAGGTCATACAGGCACGTGGAGGCCACACACAATACTGAGACTCATTTTGACTTTTTTTAAGGATATTACATCAAAGTTGGATCAGCCTGTAGTGTGTTTTTCCACTTTAATTTTGGGGGTGACTCCAAATCCAGGCCTCCATTGGTTAATAAATTTGATTTCCATTGATGATTTTTGTGTGATTTTGTTGTCAGAACAAAGTATTCAATGAGAATATTTCATTCATTCAGATCTAGGATGTGTTATTTGATTGTTCCCTTTATTTTTTTGAGCAGTGTGTATATAAATATACCAGGATGGGGGATATTAACAGAATTGGGGGACATTACCCCTATAACAGTGTAAGCAGCAGACCCCCTCCCCCTTAACAGGGCATAATGACCACATTTTTTGCTTACATTTTTTTTCTATTTACCTACTCTAAAACCTAGGTTCGTCTTATGGTCCGGTGCGTCTTATAGTCCGAAAAATTCGGTATATGCATTCAGTATATATATACTACTAGCTATTGAACCCGTTCTACGCCCGGGTGGACAGCATTTTTATTGGTATATGGTCTCCCATGCTGGTATGTGCTGCCCCCCTCCTTGTATTTGTGCTGTCCCCATCCTGTCCCCACCATCCAATCCTGGTATGCGTGGTACACCTCACCCCCAATCCTGGTATGCTTGACACCCCTCACCCCCAATCCTGGTATGCGTGGTACCCCTCACCCCCAATCCTGGTATGCGTGGCACCCCTCACGCCCTATCCTGGTATGCGTGGCACCCCTCATCCCCAATCCTGGTATACGTGGCACCCCTCATCCCTATCCTGGTATGCGTGGCACCCCTCATCCCTATCCTGGTATGTATGGTACCCCTCATCACTATCCTGGTGTGTATGGTATCCCTCATCCTGGTATGCATGGTACGCCATCCCTCATCCCGGTATGCATGGCACTCCATCCCTCATCCCCAATCCCGGTATGCGTGGCACCCCTCATCCTCAATCCCTGCATGCGTGGCACCCCTCATCCCCAATCCCTGCATGCGTGGCACCCCTCATCCCCAATCCCGGCATGCGTGGCACCCCTCATCCCCAATCCCGGCATGAGTGGCACCCCTCATCCCAATCCTTGTATGTGTGGCACCCCTCATCCCCAATCCCGGTATGCGTGGCACCCCTCATCCCCAATCCCGGTATGCATGGCACCCCTCATCCCCAATCCCGGTATGTGTGGCACCCCTCATCCCCAATCCCGGTATGCGTGGCACCCCTCATCCCCAATCCCGGTATGCGTGGCACCCCTCACCCCCAATCCCGGTATGCATGGCACCCCTCACCCCCCAATCCCGGTATGCGTGGCACCCCTCATCCCCAATCCCGGTATGCGTGGCACCCCTCATCCCCCAATACCAATATGCGTGGCAACCCTCATCCCCAATCCCAGTATGCGTGGCACCCCTCATCCCCAATCCCGGTATGCATGGCACCCCTCATCCCCAATCCCGGTATGCGTGGCACCCCTCACCCTCAATCCTGGTATGCATGGTCCCCTCACCCCCCAATCCTGGTATGCGTGTTACCCCTCACCCCCCAATCCTGTTATGCGTGTTACCCCTCACCCCCCAATCCTGGTATGCGTGGCACCCCTCACTCCCCAATCCTGGTATGCGTGGCACCCCTAACCCCCCAAATCCTGGTATGCGTGGTACCCCTCACCGCCCAATCCTGGTATGTGTGGCACTCCTCACCCCCCAATCCTGGTATGTGTGGCACCCCTCACCGCCCAATGTTGGTATGCGTGGTACCCCTCACCCCCAATCGTGGTATGTGTGTTACCCCTCACCCCCCAAATCCTAGTATGCGTGGTACACCTCACCCCACAATCCTGGTATGTGTGGTACCCCTCACCCCCAATCTTGGTATGCGTGGTACCCCTCACCCCCAATCCTGGTATGTGTGGTACCCCTCACCTCCCAATCCTGGTATATGTGGTACCCCTCACCCCCCAATCCTGATATATGCATGGTCCCCTCACCCCACAATCCTGTTATGTGTGGCCCCCTCATCCCTTTCACACTGTACACACATACACAAAAAAAAACAGTTATACTCACCTTTCTCCTCTGTACTCCAGCACTGCTGCGTCCTCTTCTGCCGGAGGCCGAGGGAGAAGTGCGGCGCTGGAGCACCGCGCTGTCCGGCGCCATTTTTCTGAAGACACACTGTAAATGTGTCTTCAGTAAAATGGCGCCGAATAGCGCAATGCGCATGCGTCGATCTGACGCCTTCACTCCGCCCCCGGTCTCCAGCGAAGAGAGGCGCCGCGACAACGCTCCTCCCGGTCAGGTAAGTATGTAAGTATGGCGCCGGAGATCGCGGTATGCGTTCGGTGTCTACGCATCCCGCGATCTCCGGCGCCATACACCTCCTCTTACCTGTAACGGCTGGATGCCTGCTTCTCTCTGGAGCCAGGCTGCGCATCACACATGCGCAGTCTATCGAAGCTTCAGACAGAGACACGCATGCCGCCTTATATATACTATGGTAGATCGGCCCACTCAGTTGCACACAGAAGTAGCCACCGGAGCACTGTCTCCTTAAGTCTCTCACTGGTTTATTTGAAGATGCTGCATAAGCCAGTGAAGAGTTAGCAAAAATAAATACGTGCTTTCTGACCTAAGGAAAAACAAAACATAACATACAGCCGTGTTACTGTGGGGATCTGCCCGCTCAGGAGAACAACCATCCACTAGTTCAGCTTTTCCTTCTCAGGACACAAAGCGCTGGAGTTGCTCTCTACAGCCCTACTGAACACTGAATGCCTTAGAAGGCCGTCTATATATATCCTAGTCCTCACCCAGGGGTGGAGATATGATGAATGACCTCCCAACCCGTTCTATGGTCGTTCACAAAAACCCAGCCCTTAAAATGGCCGATTAATCCCTCTCAACACATAGTGTGCTGGTGTAAAACTTATGGGTTTCAAATCACTGAAGCTAATAGCCTCAGTGAAACATACCTCCCCTCCAGCACTTTGCCAGTGACTTTGTCACCATGTATATATAATCAGCATACTGTATATATATTATAAGCATACTGTATATATCCTTTTAAAAGCAGAAGTGTTAATAAATTATTTTTATCAGTTAACAAAATGCAGAGTAAAGTTTGATGGATGAACCAAGATCTCAGTAATAATAATTGTATTTTTTTATTAATAATAGGATAGAAGGGAGGGACAAAACCAGGAACAGAATCAGTAGGCAAACTTATAATCAGGAAAACAGCCGGGGTCAGATACCAGGTGATCAGTAACCGCCACGTCTGCGAGCAGTATGAATACCGCGGAGCCTGGTGACAGAGGTGATACTGAGATTGTCCCGGCAGAGATGTAACAGTCAGAAGGCCACCGGTAGATGGTGAAGGTCCTTCTGTACAGCTCCAGCAGTGATGGTGGATCTGCTGGACTTCAGGGCGCTGGATGCGGAGGTTTACCGTCTTTTAGATGTCTCTAGGGGAACGGTGACAACACGCAAATACGCGAGCAGCCCTGGATAATCCACGCCGGCAGGATGATAGGATCCGGCGGAAGATGGAACCTATGAGAAGAGAAGGAAATATAATGTAAGTGATGGGACTCCATATGACATGATACTACTGTGCGGTCACTGTGGCCGGACGGCAGAGGAATCTCATCACACAGAGGTCAGGGATCATCGTCAGCCATCATACATGTGACAATCCCATCTCCGACAGATGACATCTGCTCCACATGAATTATTCTCACTGACGACATCACACAACATGGAGATGACTCTCACACTTACCTCGTCTCTTTTTCCCCTTTTTCCCATTTTCTGATTTTTCGTCATCAGCTTGAAATTCTGATCAGAAAAAAGAAAAAACAACTCACTAAAGACATATTGTTATGGGGTCTGCATTGTATCGCTCCTGTATATAGTATATAGATTGTTCTAGTCCTTTCCCCTATAGTCCTGATAATCTGGTATTACACAATAGGGCAGAATAAGTCCTATATACCGGACATGACCTCATATGAGGGGCATTAGATGTGTCACTAATATGGAGCAGTGAGCGCCCTGTGTGCCGCCATGTGGTGCATCCCTAATGAGCGATATTCTACTATAGGAGACGATGTCTCATTATGATGACGGAGGTTACTGGATGCAACAATGTATCACAGAATCCATGATAATACTGTACAAAGTTACAGAAATGGAGACACAGTATGGGCCCATGGGCAAAGTAATTGGGATCCATGGAACATAGATAACATAGGAGACCTATTACAGAAAAACCATGTGGAAATATTTCACCGTTGATGACAACATTCACATTGTTTGTGCTATAGACATGTACATACCTGACAATGGGGACGAGGACGGCAAGCTGGTTATAGCATCGTCTCTAGCAGATTCAGGAGAAGATCCTTTCTGCCTGTTAGGAAGAAGAAAAACGTGTCAATCACAAGTAAATTCAGTATAAAAGGGATTGTCTCACTAGAAGAACCCCGACTATAAGGCCTAATAGGACATATGAAAGTCATAGTGGGGAAGGTCTCCTGCTCAAAACTACCTTCTATGGAGCAGAGCGGAAAACAACTACCAATAATGGCCAGCATGTAATACTACATCTGTCCCACAATGTGGGCAATACTACCAATGCCTGACCGGCAGCAATTATGGGCTGTTATCTCCAGCGGATTCTGAAGCCAAAAGCGCAATGACCGCTGATCATGTGGCGGTGGATGCTGCATTCGATATGATGGTATTTATGTCCTATATTTGGTGTTGTGCACATATATTAGTCTGGAGCTCCCAGTAATGACTCCACAATCTACTCACATTTCTGAGATGTTTCTGCTGGATGCCGGGGTACACTCTGGAGGGGACTTGATAACGGTGGTACAGAGCTAAATAAGGACAAAAATAAGATATGAAATTCTATTTTTTACTTTTAGAGGTCTTTTTATGTATTCTGGATTTATTGATCACTTACTTTAGAAAGCCTTTTAGAGGATGTTGTAAAATTTTGGAAGAAAAGGCTCTCATTATCCTCACTTGTGTCCTCCTCCTCTGAGACAATAGGCTTGTCTGTATCAGCGTGATCTACAATACATAGGTAATGAAGTGTTATTAGTGGTTGTCAGTATAACACAGTCACCATTTATCACTACTATTAATGGGAACCGATTGTCACATATTATGGAAGATGAGACAAACAGCCGCTTAGTCTAGATGATGTCTTCTACTTACTGATAAATAAGCTGGTGTCCATATCTGACACAAGCCGAGGAATGTACTCTGGCTTCTGACTTAGAAGGTTTTCAAATTCTAAGTCACTCAGGAATGGATAACTCTTGATCTCAAATGCTCCTCCTGGAAAAAGAAAAACAAAAGTGATGCGGACATTGCTAGAGGCTGCTCCATATCTGAACAGTATATCTTAAGTAATGACAAAACCGAAGGAAACAAACTAAAAGTTATATTATGGAGAACTAGAAATAGGCAAGCAGATAGAGGAGTGCTGATCCTCATGGACAGGAGCGATGAGTCCTCGTTGTAAAAAGTGAATATTAATACTAATACAGTATATCAGTTACCTGTCCCAAGTCTTTGTGCAGGATTTGTTCTGAGCAGGTCATTAATGAGGTCCTGAGCATCGGGGGGAGGAGAGCGATCCCAATCCCAAATTATGTCTCCTGTTATATAGAAAATTACAGAAAATAAAACCTCTGTTTTGGCCTGTAAGATAAAGTAGAGGAAATAACTAAATTCATGTAACCAGTCAAAGCAATGATCGGATTATTCTACTTACCAGTGACAATATTTTTATAGAGCTCAGATAGGGAATCCCCATGAAATGGTACATATCCCACCAGAAACTCATGCAGGATGATCCCCATTGACCACCAGTCCGCAGGTCTTCCATAGCCTTTCTTCAGGATGATTTCTGGGGCCATGTAGAGCGGGGTGCCACAGTCCTGGAAACCAACAGAAGATAAAGATAAGAATCGATGAAATGATTATTATGACAAGTTCTCTACATAAAAAGCCAATGACAGAAGATAAAATATCAGTGGAAAAGTTCTCTAGAAATGAAGAACGTAGAGAAGAGACAATAGTGTGATGAGATTTGTAAAGAACCATCTAAGTTCCTGTAAGTGATGCCAACCTCATGGTCCTGGAACTCTCTGGCGATGTCCTCCAATGATTCCTTGTGGGTGTTGGTTTCTGGTATCATGACACCAACTTTTGAAATCCCAAAATCGGCGACTTTAATGTGTCCAGCCGGTGTAATCAGGAGGCTGTGAAAGAGAAGATGGTTTTAGTCTCACAGGCTGTGTGGTAATAAATAACTTTCCCCCTTTATTATACTACAGGGGGCACTTACTTCTCTGGTTTCAGGTCTCTATGCAACACACCATAGCTGTGCAGGTATTCCACAGCAAGTATCGCTTCTGCAAAATACAGGCGGGCCAAGGGGACAGATAAAGGACCCTTGGTGCTTAGGAGGGTCCCACAGTCTCCACCTATAGAAGAAAGGAAATATGAGCGGTGAGGGGTTTATACAGCAGATCACCACGATGGATCATGAGAAGTGAGCGGAGACATTGGGGCAGGAGAGAATATATACAGATATAATGTATAGAGCACAGAATATTAGTCTGAGGTCATGGTGAGATGTCGTCCATGTCACTAATAGAGTGATGTCTCATCTCGTCTACAGCTGGCGATACTGACGTGCTCAGTGCGGACATACAGGGAGATCACACACATCAATGACTTTCCATAATATCTATAGTAAATGCTCTGCGGGGATGTAACCGTCCACAGGGACAAGTCCTAATGATATGAGCGGTGATAAGATGTCAGCAGACATGGGCTGAATATAATACATGTACATGTCCTACCTCCTACATACTCCATGACCATACACAGGTGAGATCTAGTAGGGAAGGAGCAGAGCATGGAGGCCACAAAGGGACAGTCAGCGAATGTCAGGATGTCCCTCTCCAGATAGGCCCCTTCCACATGTTTTGGAGTATCCAGGTCCCGCTTGGAAATTTTCTTCATAGCGAAGATCTTCTGTGAGTCTTTATGGTGAACTAAGTGGACGGACCTGGAGAGAAGAAGAAACCATGGTTTATAGTGAATCCTTATTAACAGTCCGTCTATAGAAGTCATTATATGATCTTCTGTTCTAATGTTTAATACCAGAAGTCCGACCATTACTAGAAATCCACATCTAGAAATACATGAGATAATACTACATAGACCATCTATGGGAGGGTCTGCACAATACCACGTCTGCCAGACCCTCACCCAGGTCAAATTATCATCTATGGGAAGTCTGCACAATGCCACGTCTGCCAGACCCTCACCCAGGTCACATTATTACCTGTGGGAAGTCTGCACAATGCCACGTCTGCCGGACACTCACTCAGGTCACATTATCACCTGTGGGAGGTCTGCACAATGCCAAGTCTGCCAGACCCTCACCCAGGTCACATTATCACCTGTGGGAGGTCTGCAAAATGCCACATCTTCCACACCCTCACCCAGGTCACATTGTCACCTATGGATGTCTGCACAATGCTACGCCTGCCATACCCTCACCTAGGTCACATTATCACCTATGGGAAGTCTGCACAATGCCACGTCTGCCGGACCCTCACCCAGGTCACATTATCACCTTTCACCTCAGATCATGTCCCTATGATAACACTGAATGGCAGAGCACAGAGGCTGAAGCATTGTCATAGGGAACCCTGAGAAATGTGGCTTATGCCAACTGAAATCTCACCCAAAAGATCCGCTGCTGATCAGCTTAGATGTTTCGTAGTCGCTCATACGCGGCTTTCTCGCCGGGATCAATGATTCCATCAAGTCCTTGAAAAGAAGAAGAAGAAGAAATGATATTAAGATCTAGAACAGACCTGGGCAAACTGCGGCCCGCGGGCCACATCCGGCCCTTTGACCGCTTCTGTGTGGCCCGCTGACACAGTCAGCCAGACGCAGGAGAAAGCCTGAGCTATTATCTTACTCAGACTCAGCATTCTGATTGTAGCTCCGCCCCCCCTGTGGATGCCATCTTCTCATTGGTGGATGTGGGGATGCTCAGTTCCTTGCTTGCAGAGCAGAGCTACTGTAATGTCTTCAGGTCAGGAGTGTTCAAGAAGAGGGAAACTTGGACTACTACACCCATCTGCTGCACATAGTGGGCAAGTGACATCTAAGTTGAGCCCCATGGTGTAAAATAACAGCTAGGAGTTGACATTGTGTCTACTGTGCTGATCAGTTCACAGCACAGCACTGCCTCCTTTCTCAGACCGCAGTTTACACTCAGTGAGAGCAGCTAATTATCTGCAGCTTACTGAGTCTTCCCCTGGCAGCTCAGACTGATCGGAGAGAACATTTGTATTCCTAGTGAATGACTCCAACAGTGAAGTGCCCCTCCTCACCTGGGATATTCTATGTGCTCCCCAAACTGCACCCCACATACTCTGCTGCCTCTCCACCTTTGAGTGAGGGTTAACCCTTACCTCACCCTTTACACTGAGCTTTTGAGTTATTGCGCTGTGTTCTATGTCCTGTGCAGGTGAGGTAAGTGTTAAGCTCCTCACAATGCTCCCTGCTGTGATCTGTGACTTATCACAGCCATAGACTTTAATAAAGATCCCCCCCACCTGCCTGTTACCTCCTGCCCCACATGTGATGTGGATCTATGCATGTGGAACAGGGGTGGGCAAACAACTTTTTTTTTCCACATGCTCCCAATTTATGTATTGATTGATCAATTGCCAATGCTTGCTATGATAAACTTTATTGTAGCAAGTATTATCAGGGTGTGTTCACACAACTGTATTTTCGGTCCTAGTGCTTTTCGTGAAAAAAATAAAATAAACCTGACTTCACACGGACAGGACTAGTAGCAATGCTTTGCAATTGAGCTATTCAGATTACAGTTTAAGTCCATGGCCCCCACTATCAGTATTTGGCAGAATTTTTTTCTCAGGAGTGGGAGCCAAAACCAGGTGAGGAACAATCAGAGAATAATAGAAGATATAATAGAAACAAGTCACCAGTTCTGCATTTATCACCCACTCCTGAGAACAAATACTGACTGAATACTGATAGTGGGGCCGTGGCCTAACACAGACCAAATATCCGTGTGAAAAAGATCACAGCACACACCAGTTTCTTCTGTGTATCGGATAACACTCACTTATTGAAGTCAGAGTTTGCAAAAAAAAAATTGAATCCCATATTAATCATCTGTATGGCATCTGATTTTTACAGATACATTTCGATTACAATCATACGAAACTGTATTTGTTTTTGTACATTTTATTCACTTCTGATATATAAAAATGGATCACAATACAGATGATAAAAATAGTCTGCCTTTCTGGATGACAATCATGACATCGCTCGTGTAAACGTAATCATATAATCACCTTCTTTTTATAAAGCGATAAAATTAATATTGAGCAGAATTAAAGGGGCGGCCTAAAACAGAAGGTAAATTTCATACTAAATGTCTATTTAATTCAATCCAATCACTTATCTAGTACAGTTCAATTAAAAATTCCCTACCATTTCCTCTCTACTCTAACTTCTTGTTTGTTTTTTCTCATCCAATGATGTTTTGTTGAGAATTCCAGTGCATTTTGGGATACTCACATGGGACGTCATCAAGGGGAAAAGGATGCAATCACTGACGCTGCTTTCCTCACATTTAAACGAAGCACCATCAGTGACCTCTGTTTCGGAGTCTGGGTTAGTCCCTGCTTGCTGCGTGGTGTCCTTACAATTTCCACTGACAGCGCACTCTCTTGCTGGCTCATCACTTCTCTTTAGAGCCAGCAAGGGAGTGCACTGTCACTGTTCATTCAAAGGAATATAGTGCCGGGAGCTCATACTGTCCATAGGTCATAATTTATAACCGATGCATTATCAGTAGAAACAGACATAATTGATGCCACTTCATTTCATGGAGGGGGCAGAAGCTGCGGAAGTGACCACAGCTTCTACCACCTTATGACGTCCTGTGTGAGTATTCCAAACAAAATGCCATTGGAGGTTAAAAAAAAAAGACTGGAAGTCAGACTGGAGAGGGTATATTAGGGAATTTTCAATTGAAGTATATAAAAAAAGGAGATTAGAAAATTACATTATTTAGATAAATGTTTAGTATGAAATTCACCTTTGGTTTCAGACCACCCCTTTAAGTTCAGCCGACTGGTTCGGCCCTCAAAAGCAGTGCCAGTTTCTCATGTGGCCCCTTGGGAAAATTAATTGCCCACCCCTGATCTAGAAGCTGCTGGAGAAAATCTCCAGATGCAGAAACGTCTCCCCCTATATTATGTCCCAGCTGATGTCACTGATCCGATAGGTGAGCAGAAACCTGCTGACGGATTCCCTATAATATAAACGCTATTATCTAATGCAATAGTGTCATCTCCTCTAATAATAGAGGCGCCCCCTGGTTATATGGGGGATAATACTGGACGGGTCATTCACACCCCGTGATCTGGTGATACACAGACATCTCCCTCTATAATACTTACACCGGCAGGTTCTTGGATCTCCGGGATCTCTAAGATTACACTGTCAGGATCCAACAGCTCAGTTGTTTCTAAAATAGTGATAAAATGATGAAGAAATAAAATGTATTAGAGGATATTAATCCTACAGACATAATACAACAATATAATGGAGAAATGACTATTCTGTATGGAGGACTATGTGGGGCCCATTATTCTGTATGGAGGGCTATGTGGGGCCCCTTATTCTGTATGGAGGACTATGTGGGGCCCATTATTCTGTATGGAGGACTATGTGGGGCCATTATTCTGTATGGAGGACTATGTGGGGCCCATTATATTGTATGGAGGACTATGTGGGGCCCATTATTCTGTATGGAGGGCTATGTGGTGCCCATTATTCTGTATGGAGGGCTATGTGGGGCCCATTATACTGTATGGAGGACTATGTGGGGCCAATTATACTGTATAGAGGACTATGTGGGGCCCATTATTCTGAATGGAGGGCTATGTGGTGCCCATTATACTGTATGGAGGGCTATGTGGGGCCCATTATTCTGTATGGAGGACTATGTGGGGCCCATTATACTGTATGGAGGACTATGTGGGGCCCGTTATACTGTATAGAGGACTATGTGGGGCCCATTATTCTGAATGGAGGGCTATGTGGTGCCCATTATACTGTATGGAGGGCTATGTGGGGCCCATTATTCTGTATGGAGCACTATGTTGAGCCCATTATTCTGTATGGAGGGCTATGTGGTGCCCATAGTACTGTATGGAGGGCTATGTGGGGCCCATTATTCTGTATGAAGGACTATGTGGGGCCCATTATACTGTATTGAGGACTATGTGGGGCCCATTATAATGCATGGAGGACGGACTATGTGGTCCCATTATACTGTATGGAGGACTATGTGGGGCCCATTATACTGTATGGAAGACTATGTGGGGCCATTATACTGTACAGAAGACTATGTGGTCCCATTATACTGTATTGAGGACTATGTGGGGCCATTATACTGTATGGAGCACTATGTGGAGCCCATTATTCTGTATAGAGGACTATGTGGTGCCCATTATACTGTATAGAGGACTATGTGGGGCCCATTATTCTGTATGGAGGACTATGTGGGGCCCATTATTCCGTATGGAGGACTATGTGGGCCCATTATTCTTTATGGAGGACTATGTGGGGCCATTATTCTGTATGGAGGACTATGTGTTGCCCATTATACTGTATGGAGGACTATGTGGGGCCTATTATTCTCTATGGAGGACTATGTGGGGCCCATAATACTTTATGGAGGACTATGTCGGCCCATAATATTGTATGGAGGACTATGTGGGGCCTATTATTCTCTATGAAGGACTATGTGGGGCCCTTTATACTGTGTGGTGGACTATGTGGGGCCCATAATACTGTATGGAGGACTATGTGGGGCCCATTATTCTCTATGGAGGACTATGTGGGGCCCATTATTCTGTATGGAGCACTATGTGGGGCCCATTATACTGTATGGAGGACTATCTGGGGCCTATTATTCTCTATGGAGGACTATGTGGGGCCCTTTATACTCTACGGTGGACGATGTGGGGCCCATAATACTGTATGGAGGACTATGTGGGGCCCATTATTCTCTATGGAGGACTATGTGGGGCTCATTATTCTGTATGGAGGACTATGTGGGGCCCATTATTCTGTATGGAGGATTATGTGGGGTCAATTATCCTGTATGGAAGACTATGTGGGGCCATTATACTGTGTGGAGGACTGTGTGGGGCCATTATTCTGTATGGAGCACTATGTGGGGCCATTATTCCGTAAGGAGGACTGTGTGGGGCCATTTTTCTTTATGGAGTACTATGTGGGGCCATTATTCTTTATGGAGTACTATGTGGGGCCATTATATTGTATGGAGGACTATGTGGGGCCATCATTCTGTATGGAAGACTATGTGAGGCCTATTATTCTGTACGGTGTAATATGTGGGGTCCATTATTCTGTATGGAGGACTATGTGGGGCCCATTATTCCGTATGGAGGACTATGTGGTGCCCATTATACTGTATGGAGTACTATGTGGTGCCCATTATACTGTGTGCCGGACTATGTGGGGCCCATTATTCTGCATGGAGGGCTATCTGGGACACATTATTCTGTATGGATGACTTTGTGGGACCCATTATTCTGTATGGAGGACTATCTGGGGCCCATTATTCTGCATGGAGGACTTTGTGGGGCCGATTATTCTGTTTGGAGGACTTTGTGGGTCCCATTATTCTGTATGGAGGACTATGTGGGGCATTATTCTGCATGGAGGACTATGTGGGGACCATTATTCTGTATGGAGGACTATGTGGGGCCCATTATTCTGCATGGAGCACTATGTGGGGCCAATTATTCTGCATGGAGCACTATGTGGGGCCCATTATTCTGCATGGAGGGCTATCTGGGGCACATTATTCTGTATGGATGACTTTGTGGGACCCATTATTCTGTATGGAGGACTATCTGGGGCCCATTATTCTGTATGGAGGACTTTGTGGGGCCGATTATTCTGTTTGGAGGACTTTGTGGGGCCCATTATTCTGTATGGAGGACTATGTGGGGCATTATTCTGTATGGAGGACTATGTGGGGCCCATTATTCTGTATGGAGGACTATGTGGGGCCCATTATTCTGCATGGAGCACTATGTGGGGCCCATTATTCTGCATGGAGGACTATGTGAGACCCATTATTCATTATGGAGGACTTTGTGGTACCCAGTATACTGATTGGCTCGTGACTTTTTCCAAATTTTTCATTTTGGCTCTCTGTATGTTTGATTAGAGAGTGGAAAGAGTAAATGTGAAATGATCCCATGTTCTCTATAATATCCGGATTTTTCCTGTAGAAGGTTGTGTGATCGGCTCACCTGTAGTCAGATCGCTGCTCGGTCCCGGCTGACTTGTATTAGGGTCAGGGGTTTCTGGGGTCACATTTTGCTCATCTTCGGTGTCGCCTTCTGGTGTCTCCTGATTGATAGAATATATAGAATTAGCACGAGGAACCTTCCACTAAATCACCAAATCCACAAATCAGGAAGGACTGAACCTGCATTTACAGACACACCAACTGTAACTATACAGATCAGACGCCATCATGAGGACTTTTCTCAGATAAAATGGATTAAGATGAGGTAACATTGCAAAAACATTAATATGGATAATAGAGGGAGACAGAGGCGGAAATACAGACTTCCCACCACTGAGCTGTGACTACATCAGCAGAATACAGACTGCCATCAGCAGAGACAGGCGGCCATATTACCTCCTGTGCTTGCCAGGAGCTGACAGGGAGGCCGATAAGATCTAACACCAGATCTTCTGATATCTGGCTGGTGATCTGGAGAAGATCAGAAAACAAGGACGTGTGATAGAGAAGATGATGGATCCTTACCGGGCGTTCCGATGAGCGGGCCGGACCTTCCAGTACACACAGGACTTTTTCGGCCAGTTCTTTAACAAAAGACAAATCTCTATATTGAGATCTTTTTTCAGCCTAAAAAGAAGAAAAGAAACACAAATGAAAAATCTCGAGATGAGAAAGATCACAATGAAGGCGGCCATTGTATCTGACGTCTGCTCCTCTCTGCAGATACATTGACTACATATCTGGGGTCTTGTCCTGTTTTATATTGGAAGAAAGAAGAAGCTTCTATCCCACCGTTATTATCCATTATTGTGGAGAAGATTTGTGCGGAGCGTCCACCATTTACCTGCTGTGGAATGTCCTGATGTTCTATAGCGAGAAACTGCAAGTGCTCAGTCACTATGGAGCCAACAACGGCAGCCATGACCCTGTGTAGATTGTACACAGTGACTGTGAGCTCTGATGTCATAATGGCCGACCATCACTAGTGATGTCATCATGGAATCTTGTGATGGAATCTTATAGCGGCTGCTCTGCACAAATACATGCTGCCAAGCAATATTTAAAGTGTGTGGGGGCTCATGCTGTATATAGGGGGCTATGTGAGGGCTCAGCTATTTATAGCGGGCTATGTGAGGGCTCATGCTGTATATAGAGGGCTATGTGAGAGCTTGGCTGTATATAGTGAGCTATGTGAGGGCTCATACTCTAAATAGGATTCTGTGTGTGAGCTCATACTGTACATTGGTGCTATGTATGGGCTCTTACTGTATAAAGGGTGCTGTGTGTGGGCTCTTACTGTATATAGGGTATGTGTGTGGGCTCTTACTGTATGTAGGGGGATGCCAGCACACTTAATTCTGCTCAATAATAAGTGATACAGTTAATAATATAAAATATAATTAATATGTTAATATTGAGCAGAATTAATTTCAGCCTATTGGTTCGGCCTCCACAACAGTCACATTTCTCATGTGGCCCCTCAGTAATATTACTTTCCCACCCCTGCTCTATTATGTATAGCGCTCTGTTATGTGTAGTGCACCCGAGCACCTGCATGTTAATCGAATGACTTATCACATGATCTATCAAAGGCAATCTTGTGACATGTCATGTGATACATCGGGTGCTGTGGCCCCACACCTCCTAAACTGCCCAGGGCCCTGGCTACTCTTAATCAGCCCCTGCTTCTATCCCACCATTATTATCCATTATTGAGAAGTTTTATGCGGAGCGTCCGCCATTTACCTGCTGTAGTAATGTCCTGATGTTCTGAGGTAAATCCGTCAGATACTCTGAGGTGAGATGACCTCGGTGGTATTTGGTCAGGCAGTCTCTTACGAGCTCCATCACCAGCCGGTGAGTGAAGCTGAGGACGCCATCGGGTGGTAGAAGCACAATCTCAGGGCGATTGGTGGTAAGAATCTCCCATAGAGCTTCTACTTGAAGATTGTCCAAAAGTAATTCAGCCATAGAAGCTGCAAGTGCGATCAGTCACTATATATAATAGCGAGAAACTGCAAGTGCGCTCAGTCACTATGGGATAGCGAGAAACTGCAAGTGCGATCAGTCACTATAGAATAGCGAGAAACTGCAAGTGCGCTCAGTCACTATGAAGCCAACAAAGGCAGCCGCGACCCTGTGTACATTGTATATATAGTGACTGTGAGCTGTGATGTCATAATGCCCGACCATGACCTGTGATGTCATCATGGAATCTTGTGATGGAATCTTCAAGGAGTGGCTCTACACACATACTTGCTGCCTAGCAATATGCTTTTTTGGCCGTACTGTTTTATTTCCAAATACAACACAACCAGGATAAGGGAATGTTCACACGTTGCGTTTTTGCAGCATTTTTTTCCACATCAAAAACCAGGTTGTACTCAGGAAAAACACTGCATACAATCCACACTTATTTGCTGTGTTTTTGCAGTGTTTATACTTGTGTTGTTTTTTTTTCATTCATTTGAATGGGTGAAAAATGCTGCAAAACCCCTGAAAGAATTAACATCCTGCAAATTTAAAATAAAAAAAGGAAAAAAACGCAGCATGTGAATGAGACTTTAGAAATCTCATTCACTAAGCTGGTACTGTAAAACGCAATGTTTTAGCAGCAGAAAAATAACCCTGAAAAAAATGCCACTTGTGAACATTCCCCAAAGATATAATAGTCATATTATGGGAAATATTGTGTATATTTATTCCTCGCGTGTCTTTTTTTTACCAAATAACATTTACCTCATTGGTTGGAGACTTTACTATTAACAACTGTGACAAATATTGAAGAATTAATGATAAGTGACCCAAGTGATCAATCATTTACGTCATTAATGGTGATGAGCGAGCACTAAAATGCTCGGGTGCTCGTTGCTCGGGTCGAGCACATTGGAATACTCGGGTGCTCGACCCGAGTAACGAGCCCATTGTAAGTCTATAGGAAACTCGAGCATTTTTCAGGCGGCTCCCCCCGGCGGTCTACAGAGGGCCTAAAAATTGCCCAAATCGATGGGAATAATGCTCGAATGACATGGTAACAGCATGGGGAAGACCCCTGGAAGCATCTATGACTCCCAGATCACTGCTGTCAACAACGTGGTCAGAGGTATTACGCCACTTTTACAGACTCACAATAAAACTTACAAAAACGAAACCAAAATGGATTTTCCTGGGAAATATGTTAAGGAACATCCTTTCCAGGGTAATGACTTGTATATAAGGCAAAATAAATAACCAAAAACAAAAATGCTCCTCCACACCTTGGGCTATGTTCACACGTAGCGTTTTTGATGCGTTTTTACACTTTTGCATTGCTTTTAACCAACACAAATGCATTCACCTGGGAATGTCATTTTAACATTTTACAACATTATCTGGCCATGTGGTGTGTGACACATCATCAGACACATGCATACAGTGCTGAAAAGACGTGGGAACAGCATGGGGAAGACCTCTGGAAGCATCTCTGACTCCCAGGTCACTGCCTAAAAGTGTGCCCATCATAAGAGATGCTTGGCGCATGCGAAGATGCCTCCCGCCATGCACCTGTCGTTGCAGACTTGCAACAATCACCGTCCACGTCCTTGTCCCACTGCAGCGTTCACTTGTCCCTTCTCCATTCCTTGGAATGCAAGCGCAAGTATGCAGGTAGCCACCCACCTACCCACCCACAGGCTGCAATACTATACTGCCAAATTTTTGACAGCTGCTTGCACTTGAAATGTAGCCTTTTAGGCTCGTGGAGGCGGAAGTTTTTCATAACCTCATGCCGGCGGCGGCTGGGTGTCCATACTCGGTCCCCAGCCGCCAATATATTTCCCAGTATCGCCTCTGCCTTCCACAAGCACGGGTCCCACAACATTACCCGTGCCCCCCCAGTGCACTTACTGGGAACGACCGCCTAACCAAACACATGTGGACAGGTGAATGTGGCCAGGGACGGTACGGAGCCAGTCCGCAACTTTTTTTTGCTGACAGTTGTATTTAGCTCGGTGAAAGGACTGGCATAGAGGGAAACCGTATCTACCCTGGGTGTCATTTCTCCCAGGAAGTCCTGTAATTGAGCTTGTTGCAGAAGCAATGGCAGCCCGTCCAACATCAACTCGCACTTGTCGGTGGTGCTTTGACACACACACATCTTTCTTTGCGCATTTAATTTCTTGAATACAGAGTTGGACAATGGCCTGATCTGTAATGCATTTTGAGAAATAACATGCATAAGCATGGCCGATCAACATTAAAAAGGCAGCCACAGAGTGTCCGGAAACCTTCCCCCACACTTTTATTAGCCAGGGCTGCTTTTCGGCAGGGTTGGACGGGCCCACCAGAGAGGGAAACCGTATCTACCCCGGCTGTCAGTTCTCCGTCACCAGGTTCCGCCCATTGTCACACACGACCATGCCTGGCTGTATGTTCAGCGGTGAGAGCCACAGATCAGGCTGCTGTGTTACAGCTTTCAACAACTCTGCAGCGCTGGGCGGTTTGTCACCTAAGCATTAAGCATGTTATCTTCAGCACAGCCTGTTGCCGCTTGGCCAAGGCAGTGCTGCAGTTCTGTCAGCTTGTGACTGATGTGGTCATTACTGCTGGTACTTTTCTGTGGGAATTTGCTTGCCTCCTACCAGCCTGGTATATTTCCAGTAAACTATGGTACGACGCCATGGTATTAGCACTGCCCCAGTACCAGTAGCGAAGCCTTCCCCAATTTCCTTCTCAGGAATTTTATTTGGTAGACTGAGTGGCTGCCCAAATACATTTTCTCACAAAGGAGCTGAAGATAGCGTGGCAGTAGGTGCAAGTTTCTCCAGCCTGTTAGATATTAGAGGGTGAATGGCAGCATTGGATCAGTGGTTAGCACTGAAGACTTGTAGCGCTGGGATCCTGGGTTCAAATCCCAGCAAAGTCAACATCTGCAAGGACTTTGTATGTTCTCCCCGTGTTTGCGTGTGTTTCCTCCTCAGTAAAAAAGCAGCCATAGAGTGTCCGGGAACCTTCCCATACACTTTTCTTAGGACTGCTTTTCGGCAGGGTTGGACGGTCCCAGCAGAGAATCCTCTGGTGTGCCTTGGCTTCTACCTCAGGAGAGTTCATGATAGCGCTAACTTTGCAGCTGCTATGGGGCTCTTGAGCAGGTGAGAAAGGTCAGAATCAAATCCTCTGGTGGGCGCAATGTTTTTCAATCTGAAACAGCTTATCAGTGGGAGTTGTATTTCACCACAGCCATATTCTTTAGCTCGGTGAAAGGACTGGCATAGAGGGAAACCGTATCTACCCCGGCTGTCAGTTCTCCGTCACCAGATTCCACCCATTGTCACACACGACCATGCCTGGCTGTATGTTCAGCGGTGAGAGCCACAGATCAGGCTGCTGTGTTACAGCTTTCAACAACTCTGCAGAGCTGGGCGGTTTGTCACCTAAGCATTAAGCATGTTATCTTCAGCACAGCCTGTTGCCGTTTGGCCAAGGCAGTGCTGCAGTGCTGTCAGCTTGTGACTGATGTGGTCATTTCGGAGATGGAGGAGGAGGTGCAGGAGCTGAACAATGTGATTACATTGAGGTTAAATTGGTGACGCTGCTTTTTATACTAAAGAAATATCCTATTGTTTTGTTTACGTTATTTTTTAAGACAAATGCATTCACTGGGAAATGTCATTTTAACATTTTACAACCTTATCTGGCAATGTGGTGTGTGACACATCATCAGACACATCCTGTTTTATTTATGATGGAGGGACTCTGAAAGTCATAAAGCCTATTTTTATAGGGACATCAGATGGCCCTCACTATTCTTAAAAGGTCAGCAGTCTGCCCTAGCTATTGTTAGACAGCCATCAGCCGGTTATGCTTTGTTGTTCCCATTATTAACAAGTGGGTCTCCTATACTGTTATTGCGTATCCAGTGACTGCAAAGGCTGCCAAAAATTTGGACACAACCCAATACCCCTTTGAAGAGACATAGAGGAGGGTCTCAGTAAAAGAAATGTTCCCATTATAAAGGTGCAGGTCTCCTATAGTGGTAATGCCCATGCTGTGACTGCAAGGGCTGACCAATTTTAGGAAAAAGCCCACTAAGAATTTAAAGACACACAGAGCAGGGCCACAGTAACAAGGTACGACATGTTCCCATTAGAAAGGAGAGGGTTTGCTATACAGTTATAGGGTATGCAGTGAGTCCAACGGCTGAAAAATTTTAAGAAATACCCCACAAAGAATTTAAAGACACACAGAGCAGGGCCACAGTAACAAGGTACGAAATGTTCCCATTAGAAAGGAGAGGGTCTGCTATAAAGTTGTAGGGTATGCAGTGAGTCCAACGGCTGACCAATTTTAGGAAAAACCCCACTAAGAATTTAAAGACACACAGAGCAGGGCCACAGTAACAAGGTACGACATGATCCCATTAGAAAGGAGAGGGTTTGCTATACAGTTATAGGGTATGCAGTGAGTCCAACGGCTGACCAGTTTTAGGAAAAACCCCACTAAAAATTTAAAGACACACGGAGCAGGGCCACAGTAACAAGGTACGACATGTTCCCATTAGAAAGGAGAGGGTCTGCTATACAGTTATAAGGTATGCAGTGAGTCCAACGGCTGACCAATTTTAGGAAAAACCCCACTAAGAATTTAAAGACACACAGAGCAGGGCCACAATAATGACAATTTCCCATTAGAAAGGAGAGAGTCTCCCATAGTGTTGGCCTATGCAGTGAATGCAAGAGCTGCCAAAAATTTGGAGGCACTTCAATGCCCCTTGGAAGAGACGTGGAGGAGGGCCTCATAAAAAATGTTCCCATTAGAAAGCAGCGGGCCTCCTATACTTGTAATGCCCATGCACTAAGTGTATGGGCTGACAAACATTTACCCCTGGGGGGTATACATGAACATACTGTATAAAAAAAATTTTTTATGGGCATCATAAACACCCTTTAAAAAAATTATGTGGGTGTTGCATCACGGACCACGGTCACCCTGGTGATATGGTGGTGGAGGATGAAGAGAAGGAGGAGGACAAGAGCAAATAGCCAAAATCAGTAAGTGTATACCCATGTGTGGGTGTAAAAAGGTGCATGGGAATACATCTCCCAAGAAAAGACACTGGATTGGAGTTTATGTTACGCTGCTATCATTTGGTGGTGATGAGAAGTCTGGCCCAATCCACCCCTTGTTCATTTTTATAAGAGTCAGCCTGTCAGCATTTTCAGTTGACAGGCAGATGCGCTTATCAGTTATAATTCCACCAGCGGCACTAAAAACCCGCTCTGATAAAATGCTGGCGACAGGGCAGGCCAGGCCAGGACCTCCAAGTCATAGAGAGCCAGTTCATTCCACGTATCCAGCTTGGATGCCCAATAATTATAAGGCACAGAGGAATCACGGAGGACGTTGGTACGGTCAGCAAGGTACTCCCTCAGCATCTTCCCAAACTTTGCACTCCTTGTGATAGTACCCCGCGCTTCAGGGCCTGTGCGATGGGAGGGTCTGAGAAAACTCTCCCAGAACTTTGACAGTGTTCCGCTGCCTCTGCTGGATTGAAGTTGTGTCTCTCTCGCCTGTACTCCTTGGTTGTCCAACAAAGTGTGCCCTCTGCCCCCAGCGTTTTCAGATGGGAATTTTCTTAATAGTTCCGCAACAAGGGCCTTCTGGTACTGCCCCATTTTTGTACACCTGTCTGCCTCAGGAATAACAGATATAAAGTTCTCCTTGTAGCGTGGGTCTAGAAGTGTCACCAACCAGTAATGACTGTCACCCAAAATTTTGAGAACGCGAGGGTCATGGGAAAGGCAGCGTAACATAAACTCAGCCATGCGTGCCAGACTACTAACAGGCAAGACTTCAGTGTCCTCACCAAGAGGATGACTGACCATGCTCTCCTCCTCCTCCTCTCTGTCCTCTGGCCATCCACGCTGAACAGACGGTATGACAGCTGTGCAGGTAGTACCATCTATAGTGCATGAAACTAGCTCCTGTCCTTCCTACTCCTCTTCCTCATTGTCACCCAATCTACGTTGGGATGAGATGAGGCTGGGCTGTGTGTAATCACCCTGTATGGTTCCTTGCTCCATCTCATCATGCTCTGCCTGCAATGCATCCTCTTTGATTGTGAGCAGAGAGCGTTTCAGAAGACAGAGAAGTGGGATGGTGACGCTAATTGTGATGTCATCGTCGCTCACCATCTTGGTGGAGTCCTCAAAGTTTTGGAGGATGGTACATATGTCTGACATCCATGTCCACTCCTGAGGTCTTATGTGTGGAGTCTGAACTGAATACCGACGGCCTTGTTGATGCTGGTAGTCAACAACTGCCCTCTTCTGCTCACAATTCCTTCCCAACATCTGCAGTGTAGAGTTCCAACAAGTGGGGACATCACACAGCAGTCTGTGAGCCGGTAGCTGCAAACGTTGCTGAAGCACTGCAAGGGCGGCGGAAGCTGTAGCTGACTTTCTAAAATGGGCACACTGGTGGCGTACTTTAACAAGCAGATCTGGCAGCTCCGGGTAGGATTTGAGAAACCGCTGAACCACGAGGTTAAGCACATGGGCCAGGCATGGTACGTGTGTGAGCTCGCCTCGCCTCAGAGCCGCCACCAGGTTCCGGCCATTGTCACACATGACCATGCCTGGCTGAAGATTCAGCGGTGTGAGCCACAGATCTGCCTGCTCTTTCAGAGCTGTCCACAACTCTTCAGCATTGTGGGTCTTTTCACCCAAGCATATTAGCTTCAGCACAGCCTGTTGCAGCTTGGCCGAGGCAGTGCTGCAGTGCTTCCAGCTTGTGACTGATGTGGTCATTTCGGAGATGGAGGCTGAAGAGGAGGAGGAGGCTAAGGAGGATGAGGTGCAGAAGCTGTAGACCGTGGGGGCAACGCTGATTGACCTAGGGCCCGCAATCCTTGGCGTCGGTAGGACGTGTTCCGTCCCAAGGTCCGACTGGGTCCTGGCTTCCACTATGTTAACCCAGTGTGCCACCAGCGAGATGTACCGTCCCTGCCCACAAGCACTTGTGGATGATATGCATCTCCTGCTTTAACAGACACAAGAGAGGACAAATCTTGCCAAGTAGCTGAGTATGTCTTCTGAATAGCCAAAACTGCACGGTAGAAAGGCATGGGTTGTTTCTCTGGGTCTGGCAATTGGTTGCAGAGTGTCATGGCTTGAGTCGGTGTGAATTTTACATACATGATAGGTTCTGGTTTGCCAAGAGCAGGTGGTGGTATGATAGGCTTAAGGGTTAAATTAGATGGTGGTCTAGGTAGGCTTGGCAGCAACTTTTCTTCATCCACATCATTTTTAATTGGTACTGGTGTGATGGGAGTCACATGTGTTTGACAAGCATCTTTCATTGCCCTTGCAGTGTCAGTCTGTTTACTGACTAGACATATCTCGGTTAGATGGCAAGAAGGCTTAGAGGCCTCTTCTATCACTGTCTGTACTAGCTCCCTTGCACATGCTCTGACTGGGTATCCAAAGATACCGGAGCTAATTAAAGGAAGTGCTATAGTCTTAATGCCAGCAGTCTTGTTTGCAATGTCTAATGCTGCGTGTACAGTCTGGCACAAGAGCCGTGCACTATTATCTGGATAGGAAGGGTCATAGATGGGCCCCACTGCATGAATAATAGTGTTACAGGGTAAATCGCCTGATTCGGTAACTGTGACCATTGCTGGCTGGAAAGGACCATGTCGTCATACAATATTATCACTTTCCCTTTGAATACTGTCTCCCCCTGCCATGACAATATCTCTAGCCAGGCCACCCCTGTGCTGCAGGTGGCTATTGGTAGCATTCACTATAGCATCCACCCGCTGAGTGACCATGTTCCCTACACCCACAGAGATTAGTACCCCAGCCCCTGTCTGACACTGGGCAATCATTTTCTCAAAAATAGGATCCCAGTCCTCTGGGGGGCCCGACACAAAGCTGCCATTATCCACATGTTGATATGATGGGGCAACAGATGGAGCCCCTTCACCTGAATGAGAGACAGGTGATGTAAGAGCTGGGAACATTGGTGTCGGAGGTGGGGAAGATGCTGAGGTAGATTGCTGAGGTGGGGTGTAATATTGTCCTTGCATAGTCACAACCGGATATATAGAAACTGGTGGAGAAACTAATTGGGCATTAGGCTTTGGAATATCTGTCGTCTCATTGTTATCAGGCCTTCCGGGTGGAGTAAGATGGCCGCCACAGAAAGTACCTGTGGGTGGGACTTCCTTTGAGTCATGCATTCCAAAGGTGGGAGGGCACCTGGGTGGTGTGTCTGTCCAAGAGCAGTCAAGAGAAGGCGCTGTGGCTACAAAGTCAGTGGGGAGGGGGGATGGTCTATGAACTCCACAATGTAAACCATTGTCCCCAGAGTCTAAAGTTTGCACATCACTCCTAGAACATGTCCACCCCCTGAGGCCATTATAAGGTGGTGGCTCAACAGTTTTCAAAGCAACATTAAAAACATGGTTCTTAACATACATGTAATATACATCATCATTATCATCTGTTCTCTCTTCCTCTTCCCATCCCTCTTTTGCTATGTCATTTGCCATAGCCACAGATAATAAACCTGTTTCCTCTAGTTTACCCTTTTTTTTTTTTTTTTTTCTTTAAAGCTATTTTCCACAGCCCCCGCTGAAGTCTTCCCCTCCTATTCATTCCTACAATGTCCATTAACTGTTTAACCCTAGCAACATACTTAACCCCTTCCCTGTCAGCTACCAGTGTTTGAGCCGTATAGCTGTTATTCGACACCAACTTTCTTTGTGAACAGTCTCAAGAATTTATGCATGGCTGACGAACGTTGACACAATACAAACAGAAAAACGGACCAGACAAAGTGAATTCTTGGGTCAGTATGACTCAATGAAACAGAATAATCTCCTTATTAATAACCACAGATACTAGCTGGCCATCCTAGCTTCTGTTTCCTACCCTCGTGCGTTCTGTCTTCCAAGAACAGGATGTTTTTTTAGGGAGCGATACAGAACTGCAAAACTTTTTTTTTTTTTTTTAAACCTTCCTCACATCATCCCCCCTACGTTCTCTCAAGAACAGGAGGTATATGGAAATGCAATGTGGGATTCCATCCAGGAGAATACTCCGTTCACAAGTCACACACGACAGCTCATCCACTAAGTCAGTCTCAAACACAAACAAATTAGAATAAGCAAAGGTTACAGTGGATTGGAATGTGAGTGGGTTTCGATAACACCAGCAGGGTCACCCCTATCCCCACTTAAGGATTACCACAACAGACCGACTCGTGCCCTCTGCTAATCTATGAACGACTGGAAACACAAGCAAGTCTGTAATTACAGTGTAATTAACTAGAGTTACCGTGTAAGGGGGGTGATCAGGCCCATCCAGTCATCCACGATCCACAGCTGGACACCTTCATTCGGTCTGCCCTGGTGTGGTGCCCGTGTGGTGCCCCAGTTGGGCGCCAATTGTGGAAGTGAGGTTCAAAGGACCCCAACCCTTTGCTTATCCCTTGCCAAATTAAATTATTCAAGTGTATACGTGAAGCTTTGATATCGGACAGACAGAGTCAGATACTGAACTTCTCTTGAAGAGAAATGGCGCAGGAAAGATGTGTTTATTATTCCAGCATAACATATATATGTTCAGTATGGAGGAAAGTCCCAATAGGGTGTTGCCCTGAGGCAATTGAGCAATCACAGTGGTCTCTGGCCCATGGTATAGATAAGTCTCATTATCTTGTCCTATGGGGTTAAATGTTTCCTCCCCAGATATTCTCCTCATTCCTCAGGATATTCTCTTGGGAGGTGTCATGTTGAATCCTTTGTCTCGTCTCCTTCTTGTAAACAATTTGAAAGTCCACCTCTATAACCAGCTCCAACTAATCCTTTCAGGATATTTATATAGTGACACACGAGTACAGATATCTGATATATATATATATCAAGGTTTTCATAATATATATTAAAGTGAGGGTATATATGACTAAATGATATCCAATATAACAGATATATGCAAAACAAGATTCATAACATATAACAGAATATAAGTATAGATATTTAGTATACATCAGAGTTTCATATAATGTTTTTTAGTAGATTTTAGAATCTTATCTTTAACACACTTATCCACGTCTCCGTGGTTAGGTGGACTTTACCGGTAACTGCATTGTTGAGAGCACGGCTAATGTTTTGGGACACGTGCTTGTGTAATGCGGGGACGGCACACCGAGAGAAATAGTGGTGGCTGGGGACCGAGTAGCGAGGGTCGGCCGCCGCCATCAGGATGCGGAATGCTTCCGCCTCCACGAGCCTAAAAGGCAACATTTCGAGCACAAGCAGTCGTGAAATGTGAGAATTTAGCAGTGTGGCCTGTGGGGCGTTGGCTGCATTTTCGCGCTTGCATTCCAAGGACTGGGGTATGGACAACTGAACGCTGCGCTGGGACAAGGACATGGACTTGCTTCCTGATGCTGCTACTTGAGAGTGTGCAACGACAGGTGCAGGGCAGGAGGCATCTTCACATGCACTATGGACAGGGGATTGGATTGCATGCACAACAGCGGAAGAAGCAATGGTGCCACCCGCAGACACTGTTCCTGGACCCTGGGGTTCGGCCCACAAAGTCGGGTGCTTTGCTGCCATGTGCCAGATCATGCTGGTGGCGGTTAGGCTGGTCGTTTTGCCACAACTGCTGATGCTGGCCTGGCAGGTGGTGCAAATGGCCTTTTTGGGGTTATCGGCAGAGTCTTTAAAAAACAACCAGACTCGGGAAGACCTAACAGTTGTACTGGCAACTTCCTTCGTGTTGGTGTTACGGGGAACGGTAGCCTGCCTTCTGTCTGCGGCCACCACACTGCTTCTTCCTGCCTGTTGGGGTGCTCTGCCTCCCTCCCCCTGTGTGCTGCTGTGCTCTCTCTGAATGTCCTCCTGCCAGGTTGGGTCAGTTACTATATCATCCACCACCTCGTCTTCCACTTCCGCACCCTGGTCCTCCTCCTGACTTTCTGGCAATTGTGTCTCATCATCGTCCATCTCTTGTGACACTTTCCCACCGTCGCCTTGGTGTGACCGTGGCTGCTCAAATACTGTATTTGGGCATCGCTACACGCGATCTCCTCTTGCCCCGCTTCAAATGGACAGGGCGAGAGGCCCGAATCTATAAATGGAAAAGTGAACAGCTCTTCAGAGTGTCCAAGTGTGGGATCAGTTGTCTCTGGGTACTCAGCATGGTGGGAGGAAGGAGGATCAGGGTGAGGAATATGCTGTCCAGACTCACGGCTACTGAGACTTGACCGTGTGGAAGACAGGGTGGTGGTGGTGGTGGCTAAGTGACTGGAAGCATTATCCGCTATCCAACCAACAACCTTTTGACACTGCTCTGGGTTCAATAGTGGTGTGCTGCGGTCCCCTAGTAATTGGGACAGGAAGGTCAGGCGAGAAGATGTGGGTGTTTGTTGTGGCACAATTTTGGCTTGCCCACGGCCTTGTCCTCGGCCTCTGCATGCACCATTACCATCACGTCCAGTTCCCCGTCCCTTGCCACGTGCCTTGCCCATTTTAAATGGAGGACAGTATCTTCCATGCTCACTAAAAATGACTGAGTTTGGACTGAACTTATATGTGATCCGTGTGATGGAGAAAACAAAGTTTTAAATACCTGGCCTGTAGGTAAGTAGTTTGAACAGCAAACTGCTGTGAATTGCTTCACTGACACACTAAAGGAAATTTTTAATGGAGGCCAGAAATGGCAGTATTTTCTGACAACGTATATGTGATCCGTTTGACGGAGAAAACACAGTTTTTAATAGCCGAATTTCTAGAGCTCTAATATGGAAAGGACCTGGCTGTATTCTGCCGTGCCAACAAGCAAAAAAAAACCCGTGTTCTCTGGATTGCTTTTTAAGCAAATAATGAGGATTAAGATCCAAAGAAAAGTATTCCTGGCCCCTGAGACCTGGGCCTTTGTATAGAAATATCTAACAGCATCAGAAGGCAAAAATGGAATGGAGACTCTTGTGCTATATGTACTGCAGTCTGCTATATACACCGTCTGCCTATACACCCTGCCTGCCTGATATCTCTGCAGATGAATTAGTCCTCAGAAGGACTGTTTGTTAAGACGGATATGTGTAATGTACGGTTTTTCTCCCTACACTACCTAATACACAATCAAATCTCTCCCTATCGCAGCAGCAGCTCTCCCTACACTGCCTGATTCCGAAGGGACTGTGACGAACATGGCGGCGCCAGGTCTGATATAGACCTGATGACACTGTGCGACCAGCCAATCACTGTAATGCCCACAACCAACATGGCTACTGCATTACAGTGCATGGCAGGCAATCCCTGCATGTTCATTGGCTCTCTAAAGAGCGCCAAACATGCAGGGAGGGGACCCGAGTTCCCCCCCGAGCAACCCGAAAATACTCGGCGAGCACTGAGCATCTCGAGCAGTGAGATGCTCGGGCGAGCACCGAGCAGTAGCGAGCATGCTCGCTCATCACTATTTACTACCTTATTTGGCCATGTGGTGTGTGACACATCATCAGACACATGCATACATTGCTGAAAAGACATGGCAACAGCATGGGGAAGACCCCTGGAAGCATCTCTGACTTCCAGGTCACTGCCTAACACTGTGGTCATCAGACTTGATCCTATATTACTGCGGTAATAATACAGACATTTTTGTCAACGTGACAAATATTAAACTCCATTTAAAATGGGCAAGATGTGTGGCAAGGGACGGGGAAGTGGATGTTATGGTGATTGTGCACGCAAAGGCCGAGGCCGTGGGCAAGATGAAACTGTGCCTGCTGAGGGAGCACAACAAACACCCTCATCATGTCGAACTACCTTCCTGTCCCAATTTCTAGGGGGCCGCGGAACACCACTATTGAAGCCAGAGCTGTGAGAAAAGGTTTTTGGTTGGATAGCAGATAATGCTTCCAGTCACTTTGCCACCACCACCCTGTCTTCCACATTTTTGTTCAAGATTATTGTAATTGTTTTTGCAATGTATACCCCTTTTTCACATCTAAAGCGCCATGGAATAAATGGCGAAAAAGTAACAATAATAATGTGGTCCAGTCTCATTAGCCGTGAGTCTGGACCACATTATTATTGTTACTTTTTCGCCATTTATTCCATGGCGCTTTAGATGTGAAAAAGGGGTATACATTGCAAAAACAATTACAATAATCTTGAACAAAAATGTGACAGTGACTGGTACAGGAGAGGAGAGGACCCTGCCAGCGAGGGCTCATAGTTTACAAGGGATGGATGAGGATACAGTAGGTGAGGACACAGCTGATCGTGCAACGGTGTGGTGGAGCGAGGGTTCCTGCAGGTTGTACGCTTGTCGGAAGAGGTGGGTGTTCAGCTTCCTTTTAAAAGTTTCAACAGTAGGTGAGAGTCAGAAATGGTGGGGTAGAGAGTTCCAGAGTTGGGGGGATGCACGGGAGAAATCTTGTATGCTATTGTGGGAAGAGGAGATAAGAGGGTAGAGAAGGTGATCTTGTGAGGATCGGAGGTTGCGTGCAGGTAAGTACTGGGAGACTAGGTCACAGATGTATGGAGGAGAAAGGTTGTGAATGGCTTTGCATGCCAAGGTTAGGGTTTTGAACTGGAGACAGTGAAGGGATTGACAGAGAGGAGAGGCCAGGGAATAGCGGGGGGATAGGTGGATTAGTCTGGCAACAGAGTTTAGGATATATTGGAGAAATGCGAGAGTGTTAGAAGGGAGGCCACAGAGCAGGAGGTTGCAGTCATCGAGACGGGAGATGATGAGGGCGTGCACTAGTGTTTTTGTAGATTCGTGGTTGAGGAATGTGCGGATCCAGGAGATTTTTTTACTTAAGTCGGCATCTTCCTCACCCTCTTTCCACCCACCATTCCGAGTGCCCTGAGACAACTGATCCCATACTTGGACTCTCCGAAGAGCTGTTTTGTTCATATTTCCATTTATAGATTCTGGCCTCTCGCTCGGTCCGCACGGAAGTGGAAAGAGCTTGGATATGTGGTTTGAAGGAGAGATTAGAGTCCAGGGTTACCCCAAGAGCTGTTCACTTTTCCATTGATAGATTCGGGCCCCTCGGACGGCCAGTTTCAAGCAGGGCAACAGAAGATCGCATGTAGCGATTTGAGCAGCATTGGTCACCCGAAGGTGACTGTGGGAAACTGCAATTACTGTTGAAAAGATGGTTGATGATGAGACACAATGGACAGAAAGTCAGGAGGAGGACCAGGGTGCGGAAGTGGAAGACGAAGCGGTGGACAATGAAGTCACTGATCCGACCTGGCAAGGGGACATGCAGAGCGAGGACAGCAGCATACAGGGGGAGGGAGGCGTAGCACCACAATAGGCAGGAACAAGCAGTGTGGTGGCCACAGACACAAGGCGGGCAACTGCTCCGCGGAACACCAACATGACGGAAGTTGCCAGTTCAACTGTTAGGTCTTTCCAAGTCTGGTTCTTTTTTAAAGACTGTTTAGATAACCCCAAAAAGGCCATTTGCAACATCTGCTAGGCAACCATCAGCAAGAGCACCAAAACTACCAGCCTGACCACCACCAGCATGCTCAGGCGCATGACAGCAAAGGACCTGACTAGCTGGGCCGAATGCCAAGGTCCAGAAACAGTGTCTGTGGGTGACACCACTGCCTCTTCCGCTGTTGTGCGTGCACTCCAATCCTTTTCCATGGTGCATGTGAAGATGCCTCCCACCCTGTACCTGTCATTGCAGACTTGCAACCATCACCGTCCACGTCTTGTCCCTTTGCAGCGTTCAGTTGTCCCTACCCCAGTCCCTGGAATGCAAGCGCAAGTATATAGCCAGTCGCTCACCCACCCACCCACAGGCTGCAATACTATACTGCCAAATTTTTGACAGCTGCTTGTGACTCGCCCCCTGAGCCGTGGGGCACTCGGATCCGGGCAATTAGGGAAACGGTGGGAGTAGTAGTGGCAACCCGGTTCCGTGGCTCCGGGTGGTCAGGCCAGTGGTAGTCCGTTATGTGCTGATGTTTATGTCCGACTACGCCACCCGTGGATTGCGGTTATTAGGAACCGCCGCTGCATGCAGACCGCTGGGGCTGATGAGGTGTGCAGCTAGGGTAGTGTGACTCCCCACGGGAAGAGTGCGGCCCCAGGGCAGTATAGTGGATGGTGGGAGTGATGGTAGTGAGAGTCCCAGTGCTGATAGTGCTGGAGGAGCAAGGAGCACACAGACAACAGGTTGCAGTCCAGGGTCTTTACTAAAACAGGTAAACTGACCCACAAACAGTCCCAGCTAGGAGGGGACCTGGATGTCTGAGAGCAACGGGGAAATTGGCCCTGGTCAGGGTGAGGGTGTAGGCCTACCATGCTTTCTGCGCTCCTTCTGGCTATCTCCTCGTTATAGGGTAACTGCCCACGTTTCCGAGCTTTCGGTGTATTCTCGCCTGTATGGCCTGCGACGTGGGTTCCTTTCTGCTCCCAGCCTTGTACGGCTTTACTGGTCCCTTCGGTTGTGGCAGGGCCTCCAGGCTTCTTAGGCCAAGGAATATACAGTCCCCTGCGGACTGGTTATCTGCTGGAGGATGTAGAATCCTCCCAGCCTCAGACACCAAAGTCTGGTAAATTAAGTCCTTTATCTGCCAGGACAGGCTCTCTTCGCCTCTTGTCTCTGGCTTGTGGCTCTCGTCCTGCCACACTTCCTCTTAGGTGCAATACAACTGTCTGTCCCTGCTCTGCTCTGGGACACATCTCATTGCTGAGACAGGCCATCAAGTTCTCCCTAACCCTGCCCCCAGCACCAGCTTTTCTGGGGCAGCCTGCTCCCCCTACTGGCCTGAGACAGGAGGCATTGCATGCTAATGTTCCCCTGACTAGAGAACCTCCCCCTTGCTCTCAGACACAGCTTTATTTACACTTGTGGCATTCAGGCCAGGGTGACACATTCCCCCCTAGTGAAATTTAGTACTCCGGAACTAAACAATAAACAAAGACAATATTCATAACAATAAAACATTAATAGACAGACGACGCACAAATTGAGTTCTTAAGGTCACAGTGTGGTCTGTGACCGGGTGTCCATATCACCAGCACAACGGGGAGCCTTAACAGTCTTAGTTCATTCCTGGGTTAGGCTCCGAACGCAGTCCATACAAGGTCCCGGTTATAAAAAGTCCATAACCTTTGAGTCCTTACGGTAGCTGCAAGAAACTGAAACACAGAATTACCAAACAAGCATGTAACTTGGCAAACAATTCAACATTTGGCAACAGGGTCATTTACAATTTTAGCGTGCTCTATATTCTCCAGCGAGCGGGTATCTGCCCCTTTGTGCTCCTGGTTGACCTACGTAGCCCACTGTCTGGTGGTGGACCAACCTGGCTTTCCCCACTAGCGTTAGGGGTACAGCTACCAGCTGGGTGTACAGGTAGGGCAGGCAGCTATCTGCGAGTCCTTTGGCTTACCGCAGGCATGGCAGGCTCACTGTCAGCAGAGGGTTGACTCTCCTGGGCTGCTGGTACAGGCTCTTCTGCCCTGGAACTGCTTGCTCCTCTTCACCTTCCGGCTCTGGTGTTGGTTGTTGCTGTGCCGGTTGCAGGAAATGCAGGACGGGTACCACTATGGCATCATTTATGCGAGTCCAGGACTGAGGGAACTCTCCGAGAACGGTGCTGATCATTTCTTCCTTGTCCTCTGCGGGTTCAAGGTCACTCTGATCCTCTTCTGCACTACGGAGTTGCTCGGGGCACCTTTTGAGGTGGTCTCTGGAGACGACACTAGTGGTTTCTCCTCCGTCCTTGGTGATTACGCACACCTTTGGGTTGTCGTGGTCAGACTGCAGTACGGTGTAGGGTTCCCTTTCCCACTGGTCGTCCAACTTATGTAGCCTTCTTTTTCGCTTTAGGACTTGCTCACCAGGTTCTAGGGGACCAGCAGGGGCGTGTTGATTGAAGAGTTTTTCTTGCCTCTCTCTCACCTGGGCCAGGCTCTTCTCCACACTCTCCTGTACCTTCTTGTACTGCAGTTGCCTTTCCGTATCCCAGTCCGCATCCGGGGAGGTGTCCTCAGGTATTAGGACTCCCATCTCCAGGTCTACGGGCAGCTTACCTGGTCTAGCTCGCATCAGGTAAGCCGGGGTGCAGTTTGTAGCATTCACCGGGATATTGTTGTATAGGTCTATTAGGTCCGGCAGTTTTTCTGGCCACAGGCTGCGTTCCTCCAGGGGCAACGTCTTCAGGAGATCAATGACCATATTGTTCATCTTCTCACACATCCCGTTGGTTTGTGGATGGTAAGGCGTTGTCCGAATCTTCTTACAGCCATAGAGGTTGCAGAACTCCTGGAAGATTTCATCCTCGAACGCTGGACCCTGGTCTGTCAGGACCTGTTCCGGATACCCGTGTGGATGGCAGAAATATTGCTGGAAGGCTCTGGCCGCTGTTTGGGCTGTCAAGTCCTTTACCGGGACCACCACTAGAAAACGGGAATAGTGGTCCACGATTGTCAGGGCATAGATGTATCCAGACCGGCTTGGAGCCAATTTGACGTGGTCCAGAGCTACCAGCTCAAGAGGCTGCGTGGTGACGATGGGCCTCAAGGGTGTCTTCTGGCTGGTGCGGTCCTTCCTCCTCAGGTGACAAGGGCCACAATCTCTGCACCACTTTTCTACAGCTCCTCTCATGCCAACCCAAAAGAACCTTCCTCTTAGCAGGAACTCCAATTTCTTCCATCCGAAGTGTCCCGCTCTGTCATGGTAAGCCCCCAGGACCATGGCTGCATCCCGTCTTGGGACCACGACTTGCCAGGTCAGCTCGTGCATCCGGTGGTTAACAATCCTTCTGCACAACTTGCCTTCGTAGAGGAACAGCTTGCTCTTCTCCTTCCATAGCTGCTTGGCTTCCTCTGGGGCATCTGGATCTAAGCGGGCGTCTTCCCGGGTCAGCAGATCTTTCACCAGGCGGACTGCAGGGTCACTATCTTGGGTCTCGGCCCAGCTGTGGTGAGGTAGGGGATTGATTATCACAGTGGTTAGATCCTCCTCCTTCACGCGGTGAGAGTATTGAGCGGCTCCATACCGGTGAAACGCGGGGAGTTCTACCTCCTCCAGCTCTTCTGGGTCTTCGTCACCTTCAGGTAAGTGAGGCATCCTTGATAGGGCGTCCGCGTTGGCATTGGTTTTGCCTGCCCGGTACTTGATCACGAAGTCATAGTTTGAGAGACGGGCCATCCACCGCTGTTCTAGGGCACCCAGTCTTGCATTGTCCAGGTGTGTCAACGGGTTGTTGTCCGTGTACACGGTGAACTTCGCGGAGGCCAGGTAATGCTTGAAGCGTTCCGTCACGGCCCATACCACCGCCAAGAATTCTAGCTTGAAGGAGCTGTAATTCTCCGGGTTCCTCTCGGTGGGCCTCAGCTTCCGGCTGGCGTACGCGATCACCCTTTCTCTGCCCTGTTGGTTTTGGGACAGTACGGCTCCCAGTCCCACATTACTGGCATCTGTGTGGAGAATGAAAGGCTGGCCATAATCAGGGTAGGCCAAGATCTCGTCCCCTGTGAGGGCCATCTTTAGCTGGCGGAAGGACTCCTCTTCCGGTTTATCCCACTTGAAGGGCGGCTTTTGGCTCCTGGACTTAGACTGTCCGATCAGGAGGTCCTGCATAGGAGCTGCCATCTTGGTGAACCCGGGGATGAACCTTCGGTAGTAGCCTACCAACCCGAGAAACTGTCTCACCTCTTTGATGTTCGAGGGTCTTGGCCAGCTCTTGATTGCCGTGACCTTGTCAGGGTCGGGGGCCACTCCTTCCGCGCTTACCACGTGCCCTAGGTACTGGACCTTTGGTTTCAACAGGTGACACTTCAATGGTTTCACCTTCAGGCCGTAGCCTGCCAGGGCTTCGAACACCTCGGCCAGGTGCTTTAGGTGGTCCTCGTAGGTCTTCGAATAGACGATCACGTCGTCCAGGTAAAGGAGAACCGTCTCGAAGTTTCGGTGCCCTAGACAGCATTCCATCAACCGCTGGAAGGTCCCTGGTGCGTTGCAGAGCCCGAAAGGCATACAGTTGAACTCACTCAGTCCCATCGGGGTGGTGAAGGCGGTCTTCTCCTTGTCAGCCTCTGCCACAGGAACCTGCCAGTACCCGCTAGTAAGGTCCAAAGTAGAAAAGAAGTTAGCTGATTTTAGTGCGGCTAAAGACTCCTCTATTCTAGGCAACGGGTATGCGTCTTTGTGGGTGATACGGTTGATTTGTCTATAGTCTACACACATTCTCATGGTGCCGTCTTTCTTTTTGACCAGAACCAAGGGGGCTGCCCAGGGGCTACAGCTGTCTCTAATGACCCCAGCTTCTTTCATCTCTCTTAGCATGCCCTTTGCGTTCTGATAATGTGCAGGGGGTACAGGTCTGTGCCTCTCTTTTATTGGTGGGTGGCTCCCTGTGGGGATGTGGTGTTCTATCCCTTTTACTCTGCCGAAGTCTAGCGGGTGCTTACTAAAGACTCTCTCGTACTCCTGTACCACCCGGTAGACTCCTTGTTTTTGGTGCAGGGGAGTGGAGTCAGCACCCACATTGAGTTTCTGGCACCAGTCCTCCTTTTGTTTCTGGGAGCCATTACCCTCCGCCTGAGGAGATGGAGGCAAGGGTTCCACGGCCCTGATAGCTTTGTGTTCGACAACAAACAGTTTGGCGAGTGTAGCGTACCTGGGTAAGTGTACCTCCCTCTCCCCAATGTTGAGGATGCGGACGGGCACCCTCCCATGACGGACATCAACCACCCCCCGGGCTGTCAAAATGGTGGGCCTGCTGTCTGAGTACACGGGTTCTACCATGGCTTGGTAGTCTCTACCTCTCAACCCGATTGCAGTCCGACACCAGATCATCATTTCACTTTTGGGAGGCATGGAAATGGGGAATGCGTCACTCAGTCTTACGCTACCGATCTCACCACCAGACAGTTCTACCTGCTGCCGTCTCATCAGGGCTTTTATCTCCTTGTTGAGGACTCTCTGTTGGCTGGAACTAGCATTCACCGCCACCTGTTGTAAGATTACAATTACCTCTGAAAGACAATTTTCAATTACGTTAGTACCCACAGTTATTTTAGGGTGACTTTCACGACGGTAATGTCCACAATAATTACTCCCTGTGCCGGCAGTTCAACTTTACCAATTTTAATGGTCATCTCCTTGAACCCCATCTGCGGCACGGGTAAGCCATTACTAGCGATGATGCTCAAGTTACTGTCTGGATACCGTGTGATATCAGCATCAGTCCAATACTGCTTAAAAAGTACATAAGGGATAGTGGTTACTTGCGACCCAGTATCCAGCAAGGCGCTCATGGGGATACCGTCCAGCACCACGGGTAAAACCGGGCGCCCCCCAACGTACTTATCACGCCAATTATAAGGGCCTGGTGATCTTATGCCTGGGGGTTGGCCCTCTGCCCCAGGTTGGACCCGTTTAAATTACAGTACCTGGAAATGTGTCCGGGCTGGTTGCATCGACGGCAAATGGGCTGTCCATCCTCTGCGTAGCGGTCTGTGGGCCTCCCTCAGAACGACGGGATCCTCCTCTGTCGACGCCACGGGACATCCTCCGGACTTGAAGCCAGCTCGATGGGTCTTGACGGGTCCACTTGCAACGCCTGGACGGTCCTGGTCAATGCCGCGACACTCCTGGTCAGCTCCTGGACTTGGTGGTGCAGGTCTTTCGACGGGGCTTGGTTCAGGGCCTGTGCATCAGCCTCCACGGAGTCCATAGAGGAGGGCGCCGCCTCCTGGTGGTAGGTGAGAGCAGGGCACCGGGGGTTTATAGCGCCACTAGTTGCAGATTCACGGAGCACCCTTATGGCCCTGTCCTTAAATTGGGCAAAGGTCAGGTCGGGGTTCTGAAAGAACATGAGGCGCAGTTGGGCCCTGTGGGCGCTAGACAGCAGACCTTCTATGAATTGTTCTGTTAGCAGCTTATCCGTTTCCTGCACACTGCCAGGGTCAGTTTGTTGAATAGCCCTCAAGGCTTCCTGCAGATTTAGGGCATAGTCTCTGATGCTGTCCTGTGCCCGCTGCTTACATCCATAGAACCTCATTTTAATCTCAGCGGAGGTACGTGTGTCAAAGGTACCCCGCAGCCGGGCCAGAATACCCTTCACAGTCCTTTTCTCCTCAGTGGGCCATGATTTTACCTCCCTTTGGGCTGCGCCAGTTAACTGCCCTGTCAATATGCTGACCTTCTGTTCCTCTGTCAGGGGGTAAACGTGGAACAAACTGTATAGCCTTTCCTTGAAGTCAGTTAGGGCATGGGGCTCCCCTGAGTATTTGGGCAGCCAGGCCGCTCCAGGGATGTAGGGCAGGGAAAAGGGCATCAGCGCTGCTGCAGCTGCTTTGGTGGTAGTGGGGGCCTCTGTGTCCGACATCTTCTTCCCCCCTAGTCAAGCGTGGCCTACCTTCCGACGATCCTCTTCTGTAGGCCGCGGCTCCGCTGCTGCTGCTATGGACGAGGACCTGGCGTCGCGTCCTGATGACGTCAGCGTCGCTCTCTCTCCCTTCCAGGACCTTGCGCAGCGTCGGTGCGTGGGGCGGAGCTTCGGATCTCGCGCGGTTTTGACGTCCACGCCCCTCTTCTTCCCGCGCGGCGTCCTGGAGATGGCGTCCGATGGCGGGAAACAGCTGCAGATGGCGGGAAGACGGCAGAAGACGGCAGGAAAAGGTCCAAGATGGCGTCTGATGGCGGGAATCGGCTCCGGATGGCGGGAAACGACTCCGGACGGTGGGAAACTTCGCCACAGGTAAATTACAAAAGTCTTTTTCAGGCACGCAGTACCCGGTGGTTGCGGGCACGAAATCCTGCCGACTACGCCAAAGCTGACTCGCCCCCTGAGCCGTGGGGCACTCGGATCCGGGCAATTAGGGAAACGGTGGGAGTAGTAGTGGCAACCCGGTTCCGTGGCTCAGGGTGGTCAGGCCAGTGGTAGTCCGTTATGTGCTGATGTTTATGTCCGACTACGCCACCCGTGGATTGCGGTTATTAGGAACCGCCGCTGCATGCAGACCGCTGGGGCTGATGAGGTGTGCAGCTAGGGTAGTGTGACTCCCCACGGGAAGAGTGCGGCCCCAGGGCAGTATAGTGGATGGTGGGAGTGATGGTAGTGAGAGTCCCAGTGCTGATAGTGCTGGAGGAGCAAGGAGCACACAGACAACAGGTTGCAGTCCAGGGTCTTTACTAAAACAGGTAAACTGACCCACAAACAGTCCCAGCTAGCAGGGGACCTGGATGTCTGAGAGCAACGGGGAAATTGGCCCTGGTCAGGGTGAGGGTGTAGGCCTACCGTGCTTTCTGCGCTCCTTCTGGCTATCTCCTCGTTATAGGGTAACTGCCCACGTTTCCAAGCTTTCCGTGTATTCTCGCCTGTATGGCCTGCGACGTGGGTTCCTTTCTGCTCCCAGCCTTGTACGGCTTTACTGGTCCCTTCGGTTGTGGCAGGGCCTCCAGGCTTCTTAGGCCAAGGAATATACAGTCCCCTGCGGACTGGTTATCTGCTGGAGGATGTAGAATCCTCCCAGCCTCAGACACCAAAGTTTGGTAAATTAAGTCCTTTATCTGCCAGGACAGGCTCTCTTCGCCTCTTGTCTCTGGCTTGTGGCTCTCGTCCTGCCACACTTCCTCTTAGGTGCAATACAACTGTCTGTCCCTGCTCTGCTCTGGGACACGTCTCATTGCTGAGACAGGCCATCAAGTCCTCCCTAACCCTGCCCCCAGCACCAGCTTTTATAGGGGCAGCCTGCTCCCCCTACTGGCCTGAGACAGGAGGCATTGCATGCTAATGTTCCCCTGACTAGAGAACCTCCCCCTTGCTCTCAGACACAGCTTTATTTACACTTGTGGCATCCAGGCCAGGGTGACACACTTGCACTTGAAATATGGCCTTTTAGGCTCGTGGAGGTGGAAGCTTTCCAGCCGGGTATCCATACACGTCCCCAGCCATCATTATTTCTCCTGGTGTTGTCCCCGCCTTCCACCAGCACGGGTCCCAGAACTTTACCCGTGCCCTCCTCAGCGCACTTAGTGTGAAGGACCGCCTAACCACAAACACATGGACAAGTGAATGTGGCCAGGGATGGTACATCTCACTGACACATTTCACTGGGTTAATATTCTGGAAGCCGGGACCCAGTGGGACCTTGGGACGGAATGCGTACTCCCGACGCAGAGGATTGCAAGCCCTGGGTCAACCAGGGTTGCCCCCACATTCTACAGCTCCTGCACCACCTCCTCCTCTTCAGCCTCCATCTCCATCACTTGATTCATTTTTTTCAGGAGATATTCCAGATTATGTACTAAAACTTTGTGGGTGCCAATAACAATAAGCAGGACTGTATGCTTAGTTGACAAACCACACACCATTGCAGAGTTGTTGAAAGCTGTGTCAGAGAACCTGGTGGCGGCTCTGAAGCTAGGCAAGCTCACACGCGAGCCATTCCTGGCCCATGTGCTCAACTTAGTGGTTCAGCTGTTTCTCAAAACCTACCCAGGTCTGCCACAGCGACTTGTGAAAGTACGCTGCATGTGTGCCCATTTCAGAAAGTCAGCTACAGCTTTCACCGCTCTGGCAGGGCTTCAGCAGCTTTCAGATCACCGACTAGTGTGCGATGTGACCACGGATTGTAAATCAAAGTTGCAGATGTTTGGAATGATTTTGAGCAGCAGAGAGCAGTTGAGTACCAGCTTCAATACGCCCGTCGGCATTCAGGTCAGCCTCCGCACATAAGAGCTGATGAGTGGGCATGAATGTCTGACATCTGTGCCGTCCTCCAAAACTTTGAGGACTCCACCAAGATGGTGAGGGGCGATGGCGCCATAATTAGCATCATCATCCCGCTTCTCTGTGTACTGGAACAATCGCTGCTCACAATTAAAGAGGAGGCATTGCAGGTGGAGCAAGGAGCTATACAGGGTTATGCTACTCAGCCCAGCCTCATCTCATCCCGACGCGGATTGGGTGATAATGAGGAGGAGGAAGAGAACATGGACAAAAGTCCTCTTGATGAGAACAGGGAAGTCTTGGCTGTTGGCAGTCTGGCACACAAGCCAACTTGGGCATTACAGAAAACTGGCACGGCACGAGAGAAGTCTTGTAGACAGAGGTGTGAGGTTCTGATTAAGGAGAATGTCAGTCTTAGATCAGTTGCAGAACGGAGGGCATGGGAGGGGTGATACACAGAAATGAGGGAAGAGATATAGGCCGGTGCAGAACTGTGGAGAGCTTGGTGGGTGAAAGAGATGAGTTTGTATTGTATTCTGTAGTGATTGTTTAACCTAACCAGTGCAATGACTCGCAAAGGGTAGAGGCTTCGGTGAAGCGGCTTAATAATAATAATTAGGGTTGAGCGAGTATGTTCTGTCCGAGTATGCTCGGGCCGAGCTCCAAGTATTTACAGCTGCTCAGTGATATGGTTGAATCGCTCCCGGGTGCATGATTTGCAACTGTTTGACAGCTTTATTACTTGTGAGGAATGTGTAAGAAATAGACATTACTTCCATGTAATAAAACTGTCAAAACAGTCGCAAATCATGCACACGGGAGCGATTCAACCATATCACCGAGCAGCTATAAATACACGGAGCTCGGCCCGAGCATACTCGCCGAAAGGGTTAATAGAACATACTCGCTCAACACTAATAATAATCTTTTTATTTATATAGCGCCAACATATTCCACAGCGCTTTACAATTCAGACAATTTATAGACATTATGGGCACTGTCCCCATTGGGGCTCACAATCTACATACCCTATCAGTATGTCTTTGGAGTGTGGGAGAAAACCAGAGAACCCAGAGGAAACCCATGCAAACACAGGGAGAACATACAAACTACTTGCAGATGTTGTCCTTGGTGGGATTTGAACCCAGAACCCCAGTGCTGCAAGGCTGCAGAGCTAACCACTGAGCCACCGTGCTGCCCTTTATAGAAATACGACTCTGGCTGCTACATTCAGAAAGGATTGGAGAAGAGAGTTTGTTTAGAGGGAAATTGATTAGAAGATAGCTGCAGTAATTAATCAGAGACACAGTAAGAGTTTTTACAGTATCAAAGGTGCGAAAAGGTTGAATTCTGGATATGTTTTTAAGGTGCAGGTGACATGTGTGGGAGTTATGGTGGCACCACCTAAAAGAAATTGCAAAGTCAGGTATAGGTAGGATAGTAAAAGTCAGATATAGGTAGGTTAGTAAAAGTCAGGTAAAGGAAAGGTAGGTTAGATGGCTACGTGCGGCCTCCTGCTGTGTATAGATGGCTACGTGCAGTCTCCTGCTGTGTATAGATGGCGCCGTGCGGCCTCCTGCTGTGTATAGATGGCGCCGTGCGTGTGGCCTCCTGCTGTGTATAGATGGCGCCGTGAGGCCTCCTGCTGTGTATAGATGGCTATGTGTGGCCCCCTGCTGTGTATAGATGGCTATGTGCGGCCTCCTGCTGTGTATAGATGGCATCGTGCGGCCTCCTGCTGTGTATAGATGGCGCCATGCGGCCTCCTGCTGTGTATATGGCTACGTCCGGCCTCCTGCTGTGTATAGATGGCTACGTGCGGCCTCCTGCTGTATATAGATGGCTACGTGCGGCCTCCTGCTGTGTATAGATGGCTACGTGCAGCCTCCTGCTGTGTATAGATGGCTACGTGCGGCCTCCTGCTGTGTATAGATGGCTACGTGCAGCCTCCTGCTGTGTATAGATTGCGCCGTGCAGCCCCCTGCTGTGTATAGATGGCTACGTGCGGCCTCCCGCTGTGTATAGATGGCTGCGTGCTTCCTCCCGCTGTGTATAGATGGCTACGTGCTTCCTCCCGCTGTGTATAGATGGCTATGTGTGGCCCCCTGCTGTGTATAGATGGCTACGTGCGGCCTCCTGCTGTGTATAGATGACTACGTGCTGCCTCCTGCTGTGTATAGATGGCTACATCCGGCCTCCTGCTGTGTATAGATGGCTACGTGCGGCCTCCTGCTGTATATAGATGGCTACGTGCGGCCTCCTGCTGTGTATAGATGGCTATGTGCAGCCTCCTGCTGTGTATAGATGGCTACGTGCGGCCTCCTGCTGTGTATAGATGGCTACGTGCAGCCTCCTGCTGTGTATAGATGGCGCCGTGCAGCCCCCTTCTGTGTATAGATGGCTACGTGCGGCCTCCTGCTGTGTATAGATGACTACGTGCAGCCTCCTGTTGTGTATAGATGGCGCCGTGCAGCCCCCTGCTGTGTATAGATGGCTACGTGCGGCCTCCTGCTGAGTATAGATGGCTACGTGCGGCCTCCTGCTGAGTATAGATGGCTACGTGTGCTCAATATTAAGTCATCCAATGTTAGGCTGTGTGCCCACGATGCAGAAATGCTCCAGATTTTTTTTGAGCGTTTCTGCATCTCCCTGGCAGAAAAAACGCATGCGGATTGTACATGCGGATTGTACATGCGGATTGTACGTGCGTTTTTCCTGCCAGGGACAAGCGGATGTGATGCGTTCTTCACATGCATTTTCGCATGCGGGTTGTAAAGCGTTTTCCAAGCGATTTTAGCATCACTTGGAAAAGTACTTGACAACTTGGTCACACTATATAAATACATGCAACCGGCAAGGATTTATATAGTGTGACCGAAAGAATGGTAAAAAATAAATATACTTACCTTCTGATGGCCTGCCGACGTCAGCGGTCGCGTGACCCGTCACATGACTAAATGACGTCACCACAGGTCCTTTAGTCTACCGCGAGCTGCCGGCGAGCCAGGACGCATCGGATAAAGACACTTGGGGCCATCAGAAGGTAAGTATAATATTTATTTTTTATTTTATTCTTTTTTTCACAGGTTCCATGGTACTCGGGTCCGGAGGAGAGTCTTCTGTTCTCCAAACCCGGGTACCATCCGCACATTGAAACGCATGGAATCCGCATGTACAGATGCAGTGATGCGGATACCATGCGTTCCAATGCAAGTCAATGGCGGCGAAAACGCAGCTCTTCCGCAAAATAATTGGTAGTGCTGCGGATTTTTCCACAATGATACCAAGCGGAAACGCTTAAAAAACCCATAGTGGGCACACAGCCTAAAAAAAAATATTATAAATTATTATTATAATTAATATATTAATATTGTGCCAAATTAATTTCACGTGAACTATCACATGATCTATCACAGGTGATCATGTGACATGTGATACATCAGGTGTGCGTGTGTGTGTGTGTGTGTGTGTGTGTGTGTGGGGGGGGGGGGGGCGCCTTCTAAACTGCCCGGGGCCCTTGCTACTCTTAATCCACCCCTGCACCCTCCACACTACTTATATGCACATGTAGCTCTTTCACGGACTGTTCCTCCATTACTGAGAAATCAGCTTTTAAATTGGTATGCAAATGAGGCTGAAGAGCTATGGTAGGTCTGAAGCCTCTGAATGGTATAAGTATATACAGTACAGATAAATCCAGAGTCTTATCGGTGACATGTTCTTGCTGATCATAGTCATTCACTTTCCCTTCTCTCCTCTATTTAGCCCAGATCACCGTGATAACTTCTTCCATCCACGATGTGTCTCTGCAGAACTTAATGCACAGACGTCTTTGGATTATTATTTAACCGGCACTTTTCCCACTTTTTCCCACCTCTACACAAACTGCATAATGCTATAACCATCTCTAGTGCCCTGGAGAGTAATAATGCCCTCTCTGTTGCCCCACACAGTAATAGTACACCCCTCTTTGCCTTTATACAGTAATTGTGTCCAGCTCTCTGCCTCCATATACTAAAAGTCTCACGTCTGAGCTTCCACATGGTAAAAATGCCCCCATTGTGCTACTATATAGAAATATTAATCTTTCTAGGCACATTAAGGAATAGTTCCCACTCTGTGCCTCTATATAGTAATAATGCACCCCTCTGTGCCTCCATATAGTAATAGTGCCTCCTCTGTGTCTCCATATAGTAATAGTGCCTCCTCTGTGTTTCCATATAGTAATAGTGCCCCCTCCGTGTCTCTGACGCGCCCCCTGGGACATATTCCTTTTTGAGGGGAATACCCGGCACCGGATCAGATGGGGGGTTGTAGTCTCCGAGCGGCTGTGACCCGGTCCCGTGCCCAGGGCGTCAAGCTCAGTGTGATGTGGCAGTTCTACAGATGTTACTAAAGTTCTTTTGTGTCGACTACGCCACCCGTTGTGATGCGGTCACTGTGGCCGCCGCTGCAGCAGGGTCCGCTGAGGCTGATGGTGGGTGCGCAGCTTGGTGGGATAACCCCCAACGGGAGGGGTATAGCCTCAGAGGGGACAGGCGCAGAGGATGGGGGTTGTGGTGGTGTAGTGCAGACGGCAGTGAAGACAGAGTCGGGTTGTGCAGTTAAGGGTGTTTACTTACTGCAGATGTTGTACTGGTCACTCCAGCTGCTAGTGACCACCCGAGCCGTGCTGCGTCCACCAGGTCCTGGATCCAGCCAACCCCCAAACAAGTCCGGAGCGTGGCCCTGAGCTCTCCCTCTGTCCTTTCTTCAGCCGTCCCCACCAGTGATCCACCTAGGTCCAGCTCCCTCGGGCCTTCTGTTGGGACACCCTTGGCCCTGGGTTCCCTGACCCTTCATGTGGTGTGCCTTCGGGGTGAATGTGGTGGGTGACCGTGACAGACACTGCCCACGGTCTCCGGTCTCTGGCTGGGGATTGTTTTTACCCCCACCAGCTTGGGTTCCGGTACCCTGATGCTGACTCCTCACCCGGTGCTCTGATTTGGGTTCTTGGGTCCCTTCTCTTCTGTGCTCTGGGTCTTTCTCTTTTCTCCTCTCTCACTCTGGGTCTTGGTCTTTCTTCTCTCCTCTCCTAACTTGTTTTCTGCAGCTGATCCTCTCTGCATCTGACTCTCTGCGTCTGACCCTGTTCTTAGTTGGTGCCCACCTTATATACACCCTCTATGTGTGAGCTCAGGTGACCAGCACCCAATGAGCTCCTAACTTTACCCAGGCTGCTCCCCCTATCTGCCCCTACACTACATGGGATGTTCCACCCCCCTCCCACTCCAGCCAGGAACAGACTCGGTCGTACCTGCACATTTCTAAGTGGGAGTACCGTCGGCCTGTTCCTCGGAAATGGGATGTGTGTAGTGCATGCAGCCTACCGAGCTCAGTTCCACTCTCCATCCTTACCCGGGAGTGGAATATCACACCTCTGGGTTGAGGTGCAATACCCCTGTAGCAGCCGAATCCTCAGGGTGCTACATTCCCCCCTGGTAAATCACAGCACGTCCTCGGGCTGTAAAGACAAAAACACCAAAACATACAAAATTTTTCATATAAACATAATAAAACATATAAAACATTATATATATAAAACTTTTCATATAAACATTCTCGTCGTCTCTTGTTTCTGGTTCCTCCTCCGGACACTGTGCACCGTGTGTCCGTGAAAAGTGCGACAGTCTCTTAGAAAATCTGGTTTTCTATAAAACCGGTAGGGGGCGCTTTAGGACGCGCAACTATTTACAGGGGAAGTTGGCCGCTCTCAGTCCTCGGCCAGGTAGAGGGAAGGGAATGGCTGCTCACAGTCCTCAGCCTGTAGGATGAAGGGGTTAACGGGTAAACAGTTCACTGGTCCCAACGGGGACTATTTTAGCAGCAACGGTTCACTGTGCCCCGACGGGCAACTATATACAGTCTCTATTCCCGTCCTCAACGACGGCTCCCTCCTGCTTTTTCTTAATATGGTGTTGCTTCAGACCCGTCCGGGTCCTCTGGCTCCTCCTCCCCGTACCGCAACTCCTCCTCCGTCAAGCGGTGTACGTGGAGGGCGTAAGGTCCTTTGGCACACTTGTGCCGGGTGAAAGTGACCTCGTCTCCGACGTAGAGGTCACGGCCTTTGTGACCTTCCGGCAGGTGGGACTCGACGTCTCTGCGGGTCACAAAAACGTCACCGCGGTTGTTACGGTCCCGAATAAAGCCCCACCCATGCTGCGGGTTGAACTTTATCACCGTCCCGATGGTGCGGGGACAGTGCGCTGCACGGGGGTTCCTCCTAGTCCGGCTCTTCTGCTCCGCGCTCCGGATTTGGGCCTGTTGTTCTCTGACCCGCCTCTCCTCCCGTTCTCTCGTAAACTCTGCTAGCTGCTGACGACAACACTCAGTACGCTCAGCGGCGACTGCCCGAGTTTCCTGAGTGAACCCCATTAAATCTTCTCCGGTGGGGTCCCACTCAAACTGTGCTTCCGCTAGCGGGGGCGAGATCCGTGCCACGGGCTTCGGAGCCGGAATCAGGGGTTCATCCAGGGGTCTTAGTCTCTGCTGCCGTTCCAGCTCATGGTATCCTTCGGGCCAGATGAAGGGCCGCCCGTCCGGCCATGTGAGCTGGCTGAAAAGGTCCTCCCCCAGGTGTGGCACCCTTGGTATTGCGGGCGCGGGCGCGGTGGTGGTGGCGCCCGGGTTGCCCAGGCCTTGCGGCCAGGCCTGGGGCACCTGGAAGGTGAAGGGCACCGTTAGGACGGCGGCGCCCTGGGCTACCTGGCCTTGCGGCCAGGCCGGAGGCTCCGCGGAGGTAGGGGGCGCTGTTGGTGATGCGGCGCCCGGGGGTACTAGGCCTTGCGACCAGGCTGGTGGTATTTCCTGCTTTGTCACGCTCCGGGTCGAGGCGCGTGACGTCACAGGGGTCGCTGCGGCGGCTTCTGGTCGGGGCCTAGTCATTAGCGGTGACATGGCGGTTACGGGCACGGACGGGGGACTTTCGGGCTCTGCGACGGGGAACCGGGGCAGGTGGGCGGTCTCTCGGTATGGGGTATAAGCGTCCCCTTTACCTGCCTTCATACGTTCGGCTCCCTTCTCAGCGCCGTCTCCGACCTTGGGTCCTCCCGCGTCATCCGTAGAGGCAGTTGGTGTCCTCTCCCAGGGGAGCATGCTCCGTGGACGGGTTCCAGCTTGCTGGGCCATCTCCCGGCTCCACTCCGCCAGTATCTCATGCTGTACCCGGGCCATCCTCCTTGCGAGGCCCTCCAAGGCAGTTTGTGCACACTCCCGGTCTCGGGGGAGCTGCGCTAAGATCTCCGCTAGACCTAGCGGGGTTGTGGACTCTAGCAGGCTCCTGACCATCGGGTCGGTGCTGCTCTGCTCTGCTTCCGGCAGGCTCCTGGCCAGCGGGCCGGTGCTGCTCTGCCCTCCTTCCTCGGTCTCTAGCAGACTCCTGGCCAGCGGGCCGGTGCTGTTCTGCTTTCCCTCCATCTCCGGGTGAGCTCCTCCGCTACTCCTCGTTAGACCTCTTGTCTCCGGGTGCGCTCGCTCCAGACTGCTCCAAGCGACACCCATCTTTTCTCTTCTCTTTCGTCTCCTCCCACTTCGAGGGCGGTCCCGGGGCAACTCGGTGACTGTCAGCTCCAGGGGGAGTTCTTTCACGCTGACAGACACCTCCAGCATCACAGTCTCTGTTGGTGGGGGCGGTTTCCACTTTTGGCGCCATTTTCTGTCCTGGCCCACGATGGGAGGTGGCCTCTTGCCCTCCTTTGGCACGCCCATAATGGCGTCCGCTGCTCTTCCAAGGCGGGAAATCTGCGGTTTTGGCGGGAAGCGTCGCCCAGTGGCGGGAAACTCTGCAGATGGCGGGAACAAGTTGGAAATGGCGGACAATCGGCGGGAAACGACTGGTGATGGAGTCCGATGGCGTGGACCCTCCGGAACCGGCGGGAGACTTCTTTCTGAGGTAAACTTGCACTTTTCTTCAGGCACGCAGTACCCGGGTGTTGCGGGCACGTAATCCTGCCGACTACGCCAAAGTTGACGCGCCCCCTGGGACATATTCCTTTTTGAGGGGAATACCCGGCACCGGATCAGATGGGGGGTTGTAGTCTCCGAGCGGCTGTGACCCGGTCCCGTGCCCAGGGCGTCAAGCTCAGTGTGATGTGGCAGTTCTACAGATGTTACTAAAGTTCTTTTGTGTCGACTACGCCACCCGTTGTGATGCGGTCACTGTGGCCGCCGCTGCAGCAGGGTCCGCTGAGGCTGATGGTGGGTGCGCAGCTTGGTGGGATAACCCCCAACGGGGACAGGCGCAGAGGATGGGGGTTGTGGTGGTGTAGTGCAGACGGCAGTGAAGACAGAGTCGGGTTGTGCAGTTAAGGGTGTTTACTTACTGCAGATGTTGTACTGGTCACTCCAGCTGCTAGTGACCACCCGAGCCGTGCTGCGTCCACCAGGTCCTGGATCCAGCCAACCCCCAAACAAGTCCGGAGCGTGGCCCTGAGCTCTCCCTCTGTCCTTTCTTCAGCCGTCCCCACCAGTGATCCACCTAGGTCCAGCTCCCTCGGGCCTTCTGTTGGGACACCCTTGGCCCTGGGTTCCCTGACCCTTCATGTGGTGTGCCTTCGGGGTGAATGTGGTGGGTGACCGTGACAGACACTGCCCACGGTCTCCGGTCTCTGGCTGGGGATTGTTTTTACCCCCACCAGCTTGGGTTCCGGTACCCTGATGCTGACTCCTCACCCGGTGCTCTGATTTGGGTTCTTGGGTCCCTTCTCTTCTGTGCTCTGGGTCTTTCTCTTTTCTCCTCTCTCACTCTGGGTCTTGGTCTTTCTTCTCTCCTCTCCTAACTTGTTTTCTGCAGCTGATCCTCTCTGCATCTGACTCTCTGCGTCTGACCCTGTTCTTAGTTGGTGCCCACCTTATATACACCCTCTATGTGTGAGCTCAGGTGACCAGCACCCAATGAGCTCCTAACTTTACCCAGGCTGCTCCCCCTATCTGCCCCTACACTACATGGGATGTTCCACCCCCCTCCCACTCCAGCCAGGAACAGACTCGGTCGTACCTGCACATTTCTAAGTGGGAGTACCGTCGGCCTGTTCCTCGGAAATGGGATGTGTGTAGTGCATGCAGCCTACCGAGCTCAGTTCCACTCTCCATCCTTACCCGGGAGTGGAATATCACACCTCTGGGTTGAGGTGCAATACCCCTGTAGCAGCCGAATCCTCAGGGTGCTACATCTCCATATAGAAATAATGCCCCCTCTGTGCCTCCATATAGTAATAGTGCCCAATCTGTGTCTCCATATAGTAATAGTGCCCCCTCCGTGTCTCCATATAGAAATAATGCCCCCTCTGTGCCTCCATATAGTAATAATGCCCCCTCCGTGCCTCCATATAGTAATAGTGCCTCCTCTGTGTCTCCATATAGTAATAATGCCCCCTCTGTGTCCTCGTATAGTAATAGTGCCCCCTCCGTGCCTCCATATAGCAATAATGCCCCCTCTGTGTCTCCATATAGTAATAGTGCCTTCTCTGTGTCTCCATATAGTAATAGTGCCCCCTCCATGTCTCCATATAGAAATAATGCCCCCTCTATGCCTCCATAAAGTAATAGTGCCCCCTCTGTGTCTCCATATAGTGATAGTGCCACTTCTATTCCTCCATATAGTAATAGTGCCCCCCTCTGTTTTTCCATATAGTGATAGTGCCCCCTCTGTGCTTCCATATAGTGATAGTGCCCCTTCTATTTCTCCATATAGTGATAGTGCCTCTTCTGTGCCTATATGCAGTATGTCCATATACCAGGCATAGTGCTCCTCTGTAATTCTATATATTACTAGTGCCTCCATACAATTGTAATCCCCCCTTTACATCCTCCCATCCAGTGCCCTGGCAATAAAATAAAAATAAATGAAAACTCCCTTCTCCCACAACGAGTGGTGCTGTCCTTGTGCCGCAGTCTGTAGCTGCAGGCGGTGCGATGGAGTGATGTCATTGCGCTGGAGAAGCCTATAATTCAGGCATGTGCTGCGAGGACTGGCAGATGGTGGTGCAGGGGGCTGTATATAATGTATGGACAGACAGGTGGGAGGTATACAGACATGTAATATGTGCACCGCTCATTTAGACATAGACAACAGAATCAATTACATTTTATAATATATATTTGGGATAAGAAATTTTTACCCCAAGGAGGCGGAGGCTCGTAAAGTGCCTGCCGCACCCAGAGCACTTAAAGGGAAGTTGTCATGTCAGATAACGCTATCAACCTGTTTGGTTTTGAACCTGCAGGTCGTATTACAGGTAAGAGTGCTATCTATGAAAAACACTGTTAGCTTTCCTATGCAGAAAATTCACAAGCTTTTATCAGAGCGCTGACTGCTGTTATGTTCTGCAGCTTAGAACTAAAGAATAGGAGGGAAAAGCTGTCCCTGCACTGAGACTCAGCTAAACTCTACGCTGGGGTGGGTGCTCTATTCCTTGTGAATAGCCCCACCGAAACTCCTGCACTGAACTCAAACAAAGACCTGAAGGAAGGGGAAAAGGGGTCCCTAACAGATCTAAGGACTAGGAGAAAAAACAGGAGACCTCCTAATAGAAAAGTTAGTTGCAGAAACGAAGATTAAAGGGAACAAAACTGGTGGAACAAGAAGTCCCAGCATATCAATTGTCCAAAGCACAGAGAACTTAGCAAGGAAACTTAGCCAGAGCACAAGCGTAACAACACTGATGTCTAGCGGGGAATGGGAGACAGGTGCTGAGTAATAAAGAGTGAAGAGATCACGTGACCAAGACACCCAGCACCAGAGGAAAAGACTAGAAGCCAGCAAACCACAACAAGATGGCCGATAGTAAAACAATATAGATTCTAACACCTGCCTTTTTTATATTTTATACAGTGGACCTCACTACGGTTTCGAGGGGATCGCACCCAATATTCCACGGTGCGGCTATTATTTGTTTTCACATATTTTTCTCTATCTATCCAGATCATCCTAATTTCTAGTTTTCATCTTTATGTATCTCATTTTCTATGTTATCTATCTATGTCAGATCAATGTATTTATTATGGTTAATAAAAGGCTGTAAAAGTAAGTATAAGTAATGAAAAACAAATGGAGGGTCAATTTCTAACTAAATCACATGACTGTGTATAAAAAAAAGCATGTTAGAGAGGCAGAGCCTCCCAGAAGCAAAGATGGTCAGAGGTCACCGATCTGTGAACAACTGCGTCTAATAATTGTAGAATAATTTCAGGAAATTTTTCCTCAATATGAAATTACAAAGACTTTGAATATCTTCCATCTACAGGCCATAAAATCATCAAAAAATTCTGGAAAAATCCATGTGCACAAAGAATGGGGCTGATGGTCAATATTGAATGCTCATGATGTACGGACCCTGAGAAGGCTCTGCATGATATCAAGACATGATTCAGTCATCCAAGTCACTGCATGGGCTCAAAAAAATTTCCAGAAATCATTGTCTGTGATCACAGTTCACCATGCGTTCCACAAATGTAAATGACAGCTCTATCATGCAAAGAAAAAGCAGAATATCAGCACAATCCAGAAACGCTGTAGTCTTCTCTGCACTCATTTATAATGGACTCAGGCGAAATAGAAAACTGTTCTGTGGTCAGAAATATCAAAATGTGAAATTCGTTATGGAAACCACAGACGCTGTGCCCTCAGAGTGAGAGGGACCATTCAGCTTGTTATGGAGGAGACGGACCATCCAGCTTGTTATCAAGGAGAGGGACCATCCAGCTTGTTACGGAGGAGAGTAAACATCCAGCTTGTTATGGAGTTAAAGGATCATCCAGCTTGTTATGGAGAAGAAGGACCATCCAGCTTGTTATCATGGAGAGGGACTATCCAGCTTGCTATGGAGGAGAGGGACCATCCAGCTTGTTATGGAGGAGAGGGACCATCCAGCTTTTTATCAAGGGGAGGGACCTTTATCAAGGAGAGGGACCATCCAGCTTGTTACGGAGGAGAGTAAACATCCAGCTTGTTATGGAGTTAAAAGATCATCCAGCTTGTTATGGAGAAGAGGGACCATCCAGCTTGTTATCATGGAGAGGGACCATCCAGCTTGTTATGGAGGAGAGGGACCATCCAGCTTGTTATGGAGGAGAGGGCATTTGCAGCTTGTTATGTATTAGAGGGACCATCCAGCTTTTTATCAAGGGGAGGGACCTTTATCAAGGAGAGGGACCATCCAGCTTGTTACGGAGGAGAGTAAACATCCAGCTTGTTATGGAGTTAAAGGATCATCCAGCTTGTTATGGAGAAGAGGGACCAGCCAGCTTGTTATCATGGAGAGGGACCATCCAGCTTGTTATGGAGGAGAGGGACCATCCAGCTTGTTATGGAGGAGAGGGCATTTGCAGCTTGCTATGGAGGAGAGGGACCATCCAGCTTTTTATTAACGGGAGGGACCTTTATCAAGGAGAGGGACCATCCAGCTTGTTATCGAGGAGAAAAAACATCCATCTTGTTATTGAAGAGAGGAACCATCCAGCTTGTTATGGAGGACATGAACCATCCAGCTTGCTGTGGACGAGAGAGACCATAAAGCTTGTTATGGAGGAGAGAGACCATAAAGATTGTTATGGAGTAGAGGAACCATCGAGCTTGATATGGAGGAGAGGAAACATCCAGCTTGATATGGAGGAGAGGAACCATCCAGCTTGATATGGAGGAGAGGAACCATACACCTTATCATGTAGGAGAGGGTCAATCCACCTTGTTATGGAGGAGAGGGACCATCCAGCTTGTTATTGGCACACAGTTCTTTATCTCTGATAGTATCTGGCTGCATTAATGCCTATTATAGGGACAGCACTCACATGAAATGCACCATCAATGCTGAGCCTTACGTGTAGAGATGTTATAACAACATCTGCTCCATCCAGACAACGTCTATTTCAGGGAAGACCTTGTATATGTTGACAGGACAATGGTAAACCACATCCTGCATACATCACACACCACGGCTCTGCAGAAAAAGAGTCCTGGTGATGAACCGGCCACCTGCAGTCCAGACCTTTCACCAATAGAAAATATTGTGAGCATCATGAAACAAAAAATCCGACAAAGGAGGAGCAGTGAGAATCCGACATCAGACAAGAATGGGTCAACGTTCTTCCCCCAGAACTCCAGCGATTATGTCCTCCCTTCCCCAATTAGGACAACAGTAGAGAAAAACAGGAGCTAAATACCCCATAAGTAATAGCAACAACAAATATAATGTGCATAAAATATGTATTAACTTTATTAAACACTTAAAAAAAATAATAGAGTATCATGAAAAGTATACATGGTTGCTGGTGAAAAACACAAAAAAGTGTAACCACACTGGCAAAGTTCAGATGTCAATACAACAGAAGCAACTGAATAAATATATAACACATGAAACCACATGAGTGTATCAGTCATGTATGGTGACAATCACTGATACAAAAAAAATCCCATCTCAAATGAGTGGTAATAAGATGTTAGGCATAATAGATCCCAGGTGGGAAAAAGGCTCTGTCACAAGGCAAATGCCAGACAGTCCTCATGCTATGATAGCAGTAGTGTGTATAATGCCATACGAATAGCGTCACATGTAGGAGTATGTGCTGTCATGTGTCAAAAGGACACACATTCAGCTGAAGTGTATTGCAGCGCACAGACCCTTCGGGTCCATGCACAGCGATACATGCTGCCAGCCAATCAGAGGCCAGACGCTGACGCCATGCGCTCCCGTCACTTGTACTCTGAAGTCAGCTGCCGGCTTCAGAAGAGGATGCCGCTCGGAGGGGGAGCGCAGGGCAGGGTAGTATTTATTTTTTTCTTTCTAAACCAGTGAGTACATGGTGACCATACTTCTACACAGGTGACTATGGGGAGTACATTATACTATATGGAGGATATGGGCTTTGTATTATACTAAGATGGAGGACTATGGGCTGTGCATTATATTATATGAAGGATATGGGCTGTGATTTATACGAATACGGAGGACTATGGGGGTGCATCATATTATATGGAGGTGCAGTATACTATATGGAGGACAATGGGGAGTGCATTATACAATATGGAGGACTATGGGAGTGCATTATACTATATGGAGGACTATAGAGAGTGCATTATACTATATGGAGGACTATGGAGAGTGCACTATACTATATGGAGGACTATGGGGAGTGCATTATACAATATGGAGGACTATGGGGAGTGCATTATACTATACGGAGGACTAAGGGGAGTGTATTATACTATATGGAGGACTATGGAGTCCATTATTCTATATGAAGGACTATGGGGAAGAGCATTATACTATATGGAGGACTATGGGGTGCATTATACTACATGGAGGACTATAGAGAGTCCATTATACTATATGGAGGACTATGGAGAGTACATTATACTATATGGAGGACTATGAGGAGTGCATTATACTATATGGAGGACTATGGGCTGTGCATTATACTATATGGAGGACTATGGGGAGTGCATTATTCTATATGGAGGACTATGGGGAAGTGCATTATACTATAAGGAGGACTGTGGGCTGTTCATTATACTATATGGAGGACTATGGGCTGTGCATTATACTATATGGAGGATTATGGGGAGTGCATTTTTCTACATGGAGGTCTATGGGGAAGTGCATTTTACTATATGGAGGACTATGGGGAGTGCATTATTCTTTATGGAGGACTATGGGGAAGTGCATTATACTATATGGAGGTCTATGGGGAGTACATTATTCTATATGGAGGACTATGGGGAAGTGCTTTATACTATATGGAGGACTATGGGGATTGCATTATACTATATGGAGGACTATGGGGAGTGTATTATACTATATGGAGGACTATGGGGTGCATTATTCTATATGGAGGACTATGGGGAAGTGTGCTATACTATATGCAGGACTATGGGCTGTGCATTATACTATATGGAGGACTATGGAGAGTGCATTATACTATATGGAGGACTATGGGGAGTGCATTATTCTATATGGAGGACCATGGGGAAGTGCATTATACTATATGGAGGACTATAGGGAGTGCATTATACTATATAGAGGACTATGGGGTGCATTATTCTATCTGGAGGACTATGGGGAAGTGCATTATACCATATGGAGGACTATGGGGTGCATTATTCTATCAGGAGGACTATGGGGAAGTGCATTATACCATATGGAGGACTATGGGATGCATTATACTATACGGAGGACTATGGGATGCATTATACCATATGGAGGACTATGGATGCATTATACTATATGGAGGACTATGGGGGTGCATTATACCATACGGAGGACTAGGGGGAGTGCATCATACTATATGGAGGACTATGGGGAGTGCATTATTCTAAATGAAGGACTATAGGGAGTGCAATATAATATATGGAGGACTATGGAGAGTGCATTATACTACATGGAGGACTATGGTGAGTGCATTATACTATATGGAGGACTATGGGGTGCATTACTCTATATGGAGAACTATGGGGAAGTGCATTATACTATATGAAGGACTATGGGCTGTGTAGTATACTATATGGAGGACTATGGAGACTGTATTATACTATATGGAGGACTATGGGGAGTGCATTATTCTATATGGAGGACTGTGGGAAGTGTATTATGCTATATGGAGGACTATGGAGAGTGCACTATACTATATGGAGGACTATGGGGAGTGCATTATACTATATGGAGAACTATGGGCAGTGCATTATACCATATGGAGGACTATGGGATGCATTATACTATATGAAGGAGTATGGGGGTGCATTATACAATATAGAGGACTGTGGGGAGTGCATTATACTATATGGAGGACTATGGAGAGTGCATTATACTATATGGAGGACTTTGGAGAATGCATTATACTATATAGAGGATTATGGAGAGTGCATAATACTATATGGAGGACTATGGGGAGGGCATTATACTATAAGGTGGACTATGGGGTGCATTATTCTATATGGAGAACTATGGGTTGTGCATTATACTATATGGAGGACTATGAGTTGTACATTATACTATATGGAGGACTATGGAGAGTGCATTGTACTATATTTGGGACTATGGGGAGTGCATTATTCTATATGGAGGACTATGGGGTGCATTATACTATGTAGTGGACTATGGAGAGTGCATTATACTATATGGAGGACTATGGGGAGTGCATCATACTATATGGAGTACTATGGGGAGTGCATTATACCATATGAAGGACTATGAGATGTATTATACTATATGGAGGACTATGGGGTGCATTATACTATATGGAGGACTATGGGGAAGTGCATTATACTATATGTAGGACTATGGGCTGTGCATTATACTATAAGGAGGACTATGGAGAGTGTATTATACTATATGGAGGACTATGGGGAAGTGCATTATACTATATGGAGGACTATGGGGAGCGCATTATACTATATAGAGGACTATGGGGAGTGTATTATGCTATATGGAGGACTATGGGCTGTGCATTTAACTTTATGGAGGACTATGGAGAGTGCATTATATTATATGGAAGTCTATGGGGAGTTCATTATTCTTTATGGAGGACTATGGCGAAGTGCATTATACTATATGGAGGACTATGGAGAGTGCATTATACTATATGGAGGACTATGGGGAGTGCATTATACTATATGGAGGACTATGGGAAGTTCATTATAACATATGGAGGACTATGGGATGCATTAAACCATATGGAGGACTATGGGATGCATTATACTATATGGAGGACTATGGGGGTGCATTATACAATATGGATGACTATGGGGAGTGCATTATACTACATGGAGGACTATGGGAAATGCATTATTCTATATGGAGGACTATGGGGAGTGCAATATACTATATGGAGGACTATGGGGTGCATTATACTAAATGAAGGACTATGGGCTGTGTATTATACTATATGGAGGACTATGGGAAGTGTATTATACTATATGGAGGACTACGGAGAGTGCACTATACTATATGGAGGACTATGGGGAGTGCATTATACTATATGAAGAACTATGGGGAGTGCATTATACCATAAGGAGGACTATGGGATGAATTATACCAAATGAAGGACTATGGGGCTGCATTATACAATATAGAGGACTATGGGATGCATTATACTAAATGAGGACTATGGGGGTGCATTTTACAATATGGAGGACTATGGGGAGTGCATTATACTATATGGAGGACTATGGGGAGTGCATTATTCTATATGGAGGACTATAGGGAGTGCATTATACTATATGGATGAATATGGGGAGTGATTTATACTATATGGAGGACTATGGGGAGTGCATTATACTATATGGAGGACTATGGGGAGTATATTATACTATATGGAGGACTATGGGGTGCATTATTCTATATGGAGGACTATGGGTTGTGCATTATACTATATGGAGGACTATGGAGAGTGCATTATACTATTTTTTGGACTATGGGGAGTGCATTATTCTATATGAATGACTATGGGAAAGTGCATTATACTATATGGAGGACTATGGAGAGTGCATTATACGATATGGAGGACAATGGAGAGTGCATTATACTATATGGAGGACTATAGGGGTGCATTATACAATATGGAGGACTATGAAGAGTGCATTATACTATGTGGAGGACTATGGGGAGTGCATTATTCTATATGGAGGACTATGGAGAGTGCATTATACTACATGAAGGACTTTGGGGAGTGCATTATACCATATTGAGGACTATTGGATGCATTATACTACAAGGAGAACTATGGGGGTGCATTATTCAAAATGTTGGACTATGGGGAGTGCATTATACTATATGGAGGACTATGGGGAGTGCATTATTCTATATGGAGAACTATCGGGAGTGCATTATACTGTATGGAGTATAATGCGGAGTGCAGTATACTGTATGGAGGATTATGGGGAGTGCATTATACTGTATGGTGGACTATGAGGCACATTATACTATACGGAGGACTATGGGGAGTGAATTGTACTCTAAGATGGACTATGGGGCACATTATGCTATATGGAGGACTATGGGGAGTGCATTATACTATAAGGAGGACTATGGGATGCATTATATTATATGGAGGACCATTGGGAGTGTATTATACTATATGAAGGACTATGCGGACTGCAGTATACTATATGGAAGACTATGGGGAGTGCATTTTACTATACAGAGGACTATGGTATGCATTATACCATATGGAGGACTATGGGATGCATTCTACTATATGGATGACTAAGGAATGCATTATATTATATGGAGGACTATGGGGAGTGCATTATGCTACATGGAGGACTATGGGATGCATTATACTATATGGAAAACTATGGGGATTGCATTATGCTATATGGAGGACTATGGGATGCATTATACTATATGGAAGACTATGGAATGGATAATATTATATGGAGGACTATGGGGAGTTCATTATACTGTATGGAGGATTATTGAGAGTGCATTATACTATATGAAGGACTGTGGGATGCATTATACAACATGGAGGACTATGGGATGCATTAAACTATATGGAGGACTATGGGGAGTGCATTATACTATATGGAGGAGTATGGGGAGAACATATACTATATGGAGGACTATGGTATTCATTATACTATATGGAGGACTATAGGGAGTGCATTATACTATATGGAGGACTATGGGATGCATTATGTTTTATGGAGGACTATGGGGAGTGCATTATTCTATATGGAGGAGTATGGGGAGAGCATATACTATATGGAGGACTATGGGATTTATTATACTATATGGAGGACTATAGGGAGTGCCTTATACTATATGGAGGACTATGGGATGCATTATGTTTTATGGAGGACTATGGGGAGTGCATTATACTATATGGAGGAGTATGGAGAGAGCATATACTATATGGAGGACTATAGGATTCATTATACTATATGGAGGACTATAGGGAGTGCATTATACTATATGGAGGACTATGGGATGCATTATGTTTTATGGAGGACTATGGGGAGTGCATTATTCTATATGGAGGAATATGGGGGTGCATTATACTATATGGAGGAATATGGGGAGTTTATTACACCATATTGTGGACTATGGGGAGTGCATTATACTATATGGTGGACTATGGGGAGTGCATTATACTATATAGAGGACTATGGGGAGTGAATTATACTATATGGAGGACTATGGGGGTCCATTATACTATATGGAGGACTATGGCGAGAGCATTATACTATATGGAGGACTATGGAGAGTGCATTATACTATATGGAGGACTACGGGGAGTACATTATACTATATGGAGGACTATGGGGAGTGCATTGTACTGTATGGAGGAGTATTGGGAGTGCATTATATTATATGAACGGCTATTGGGCACATTATACTATATGGAGTACTGTGGTGAGTGCATCATACTGTATGGAGGACTATGGGGAGTGCATTATACCATATGGAGCACTATGTGGAGTGCATTGTACTATATAGAGGACTATGGGGAGTGTATTACACTATATGGAGGACTATGGGGTGCATTGTACTGTATAGAGGACTATGGGATGCATTATACTATATGGAGGACTATGGGGAGTGCATTATACTGTATGGAGGACTATGAGGAGTGCGTTATGCTATATGAAGGACTATGGGATGCGTTATACTATATGAAGGACTATGGGATGCATTATACTATATGGACGACTATGGGGAGTGCATTATACTATATGGAGGACTATGGGATGCATTAAACTATATAGAGGATTATGGGGAGTACATTATACTATATGGAGGACTATGGGATCATTATGTTATATGGAGGACTATGGGGAGTGCATTATACTATATGGAGGACTATGGGATGCATTATATTATATGGAGGATCATGGGAAGTTCATTATGATATATGGAGGACTATGGGGAGTGCATTATACTATATGGAGGACTATGGGATGCATTATATTATATTGAGGACTATGGGGAGTGCATTATACTTTATGTAGGACTATGGGATGCATTATATTATATGGAGGACAATGGGAAGTTCATTATACTGTATGAAGGACTATGGGGAGTGCATTATACTATATGTAGGACTACGGGATGCATTATTTTATATGAAGGACTATGAGGAGTGCATTATACTATATGGAGGACTATGTGGTACATTATACTATATGGAGGACTATGGGGAGTGCATTATGCTATATAGAGGACTATGGAGAGTGAATTATACTGTATGGAGGACAATGTGGTGCATTATACTATATGGAGGACTATGAGGAGTGCATTATACTGTTTGGAGGACTATGTCATGTATTATACTATATGAAGGTCTATGTGGTGCATTATACTATATGGAGGACTATGGGGAGTGTATTATACTATATGGAGGACTATGGGGAGTGCAGTATGCTATATGGAAGACTATGGGGAGTGCATTATACTATATGGAGGACTATGGGGAGTGCATTATACTATATAGAGGACTGTGGGGAGTCTATTAAACTATACGGAGGACTATGGGATGCATTATACCATATGAAGGAATATGTGATGCATTCTATTATATGGAGGATTATGGGGAGTGCATTATACTGTATGGAGGAATATGTGGTGCATTATACTATATGGAGTACTATGGGAAGTGCATTATACTATATGGAGGACTATGGGGAGTGCATTATACCATATGGAGGACTATGGGATGCATTATGTTATATGGAGCACTATAAGGAGTGCATTTTACTATATGGAGGACTATGGGGGTGCATTACACTATATGGAGGACTATGACGAGAGCATTATACTATATGGAGGACTATGGAGAGTGCATTATACTATATGGAGGACTATGGGGAGTACATTATACTACATGGAGGACTAAGGGGAATGCATTATTCTGTATGGAGGACTATGGGGAGTACATTATATTATATGGAGGGCTATGGGGCACATTATACTATATGGAGGACAAGGGAGAGTGCATTATACTGCATGGAGGACTATGGGGAGTGCATTATACTATATAGAGGACTATATGATGCATTATATTATATGAAGGACTATGGGGAGTGCATTATACAATATGAAACACTATGGGGAGTGCATTATACTATATGGAGGACTATGGGGAGTGTATTATACTATATGGAGGACTATGGGATGCATTGTACTATATAGAGGACTATGGGATGCATTATACTATATGGAGGATTATTGGGAGTGCATTATACTGTATGGAGGACTATGAGGAGTGCATTATACTATATGAAGGACTATGGGATGCATTGTACTATATGGAGGACTATGGGGATTGAATTATACTGTATGGAGGACTATGAGGAGTGCATTATACTATATGGAGGACTATATGAAGTGCACTATACTATATGGAGGACTACGGTATGTATTATACTGTATAGAGGACTATGGGGAGTACATTATACTATATGGAGGACTATGGGATGCATTATGTTATATGGAGGACTATGGGGAGTGCATCATACTATATGGAGGACTATGGGATGCATTATGTTAAATGGAGCACTATGGGGAGTGTATTTTACTATATGGAGGACTATGGGGGTGCATTATACTATATGGAGGACTATGGCGAGAGCATTATACTATATGGAGGACTATGGAGAGTGCATTATACTATATGCAGGACTATGGGGAGTGCATTATACTATATGGAGGACTATGGGGAATGCATTATTCTGTATGGAGGACTATGGGGAGTACATTATATTATATGGAGGGCTATGTGGCACATTAAACTATATGGAGGACAATGAGGAGTGCATTATACTGTATGGAGGACTATGGGGAGTCCATTATACTATATAGAGGACTATATGATGCATTATATTATATGAAAGACTATGGGGAGTGCATTATACAATATGAAACACTATGGGGAGTGCATTATACTATATGGAGGACTATGGGGAGTGTATTATACTATATGGAGGACTATGGAATGCATTGTACTATTTAGAGGACTATGGGATGCATTATACTATATGGAGGATTATTGGGAGTGCATTATACTGTATGGAGGACTATGAGGAGTGCATTATACTATATGAAGGACTATGGGATGCATTATACTATATGGAGGACTATGGAGAGTGCATTATACTGTATGGAGCACTATGAGGAGTGCATTATACTATATGGAGGACTATATGAAGTGCACTATACTATATGGAGGACTACGGGATGTATTATACTGTATAGAGGACTATGGGGAGTACATTATACTATATGGAGGACTATGGGATGCATTATGATATATGGAGGACTATGGGGAGTGCATTATTCTATATGGAGGACTATGGGATGCATTATATTATATGGAGGACCATGGGGAGTTCATTATAATATATGGAGGACCATGGGGAGTGCATTATACTGTATGGAGGACTATGGGAAGCATAATATTATATGGAGGACTATGGGGAGTGCATTATACTATATGGAGGACTATGGGATGCATTATATTATATGGAGGACCATGGGGAGTTCATTATACTTTATGGAGGACTATGGGGAGTGCATTAAACTATATGTAGCAGTATGGGGAGTGTATTATACTATTTGGAGGACTATGGGATGCATTATTTTATATGAAGGACTATGAGGAGTGCAATATGCTATATGGATGAGTATGTGGTCCATTATACTATAATGAGGACTATGGGGAGTGCATTATGCTATATGGATGACTCTGGGGAGTGGATTATACTGTATGGAGGACTATGTGGTGCATTATACTATATGGAGGACTATGTGGTGCATTGTGTAACGGGTCTGGGAGGCGGAACCTCTGGGCTACTATACAAGGGAGCGGTCCTTGTAAGGGAGCGGGTGGCGACCAGGCAGGCAGTCACAGCAGGTGACCGGGACAGTCTCTGGGTGTACGGGCAGGAGGTCACGGCAAGTGATCAGGGCAGTCTCTGGAAGAACGGGCTGGAGGTCACGGCAAGTGACCGGGGCAGTCTCTGGAAGAACGGGCTGGAGGTCACGGCAAGTGACCGGGGCAGTCTCTAGGTAAAGGGTAGGTACGACCTGTGATGGCTGAACCTCCAGGTAGGCTAGCAAGGCAGATGGAGGATGTGTGCTCCCAGGTGAGCAAGCGAGAGTCTCTGGAATAGCAGGTGGTCACAGCACGTGACGGCGGAGCCTCCAGGTAGGCAAGCAGGCAGGTAGCGGAGAAGCGCTCCCAGGTGAGCGGGCAAGAGTCTCTGGAATAGCTGGTGGTCCCAGCACGTGACAGCGGAACCCCCGGGCAGACAAGCAGGCAGGTAGTGGAGAAGCGCTCCCAGGTGAGCGGGCAAGAGTCTGGAATAGCTGGTGGTCACAGCACTTGACAGCGGAGCCTCCGGGCAGGCAAGCAGGCAGGTAGCGGAGAAGCGCTCCCAGGTGAGCGGGCAAGCTGGTCCATAGACAGACTGACCGGAGTTGTAAGGCAGACCGTCGGACCTCAGGCAAGCAGGCAGGTAGCTGATGTGCGCTCCCAGGTGAGCGGGCAAGTTGGTCCTTAGACAGACTGACCGGAGTTGTAAGGCAGACCGTCGGACCTCAGGCAGGCAGGCGGGTAACAGGAAATCAGGCAGGATTAGGACAGCAAGCTGGCAGGAATCTGGCAGGTAACTGGCAGGTAACTGGCAACGGGACCTGAGGGCTGAAGCAGAGTAGAACGGTGCAACAACATTGCTCGGGCACCTCCATTTTGGAGGAGGTGCCTTATATATGGTAAAGTCCTCCGGCCATTGGCCGGGGACTCCTTAGGACGGCGCGCGCGGCCCCTTTAAGAGGGAGGGAGGGCGCGCGCGCGCGCCCTAAGCACAGTGGCTGGGAAGGAGCGCGCGCTGCCAGCAGAGCGGGAGAGGGACGCCGGGCACGGAGCAGAGCGGTGAGGGGAACAGCGTCCCTGCCTAGCAGAGGGCAGGGACGCCGGCACTACAGTACCCCCCCCTTTAGGCCCCCCCTTTTTTAGGCCAGATAGAAATTTAGCTAGGATGAGAGGGGCATGGATGTTCTCCCGGGGCTCCCACGTTCTCTCCTCAGGACCAAACCCCTTCCAATCTACCAGAAAAAAGGTCTTTCCTCTTACCCTTTTGGTGGCAAGAATGTTCTCTACCTCAAACTCGTCCTCAGCAGAAACCAGAGCAGGAGGCGTACCTGTAGACTTGGAAAAAGAGTTAAGCACCACGGGTTTGAGGAGAGATACATGGAAGGAGTTAGGGATCCGTAAGTTGGCCGGGAGTTTCAATTTATAGGCCACCGGGTTGATCTGACTGATGACCTCCAGAGGACCGATGAACCGAGGCCCTAACTTGTAAGAAGGTATCTTGAGTCGAACATATTTAGATGAGAGCCAGACTTTATCTCCTGGACGAAATTGTGGAGGATCCAGGCGTTTTTTGTCAGCGTGTCTTTTCATACGCTCGGATGACAGAAGGAGTGCGGACCGGGTACTCTCCCATATGGAGGAAAATTTGCTAACGAGAGATTCCGCAGCCGGGTTGTCCACAGAGGTGGAGACAGGAAAAGGAATCCGAGGATGCTGACCAAAGACTACAAAAAACGGGGATTTGGAGGAGGATTCGCTCTCGTGATTATTATAAGAGAACTCGGCCCATGGTAGGAGATCCACCCAGTCAGAATGGTGGGCATTAACGAAGTGCCGGAGGTAACTGGTCAGGTTCTGATTGATCCGCTCCACTTGACCATTGGACTGTGGGTGGTAAGCGGAAGAGAAGTCCAGGGTGACGTCTAGTAGTTTACAAGTGGCTCTCCAGAAACGTGAGGTGAACTGTACCCCACGATCCGACACGATGTGGAGGGGCAGGCCATGAAGACGGAAGATGTGGCGGATAAAGTCTTTAGCCAGCTCGGGTGCAGACGGAAGGCCTGGCAGGGGAATAAAGTGAGCCATCTTGGAAAAGCGGTCAGCGACCACCCAAATGACCGTACAACCGGCAGAGACGGGGAGATCAGTTATAAAGTCCATTGCTATATGCTGCCAGGGGGCAGCAGGTACAGGAAGCGGAAGGAGGCGTCCGGCTGGCAGATGTCTCGGGACTTTGTTGCGGGCGCAGGACACACAGGCAGAAACAAAGTCTATTATGTCCTTGTGCAGGGTAGGCCACCAATAGTGCCGGGCAATAAGCTGGAGGGTCTTTTTCTGACCGGTGTGGCCAGCTAGTTTAGACGAATGGCCCCAGTGTAGGATCTTCTCCCGATCAGGTACTGAAACAAACGTCTTACCGGGAGGGAGACGATTTAGACTCACGGGAGCCACCTGCATTACTCTGGCGGGATCGATGATATGTTTAGGTTCTTCCTCGAGATCGGACACCAGAAAGGATCGGGACAAGGCGTCTGCTTTGACGTTTTTGTCAGCCGGGCGAAAATGAAGAACAAAATCAAAGCGAGCAAAAAACAAGGACCACCGGGCTTGGCGCGGGTTAAGTCTTTGGGCATGCTGGAGGTAAGCCAAGTTCTTGTGGTCAGTGTAAATTATTACCGGATGAAGAGCCCCCTCGAGTAGGTAACGCCACTCCTCCAACGCCAGCTTGATGGCCAATAACTCTCGGTCTCCTATGGAATAGTTGCGCTCAGAAGAGGAGAAGAGTTTGGAGAAGAAGCCACAAGTTACCATTCTCCCGGAAGATGATTTTTGAGTAAGTACCGCTCCGGCTCCAGAGGAGGAGGCGTCAACTTCCAGGAAGAACTGCTTGTTGCCGTCCGGGCGATGCAGCACCGGGGCGGAAGAGAAGGCCTGTTTTAGGGAAAGAAAGGCCTCCTCTGCTTCGGGCGGCCACTCTTTGGGATTAGTACCCTTACGGGTGAGCGCGGAAATTGGGGCAGTCCGGGAAGAGAAGTGCGGGATGAAGAGGCGGTAATAGTTGGCGAAGCCCAGGAACCGTTGAATAGCCTTCAACCCCTCTGGTCGGGGCCATTTCTCGATGGCAGACAGTTTCTCAGGATCCATTTGTAGGCCGGTCTGAGAGATAATGTAGCCCAGAAACCGAAGCGAGGTCTGCTCAAAGAGGCACTTCTCATATTTAGCGTAGAGATGGTTCTGCCTGAGCCTGAGCAGGACCTGACGAACATCCCTCCGGTGAGTCTGGAGATCCGGAGAGAAGACCAAGATGTCGTCCAGGTACACCACTACGCAGGAGTAGAGAAGGTCCCGGAAGATGTCATTGACCAACTCTTGAAAGACGGCAGGAGCGTTACAGAGGCCAAAGGGCATTACCAGATATTCATAGTGGCCGTCCCGGGTGTTGAATGCCGTCTTCCATTCATCCCCCTGACGGATACGAACCAGGTTGTACGCCCCACGGAGGTCCAGTTTGGTGAAGATTCTAGCCCCCCTCAGACGATCAAATAACTCCGGAATGAGCGGAAGGGGGTACTTATTCTTCACCGTGATCTGGTTAAGGCCTCTATAGTCTATACAGGGACGGAGAGAGCCGTCCTTCTTTTTGACGAAAAAGAAGCCTGCTCCTGCCGGGGAGGTAGATTTCCGGATGAATCCCCTGGCCAGATTCTCCTCAATATATTCGGACATCGACCGGGTCTCAGCAGCGGATAATGGATAAATACGCCCACGGGGAGGAGAAGTACCAGGTAACAGGTCGATAGGGCAGTCGTATGGTCTATGAGGGGGTAGTGTCTCTGCCTCCTTTTTATTAAAGACATCAGCATAAGACCAATAAGGAATCGGAAGTCCAGGTAGATTAGCTGGGGTAGGAGAAGGACAGACGGGATGAACGGGAACCAGACAGGTCTTATGACAGCCCTGTCCCCAGCGAAGGACTTCTCCGGTCTGCCAGTCAAGAACGGGTGCATGTTTCTGGAGCCAAGGTAGGCCTAGCAAGAGGGCGTGAGAGAGTCCAGGCAGAACATGGAAGGAGATACTTTCAGAATGCAGCATTCCCACCTGCAGAGTAATGGATTCGGTGATGAGTTGGATGGGGCGTGGTAAGAGCCCCCCATCCACGGCAGCAACAGACAAGGGTACAGCCAGAGGTTTGGTGGGGATGCGGTATTTCTCTACTAGGGACTGTGAAATAAGATTCCCGGCTGCTCCAGAGTCCAGTTGGGCTAGTTCGAAATAAAGGTTCTCCCCGTAGACGATTGAAACTGACAACAGCAGGGATGGAGAGGATTTATTCTTGTCTAGGTGGACCTCTCTGAGCGAACCTAGACACAGGCGTTTCCCGACCTCTCCGGGCAGGCACGGATCCGGTGCTCCTTACTGCCACAGTAGAAGCAGGTCCCCTCGGCACGGCGTAAGTCCTGACGGGTCTTGACCATCTTGGTCTGGTCGACCTGCATAGGCTCAGGAGGGTGTACCTGGTTAGAGACAGAAGGAGTGACGGGTTTCTGAAAAGTAGGAGCTAGACGTGGTAACCTCCTCTCACGGGTGACCTCTCTGGCACGCTCCTGGAACCGTAGGTCAATCCGGGTGGCAAGAGTTATTAAGTCATCGAGAGTGGTAGGAATGTCCCGACCGGCAAGTTCATCTTTAATACGGCCGGACAGACCCTCCCAGAAGACGGAAACCAGAGCGTCGTTATCCCAGGCCAGCTCCTAGGCAAGGGTATGGAACCGTATGGCATATTGGCCCACGGTGAGACTTTCCTGACGGAGGCGTAGCAACGATGATGCGGATGAGGTCTTCCGTCCGGGTTCGTCGAAGACTTTCCGGAAGGCCGTGAGAAAAGCAGGCAAGTTGGACACCAGGGGGTCTCCTCTCTCCCATAGAGGATTTAGCCAGGCCAGGGCCTCCCCGGTGAGATGGGACATGATGAATGCAATTTTGGCTCGGTCGGAGTTAAACTGGTGGGACAATAGTTCAAAGTGCAGGGTGCACTGATTTATGAAGCCCCGAGCCTGGGCTGAGTCGCCTCTGAAGCGAGGAGGTGCAGAAAGCCGAGGTCCGGGGTAGGATATCATGGTATTAGTGGACAGCGGAGCTGCCGGATTGCGAGACATGGCACTGGCGGAGGTTGTTGGTGGAACAGTCAGAGTGTCAAGGCGAGTATTGACATTCCGCAGGTGACCCAGGATGGACTCCTGTTGGGACCTTTGACGGGACAGTTCATGACACAGGTCCGAGAGCGAGGGAGCTTGGGTGCCACCGGGTTCCATGGCCCGAGCAAACTGTAACGGGTCTGGGAGGCGGAACCTCTGGGCTACTATACAAGGGAGCGGTCCTTGTAAGGGAGCGGGTGGCGACCAGGCAGGCAGTCACAGCAGGTGACCGGGACAGTCTCTGGGTGTACGGGCAGGAGGTCACGGCAAGTGATCAGGGCAGTCTCTGGAAGAACGGGCTGGAGGTCACGGCAAGTGACCGGGGCAGTCTCTGGAAGAACGGGCTGGAGGTCACGGCAAGTGACCGGGGCAGTCTCTAGGTAAAGGGTAGGTACGACCTGTGATGGCTGAACCTCCAGGTAGGCTAGCAAGGCAGATGGAGGATGTGTGCTCCCAGGTGAGCAAGCGAGAGTCTCTGGAATAGCAGGTGGTCACAGCACGTGACGGCGGAGCCTCCAGGTAGGCAAGCAGGCAGGTAGCGGAGAAGCGCTCCCAGGTGAGCGGGCAAGAGTCTCTGGAATAGCTGGTGGTCCCAGCACGTGACAGCGGAACCCCCGGGCAGGCAAGCAGGCAGGTAGTGGAGAAGCGCTCCCAGGTGAGCGGGCAAGAGTCTGGAATAGCTGGTGGTCACAGCACGTGACAGCGGAGCCTCCGGGCAGGCAAGCAGGCAGGTAGCGGAGAAGCGCTCCCAGGTGAGCGGGCAAGCTGGTCCATAGACAGACTGACCGGAGTTGTAAGGCAGACCGTCGGACCTCAGGCAAGCAGGCAGGTAGCTGATGTGCGCTCCCAGGTGAGCGGGCAAGTTGGTCCTTAGACAGACTGACCGCAGTTGTAAGGCAGACCGTCGGACCTCAGGCAGGCAGGCGGGTAACAGGAAATCAGGCAGGATTAGGACAGCAAGCTGGCAGGAATCTGGCAGGTAACTGGCAGGTAACTGGCAACGGGACCTGAGGGCTGAAGCAGAGTAGAACGGTGCAACAACATTGCTCGGGCACCTCCATTTTGGAGGAGGTGCCTTATATATGGTAAAGTCCTCCGGCCATTGGCCGGGGACTCCTTAGGACGGCGCGCGCGGCCCCTTTAAGAGGGAGGGAGGGCGCGCGCGCGCGCCCTAAGCGCAGTGGCCGGGAAGGAGTGCGCGCTGCCAGCAGAGCGGGAGAGGGACGCCGGGCACGGAGCAGAGCGGTGAGGGGAACAGCGTCCCTGCCTAGCAGAGGGCAGGGACGCCGGCACTACACATTGTACTATATGAAGGACTATGGTGAGTTCATTATAGTATATGGAGGACTATGGGGAGTGCATTATACTATATGGAGGACTATGGGGAGTTCATTATACTGTATGGAGGACTATGTGGTGTATTATACTATATGGAGGACTATGTAGTGCATTATACTATATGGAGGACTATGGGGAGTGTATTATACTATATGAAAGACTATGGGGAATGCAGTATTGTATATGGAAGACTAAGGGGAGTGCATTATACTATATTGAGGACTATGGGGAGTGTATTATACTATATAGAGGACTGTGGGGAGTCAATTATACTATACGGAGGACTATGGGATGCATTATACTATGTGGAGGAATATGGGATGCATACTATTATATTAAGGACTATGGGGAGTGCATTATACTATATGGATAACTATGGGGAGTGCATTATACTGTATGGAGGACTATGTGGTGCATTATACTATAAGGAGTACTATGGGGAGTGCAATATACTATATGGAGGACTATGGGGAGTGCATTATACTGTATGGAGGACTATGTGGTGCATTATACTATAAGGAGGCCTATGGGGAGTGCATTATACTATATGAAGGACTATAGGGAGTGCATTATACTATATGGAGGACTATGGGGAGTGGATTATACTGTATGGAGGACTTTGTGGTGCATTATACTATATGGAGGACTATGTGGTGCATTATACTATATGGAGAACTATGGGGAGTGTATTATACTATATGGAGGACTATGGGGAGCGCAGTATGCTATATGGAAGACTATGGGGAGAATATTATACTATATAGAGGACTGTGGGGAATCCATTATACTATATGGAGGACTACGGCATGCATTATATTATATGAAGGACTATGTGGAATGCATTATGCTATATGGAGGACTATGGGATGCATTATACTATATGGAGAACTATGGGGAGCATATTATACTATATGGAGGACTATGGGATGCATTATACTATATGGAGGAATATGGGACGCATTCTATTTTATGGAGGACTATGGGAAGTGCATTATACTGTATGGAGTACTATGTGGTGCATTATCCTATATGGAAGACTATGGGGAGAATATTATACTATATAGAGGACTGTGGGGAATCCATTATACTATATGGAGGACTACGGCATGCATTATATTATATGGAGGACTATGGGGAATGCATTATGCTATATGGAGGACTATGGGATGCATTATACTATATGGAGGACTATGGGGAGTGTATTATACTATATGGAGGATTATGGGATGCATTATACTATATAGAGTACTGTGGGGAGTCCATTATACTATATGGAGGACTATGGGATGCATTATATTATATGGAGGACTATGGGGGGGTGCATTATGCTATATGGAGAACTATGGGATGCATTATACTATATGGAGGACTATGGGGAGTGTATTATACTATATGGAGGAGTATGGGATGCATTATATCATATGGAGGACTATGGGGAGTGCATTATACTTTATGGAAGACTATGGGGAGTCCATTATACTATATGGAGGACTATGGGATGCATTATTATATGGAGGACTATGGGGAGTGCATTGTAATACACTGCTCAAAAAAATAAAGCAAACATTCAAATAACCCATCCTAGATCTGAAAGAATGAAATATTCTCATTGAATATTTTGTTCTGTACAAAGTTGAATGTGCTGACAACAAAATCACACAAAAATCATCAATGGAAATCAAATTTATTAAGCAATGGAGGCCTGGATTTGGAGTCACCCCCAAAATTAAAGTGGAAAAACACACTACAGGCTTAAATGTCCTTAAATGTCCTTAAAACAAGACAAAATGAGGCTCAGTATTGTGTGTGGCCTCCACGTGCCTGCATGACCTCCCTACAATGCCTGGGCATGCTCCTGATGAGGTTGCGGATGGTCTCCTGTGGGATCTCCTCCCAGACCTGGACTAAAGCATCCGCCAACTCCTGGACAGTCTGTGGTGCAACATGACGTTGGTGGATGGAGCGAGACATGATGTCCCAGATGTGCTCAATCAGATTCAGGTCTGGGGAACGGGCGGTACAGTCCATAACCTCAATGCCTTCATCTTGCAGGAACTGCTGACACACTCCAGCCACATGAGGTCTGGCATTGTCCTGCATTAGGAGGAACCCAGGGCCAACCACACCAGCATATGGTCTTACAAGGGGTCTGAGGATCTCATCTTGGTACCTAATGGCAGTCAGGCTACCTCTGGCGAGCACATGGAGGGCTGTGCGGCCCTCCAAAGAAATGCCACCCCACACCATTACTGACCCACTGCCAAACCGGTCATGCTGAAGGATGTTGCAGGCAGCAGATCGCTCTCCACGGCGTCTCCAGACTCTGTCACGTCTGTCACACGTGCTCAGTGTGAACCTGCTTTCATCTGTGAAGAGCACAGGGCGCAAGTGGCGACTTTGCCAATCCTGGTGTTCTAAGGCAAATGCCAAGCGTCCTGCACGGTGTTGGGCTGTGAGCACAACCCTCATCTGTGGACATCGGGCCCTCATTCCAACCTCATGGAGTCGGTTTCTAACCATTTGTGCAGACACATGCACATTTGTGGCCTGTTGGAGGTCATTTTGCAGGGCTCTGGCAGTGCTCCTCCTGTTCCTCCTAGCACAAAGGTGGAGGTAGCGGTCCTGCTGCTGGGTTGTTGCCCTCCTACGGCCCCCTCCATGTCTCCTGGTGTACTGGCCTGTCTCCTGGTAGCGCCTCCAGCCTCTGGACACTACGCTGACAGACACAGCAAGCCTTCTTGCCACAGCTCGCATTGATGTGCCATCCTGGATGAGCTGCACTACCTGAGCAACTTCTGTGGGTTGTAGAGTCCGTCTCGTGCTACCACGAATGTGAAAGCACAACCAACATTCAAAAGTGACCAAAACATCAGCCAGAAAGCATTGGTACTGAGATGTGGTCTGTGGTCCCCACCTGCAGAACCACTCCTTTATTGAGGGTGTCTTGATAATTGCCAATAATTTCCATCTATTGTCTATTCCATTTGCACAACAAAATATGAAATTAATTGTCAATCAGTGTTGCTTCCTAAGTGGACAGTTTGATTTCACAGAAGTTTGATTTACGTGGAGTTATATTCTGTTGTTTAAGTGTTCCCTTTATTTTTTGAGCAGTGTATATGGAGGACTATGGGGAGTGCATTATACTATATGGAGGACTATGGGATGCATTATATTATATGGAGGACTATGTGGAGTGCATTATACTATATGGAGGACTATGGGGAGTGTATTATACTATATAGAGGATTGTGGGGAGTCCATTATACTATATGGAGGACTATGGGATGCATTATACCATATGGAGGACTATGGGATGCATTATATTATATGGAGGACTATGGTTTGCATTATAGTATAGAGAGGACTATGGGGAGTGTATTATACTATGTGGAGGACTATGGAACGCATTATACTATATGGAGGACTATGGGGAAAGCTTTATACTATATGGAGGACTGTGTGGTGCATTATACTATATGGAGGACTATGGGGAGTGCATTATACTGTATGGAGGACTATGTTGTGCATTATATTAAATGGAGGACTATGGGGAGTGCATTATACTATATGGAGGACTATGGTGTTGTGGTGTTGCTATCAGAGTGTCAAGAGTGGGAGAAGAGGGTTGCATTGACAATCCAACACAATGGGCAGCAATTTGAACACATTTTATAAGTGGTCATAAAGTTACATTAAAACCAAGCACACCATTGTTTTTCTTATCAAATTCTCAATAAGTTTGATGTGTCACATGACCCTCTTTCCTTTGAAAAAAATAAAGTTGGATCCAAAATGGCCGACTTCAAAATAGCCGCCATGGTCACCACCCATCTGGAAAAGTTTTCCCCTCACATATACTAATGTGCCACAAACAGGAAGTTGATATTACCAACCATTCCCATTTAATTTAGGTGTATCCATGTAAATGGCCCACCCTGTATATAATCAGAATGGGGGGGTCCAAATCTTGCTCCGGGACCCATCAGCCTCGTTACACCACTGGTTATATATTATACTAGCTATTGAACCCCTTCTACGCCCGGGTGGTGAGCATTTTTATTGGTATATTTCTGGCGCCATTTTTTTTTAAGACACTGTCTGCAAATTCGCATATACATTGTCTTCAATAAAATAGCGCCGGATAAGCGCCATTTTACTGAAGTAATGTACTACAACGTCAACACAGCAGTGCACACGTGCCAGCCAAAGGGATAATGGTGATGGGTGGTGCATGCGCACTGCTATGTTGACGTTGTAGTACATTACTTCAATAAAATGGCGCTGGAGTCAGCGTTTGCGCTTATCCGGCGCTATTTTATTGAAGACACTGTATATGCGAATTTGCAGACAGTGTCTTAAAAAAATGGTGCCGGATAGCATGGTATAGGCATACACTGAGTCCGGGTCATTCTATTGAAGTATTGTACTACAAAATTAAAGGGAACCTGTCACCAGAAGTAACACCGTTAACCTGCACATATGTGATTAATCTGCAGGTTAATAGCGTTATTATGTTGCCCGACGCCTGCACGTAGTCGAATGCAGCAGGGAGAAAATAAACCTTCCTGGTATATGATCCCCCAATCCTGGTCCCCTTCTTGGTATATGCTCCACCCCATCCTTGTATATGTTCCCCCAATCCTTGAATATGCTCCCCCCATACTGGTATAAGCTCCCCCCATACTGGTATATGCTCCCTCCATCCTGGTATATGCTCCCTCCATCCTGGTATATGTTCCCCCATCTTGGTATATGCTCTCCCCATCCTGGTATATGCTCCCCCATCCTAGTATATACCCCCCCCATCCTGGTATATGCTCCCCCCATCCTGGTATATGCTCCCTCCATCCTGGTATATGCTCCCTCCATCCTCGTATATGCTTCCCCTATCCTGGTATATGCTCCCCCAATCCTGGTATATGCTCCCCCAGTCCTCGCATATGCTCCCTCCATCCTGTTATATGCCCCCCCATCCTGGTATGTGCTACACCCATCCTGGTATATGCTGCCTCAATCCTCGTATATATGCCCCCCCACCCTGGTATATGTCCCCCCATCCTGGTATATGCTTCCCTACCCTGGTATATGCTCCCCCAATTCTTGTATATGCTCCCTCCATCCTGGTATATGTTCCCCCATCCTGGTATATGCTTCCCTATCCTGGTATATGCCCCCCATCCTGTTATATGCTCCCTCCATCCTGGTATATGCCCCCATCCTGGTATATGCTCCCCCCATCCTGGTATATGCTCCCCCCATCCTGGTATATCCCCCTATCCTGGTATATGCTCCTCCCCATCCTGGTATATGCTCCCCCCATCCTGGTATATGCTACCGCTATCCTGGCATGTGCTCCCCCCATCCTGGTATATGCTCCCCCCCATCCTGGTATATGCCCCACATCCTGGTATATCCCCACATTCTGGTATATGCTCCCCGTTATATGCTCCCCCATCCTGGTATATGCTCCCCCCATCCTGGTATATGCCCACCATCCTGGTATATGCTCCCCCTCATCCTGGTATATGCTCCCCCCTACCTGGTATATGCTCCCCACATCCTGGTATATGCCCCCACCATCCTGGTATATGTCCCCCATCCTGGTATGTGCTCCCCCCATCCTGGTATATACCCCCCATCCTGGTATATGCTCCCCGCATCCTGGTATATGCTCCCCCTATCCTGTTATATGCTCCCACCATCCTGGTATATGCTCCCCCATCCTGGTATATACTTCCCCATCCTGGTATATGCTCCCCCCTTCCTGGTATATGCTCCCCCCATCCTGGTATATGCTCCCTCCATCCTCGTATATGTTTCCCCTATCCTGGTATATGCTCCCTCCGTTCTGGTATATGCCCCCCCATTCTGGTATACACTCCACCCATCCTGGTATATGTTGCCTCAATCCTCGTATATGCCTCCCCACCCTGGTATATGCCCCCCATCCTGGTATTTGTTTCCCTACCCTGGTATATGCTCCCCCAATTCTTGTATATGCTCCCTCCATCCTGGTATATGCCCCCCATCTTGTTATATGCTCCCTCCATCCTGGTATATTCTCCCCCCATCCTGGTATATGCTCCCCCATCCTGGTATATGCTCCCCCCATCCTGGTATATGCTCCCCCTATCCTGGTATATCCCCCCATCCTGGTATATGCTCCTCCCCATCCTGGTATATGCTCCCCCCATACTGGTATATGTTCCCCCATCCTGGTATATGCTCCCCCCCATCCTGGTATATGATCCCCCAATCCTGGTCCCCTTCTTGGTATATGCTCCACCCCATCCTTGTATATGTTCCCCCAATCCTCGTATATGCTCCCCCCATAATGGTATAAGCTCCCCCCATACTGGTATATGCTCCCTCCATCCTGGTATATGCTCCCTCCATCCTGGTATATGCTCCCCCATCTTGGTATATGCTCTCCCCATCCTGGTATATGCTCACCCATCCTGGTATATAGCCCCCCATCCTGGTATATGCTCCCCCCATCCTGTTATATGCTCCCTCCATCCTGGTATATGCTCCCCCATCCTGGTATATACTTCCCCATTCTGGTATATGCTCCCCCCATCCTGGTATATACCCCCCCATCCTGGTATATGCTCCCCCCATCCTGGTATATGCTCCCCCCATCCTGTTATATGCTCCCTCCATCCTGGTATATGCTCCCCCATCCTGGTATATACTTCCCCATTCTGGTATATGCTCCCCCCATCCTGGTATATGCTCCCTCCATCCTGGTATATGCTCCCTCCATCCTCATATATGCTACCCCTATCCTGGTATATGCTCCCCCAATCCTGGTATATGCTCCCCCAATCCTCGTATATGCTCCCTCCATCCTGTTATATGCCCCCCCATCCTGGTATATGCTCCACCCATCTTGGTATATGCTGCCTCAATCCTCGTATATGCCCCCCCACCCTGGTATATGTCCCCCCATCCTGGTATATGCTTCCCTACCCTGGTATATGCTCACCCAATTCTTGTATATGCTCCCTCCATCCTGGTATATGCCCCCCCAACCTGGTATATGCTTCCCTATCCTGGTATATGCCCCCCCATCCTGTTATATGCTCCCTCCATCCTGGTATGTGTCCCCATCCTGGTATATGCTCCCCCATCCTGATATATGCTCCCCCCATCCTGGTATATGCTCCTCCCCATCCTGGTATATGCTCCCCCCATCCTGGTATATGCCCCCCATTCTGGTATATGCCCCCCATCCTGGTATGTGCTCCCCCCATCCTGGTATATGCTCCCCCTATCCTGTTATATGCTCTCTCCATCCTGGTATATGCTCCCCCATCCTGGTATATACTTCCCCATCCTGGTATATGCTCCCCCCATCCTGGTATATGCTCCCTCCATCCTGGTATATGCTCCCTCCATCCTGGTATATGCTCCCTCCATCCTCGTATATGCTTCCCCTATCCTGGTATATGCTCCCCCAATCCTGGTATATGCTCACCCAATGCTAGTATATGCTCCCTCCATCCTGGTATATGCCCCCCCATTCTGGTATATGCTCCCCCCTATCCTGTTATATGCTCCCTCCATCCTGGTATATGCTCCCCCATCCTGGTATATACTTCTCCATCCTGGTATATGCTCCCCCTATCCTGGTATATGCTCCCTCCATCCTGGTATATGCTCCCTCCATCCTGGTATATGCTCCCCCATCTTGGTATATGCTCTCCCCATCCTGGTATATGCTCCCCCATCCTGGTATATACCCCCCCATCCTGGTATATGCTCCCCCCATCCTAGTATATGCTCCCCCCATCCTGTTATATGCTCCCTCCATCCTGGTATATACTTCCCCATTCTGGTATATGCTCCCCCCATCCTGGTATATACCCCCCCATCCTGGTATATGCTCCCCCCATCCTGGTATATGCTCCCCCCATCCTGTTATATGCTCCCTCCATCCTGGTATATGCTCCCCCATCCTGGTATATACTTCCCCATTCTGGTATATGCTCCCCCCATCCTGGTATATGCTCCCTCCATCCTCATATATGCTTCCCCTATCCTGGTATATGCTCCCCCAATCCTGGTATATGCTCCCCCAATCCTCGTATATGCTCCCTCCATCCTTTTATATGCCCCCCCATCCTGGTATATGCTCCACCCATCCTGGTATATGCTGCCTCAATCCTCGTATATGCCCCCCCACCCTGGTATATGTCCCCCATCCTGGTATATGCTTCCCTACCCTGGTATATCATAGAATCATAGAATCATAGAATGGTAGAGTTGGAAGGGACCTCCTGGGTCATCTGGTCCAACCCCCTGCTCAAAGCAGGATTCACTAGATCATCTCAGACAGATGTCTGTCCAGCCTCTGTTTGAAGACGTCCATTGAAGGGGAACTCACCACCTCTCGTGGCAGCCTGTTCCACTCATTAATCACCCTGTCAAAAAGTTTTTTCTAATATCTAATCTGTGTCTCCTCCCATTTAGTTTCATCCCATTGCTTCTAGTCTTTCCTTGTGCAAATGAGAATAAAGATGATCCTTCTACAATGTGACAGCCCTTGACATATTTGTAGACAGCTATTAAGTCTCCTCTCAGTCTTCTTTTTTGCAAGCTAAACATTCCCAAATCCTGCAACCGTTCCTCATAGGACATGGTTTGCAGACCAGTCACCATTCTGGTCGCTCTTCTCTGAACTTGCTCCAGTTTGTCTATGTCTTTTTTAAAATGTGGTGCCCAAAACTGTACACAGTATTCCAGATGAGGTCTGACCAAAGAGGAGTAAAGACCAATAATGACTTCACGTGATCTAGACTGTATGCTTCTGTTAATACATCCCAGAATTGTATTTGCCTTTTTTGCTGCTGCATCACACTGTTGACTCATGTTCAGTCTATGATCTATTAGTATACCTAAGTCTTTTTCACATGTACTGTTGCTTAGCTCTATTCCTCCCATTCTGTATATGCTTTTTTCATTTTTATTGCCCAGATGTAGTACTTTGCATTTTTCCCTGTTAAAAACCATTCTGTTGGTTGCTGCCCACTGCTCCAGTTTATTTAGGTCTTTTTGAATCCTCTCTCTCTCTTCTCTAGTATTAGCTATCCCTCCTAGCTTTGTGTCATCAGCAAATTTAATCAGTTTACCCTCAATTCCTTCATCTAAATCATTGATAAAGATGTTGAACAATACAGGTCCCAGGACGGAGCCCTGTGGTACCCCACTTGAGACATTCATCCAGCTGGATGTGAAGCCATTTACAACCACCCTTTGAGTCCGATCACTAAGCCAGTTATGAATCCACCTAACAGTTGCCTGGTCCATTGCATACTTGGTCATTTTTTCAATAAGGATGATGTGAGATACTTTGTCAAATGCTTTGCTGAAGTCAAGATATACTATATCTACAGCATTTCCCTGATCCACCCAGTCAGTGATTCTGTCATAGAAGGAAATTAAGTTAGTCTGACATGACTTGTTAGTTACAAACCCATGCTGACTCTGGTTAATCACTTCATTCTTATCCATGTACTTACATACATGTTGTTTAATAATTTGTTCAAAGATCTTTCCTGGTATAGAAGTCAGACTCACCGGCCTATAGTTCCCTGGGTCCACCTTCTTCCCCTTTTTGAAGATAGGAACAACATTTGCTCTTCTCCAGTCTTCTGGGACTTCTCCTGTTCTCCAAGAATTTTCAAAGATTATGGAGAGTGGTTCTAAAATTTCTTCTACAATCTCCTTCAGTACTCTGGGGTGTAATTCATCTGGACCTGGAGACTTGAACTCATTTATGTTAGCTAAATATTCCCTCACAATCTCTCTGTTTACTGATAACTTGGATTCCTCTATTCCTTTAAAAGGACAGTGAAGATCAGTTGATGTTACATTTTCTTTCTGAGAGAAAACAGATGCAAAATAGGAATTAAAAAGTTCGGCCTTCTCAACATCCTCTCTTACCATTTCTCCATTTTCATCCTGTAAAAATCCTATAGCATCTTTGACTTTTCTTTTACTTTTGACATACCCCCAAAATCCTTTTTTATTGCTTTTGACATCTCTTGCAAGCCTTAATTCATTGTCAGCTTTAGCTAACCTGATACGTGCCCTACAGGATCTGCAGACTGCATTATAATCTTCTTTAGATATGCCTCCCTCTTTCCATTTAATAAACATTTCTTTCTTTCTTTTTAGCATGTGTTTAAGTTCTGTGTTCATCCATCCTGGTTTCCTTAAATGCTTCCCATTTTTCCTACTTTTCGGGATTGTTAACGATTGTGCTTTGAGAATCTCATTTTTAAAAATTTCCCATCCTTCCTGGACATTTTTGTCCTTAAGGACATCCAGCCATTGGATCCCTCCTATTCTCTTTCTGAGTCTCTTAAAATCTGCCTTTCTAAAATCTAACCTTGAAGTTTGAGTCTTCACATGTCTTCCTCCTCTAGTTATCCAAAATTCTATAATAGCATGATCGCTGCCTCCTAGGGTCCCAGCCACCTTTACCTCCTCAACCATTTCCTCCCTGTTTATAAGAATTAGATCCAAAGTAGCAGATCCCCTTGTTTTCTCCCCTACCTTTTGGAAGATAAAGTTGTCAGCAAGAGAGGATAAGAATTTGCTTGACCTGTTAGTTTTACTTGAGAGAGATTCCCAACAAATGTCTGGATAGTTGAAATCTCCCATGACCACTACGTCATATTTTTTGGAGAACTTGGTCATTTGATACATAAAGAGTTCATCCATATCTTCAGCTTGCCCAGGTGGCCTGTAGTAAATGCCTACAATGGTGTCCTTTCCGTTGTTCTCTCCTTGTATTCTTACCCAAACAGTTTCCACAGAACTCCCAGTCTCTGAAGCTTCAATCTCTGTGCAGATATACGCTTCTCTAATATACAATGCAACACCTCCTCCTCGTTTATCAAGTCTGTTTCTTGCAAATAAGTTGTATCCTTTTAGCCTTTTATTCCAATCATGTGTATCGTCCCACCAAGTTTCAGTGATTCCAATGACATCATATTCCTTTCCCTGCATTAGTAGTTCCAATTCTCCTTGTTTGTTGCCCATGCTTTGTGCATTTGTATAAAAACATTTTAGTTTGTGATTGGTTTCTCTTCCTCCCATATTTTTATTATTTCGATTTTTTTGTCTTTGTTCTTCTTTTCCACTTCCAGTAGCAGAGATCTCAATAGTATTTGTCAGTTGTATGGCTTTTTCTGGCCTTTTGCTTCCACTCCCACATTGTTCTAGTTTAAAGCTCTTCTGATGAGTGTAGCAAGGCGACTTCCAAATACATGTTTTCCAGTCTTCGTAAGGTGCACCCCATCTCTAGCAAGTAGTCCATCGTATAGGTAATTCATTCCGTGATCCAGAAATCCAAATCCTTGTTGACGGCACCATCGACGTAGCCAGTTGTTCACCTGTAGAATCTTATTCCACCTCATTGTTCCATGGCCATCCACTGGGAGGATGGATGAGAAGACCACCTGCGCTCCCAATTCTTTCACTTTCTTGCCTAAGTCTTCAAAGTCACTGCAGATGGTTTCCAGGTCCTTTCTTGCGGTGTCATTTGTCCCCACATGTATTAGCAGGAATGGGTAGTGATCTGTAGGTCTGAAGAGTCTTGATATCCTGTCAGACACATCTTTAATTTTTGCTCCTGGAAGACAGCACATTTCTCTTGAGGTTATGTCTGGTCTGCAGATAGCGGTCTCTGTTCCTCTTAACAGGGAATCCCCCATGACCACCACTCTCCGTTTTTTCTTCACAACATTCTTCTTTCTCCATCCAGGAGGATTCTGAGGGCTTACAAGGTTATTCATTGCTGGCAAAGTCTTATCTTGCTGTATTTCTTCATGGTTCTCCTGTGTGAGAGCCTGGTACTGGTTCCTGAGCAGTATGGGTGCTGACTGCCTCTCGATCCTCCTGCTTCTGTGGGTCACATGCTTCCATTCCTCTGTTTCGTCAGGTGCAGTTCGAATTTCTTCTCTTTCTGAATCATGAAGAGATAATTCTGCTCTGTCTAAGAACTCTTCACCTTCCTTAATGATTTTCAAGGTAGTTAACCTCTCTTCTAGATTTCGCAACTTTTCCTACAACAGGGACACAAGCTTGCATTTCTGGCATGTGAAGTCTGGCTTTTCCACTGGCAAGTCTGTGAACATGTAGCAGGATATGCAGCTCACCAAATGGCTCCTGGACTCTCATGTTCTTATTGTTAATGTTCTGAAAACAGTGAAAAAAGCTTAAAAAAAAAAGGTTCAAAAAGCATCAAAATGCGCGCGCCGGTAGGCGCGCGGTTTACCGATGTCCTTTTTTCAGCTCCAACAGCCAAAATCCAGTGTTCTTTGAGCTCGCGGAGACTCTTCACTTACCCCAAAATGCAGTGGGAATATGCAAATTATCTCCTCAGGACTCCTCCCCTGGTTTACCGATGTCCTTTTTTCAGCTCCAACAGCCAAAATCCAGTGTTCTTTGAGCTCGCGGAGACTCTTCACTTACCCCAAAATGCAGTGGGAATATGCAAATTATCTCCTCAGGACTCCTCCCCTGGTTTACCGATGTCCTTTTTTCAGCTCCAACAGCCAAAATCCAGTGTTCTTTGAGCTCGCGGAGACTCTTCACTTACCCCAAAATGCAGTGGGAATATGCAAATTATCTCCTCAGGACTCCTCCCCTGGTTTACCGATGTCCTTTTTTCAGCTCCAACAGCCAAAATCCAGTGTTCTTTGAGCTCGCGGAGACTCTTCACTTACCCCAAAATGCAGTGGGAATATGCAAATTATCTCCTCAGGACTCCTCCCCTGGTTTACCGATGTCCTTTTTTCAGCTCCAACAGCCAAAATCCAGTGTTCTTTGAGCTCGCGGAGACTCTTCACTTACCCCAAAATGCAGTGGGAATATGCAAATTATCTCCTCAGGACTCCTCCCCTGGTTTACCGATGTCCTCTTTTCAGCTCCAACAGCCAAAATCCAGTGTTCTTTGAGCTCGCGGAGACTCTTCACTTACCCCAAAATGCAGTGGGAATATGCAAATTATCTCCTCAGGACTCCTCCCCTGGTTTACCGATGTCCTTTTTTCAGCTCCAACAGCCAAAATCCAGTGTTCTTTGAGCTCGCGGAGACTCTTCACTTACCCCAAAATGCAGTGGGAATATGCAAATTATCTCCTCAGGACTCCTCCCCTGGTTTACCGATGTCCTTTTTTCAGCTCCAACAGCCAAAATCCAGTGTTCTTTGAGCTCGCGGAGACTCTTCACTTACCCCAAAATGCAGTGGGAATATGCAAACTATCTCCTCAGGACTCCTCCCCTGGTTTACCGATGTCCTTTTTTCAGCTCCAACAGCCAAAATCCAGTGTTCTTTGAGCTCGCGGAGACTCTTCACTTACCCCAAAATGCAGTGGGAATATGCAAATTATCTCCTCAAGACTCCTCCCCTGGTTTACCGATGTCCTTTTTTCAGCTCCAACAGCCAAAATCCAGTGTTCTTTGAGCTCGCGGAGACTCTTCACTTACCCCAAAATGCAGTGGGAATATGCAAATTATCTCCTCAGGACTCCTCCCCTGGTTTACCGATGTCCTTTTTTCAGCTCCATCAGCCAAAATCCAGTGTTCTTTGAGCTCGCGGAGACTCTTCACTTACCCCAAAATGCAGTGGGAATATGCAAATTATCTCCTCAGGACTCCTCCCCTGGTTTACCGATGTCCTCTTTTCAGCTCCAACAGCCAAAATCCAGTGTTCTTTGAGCTCGCGGAGACTCTTCACTTACCCCAAAATGCAGTGGGAACATGCAAATTATCTCCTCAGGACTCCTCCCCTGGTTTACCGATGTCCTTTTTTCAGCTCCAACAGCCAAAATCCAGTGTTCTTTGAGCTCGCGGAGACTCTTCACTTACCCCAAAATGCAGTGGGAATATGCAAACTATCTCCTCAGGACTCCTCCCCTGGTTTACCGATGTCCTTTTTTCAGCTCCAACAGCCAAAATCCAGTGTTCTTTGAGCTCGCGGAGACTCTTCACTTACCCCAAAATGCAGTGGGAATATGCAAATTATCTCCTCAAGACTCCTCCCCTGGTTTACCGATGTCCTTTTTTCAGCTCCAACAGCCAAAATCCAGTGTTCTTTGAGCTCGCGGAGACTCTTCACTTACCCCAAAATGCAGTGGGAATATGCAAATTATCTCCTCAGGACTCCTCCCCTGGTTTACCGATGTCCTTTTTTCAGCTCCATCAGCCAAAATCCAGTGTTCTTTGAGCTCGCGGAGACTCTTCACTTACCCCAAAATGCAGTGGGAATATGCAAATTATCTCCTCAGGACTCCTCCCCTGGTTTACCGATGTCCTCTTTTCAGCTCCAACAGCCAAAATCCAGTGTTCTTTGAGCTCGCGGAGACTCTTCACTTACCCCAAAATGCAGTGGGAACATGCAAATTATCTCCTCAGGACTCCTCCCCTGGTTTACCGATGTCCTTTTTTCAGCTCCAACAGCCAAAATCCAGTGTTCTTTGAGCTCGCGGAGACTCTTCACTTACCCCAAAATGCAGTGGGAATATGCAAATTATCTCCTCAGGACTCCTCCCCTGGTTTACCGATGTCCTTTTTTCAGCTCCAACAGCCAAAATCCAGTGTTCTTTGAGCTCGCGGAGACTCTTCACTTACCCCAAAATGCAGTGGGAATATGCAAATTATTTCCTCAGGACTCCTCCCCTGGTTTACCGATGTCCTTTTTTCAGCTCCAACAGCCAAAATCCAGTGTTCTTTGAGCTCGCGGAGACTCTTCACTTACCCCAAAATGCAGTGGGAATATGCAAATTATCTCCTCAGGACTCCTCCCCTGGTTTACCGATGTCCTCTTTTCAGCTCCAACAGCCAAAATCCAGTGTTCTTTGAGCTCGCGGAGACTCTTCACTTACCCCAAAATGCAGTGGGAATATGCAGATTATCTCCTCAGGACTCCTCCCCAATTCTAGTATATGCTCCCTCCATCCTGGTATATGCCCCCCCATCCTGGTATATGCTTCCCTATCCTGGTATATGCCCCCCCCCATCCTGTTATATGCTCCCTCCATCCTGGTATGTGTCCCCATCCTGGTATATGCTCCCCCACCCTGGTATATGCTCCCCCCATCCTGGTATATGCTCCTCCCCATCCTGGTATATGCTCCCTCCATCCTGGTATATGCCCCCCATCCTGGTATGTGCTCCCCCCATCCTGGTATATGCTCCCCCTATCCTGTTATATGCTCTCTCCATCCTGGTATATACTTCCCCATCCTGGTATATGCTCCCCCCATCCTGGTATATGCTCCCTCCATCCTGTATATGCTCCCTCCATCCTGGTATATGCTCCCTCCATCCTCGTATATGCTTCCCCTATCCTGGTATATGCTCCCCCAATCCTGGTATATGCTCACCCAATGCTAGTATATGCTCCCTCCATCCTGGTATATGCCCCCCCATTCTGGTATATGCTCCCCCCTATCCTGTTATATGCTCCCTCCATCCTGGTATATGCTCCCCCATCCTGGTATATACTTCCCCATCCAGGTATATGCTCCCCCCATCCTGGTATATGCTCCCCCCATCCTGGTATATGCTCCCTCCATCCTGATATATGCTACCTCCATCCTCGTATATGCTTACCCTATACTGGTATATGCCCCCCATCCTGGTATATGCCCCCCATCCTGGTATATGCCCACATTCTGGTATATGCTCCCCCGTTATATGCTCCCCCATCCTGGTATATGCTCCCCCATCCTGGTATATGCTCCCCCCATCCTGGTATATGCCCCCCATCCTGGTATATGCTCCCCCTCATCCTGGTATATGCTCCCCCCATCCTGGTATATGCTCCCCCCATCCTGGTATATGCCCCCCATCCTGGTATATGTCCCCCATCCTGGTATGTGCTCCCCCCATCCTGGTATATACCCCCCATCCTGGTATATGCTCCCCCCATCCTGGTATATGCTCCCCCTATCCTGTTATATGCTCCCACCATCCTGGTATATGCTCCCCCATCCTGGTATATACTTCCCCATCCTGGTATATGCTCCCCCCATCCTTTTATATGCTCCCCCCATCCTGGTATATGCTCCCTCCATCCTGGTATATGCTCCCCCAATCCTGGTATATGCTCACCCAATGCTAGTATATGCTCCCTCCATCCTGGTATATGCCCCCCCATTCTGGTATATGCTCCCCCCTATCCTGTTATATGCTCCCTCCATCCTGGTATATGCTCCCCCATCCTGGTATATACTTCCCCATCCTGGTATATGCTCCCCCTATCCTGGTATATGCTCCCTCCATCCTGGTATATGCTCCCTCCATCCTGGTATATACTTCCCCATTCTGGTATATGCTCCCCCCATCCTGGTATATGCTCCCTCCATCCTCATATATGCTTCCCCTATCCTGGTATATGCTCCCCCAATCCTGGTATATGCTCCCCCAATCCTCGTATATGCTCCCTCCATCCTTTAATATGCCCCCCCATCCTGGTATATGCTCCACCCATCCTGGTATATGCTGCCTCAATCCTCATATATGCCCCCCCACCCTGGTATATGTCCCCCATCCTGGTATATGCTTCCCTACCCTGGTATATGCTCACCCAATTCTTGTATATGCTCCCTCCATCCTGGTATATGCCCCCCCATCCTGGTATATGCTTCCCTATCCTGGTATATGCCCCCCCCCATCCTGTTATATGCTCCCTCCATCCTGGTATGTGTCCCCATCCTGGTATATGCTCCCCCATCCTGGTATATGCTCCCCCCATCCTGGTATATGCTCCTCCCCATCCTGGTATATGCTCCCTCCATCCTGGTATATGCCCCCCATCCTGGTATGTGCTCCCCCCATCCTGGTATATGCTCCCCCTATCCTGTTATATGCTCTCTCCATCCTGGTATATACTTCCCCATCCTGGTATTTGCTCCCCCCATCCTGGTATATGCTCCCTCCATCCTGTATATGCTCCCTCCATCCTGGTATATGCTCCCTCCATCCTCGTATATGCTTCCCCTATCCTGGTATATGCTCCCCCAATCCTGGTATATGCTCACCCAATGCTAGTATATGCTCCCTCCATCCTGGTATATGCCCCCCCATTCTGGTATATGCTCCCCCCTATCCTGTTATATGCTCCCTCCATCCTGGTATATGCTCCCCCATCCTGGTATATACTTCCCCATCCTGGTATATGCTCCCCCCATCCTGGTATATGCTCCCCCCATCCTGGTATATGCTCCCTCCATCCTGATATATGCTACCTCCATCCTCGTATATGCTTACCCTATACTGGTATATGCCCCCCATCCTGGTATATGCCCCCCATCCTGGTATATCCCCACATTCTGGTATATGCTCCCCCGTTATATGCTCCCCCATCCTGGTATATGCTCCCCCATCCTGGTATATGCTCCCCCCATCCTGGTATATGCCCCCCATCCTGGTATATGCTCCCCCTCATCCTGGTATATGCTCCCCCCATCCTGGTATATGCTCCCCCCATCCTGGTATATGCCCCCCATCCTGGTATATGTCCCCCATCCAGGTATGTGCTCCCCCCATCCTGGTATATACCCCCCATCCTGGTATATGCTCCCCCCATCCTGGTATATGCTCCCCCTATCCTGTTATATGCTCCCACCATCCTGGTATATGCTCCCCCATCCTGGTATATACTTCCCCATCCTGGTATATGCTCCCCCCATCCTTTTATATGCTCCCCCCATCCTGGTATATGCTCCCTCCATCCTGGTATATGCTCCCCCAATCCTGGTATATGCTCACCCAATGCTAGTATATGCTCCCTCCATCCTGGTATATGCCCCCCCATTCTGGTATATGCTCCCCCCTATCCTGTTATATGCTCCCTCCATCCTGGTATATGCTCCCCCATCCTGGTATATACTTCCCCATCCTGGTATATGCTCCCCCTATCCTGGTATATGCTCCCTCCATCCTGGTATATGCTCCCTCCATCCTGGTATATGCTCCCCCATCTTGGTATATGCTCTCCCCATCCTGGTATATGCTCCCCCATCCTGGTATATACCCCCCCATCCTGGTATATGCTCCCCCCATCCTAGTATATGCTCCCCCCATCCTGTTATATGCTCCCTCCATCCTGGTATATGCTCCCCCATCCTGGTATATACTTCCCCATTCTGGTATATGCTCCCCCCATCCTGGTATATACCCCCCCATCCTGGTATATGCTCCCCCCATCCTGGTATATGCTCCCCCCATCCTGTTATATGCTCCCTCCATCCTGGTATATGCTCCCCCATCCTGGTATATACTTCCCCATTCTGGTATATGCTCCCCCCATCCTGGTATATGCTCCCTCCATCCTCATATATGCTTCCCCTATCCTGGTATATGCTCCCCCAATCCTGGTATATGTTCCCCCAATCCTCGTATATGCTCCCTCCATCCTTTTATATGCCCCCCCATCCTGGTATATGCTCCACCCATCCTGTATATGCTGCCTCAATCCTCGTATATGCCCCCCCACCCTGGTATATGTCCCCCATCCTGGTATATGCTTCCCTACCCTGGTATACGCTCACCCAATTCTTGTATATGCTCCCTCCATCCTGGTATATGCCCCCCCATCCTGGTATATGCTTCCCTATCCTGGTACATGCCCCCCCCATCCTGTTATATGCTCCCTCCATCCTGGTATGTGTCCCCATCCTGGTATATGCTCCCCCATCCTGGTATATGCTCCCCCCATCCTGGTATATGCTCCTCCCCATCCTGGTATATGCTCCCTCCATCCTGGTATATGCCCCCCATCCTGGTATGTGCTCCCCCCATCCTGGTATATGCTCCCCCTATCCTGTTATATGCTCTCTCCATCCTGGTATATACTTCCCCATCCTGGTATATGCTCCCCCCATCCTGGTATATGCTCCCTCCATCCTGTATATGCTCCCTCCATCCTGGTATATGCTCCCTCCATCCTCGTATATGCTTCCCCTATCCTGGTATATGCTCCCCCAATCCTGGTATATGTTCACCCAATGCTAGTATATGCTCCCTCCATCCTGGTATATGCCCCCCCATTCTGGTATATGCTCCCCCCTATCCTGTTATATGCTCCCTCCATCCTGGTATATGCTCCCCCATCCTGGTATATACTTCCCCATCCTGGTATATGCTCCCCCCATCCTGGTATATGCTCCCCCCATCCTGGTATATGCTCCCTCCATCCTGATATATGCTACCTCCATCCTCGTATATGCTTACCCTATACTGGTATATGCCCCCCATCCTGGTATATGCCCCCCATCCTGGTATATCCCCACATTCTGGTATATGCTCCCCCGTTATATGCTCCCCCATCCTGGTATATGCTCCCCCATCCTGGTATATGCTCCCCCCATCCTGGTATATGCCCCCCATCCTGGTATATGCTCCCCCTCATCCTGGTATATGCTCCCCCCATCCTGGTATATGCTCCCCCCATCCTGGTATATGCCCCCCATCCTGGTATATGTCCCCCATCCTGGTATGTGCTCCCCCCATCCTGGTATATACCCCCCATCCTGGTATATGCTCCCCCCATCCTGGTATATGCTCCCCCTATCCTGTTATATGCTCCCACCATCCTGGTATATGCTCCCCCATCCTGGTATATACTTCCCCATCCTGGTATATGCTCCCCCCATCCTTTTATATGCTCCCCCCATCCTGGTATATGCTCCCTCCATCCTGGTATATGCTCCCTCCATCCTCGTATATGCTCCCCTATCCTGGTATATGCTCCCTCCATTCTGGTATATGCCCCCCATTCTGGTATACACTCCACCCATCCTGGTATATGCTGCCTCAATGCTCGTATATGCCTCCCCACCCTGGTATATGCCCCCCATCCTGGTATATGCTTCCCTACCCTGGTATATGCTCCCCCAATTCTTGTATATGCTCCCTCCATCCTGGTATATGCCCCCCATCTTGTTATATGCTCCCTCCATCCTGGTATATTCTCCCCCCATCCTGGTATATGCTCCCCCATCCTGGTATATGCTCCCCCCATCCTGGTATATGCTCCCCCTATCCTGGTATATCCCCCCATCCTGGTATATGCTCCTCCCCATCCTGGTATATGCTCCCCCCATACTGGTATATGTTCCCCCATCCTGGTATATGCTCCCCCCCATCCTGGTATATGATCCCCCAATCCTCGTATATGCTCCCCCCATACTGGTATAAGCCCCCCCCATACTGGTATATGCTCCCTCCATCCTGGTATATGCTCCCCCATCTTGGTATATGCTCTCCCCATCCTGGTATATGCTCCCCCATCCTGGTATATACACCCCCATCCTGGTATATGCTCCCCCCATCCTGTTATATGCTCCCTCCATCCTGGTATATGCTCCCCCATCCTGGTATATACTTCCCCATTCTGGTATATGCTCCCCCCATCCTGGTATATACCCCCCCATCCTGGTATATGCTCCCCCCATCCTGGTATATGCTCCCCCCATCCTGTTATATGCTCCCTCCATCCTGGTATATGCTCCCCCATCCTGGTATATACTTCCCCATTCTGGTATATGCTCCCCCCATCCTGGTATATGCTCCCTCCATCCTGGTATATGCTCCCTCCATCCTCATATATGCTACCCCTATCCTGGTATATGCTCCCCCAATCCTGGTATATGCTCCCCCAATCCTCGTATATGCTCCCTCCATCCTGTTATATGCCCCCCCATCCTGGTATATGCTCCACCCATCCTGGTATATGCTGCCTCAATCCTCATATATGCCCCCCATCCTGGTATATGCTTCCCTACCCTGGTATATGCTCACCCAATTCTTGTATATGCTCCCTCCATCCTGGTATATGCCCCCCCAACCTGGTATATGCTTCCCTATCCTGGTATATGCCCCCCCATCCTGTTATATGCTCCCTCCATCCTGGTATGTGTCCCCATCCTGGTATATGCTCCCCCATCCTGGTATATGCTCCCCCCATCCTGGTATATGCTCCTCCCCATCCTGGTATATGCTCCCCCCATCCTGGTATATGCCCCCCATTCTGGTATATGCCCCCCATCCTGGTATGTGCTCCCCCCATCCTGGTATATGCTCCCCCTATCCTGTTATATGCTCTCTCCATCCTGGTATATGCTCCCCCATCCTGGTATATACTTCCCCATCCTGGTATATGCTCCCCCCATCCTGGTATATGCTCCCTCCATCCTGATATATGCTCCCTCCATCCTGGTATATGCTCCCTCCATCCTCGTATATGCTTCCCCTATCCTGGTATATGCTCCCCCAATCCTGGTATATGCTCACCCAATGCTAGTATATGCTCCCTCCATCCCGGTATATGCCCCCCTCATTCTGGTATATGCTCCCCCCTATCCTGTTATATGCTCCCTCCATCCTGGTATATGCTTCCCCATCCTGGTATATACTTCCCCATCCTGGTATGTGCTCCCCCCATCCTGGTATATGCTCCCCCCATCCTGGTATATGCTCCCTCCATCCTGGTATATGCTCCTTCCATCCTGGTATATGCTCCCCCATCTTGGTATATGCTCTCCCCATCCTGGTATATGCTCCCCCATCCTGGTATATACCCCCCCATCCTGGTATATGCTCCCCCCATCCTAGTATATGCTCCCCCCATCCTGTTATATGCTCCCTCCATCCTGGTATATGCTCCCCCATCCTGGTATATACTTCCCCATTCTGGTATATGCTCCCCCCATCCTGGTATATACCCCCCCATCCTGGTATATGCTCCCCCCATCCTGGTATATGCTTCCCCCATCCTGTTATATGCTCCCTCCATCCTGGTATATTCTCCCCATCCTGGTATATACTTCCCCATTCTGGTATATGCTCCCCCCATCCTGGTATATGCTCCCTCCATCCTGGTATATGCTCCCTCCATCCTCATATATGCTTCCCCTATCCTGGTATATGCTCGCCCAATCCTGGTATATGCTCCCCCAATCCTCGTATATGCTCCCTCCATCCTTTTATATGCCCACCCATCCTGGTATATGCTCCCTCCATCCTGGTATATGCTCCCTCCATCCTCGTATATGCTCCCCTATCCTGGTATATGCTCCCTCCATTCTGGTATATGCCCCCCCATTCTGGTATACACTCCACCCATCCTGGTATATGCTGCCTCAATCCTCGTATATGCCTCCCCACCCTGGTATATGCCCCCCATCCTGGTATATGCTTCCCTACCCTGGTATATGCTCCCCCAATTCTTGTATATGCTCCCTCCATCCTGGTATATGCCCCCCATCTTGTTATATGCTCCCTCCATCCTGGTATATTCTCCCCCCATCCTGGTATATGCTCCCCCATCCTGGTATATGCTCCCCCCATCCTGGTATATGCTCCCCCTATCCTGGTATATCCCCCCATCCTGGTATATGCTCCTCCCCATCCTGGTATATGCTCCCCCCATACTGGTATATGTTCCCCCATCCTGGTATATGCTCCCCCCCATCCTGGTATATGATCCCCCAATCCTCGTATATGCTCCCCCCATACTGGTATAAGCCCCCCCCATACTGGTATATGCTCCCTCCATCCTGGTATATGCTCCCCCATCTTGGTATATGCTCTCCCCATCCTGGTATATGCTCCCCCATCCTGGTATATACACCCCCATCCTGGTATATGCTCCCCCCATCCTGTTATATGCTCCCTCCATCCTGGTATATGCTCCCCCATCCTGGTATATACTTCCCCATTCTGGTATATGCTCCCCCCATCCTGGTATATACCCCCCCATCCTGGTATATGCTCCCCCCATCCTGGTATATGCTCCCCCCATCCTGTTATATGCTCCCTCCATCCTGGTATATGCTCCCCCATCCTGGTATATACTTCCCCATTCTGGTATATGCTCCCCCCATCCTGGTATATGCTCCCTCCATCCTGGTATATGCTCCCTCCATCCTCATATATGCTACCCCTATCCTGGTATATGCTCCCCCAATCCTGGTATATGCTCCCCCAATCCTCGTATATGCTCCCTCCATCCTGTTATATGCCCCCCCATCCTGGTATATGCTCCACCCATCCTGGTATATGCTGCCTCAATCCTCATATATGCCCCCCATCCTGGTATATGCTTCCCTACCCTGGTATATGCTCACCCAATTCTTGTATATGCTCCCTCCATCCTGGTATATGCCCCCCCAACCTGGTATATGCTTCCCTATCCTGGTATATGCCCCCCCATCCTGTTATATGCTCCCTCCATCCTGGTATGTGTCCCCATCCTGGTATATGCTCCCCCATCCTGGTATATGCTCCCCCCATCCTGGTATATGCTCCTCCCCATCCTGGTATATGCTCCCCCCATCCTGGTATATGCCCCCCATTCTGGTATATGCCCCCCATCCTGGTATGTGCTCCCCCCATCCTGGTATATGCTCCCCCTATCCTGTTATATGCTCTCTCCATCCTGGTATATGCTCCCCCATCCTGGTATATACTTCCCCATCCTGGTATATGCTCCCCCCATCCTGGTATATGCTCCCTCCATCCTGATATATGCTCCCTCCATCCTGGTATATGCTCCCTCCATCCTCGTATATGCTTCCCCTATCCTGGTATATGCTCCCCCAATCCTGGTATATGCTCACCCAATGCTAGTATATGCTCCCTCCATCCCGGTATATGCCCCCCTCATTCTGGTATATGCTCCCCCCTATCCTGTTATATGCTCCCTCCATCCTGGTATATGCTTCCCCATCCTGGTATATACTTCCCCATCCTGGTATGTGCTCCCCCCATCCTGGTATATGCTCCCCCCATCCTGGTATATGCTCCCTCCATCCTGGTATATGCTCCTTCCATCCTGGTATATGCTCCCCCATCTTGGTATATGCTCTCCCCATCCTGGTATATGCTCCCCCATCCTGGTATATACCCCCCCATCCTGGTATATGCTCCCCCCATCCTAGTATATGCTCCCCCCATCCTGTTATATGCTCCCTCCATCCTGGTATATGCTCCCCCATCCTGGTATATACTTCCCCATTCTGGTATATGCTCCCCCCATCCTGGTATATACCCCCCCATCCTGGTATATGCTCCCCCCATCCTGGTATATGCTTCCCCCATCCTGTTATATGCTCCCTCCATCCTGGTATATTCTCCCCATCCTGGTATATACTTCCCCATTCTGGTATATGCTCCCCCCATCCTGGTATATGCTCCCTCCATCCTGGTATATGCTCCCTCCATCCTCATATATGCTTCCCCTATCCTGGTATATGCTCGCCCAATCCTGGTATATGCTCCCCCAATCCTCGTATATGCTCCCTCCATCCTTTTATATGCCCCCCCATCCTGGTATATGCTCCACCCATCCTGGTATATGCTGCCTCAATCCTCGTATATGCCCCCCCACCCTGGTATATGTCCCCCATCCTAGTATATGCTTCCCTACCCTGGTATATGCTCACCCAATTCTTGTATATGCTCCCTCCATCCTGGTATATGCCCCCCCATCCTGGTATATGCTTCCCTATCCTGGTATATGCCCCCCCATCCTGTTATATGCTCCCTCCATCCTGGTATGTGTCCCCATCCTGGTATATGCTCCCCCATCCTGGTATATGCTCCCCCCATCCTGGTATATGCTCCTCCCCATCCTGGTATATGCTCCCTCCATCCTGGTATATGCCCCCCATCCTGGTATGTGCTCCCCCCATCCTGGTATATGCTCCCCCTATCCTGTTATATGCTCTCTCCATCCTGGTATATACTTCCCCATCCTGGTATATGCTCCCCCCATCCTGGTATATGCTCCCTCCATCCTGTATATGCTCCCTCCATCCTGGTATATGCTCCCTCCATCCTCGTATATGCTTCCCCTATCCTGGTATATGCTCCCCCAATCCTGGTATATGCTCACCCAATGCTAGTATATGCTCCCTCCATCCTGGTATATGCCCCCCCATTCTGGTATATGCTCCCCCCTATCCTGTTATATGCTCCCTCCATCCTGGTATATGCTCCCCCATCCTGGTATATACTTCCCCATCCTGGTATATGCTCCCCCCATCCTGGTATATGCTCCCCCCATCCTGGTATATGCTCCCTCCATCCGGATATATGCTCCCTCCATCCTCGTATATGCTTACCCTATACTGGTATATGCCCCGCATCCTGGTATATGCCCCCCATCCTGGTATATCCCCACATTCTGGTATATGCTCCCCCATTATATGCTCCCCCATCCTGGTATATGCTCCCCCATCCTGGTATATGCTCCCCCCATCCTGGTATATGCCCCCCATCCTGGTATATGCTCCCCCTCATCCTGGTATATGCTCCCCCCATCCTGGTATATGCTCCCCCCATCCTGGTATATGCCCCCCATCCTGGTATATGTCCCCCATCGTGGTATGTGCTCCCCCCATCCTGGTATATACCCCCCATCCTGGTATATGCTCCCCCTATCCTGTTATATGCTCCCACCATCCTGGTATATGCTCCCCCATCCTGGTATATACTTCCCCATCCTGGTATATGCTCCCCCCATCCTTTTATATGCTCCCCCCATCCTGGTATATGCTCCCTCCATCCTGGTATATGCTCCCTCCATCCTCGTATATGCTCCCCTATCCTGGTATATGCTCCCTCCATTCTGGTATATGCCCCCCTATTCTGGTATACACTCCACCCATCCTGGTATATGCTGCCTCAATCCTCGTATATGCCTCCCCACCCTGGTATATGCCCCCCACACTGGTATATGCTTCCCTACCGTGGTATATGCTACCCCAATTCTTGTATATGCTCCCTCCATCCTGGTATATGCCCCCCATCTTGTTATATGCTCCCTCCATCCTGGTATATTCTCCCCCCGTCCTGGTATATGCTCCCCCATCCTGGTATATGCTCCCCCCATCCTGGTATATGCTCCCCCTATCCTGGTATATCCCCCCATCCTGGTATATGCTCCTCCCCATCCTGGTATATGCTCCCCCCATACTGGTATATGTTCCCCCATCCTGGTATATGCTCCCCCCCATCCTGGTATATGATCCCCCAATCCTGGTCCCCTTCTTGGTATATGCTCCCCCCATCCTTGTATATGTTCCTCCAATCCTCGTATATGCTCCCCCCATACTGGTATAAGCTCCCCCCATACTGGTATATGCTCGCTCCATCCTGGTATATGCTCCCTCCATCCTGGTATATGCTCCCCCATCTTGGTATATGCTCTCCCCATCCTGGTATATGCTCCCCCATCCTGGTATATACCCCCCATCCTGGTATATGCTCCCCCCATCCTGGTATATGCTCCCCCCATCCTGTTGTATGCTCCCTCCATCCTGGTATATGCTCCCCCATCCTGGTATATACTTCCCCATTCTGGTATATGCTCCCCCCATCCTGGTATATGCTCCCTCCATCCTGGTATATGCTCCCTCCATCCTCATATATGCTTCCCCTATCCTGGTATATGCTCGCCCACTCCTGGTATATGCTCCCCCAATCCTCGTATATGCTCCCTCCATCCTGCTATATGCCCCCACATCCTGGTATATGCTCAACCCATCCTGGTATATGCTGCCTCAATCCTCGTATATGCCCCCCCACCCTGGTATATGTCCCCCCATCCTGGTATATGCTTCTCTACCCTGGTATATGCTCACCCAATTCTTGTATATGCTCCCTCCATCCTGGTATATGCCCCCCCATCCTGGTATATGCTTCCCTATCCTGGTATACGCCCCCCCATCCTTTTATATGCTCCTTCCATCCTGGTATGTGCCCCCATCCTGGTATATGCTCTCCCATCCTGGTATATGCTCCCCCCATCCTGGTATATGCTCCTCCCCATCCTGGTATATGCTCCCCTCATCCTGGTATATGCTCCCGCTATCCTGGCATATGCTCCCCCCATCCTGATATATGCTCCCCCATCCTGGTATATGCTCCCCCCCATCCTGGTATATGCCCCCCATCCTGGTATATCCCCCCATTCTGGTATATGCTCCCCCGGTATATGCTCCCCCATCCTGGTATATGCTCCCCCATCCTGGTATATGCTCCCCCCATCCTGGTATATGCCCACCATCCTGGTATATGCTCCCCCTCATCCTGGTATATGCTCCCCCCATCCTGGTATATGCTCTCCCCATCCTGGTATATGCCCCCCATCCTGATATATGCCTCTCATCCTGGTATGTGCTCCCCCCATCCTGGTATATACCCCCTATCCTGTTATATGCTCCCTCCATCCTGGTATATGCTCCCCCATCATGGTATATACTTCCCCATCCTGGTATATGCTCCCCCCATCCTGGTATATGCTCCCCCCATCCTGGTATATGCTCCCTCCATCCTGGTATATGCTCCCCCTATCCTGGTATATGCTCCCCCAATCCTGGTATATGCTCCTCCAATCCTCGTATATGCTCCCTCCATCCTGGTATATGCCCCCCCATCCTGGTATATGTTCCACCCATCCTGGTATATGCTGCCTCAATCCTCGTATATGCCCCTCCACCCTGGTATATGCCCCCCATCCTGGTATTTGCTTCCCTACCCTGGTATATGCTCCCCCAATTCTTGTATATGCTCCCTCCATCCTGGTATATGCCCCCCATCCTGTTATATACTGCCTCCATCCTGGTATATGCTCCCCCCATCCTGGTATATGCTCCCCCATCCTGGTATATGCTCCCCCTATCCTGGTATATGCTCCCCCTATCCTGGTATATCCCCCCATCCTGGTATATGCTCCTCCCCATCCTGGTATATGCTCCCCCCATACTGGTATATGCTCCCCCATCCAGGTATATGCTCCCCCCATCCTGGTATATGCCCCCCATCCTGGTATATGCCCCCCATCCTGGTATATCCCCCATCCTGGTATATGCTCCCCTCATCCTGGTATATGCTCCCCCATCCTGGTATATGCTCCCCCCATCCTGGTACATGCCCCTCCATCCTGGTATATGCTCCCCCTCATCCTGCTATATGCTCCCTTTAGCCTGGTATATGCTCCCCCCATCCTGGTATATGCCCCCCATCCTGGTATATGCCCACATCCAGGTATGTGCTCCCCCCATCCTGGTATATTCTCCCCCCATCTTGGTATATGCTCCCCCCTATCCTGGTATATGTCACTCCCCGATCCTGGTATATGCTCCCCGCATCCTGGTATGTCACCCCCTGATCCTTGTATATGCTCCCTCCCATCCTGGTATATGTCACCCCCGATCCTGGTATATCGTCCCCCCCATCCTGGTATATACTTCCCCTCATCCTGGTATATGCTCCACCCCATCCTAGTATATGTCAACCCCCAATCCTGGTATATTCTCCCCCCATCCTGGTATATGTCACCCCCCGATCGTGGTATGTGCTCCCCCCATCCTGGTATATGTCACCCCCGATCCTGGTATATGCTACCCCCATACTGATATATGCTCCCCCTCATTAGGTATATGCTCCCCCATCCTGGTATATGCTCCCCCTCATTCTGGTATATGCTCCCCCCATTCTGGTATATGCTCCCCCCATCCTGGTATATGCCCCCCCATCCTGGTATATGCTCCCCTTCATCCTGGTATATGTTTCCTCCATCCTTGTATATGCTCCCCCCCATCATGGAGAACAAGGAAGCACAAAAGAACTTCATGAAAACATGAAAATACAAAATCTTTATTGAAAAAAATCAAGAATAGAAAAAATGGAAAACACTCAGAGGCATAAAATTAAAAACAATGGAGGAGCATGGAGACGAGGAACAGGTTAAATGTACTGCCCTATGTAAATCAATTGCCTGAAGGCAAAATATGGCACTGCAAAAACAGGTCATAAAGAGGTAGCTCAAGTGTCTATCCAATTGAAAGGTCGCACAGTGAGAGACTTCTGTTTAATGCAGGTTCTAATATAGAAGCATTTTCCCAAAGTGGATGCAAGTATGACACTCAGTACATTAATAGAAATAAGTGTCATGAAAGACAATATAGTCAAAGTGACAACCAATCCAATATATAATATGAAAAGGTTCCATACTTACAGCCGCTGTGGTTGCGTCGCCGCACCTCGCTCCTGCTCTACCCCAGCATCCTGGTATATGCTCCCCCCCATCCTGGTATATGCTCCCCCTCATCCTGGTATATGCTCTCACCCATCCTGGTATATGCTCCCCCTCATCCTGGTATATGCTCTCCCCCATCCTGGTATATGCTCCCCTCCATCCTGGTATATGTCACCGCCGAACCTGGTATATGCTCCCCCCCATCCTGGTATATGTCACCCCCCAATCCTGGTATATGCTCCCCGTCATCCTGGTATATGCTCCCCCTCATTCTGGTATATGCTCCCCCCCATCCTGGTATATGCCCCCCATCCTGGTATATCCCCCATCCTGGTATATGCTCCCCTCATCCTGGTATATGCTCCCCCATCCTGGTATATGCTCCCCCCATCCTGGTACATGCCCCTCCATCCTGGTATATGCTCCCCCTCATCCTGGTATATGCTCCCCCTAGCCTGGTATATGCTCCCCCCATCCTGGTATATGCCCCCCATCCTGGTATATGCCCCCATCCAGGTATGTGCTCCCCCCATCCTGGTATATGCTCCCCCCATCCTTATATATGTCACCCCCATCCTGGTATATTCTCCCCCCATCCTGGTGTATGCTCCCCCCTATCCTGGTATATGTCACTCCCCGATCCTGGTATATGCTCCCCCCATCCTGGTATGTCGCCCCCTGATCCTTGTATATGCTCCCTCCCATCCTGGTATATGTCACCCCCGATCCTGGTATATCGTCCCCCCCATCCTGGTATATACTTCCCCTCATCCTGGTATATGCTCCACCCCATCCTAGTATATGTCAACCCCCAATCCTGGTATATGCTCCCCCCATCCTGGTATATGTCACCCCCCGATCGTGGTATGTGCTCCCCCCATCCTGGTATATGTCACCCCCGATCCTGGTATATGCTACCCCCATACTGATATATGCTCCCCCTCATTAGGTATATGCTCCCCCATCCTGGTATATGCTCCCCCTCATTCTGGTATATGCTCCCCCCATTCTGGTATATGCTCCCCCCATCCTGGTATATGCCCCCCCCATCCTGGTATATGCTCCCCTTCATCCTGGTATATGCTTCCTCCATCCTTGTATATGCTCCCCCCCATCATGGAGAACAAGGAAGCACAAAAGAACTTCATGAAAACATGAAAATACAAAATCTTTATTGAAAAAAATCAAGAATAGAAAAAATGGAAAACACTCAGAGGCATAAAATTAAAAACAATGGAGGAGCATGGAGACGAGGAACAGGTTAAATGTACTGCCCTATGTAAATCAATTGCCTGAAGGCAAAATATGGCACTGCAAAAACAGGTCATAAAGAGGTAGTTCAAGTGTCTATCCAATTGAAAGGTCGCACAGTGAGAGACTTCTGTTTAATGCAGGTTCTAATATAGAAGCATTTTCCCAAAGTGGATGCAAGTATGACACTCAGTACATTAATAGAAATAAGTGTCATGAAAGACAATATAGTCAAAGTGACAACCAATCCAATATATAATATGAAAAGGTTCCATACTTACAGCCGCTGTGGTTGCGTCGCCGCACCTCGCTCCTGCTCTACCCCAGCATCCTGGTATATGCTCCCCCCCATCCTGGTATATGCTCCCCCTCATCCTGGTATATGCTCTCACCCATCCTGGTATATGCTCCCCCTCATCCTGGTATATGCTCTCCCCCATCCTGGTATATGCTCCCCTCCATCCTGGTATATGTCACCGCCGAACCTGGTATATGCTCCCCCCAATCCTGGTATATGTCACCCCCCAATCCTGGTATATGCTCCCCGTCATCCTGGTATATGCTCCCCCTCATTCTGGTATATGCTCCCCCCCATCCTGGTATATGCCCCCCATCCTGGTATATCCCCCATCCTGGTATATGCTCCCCTCATCCTGGTATATGCTCCCCCATCCTGGTATATGCTCCCCCCATCCTGGTACATGCCCCTCCATCCTGGTATATGCTCCCCCTCATCCTGGTATATGCTCCCCCTAGCCTGGTATATGCTCCCCCCATCCTGGTATATGCCCCCCATCCTGGTATATGCCCCCATCCAGGTATGTGCTCCCCCCATCCTGGTATATGCTCCCCCCATCCTTATATATGTCACCCCCATCCTGGTATATTCTCCCCCCATCCTGGTGTATGCTCCCCCCTATCCTGGTATATGTCACTCCCCGATCCTGGTATATGCTCCCCCCATCCTGGTATGTCGCCCCCTGATCCTTGTATATGCTCCCTCCCATCCTGGTATATGTCACCCCCGATCCTGGTATATCGTCCCCCCCATCCTGGTATATACTTCCCCTCATCCTGGTATATGCTCCACCCCATCCTAGTATATGTCAACCCCCAATCCTGGTATATGCTCCCCCCATCCTGGTATATGTCACCCCCCGATCGTGGTATGTGCTCCCCCCATCCTGGTATATGTCACCCCCGATCCTGGTATATGCTACCCCCATACTGATATATGCTCCCCCTCATTAGGTATATGCTCCCCCATCCTGGTATATGCTCCCCCTCATTCTGGTATATGCTCCCCCCATTCTGGTATATGCTCCCCCCATCCTGGTATATGCCCCCCCCATCCTGGTATATGCTCCCCTTCATCCTGGTATATGCTTCCTCCATCCTTGTATATGCGCCCCCCCATCATGGAGAACAAGGAAGCACAAAAGAACTTCATGAAAACATGAAAATACAAAATCTTTATTGAAAAAAATCAAGAATAGAAAAAATGGAAAACACTCAGAGGCATAAAATTAAAAACAATGGAGGAGCATGGAGACGAGGAACAGGTTAAATGTACTGCCCTATGTAAATCAATTGCCTGAAGGCAAAATATGGCACTGCAAAAACAGGTCATAAAGAGGTAGCTCAAGTGTCTATCCAATTGAAAGGTCGCACAGTGAGAGACTTCTGTTTAATGCAGGTTCTAATATAGAAGCATTTTCCCAAAGTGGATGCAAGTATGACACTCAGTACATTAATAGAAATAAGTGTCATGAAAGACAATATAGTCAAAGTGACAACCAATCCAATATATAATATGAAAAGGTTCCATACTTACAGCCGCTGTGGTTGCGTCGCCGCACCTTGCTCCTGCTCTACCCCAGCATCCTGGTATATGCTCCCCCCCATCCTGGTATATGCTCACCCTCATCCTGGTATATGCTCTCACCCATCCTGGTATATGCTCCCCCTCATCCTGGTATATGCTCTCCCCCATCCTGGTATATGCTCCCCTCCATCCTGGTATATGTCACCGCCGAACCTGGTATATGCTCCCCCCCATCCTGGTATATGTCACCCCCCAATCCTGGTATATGCTCCCCGTCATCCTGGTATATGCTCTCCCCCATCCTGGTATATGCTCCCCTCCATCCTGGTATATGTCACCCCCCAATCCTGGTATATGCTCCCCGTCATCCTGGTATATGCTCCCCCTCATTCTGGTATAGCTCGCCCCCATCCTGCTATATGTCACCCCCCGATCCTGGTATATGCTCCCCCTCATCCTGGCATATGCCGCCCCCCATCCTGGTATATGTCACCCCCGATCCTGGTATATGTCACCCCCCCCCGATCCTGCCTGTCCTGCTCATCCATCCACAAACACTCCTACTCACCCTTCCCCCGCAGCACATCGTCTGTGTTAAATATGTAAATAAAATGGCGCTGGAGTCAGTGTGTGCACATACTGCGCTATTTGGCGCCATTTTGTTGAAGACACTGCGAATTTGTCTTCAACAAAATGGTGCTGGATATCGCGCTATGCGCTGGCTCCGGCACAGACTCCTCCTTAAGCCTCGCCGGAGACGTGGTCAGCGCCTATGCACATGGTGATCTCCGGCGACGCACTCTTCCTCCAGCCTCGTCCTCCCGGCGCAGACTATAGAGGCTTAGGACAGAAGGACACATCCCTGGATATATATATCTCATCTCTCCCAATTACATGGAGTCTATTAGGATCCCTGATCTATTATGTGTCGCCATCTGCACAGATCCAATGTCACACAAAAGGAAGCGACATTTTTAGCGAGTAAACAGCGCATTCCGTCCTGTGCTGATCTACAGCGCCATCTAGAGGCTGATCAGCGGCGCATCAGCTCAGCCTACTCGTTTTCATCTTCGCACCAGATGACGCGTTACCGGGATAAAATATGATTGGGTCCCAGTGAAAATACAAGACTGGGAGCCGGCTGCTCTGCTCCAATCGTCGCGCTTTGGAAGATACCAACTCTTTGTAGCCCTCAGGGGGAGCTGAGGAGAATAAATTGTTATTGTTTGTAAAAGTGCAGATATTTAATGAACTGATAGGTAAAATAAAGATGCGGCTGCGATCAGTGACGGGACAGAGTAAGAGCGGCCGCTGCAGTCCCCCCCCCCCCCAGTGCTCAGATCAGTGGTAGACGCGACTCCATCTCCGCATTCGGAAGCCGGAAGTTGCAGGCAGTGTTGTGAGAGAGGAGCAGAGAGACAGGTGGGTGATTGGTGCTGTGTGCGCTGCCCCCTGCTGGTCGCATCGCCGCAGTGCAGGTTGTTATGGGCTGATCAGGGGCCCCTATGCCGCTCTCCATGGTGCGACCCCCACTGCTGTGTCTTGGGGTCTGTTACACCTGATATATAGGAGCTGAGTACAGGCGGCTGCTGGGGCCCCTGATACCATTACTATGTGGCCCTTACACCTGATATATAGGAGCTGAGTACAGGCGGCTGCTGGGGCCCCTGATACCATTACTATGTGGCCCTTACACCTGATATATAGGAGCTGAGTACAGGCGGCTGCTGGGGCCCCTGATACAATTACTATGTGGCCCTTACACCTGATATATAGGAGCTGAGTACAGGCAGCTGCTGGGGCCCCTGATACCATTACTATGTGGCCCTTACACCTGATATATAGGAGCTGAGTACAGGCTGCTGCTGGGGCCCCTGATACCATTACTATGTGGCCCTTACACCTGATATATAAGGGCTGAGTACAGGCTGCTGCTGTGGCCCCTGATACCATTACTATGTGGCCCTTACACCTGATATATAGGAGCTGAGTACAGGCTGCTGCTGTGGCCCCTGATACCATTACTATGTGGCCCTTAAACCTGATATATAAGGGCTGAGTACAGGCGGCTGCTGGGGCCCCTGATACCATTACTATGTGGCCCTTACACCTGATATATAGGAGCTGAGTACAGGCTGCTGCTGTGGCCCCTGATACCATTACTATGTGGCCCTTAAACCTGATATATAAGGGCTGAGTACAGGCGGCTGCTGGGGCCCCTGATACCATTACTATGTGGCCCTTACACCTGATATATAGGAGCTGAGTACAGGCGGCTGCTGTGGCCCCTGATACCATTACTATGTGGCCCTTACACCTGATATATAGGAGCTGAGTACAGGTAGCTGCTGGGGCCCCTGATACCATTACTATGTGGCCCTTACACCTGATATATAGGAGCTGAGTACAGGCGGCTGCTGGGGCCCCTGATACCATTACTATGTGGCCCTTACACCTGATATATAAGGGCTGAGTACAGGTGGCTGCTGGGGCCCCTGATACCATTACTATGTGGCCCTTACACCTGATATATAAGGGCTGAGTACAGGCGGCTGCTGGGGCCCCTGATACCATTACTATGTGGCCCTTACACCTCATATATAGGAGCTGAGTACAGGCGGCTGCCGGGGCCCCTGATACCATTACTATGTGGCCCTTACACCTGATATATAAGGGCTGAGTACAGGCGGCTGCTGGGGCCCCTGATACCATTACTATGTGGCCCTTACACCTCATATATAGGAGCTGAGTACAGGCGGCTGCCGGGGCCCCTGATACCATTACTATGTGGCCCTTGCATCTGATATATAAGGGCTGAGTACAGGCAGCTGCTGGGGCCCCTGATACCATTACTATGTGGCCCTTACACCTGATATATAGGAGCTGAGTACAGGCTGCTGCTGGGGCCCCTGATACCATTACTATGTGGCCCTTACACCTGATATATAGGAGCTGAGTACAGGCGGCTGCTGGGGCCTCTGATACAATTACTATGTGGCCCTTACACCTGATATATAGGAGCTGAGTACAGGCTGCTGCTGGGGCCCCTGATACCATTACTATGTGGCCCTTACACCTGATATATAGGAGCTGAGTACAGGCGGCTGCTGGGGCCCCTGATACCATTACTATGTGGCCCTTACACCTGATATATAGGAGCTGAGTACAGGCTGCTGCTGGGGCCCCTGATACCATTACTATGTGGCCCTTACACCTGATATATAAGGGCTGAGTACAGGTGGCTGCTGGGGCCCCTGATACCATTACTATGTGGCCCTTACACCTGATATATAAGGCCTGAGTACAGGCGGCTGCTGGGGCCCCTGATACCATTACTATGTGGCCCTTACACCTGATATATAGGAGCTGAGTACAGGCGGCTGCTGTGGCCCCTGATACCATTACTATGTGGCCCTTACACCTGATATATAGGAGCTGAGTACAGGCAGCTGCTGGGGCCCCTGATACCATTACTATGTGGCCCTTACACCTGATATATAAGGGCTGAGTACAGGCAGCTGCTGGGGCCCCTGATACCATTACTATGTGGCCCTTACACCTGATATATAGGAGCTGAGTACAGGCGGCTGCTGGGGCCCCTGATACCATTACTATGTGGCCCTTACACCTGATATATAGGAGCTGAGTACAGGTGGCTGCTGGGGCCCCTGATACCATTACTATGTGGCCCTTACACCTGATATATAGGAGCTGAGTACAGGCGGCTGCTGTGGCCCCTGATACCATTACTATGTGGCCCTTACACCTGATATATAGGAGCTGAGTACAGGCGGCTGCTGGGGCCCCTGATACCATTACTATGTGGCCCTTACACCTGATATATAGGAGCTGAGTACAGGCGGCTGCTGTGGCCCCTGATACCATTACTATGTGGCCCTTACACCTGATATATAGGAGCTGAGTACAGGCGGCTGCTGGGGCCCCTGATACCATTACTATGTGGCCCTTACACCTGATATATAAGGGCTGAGTACAGGCAGCTGCTGGGGCCCCTGATACCATTACTATGTGGCCCTTACACCTGATATATAGGAGCTGAGTACAGGCGGCTGCTGGGGCCCCTGATACCATTACTATGTGGCCCTTACACCTGATATATAAGGGCTGAGTACAGGTGGCTGCTGGGGCCCCTGATACCATTACTATGTGGCCCTTACACCTGATATATAAGGGCTGAGTACAGGCGGCTGCTGGGGCCCCTGATACCATTACTATGTGGCCCTTACACCTGATATATAGGAGCTGAGTACAGGCGGCTGCCGGGGCCCCTGATACCATTACTATGTGGCCCTTGCATCTGATATATAAGGGCTGAGTACAGGCAGCTGCTGGGGCCCCTGATACCATTACTATGTGGCCCTTACACCTGATATATAGGAGCTGAGTACAGGCAGCTGCTGGGGCCCCTGATACCATTACTATGTGGCCCTTACATCTGATATATAGGAGCTGAGTACAGGCGGCTGCTGTGGCCCCTGATACCATTACTATGTGGCCCTTACACCTGATATATAGGAGCTGAGTACAGGCAGCTGCTGGGGCCCCTGATACCATTACTATGTGGCCCTTACACCAGATATATAGGAGCTGAGTACAGGTGGTTGCTGGGGCCCCTGATACCATTACTATGTGGCCCTTACACCTGATATATAGGAGCTGAGTACAGGCGGCTGCTGGGGCCCCTGATACCATTACTATGTGGCCCTTACACCTGATATATAGGAGCTGAGTACAGGCGGCTGCTGGGGCCCCTGATACCATTACTATGTGGCCCTTATATCTGATATATAGGAGCTGAATACAGGCGGCTGCTGGGGCCCCTGATACCATTACTATGTGGCCCTTACACCTGATATATAGGAGCTGAGTACAGGCAGCTGCTGGGGCCCCTGATACCTTTACTATGTGGCCCTTACACCTGATATATAGGAGCTAAGTACAGGCAGCTGCTGGGGCCCCTGATACCATTACTATGTGGCCCTTACACCTGATATATAAGCTCTGCTGGGACTCTGTATCCCGCCTGCATTGCATAATGGGGCCCCTGAATACTCTGCACATAAGGGCCCATAGCTCTAATTATGTTGTTTGCAATAGTCGCCCTCCTGCCACCCTGTAATATCGGGTCCCTGCCTGGTGTGGCCCCTATGACTTAATGTCTCCCAGTAAGTGCAGTACACCAGTTATCAGTCTACACGGCCAGGGTCCGGGACCCCTGTTGTTTTTGTACTGGCTTTGTAATATATGCTCATTATCAGGGCGCCCTCTTCTCAGACATCCATCTAATCATCCGTCTGTCTCATCCATATTTGCCATATGGAGGTTTCCAGAAATAGGGCAGAACCTACTGGACTTCTGTGAAAGTTGACGAATCTGTTGAGCGCGGCTGAAGCCTCCTGGGAGCCGTGGTAAAATTGTGGAGCGGTGGGGTCTGAAAAAGGAATCATGACTATAAGGACAACGTTTGCACAAAGTGATTTCTTTCGAGCCCAACAGCCACTGTGTAAACCTGACAAAAATGCCCCCATCTATCCATCCATTCATCACTCTCATACTCTGTCTATGCAGGTATGTATCTCATCATTCTTCCTTACGGAGTTTCACATTGACCAGTCGGGGCTTTGGTGCGAACTCCCTCACAAAACTGGATTCGGTAGTGTGTGCTGACGAGGCCATAGGCTTAGTAGACTGCGCCTCCAGTAGGCGTACACAACTGATGCACGACAGAGGGCACATTCACTCTGTCTGGACCATTATAGTCTATGGCCACGTCAGATCATATGCCCGAATCCCGTTCAGGTGTAGGCTGCAGCAGGTGGCAGCTGCCTTCTGTGCCCCGCTCCTCCGCCACTGCTGTTCCCCCCAACACCCAGAGCCACAGTATATATATATATATATATATATATATATATATATATATATATATATATATACACAAAAAAATAAAGGGAACACTTAAACAACAGAATATAACTCCAAGTAAATCAAACTTCTGTGAAATCAAACTGTCCACTTAGGAAGCAACACTGATTGACAATCAATTTCACATGCTGCTGTGCAAATGGAATAGACAATAGATGGAAATTATTGGCAATTATCAAAACACTCTCAATAAAGGAGTGGTTCTGCAGGTTGGGACCACAGACCACATCTCAGTACCAATGCTTTCTGGCTGATGTTTTGGTCACTTTTGAATGTTGGTTGTGCTCTCACACTAGTGGTAGCTTGAGATGGACTCTACAACCCACAGAAGTTGCTCAAGTAGTGCAGCTCTTCCAGGATGGCACATCAATGCGTGCTGTGGAAAGAAGGTTTGCTGTGTCTGTCAGCGTAGTGTCCAGAGGCTGGAGGCGCTACCAGGAGACAGGCCAGTACACCAGGAGACGTGGAGGGGGCCGTAGGAGGGCAACAACCCAGCAGCAGGACCACTACCTCCGCCTTTGTGCAAGGAGGAACAGGAGGAGCACTGCCAGAGCCCTAAAAAATGACCTCCAGCTGACCACAAATGTGGATGTGTCTGCACAAACGGTTAGAAACCCACTCCATAACGGTGGTATGAGGGCCCGACGTCCACAGATGGGGGTTGTGCTCACAGCCCAACACCGTGCAGGATGCTTTGCATTTGCCACAGAACACCAGGATTGGCAAAGTCGCCACTGGCACCCTGTGCTCTTCACAGATGAAAGCCGGTTCACACTGAGCACATGTGACAGACGTGACAGAGTCTGGAGACGCCGTGGAGAGCGATCTGCTGCCTGCAACATCCTTCAGCATGACCGGTTTGGCAGTGGGTCAGTAATGGTGTGGGGTGGCATTTCTTTGGAGGGCCGCACAGCCCTCCACGTGCTCGCCAGAGGTAGCCTGACTGCCATTAGGTACCGAGATGAGATCCTCAGACCCCTTGTGAGACCATGTGCTGGTGCGGTTGGCCCTGGGTTCCTCCTAATGCAGGACAATGCCAGACCTCATGTGGCTGGAGTGTGTCAGCAGTTCCTGCAAGATGAAGGCATTGAGGTTATGGACTGGCCCGCCCGTTCCCCAGACCTGAATCCGATTGAGCACATCTGGGATATCATGTCTCGCTCCATCCACCAACGTCACGTTGCACCACAGACTGTCCAGGAGTTGGCGGATGCTTTAGTCCAGGTCTGGGAGGAGATCCCACAGGAGACCATCCGCAACCTCATCAGGAGCATGCCCAGGCATTGTAGGGAGGTCATACAGGCACGTGGAGGCCACACACAATACTGAGACTCATTTTGACTTGTTTTAAGGACATTACATCAAAGTTGAATGAGCCTGTAGTGTGTTTTTCCACTTTAATTTTGGGGGTGACTCCAAATCCAGGCCTCCATTGGTTAATAAATGTGATTTCCATTGATGATTTTTGTGTGATTTTGTTTTCAGCACATTCAGCTTTGTACAGAACACAGTATTCAATGAGAATATTTCATTCATTCAGATCTAGGATGTGTTATTTCAGTGTTCCCTTTATTTTTTTGAGCAGTGTATATATAAATATACCAGGATGGGGGATATTAACAGAATTGGGGGACATTACCCCTATAACAGTGTAAGCAGCAGACCCCCTCCCCCTTAACAGGGCATAATGACCACATTTTTTGCTTACATTTTTTTTCTATTTTCCTCCTCTAAAACCTAGGTACGTCTTATGGTCCAGTGCGTCTTATAGTCCGAAAAATACGGTATATGCATTCAGCATATATATACTACTAGCTATTGAACCCGTTCTACGCCCGGGTGGCGAGCATTTTTATTGGTATATGGTCTCCCATGCTGGTATGTGCTGCCCCCCTCCTTGTATTTGTGCTGCCCCCATCCTGTCCCCACCATCCAATCCTGGTATGCGTGGTACCCCTCACCCCCAATCCTGGTATGCGTGGCACCCGTCACCCCCAATCCTGGTATGCGTGGCACCCCTCACCCCCAATCCTGGTATACGTGGCACCCCTCATCCCTATCCTGGTATGTGTGGCACCCCTCATCCCTATCCTGGTATGTATGGTACCCCTCATCCGTATCCTGGTATGTATGGTACCCCTCATCACTATCCTGGTGTGTATGGTATCCCTCATCCTGGTATGCATGGTACCCCATCCCTCATCCCGGTATGCATGGCACTCCATCCCTCATCCCCAATCCCGGTATGCGTGGCACCCCTCATCCCCAATCCCGGAATGTGTGGCACCCCTCATCCCCAATCCCGGCATGCGTGGCACCCCTCATCCCCAATCCCGGCATGCGTGGCACCCCTCATCCCCAATCCTGGCATGCGTGGCATCCCTCATCCCCAATCCCGGCATGCGTGGCACCCCTCATCCTCAATCCTTGTATGTGTGGCACCCCTCATCCCCAATCCCGGTATGCGTGGCACCCCTCATCCCCAATCCCGGTATGCATGGTCCCCTCACCCCCCAATCCTGGTATGCGTGTTACCCCTCACCACCCAATCCTGGTATGCGTGGCACCCCTCACCCCCGCAATCCTTGTATGCGTGGCACCCCTCACCCCCCAAATCCTGGTATGCGTGGTACCCCTCACCGCCCAATCCTGGTATGTGTGGCACTCCTCACCCCCCAATCCTGGTATGTGTGGCACCCCTCACCGCCCAATGCTGGTATGCATGGTACCCCTCACCCCCAATCGTGGTATGTGTGTTATCCCTCACCCCCCAATCCTGGTATGCGTGGTACCCCTCACCCCACAATCCTGGTATGTGTGGTACCCCTCACCCCCAATCTTGGTATGTGTTTTACCCCTCACCCCCAATCTTGGTATGTGTGTTACCCCTCACCCCCAATCCTGGTATGTGTGGTACCCCTCACCCCCAATCCTGGTATGTGTGGTACCCCTCACCCCCCAATCCTGGTATGTGTGGTACCCCTCACCCCCCAGTCCTGATATATGCATGGTACCCCTCACCCCCCAGTCCTGATATATGCATGGTCCCCTCACCCCACAATCCTGTTATGTGTGGCCCCCTCATCCCTTTCACACTGTACACACATACACAAAAAAAAAACAGTTATACTCACCTTTCTTCTCTGTACTCCAGCGCTGCTGCGTCCTCTTCTGCCAGAGGCCGGGGGAGGAGTGCGGCGCTGGAGCACCGCACTGTCTGGCGCCATTTTGCTGAAGACACACTGTAAATGTGTCTTCAGTAAAATGACGCCGGATAGCGCAATGCGCATGCGTCGATCTGACGCCTTCACTCCGCCCCCGGTCTCCAGCGAAGAGAGGCGCCGCAGCAACGCTCCTCCCGGTCAGGTAAGTATGTAAGTATGGCGCCGGAGATCGCGGTATGCGTTCAGTGTCTACGCATCCCGCGATCTCCGGCGCCATACACCTCCTCTTACCTGTAACGGCTGGATGCCTGCTTCTCTCTGGAGCCAGGCTGCGCATCACGCATGCGCAGTTTATCGAATCTTCAGACAAAGACACGCATGCCGCCTTATATATACTATGGTAGATCGGCCCACTCAGTTGCACACAGAAGTAGCCACCGGAGCGCCGTCTCCTTAAGTCTCTCACTGGTTTATTTGTAGATGCTGCATAAGCCAGTGAGGAGTTAGCAAAAATAAATACGTGCTTTCTGACCTAAGGAAAAACAAAACATAACATACAGCCGTGTTGCTGTGGGGATCTGCCCGCTCAGGAGAACAACCATCCACTAGTTCAGCTTTTCCTTCTCAGGACACAAAGCGCTGGAGTTCCTCTCTACAGCCCTACTGAACACTGAATGCCTTAGAAGGCCGACTATATACATCCTAGTCCCCACCCTGGGGTGGAGATATGGTGAATGACCTCCCAACCCGTTCTATGGTCGTTCACAAAAACCCAGCCCTTAAAATGGCCGATTAATCCCTCTCAACACATAGTATGCTGGTGTAAAACTTATGGGCTTCAAATCACTGAAGCTAATAGCCTCAGTGAAACATACCTCCCCTCCAGCACTTTGCCAGTGACTTTGTCACCATGTATATATAATCAGCATACTGTATATATATTATAAGCATACTCTATATATCCTTTTAAAAGCAGAAGTGTCAATAAATTATTTTTATCAGTTAACAAAATGCAGAGTAAAGTTTGATGGATGAACCAAGATCTCAGTAATAATAATTGTATTTTTTTTTTATTAATATTAGGATAGAAGGGAGGGACAAAACCAGGAACAGAATCAGTAGGCAAACTCATAGTCAGGAGGACAGCCGGGGTCAGATACCAGGTGATCAGTAACCGCCACGTCTGCGAGCAGTATGAATACCGCGGAGCCTGGTGACAGAGGTGATACTGAGATTGTCCGGGCAGAGATGTAACAGTCAGAAGGCCACCGGTAGATGGTGAAGGTCCTTCTGTACAGCTCCAGCAGTGATGGTGGATCTGCTGGACTTCAGGGCGCTGGATGCGGAGGTTTACCGTCTTTTAGATGTCTCTAGGGGAACGGTGACAACACGCAAATACGCGAGCAGCCCTGGATAATCCACGCCGGCAGGATGATAAGATCCGGCGGAAGATGGAACCTATGAGAAGAGAAGGAAATATAATGTAAGTGATGGGACTCCATATGACATGATACTACTGTGCGGTCACTGTGGCCGGACGCAGAGGAATCTCATCACACAGAGGTCAGGGATCATCGTCAGCCATCATACATGTGACAATCCCATCTCCGACAGATGACATCTGCTCCACATGAATTATTCTCACTGACGACATCACACAACATGGAGATGACTCTCACACTTACCTCGTCTCTTTTTCCCCTTTTTCCCATTTTCTGATTTTTCGTTGTCAGCTGGAAATTCTGATCAGAAAGAAGAAAAAACAACAACTCACTAAAGACATATTATTATGGGGTCTGCATTGTATCGCTCCTGTATATAGTATATAGATTGTTCTAGTCCTGTCCCCTATAGTCCTGACAATCTGGTATTACACAATAGGGCAGAATAAGTCCTATATACCGGACATGACCTCATATGAGGGGCATTAGATGTGTCACTAATATGGAGCAGTGAACGCCCTGTGTGCCGCCATATGGTGCATCCCTAATGAGCGATATTCTACTATAGGAGACGATATCTCATTATGATGGCGGAGGTTACTGGATGCAACAATGTATCACAGAATCCATGATAATACTGTACAAAATTACAGAAATGGAGACACAGTATGGGCCCATGGGCAAAGTAATTGGGTTCCTTGAAACATGGATAACATAGGAGACCCATTAAAGAAAAACTATGTGGAAATATTTCACCCTTGATGACAACATTCACATTGTTTGTGCTATAGACATGTACATACCTGACAATGGGGACGAGGACGGCAAGCTGGTTATAGCATCGTCTCTAGCAGATTCAGGAAAAGATCCTTTCTGCCTGTTAGGAAGAAGAAAAACGTGTAAATCACAAGTAAATTCAGTATAAATGGGATTGTCTCACTAGAAGAACCCCAACTATAAGGCTTAATAGGACATATGAAAGTCATAGTGCGGAAGTCTCCTGCTCAAAACTACCTTCTATGGAAACAACTAGCAACAATGGCCGGCATGTAATACTACATATCTCCTGCAGTGTGGGCAAAACTAACAATGCCTGACCGGCAGCAATTATGGGTTGTTATCTCCAGCGGATTCTGAAGCCAATAGCCAATGACCGCTGATCATGGGGCGGTGGATGCTGCATTCAATATTATGGTATTTATGTCCTATATTTGGTATTGTGCACATATATTAGCCTGGAGCTCCCAATAATGACCCCATAATCTACTCACATTTCTGAGATGTTTCTGCTGGATGCCGGGGTACACTCTGGAGGAAACTTGATAGCGGTGGTACAGAGCTAAAAAAGGACAAAAATAAGATATGAAATTCAATTTTTTACTTTTAGAGGTCTTTTTATGTATTCTGGATTTATTGATCACTTACTTTAGAAAGCCTTTTAGAGGATGTTGTAAAATTTTGGAAGAAAAGGCTCTCATTATCCTCACTTGTGTCCTCCTCCTCTGAGACAATAGGCTTGTTTGTATCAGCGTGATCTACAAGACATAGGTAATGAAGTGTTATTAGCGGTTGTCAGTATAACACAGTCACCATTTATCACTACTATTAATGGGAAACGATTGTCACATATTATTGAAGACGAGACAAACAGCCGCTTAGTCTAGATGACGTCTTCTACTTACTGATAAATAAGCTGGTGTCCTCATCTGAAACAAGCCGAGGAATGTACTCCGGCTTCTGACTTAGAAGGTTTTCAAATTCTAAGTCACTCAGGAATGGATAACTCTTGATCTCAAATGCTCCTCCTGGAAAAAGAAAAACAAAAGTGATGCGGACATTGTTAGAGGCTGCTCCATATCTGAACAGTATATCTTAATCTTAAGTAATGACAAAACCGAAGGAAACAAACTGAAAGTTATATTATGGAGAACTAGAAATAGGCAAGCAGATAGAGAAGTGCTGATCCTCATGGACAGGAGCGAAGAGTCCTCGTTGTAAAAAGTGAATATTAATACTAATAAAGTATATCAGTTACCTGTCCCAAGTCTTTGTGCAGGATTTGTTCTGAGCAGGTCATTAATAAGGTCCTGAGCATCGGGGGGAGGAGCGCGATCCCAATCCCAAATTATGTCTCCTGTTATATAGAAAATTACAGAAAATAAAACCTCTGTTTTGGACTGTAAGATAAAGTAGAGGAAATAACTAAATTCGTGTAACCAGTCAAAGCAATGATCGGATTATTCAACTTACCAGTGACAATATTTTTATAGAGCTCAGATAGGGAATCCCCATGAAATGGTACATATCCCACCAGAAACTCATGCAGGATGATTCCCATTGACCACCAGTCGGCAGGTCTTCCATAGCCTTTCTTCAGAATGATTTCTGGGGCCATGTAAAGCGGGGTGCCACAGTCCTGGAAACCAACAGAAGGTAGAAATGAGAATTGATGAAATTATTATTATGACAAGTTCTCGACATAAAAACTCAATGACAGAAGATAAAATATCAGTTGAAAAGTTCTCTAGAAATGAAGAACGTAGAGAAGAGACAATAGTGTGATGAGATTTGTAAAGAACCATCTAAGTTCCTGTAAGTGATGCCAACCTCATGGTCCTGGAACTCTCTGGCGATGTCCTCCAATGATTCCTTGTGGGTGTTGGTTTCTGGTATCATGACACCAACTTTTGAAATCCCAAAATCGGCGACTTTAATGTGTCCAGCCGGTGTAATCAGGAGGCTGTGAAAGAGAAGATGGTTTTAGGCTCACGGGCTGTGTGGTAATAAATGATAACTTTCCCCCCTTTATTAAACTATAGGGGGCACTTACTTCTCTGGCTTCAGGTCTCTATGCAACACACCATAGCTGTGCAGGTATTCCACAGCAAGTATCGCTTCTGCAAAGTACAGGCGGGCCAAGGGGACAGATAAAGGACCCCTGGTGCTTAGGAGGGTCCCACAGTCTCCACCTATAGAAGAAAGGAAATATGAGCGGTGAGGGGTTTATACAGCAGATCACCACGATGGATCATGAGAAGTGAGCGGAGACATTGGGGCAGGAGAGAATATATACAGATATAATGTATAGAGCACAGAATATTAGTCTGAGGTCATGGTGAGATGTCGTCCATGTCACTAATAAAGTGATGTCTCATCTCGTCTACAGCTGGCGATACTGACGTGCTCAGTGCGGACATACAGGGAGATCACACACATCAATGACTTTCCATAATATCTATAGTAAATGCTCTGCGGGGATGTAACCGTCCACGGGGACAAGTCCTAATGATATGAGTGGTGATAAGATGTCAGCAGACATGGGCTGAATATAATACATGTACATCTCCTACCTCCTACATACTCCATGACCATACACAGGTGAGATCTAGTAGGGAAGGAGCAGAGCATGGAGGTCACAAAGGGACAGTCAGCGAATGTCAGGATGTCCCTCTCCAGATAGGCCCCTTCCACATGTTTTGGAGTATCCAGGTCCCGCTTGGCAATTTTCTTCATAGCGAAGATCTTCTGTGAGTCTTTATGGTGAACTAAGTGGACAGACCTGGAGAGAAGAAGAAACCATGGTTTATAGTGAATCCTTATTAACAGTCCTTCTATAGAAGTCATTATATGATCTTCTGTACTAATGTTTAATACCAGAAGTCCGACCATTACTAGAAATCCACATCTAGAAATACATGAAATAATACTACATAGATCATCTATGGGAGGGTCTACACAATGCCACGTCTGCCGGACCCTCACTCAGGTCACATTATCACCTGTGGGAGGTCTGCACAATGCCACATCTTCCACACCCTCACCCAGGCCACATTGTCACCTATGGAAGGTGTGCACAATGCTAGGTCTGCCAGACCCTCACCCAGGTCACATTATCACCTATGGGAAGTCTGCACAATGCCACGTCTGCCGGACCCTCACCCAGGTCATGTTATCACCTTTCACCTCAGATCATGTCCCTATGATAACACTGAATGGCAAAGCACAGAGGATGAAGCATTATCATAGGGAACCCTGAGAAATGTGGCTTATGCTAACTGAAATCTCACCCAAAAGATCCGCTGCTGATCAGCTTAGATGTTTCGTAGTCGCTCATACGCGGCTTTCTCGCCGGGATCAATGATTCCATCAAGTCCTAGAAAAGAAGAAGAAGAAGAAATGATATTAAGATCTAGAAGCTGCTGGAGAAAATCTCCAGATGCAGAAACGTCTCCTCCTATATTATGTCCCAGCTGATGTCACTGATCCGATAGGTGAGCAGAAACCTGCTGACGGATTCCCTATAATATAAACGCTATTATCTAATGCAATAGTGTCATCTCCTCTAATAATAGAGGCGCCCCCTGGTTATATGGGGGATAATACTGGACGGGTCATTCACACCCCGTGATCTGGTGATACACAGACATCTACCTCTATAATACTTACACCGGCAGGTTCTTGGATCTCCGGGATCTCTAAGATTACACTGTCAGGATCCAACAGCTCAGTTGTTTCTAAAATAGCGATAAAATGATGAGGAAATAAAATGTATTAGAGGATATTAATCCTACAGACATAATACAGCAATATAATGGAGAAATGACTATTCTGTATGGAGGACTATGTGGGGCCATTATTCTTTATGGAGGACTATGTGGGGCCATTATATTGTATGGAGGACTATGTGGGGCCATTATTCTGTATGGAGGACTATGTTAGGCCTTTTATTCTGTATGGTGGAATATGTGGGGCCCATTATTCTGTATGGAGGACTATATGGGGCCCATTATTCTGTATGGAGGACTATGTGGGGCCCATTATACTGTATGGAGGACTATGTGGGGCCTATGATTCTCTATGGAGGACTTTGTGGGGCCCATAATACTTTATGGAGGACTATGTGGGCCCATAATACTGTATGGAGGACTATGTGGGGCCTATTATTCTCTATGAAGGACTATGTGGGGCCCTTTATACTCTACGGTGGACTATGTGGGGCCCATAATACTGTATGGAGGACTATGTGGGGCCCATTAATCTCTATGGAGGACTATGTGGGGCCCATTATTCTGTATGGAGGACTATGTGGGGCCCATTATTCTGTATGGAGGATTATGTGGGGTCAATTATCCTGTATGGAGGACTATGTGGGGCCATTATACTGTGTGGAGGACTGTGTGGGGCCATTATTCTGTATGGAGCACTTTGTGGGGCCATTATTCCATAAGGAGGACTATGTGGGGCCATTATTCCTTATGGAGGACTATGTGGGGCCATTATATTGTATGGAGGACTATGTGGGGCCATTATTCTGTATGGAGGACTATGTGGGGCCTATTATTCTGTATGGTGGAATATGTGGGGTCCATTATTCTGTATGGAGGACTATGTGGGGCCCATTATTTCGTATGGAGGACTATGTGGTGCCCATTATACTGTATGGAGTACTATGTGGTGCCCATTATACTGTGTGCCGGACTATGTGGGGCCCATTATTCTGTATGGAGGGCTATCTGGGGCACGTTATTCTGTATGGATGACTTTGTGGGACCCATTATTCTGTATGGAGGACTATCTGGTGCCCATTATTCTGTGTGGAGGACTTTGTGGGGCCCATTATTCTGTTTGGAGGACTTTGGGGGGCCCATTATTCTGCATGGAGCACTATGTGGGGCCCATTATTCTGCATAGAGGACTATGTGGGACCCATTATTCATTATGGAGTACTTTGTGGGACCCATTATTCGTTATGGAGGACTTTGTGGGACCCATTATACTGCATTCTGGTTGGCTCGTGACTTTTTCCAAGTTTTTCATTTTGGCTCTCTGTATGTTTGATTACAGAGTGGAAAGAGTAACTATGACATTATCCCCTGTTCTCTTTAATATCTGGATATTTCCGGTAGAAGGTTGTGTGATCGGCTCACCTGTAGTCAGATCGCTGCTCGGTCCCGGCTGACTCGTATTAGGGTCAGGGGTCTCTGGGGTCACATTTTGCTCGTCTTCGGTGTCGCCTTCTGGTGTCTCCTGATTGATAGAATATATAGAATTACCACGAGGAACCTTCCACTAAATCACCAAATCCACAAATCAGGAAGGACTAAACACGCATTTACAGACGCACCAACTGTAACTATACAGATCAGCCGCCATCATGAGGACTTTTATCAGATAAAATGGATTAAGATGAGGTAACATTGCAAAAACATTAATATGGATAATAGAGGGAGACAGAGGCGGAAATACAGACTTCCCACCACTGAGCTGTGACTACATCTGCAGAATACAGACTGCCATCAGCAGAGACAGGCGGCCATATTACCTCCTGTGCTTGCCAGGGGCTGACAGGGAGGCCGATAAGATCTAACACCAGATCTTCTGATATCTGGCTGGTGATCTGGAGAAGATCAGAAAACAAGGACGTGTGATAGAGAAGATGATGGATCCTTACCGGGCGTTCCGATGAGCGGGCCGGACCTTCCAGTACACACAGGACTTTTTCGGCCAGTTCTTTAACAAAAGACAAATCTCTATATTGAGATCTTTTTTCAGCCTATAAAGAAGAAAAGAAACACAAATGAATAATCTCGAGATGAGAAAGATCACAATGAAGGCGGCCATTGTATCTGACGTCTGCTCCTCTCTGCAGATACATTGACTACATATCTGGGGTCTTGTCCTGTTTTATATTGGAAGAAAGAAGAAGCTTCTATCCCACCGTTATTATCCATTATTGTGGAGAAGATTTGTGCGGAGCGTCCACCATTTACCTGCTGTGGAATGTCCTAATGTTCCATAGCGAGAAACTGCAAGTGCTCAGTCACTATGGAGCCAACAACGGCAGCCATGACCCTGTGTAGATTGTACACAGTGACTGTGAGCTCTGATGTCATAATGGCCGACCATCACTAGTGATGTCATCATGGAATCTTGTGATGGAATCTTATAGCGGCGGCTCTGCACAAATACATGCTGCCAAGCAATATTTAAAGTGTGTGGGGGCTCATGCTGTATATAGGGGGCTATGTGAGGGCTCAGCTATTTATAGCGGGCCATGTGAGGGCTCATACTGTATATAGAGGGCTATGTGAGAGCTTGGCTGTATATAGAGGGCTATGTGAGGGCTCATACTCTAAATAGGATTCTGTGTGTGAGCTCATACTGTACATTGGTGCTATGTATGGGCTCTTACTGTATAAAGGGTGCTGTGTGTGGGCTCTTACTGTATATAGGGTATGTGTGTGGGCTCTTTCTGTATGTAGGGGGATGCCAGCACACTTAATTCTGCTCAATATTAAGTGATACAGTTAATAATATAAAATATAATTCATATGTTAATATTGAGCAGAATTAATTTCAGCCTATTGATTCGGCCTACACAACAGTCACATTTCTCATGTGGCCCCTCAGTAATATTACTTTCCCACCCCTGCTCTATTATGTATAGCGCTCTGTTATGTGTAGTGCACCCGAGCACCTGCATGTTAATCGCGTGACTTATCACATGATCTATCAAAGGCAATCTTGTGAAATGTCATGTGATACATCGGGTGCTGGGAGCCCACGGCTCCTAAACTGCCCAGGGCCCTGGCTACTCTTAATCAGCCCCTGCTTCTATCCCACCATTATTATCCATTATTGAGAAGTGTTATGCGGAGCTTCCGCCACTTACCTGCTGTAGTAATGCCCTGATGTTCTGAGGTAAATCCGTCAGATACTCTGAGGTGAGATGACCTCGGTGGTATTTGGTCAGGCAGTCCCTTACAAGCTCCACCACCAGCCGGTGAGTGAAGCTGAGGACGCCATCGGGTGGTAGAAGCACAATCTCAGGGCGATTGGTGGTAAGAATCTCCCATAGAGCTTCTACTTGAAGATTGTCCAAAAGTAATTCAGCCATAGAAGCTGCAAGTGCGATCAGTCACTATATATAATAGCGAGAAACTGCAAGTGCGCTCAGTCACTATGGGATAGCGAGAAACTGCAAGTGCGATCAGTCACTATAGAATAGCGAGAAACTGCAAGTGCGCTCAGTCACTATGAAGCCAACAAAGGCAGCCGCGACCCTGTGTACATTGTATATATAGTGACTGTGAGCTGTGATGTCATAATGCCCGACCATGACCTGTGATGTCATCATGGAATCTTGTGATGGAATCTTCAAGGAGTGGCTCTACACACATACTTGCTGCCTAGCAATATGCTTTTTTGGCCGTCCTCTTTTATTTCCAAATACAACACAACCAGGATAAGGGAATGTTCACACGTTGCGTTTTTGCAGCATTTTTTTCCACACCAAAAACCAGGTTGTACTCAGGAAAAACACTGCATACAATCCACACTTATTTGCTGTGTTTTTGCAGTGTTTATACTTGTGGGTTTTTTTTTTCATTCATTTGAATGGGTGAAAAATGTTGCAAAACCCCTGAAAGAATTAACATCCTGCAAATTTAAAATAAAAAAAGGAAAAAAACGCAGCATGTGAATGAGACTTTAGAAATCTCATTCACTAAGCTGGTACTATAAAACGCAGTGTTTTAGCAGCAGAAAAATAACCCTGAAAAAAATGCCACTTGTGAACATTCCTCAAAGATATAATAGTCATATTATTGGAAATATTGTGTATATTTATTCCTCGCGTGTCTTTTTTTACCAAATAACATTTACCTCATTGGTTGGAGAGTTTACTATTAACAACTGTGACAAATATTGAAGAATTAATGATAAGTGCCCCAAGTGATCAATCATTTACGTCATTAATGGTGATGGGCGAGCACTAAAATGCTCGGGTGCTCGATGCTCGGGTCGAGCACATTGGAATACTCGGCTGCTCGACCCGAGCAATGAGCCCAATGTAAGTCTATGGGAAACTCGAGCATTTTTCAGGCGGCTCCCCCCGGCGGTCTGCAGAGGGCCTAAAAATTGCCCAAATCGATGGGAACAGTGCTCAAATGACATGGGAACAGCATGGGGAAGACCCCTGGAAGCATTTCTGACTCCCAGGTCACTGCTGTCAACAATGTTGTCAGAAGTATTTACACCACTTTTACGGACTCACAATAAAATATACAAAAACGAAACCAAAATGGATTTTCCTGGGATGTATGTTAAGGAACATCCTTTCCAGAGTTATAACTTGTATATAAGGGAAAATAAATAACCAAAAACAAAAATACACCTCCACACCTTGGGCTATGTTCACACGTAGCGTTTTTGATGCGTTTTTGCACTTTTGCATTGCTTTCAACCAACACAAATGCATTCACCAGGAAATGTCATTTTAACATTTTACAACCTTATCTGGCCATGTGGTGTGTGACACATCATCAGACACATGCATACAGTGCTGAAAAGACATGGGAACAGCATGGAAGCATCTCTGACTCCCAGGTCACTGCCTAAAAGTGTGCCCATCATAAGAGATGCTTGGCGCATGCGAAGATGCCTCCCGCCATGGACCTGTCGTTACAGACTTGCAACAATCACCATCCACGTCCTTGTCCCTCCTCAGCGTTCAGTTCCTTGGAATGCAAGTGCAAGTATGCAGGCAGCCACCAACCTACCCTGAAATACTATACTGACAAATTTTTGACAGCTACTTGCACTTGAAATGTAGCCTTTTAGGCTCGTGGAAGCTTTTCATAACCTCATGTCGGCGGCGGCCGGGTGTCCATACTCTTTCCCCAGCCACCACTATATTTCCCGGTATCGCCTCTGCCTTCCACAAACACGGGTCCCACAACATTACCCGTGCCCTCCCCAGTGCACTTACTGAGAAGGACCGCCTAACCACAAACACGTGGACAGGTGAACGTGGCCAGGGACGGTACATAGCCAGTCCACAACTTTTTTTTGCTGACAGTTGTATTTAGTTCGGTGAAAGGACTGGCATAGAGGGAAACCGTATCTACCCTGGGTGTCATTTCTCCCAGGAAGTCCTGTAATTCAGCTTGTTGCAGAAGCAATGGCAGTCCGTCCAACATCAACTCGCACTTGTCGGTGGTGCTTTGACACACACACATCTTTCTTTTCGCATTTTATTTCTTGAATACAGAGTTGGACAATGGCCTGATCTGTAATGCTTTTTGAGAAATAACATGCATAAGCATGGCCGATCCACATTAAAAAAGCAGCCACAGAGTGTCCGGAAACCTTCCCCCACAATTTTATTAGCCAGGGCAGCTTTTCGGCAGGGTTGGACGGGCCCACCAGAGAACCGGAGACTACTCCGGCGGGCCCTGGCTTCTCCTTCTGGAGAGTTCATAGTGCTGAGGTGAGGCCATGATGATGATAGAGGCCACCATCTGCTTAGTTTTCTGTTACTTGGAATGCAAGTGCAAGTATGCAGCCATCCACCCACCCACAGGCCGCAACACTCAACTGCCAGATTTCTGGGCAGCTGCTTGCACTTGAAATATGGCTTTTTAAGCTCGTGGAGGCGGAAGCTGTCCACAACCTTATGGCGGCGGCGACTGGGTATCTATACTCGGTCCCCAGCCGCCATTATTTTTTCCGGTATTGTCTCCTCCTTCCACAAGCATGGGTCCCACAACATTACCCGTGCCCTCCCCAGTGGAAGGACTGCCTAACCACAAACACGTGGACAGGTGAATATGGCCAGAGACGGTACGGAGCCAGTCCACAACTTTTTTTGCTGAGAGTTGTATTTAGCTCGGTGAAAAGACTGGCATAGAGGGGAACATCATACTGTGTGTGGGGGAATGTACTGTGGGGGCATCATACTGTGTGGGGGGAATGTACTGTGGGGACATCATACTGTGTGTGTGGGGGAATGTACTGTGGGGACATCATACTGTGTGTGTGGGGGAATGTACTGTGGGGACACCATACTGTGTGTTGGGGGGAAATGTACTGTGGGGACATCATACTGTGTGGGGGGAATGTACTGTGGGGGCATCATACTGTGTGTGAAGGAATGTACTGTGGGGGCATCATACTGTGTGTGGGGGAATTATACAGTGTGTTGGAGGAATGTACTGTGGGGGCATCATACTGTGTATGTGTGGGAATGTACTGTGGGGGCATCATACTGTGTGTGGGGAGGAATGTACTGTGGGGAATCATACTGTCTGTGGGGGGAATGTACTGTGGGGACATCATACTGTGTGTGGGGGAATGTACTGTGGGGACATCATATTGTGTGTGGGGGGAATGTACTGTGGGGGTATCATACTGTGTGTGGGGGAATGTACTGTGGGGACATCATACTGTGTGTGGGGGAAATGTACTGTGGGAGCATCACACTGTGTGTGGGGGGGAATGTACTGTGGGGACATCATACTTTGTGTGGGGGGGGATGTACTGTTTGGACATCATACTGAGTGTGGGGGAATTTACTGCGGGGGCATCATACTGTGTGTGAGAATTTACTGTGGGGACATCATGCTGTGTAGGGGCATTATATTGTGTGTGAGGGGGAATATACTGTGGGGGCATCATACTGTGTGTGTGGGAATGTACTGTGGGGGCATCATACTGTGTGTGGGGAGGAATGTACTGTGGGGGCATCATACTGTGTGTGTGGGGGGAATGTACTGTGGGGGCATCATACTGTGTGTGTGTGGGGGGAATGTACTGTGGGGACATCATACTGTGTGTGGAGGAATCTATTGTGGGGACATCATACTTTATGGGGAGGAATGTACTGTGGGGACATCATACTGTGTGTGTGAGGGAATGTACTGTGGGGGCATCATACTGTGTGTGGGGAGGAATGTACTGTGGGGCCATCATACTGTGTGTGGGGGGATGTACTGTGAAGACATCATACTGTGTGTGGAGGAATGTACTGTGGGGGCATCATACTGTGTGTGTGAGGGAATGTACTGTGGGGACATCATACTGTGTGTGGGGAGGAATGTACTGTGGGGCCATCATACTGTGTGTGGGGGGGGGAAGTACTGTGAGGACATCATACTGTGTGTGGGGGGGAATGTACTGTGGGGACATCATACTGTGTGTGGGGGGGAATGTACTGTGGGGGCATCATACTGTGTGTGGGGGGGAATGTGCTGTGGGGACATCATACTGTGTGTGGTGGAATGTACTGTGGGGACATCATACTTTGTCGGGGGAATGTACTGTGGGGGCATCATAATGTGTGTGTGAAGAGCTGTTTATCATCGTACAATGATTGAATAACGGGAGCAGATGATTTATAAAAAGCACTGAATTATATGGTGTGGATTTGCTGCTACTGTGTCACCCCAGGCCTGGATGCCACAAACTTGTAAGGCTGTGTCTGAGAGCAGGAGGGAGGTTCTCTGGTCATGGACCATTAGCATGCAGCACCTCCTGTCCCAGGCCAGTAGGGGGAGCAGGCTGCCCCTATAAAAGCTGGTACTGAGGGCAGGGTTAGGGAGACCAGGACCCACTTCTGAAGCATCCAGAAGGGTTCCCAGAAGAGAGGGACAGGTCAGCGGCAGCTGAGGAGTCCAGGAGGCTAAGGAGGAACAGCAAGCCAGGGACAGAGTCGACGAGAGCTGGTCCTGGCTGAGAGAGAACAACATACCGGACACTGGGATCCGAGGCTGTCAGAATTGCAAGTCCTGCAGCAGATCATCTACTTGCGAGGGATTTTAGGTCCCTTGGCCTAAGAAGCCTGGAAGCTCCGCCACACAGAGGGACCAGTACAGCACAGACAAGCTATAGGTACCTAGGGCCCGAGTCGCAAGCCATACAGGCGTAGTACACGGCCAGCTCAGGGACGTGGGCTATCATACCACTAAAGGGGGAGATAGTCAGCAAGGGCAGAGAGAGAACGGTAGGCCTACCCACTCACCCTGACCAGTGGAGCTCGCCCGAATGCCCTCAGACACCCAGGTCCATTCCTCCCTGTACTCCTGGTGGGTCTGTGATAAGATCTGCAGTAAAAGACCCTGGACTGCATTATTGGACTCTGTGTGATTACTGCTGCGCCTGCACCATCACCCCCAGCATCCTATTACATTGCTCTGAGGCTACACTCCTCCCGTGGCGAGTTGTACTATTCCCTGCTGCACCCCCAACACCAGCCTCAGCGGTCTGCCCCGCAGCGGCGGTCCTCCCTGACCGCAATCCACAGGTGGCGTAGTCGGACTTTCAAAACCTACAAATACACTGCCACAGCATTTGGTCTGACCACCCTGAGCCACGGGACCGGGTCGCCACTACTACTCCCAGCATTGCCCTGTTGTCTGGTTCCGAGAGCCCCACGGCCCAGGGGGCGAGTCACTACAAGTAAGGATAGACGATACAATAAGCTCTATCGTAACATGTAGCAGCGAGTCAGCGGAATGTATCAATTCTAATATTGAGCAGAATTGATTTCAGCCTGTTGATTTTTCCCTCCAGAACAGTGGAGGGCTCCTCGGGAAAATAAATTGGCGATCCCTGGTATAACGTAATACTAAAATCTCACATTTTATGAGAGAAAACTGTATTTTATAACGATGCTTCCGTACATAATTCGAGAGAACTTCTTTTCATCAGACGACCCCTTTATCACCTATCCAAGGTGATCGGTGGTGTCCAACAGCTTAGAGCGGCACTGATGGGCAGAATGCGGCACTTTTATCACTTTTGGAATTGGGCAGCGGTGCACATGCTCAGTCTGACCTCCATTCTTGCCCTTTGGGGCTGCAGAGCGCTCTGCTTTTTCCAACAGCTCCATTGAGAATGAATGGATCAGTGGTCGGGCATCCAACCAGACGCTCCATTTTGTAACAGGGATAGAAATAGATGAGAAGATGCACTTAAATGTTTGGCCGCAGCAAGAGTGCATCGAGTGCCTGTGCTTGGTTTGAACAGTCATTCTGTGCTGACAGAGTCCCTTTAAGGCCTCAAACCTATTAGATAATTGTCAGCCCTACATTGTTTCTGGGCAGACAGTTACACAAGATTATGTCCCATTTCATGAAGATTGGCCTTTTACACGCCTGTTTTAGTGAAGGATTAGCTGGAAAAACCTGCGGCGCTGTTAAGCTTCTCCCCAAGAAGCTCCGCAAGGCTTCAAAATTTTGCCGGTGCTGGTCAAGACTGGTGGACACATGGGAAAAGTCAAATTTTGGCAAAGTTGAACAATCTGCATTGTGTGTAATATTTTATGATACAATAAATGATTAGAAAAATGCAAGTTTTATTAATGAGAAAAAAACTGAACTTTGCAGAATTTGTTGGCGACATAGAAATATGTAAAAAATATAAAAGTGTAAAAAAATTTTTACAATTTTTGATGCTTACATTAAAAACTTGAGCAATTCCCCCAAAAATCATTAGAGCCATGAAATCAATACATATACAGATGAAACCAGAAGTTTCCATCCACTATATAAAGAGACACATCTGCATGTTTTTATCAATATCTGACATGAAATCAGAATAAATCTTTCCCGTTTTAGGTCAATTAGGATTACCATCATTTTTGATATTTTCCAAATGCCAGAATAATGAGAGAGAGAGAATGTTTTAAGGCATTTTTATTACTTACTGCAAAGTCTTAACATTATTCTAATCACTAATCAGTGTGTATATTTGTTCACGACACAATAGAATCCCATAATTTCTGCCTATTCACATCTTAGTATTATGTATGATCAGGTTAGAGTGTATGGCTGCTGAGCGCTAGCATTTATGGGCGCCTCCCCCTGACCTTGGCTGTTTCTGGCTCTTAGACCCTGCTAGCACGCACTGCCGTCATGTCCGTGACTGCACTGCCGGCTTGCGGGTCAAATGCCAGAAGCCGCAGAGTCACATGTATTGTGGCGGGCACAGAATGTCTCACGCCGTATACCAGCCAGAACACATACCGGAAAGTCAGGTGACACAATTTTTTCTCTCCGGCTCGGTTCATGATTGGATTAGGCTCCCTATATAACATCTGGCGTTCCCCTCCCTGGCACGACCCCTGAGGAAGTGTTGATGAAACGCGCGTCGGGGTGGAGGGACGCGTGCTTACCCTGCCTAGAAGCTGCCATTCTAACCAGGTATTTCTTTCTCATGATGTGTTGAGCTGTTTTGTCTATTTGTGGACAGTGCCACTATTACACTATAGTTATTCTATGAGACCGTACCCAGCCTCTTTTATGTACCCAGTCTCCCCTGATAGATATACTAACATTATTAACCGCTATATGCATTAGTTTCTTTGAGGCTGGAAACAATACGTTATCTTTATCTAAGCACTTTGCACTTTTTTGCTGGACAGTCGACTCTATATCATCATATGCACTGCCGCTTTACATTTTATAGGCTTATCTCAAACTCATCAGTGATAGTCTAGTGACCGTTATAATAGCATATGCATTTCTTTCTTTCTATTTTTGCCACATGAGCGGTTATTCAGATTGAAATCTTTTGTAGTGCATTTGTATAGTCACATTATTTCAGTAATGGGGTAATATATGGTTATTACTCTTGCTGCGCAGATATAGGGTACAGCATTTGTTTGTCCCTCACATTTGAGGCCCCTGGTATTTTAATTATTGTTATTTTATGTTCTAATAAAATTATATTGTTAATATTATTTGAAGTGTTCATGTTTTTGTTTATCCTACCAGGGTCCTGGTTATAGCAGAATCAATTTTTGATATATATAAAGTCAAAAGTTTACATACATTTCATTAGTATTTGGTACCATCACCCTTAAACTGAATGACTTGGGTCAAACTTTTGGGATATCCTTCCACAAACTTCTCACAATAGTTGGTCGGAATTTGGACCCATTCCTCCTGACAAAACTGGGGTAACAGATCCAGGTTTGTAGGTCGCCTTGCTCGCAGCAAGAGTGCCCACAAATTTTCAATAGGATTGCAATCAGAGCTTTGTGATAGCCACGCCGAAACATTGACTTTGTTATTCTTAAGCCACTTTGTTCCCATTTTGTCAATATGCTTCGGGTCATTGTCCATTTGGAATACCCATTTCCGCCCAAGCTTTAACTTCCTGGCTGATGTCTTGAGATGTTGCTTCAGTATTGCCACATAATCTTCTTTTCTCATGGTGTCATCTATTTTGTGAAGTGAACCAGTCCCTCCTGCAGCAAATCAACCCCAGATCATGATGCTGCCACCCCCATGTTTCACAGTTGGGATGGTGTTCTTAGGCTTCCAAGCTTCTCCCTTTTTCCTCCAAACGTAGCGATGGTCATTATGCCAAAAAAGTTCAATTTTAGTTTCATCAGACCACAGACATGTCTCCAAAAATTAAGGTCTTTGTTCCTGTGTGCATTTGCAAACATTAATTTGGCTTTTTTATGTTTCTTTTGGAGTAATGGCTTCTTCCTGGCAGAGTGGCCTTTCAGCCCATGTTGATACAGTACTCGTTTCACTGTGGTTATTGACACAATCTTACCAGCTTCCGCCATCATCTTCACAAGGTCTCTTGCTTTTGTCCTTGGGTTGATATGCACGTGTCGGACCAAAGCACGTTCATCTCTGGGACACAGAACCCGTCTCCTTCCTGAGCGATAAGATGGCAGTACATTCCCATCTTGTTTGTACTTGCGTATAATTGTTTGTACAGATGACCGAGGCACCGTCAGGTATCTTGAAATTGTATCTAAGGATGAGCCAGACTTGTGCAAGTCCACAATTCTCTTCCTGATATCTTCGCTAATTTCTTTAGACTTTCCCATGATACTACAGAAAAAAAAACTATTAGAAGCTTCCAAACACATTACATCATCATATGGGCAGTCCAGAATTGTTTAAAGGCATAGTAATCTTAGTGTGTGTAAACTTTTGACTTTGCAGTAAGTAATAAAAATGACTTAAACATTCTCTCTCTCTCATTATTCTGGCATTTGGCAAATTTTCAAAATTATGGTAATCCTAATTGACCTAAAACGGGAAAGGTTTATTCTGATTTCATGTCAGATATTGAGAAAAACATGCAGATGTGTCTTTTTATATAGTGTATGGAAACTTCTGGTTTCAACTGTATGTGTGTGTATGTATGTATATATGTATATATTACACATACAGTTATGGCCGAAAGTGTTCACTCCCTTGAAATTGTTTCAGAAAATGAAGTATTTCTCCCAATTATTGCTGTTACACATGTTTTGCTATACACACTTTATTTTCTTTGTGTGTATTGCAACAACACAAAAAAGCAGAAAAAAAGGCAAATTGGACATAATTTCACACACAGCCCCAAAAATGGTCTGAACAAAATTGTTGGCACCCTCAACTTTAATATTTGGTTGCTCACCCTTTGGAATAAAATAACTGCAATCAATCGCTTCCTATAACCATCAACAAGCTTCTTACACCTCTCAGCTGGAATTTTGACCACTCTTCTTTTGTAAACTGCTCCATGTCTCTCATAGTTGCTGCTACTTCATACCTCTCCAGCGCTATGTTTCCATCCATTTCTGCGGGCTTCTTGAAGTATGTTTGGGGTCATTCTCCTGGAAGAACCATGACCTAGGACGCAAACCCAGCTTTCTGACACTGGGCACTACATTGCGACCCAAAATCCGTTGGTAATATTTTTCAACAATTTTGGTTCTCAAGTACTCAGACAGTTCTCTTCTCTTTCTGTACTCCATGCTTAGTGTGGCACACACAGACACAATGCAAAGATTGAGTCAACTTCTCCACTTTTTATCTGGTTTCAGGTGTGATTTTCATATTGCCCACACCTGTTACTTGCCACAGGTTAGTTTGAATGAGCATCACATGCTTGAAACAAAGTTGTTCACCCACAATTTTGGAAAGGTGCTATCAATTTTGTCCGGCCCATTTTTGGGGTTTTGTATGAAATGATGTCCAATTTGCCTTTTTTCCTTTTGTTTGTTTTTTTCTTTTGTTCCAATACACACAAAGAATATTAAACATGTGTATAACAAAACATGTGTAATTGCAATAATTTTCTGGGAGAAATACTTCATTTTCTGGAACAATTTTAAGATTGCCAACACTTTCGGCCGTGGCCATATATAGTAGCTGAGTACAGGTGGCTGCTGGGGCCCCTGATACCATTACTATGTGGCCCTTACACCTGATATACAGTGGTGGCCAAAAGTATTGGCACCCCTGCAATTCTGTCAGATAATACTCAGTTTCTTCCTGAAAATGATTGCAATCACAAATTCTTTGGTATTATTATCTTCATTTAATTTTCTTGCAAAGAAAAAACACAAAAGAGAATGAAACAAAAATCAAATCAATGATCATTTCACACAAAACTCCAAAAATGGGCCAGACAAAAGTATTGGCACCTTCAGCCTAATACTTGGCTGCACAACCTTTAGCCAAAATAACTGCGAACAACCGCTTCCGGTAACCATCAATGAGTTTCTTACAATGCTCTGCTGGAATTGTAGACCATTCTTCTTTGGCAAACTGCTCCAGGTCCCTGATATTTGAAGGGTGCCTTCTCCAAACTGCCATTTTGAGATCTCTGCACAGATGTTCCATGGGATTCAGGTCTGGACTCATTGCTGGCCACCTTAGAAGTCTCCAGTGCTTTCTCTCAAACCATTTTATAGTGCTTTTGGAAGTGTGTTTTGGGTCATTGTCCTGCTGGAAGACCCATGACCTCTGAGGGAGACCCAGCTTTCTCACACTGGGCCCTACATTATGCTGCAAACTTTGTTGGTAGTCTTCAGACTTCATAATGCCATGCATACGGTCAAGCAGTCCAGTGCCAGAGGCAGCAAAGCAACCCCAAAACATCAGGGAACTTCCGCCATGTTTGACTGTAGGGACCATGTTCTTTTCTTTGAATGCCTCTTTTTTTTCCTGTACACTCTATGTTGATGCTTTTTCCCAAAAACCTCTACTTTTGTCTCATCTGACCAGAGAACATTCTTCCAAAACGTTTTAGGCTTTCTCAGGTAAGTTTTGGCAAACTCCAGCCTGGCTTTTTTATGTCTCGGGGTAAGAAGTGGGGTCTTCCTGGGTATCCTACCATACAGTCCCTTTTCATTCAGACGCCGACGGATAGTACGGGTTGACACTGTTGTACCCTCGGACTGCAGGGCAGCTTGAACTTCTTTGGATGTTAGTCGAGGTTCTTTATCCACCATCCGCACAATCTTGCGTTGAAATCTCTTGTCAATTTTTCTTTTCCGTCCACATCTAGATAGGTTAGCCACAGTGCCATGGGCTTTAAACTTCTTGATGACACTGCGCACGGAAGACACAGGAACATTCAGGTCTTTGGGGATGGACTTGTAGCCTTGAGATTGCTCATGCTTCCTCACAATTTGGTTTCTCAAGTCCTCAGACAGCCCTTTTGTCTTCTTTCTTTTCTCCATGCTCAATGTGGTACACACAAGGACACAGGACAGAGGCTGAGTCAACTTTACTCTGTTAGAACCCTCCTGTTAGTTTTTGCTATCTTGTGTTTTGCGGTCACGTGACTAGCTGCCTATATATTCCAGCTCCGCCCTTCTGGCTTTGCTGGACTTCAGTGTTTTTTGCCTGTCTCTCTAGCCAGGTGCTTCGGTGCCTATCTCTGTCTAGTTTGCTTGGTCCTCTGGACCTCTAGTACTTTTTGTTCAGTTTGTATTTTTGCTCTGCAACAACTTCTGTTAGGAGGTGTCCATTTTTTGTCCCAGTCCTTAGTTCTTTTAGGGACCCCTCCCTTTATTCTATAGGTCTCTGTTCAGACTAGCCGAGGACGAAGGCGGGTCTGTTCACAAGGAACAGGCTGCCCGCTACATCGTAGGGATTCAGCTTAGTCTTACTGTAGGGACAGCTTTTCCCTTTCTTTCCTTAGTTTATGTTGCAGATCATAACATAATCCATGTTAACTGGCTGCAAGTGTGATTTAGTTATTGCCAATTGTATCCAATTTGGCTTTAGGACAATTCTTTTTGTGTTTTTTCATTGAAGACAAATTAAATGAAGATAATAAGACCAAAGAATTTGTGATTGCAATCATTTTCAGGAAGAAACTGAGTATTATCTGACAGAATTGCAGGGGTGCCAATACTTTTGGCCACCACTGTATAGGAGCTGAGTACAGGCAGCTGCCGGGGCCCCTGATACCATTACTATGTGGCCCTTACACCTGATATATAGGAGCTGAGTACAGGCGGCTGCTGGGGCCCCTGATACCATTACTATGTGGCCCTTACACCTGATATATAGGAGCTGAGTACAGGCGGCTGCTGGGCCCTTGATACCATTACTATGTGGCCCTTACCCCTGATATATAGGAGCTGAGTACAGGCGGCTGCTGGGGCCCCTGATACCATTACTATGTGGCCCTTACCCCTGATATATAAGGGCTGAGTACAGGCGGCTGCTGGGGCCCCTGACACCATTACTATGTGGCCCTTGCACCTGATATAAAAGGGCTGAGTACAGGCGGCTGCTGGGGGCCCTGATACCAGTACTATGTGGCCCTTACACCTGATATATAAGGGCTGAGTACAGGCGGCTGCTGGGGCCCCTGATACCATTGCTATGTGGCCCTTACACCTGATATATAAGGGCTGAGTACAGGCGGCTGCTGGGGCCCCTGATACCATTGCTATGTGGCCCTTACACCTGATATATAAGGGCTGAGTACAGGCGGCTGCTGGGGCCCCTGATACCATTACTGTGTGGCCCTTACACCTGATATATAAGGGCTGAGTACAGGCGGCTGCTGGGGCCCCTGATACTATTACTATGTGGCCCTTACACCTGATATATAGGAGCTGAGTACAGGCGGCTGCTGGGGCCCCTGATACCATTACTATGTGGCCCTTACACCTGATATATAGGAGCTGAGTACAGGCGGCTGCTGGGGCCCCTGATACCATTACTATGTGGCCCTTACACCTGATATATAAGCTCTGCTGGGACTCTGTATCCCGCCTGCATTGCATAATGGGGCCCCTGAATACTCTGCACATAAGGGCCCATAGCTCTAATTATGTTGTTTGCAATAGTCGCCCTCCTGCCACCCTGTAATATCGGGTCCCTGCCTGGTGTGGCCCCTATGACAATGTCCCCCTGTAAGTGCAGTACACCAGTTATCAGTCTACACGGCCAGGGTCCGGGACCCCTGTTGTTTTTGTTCTGGCTTTGTAATATATGCTCATTATCAGGGCGCCCTCTTCTCAGACATCCATCTAATCATCCGTCTGTCTCATCCATATTTGCCATATGGAGGTTTCCAGAAATAGGGCAGAACCTACTGGACTTCTGTGAAAGTTGACGAATCTGTTGAGCGCGGCTGAAGCCTCCTGGGAGCCGAGGTAAAATCAGTGGCCGTGGTAAAATTGTGGAGCGGTGGGGTCTGAAAAAGGAATCATGGCTATAAGGACAACGTTTGCACAAAGTGATTTCTTTCCTGCCCAACAGCCACTGTGTAAACCTGACAAAAATGCCCCCATCTATCCATCCATTCATCACTCTCATACTCTGTCTATGCAGGTATGTATCTCATCATTCTTCCTTACGGAGTTTCACATGGACCAGTCGGGGCTTTGGTCCGAACTCCCCCACAAAACTGGATTCGGTAGTGTGCACTGACGAGGCCATAGGCTTAGTAGACTGCGCCTCCAGTAGGCGTACACACCTGATGCACGACAGAGGGCACATTCACTCTGTCTGGACCATTATAGTCTATGGCCACGTCAGATCATATGCCCGAATCCCGTTCAGGTAAAGGCTGCAGCAGGTGGCTGCTGCCTTCTGTGCCCCTCTCCTCCGCCACTGCCGTTCCCCCCAACACCCAGAGCCACAGTGTATATATATATATATATATATATATATATATATATACACTATTCAAAAAAATAAAGGGAACACTTAAACAACAGAATATAACTCCAAGTAAATCAAACTTCTGTGAAATCAAACTGTCCACTTAGGAAGCAACACTGATTGACAATCAATTTCACATGCTGCTGTGCAAATGGAATAGACAATAGATGGAAATTATTGGCAATTATCAAAACACTCTCAATAAAGGAGTGGTTCTGCAGGTTGGGACCACAGACCACATCTCAGTACCAATGCTTTCTGGCTGATGTTTTGGTCACTTTTGAATGTTGGTTGTGCTTTCACACTAGTGGTAGCTTGAGATGGACTCTACAACCCACAGAAGTTGCTCAAGTAGTGCAGCTCTTCCAGGATGGCACATCAATGCGTGCTGTGGAAAGAAGGTTTGCTGTGTCTGTCAGCGTAGTGTCCAGAGGCTGGAGGCGCTACCAGGAGACAGGCCAGTACACCAGGAGACGTGGAGGGGGCCGTAGGAGGGCAACAACCCAGCAGCAGGACCGCTACCTCCGCCTTTGTGCAAGGAGGAACAGGAGGAGCACTGCCAGAGCCCTGAAAAATGACCTCCAGCTGACCACAAATGTGGATGTGTCTGCACAAACGGTTAGAAACCCACTCCATAACGGTGGTATGAGGGCCCGACGTCCACAGATGGGGGTTGTGCTCACAGCCCAACACCGTGCAGGACGCTTTGCATTTGCCACAGAACACCAGGATTGGCAAAGTCACCAATGGCACCCTGTGCTCTTCACAGATGAAAGCCGGTTCACACTGAGCACATGTGACAGACGTGACAGAGTCTGGAGACGCCGTGGAGAGCGATCTGCTGCCTGCAACATCCTTCAGCATGACCGGTTTGGCAGTGGGTCAGTAATGGTGTGGGGTGGCATTTCTTTGGAGGGCCGCACAGCCCTCCACGTGCTCGCCAGAGGTAGCCTGACTGCCATTAGGTACCGAGATGAGATCCTCAGACCCCTTGTGAGACCATGTGCTGGTGCGGTTGGCCCTGGGTTCCTCCTAATGCAGGACAATGCCAGACCTCATGTGGCTGGAGTGTGTCAGCAGTTCCTGCAAGATGAAGGCATTGAGGTTATGGACTGGCCCGCCCGCTCCCCAGACCTGAATCCGATTGAGCACATCTGGGATATCATGTCTCGCTCCATCCACCAACGTCACGTTGCACCACAGACTGTCCAGGAGTTGGCGGATGCTTTAGTCCAGGTCTGGGAGGAGATCCCACAGGAGACCATCCGCAACCTCATCAGGAGCATGCCCAGGCATTGTAGGGAGGTCATACAGGCACGTGGAGGCCACACACAATACTGAGACTCATTTTGACTTGTTTTAAGGACATTACATCAAAGTTGAATGAGCCTGTAGTGTGTTTTTCCACTTTAATTTTGGGGGTGACTCCAAATCCAGGCCTCCATTGGTTAATAAATGTGATTTCCATTGATGAGTTTTGTGTGATTTTGTTTTCAGCACATTCAGCTTTGTACAGAACACAGTATTCAATGAGAATATTTCATTCATTCAGATCTAGGATGTGTTATTTCAGTGTTCCCTTTATTTTTTTGAGCAGTGTATATATAAATATACCAGGATGGGGGATATTAACAGAATTGGGGGACATTACCCCTATAACAGTGTAAGCAGCAGACCCCCTCCCCCTTAACAGGGCATAATGACCACATTTTTTGCTTACATATTTTTTCTATTTTCCTCCTCTAAAACCTAGGTACGTCTTATGGTCCGGTGCGTCTTATAGTCCGAAAAATACGGTATATGCATTCAGCATATATATACTACTAGCTATTGAACCCGTTCTACGCCCGGGTGGCGAGCATTTTTATTGGTATATGGTCTCCCATGCTGGTATGTGCTGCCCCCCTCCTTGTATTTGTGCTGCCCCCATCCTGTCCCCACCATCCAATCCTGGTATGCGTGGTACCCCTCACCCCCAATCCTGGTATGCGTGGCACCCCTCACCCCCAATCCTGGTATGCGTGGCACCCCTCACCTCCAATCCTGGTATACGTGGCACCCCTCATCCCTATCCTGGTATGTGTGGCACCCCTCATCCCTATCCTGGTATGTATGGTACCCCTCATCTCTATCCTGGTATGTATGGTACCCCTCATCACTATCCTGGTGTGTATGGTATCCCTCATCCTGGTATGCATGGTACCCCATCCCTCATCCCGGTATGCATGGCACTCCATCCCTCATCCCCAATCCCGGTATGCGTGGCACCCCTCATCCCCAATCCCGGAATGTGTGGCACTCCTCATCCCCAATCCCGGCATGCGTGGCACCCCTCATCCCCAATCCCGGCATGCGTGGCACCCCTCATCCCCAATCCTGGCATGCGTGGCATCCCTCATCCCCAATCCCGGCATGCGTGGCACCCCTCATCCTCAATCCTTGTATGTGTGGCACCCCTCATCCCCAATCCCGGTATGCGTGGCACCCCTCATCCCCAATCCTGGTATGCATGGTCCCCTCACCCCCCAATCCTGGTATGCGTGTTACCCCTCACCACCCAATCCTGGTATGCGTGGCAACCCTCACCCCCGCAATCCTGGTATGCGTGGCACCCCTCACCCCCCAAATCATGGTATGCGTGGTACCCCTCACCGCCCAATCCTGGTATGTGTGGCACTCCTCACCCCCCAATCCTGGTATGTGTGGCACCCCTCACCGCCCAATGCTGGTATGCATGGTACCCCTCACCCCCAATCGTGGTATGTGTGTTATCCCTCACCCCCCAATCCTGGTATGCGTGGTACCCCTCACCCCACAATCCTGGTATGTGTGGTACCCCTCACCCCCAATCTTGGTATGTGTGTTACCCCTCACCCCCAATCTTGGTATGTGTGTTACCCCTCACCCCCAATCCTGGTATGTGTGGTACCCCTCACCCCCAATCCTGGTATGTGTGGTACCCCTCACCCCCCAATCCTGGTATGTGTGGTACCCCTCACCCCCCAGTCCTGATATATGCATGGTACCCCTCACCCCCCAGTCCTGATATATGCATGGTCCCCTCACCCCACAATCCTGTTATGTGTGGCCCCCTCATCCCTTTCACACTGTACACACATACACAAAAAAAAAACAGTTATACTCACCTTTCTTCTCTGTACTCCAGCGCTGCTGCGTCCTCTTCTGCCAGAGGCCGGGGGAGGAGTGCGGCGCTGGAGCACCGCACTGTCCGGCGCCATTTTGCTGAAGACACACTGTAAATGTGTCTTCAGTAAAATGACACCGGATAGCGCAATGCGCATGCGTCGATCTGACGCCTTCACTCCGCCCCCGGTCTCCAGCGAAGAGAGGCGCCGCAGCAACGCTCCTCCCGGTCAGGTAAGTATGTAAGTATGGCGCCGGAGATCGCGGTATGCGTTCAGTGTCTACGCATCCCGCGATCTCCGGCGCCATACACCTCCTCTTACCTGTAACGGCTGGATGCCTGCTTCTCTCTGGAGCCAGGCTGCGCATCACGCATGCGCAGTTTATCGAATCTTCAGACAAAGACACGCATGCCGCCTTATATATACTATGGTAGATCGGCCCACTCAGTTGCACACAGAAGTAGCCACCGGAGCGCCGTCTCCTTAAGTCTCTCACTGGTTTATTTGTAGATGCTGCATAAGCCAGTGAGGAGTTAGCAAAAATAAATACGTGCTTTCTGACCTAAGGAAAAATAAAACATAACATACAGCCGTGTTGCTGTGGGGATCTGCCCGCTCAGGAGAACAACCATCCACTAGTTCAGCTTTTCCTTCTCATGACACAAAGCGCTGGAGTTCCTCTCTACAGCCCTACTGAACACTGAATGCCTTAGAAGGCCGACTATATACATCCTAGTCCCCACCCTGGGGTGGAGATATGGTGAATGACCTCCCAACCCGTTCTATGGTCGTTCACAAAAACCCAGCCCTTAAAATGGCCGATTAATCCCTCTCAACACATAGTATGCTGGTGTAAAACTTATGGGCTTCAAATCACTGAAGCTAATAGCCTCAGTGAAACATACCTCCCCTCCAGCACTTTGCCAGTGACTTTGTCACCATGTATATATAATCAGCATACTGTATATATATTATAATCATTCTCTATATATCCTTTTAAAAGAAGAAGTGTCAATAAATTATTTTTATCAGTTAACAAAATGCAGAGTAAAGTTTGATGGATGAACCAAGATCTCAGTAATAATAATTGTATTTTTTTTTTATTAATATTAGGATAGAAGGGAGGGACAAAACCAGGAACAGAATCAGTAGGCAAACTCATAGTCAGGAGGACAGCCGGGGTCAGATACCAGGTGATCAGTAACCGCCACGTCTGCGAGCAGTATGAATACCGCGGAGCCTGGTGACAGAGGTGATACTGAGATTGTCCGGGCAGAGATGTAACAGTCAGAAGGCCACCGGTAGATGGTGAAGGTCCTTCTGTACAGCTCCAGCAGTGATGGTGGATCTGCTGGACTTCAGGGCGCTGGATGCGGAGGTTTACCGTCTTTTAGATGTCTCTAGGGGAACGGTGACAACACGCAAATACGCGAGCAGCCCTGGATAATCCACGCCGGCAGGATGATAAGATCCGGCGGAAGATGGAACCTATGAGAAGAGAAGGAAATATAATGTAAGTGATGGGACTCCATATGACATGATACTACTGTGCGGTCACTGTGGCCGGACGCAGAGGAATCTCATCACACAGAGGTCAGGGATCATCGTCAGCCATCATACATGTGACAATCCCATCTCCGACAGATGACATCTGCTCCACATGAATTATTCTCACTGACGACATCACACAACATGGAGATGACTCTCACACTTACCTCGTCTCTTTTTCCCCTTTTTCCCATTTTCTGATTTTTCGTTGTCAGCTGGAAATTCTGATCAGAAAGAAGAAAAAACAACAACTCACTAAGTACATATTGTTATGGGATCTGCTTTGTATCGCTCCTGTATATAGTACATAGATTGTTCTAGTCCTGTCCCCTATAGTCCTGACAATCTGGTATTACACAATAGGGCAGAATAAGTCCTATATACCGGACATGACCTCATATGAGGGGCATTAGATGTGTCACTAATATGGAGCAGTGAACGCCCTGTGTGCCGCCATATGGTGCATCCCTAATGAGCGATATTCTACTATAGGAGACGATATCTCATTATGATGGCGGAGGTTACTGGATGCAACAATGTATCACAGAATCCATGATAATACTGTACAAAATTACAGAAATGGAGACACAGTATGGGCCCATGGGCAAAGTAATTGGGTTCCTTGAAACATGGATAACATAGGAGACCCATTAAAGAAAAACCATGTGGAAATATTTCACCCTTGATGACAACATTCACATTGTTTGTGCTATAGACATGTACATACCTGACAATGGGGATGAGGACGGCAAGCTGGTTATAGCATCGTCTCTAGCAGATTCAGGAAAAGATCCTTTCTGCCTGTTAGGAAGAAGAAAAACGTGTAAATCACAAGTAAATTCAGTATAAATGGGATTGTCTCACTAGAAGAACCCCAACTATAAGGCTTAATAGGACATATGAAAGTCATAGTGGGGAAGTCTCCTGCTCAAAACGACCTTCTATGGAAACAACTAGCAACAATGGCCGGCATGTAATACTACATATCTCCTGCAGTGTGGGCAAAACTAACAATGCCTGACCGGCAGCAATTATGGGTTGTTATCTCCAGCGGATTCTGAAGCCAATAGCCAATGACCACTGATCATGGGGCGGTGGATGCTGCATTCAATATTATGGTATTTATGTCCTATATTTGGTATTGTGCACATATATTAGCCTGGAGCTCCCAATAATGACCCCATAATCTACTCACATTTCTGAGATGTTTCTGCTGGATGCCGGGGTACACTCTGGAGGAAACTTGATAGCGGTGGTACAGAGCTAAAAAAGGACAAAAATAAGATTTGAAATTCAATTTTTTACTTTTAGAGGTTTTTTTATGTATTCTGGATTTATTGATCACTTACTTTAGAAAGCCTTTTAGAGGATGTTGTAAAATTTTGGAAGAAAAGGCTCTCATTATCCTCACTTGTGTCCTCCTCCTCTGAGACAATAGGCTTGTTTGTATCAGCGTGATCTACAAGACATAGGTAATGAAGTGTTATTGGCGGTTGTCAGTATAACACAGTCACCATTTATCACTACTATTAATGGGAACCGAATGTCACATATTATTGAAGACGAGACAAACAGCCGCTTAGTCTAGATGACGTCTTCTACTTACTGATAAATAAGCTGGTGTCCTCATCTGAAACAAGCCGAGGAATGTACTCCGGCTTCTGACTTAGAAGGTTTTCAAATTCTAAGTCACTCAGGAATGGATAACTCTTGATCTCAAATGCTCCTCCTGGAAAAAGAAAAACAAAAGTGATGCGGACATTGTTAGAGGCTGCTCCATATCTGAACAGTATTTCTTAATCTTAAGTAATGACAAAACCGAAGGAAACAAACTGAAAGTTATATTATGGAGAACTAGAAATAGGCAAGCAGATAGAGAAGTGCTGATCCTCATGGACAGTAGCGAAGAGTCCTCGTTGTAAAAAGTGAATATTAATACTAATAAAGTATATCAGTTACCTGTCCCAAGTCTTTGTGCAGGATTTGTTCTGAGCAGGTCATTAATAAGGTCCTGAGCATCGGGGGGAGGAGCGCGATCCCAATCCCAAATTATGTCTCCTGTTATATAGAAAATTACAGAAAATAAAACCTCTGTTTTGGACTGTAAGATAAAGTAGAGGAAATAACTAAATTCATGTAACCAGTCAAAGCAATGATCGGATTATTCTACTTACCAGTGACAATATTTTTATAGAGCTCAGATAGGGAATCCCCATGAAATGGTACATATCCCACCAGAAACTCATGCAGGATGATTCCCATTGACCACCAGTCGGCAGGTCTTCCATAGCCTTTCTTCAGAATGATTTCTGGGGCCATGTAAAGCGGGGTGCCACAGTCCTGGAAACCAACAGAAGGTAAAAATGAGAATTGATGAAATTATTATTATGACAAGTTCTCGACATAAAAACTCAATGACAGAAGATAAAATATCAGTTGAAAAGTTCTCTAGAAATGAAGAACGTAGAGAAGAGACAATAGTGTGATGAGATTTGTAAAGAACCATCTAAGTTCCTGTAAGTGATGCCAACCTCATGGTCCTGGAACTCTCTGGCGATGTCCTCCAATGATTCCTTGTGGGTGTTGGTTTCTGGTATCATGACACCAACTTTTGAAATCCCAAAATCGGCGACTTTAATGTGTCCAGCCGGTGTAATCAGGAGGCTGTGAAAGAGAAGATGGTTTTAGGCTCACGGGCTGTGTGGTAATAAATGATAACTTTCCCCCCTTTATTAAACTATAGGGGGCACTTACTTCTCTGGCTTCAGGTCTCTATGCAACACACCATAGCTGTGCAGGTATTCCACAGCAAGTATCGCTTCTGCAAAGTACAGGCGGGCCAAGGGGACAGATAAAGGACCCCTGGTGCTTAGGAGGGTCCCACAGTCTCCACCTATAGAAGAAAGGAAATATGAGCGGTGAGGGGTTTATACAGCAGATCACCATGATGGATCATGAGAAGTGAGCGGAGACATTGGGGCAGGAGAGAATATATACAGATATAATGTATAGAGCACAGAATATTAGTCTGAGGTCATGGTGAGATGTCGTCCATGTCACTAATAAAGTGATGTCTCATCTCGTCTACAGCTGGCGATACTGACGTGCTCAGTGCGGACATACAGGGAGATCACACACATCAATGACTTTCCATAATATCTATAGTAAATGCTGTGCGGGGATGTAACCGTCCACGGGGACAAGTCCTAATGATATGAGCGGTGATAAGATGTCAGCAGACATGGGCTGAATATAATACATGTACATGTCCTACCTCCTACATACTCCATGACCATACACAGGTGAGATCTAGTAGGGAAGGAGCAGAGCATGGAGGTCACAAAGGGACAGTCAGCGAATGTCAGGATGTCCCTCTCCAGATAGGCCCCTTCCACATGTTTTGGAGTATCCAGGTCCCGCTTGGCAATTTTCTTCATAGCGAAGATCTTCTGTGAGTCTTTATGGTGAACTAAGTGGACAGACCTGGAGAGAAGAAGAAACCATGGTTTATAGTGAATCCTTATTAACAGTCCTTCTATAGAAGTCATTATATGATCTTCTGTACTAATGTTTAATACCAGAAGTCCGACCATTACTAGAAATCCACATCTAGAAATACATTAAATAATACTACATAGATCATCTATGGGAGGGTCTACACAATGCCACGTCTGCCGGACCCTCACTCAGGTCACATTATCACCTGTGGGAGGTCTGCACAATGCCACATCTTCCACACCCTCACCCAGGTCACATTGTCACCTATGGAAGGTGTGCACAATGCTAGGTCTGCCAGACCCTCACCCAGGTCACATTATCACCTATGGGAAGTCTGCACAATGCCACGTCTGCCGGACCCTCACCCAGGTCACGTTATCACCTTTCACCTCAGATCATGTCCCTATGATAACACTGAATGGCAAAGCACAGAGGATGAAGCATTATCATAGGGAACCCTGAGAAATGTGGCTTATGCTAACTGAAATCTCACCCAAAAGATCCGCTGCTGATCAGCTTAGATGTTTCGTAGTCGCTCATACGCGGCTTTCTCGCCGGGATCAATGATTCCATCAAGTCCTAGAAAAGAAGAAGAAGAAGAAATGATATTAAGATCTAGAAGCTGCTGGAGAAAATCTCCAGATGCAGAAACGTCTCCCCCTATATTATGTCCCAGCTGATGTCACTGATCCGATAGGTGAGCAGAAACCTGCTGACGGATTCCCTATAATATAAACGCTATTATCTAATGCAATAGTGTCATCTCCTCTAATAATAGAGGCGCCCCCTGGTTATATGGGGGATAATACTGGACGGGTCATTCACACCCCGTGATCTGGTGATACACAGACATCTACCTCTATAATACTTACACCGGCAGGTTCTTGGATCTCCGGGATCTCTAAGATTACACTGTCAGGATCCAACAGCTCAGTTGTTTCTAAAATAGCGATAAAATGATGAGGAAATAAAATGTATTAGAGGATATTAATCCTACAGACATAATACAGCAATATAATGGAGAAATGACTATTCTGTATGGAGGACTATGTGGGGCCATTATTCTTTATGGAGGACTATGTGGGGCCATTATATTGTATGGAGGACTATGTGGGGCCATTATTCTGTATGGAGGACTATGTTAGGCCTATTATTCTGTATGGTGGAATATGTGGGACCCATTTTTCTGTATGGAGGACTATATGGGGCCCATTATTCTGTATGGAGGACTATGTGGGGCCCATTATACTGTATGGAGGACTATGTGGGGCCTATGATTCTCTATGGAGGACTTTGTGGGGCCCATAATACTTTATGGAGGACTATGTGGGCCCATAATACTGTATGGAGGACTATGTGGGGCCTATTATTCTCTATGAAGGACTATGTGGGGCCCTTTATACTCTACGGTGGACTATGTGGGGCCCATAATACTGTATGGAGGACTATGTGGGGCCCATTAATCTCTATGGAGGACTATGTGGGGCCCATTATTCTGTATGGAGGACTATGTGGGGCCCATTATTCTGTATGGAGGATTATGTGGGGTCAATTATCCTGTATGGAGGACTATGTGGGGCCATTATACTGTGTGGAGGACTGTGTGGGGCCATTATTCTGTATGGAGCACTATGTGGGGCCATTATTCCATAAGGAGGACTATGTGGGGCCATTATTCCTTATGGAGGACTATGTGGGGCCATTATATTGTATGGAGGACTATGTGGGGCCATTATTCTGTATGGAGGACTATGTGGGGCCTATTATTCTGTATGGTGGAATATGTGGGGTCCATTATTCTGTATGGAGGACTATGTGGGGCCCATTATTTCGTATGGAGGACTATGTGGTGCCCATTATACTGTATGGAGTACTATGTGGTGCCCATTATACTGTGTGCCGGACTATGTGGGGCCCATTATTCTGTATGGAGAGCTATCTGGGGCACGTTATTCTGTATGGATGACTTTGTGGGACCCATTATTCTGTATGGAGGACTATCTGATGCCCATTATTCTGTGTGGAGGACTTTGTGGGGCCCATTATTCTGTTTGGAGGACTTTGTGGGGCCCATTATTCTGTGTGGAGGACTATGTGGGGCATTATTCTGTATGGAGGACTATGTGGGGCCCATTATTCTGCATGGAGCACTATGTGGGGCCCATTATTCTGCATAGAGGACTATGTGGGACCCATTATTCATTATGGAGGACTTTGTGGGACCCATTATTCGTTATGGAGGACTTTGTGGGACCCATTATACTGCATTCTGGTTGGCTCGTGACTTTTTCCAAGTTTTTCATTTTGGCTCTCTGTATATTTGATTACAGAGTGGAAAGAGTAACTATGACATTATCCCCTGTTCTCTATAATATCCGGATATCTCCTGTAGAAGGTTGTGTGATCGGCTCACCTGTAGTCAGATCGCTGCTCGGCCCCGGCTGACTCGTATTAGGGTCAGGGGTTTCTGGGGTCACATTTTGCTCGTCTTCGGTGTCGCCTTCTGGTGTCTCCTGATTGATAGAATATATAGAATTACCACGAGGAACCTTCCACTAAATCACCAAATCCACAAATCAGGAAGGACTAAACCCGCATTTACAGACACACCAACTGTAACTATACAGATCAGCCGCCATCATGAGGACTTTTATCAGATAAAATGGATTAAGATGAGGTAACATTGCAAAAACATTAATATGGATAATAGAGGGAGACAGAGGCGGAAATACAGACTTCCCACCACTGAGCTGTGACTACATCTGCAGAATACAGACTGCCATCAGCAGAGACATGCGGCTATATTACCTCCTGTGCTTGCCAGGAGCTGACAGGGAGGCCGATAAGATCTAACACCAGATCTTCTGATATCTGGCTGGTGATCTGGAGAAGATCAGAAAACAAGGACGTGTGATAGAGAAGATGATGGATCCTTACCGGGCGTTCCGATGAGCGGGCCGGACCTTCCAGTACACACAGGACTTTTTCGGCCAGTTCTTTAACAAAAGACAAATCTCCATATTGAGATCTCTTTTCAGCCTATAAAGAAGAAAAGAAACACAAATGAATAATCTCGAGATGAGAAAGATCACAATGAAGGCGGCCATTGTATCTGACGTCTGCTCCTCTCTGCAGATACATTGACTACATATCTGGGGTCTTGTCCTGTTTTATATTGGAAGAAAGAAGAAGCTTCTATCCCACCGTTATTATCCATTATTGTGGAGAAGATTTGTGCGGAGCGTCCACCATTTACCTGCTGTGGAATGTCCTAATGTTCCATAGCGAGAAACTGCAAGTGCTCAGTCACTATGGAGCCAACAACGGCAGCCATGACCCTGTGTAGATTGTACACAGTGACTGTGAGCTCTGATGTCATAATGGCCGACCATCACTAGTGATGTCATCATGGAATCTTGTGATGGAATCTTATAGCGGCGGCTCTGCACAAATACATGCTGCCAAGCAATATTTAAAGTGTGTGGGGGCTCATGCTGTATATAGGGGGCTATGTGACGGCTCAGCTATTTATAGCGGGCTATGTGAGGGCTCATACTGTATATAGAGGGCTATGTGAGAGCTTGGCTGTATATAGAGGGCTATGTGAGGGCTCATACTCTAAATAGGATTCTGTGTGTGAGCTCATACTGTACATTGGTGCTATGTATGGGCTCTTACTGTATAAAGGGTGCTGTGTGTGGGCTCTTACTGTATATAGGGTATGTGTGTGGGCTCTTTCTGTATGTAGGGGGATGCCAGCACACTTAATTCTGCTCAATATTAAGTGATACAGTTAATAATATAAAATATAATTCATATGTTAATATTGAGCAGAATTAATTTCAGCCTATTGATTCGGTCTACACAACAGTCACATTTCTCATGTGGCCCCTCAGTAATATTACTTTCCCACCCCTGCTCTATTATGTATAGCGCTCTGTTATGTGTAGTGCACCCGAGCACCTGCATGTTAATCGCGTGACTTATCACATGATCTATCAAAGGCAATCTTGTGACATGTCATGTGATACATCGGGTGCTGGGAGCCCACGGCTCCTAAACTGCCCAGGGCCCTGGCTACTCTTAATCAGCCCCTGCTTCTATCCCACCATTATTATCTATTATTGAGAAGTGTTATGCGGAGCTTCCGCCACTTACCTGCTGTAGTAATGTCCTGATGTTCTGAGGTAAATCCGTCAGATACTCTGAGGTGAGATGACCTCGGTGGTATTTGGTCAGGCAGTCCCTTACAAGCTCCACCACCAGCCGGTGAGTGAAGCTGAGGACGCCATCGGGTGGTAGAAGCACAATCTCAGGGCGATTGGTGGTAAGAATCTCCCATAGAGCTTCTACTTGAAGATTGTCCAAAAGTAATTCAGCCATACAAGCTGCAAGTGCGATCAGTCACTATATATAATAGCGAGAAACTGCAAGTGCGCTCAGTCACTATAGAATAGCGAGAAACTGCAAGTGCGCTCAGTCACTATGAAGCCAACAAAGGCAGCCGTGACCCTGTGTACATTGTATATATAGTGACTGTGAGCTGTGATGTCATAATGCCCGACCATGACCTGTGATGTCATCATGGAATCTTGTGATGGAATCTTCAAGGAGTGGCTCTACACACATACATGCTGCCTAGCAATATGCTTTTTTGGCCGTCCTCTTTTATTTCCAAATACAACACAACCAGGATAAGGGAATGTTCACACGTTGCGTTTTTGCAGCATTTTTTTCCACACCAAAAACCAGGTTGTACTCAGGAAAAACACTGCATACAATCCACACTTATTTGCTGTGTTTTTGCAGTGTTTATACTTATGTTTTTTTTTTTTCATTCATTTGAATGGGTGAAAAATGTTGCAAAACCCCTGAAAGAATTAACATCCTGCAAATTTAAAATAAAAAAAGGAAAAAAACGCAGCATGTGAATGAGACTTTAGAAATCTCATTCACTAAGCTGGTACTGTAAAACGCAGTGTTTTAGCAGCAGAAAAATAACCCTGAAAAAAATGCCACTTGTGAACATTCCCCAAAGATATAATAGTCATATTATGGGAAATATTGTGTATATTTATTCCTCGCGTGTCTTTTTTTACCCAATAACATTTACCTCATTGGTTGCAGAGTTTACTATTAACAACTGTGACAAATATTGAAGAATTAATGATAAGTGACCCAAGTGATCAATCATTTACGTCATTAATGGTGATGGGCGAGCACTAAAATGCTCGGGTGCTCGATGCTCGGGTCGAGCACATTGGAATACTCGGCTGCTCGACCCGAGCAATGAGCCCAATGTAAGTCTATGGGAAACTCGAGCATTTTTCAGGCGGCTCCCCCCGGCGGTCTGCAGAGGGACTAAAAATTGCCCAAATCGATGGGAACAGTGCTCAAATGACATGGGAACAGCATGGGGAAGACCCCTGGAAGCATTTCTGACTCCCAGGTCACTGCTGTCAACAACGTTGTCAGAAGTATTTACGCCACTTTTACGGACTCACAATAAAACATACAAAAACGAAACCAAAATGGATTTTCCTGGGAAGTATGTTAAGGAACATCCTTTCCAGGGTTATAACTTGTATATAGGGGAAAATAAATAACCAAAAACAAAAATACTCCTCCACACCTTGGGCTATGTTCACACGTAGCGTTTTTGATGCGTTTTTGCACTTTTGCATTGCTTTCAACCAACACAAATGCATTCACCAGGAAATGTCATTTTAACATTTTACAACCTTATCTGGCCATGTGTTGTGTGACACGTCATCAGACACATGCATACAGTGCTGAAAAGACATGGGAACAGCATGGAAGCATCTCTGACTCCCAGGTCACTGCCTAAAAGTGTGCCCATCATAAGAGATGCTTGGCGCATGCGAAGATGCCTCCCGCCATGGACCTGTCGTTACAGACTTGCAACAATCACAGTCCACGTCCTTGTCCCTTCTCAGCGTTCAGTTCCTTGGAATGCAAGTGCAAGTATGCAGGCAGCCACCAACCTACCCACCGGCTGCAATACTATACTGACAAATTTTTGACAGCTATTTGCACTTGAAATGTAGCCTTTTAGGCTCGTGGAAGCTTTTCATAACCTCATGTCGGCGGCGGCCGGGTGTCCATACTCTTTCCCCAGCCACCACTATATTTCCCGGTATCGCCTCTGCCTTCCACAAGCACGGGTCCCACAACATTACCCGTGCCCTCCCCAGTGCACTTACTGAGAAGGACCGCCTAACCACAAACATGTGGACAGGTGAACGTGGCCAGGGACGGTACATAGCCAGTCCGCAACTTTTTTTTGCTGACAGTTGTATTTAGCTCGGTGAAAGGACTGGCATAGAGGGAAACCGTATCTAACCTGGGTGTCATTTCTCCCAGGAAGTCCTGTAATTCAGCTTGTTGCAGAAGCAATGGCAGTCCGTCCAACATCAACTCGCACTTGTCGGTGGTGCTTTGACACACACACATCTTTCTTTTCGCATTTTATTTCTTGAATACAGAGTTGGACAATGGCCTGATCTGTAATGCTTTTTGAGAAATAACATGCATAAGCATGGCCGATCCACATTAAAAAAGCAGCCACAGAGTGTCCGGAAACCTTCCCCCACAATTTTATTAGCCAGGGCAGCTTTTCGGCAGGGTTGGACGGGCCCACCAGAGAACCGGAGACTACTCCGGCGGGCCCTGGCTTCTCCTTCTGGAGAGTTCATAGTGCCGAGGTGAGGCCATGATGATGATAGAGGCCACCATCTGCTTAGTTTTCTGTTACTTGGAATGCAAGTGCAAGTATGCAGCCATCCACCCACCCACAGGCCGCAACACTAAACTGCCAGATTTCTGGGCAGCTGCTTGCACTTGAAATATGGCTTTTTAAGCTCGTGGAGGCGGAAGCTGTCCACAATCTTATGGCGGCGGCGACTGGGTATCTATACTCGGTCCCCAGCCGCCATTATTTTTTCCGGTATTGTCTCCGCCTTCCACAAGCATGGGTCCCACAACATTACCCGTGCCCTCGCCAGTGGAAGGACTGCCTAACCACAAACACGTGGACAGGTGAATGTGGCCAGAGACGGTACGGAGCCAGTCCACAACTTTTTTTGCTGAGAGTTGTATTTAGCTCGGTGAAAAGACTGGCATAGAGGGGAACATCATACTGTGTGTGGGGGAATGTACTGTGGGGGCATCATACTGTGTGGGGGGAATGTACTGTGGGGACATCATACTGTGTGTGTGGGGGAATGTACTGTGGGGACACCATACTGTGTGTGGGGGGGGGAAATGTACTGTGGGGACATCATACTGTGTGGGGGGAATGTACTGTGGGGGCATCATACTGTGTGTGAAGGAATGTACTGTGGGGGCATCATACTGTGTGTGGGGGAATTATACAGTGTGTTCGGGGAATGTACTGTGGGGGCATCATACTGTGTATGTGTGGGAATGTACTGTGGGGGCATCATACTGTGTGTGGGGAGGAATGTACTGTGGGGAATCATACTGTCTGTGGGGGGAATGTACTGTGGGGACATCATACTGTGTGTGGGGGAATGTACTGTGGGGACATCATATTGTGTGTGGGGGGAATGTACTGTGGGGGTATCATACTGTGTGTGGGGGAATGTACTGTGGGGACATCATACTGTGTGTGGGGGAAATGTACTGTGGGAGCATCATACTGTGTGTGGGGGGGAATGTACTGTGGGGACATCATACTTTGTGTGGGGGGGATGTACTGTTTGGACATCATACTGAGTGTGGGGTATTTACTGTGGGGGCATCATACTGTGTGTGAGAATTTACTGTGGGGACATCATGCTGTGTAGGGGCATTATATTGTGTGTGAGGGGGAATATACTGTGGGGGCATCATACTGTGTGTGTGGGAATGTACTGTGGGGGCATCATACTGTGTGTGGGGAGGAATGTACTGTGGGGGCATCATACTGTGTGTGTGGGGGGAATGTACTGTGGGGACATCATACTGTGTGTGGAGGAATCTATTGTGGGGACATCATACTTTATGGGGAGGAATGTACTGTGGGGCATCATACTGTGTGTGTGAGGGAATGTACTGTGGGGGCATCATACTGTGTGTGGGGAGGAATGTACTGTGGGGCCATCATACTGTGTGTGGGGGGGGATGTACTGTGAGGACATCATACTGTGTGTGGGGGGGTGTACTGTGGGGACACCATACTGTGTGTGTGGGGGAATGTACTGTGGGGACATCATACTGTGTGTGGGGGGGTGTACTGTGAGGACATCATACTGTGTGTGGGGGGTGTACTGTGAGGACATCATACTGTGTGTGGGGGGGAATGTACTGTGGGGACATCATACTTTGTGTGGTGGAATGTACTGTGGGGACATCATACTTTGTCGGGGGAATGTACTGTGGGGGCATCATAATGTGTGTGTGAAGAGCTGTTTATCATCGTACAATGATTGAATAACGGGAGCAGATGCTTTATAAAAAGCACTGAATTATATGGTGTGGATTTGCTGCTACTGTGTCACCCCAGGCCTGGATGCCACAAACTTGTAAGGCTGTGTCTGAGAGCAGGAGGGAGGTTCTCTGGTCATGGACCATTAGCATGCAGCACCTCCTGTCCCAGGCCAGTAGGGGGAGCAGGCTGCCCCTATAAAAGCTGGTACTGAGGGCAGGGTTAGGGAGACCAGGACCCACTTCTGAAGCATCCAGAAGGGTTCCCAGAAGAGAGGGACAGGTCAGCGGTAGCTGAGGAGTCCAGGAGGCTAAGGAGGAACAGCAAGCCAGGGACACAGGCGACGAGAGCTGGTCCTGGCTGAGAGAGAACAACATACCGGACACTGGGATCCGAGGCTGTCAGAATTGCAAGTCCTGCAGCAGATCATCTACTTGCGAGGGATTTTAGGTCCCTTGGCCTAAGAAGCCTGGAAGCTCCGCCACACAGAGGGACCGGTACAGCACAGAGAAGCTACAGGTACCTAAGGCCCGAGTCGCAAGTCATACAAGCGTAGTACACGGCCAGCTCAGGGACGTGGGCTATCATACCACTAAAGGGGGAGATAGTCAGCAAGGGCAGAGAGAGAACGGTAGGCCTACCCACTCACCCTGACCAGTGGAGCTCGCCCGAATGCCCTCAGACACCCAGGTCCATTCCTCCCTGTACTCCTGGTGGGTCTGTGATAAGATCTGCAGTAAAAGACCCTGGACTGCATTATTGGACTCTGTGTGATTACTGCTGCGCCTGCACCATCACCCCCAGCATCCTATTACACTGCCCTGAGTCTACACTCCTCCCATGGGGAGTTGTACTATTCCCTGCTGCACCCCCAACACCAGCCTTAGCGGTCTGCCTTGCAGCGGCGGTCCTCCCTGACCGCAATCCACGGGTGGCATAGTCGGACTTTCAAAACCTACAAATACACTGCCACAGCATTTGGTCTGACCACCTTGAGCCACGGTACTGGGTCGCCACTACTACTCCCAGCATTGCCCTGTTGTCCGGTTCCGAGAGCCCCACGGCCCAGGGGGCGAGTCAGCTTTGGCGTAGTCGGCAGGATTGTGACCAACCCGCCACGAACGGGTATTGCGTGCCTGAAAAAGACTGTACACGTACCTTAAAAGGAGGTTTGCCGCCATCCGGAGCCGTTTCCCGCCATTTTCAGCCGTCTCCCGCCATCTTCAGCAGTTTCCCGCCATCTTCAGCCGTTTTCCCGCCATCGGACGCCATCTGCAGGACGCCGCACGGGAAGAAGAGGGGCGTGGACTCCCAAAGCGCGCGAGGCTTGAAGCCCCGCCCTACGCACCGACGCTGCGCAAGGTCCTGGAAGGAGAGAGAGCGAAGCTGACGTCACCGGGACCTCGTCCGGAGCAGCACCAGCGGAGCCGCGGCCTACGGAAGAGGATCAACGGAAGGTAGGCCACGCTTAACTAGGGGGGAGGAAGATGACGGACGCGGAGGGGCCCTCTACAACCAGCGGGGCTGCAGCAGCAGTGATGCCGTTCTCTATGCCCTACATCCCCGGAGCAGCCTGGCTGCCCCAATACTCAGGGGACTCCCATACCTTGACTGACTTTAGGGAAAGACTGCACAGTTTATTTAAAGTTTATCCCCTGACAGAAGAACAGAAAGTGAGCATTCTAATGGGGCAGCTCACCGGTGCAGCCCAGCGGGAAGTGAAATCATGGTCAGATGAGGAGAAAAGGACAGTAAAGGACATTCTGACCCGGCTGCGGAGTACTTTTGATACCCGTACCTCAGCAGAAATCAAAATGCGGTTCTATGGCTGTAAGCAGCGGGCCCAGGATAGTATCAGAGACTATGCCTTGAACCTGCAAGAAGCCCTGAGAGCTATCAAAATAGCTGACCCTGGCAGCGTACAGGACACCGATAAACTGTTGACTGACCAGTTCATAGAAGGTCTGCTGTCCAGCGCCCACAGAACCCGGCTGCGCCTCATGTCCCTACAGAACCCCGATTTGACTTTTGCGCATTTCAAGGATAGGGCCATCCGGGTGCTCAGAGAACCCGCACCAGGTGGCGCTGTAGCTTCCCGGCGCCCTGCCATCACTTACCACCAGGGGGCAGCGCCCTACCCCGCAGACCTTGTGGGGGCTGATGCACAGGCCCTAAATCCATCCCAGCCTGCAGAACTGCACCATCAGGTCCCGGAGCTAACAAAGAGTGTGGCTGCATTGACCAGGACTGTACAGTCGTTGCAGGTGGAACCGTCAATTCCCATCAAGCTGGCTTCCAGTCCGGAGGATGTCCCGTGGCGTCGACAGAGGAGGATCCCGTCGTTCAGAGGGAGGCCCGCCGACCGCTACACTGAGGATGGACAGCCGATTTGCCGCCGTTGCAGTCAGCCGGGACACATAGCAAGGTACTATACTTTAAATGGGTCCGACCTGGGGCAGAGGGCCAACCCCCAGGCATAAGGTCATCAGGCCCATCTAATTGGCGTGATAAGTACGTGGGGGGACGCCCAGTCTTACCCGTAGTGCTAGACGGTATCCCCATGAGTGCACTGCTGGACACCGGGTCTCAAGTGACTACCATCCCCTACGTACTTTTCAAGCGGTACTGGAGTGACGCTGACATAACCCGCTATCCAGACGATGACTTAAGCGTCATTGCCAGCAATGGCCCACCCGTGTCGCAGGTGGGGTTCAGAGAGATGACCATCAAGATTGGAAAGGTGGAACTGCCGGCACAGGGAGTGATCATTGTGGACATTGACCGTCGTGAAAGTCACCCTAAAATAACCTTGGGTACTAAAGTAATTGAAAACTGTCTTTCAGAAGTAATTATGATTTTGCAGCAGGTGGGTCCTCCAGAAAGAGATAAGAGCCCTGATGAGACGGCAGCAGGTAGAACTGTCTGGTGGTGAGATCGTTAGCGTAAGAATGAGTGACCCATTCCCCATTTCCTTGCCTCCCAAAAGTGAAATGGTGATATGGTGTCGGACTGCAATCGGGTTGAGAGGCAGAGACTACCAAGCCATGGTAGAACCCGTGTACTCAGACAGCAGGCCCACCATTTTGACAGCCCGGGGGGTGGTTGATGTCCGTCATGGGAGGGTGCCCGTTCGCATTCTCAAAATTGGGGAGAGGGAGGTACACTTACCCAGGTACGCTACACTTGCCAAACTGTTTGCTGTTGAGCACAAAGCTATCAGGGCCGTGGAACCGTTGCCTCCATCTCCACAGGCGGAGGGTAATGGCTCCCAGAAACAAAAGGAGGACTGGTGCCAGAAACTCCATGTGGGTGCTGACTCCACTCCCCTGCACCAAAAACAAGGAGTCTACCGGGTGGTACAGGAGTACGAGAGAATCTTTAGTAAGCACCCGCTAGACTTCGGCAGAGTAAAAGGGATAGAACACCATATCCCCACGGGGAGCCATTCACCAATAAAAGAGAGACACAGGACTGTACCCCCTGCACATTATCAGAACGCAAAGGGTATGCTGAGAGAAATGAAAGAAGCTGGGGTCATTAGAGATAGCTGTAGCCCCTGGGCAGCCCCCTTGGTTCTGGTAAAAAAGAAAGACGGTACCATGAGAATGTGTGTGGACTATAGACAAATCAATTGTATCACCCATAAAGATGCGTACCCGTTACCTAGGATAGAGGAGTCTTTAGCAGCTCTAAAATCAGCTAATTTCTTCTCTACTTTGGACCTTACTAGCGGGTACTGGCAGGTTCCTGTGGCAGAGGCTGACAAGGAGAAGACCGCCTTCACCACCCCGATGCGATTGAGCGAGTTCAACTGTATGCCCTTCGGGTTCTGCAACGCACCAGGGACCTTCCAGAGGCTGATGGAATGCTGTCTAGGGCACCGAAACTTCGAAACGGCCTCCTTTACCTGGACGACGTGATCGTCTACTCGAAGACTTACGAGGACCATCTAAAGCACCTGGCCGAGGTGTTCGAAGCCCTGGCAGGCTATGGCCTGAAAGTGAAGCCTTCAAAGTGCCACCTGTTAAAACCGAAGGTCCAATACCTAGGACACGTGGTGAGTGCAGAGGGAGTAGCCCCCGATCCCGACAAAGTTACAGCCATCAAGAGCTGGCCAAGCCCCTCTAACATCAAGGAAGTGAGGCAATTCCTCTGGTTGGTAGGCTACTACCGAAGGTTCATCCCCGGGTTCACTAAGATGGCAGCCCCTATGCAGGACCTCCTGATAGGGTAATCTAAATCCAGAAGTCACAAGCCACCCTTGAAGTGGGACAAGCCGGAAGAGGAGTCCTTCCGCCTGTTGAAGATGGCCCTCACGGGGGATGAGATCCTGGCCTACCCCGATTATGGCCAGCATTTTATCCTCCACACAGATGCCAGTATGTGGGGCTGGGAGCCGTACTTTCACAGAACCAACAGGGCAGAGAAAGGGTGATCGCGTATGCCAGCCGGAAGCTGAGGCCCACTGAAAGAAACCCGGAGAACTACAGCTCCTTCAAGCTAGAATTCTTGGCAGTGGTGTGGGCCGTCACAGAGCCGTTTAAGCATTACCTGGCCTCCGCAAGGTTCACCGTGTACACGGACAACAACCCGTTGAAACATCTGGACAATGCAAGACTAGGTGCCCTAGAACAGCGGTGGATGGCCCGGTTATCCAATTATGACTTCTCAATCAAATACCGGGCAGGCAGAACCAACGCCAACGCAGACGCCCTATCAAGAATGCCTCACCTACCTGAAGGAGAAGAAGACTCGGAAGAGCTGGAGGAAATAGAGCTCCCTGCGTTCCACCGGTATGGGGCCATTCAGCATTCTCATCGGGTAAGAGACAAAGACTTAACCACCGTCATGTTCAACCCCTTACCCCACCACAGCTGGGCTGAAACGCAAGACAGCGACCCTACAATACGCCTGGTGAAAGACATGTTAACCCAGGAAGACGCTAGCCCTGGCCCGGACGCTCCAGAGGAAGCCAAGCAGATATGGAAGGAGAAAAGCAGGCTATTCCTCTACGAGGGTAAGCTGTGCAGAAGGCTTGTCAACCACTGGACGCACGAGCTGACCTGGCAGATAGTGGTCCCAAGGCGAGATGCAGCAATGGTCCTGGAGGCCTACCATGACAGAGCGGGACACTTCGGGTGGAAGAAACTGGAGTTCCTACTGAGGGAGCGGTTCTATTGGGTCGGCATGAGAAGGGCCATAGAGAAGTGGAGCAGGGACTGCGGCCCATGTCACCTCAGAAGGAAGGACCGTACCAGCCAGCAGACACCCCTGAGGCCCATCGTCACCAGGCAGCCTCTTGAGCTGGTAGCTCTGGACCATGTGAAATTGGCTCCAAGCCGATCGGGCTACGTCTATGCCCTGACAATTGTGGACCATTACTCCCAGTTCCTGGTAGTGGTTCCTGTTAAAGACCTGACCGCCCAAACAGCGGCCCGAGCCTTCCAGCAACACTTCTGCCGTCCACATGGGTATCCGGAACAGGTCTTGACAGATCAAGGTCCAGCGTTTGAGGCTGAAGTATTCCAGGAGTTCTGCAACCTCTACGGCTGTAGGAAGATTCGGATGACGCCTTACCACCCGCAAACTAACGGGCTGTGTGAGAAAATGAACAATATCATCATTTATCTCCTCAAGACGTTACCCCTGGAAGAACGCAGCCTGTGGTCGGAGAAGCTGCCAGACCTGATTGATTTGTACAACCATATCCCGGTGAATGCTACAAATTTCACCCCGGCTTACCTAATGCGAGCAAGACCAGGTAAGCTGCCGATAGACCTGGAGATGGGAGTCCTGACACCCGAGGACACCTCCCCAGATGCAGACTGGGATACGGAATGGCGGCTACCGTACAAGAAGGTACAGGAGAGTGTGGAGAGGAGTCTGGCTCAAGCGAGAGAAAAGCAAGAGAGGCTCTTCAACCAACACGCCCCTGCTGGTCCCCTGGAACCTGGTGAGCAGGTCCTGAAGCGTAAGAAAAGGATACACAAGCTTGATGACCAGTGGGAGAGAGACCCGTACACAGTACTGCAGTCCGACCACGACAACCCGAAGGTATGTGTGATCACCAAGGATGGAGGAGAAACCACTAGTACTGTTTCCAGAGACCACCTAAAACGGTGCCCCGAGCAACTACAGAGTCCAAATGAAGATCAAGATGACCTTGAATCCGCAGAGGACAAGGAAGAGATGATCAGCACAGTTCTCGGAGAGTTCCCCCGGACCTGGACTCAGATAAATGGCGCAATACTGGTACCCGTCCTACACTTCCTTCAGCCTACCCAGCAGGAGCCTACCGGAGAGCAAGAAGAGCAAGCAGCCCCAGAGGCAGAAGAACCCATGCCAGCAGCCCAGGAGAGTCATCCCTCTGCTGACAGGGAGCCTGCCATGCCTGTGGTAAGCCAAAGAACCTGCGGACAGCTGCCTGCCCTACCTATGAACCTAGCTAGTAGCTGTACCCTCAATGATAGTGGGGAAAGCCAGGTTGGTCCACCACCAGACAGTGGGTTAAGGAGATCAACCAGCAGCACTAGGGGACAAACACCAGCTCGCTGGAGGATATAAGTGCGAGATCTAAACGTACCATGTATATATTTAATATGTTTGTTACCTGTAGCTAATAGTGTTTTCTCCAGTTTTTCTAGATATATGGACTGACAGGTTATGAACTTTGGATAACCGAACTACCTTGTAAATAGTTGCACTTGGTGCCTCTTGCGAAGATGGCCACGGAAGAAAAACCTGTCTGGCGTGGCCCCGAGTGGTCCAAAGTAGTTTGCTTCGCCTTGCAGCCACGCCCAGGGCCAACGCTTGGGGTTTGCTTTGGACATGTCCCCGCACCGGTTAAGACTTCGCCTTACTGGGTGAAACGGACACCCGGTCACAGACCACGCTGTGACCTAAAGAACTCAATATGTGGTGTTGTTTGTTGTTTTCTTCTCTGTTGTGTTTATGTTATAATTTATACCCGGTATTCGTGTTTCTTGTTAGTCCCGGAGTACTAAACTTTACTAGGGGGGAATGTGTCACCCCATGTCTGGATGCCACAAACTTGTAAGGCTGTGTCTGAGAGCAGGAGGGAGGTTCTCTGGTCATGGACCATTAGCCTGCAGCACCTCCTGTCCCAGGCCAGTAGGGGGGGCAGGCTGCCCCTATTAAAGCTGGTACTGAGGGCAGGGTTAGGGAGACCAGGACCCACTTCTGAAGCATCCAGAAGGGTTCCCAGAAGAGAGGGACAGGTCAGCGGCAGCTGAGGAGTCCAGGAGGCTAAGGAGGAACAGCAAGCCAGGGACAGAGGCGACGAGAGTCGGTCCTGGCTGAGAGAGAACTACATACCGTACACTGGGATCCGAGGCTGTCAGGATTGCAAGTCCTGCAGCAGATCATCTACCTGCGAGGGATTTTAGGTCCCTTGGCCAAAGAAGCCTGGAAGCTCCGCCACACAGAGGGACCGGTACAGCACAGAGAAGCTATAGGTACCTAAGGCCCGAGTCGCAAGCCATACAGGCGTAGTACACGGCCAGCTCAGGGACGTGGGCTATCATACCACTAAAGGGGGAGATAGTCAGCAAGGGCAGAGAGAGAACGGTAGGCCTACCCACTCACCCTGACCAGTGGAGCTCGCCCGAATGCCCTCAGACACCCAGGTCCATTCCTCCCTGTACTCCTGGTGGGTCTGTGATAAGATCTGCAGTAAAAGACCCTGGACTGCATTATTGGACTCTGTGTGATTACTGCTGCGCCTGCACCATCACCCCCAGCATCCTATTACACTGCTCTGAGGCTACACTCCTCCCATGGGGAGTTGTACTATTCCCTGCTGCACCCCCAACACCAGCCTCAGCGGTCTGCCCTGCAGCGGCGGTCCTCCCTGACCGCAATCCACAGGTGGCGTAGTCGGACTTTCAAAACCTACAAATACACTGCCACAGCATTTGGTCTGACCACCCTGACCCACGGGACCGGGTCGCCACTACTACTCCCAGCATTGCCCTGTTGTCCGGTTCCGAGAGCCCCACGGCCCAGGGGGCGAGTCACTACAAGTAAGGATAGACGATACAATAAGCTCTATCGTAACATGTAGCAGCGAGTCAGCGGAATGTATCAATTCTAATATTGAGCAGAATTGATTTCAGCCTGTTGATTTTTCCCTCCAGAACAGTGGAGGGCTCCTCGGGAAAATAAATTGGCCATCCCTGGTATAACGTAATACTAAAATCTCACAATTTATGAGAGAAAACTGTATTTTATAACGATGCTTCCGTGCATCAATCGAGAGAACTTCTTTTCATCAGACGACCCCTTTATCACCTATCCAAGGTGATCGGTGGTGTCCAACAGCTTAGAGCGGCACTGATGGGCAGAATGCGGCACTTTTATCACTTTTGGAATTGGGCAGCGGTGCACATGCTCAGTCTGACCTCCATTCTTGCCCTTTGGGGCTGCAGAGCGCTCTGCTTTTTCCAACAGCTCCATTGAGAATGAATGGATCAGTGGTCGGGCATCCAACCAGACGCTCCATTTTGTAACAGGGATAGAAATAGATGAGAAGATGCACTTAAATGTTTGGCCGCAGCAAGAGTGCATCGAGTGCCTGTGCTTGGTTTGAACAGTCATTCTGTGCTGACAGAGTCCCTTTAAGGCCTCAAACCTATTAGATAATTGTCAGCCCTACATTGTTTCTGGGCAGACAGTTACACAAGATTATGTCCCATTTCATGAAGATTGGCCTTTTACACGCCTGTTTTAGTGAAGGATTAGCTGGAAAAACCTGCGGCGCTGTTAAGCCTCTCCCCAAGAAGCTCCGCAAGGCTTCAAAATTTTGCCGGTGCTGGTCAAGAATGGTGGACACATGGGAAAAGTCAAATTTTGGCAAAGTTGAACAATCTGCATTGTGTGTAATATTTTATGATACAATAAATGATTAGAAAAATGCAAGTTTTATTAATGAGAAAAAAACTGAACTTTGCAGAATTTGTTGGCGACATAGAAATATGTAAAAAATATAAAAGTGTAAAAAATTTTTTACAATTTTTGATGCTTACATTAAAAACTTGAGCAATTCCCCCAAAAATCATTAGAGCCATGAAATCAATACATATACAGATGAAACCAGAAGTTTCCATCCACTATATAAAGAGACACATCTGCATGTTTTTATCAATATCTGACATGAAATCAGAATAAATCTTTCCCGTTTTAGGATAATTAGGATTACCATCATTTTTGATATTTTCCAAATGCCAGAATAATGAGAGAGAGAGAATGTTTTAAGGCATTTTTATTACTTACTGCAAAGTCTTAACATTATTCTAATCACTAATCAGTGTGTATATTTGTTCACTACACAATAGAATCCCATAATTTCTGCCTATTCACACCTTAGTATTATGTATGATCAGGTTAGAGTGTATGGCTGCTGAGCGCTAGCATTTATGGGCGCCTCCCCCTGACCTTGGCTGTTTCTGGCTCTTAGACCCTGCTGGTACGCACTGCAGTCATGTCCGTGACTGCACTGCCGGCTTGCGGGTCAAATGCCAGAAGCCGCAGAGTCACATGTATTGGGGCGGGCACAGAATGTCTCACGCCGTATACCAGCCAGAACACATACCGGAAAGTCAAGTGACACACTTTTTCTCTCCGGCTCGGTTCATGATTGGATTAGGCTCCCTATATAACATCTGGCGTTCCCCTCCCTGGCACGACCCCTGAGGAAGTGTTGATGAAACGCGCGTCGGGGTGGAGGGACGCGTGCTTACCCTGCCTAGAAGCTGCCATTCTAACCAGGTATTTCTTTCTCATGATGTGTTGAGCTGTTTTGTCTATTTGTGGACAGTGCCACTATTACACTATAGTTATTCTATGGGACCGTACCCAGCCTCTTTTATGTACCCAGTCTCCCCTGATAGATATACTAACATTATTAACCGCTATATGCATTAGTTTCTTTGAGGCTGGAAACAATACGTTATATTTATCTAAGCACTTTGCACTTTTTTTCTGGACAGTCGACTCTATATCATCATATGCACTGCCGCTTTACATTTTATAGGCAAATCTCAAACTCATCAGTGATAGTCTAGTGACCGTTATAATAGCATATGCATTTCTTTCTTTCTATTTTTGCCACATGAGCGGTTATTCAGGTTGAAATGTTTTGCAATGCATTTGTATAGTCACATTATTTCAGTAATGGGGTAATATATGGTTATTACTCTTGCTGCGCAGATATCATAGAATCATAGAATCATAGAATGGTAGAGTTGGAAGGGACCTCCTGGGTCATCTGGTCCAACCCCCTGCTCAAAGCAGGATTCACTAGATCATCTCAGACAGATGTCTGTCCAGCCTCTGTTTGAAGACGTCCATTGAAGGGGAACTCACCACCTCTCGTGGCAGCCTGTTCCACTCATTAATCACCCTAACTGTCAAAAAGGTTTTTCTAATATCTAATCTGTGTCTCCTCCCATTTAGTTTCATCCCATTGCTTCTAGTCTTTCCTTGTGCAAATGAGAATAAAGATGATCCTTTACAATGTGACAGCCCTTGACATATTTGTAGACAGCTATTAAGTCTCCTCTCAGTCTTCTTTTTTGCAAGCTAAACATTCCCAAATCCTGCAACCGTTCCTCATAGGACATGGTTTGCAGACCAGTCACCATTCTGGTCGCTCTTCTCTGAACTTGCTCCAGTTTGTCTATGTCTTTTTTAAAATGTGGTGCCCAAAACTGTACACAGCATTCCAGATGAGGTCTGACCAAAGAGGAGTAAAGACCGATAATGACTTCACGTGATCTAGACTGTATGCTTCTGTTAATACATCCCAGAATTGTATTTGCCTTTTTTGCTGCTGCATCACACTGTTGACTCATGTTCAGTCTATGATCTATTAGTATACCTAAGTCTTTTTCACATGTACTGTTGCTTAGCTCTATTCCTCCCATTCTGTATATGCTTTTTTCATTTTTATTGCCCAGATGTAGTACTTTGCATTTTTCCCTGTTAAAAACCATTCTGTTGGTTGCTGCCCACTGCTCCAGTTTATTTAGGTCTTTTTGAATCCTCTCTCTCTCTTCTCTAGTATTAGCTATCCCTCCTAGCTTTGTGTCATCAGCAAATTTAATCAGTTTACCCTCAATTCCTTCAGGAATAGGGTACAGCATTTGTTTGTCCCTCACATTTGAGGCTCCTGGTATTTTAATTATTGTTATTTTATGTTCTAATAAAATTATATTGTTAATATTATTTGAAGTGTTCATGTTTTTGTTTATCCTACCAGGGTTCTGGTTATAGCAGAATCAATTTTTGATATATATAAAGTCAAAAGTTTACATACATTTCATTAGTATTTGGTACCATCACCCTTAAACTGAATGACTTGGGTCAAACTTTTGGGATATCCTTCCACAAGCTTCTCACAATAGTTGGTCGGAATTTGGACCCATTCCTCCTGGCAAAACTGGTGTAACAGATCCAGGTTTGTAGGTCACCTTGCTCGCAGCAAGAGTGCCCATAAATTTTCAATAGGATTGCAATCAGAGCTTTGTGATGGCCACGCCAAAACATTGACTTTGTTATTCTTAAGCCACTTTGTTCCCATTTTGTCAATATGCTTCGGGTCATTGTCCATTTGGAATACCTATTTCCGCCCAAGCTTTAACTTCCTGGCTGATGTCTTGAGATGTTGCTTCAGTATTGCCACATAATCTTCTTTTCTCATGGTGTCATCTATTTTGTGAAGTGAACCAGTCCCTCCTGCAGCAAATCAACCCCAGATCATGATGCTGCCACCCCCATGTTTCACAGTTGGGATGGTGTTCTTAGGCTTCCAAGCTTCTCCCTTTTTCCTCCAAACGTAGCGATGGTCATTATGCCAAAAAAGTTCAATTTTAGTTTCATCAGACCACAGACATGTCTCCAAAAATTAAGGTCTTTGTTCCTGTGTGCATTTGCAAACATTAATTTGGCTTTTTTATGTTTCTTTTGGAGTAATGGCTTCTTCCTGGCAGAGTGGCCTTTCAGCCCATGTTGATACAGTACTCGTTTCACTGTGGTTATTGACACAATCTTACCAGCTTCCGCCATCATCTTCACAAGGTCTCTTGCTTTTGTCCTTGGGTTCATATGCACATGTCGGACCAAAGCACGTTCATCTCTGGGACACAGAAAACGTCTCCTTCCTGAGCGATAAGATGGCAGTACATTCCCATCTTGTTTGTACTTGCGTATAATTGTTTGTACAGATGAACGAGGCACCGTCAGGTATCTTGAAATTGTATCTAAGGATGAGCCAGACTTGTGCAAGTCCACAATTCTCTTCCTGATATCTTCGCTGATTTCTTTAGACTTTCCCATGATACTACAGAAATAAGCAGTGTGTTTCAGGTGTGCATTAAAATACATCTACACGTGTGTCTCTAATTAACTCAGATGTTGCCAAAAAAACTATTAGAAGCTTCCAAACACATTACATCATCATATGGGCAGTCCAGAATTGTTTAAAGGCATAGTAATCTTAGTGTGTGTAAACTTTTGACTTTGCAGTAAGTAATAAAAATGACTTAAACATTCTCTCTCTCTCTCATTATTCTGGCATTTGGCAAATTTTAAAAATTATGGTAATCCTAATTGACCTAAAACGGGAAAGGTTTATTCTGATTTCATGTCAGATATTGAGAAAAACATGCAGATGTGTCTTTTTATATAGTGTATGGAAACTTCTGGTTTCAACTGTGTGTGTGTGTGTATGTATATATGTATATATTACACATACAGTTATGGCCGAAAGTGTTCACTCCCTTGAAATTGTTTCAGAAAATGAAGTATTTCTCCTAATTATTGCAGTTACATCTGTTTTGCTATACACACTTTATTTTCTTTGTGTGTATTGCAACAACACAAAAAAAGCAGAAAAAAAGGCAAATTGGACATAATTTCACACACAGCCCCAAAAATGGTCTGAAGAAAATTGTTGGCACCATCAACTTTAATATTTGGTTGCTCACCCTTTGGAATAAAATAACTGCAATCAATCGCTTCCTATAACCATCAACAAGCTTCTTACACCTCTCAGCTGGAATTTTGACCACTCTTCTTTTGTAAACTGCTCCATGTCTCTCATAGTTGCTGCTACTTCATACCTCTCCAGCGCTATGTTTCCATCCATTTCTGCGGGCTTCTTGAAGTATGTTTTGGGTCATTCTCCTGGAAGAACCATGACCTAGGACGCAAACCCAGCTTTCTGACACTGGGCACTACATTGCGACCCAAAATCCGTTGGTAATCTTCAGATTTCATGATGCCTTGCACACAGTCAAGGCACCCAGTGCATGAGGCAGCAAAACAACCACAAAACGTCTTTGAACTTACACCATATTTGACTGTAGGTAGTGTGTTCTTTTCTTTGTAGGCATTATTCCATTTTCGGTAAACAGTAGAATGATGTGCTTTACCAAAAAGCTCTGTCTTGGTCTCATCTGTCGAAAAGATGCTTTCCCAGAAGGATTTTGGCTTGCATACATTTTGGCACACTTCAGTGTAGCTTTTTATATCTCTGTGTCAGCAGTGGGGTTCTCTTGGGTCTCCTGCCTTAGCGCTTATTTGCGCTAACACTGATGCACCCTGAGCTTGCAGGACAACTTTGAATTTCTTTGGAACTTGATTGGCACTGCTTATCCATCATCCGGACTATCCTGCGTTGCAACCTTTCATCAATTTTTCTCTTCCATCCACGTCCAGGGAGATTAGCTACAGTGCCATGACTTGTAAGCTTCTTAATTATGTTTCGCACCGTGGACAAAGGGACATCAAGATCTCTGGAGATGGAATTGTAACTTTGAGATTGTTGATATTTTTCAACAATTTTGGTTCTCAAGTACTCAGACAGTTCTCTTCTCTTTCTGTTCTCCATGCTTAGTGTGGCACACACAGACACAATGCAAAGATTGAGTCAACTTCTCCACTTTTTATCTGGTTTCAGGTGTGATTTTCATATTGCTCACACCTGTTACTTGCCACAGGTTAGTTTGAATGAGCATCACATGCTTGAAACAAAGTTGTTCACCCACAATTTTGGAAAGGTGCTATCAATTTTGTCCTGCCCATTTTTGGGGTTTTGTATGAAATGATGTCCAATTTGCCTTTTTTCCTTTTGTTTGTTTTTTTCTTTTGTTCCAATACACACAAAGAATATTAAACATGTGTATAACAAAACATGTGTAATTGCAATAATTTTCTGGGAGAAATACTTCACTTTCTGGAACAATTTCAAGATTGCCAACACTTTCGGCCGTGGCCATATATAGTAGCTGAGTACAGGCGGCTGCTGGGGCCCCTGATACCATTACTATGTGGCCCTTACACCTGATATACAGTGGTGGCCAAAAGTATTGGCACCCCTGCAATTCTGTCAGATAATACTCAGTTTCTTCCTGAAAATGATTGCAATCACAAATTCTTTGGTATTATTATTAGAGATGAGCGTTGTTCTACTTGAACTGTTCGCCAATCTCAAATTCGAGCTGTTTTGGGAGGTGTTCGAGCCGTTCGGCGAACACGAACAATTTGAGAAAAATTCGGCTGTTCGAGGTTATGTTCGATAACTGTTCGTGCACCAAAATCATAACTGGATTTTTTCTCAGTAATGATGAAAATTAATGTTAATACGCAGTTTGAGTGTACAGCGGGGTGGGGGGAGGGGCAGGGGATGGATCTCTGCAGGAACAATGAAGATCTCCATTTTTTTTTCTCTTTCCCGCATTTACAGTGGGGAGGTGCAATGTGTCAGCCTATCAGCAGCGCACACACGGAGCGAAGTGCTTTTTTTCACACAAGCAAGGGCATGTGTCATTGGCAGTGTATGTCACATGTCCTTGCCCTATAAGACCAAGCCATTTTCCCCGTCGCCACCATTTTCTCACTGCTGCAGCTGCGTGTTAGACGGCACCGCTGTTGCTGTGTGCGCTATACCTTGTTAATTTCAAGCCAATTTTCGCACAAATATACAGATAGCTTGGGAGTAGGGAATAGTTGTGATTGCAGTCCTTTTAAGGACTAGGTTACAGCATTTCCTACGACTTTTATCAGGCAGGTCTGTGCTCTTAAATAGATAGGTTGTGGGAGTAAAGACTAATTGTAATTGGAGTCCTTTTCAGGACTAGGTTACATCAGTTCCTATCAGTTTTTGCCAGGCAGGTCTGTGCCAGTGCTGTGCAAGTTTTTTTCACAGCATTTGGCTGAATCTAGCAAAGCTAATCCTTTTTGGCCTATTGCAGAGTGTGTTAGTCAGTGGAGTAGCCTATCTGTGTTGCAAGATATACCACCTGTGTATAGAATACCAATTTTTTTACTGCACCTAGTGAAGTAAAATCTTTTGGGCATAGCATCATTCTATTAGTCCATCTATACTGACCTCCATCAGGTTGCAAACTGAATATATTTTTTTCTGCATCTACCTCTGAAAAAATATTGGGCTTCTAGCTGTGTGTGGGACTTGTTGTATTAGTCCATCTATACTGACCTCCATCAGGTTGCAAACTGAATATATTTTTTTCTGCATCTACCTCTGAAAAAATATTGGGCTTCTAGCTGTGTGTGGGACTTGTTGTATTAGTCCATCTATACTGACCTCCATCAGGTTGCAAACTGAATATATTTTTTTCTGCATCTACCTCTGAAAAAATATTGGGCTTCTAGCTGTGTGTGGGTCTTGTTCTATTAATCCATCTATACAGACCTCCATCAGGTTGCAAACTGAATATAATTTTTTTCTGCATCTAGCTCTGAAAAAATATTTGGCCTTCTAGCAGTGTGTGGGACTTGTTCTATTAGTCCACCTATACTGACCTCCATCAGGTTGCAAATTCAAAATAATTTTTTGTATGCATCTAGCTCTGAAAAAATATTTGGCCTTCTAGCAGTGTGTGGGACTTTCTCTGTTAGTCCATCTATACTGACCTCCATCAGGTTGCAAACTGAATATAATTTTTTTCTGCATCTAGCTCTGAAAAAATATTTGGCCTTCTAGCAGTGTGTCGGACTTTCTCTATTAGTCCATCTATACTGACCTCCATCAGGTTGCAAATTAAAAATAATTTTTATCTGCATCTACAATACCTCTGAAAAAATATTTGGGCTTCTAGCTGTGTGTGGGACTTGTTGTATTAGTCCATCTATACTGACCTCCATCAGGTTGCAAACTGAATATATTTTTTTCTGCATCTACCTCTGAAAAAATATTGGGCTTCTAGCTGTGTGTGGGACTTGTTGTATTAGTCCATCTATACTGACCTCCATCAGGTTGCAAACTGAATATATTTTTTTCTGCATCTAGCTCTGAAAAAATATTTGGCCTTCTAGCAGTGTGTGGGACTTTCTCTGTTAGTCCATCTATACTGACCTCCATCAGGTTGCAAACTGAATATAATTTTTTTCTGCATCTAGCTCTGAAAAAATATTTGGCCTTCTAGCAGTGTGTGGGACTCTCTCTATTAGTCCATCTATACTGACCTCCATCAGGTTGCAAACTGAATATAATTTTTTTCTGCATCTAGCTCTGAAAAAATATTTGGCCTTCTAGCAGTGTGTCGGACTTTCTCTATTAGTCCATCTATACTGACCTCCATCAGGTTGCAAATTAAAAATAATTTTTATCTGCATCTACAGTACCTCTGAAAAAATATTTGGGCTTCTAGCTGTGTGTGGGACTTGTTGTATTAGTCCATCTATACTGACCTCCATCAGGTTGCAAACTGAATATATTTTTTTCTGCATCTACCTCTGAAAAAATATTGGGCTTCTAGCTGTGTGTGGGACTTGTTGTATTAGTCCATCTATACTGACCTCCATCAGGTTGCAAACTGAATATATTTTTTTCTGCATCTACCTCTGAAAAAATATTGGGCTTCTAGCTGTGTGTGGGTCTTGTTCTATTAATCCATCTATACAGACCTCCATCAGGTTGCAAACTGAATATAATTTTTTTCTGCATCTAGCTCTGAAAAAATATTTGGCCTTCTAGCAGTGTGTGGGACTTGTTCTATTAGTCCACCTATACTGACCTCCATCAGGTTGCAAATTCAAAATAATTTTTTGTATGCATCTAGCTCTGAAAAAATATTTGGCCTTCTAGCAGTGTGTGGGACTTTCTCTGTTAGTCCATCTATACTGACCTCCATCAGGTTGCAAACTGAATATAATTTTTTTCTGCATCTAGCTCTGAAAAAATATTTGGCCTTCTAGCAGTGTGTCGGACTTTCTCTATTAGTCCATCTATACTGACCTCCATCAGGTTGCAAATTAAAAATAATTTTTATCTGCATCTACAATACCTCTGAAAAAATATTTGGGCTTCTAGCTGTGTGTGGGACTTGTTGTATTAGTCCATCTATACTGACCTCCATCAGGTTGCAAACTGAATATATTTTTTTCTGCATCTACCTCTGAAAAAATATTGGGCTTCTAGCTGTGTGTGGGACTTGTTGTATTAGTCCATCTATACTGACCTCCATCAGGTTGCAAACTGAATATATTTTTTTCTGCATCTAGCTCTGAAAAAATATTTGGCCTTCTAGCAGTGTGTGGGACTTTCTCTGTTAGTCCATCTATACTGACCTCCATCAGGTTGCAAACTGAATATAATTTTTTTCTGCATCTAGCTCTGAAAAAATATTTGGCCTTCTAGCAGTGTGTGGGACTCTCTCTATTAGTCCATCTATACTGACCTCCATCAGGTTGCAAACTGAATATAATTTTTTTCTGCATCTAGCTCTGAAAAAATATTTGGCCTTCTAGCAGTGTGTCGGACTTTCTCTATTAGTCCATCTATACTGACCTCCATCAGGTTGCAAATTAAAAATAATTTTTATCTGCATCTACAGTACCTCTGAAAAAATATTTGGGCTTCTAGCTGTGTGTGGGACTTGTTGTATTAGTCCATCTATACTGACCTCCATCAGGTTGCAAACTGAATATATTTTTTTCTGCATCTACCTCTGAAAAAATATTGGGCTTCTAGCTGTGTGTGGGACTTGTTGTATTAGTCCATCTATACTGACCTCCATCAGGTTGCAAACTGAATATATTTTTTTCTGCATCTACCTCTGAAAAAATATTGGGCTTCTAGCTGTGTGTGGGTCTTGTTCTATTAATCCATCTATACAGACCTCCATCAGGTTGCAAACTGAATATAATTTTTTTCTGCATCTACCTCTGAAAAAATATTGGGCTTCTAGCTGTGTATGGGTCTTGTTCTATTAATCCATCTATACAGACCTCCATCAGGTTGCAAACTGAATTTAATTTTTTTCTGCATCTACCTCTGAAAAAATATTGGGCTTCTAGCTGTGTGTGGGACTTGTTGTATTAGTCCATCTATACTGACCTCCATCAGGTTGCAAATTGAATATAATTTTTTTCTGCATCTAACCCAGCCAATAGTTTTGGCCTAATACCACAGTTTGGCCACTCAGCTCTGCTCGGTTACCATCCATTGTTTTTTTGTGCAAACAACTCCAGAGTTGTGAATTAGTTAACCACCAAAATGAGTGGAAAAAGGCCTGCTGCTGGTGGAAAGGGGAATAGGCGTGTTGGGAAGGGGAAAAAAGGTTGTGTCCGTGGGGTAGGTGTTAAAGCAACAGTAACATCTGCAGAAGAAAGACCATCTTCCAGCCAAACTAAAATGTCTACTTCTTTTAGTGGACAATGTGATAAGATCCCTTTCTTACGGCCACGCCAATCGCTACAAATTCCAGATGAGGCACAAAAACAGCAGGTGCTTCAACGGATATCAAGTGCTCCTTTAAGTGGGCTCTCCTCCACATCAACTTCAACATCACAAATACTCCAGTCCTCAAAGGTGTCACCCCAATCGCACTTGCTTCCTCACAGCTCCCAAATCTCCAGCTGCCCGTCTGAGTATGAGGTAGAACAGATGGTTGAGTCTGCAGAGCTGTTTACTCATACTATAGCCTGGGAATCAGAGGTCGACTCCAGCGCTTCTGTGAATCCAGACGAGGAAATGATCTGCACTGATGCCCAGAATCTTTATGAGTCGGATCCAGGACCAGACGCAGAAGGTTCTGACCATAATGTAGACCCTCATTCCCAAACTGTAACTCCTGTTGGTGGAGACAATGAGGAAGACGATGATAAGACTCAAATACCTGACTGGAGCGACAACTTTAGTTTTTTGTCAGGGCAGGACCAGGTTGTCTCTGAGGACGACGGGTGTGATAACGCACAGGGTGATGATGATGAGGTTGGAGATCCCACTTACTGTCAACCCACAGTCAGCCAAGAGATGAGGTCAGCAGAGGAGGTGGAGGAAGATGCTAGTGACTACGAGGTCAGGTTGCGCCTTCCTGTACAGAGACGTAGTACTGGAAGCACGTCAACAACTGCATCCTCAAACACAACTCTGCCTCTCACCACAAGTCGTGGTGGCTCTTCAGGTCGCATGGGTGCTAAGCCTTGCATAGCCTGGGCATTTTTTCAGATCGATAAAGATGACCCAACTCGTGTTATCTGTAACATTTGTCAGCAAAAGCTAAGTAGAGGCCAAAAAATACATAGTTTGAGTACTTCATGCATGAACCGACACATGGACATGAAGCATAAGTTGCAGTGGGAAGCTCAGTGTGCTACAATGCGGCCTAGCCGGCCGGGCCAACCACCGTCTGCCATATCTTGTGCATCCGCGGCCTCTTCATCCTCTGTGACTGGGGGGACAGCAGTCACACCTGTTTTGGGGCGCAGACCTGCCACCTCTTTACCCGCAACAGCCAGCGTGATTGGCAGGTCATCATTTTCTTTGGAGGTGGGAACACCAGCTGGTGTTGAGCGCTGTCCGACATCGATAGCACCACCTTTGGATCAAGGCAACCTAACATGTCCGCCTGCATCTTCCTCACAGACCGGCAGTTTGCCGGGGACACCCTTATCAACCCCGTCTAAGCACAATAGCCAGCCCTCGGTCCCTCAGATGTGGACAAGTAAAAGACCATTTCCTCTTAGCCATGAGAAAGCTAAGAGGTTGAATTTCACCATCTGCAAGCTCTTGGCTACAGAAATGCTGCCTTTCCGCCTGGTGGACACAGAGGATGTCCGTCGCAGTGCCCCAGTACCAGATGCCCAGTCGGCACTACTTCTCAAAGAAAGGTGTGCCTGCGCTCCACCAGCATGTCGCACACAACATCACCACTTCTTTGAGAAACTCTGTGTGTGACAGGGTGCATTTCACCACAGACACTTGGACGAGTAGGCATGGACAGGGGCGTTACATGTCGCTGACTGGGCACTGGGTAACTATGGTGACAGCAGGACAAGGGGCTGCTGTCCAAGTCTTGCCGTCCCCACGAGTTGTGCGTCAATCCTCTTTATGTCAAAGTTCCTCCACTGCTTCTGCCTCCTCAACCTCCTCTCGGTCTTCCACCTGCACCCAAAGCCTGTCTGGTCATGCCACAAGCTTTCTAACTGCGCAGAAGGAATCCTGCACACCTCCTTACTATGCTGGCAGTAGGGCTCAACGTCATCAGGCGGTTTTTACATTGAAATGTCTGGGAAATGTGAGTCACACAGCTGAGGAGTTGTGGTCAGCTCTGGAGAACCAATTTCATGAATGGTTGTCTCCACTGGACCTGAAACCAGGGAAGGCCGTGTGCGACAATGCTGCAAACCTGGGTGCGGCCCTTCGCCGGGGCAATGTCACACACGTGCCTTGTATGGCTCACGTGTTGAACCTGGTTGTCCAGCAATTTTTAGCCCACTATCCCAGACTAGATGGCCTTCTGCAGAGGGCACGGTCGCTGTGTGCTCACTTCCGCCGTTCGCATCCCGCAGCTCAGCGACTTACATCTCTACAGAAGTCGTTGGGCCTGCCACTTCACCGGCTAAAATGCGATGTGCCTACCCGGTGGAATTCAACTCTGCACATGTTGCAGCGACTGTGGCAGCACCGACAAGCCCTGGTGCAATACGTTCTGACGTATAGCCTGGGCCAACGAGATTCAGAGGTGGGGCAAATCACGCTGGAGGACCTATGCACCCTTCTGCACAGTTTTGAAATGGCGACGAAGATGTTTAGTGCTGACGATGCCATTATCAGCATGACTATTCCGGTGATTTACATGCTGGAGCACATGTTAAACAGAATTCGGAGTCAGGTGGTGGCACAAGAGGAGGTGGAGGAAGTAGAGGAGGAGGAGTTGTATGCGGAAGGGCTAACATCTGCAAGGTCCAGACGGTCGGCAGCACCAAGGCGGCAGGCATGTGAGGGTGGGGGAGATGGTTTTACCAGGGCGCATGGTAGCAGCCAAACTAGTGAGGAAGGTGCAGGAGCCCAGGAAGAAGTGGAGGACGAACTGATGGAAGACTCATCAGATGAGGGAGACCTTGATCACATTTCTGTTGTGCGAGGTTGGGGGGAGAGGACAGAGGAAGGAAGCATGATTGTTACCTCGCCACCAACACAACAGGGACTTGGTGCTCCTGGATGCGCAACACACATGAGTGCCTTCTTGCTGCACTACCTGCAACATGACCCTCGAATTGTGAGAATTAGAAATAATCCTGACTACTGGGTTGCCACACTGTTAGATCCCCGGTACAAAAGTAAATTTGCAGAAATTATTCCTGCCATAGAAAGGGATGCACGCATGCAGGAGTATCAGCAGAGACTGTTGCAGAATCTTACATGTGCTTTTCCACAAAATACCAGTGGTGCACGTAGTGAATCTCACAGTTCCAACTTGCCAACCGTGGGACCGTCAAGTGTTCAGCACTCAAACCGTAACAGAACCACAGTATCTGCTGGTAACATCAATTTTGCGGAATCATTTCACCACTTTTTTAGCCCATCCTTTGCAAGGCCACAGGAGACAAGAAGTCTGACACATAGTCAACGCCTAGAGACGATGGTACAGGAGTATCTCCAAGTAAACATTGAAGCCACGACTGTGTCACTGGACCCTTGCTCTTTTTGGGCTTCCAATCTGGATAAATGGCCGGAGCTAGCCACTTACGCCTTGGAGATCTTGTCATGCCCCGCAGCCAGCGTTCTGTCTGAACGTGTGTTCAGCGCTGCTGGTGGTGTGCTGACAGATAAGCGCACGCGGCTCTCCACTGATAATGTAGACAGACTCACGTTCATAAAGATGAACAAATCATGGATCCGAAACGACTTTTCTACCCCTGTGTCATCCTGGGGAGAGTAAAAGCTTGATGATTGGTTAAAATCACCCTACCAACCGTTTTAAGCTTTCAAATTACTAATCATGTTTATCTGTATCTTGACTGGAAAATAATTTGGGCTTTGTAGCAGTGTGCAGCACTGATCCTATTAGGCCATCTATACTAAAGCTTCACCAGATTTAAAATTAAAAATAATTTTTAGCTGCATCTAGCCCGGAAAATAATTTTGGGGCTCCGAGATGCGCAAGACACATAAGTGCCTTCTTGCTGCACTACCTGCAGCATGACCCTCATATTGTCAGAATTCGAAGTAATCTTGACTACTGGGTTGCCACACTCTTAGATCCCCCAAACTTTTCGATCAACCTTTTCATTTTAATAAAGACCAAAAAAATGGTCATTTTTGAAATTATAAGCATTAGCAGGTTGTTAGAAACTGAAATCAAACAGTTTTCAACTCAAAACTTTATTCTAGGTGATGTTACATTTTCACATAGGACCCCTTGTTCGAAAGGAGCTTCTGAACTCTCTCGTCCATTGAATTTGTCAGGTTTTGGATGGTTTCTGCTTCAATTGTTTTGCATGAGGACAGAATACCCTCCCAGAGCTGTTGCTTAGATGTGAACTGCCTCCCGCCATCATAGACACTCCTTTTAATGATGCTCCAAAGGTTCTGAATGGGGTAGAGGTCAGGGGAGCATGGGGGTCACACCATAAGTTTGTCCCCTTTTATGCCCATATCAGCCAGAGATGCAGATGTTTTATGTGCAGCATGAGATGGTGCATTATCATGCAGAAAAATGATCTTGCTGTGAAATACATGGTTCTTCTTCTTGAACCATGGCAGGAAGTGCTGTTTGAGAAAATCCACATACATTATGGAGTTCATCTTTAGCGCCTTCAGGGATCCTAAAGGGGCCGACAATCTCTCTCCCCATGATTCCAGCCCAAAACATTACTCCACCTCCTCCTTGTTGGCGCTGTAGCCGTGTTTGCGTGGGGTGTCCATCAACCAGCCATCCTCCACTCCATCCATCTGGACCATCGAGCGCTGCACGGCACTCATCCGTGAACAAAACTGTTTTGAAATCAGTCTTCATGTAATGTTTGGCCCACTGGAGCCGTTTCTGCTTGTGTGAAGTGGATAGAGGAGGTCGACAGGATGGCGTATGCACAGCTGCAAACCTCTGAAGGACCCTGCATCTTGTTGTTCGGGGGACGTTGGAGGCACAAGCAGCTTCAAAAACTTGTCTGCTGCTATGACAAGGCTTTTTTGCCGCTGCTCTTTCAACCTGACGTAACTGCCTGTAGGAAAGAGTCCTCAATTTGCCCTTATCAGCACGCACACGTGTGTACTGTGAATCAGCTACATACTTCTTGATTGCCAAGACACTTCATCCTGATCATCGCACAATGTTGATTGTAGTCATGCCTTGACCTAAACACTCCACAATTTGTTGCTTCTCAGCAGCCGACACATCCTTTTTCTTTCCCATTTTGGCAGAAAATGTAGGCTGCTTAATAATGTGAGAGAGCCTTCTTAAGTAGTCTTTCCTTTCATTGGACACACCTGCCAAACTAATTAGCACAGGTGTCTGCAATTGCTTACAGTGATCTAAAGAGCCCTGACACACATCACCATCAATGAGTTTAACTGACAAACAAACAAATTCTTCCCTTATCACTCCTAAACACTTTTTGCATAATAATTTGGAACGCAGTGTACATGTGCTTTTCCACAAAACACCAGCGGTTCACGTAGTGAATCTTACAGTTCTAACTTGCCAACCGTGGTCTGTATGGAGTTGTTCAATAAAGGGCCCAAAATTAAGATAACATAGATGGGAGAGGTCTCTATGAATAGGAATTCCTAAGTATTTGATACCCTGTGAGGGCCAGGCAAAGGGAAAGTTGGACTGGATGGAATCCTATATGGATTTGGGGAGGGAGACATCGAGGGCCTCAGACTTCGCTGCATTGATTTTAAAATTTGACCATGTAACAAAGTGATCTATTTCAGCCATAACAGCATGGATGGATATATGTGATTGAGTGATATATACTAGGACATCATCAGCAAATAGAGAGCACTTGTACTCGGTGCCTCCCACCTCAATCCACCTAATATTGGGGTTATGGCGAATTGATGAGAGCAGGTGCTCCGTCACTAGGATGTATAAGAGAGGGGACAGAGGACATCCCTGCCTTGTCCCATTGGTGATTGTGAAAGGTGCTGAAAATGTTCTGACGCACCCCCTGGGCCTTGAGACACCCGGAGCCGGACCCTTTTTGGTGGATGCTGGTGGTTGTAGTCTTCGTGGCGGCGACCCGGTTCCGTGGCTCAGGGCGGTCAAACCAGTGGCGGAACTATTTATGTGGTTTTGATGTTTAAATGTACGACTATGCCACCCGTGGATTGCGGTCAGAGTGAACCGCCGCTACAGGGCAGACCGCTGAGGCTGGTGTTGTGGGTGCAGCAGAGCGTAGCATAACTCCCCACGGGAGGAGTATAGCCTCAGGGCAGTGTATGCGGAGGATGGGGGTGATGGTGCAGGGCAGCAGCAGTAACGACACGGAGTCAGTGATGCAGTTCAGGGTCTTTACTCACAGTTCTTATTATCCAGACCACGTCTGCAGGTAACGGCTGCCCACGTCGTACTGTGCTCACCAGGTGAGGGGCTCAGACAACTCCCAGATAACTTTGGAGCACTTCACAGGACCCCCTTTGTGTGTCCTTTGTCTGGCCTTTCTTACCAACACTTCTGTCCGGCTGCCTCGGGCCTCCTCTTGGTAAACTTGGCGCCAGTTTCCCTGACCCTATGTGGTGCCTTCCTAGCGGGTGTAGCGAGGGGCTGCGCCACATAAAATGTCAGAGCCTCCGGTTTCTAGCTGAGGGTCGTTTCCTGCCTCCACTAGTTCGGGGACCGGTCTCCCCCTTTGGCCTGACCCCTCCACGCAGGTGGATTCGGGCGTGCGGTGGCGACTCGCCCGTCCGCACCCCTGGGATCCCTTCATTCCTCGTTCCTGGAGCCTTCTCCGCTCCTCTTCCTTCCTTCTCCCTCTTCCAGGCCTGGGCCTCTGTTACTAGGCCCGCCTCCGGAGCAGAGCTCATGCAGAACCCCTGCTCCCTGCCACTTCTGCTCAGACTTCTCTGCACTGAACTAAGATGGTGCCCACCTTTTATACTCCCTTCTCAATGCACCCAGGAACTGCTTCCTCCCTGCTCCTGCACTACAGGGTTCCCCTTCCTCAGTGTTCCCTCCCCCCACTCCAGCCAGGGACAGGGACTGTCGTGCCCATCTCAGGGGCATATTGGTCGCCCTGCCCCACGGCAATGTGGTGTAATGCATGCAGGTGTCGGGTCCTGATCCACACTCCATCCTTACCTGAGAGTGAGATATCACACCTCTGGGTGAGGTGCAATACGTCTGTAGCAACCGAGCCCTCAGGGTGCTACAGTTCCATTTATCTTCAGCCTAGGTGACGTATTGTGATACAGGGCCGTGATTTTGGCTATAAAAGGGTCCCCTAGACCCCTACCCCAAGCTTTTTAAGAGAATCATATATGGCGTGCCAGGAGACTCTATGGAATGCTTTCTCAGCATCCAACGAGAGTATCTAATTACAAATTTTTAACTGCATCTAGCCCAGGAAATACTTTGTGCCTAGTAGCAGTGTCTGCTAGTCAGCGGATTATCCCGGCTGTTAAGCAAGCTACACCACCTGTAGTTTAGACACTTAATTTTTTCAAAGGAAATGCTTCGGGACCATGGGATACTTAGTGAAGAGCATCAGGAGGCACCCCAAGGCATAGGGGCTGGGACTGGCAGTAGGATGCCTTGCGGTGGACAGCCGAGCTCGATCCTTATAAAAGCTTTTTAACTGCAGCAGCTTTAGTGGACGCTACTGGAGCTGGAATTACGCGGCTGCTGGCATGAGACTTGCCCTCCAATAGATCCTTGTAAATGGATTTAAAGTGTATTCATTCAAATTAGAGAGACAATTTAAATTAAAAAGCTTAGAGCTGCCTCCACCACAGGAGGTGGCACGGGCAGGAGCGGACTGGCCGTGTCGGCTTCTCACTTTTTGGATTTTAGAAGGGCATGACATGCCTATATCTGTGTCTCCCCCTCCTTTTACTCCTCCACCTCTTTTATTTTCGCATGACTATATGTACTTGTCACTTTTCCATGTGTTAGTTATGTCTTCTGAGCAGTTTGTCAGCTTTTGGACACCTTTGAAGGTGTGTTCTATGTGTTTCTATGTGTTTTTGTTTGCCTGCCATTGGTTTTAACGGTGTTCGAAGGTGTTCGACGAACAGTTCGACGAACAGTTCGGCGAACACACGGGTGTTCGACGAACCGAACTCGAACACTACGGGGGTGGCTCAACACTAATTATTATCCTCATTTAATTTTCTTGCAAAGAAAAAACACAAAAGAGAATGAAACAAAAATCAAATCAATGATCATTTCACACAAAACTCCAAAAATGGGCCAGACAAAAGTATTGGCACCCTCAGCCTAATACTTGGTTGCACAACCTTTAGCCAAAATAACTGCGAACAACCGCTTCCGGTAACCATCAATGAGTTTCTTACAATGCTCTGCTGGAATTGTAGACCATTCTTCTTTGGCAAACTGCTCCAGGTCCCTGATATTTGAAGGGTGCCTTCTCCAAACTGCCATTTTGAGATCTCTCCACAGGTGTTCTATGGGATTCAGGTCTGGACTCATTGCTGGCCACCTTAGAAGTCTCCAGTGCTTTCTCTAAAACCATTTTATAGTGCTTTTGGAAGTGTGTTTTGGGTCATTGTCCTGCTGGAAGACCCATGTCCTCTGAGGGAGACCCAGGTTTCTCACACTGGGCCCTACATTATGCTGCAAACTTTGTTGGTAGTCTTCAGACTTCATAATGCCATGCACACGGTCAAGCAGTCCAGTGCCAGAGGCAGCAAAGCAACCCCAAAACATCAGGGAACCTCCGCCATGTTTGACTGTAGGGACCGTGTTCTTTTCTTTGAATGCCTCTTTTTTTCCCTGTACACTCTATGTTGATGCTTTTTCCCAAAAAGCTCTACTTTTGTCTCATCTGACCAGAGAACATTCTTCCAAAACGTTTTAGGCTTTCTCAGGTAAGTTTTGGCAAACTCCAGCCTGGCTTTTTTATGTCTCGGGGTAAGAAGTGGGGTCTTCCTGGGTATCCTACCATACAGTCCCTTTTCATTCAGACGCCGACGGATAGTACGGGTTGACACTGTTGTACCCTCGGACTGCAGGGCAGCTTGAACTTGTTTGGATGTTAGTCGAGGTTCTTTATCCACCATCCACACAATCTTGCGTTGAAATCTCTTGTCAATTTTTCTTTTCCGTCCACATCTAGATAGGTTAGCCACAGTGCCATGGGCTTTACACTTCTTGATGACACTGCGCACGGAAGACACAGGAACATTCAGGTCTTTGGAGATGGACTTGTAGCCTTGAGATTGCTCATGCTTCCTCACAATTTGGTTTCTCAAGTCCTCAGACAGTTCTTTTGTCTTCTTTCTTTTCTCCATGCTCAATGTGGTACACACAAGGACACAGGACAGAGGCTGAGTCAACTTTAATCTGTTAGAACCCTCCTGTTAGTTTTTGCTATCTTGTGTTTTGCGGTCACGTGACTAGCTGCCTATATATTCCAGCTCCGCCCTTCTGGCTTTGCTGGACTTCAGTGTTTTTTGCCTGTCTCTCTAGCCAGGTGCTTCGGTGCCTATCTCTGTCTAGTTTGCTTGGTCCTCTGGACCTCTAGTACTTTTTGTTCAGTTTGTATTTTTGCTCTGCAACAACTTCTGTTAGGAGGATTCCATTTTTTGTCCCAGTCCTTAGTTCTTTTAGGGACCCCTCCCTTTATTCTATAGGTCTCTGTTCAGACTAGCTAAGGACGAAGGCGGGTCTGTTCACAAGGAACAGGCAGCCCGCTACATCGTAGGGATTCAGCTTAGTCTTACTGTAGGGACAGCTTTTCCCTTTCTTTCCTTAGTTTATGTTGCAGATCATAACATAATCCATGTTAACTGGCTGCAAGTGTGATTTAGTTATTGCTAATTGTATCCAATTTGGCTTTAGGACAATTATTTTTGTGTTTTTTCATTGAAGACAAATTAAATGAAGATAATAAGACCAAAGAATTTGTGATTGCAATCATTTTCAGGAAGAAACTGAGTATTATCTGACAGAATTGCAGGGGTGCCAATACTTTTGGCCACCACTGTATAGGAGCTGAGTACAGGCGGCTGCTGGTGCCCCTGATACCATTACTATGTGGCCCTTACACCTGATATATAGGAGCTGAGTACAGGCGGCTGCTGGGGCCCCTGATACCATTACTATGTGGCCCTTACACCTGATATATAGGAGCTGAGTACAGGTGGCTGCTGGGGCCCCTGATACCATTACTATGTGGCCCTTACCCCTGATATATAAGGGCTGAGTACAGGCGGCTGCTGGGGCCCCTGACACCATTACTATGTGGCCCTTACACCTGATATATAGGAGCTGAGTACAGGCGGCTGCTGGGGCCCCTGATACCATTACTATGTGGCCCTTACACCTGATATATAGGAGCTGAGTACAGGCGGCTGCCGGGGCCCCTGATACCATTACTATGTGGCCTTTACACCTGATATATAGGAGCTGAGTACAGGCGGCTGCTGGGGCCCCTGATACCACTACTATGTGGCCCTTACACCTTATATATAAGGGCTGAATACAGGCGGCTGCTGGGGCCCCCGATACCATTACTATGTGGCCTTTACACCTGATATATAGGAGCTGAGTACAGGCGGCTGCTGGGGCCCCTGATACCATTACTATGTGGCCCTTACACCTGATATATAGGAGCTGAGTACAGGCGGCTGCCGGGGCCCCTGATACCATTACTATGTTGCCCTTACACCTGATATATAGGAGCTGAGTACAGGCGGCTGCCGGGGCCCCTGATACCATTACTATGTGGCCCTTACACCTGATATATAGGAGCTGAGTACAGGCGGCTGCTGGGGCCCCTGATACCATTACTATGTGGCCCTTACACTTGATATATAGGAGCTGAGTACAGGCGGCTGCCGGGGCCCCTGATACCATTACACTGGTGCCTTGTTATTAGGTCAATTCCATTATAAAACATTGTATCCGTCATTGTTGAGCTCTGCTGGGACTCTGTATCCCGCCTGCATTGCATAATGGGGCCCCTGAATACTCTGCACATAAGGGCCCATAGCTCTAATTATGTTGTTTGCAATAGTCGCCCTCCTGCCACCCTGTAATATCGGGTCCCTGCCTGGTGTGCCCCCTATGACTTAATGTCCCCCTGTACGACAGAGGGCACATTCACTCTGTCTGGACCATTATAGTCTATGGCCACGTCAGATCATATGCCCGAATCCCGTTCAGGTAAAGGCTGCAGCCACCGCAGCCATGCTGCCTTCAATGCCCCGCTCCTCCGCCACTGCCGTTCCCCCCACCACCCAGAGCCACAGTATATATATATATATATATATATATATATATATATATATATACACACTACTCAAAAAATAAAGGGAACCCTTAAACAACAGAATATAACTCCAAGTAAATCAAACTTCTGTGAAATCAAACTGTCCACTTAGGAAGCAACACTGATTGACAATCAATTTCACATGCTGTTGTGCAAATGGAATAGACAATAGATGGAAATTATTGGCAATTATCAAAACACTCTCAATAAAGGAGTGGTTCTGCAGGTGGGGACCACAGACCACATCACAGTACCAATGCTTTCTGACTGATGTTTTGGTCACTTTTGAATGTTGGTTGTGCTTTCACACTCGTGGTAGCTTGAGATGGACTCTACAACCCACAGAAGTTGCTCAGGTAGTGCAGCTCTTCCAGGATGGCACATCAATGCGAGCTGTGGAAAGAAGGTTTGCTGTGTCTGTCAGCGTAGTGTCCAGAGGCTGGAGGCACTACCAGGAGACAGGCCAGTACACCAGGAGACGTGGAGGGGGCCGTAGGAGGGCAACAAGCCAGCAGCAGGACCGCTACCTCCGCCTTTGTGCAAGGAGGAACAGGAGGATCACTGCCAAAGCCCTGCAAAATGACCTCCAGCTGACCACAAATGTGGATATGTCTGCAAAAACGGTTAGAAACCAACTCCATAAGGGTGGTATGAGGGCCCGACGTCCACAGATGGGGGTTGTACTCACAGCCCAACACCGTGCAGGACGCTTGGCATTTGCCACAGAACACCAGGATTGGCAAAGTGGCAACTGGCGCCCTGTGCTCTTCACAGATGGAAGCAGGTTCACACTGAGCCCATGTGACAGACGTGACAGAGTCTGGAGACACCGTGGAGAACGATCTGCTGCCTGCAACATCCTTCAGCATGACCGGTTTGGCAGTGGGTGAGTAATGGTGTGGGGTGGCATTTCTTTGGAGGGCCGCACAGCCCTCCATGTGCTCGCCAGAGGTAGCCTGACTGCCATTAAGTACTGAGATGAGATCCTCAGACCCCTTGTGAGACCATATGCTGGTGCGGTTGGCCCTGGGTTCCTCCTAATGCAGGACAATGCCAGACCTCATGTGGCTGGAGTGTGTCAGCAGTTCCTGCAAGATGAAGGCATTGAAGTTATGGACTGGCCCGCCCGTTCCCCAGACCTGAATCCGATTGAGCACATCTGGGACATCATGTCTTGCTCCCTGGGACCCGTTCAAGCTCCGGAAGGGAGCGAAACGGCCATCGTCCTCTCCCTCACTCCCCCGCACACCCTTAGGGGTCTCCATCCTATGCCGCCAGACAACATGTACTGTTAGTACTAATAAAGGACATCTTCGGAACTTTTGTTGAGTGCTACCTTTATTTTTGCTTCTGCATTACTAGACTGTTTACTTGGATATGCACCACCATGTATCCGGGAGTTTCATTTCATTGAATGAGAGGTGTATTTAAAGCAGAGGTGGTGCCGGATTTCTTCTCTTTTATTGCTCATTTGACATGTCTTGCTCCATGCACCAATGTCACGTTGCACCACAGACTGTCCAGGAGTTGGCGGATGCTTTAGTCCAGGTCTGGCAGGAGATCCCACAGGAGACCATCCGCAACCTCATCAGGAGCATGCCCAGGCGTTGTAGGGAGGTCATACAGGCACGTGGAGGCCACACACAATACTCAGCCTCATCAGGAGCATGCCCAGGCGTTGTAGGGAGGTCATACAGGCACGTGGAGGCCACACACAATACTGAGACTCATTTTGACTTTTTTTAAGGATATTACATCAAAGTTGGATCAGCCTGTAGTGTGTTTTTCCACTTTAATTTTGGGGGTGACTCCAAATCCAGGCCTCCATTGGTTAATAAATGTGATTTCCATTGATGATTTTTGTGTGATTTTGTTGTCAGCACATTCAACTTTGTACAGAACAAAGTATTCAATGAGAATATTTCATTCATTCAGATCTAGGATGGGTTATTTGATTGTTCCCTTAATTTTTTTGAGCAGTGTATATATAAATATACCAGGATGGGGGATATTAACAGAATTGGGGGACATTACCCCTATAACAGTGTAAGCAGCAGACCCCCTCCCCCTTAACAGGGCATAATGACCACATTTTTTGCTTACATTTTTTTTCTATTTACCTACTCTAAAACCTAGGTACGTCTTATGGTCCGGTGCGTCTTATAGTCCGAAAAATACGGTATATGCATTCAGTATATATATACTACTAGCTATTGAACCCGTTCTACGCCCGGGTGGACAGCATTTTTATTGGTATATGGTCTCCCATGCTGGTATGTGCTGCCCCCCTCCTTGTATTTGTGCTGTCCCCATCCTGTCCCCACCATCCAATCCTGGTATGCGTGGTACCCCTCACCCCCAATCCTGGTATGCTTGACACCCCTCACCCCCAATCCTGGTATGCGTGGCACCCCTCACCCCCAATCCTGGTATGCGTGGCACCCCTCACGCCCTATCCTGGTATGCGTGGCACCCCTCATCCCCAATCCTGGTATACGTGGCACCCCTCATCCCTATCCTGGTATACGTGGCACCCCTCATCCCTATCCTGGTATGTATGGTACCCCTCATCACTATCCTGGTGTGTATGGTATCCCTCATCCTGGTATGCATGGTACTCCATCCCTCATCCCGGGATATGCATGGCACTCCATCCCTCATCCCCAATCCCGGCATGCGTGGCACCCCTCATCCCCAATCCCGGCATGAGTGGCACCCCTCATCCCCAATCCTTGTATGTGTGGCACCCCTCATCCCCAATCCCGGTATGCGTGGCACCCCTCATCCCCAATCCCTGTATGCATGGCACCCTTCATCCCCAATCCCGGTATGCGTGGCACCCCTCATCCCCAATCCCGGTATGCGTGGCACCCCTTTCACACTGTACACACATACACAAAAAAAAAACAGTTATACTCACCTTTCTTCTCTGTACTCCAGCACTGCTGCGTCCTCTTCTGCCAGAGGCCGAGGGAGAAGTGCGGTGCTGGAGCACCGCGCTGTCCGGCGCCATTTTTCTGAAGACACACTGTAAATGTGTCTTCAGTAAAATGGCGCCGGATAGCGCAATGCGCATGCGTCGATCTGACGCCTTCACTCCGCCCCCGGTCTCCAGCGAAGAGAGGCGCCGCGACAACGCTCCTCCCGGTCAGGTAAGTATGTAAGTATGGCGCCGGAGATCGCGGTATGCGTTCAGTGTCTACGCATCCCGCGATCTCCGGCGCCATACACCTCCTCTTACCTGTAACGGCTGGATGCGTGCTTCTCTCTGGAGCCAGGCTGCGCATCACACATGCGCAGTCTATCGAAGCTTCAGACAGAGACACGCATGCCGCCTTATATATACTATGGTAGATCGGCCCACTCAGTTGCACACAGAAGTAGCCACCGGAGCGCTGTCTCCTTAAGTCTCTCACTGGTTTATTTGAAGATGCTGCATAAGCCAGTGAAGAGTTAGCAAAAATAAATACGTGCTTTCTGACCTAAGGAAAAACAAAACATAACATACAGCCGTGTTGCTGTGGGGATCTGCCCGCTCAGGAGAACAACCATCCACTAGTTCAGCTTTTCCTTCTCAGGACACAAAGCGCTGGAGTTCCTCTCTACAGCCCTACTGAACACTGAATGCCTTAGAAGGCCGTCTATATATATCCTAGTCCTCACCCAGGGGTGGAGATATGATGAATGACCTCCCAACCCGTTCTATGGTCGTTCACAAAAACCCAGCCCTTAAAATGGCCGATTAATCCCTATCAACACATAGTGTGCTGGTGTAAAACTTATGGGTTTCAAATCACTGAAGCTAATAGCCTCAGTGAAACATACCTCCCCTCCAGCACTTTGCCAGTGACTTTGTCACCATGTATATATAATCAGCATACTGTATATATATTATAAGCATACTGTATATATCCTTTTAAAAGCAGAAGTGTTAATAAATTATTTTTATCAGTTAACAAAATGCAGAGTAAAGTTTGATGGATGAACCAAGATCTCAGTAATAATAATTGTATTTTTTTTTTATTAATAATAGGATAGAAGGGAGGGACAAAACCAGGAACAGAATCAGTAGGCAAACTTATAATCAGGAAAACAGCCGGGGTCAGATACCAGGTGATCAGTAACCGCCACGTCTGCGAGCAGTATGAATACCGCGGAGCCTGGTGACAGAGGTGATACTGAGATTGTCCCGGCAGAGATGTAACAGTCAGAAGGCCACCGGTAGATGGTGAAGGTCCTTCTGTACAGCTCCAGCAGTGATGGTGGATCTGCTGGACTTCAGGGAGCTGGATGCGGAGGTTTACCGTCTTTTAGATGTCTCTAGGGGAACGGTGACAACACGCAAATACGCGAGCAGCCCTGGATAATCCACGCCGGCAGGATGATAGGATCCGGCGGAAGATGGAACCTATGAGAAGAGAAGGAAATATAATGTAAGTGATGGGACTCCATATGACATGATACTACTGTGCGGTCACTGTGGCCGGACGGCAGAGGAATCTCATCACACAGAGGTCAGGGATCATCGTCAGCCATCATACATGTGACAATCCCATCTCCGACAGATGACATCTGCTCCACATGAATTATTCTCACTGACGACATCACACAACATGGAGATGACTCTCACACTTACCTCGTCTCTTTTTCCCCTTTTTCCCATTTTCTGATTTTTCGTCATCAGCTTGAAATTCTGATCAGAAAAAAGAAAAAACAACAACTCACTAAAGACATATTGTTATGGGGTCTGCATTGTATCGCTCCTGTATATAGTATATAGATTGTTCTAGTCCTTTCCCCTATAGTCCTGATAATCTGGTATTACACAATAGGGCAGAATAAGTCCTATATACCGGACATGACCTAATATGAGGGGCATTAGATGTGTCACTAATATGGAGCAGTGAGCGCCCTGTGTGCCGCCATGTGGTGCATCCCTAATGAGCGATATTCTACTATAGGAGACGATGTCTCATTATGATGACGGAGGTTACTGGATGCAACAATGTATCACAGAATCCATGATAATACTGTACAAAGTTACAGAAATGGAGACACAGTATGGGCCCATGGGCAAAGTAATTGGGATCCATGGAACATAGATAACATAGGAGACCTATTACAGAAAAACCATGTGGAAATATTTCACCGTTGATGACAACATTCACATTGTTTGTGCTATAGACATGTACATACCTGACAATGGGGACGAGGACGGCAAGCTGGTTATAGCATCGTCTCTAGCAGATTCAGGAGAAGATCCTTTCTGCCTGTTAGGAAGAAGAAAAACGTGTAAATCACAAGTAAATTCAGTATAAAAGGGATTGTCTCACTAGAAGAACCCTGACTATAAGGCCTAATAGGACATATGAAAGTCATAGTGGGGAAGTCTCCTGCTCAAAACGACCTTCTATGGAGCAGAGCGGAAAACAACTACCAATAATGGCCAGCATGTAATACTACATCTGTCCCACAATGTGGGCAATACTACCAATGCCTGACCAGCAGCAATTATGGGCTGTTATCTCCAGCGGATTCTGAAGCCAAAAGCGCAATGACCGCTGATCATGTGGCAGTGGATGCTGCATTCGATATGATGGTATTTATGTCCTATATTTGGTGTTGTGCACATATATTAGTCTGGAGCTCCCAGTAATGACTCCACAATCTACTCACATTTCTGAGATGTTTCTGCTGGATGCCGGGGTACACTCTGGAGGGGACTTGATAACGGTGGTACAGAGCTAAATAAGGACAAAAATAAGATATGAAATTATATTTTTTACTTTTAGAGGTCTTTTTATGTATTCTGGATTTATTGATCACTTACTTTAGAAAGCCTTTTAGAGGATGTTGTAAAATTTTGGAAGAAAAGGCTCTCATTATCCTCACTTGTGTCCTCCTCCTCTGAGACAATAGGCTTGTCTGTATCAGCGTGATCTACAATACATAGGTAATGAAGTGTTATTAGTGGTTGTCAGTATAACACAGTCACCATTTATCACTACTATTAATGGGAACCGATTGTCACATATTATGGAAGATGAGACAAACAGCCGCTTAGTCTAGATGATGTCTTCTACTTACTGATAAATAAGCTGGTGTCCATATCTGACACAAGCCGAGGAATGTACTCTGGCTTCTGACTTAGAAGGTTTTCAAATTCTAAGTCACTCAGGAATGGATAACTCTTGATCTCAAATGCTCCTCCTGGAAAAAGAAAAACAAAAGTGATGCGGATGTTGCTAGAGGCTGCTCCATATCTGAACAGTATATCTGAAGTAATGACAAAACTGAAGGAAACAAACTAAAAGTTATATTATGGAGAACTAGAAATAGGCAAGCAGATAGAGGAGTGCTGATCCTCATGGACAGGAGCGATGAGTCCTCGTTGTAAAAAGTGAATATTAATACTAATACAGTATATCAGTTACCTGTCCCAAGTCTTTGTGCAGGATTTGTTCTGAGCAGGTCATTAATGAGGTCCTGAGCATCGGGGGGAGGAGAGCGATCCCAATCCCAAATTATGTCTCCTGTTATATAGAAAATTACAGAAAATAAAACCTCTGTTTTGGACTGTAAGATAAAGTAGACGAAATAACTAAATTCATGTAACCAGTCAAAGCAATGATCGGATTATTCTACTTACCAGTGACAATATTTTTATAGAGCTCAGATAGGGAATCCCCATGAAATGGTACATATCCCACCAGAAACTCATGCAGGATGATCCCCATTGACCACCAGTCGGCAGGTCTTCCATAGCCTTTCTTCAGGATGATTTCTGGGGCCATGTAGAGCGGGGTGCCACAGTCCTGGAAACCAACAGAAGGTAAAGATAAGAATCGATGAAATGATTATTATGACTAGTTCTCTACATAAAAAGCCAATGACAGAAGATAAAATATCAGTGGAAAAGTTCTCTAGAAATGAAGAACGTAGAGAAGAGACAATAGTGTGATGAGATTTGTAAAGAACAAGCTAAGATCCTGTAAGTGATGCCAACCTCATGGTCCTGGAACTCTCTGGCGATGTCCTCCAATGATTCCCTGTGGGTGTTGGTTTCTGGTATCATGACTAGTGTTGAGCATTCCGATACTGAAATATCGGGTATCGGCCGATATTCACTGTATCGGAATTCCGATACTTAATTCCGATACTTTTATAATATCGAATACCGGAATCGGAAGTTCCCATAATGCCTGCGCTCTGCAGTGTCTGTGAAGGATGACAAGCTGGATGGCAGCGCTCAGCTGCGATCCAGCTTGTCATCAGAATGCCATCCCAGCGTGGGAGAATTCTCCTGATTGTTTAAAAGCCGGCGGGCGGTAAAAAGCCGCCGGCTTTTAAACAATCACACAGCCCCATACTGCTTCCCCGCAGCCTCCCACCCCGATCCTCCGCTCCCCTCGCCACCTCCAATCCCAATCGTAAATTAGGACCGGGCGGGGAGCGCAGCACCAAGGAGCGAAGGACCCGGGCGGGGAAGCCGGCAGTGAAAAGACTTCACCGCCGGCTTTCCCGTTCTGTGCTGCGCTTTCCCGCCGGTTATTTCAAATGAACAGCTGAGGTATCAGGTGATGCCGATCAGCTGTTCATTTGAAGTAGCCGCGGTGCCCTCAGAGGGTTCATGTGAGTTCATGCTTGACTGCATGAACTCACATGAACTTTCCCACGGCCGCACAGGTCAGCCTCACCTCCCAGACCCGTCATGAATGATTAGTGTGTGCGGGGTGTGTGTGTGCGGGGTGTGTGTGTGTGCGGGGTGTGTGTGCGGGGTGTGTGTGTGCGGGGTGTGTGTGTGTGCGGGGTGTGTGTGTGTGCGGGGTGTGTGTGCGGGGTGTCTGTGCGTGCAGGCAGACATAGGCCGATGTGACACTACTACTCCCATCGGCCTATGTCTGTCCCCCGTCCACTCGTGCCAGCAGGATCAGCTCGATGGGAGCAGTAGTTCCCATCAGCCTGATCCTGCTATATAAATTGCCCTACTGTGTCCCCAATAAATGTTAGATACATGTCATTGGTGGCCAGTGGTTACCTAAAAGAAATTAGTTTATACATTACCTGTCCCCGCCGATCGTCACCTAAAATAAAGTAAAAAATAAAAAACTACACCTATACTCACCTAGACACCTAATTCCCCGAAGCCATCGATCTCCTGTAATAAAATATAAAATAATAAACCACAACCTTATCCTTACCCCTCCGTAGCAGTCCACGAGTGTCCCACGAAGATCTCCAGTTCAGAGCAGCCACATAGAATGTGACCGCTCTGAACCGCTGCCACCGCTAGAATGACGGGGCCGTAAGGGTTCACCAGAGTTAAGGCAGCGCTGCTCCGGTTAGCTGCTTTACGGCACTGCTGTATCGTGAGAAATTCCCACGGTACAGCACTGCCGTAAAGGAGGTCTCCGGAGCTGCGCTGCCTGAATGCACTCCGGTAACCTCAGTCAGTGGCTCCCGCTGCCGGGAGCGGACGTGTTCCCGGCAGCGTGAGCTTACAGCAGCCATGCACAGCTGTCACCATCTCCAGATGTGACAGCTGTGCATGGGAGATCAGCGCAGGAACGTGGACAGGTAACTATTTTTTTTTAGTAAACTAAGAATTAAATAAAATGGTGTTTTATTTCAAATAAATTATTTTTTTCTGGGTGTAGTGTTTTTTTTCTTTTTAACACTTTGTAGGTTAGTAATGGGGGTGTCTTATAGACACCCATCATTACTAACCTGGGCTTCATGGCAGCTGGCGCTGACATGAACCCCACCACTATTACCCCCTGCCACCGCACCAGGGCAGCGTGGAAGAGCGAGGCTAAGTGCCAGAATTGGCGCATCCTATGGATGCGCCATTTCTGGGGCGGCTGACGGCTGGTGTTTCTAGCCTGGGAGGGGGCCAATATTCATGGCACCCTTCCTGAGCTATTAATATCAGCCCCCAGCTGTCTGCCTAGCCTTTGCTAGCTATTAAAATAGGGGGGACCCCACGTCATTTTTTTGGGGGGGGTCCCCCATTTTAATAGCTAGTAAAGGCTAGGTATTCAGCTGGGGGCTGATATTAGTAGCCTGGGAAGCTCCGTGGGTTTTACCCCCTTCCCAGGCTTCAAACATCTGCCCCAGCCGTCTGCTTAACCTCCGCTAGAGACTAAAATAATGGGGGATCCCACGCCATTTTTTTTTAAAATAAATCCTTTATTTTAACACTAAATGACATTTGAGGACTTAATAAAGATGCAGTCCCTAAATTATTATTTATTTTTTAATAAATTTTTCCCAAAACTTTTGACGTGGGCTTCGCCATATTTTTGTATGCCAGCCAGGTACAGCATCCAGCTTCTATGAACGCGCCATTTTCCGGGGCGGCCGCGGACTGCAATTTTCAGCGGGGGGCAGAAAGCTTGGGCCTCCCTGCGCTGCAGATTCCATCCCCCAGCTGCCTAGTTGTACCTGGCTGGACACAAAAATAGGGAGAAGCCCCACGTTTTTTTTTTTTTAATTATTTCATGAAATTCATGGAATAATTAAGAAAAAAAGGGCTTCCCTATATTGTTGTGTCTGGCCAGGTACAAATAGGCAGCTGGTGGTTGGGGGCAGCCCGTTCCTGCCTGCTGTACCTGGCTGGACACAAATATAGTGTGAAGCCCCACGTCAATTTTTTTTTAATTATTTCAGGAAATTCATGAAATAATTAAAAAAAAATTATGTGGGGCTTCGCCCTATATTTGTGTCCAGTCAGGTACAGCAGGCAGGAACGGGCTGCCCCCAACCACCAGCTGCCTATTTGTACCTGGCCGGACACAACAATATAGGGAAGCCCTTTTTTTTTTAATTATTTCATGAATTTCATGAAATAATTAAAAAAAAATTGACGTGGGGCTTCGCACTATATTTGTGTCCAGCCAGGTACAGCAGGCAGGAACGGGCTGCCCCCAACCACCAGCTGCCTATTTGTACCTGGTTGGACACAACAATATAGGGAAGCCCTTTTTTTCTTAATTATTTCATGAATTTCATGAAATAATTAAAAAAAAAAAAACGTGGGGCTTCTCCCTATTTTTGTGTCCAGCCAGGTACAACTAGGCAGCTGGGGGATGGAATCTGCAGCGCAGGGAGGCCCAAGCTTTCTCTCCCCCCCCCCCCCCGCTGAAAATTGCAGTCCGCAGCCACCCCGGAAAATGGCGCGTTCATAGAAGCTGGATGCTGTACCTGGCTGGCATACAAAAATATGGCGAAGCCCACGTCAAAAGTTTTGGGAAAAATTAATTAAAAAATAAATAATAATTTAGGGACTGCATCTTTATTAACTCCTCAAATGTCATTTAGTGTTAAAATAAAGGATTTATTTTAAAAAAAATTGACGTGGGGCTTCGCCCTATAATTGTGTCCAGCCAGGTACAGCAGGCAGGAATGGGCTGCCCCCAACCACCAGCTGCCTATTTGTACCTGGTTGGACACAACAATATAGGGAAGCCCTTTTTTTCTTAATTATTCCATGAATTTCATGAAATAATTAAAAAAAAAAATGCTTGGGGCTTCGCCCTATTTTTGTGTCCAGCCAGATACAACTATGCAGCTGGGGGCTGGAATCCGCAGCGCAGGGAGACCCAAGCTTTCTGGGCCACCCCCGCTGCAAATTGCAGTCCGCAGCCGCCCCAGAAAATGGCGCGTTCATTGAAGCGCCATCTTCTGGCGCTGTACCCAACTCATCCAGGGCCCTGGTGCGGTGGCTCACTGGGTAATAAAGGGGTTAAGGCCAGCTTGGTATTATCAGCTGGCCCTAAGCCCAAAATTCATGGGGTCACGCCAATATTAGACATGACCACCATGAATTTCTAGTAAAGTATTTAAAAAAACACAAACACCCAGAAAAAAGTCCTTTAATTGAAATAAACACACAATTCTTTATTGTTCTAAATTAAACCATACTTACCATCACGCCCATTCCAGCTGAAGCCAACGATCTCCTGCAATAAAAGTAAAATAATAAAGCAACCTCATCCTTACCTTTCCATGGCTCCCACGACGGCTCCAGCTCTGCTACATCGAGATGACAGGCTGGACCGCAGCAGAACGCTGCCATCCATCCTGTCATCCCGCAGACACTGAGAAGCGCAGGCATGCTTGTGCTCCTCAATGTCTGGCTGTGACGGCATAAAGATGAGCCGAGGTCATGTCCAATGAACTCAGCTCACCTCATGTACGTCACTGACAGCGTGGGAAAATTCTCCTGCACTCAGCACTTCAGCGTGAGAATTTTCCCACACTGTCAGTGACGTGCATGAGGTGAGCTGAGTTCATTGGACATGACCTCACCTCATGTATGTCACTGACAGCGTGGGAGAATTCTCACGCTGAAGCGCTGAGTGCAGGAGAACTTTCCCACGCTGTCAGTGACGTGCATGAGGTGAGCTGAGTTCATTGGACATGAACTCGGCTCATCTGGATGACGTCACAGAGAGACACTGAGGAGCGCAAGCATGCCTGCGCTTCTCAGTGTCCGCGGGATGACAGGCTGGATGGCAGCTTTCTGCTGCGGTCCAGCCTGTCATCTCGATGTAGCAGAGCTGGAGCTGTCCTGGGAACCATCGAAAGGTAAGGATGAGGTTGCTTTATTATTTTTCTTTTATTGCAGGAGATCGTTGGCTTCAGCTGGAATGGGCGTGATGGTAAGTATGGTTTAATTTAGAACAATAAAGAATTGTGTCTTTATTTCAATTAAAGGACTTTACTCTGGGTGTTTGTGTTTTCTTTTAACTTTGACTATGGGGTTAGTAATGGGGGTGTCTTATAGACGCCTCTCCATTACTAACCTGGGCTTGATGTCAGCTTTCATTATAAGCTGACATCAACCCCAACCCTATTACCCCCTGCCACCGCACCAGGGCAGCGTGGAAGAGCGAGGCTAAGTGCCAGAATTGGCGCATCCTATGGATGCGCCATTTCTGGGGCGGCTGACGGCTGGTGTTTCTAGCCTGGGAGGGGGCCAATATTCATGGCACCCTTCCTGGGCTATTAATATCAGCCCCCAGCTGTCTGCCTAGCCTGTGCTAGCTATTAAATTAGGGGGGACCCCACGTTATTTTTTTGGGGGGGTTCCCCCATTTTAATAGCTAGTAAAGGCTAGGTATTCAGCTGGGGGCTGATATTAGTAGCCTGGGAAGCTCCGTGGGTATTACCCCCTTCCCAGGCTTCAAACATTTGCCCCAGCTGTCTGCTTAACCTCCGCTAGAGCCTAAAATTAAGGGGAACCCCACGCCAATTTTTTTTTAAATAAATCCTTTATTTTAACACTAAATGACAAGTACAGTAATCAACACTGTCACTGTACTTCATATATATGTGACTGACATGTTTCTATCTATCTAATCTATGTGTGATTCTCTATTCTTTCTGTTCTAAATTGTCGGGTACAGATGCTGAATTGCCGGCCGGCTTTCTTAAAGAGACGGTGCATGAAAACACTATTATTTTTTTAAATAAATCCTTTACACTAAATGACAAGTACAGTAAGCAACACTGTCACTGTACTTCATATATATGTGACTGACATGTTTCTATCTATCTAATCTATGTGTGATGCTCTATTCTTTCTGTTGTAAATTGTCGGGTACCGGTGTATGCCGCTGATGAATTGCCGGCTTTTCATGTCATTCTACATTATTCTTAGTTGTTTTACTTCATGTAGAATTAACCTACAAGGAAAGAAAGGGTTTATTTTCATTCCGATATTTGTGTCCCATTGACTTGCATTGGTTTCCGGTATCGGAATCGGCGATATCCGATACTTTTTGGGTATCGGCCCGATCCAATCCGATACGATATTTCCTGATATCGGAAGGTATCGCTCAACACTAATCATGACACCAACTTTTGAAATCCCAAAATCGGCGACTTTAATGTGTCCAGCCGGTGTAATCAGGAGGCTGTGAAAGAGAAGATGGTTTTAGGCTCACGGGCTGTGTGGTAATAAATAACTTCCCCCTTTATTATACTACAGGGGGCACTTACTTCTCTGGTTTCAGGTCTCTATGCAACACACCATAGCTGTGCAGGTATTCCACAGCAAGTATCGCTTCTGCAAAGTACAGGCGGGCCAAGGGGACAGATAAAGGACCCCTGGTGCTTAGGAGGGTCCCACAGTCTCCACCTATAGAAGAAAGGAAATATGAGCGGTGAGGGGTTTATACAGCAGATCACCACGATGGATCATGAGAAGTGAGCGGAGACATTGGGGCAGGAGAGAATATATACAGATATAATGTATAGAGCACAGAATATTAGTCTGAGGTCATGGTGAGATGTCGTCCATGTCACTAATAAAGTGATGTCTCATCTCGTCTACAGCTGGCGATACTGACGTGCTCAGTGCGGACATACAGGGAGATCACACACATCAATGACTTTCCATAATATCTATAGTAAATGCTCTGCGGGGATGTAACCGTCCACGGGGACAAGTCCTAATGATATGAGTGGTGATAAGATGTCAGCAGACATGGGCTGAATATAATACATGTACATCTCCTACCTCCTACATACTCCATGACCATACACAGGTGAGATCTAGTAGGGAAGGAGCAGAGCATGGAGGTCACAAAGGGACAGTCAGCGAATGTCAGGATGTCCCTCTCCAGATAGGCCGCTTCCACATGTTTTGGAGTATCCAGGTCCCGCTTGGCAATTTTCTTCATAGCGAAGATCTTCTGTGAGTCTTTATGGTGAACTAAGTGGACAGACCTGGAGAGAAGAAGAAACCATGGTTTATAGTGAATCCTTATTAACAGTCCTTCTATAGAAGTCATTATATGATCTTCTGTACTAATGTTTAATACCAGAAGTCCGACCATTACTAGAAATCCACATCTAGAAATACATTAAATAATACTACATAGATCATCTATGGGAGGGTCTACACAATGCCACGTCTGCCGGACCCTCACTCAGGTCACATTATCACCTGTGGGAGGTCTGCACAATGCCACATCTTCCACACCCTCACCCAGGCCACATTGTCACCTATGGAAGGTGTGCACAATGCTAGGTCTGCCAGACCCTCACCCAGGTCACATTATCACCTATGGGAAGTCTGCACAATGCCACGTCTGCCGGACCCTCACCCAGGTCACGTTATCACCTTTCACCTCAGATCATGTCCCTATGATAACACTGAATGGCAAAGCACAGAGGATGAAGCATTATCATAGGGAACCCTGAGAAATGTGGCTTATGCTAACTGAAATCTCACCCAAAAGATCCGCTGCTGATCAGCTTAGATGTTTCGTAGTCGCTCATACGCGGCTTTCTCGCCGGGATCAATGATTCCATCAAGTCCTAGAAAAGAAGAAGAAGAAGAAATGATATTAAGATCTAGAAGCTGCTGGAGAAAATCTCCAGATGCAGAAACGTCTCCTCCTATATTATGTCCCAGCTGATGTCACTGATCCGATAGGTGAGCAGAAACCTGCTGACGGATTCCCTATAATATAAACGCTATTATCTAATGCAATAGTGTCATCTCCTCTAATAATAGAGGCGCCCCCTGGTTATATGGGGGATAATACTGGACGGGTCATTCACACCCCGTGATCTGGTGATACACAGACATCTACCTCTATAATACTTACACCGGCAGGTTCTTGGATCTCCGGGATCTCTAAGATTACACTGTCAGGATCCAACAGCTCAGTTGTTTCTAAAATAGCGATAAAATGATGAGGAAATAAAATGTATTAGAGGATATTAATCCTACAGACATAATACAGCAATATAATGGAGAAATGACTATTCTGTATGGAGGACGATGTGGGGCCCATTATTCTGTATGGAGGACTATGTGGGGCCATTATACTGTATGGAGGACTATGTGGTGCCCATTATTCTGTATGGAGGGCTATGTGGGGCCATTATACTGTATGGAGGACTATGTGGTGCCCATTATTCTGTATGGAGGGCTATGTGGGGCCATTATACTGTATGGAGGACTATGTGGTGCCCATTATTCTGTATGGAGGGCTATGTGGGGCCATTATACTGTATGGAGGGCTATGTGGGGCCCATTATACTGTATGGAGGACTATGTGGGGCCATTATTCTGTATGGAGGACTATGTGGGGCCCCTTATTCTGTATGGAGGACTATGTGGGGCCCATTATACTGTATGGAGGACTATGTGGGGCCCATTATTCTGTATGGAGGGCTATGTGGTGCCCCTTATTCTGTATGGAGGGCTATGTGGGGCCCATTATACTGTATGGAGGACTATGTGGGGCCATTATTCTGTATGGAGGACTATGTGGGGCCCATTATACTGTATGGAGGACTATGTGGGGCCCATTATTCTGTATGGAGGGCTATGTGGTGCCCCTTATTCTGTATGGAGGGCTATGTGGGGCCCATTATACTGTATGGAGGACTATGTGGGGCCATTATTCTGTATGGAGGACTATGTGGGGCCCATTATACTGTATGGAGGACTATGTGGGGCCCATTATTCTGTATGGAGGGCTATGTGGGGCCCCTTATTCTGTATGGAGGACTATGTGGGGCCCATTATTCTGTATGGAGGACTATGTTGGGCCATTATTCTGTATGGAGGACTATGTGGGGCCCAATATACTGTATGGAGGACTATGTGGGGCCCATTATTCTGTATGGAGGGCTATGTGGTGCCCATTATTCTGTATGGAGGGCTATGTGGGGCCCATTATACTGTATGGAGGACTATGTGGGGCCAATTATACTGTATAGAGGACTATGTGGGGCCCATTATTCTGAATGGAGGGCTATGTGGTGCCCATTATACTGTATGGAGGGCTATGTGGGGCCCATTATTCTGTATGGAGGACTATGTGGGGCCCATTATACTGTATGGAGGACTATGTGGGGCCCATTATACTGTATAGAGGACTATGTGGGGCCCATTATTCTGAATGGAGGGCTATGTGGTGCCCATTATACTGTATGGAGGGCTATGTGGGGCCCATTATTCTGTATGGAGCACTATGTTGAGCCCATTATTCTGTATGGAGGGCTATGTTGTGCCCATAGTACTTTATGGAGGGCTATGTGGGGCCCATTATTCTGTATGAAGGACTATGTGGGGCCCATTATACTGTATTGAGGACTATGTGGGGCCCATTATAATGCATGGAGGATGGACTATGTGGTCCCATTATACTGTATGGAGGACTATGTGGGGCCCATTATACTGTATGGAAGACTATGTGGGGCCATTATACTGTATGGAAGACTATGTGGTCCCATTATACTGTATGGAGGACTATTTGGGGCCATTATACTGTATGGAGCACTATGTGGAGCCCATTATTCTGTATGGAGGACTATGTGGTGCCCATTATACTGTATAGAGGACTATGTGGGGCCCATTGTTCTGTATGGAGGACTATGTGGGGCCCATTATTCCGTATGGAGGACTATGTGGGCCCATTATTCTTTATGGAGGACTATGTGGGGCCATTATTCTGTATGGAGGACTATGTGTTGCCCATTATACTGTATGGAGGACTTTGTGGGGCCTATTATTCTCTATGGAGGACTATGTGGGGCCCATAATACTTTATGGAGGACTATGTCGGCCCATAATACTGTATGGAGGACTATGTGGGGCCTATTATTCTCTATGAAGGACTATGTGGGGCCCTTTATACTGTATGGTGGACTATGTGGGGCCCATAATACTGTATGGAGGACTATGTGGGGCCCATTATTCTCTATGGAGGACTATGTGGGGCCCATTATTCTGTATGGAGCACTATGTGGGGCCCATTATACTGTATGGAGGACTATCTGGGGCCTATTATTCTCTATGGAGGACTATGTGGGGCCCTTTATACTCTACGTTGGACGATGTGGGGCCCATAATACTGTATGGAGGACTATGTGGGGCCCATTATTCTCTATGGAGGACTATGTGGGGCTCATTATTCTGTATGGAGGACTATGTGGGGCCCATTATTCTGTATGGAGGATTATGTGGGGTCAATTATCCTGTATGGAAGACTATGTGGGGCCATTATACTGTGTGGAGGACTGTGTGGGGCCATTATTCTTTATGGAGCACTATGTGGGGCCATTATTCCGTAAGGAGGACTGTGTGGGGCCATTATTCTTTATGGAGTACTATGTGGGGCCATTATATTGTATGGAGGACTATGTGGGGCCATCATTCTGTATGGAGGACTATGTGAGGCCTATTATTCTGTACGGTGGAATATGTGGGGTCCATTATTCTGTATGGAGGACTATGTGGGGCCCATTATTCCGTATGGAGGACTATGTGGTGCCCATTATACTGTATGGAGTACTATGTGGTGCCCATTATACTGTGTGCCGGACTATGTGGGGCCCATTATTCTGCATGGAGGGCTATCTGGGGCACATTATTCTGTATGGATGACTTTGTGGGACCCATTATTCTGTATGGAGGACTATCTGGGGCCCATTATTCTGCATGGAGGACTTTGTGGGGCCGATTATTCTGTTTGGAGGACTTTGTGGGGCCCATTATTCTGTATGGAGGACTATGTGGGGCATTATTCTGCATGGAGGACTATGTGGGGCCCATTATTCTGTATGGAGGACTATGTGGTGCCCATTATTCTGCATGGAGCACTATGTGGGGCCAATTATTCTGCATGGAGCACTATGTGGGGCCCATTATTCTGCATGGAGGGCTATCTGGGGCACATTATTCTGTATGGATGACTTTGTGGGACCCATTATTCTGTATGGAGGACTATCTGGGGCCCATTATTCTGTATGGAGGACTTTGTGGGGCCGATTATTCTGTTTGGAGGACTTTGTGGGGCCCATTATTCTGTATGGAGGACTATGTGGGGCATTATTCTGTATGGAGGACTATGTGGGGCCCATTATTCTGTATGGAGGACTATGTGGGGCCCATTATTCTGCATGGAGCACTATGTGGGGCCCATTATTCTGCATGGAGGACTATGTGGGACCCATTATTCATTATGGAGGACTTTGTTGTACCCAGTATACTGATTGGCTCGTGACTTTTTCCAAGTTTTTCATTTTGGCTCTCTGTATGTTTGATTAGAGAGTGGAAAGAGTAAATGTGAAATGATCCCCTGTTCTCTATAATATCCGGATATTTCCTGTAGAAGGTTGTGTGATCGGCTCACCTGTAGTCAGATCGCTGCTCGGTCCCAGCTGACTCGTATTAGGGTCAGGGGTTTCTGGGGTCACATTTTGCTCATCTTCGGTGTCGCCTTCTGGTGTCTCCTGATTGATAGAATATATAGAATTAACACGAGGAACCTTCCACTAAATGACCAAATCCACAAATCAGGAAGGACTGAACCTGCATTTACAGACACACCAACTGTAACTATACAGATCAAACGCCATCATGAGGACTTTTCTCAGATAAAATGGATTAAAATGAGGTAACATTGCAAAAACATTAATATGGATAATAGAGGGAGACAGAGGCGGAAATACAGACTTCCCACCACTGAGCTGTGACTACATCAGCAGAATACAGACTACCATCAGCAGAGACAGGCGGCCATATTACCTCCTGTGCTTGCCAGGAGCTGACAGGGAGGCCGATAAGATCTAACACCAGATCTTCTGATATCTGGCTGGTGATCTGGAGAAGATCAGAAAACAAGGACGTGTGATAGAGAAGATGATGGATCCTTACCGGGCGTTCCGATGAGCGGGCCGGACCTTCCAGTACACACAGGACTTTTTCGGCCAGTTCTTTAACAAAAGACAAATCTCTATATTGAGATCTTTTTTCAGCCTAAAAAGAAGAAAAGAAACACAAATGAATAATCTCGAGATGAGAAAGATCACAATGAAGGCGGCCATTGTATCTGACGTCTGCTCCTCTCTGCAGATACATTGACTACATATCTGGGGTCTTGTCCTGTTTTATATTGGAAGAAAGAAGAAGCTTCTATCCCACCATTATTATCCATTATTGTGGAGAAGATTTGTGCGGAGCGTCCACCATTTACCTGCTGTAGTAATGTCCTGATTTTCCATAGCGAGAAACTGCAAGTGCTCAGTCACTATGGAGCCAACAACGGCAGCCATGACCCTGTGTAGATTGTACACAGTGACTGTGAGCTCTGATGTCATAATGGCCGACCATCACTAGTGATGTCATCATGGAATCTTGTGATGGAATCTTATAGCGGCTGCTCTGCACAAATACATGCTGCCAAGCAATATTTAAAGTGTGTGGGGGCTCATGCTGTATATAGGGGGCTATGTGAGGGCTCAGCTATTTATAGCGGGCTATGTGAGGGCTCATACTGTATATAGAGGGCTATGTGAGGGCTTGGCTGTATATAGTGAGCTATGTGAGGGCTCATACTCTAAATAGGATTCTGTGTGTGAGCTCATACTGTACATTGGTGCTATGTATGGGCTCTTACTGTATAAAGGGTGCTGTGTGTGGGCTCTTACTGTATATAGGGTATGTGTGTGGGCTCTTTCTGTATGTAGGGGGATGCCAGCACACTTAATTCTGCTCAATATTAAGTGATACAGTTAATAATATAAAATATAATTCATATGTTAATATTGAGCAGAATTAATTTCAGCCTATTGATTCGGCCTACACAACAGTCACATTTCTCATGTGGCCCCTCAGTAATATTACTTTCCCACCCCTGCTCTATTATGTATAGCGCTCTGTTATGTGTAGTGCACCCGAGCACCTGCATGTTAATCGAATGGCTTATCACATGATCTATCAAAGGCAATCTTGTGACATGTCATGTGATACATCGGGTGCTGTGGCCCCACACCTCCTAAACTGCCCAGGGCCCTGGCTACTCTTAATACGTTCCTGCTTCTATCCCACCATTATTATCCATTATTGAGAAGTTTTATGCGGAGCTTCCGCCACTTACCTGCTGTAGTAATGTCCTGATGTTCTGAGGTAAATCCGTCAGATACTCTGAGGTGAGATGACCTCGGTGGTATTTGGTCAGGCAGTCCCTTACAAGCTCCACCACCAGCCGGTGAGTGAAGCTGAAGACGCCATCGGGTGGTTGAAGCACAATCTCAGGGCGATTGGTGGTAAGAATCTCCCATAGAGCTTCTACTTGAAGATTGTCCAAAAGTAATTCAGCCATAGAAGCTGCAACTGCGATCAGTCACTATATATAATAGCGAGAAACTGCAAGTGCGCTCAGTCACTATGGGATAGCGAGAAACTGCAAGTGCGATCAGTCACTATAGAATAGCGAGAAACTGCAAGTGCGCTCAGTCACTATGAAGCCAACAAAGGCAGCCGTGACCCTGTGTACATTGTATATATAGTGACTGTGAGCTGTGATGTCATAATGCCCGACCATGACCTGTGATGTCATCATGGAATCTTGTGATGGAATCTTCAAGGAGTGGCTCTACACACATACTTGCTGCCTAGCAATATGCTTTTTTGGCCGTACTGTTTTATTTCCAAATACAACACAACCAGGATAAGGGAATGTTCACACGTTGCGTTTTTGCAGCATTTTTTTCCACACCAAAAACCAGGTTGTACTCAGGAAAAACACTGCATACAATCCACACTTATTTGCTGTGTTTTTGCAGTGTTTATACTTGTGTTGTTTTTTTTTCATTCATTTGAATGGGTGAAAAATGCTGCAAAACCCCTGAAAGAATTAACATCCTGCAAATTTAAAATAAAAAAAGGAAAAAAAACGCAGCATGTGAATGAGACTTTAGAAATCTCATTCACTAAGCTGGTACTGTAAAACGCAATGTTTTAGCAGCAGAAAAATAACCCTGAAAAAAATTCCACTTGTGAACATTCCCCAAAGATATAATAGTCATATTATGGGAAATATTGTGTATATTTATTCCTCGCGTGTCTTTTTTTTACCAAATAACATTTACCTCATTGGTTGGAGAGTTTACTATTAACAACTGTGACAAATATTGAAGAATTAATGATAAGTGACCCAAGTGATCAATCATTTACGTCATTAATGGTGATGAGCGAGCACTAAAATGCTCGGGTGCTCGTTGCTCGGGTCGAGCACATTGGAATACTCGGCTGCTCGACCCGAGTAACGAGCCCATTGTAAGTCTATGTGAAACTCGAGCATTTTTCAGGCGGCTCCCCCCGGCGGTCTACAGAGGGCCTAAAAATTGCCCAAATCGATGGGAATAATGCTCAAATGACATGGTAACAGCATGGGAAAGACCCCTGGAAGCATCTATGACTCCCAGATCACTGCTGTCAACACCGTGGTCAGAGGTATTACGCCACTTTTACAGACTCACAATAAAACTTACAAAAACGAAACCAAAATGGATTTTCCTGGGAAATATGTTAAGGAACATCCTTTCCAGGGTAATGACTTGTATATAAGGCAAAATAAATAACCAAAAACAAAAATGCTCCTCCACACCTTGGGCTATGTTCACACGTAGCGTTTTTGATGCGTTTTTACACTTTTGCATTGCTATTAACCAACACAAATGCATTCACCTGGGAATGTCATTTTAACATTTTACAACATTATCTGGCCATGTGGTGTGTGACACATCATCAGACACATGCATACAGTGCTGAAAAGACGTGGGAACAGCATGGGGAAGACCTCTGGAAGCATCTCTGACTCCCAGGTCACTGCCTAAAAGTGTGCCCATCATAAGAGATGCTTGGCGCATGCGAAGATGCCTCCCGCCATGCACCTGTCGTTGCAGACTTGCAACAATCACCGTCCACGTCCTTGTCCCACTGCAGCGTTCACTTGTCCCTTCTCCATTCCTTGGAATGCAAGCGCAAGTATGCAGGTAGCCACCCACCTACCCACCCACAGGCTGCAATACTATACTGCCAAATTTTTGACAGCTGCTTGCACTTGAAATGTAGCCTTTTAGGCTCGTGGAGGCGGAAGTTTTTCATAACCTCATGCCGGCGGCGGCTGGGTGTCCATACTCGGTCCCCAGCCGCCAATATATTTCCCAGTATCGCCTCTGCCTTCCACAAGCACGGGTCCCACAACATTACCCGTGCCCCCCCAGTGCACTTACTGGGAACGACCGCCTAACCAAACACATGTGGACAGGTGAATGTGGCCAGGGACGGTACGGAGCCAGTCCGCAACTTTTTTTTGCTGACAGTTGTATTTAGCTCGGTGAAAGGACTGGCATAGAGGGAAACCGTATCTACCCTGGGTGTCATTTCTCCCAGGAAGTCCTGTAATTGAGCTTGTTGCAGAAGCAATGGCAGCCCATCCAACATCAACTCGCACTTGTCGGTGGTGCTTTGACACACACACATCTTTCTTTGCGCATTTAATTTCTTGAATACAGAGTTGGACAATGGCCTGATCTGTAATGCATTTTGAGAAATAACATGCATAAGCATGGCCGATCAACACTAAAAAAGCAGCCACAGAGTGTCCGGAAACCTTCCCCCACACTTTTATTAGCCAGGGCTGCTTTTCGGCAGGGTTGGACGGGCCCACCAGAGAGGGAAACCGTATCTACCCCGGCTGTCAGTTCTCCGTCACCAGGTTCCGCCCATTGTCACACACGACCATGCCTGGCTGTATGTTCAGCGGTGAGAGCCACAGATCAGGCTGCTGTGTTACAGCTTTCAACAACTCTGCAGCGCTGGGCGGTTTGTCACCTAAGCATTAAGCATGTTATCTTCAGCACAGCCTGTTGCCGCTTGGCCAAGGCAGTGCTGCAGTTCTGTCAGCTTGTGACTGATGTGGTCATTTCGGAGATGGAGGAGGAGGTGCATGAGCTGAACAATGTGATTACATTGAGGTTAAATTGCTTTTTATACTAAAGAAATATCCTATTGTTTTGTTTACGTTATTTTTTAAGACAAATGCGTTCACCGGGAAATGTCATTTTAACATTTTACAACCTTATCTGGCAATGTGGTGTGTGACACATCATCAGACACATCCTGTTTTATTTATGATGGAGGGACTCTGAAAGTCATAAAGCCTATTTTTATAGGGACATCAGATGGCCCTTACTATTCTTAAAAGGCCAGCAGTCTGCCCTAGCTATTGTTAGAGAGCCATCAGCCGGCTATGCTTTGTTGTTCCCATTATTAACAAGTGGGTCTCCTATACTGTTATTGCGTATCCAGGGCTGCTTTTCGGCAGGGTTGGACGGGCCCACCAGAGAACCGGAGACTCCTCCGGCGGGCCCTGGCTTCTCCTTCAGGAGAGTTCATAGTGCCGAGGTGAGGCCATGATGATGATAGAGGCCACCATCTGCTTAGTTTTCTGTTACTTGGAATGTAAGTGCAAGTATGCAGCCAGCCACCCACCCACCCACAGGTCACAACACTAAACTGCCAGATTTGTGGGCAGCTGCTTGCACTTGAAATATGGGTTTTTAAGCTCATGGAGGCGGAAGCTGTCCACAATCTTATGGCGGTGGCGACTGGGTATCCATACTCGGTCCCCAGCCGCCATTATTTTTCCCGGTATCGTCTCCGCCTTCCACAAGCATGGGTCCCACAACATTACCCATGCCCTCCCCAGTGGAAGGACCGCCTAACCACAAACACGTGGACAGGTGAATGTGGCCAGGGACGGTATGGAGCCAGTCCACAACTTTTTTTGCTGAGAGTTGTATTTAGCTCAGTGAAAAGACTGGCATAGAGGGAAACCGTATCTACCCTGCGTGTCATTTCTCCCAGGAAGTCCTCTAAAGCTGCTTGCACTTGAAATGTGACCTGAATATTACTGCTGGTACTTTTCTGTGGGAATTTGCTTGCTTCCTACCAGCCTGGAATATTTCCAGTAAACTATGGTACGACGCCATGGTATTAGCACTGCCCCAATACCAGTAGCGAAGCCTTCCCCAATTTCCTTCTCAGGAATTTTATTTGGTAGACTGAGTGGCTGCCCAAATACATTTTCTCACAAAGGAGCTGAAGATAGCGTGGCAGTAGGTGCAAGTTTCTCCAGCCTGTTAGATATTAGAGGGTGAATGGCAGCATTGGATCAGTGGTTAGCACTGAAGACTTGTAGCGCTGGGATCCTGGGTTCAAATCCCAACAAGGTCAACATCTGCAAGGACTTTGTATGTTCTCCCCGTGTTTGCGTGTGTTTCCTCCTCAGTAAAAAAGCAGCCATAGAGTGTCCGGGAACCTTCCCACACACTTTTCTTAGGACTGCTTTTCGGCAGGGTTGGACGGTCCCAGCAGAGAATCCTCTGGTGTGCCTTGGCTTCTACCTCAGGAGAGTTCATGATAGCGCTAACTTTGCAGCTGCTATGGGGCTCTTGAGCAGGTGAGAAAGGTCAGAATCAAATCCTCTGGTGGGCGCAATGTTTTTCAATCTGAAACAGCTTATCAGTGGGAGTTGTATTTCACCACAGCCATATTCTTTAGCTCGGTGAAAGGACTGGCATAGAGGGAAACCGTATCTACCCCGGCTGTCAGTTCTCCGTCACCAGATTCCGCCCATTGTCACACACGACCATGCCTGGCTGTATGTTCAGCGGTGAGAGCCACAGATCAGGCTGCTGTGTTACAGCTTTCAACAACTCTGCAGAGCTGGGCGGTTTGTCACCTAAGCATTAAGCATGTTATCTTCAGCACAGCCTGTTGCCGTTTGGCCAAGGCAGTGCTGCAGTGCTGTCAGCTTGTGACTGATGTGGTCATTTCGGAGATGGAGGAGGAGGTGCAGGAGCTGAACAATGTGATTACATTGAGGTTAAATTGGTGACGCTGCTTTTTATACTAAAGAAATATCCTATTGTTTTGTTTACGTTATTTTTTAAGACAAATGCATTCACTGGGAAATGTCATTTTAACATTTTACAACCTTATCTGGCAATGTGGTGTGTGACACATCATCAGACACATCCTGTTTTATTTATGATGGAGGGACTCTGAAAGTCATAAAGCCTATTTTTATAGGGACATCAGATGGCCCTCACTATTCTTAAAAGGTCAGCAGTCTGCCCTAGCTATTGTTAGACAGCCATCAGCCGGTTATGCTTTGTTGTTCCCATTATTAACAAGTGGGTCTCCTATACTGTTTTTGCGTATCCAGTGACTGCAAGGGCTGCCAAAAATTTGGACACAACCCAATACCCCTTTGAAGAGACATAGAGGAGGGTCTCAGTAAAAAAAATGTTCCCATTATAAAGGTGCAGGTCTCCTATAGTGGTAATGCCCATGCTGTGACTGCAAGGGCTGACCAATTTTAGGAAAAAGCCCACTAAGAATTTAAAGACACACAGAGCAGGGCCACAGTAACAAGGTACGACATGTTCCCATTAGAAAGGAGAGGGTCTGCTATACAGTTATAGGGTATGCAGTGAGTCCAACGGCTGACCAATTTTAGGAAAAACCCCACTAAGAATTTAAAGACACACAGAGCAGGGCCACAGTAACAAGGTACGACATGATCCCATTAGAAAGGAGAGGGTTTGCTATACAGTTATAGGGTATGCAGTGAGTCCAATGGCTGACCAGTTTTAGGAAAAACCCCACTAAAAATTTAAAGACACACGGAGCAGGGCCACAGTAACAAGGTACGACATGTTCCCATTAGAAAGGAGAGGGTCTGCTATACAGTTATAAGGTATGCAGTGAGTCCAACGGCTGACCAATTTTAGGAAAAACCCCACTAAGAATTTAAAGACACACAGAGCAGGGCCACAGTAATGACAATTTCCCATTAGAAAGGAGAGAGTCTCCCATAGTGTTGGCCTATGCAGTGAATGCAAGAGCTGCCAAAAATTTGGAGGCACTTCAATGCCCCTTGGAAGAGACGTGGAGGAGGGCCTCATAAAAAATGTTCCCATTAGAAAGCAGCGGGCCTCCTATACTTGTAATGCCCATGCACTAAGTGTATGGGCTGACAAACATTTACCCCTGGGGGGTATACATGAACATACTGTATAAAAAAAATTTTTTACGGGCATCATAAACACCCTTTAAAAAAATTATGTGGGTGTTGCATCACGGACCACGGTCACCCTGGTGATATGGTGGTGGAGGATGAAGAGAAGGAGGAGGACAAGAGCAAATAGCCAAAATCAGTAAGTGTATACCCATGTGTGGGTGTAAAAAGGTGCATGGGAATACACCTCCCAAGAAAAGACACTGGATTGGAGTTTATGTTACGCTGCTTTCATTTGGTGGTGATGAGAAGTCTGGCCCAATCCACCCCTTGTTCATTTTTATAAGAGTCAGCCTGTCAGCATTTTCAGTTGACAGGCAGATGCGCTTATCAGTTATAATTCCACCAGTGGCACTAAAAACCCGCTCTGATAAAACGCTGGCGACAGGGCAGGCCAGGCCAGGACCTCCAAGTCATAGAGAGCCAGTTCATTCCACGTATCCAGCTTGGATACCCAATAATTATAAGGCACAGAGGAATCACGGAGGACGTTGGTACGGTCGGCAAGGTACTCCCTCAGCATCTTCCCAAACTTTGCACTCCTTGTGATAGTACCCCGCGCTTCAGGGCCTGTGCGATGGGAGGGTCTGAGAAAACTCTCCCAGAACTTTGACAGTGTTCCGCTGCCTCTGCTGGATTGAAGTTGTGTCTCTCTCGCCTGTACTCCTTGGTTGTCCAACAAAGTGTGCCCTCTGCCCCCAGCATTTTCAGATGGGAATTTTCTTAATAGTTCCGCAACAAGGGCCTTCTGGTACTGCCCCATTTTTGTACACCTGTCTGCCTCAGGAATAAGAGATATAAAGTTCTCCTTGTAGCGTGGGTCTAGAAGTGTCACCAACCAGTAATGACTGTCACCCAAAATTTTGAGAACGCGAGGGTCATGGGAAAGGCAGCATAACATAAACTCAGCCATGCGTGCCAGACTACTAACAGGCAAGACTTCAGTGTCCTCACCAAGAGGATGACTGACCATGCTCTCCTCCTCCTCCTCTCTGTCCTCTGGCCATCCACGCTGAACAGACGGTATGACAGCTGTGCAGGTAGTACCATCTATAGTGCATGAAACTAGCTCCTGTCCTTCCTACTCCTCTTCCTCATTGTCACCCAATCTACGTTGGGATGAGATGAGGCTGGGCTGTGTGTAATCACCCTGTATGGTTCCTTGCTCCATCTCATCATGCTCTGCCTGCAATGCATCCTCTTTGATTGTGAGCAGAGAGCGTTTCAGAAGACAGAGAAGTGGGATGGTGACGCTAATTGTGATGTCATCGCCGCTCACCATCTTGGTGGAGTCCTCAAAGTTTTGGAGGATGGTACATATGTCTGACATCCATGTCCACTCCTGAGGTCTTATGTGTGGAGTCTGAACTGAATACCGACGGCCTTGTTGATGCTGGTAGTCAACAACTGCCCTCTTCTGCTCACAATTCCTTCCCAACATCTGCAGTGTAGAGTTCCAACGCGTGGGGACATCACACAGCAGTCTGTGAGCCGGTAGCTGCAAACGCTGCTGAAGCACCCTCAAGGGCGGCGGAAGCTGTAGCTGACTTTCTAAAATGGGCACACTGGTGGCGTACTTTAACAAGCAGATCTGGCAGCTCTGGGTAGGATTTGAGAAACCGCTGAACCACGAGGTTAAGCACATGGGCCAGGCATGGTACGTGTGTGAGCTCGCCTCGCCTCAGAGCCGCCACCAGGTTCCGGCCATTGTCACACATGACCATGCCTGGCTGAAGATTCAGCGGTGTGAGCCACAGATCTGCCTGCTCTTTCAGAGCTGTCCACAACTCTTCAGCATTGTGGGTCTTTTCACCCAAGCATATTAGCTTCAGCACAGCCTGTTGCAGCTTGGCCGAGGCAGTGCTGCAGTGCTTCCAGCTTGTGACTGATGTGGTCATTTCGGAGATGGAGGCTGAAGAGGAGGAGGAGGCTAAGGAGGATGAGGTGCAGAAGCTGTAGACCGTGGGGGCAACGCTGATTGACCTAGGGCCCGCAATCCTTGGCGTCGGGAGGACGTGTTCCGTCCCAAGGTCCGACTGGGTCCTGGCTTCCACTATGTTAACCCAGTGTGCCACCAGCGAGATGTACCGTCCCTGCCCACAAGCACTTGTGGATGATATGCATCTCCTGCTTTAACAGACACAAGAGAGGACAAATCTTGCCAAGTAGCTGAGTATGTCTTCTGAATAGCCAAAACTGCACGGTAGAAAGGCATGGGTTGTTTCTCTGGGTCTGGCAATTGGTTACAGAGTGTCATGGCTTGAGTCGGTGTGAATTTTACATACATGATAGGTTCTGGTTTGCCAAGAGCAGGTGGTGGTATGATAGGCTTAAGGGTTAAATTAGATGGTGGTCTAGGTAGGCTTGGCAGCAACTTTTCTTCATCCACATCATTTTTAATTGGTACTGGTGTGATGGGAGTCACATGTGTTTGACAAGCATCTTTCATTGCCCTTGCAGTGTCAGTCTGTTTACTGACTAGACATATCTCGGTTAGATGGCAAGAAGGCTTAGAGGCCTCTTCTATCACTGTCTGTACTAGCTCCCTTGCACATGCTCTGACTGGGTATCCAAAGATACCGGAGCTAATTAAAGGAAGTGCTATAGTCTTAATGCCAGCAGTCTTGTTTGCAATGTCTAATGCTGCGTGTACAGTCTGGCACAAGAGCCGTGCACTATTATCTGGATAGGAAGGGTCATAGATGGGCCCCACTGCATGAATAATAGTGTTACAGGGTAAATCGCCTGATTCGGTAACTGTGACCATTGATGGCTGGAAAGGACCATGTCGTCATACAATATTATCACTTTCCCTTTGAATACTGTCTCCCCCTGCCATGACAATATCTCTAGCCAGGCCACCCCTGTGCTGCAGGTGGCTATTGGTAGCATTCACTATAGCATCCACCCGCTGAGTGACCATGTTCCCTACACCCACAGAGATTAGTACCCCAGCCCCTGTCTGACACTGGGCAATCATTTTCTCAAAAATAGGATCCCAGTCCTCTGGGGGGCCCGACACAAAGCTGCCATTGTCCACATTTTGATATGATGGGGCAACAGATGGAGCCCCTTCACCTGAATGAGGGACAGGTGATGTAAGAGCTGGGAACATTGGTGTCGGAGGTGGGGAAGATGCTGAGGTAGATTGCTGAGGTGGAGTGTAATATTGTCCTTGCATAGTCACAACCGGATATATAGAAACTGGTGGAGAAACTAATTGGGCATTAGGCTTTGGAATATCTGTCGTCTCATTGTTATCAGGCCTTCCGGGTGGAGTAAGATGGCCGCCACAGAAAGTACCTGTGGGTGGGACTTCCTTTGAGTCATGCATTCCAAAGGTGGGAGGGCACCTGGGTGGTGTGTCTGTCCAAGAGCAGTCAAGAGAAGGCGCTGTGGCTACAAAGTCAGTGGGGAGGGGGGATGGTCTATGAACTCCACAATGTAAACCATTGTCCCCAGAGTCTAAAGTTTGCACATCACTCCTAGAACATGTCCACCCCCTGAGGCCATTATAAGGTGGTGGCTCAACATTTTTCAAAGCAACATTAAAAACATGGTTCTTAACATACATGTAATATACATCATCATTATCATCTGTTCTCTCTTCCTCTTCCCATCCCTCTTTTGCTATGTCATTTGCCATAGCCACAGATAATAAACCTGTTTCCTCTAGTTTACCCTTTTTTTTTTTCTTTTCTTTAAAGCTATTTTCCACAGCACCCGCTGAAGTCTTCCCCTCCTATTCATTCCTACAATGTCCATTAACTGTTTAACCTTAGCAACATACTTAACCCCTTCCCTGTCAGCTACCAGTGTCTGAGCCGTATAGCTGTTATTCGACACCAACTTTCTTTGTGAACAGTCTCAAGAATTTATGCATGGCTGACGAACGTGGACACAATACAAACAGAAAAACGGACCAGACAAAGTGAATTCTTGTGTCAGTATGACTCAATGAAACAGAATAATCTCCTTATTAATAACCGCAGATACTAGCTGGCCAGCCTAGCTTCTGTTTCCTACCCTCGTGCGTTCTATCTTCCAAGAACAGGATGTTTTTTTAGGGAGCGATACAGAACTGCAAAACTTTCTTTTTTTTTTTTAAACCTTCCTCACATCATCCCCCCTACGTTCTCTCAAGAACAGGAGGTATATGGAAATGCAATGTGGGATTCCATCCAGGAGAATACTCCGTTCACAAGTCACACACGACAGCTCATCCACTAAGTCAGTCTCAAACACAAACAAATTAGAATAAGCAAAGGTTACAGTGGATTGGAATGTGAGTGGGTTTCGATAACACCAGCAGGGTCACCCCTATCCCCACTTAAGGATTACCACAACAGACCGACTCGTGCCCTCTGCTAATCTATGAACGACTGGAAACACAAGCAAGTCTGTAATTACAGTGTAATTAACTAGAGTTACCGTGTAAGGGGGGTGATCAGGCCCATCCAGTCATCCACGATCCACAGCTGGACACCTTCATTCGGTCTGCCCTGGTGTGGTGCCCGTGTGGTGCCCCACGTTGGGCGCCAATTGTGGAAGTGAGGTTCAAAGGACCCCAACCCTTTGCTTATCCCTTGCCAAATTAAATTATTCAAGTGTATACGTGAAGCTTTGATATCGGACAGACAGAATCAGATACTGAACTTTTCTTGTAGAGAAATGGCGCAGGAAAGATGTGTTTATTATTCCAGCATAACATATATATGTTCAGTATGGAGGAAAGTCCCAATAGGGTGTTGCCCTGAGGCAATTGAGCAATCACAGTGGTCTCTGGCCCATGGTATAGATAAGTCTCATTATCTTGTCCTATGGGGTTAAATGTTTCCTCCCCAGATATTCTCCTCATTCCTCAGGATATTCTCTTGGGAGGTGTCATGTTGAATCCTTTGTCTCGTCTCCTTCTTGTAAACAATTTGAAAGTCCACCTCTATAACCAGCTCCAACTAATCCTTTCAGGATATTTATATAGTGACACACGAGTACACATATCTGATATATATATATATCAAGGTTTTCATAATATATATTAAAGTGAGGGTATATATGACTAAATGATATCCAATATAACAGATATATGCAAAACAAGATTCATAACATATAACAGAATATAAGTATAGATATTTAGTATACATCAGAGTTTCATATAATGTTTTTTAGTAGATTTTAGAATCTTATCTTTAACACACTTATCCACGTCTCCGTGGTTAGGTGGACTTTACCGGTAACTGCATTGTTGAGAGCACGGCTAATGTTTTGGGACACGTGCTTGTGTAATGCGGGGACGGCACACCGGGAGAAATAGTGGTGGCTGGGGACCGAGTACCGAGGGTCGGCCGCCGCCATCAGGATGCGGAATGCTTCCACCTCCACGAGCCTAAAAGGCAACATTTCGAGCACAAGCAGTCGTGAAATGTGAGAATTTAGCAGTGTGGCCTGTGGGGCGTTGGCTGCATTTTCGCGCTTGCATTCCAAGGACTGGGGTATGGACAACTGAACGCTGCGCTGGGACAAGGACATGGACTTGCTTCCTGGTGCTGCTACTTGAGAGTGTGCAACGACAGGTGCAGGGCAGGAGGCATCTTCACATGCACTATGGACAGGGGATTGGCTTGCATGCACAACAGCGGAAGAAGCAATGGTGCCACCCGCAGACACTGTTCCTGGACCCTGGGGTTCGGCCCACAAAGTCGGGTGCTTTGCTGCCATGTGCCTGATCATGCTGGTGGTGGTCAGGCTGGTCGTTTTGCCACAACTGCTGATGCTGGCCTGGCAGGTGGTGCAAATGGCCTTTTTGGGGTTATCGGCAGAGTCTTTAAAAAACAACCAGACTCGGGAAGACCTAACAGTTGTACTGGCAACTTCCTTCGTGTTGGTGTTACGGGGAACGGTTGCCTGCCTTCTGTCTGCGGCCACCACACTGCTTCTTCCTGCCTGTTGGGGTGCTCTGCCTCCCTCCCCCTGTGTGCTGCTGTGCTCTCTCTGAATGTCCTCCTGCCAGGTTGGGTCAGTTACTATATCATCCACCACCTCGTCTTCCACTTCCGCACCCTGGTCCTCCTCCTGACTTTCTGGCAATTGTGTCTCATCATCGTCCATCTCTTGTGACACTTTCCCACCGTCGCCTTGGTGTGACCGTGCTGCTCAAATACTGTATTTGGGCATCGCTACACGCGATCTCCTCTTGCCCCACTTCAAATGGACAGGGCGAGAGGCCCGAATCTATAAATGGAAAAGTGAACAGCTCTTCAGAGTGTCCAAGTGTGGGATCAGTTGTCTCTGGGTACTCAGCATGGTGGGAGGAAGGAGGATCAGGGTGAGGAATATGCTGTCCAGACTCACGGCTACTGAGACTTGACCGTGTGGAAGACAGGGTGGTGGTGGTGGTGGCTAAGTGACTGGAAGCATTATCCGCTATCCAACCAACAACCTTTTGACACTGCTCTGGGTTCAATAGTGGTGTGCTGCGGTCCCCTAGTAATTGGGACAGGAAGGTCAGGCGAGAAGATGTGGGTGTTTGTTGTGGCACAATTTTGGCTTGCCCACGGCCTTGTCCTCGGCCTCTGCATGCACCATTACCATCACGTCCAGTTCCCCATCCCTTGCCACGTGCCTTGCCCATTTTAAATGGAGGACAGTATCTTCCATGCTCACTACAAATGACTGAGTTTGGACTGAACTTATATGTGATCCGTGTGAGGGAGAAAACAAAGTTTTAAATACCTGGCCTGTAGGTAAGTAGTTTGAACAGCAAACTGCTGTGAATTGCTTCACTGACACACTAAAGGAAATTTTTAATGGAGGCCAGAAATGGCAGTATTTTCTGACAACGTATATGTGATCCGTTTGACGGAGAAAACACAGTTTTTAATAGCCGAATTTCTAGAGCTCTAATATGGAAAGGACCTGGCTGTATTCTGCCGTGCCAACAAGCAAAAAAAAACCCGTGTTCTCTGGATTGCTTTTTAAGCAAATAATGAGGATTAAGAACCAAAGAAAAGTATTCCTGGCCCCTGAGACCTGGGCTTTTGTATAGAAATATCTAACAGCATCAGAAGGCAGAAATGGAATGGAGACTCTTGTGCTATATGTACTGCAGTCTGCTATATACACCGTCTGCCTATACACCCTGCCTGCCTGATATCTCTGCAGATGAATTAGTCCTCAGAAGGACTGTTTGTTAAGATGGATATGTGTAATGTACGGTTTTTCTCCCTACACTACCTAATACACAATCAAATCTCTCCCTATCGCAGCAGCAGCTCTCCCTACACTGCCTGATTCCGAAGGGACTGTGACGAACATGGCGGCGCCAGGTCTGATATAGACCCGATGACACTGTGCGACCAGCCAATCACTGTAATGCCCACAACCAACATGGCTACTGCATTACAATGCATGGCAGGCAATCCTTGCATGTTCATTGGCTCTCTAAAGAGCGCCAAACATGCAGGGAGGGGACCCGAGTTCCCCCCCGAGCAACCCGAAAATACTCGGCGAGCACTGAGCATCTCGAGCAGTGAGATGCTCGGGCGAGCACCGAGCAGTAGCGAGCATGCTCGCTCATCACTATTTACTACCTTATTTGGCCATGTGGTGTGTGACACATCATCAGACACATGCATACATTGCTGAAAAGACATGGGAACAGCATGGGGAAGACCCCTGGAAGCATCTCTGACTTCCAGGTCACTGCCTAACACTGTGGTCATCAGACTTGATCCTATATTACTGCGGTAATAATACAGACATTTTTGTCAACGTGACAAATATTAAACTCCATTTAAAATGGGCAAGATGTGTGGCAAGGGACGGGGAAGTGGATGTTATGGTGATTGTGCACGCAGAGGCCGAGGCCGTGGGCAAGATGAAACTGTGCCTGCTGAGGGAGCACAACAAACACCCTCATCATGTTGAACTACCTTCCTGTCCCAATTTCTAGGGGGCCGCGGAACACCCCTATTGAAGCCAGAGCTGTGAGAAAAGGTTTTTGGTTGGATAGCAGATAATGCTTCCAGTCACTTTGCCACCACCACCCTGTCTTCCACATTTTTGTTCAAGATTATTGTAATTGTTTTTGCAATGTATACCCCTTTTTCACATCTAAAGCGCCATGGAATAAATGGCGAAAAAGTAACAATAATAATGTGGTCCAGTCTCATTAGCCGTGAGTCTGGACCACATTATTATTGTTACTTTTTCGCCATTTATTCCATGGCGCTTTAGATGTGAAAAAGGGGTATACATTGCAAAAACAATTACAATAATCTTGAACAAAAATGTGACAGTGACTGGTACAGGAGAGGAGAGGACCCTGCCAGCGAGGGCTCATAGTTTACAAGGGATGGATGAGGATACAGTAGGTGAGGACAAAGCTGATTGTGCAACGGTGTGGTGGAGCGAGGGTTCCTGCAGGTTGTACGCTTGTCGGAAGAGGTGGGTGTTCAGCTTCCTTTTAAAAGTTTCAACAGTAGGTGAGAGTCAGAAATGGTGGGGTAGAGAGTTCCAGAGTTGGGGGGATGCACGGGAGAAATCTTGTATGCTATTGTGGGAAGAGGAGATAAGAGGGTAGAGAAGGTGATCTTGTGAGGATCGGAGGTTGCGTGCAGGTAAGTACTGGGAGACTAGGTCACAGATGTATGGAGGAGACAGGTTGTGAATGGCTTTGCATGCCAAGGTTAGGGTTTTGAACTGGAGACAGTGAAGGGATTGACAGAGAGGAGAGGCCAGGGAATAGCGGGGGGATAGGTGGATTAGTCTGGCAACAGAGTTTAGGATATATTGGAGAAATGCGAGAGTGTTAGAAGGGAGGCCACAGAGCAGGAGGTTGCAGTCATCGAGACGGGAGATGATGAGGGCGTGCACTAGTGTTTTTGTAGATTCGTGGTTGAGGAATGTGCGGATCCAGGAGATTTTTTTACTTAAGTCGGCATCTTCCTCACCCTCTTTCCTCCCACCATTCCGAGTGCCCTGAGACAACTGATCCCATACTTGGACTCTCCGAAGAGCTGTTTTGTTCATATTTCCATTTATAGATTCTGGCCTCTCGCTCGGTCCGCACGGAAGTGGAAAGAGCTTGGATATGTGGTTTGAAGGAGAGATTAGAGTCCAGGGTTACCCCAAGAGCTGTTCACTTTTCCATTGATAGATTCGGGCCCCTCGGACGGCCAGTTTCAAGCAGGGCAACAGAAGATCGCATGTAGCGATTTGAGCAGCATTGGTCACCCGAAGGTGACTGTGGGAAACTGCAATTACTGTTGCAAAAGATGGTTGATGATGAGACACAATGGACAGAAAGTCAGGAGGAGGACCAGGGTGCGGAAGTGGAAGACGAAGCGGTGGACAATGAAGTCACTGATCCGACCTGGCAAGGGGACATGCAGAGCGAGGACAGCAGCATACAGGGGGAGGGAGGCGTAGCACCACAATAGGCAGGAACAAGCAGTGTGGTGGCCACAGACACAAGGCGGGCAACTGCTCCGCGGAACACCAACATGACGGAAGTTGCCAGTTCAACTGTTAGGTCTTTCCAAGTCTGGTTCTTTTTTAAAGACTGTTTAGATAACCCCAAAAAGGCCATTTGCAACATCTGCCAGGCCACCATCAGCAAGAGCACCAAAACTACCAGCCTGACCACCACCAGCATGCTCAGGCGCATGACAGCAAAGGACCTGACTAGCTGGGCCGAATGCCAAGGTCCAGAAACAGTGTCTGTGGGTGACACCACTGCCTCTTCTGCTGTTGTGCGTGCACTCCAATCCTTTTCCATGGTGCATGTGAAGATGCCTCCCACCCTGTACCTGTCATTGCAGACTTGCAAGCATTACCGTCCACGTCTTGTCCCTTTGCAGCGTTCAGTTGTCCCTACCCCAGTCCCTGGAATGCAAGCGCAAGTATATAGCCAGCCGCTCACCCACCCACCCACAGGCTGCAATACTATACTGCCAAATTTTTGACAGCTGCTTGTGACTCGCCCCCTGAGCCGTGGGGCACTCGGATCCGGGCAATTAGGGAAACGGTGGGAGTAGTAGTGGCAACCCGGTTCCGTGGCTCAGGGTGGTCAGGCCAGTGGTAGTCCGTTATGTGCTGATGTTTATGTCCGACTATGCCACCCGTGGATTGCGGTTATTAGGAACCGCCGCTGCATGCAGACCGCTGGGGCTGATGAGGTGTGCAGCTAGGGTAGTGTGACTCCCCACGGGAAGAGTGCGGCCCCAGGGCAGTATAGTGGATGGTGGGAGTGATGGTAGTGAGAGTCCCAGTGCTGATAGTGCTGGAGGAGCAAGGAGCACACAGACAACAGGTTGCAGTCCAGGGTCTTTACTAAAACAGGTAAACTGACCCACAAACAGTCCCAGCTAGGAGGGGACCTGGATGTCTGAGAGCAACGGGGAAATTGGCCCTGGTCAGGGTGAGGGTGTAGGCCTACCGTGCTTTCTGCGCTCCTTCTGGCTATCTCCTCGTTATAGGGTAACTGCCCACGTTTCCGAGCTTTCCGTGTATTCTTGCCTGTATGGCCTGCGACGTGGGTTCCTTTCTGCTCCCAGCCTTGTACGGCTTTACTGGTCCCTTCGGTTGTGGCAGGGCCTCCAGGCTTCTTAGGCCATGGAATATACAGTCCCCTGCGGACTGGTTATCTGCTGGAGGATGTAGAATCCTCCCAGCCTCAGACACCAAAGTCTGGTAAATTAAGTCCTTTATCTGCCAGGACAGGCTCTCTTCGCCTCTTGTCTCTGGCTTGTGGCTCTCCTCCTGCCACACTTCCTCTTAGGTGCAATACAACTGTCTGTCCCTGCTCTGCTCTGGGACACGTCTCATTGCTGAGACAGGCCATCAAGTTCTCCCTAACCCTGCCCCCAGCACCAGCTTTTCTGGGGCAGCCTGCTCCCCCTACTGGCCTGAGACAGGAGGCATTGCATGCTAATGTTCCCCTGACTAGAGAACCTCCCCCTTGCTCTCAGACACAGCTTTATTTACACTTGTGGCATCCAGGCCAGGGTGACACATTCCCCCCTAGTGAAATTTAGTACTCCGGGACTAAACAATAAACAAAGACAATATGCATAACAATAAAACATTAATAGACAGACGACGCACAAATTGAGTTCTTAAAGTCACAGTGTGGTCTGTGACCGGGTGTCCATATCACCAGCACAACGGGGAGCCTTAACCAGGTGGGAGTCTGTCCTACCCCAAGTCCTTCACAGTCTTAGTTCATTCCTGGGTTAGGCTCCGAACGCAGTCCATACAAGGTCCCGGTTATAAAAAGTCCATAACCTTTGAGTCCTTACGGTAGCTGCAAGAAACTGAAACACAGAATTACCAAACAAGCATGTAACTTGGCAAACAATTCAACATTTGGCAACAGGGTCATTTACAATTTTAGCGCGCTCTATATTCTCCAGCGAGCGGGTATCTGCCCCTTTGTGCTCCTGGTTGACCTACGTAGCCCACTGTCTGGTGGTGGACCAACCTGGCTTTCCCCACTAGCGTTAGGGGTACAGCTACCAGCTGGGTGTACAGGTAGGGCAGGCAGCTATCTGCGAGTCCTTTGGCTTACCGCAGGCATGGCAGGCTCACTGTCAGCAGAGGGTTGACTCTCCTGGGCTGCTGGTACAGGCTCTTCTGCCCTGGAACTGCTTGCTCCTCTTCACCTTCCAGCTCTGGTGTTGGTTGTTGCTGTGCCGGTTGCAGGAAATGCAGGACGGGTACCACTATGGCATCATTTATGCGAGTCCAGGACTGAGGGAACTCTCCGAGAACGGTGCTGATCATTTCTTCCTTGTCCTCTGCGGGTTCAAGGTCACTCTGATCCTCTTCTGCACTACAGAGTTGCTCGGGGCACCTTTTGAGGTGGTCTCTGGAGACGACACTAGTGGTTTCTCCTCCGTCCTTGGTGATTACGCACACCTTTGGGTTGTCGTGGTCAGACTGCAGTACGGTGTAGGGTTCCCTTTCCCACTGGTCGTCCAACTTATGTAGCCTTCTTTTTCGCTTTAGGACTTGCTCACCAGGTTCTAGGGGACCAGCAGGGGCGTGTTGATTGAAGAGTTTTTCTTGCCTCTCTCTCACCTGGGCCAGGCTCTTCTCCACACTCTCCTGTACCTTCTTGTACTGCAGTTGCCTTTCCGTATCCCAGTCCGCATCCGGGGAGGTGTCCTCAGGTATTAGGACTCCCATCTCCAGGTCTACGGGCAGCTTACCTGGTCTAGCTCGCATCAGGTAAGCCGGGGTGCAGTTTGTAGCATTCACCGGGATATTGTTGTATAGGTCTATTAGGTCCGGCAGTTTTTCTGGCCACAGGCTGCATTCCTCCAGGGGCAACGTCTTCAGGAGATCAATGACCATATTGTTCATCTTCTCACACATCCCGTTGGTTTGTGGATGGTAAGGCGTTGTCCGAATCTTCTTACAGCCATAGAGGTTGCAGAACTCCTGGAAGATTTCAGCCTCGAACGCTGGACCCTGGTCTGTCAGGACCTGTTCCGGATACCCGTGTGGACGGCAGAAATATTGCTGGAAGGCTCTGGCCGCTGTTTGGGCTGTCAAGTCCTTTACCGGGACCACCACTAGAAAACGGGAATAGTGGTCCACGATTGTCAGGGCATAGATGTATCCAGACCGGCTTGGAGCCAATTTGATGTGGTCCAGAACTACCAGCTCAAAAGGCTGCGTGGTGACGATGGGCCTCAAGGGTGTCTTCTGGCTGGTGCGGTCCTTCCTCCTCAGGTGACAAGGGCCACAATCTCTGCACCACTTTTCTACAGCTCCTCTCATGCCGACCCAAAAGAACCTTCCTCTTAGCAGGAACTCCAATTTCTTCCATCCGAAGTGTCCCGCTCTGTCATGGTAAGCCCCCAGGACCATGGCTGCATCCCGTCTTGGGACCACGACTTGCCAGGTCAGCTCGTGCGTCCGGTGGTTAACAATCCTTCTGCACAACTTGCCTTCGTAGAGGAACAGCTTGCTCTTCTCCTTCCATAGCTGCTTGGCTTCCTCTGGGGCATCTGGATCTAAGCGGGCGTCTTCCCGGGTCAGCAGATCTTTCACCAGGCGGACTGCAGGGTCACTATCTTGGGTCTCGGCCCAGCTGTGGTGAGGTAGGGGATTGATTATCACAGTGGTTAGATCCTCCTCCTTCACGCGGTGAGAGTATTGAGCGGCTCCATACCGGTGAAACGCGGGGAGTTCTACCTCCTCCAGCTCTTCTGGGTCTTCGTCACCTTCAGGTAAGTGAGGCATCCTTGATAGGGCGTCCGCGTTGGCATTGGTTTTGCCTGCCCGGTACTTGATCACGAAGTCATAGTTTGAGAGACGGGCCATCCACCGCTGTTCTAGGGCACCCAGTCTTGCATTGTCCAGGTGTGTCAACGGGTTGTTGTCCGTGTACATGGTGAACTTCGCGGAGGCCAGGTAATGCTTGAAGCGTTCCGTCACGGCCCATACCACCGCCAAGAATTCTAGCTTGAAGGAGCTGTAATTCTCCGGGTTCCTCTCGGTGGGCCTCAGCTTCCGGCTGGCGTACGCGATCACCCTTTCTCTGCACTGTTGGTTTTGGGACAGTACGGCTCCCAGTCCCACATTACTGGCATCTGTGTGGAGAATGAAAGGCTGGCCATAATCAGGGTAGGCCAAGATCTCGTCCCCTGTGAGGGCCATCTTTAGCTGGCGGAAGGACTCCTCTTCCGGTTTATCCCACTTGAAGGGCGGCTTTTGGCTCCTGGACTTAGACTGTCCGATCAGGAGGTCCTGCATAGGAGCTGCCATCTTGGTGAACCCGGGGATGAACTTTCGGTAGTAGCCTACCAACCCGAGAAACTGTCTCACCTCTTTGATGTTCGAGGGGCTTGGCCAGCTCTTGATTGCCGTGACCTTGTCAGGGTCGGGGGCCACTCCTTCCGCGCTTACCACGTGCCCTAGGTACTGGACCTTTGGTTTCAACAGGTGACACTTCAATGGTTTCACCTTCAGGCCGTAGCCTGCCAGGGCTTCGAACACCTCGGCCAGGTGCTTTAGGTGGTCCTCGTAGGTCTTCGAATAGACGATCACGTCGTCCAGGTAAAGGAGAACCGTCTCGAAGTTTCGGTGCCCTAGACAGCATTCCATCAACCGCTGGAAGGTCCCTGGTGCGTTGCAGAGCCCGAAAGGCATAGAGTTGAACTCACTCAGTCCCATCGGGGTGGTGAAGGCGGTCTTCTCCTTGTCAGCCTCTGCCACAGGAACCTGCCAGTACCCGCGAGTAAGGTCCAAAGTAGAAAAGAAGTTAGCTGATTTTAGTGCGGCTAAAGACTCCTCTATTCTAGGCAACGGGTGTGCGTCTTTGTGGGTGATACGGTTGATTTGTCTATAGTCTACACACATTCTCATGGTGCCGTCTTTCTTTTTGACCAGAACCAAGGGGGCTGCCCAGGGGCTACAGCTGTCTCTAATGACCCCAGCTTCTTTCATCTCTCTTAGCATGCCCTTTGCGTTCTGATAATGTGCAGGGGGTACAGGTCTGTGCCTCTCTTTTATTGGTGGGTGGCTCCCTGTGGGGATGTGGTGTTCTATCCCTTTTACTCTGCCGAAGTCTAGCGGGTGCTTACTAAAGACTCTCTCGTACTCCTGTACCACCCGGTAGACTCCTTGTTTTTGGTGCAGGGGAGTGGAGTCAGCACCCACATTGAGTTTCTGGCACCAGTCCTCCTTTTGTTTCTGGGAGCCATTACCCTCCGCCTGAGGAAATCGAGGCAAGGGTTCCACGGCCCTGATAGCTTTGTGTTTGACAACAAACAGTTTGGCGAGTGTAGCGTACCTGGGTAAGTGTACCTCCCTCTCCCCAATGTTGAGGATGCGGACGGGCACCCTCCCATGACGGACATCAACCACCCCCCGGGCTGTCAAAATGGTGGGCCTGCTGTCTGAGTACACGGGTTCTACCATGGCTTGGTAGTCTCTACCTCTCAACCCGATTGCAGTCCGACACCAGATCATCATTTCACTTTTGGGAGGCATGGAAATGGGGAATGGGTCACTCAGTCTTACGCTACCGATCTCACCACCAGACAGTTCTACCTGCTGCCGTCTCATCAGGGCTTTTATCTCCTTGTTGAGGACTCTCTGTTGGCTGGAACTAGCATTCACCGCCACCTGTTGTAAGATTACAATTACCTCTGAAAGACAATTTTCAATTACGTTAGTACCCACAGTTATTTTAGGGTGACTTTCACGACGGTCAATGTCCACAATAATTACTCCCTGTGCCGGCAGTTCAACTTTACCAATTTTAATGGTCATCTCCTTGAACCCCATCTGCGGCACGGGTAAGCCATTACTAGCGATGATGCTCAAGTTACTGTCTGGATACAGTGTGATATCAGCATCAGTCCAATACTGCTTAAAAAGTACATAAGGGATAGTGGTTACTTGCGACCCAGTATCCAGCAAGGCGCTCATGGGGATACCGTCCAGCACCACGGGTAAAACTGGGCGCCCCCCAACGTACTTATCACGCCAATTATAAGGGCCTGGTGATCTTATGCCTGGGGGTTGGCCCTCTGCCCCAGGTTGGACCCGTTTAAATTACAGTACCTGGAAATGTGTCCGGGCTGGTTGCATCGACGGCAAATGGGCTGTCCATCCTCTGCGTAGCGGTCTGTGGGCCTCCCTCGGAACGACGGGATCCTCCTCTGTCGACGCCACGGGACATCCTCCGGACTTGAAGCCAGATCGATGGGTCTTGACGGGTCCACTTGCAACGCCTGGACGGTCCTGGTCAACGCCGCGACACTCCTGGTCAGCTCCTGGACTTGGTGGTGCAGGTCTTTCGACGGGGCTTGGTTCAGGGCCTGTGCATCAGCCTCCACGGAGTCCATAGAGGAGGGCGCCGCCTCCTGGTGGTAGGTGAGAGCAGGGCACCGGGGGTTTATAGCGCCACTAGTTGCAGATTCACGGAGCACCTTTATAGCCCTGTCCTTAAATTGGGCAAAGGTCAGGTCGGGGTTCTGAAAGAACATGAGGCGCAGTTGGGCCCTGTGGGCGCTAGACAGCAGACCTTCTATGAATTGTTCTGTTAGCAGCTTATCCATTTCATGCACACTGCCAGGGTCAGTTTGTTGAATAGCCCTCAAGGCTTCCTGCAGATTTAGGGCATAGTCTCTGATGCTGTCCTGTGCCCGCTGCTTACATCCATAGAACCTCATTTTAATCTCAGCGGAGGTACGTGTGTCAAAGGTACCCCGCAGCCGGGCCAGAATACCCTTCACAGTCCTTTTCTCCTCAGTGGGCCATGATTTTACCTCCCTTTGGGCTGCGCCAGTTAACTGCCCTGTCAATATGCTGACCTTCTGTTCCTCTGTCAGGGGGTAAACGTGGAACAAACTGTATAGCCTTTCCTTGAAGTCAGTTAGGGCATGGGGCTCCCCTGAGTATTTGGGCAGCCAGGCCGCTCCAGGGATGTAGGGCAGGGAAAAGGGCATCAGCGCTGCTGCAGCTGCTTTGGTGGTAGTGGGGGCCTCTGTGTCCGACATCTTCCTCCCCCCTAGTCAAGCGTGGCCTACCTTCCGACGATCCTCTTCTGTAGGCCGCGGCTCCGCTGCTGCTGCTATAGACGAGGACCTGGCGTCGCGTCCTGATGACGTCAGCGTCGCTCTCTCTCCCTTCCAGGACCTTGCGCAGCGTCGGTGCGTGGGGCGGAGCTTCGGATCTCGCGCGGTTTTGACGTCCACGCCCCTCTTCTTCCCGCGCGGCGTCCTGGAGATGGCGTCCGATGGCGGGAAACAGCTGCAGATGGCGGGAAGACGGCAGAAGACGGCGGGAAAAGGTCCAAGATGGCGTCTGATAGCGGGAATCGGCTCCGGATGGCGGGAAACGACTCCGGACGGTGGGAAACTTCGCCACAGGTAAATTACAAAAGTCTTTTTCAGGCACGCAGTACCCGGTGGTTGCGGGCACGAAATCCTGCCGACTACGCCAAAGCTGACTCGCCCCCTGAGCCGTGGGGCACTCGGATCCGGGCAATTAGGGAAACGGTGGGAGTAGTAGTGGCAACCCGGTTCCGTGGCTCAGGGTGGTCAGGCCAGTGGTAGTCCGTTATGTGCTGATGTTTATGTACGACTACGCCACCCGTGGATTGCGGTTATTAGGAACCGCCGCTGCATGCAGACCGCTGGGGCTGATGAGGTGTGCAGCTAGGGTAGTGTGACTCCCCACGGGAAGAGTGCGGCCCCAGGGCAGTATAGTGGATGGTGGGAGTGATGGTAGTGAGAGTCCCAGTGCTGATAGTGCTGGAGGAGCAAGGAGCACACAGACAACAGGTTGCAGTCCAGGGTCTTTACTAAAACAGGTAAACTGACCCACAAACAGTCCCAGCTAGGAGGGGACCTGGATGTCTGAGAGCAACGGGGAAATTGGCCCTGGCCAGGGTGAGGGTGTAGGCCTACCATGCTTTCTGCGCTCCTTCTGGCTATCTCCTCGTTATAGGGTAACTGCCCACGTTTCCGAGCTTTCCGTGTATTCTCGCCTGTATGGCCTGCGACGTGGGTTCCTTTCTGCTCCCAGCCTTGTACGGCTTTACTGGTCCCTTCGGTTGTGGCAGGGCCTCCAGGCTTCTTAGGCCAAGAAATATACAGTCCCCTGCGGACTGGTTATCTGCTGGAGGATGTAGAATCCTCCCAGCCTCAGACACCAAAGTTTGGTAAATTAAGTCCTTTATCTGCCAGGACAGGCTCTCTTCGCCTCTTGTCTCTGGCTTGTGGCTCTCGTCCTGCCACACTTCCTCTTAGGTGCAATACAACTGTCTGTCCCTGCTCTGCTCTGGGACACGTCTCATTGCTGAGACAGGCCATCAAGTTCTCCCTAACCCTGCCCCCAGCATCAGCTTTTATAGGGGCAGCCTGCTCCCCCTACTGGCCTGAGACAGGAGGCATTGCATGCTAATGTTCCCCTGACTAGAGAACCTCCCCCTTGCTCTCAGACACAGCTTTATTTACACTTGTGGCATCCAGGCCAGGGTGACACACTTGCACTTGAAATATGGCCTTTTAGGCTCGTGGAGGTGGAAGCTTTCCAGCCGGGTATCCATACACGTCCCCAGCCACCATTATTTCTCCTGGTGTCGTCCCCGCCTTCCACCAGCTCGGATCCCAGAACTTTACCCGTGCCCTCCTCAGCGCACTTAGTGTGAAGGACCGCCTAACCACAAACACATGTGTGGCACCCCAGGGGTCTGGTTTCCACAGTAATGCAATGTTATGTCTGAGAGCAGGTGGGAGGTCTCTTGGTCAGGAATCCTATGCATGCCACACCTCCTACCCAGTCCTGGGAGGGGAAGAACTTCCCCTATATAAACCTGGGGCTGAGGCAGGGTTAGAGAGTTCAGAGGGAGAGTGCAGCCAGGAGGGCTGACAGGGAGCTGTGGCTCCGGCTGGGCCCAGCTCCTGGGCCATGCCAGAAGTAGAGAAGAGAAGCAGATATAGGAAAGAACATCAGGAGCTCTGTGGGAGCAGTGCTACAAGGAGTCAGGGGCTGGCAGCTGCAGAGCTCGCCCTGACTGAGAAGTTATCACCGGACCCGGAGTCCGAGGCTGTGGGGACTAACTCCTATCCAGCAGCAGAATCCGTCAGGCAGGGGATTTCAGGTCCTCTGGCCAAGAAACCTGAAGGCACGGTCACACGCATGGGACCAGCACCGCCGTCATGGAGCGGAAGCTACTAGAAGGCCCCGAGTCACCGGCCATACGGGTGAGCACCACACGGTACACTCAGGGACGTGGGCTACTTATACCCGCTTCTAGCAAGGTAGCCAGAAGAGTACAGTCAGTTTGGGAGGCCTACAACTCCGCCTGGCCAGGGGAGATCCCATCTGCTCAAGGACTGACCAGGCCCCGATCGCTAGCCAGTACTCCGGGAGGGTCTATCTTTGTCACCAGTAAAGGCCCTGAATCACACCGCATCGTCTCTGAGTGATTCCTGCTACCCCCATCATCCACGTCGGCTGCCCTGAGGCCATACCCCTCCCGTTGGGGGTTATACCATCTACGCTGCACTATCCTACCACCGGCCTCAGCGGTCTGCCCTGCAGCGGCAGCTCCATAGCTGCATTCAACGGGTGGCATAGTCGTCCAACATCTACCGCTGATACAGCGCCACTTAGTCTGACTCCCTGGGCACGGACCGGATCACCGCCACGAGACTACAACCCTCAAGAGATCCGGCTCCGGGTAAGCTCCCGCGTGCGCAACGCAGCGCGACACAGGCCCAGGGGCGTGTCAACTTTTGGCGTAGTCGGCAGGATTTCGTGCCCGCAACCACCGAGTACTGCGTGCCTGAAAAAGACTGTTCAAACTTACCAGTGGTGAAGATTCCTGCCATCCGGCGCCATCTTCAGCCTTCTTCCCGCCATCGGTGAAGATTCCCGCCATCCGGCGCCATTTTCAGCCTTCTTCCCGCCTTCCGTGGAGTTTTCCCGCCGTTGGACGCCATCTTGAAGACGCCGCGCGGGAAGAAGAGGGGCGTGGACTCCGAAAGCGCGCGAGAACTGAAGCCCCGCCTCACGTCCGGACGTTGCGTAAGGTCCTGGAAGGAGCCCAGCAGACGCCGACGTCACAGGAGCGCGACGGAAGGTCCTCAACCCTGACGATCCACTGCGGAGCCGCGGCCTACGGAAGAGGATCATCGCAAGGTAGGCCACGGTCCACTAGGGGGGAGAAGGATGCCGGATACGGAGGAGAGCTTCACCGCTTCAACCCCCGCCAGCGCCACCGCTGTTGCGGTCATGCCTTTCACCATGCCCTATATCCCGGGGGCAGCCTGGCTACCCCAGTACTCAGGGGAGTCACATACCCTGCATGACTTTAGAGAAAATCTGGATAGCCTCTTCCAGGTGTACCCCCTCACAGAGGAGCAAAAAGTGAGCATCCTGGTGGCCCAATTAACCAGGGCAGCCCAAAGGGGGGTAAAGTCCTGGCCACCTGGGAGGAGGACTGTCGCAGAGATACTAACCCAGCTAACCGAGGAGGAGCTGCAGTACTACCAATACGAGGAAAGCCAAGAGGACCCGGACGGGTCTGAGGACTACCCTCAGGAGGGAGCACAAAGAGGACATAGCTACTGAAGGGAAGTAGCGTGAATAAAGAGCTGTAAATAGTTACCCGTAAGGGTACAAGGACTGCTGCTAATTAAAATATGGTCCCCGTTGGGATTAGTGAATTGTTCCCCATGTGCCCCTATCCCTTACCAGGCTGAGGACTGTGAGCAGCCATCCCCTATCCCTTACCAGGCTGAGGACTGTGAGCAGCCAATCCTTATCCCCACTGGCCGAGGACTGAGAGCGGCCATATCCTGTAAATAATTATGTGTTTCTAGTAATTTCTAGGAGTCCTTGGTGGATTTACCGGGAATCCTTTGTACAGTTAGTGGAGCGTAACCCAGGATGGACTAAAAGACTGTTAAGAACTCGGGGCAGGACCGACACCTATCTGGTTACGTCTCCCTGTTTTGGTGAAATGGACACCTTGCTTTCTTCAAAGACTGCACCCGGTTACGGACATGCCGTGACCACCTTTATGTGTTTCTTTATTGTATTGTTATTGTTATACCTTGTTATGTTTTTCTAAAAATATGTTTAGTCCCGGAGTACTAAATTTCACTAGGGGGGAATGTGGCACCCCAGGGGTCTGGTTTCCACAGTAATGCAATGTTATGTCTGAGAGCAGGTGGGAGGTCTCTTGGTCAGGAATCCTATGCATGCCACACCTCCTGCCCAGTCCTGGGAGGGGAAGAACTTCCCCTATATAAACCTGGGGCTGAGGCAGGGTTAGAGAGTTCAGAGGGAGAGTGTAGCCAGGAGGGCTGACAGGGAGCTGTGGCTCCGGCTGGGCCCAGCTCCTGGGCCATGCCAGAAGTAGAGAAGAGAAGCAGATATAGGAAAGAACATCAGGAGCTCTGTGGGAGCAGTGCTACAAGGAGTCAGGGGCTGGCAGCTGCAGAGCTCGCCCTGACTGAGAAGTTATCACCGGACCCGGAGTCCGAGGCTGAGGGGACTAACTCCTATCCAGCAGCAGAATCCGTCAGGCAGGGGATTTCTGGTCCTCTGGCCAAGAAACCCGAAGGCACGGTCACACGCATGGGACCAGCACCGCCGTCATGGAGCGGAAGCTACTAGAAGGCCCCGAGTCACCGGCCATACGGGTGAGCACCACACGGTACACTCAGGGACGTGGGCTACTTATACCCGCTTCTAGCAAGGTAGCCAGAAGAGTACAGTCAGTTTGGGAGGCCTACAACTCCGCCTGGCCAGGGGAGATCCCATCTGCTCAAGGACTGACCAGGCCCCGATCGCTAGCCAGTACTCCGGGAGGGTCTATCTTTGTCACCAGTAAAGACCCTGAATCACACCGCATCGTCTCTGAGTGATTCCTGCTACCCCCATCATCCACGTCGGCTGCCCTGAGGCCATACCCCTCCCGTTGGGGGTTATACCATCTACGCTGCACTATCCTACCACCGGCCTCATCGGTCTGCCCTGCAGCGGCAGCTCCATAGCTGCATTCAACGGGTGGCATAGTCGTCCAACATCTACCGCTGATACAGCGCCACTTAGTTTGACTCCCTGGGCACGGACCGGATCACCGCCACGAGACTACAACCCTCAAGAGATCCGGCTCCGGGTAAGCTCCCGCGTGCGCAACGCAGCGCGACACAGGCCCAGGGGCGCGTCACATGGACAAGTGAATGTGGCCAGGGATGATACATCTCACTGACACATTTCACTGGGTTAACATTCTGGAAGCCGGGACCCAGTGGGACCTTGGGACGGAATGCGTACTCCCGACGCAGAGGATTGCAAGCCCTGGGTCAACCAGGGTTGCCCCCACATTCTACAGCTCCTGCACCACCTCCTCCTCTTCAGCCTCCATCTCCATCACTTGATTCATTTTTTTCAGGAGATATTCCAGATTATGTACTAAAACTTTGTGGGTGCCAATAACAATAAGCAGGACTGTATGCTTAGTTGACAAACCACACACCATTGCAGAGTTGTTGAAAGCTGTGTCAGAGAACCTGGTGGCGGCTCTGAAGCTAGGCAAGCTCACACGCGAGCCATTCCTGGCCCATGTGCTCAACTTAGTGGTTCAGCTGTTTCTCAAAACCTACCCAGGTCTGCCACAGCAACTTGTGAAAGTACGCTGCATGTGTGCCCATTTCAGAAAGTCAGCTACAGCTTTCACCGCTCTGGCAGGGCTTCAGCAGCTTTCAGATCACCGACTAGTGTGCGATGTGACCACGGATTGGAAATCAAAGTTGCAGATGTTTGGAATGATTTTGAGCAGCAGAGAGCAGTTGAGTACCAGCTTCAATACGCCCGTCGGCATTCAGGTCAGCCTCCGCACATAAGAGCTGATGAGTGGGCATGAATGTCTGACATCTGTGCCGTCCTCCAAAACTTTGAGGACTCCACCAAGATGGTGAGCGGCGATGACGCCATAATTAGCATCATCATCCCGCTTCTCTGTGTACTGGAACAATCACTGCTCACAATTAAAGAGGAGGCATTGCAGGTGGAGCAAGGAGCTATACAGGGTTATGCTACTCAGCCCAGCCTCATCTCATCCCGACGCGGATTGGGTGATAATGAGGAGGAAGAAGAGAACATGGACAAAAGTCCTCTTGATGAGAACAGGGAAGTCTTGGCTGTTGGCAGTCTGGCACACAAGCCGACTTGGGCATTACAGAAAACTGGCACGGCACGAGAGAAGTCTTGGAGACAGAGGTGTGAGGTTCTGATTAAGGAGAATGTCAGTCTTAGATCAGTTGCAGAACGGAGGGCATGGGAGGGGTGATACACAGAAATGAGGGAAGAGATATAGGCCGGTGCAGAACTGTGGAGAGCTTGGTGGGTGAAAGAGATGAGTTTGTATTGTATTCTGTAGTGATTGTTTAACCTAACCAGTGCAATGACTCGCAAAGGGTAGAGGCTTCGGTGAAGCGGCTTAATAATAATAATTAGGGTTGAGCGAGTATGTTCTGTCCGAGTATGCTCGGGCCGAGCTCCAAGTATTTACAGCTGCTCAGTGATATGGTTGAATCGCTCCCGGGTGCATGATTTGCAACTGTTTGACAGCTTTATTACTTGTGAGGAATGTGTAAGAAATAGACATTACTTCCATGTAATAAAACTGTCAAAACAGTCGGAAATCATGCACACGGGAGCGATTCAACCATATCACCGAGCAGCTATAAATACACGGAGCTCGGCCCGAGCATACTCGCCGAAAGGGTTAATAGAACATACTCGCTCAACACTAATAATAATCTTTTTATTTATATAGCGCCAACATATTCCACAGCGCTTTACAATTCAGACAATTTATAGACATTATGGGCACTGTCCCCATTGGGGCTCACAATCTACATACCCTATCAGTATGTCTTTGGAGTGTGGGAGAAAACCAGACAACCCAGAGGAAACCCATGCAAACACAGGGAGAACATACAAACTACTTGCAGATGTTGTCCTTGGTGGGATTTGAACCCAGAACCCCAGCGCTGCAAGGCTGCAGTGCTAACCACTGAGCCACCGTGCTGCCCTTTATAGAAATACGACTCTGGCTGCTACATTCAGAAAGGATTGGAGAAGAGAGTTTGTTTAGAGGGAAATTGATTAGAAGATAGCTGCAGTAATTAATCAGAGACACAGTAAGAGTTTTTACAGTATCAAAGGTGCGAAAAGGTTGAATTCTGGATATGTTTTTAAGGTGCAGGTGACATGTGTGGGAGTTATGGTGGCACCACCTAAAAGAAATTGCAAAGTCAGGTATAGGTAGGATAGTAAAAGTCAGATATAGGTAGGTTAGTAAAAGTCAGGTAAAGGAAAGGTAGGTTAGATGGCTACGTGCGGCCTCCTGCTGTGTATAGATGGCTACGTGCGGCCTCCTGCTGTGTATAGATGGCTACGTGCAGCCTCCTGCTGTGTATAGATGGCGCCGTGCGGCCTCCTGCTGTGTATAGATGGCGCCGTGTGGCCTCCTGCTGTGTATAGATGGTGCCGTGAGGCCTCCTGCTGTGTATAGATGGCTATGTGTGGCCCCCTGCTGTGTATAGATGGCTATGTGCGGCCTCCTGCTGTGTATAGATGGCATCGTGCGGCCTCCTGCTGTGTATAGATGGCGCCATGCAGCCTCCTGCTGTGTATATGGCTACGTCCGGCCTCCTGCTGTGTATAGATGGCTACGTGCGGCCTCCTGCTGTATATAGATGGCTACGTGCGGCCTCCTGCTGTGTATAGATGGCTACGTGCAGCCTCCTGCTGTGTATAGATGGCTACGTGCGGCCTCCTGCTGTGCATAGATGGCTACGTGCAGCCTCCTGCTGTGTATAGATGGCGCCGTGCAGCCCCCTGCTGTGTATAGATGGCTACGTGCGGCCTCCTGCTGTGTATAGATGGCGCCGTGCAGCCCCCTGCTGTGTATAGATGGCTACGTGCGGCCTCCTGCTGTGTATAGATGGCTACGTGCAGCCTCCTGTTGTGTATAGATGGCGCCGTGCAGCCCCCTGCTGTGTATAGATGGCTATGTGCGGCCTCCCGCTGTGTATAGATGGCTACGTGCTTCCTCCCGCTGTGTATAGATGGCTACGTGCTTCCTCCCGCTGTGTATAGATGGCTATGTGCGGCCCCCTGCTGTGTATAGATGGCTACGTGCGGCCTCCTGCTGTGTATAGATGACTACGTGCTGCCTCCTGCTGTGTATAGATGGCTACGTCCGGCCTCCTGCTGTGTATAGATGGCTACGTGCGGCCTCCTGCTGTATATAGATGGCTACGTGCGGCCTCCTGCTGTGTATAGATGTCTACGTGCAGCCTCCTGCTGTGTATAGATGGCTACGTGCGGCCTCCTGCTGTGTATAGATGGCTACGTGCAGCCTCCTGCTGTGTATAGATGGCTACGTGCGGCCTCCTGCTGTGTATAGATGGCTACGTGCAGCCTCCTGCTGTGTATAGATGGCGCCGTGCAGCCCCCTGCTGTGTATAGATGGCTACGTGCGGCCTCCTGCTGTGTATAGATGACTACGTGCAGCCTCCTGTTGTGTATAGATGGCGCCGCGCAGCCCCCTGCTGTGTATAGATGGCTACGTGCGGCCTCCTGCTGAGTATAGATGGCTACGTGCGGCCTCCTGCTGAGTATAGATGGCTACGTGTGCTCAATATTAAGTCATCCAATGTTAGGCTGTGTGCCCACGATGCAGAAATGCTCCAGATTTTTTTTGAGCGTTTCTGCATCTCCCTGGCAGAAAAAACGCATGCGGATTGTACATGCGGATTGTACATGCGGATTGTACATGCGGATTGTACGTGCGTTTTTCCTGCCAGGGACAATCGGATGTGATGCGTTCTTCACATGCATTTTCGCATGCGGGTTGTCAAGCGTTTTCCAAGCGATTTTAGCATCACTTGGAAAAGTACTTGACAACTTGGTCACACTATATAAATACATGCAACCGGCAAGGATTTATATAGTGTGACCGAAAGAATGGTAAAAAATAAATATACTTACCTTCTGATGGCCTGCCGACGTCAGCGGTCGCGTGACCCGTCACATGACTAAATGACGTCACCACAGGTCCTTTAGTCTACCGCGAGCTGCCGGCGAGCCAGGACGCATCGGATAAAGACACCGGGGGCCATCAGAAGGTAAGTATAATATTTATTTTTTATTTTATTCTTTTTTTTACAGGTTCCATGGTACTCGGGTCCGGAGGAGAGTCTTCTGTTCTCCAAACCCGGGTACCATCCGCACATTGAAACGCATGGAATCCGCATGTACAGATGCAGTGATGCGGATACCATGCGTTCCAATGCAAGTCAATGGCGGCGAAAACGCAGCTCTTCCGCAAAATAATTGGTAGTGCTGCGGATTTTTCCACAATGATACCAAGCGGAAACGCTTAAAAAACCCATAGTGGGCACACAGCCTAAAAAAAAATATTATAAATTATTATTATAATTAATATATTAATATTGTGCCAAATTAATTTCACGTGAACTATCACATGATCTATCACAGGTGATCATGTGACATGTGATACATCAGGTGTGCGTGTGTGTGTGTGTGTGTGTGTGTGTGTGTGTGTGGGGGGGGGGGGGGGGGGGCGCGCCTTCTAAACTGCCCGGGGCCCTTGCTACTCTTAATCCACCCCTGCACCCTCCACACTACTTATATGCACATGTAGCTCTTTCACGGACTGTTCCTCCATTACTGAGAAATCAGCTTTTAAATTGGTATGCAAATGAGGCTGAAGAGCTATGGTAGATCTGAAGCCTCTGAACGGTATAAGTATATACAGTACAGAGTCTTATCGGTGACATGTTCTTGCTGATCATAGTCATTCACTTTCCCTTCTCTCCTCTATTTAGCCCAGATCACCGTGATAACTTCTTCCATCCACGATGTGTCTCTGCAGAACTTAATGCACAGACGTCTTTGGATTATTATTTAACCGGCACTTTTCCCACTTTTTCCCACCTCTACACAAACTGCATAATGCTATAACCATCTCTAGTGCCCTGGAGAGTAATAATGCCCTCTCTGTTGCCCCACACAGTAATAGTACACCCCTCTTTGCCTTTATACAGTAATTGTGTCCAGCTCTCTGCCTCCATATACTAAAAGTCTCACGTCTGAGCTTCCACATGGTAAAAATGCCCCCATTGTGCTACTATATAGAAATATTAATCTTTCTAGGCACATTAAGGAATAGTTCCCACTCTGTGCCTCTATATAGTAATAATGCACCCCTCTGTGCCTCCATATAGTAATAATGCCCCCTCTCCCCTCTGTGCCTCCATGTAGTAATAGTGCCTCCTCTGTGTCTCCATATGGTAATAATGCCCCCCTATGTGTCCCCATATAGTAATAGTGCCCCCTCCGTGCCTCCATATAGTAATAGTGCCTCCTCTGTGTCTCCATATAGTAATAGTGCCTCCTCTGTGTTTCCATATAGTAATAGTGCCCCCTCCGTGTCTCCATATAGAAATAATGCCCCCTCTGTGCCTCCATATAGTAATAGTGCCCCCTCTGTGTCTCCATATAGTAATAGTGCCCCCTCCGTGTCTCCATATAGAAATAATGCCCCCTCTGTGCCTCCATATAGTAATAATGCCCCCTCCGTGCCTCCATATAGTAATAGTGCCTCCTCTGTGTCTCCATATAGTAATGATACCCCCTCTGTGTCCCCATATAGTAATAGTGCCCCCTCCATGCTTCCATATAGAAATAGTGCCTCCTCTGTGTCTCCATATAGTAATAGTGCCTCCTCTGTGTTTCCATATAGTAATAGTGCCTCCTCTGTGTCTCCATATAGTAATAGTGCCCCCTCCGTGTCTCCATATAGAAATAATGCCCCCTCTGTGCCTCCATATAGTAATAGTGCCCAATCTGTGTCTCCATATAGTAACAGTGCCCCCTCCGTGTCTCCATATAGAAATAATGCCCCCTCTGTGCTTCCATATAGTAATAATGCCCCCTCCGTGCCTCCATATAGTAATAGTGCCTCCTCTGTGTCTCCATATAGTAATAATGCCCCCTCTGTGTCCTCGTATAGTAATAGTGCCCCCTCCGTGCCTCCATGTAGCAATAATGCCCCCTCTGTGTCTCCATATAGTAATAGTGCCTTCTCTGTGTCTCCATATAGTAATAGTGCCCCCTCCATGTCTCCATATAGAAATAATGCCCCCTCTATGCCTCCATAAAGTAATAGTGCCCCCTCTGTGTCTCCATATAGTGATAGTGCCACTTCTATTCCTCCATATAGTAATAGTGCCCCCCTCTGTTTTTCCATATAGTGATAGTGCCCCCTCTGTGCTTCCATATAGTGATAGTGCCCCTTCTATTCCTCCATATAGTGATAGTGCCTCTTCTGTGCCTATATGCAGTATGTCCATATACCAGGCATAGTGCTCCTCTGTAATTCTATATATTACTAGTGCCTCCATACAATTGTAATCCCCCCTTTACATCCTCCCATCCAGTGCCCTGGCAATAAAATAAAGATAAATGAAAACTCCCTTCTCCCACAACGAGTGGTGCTGTCCTTGTGCCGCAGTCTGTAGCTGCAGGCGGTGCGATGGAGTGATGTCATTGCGCTGGAGAAGCCTATAATTCAGGCATGTGCTGCGAGGACTGGCAGATGGTGGTGCAGGGGGCTGTATATAATGTATGGACAGACAGGTGGGAGGTATACAGACATGTAATATGTGCACCGCTCATTTAGACATAGACAACAGAATCAATTACATTTTATAATATATATTTGGGATAAGAAATTTTTACCCCAAGGAGGCGGAGGCTCGTAAAGTGCCTGCCGCACCCAGAGCACTTAAAGGGAAGTTGTCATGTCAGATAACGCTATCAACCTGTTTGGTTTTGAACCTGCAGGTCGTATTACAGGTAAGAGTGCTATCTATGAAAAACACTGTTAGCTTTCCTATGCAGAAAATTCACGAGCTTTTATCAGAGCGCTGACTGCTGTTATGTTCTGCAGCTTAGAACTAAAGAATAGGAGGGAAAAGCTGTCCCTGCACTGAGACTCAGCTAAACTCTACGCTGGGGTGGGTGCTCTATTCCTTGTGAATAGCCCCACCGAAACTCCTGCACTGAACTCAAACAAAGACCTGAAGGAAGGGGAAAAGGGGTCCCTAACAGATCTAAGGACTAGGAGAAAAAACAGGAGACCTCCTAATAGAAAAGTTAGTTGCAGAAACGAAGATTAAAGGGAACAAAACTGGTGGAACAAGAAGTCCCAGCATATCAATTGTCCAAAGCACAGAGAACTTAGCAAGGAAACTTAGCCAGAGCACAAGCGTAACAACACTGATGTCTAGCGGGGAATGGGAGACAGGTGCTGAGTAATAAAGAGTGAAGAGATCACGTGACCAAGACACCCAGCACCAGAGGAAAAGACTAGAAGCCAGCAAACCACAACAAGATGGCCGATAGTAAAACAATATAGATTCTAACACCTGCCTTTTTTATATTTTATACAGTGGACCTCACTACGGTTTCGAGGGGATCGCACCCAATATTCCACGGTGCGGCTATTATTTGTTTTCACATATTTTTCTCTATCTATCCAGATCATCCTAATTTCTAGTTTTCATCTTTATGTATCTCATTTTCTATGTTATCTATCTATGTCAGATCAATGTATTTATTATGGTTAATAAAAGGCTGTAAAAGTAAGTATAAGTAATGAAAAACAAATGGAGGGTCAATTTCTAACTAAATCACATGACTGTGTATAAAAAAAAGCATGTTAGAGAGGCAGAGCCTCCCAGAAGCAAAGATGGTCAGAGGTCACCGATCTGTGAACAACTGCGTCTAATAATTGTAGAATAATTTCAGGAAATTTTTCCTCAATGTGAAATTACAAAGACTTTGAATATCTTCCATCTACAGGCCATAAAATCATCAAAAAATTCTGGAAAAATCCATGTGCACAAAGAATGGGGCTGATGGTCAATATTGAATGCTCATGATGTACGGACCCTGAGAAGGCTCTGCATGATATCAAGACATGATTCAGTCATCCAAGTCACTGCATGGGCTCAAAAAAATTTCCAGAAATCATTGTCTGTGATCACAGTTCACCATGCGTTCCACAAATGTAAATGACAGCTCTATCATGCAAAGAAAAAGCAGAATATCAGCACAATCCAGAAACGCTGTAGTCTTCTCTGCACTCATTTATAATGGACTCAGGCGAAATAGAAAACTGTTCTGTGGTCAGAAAAATCAAAATGTGAAATTCGTTATGGAAACCACAGACGCTGTGCCCTCAGAGTGAGAGGGACCATTCAGCTTGTTATGGAGGAGACGGACCATCCAGCTTGTTATCAAGGAGAGGGACCATCCAGCTTGTTACGGAGGAGAGTAAACATCCAGCTTGTTATGGAGTTAAAGAATCATCCAGCTTGTTATGGAGAAGAAGGACCATCCAGCTTGTTATCATGGAGAGGGACTATCCAGCTTGTTATGGAGGAGAGGGACCATCCAGCTTGTTATGGAGGAGAGGGCATTTGCAGCTTGTTATGGAGGAGAGGGACCATCCAGCTTTTTATCAAGGGGAGGGACCTTTATCAAGGAGAGGGACCATCCAGCTTGTTACGGAGGAGAGTAAACATCCAGCTTGTTATGGAGTTAAAAGATCATCCAGCTTGTTATGGAGAAGAGGGACCATCCAGCTTGTTATCATGGAGAGGGACCATCCAGCTTGTTATGGAGGAGAGGGACCATCCAGCTTGTTATGGAGGAGAGGGCATTTGCAGCTTGTTATGGAGGAGAGGGACCATCCAGCTTTTTATCAAGGGGAGGGACCTTTATCAAGGAGAGGGACCATCCAGCTTGTTACGGAGGAGAGTAAACATCCAGCTTGTTATGGAGTTAAAGGATCATCCAGCTTGTTATGGAGAAGAGGGACCAGCCAGCTTGTTATCATGGAGAGGGACCATCCAGCTTGTTATGGAGGAGAGGGACCATCCAGCTTGTTATGGAGGAGAGGGCATTTGCAGCTTGCTATGGAGGAGAGGGACCATCCAGCTTTTTATCAACGGGAGGGACCTTTATCAAGGAGAGGGACCATCCAGCTTGTTATCGAGGAGAAAAAACATCCATCTTGTTATTGAAGAGAGGAACCATACAGCTTGTTATGGAGGACATGAACCATCCAGCTTGCTGTGGACGAGAGAGACCATAAAGCTTGTTATGGAGGAGAGAGACCATAAAGATTGTTATGGAGTAGAGGAACCATCGAGCTTGATATGGAGGAGAGGAAACATCCAGCTTGATATGGAGGAGAGGAACCATCCAGCTTGATATGGAGGAGAGGAACCATACACCTTATCATGTAGGAGAGGGTCAATCCACCTTGTTATGGAGGAGAGGGACCATCCAGCTTGTTATTGGCACACAGTTCTTTATCTCTGATAGTATCTGGCTGCATTAATGCCTATTATAGGGACAGCACTCACATGAAATGCACCATCAATGCTGAGCCTTACGTGTAGAGATGTTATAACAACATTTGCTCCATCCAGACAACGTCTATTTCAGGGAAGACCTTGTATATGTTGACAGGACAATGGTAAACCACATCCTGCATCCATCACACACCACGGCTCTGCAGAAAAAGAGTCCTGGTGATGAACCGGCCACCTGCAGTCCAGACCTTTCACCAATAGAAAATATTGTGAGCATCATGAAACAAAAAATCCGACAAAGGAGGAGCAGTGAGAATCCGACATCAGACAAGAATGGGTCAACGTTCTTCCCCCAGAACTCCAGCGATTATGTCCTCCCTTCCCCAATTAGGACAACAGTAGAGAAAAACAGGAGCTAAATACCCCATAAGTAATAGCAACAACAAATATAATGCGCATAAAATATGTATTAACTTTATTAAACACTTAAAAAAAATAATAGAGTATCATGAAAAGTATACATGGTTGCTGGTGAAAAACACAAAAAAGTGTAACCACACTGGCAAAGTTCAGATGTCAATACAACAGAAGCAACTGAATAAATATATAACACATGAAACCACATGAGTGTATCAGTCATGTATGGTGACAATCACTGATACACAAAAAATCCCATCTCAAATGAGTGGTAATAAGATGTTAGGCATAATAGATCCCAGGTGGGAAAAAGGCTCTGTCACAAGGCAAATGCCAGACAGTCCTCATGCTATGATAGCAGTAGTGTGTATAATGCCATACGAATAGCGTCACATGTAGGAGTATGTGCTGTCATGTGTCAAAAGGACACACATTCAGCTGAAGTGTATTGCAGCGCACAGACCCTTCGGGTCCATGCACGGCGATACATGCTGCCAGCCAATCAGAGGCCAGACGCTGATGTCATGCGCTCCCGTCACTTGTACTCTGAAGTCAGCTGCCGGCTTCAGAAGAGGATGCCGCTCGGAGGGGGAGCGCAGGGCAGGGGAGTATTTATTTTTTTCTTTCTAAACCAGTGAGTACATGGTGACCATACTTCTACACAGGTGACTATGGGGAGTGCATTATACTATATGGAGGATATGGGCTTTGTATTATACTAAGATGGAGGACTATGGGCTGTGCATTATATTATATGAAGGATATGGGCTGTGATTTATACGAATACGGAGGACTATGGGGGTGCATCATATTATATGGAGGTGCAGTATACTATATGGAGGACAATGGGGAGTGCATTATACAATATGGAGGACTATGGGAGTGCATTATACTATATGGAGGACTATAGAGAGTGCATTATACTATATGGAGGACTATGGAGAGTGCACTATACTATATGGAGGACTATGGGGAGTGCATTATACAATATGGAGGACTATGGGGAGTGCATTATACTATACGGAGGACTAAGGGGAGTGTATTATACTATATGGAGGACTATGGAGTCCATTATTCTATATGAAGGACTATGGGGAAGAGCATTATACTATATGGAGGACTATGGGGTGCATTATACTACATGGAGGACTATAGAGAGTCCATTATACTATATGGAGGACTATGGAGAGTACATTATACTATATGGAGGACTATGAGGAGTGCATTATACTATATGGAGGACTATGGGCTGTGCATTATACTATATGGAGGACTATGGGGAGTGCATTATTCTATATGGAGGACTACGGGGAAGTGCATTATACTATAAGGAGGACTGTGGGCTGTTCATTATACTATATGGAGGACTATGGGCTGTGCATTATACTATATGGAGGATTATGGGGAGTGCATTTTTCTACATGGAGGTCTATGGGGAAGTGCATTTTACTATATGGAGGACTATGGGGAGTGCATTATTCTTTATGGAGGACTATGGGGAAGTGGATTATATTATATGGAGGTCTATGGGGAGTACATTATTCTATATGGAGGACTATGGGGAAGTGCTTTATACTATATGGAGGACTATGGGGATTGCATTATACTATATGGAGGACTATGGGGAGTGTATTATACTATATGGAGGACTATGGGGTGCATTATTCTATATGGAGGACTATGGGGAAGTGTGCTATACTATATGCAGGACTATGGGCTGTGCATTATACTATATGGAGGACTATGGAGAGTGCATTATACTATATGGAGGACTATGGGGAGTGCATTATTCTATATGGAGGACCATGGGGAAGTGCATTATACTATATGGAGGACTATAGGGAGTGCATTATACTATATAGAGGACTATGGGGTGCATTATTCTATCTGGAGGACTATGGGGGAGTGCATTATACCATATGGAGGACTATGGGGTGCATTATTCTATCAGGAGGACTATGGGGAAGTGCATTATACCATATGGAGGACTATGGGATGCATTATACTATACGGAGGACTATGGGATGCATTATACCATATGGAGGACTATGGATGCATTATACTATATGGAGGACTATGGGGGTGCATTATACCATACGGAGGACTAGGGGGAGTGCATCATACTATATGGAGGACTATGGGGAGTGCATTATTCTAAATGAAGGACTATAGGGAGTGCAATATAATATATGGAGGACTATGGAGAGTGCATTATACTACATGGAGGACTATGGTGAGTGCATTATACTATATGGAGGACTATGGGGTGCATTATTCTATATGGAGAACTATGGGGAAGTGCATTATACTATATGAAGGACTATGGGCTGTGTAGTATACTATATGGAGGACTATGGAGACTGTATTATACTATATGGAGGACTATGGGGAGTGCATTATTCTATATGGAGGACTGAGGGAAGTGTATTATGCTATATGGAGGACTATGGAGAGTGCACTATACTATATGGAGGACTATGGGGAGTGCATTATACTATATGGAGAACTATGGGCAGTGCATTATACCATATGGAGGACTATGGGATGCATTATACTATATGAAGGAGTATGGGGGTGCATTATACAATATAGAGGACTGTGGGGAGTGCATTATACTATATGGAGGACTATGGAGAGTGCATTATACTATATGGAGGACTTTGGAGAATGCATTATACTATATAGAGGATTATGGAGAGTGCATAATACTATATGGAGGACTATGGGGAGGGCATTATACTATAAGGTGGACTATGGGGTGCATTATTCTATATGGAGAACTATGGGTTGTGCATTATACTATATGGAGGACTATGAGTTGTACATTATACTATATGGAGGACTATGGAGAGTGCATTGTACTATATTTGGGACTATGGGGAGTGCATTATTCTATATGGAGGACTATGGGGTGCGTTATACTATGTAGTGGACTATGGAGAGTGCATTATACTATATGGAGGACTATGGGGAGTGCATCATACTATATGGAGTACTATGGGGAGTGCATTATACCATATGAAGGACTATGAGATGTATTATACTATATGGAGGACTATGGGGTGCATTATTCTATATGGAGGACTATGGGGAAGTGCATTATACTATATGTAGGACTATGGGCTGTGCATTATACTATATGGAGGACTATGGAGAGTGTATTATACTATATGGACGACTATGGGGAAGTGCATTATACTATATGGAGGACTATGGGGAGCGCATTATACTATATAGAGGACTATGGGGAGTGTATTATACTATATGGAGGACTATGGGCTGTGCATTTAACTTTATGGAGGACTATGGAGAGTGCATTATATTATATGGAAGTCTATGGGGAGTTCATTATTCTTTATGGAGGACTATGGCGAAGTGCATTATACTATATGGAGGACTATGGAGAGTGCATTATACTATATGGAGGACTATGGGGAGTGCATTATACTATATGGAGGACTATGGGAAGTTCATTATAACATATGGAGGACTATGGGATGCATTAAACCATATGGAGGACTATGGGATGCATTATACTATATGGAGGACTATGGGGGTGCATTATACAATATGGATGACTATGGGGAGTGCATTATACTACATGGAGGACTATGGGAAATGCATTATTCTATATGGAGGACTATGGGGAGTGCAATATACTATATGGAGGACTATGGGGTGCATTATACTAAATGAAGGACTATGGGCTGTGTATTATACTATATGGAGGACTATGGGAAGTGTATTATACTATATGGAGGACTACGGAGAGTGCACTATACTATATGGAGGACTATGGGGAGTGCATTTTACTATATGAAGAACTATGGGGAGTGCATTATACCATAAGGAGGACTATGGGATGAATTATACCATATGAAGGACTATGGGGCTGCATTATACAATATAGAGGACTATGGGATGCATTATACTAAATGAGGACTATGGGGTTGCATTTTACAATATGGAGGACTATGGGGAGTGCATTATACTATATGGAGGACTATGGGGAGTGCATTATTCTATATGGAGGACTATAGGGAGTGCATTATACTATATGGATGACTATGGGTAGTGATTTATACTATATGGAGGACTATGGGGAGTGCATTATACTATATGGAGGACTATGGGGAGTATATTATACTATATGGAGGACTATGGGGTGCATTATTCTATATGGAGGACTATGGGTTGTGCATTATACTATATGGAGGACTATGGAGAGTGCATTATACTATTTTTTGGACTATGGGGAGTGCATTATTCTATATGAATGACTATGGGAAAGTGCATTATACTATATGGAGGACTATGGAGAGTGCATTATACGATATGGAGGACAATGGAGAGTGCATTATACTATATGGAGGACTATAGGGGTGCATTATACAATATGGAGGACTATGAAGAGTGCATTATACTATGTGGAGGACTATGGGGAGTGCATTATTCTATATGGAGGACTATGGAGAGTGCATTATACTACATGAAGGACTTTGGGGAGTGCATTATACCATATTGAGGACTATTGGATGCATTATACTACAAGGAGAACTATGGGGGTGCATTATTCAAAATGTTGGACTATGGGGAGTGCATTATACTATATGGAGGACTATGGGGAGTGCATTATTCTATATGGAGAACTATCGGGAGTGCATTATACTGTATGGAGTATAATGCGGAGTGCAGTATACTGTATGGAGGATTATGGGGAGTGCATTATACTGTATGGTGGACTATGAGGCACATTATACTATACGGAGGACTATGGGGAGTGAATTATACTCTAAGATGGACTATGGGGCACATTATGCTATATGGAGGACTATGGGGAGTGCATTATACTATAAGGAGGACTATGGGATGCATTATATTATATGGAGGACCATTGGGAGTGTATTATACTATATGAAGGACTATGCGGACTGCAGTATACTATATGGAAGACTATGGGGAGTGCATTTTACTATACAGAGGACTATGGTATGCATTATACCATATGGAGGACTATGGGATGCATTCTACTATATGGATGACTAAGGAATGCATTATATTATATGGAGGACTATGGGGAGTGCATTATGCTACATGGAGGACTATGGGATGCATTATACTATATGGAAAACTATGGGGATTGCATTATGCTATATGGAGGACTATGGGATGCATTATACTATATGGAAGACTATGGAATGGATAATATTATATGGAGGACTATCGGGAGTTCATTATACTGTATGGAGGACTATTGAGAGTGCATTATACTATATGAAGGACTGTGGGATGCATTATACAACATGGAGGACTATGGGATGCATTAAACTATATGGAGGACTATGGGGAGTGCATTATACTATATGGAGGAGTATGGGGAGAACATATACTATATGGAGGACTATGGTATTCATTATACTATATGGAGGACTAAAGGGAGTGCATTATACTATATGGAGGACTATGGGATGCATTATGTTTTATGGAGGACTATGGGGAGTGCATTATTCTATATGGAGGAGTATGGGGAGAGCATATACTATATGGAGGACTATGGGATTTATTATACTATATGGAGGACTATAGGGAGTGCCTTATACTATATGGAGGACTATGGGATGCATTATGTTTTATGGAGGACTATGGGGAGTGCATTATACTATATGGAGGAGTATGGAGAGAGCATATACTATATGGAGGACTATAGGATTCATTATGCTATATGGAGGACTATAGGGAGTGCATTATACTATATGGAGGACTATGGGATGCATTATGTTTTATGGAGGACTATGGGGAGTGCATTATTCTATATGGAGGAATATGGGGGTGCATTATACTATATGGAGGAATATGGGGAGTTTATTATACCATATTGTGGACTATGGGGAGTGCATTATACTATATGGTGGACTATGGGGAGTGCATTATACTATATAGAGGACTATGGGGAGTGAATTATACTATATGGAGGACTATGGGGGTCCATTATACTATATGGAGGACTATGGCGAGAGCATTATACTATATGGAGGACTATGGAGAGTGCATTATACTATATGGAGGACTACGGGGAGTACATTATACTATATGGAGGACTATGGGGAGTGCATTGTACTGTATGGAGGAGTATTGGGAGTGCATTATATTATATGAACGGCTATTGGGCACATTATACTATATGGAGTACTGTGGTGAGTGCATCATACTGTATGGAGGACTATGGGGAGTGCATTATACCATATGGAGCACTATGGGGAGTGCATTGTACTATATAGAGGACTATGGGGAGTGCATTACACTATATGGAGGACTATGGGGTGCATTGTACTGTATAGAGGACTATGGGATGCATTATACTATATGGAGGACTATGGGGAGTGCATTATACTGTATGGAGGACTATGAGGAGTGCATTATGCTATATGAAGGACTATGGGATGCGTTATACTATATGAAGGACTATGGGATGCATTATACTATATGGATGACTATGGGGAGTGCATTATACTATATGGAGGACTATGGGATGCATTAAACTATATAGAGGATTATGGGGAGTACATTATACTATATGGAGGACTATGGGATGCATTATGTTATATGGAGGACTGTGGGGAGTGCATTATACTATATGGAGGACTATGGGATGCATTATATTATATGGAGGATCATGGGAAGTTCATTATAATATATGGAGGACTATGGGGAGTGCATTATACTATATGGAGGACTATGGGATGCATTATATTATATTGAGGACTATGGGGAGTGCATTATACTTTATGTAGGACTATGGGATGCATTATATTATATGGAGGACCATGGGAAGTTCATTATACTGTATGAAGGACTATGGGGAGTGCATTATACTATATGTAGGACTACGGGATGCATTATTTTATATGAAGGACTATGAGGAGTGCATTATACTATATGGAGGACTATGTGGTACATTATACAATATGGAGGACTATGGGGAGTGCATTATGCTATATAGAGGACTATGGGGAGTGAATTATACTGTATGGAGGACAATGTGGTGCATTATACTATATGGAGGACTATGAGGAGTGCATTATACTGTTTGGAGGACTATGTCATGTATTATACTATATGAAGGTCTATGTGGTGCATTATACTATATGGAGGACTATGGGGAGTGTATTATACTATATGGAGGACTATGGGGAGTGCAGTATGCTATATGGAAGACTATGGGGAGTGCATTATACTATATGGAGGACTATGGGGAGTGCATTATACTATATAGAGGACTGTGGGGAGTCTATTAAACTATACGGAGGACTATGGGATGCATTATACCATATGAAGGAATATGTGATGCATTCTATTATATGGAGGATTATGGGGAGTGCATTATACTGTATGGAGGAATATGTGGTGCATTATACTATATAGAGTACTATGGGGAGTGCATTATACTATATGGAGGACTATGGGGAGTGCATTATACCATATGGAGGACTATGGGATGCATTATGTTATATGGAGCACTATGAGGAGTGCATTTTACTATATGGAGGACTATGGGGGTGCATTACACTATATGGAGGACTATGACGAGAGCATTATACTATATGGAGGACTATGGAGAGTGCATTATACTATATGGAGGACTATGGGGAGTACATTATACTACATGGAGGACTAAGGGGAATGCATTATTCTGTATGGAGGACTATGGGGAGTACATTATATTATATGGAGGGCTATGGGGCACATTATACTATATGGAGGACAAGGGAGAGTGCATTATACTGCATGGAGGACTATGGGGAGTGCATTATACTATATAGAGGACTATATGATGCATTATATTATATGAAGGACTATGGGGAGTGCATTATACAATATGAAACACTATGGGGAGTGCATTATACTATATGGAGGACTATGGGGAGTGTATTATACTATATGGAGGACTATGGGATGCATTGTACTATATAGAGGACCATGGGATGCATTATACTATATGGAGGATTATTGGGAGTGCATTATACTGTATGGAGGACTATGAGGAGTGCATTATACTATATGAAGGACTATGGGATGCATTGTACTATATGGAGGACTATGGGGATTGAATTATACTGTATGGAGGACTATGAGGAGTGCATTATACTATATGGAGGACTATATGAAGTGCACTATACTATATGGAGGACTACGGTATGTATTATACTGTATAGAGGACTATGGGGAGTACATTATACTATATGGAGGACTATGGGATGCATTATGTTATATGGAGGACTATGGGGAGTGCATCATACTATATGGAGGACTATGGGATGCATTATGTTATATGGAGCACTATGGGGAGTGCATTTTACTATATGGAGGACTATGGGGGTGCATTATACTATATGGAGGACTATGGCGAGAGCATTATACTATATGGAGGACTATGGAGAGTGCATTATACTATATGCAGGACTATGGTGAGTGCATTATACTATATGGAGGACTATGGGGAATGCATTATTCTGTATGGAGGACTATGGGGAGTACATTATATTATATGGAGGGCTATGTGGCACATTATACTATATGGAGGACAATGAGGAGTGCATTATACTGTATGGAGGACTATGGGGAGTCCATTATACTATATAGAGGACTATATGATGCATTATATTATATGAAAGACTATGGGGAGTGCATTATACAATATGAAACACTATGGGGAGTGCATTATACTATATGGAGGACTATGGGGAGTGTATTATACTATATGGAGGACTATGGAATGCATTGTACTATATAGAGGACTATGGGATGCATTATACTATATGGAGGATTATTGGGAGTGCCTTATACTGTATGGAGGACTATGAGGAGTGCATTATACTATATGAAGGACTATGGGATGCATTATACTATATGGAGGACTATGGAGAGTGCATTATACTGTATGGAGCACTATGAGGAGTGCATTATACTATATGGAGGACTATATGAAGTGCACTATACTATATGGAGGACTACGGGATGTATTATACTGTATAGAGGACTATGGGGAGTACATTATACTATATGGAGGACTATGGGATGCATTATGCTATATGGAGGACTATGGGGAGTGCATTATTCTATATGGAGGACTATGGGATGCATTATATTATATGGAGGACCATGGGGAGTTCATTATAATATATGGAGGACCATGGGGAGTGCATTATACTGTATGGAGGACTATGGGAAGCATAATATTATGTGGAGGACTATGGGGAGTGCATTATACTATATGGAGGACTATGGGATGCATTATATTATATGGAGGACCATGGGGAGTTCATTATACTTTATGGAGGACTATGGGGAGTGCATTAAACTATATGTAGCAGTATGGGGAGTGTATTATACTATTTGGAGGACTATGGGATGCATTATTTTATATGAAGGACTATGAGGAGTGCAATATGCTATATGGATGAGTATGTGGTCCATTATACTATAATGAGGACTATGGGGAGTGCATTATGCTATATGGATGACTCTGGGGAGTGGATTATACTGTATGGAGGACTATGTGGTGCATTATACTATATGGAGGACTATGTGGTGCATTGTGTAACGGGTCTGGGAGGCGGAACCTCTGGGCTACTATACAAGAGAGCGGTCCTTGTAAGGGAGCGGGTGGCGACCAGGCAGGCAGTCACAGCAGGTGACCGGGACAGTCTCTGGGTGTACGGGCAGGAGGTCACGGCAAGTGATCAGGGCAGTCTCTGGAAGAACGGGCTGGAGGTGACGGCAAGTGACCGGGGCAGTCTCTGGAAGAACGGGCTGGAGGTCACGGCAAGTGACCGGGGCAGTCTCTAGGTAAAGGGTAGGTACGACCTGTGATGGCTGAACCTCCAGGTAGGCTAGCAAGGCAGATGGAGGATGTGTGCTCCCAGGTGAGCAAGCGAGAGTCTCTGGAATAGCAGGTGGTCACAGCACGTGACGGCGGAGCCTCCAGGTAGGCAAGCAGGCAGGTAGCGGAGAAGCGCTCCCAGGTGAGCGGGCAAGAGTCTCTGGAATAGCTGGTGGTCCCAGCACGTGACAGCGGAACCCCCGGGCAGGCAAGCAGGCAGGTAGTGGAGAAGCGCTCCCAGGTGAGCGGGCAAGAGTCTGGAATAGCTGGTGGTCACAGCACGTGACAGCGGAGCCTCCGGGCAGGCAAGCAGGCAGGTAGCGGAGAAGCGCTCCCAGGTGAGCGGGCAAGCTGGTCCATAGACAGACTGACCGGAGTTGTAAGGCAGACCGTCGGACCTCAGGCAAGCAGGCAGGTAGCTGATGTGCGCTCCCAGGTGAGCGGGCAAGTTGGTCCTTAGACAGACTGACCGGAGTTGTAAGGCAGACCGTCGGACCTCAGGCAGGCAGGCGGGTAACAGGAAATCAGGCAGGATTAGGACAGCAAGCTGGCAGGAATCTGGCAGGTAACTGGCAGGTAACTGGCAACGGGACCTGAGGTCTGAAGCAGAGTAGAACGGTGCAACAACATTGCTCGGGCACCTCCATTTTGGAGGAGGTGCCTTATATATGGTAAAGTCCTCCAGCCATTGGCCGGGGACTCCTTAGGACGGCGCGCGCGGCCCCTTTAAGAGGGAGGGAGGGCGCGCGCGCGCGCCCTAAGCACAGTGGCCGGGAAGGAGCGCGCGCTGCCAGCAGAGCGGGAGAGGGACGCCGGGCACGGAGCAGAGCGGTGAGGGGAACAGCGTCCCTGCCTAGCAGAGGGCAGGGACGCCGGCACTACAGTACCCCCCCCTTTAGGCCCCCCCTTTTTTAGGCCAGATAGAAATTTAGCTAGGATGAGAGGGGCATGGATGTTCTCCCGGGGCTCCCACGTTCTCTCCTCAGGACCAAACCCCTTCCAATCTACCAGAAAAAAGGTCTTTCCTCTTACCCTTTTGGTGGCAAGAATGTTCTCTACCTCAAACTCGTCCTCAGCAGAAACCGGAGCAGGAGGCGTACCTGTAGACTTGGAAAAAGAGTTAAGCACCACGGGTTTGAGGAGAGATACATGGAAGGAGTTAGGGATCCGTAAGTTGGCCGGGAGTTTCAATTTATAGGCCACCGGGTTGATCTGACTGATGACCTCCAGAGGACCGATGAACCGAGGCCCTAACTTGTAAGAAGGTATCTTGAGTCGAACATATTTAGATGAGAGCCAGACTTTATCTCCTGGACGAAATTGTGGAGGATCCAGGCGTTTTTTGTCAGCGTGTCTTTTCATACGCTCGGATGACAGAAGGAGTGCGGACCGGGTACTCTCCCATATGGAGGAAAATTTGCTAACGAGAGATTCCGCAGCCGGGTTGTCCACAGAGGTGGAGACAGGAAAAGGAATCCGAGGATGCTGACCAAAGACTACAAAAAACGGGGATTTGGAGGAGGATTCGCTCTCGTGATTATTATAAGAGAACTCGGCCCATGGTAGGAGATCCACCCAGTCTGAATGGTGGGCATTAACGAAGTGCCGGAGGTAACTGGTCAGGTTCTGATTGATCCGCTCCACTTGACCATTGGACTGTGGGTGGTAAGCGGAAGAGAAGTCCAGGGTGACGTCTAGTAGTTTACAAGTGGCTCTCCAGAAACGTGAGGTGAACTGTACCCCACGATCCGACACGATGTGGAGGGGCAGGCCATGAAGACGGAAGATGTGGCGGATAAAGTCTTTAGCCAGCTCGGGTGCAGACGGAAGGCCTGGCAGGGGAATAAAGTGAGCCATCTTGGAAAAGCGGTCAGCGACCACCCAAATGACCGTACAACCGGCAGAGACGGGGAGATCAGTTATAAAGTCCATTGCTATATGCTGCCAGGGGGCAGCAGGTACAGGAAGCGGAAGGAGGCGTCCGGCTGGCAGATGTCTCGGGACTTTGTTGCGGGCGCAGGACACACAGGCAGAAACAAAGTCTATTATGTCCTTGTGCAGGGTAGGCCACCAATAGTGCCGGGCAATAAGCTGGAGGGTCTTTTTCTGACCGGTGTGGCCAGCTAGTTTAGACGAATGGCCCCAGTGTAGGATCTTCTCCCGATCAGGTACTGAAACAAACGTCTTACCGGGAGGGAGACGATTTAGACTCACGGGAGCCACCTGCATTACTCTGGCGGGATCGATGATATGTTTAGGTTCTTCCTCGAGATCGGACACCAGAAAGGATCGGGACAAGGCGTCTGCTTTGACGTTTTTGTCAGCCGGGCGAAAATGAAGAACAAAATCAAAGCGAGCAAAAAACAAGGACCACCGGGCTTGGCGCGGGTTAAGTCTCTGGGCATGCTGGAGGTAAGCCAAGTTCTTGTGGTCAGTGTAAATTATTACCGGATGAAGAGCCCCCTCGAGTAGGTAACGCCACTCCTCCAACGCCAGCTTGATGGCCAATAACTCTCGGTCTCCTATGGAATAGTTGCGCTCAGAAGAGGAGAAGAGTTTGGAGAAGAAGCCACAAGTTACCATTCTCCCGGAAGATGATTTTTGAGTAAGTACCGCTCCGGCTCCAGAGGAGGAGGCATCAACTTCCAGGAAGAACTGCTTGTTGCCGTCCGGGCGATGCAGCACCGGGGCGGAAGAGAAGGCCTGTTTTAGGGAAAGAAAGGCCTCCTCTGCTTCGGGCGGCCACTCTTTGGGATTAGTACCCTTACGGGTGAGCGCGGAAATTGGGGCAGTCCGGGAAGAGAAGTGCGGGATGAAGAGGCGGTAATAGTTGGCGAAGCCCAGGAACCGTTGAATAGCCTTCAACCCCTCTGGTCGGGGCCATTTCTCGATGGCAGACAGTTTCTCAGGATCCATTTGTAGGCCGGTCTGAGAGATAATGTAGCCCAGAAACCGAAGCGAGGTCTGCTCAAAGAGGCACTTCTCATATTTAGCGTAGAGATGGTTCTGCCTGAGCCTGAGCAGGACCTGACGAACATCCCTCCGGTGAGTCTGGAGATCCGGAGAGAAGACCAAGATGTCGTCCAGGTACACCACTACGCAGGAGTAGAGAAGGTCCCGGAAGATGTCATTGACCAACTCTTGAAAGACGGCAGGAGCGTTACAGAGGCCAAAGGGCATTACCAGATATTCATAGTGGCCGTCCCGGGTGTTGAATGCCGTCTTCCATTCATCCCCCTGACGGATACGAACCAGGTTGTACGCCCCACGGAGGTCCAGTTTGGTGAAGACTCTAGCCCCCCTCAGACGATCAAATAACTCCGGAATGAGCGGAAGGGGGTACTTATTCTTCACCGTGATCTGGTTAAGGCCTCTATAGTCTATACAGGGACGGAGAGAGCCGTCCTTCTTTTTGACGAAAAAGAAGCCTGCTCCCGCCGGGGAGGTAGATTTCCGGATGAATCCCCTGGCCAGATTCTCCTCAATATATTCGGACATCGACCGGGTCTCAGCAGCGGATAATGGATAAATACGCCCACGGGGAGGAGAAGTACCAGGTAACAGGTCGATAGGGCAGTCGTATGGTCTATGAGGGGGTAGTGTCTCTGCCTCCTTTTTATTAAAGACATCAGCATAAGACCAATAAGGAATCGGAAGTCCAGGTAGATTAGCTGGGGTAGGAGAAGGACGGACGGGATGAACGGGAACCAGACAGGTCTTATGACAGCCCTGTCCCCAGCGAAGGACTTCTCCGGTCTGCCAGTCAAGAACGGGTGCATGTTTCTGGAGCCAAGGTAGGCCTAGCAAGAGGGCGTGAGAGAGTCCAGGCAGAACATGGAAGGAGATACTTTCAGAATGCAGCATTCCCACCTGCAGAGTAATGGATTCGGTGATGAGTTGGATGGGGCGTGGTAAGAGCCCCCCATCCACGGCAGCAACAGACAAGGGTACAGCCAGAGGTTTGGTGGGGATGCGGTATTTCTCTACCAGGGACTGTGAAATAAGATTCCCGGCTGCTCCAGAGTCCAGTTGGGCTAGTTCGAAATAAAGGTTCTCCCCGTAGACGATTGAAACTGACAACAGCAGGGATGGAGAGGATTTATTCTTGTCTAGGTGGACCTCTCTGAGCGAACCTAGACACAGGCGTTTCCCGACCTCTCCGGGCAGGCACGGATCCGGTGCTCCTTACTGCCACAGTAGAAGCAGGTCCCCTCGGCACGGCGTAAGTCCTGACGGGTCTTGACCATCTTGGTCTGGTCGACCTGCATAGGCTCAGGAGGGTGTACCTGGTTAGAGACAGAAGGAGTGACGGGTTTCTGAAAAGTAGGAGCTAGACGTGGTAACCTCCTCTCACGGGTGACCTCTCTGGCACGCTCCTGGAACCGTAGGTCAATCCGGGTGGCAAGAGTTATTAAGTCATCGAGAGTGGTAGGAATGTCCCGACCGGCAAGTTCATCTTTAATACGGCCAGACAGACCCTCCCAGAAGACGGAAACCAGAGCGTCGTTATCCCAGGCCAGCTACTAGGCAAGGGTACGGAACCGTATGGCATATTGGCCCACGGTGAGACTTTCCTGACGGAGGCGTAGCAACGATGATGCGGATGAGGTCTTCCGTCCGGGTTCGTCGAAGACTTTCCGGAAGGCCGTGAGAAAAGCAGGCAAGTTGGACACCAGGGGGTCTCCTCTCTCCCATAAAGGATTTAGCCAGGCCAGGGCCTCCCCGGTGAGATGGGATATGATGAATGCAATTTTGGCTCGGTCGGAGTTAAACTGGTGGGACAATAGTTCAAAGTGCAAGGTGCACTGATTTATGAAGCCCCGAGCCTGGGCTGAGTCGCCTCCGAAGCGAGGAGGTGCAGAAAGCCGAGGTCCGGGGTAGGATATCATGGTATTAGTGGACAGCGGAGCTGCCGGATTGCGAGACATGGCACTGGCGGAGGTTGTTGGTGGAACAGTCAGAGTGTCCAGGCGAGTATTGACATTCCGCAGGTGACCCAGGATGGACTCCTGTTGGGACCTTTGACGGGACAGTTCATGACACAGGTCCGAGAGCGAGGGAGCTTGGGTGCCACCGGGTTCCATGGCCCGAGCAAACTGTAACGGGTCTGGGAGGCGGAACCTCTGGGCTACTATACAAGGGAGCGGTCCTTGTAAGGGAGCGGGTGGCGACCAGGCAGGCAGTCACAGCAGGTGACCGGGACAGTCTCTGGGTGTACGGGCAGGAGGTCACGGCAAGTGATCAGGGCAGTCTCTGGAAGAACGGGCTGGAGGTCACGGCAAGTGACCGGGGCAGTCTCTGGAAGAACGGGCTGGAGGTCACGGCAAGTGACCGGGGCAGTCTCTAGGTAAAGGGTAGGTACGACCTGTGATGGCTGAACCTCCAGGTAGGCTAGCAAGGCAGATGGAGGATGTGTGCTCCCAGGTGAGCAAGCGAGAGTCTCTGGAATAGCAGGTGGTCACAGCACGTGACGGCGGAGCCTCCAGGTAGGCAAGCAGGCAGGTAGCGGAGAAGCGCTCCCAGGTGAGCGGGCAAGAGTCTCTGGAATAGCTGGTGGTCCCAGCACGTGACAGCGGAACCCCCGGGCAGGCAAGCAGGCAGGTAGTGGAGAAGCGCTCCCAGGTGAGCGGGCAAGAGTCTGGAATAGCTGGTGGTCACAGCACGTGACAGCGGAGCCTCCGGGCAGGCAAGCAGGCAGGTAGCGGAGAAGCGCTCCCAGGTGAGCGGGCAAGCTGGTCCATAGACAGACTGACCGGAGTTGTAAGGCAGACCGTTGGACCTCAGGCAAGCAGGCAGGTAGCTGATGTGCGCTCCCAGGTGAGCGGACAAGTTGGTCCTTAGACAGACTGACCGCAGTTGTAAGGCAGACCGTCGGACCTCAGGCAGGCAGGCGGGTAACAGGAAATCAGGCAGGATTAGGACAGCAAGCTGGCAGGAATCTGGCAGGTAACTGGCAGGTAACTGGCAACGGGACCTGAGGGCTGAAGCAGAGTAGAACGGTGCAACAACATTGCTCGGGCACCTCCATTTTGGAGGAGGTGCCTTATATATGGTAAAGTCCTCCGGCCATTGGCCGGGGACTCCTTAGGACGGCACGCGCGGCCCCTTTAAGAGGGAGGGAGGGCGCGCGCGCGCGCCCTAAGCACAGTGGCCGGGAAGGAGCGCGCGCTGCCAGCAGAGCGGGAGAGGGACGCCGGGCACGGAGCAGAGCGGTGAGGGGAACAGCGTCCCTGCCTAGCAGAGGGCAGGGACGCCGGCACTACACATTGTACTATATGAAGGACTATGGTGAGTTCATTATAGTATATGGAGGACTATGGGGAGTGCATTATACTATATGGAGGACTATGGGGAGTTCATTATACTGTATGGAGGACTATGTGGTGTATTATACTATATGGAGGACTATGTAGTGCATTATACTATATGGAGGACTATGGGGAGTGTATTATACTATATGAAAGACTATGGGGAATGCAGTATTGTATATGGAAGACTAAGGGGAGTGCATTATATTATATTGAGGACTATGGGGAGTGTATTATACTATATAGAGGACTGTGGGGAGTCAATTATACTATACGGAGGACTATGGGATGCATTATACTATGTGGAGGAATATGGGATGCATACTATTATATTAAGGACTATGGGGAGTGCATTATACTATATGGATAACTATGGGGAGTGCATTATACTGTATGGAGGACTATGTGGTGCATTATACTATAAGGAGTACTATGGGGAGTGCAATATACTATATGGAGGACTATGGGGAGTGCATTATACTGTATGGAGGACTATGTGGTGCATTATACTATAAGGAGGACTATGGGGAGTGCATTATACTATATGAAGGACTATAGGGAGTGCATTATACTATATGGAGGACTATGGGGAGTGGATTATACTGTATGGAGGACTTTGTGGTGCATTATACTATATGGAGGACTATGTGGTGCATTATACTATATGGAGAACTATGGGGAGTGTATTATACTATATGGAGGACTATGGGGAGCGCAGTATGCTATATGGAAGACTATGGGGAGAATATTATACTATATAGAGGACTGTGGGGAATCCATTATACTATATGGAGGACTACAGCATGCATTATATTATATGGAGGACTATGTGGAATGCATTATGCTATATGGAGGACTATGGGATGCATTATACTATATGGAGAACTATGGGGAGCATATTATACTATATGGAGGACTATGGGATGCATTATACTATATGGAGGAATATGGGACGCATTCTATTTTATGGAGGACTATGGGAAGTGCATTATACTGTATGGAGTACTATGTGGTGCATTATCCTATATGGAAGACTATGGGGAGAATATTATACTATATAGAGGACTGTGGGGAATCCATTATACTATATGGAGGACTACGGCATGCATTATATTATATGGAGGACTATGGGGAATGCATTATGCTATATGGAGGACTATGGGATGCATTATACTATATGGAGGACTATGGGGAGTGTATTATACTATATGGAGGATTATGGGATGCATTATACTATATAGAGTACTGTGGGGAGTCCATTATACTATATGGAGGACTATGGGATGCATTATATTATATGGAGGACTATGGGGGGGTGCATTATGCTATATGGAGAACTATGGGATGCATTATACTATATGGAGGACTATGGGGAGTGTATTATACTATATGGAGGAGTATGGGATGCATTATATCATATGGAGGACTATGGGGAGTGCATTATACTTTATGGAAGACTATGGGGAGTCCATTATACTATATGGAGGACTATGGGATGCATTATTATATGGAGGACTATGGGGAGTGCATTGTAATACACTGCTCAAAAAAATAAAGCAAACACTCAAATAACCCATCCTAGATCTGAAAGAATGAAATATTCTCATTGAATATTTTGTTCTGTACAAAGTTGAATGTGCTGACAACAAAATCACACAAAAATCATCAATGGAAATCAAATTTATTAAGCAATGGAGGCCTGGATTTGGAGTCACCCCCAAAATTAAAGTGGAAAAACACACTACAGGCTTAAATGTCCTTAAATGTCCTTAAAACAAGTCAAAATGAGGCTCAGTATTGTGTGTGGCCTCCACGTGCCTGCATGACCTCCCTACAATGCCTGGGCATGCTCCTGATGGGGTTGCGGATGGTCTCCTGTGGGATCTCCTCCCAGACCTGGACTAAAGCATCCGCCAACTCCTGGACAGTCTGTGGTGCAACATGACGTTGGTGGATGGAGCGAGACATGATGTCCCAGATGTGCTCAATCAGATTCAGGTCTGGGGAACGGGCGGTACAGTCCATAACCTCAATGCCTTCATCTTGCAGGAACTGCTGACACACTCCAGCCACATGAGGTCTGGCATTGTCCTGCATTAGGAGGAACCCAGGGCTAACCACACCAGCATATGGTCTTACAAGGGGTCTGAGGATCTCATCTTGGTACCTAATGGCAGTCAGGCTACCTCTGGCGAGCACATGGAGGGCTGTGCGGCCCTCCAAAGAAATGCCACCCCACACCATTACTGACCCACTGCCAAACCGGTCATGCTGAAGGATGTTGCAGGCAGCAGATCGCTCTCCACGGCGTCTCCAGACTCTGTCACGTCTGTCACACGTGCTCAGTGTGAACCTGCTTTCATCTGTGAAGAGCACAGGGCGCAAGTGGCGACTTTGCCAATCCTGGTGTTCTAAGGCAAATGCCAAGCGTCCTGCACGGTGTTGGGCTGTGAGCACAACCCTCATCTGTGGACATCGGGCCCTCATTCCAACCTCATGGAGTCGGTTTCTAACCATTTGTGCAGACACATGCACATTTGTGGTCTGTTGGAGGTCATTTTGCAGGGCTCTGGCAGTGCTCCTCCTGTTCCTCCTAGCACAAAGGCGGAGGTAGCGGTCCTGCTGCTGGGTTGTTGCCCTCCTACGGCCCCCTCCATGTCTCCTGGTGTACTGGCCTGTCTCCTGGTAGCGCCTCCAGCCTCTGGACACTACGCTGACAGACACAGCAAGCCTTCTTGCCACAGCTCGCATTGATGTGCCATCCTGGATGAGCTGCACTACCTGAGCAACTTCTGTGGGTTGTAGAGTCCGTCTCGTGCTACCACGAATGTGAAAGCACAACCAACATTCAAAAGTGACCAAAACATCAGCCAGAAAGCATTGGTACTGAGATGTGGTCTGTGGTCCCCACCTGCAGAACCACTCCTTTATTGAGGGTGTCTTGATAATTGCCAATAATTTCCATCTATTGTCTATTCCATTTGCACAACAAAATATGAAATTAATTGTCAATCAGTGTTGCTTCCTAAGTGGACAGTTTGATTTCACAGAAGTTTGATTTACGTGGAGTGATATTCTGTTGTTTAAGTGTTCCCTTTATTTTTTGAGCAGTGTATATGGAGGACTATGGGGAGTGCATTATACTATATGGAGGACTATGGGATGCATTATATTATATGGAGGACTATGTGGAGTGCATTATACTATATGGAGGACTATGGGGAGTGTATTATACTATATAGAGGATTGTGGGGAGTCCATTATACTATATGGAGGACTATGGGATGCATTATACCATATGGAGGACTATGGGATGCATTATATTATATGGAGGACTATGGTTTGCATTATAGTATAGAGAGGACTATGGGGAGTGTATTATACTATGTGGAGGACTATGGAACGCATTATACTATATGGAGGACTATGGGGAAAGCTTTATACTATATGGAGGACTGTGTGGTGCATTATACTATATGGAGGACTATGGGGAGTGCATTATACTGTATGGAGGACTATGTTGTGCATTATATTAAATGGAGGACTATGGGGAGTGCATTATACTATATGGAGGACTATGGTGTTGTGGTGTTGCTATCAGAGTGTCAAGAGTGGGAGAAGAGGGTTGCATTGACAATCCAACACAATGGGCAGCAATTTGAAAACATTTTATAAGTGGTCATAAAGTTACATTAAAACCAAGCACACCATTGTTTTTCTTATCAAATTCTCAATAAGTTTGATGTGTCACATGACCCTCTTTCCTTTGAAAAAAATAAAGTTGGATCCAAAATGGCCGACTTCAAAATAGCCGCCATGGTCACCACCCATCTGGAAAAGTTTTCCCCTCACATATACTAATGTGCCACAAACAGGAAGTTGATATTACCAACCATTCCCATTTAATTTAGGTGTATCCATGTAAATGGCCCACCCTGTATATAATCAGAATGGGGGGGTCCAAATCTTGCTCCGGGACCCATCAGCCTCGTTACGCCACTGGTTATATATTATACTAGCTATTGAACCCCTTCTACGCCCGGGTGGTGAGCATTTTTATTGGTATATTTCTGGCGCCATTTTTTTTTAAGACACTGTCTGCAAATTCGCATATACATTGTCTTCAATAAAATAGCGCCGGATAAGCGCCATTTTACTGAAGTAATGTACTACAACGTCAACACAGCAGTGCACACGTGCCAGCCAAAGGGATAATGGTGATGGGTGGTGCATGCGCACTGCTATGTTGACGTTGTAGTACATTACTTCAATAAAATGGCGCTGGAGTCAGCGTTTGCGCTTATCCGGCGCTATTTTATTGAAGACACTGTATATGCGAATTTGCAGACAGTGTCTTAAAAAAATGGTGCCGGATAGCATGGTATAGGCATACACTGAGTCCGGGTCATTCTATTGAAGTATTGTACTACAAAATTAAAGGGAACCTGTCACCAGAAGTAACACCGTTAACCTGCACATATGTGATTAATCTGCAGGTTAATAGCGTTATTATGTTGCCCGACGCCTGCACGTAGTCGAATGCAGCAGGGAGAAAATAAACCTTCCTGGTATATGATCCCCCAATCCTGGTCCCCTTCTTGGTATATGCTCCACCCCATCCTTGTATATGTTCCCCCAATCCTTGAATATGCTCCCCCCATACTGGTATAAGCTGCCCCCATACTGGTATATGCTCCCTCCATCCTGGTATATGCTCCCTCCATCCTGGTATATGCTCCCCCATCTTGGTATATGCTCTCCCCATCCTGGTATATGCTCACCCATCCTGGTATATAGCCCCCCATCCTGGTATATGCTCCCCCCATCCTGTTATATGCTCCCTCCATCCTGGTATATGCTCCCCCATCCTGGTATATACTTCCCCATTCTGGTATATGCTCCCCCCATCCTGGTATATACCCCCCCATCCTGGTATATGCTCCCCCCATCCTGGTATATGCTCCCCCCATCCTGTTATATGCTCCCTCCATCCTGGTATATGCTCCCCCATCCTGGTATATACTTCCCCATTCTGGTATATGCTCCCCCCATCCTGGTATATGCTCCCTCCATCCTGGTATATGCTCCCTCCATCCTCATATATGCTACCCCTATCCTGGTATATGCTCCCCCAATCCTGGTATATGCTCCCCCAATCCTCGTATATGCTCCCTCCATCCTGTTATATGCCCCCCCATCCTGGTATATGCTCCACCCATCCTGGTATATGCTGCCTCAATCCTCGTATATGCCCCCCCACCCTGGTATATGTCCCCCCATCCTGGTATATGCTTCCCTAAACTGGTATATGCTCACCCAATTCTTGTATATGCTCCCTCCATCCTGGTATATGCCCCCCCAACCTGGTATATGCTTCCCTATCCTGGTATATGCCCCCCCATCCTGTTATATGCTCCCTCCATCCTGGTATGTGTCCCCATCCTGGTATATGCTCCCCTATCCTGGTATATGCTCCCCCCATCCTGGTATATGCTCCTCCCCATCCTGGTATATGCTCCCTCCATCCTGGTATATGCCCCCCATTCTGGTATATGCCCCCCATCCTGGTATGTGCTCCCCCCATCCTGGTATATGCTCCCCCTATCCTGTTATATGCTCTCTCCATCCTGGTATATGCTCCCCCATCCTGGTATATACTTCCCCATCCTGGTATATGCTCCCCCCATCCTGGTATATGCTCCCTCCATCCTGGTATATGCTCCCTCCATCCTGGTATATGCTCCCTCCATCCTCGTATATGCTTCCCCTATCCTGGTATATGCTCCCCCAATCCTGGTATATGCTCACCCAATGCTAGTATATGCTCCCTCCATCCTGGTATATGCCCCCCCATTCTGGTATATGCTCCCCCCTATCCTGTTATATGCTCCCTCCATCCTGGTATATGCTCCCCCATCCTGGTATATACTTCCCCATCCTGGTATATGCTCCCCCTATCCTGGTATATGCTCCCTCCATCCTGGTATATGCTCCCTCCATCCTGGTATATGCTCCCCCATCTTGGTATATGCTCTCCCCATCCTGGTATATGCTCCCCCATCCTGGTATATACCCCCCCATCCTGGTATATGCTCCCCCCATCCTAGTATATGCTCCCCCCATCCTGTTATATGCTCCCTCCATCCTGGTATATGCTCCCCCATCCTGGTATATACTTCCCCATTCTGGTATATGCTCCCCCCATCCTGGTATATACCCCCCCATCCTGGTATATGCTCCCCCCATCCTGGTATATGCTCCCCCCATCCTGTTATATGCTCCCTCCATCCTGGTATATGCTCCCCCATCCTGGTATATACTTCCCCATTCTGGTATATGCTCCCCCCATCCTGGTATATGCTCCCTCCATCCTGGTATATGCTCCCTCCATCCTCATATATGCTTCCCCAATCCTGGTATATGCTCCCCCAATCCTGGTATATGCTCCCCCAATCCTCGTATATGCTCCCTCCATCCTTTTATATGCCCCCCCATCCTGGTATATGCTCCACCCATCCTGGTATATGCTGCCTCAATCCTCGTATATGCCCCCCCACCCTGGTATATGTCCCCCATCCTGGTATATGCTTCCCTACCCTGGTATATGCTCACCCAATTCTTGTATATGCTCCCTCCATCCTGGTATATGCCCCCCCATCCTGGTATATGCTTCCCTATCCTGGTATATGCCCCCCCATCCTGTTATATGCTCCCTCCATCCTGGTATGTGTCCCCATCCTGGTATATGCTCCCCCATCCTGGTATATGCTCCCCCCATCCTGGTATATGCTCCTCCCCATCCTGGTATATGCTCCCTCCATCCTGGTATATGCCCCCCATCCTGGTATGTGCTCCCCCCATCCTGGTATATGCTCCCCCTATCCTGTTATATGCTCTCTCCATCCTGGTATATACTTCCCCATCCTGGTATATGCTCCCCCCATCCTGGTATATGCTCCCTCCATCCTGTATATGCTCCCTCCATCCTGGTATATGCTCCCTCCATCCTCGTATATGCTTCCCCTATCCTGGTATATGCTCCCCCAATCCTGGTATATGCTCACCCAATGCTAGTATATGCTCCCTCCATCCTGGTATATGCCTCCCCATTCTGGTATATGCTCCCCCCTATCCTGTTATATGCACCCTCCATCCTGGTATATGCTCCCCCATCCTGGTATATACTTCCCCATCCTGGTATATGCTCCCCCCATCCTGGTATATGCTCCCCCCATCCTGGTATATGCTCCCTCCATCCTGATATATGCTCCCTCCATCCTCGTATATGCTTACCCTATACTGGTATATGCCCCCCATCCTGGTATATGCCCCCCATCCTGGTATATCTCCACATTCTGGTATATGCTCCCCCGTTATATGCTCCCCCATCCTGGTATATGCTCCCCCATCCTGGTATATGCTCCCCCCATCCTGATATATGCCCCCCATCCTGGTATATGCCCCCCATCCTGGTATATGTCCCCCATCCTGGTATGTGCTCCCCCCATCCTGGTATATACCCCCCATCCTGGTATATGCTCCCCCCATCCTGGTATATGCTCCCCCTATCCTGTTATATGCTCCCACCATCCTGGTATATGCTCCCCCATCCTGATATATACTTCCCCATCCTGGTATATGCTCCCCCCATCCTTTTATATGCTCCCCCCATCCTGGTATATGCTCCCTCCATCCTGGTATATGCTCCCTCCATCCTCGTATATGCTCCCCTATCCTGGTATATGCTCCCTCCATTCTGGTATATGCCCCCCCATTCTGGTATACACTCCACCCATCCTGGTATATGCTGCCTCAATCCTCGTATATGCCTCCCCACCCTGGTATATGCCCCCCATCCTGGTATATCCTTCCCTACCCTGGTATATGCTCCCCCAATTCTTGTATATGCTCCCTCCATCCTGGTATATGCCCCCCATCTTGTTATATGCTCCCTCCATCCTGGTATATTCTCCCCCCATCCTGGTATATGCTCCCCCATCCTGGTATATGCTCCCCCCATCCTGGTATATGCTCCCCCTATCCTGGTATACCCCCCCATCCTGGTATATGCTCCTCCCCATCCTGGTATATGCTCCCCCCATACTGGTATATGTTCCCCCATCCTGGTATATGCTCCCCCCCATCCTGGTATATGATGCCCCAATCCTGGTCCCCTTCTTGGTATATTCTCCCCCCCATCCTTGTATATGTTCCCCCAATCCTCGTATATGCTCCCCCCATACTGGTATAAGCTCCCCCCATACTGGTATATGCTCCCTCCATCCTGGTATATGCTCCCTCCATCCTGGTATATGCTGCCCCATCTTGGTATATGCTCTCCCCATCCTGGTATATGCTCCCCCATCCTGGTATATACCCCCCCATCCTGGTATATGCTCCCCCCATCCTGTTATATGCTCCCTACATCCTGGTATATGCTCCCCCATCCTGGTATATACTTCCCCATTCTGGTATATGCTCCCCCCATCCTGGTATATACCCCTTCATCCTGGTATATGCTCCCCCCATCCTGGTATATGCTCCCCCCATCCTGTTATATGCTCCCTCCATCCTGGTATATGCTCCCCCATCCTGGTATATACTTCCCCATTCTGGTATATGCTCCCCCCATCCTGGTATATGCTCCCTCCATCCTGGTATATGCTCCCTCCATCCTCATATATGCTACCCCTATCCTGGTATATGCTCCCCCAATCCTGGTATATGCTCCCCCAATCCTCGTATATGCTCCCTCCATCCTGTTATATGCCCCCCCATCCTGGTATATGCTCCACCCATCCTGGTATATGCTGCCTCAATCCTCGTATATGCCCCCCCACCCTGGTATATGTCACCCCATCCTGGTATATGCTTCCCTACCCTGGTATATGCTCACCCAATTCTTGTATATGCTCCCTCCATCCTGGTATATGCCCCCCCAACCTGGTATATGCTTCCCTATCCTGGTATATGCCCCCCCATCCTGTTATATGCTTCCTCCATCCTGGTATGTGTCCCCATCCTGGTATATGCTCCCCCATCCTGGTATATGCTCCCCCCCATCCTGGTATATGCTCCTCCCCATCCTGGTATATGCTCCCCCCATCCTGGTATATGCCCCCCATTCTGGTATATGCCCCCCATCCTGGTATGTGCTCCCCCCATCCTGGTATATGCTCCCCCTATCCTGTTATATGCTCTCTCCATCCTGGTATATGCTCCCCCATCCTGGTATATACTTCCCCATCCTGGTATATGCTCCCCCCATCCTGGTATATGCTCCCTCCATCCTGGTATATGCTCCCTCCATCCTGGTATATGCTCCCTCCATCCTCGTATATGCTTCCCCTATCCTGGTATATGCTCCCCCAATCCTGGTATATGCTCACCCAATGCTAGTATATGCTCCCTCCATCCTGGTATATGCCCCCCCATTCTGGTATATGCTCCCCCCTATCCTGTTATATGCTCCCTCCATCCTGGTATATGCTTCCCCATCCTGGTATATACTTCCCCATCCTGGTATATGCTCCCCCCATCCTGGTATATGCTCCCCCCATCCTGGTATATGCTCCCTCCATCCTGGTATATGCTCCCTCCATCCTGGTATATGCTCCCCCATCTTGGTATATGCTCTCCCCATCCTGGTATATGCTCCCCCATCCTGGTATATACCCCCCCATCCTGGTATATGCTCCCCCCATCCTAGTATATGCTCCCCCCAACCTGTTATATGCTCCCTCCATCCTGGTATATGCTCCCCCATCCTGGTATATACTTCCCCATTCTGGTATATGCTCCCCCCATCCTGGTATATACCCCCCCATCCTGGTATATGCTCCCCCCATCCTGGTATATGCTCCCCCCATCCTGTTATATGCTCCCTCCATCCTGGTATATGCTCCCCCATCCTGGTATATACTTCCCCATTCTGGTATATGCTCCCCCCATCCTGGTATATGCTCCCTCCATCCTGGTATATGCTCCCTCCATCCTCATATATGCTTCCCCTATCCTGGTATATGCTCGCCCAATCCTGGTATATGCTCCCCCAATCCTCGTATATGCTCCCTCCATCCTTTTATATGCCCTCCCATCCTGGTATATGCTCCACCCATCCTGGTATATGCTGCCTCAATCCTCGTATATGCCCCCCCACTCTGGTATATGTCCCCCATCCTGGTATATGCTTCCCTACCCTGGTATATGCTCACCCAATTCTTGTATATGCTCCCTCCATCCTGGTATATGCCCCCCCATCCTGGTATATGCTTCCCTATCCTGGTATATGCCCCCCCATCCTGTTATATGCTCCCTCCATCCTGGTATTTGTCCCCATCCTGGTATATGCTCCCCCATCCTGGTATATGCTCCCCCATCCTGGTATATGCTCCTCCCCATCCTGGTATATGCTCCCTCCATCCTGGTATATGCCCCCCATCCTGGTATGTGCTCCCCCCATCCTGGTATATGCTCCCCCTATCCTGTTATATGCTCTCTCCATCCTGATATATACTTCCCCATCCTGGTATATGCTCCCCCCATCCTGGTATATGCTCCCTCCATCCTGTATATGCTCCCTCCATCCTGGTATATGCTCCCTCCATCCTCGTATATGCTTCCCCTATCCTGGTATATGCTCCCCCAATCCTGGTATATGCTCACCCAATGCTAGTATATGCTCCCTCCATCCTGGTATATGCCCCCCCATTCTGGTATATGCTCCCCCCTATCCTGTTATATGCTCCCTCCATCCTGGTATATGCTCCCCCATCCTGGTATATACTTCCCCATCCTGGTATATGCTCCCCCCATCCTGGTATATGCTCCCCCCATCCTGGTATATGCTCCCTCCATCCTGATATATGCTCCCTCCATCCTCGTATATGCTTACCCTATACTGGTATATGCCCCCCATCCTGGTATATCCCCACATTCTGGTATATGCTCCCCCATTATATGCTCCCCCATCCTGGTATATGCTCCCCCATCCTGGTATATGCTCCCCCCATCCTGGTATATGCCCCCCATCCTGGTATATGCTCCCCCTCATCCTGGTATATGCTCCCCCCATCCTGGTATATGCTCCCCCCATCCTGGTATATGCCCCCCATCCTGGTATATGTCCCCCATCCTGGTATGTGCTCCCCCCATCCTGGTATATACCCCCCATCCTGGTATATGCTCCCCCCATCCTGGTATATGCTCCCCCTATCCTGTTATATGCTCCCACCATCCTGGTATATGCTCCCCCATCCTGGTATATACTTCCCCATCCTGGTATATGCTCCCCCCATCCTTTTATATGCTCCCCCCATCCTGGTATATGCTCCCTCCATCCTGGTATATGCTCCCTCCATGCTCGTATATGCTCCCCTATTCTGGTATATGCTCCCTCCATTCTGGTATATGCCCCCCCATTCTGGTATACACTCCACCCATCCTGGTATATGCTGCCTCAATCCTCGTATATGCCTCCCCACCCTGGTATATGCGCCCCATCCTGGTATATGCTTCCCTACCCTGGTATATGCTACCCCAATTCTTGTATATGCTCCCTCCATCCTGGTATATGCCCCCCATCTTGTTATATGCTCCCTCCATCCTGGTATATTCTCCCCCCATCCTGGTATATGCTCCCCCATCCTGGTATATGCTCCCCCCATCCTGGTATATGCTCCCCCTATCCTGGTATATCCCCCCATCCTGGTATATGCTCCTCCCCATCCTGGTATATGCTCCCCCCATACTGGTATATGTTCCCCCATCCTGGTATATGCTCCCCCCCATCCTGGTATATGATCCCCCAATCCTGGTCCCCTTCTTGGTATATGCTCCCCCCCATCCTTGTATATGTTCCCCCAATCCTCGTATATGCTCCCCCCATACTGGTATAAGCTCCCCCCATACTGGTATATGCTCCCTCCATCCTGGTTTATACTCCCTCCATCCTGGTATATGCTCCCCCATCTTGGTATATGCTCTCCCCATCCTGGTATATGCTCCCCCATCCTGGTATATACCCCCCATCCTGGTATATGCTCCCCCCATCCTGGTATATGCTCCCCCCATCCTGTTATATGCTCCCTCCATCCTGGTATATGCTCCCCCATCCTGGTATATACTTCCCCATTCTGGTATATGCTCCCCCCATCCTGGTATATGCTTCCTCCATCCTTGTATATGCTCCCCCCATCATGGAGAACAAGGAAGCACAAAAGAACTTCATGAAAACATGAAAATACAAAATCTTTATTGAAAAAAATCAAGAATAGAAAAAATGGAAAACACTCAGAGGCATAAAATTAAAAACAATGGAGGAGCATGGAGACGAGGAACAGGTTAAATGTACTGCCCTATGTAAATCAATTGCCTGAAGGCAAAATATGGCACTGCAAAAACAGGTCATAAAGAGGTAGCTCAAGTGTCTATCCAATTGAAAGGTCGCACAGTGAGAGACTTCTGTTTAATGCAGGTTCTAATATAGAAGCATTTTCCCAAAGTGGATGCAAGTATGACACTCAGTACATTAATAGAAATAAGTGTCATGAAAGACAATATAGTCAAAGTGACAACCAATCCAATATATAATATGAAAAGGTTCCATACTTACAGCCGCTGTGGTTGCGTCGCCGCACCTCGCTCCTGCTCTACCCCAGCATCCTGGTATATGCTCCCCCCCATCCTGGTATATGCTCCCCCTCATCCTGGTATATGCTCTCACCCATCCTGGTATATGCTCCCCCTCATCCTGGTATATGCTCTCCCTCATCCTGGTATATGCTCCCCTCCATCCTGGTATATGTCACCGCCGAACCTGGTATATGCTCCCCCCCATCCTGGTATATGTCACCCCCCAATCCTGGTATATGCTCCCCGTCATCCTGGTATATGCTCCCCCTCATTCTGGTATATGCTTCCCCACATCCTGGTATATGCCCCCCATCCTGGTATATCCCCCATCCTGGTATATGCTCCCCTCATCCTGGTATATGCTCCCCCATCCTGGTATATGCTCCCCCCATCCTAGTACATGCCCCTCCATCCTGGTATATGTTCCCCCTCATCCTGGTATATGCTCCCCCTAGCCTGGTATATGCTCCCCCCATCCTGGTATATGCCCCCCATCCTGGTATATGCCCCCATCCAGGTATGTGCTCCCCCCATCCTGGTATATGCTCCCCCCATCCTTATATATGTCACCCCCATCCTGGTATATTCTCCCCCCATCCTGGTATATGCTCCCCCCTATCCTGGTATATGTCACTCCCCGATCCTGGTATATGCTCCCCCCATCCTGATATGTCGCCCCCTGATCCTTGTATATGCTCCCTCCCATCCTGGTATATGTCACCCCCGATCCTGGTATATCGTCCCCCCCATCCTGGTATATACTTCCCCTCATTCTGGTATATGCTCCACCCCATCCTAGTATATGTCAACCCCCAATCCTGGTATATGCTCCCCCCATCCTGGTATATGTCACCCCCCGATCGTGGTATGTGCTCCCCCCATCCTGGTATATGTCACCCCCGATCCTGGTATATGCTACCCCCATACTGATATATGCTCCCCCTCATTAGGTATATGCTCCCCCATCCTGGTATATGCTCCCCCTCATTCTGGTATATGCTCCCCCCATTCTGGTATATGCTCCCCCCATCCTGGTATATGCCCCCCCCATCCTGGTATATGCTCCCCTTCATCCTGGTATATGCTTCCTCCATCCTTGTATATGCTCCCCCCCCATCATGGAGAACAAGGAAGCACAAAAGAACTTCATGAAAACATGAAAATACAAAATCTTTATTGAAAAAAATCAAGAATAGAAAAAATGGAAAACACTCAGAGGCATAAAATTAAAAACAATGGAGGAGCATGGAGACGAGGAACAGGTTAAATGTACTGCCCTATGTAAATCAATTGCCTGAAGGCAAAATATGGCACTGCAAAAACAGGTCATAAAGAGGTAGCTCAAGTGTCTATCCAATTGAAAGGTCGCACAGTGAGAGACTTCTGTTTAAAGCAGGTTCTAATATAGAAGCATTTTCCCAAAGTGGATGCAAGTATGACACTCAGTACATTAATAGAAATAAGTGTCATGAAAGACAATATAGTCAAAGTGACAACCAATCCAATATATAATATGAAAAGGTTCCATACTTACAGCCGCTGTGGTTGCGTCGCCGCACCTCGCTCCTGCTCTACCCCAGCATCCTGGTATATGCTCCCCCCCATCCTGGTATATGCTCACCCTCATCCTGGTATATGCTCTCACCCATCCTGGTATATGCTCCCCCTCATCCTGGTATATGCTCTCCCCCATCCTGGTATATGCTCCCCTCCATCCTGGTATATGTCAACGCCGAACCTGGTATATGCTCCCCCCATCCTGGTATATGTCACCCCCCAATCATGGTATATGCTCCCCGTCATCCTGGTATATGCTCCCCCTCATTCTGGTATATGCTCCCCCCCATCCTGGTATATGCCCCCCATCCTGGTATATGCCCCCCATCCTGGTATATCCCCCATCCTGGTATATGCTCCCCTCATCCTGGTATATGACTTCTGTTTAATGCAGGTTCTAATATAGAAGCATTTTCCCAAAGTGGATGCAAGTATGACACTCAGTACATTAATAGAAATAAGTGTCATGAAAGACAATATAGTCAAAGTGACAACCAATCCAATATATAATATGAAAAGGTTCCATACTTACAGCCGCTGTGGTTGCGTCGCCGCACCTCGCTCCTGCTCTACCCCAGCATCCTGGTATATGCTCCCCCCCATCCTGGTATATGCTCCCCCTCATCCTGGTATATGCTCTCCCCCATCCTGGTATATGCTCCCCGTCATCCTGGTATATGCTCTCCCCCATCCTGGTATATGCTCCCCTCCATCCTGGTATATGTCACCGCCGAACCTGGTATATGCTCCCCCCCATCCTGGTATATGTCACCCCCCAATCCTGGTATATGCTCCCCATCATCCTGGTATATGCTCTCCCCCATCCTGGTATATGCTCCCCTCCATCCTGGTATATGTCACCCCCCAATCCTGGTATATGCTCCCCGTCATCCTGGTATATGCTCCCCCTCATTCTGGTATATGCTCCCCCCATCCTGGTATATGTCACCCCCCGATCCTGGTATATGCTCCCCCTCATCCTGGCATATGCCGCCCCCCATCCTGGTATATGTCACCCCCGATCCTGGTATATGTCACCCCCCCCCCGATCCTGCCTGTCCTGCTCATCCATCCACAAACACTCCTACTCACCCTTCCCCCGCAGCACATCGTCTGTGTTAAATATGTAAATAAAATGGCGCTGGAGTCAGTGTGTGCACATACTGCGCTATTTGGCGCCATTTTGTTGAAGACACTGCGAATTTGTCTTCAACAAAATGGTGCTGGATATCGCGCTATGCGCTGGCTCCGGCACAGACTCCTCCTTAAGCCTCGCCGGAGACGTGGTCAGCGCCTATGCACATGGTGATCTCCGGCGACGCACTCTTCCTCCAGCCTCGTCCTCCCGGCGCAGACTATAGAGGCTTAGGACAGAAGGACACATCCCTGGATATATATATCTCATCTCTCCCAATTACATGGAGTCTATTAGGATCCCTGATCTATTATGTGTCGCCATCTGCACAGATCCAATGTCACACAAAAGGAAGCGACATTTTTAGCGAGTAAACAGCGCATTCCGTCCTGTGCTGATCTACAGCGCCATCTAGAGGCTGATCAGCGGCGCATCAGCTCAGCCTACTCGTTTTCATCTTCGCACCAGATGACGCGTTACCGGGATAAAATATGATTGGGTCCCAGTGAAAATACAAGACTGGGAGCCGGCTGCTCTGCTCCAATCGTCGCGCTTTGGAAGATACCAACTCTTTGTAGCCCTCAGGGGGAGCTGAGGAGAATAAATTGTTATTGTTTGTAAAAGTGCAGATATTTAATGAACTGATAGGTAAAATAAAGATGCGGCTGCGATCAGTGACGGGACAGAGTAAGAGCGGCCGCTGCAGTTCCCCCCCCGTGCTCAGATCAGTGGTAGGCGCGACTCCTCCTCCGCCTTCGGAAGCCGCAAGTGGCAGGCAGTGTTGTGAGAGAGGAGCAGAGAGACAGGTGGGTGATTGGTGCTGTGTGCGCTGCCCCCTGCTGGTCGCATCGCCGCAGTGCAGGTTGTTATGGGCTGATCAGGAGCCCCTATGCCGCTCTCCATGGTGCGACCCCCACTGCTGTGTCTTGGGGTCTGTTACACCTGATATATAGGAGCTGAGTACAGGCGGCTGCTGGGGCCCCTGATACCATTACTATGTGGCCCTTACACCTGATATATAGGAGCTGAGTACAGGCGGCTGCTGGGGCCCCTGATACCATTACTATGTGGCCCTTACACCTGATATATAGGAGCTGAGTACAGGCGGCTGCTGGGGCCCCTGATACAATTACTATGTGGCCCTTACACCTGATATATAGGAGCTGAGTACAGGCTGCTGCTGGGGCCCCTGATACCATTACTATGTGGCCCTTACACCTGATATATAGGAGCTGAGTACAGGCTACTGCTGGGGCCCTTGATACCATTACTATGTGGCCCTTACACCTGATATTTAGGAGCTGAGTACAGGCGGCTGCTGGGGCCCCTGATACCATTACTATGTGGCCCTTACACCTGATATATAGGAGCTGAGTACAGGCGGCTGCTGGGGCCCCTGATACCATTACTATGTGGCCCTTACACCTGATATATAGGAGCTGAGTACAGGCTGCTGCTGGGGCCCCTGATACCATTACTATGTGGCCCTTACACCTGATATATAGGAGCTGAGTACAGGCTACTGCTGGGGCCCTTGATACCATTACTATGTGGCCCTTACACCTGATATTTAGGAGCTGAGTACAGGCGGCTGCTGGGGCCCCTGATACCATTACTATGTGGCCCTTACACCTGATATATAGGAGCTGAGTACAGGCGGCTGCTGGGGCCCCTGATACCATTACTATGTGGCCCTTACACCTGATATATAAGAGCTGAGTACAGGCGGCTGCTGGGGCCCCTGATAACATTACTATGTGGCCCTTACACCTGATATATAGGAGCTGAGTACAGGCGGCTGCTGGGGCCCCTGATACCATTACTATGTGGCCCTTACACCTGATATATAAGGGCTGAGTACAGGCGGCTGCTGGGGCCCCTGATACCATTACTATGTGGCCCTTACACCTGATATATAGGAGCTGAGTACAGGCGGCTGCCGGGGCCCCTGATACCATTACTTTGTGGCCCTTACACCTGATATATAGGAGCTGAGTACAGGCTGCTGCTGGGGCCCCTGATACCATTACTATGTGGCCCTTACACCTGATATATAGGAGCTGAGTACAGGTGGCTGCTGGGGCCCCTGATACCATTACTATGTGGCCCTCACACCTGATATATAGGAGCTGAGTACAGGCGGCTGCTGGGGCCCCTGATACCATTACTATGTGGCCCTTACACCTGATATATAAGGGCTGAGTACAGGCGGCTGCTGGGGCCCCTGATACCATTACTATGTGGCCCTTACACCTGATATATAAGGGCTGAGTACAGGCGGCTGCTGGGGCCCCTGATACCATTACTATGTGGCCCTTACACCTGATATATAGGAGCTGAGTACAGGCGGCTGCCGGGGCCCCTGATACCATTACTTTGTGGCCCTTACACCTGATATATAGGAGCTGAGTACAGGCTGCTGCTGGGGCCCCTGATACCATTACTATGTGGCCCTTACACCTGATATATAGGAGCTGAGTACAGGCGGCTGCCGGGGCCCCTGATACCATTACTTTGTGGCCCTTACACCTGATATATAGGAGCTGAGTACAGGCGGCTGCTGGGGCCCCTGATACCATTACTATGTGGCCCTTACACCTGATATATAGGAGCTGAGTACAGGCGGCTGCCGGGGCCCCTGATACCATTACTATGTGGCCCTTACACCTGATATATAGGAGCTGAGTACAGGCGGCTGCCGGGGCCCCTGATACCATTACTATGTGGCCCTTACACCTGATATATAGGAGCTGAGTACAGGCGGCTGCCGGGGCCCCTGATACCATTACTATGTGGCCCTTACACCTGATATATAGGAGCTGAGTACAGGCGGCTGCTGGGGCCCCTGATACCATTACTATGTGGCCCTTACACCTGATATATAGGAGCTGAGTACAGGCGGCTGCTGGGGCCCCTGATACCATTACTATGTGGCCCTTACACCTGATATATAGGAGCTGAGTACAGGCGGCTGCCGGTGCCCCTGATACCATTACTATGTGGCCCTTACACCTGATATATAGGAGCTGAGTACAGGCGGCTGCCGGGGCCCCTGATACCATTACTATGTGGCCCTTGCATCTGATATATAAGGGCTGAGTACAGGCAGCTGCTGGGGCCCCTGATACCATTACTATGTGGCCCTTACACCTGATATATAGGAGCTGAGTACAGGCAGCTGCTGGGGCCCCTGATACCATTACTATGTGGCCCTTACATCTGATATATAGGAGCTGAGTACAGGCGGCTGCTGTGGCCCCTGATACCATTACTATGTGGCCCTTACACCTGATATATAGGAGCTGAGTACAGGCAGCTGCTGGGGCCCCTGATACCATTACTATGTGGCCCTTACACCAGATATATAGGAGCTGAGTACAGGTGGTTGCTGGGGCCCCTGATACCATTACTATGTGGCCCTTACACCTGATATATAGGAGCTGAGTACAGGCGGCTGCTGGGGCCCCTGATACCATTACTATGTGGCCCTTACACCTGATATATAGGAGCTGAGTACAGGCGGCTGCTGGGGCCCCTGATACCATTACTATGTGGCCCTTATATCTGATATATAGGAGCTGAATACAGGCGGCTGCTGGGGCCCCTGATACCATTACTATGTGGCCCTTACACCTGATATATAGGAGCTGAGTACAGGCAGCTGCTGGGGCCCCTGATACCTTTACTATGTGGCCCTTACACCAGATATATAGGAGCTGAGTACAGGCGGCTGCTGGGGCCCCTGATACCATTACTATGTGGCCCTTACACCTGATATAAAGGAGCTGAGTACAGGCGGCTGCTGGGGCCCCTGATACCATTACTATGTGGCCCTTACACCAGATATATAGGCGCTGAGTACAGGCGGCTGCTGGGGCCCCTGATACCATTACTATGTGGCCCTTACACCTGATATATAGGAGCTGAGTACAGGCGGCTGCTGGGGCCCCTGATACCATTACTATGTGGCCCTTACACCTGATATATAGGAGCTGAGTACAGGCGGCTGCTGGGGCCCCTGATACCATTACTATGTGGCCCTTACACCTGATATATAGGAGCTGAGTACAGGCAGCTGCTGGGGCCCCTGATACCATTACTATGTGGCCCTTACACCTGATATATAAGGGCTGAGTACAGGCAGATGCTGGGGTCCCTGATATCATTACTATGTGGCCTTTACACCTGATATATAGGAGCTGAGTACAGGCGGCTGCTGGGGCCCCTGATACCATTACTATGTGGCCCTTACACCTGATATATAGGAGCTGAGTACAGGCGGCTGCTGGGGCCCCTGATACCATTACTATGTGGCCCTTACACCTGATATATAAGCTCTGCTGGGACTCTGTATCCCGCCTGCATTGCATAATGGGGCCCCTGAATACTCTGCACATAAGGGCCCATAGCTCTAATTATGTTGTTTGCAATAGTCGCCCTCCTGCCACCCTGTAATATCGGGTCCCTGCCTGGTGTGGCCCCTATGACTTAATGTCTCCCAGTAAGTGCAGCACACCAGTTATCAGTCTGCACGGCCAGGGTCCGGGACCCCTGTTGTTTTTGTTCTGGCTTTGTAATATATGCTCATTATCAGGGCGCCCTCTTCTCAGACATCCATCTAATCATCCGTCTGTCTCATCCATATTTGCCATATGGAGGTTTCCAGAAATAGGGCAGAACCTACTGGACTTCTGTGAAAGTTGACGAATCTGTTGAGCGCGGCTGAAGCCTCCTGGGAGCCGAGGTAAAATCAGTGGCCGTGGTAAAATTGTGGAGCGGTGGGGTCTGAAAAAGGAATCATGGCTATAAGGACAACGTTTGCACAAAGTGATTTCTTTCGAGCCCAACAGCCACTGTGTAAACCTGACAAAAATGCCCCCATCTATCCATCCATTCATCACTCTCATACTCTGTCTATGCAGGTATGTATCTCATCATTCTTCCTTACGGAGTTTCACATTGACCAGTCGGGGCTTTGGTGCGAACTCCCTCACAAAACTGGATTCGGTAGTGTGTGCTGACGAGGCCATAGGCTTAGTAGACTGTGCCTCCAGTAGGCGTACACACCTGATGCACGACAGAGGGCACATTCACTCTGTCTGGACCATTATAGTCTATGGCCACGTCAGATCATATGCCCGAATCCCGTTCAGGTGTAGGCTGCAGCAGGTGGCAGCTGCCTTCTGTGCCCCGCTTCTCCGCCACTGCCGTTCCCCCCAACACCCAGAGCCACAGTATATATATATATATATATATATATATACACTACTCAAAAAAATAAAGGGAACACTTAAACTACAGAATATAACTCCAAGTAAATCAAACTTCCGTGACATCAAACTGTCCACTTAGGAAGCAACACTGATTGACAATCAATTTCACATGCTGTTGTGCAAATGGAATAGACAATAGATGGAAATTATTGGCAATTATCAAGACACCCTCAATAAAGGAGTGATTCTGCAGGTGGGGACCACAGACCACATCTCAGTACCAATGCTTTCTGACTGATGTTTTGGTCACTTTTGAATGTTGGTTGTGCTTTCACACTCGTGGTAGTTTGAGATGGACTCTACAACCCACAGAAGTTGCTCAGGTAGTGCAGCTCATCCAGGATGGCACATCAATGCGAGCTGTAGAAAGAAGGTTTGCTGTGTCTGTCAGCGTAGTGTCCAGAGGCTGGAGGCGCTACCAGGAGACAGGCCAGTACACCAGGAGACGTGGAGGGGGCCGTAGGAGGGCAACAGCCCAGCAGCAGGACAGCTACCTCCGCCTTTGTGCAAGGAGGAACAGGAGGAGCACTGCCAGAGCCCTGCAAAATGACCTCCAACTGACCACAAATGTGGATGTGTCTGCACAAACGCTTAGAAACCCACTCCATAACCGTGGTATGAGAGCCCGACGTCCACAGATTGGGGTTGTGCTCACAGCCCAACACCGTGCAGGACTCTTGGCATTTGCCACAGAACACCAGGATTGGCAAAGTGGCAACTGGCGCCCTGTGCTCTTCACAGATGAAATCAAGTTCACACTGAGCACATGTGACAGACGTGACAGAGTCTGGAGACGCCGTGGAGAGCGATCTGCTGCCTGCAACATCCTTCAGCATGACCGGTTTGGCAGTGGGTCAGTAATGGTGTGGGGTGGCATTTGTTTGGAGGGCCGCACAACCCTCCATGTGCTCGCCAGAGGTAGCCTGACTGCCATTAGGTACCGAGATGAGATCCTCAGACCCCTTGTGAGACCATGTGCTGGTGCGGTTGGCCCTGGGTTCCTCCTAATACAGCACAATGCCAGACCTCATGTGGCTGGAGTGTGTCAGCAGTTCCTGCAAGATGAAGGCATTGAGGTTATGGACTGGCCCACCCGTTCCCCAGACCTGAATCCGATTGAGCACATCTGGGACATCATGTCTCGCTCCATCCACCAACGTCACGTTGCACCACAGACTGTCCAGGAGTTGGCGGATGCTTTAGTCCAGGTCTGGCAGGAGATCCCACAGGAGACCATCCGCAACCTCATCAGGAGCATGCCCAGGCGTTGTAGGGAGGTCATACAGGCACGTGGAGGCCACACACAATACTCAGCCTCATCAGGAGCATGCCCAGGCGTTGTAGGGAGGTTATACAGGCACGTGGAGGCCACACACAATACTCAGCCTCATCAAGAGCATGCCCAGGCGTTGTAGGGAGGTCATACAGGCACGTGGAGGCCACACACAATACTGAGACTCATTTTGACTTGTTTTAAGGACATTACATCAAAGTTGGATCAGCCTGTAGTGTGTTTTTCCACTTTAATTTTGGGGGTGACTCCAAATCCAGGCCTCCATTGGTTAATAAATGTGATTTCCATTGATGATTTTTGTGTGATTTTGTTTTCAGCACATTCAGCTTTGTACAGAACACAGTATTCAATGAGAATATTTCATTCATTCAGATCTAGGATGTGTTATTTCAGTGTTCCCTTTATTTTTTTGAGCAGTGTATATATAAATATACCAGGATGGGGGATATTAACAGAATTGGGGGACATTACCCCTATAACAGTGTAAGCAGCAGACCCCCTCCCCCTTAACAGGGCATAATGACCACATTTTTTGCTTACATTTTTTTTCTATTTTCCTCCTCTAAAACCTAGGTACGTCTTATGGTCCAGTGCGTCTTATAGTCCGAAAAATACGGTATATGCATTCAGCATATATATACTACTAGCTATTGAACCCGTTCTACGCCCGGGTGGCGAGAATTTTTATTGGTATATGGTCTCCCATGCTGGTATGTGCTGCCCACCTCCTTGTATTTGTGCTGCCCCCATCCTGTCCCCACCATCCAATCCTGGTATGCGTGGCACCCCTCACCCCCAATCCTGGTATGCGTGGCACCCCTCACCCCCAATCCTGGTATGCATGGCACCCCTCACCCCCAATCCTGGTATACGTGGCACCCCTCATCCCTATCCTGGTATGTGTGGCACCCCTCATCCCTATCCTGGTATGTATGGTACCCCTCATCCCTATCCTGGTATGTATGGTACCCCTCATCACTATCCTGGTGTGTATGGTATCCCTCATCCTGGTATGCATGGTACCCCATCCCTCATCCCGGTATGCATGGCACTCCATCCCTCATCCCCAATCCCGGTATGCGTGGCACCCCTCATCCCCAATCCCGGAATGCGTGGCACCCCTCATCCCCAATCCCGGCATGCGTGGCACCCCTCATCCCCAATCCCGGCATGCGTGGCACCCCTCATCCCCAATCCTGGCATGCGTGGCATCCCTCATCCCCAATCCGGCATGCGTGGCATCCCTCATCCCCAATCCCGGCATGCGTGGCATCCCTCATCCCCAATCCCGGTATGCGTGGCACCCCTCATCCCCAATCCCGGTATGCGTGGCACCCCTCATCCCCAATCCCGGTATGCGTGGCACCCCTCATCCCCAATCCTGGTATGTGTGGTACCCCTCACCCCCAATCCTGGTATGTGTGGTACCCCTCACCCCCAATCCTGGTATGTGTGGTACCCCTCACCCCCAATCCTGGTATGTGTGGTACCCCTCACCCCCCAATCGTGGTATGTGTGGTACCCCTCACCCCCCAGTCCTGATATATGCATGGTACCCCTCACCCCCCTGTCCTGATATATGCATGGTCACCTCACCCCACAATCCTGTTATGTGTGGCCCCCTCATCCCTTTCACACTGTACACACATACACAAAAAAAAAAACAGTTATACTCACCTTTCTTCTCTGTACTCCAGCGCTGCTGCGTCCTCTTCTGCCAGAGGCCGGGGGAGGAGTGCGGCGCTGGAGCACCGCACTGTCCGGCGCCATTTTGCTGAAGACACACTGTAAATGTGTCTTCAGTAAAATTACGCCGGATAGCGCAATGCGCATGCGTCGATCTGACGCCTTCACTCCGCCCCCGGTCTCCAGCGAAGAGAGGCGCCGCAGCAACGCTCCTCCCGGTCAGGTAAGTATGTAAGTATGGCGCCGGAGATCGCGGTATGCGTTCAGTTTCTACGCATCCCGCGATCTCCGGCGCCATACACCTCCTCTTACCTGTAACGGCTGGATGCCTGCTTCTCTCTGGAGCCAGGCTGCGCATCACGCATGCGCAGTTTATCGAATCTTCAGACAAAGACACGCATGCCGCCTTATATATACTATGGTAGATCGGCCCACTCAGTTGCACACAGAAGTAGCCACCGGAGCGCCGTCTCCTTAAGTCTCTCACTGATTTATTTGTAGATGCTGCATAAGCCAGTGAGGAGTTAGCAAAAATAAATACGTGCTTTCTGACCTAAGGAAAAATAAAACATAACATACAGCCGTGTTGCTGTGGGGATCTGCCCGCTCAGGAGAACAACCATCCACTAGTTCAGCTTTTCCTTCTCATGACACAAAGCGCTGGAGTTCCTCTCTACAGCCCTACTGAACACTGAATGCCTTAGAAGGCCGACTATATACATCCTAGTCCCCACCCTGGGGTGGAGATATGGTGAATGACCTCCCAACCCGTTCTATGGTCGTTCACAAAAACCCAGCCCTTAAAATGGCCGATTAATCCCTCTCAACACATAGTATGCTGGTGTAAAACTTATGGGCTTCAAATCACTGAAGCTAATAGCCTCAGTGAAACATACCTCCCCTCCAGCACTTTGCCAGTGACTTTGTCACCATGTATATATAATCAGCATACTGTATATATATTATAAGCATACTCTATATATCCTTTTAAAAGCAGAAGTGTCAATAAATTATTTTTATCAGTTAACAAAATGCAGAGTAAAGTTTGATGGATGAACCAAGATCTCAGTAATAATAATTGTATTTTTTTTTTATTAATATTAGGATAGAAGGGAGGGACAAAACCAGGAACAGAATCAGTAGGCAAACTCATAGTCAGGAGGACAGCCGGGGTCAGATACCAGGTGATCAGTAACCGCCACGTCTGCGAGCAGTATGAATACCGCGGAGCCTGGTGACAGAGGTGATACTGAGATTGTCCGGGCAGAGATGTAACAGTCAGAAGGCCACCGGTAGATGGTGAAGGTCCTTCTGTACAGCTCCAGCAGTGATGGTGGATCTGCTGGACTTCAGGGCGCTGGATGCGGAGGTTTACCGTCTTTTAGATGTCTCTAGGGGAACGGTGACAACACGCAAATACGCGAGCAGCCCTGGATAATCCACGCCGGCAGGATGATAAGATCCGGCGGAAGATGGAACCTATGAGAAGAGAAGGAAATATAATGTAAGTGATGGGACTCCATATGACATGATACTACTGTGCGGTCACTGTGGCCGGACGCAGAGGAATCTCATCACACAGAGGTCAGGGATCATCGTCAGCCATCATACATGTGACAATCCCATCTCCGACAGATGACATCTGCTCCACATGAATTATTCTCACTGACGACATCACACAACATGGAGATGACTCTCACACTTACCTCGTCTCTTTTTCCCCTTTTTCCCATTTTCTGATTTTTCGTTGTCAGCTGGAAATTCTGATCAGAAAGAAGAAAAAACAACAACTCACTAAAGACATATTGTTATGGGATCTGCTTTGTATCGCTCCTGTATATAGTACATAGATTGTTCTAGTCCTGTCCCCTATAGTCCTGACAATCTGGTATTACACAATAGGGCAGAATAAGTCCTATATACCGGACATGACCTCATATGAGGGGCATTAGATGTGTCACTAATATGCAGCAGTGAACGCCCTGTGTGCCGCCATATGGTGCATCCCTAATGAGCGATATTCTACTATAGGAGACGATATCTCATTATGATGGCGGAGGTTACTGGATGCAACAATGTATCACAGAATCCATGATAATACTGTACAAAATTACAGAAATGGAGACACAGTATGGGCCCATGGGCAAAGTAATTGGGTTCCTTGAAACATGGATAACATAGGAGACCCATTAAAGAAAAACCATGTGGAAATATTTCACCCTTGATGACAACATTCACATTGTTTGTGCTATAGACATGTACATACCTGACAATGGGGATGAGGACGGCAAGCTGGTTATAGCATCGTCTCTAGCAGATTCAGGAAAAGATCCTTTCTGCCTGTTAGGAAGAAGAAAAACATGTAAATCACAAGTAAATTCAGTATAAATGGGATTGTCTCACTAGAAGAACCCCAACTATAAGGCTTAATAGGACATATGAAAGTCATAGTGGGGAAGTCTCCTGCTCAAAACGACCTTCTATGGAAACAACTAGCAACAATGGCCGGCATGTAATACTACATATCTCCTGCAGTGTGGGCAAAACTAACAATGCCTGACCGGCAGCAATTATGGGTTGTTATCTCCAGCGGATTCTGAAGCCAATAGCCAATGACCACTGATCATGGGGCGGTGGATGCTGCATTCAATATTATGGTATTTATATCCTATATTTGGTATTGTGCACATATATTAGCCTGGAGCTCCCAATAATGACCCCATAATCTACTCACATTTCTGAGATGTTTCTGCTGGATGCCGGGGTACACTCTGGAGGAAACTTGATAGCGGTGGTACAGAGCTAAAAAAGGACAAAAATAAGATATGAAATTCAATTTTTTACTTTTAGAGGTTTTTTTATGTATTCTGGATTTATTGATCACTTACTTTAGAAAGCCTTTTAGAGGATGTTGTAAAATTTTGGAAGAAAAGGCTCTCATTATCCTCACTTGTGTCCTCCTCCTCTGAGACAATAGGCTTGTTTGTATCAGCGTGATCTACAAGACATAGGTAATGAAGTGTTATTGGCGGTTGTCAGTATAACACAGTCACCATTTATCACTACTATTAATGGGAACCGAATGTCACATATTATTGAAGACGAGACAAACAGCCGCTTAGTCTAGATGACGTCTTCTACTTACTGATAAATAAGCTGGTGTCCTCATCTGAAACAAGCCGAGGAATGTACTCCGGCTTCTGACTTAGAAGGTTTTCAAATTCTAAGTCACTCAGGAATGGATAACTCTTGATCTCAAATGCTCCTCCTGGAAAAAGAAAAACAAAAGTGATGCGGACATTGTTAGAGGCTGCTCCATATCTGAACAGTATTTCTTAATCTTAAGTAATGACAAAACCGAAGGAAACAAACTGAAAGTTATATTATGGAGAACTAGAAATAGGCAAGCAGATAGAGAAGTGCTGATCCTCATGGACAGGAGCGAAGAGTCCTCGTTGTAAAAAGTGAATATTAATACTAATAAAGTATATCAGTTACCTGTCCCAAGTCTTTGTGCAGGATTTGTTCTGAGCAGGTCATTAATAAGGTCCTGAGCATCGGGGGGAGGAGCGCGATCCCAATCCCAAATTATGTCTCCTGTTATATAGAAAATTACAGAAAATAAAACCTCTGTTTTGGACTGTAAGATAAAGTAGAGGAAATAACTAAATTCATGTAACCAGTCAAAGCAATGATCGGATTATTCTACTTACCAGTGACAATATTTTTATAGAGCTCAGATAGGGAATCCCCATGAAATGGTACATATCCCACCAGAAACTCATGCAGGATGATTCCCATTGACCACCAGTCGGCAGGTCTTCCATAGCCTTTCTTCAGAATGATTTCTGGGGCCATGTAAAGCGGGGTGCCACAGTCCTGGAAACCAACAGAAGGTAAAAATGAGAATTGATGAAATTATTATTATGACAAGTTCTCGACATAAAAACTCCATGACAGAAGATAAAATATCAGTTGAAAAGTTCTCTAGAAATGAAGAACGTAGAGAAGAGACAATAGTGTGATGAGATTTGTAAAGAACCATCTAAGTTCCTGTAAGTGATGCCAACCTCATGGTCCTGGAACTCTCTGGCGATGTCCTCCAATGATTCCTTGTGGGTGTTGGTTTCTGGTATCATGACACCAACTTTTGAAATCCCAAAATCGGCGACTTTAATGTGTCCAGCCGGTGTAATCAGGAGGCTGTGAAAGAGAAGATGGTTTTAGGCTCACGGGCTGTGTGGTAATAAATGATAACTTTCCCCCCTTTATTAAACTATAGGGGGCACTTACTTCTCTGGCTTCAGGTCTCTATGCAACACACCATAGCTGTGCAGGTATTCCACAGCAAGTATCGCTTCTGCAAAGTACAGGCGGGCCAAGGGGACAGATAAAGGACCCCTGGTGCTTAGGAGGGTCCCACAGTCTCCACCTATAGAAGAAAGGAAATATGAGCGGTGAGGGGTTTATACAGCAGATCACCATGATGGATCATGAGAAGTGAGCGGAGACATTGGGGCAGGAGAGAATATATACAGATATAATGTATAGAGCACAGAATATTAGTCTGAGGTCATGGTGAGATGTCGTCCATGTCACTAATAAAGTGATGTCTCATCTCGTCTACAGCTGGCGATACTGACGTGCTCAGTGCGGACATACAGGGAGATCACACACATCAATGACTTTCCATAATATCTATAGTAAATGCTGTGCGGGGATGTAACCGTCCACGGGGACAAGTCCTAATGATATGAGCGGTGATAAGATGTCAGCAGACATGGGCTGAATATAATACATGTACATCTCCTACCTCCTACATACTCCATGACCATACACAGGTGAGATCTAGTAGGGAAGGAGCAGAGCATGGAGGTCACAAAGGGACAGTCAGCGAATGTCAGGATGTCCCTCTCCAGATAGGCCCCTTCCACATGTTTTGGAGTATCCAGGTCCCGCTTGGCAATTTTCTTCATAGCGAAGATCTTCTGTGAGTCTTTATGGTGAACTAAGTGGACGGACCTGGAGAGAAGAAGAAACCATGGTTTATAGTGAATCCTTATTAACAGTCCTTCTATAGAAGTCATTATATGATCTTCTGTACTAATGTTTAATACCAGAAGTCCGACCATTACTAGAAATCCACATCTAGAAATACATTAAATAATACTACATAGATCATCTATGGGAGGGTCTACACAATGCCACGTCTGCCGGACCCTCACTCAGGTCACATTATCACCTGTGGGAGGTCTGCACAATGCCACATCTTCCACACCCTCACCCAGGCCACATTGTCACCTATGGAAGGTGTGCACAATGCTAGGTCTGCCAGACCCTCACCCAGGTCACATTATCACCTATGGGAAGTCTGCACAATGCCACGTCTGCCGGACCCTCACCCAGGTCACGTTATCACCTTTCACCTCAGATCATGTCCCTATGATAACACTGAATGGCAAAGCACAGAGGATGAAGCATTATCATAGGGAACCCTGAGAAATGTGGCTTATGCTAACTGAAATCTCACCCAAAAGATCCGCTGCTGATCAGATTAGATGTTTCGTAGTCGATCATACGCGGCTTTCTCGCCGGGATCAATGATTCCATCAAGTCCTAGAAAAGAAGAAGAAGAAGAAATGATATTAAGATCTAGAAGCTGCTGGAGAAAATCTCCAGATGCAGAAACGTCTCCTCCTATATTATGTCCCAGCTGATGTCACTGATCCGATAGGTGAGCAGAAACCTGCTGACGGATTCCCTATAATATAAACGCTATTATCTAATGCAATAGTGTCATCTCCTCTAATAATAGAGGCGCCCCCTGGTTATATGGGGGATAATACTGGACGGGTCATTCACACCCCGTGATCTGGTGATACACAGACATCTACCTCTATAATACTTACACCGGCAGGTTCTTGGATCTCCGGGATCTCTAAGATTACACTGTCAGGATCCAACAGCTCAGTTGTTTCTAAAATAGCGATAAAATGATGAGGAAATAAAATGTATTAGAGGATATTAATCCTACAGACATAATACAGCAATATAATGGAGAAATGACTATTCTGTATGGAGGACTATGTGGGGCCATTATTCTGTATGGAGGACTATGTGGGGCCATTATATTGTATGGAGGACTATGTGGGGCCATTATTCTGTATGGAGGACTATGTTAGGCCTATTATTCTGTATGGTGGAATATGTGGGGCCCATTATTCTGTATGGAGGACTATATGGGGCCCATTATTCTGTATGGAGGACTATGTGGGGCCCATTATACTGTATGGAGGACTATGTGGGGCCTATGATTCTCTATGGAGGACTTTGTGGGGCCCATAATACTTTATGGAGGACTATGTGGGCCCATAATACTGTATGGAGGACTATGTGGGGCCTATTATTCTCTATGAAGGACTATGTGGGGCCCGTTATACTCTACGGTGGACTATGTGGGGCCCATAATACTGTATGGAGGACTATGTGGGGCCCATTAATCTCTATGGAGGACTATGTGGGGCCCATTATTCTGTATGGAGGACTATGTGGGGCCCATTATTCTGTATGGAGGATTATGTGGGGTCAATTATCCTGTATGGAGGACTATGTGGGGCCATTATACTGTGTGAAGGACTGTGTGGGGCCATTATTCTGTATGGAGCACTATGTGGGGCCATTATTCCATAAGGAGGACTATGTGGGGCCATTATTCCTTATGGAGGACTATGTGGGGCCATTATATTGTATGGAGGACTATGTGGGGCCATTATTCTGTATGGAGGACTATGTGGGGCCTATTATTCTGTATGGTGGAATATGTGGGGTCCATTATTCTGTATGGAGGACTATGTGGGGCCCATTATTTCGTATGGAGGACTATGTGGTGCCCATTATACTGTATGGAGTACTATGTGGTGCCCATTATACTGTGTGCCGGACTATGTGGGGCCCATTATTCTGTATGGAGAGCTATCTGGGGCACGTTATTCTGTATGGATGACTTTGTGGGACCCATTATTCTGTATGGAGGACTATCTGGTGCCCATTATTCTGTGTGGAGGACTTTGTGGGGCCCATTATTCTGTTTGGAGGACTTTGTGGGGCCCATTATTCTGTGTGGAGGACTATGTGGGGCATTATTCTGTATGGAGGACTATGTGGGGCCCATTATTCTGCATGGAGCACTATGTGGGGCCCATTATTCTGCATAGAGGACTATGTGGGACCCATTATTCATTATGGAGGACTTTGTGGGACCCATTATTCGTTATGGAGGACTTTGTGGGACCCATTATACTGCATTCTGGTTGGCTCGTGACTTTTTCCAAGTTTTTCATTTTGGCTCTCTGTATGTTTGATTACAGAGTGGAAAGAGTAACTATGACATTATCCCCTGTTCTCTTTAATATCTGGATATTTCCGGTAGAAGGTTGTGTGATCGGCTCACCTGTAGTCAGATCGCTGCTCGGCCCCGGCTGACTCGTATTAGGGTCAGGGGTTTCTGGGGTCACATTTTGCTCGTCTTCGGTGTCGCCTTCTGGTGTCTCCTGATTGATAGAATATATAGAATTACCACGAGGAACCTTCCACTAAATCACCAAATCCACAAATCAGGAAGGACTAAACCCGCATTTACAGACACACCAACTGTAACTATACAGATCAGCCGCCATCATGAGGACTTTTATCAGATAAAATGGATTAAGATGAGGTAACATTGCAAAAACATTAATATGGATAATAGAGGGAGACAGAGGCGGAAATACAGACTTCCCACCACTGAGCTGTGACTACATCTGCAGAATACAGACTGCCATCAGCAGAGACAGGCGGCCATATTACCTCCTGTGCTTGCCAGGAGCTGACAGGGAGGCCGATAAGATCTAACACCAGATCTTCTGATATCTGGCTGGTGATCTGGAGAAGATCAGAAAACAAGGACGTGTGATAGAGAAGATGATGGATCCTTACCGGGCGTTCCGATGAGCGGGCCGGACCTTCCAGTACACACAGGACTTTTTCGGCCAGTTCTTTAACAAAAGACAAATCTCCATATTGAGATCTCTTTTCAGCCTATAAAGAAGAAAAGAAACACAAATGAATAATCTCGAGATGAGAAAGATCACAATGAAGGCGGCCATTGTATCTGACGTCTGCTCCTCTCTGCAGATACATTGACTACATATCTGGGGTCTTGTCCTGTTTTATATTGGAAGAAAGAAGAAGCTTCTATCCCACCGTTATTATCCATTATTGTGGAGAAGATTTGTGCGGAGCGTCCACCATTTACCTGCTGTGGAATGTCCTAATGTTCCATAGCGAGAAACTGCAAGTGCTCAGTCACTATGGAGCCAACAACGGCAGCCATGACCCTGTGTAGATTGTACACAGTGACTGTGAGCTCTGATGTCATAATGGCCGACCATCACTAGTGATGTCATCATGGAATCTTGTGATGGAATCTTATAGCGGCGGCTCTGCACAAATACATGCTGCCAAGCAATATTTAAAGTGTGTGGGGGCTCATGCTGTATATAGGGGGCTATGTGACGGCTCAGCTATTTATAGCGGGCTATGTGAGGGCTCATACTGTATATAGAGGGCTATGTGAGAGCTTGGCTGTATATAGAGGGCTATGTGAGGGCTCATACTCTAAATAGGATTCTGTGTGTGAGCTCATACTGTACATTGGTGCTATGTATGGGCTCTTACTGTATAAAGGGTGCTGTGTGTGGGCTCTTACTGTATATAGGGTATGTGTGTGGGCTCTTTCTGTATGTAGGGGGATGCCAGCACACTTAATTCTGCTCAATATTAAGTGATACAGTTAATAATATAAAATATAATTCATATGTTAATATTGAGCAGAATTAATTTCAGCCTATTGATTCGGCCTACACAACAGTCACATTTCTCATGTGGCCCCTCAGTAATATTACTTTCCCACCCCTGCTCTATTATGTATAGCGCTCTGTTATGTGTAGTGCACCCGAGCACCTGCATGTTAATCGCGTGACTTATCACATGATCTATCAAAGGCAATCTTGTGACATGTCATGTGATACATCGGGTGCTGGGAGCCCACGGCTCCTAAACTGCCCAGGGCCCTGGCTACTCTTAATCAGCCCCTGCTTCTATCCCACCATTATTATCCATTATTGAGAAGTTTTATGCGGAGCTTCCGCCACTTACCTGCTGTAGTAATGTCCTGATGTTCTGAGGTAAATCCGTCAGATACTCTGAGGTGAGATGACCTCGGTGGTATTTGGTCAGGCAGTCCCTTACCAGCTCCACCACCAGCCGGTGAGTGAAGCTGAGGACGCCATCGGGTGGTAGAAGCACAATCTCAGGGCGATTGGTGGTAAGAATCTCCCATAGAGCTTCTACTTGAAGATTGTCCAAAAGTAATTCAGCCATAGAAGCTGCAAGTGCGATCAGTCACTATATATAATAGCGAGAAACTGCAAGTGCGCTCAGTCACTATGGGATAGCGAGAAACTGCAAGTGCGATCAGTCACTATAGAATAGCGAGAAACTGCAAGTGCGCTCAGTCACTATGAAGCCAACAAAGGCAGCCGTGACCCTGTGTACATTGTATATATAGTGACTGTGAGCTGTGATGTCATAATGCCCGACCATGACCTGTGATGTCATCATGGAATCTTGTGATGGAATCTTCAAGGAGTGGCTCTACACACATACATGCTGCCTAGCAATATGCTTTTTTGGCCGTCCTCTTTTATTTCCAAATACAACACAACCAGGATAAGGGAATGTTCACACGTTGCGTTTTTGCAGCATTTTTTTCCACACCAAAAACCAGGTTGTACTCAGGAAAAACACTGCATACAATCCACACTTATTTGCTGTGTTTTTGCAGTGTTTATACTTATGTTTTTTTTTTTTCATTCATTTGAATGGGTGAAAAATGCTGCAAAACCCCTGAAAGAATTAACATCCTGCAAATTTAAAATAAAAAAAGGAAAAAAACGCAGCATGTGAATGAGACTTTAGAAATCTCATTCACTAAGCTGGTACTGTAAAACGCAGTGTTTTAGCAGCAGAAAATTAACCCTGAAAAAAATGCCACTTGTGAACATTCCCCAAAGATATAATACTCATATTATGGGAAATATTGTGTATATTTATTCCTCGCGTGTCTTTTTTTACCCAATAACATTTACCTCATTGGTTGCAGAGTTTACTATTAACAACTGTGACAAATATTGAAGAATTAATGATAAGTGACCCAAGTGATCAATCATTTACGTCATTAATGGTGATGGGCGAGCACTAAAATGCTCGGGTGCTCGATGCTCGGGTCGAGCACATTGGAATACTCGGCTGCTCGACCCGAGCAATGAGCCCAATGTAAGTCTATGGGAAACTCGAGCATTTTTCAGGCGGCTCCCCCCGGCGGTCTGCAGAGGGACTAAAAATTGCCCAAATCGATGGGAACAGTGCTCAAATGACATGGGAACAGCATGGGGAAGACCCCTGGAAGCATTTCTGACTCCCAGGTCACTGCTGTCAACAACGTTGTCAGAAGTATTTACGCCACTTTTACGGACTCACAATAAAACATACAAAAACGAAACCAAAATGGATTTTCCTGGGAAGTATGTTAAGGAACATCCTTTCCAGGGTTATAACTTGTATATAGGGGAAAATAAATAACCAAAAACAAAAATACTCCTCCACACCTTGGGCTATGTTCACACGTAGCGTTTTTGATGCGTTTTTGCACTTTTGCATTGCTTTCAACCAACACAAATGCATTCACCAGGAAATGTCATTTTAACATTTTACAACCTTATCTGGCCATGTGTTGTGTGACACGTCATCAGACACATGCATACAGTGCTGAAAAGACATGGGAACAGCATGGAAGCATCTCTGACTCCCAGGTCACTGCCTAAAAGTGTGCCCATCATAAGAGATGCTTGGCGCATGCAAAGATGCCTCCCGCCATGGACCTGTCGTTACAGACTTGCAACAATCACAGTCCACGTCCTTGTCCCTCCTCAGCGTTCAGTTCCTTGGAATGCAAGTGCAAGTATGCAGGCAGCCACCAACCTACCCTGCAATACTATACTGACAAATTTTTGACAGCTACTTGCACTTGAAATGTAGCCTTTTAGGCTCGTGGAAGCTTTTCATAACCTCATGTCGGCGGCGGCCGGGTGTCCATACTCTTTCCCCAGCCACCACTATATTTCCCGGTATCGCCTCTGCCTTCCACAAGCACGGGTCCCACAACATTACCCGTGCCCTCCCCAGTGCACTTACTGAGAAGGACCGCCTAACCACAAACATGTGGACAGGTGAACGTGGCCAGGGAAGGTACATAGCCAGTCCGCAACTTTTTTTTGCTGACAGTTGTATTTAGCTCGGTGAAAGGACTGGCATAGAGGGAAACCGTATCTAACCTGGGTGTCATTTCTCCCAGGAAGTCCTGTAATTCAGCTTGTTGCAGAAGCAATGGCAGTCCGTCCAACATCAACTCGCACTTGTCGGTGGTGCTTTGACACACACACATCTTTCTTTTCGCATTTTATTTCTTGAATACAGAGTTGGACAATGGCCTGATCTGTAATGCTTTTTGAGAAATAACATGCATAAGCATGGCCGATCCACATTAAAAAAGCAGCCACAGAGTGTCCGGAAACCTTCCCCCACAATTTTATTAGCCAGGGCAGCTTTTCGGCAGGGTTGGACGGGCCCACCAGAGAACCGGAGACTACTCCGGCGGGCCCTGGCTTCTCCTTCTGGAGAGTTCATAGTGCCGAGGTGAGGCCATGATGATGATAGAGGCCACCATCTGCTTAGTTTTCTGTTACTTGGAATGCAAGTGCAAGTATGCAGCCATCCACCCACCCACAGGCCGCAACACTAAACTGCCAGATTTCTGGGCAGCTGCTTGCACTTGAAATATGGCTTTTTAAGCTCGTGGAGGCGGAAGCTGTCCACAATCTTATGGCGGCGGCGACTGGGTATCTATACTCGGTCCCCAGCCGCCATTATTTTTTCCGGTATTGTCTCCGCCTTCCACAAGCATGGGTCCCACAACATTACCCGTGCCCTCGCCAGTGGAAGGACTGCCTAACCACAAACACGTGGACAGGTGAATATGGCCAGAGACGGTACGGAGCCAGTCCACAACTTTTTTTGCTGAGAGTTGTATTTAGCTCGGTGAAAAGACTGGCATAGAGGGGAACATAATACTGTGTGTGGGGGAATGTACTGTGGGGGCATCATACTGTGTGGGGGGAATGTACTGTGGGGACATCATACTGTGTGTGTGGGGGAATGTACTGTGGGGACACCATACTGTGTGTGGGGGGGGAAATGTACTGTGGGGACATCATACTGTGTGGGGGGAATGTACTGTGGGGGCATCATACTGTGTGTGAAGGAATGTACTGTGGGGGCATCATACTGTGTGTGGGGGAATTATACAGTGTGTTCGGGGAATGTACTGTGGGGGCATCATACTGTGTATGTGTGGGAATGTACTGTGGGGGCATCATACTGTGTGTGGGGAGGAATGTACTGTGGGGAATCATACTGTCTGTGGGGGGAATGTACTGTGGGGACATCATACTGTGTGTGGGGGAATGTACTGTGGGGACATCATATTGTGTGTGGGGGGAATGTACTGTGGGGGTATCATACTGTGTGTGGGGGAATGTACTGTGGGGACATCATACTGTGTGTGGGGGAAATGTACTGTGGGAGCATCATACTGTGTGTGGGGGGGAATGTACTGTGGGGACATCATACTTTGTGTGGGGGGGATGTACTGTTTGGACATCATACTGAGTGTGGGGTATTTACTGTGGGGGCATCATACTGTGTGTGAGAATTTACTGTGGGGACATCATGCTGTGTAGGGGCATTATATTGTGTGTGAGGGGGAATATACTGTGGGGGCATCATACTGTGTGTGTGGGAATGTACTGTGGGGGCATCATACTGTGTGTGGGGAGGAATGTACTGTGGGGGCATCATACTGTGTGTGTGGGGGGAATGTACTGTGGGGACATCATACTGTGTGTGGAGGAATCTATTGTGGGGACATCATACTTTATGGGGAGGAATGTACTGTGGGGCATCATACTGTGTGTGTGAGGGAATGTACTGTGGGGGCATCATACTGTGTGTGGGGAGGAATGTACTGTGGGGCCATCATACTGTGTGTGGGGGGGGATGTACTGTGAGGACATCATACTGTGTGTGGGGGGGTGTACTGTGGGGACACCATACTGTGTGTGTGGGGGAATGTACTGTGGGGACATCATACTGTGTGTGGGGGGGTGTACTGTGAGGACATCATACTGTGTGTGGGGGGGTGTACTGTGAGGACATCATACTGTGTGTGGGGGGGAATGTACTGTGGGGACATCATACTGTGTGTGGTGGAATGTACTGTGGGGACATCATACTTTGTCGGGGGAATGTACTGTGGGGGCATCATAATGTGTGTGTGAAGAGCTGTTTATCATCGTACAATGATTGAATAACGGGAGCAGATGCTTTATAAAAAGCACTGAATTATATGGTGTGGATTTGCTGCTACTGTGTCACCCCAGGCCTGGATGCCACAAACTTGTAAGGCTGTGTCTGAGAGCAGGAGGGAGGTTCTCTGGTCATGGACCATTAACATGCAGCACCTCCTGTCCCAGGCCAGTAGGGGGAGCAGGCTGCCCCTATAAAAGCTGGTACTGAGGGCAGGGTTAGGGAGACCAGGACCCACTTCTGAAGCATCCAGAAGGGTTCCCAGAAGAGAGGGACAGGTCAGCGGTAGCTGAGGAGTCCAGGAGGCTAAGGAGGAACAGCAAGCCAGGGACAGAGGCGACGAGAGCTGGTCCTGGCTGAGAGAGAACAACATACCGGACACTGGGATCCGAGGCTGTCAGAATTGCAAGTCCTGCAGCAGATCATCTACTTGCGAGGGATTTTAGGTCCCTTGGCCTAAGAAGCCTGGAAGCTCCGCCACACAGAGGGACCGGTACAGCACAGAGAAGCTACAGGTACCTAAGGCCCGAGTCGCAAGTCATACAGGCGTAGTACACGGCCAGCTCAGGGACGTGGGCTATCATACCACTAAAGGGGGAGATAGTCAGCAAGGGCAGAGAGAGAACGGTAGGCCTACCCACTCACCCTGACCAGTGGAGCTCGCCCGAATGCCCTCAGACACCCAGGTCCATTCCTCCCTGTACTCCTGGTGGGTCTGTGATAAGATCTGCAGTAAAAGACCCTGGACTGCATTATTGGACTCTGTGTGATTACTGCTGCGCCTGCACCATCACCCCCAGCATCCTATTACACTGCCCTGAGTCTACACTCCTCCCATGGGGAGTTGTACTATTCCCTGCTGCACCCCCAACACCAGCCTTAGCGGTCTGCCTTGCAGCGGCGGTCCTCCCTGACCGCAATCTACGGGTGGCATAGTCGGACTTTCAAAACCTACAAATACACTGCCACAGCATTTGGTCTGACCACCTTGAGCCACGGTACTGGGTCACCACTACTACTCCCAGCATTGCCCTGTTGTCCGGTTCCGAGAGCCCCACGGCCCAGGGGGCGAGTCAGCTTTGGCGTAGTCGGCAGGATTGTGACCAACCCGCCACGAACGGGTATTGCGTGCCTGAAAAAGACTGTACACGTACCTTAAAAGGAGGTTTGCCGCCATCCGGAGCCGTTTCCCGCCATTTTCAGCCGTCTCCCGCCATCTTCAGCAGTTTCCCGCCATCTTCAGCCGTTTTCCCGCCATCGGACGCCATCTGCAGGACGCCGCACGGGAAGAAGAGGGGCGTGGACGCCCAAAGCGCGCGAGGCTTGAAGCCCCGCCCTACGCACCGACGCTGCGCAAGGTCCTGGAAGGAGAGAGAGCGAAGCTGACGTCACCAGGACCTCGTCCGGAGCAGCACCAGCGGAGCCGCGGCCTACGGAAGAGGATCAACGGAAGGTAGGCCACGCTTAACTAGGGGGGAGGAAGATGACAGACGCGGAGGGGCCCTCTACAACCAGCGGGGCTGCAGCAGCAGTGATGCCGTTCTCTATGCCCTACATCCCCGGAGCAGCCTGGCTGCCCCAATACTCAGGGGACTCCCATACCTTGACTGACTTTAGGGAAAGACTGCACAGTTTATTTAAAGTTTATCCCCTGACAGAAGAACAGAAAGTGAGCATTCTAACGGGGCAGCTCACCGGTGCAGCCCAGCGGGAAGTGAAATCATGGTCAGATGAGGAGAAAAGGACAGTAAAGGACATTCTGACCCGGCTGCGGAGTACTTTTGATACCCGTACCTCAGCAGAAATCAAAATGCGGTTCTATGGCTGTAAGCAGCGGGCCCAGGATAGTATCAGAGACTATGCCTTGAACCTGCAAGAAGCCCTGAGAGCTATCAAAATAGCTGACCCTGGCAGCGTACAGGACACCGATAAACTGTTGACTGACCAGTTCATAGAAGGTCTGCTGTCCAGCGCCCACAGAACCCGGCTGCGCCTCATGTCCCTACAGAACCCCGATTTGACTTTTGCGCATTTCAAGGATAGGGCCATCCGGGTGCTCAGAGAACCCGCACCAGTAGGCGCTGTAGCTTCCCGGCGCCCTGCCATCACTTACCACCAGGGGGCAGCGCCCTACCCCGCAGACCTTGTGGGGGCTGATGCACAGGCCCTAAATCCATCCCAGCCTGCAGAACTGCACCATCAGGTCCCGGAGCTAACAAAGAGTGTGGCTGCATTGACCAGGACTGTACAGTCGTTGCAGGTGGAACCGTCAATTCCCATCAAGCTGGCTTCCAGTCCGGAGGATGTCCCGTGGCGTCGACAGAGGAGGATCCCGTCGTTCAGAGGGAGGCCCGCCGACCGCTACACTGAGGATGGACAGCCGATTTGCCGCCGTTGCAGTCAGCCGGGACACATAGCAAGGTACTATACTTTAAATGGGTCCGACCTGGGGCAGAGGGCCAACCCCCAGGCATAAGGTCATCAGGCCCATCTAATTGGCGTGATAAGTACGTGGGGGGACGCCCAGTCTTACCCGTAGTGCTAGACGGTATCCCCATGAGTGCACTGCTGGACACCGGGTCTCAAGTGACTACCATCCCCTACGTACTTTTCAAGCGGTACTGGAGTGACGCTGACATAACCCGCTATCCAGACGATGACTTAAGCGTCATTGCCAGCAATGGCCCACCCGTGTCGCAGGTGGGGTTCAGAGAGATGACCATCAAGATTGGAAAGGTGGAACTGCCGGCACAGGGAGTGATCATTGTGGACATTGACCGTCGTGAAAGTCACCCTAAAATAACCTTGGGTACTAATGTAATTGAAAACTGTCTTTCAGAAGTAATTATGATTTTGCAGCAGGTGGGTCCTCCAGAAAGAGATAAGAGCCCTGATGAGACGGCAGCAGGTAGAACTGTCTGGTGGTGAGATCGTTAGCGTAAGAATGAGTGACCCATTCCCCATTTCCTTGCCTCCCAAAAGTGAAATGGTGATATGGTGTCGGACTGCAATCGGGTTGAGAGGCAGAGACTACCAAGCCATGGTAGAACCCGTGTACTCAGACAGCAGGCCCACCATTTTGACAGCCCGGGGGGTGGTTGATGTCCGTCATGGGAGGGTGCCCGTTCGCATTCTCAACATTGGGGAGAGGGAGGTACACTTACCCAGGTACGCTACACTTGCCAAACTGTTTGCTGTTGAGCACAAAGCTATCAGGGCCGTGGAACCGTTGCCTCCATCTCCACAGGCGGAGGGTAATGGCTCCCAGAAACAAAAGGAGGACTGGTGCCAGAAACTCCATGTGGGTGCTGACTCCACTCCCCTGCACCAAAAACAAGGAGTCTACCGGGTGGTACAGGAGTACGAGAGAATCTTTAGTAAGCACCCGCTAGACTTCGGCAGAGTAAAAGGGATAGAACACCATATCCCCACGGGGAGCCATCCACCAATAAAAGAGAGACACAGGACTGTACCCCCTGCACATTATCAGAACGCAAAGGGTATGCTGAGAGAAATGAAAGAAGCTGGGGTCATTAGAGATAGCTGTAGCCCCTGGGCAGCCCCCTTGGTTCTGGTAAAAAAGAAAGACGGTACCATGAGAATGTGCGTGGACTATAGACAAATCAATTGTATCACCCATAAAGATGCGTACCCGTTACCTAGGATAGAGGAGTCTTTAGCAGCTCTAAAATCAGCTAATTTCTTCTCTACTTTGGACCTTACTAGCGGGTACTGGCAGGTTCCTGTGGCAGAGGCTGACAAGGAGAAGACCGCCTTCACCACCCCGATGCGATTGAGCGAGTTCAACTGTATGCCCTTCGAGTTCTGCAACGCACCAAGGACCTTCCAGAGGCTGATGGAATGCTGTCTAGGGCACCGAAACTTCGAAACGGCCTCCTTTACCTGGACGACGTGATCGTCTACTCGAAGACTTACGAGGACCATCTAAAGCACCTGGCCGAGGTGTTCGAAGCCCTGGCAGGCTATGGCCTGAAAGTGAAGCCTTCAAAGTGCCACCTGTTAAAACCGAAGGTCCAATACCTAGGACACGTGGTGAGTGCAGAGGGAGTAGCCCCCGATCCCGACAAAGTTACAGCCATCAAGAGCTGGCCAAGCCCCTCTAACATCAAGGAAGTGAGGCAATTCCTCTGGTTGGTAGGCTACTACCGAAGGTTCATCCCCGGGTTCACTAAGATGGCAGCCCCTATGCAGGACCTCCTGATAGGGTAATCTAAATCCAGAAGTCACAAGCCACCCTTGAAGTGGGATAAGCCGAAAGAGGAGTCCTTCCGCCAGTTGAAGATGGCCCTCACGGGGGATGAGATCCTGGCCTACCCCGATTATGGCCAGCATTTTATCCTCCACACAGATGCCAGTATGTGGGGCTGGGAGCCGTACTTTCACAGAACCAACAGGGCAGAGAAAGGGTGATCGCGTATGCCAGCCGGAAGCTGAGGCCCACTGAAAGAAACCCGGAGAACTACAGCTCCTTCAAGCTAGAATTCTTGGCAGTGGTGTGGGCCGTCACAGAGCCGTTTAAGCATTACCTGGCCTCCGCAAGGTTCACCGTGTACACGGACAACAACCTGTTGACACATCTGGACAATGCAAGACTAGGTGCCCTAGAACAGCGGTGGATGGCCCGGTTATCCAATTATGACTTCTCAATCAAATACTGGGCAGGCAGAATCAACGCCAACGCAGACGCCCTATCAAGAATGCCTCACCTACCTGAAGGAGAAGACGACTCGGAAGAGCTGGAGGAAATAGAGCTCCCTGCGTTCCACCGGTATGGGGCCATTCAGCATTCTCATCGGGTAAGAGACAAAGACTTAACCACCGTCATGTTCAACCCCTTACCCCACCACAGCTGGGCTGAAACGCAAGACAGCGACCCTGCAATACGCCTGGTGAAAGACATGTTAACCCAGGAAGACGCTAGCCCTGGCCCGGACGCTCCAGAGGAAGCCAAGCAGATATGGAAGGAGAAAAGCAGGCTATTCCTCTACGAGGGTAAGCTGTGCAGAAGGCTTGTCAACCACTGGACGCACGAGCTGACCTGGCAGATAGTGGTCCCAAGGCGAGATGCAGCAATGGTCCTGGAGGCCTACCATGACAGAGCGGGACACTTCGGGTGGAAGAAACTGGAGTTCCTACTGAGGGAGCGGTTCTATTGGGTCGGCATGAGAAGGGCCATAGAGAAGTGGAGCAGGGACTGCGGCCCATGTCACCTCAGAAGGAAGGACCGTACCAGCCAGCAGACACCCCTGAGGCCCATCGTCACCAGGCAGCCTCTTGAGCTGGTAGCTCTGGACAATGTGAAATTGGCTCCAAGCCGATCGGGCTACGTCTATGCCCTGACAATTGTGGACCATTACTCCCAGTTCCTGGTAGTGGTTCCTGTTAAAGACCTGACCGCCCAAACAGCGGCCCGAGCCTTCCAGCAACACTTCTGCCGTCCACATGGGTATCCGGAACAGGTCTTGACAGATCAAGGTCCATCGTTTGAGGCTGAAGTATTCCAGGAGTTCTGCAACCTCTACGGCTGTAGGAAGATTCGGATGACGCCTTACCACCCGCAAACTAACGGGCTGTGTGAGAAAATGAACAATATCATCATTGATCTCCTCAAGACGTTACCCCTGGAAGAACGCAGCCTGTGGTCGGAGAAGCTGCCAGACCTGATTGATTTGTACAACCATATCCCGGTGAATGCTACAAATTTCACCCCGGCTTACCTAATGCGAGCAAGACCAGGTAAGCTGCCGATAGACCTGGAGATGGGAGTCCTGACACCCGAGGACACCTCCCCAGATGCAGACTGGGATACGGAATGGCGGCTACCGTACAAGAAGGTACAGGAGAGTGTGGAGAGGAGTCTGGCTCAAGCGAGAGAAAAGCAAGAGAGGCTCTTCAACCAACACGCCCCTGCTGGTCCCCTGGAACCTGGTGAGCAGGTCCTGAAGCGTAAGAAAAGGATACACAAGCTTGATGACCAGTGGGAGAGAGACCCGTACACAGTACTGCAGTCCGACCACGACAACCCGAAGGTATGTGTGATCACCAAGGATGGAGGAGAAACCACTAGTACTGTTTCCAGAGACCACCTAAAACGGTGCCCCGAGCAACTACAGAGTCCAAATGAAGATCAAGATGACCTTGAATCCGCAGAGGACAAGGAAGAGATGATCAGCACAGTTCTCGGAGAGTTCCCCCGGACCTGGACTCAGATAAATGGCGCAATACTGGTACCCGTGCTACACTTCCTTCAGCCTACCCAGCAGGAGCCTACCGGAGAGCAAGAAGAGCAAGCAGCCCCAGAGGCAGAAGAACCCATGCCAGCAGCCCAGGAGAGTCATCCCTCTGCTGACAGGGAGCCTGCCATGCCTGTGGTAAGCCAAAGAACCTGCGGACAGCTGCCTGCCCTACCTATGAACCTAGCTAGTAGCTGTACCCTCAATGATAGTGGGGAAAGCCAGGTTGGTCCACCACCAGACAGTGGGTTAAGGAGATCAACCAGCAGCACTAGGGGACAAACACCAGCTCGCTGGAGGATATAAGTGCGAGATCTAAACGTACCATGTATATATTTAATATGTTTGTTACCTGTAGCTAATAGTGTTTTCTCCAGTTTTTCTAGATATATGGACTGACAGGTTATGAACTTTGGATAACCGAACTACCTTGTAAATAGTTGCACTTGGTGCCTCTTGCGAAGATGGCCACGGAAGAAAAACCTGTCTGGCGTGGCCCCGAGTGGTCCAAAGTAGTTTGCTTCGCCTTGCAGCCACGCCCAGGGCCAACGCTTGGGGTTTGCTTTGGACATGTCCCCGCACCGGTTAAGACTTCGCCTTACTGGGTGAAACGGACACCCGGTCACAGACCACGCTGTGACCTAAAGAACTCAATATGTGGTGTTGTTTGTTGTTTTCTTCTCTGTTGTGTTTATGTTATAATTTATACCCGGTATTCGTGTTTCTTGTTAGTCCCGGAGTACTAAACTTTACTAGGGGGGAATGTGTCACCCCATGTCTGGATGCCACAAACTTGTAAGGCTGTGTCTGAGAGCAGGAGGGAGGTTCTCTGGTCATGGACCATTAGCCTGCAACACCTCCTGTCCCAGGCCAGTAGGGGGGGCAGGCTGCCCCTATTAAAGCTGGTACTGAGGGCAGGGTTAGGGAGACCAGGACCCACTTCTGAAGCATCCAGAAGGGTTCCCAGAAGAGAGGGACAGGTCAGAGGCAGCTGAGGAGTCCAGGAGGCTAAGGAGGAACAGCAAGCCAGGGACAGAGGCGACGAGAGTCGGTCCTGGCTGAGAGAGAACTACATACCGTACACTGGGATCCGAGGCTGTCAGGATTGCAAGTCCTGCAGCAGATCATCTACCTGCGAGGGATTTTAGGTCCCTTGGCCAAAGAAGCCTGGAAGCTCCGCCACACAGAGGGACCGGTACAGCACAGAGAAGCTATAGGTACCTAAGGCCCTAGTCGCAAGCCATACAGGCGTAGTACACGGCCAGCTCAGGGACGTGGGCTATCATACCACTAAAGGGGGAGATAGTCAGCAAGGGCAGAGAGAGAACGGTAGGCCTACCCACTCACCCTGACCAGTGGAGCTCGCCCGAATGCCCTCAGACACCCAGGTCCATTCCTCCCTGTACTCCTGGTGGGTCTGTGATAAGATCTGCAGTAAAAGACCCTGGACTGCATTATTGGACTCTGTGTGATTACTGCTGCGCCTGCACCATCACCCCCAGCATCCTATTACACTGCTCTGAGGCTACACTCCTCCCATGGGGAGTTGTACTATTCCCTGCTGCACCCCCAACACCAGCCTCAGCGGTCTGCCCTGCAGCGGCGGTCCTCCCTGACCGCAATCCACAGGTGGCGTAGTCGGACTTTCAAAACCTACAAATACACTGCCACAGCATTTGGTCTGACCACCCTGAGCCACGGGACCGGGTCGCCACTACTACTCCCAGCATTGCCCTGTTGTCCGGTTCCGAGAGCCCCACGGCCCAGGGGGCGAGTCACTACAAGTAAGGATAGACGATACAATAAGCTCTATCGTAACATGTAGCAGCGAGTCAGCGGAATGTATCAATTCTAATATTGAGCAGAATTGATTTCAGCCTGTTGATTTTTCCCTCCAGAACAGTGGAGGGCTCCTCGGGAAAATAAATTGGCCATCCCTGGTATAACGTAATACTAAAATCTCACATTTTATGAGAGAAAACTGTATTTTATAACGATGCTTCCGTGCATCAATCGAGAGAACTTCTTTTCATCAGACGACCCCTTTATCACCTATCCAAGGTGATCGGTGGTGTCCAACAGCTTAGAGCGGCACTGATGGGCAGAATGCGGCACTTTTATCACTTTTGGAATTGGGCAGCGGTGCACATGCTCAGTCTGACCTCCATTCTTGCCCTTTGGGGCTGCAGAGCGCTCTGCTTTTTCCAACAGCTCCATTGAGAATGAATGGATCAGTGGTCGGGCATCCAACCAGACGCTCCATTTTGTAACAGGGATAGAAATAGATGAGAAGATGCACTTAAATGTTTGGCCGCAGCAAGAGTGCATCGAGTGCCTGTGCTTGGTTTGAACAGTCATTCTGTGCTGACAGAGTCCCTTTAAGGCCTCAAACCTATTAGATAATTGTCAGCCCTACATTGTTTCTGGGCAGACAGTTACACAAGATTATGTCCCATTTCATGAAGATTGGCCTTTTACACGCCTGTTTTAGTGAAGGATTAGCTGGAAAAACCTGCGGCGCTGTTAAGCCTCTCCCCAAGAAGCTCCGCAAGGCTTCAAAATTTTGCCGGTACTGGTCAAGACTGGTGGACACATGGGAAAAGTCAAATTTTGGCAAAGTTGAACAATCTGCATTGTGTGTAATATTTTATGATACAATAAATGATTAGAAAAATGCAAGTTTTATTAATGAGAAAAAAACTGAACTTTGCAGAATTTGTTGGCGACATAGAAATATGTAAAAAATATAAAAGTGTAAAAAATTTTTTACAATTTTTGATGCTTACATTAAAAACTTGAGCAATTCCCCCAAAAATCATTAGAGCCATGAAATCAATACATATACAGATGAAACCAGAAGTTTCCATCCACTATATAAAGAGACACATCTGCATGTTTTTCTCAATATCTGACATGAAATCAGAATAAATCTTTCCCGTTTTAGGTCAATTAGGATTACCATCATTTTTGATATTTTCCAAATGCCAGAATAATGAGAGAGAGAATGTTTTAAGGCATTTTTATTACTTACTGCAAAGTCTTAACATTATTGTAATCCCCAATCAGTCTGCATATTTGTTCACTACACAATAGAATCCCATAATTTCTGCCTATTCACACCTTAGTATTATGTATGATCAGGTTAGAGTGTATGGCTGCTGAGCGCTAGCATTTATGGGCGCCTCCCCCTGACCTTGGCTGTTTCTGGCTCTTAGACCCTGCTGGTACGCACTGCCGTCATGTCCGTGACTGCACTGCCGGCTTGCGGGTCAAATGCCAGAAGCCGCAGAGTCACATGTATTGGGGCGGGCACAGAATGTCTCACGCCGTATACCAGCCAGAACACATACCGGAAAGTCAGGTGACACACTTTTTCTCTCCGGCTCGGTTCATGATTGGATTAGGCTCCCTATATAACATCTGGCGTTCCCCTCCCTGGCACGACCCCTGAGGAAGTGTTGATGAAACGCGCGTCGGGGTGGAGGGACGCGTGCTTACCCTGCCTAGAAGCTGCCATTCTAACCAGGTATTTCTTTCTCATGATGTGTTGAGCTGTTTTGTCTATTTGTGGACAGTGCCACTATTACACTATAGTTATTCTATGGGACCGTACCCAGCCTCTTTTATGTACCCAGTCTCCCCTGATAGATATACTAACATTATTAACCGCTATATGCATTAGTTTCTTTGAGGCTGGAAACAATACGTTATATTTATCTAAGCACTTTGCACTTTTTTTCTGGACAGTCGACTCTATATCATCATATGCACTGCCGCTTTACATTTTATAGGCGTATCTCAAACTCATCAGTGATAGTCTAGTGACCGTTATAATAGCATATGCATTTCTTTCTTTCTATTTTTGCCACATGAGCGGTTATTCAGATTGAAATGTTTTGCAATGCATTTGTATAGTCACATTATTTCAGTAATGGGGTAATATATGGTTATTACTCTTGCTGCGCAGATATCATAGAATCATAGAATCATAGAATGGTAGAGTTGGAACGGACCTCCTGGGTCATCTGGTCCAACCCCCTGCTCAAAGCAGGATTCACTAGATCATCTCAGACAGATGTCTGTCCAGCCTCTGTTTGAAGACGTCCATTGAAGGGGAACTCACCACCTCTCGTGGCAGCCTGTTCCACTCATTAATCACCCTAACTGTCAAAAAGGTTTTTCTAATATCTAATCTGTGTCTCCTCCCATTTAGTTTCATCCCATTGCTTCTAGTCTTTCCTTGTGCAAATGAGAATAAAGATGATCCTTTACAATGTGACAGCCCTTGACATATTTGTAGACAGCTATTAAGTCTCCTCTCAGTCTTCTTTTTTGCAAGCTAAACATTCCCAAATCCTGCAACCGTTCCTCATAGGACATGGTTTGCAGACCAGTCACCATTCTGGTCGCTCTTCTCTGAACTTGCTCCAGTTTGTCTATGTCTTTTTTAAAATGTGGTGCCCAAAACTGTACACAGTATTCCAGATGAGGTCTGACCAAAGAGGAGTAAAGACCGATAATGACTTCACGTGATCTAGACTGTATGCTTCTGTTAATACATCCCAGAATTGTATTTGCCTTTTTTGCTGCTGCATCACACTGTTGACTCATGTTCAGTCTATGATCTATTAGTATACCTAAGTCTTTTTCACATGTACTGTTGCTTAGCTCTATTCCTCCCATTCTGTATATGCTTTTTTCATTTTTATTGCCCAGATGTAGTACTTTGCATTTTTCCCTGTTAAAAACCATTCTGTTGGTTGCTGCCCACTGCTCCAGTTTATTTAGGTCTTTTTGAATCCTCTCTCTCTCTTCTCTAGTATTAGCTATCCCTCCTAGCTTTGTGTCATCAGCAAATTTAATCAGTTTACCCTCAATTCCTTCAGGAATAGGGTACAGCATTTGTTTGTCCCTCACATTTGAGGCTCCTGGTATTTTAATTATTGTTATTTTATGTTCTAATAAAATTATATTGTTAATATTATTTGAAGTGTTCATGTTTTTGTTTATCCTACCAGGGTTCTGGTTATAGCAGAATCAATTTTTGATATATATAAAGTCAAAAGTTTACATACATTTCATTAGTATTTGGTACCATCACCCTTAAACTGAATGACTTGGGTCAAACTTTTGGGATATCCTTCCACAAGCTTCTCACAATAGTTGGTCGGAATTTGGACCCATTCCTCCTGGCAAAACTGGTGTAACAGATCCAGGTTTGTAGGTCGCCTTGCTCGCAGCAAGAGTGCCCATAAATTTTCAATAGGATTGCAATCAGAGCTTTGTGATGGCCACGCCAAAACATTGACTTTGTTATTCTTAAGCCACTTTGTTCCCATTTTGTCAATATGCTTCGGGTCATTGTCCATTTGGAATACCCATTTCCGCCCAAGCTTTAACTTCCTGGCTGATGTCTTGAGATGTTGCTTCAGTATTGCCACATAATCTTCTTTTCTCATGGTGTCATCTATTTTGTGAAGTGAACCAGTCCCTCCTGCAGCAAATCAACCCCAGATCATGATGCTGCCACCCCCATGTTTCACAGTTGGGATGGTGTTCTTAGGCTTCCAAACTTCTCCCTTTTTCCTCCAAACGTAGCGATGGTCATTATGCCAAAAAAGTTCAATTTTAGTTTCATCAGACCACAGACATGTCTCCAAAAATTAAGGTCTTTGTTCCTGTGTGCATTTGCAAACATTAATTTGGCTTTTTTATGTTTCTTTTGGAGTAATGGCTTCTTCCTGGCAGAGTGGCCTTTCAGCCCATGTTGATACAGTACTCGTTTCACTGTGGTTATTGACACAATCTTACCAGCTTCCGCCATCATCTTCACAAGGTCTCTTGCTTTTGTCCTTGGGTTCATATGCACATGTCGGACCAAAGCACGTTCATCTCTGGGACACAGAAAACGTCTCCTTCCTGAGCGATAAGATGGCAGTACATTCCCATCTTGTTTGTACTTGCGTATAATTGTTTGTACAGATGAACGAGGCACCGTCAGGTATCTTGAAATTGTATCTAAGGATGAGCCAGACTTGTGCAAGTCCACAATTCTCTTCCTGATATCTTCGCTGATTTCTTTAGACTTTCCCATGATACTACAGAAATAAGCAGTGTGTTTCAGGTGTGCATTAAAATACATCTACACGTGTGTCTCTAATTAACTCAGATGTTGCCAAAAAAACTATTAGAAGCTTCCAAACACATTACATCATCATATGGGCAGTCCAGAATTGTTTAAAGGCATAGTAATCTTAGTGTGTGTAAACTTTTGACTTTGCAGTAAGTAATAAAAATGACTTAAACATTCTCTCTCTCTCTCATTATTCTGGCATTTGGCAAATTTTAAAAATTATGGTAATCCTAATTGACCTAAAACGGGAAAGGTTTATTCTGATTTCATGTCAGATATTGAGAAAAACATGCAGATGTGTCTTTTTATATAGTGTATGGAAACTTCTGGTTTCAACTGTGTGTGTGTGTGTATGTATATATGTATATATTACACATACAGTTATGGCCGAAAGTGTTCACTCCCTTGAAATTGTTTCAGAAAATGAAGTATTTCTCCTAATTATTGCAGTTACATCTGTTTTGCTATACACACTTTATTTTCTTTGTGTGTATTGCAACAACACAAAAAAAGCAGAAAAAAAGGCAAATTGGACATAATTTCACACACAGCCCCAAAAATGGTCTGAAGAAAATTGTTGGCACCATCAACTTTAATATTTGGTTGCTCACCCTTTGGAATAAAATAACTGCAATCAATCGCTTCCTATAACCATCAACAAGCTTCTTACACCTCTCAGCTGGAATTTTGACCACTCTTCTTTTGTAAACTGTTCCATGTCTCTCATAGTTGCTGCTACTTCATACCTCTCCAGCGCTATGTTTCCATCCATTTCTGCGGGCTTCTTGAAGTATGTTTTGGGTCATTCTCCTGGAAGAACCATGACCTAGGACGCAAACCCAGCTTTCTGACACTGGGCACTACATTGCGACCCAAAATCCGTTGGTAATCTTCAGATTTCATGATGCCTTGCACACAGTCAAGGCACCCAGTGCATGAGGCAGCAAAACAACCACAAAACGTCTTTGAACTTACACCATATTTGACTGTAGGTAGTGTGTTCTTTTCTTTGTAGGCATTATTCCATTTTCGGTAAACAGTAGAATGATGTGCTTTACCAAAAAGCTCTGTCTTGGTCTCATCTGTCGAAAAGATGCTTTCCCAGAAGGATTTTGGCTTGCATACATTTTGGCACACTTCAGTGTAGCTTTTTATGTCTCTGTGTCAGCAGTGGGGTTCTCTTGGGTCTCCTGCCTTAGCGCTTATTTGCGCTAACACTGATGCACCCTGAGCTTGCAGGACAACTTTGAATTTCTTTGGAACTTGATTGGCACTGCTTATCCATCATCCGGACTATCCTGCGTTGCAACCTTTCATCAATTTTTCTCTTCCATCCACGTCCAGGGAGATTAGCTACAGTGCCATGACTTGTAAGCTTCTTAATTATGTTTCGCACCGTGGACAAAGGGACATCAAGATCTCTGGAGATGGAATTGTAACTTTGAGATTGTTGATATTTTTCAACAATTTTGGTTCTCAAGTACTCAGACAGTTCTCTTCTCTTTCTGTTCTCCATGCTTAGTGTGGCACACACAGACACAATGCAAAGATTGAGTCAACTTCTCCACTTTTTATCTGGTTTCAGGTGTGATTTTCATATTGCTCACACCTGTTACTTGCCACAGGTTAGTTTGAATGAGCATCACATGCTTGAAACAAAGTTGTTCACCCACAATTTTGGAAAGGTGCTAACAATTTTGTCCTGCCCATTTTTGGGGTTTTGTATGAAATGATGTCCAATTTGCCTTTTTTCCTTTTGTTTGTTTTTTTCTTTTGTTCCAATACACACAAAGAATATTAAACATGTGTATAACAAAACATGTGTAATTGCAATAATTTTCTGGGAGAAATACTTCACTTTCTGGAACAATTTCAAGATTGCCAACACTTTCGGCCGTGGCCATATATAGTAGCTGAGTACAGGCGGCTGCTGGGGCCCCTGATACCATTACTATGTGGCCCTTACACCTGATATACAGTGGTGGCCAAAAGTATTGGCACCCCTGCAATTCTGTCAGATAATACTCAGTTTCTTCCTGAAAATGATTGCAATCACAAATTCTTTGGTATTATTATTAGAGATGAGCGTTGTTCTACTTGAACTGTTTGCCAATCTCAAATTCGAGCTGTTTTGGGCGGTGTTCGAGCCGTTCGGCGAACACGAACAATTTGAGAAAAATTCGGCTGTTCGAGGTTATGTTGGATAACTGTTCGTGCACCAAAATCATAACTGGATTTTTTCTCAGTAATGATGAAAATTAATGTTAATACGCAGTTTGAGTGTACAGCGGGGTGGGGGGAGGGGCAGGGGATGCATCTCTGCAGGAACAATGAAGATCTCCATTTTTTTTTCTCTTTCCCGCATTTGCAGTGTGGAGGTGCAATCTGTCAGCCTATCAGCAGCGCACACACGGAGCGAAGTGCTTTTTTTCACACAAGCAAGGGCATGTGTCATTGGCAGTTTATGTCACATGTCCTTGCCCTATAAGACCAAGCCATTTTCCCCGTCGCCACCATTTTCTCACTGCTGCAGCTGTGTGTTAGACGGCACCGCTGTTGCTGTGTGCGCTATACCTTGTTAATTTCAAGCCAATTTTCGCACAAATATACAGATAGCTTGGGAGTAGGGAATAGTTGTGATTGCAGTCCTTTTAAGGACTAGGTTACAGCATTTCCTACGACTTTTATCAGGCAGGTCTGTGCTCTTAAATAGATAGGTTGTGGGAGTAAAGACTAATTGTAATTGGAGTCCTTTTCAGGACTAGGTTACATCAGTTCCTATCAGTTTTTGCCAGGCAGGTCTGTGCCAGTGCTGTGCAAGTTTTTTTCACAGCATTTGGCTGAATCTAGCAAAGCTAATCCTTTTTGGCCTATTGCAGAGTGTGTTAGTCAGTGGAGTAGCCTATCTGTGTTGCAAGATATACCACCTGTGTATAGAATACCAATTTTTTTACTGCACCTAGTGAAGTAAAATCTTTTGGGCATAGCATCATTCTATTAGTCCATCTATACTGACCTCCATCAGGTTGCAAACTGAATATATTTTTTCTGCATCTACCTCTGAAAAAATATTGGGCTTCTAGCTGTGTGTGGGACTTGTTGTATTAGTCCATCTATACTGACCTCCATCAGGTTGCAAACTGAATATATTTTTTTCTGCATCTACCTCTGAAAAAATATTGGGCTTCTAGCTGTGTGTGGGACTTGTTGTATTAGTCCATCTATACTGACCTCCATCAGGTTGCAAACTGAATATATTTTTTTCTGCATCTACCTCTGAAAAATATTGGGCTTCTAGCTGTGTGTGGGTCTTGTTCTATTAATCCATCTATACAGACCTCCATCAGGTTGCAAACTGAATATAATTTTTTTCTGCATCTAGCTCTGAAAAAATATTTGGCCTTCTAGCAGTGTGTGGGACTCTCTCTATTAGTCCATCTATACTGACCTCCATCAGGTTGCAAACTGAATATAATTTTTTTCTGCATCTAGCTCTGAAAAAATATTTGGCCTTCTAGCAGTGTGTCGGACTTTCTCTATTAGTCCATCTATACTGACCTCCATCAGGTTGCAAATTAAAAATAATTTTTATCTGCATCTACAGTACCTCTGAAAAAATATTTGGGCTTCTAGCTGTGTGTGGGACTTGTTGTATTAGTCCATCTATACTGACCTCCATCAGGTTGCAAACTGAATATATTTTTTTCTGCATCTACCTCTGAAAAAATATTGGGCTTCTAGCTGTGTGTGGGACTTGTTGTATTAGTCCATCTATACTGACCTCCATTAGGTTGCAAACTGAATATATTTTTTTCTGCATCTACCTCTGAAAAAATATTGGGCTTCTAGCTGTGTGTGGGTCTTGTTCTATTAATCCATCTATACAGACCTCCATCAGGTTGCAAACTGAATATAATTTTTTTCTGCATCTACCTCTGAAAAAATATTGGGCTTCTAGCTGTGTGTGGGTCTTGTTCTATTAATCCATCTATACAGACCTCCATCAGGTTGCAAACTGAATATATTTTTTTCTGCATCTACCTCTGAAAAAATATTGGGCTTCTAGCTGTGTGTGGGTCTTGTTCTATTAATCCATCTATACAGACCTCCATCAGGTTGCAAACTGAATTTAATTTTTTTCTGCATCTACCTCTGAAAAAATATTGGGCTTCTAGCTGTGTGTGGGACTTGTTGTATTAGTCCATCTATACTGACCTCCATCAGGTTGCAAATTGAATATAATTTTTTTCTGCATCTAACCCAGCCAATAGTTTTGGCCTAATACCACAGTTTGGCCACTCAGCTCTGCTCGGTTACCATCCATTGTTTTTTTGTGCAAACAACTCCAGAGTTGTGAATTAGTTAACCACCAAAATGAGTGGAAAAAGGCCTGCTGCTGGTGGAAAGGGGAATAGGCGTGTTGGGAAGGGGAAAAAAGGTTGTGTCCGTGGGGTAGGTGTTAAAGCAACAGTAACATCTGCAGAAGAAAGACCATCTTCCAGCCAAACTAAAATGTCTACTTCTTTTAGCGGACAATGTGATAAGATCCCTTTCTTACGGCCACGCCAATCGCTACAAATTCCAGATGAGGCACAAAAACAGCAGGTGCTTCAACGGATATCAAGTGCTCCTTTAAGTGGGCTCTCCTCCACATCAACTTCAACATCACAAATACTCCAGTCCTCAAAGGTGTCACCCCAATCGCACTTGCTTCCTCACAGCTCTCAAATCTCCAGCTGCCCGTCTGAGTATGAGGTAGAACAGATGGTTGAGTCTGCAGAGCTGTTTACTCATACTATAGCCTGGGAATCAGAGGTCGACTCCAGCGCTTCTGTGAATCCAGACGAGGAAATGATCTGCACTGATGCCCAGAATCTTTATGAGTCGGATCCAGGACCAGACGCAGAAGGTTCTGACCATAATGTAGACCCTCATTCCCAAACTGTAACTCCTGTTGGTGGAGACAATGAGGAAGACGATGATAAGACTCAAATACCTGATTGGAGCGACAACTTTAGTTTTTTGTCAGGGCAGGACCAGGTTGTCTCTGAGGACGACGGGTGTGATAACGCACAGGGTGATGATGATGAGGTTGGAGATCCCACTTACTGTCAACCCACAGTCAGCCAAGAGATGAGGTCAGCAGAGGAGGTGGAGGAAGATGCTAGTGACTACGAGGTCAGGTTGCGCCTTCCTGGACAGAGACGTAGTACTGGAAGCACGTCAACAACTGCATCCTCAAACACAACTCTGCCTCTCACCACAAGTCGTGGTGGCTCTTCAGGTCGCATGGGTGCTAAGCCTTGCATAGCCTGGGCATTTTTTCAGATCGATAAAGATGACCCAACTCGTGTTATCTGTAACATTTGTCAGCAAAAGCTAAGTAGAGGCCAAAAAATACATAGTTTGAGTACTTCATGCATGAACCGACACATGGACATGAAGCATAAGTTGCAGTGGGAAGCTCAGTGTGCTACAATGCGGCCTAGCCGGCCGGGCCAACCACCGTCTGCCATATCTTGTGCATCCGCGGCCTCTTCATCCTCTGTGACTGGGGGGACAGCAGTCACACCTGTTTTGGGGCGCAGACCTGCCACCTCTTTACCCGCAACAGCCAGCGTGATTGGCAGGTCATCATTTTCTTTGGAGGTGGGAACACCAGCTGGTGTTGAGCGCTGTCCGACATCGATAGCACCACCTTTGGATCAAGGCAACCTAACATGTCCGCCTGCATCTTCCTCACAGACCGGCAGTTTGCCGGGGACACCCTTATCAACCCCGTCTAAGCACAATAGCCAGCCCTCGGTCCCTCAGATGTGGACAAGTAAAAGACCATTTCCTCTTAGCCATGAGAAAGCTAAGAGGTTGAATTTCACCATCTGCAAGCTCTTGGCTACAGAAATGCTGCCTTTCCGCCTGGTGGACACAGAGGATGTCCGTCGCAGTGCCCCAGTACCAGATGCCCAGTCGGCACTACTTCTCAAAGAAAGGTGTGCCTGCGCTCCACCAGCATGTCGCACACAACATCACCGCTTCTTTGAGAAACTCTGTGTGTGACAGGGTGCATTTCACCACAGACACTTGGACGAGTAGGCATGGACAGGGGCGTTACATGTCGCTGACTGGGCACTGGGTAACTATGGTGACAGCAGGACAAGGGGCTGCTGTCCAAGTCTTGCCGTCCCCACGAGTTGTGCGTCAATCCTCTTTATGTCAAAGTTCCTCCACTGCTTCTGCCTCCTCAACCTCCTCTCGGTCTTCCACCTGCACCCAAAGCCTGTCTGGTCATGCCACAAGCTTTCTAACTGCGCAGAAGGAATCCTGCACACCTCCTTACTATGCTGGCAGTAGGGCTCAACGTCATCAGGCGGTTTTTACATTGAAATGTCTGGGAAATGTGAGTCACACAGCTGAGGAGTTGTGGTCAGCTCTGGAGAACCAATTTCATGAATGGTTGTCTCCACTGGACCTGAAACCAGGGAAGGCCGTGTGCGACAATGCTGCAAACCTGGGTGCGGCCCTTCGCCGGGGCAATGTCACACACGTGCCTTGTATGGCTCACGTGTTGAACCTGGTTGTCCAGCAATTTTTAGCCCACTATCCCAGACTAGATGGCCTTCTGCAGAGGGCACGGTCGCTGTGTGCTCACTTCCGCCGTTCGCATCCCGCAGCTCAGCGACTTACATCTCTACAGAAGTCGTTGGGCCTGCCACTTCACCGGCTAAAATGCGATGTGCCTACCCGGTGGAATTCAACTCTGCACATGTTGCAGCGACTGTGGCAGCACCGACAAGCCCTGGTGCAATACGTTCTGACGTATAGCCTGGGCCAACGAGATTCAGAGGTGGGGCAAATCACGCTGGAGGAGTGGTCTCAGATCAGGGACCTATGCACCCTTCTGCACAGTTTTGAAATGGCGACGAAGATGTTTAGTGCTGACGATGCCATTATCAGCATGACTATTCCGGTGATTTACATGCTGGAGCACATGTTAAACAGAATTCGGAGTCAGGTGGTGGCACAAGAGGAGGTGGAGGAAGTAGAGGAGGAGGAGTTGTATGCGGAAGGGCTAACATCTGCAAGGTCCAGACGGTCGGCAGCACCAAGGCGGCAGGCATGTGAGGGTGGGGGAGATGGTTTTACCAGGGCGCATGGTAGCAGCCAAACTAGTGAGGAAGGTGCAGGAGCCCAGGAAGAAGTGGAGGACGAACTGATGGAAGACTCATCAGATGAGGGAGACCTTGATCACATTTCTGTTGTGCGAGGTTGGGGGGAGAGGACAGAGGAAGGAAGCATGATTGTTACCTCGCCACCAACACAACAGGGACTTGGTGCTCCTGGATGCGCAACACACATGAGTGCCTTCTTGCTGCACTACCTGCAACATGACCCTCGAATTGTGAGAATTAGAAATAATCCTGACTACTGGGTTGCCACACTGTTAGATCCCCGGTACAAAAGTAAATTTGCAGAAATTATTCCTGCCATAGAAAGGGATGCACGCATGCAGGAGTATCAGCAGAGACTGTTGCAGAATCTTACATGTGCTTTTCCACAAAATACCAGTGGTGCACGTAGTGAATCTCACAGTTCCAACTTGCCAACCGTGGGACCGTCAAGTGTTCAGCACTCAAACCGTAACAGAACCACAGTATCTGCTGGTAACATCAATTTTGCGGAATCATTTCACCACTTTTTTAGCCCATCCTTTGCAAGGCCACAGGAGACAAGAAGTCTGACACATAGTCAACGCCTAGAGACGATGGTACAGGAGTATCTCCAAGTAAACATTGAAGCCACGACTGTGTCACTGGACCCTTGCTCTTTTTGGGCTTCCAATCTGGATAAATGGCCGGAGCTAGCCACTTACGCCTTGGAGATCTTGTCATGCCCCGCAGCCAGCGTTCTGTCTGAACGTGTGTTCAGCGCTGCTGGTGGTGTGCTGACAGATAAGCGCACGCGGCTCTCCACTGATAATGTAGACAGACTCACGTTCATAAAGATGAACAAATCATGGATCCGAAACGACTTTTCTACCCCTGTGTCATCCTGGGGAGAGTAAAAGCTTGATGATTGGTTAAAATCACCCTACCAACCATTTTAAGCTTTCAAATTACTAATCATGTTTATCTGTATCTTGACTGGAAAATAATTTGGGCTTTGTAGCAGTGTGCAGCACTGATCCTATTAGGCCATCTATACTAAAGCTTCACCAGATTTAAAATTAAAAATAATTTTTAGCTGCATCTAGCCCGGAAAATAATTTTGGGGCTCCGAGATGCGCAAGACACATAAGTGCCTTCTTGCTGCACTACCTGCAGCATGACCCTCATATTGTCAGAATTCGAAGTAATCTTGACTACTGGGTTGCCACACTCTTAGATCCCCCAAACTTTTCGATCAACCTTTTCATTTTAATAAAGACCAAAAAAATGGTCATTTTTGAAATTATAAGCATTAGCAGGTTGTTAGAAACTGAAATCAAACAGTTTTCAACTCAAAACTTTATTCTAGGTGATGTTACATTTTCACATAGGACCCCTTGTTCGAAAGGAGCTTCTGAACTCTCTCGTCCATTGAATTTGTCAGGTTTTGGATGGTTTCTGCTTCAATTGTTTTGCATGAGGACAGAATACCCTCCCAGAGCTGTTGCTTAGATGTGAACTGCCTCCCGCCATCATAGACACTCCTTTTAATGATGCTCCAAAGGTTCTGAATGGGGTAGAGGTCAGGGGAGCATGGGGGTCACACCATAAGTTTGTCCCCTTTTATGCCCATATCAGCCAGAGATGCAGATGTTTTATGTGCAGCATGAGATGGTGCATTATCATGCAGAAAAATGATCTTGCTGTGAAATACACGGTTCTTCTTCTTGAACCATGGCAGGAAGTGCTGTTTGAGAAAATCCACATACATTATGGAGTTCATCTTTAGCGCCTTCAGGGATCCTAAAGGGGCCGACAATCTCTCTCCCCATGATTCCAGCCCAAAACATTACTCCACCTCCTCCTTGTTGGCGCTGTAGCCGTGTTTGCGTGGGGTGTCCATCAACCAGCCATCCTCCACTCCATCCATCTGGACCATCGAGCGCTGCACGGCACTCATCCGTGAACAAAACTGTTTTGAAATCAGTCTTCATGTAATGTTTGGCCCACTGGAGCCGTTTCTGCTTGTGTGAAGTGGATAGAGGAGGTCGACAGGATGGCGTATGCACAGCTGCAAACCTCTGAAGGACCCTGCATCTTGTTGTTCGGGGGACGTTGGAGGCACAAGCAGCTTCAAAAACTTGTCTGCTGCTATGACAAGGCTTTTTTGCCGCTGCTCTTTCAACCTGACGTAATTGCCTGTAGGAAAGAGTCCTCAATTTGCCCTTATCAGCACGCACACGTGTGTACTGTGAATCAGCTACATACTTCTTGATTGCCAAGACACTTCATCCTGATCATCGCACAATGTTGATTGTAGTCATGCCTTGACCTAAACACTCCACAATTTGTTGCTTCTCAGCAGCCGACACATCCTTTTTCTTTCCCATTTTGGCAGAAAATGTAGGCTGCTTAATAATGTGAGAGAGCCTTCTTAAGTAGTCTTGCCTTTCATTGGACACACCTGCCAAACTAATTAGCACAGGTGTCTGCAATTGCTTACAGTGATCTAAAGAGCCCTGACACACATCACCATCAATGAGTTTAACTGACAAACAAACAAATTCTTCCCTTATCACTCCTAAACACTTTTTGCATAATAATTTGGAACGCAGTGTACATGTGCTTTTCCACAAAACACCAGCGGTTCACGTAGTGAATCTTACAGTTCTAACTTGCCAACCGTGGTCTGTATGGAGTTGTTCAATAAAGGGCCCAAAATTAAGATAACATAGATGGGAGAGGTCTCTATGAATAGGAATTCCTAAGTATTTGATACCCTGTGAGGGCCAGGCAAAGGGAAAGTTGGACTGGATGGAATCCTATATGGATTTGGGGAGGGAGACATCGAGGGCCTCAGACTTCGCTGCATTGATTTTAAAATTTGACCATGTAACAAAGTGATCTATTTCAGCCATAACAGCATGGATGGATATATGTGATTGAGTGATATATACTAGGACATCATCAGCAAATAGAGAGCACTTGTACTCGGTGCCTCCCACCTCAATCCACCTAATATTGGGGTTATGGCGAATTGATGAGAGCAGGTGCTCCGTCACTAGGATGTATAAGAGAGGGGACAGAGGACATCCCTGCCTTGTCCCATTGGTGATTGTGAAAGGTGCTGAAAATGTTCTGACGCACCCCCTGGGCCTTGAGACACCCGGAGCCGGACCCTTTTTGGTGGATGCTGGTGGTTGTAGTCTTCGTGGCGGCGACCCGGTTCCGTGGCTCAGGGCGGTCAAACCAGTGGCGGAACTATTTATGTGGTTTTGATGTTTAAATGTACGACTACGCCACCCGTGGATTGCGGTCAGAGTGAACCGCCGCTACAGGGCAGACCGCTGAGGCTGGTGTTGTGGGTGCAGCAGAGCGTAGCATAACTCCCCAGGGCAGTGTATGCGGAGGATGGGGGTGATGGTGCAGGGCAGCAGCAGTAACGACACGGAGTCAGTGATGCAGTTCAGGGCCTTTACTCACAGTTCTTATTATCCAGACCACGTCTGCAGGTAACGGCTGCCCACGTCGTACTGTGCTCACCAGGTGAGGGGCTCAGACAACTCCCAGATAACTTTGGAGCACTTCACAGGACCCCCTTTGTGTGTCCTTTGTCTGGCCTTTCTTACCAACACTTCTGTCCGGCTGCCTCGGGCCTCCTCTTGGTAAACTTGGCGCCAGTTTCCCTGACCCTATGTGGTGCCTTCCTAGCGGGTGTAGCGAGGGGCTGCGCCACATAAAATGTCAGAGCCTCCGGTTTCTAGCTGAGGGTCGTTTCCTGCCTCCACTAGTTCGGGGACCGGTCTCCCCCTTTGGCCTGACCCCTCCACGCAGGTGGATTCGGGCGTGCGGTGGCGACTCGCCCGTCCGCACCCCTGGGATCCCTTCATTCCTCGTTCCTGGAGCCTTCTCCGCTCCTCTTCCTTCCTTCTCCCTCTTCCAGGCCTGGGCCTCTGTTACTAGGCCCGCCTCCGGAGCAGAGCTCATGCAGAGCCCCTGCTCCCTGCCACTTCTGCTCAGACTTCTCTGCACTGAACTAAGATGGTGCCCACCTTTTATACTCCCTTCTCAATGCACCCAGGAACTGCTTCCTCCCTGCTCCTGCACTACAGGGTTCCCCTTCCTCAGTGTTCCCTCCCCCCACTCCAGCCAGGGACAGGGACTGTCGTGCCCATCTCAGGGGCATATTGGTCGCCCTGCCCCACGGCAATGTGGTGTAATGCATGCAGGTGTCGGGTCCTGATCCACACTCCATCCTTACCTGAGAGTGAGATATCACACCTCTGGGTGAGGTGCAATACGTCTGTAGCAACCGAGCCCTCAGGGTGCTACAGTTCCATTTATCTTCAGCCTAGGTGACGTATTGTGATACAGGGCCGTGATTTTGGCTATAAAAGGGTCCCCTAGACCCCTACCCCAAGCTTTTTAAGAGAATCATATATGGCGTGCCAGGAGACTCTATGGAATGCTTTCTCAGCATCCAACGAGAGTATCTAATTACAAATTTTTAACTGCATCTAGCCCAGGAAATACTTTGTGCCTAGTAGCAGTGTCTGCTAGTCAGCGGATTATCCCGGCTGTTAAGCAAGCTACACCACCTGTAGTTTAGACACTTAATTTTTTCAAAGGAAATGCTTCGGGACCATGGGATACTTAGTGAAGAGCATCAGGAGGCACCCCAAGGCATAGGGGCTGGGACTGGCAGTAGGATGCCTTGCGGTGGACAGCCGAGCTCGATCCTTATAAAAGCTTTTTAACTGCAGCAGCTTTAGTGGACGCTACTGGAGCTGGAAATACGCGGCTGCTGGCATGAGACTTGCCCTCCAATAGATCCTTGTAAATGGATTTAAAGTGTATTCATTCAAATTAGAGAGACAATTTAAATTAAAAAGCTTAGAGCTGCCTCCACCACAGGGGGGCTCGCTCGACCCACCAGCGGACAGGCACCAGTATTGGGAGAGGGGGGCTGGCCATCAGGGTTCACCGCGGCTCTGGCACAAACCCGGCGACACGGAGGTGGCACGGGCAGGAGCAGACTGGCCGTGTCGGCTTCTCACTTTTTGGATTTTAGAAGGGCATGACATGCCTATATCTGTGTCTCCCCCTCCTTTTACTCCTCCACCTCTTTTATTTTCGCATGACTATATGTACTTGTCACTTTTCCATGTGTTAGTTATGTCTTCTGAGCAGTTTGTCAGCTTTTGGACACCTTTGAAGGTGTGTTCTATGTGTTTCTATGTGTTTTTGTTTGCCTGCCATTGGTTTTAACGGTGTTCGAAGGTGTTCGACGAACAGTTCGGCGAACACACGGGTGTTCGACGAACCGAACTCGAACACTACGGGGGTGGCTCAACACTAATTATTATCCTCATTTAATTTTCTTGCAAAGAAAAAACACAAAAGAGAATGAAACAAAAATCAAATCAATGATCATTTCACACAAAACTCCAAAAATGGGCCAGACAAAAGTATTGGCACCCTCAGCCTAATACTTGGTTGCACAACCTTTAGCCAAAATAACTGCGAACAACCGCTTCCGGTAACCATCAATGAGTTTCTTACAATGCTCTGCTGGAATTGTAGACCATTCTTCTTTGGCAAACTGCTCCAGGTCCCTGATATTTGAAGGGTGCCTTCTCCAAACTGCCATTTTGAGATCTCTCCACAGGTGTTCTATGGGATTCAGGTCTGGACTCATTGCTGGCCACCTTAGAAGTCTCCAGTGCTTTCTCTAAAACCATTTTATAGTGCTTTTGGAAGTGTGTTTTGGGTCATTGTCCTGCTGGAAGACCCATGACCTCTGAGGGAGACCCAGGTTTCTCACACTGGGCCCTACATTATGCTGCAAACTTTGTTGGTAGTCTTCAGACTTCATAGTGCCATGCACACGGTCAAGCAGTCCAGTGCCAGAGGCAGCAAAGCAACCCCAAAACATCAGGGAACCTCCGCCATGTTTGACTGTAGGGACCGTGTTCTTTTCTTTGAATGCCTCTTTTTTTCCCTGTACACTCTATGTTGATGCTTTTTCCCAAAAAGCTCTACTTTTGTCTCATCTGACCAGAGAACATTCTTCCAAAACGTTTTAGGCTTTCTCAGGTAAGTTTTGGCAAACTCCAGCCTCGCTTTTTTATGTCTCGGGGTAAGAAGTGGGGTCTTCCTGGGTATCCTACCATACAGTCCCTTTTCATTCAGACGCCGACGGATAGTACGGGTTGACACTGTTGTACCCTCGGACTGCAGGGCAGCTTGAACTTGTTTGGATGTTAGTCGAGGTTCTTTATCCACCATCCACACAATCTTGCGTTGAAATCTCTTGTCAATTTTTCTTTTCCGTCCACATCTAGATAGGTTAGCCACAGTGCCATGGGCTTTACACTTCTTGATGACACTGCGCACGGAAGACACAGGAACATTCAGGTCTTTGGAGATGGACTTGTAGCCTTGAGATTGCTCATGCTTCCTCACAATTTGGTTTCTCAAGTCCTCAGACAGTTCTTTTGTCTTCTTTCTTTTCTCCATGCTCAATGTGGTACACACAAGGACACAGGACAGAGGCTGAGTCAACTTTAATCTGTTAGAACCCTCCTGTTAGTTTTTGCTATCTTGTGTTTTGCGGTCACGTGACTAGCTGCCTATATATTCCAGCTCCGCCCTTCTGGCTTTGCTGGACTTCAGTGTTTTTTGCCTGTCTCTCTAGCCAGGTGCTTCGGTGCCTATCTCTGTCTAGTTTGCTTGGTCCTCTGGACCTCTAGTACTTTTTGTTCAGTTTGTATTTTTGCTCTGCAACAACTTCTGTTAGGAGGATTCCATTTTTTGTCCCAGTCCTTAGTTCTTTTAGGGACCCCTCCCTTTATTCTATAGGTCTCTGTTCAGACTAGCCGAGGACGAAGGCGGGTCTGTTCACAAGGAACAGGCAGCCCGCTACATCGTAGGGATTCAGCTTAGTCTTACTGTAGGGACAGCTTTTCCCTTTCTTTCCTTAGTTTATGTTGCAGATCATAACATAATCCATGTTAACTGGCTGCAAGTGTGATTTAGTTATTGCTAATTGTATCCAATTTGGCTTTAGGACAATTATTTTTGTGTTTTTTCATTGAAGACAAATTAAATGAAGATAATAAGACCAAAGAATTTGTGATTGCAATCATTTTCAGGAAGAAACTGAGTATTATCTGACAGAATTGCAGGGGTGCCAATACTTTTGGCCACCACTGTATAGGAGCTGAGTACAGGCGGCTGCTGGGGCCCCTGATACCATTACTATGTGGCCCTTACACCTGATATATAGGAGCTGAGTACAGGCGGCTGCTGGGGCCCCTGATACCATTACTATGTGGCCCTTACACCTGATATATAGGAGCTGAGTACAGGTGGCTGCTGGGGCCCCTGATACCATTACTATGTGGCCCTTACCCCTGATATATAAGGGCTGAGTACAGGCGGCTGCTGGGGCCCCTGACACCATTACTATGTGGCCCTTACACCTGATATATAGGAGCTGAGTACAGGCGGCTGCTGGGGCCCCTGATACCATTACTATGTGGCCCTTACACCTGATATATAGGAGCTGAGTACAGGCGGCTGCCGGGGCCCCTGATACCATTACTATGTGGCCTTTACACCTGATATATAGGAGCTGAGTACAGGCGGCTGCTGGGGCCCCTGATACCATTACTATGTGGCCCTTACACCTGATATATAAGGGCTGAATACAGGCGGCTGCTGGGGCCCCTGATACCATTACTATGTGGCCTTTACACCTGATATATAGGAGCTGAGTACAGGCGGCTGCTGGGGCCCCTGATACCATTACTATGTGGCCCTTACACCTGATATATAGGAGCTGAGTACAGGCGGCTGCCGGGGCCCCTGATACCATTACTATGTTGCCCTTACACCTGATATATAGGAGCTGAGTACAGGCGGCTGCCGGGGCCCCTGATACCATTACTATGTGGCCCTTACACCTGATATATAGGAGCTGAGTACAGGCGGCTGCTGGGGCCCCTGATACCATTACTATGTGGCCCTTACACTTGATATATAGGAGCTGAGTACAGGCGGCTGCCGGGGCCCCTGATACCATTACACTGGTGCCTTGTTATTAGGTCAATTCCATTATAAAACATTGTATCCGTCATTGTTGAGCTCTGCTGGGACTCTCTATCCCGCCTGCATTGCATAATGGGGCCCCTGAATACTCTGCACATAAGGGCCCATAGCTCTAATTATGTTGTTTGCAATAGTCGCCCTCCTGCCACCCTGTAATATCGGGTCCCTGCCTGGTGTGCCCCCTATGACTTAATGTCCCCCTGTACGACAGAGGGCACATTCACTCTGTCTGGACCATTATAGTCTATGGCCACGTCAGATCATATGCCCGAATCCCGTTCAGGTAAAGGCTGCAGCCACCGCAGCCATGCTGCCTTCAATGCCCCGCTCCTCCGCCACTGCCGTTCCCCCCACCACCCAGAGCCACAGTATATATATATATATATATATATATATATATATATATATATATATACACACTACTCAAAAAATAAAGGGAACCCTTAAACAACAGAATATAACTCCAAGTAAATCAAACTTCTGTGAAATCAAACTGTCCACTTAGGAAGCAACACTGGCAATTATCAAAACACTCTCAATAAAGGAGTGGTTCTGCAGGTGGGGACCACAGACCACATCACAGTACCAATGCTTTCTGACTGATGTTTTGGTCACTTTTGAATGTTGGTTGTGCTTTCACACTCGTGTTAGCTTGAGATGAACTCTACAACCCACAGAAGTTGCTCAGGTAGTGCAGCTCTTCCAGGATGGCACATCAATGCGAGCTGTGGAAAGAAGGTTTGCTGTGTCTGTCAGCGTAGTGTCCAGAGGCTGGAGGCACTACCAGGAGACAGGCCAGTACACCAGGAGACGTGGAGGGGGCCGTAGGAGGGCAACAACCCAGCAGCAGGACCGCTACCTCCGCCTTTGTGCAAGGAGGAACAGGAGGATCACTGCCAAAGCCCTGCAAAATGACCTCCAGCTGACCACAAATGTGGATATGTCTGCAAAAAAGGTTAGAAACCAACTCCATAAGGGTGGTATGAGGGCCCGACGTCCACAGATGGGGGTTGTACTCACAGCCCAACACCGTGCAGGACGCTTGGCATTTGCCACAGAACACCAGGATTGGCAAAGTGGCAACTGGCGCCCTGTGCTCTTCACAGATGGAAGCAGGTTCACACTGAGCACATGTGACAGACGTGACAGAGTCTGGAGACACCGTGGAGAACGATCTGCTGCCTGCAACATCCTTCAGCATGACCGGTTTGGCAGTGGGTGAGTAATGGTGTGGGGTGGCATTTCTTTGGAGGGCCGCACAGCCCTCCATGTGCTCGCCAGAGGTAGCCTGACTGCCATTAAGTACTAAGATGAGATCCTCAGACCCCTTGTGAGACCATATGCTGGTGCGGTTGGCCCTGGGTTCCTCCTAATGCAGGACAATGCCAGACCTCATGTGGCTGGAGTGTGTCAGCAGTTCCTGCAAGATGAAGGCATTGAAGTTATGGACTGGCCCGCCCGTTCCCCAGACCTGAATCCGATTGAGCACATCTGGGACATCATGTCTTGCTCCCTGGGACCCGTTCAAGCTCCGGAAGGGAGCGAAACGGCCATCGTCCTCTCCCTCACTCCCCCGCACACCCTTAGGGGTCTCCATCCTATGCCGCCAGACAACATATACTGTTAGTACTAATAAAGGACATCTTCGGAACTTTTGTTGAGTGCTACCTTTATTTTTGCTTCTGCATTACTAGACTGTTTACTTGGATATGCACCACCATGTATCCGGGAGTTTCATTTCATTGAATGAGAGGTGGTGCCGGATTTCTTCTCTTTTATTGCTCATTTGACATGTCTTGCTCCATGCACCAATGTCACATTGCACCACAGACTGTCCAGGAGTTGGCGGATGCTTTAGTCCAGGTCTGGCAGGAGATCCCACAGGAGACCATCCGCAACCTCATCAGGAGCATGCCCAGGCGTTGTAGGGAGGTCATACAGGCACGTGGAGGCCACACACAATACTCAGCCTCATCAGGAGCATGCCCAGGCGTTGTAGGGAGGTCATACAGGCACGTGGAGGCCACACACAATACTGAGACTCATTTTGACTTTTTTTAAGGATATTACATCAAAGTTGGATCAGCCTGTAGTGTGTTTTTCCACTTTAATTTTGGGGGTGACTCCAAATCCAGGCCTCCATTGGTTAATAAATGTGATTTCCATTGATGATTTTTGTGTGATTTTGTTGTCAGCACATTCAACTTTGTACAGAACAAAGTATTCAATGAGAATATTTCATTCATTCAGATCTAGGATGGGTTATTTGATTGTTCCCTTAATTTTTTTGAGCAGTGTATATATAAATATACCAGGATGGGGGATATTAACAGAATTGGGGGACATTACCCCTATAACAGTGTAAGCAGCAGACCCCCTCCCCCTTAACAGGGCATAATGACCACATTTTTTGCTTACATTTTTTTTCTATTTACCTACTCTAAAACCTAGGTACGTCTTATGGTCCGGTGCGTCTTATAGTCCGAAAAATACGGTATATGCATTCAGTATATATATACTACTAGCTATTGAACCCGTTCTACGCCCGGGTGGACAGCATTTTTATTGGTATATGGTCTCCCATGCTGGTATGTGCTGCCCCCCTCCTTGTATTTGTGCTGTCCCCATCCTGTCCCCACCATCCAATCCTGGTATGCGTGGTACCCCTCACCCCCAATCCTGGTATGCTTGACACCCCTCACCCCCAATCCTGGTGTGCGTGGCACCCCTCACCCCCAATCCTGGTATGCGTGGCACCCCTCACGCCCTATCCTGGTATGCGTGGCACCCCTCATCCCCAATCCTGGTATACGTGGCACCCCTCATCCCTATCCTGGTATGCGTGGCACCCCTCATCCCTATCCTGGTATGTATGGTACCCCTCATCACTATCCTGGTGTGTATGGTATCCCTCATCCTGGTATGCATGGTACTCCATCCCTCATCCCGGGATATGCATGGCACTCCATCCCTCATCCCCAATCCCGGCATGCGTGGCACCCCTCATCCCCAATCCCGGCATGAGTGGCACCCCTCATCCCCAATCCTTGTATGTGTGGCACCCCTCATCCCCAATCCCGGTATGCGTGGCACCCCTCATCCCCAATCCCGGTATGCATGGCACCCCTCATCCCCAATCCCGGTATGCGTGGCACCCCTCATCCCCAATCCCGGTATGCGTGGCACCCCTTTCACACTGTACACACATACACAAAAAAAAACAGTTATACTCACCTTTCTTCTCTGTACTCCAGCACTGCTGCGTCCTCTTCTGCCAGAGGCCGAGGGAGAAGTGCGGTGCTGGAGCACCGCGCTGTCCGGCGCCATTTTTCTGAAGACACACTGTAAATGTGTCTTCAGTAAAATGGCGCCGGATAGCGCAATGCGCATGCGTCGATCTGACGCCTTCACTCCGCCCCCGGTCTCCAGCGAAGAGAGGCGCCGCGACAACGCTCCTCCTGGTCAGGTAAGTATGTAAGTATGGCGCCGGAGATCGCGGTATGCGTTCAGTGTCTACGCATCCCGCGATCTCCGGCGCCATACACCTCCTCTTACCTGTAACGGCTGGATGCGTGCTTCTCTCTGGAGCCAGGCTGCGCATCACACATGCGCAGTCTATCGAAGCTTCAGACAAAGACACGCATGCCGCCTTATATATACTATGGTAGATCGGCCCACTCAGTTGCACACAGAAGTAGCCACCGGAGCGCCGTCTCCTTAAGTCTCTCACTGGTTTATTTGAAGATGCTGCATAAGCCAGTGAAGAGTTAGCAAAAATAAATACGTGCTTTCTGACCTAAGGAAAAACAAAACATAACATACAGCCGTGTTGCTGTGGGGATCTGCCCGCTCAGGAGAACAACCATCCACTAGTTCAGCTTTTCCTTCTCAGGACACAAAGCGCTGGAGTTCCTCTCTACAGCCCTACTGAACACTGAATGCCTTAGAAGGCCGTCTATATATATCCTAGTCCTCACCCAGGGGTGGAGATATGATGAATGACCTCCCAACCCGTTCTATGGTCGTTCACAAAAACCCAGCCCTTAAAATGGCCGATTAATCCCTATCAACACATAGTGTGCTGGTGTAAAACTTATGGGTTTCAAATCACTGAAGCTAATAGCCTCAGTGAAACATACCTCCCCTCCAGCACTTTGCCAGTGACTTTGTCACCATGTATATATAATCAGCATACTGTATATATATTATAAGCATACTGTATATATCCTTTTAAAAGCAGAAGTGTTAATAAATTATTTTTATCAGTTAACAAAATGCAGAGTAAAGTTTGATGGATGAACCAAGATCTCAGTAATAATAATTGTATTTTTTTTTTATTAATAATAGGATAGAAGGGAGGGACAAAACCAGGAACAGAATCAGTAGGCAAACTTATAATCAGGAAAACAGCCGGGGTCAGATACCAGGTGATCAGTAACCGCCACGTCTGCGAGCAGTATGAATACCGCGGAGCCTGGTGACAGAGGTGATACTGAGATTGTCCCGGCAGAGATGTAACAGTCAGAAGGCCACCGGTAGATGGTGAAGGTCCTTCTGTACAGCTCCAGCAGTGATGGTGGATCTGCTGGACTTCAGGGCGCTGGATGCGGAGGTTTACCGTCTTTTAGATGTCTCTAGGGGAACGGTGACAACACGCAAATACGCGAGCAGCCCTGGATAATCCACGCCGGCAGGATGATAAGATCCGGCGGAAGATGGAACCTATGAGAAGAGAAGGAAATATAATGTAAGTGATGGGACTCCATATGACATGATACTACTGTGCGGTCACTGTGGCCGGACGGCAGAGGAATCTCATCACACAGAGGTCAGGGATCGTCAGCCATCATACATGTGACAATCCCATCTCCGACAGATGACATCTGCTCCACATGAATTATTCTCACTGACGACATCACACAACATGGAGATGACTCTCACACTTACCTCGTCTCTTTTTCCCCTTTTTCCCATTTTCTGATTTTTCGTCATCAGCTGGAAATTCTGATCAGAAAAAAGAAAAAACAACAACTCACTAAAGACATATTGTTATGGGATCTGCTTTGTATCGCTCCTGTATATAGTATATAGATTGTTCTAGTCCTTTCCCCTATAGTCCTGATAATCTGGTATTACACAATAGGGCAGAATAAGTCCTATATACCGGACATGACCTAATATGAGGGGCATTAGATGTGTCACTAATATGGAGCAGTGAGCGCCCTGTGTGCCGCCATGTGGTGCATCCCTAATGAGCGATATTCTACTATAGGAGACGATGTCTCATTATGATGGCGGAGGTTACTGGATGCAACAATGTATCACAGAATCCATGATAATACTGTACAAAGTTACAGAAATGGAGACACAGTATGGTCCCATGGGCAAAGTAATTGGGATCCATGGAACATAGATAACATAGGAGACCTATTACAGAAAAACCATGTGGAAATATTTCACCGTTGATGACAACATTCACATTGTTTGTGCTATAGACATGTACATACCTGACAATGGGGACGAGGACGGCAAGCTGGTTATAGCATCGTCTCTAGCAGATTCAGGAGAAGATCCTTTCTGCCTGTTAGGAAGAAGAAAAACGTGTAAATCACAAGTAAATTCAGTATAAAAGGGATTGTCTCACTAGAAGAACCCTGACTATAAGGCCTAATAGGACATATGAAAGTCATAGTGGGGAAGGTCTCCTGCTCAAAACGACCTTCTATGGAGCAGAGCGGAAAACAACTACCAATAATGGCCAGCATGTAATACTACATCTGTCCCACAATGTGGGCAATACTACCAATGCCTGACCGGCAGCAATTATGGGCTGTTATCTCCAGCGAATTCTGAAGCCAAAAGCGCAATGACCGCTGATCATGTGGCAGTGGATGCTGCATTCGATATGATGGTATTTATGTCCTATATTTGGTGTTGTGCACATATATTAGTCTGGAGCTCCCAGTAATGACTCCACAATCTACTCACATTTCTGAGATGTTTCTGCTGGATGCCGGGGTACACTCTGGAGGGGACTTGATAACGGTGGTACAGAGCTAAATAAGGACAAAAATAAGATATGAAATTCTATTTTTTACTTTTAGAGGTCTTTTTATGTATTCTGGATTTATTGATCACTTACTTTAGAAAGCCTTTTAGAGGATGTTGTAAAATTTTGGAAGAAAAGGCTCTCATTATCCTCACTTGTGTCCTCCTCCTCTGAGACAATAGGCTTGTCTGTATCAGCGTGATCTACAATACATAGGTAATGAAGTGTTATTAGTGGTTGTCAGTATAACACAGTCACCATTTATCACTACTATTAATGGGAACCGATTGTCACATATTATGGAAGATGAGACAAACAGCCGCTTAGTCTAGATGATGTCTTCTACTTACTGATAAATAAGCTGGTGTCCATATCTGACACAAGCCGAGGAATGTACTCTGGCTTCTGACTTAGAAGGTTTTCAAATTCTAAGTCACTCAGGAATGGATAACTCTTGATCTCAAATGCTCCTCCTGGAAAAAGAAAAACAAAAGTGATGCGGACATTGCTAGAGGCTGCTCCATATCTGAACAGTATATCTGAAGTAATGACAAAAGTGAACGAAACAAACTAAAAGTTATATTATGGAGAACTAGAAATAGGCAAGCAGATAGAGGAGTGCTGATCCTCATGGACAGGAGCGATGAGTCCTCGTTGTAAAAAGTGAATATTAATACTAATACAGTATATCAGTTACCTGTCCCAAGTCTTTGTGCAGGATTTGTTCTGAGCAGGTCATTAATGAGGTCCTGAGCATCGGGGGGAGGAGAGCGATCCCAATCCCAAATTATGTCTCCTGTTATATAGAAAATTACAGAAAATAAAACCTCTGTTTTGGACTGTAAGATAAAGTAGAGGAAATAACTAAATTCATGTAACCAGTCAAAGCAATGATCGGATTATTCTACTTACCAGTGACAATATTTTTATAGAGCTCAGATAGGGAATCCCCATGAAATGGTACATATCCCACCAGAAACTCATGCAGGATGATCCCCATTGACCACCAGTCCGCAGGTCTTCCATAGCCTTTCTTCAGGATGATTTCTGGGGCCATGTAGAGCGGGGTGCCACAGTCCTGGAAACCAACAGAAGATAAAGATAAGAATCGATGAAATGATTATTATGACAAGTTCTCTACATAAAAAGCCAATGACAGAAGATAAAATATCAGTGGAAAAGTTCTCTAGAAATGAAGAACGTAGAGAAGAGACAATAGTGTGATGAGATTTGTAAAGAACAAGCTAAGATCCTGTAAGTGATGCCAACCTCATGGTCCTGGAACTCTCTGGCGATGTCCTCCAATGATTCCTTGTGGGTGTTGGTTTCTGGTATCATGACACCAACTTTTGAAATCCCAAAATCGGCGACTTTAATGTGTCCAGCCGGTGTAATCAGGAGGCTGTGAAAGAGAAGATGGTTTTAGTCTCACAGGCTGTGTGGTAATAAATAACTTCCCCCTTTATTATACTACAGGGGGCACTTACTTCTCTGGTTTCAGGTCTCTATGCAACACACCATAGCTGTGCAGGTATTCCACAGCAAGTATCGCTTCTGCAAAATACAGGCGGGCCAAGGGGACAGATAAAGGACCCCTGGTGCTTAGGAGGGTCCCACAGTCTCCACCTATAGAAGAAAGGAAATATGAGCGGTGAGGGGTTTATACAGCAGATCACCACGATGGATCATGAGAAGTGAGCGGAGACATTGGGGCAGGAGAGAATATATACAGATATAATGTATAGAGCACAGAATATTAGTCTGAGGTCATGGTGAGATGTCGTCCATGTCACTAATAAAGTGATGTCTCATCTCGTCTACAGCTGGCGATACTGACGTGCTCAGTGCGGACATACAGGGAGATCACACACATCAATGACTTTCCATAATATCTATAGTAAATGCTGTGCGGGGATGTAACCGTCCACGGGGACAAGTCCTAATGATATGAGCGCTGATAAGATGTCAGCAGACATGGGCTGAATATAATACATGTACATGTCCTACCTCCTACATACTCCATGACCATACACAGGTGAGATCTAGTAGGGAAGGAGCAGAGCATGGAGGCCACAAAGGGACAGTCAGCGAATGTCAGGATGTCCCTCTCCAGATAGGCCCCTTCCACATGTTTTGGAGTATCCAGGTCCCGCTTGGAAATTTTCTTCATAGCGAAGATCTTCTGTGAGTCTTTATGGTGAACTAAGTGGACGGACCTGGAGAGAAGAAGAAACCATGGTTTATAGTGAATCCTTATTAACAGTCCTTCTATAGAAGTCATTATATGATCTTCTGTACTAATGTTTAACACCAGAAGTCCGACCATTACTAGAAATCCACATCTAGAAATACATTAAATAATACTACATAGATCATCTATGGGAGGGTCTACACAATACCACGTCTGCCAGACCCTCACCCAGGTCACATTATCACCTATGGGAAGTCTGCACAATGCCACGTCTGCCAGACCCTCACCCAGGTCACATTATTACCTGTGGGAAGTCTGCACAATGCCACGTCTGCCGGACACTCACTCAGGTCACATTATCACCTGTTGGAGGTCTGCACAATGCCAAGTCTGCCAGACCCTCACCCAGGTCACATTATCACCTGTGGGAGGTCTGCAAAATGCCACATCTTCCACACCCTCACCCAGGTCACATTGTCACCTATGGATGTCTGCACAATGCTACGCCTGCCATACCCTCACCTAGGTCACATTATCACCTATGGGAAGTCTGCACAATGCCACGTCTGCCGGACCCTCACCCAGGTCACATTATCACCTATGGGAAGTCTGCACAATGCCACATCTGCCGGACCCTCACCCAGGTCACATTATCACCTTTCACCTCAGATCATGTCCCTATGATAACACTGAATGGCAGAGCGCAGAGGATGAAGCATTGTCATAGGGAACCCTGAGAAATGTGGCTTATGCCAACTGAAATCTCACCCAAAAGATCCGCTGCTGATCAGCTTAGATGTTTCGTAGTCGCTCATACGCGGCTTTCTCGCCGGGATCAATGATTCCATCAAGTCCTAGAAAAGAAGAAGAAGAAGAAATGATATTAAGATCTAGAAGCTGCTGGAGAAAATCTCCAGATGCGGAAACGTCTCCTCCTATATTATGTCCCAGCTGATGTCACTGATCCGATAGGTGAGCAGAAACCTGCTGACGGATTCCCTATAATATAAACGCTATTATCTAATGCAATAGTGTCATCTCCTCTAATAATAGAGGCGTCCCCTGGTTATATGGGGGATAATACTGGACGGGTCATTTACACCCCGTGATCTGGTGATACACAGACATCTACCTCTATAATACTTACACCGGCAGGTTCTTGGATCTCCGGGATCTCTAAGATTACACTGTCAGGATCCAACAGCTCAGTTGTTTCTAAAATAGCGATAAAATGATGAGGAAATAAAATGTATTAGAGGATATTAATCCTACAGACATAATACAGCAATATAATGGAGAAATGACTATTCTGTATGGAGGACTATGTGGGGCCCATTATTCTGTATGGAGGGCTATGTGGGGCCATTATACTGTATGGAGGACTATGTGGGGCCATTATTCTGTATGGAGGACTATGTGGGGCCATTATATTGTATGGAGGACTATGTGGGGCCCATTATTCTGTATGGAGGACTATGTGGGGCCTATTATTCTGTATGGTGGAATATGTGGGGCCCATTATTCTGTATGGAGGACTATGTGGGGCCATTATTCTGTATGGAGGACTATGTGGGGCCTATTATTCTGTATGGTGGAATATGTGGGGCCCATTATTCTGTATGGAGGACTATATGGGGCCCATTATTCTGTATGGAGGACTATGTGGGGCCCATTATACTGTATGGAGGACTTTGTGGGGCCGATTATTCTGTTTGGAGGACTTTGTGGGGCCCATTATTCTGTATGGAGGACTATGTGGGGCATTATTCTGTATGGAGGACTATGTGGGGCCCATTATTCTGTATGGAGGACTATGTGGGGCCCATTATTCTGCATGGAGCACTATGTGGGGCCCATTATTCTGCATGGAGGACTATGTGGGACCCATTATTCATTATGGAGGACTTTGTGGTACCCAGTATACTGATTGGCTCGTGACTTTTTCCAAGTTTTTCATTTTGGCTCTCTGTATGTTTGATTAGAGAGTGGAAAGAGTAAATGTGAAATGATCCCCTGTTCTCTATAATATCCGGATATTTCCTGTAGAAGGTTGTGTGATCGGCTCACCTGTAGTCAGATCGCTGCTCGGTCCCGGCTGACTCGTATTAGGGTCAGGGGTTTCTGGGGTCACATTTTGCTCATCTTCGGTGTCGCCTTCTGGTGTCTCCTGATTGATAGAATATATAGAATTAACACGAGGAACCTTCCACTAAATGACCAAATCCACAAATCAGGAAGGACTAAACCCGCATTTACAGACACACCAACTGTAACTATACAGATCAGCCGCCATCATGAGGACTTTTCTCAGATAAAATGGATTAAGATGAGGTAACATTGCAAAAACATTAATATGGATAATAGAGGGAGACAGAGGCGGAAATACAGACTTCCCACCACTGAGCTGTGACTACATCAGCAGAATACAGACTGCCATCAGCAGAGACAGGCGGCCATATTACCTCCTGTGCTTGCCAGGGGCTGACAGGGAGGCCGATAAGATCTAACACCAGATCTTCTGATATCTGGCTGGTGATCTGGAGAAGATCAGAAAACAAGGACGTGTGATAGAGAAGATGATGGATCCTTACCGGGCGTTCCGATGAGCGGGCCGGACCTTCCAGTACACACAGGACTTTTTCGGCCAGTTCTTTAACAAAAGACAAATCTCCATATTGAGATCTTTTTTCAGCCTAAAAAGAAGAAAAGAAACACAAATGAAAAATCTCGAGATGAGAAAGATCACAATGAAGGCGGCCATTGTATCTGACGTCTGCTCCTCTCTGCAGATACATTGACTACATATCTGGGGTCTTGTCCTGTTTTATATTGGAAGAAAGAAGAAGCTTCTATCCCACCGTTATTATCCATTATTGTGGAGAAGATTTGTGCGGAGCGTCCACCATTTACCTGCTGTGGAATGCCCTAATGTTCCATAGCGAGAAACTGCAAGTGCTCAGTCACTATGGAGCCAACAACGGCAGCCATGACCCTGTGTAGATTGTACACAGTGACTGTGAGCTCTGATGTCATAATGGCCGACCATCACTAGTGATGTCATCATGGAATCTTGTGATGGAATCTTATAGCGGCGGCTCTGCACAAATACATGCTGCCAAGCAATATTTAAAGTGTGTGGGGGCTCATGCTGTATATAGGGGGCTATGTGAGGGCTCAGCTATTTATAGCGGGCTATGTGAGGGCTCATACTGTATATAGAGGGCTATGTGAGAGCTAGGCTGTATATAGTGAGCTACTTGAGGGCTGATACTCTAAATAGGATTCTGTGTGTGAGCTCATACTGTACATTGGTGCTATGTATGGGCTCTTACTGTATAAAGGGAGCTGTGTGTGGGCTCTTACTGTATATAGGGTATGTGTGTGGGCTCTTACTGTATGTAGGGGGATGCCAGCACACTTAATTCTGCTCAATAATAAGTGATACAGTTAATAATATAAAATATAATTAATATGTTAATGTTGAGCAGAATTAATTTCAGCCTATTGATTCGGCCTACACAACAGTCACATTTCTCATTTGGCCCCTCAGTAATATTACTTTCCCACCCCTGCTCCATTATGCATAGTGCTCTGTTATGTGTAGTGCACTTGAGCACCTGCATGTTAATCACGTGACTTATCACATGATCTATCAAAGGCAATCTTGTGACATGTCATGTGATACATCGGGTGCTGTGGCCCCACACCTCCTAAACTGCCCAGGGCCCTGGCTACTCTTAATCAGCCCCTGCTTCTATCCCACCATTATTATCCATTATTGAGAAGTTTTATGCGGAGCGTCCGCCACTTACCTGCTGTAGTAATGTCCTGATGTTCTGAGGTAAATCCGTCAGATACTCTGAGGTGAGATGACCTCGGTGGTATTTGGTCAGGCAGTCCCTTACAAGCTCCACCACCAGCCGGTGAGTGAAGCTGAGGACGCCATTCGGTGGTAGAAGCACAATCTCAGGGCAATTGGTGGTAAGAATCTCCCATAGAGCTTCTACTTGAAGATTGTCCAAAAGTAATTCAGCCATAGAAGCTGCAAGTGCGATCAGTCACTATATATAATAGCGAGAAACTGCAAGTGCGCTCAGTCACTATGGGATAGCGAGAAACTGCAAGTGCGATCAGTCACTATAGAATAGCGAGAAACTGCAAGTGCGCTCAGTCGCTATAGAATAGTGAGAAACTGCAAGTGCGCTCAGTCACTATGAAGCCAACAAAGGCAGCCGCGACCCTGTGTACATTGTATATATAGTGACTGTGAGCTGTGATGTCATAATGCCCGACCATGACCTGTGATGTCATCATGGAATCTTGTGATGGAATCTTCAAGGAGTGGCTCTACACACATACATGCTGCCTAGCAATATGCTTTTTTGGCCGTACTGTTTTATTTCCAAATACAACACAACCAGGATAAGGGAATGTTCACACGTTGCGTTTTTGCAGCATTTTTTTCCACACCAAAAACCAGGTTGTACTCAGGAAAAACACTGCATACAATCCACACTTATTTGCTGTGTTTTTGCAGTGTTTATACTTGTGTTGTTTTTTTTCATTCATTTGAATGGGTGAAAAATGCTGCAAAACCCCTGAAAGAATTAACATCCTGCAAATTTAAAATAAAAAAAGGAAAAAAACGCAGCATGTGAATGAGACTTTAGAAATCTCATTCACTAAGCTGGTACTGTAAAACGCAATGTTTTAGCAGCAGAAAAATAACCCTGAAAAAAATGCCACTTGTGAACATTCCCCAAAGATATAATAGTCATATTATGGGAAATATTGTGTATATTTATTCCTCGCGTGTCTTTTTTTTACCAAATAACATTTACCTCATTGGTTGGAGAGTTTACTATTAACAACTGTGACAACTATTGAAGAATTAATGATAAGTGACCCAAGTGATCAATCATTTACGTCATTAATGGTGATGAGCGAGCACTAAAATGCTCGGGTGCTCGGGTCGAGCACATTGGAATACTCGGGTGCTCGACCAGAGTAACGAGCCCATTGTAAGTCTATGGGAAACTCGAGCATTTTTCAGGCGGCTCCCCCCGGCGGTCTACAGAGGGCCTAAAAATTGCCCAAATCGATGGGAATAATGCTCAAATGACATGGTAACAGCATGGGGAAGACCCCTGGAAGCATCTATGACTCCCAGATCACTGCTGTCAACAACGTGGTCAGAGGTATTACGCCACTTTTACAGACTCACAATAAAACTTACAAAAACGAAACCAAAATTTTTTTCCTGGGAAATATGTTAAGGAACATCCTTTCCAGGGTAATGACTTGTATATAAGGCAAAATAAATAACCAAAAACAAAAATGCTCCTCCACACCTTGGGCTATGTTCACACGTAGCGTTTTTGATGCGTTTTTACACTTTTGCATTGCTTTTAACCAACACAAATGCATTCACCTGGGAATGTCATTTTAACATTTTACAACATTATCTGGCCATGTGGTGTGTGACACGTCATCAGACACATGCATACAGTGCTGAAAAGACATGGGAACAGCATGGGGAAGACCTCTGGAAGCATCTCTGACTCCCAGGTCACTGCCTAAAAGTGTGCCCATCATAAGAGATGCTTGGCGCATGCGAAGATGCCTCCCGCCATGCACCTGTCGTTGCAGACTTGCAACAATCACCGTCCACGTCCTTGTCCCACTGCAGTGTTCACTTGTCCCTTCTCCATTCCTTGGAATGCAAGCGCAAGTATGCAGGTAGCCACCCACCTACCCACCCACAGGCTGCAATACTATACTGCCAAATTTTTGACAGCTGCTTGCACTTGAAATGTAGCCTTTTAGGCTCGTGGAGGCGGAAGTTTTTCATAACCTCATGCCGGCGGCGGCTGGGTGTCCATACTCGGTCCCCAGCCGCCAATATATTTCCCAGTATCGCCTCTGCCTTCCACAAGCACGGGTCCCACAACATTACCCGTGCCTCCCCAGTGCACTTACTGGGAACGACCGCCTAACCAAACACATGTGGACAGTTGAATGTGGCCAGGGACGGTACGGAGCCAGTCCGCAACTTTTTTTTGCTGACAGTTGTATTTAGCTCGGTGAAAGGACTGGCATAGAGGGAAACCGTATCTACCCTGGGTGTCATTTCTCCCAGGAAGTCCTGTAATTGAGCTTGTTGCAGAAGCAATGGCAGCCCGTCCAACATCAACTTGCACTTGTCGGTGGTGCTTTGACACACACACATCTTTCTTTGCGCATTTAATTTCTTGAATACAGAGTTGGACAATGGCCTGATCTGTAATGCGTTTTGAGAAATAACATGCATAAGCATGGCCGATCAACATTAAAAAAGCAGCCACAGAGTGTCCGGAAAACTTCCCCCACACTTTTATTAGCCACGGCTGCTTTTCGGCAGGGTTGGACGGGCCCACCAGAGAGGGAAACCGTATCTACCCCGGCTGTCAGTTCTCCGTCACCAGGTTCCGCCCATTGTCACACACGACCATGCCTGGCTGTATGTTCAGCGGTGAGAGCCACAGATCAGGCTGCTGTGTTACAGCTTTCAACAACTCTGCAGCGCTGGGCGGTTTGTCACGTAAGCATTAAGCATGTTATCTTCAGCACAGCCTGTTGCCGTTTGGCCAAGGCAGTGCTGCAGTTCTGTCAGCTTGTGACTGATGTGGTCATTTCGGAGATGGAGGAGGAGGTGCATGAGCTGAACAATGTGATTACATTGAGGTTAAATTGCTTTTTATACTAAAGAAATATCCTATTGTTTTGTTTACGTTATTTTTTAAGACAAATGCGTTCACCGGGAAATGTCATTTTAACATTTTACAACCTTATCTGGCAATGTGGTGTGTGACACATCATCAGACACATCCTGTTTTATTTATGATGGAGGGACTCTGAAAGTCATAAAGCCTATTTTTATAGGGACATTAAAAGGCCAGCAGTCTGCCCTAGCTATTGTTAGAGAGCCATCAGCCGGCTATGCTTTGTTGTTCCCATTATTAACAAGTGGGTCTCCTATACTGTTATTGCGTATCCAGGGCTGCTTTTCGGCAGGGTTGGACGGGCCCACCAGAGAACCGGAGACTCCTCCGGCGGGCCCTGGCTTCTCCTTCAGGAGAGTTCATAGTGCCGAGGTGAGGCCATGATGATGATAGAGGCCACCATCTGCTTAGTTTTCTGTTACTTGGAATGTAAGTGCAAGTATGCAGCCAGCCACCCACCCACCCACAGATCGCAACACTAAACTGCCAGATTTGTGGGCAGCTGCTTGCACTTGAAATATGGGTTTTTAAGCTCATGGAGGCGGAAGCTGTCCACAATCTTATGGCGGTGGCGACTGGGTATCCATACTCGGTCCCCAGCCGCCATTATTTTTCCCGGTATCATCTCCGCCTTCCACAAGCATGGGTCCCACAACATTACCCATGCCCTCCCCAGTGGAAGGACCGCCTAACCACAAACACGTGGACAGGTGAATGTGGCCAGGGACGGTATGGAGCCAGTCCACAACTTTTTTTGCTGAGACTTGTATTTAGCTCAGTGAAAAGACTGGCATAGAGGGAAACCGTATCTACCCTGCGTGTCATTTCTCCCAGGAAGTCCTCTAAAGCTGCTTGCACTTGAAATGTGGCCTGAATATTACTGCTGGTACTTTTCTGTGGGAATTTGCTTGCCTCCTACCAGCCTGGAATATTTCCAGTAAACTATGGTACGACGCCATGGTATTAGCACTGCCCCAGTACCAGTAGCGAAGCCTTCCCCAATTTCCTTCTCAGGAATTTTATTTGGTAGACTGAGTGGCTGCCCAAATACATTTTCTCACAAAGGAGCTAAAGATAGCGTGGCAGTAGGTGCAAGTTTCTCCAGCCTGTTAGATATTAGAGGGTGAATGGCAGCATTGGATCAGTGGTTAGCACTGAAGACTTGTAGCGCTGGGATCCTGGGTTCAAATCCCAGCAAGGTCAACATCTGCAAGGACTTTGTATGTTCTCCCCGTGTTTGCGTGTGTTTCCTCCTCAGTAAAAAAGCAGCCATAGAGTGTCCGGGAACCTTCCCACACACTTTTCTTAGGACTGCTTTTCGGCAGGGTTGGACGGTCCCAGCAGAGAATCCTCTGGTGTGCCTTGGCTTCTACCTCAGGAGAGTTCATGATAGCGCTAACTTTGCAGCTGCTATGGGGCTCTTGAGCAGGTGAGAAAGGTCAGAATCAAATCCTCTGGTGGGCGCAATGTTTTTCAATCTGAAACAGCTTATCAGTGGGAGTTGTATTTCACCACAGCCATATTCTTTAGCTCGGTGAAAGGACTGGCATAGAGGGAAACCGTATCTACCCCGGCTGTCAGTTCTCCGTCACCAGATTCCGCCCATTGTCACACACGACCATGCCTGGCTGTATGTTCAGCGGTGAGAGCCACAGATCAGGCTGCTGTGTTACAGCTTTCAACAACTCTGCAGAGCTGGGCGGTTTGTCACCTAAGCATTAAGCATGTTATCTTCAGCACAGCCTGTTGCCGTTTGGCCAAGGCAGTGCTGCAGTGCTGTCAGCTTGTGACTGATGTGGTCATTTCGGAGATGGAGGAGGAGGTGCAGGAGCTGAACAATGTGATTACATTGAGGTTAAATTGGTGACGCTGCTTTTTATACTAAAGAAATATCCTATTGTTTTGTTTACGTTATTTTTTAAGACAAATGCATTCACTGGGAAATGTCATTTTAACATTTTACAACCTTATCTGGCAATGTGGTGTGTGACACATCATCAGACACATCCTGTTTTATTTATGATGGAGGGACTCTGAAAGTCATAAAGCCTATTTTTATAGGGACATGAGATGGCCCTCACTATTCTTAAAAGGTCAGCAGTCTGCCCTAGCTATTGTTAGACAGCCATCAGCCGGTTATGCTTTGTTGTTCCCATTATTAACAAGTGGGTCTCCTATACTGTTATTGCGTATACAGTGACTGAAAGGGCTGCCAAAAATTTGGACACAACCCAATACCCCTTTGAAGAGACATAGAGGAGGGTCTCAGTAAAAAAATGTTCCCATTATAAAGGTGCAGGTCTCCTATAGTGGTAATGCCCATGCTGTGACTGCAAGGGCTGACCAATTTTAGGAAAAAGCCCACTAAGAATTTAAAGACACACAGAGCAGGGCCACAGTAACAAGGTACGACATGTTCCCATTAGAAAGGAGAGGGTCTGCTATACAGTTATAGGGTATGCAGTGAGTCCAACGGCTGAAAAATTTTAAGAAATACCCCACAAAGAATTTAAAGACACACAGAGCAGGGCCACAGTAACAAGGTACGAAATGTTCCCATTAGAAAGGAGAGGGTTTGCTATAAAGTTGTAGGGTATGCAGTGAGTCCAATGGCTGACCAATTTTAGGAAAAACCCCACTAAGAATTTAAAGACACACAGAGCAGGGCCACAGTAACAAGGTACGACATGATCCCATTAGAAAGGAGAGGGTTTGCTATACAGTTATAGGGTATGCAGTGAGTCCAACGGCTGACCAGTTTTAGGAAAAACCCCACTAAAAATTTAAAGACACACGGAGCAGGGCCACAGTAACAAGGTACGACATGTTCCCATTAGAAAGGAGAGGGTCTGCTATACAGTTATAAGGTATGCAGTGAGTCCAACGGCTGACCAATTTTAGGAAAAACCCCACTAAGAATTTAAAGACACACAGAGCAGGGCCACAGTAATGACAATTTCCCATTAGAAAGGAGAGAGTCTCCCATAGTGTTGGCCTATGCAGTGAATGCAAGAGCTGCCAAAAATTTGGAGGCACTTCAATGCCCCTTGGAAGAGACGTGGAGGAGGGCCTCATAAAAAATGTTCCCATTAGAAAGCAGCGGGCCTCCTATACTTGTAATGCCCATGCACTAAGTGTATGGGCTGACAAACATTTACCCCTGGGGGGTATACATGAACATACTGTATAAAAAAATTTTTTTACGGGCATCATAAACACCCTTTAAAAAAATTATGTGGGTGTTGCATCACGGACCACGGTCACCCTGGTGATATGGTGGTGAAGGATGAAGAGAAGGAGGAGGACAAGAGCAAATAGCCAAAATCAGTAAGTGTATACCCATGTGTGGGTGTAAAAAGGTGCATGGGAATACACCTCCCAAGAAAAGACACTGGATTGGAGTTTATGTTACGCTGCTATCATTTGGTGGTGATGAGAAGTCTGGCCCAATCCACCCCTTGTTCATTTTTATAAGAGTCAGCCTGTCAGCATTTTCAGTTGACAGGCAGATGCGCTTATCAGTTATAATTCCACCAGCGGCACTAAAAACCCGCTCTGATAAAACGCTGGCGACAGGGCAGGCCAGGCCAGGACCTCCAAGTCATAGAGAGCCAGTTCATTCCACGTATCCAGCTTGGATACCCAATAATTATAAGGCACAGAGGAATCACGGAGGACGTTGGTACGGTCGGCAAGGTACTCCCTCAGCATCTTCCCAAACTTTGCACTCCTTGTGATAGTACCCCGCGCTTCAGGGCCTGTGCGATGGGAGGGTCTGAGAAAACTCTCCCAGAACTTTGACAGTGTTCCGCTGCCTCTGCTGGATTGAAGTTGTGTCTCTCTCGCCTGTACTCCTTGGTTGTCCAACAAAGTGTGCCCTCTGCCCCCAGCGTTTTCAGATGGGAATTTTCTTAATAGTTCCGCAACAAGGGCCTTCTGGTACTGCCCCATTTTTGTACACCTGTCTGCCTCAGGAATAAGAGATATAAAGTTCTCCTTGTAGCGTGGGTCTAGAAGTGTCACCAACCAGTAATGACTGTCACCCAAAATTTTGAGAACGCGAGGGTCATGGGAAAGGCAGCGTAACATAAACTCAGCCATGCGTGCCAGACTACTAACAGGCAAGACTTCAGAGTCCTCACCAAGAGGATGACTGACCATGCTCTCCTCCTCCTCCTCTCTGTCCTCTGGCCATCCACGCTGAACAGACGGTATGACAGCTGTGCAGGTAGTACCATCTATAGTGCATGAAACTAGCTCCTGTCCTTCCTACTCCTCTTCCTCATTGTCACCCAATCTACGTTGGGATGAGATGAGGCTGGGCTGTGTGTAATCACCCTGTATGGTTCCTTGCTCCATCTCATCATGCTCTGCCTGCAATGCATCCTCTTTGATTGTGAGCAGAGAGCGTTTCAGAAGACAGAGAAGTGGGATGGTGACGCTAATTGTGATGTCATCGCCGCTCACCATCTTGGTGGAGTCCTCAAAGTTTTGGAGGATGGTACATATGTCTGACATCCATGTCCACTCCTGAGGTCTTATGTGTGGAGTCTGAACTGAATACCGACGGCCTTGTTGATGCTGGTAGACAACAACTGCCCTCTTCTGCTCACAATTCCTTCCCAACATCTGCAGTGTAGAGTTCCAACGCGTGGGGACATCACACAGCAGTCTGTGAGCCGGTAGCTGCAAACGCTGCTGAAGCACTGCAAGGGCGGCTGAAGCTGTAGCTGACTTTCTAAAATGGGCACACTGGTGGCGTACTTTAACAAGCAGATCTGGCAGCTCCGGGTAGGATTTGAGAAACCGCTGAACCACGAGGTTAAGCACATGGGCCAGGCATGGTACGTGTGTGAGCTCGCCTCGCCTCAGAGCCGCCACCAGGTTCCGGCCATTGTCACACATGACCATGCCTGGCTGAAGATTCAGCGGTGTGAGCCACAGATCTACCTGCTCTTTCAGAGCTGTCCACAACTCTTCAGCATTGTGGGTCTTTTCACCCAAGCATATTAGCTTCAGCACAGCCTGTTGCAGCTTGGCCGAGGCAGTGCTGCAGTGCTTCCAGCTTGTGACTGATGTTGTAATTTCGGAGATGGAGGCTGAAGAGGAGGAGGAGGCTAAGGAGGATGAGGTGCAGAAGCTGTAGACCGTGGGGGCAACGCTGATTGACCTAGGGCCCGCAATCCTTGGCGTCGGGAGGACGTGTTCCGTCCCAAGGTCCGACTGGGTCCTGGCTTCCACTATGTTAACCCAGTGTGCCACCAGCGAGATGTACCGTCCCTGCCCACAAGCACTTGTGGATGATATGCATCTCCTGCTTTAACAGACACAAGAGAGGACAAATCTTGCCACGTAGCTGAGTATGTCTTCTGAATAGCCAAAACTGCACGGTAGAAAGGCATGGGTTGTTTCTCTGGGTCTGGCAATTAGTTGCAGAGTGTCATGGCTTGAGTCGGTGTGAATTTTAAATACATGATAGGTTCTGGTTTGCCAAGAGCAGGTGGTGGTATGATAGGCTTAAGGGTTAAATTAGATGGTGGTCTAGGTAGGCTTGGCAGCAACTTTTCTTCATCCACATCATTTTTAATTGGTACTGGTGTGATGGGAGTCACATGTGTTTGACAAGCATCTTTCATTGCCCTTGCAGTGTCAGTCTGTTTACTGACTAGACGTATCTCGGTTAGATGGCAAGAAGGCTTAGAGGCCTCTTCTATCACTGTCTGTACTAGCTCCCTTGCACATGCTCTGACTGGGTATCCAAAGATACCGGAGCTAATTAAAGGAAGTGCTATAGTCTTAATGCCAGCAGTCTTGTTTGCAATGTCTAATGCTGCGTGTACAGTCTGGCACAAGAGCCGTGCACTATTATCTGGATAGGAAGGGTCATAGATGGGCCCCACTGCATGAATAATAGTGTTACAGGGTAAATCGCCTGATTCGGTAACTGTGACCATTGCTGGCTGGAAAGGACCATGTCGTCATACAATATTATCACTTTCCCTTTGAATACTGTCTCCCCCTGCCATGACAATATCTCTAGCCAGGCCACCCCTGTGCTGCAGGTGGCTATTGGTAGCATTCACTATAGCATCCACCTGCTGAGTGACCATGTTCCCTACACCCACAGAGATTAGTACCCCAGCCCCTGTCTGACACTGGGCAATCATTTTCTCAAAAATAGGATCCCAGTCCTCTGGGGGGCCCGACACAAAGCTGCCATTATCCACATGTTGATATGATGGGGCAACAGATGGAGCCCCTTCACCTGACTGAGGGACAGGTGATGTAAGAGCTGGGAACATTGGTGTCGGAGGTGGGGAAGATGCTGAGGTAGATTGCTGAGGTGGGGTGTAATATTGTCCTTGCATAGTCACAACCGGATATATAGAAACTGGTGGAGAAACTAATTGGGCATTAGGCTTTGGAATATATGTCGTCTCATTGTTATCAGGCCTTCCGGGTGGAGTAAGATGACCGCCACAGAAAGTACCTGTGGGTGGGACTTCCTTTGAGTCATGCATTCCAAAGGTGGGAGGGCACCTGGGTGGTGTGTCTGTCCAAGAGCAGTCAAGAGAAGGCGCTGTGGCTACAAAGTCAGTGGGGAGGGGGGATGGTCTATGAACTCCACAATGTAAACCATTGTCCCCAGAGTCTAAAGTTTGCACATCACTCCTAGAACATGTCCACCCCCTGAGGCCATTATAAGGTGGTGGCTCAATATTTTTCAAAGCAACATTAAAAACATGGTTCTTAACATACATGTAATATACATCATCATTATCATCTGTTCTCTCTTCCTCTTCCCATCCCTGTTTTGCTATGTCATTTGCCATAGCCACAGATAATAAACCTGTTTCCTCTAGTTTACCCTTTTTTTTTTCTTTAAAGCTATTTTCCACAGCCCCCGCTGAAGTCTTCCCCTCCTATTCATTCCTACAATGTCTATTAACTGTTTAACCCTAGCAACATACTTAACCCCTTCCCTGTCAGCTACCAGTGTCTGAGCCGTATAGCTGTTATTCGACACCAACTTTCTTTGTGAACAGTCTCAAGAATTTCTGCATGGCTGATGAACGTTGACACAATACAAACAGAAAGACGGACCAGACAAAGTGAATTCTTGTGTCAGTATGACTCAATGAAACAGAATAATCTCCTTATTAATAACCGCAGATACTAGCTGGCCAGCCTAGCTTCTGTTTCCTACCCTCGTGCGTTCTATCTTCCAAGAACAGGACGTTTTTTTAGGGAGCGATACAGAACTGCAAAACTTTCTTTTTTTTTTTTAAACCTTCCTCACATCATCCCCCCTACGTTCTCTCAAGAACAGGAGGTATATGGAAATGCAATGTGGGATTCCATCCAGGAGAATACTCCGTTCACAAGTCACACACGACAGCTCATAAACTAAGTCAGTCTCAAACACAAACAAATTAGAATAAGCAAAGGTTACAGTGGATTGGAATGTGAGTGGGTTTCGATAACACCAGCAGGGTCACCCCTATCCCCACTTAAGGATTACCACAACAGACCGACTCGTGCCCTCTGCTAATCTATGAACGACTGGAAACACAAGCAAGTCTGTAATTACAGTGTAATTAACTAGAGTTACCGTGTAAGGGGGGTGATCAGGCCCATCCAGTCATCCACGATCCACAGCTGGACACCTTCATTCGGTCTGCCCTGGTGCCCGTGTGGTGCCCCACGTTGGGCGCCAATTGTGGAAGTGAGGTTCAAAGGACCCCAACCCTTTGCTTATCCCTTGCCAAATTAAATTATTCAAGTGTATACGTGAAGCTTTGATATTGGACAGACAGAGTCAGATACTGAACTTCTCTTGAAGAGAAATGGCGCAGGAAAGATGTGTTTATTATTCCAGCATAACATATATATGTTCAGTATGGAGGAAAGTCCCAATAAGGTGTTGCCCTGAGGCAATTGAGCAATCACAGTGGTCTCTGGCCCATGGTATAGATAAGTCTCATTATCTTGTCCTATGGGGTTAAATGTTTCCTCCCCAGATATTCTCCTCATTCCTCAGGATATTCTCTTGGGAGGTGTCATGTTGAATCCTTTGTCTCGTCCCCTTCTTGTAAACAATTTGAAAGTCCATCTCTATAACCAGCTCCAACTAATCCTTTCAGGATATTTATATAGTGACACACGAGTACAGATATCTGATATATATATATATCAAGGTTTTCATAATATATATTAAAGTGAGGGTATATATGACTAAATGATATCCAATATAACAGATATATGCAAAACAAGATTCATAACATATAACAGAATATAAGTATAGATATTTAGTATACATCAGAGTTTCATATAATGTTTTTTAGTAGATTTTAGAATCTTATCTTTAACACACTTATCCACGTCTCCGTGGTTAGGTGGACTTTTCCGGTAACTGCATTGTTGAGAGCACGGCTAATGTTTTGGGACACGTGCTTGTGTAATGCGGGGACGGCACACCGGGAGAAATAGTGGTGGCTGGGGACCGAGTACCGAGGGTCGGCCGCCGCCATCAGGATGCGGAATGCTTCCGCCTCCACGAGCCTAAAAGGCAACATTTCGAGCACAAGCAGTCGTGAAATGTGAGAATTTAGCAGTGTGGCCTGTGGGGCGTTGGCTGCATTTTCGCGCTTGCATTCCAAGGACTGGGGTATGGACAACTGAACGCTGCGCTGGGACAAGGACATGGACTTGCTTCCTGATGCTGCTACTTGAGAGTGTGCAACGACAGGTGCAGGGCAGGAGGCATCTTCGCATGCACTATGGACAGGGGATTGGCTTGCATGCACAACAGAGGAAGAAGCAATGGTGCCACCCGCAGACACTGTTCCTGGACCCTGGGGTTCGGCCCACAAAGTCGGCTGCTTTGCTGCCATGTGCCTGATCATGCTGGTGGTGGTCAGGCTGGTCGTTTTGCCACAACTGCTGATGCTGGCCTGGCAGGTGGTGCAAATGGCCTTTTTGGGGTTATCGGCAGAGTCTTTAAAAAACAACCAGACTCGGGAAGACCTAACAGTTGTACTGGCAACTTCCTTCGTGTTGGTGTTACGGGGAACGGTTGCCTGCCTTCTGTCTGCGGCCACCACACTGCTTCTTCCTGCCTGTTGGGATGCTCTGCCTCCCTCCCCCTGTGTGCTGCTGTGCTCTCTCTGAATGTCCTCCTGCCAGGTTGGGTCAGTTACTATATCATCCACCACCTCGTCTTCCACTTCCGCACCCTGGTCCTCCTCCTGACTTTCTGGCAATTGTGTCTCATCATCGTCCATCTCTTGTGACACTTTCCCACCGTCGCCTTGGTGTGACCGTGGCTGCTCAAATACTGTATTTGGGCATCGCTACACGCGATCTCCTTTTGCCCCGCTTCAAATGGACAGGGCGAGAGGCCCGAATCTATAAATGGAAAAGTGAACAGCTCTTCAGAGTGTCCAAGTGTGGGATCAGTTGTCTCTGGGTACTCAGCATGGTGAGAGGAAGGAGGATCAGGGTGAGGAATATGCTGTCCAGACTCACGGCTACTGAGACTTGACCGTGTGGAAGACAGGGTGGTGGTGGTGGTGGCTAAGTGACTGGAAGCATTATCCGCTATCCAACCAACAACCTTTTGACACTGCTCTGGGTTCAATAGTGGTGTGCTGCGGTCCCCTAGTAATTGGGACAGGAAGGTCAGGCGAGAAGATGTGGGTGTTTGTTGTGGCACAATTTTGGCTTGCCCACGGCCTTGTCCTCGGCCTCTGCATGCACCATTACCATCACGTCCAGTTCCCCGTCCCTTGCCACGTGCCTTGCCCATTTTAAATGGAGGACAGTATCTTCCATGCTCACTACAAATGACTGAGTTTGGACTGAACTTATATGTGATCCGTGTGATGGAGAAAACAAAGTTTTAAATACCTGGCCTGTAGGTAAGTAGTTTGAACAGCAAACTGCTGTGAATTGCTTCACTGACACACTAAAGGAAATTTTTAATGGAGGCCAGAAATGGCAGTATTTTCTGACAACGTATATGTGATCCGTTTGACGGAGGAAACACAGTTTTTCATAGCTGAATTTCTAGAGCTCTAATATGGAAAGGACCTGGCTGTATTCTGCCGTGCCAACAAGCAAAAAAAAAACCGTGTTCTCTGGATTGCTTTTTAAGCAAATAATGAGGATTAAGCTCCAAAGAAAAGTATTCCTGGCCCCTGAGACCTGGGCCTTTGTATAGAAATATCTAACAGCATCAGAAGGCAGAAATGGAATGGAGACTCTTGTGCTATATGTACTGCAGTCTGCTATATACACCGTCTGCCTATACACCCTGCCTGCCTGATATCTCTGCAGATGAATTAGTCCTCAGAAGGACTGTTTGTTAAGATGGATATGTGTAATGTACGGTTTTTCTCCCTACACTACCTAATACACAATCAAATCTCTCCCTAACGCAGCAGCAGCTCTCCCTACACTGCCTGATTCCGAAGGGACTGTGACGAACATGGCGGCGCCAGGTCTGATATAGACCTGATGACACTGTGCGACCAGCCAATCACTGTAATGCCCACAACCAACATGGCTACTGCATTACAGTGCATGGCAGGCAATCCCTGCATGTTCATTGGCTCTCTAAAGAGCGCCAAACATGCAGGGAGGGGACCCGAGTTCCCCCCCGAGCAACCCGAAAATACTCGGCGAGCACTGAGCATCTCGAGCAGTGAGATGCTCGGGCGAGCACCGAGCAGTAGCGAGCATGCTCGCTCATCACTATTTAGTACCTTATTTGGCCATGTGGTGTGTGACACATCATCAGACACATGCATACATTGCTGAAAAGACATGGGAACAGCATTGGGAAGACCTGTGGAAGCATCTCTGACTTCCAGGTCACTGCCTAACACTGTGGTCATCAGACTTGATCCTATATTACTGCGGTAATAATACAGACATTTTTGTCAACGTGACAAATATTAAACTCCATTTAAAATGGGCAAGATGTGTGGCAAGGGACGGGGAAGTGGATGTTATGGTGATTGTGCACGCAGAGGCCGAGGCCGTGGGCAAGATGAAACTGTGCCTGCTGAGGGAGCACAACAAACACCCTCATCATGTCGAACTACCTTCCTGTCCCAATTTCTAGGGGGCCGCGGAACACCACTATTGAAGCCAGAGCTGTGAGAAAAGGTTTTTGGTTGGATAGCAGATAATGCTTCCAGTCACTTTGCCACCACCACCCTGTCTTCCACATTTTTGTTCAAGATTATTGTAATTGTTTTTGCAATGTATACCCCTTTTTCACATCTAAAGCGCCATGGAATAAATGGCGAAAAAGTAACAATAATAATGTGGTCCAGTCTCATTAGCCGTGAGTCTGGACCACATTATTATTGTTACTTTTGGAAGAGTGCGGCCCCAGGGCAGTATAGTGGATGGTGGGAGTGATGGTAGTGAGAGTCCCAGTGCTGATAGTGCTGGAGGAGCAAGGAGCACACAGACAACAGGTTGCAGTCCAGGGTCTTTACTAAAACAGGTAAACTGACCCACAAACAGTCCCAGCTAGGAGGGGACCTGGATGTCTGAGAGCAACGGGGAAATTGGCCCTGGTCAGGGTGAGGGTGTAGGCCTACCGTGCTTTCTGCGCTCCTTCTGGCTATCTCCTCGTTATAGGGTAACTGCCCACGTTTCCGAGCTTTCCGTGTATTCTCGCCTGTATGGCCTGCGACGTGGGTTCCTTTCTGCTCCCAGCCTTGTACGGCTTTACTGGTCCCTTCGGTTGTGGCAGGGCCTCCAGGCTTCTTAGGCCAAGGAATATACAGTCCCCTGCGGACTGGTTATCTGCTGGAGGATGTAGAATCCTCCCAGCCTCAGACACCAAAGTCTGGTAAATTAAGTCCTTTATCTGCCAGGACAGGCTCTCTTCGCCTCTTGTCTCTGGCTTGTGGCTCTCCTCCTGCCACACTTCCTCTTAGGTGCAATACAACTGTCTGTCCCTGCTCTGCTCTGGGACACGTCTCATTGCTGAGGCAGGCCATCAAGTTCTCCCTAACCCTGCCCCCAGCACCAGCTTTTATAGGGGCAGCCTGCTCCCCCTACTGGCCTGAGACAGGAGGCATTGCATGCTAATGTTCCCCTGACTAGAGAACCTCCCCCTTGCTTTCAGACACAGCTTTATTTACACTTGTGGCATCCAGGCCAGGGTGACACATTCCCCCCTAGTGAAATTTAGTACTCCGGGACTAAACAATAAACAAAGACAATATGCATAACAATAAAACATTAATAGACAGACGACGCACAAATTGAGTTCTTAAGGTCACAGTGTGGTCTGTGACCGGGTGTCCATATCACCAGCACAACGGGGAGCCTTAACCAGGTGGCAGTCTGTCCTACCCCAAGTCCTTCACAGTCTTAGTTCATTCCTGGGTTAGGCTCCGAACACAGTCCATACAAGGTCCCGGTTATAAAAAGTCCATAACCTTTGAGTCCTTACGGTAGCTGCAAGAAACTGAAACACAGAATTACCAAACAAGCATGTAACTTGGCAAACAATTCAACATTTGGCAACAGGGTCATTTACAATTTTAGCGCGCTCTATATTCTCCAGCGAGCGGGTATCTGCCCCTTTGTGCTCCTGGTTGACCTACGTAGCAAACTGTCTGGTGGTGGACCAACCTGGCTTTCCCCACTAGCGTTAGGGGTACAGCTACCAGCTGGGTGTACAGGTAGGGCAGGCAGCTGTCTGCGAGTCCTTTGGCTTACCGCAGGCATGGCAGGCTCACTGTCAGCAGAGGGTTGACTCTCCTGGGCTGCTGGTACAGGCTCTTCTGCCCTGGAACTGCTTGCTCCTCTTCACCTTCCGGCTCTGGTGTTGGTTGTTGCTGTGCCGGTTGCAGGAAATGCAGGACGGGTACCACTATGGCATCATTTATGCGAGTCCAGGACTGAGGGAACTCTCCGAGAACGGTGCTGATCATTTCTTCCTTGTCCTCTGCGGGTTCAAGGTCACTCTGATCCTCTTCTGCACTACGGAGTTGCTCGGGGCACCTTTTGAGGTGGTCTCTGGAGACGACACTAGTGGTTTCTCCTCCGTCCTTGGTGATTACGCACACCTTTGGGTTGTCGTGGTCAGACTGCAGTACGGTGTAGGGTTCCCTTTCCCACTGGTCGTCCAACTTATGTAGCCTTCTTTTTCGCTTTAGGACTTGCTCACCAGGTTCTAGGGGACCAGCAGGGGCGTGTTGATTGAAGAGTTTTTCTTGCCTCTCTCTCACCTGGGCCAGGCTCTTCTCCACACTCTATTGTACCTTCTTGTACTGCAGTTGCCTTTCCGTATCCAAGTCCGCATCCGGGGAGGTGTCCTCAGGTATTAGGACTCCCATCTCCAGGTCTACGGGCAGCTTACCTGGTCTAGCTCGCATCAGGTAAGCCGGGGTGCAGTTTGTAGCATTCACCGGGATATTGTTGTATAGGTCTATTAGGTCCGGCAGTTTTTCTGGCCACAGGCTGCGTTCCTCCAGGGGCAACGTCTTCAGGATATCAATGACCATATTGTTCATCTTCTCACACATCCCGTTGGTTTGTGGATGGTAAGGCGTTGTCCGAATCTTCTTACAGCCATAGAGGTTGCAGAACTCCTGGAAGATTTCAGCCTCGAACGCTGGACCCTGGTCTGTCAGGACCTGTTCCGGATACCCGTGTGGATGGCAGAAATATTGCTGGAAGGCTCTGGCCGCTGTTTGGGCTGTCAAGTCCTTTACCGGGACCACCACTAGAAAACGGGAATAGTGGTCCACGATTGTCAGGGCATAGATGTATCCAGACCGGCTTGGAGCCAATTTGACGTGGTCCAGAGCTACCAGCTCAAGAGGCTGCGTGGTGACGATGGGCCTCAAGGGTGTCTTCTGGCTGGTGCGGTCCTTCCTCCTCAGGTGACAAGGGCCACAATCTCTGCACCACTTTTCTACAGCTCCTCTCATGCCGACCCAAAAGAACCTTCCTCTTAGCAGGAACTCCAATTTCTTCCATCCGAAGTGTCCCGCTCTGTCATGGTAAGCCCCCAGGACCATGGCTGCATCCCGTCTTGGGACCACGACTTGCCAGGTCAGCTCGTGCATCCGGTGGTTGACAATCCTTCTGCACAACTTGCCTTCGTAGAGGAACAGCTTGCTCTTCTCCTTCCATAGCTGCTTGGCTTCCTCTGGGGCATCTGGATCTAAGCGGGCGTCTTCCCGGGTCAGCAGATCTTTCACCAGGCGGACTGCAGGGTCACTATCTTGGGTCTCGGCCCAGCTGTGGTGAGGTAGGGGATTGATCATCACAGTGGTTAGATCCTCCTCCTTCACGTGGTGAGAGTATTGAGCGGCTCCATACCGGTGAAACGCGGGGAGTTCTACCTCCTCCAGCTCTTCTGGGTCTTCGTCACCTTCAGGTAAGTGAGGCATCCTTGATAGGGCGTCCACGTTGGCATTGGTTTTGCCTGCCTTGTACTTGATCACGAAGTCATAGTTTGAGAGACGGGCCATCCACCGCTGTTCTAGGGCACCCAGTCTTGCATTGTCCAGGTGTGTCAACGGGTTGTTGTCCGTGTACACGGTGAACTTCACGGAGGCCAGGTAATGCTTGAAGCGTTCCGTCACGGCCCATACCACCGCCAAGAATTCTAGCTTGAAGGAGCTGTAATTCTCCGGGTTCCTCTCGGTGGGCCTCAGCTTCCGGCTGGCGTACGCGATCACCCTTTCTCTGCCCTGTTGGTTTTGGGACAGTACGGCTCCCAGTCCCACATTACTGGCATCTGTGTGGAGAATGAAAGGCTAGCCATAATCAGGGTAGGCCAAGATCTCGTCCCCTGTGAGGGCCATCTTTAGCTGGCGGAAGGACTCCTCTTCCGGTTTATCCCACTTGAAGGGCGGCTTTTGGCTCCTGGACTTAGACTGTCCGATCAGGAGGTCCTGCATAGGAGCTGCCATCTTGGTGAACCCGGGGATGAACCTTCGGTAGTAGCCTACCAACCCGAGAAACTGTCTCACCTCTTTGATGTTCGAGGGGCTTGGCCAGCTCTTGATTGCCGTGACCTTGTCAGGGTCGGGGGCCACTCCTTCCGCGCTTACCACGTGCCCTAGGTACTGGACCTTTGGTTTCAACAGGTGACACTTCGATGGTTTCACCTTCAGGCCGTAGCCTGCCAGGGCTTCGAACACCTCGGCCAGGTGCTTTAGGTGGTCCTCGTAGGTCTTCGAATAGACGATCACGTCGTCCAGGTAAAGGAGAACCGTCTCGAAGTTTCGGTGCCCTAGACAGCATTCCATCAACCGCTGGAAGGTCCCTGGTGCGTTGCAGAGCCCGAAAGGCATACAGTTGAACTCACTCAGTCCCATCGGGGTGGTGAAGGCGGTCTTCTCCTTGTCAGCCTCTGCCACAGGAACCTGCCAGTACCCGCTAGTAAGGTCCAAAGTAGAAAAGAAGTTAGCTGATTTTAGTGCGGCTAAAGACTCCTCTATTCTAGGCAGCGGGTATGCGTCTTTGTGGGTGATACGGTTGATTTGTCTATAGTCTACACACATTCTCATGGTGCCGTCTTTCTTTTTGACCAGAACCAAGGGGGCTGCCCAGGGGCTACAGCTGTCTCTAATGACCCCAGCTTCTTTCATCTCTCTTAGCATGCCCTTTGCGTTCTGATAATGTGCAGGGGGTACAGGTCTGTGCCTCTCTTTTATTGGTGGGTGGCTCCCTGTGGGGATGTGGTGTTCTATCCCTTTTACTCTGCCGAAGTCTAGCGGGTGCTTACTAAAGACTCTCTCGTACTCCTGTACCACCCGGTAGACTCCTTGTTTTTGGTGCAGGGGAGTGGAGTCAGCACCCACATGGAGTTTCTGGCACCAGTCCTCCTTTTGTTTCTGGGAGCCATTACCCTCCGCCTGAGGAGATGGAGGCAAGGGTTCCACGGCCCTGATAGCTTTGTGTTCGACAACAAACAGTTTGGCGAGTGTAGCGTACCTGGGTAAGTGTACCTCCCTCTCCCCAATGTTGAGGATGCGGAGGGGCACCCTCCCATGACGGACATCAACCACCCCCCGGGCTGTCAAAATGGTGGGCCTGCTGTCTGAGTACACGGGTTCTACCATGGCTTGGTAGTCTCTACCTCTCAACCCGATTGCAGTCCGACACCAGATCATCATTTCACTTTTGGGAGGCATGGAAATGGGGAATGGGTCACTCAGTCTTACGCTACCGATCTCACCACCAGACAGTTCTACCTGCTGCCGTCTCATCAGGGCTTTTATCTCCTTGTTGAGGACTCTCTGTTGGCTGGAACTAGCATTCACCGCCACCTGTTGTAAGATTACAATTACCTCTGAAAGACAATTTTCAATTACGTTAGTACCCACAGTTATTTTAGGATGACTTTCACGACGGTCAATGTCCACAATAATTACTCCCTGTGCCGGCAGTTCAACTTTACCAATTTTAATGGTCATCTCCTTGAACCCCATCTGCGGCACGGGTAAGCCATTACTAGCGATGATGCTCAAGTTACTGTCTGGATACCGTGTGATATCAGCATCAGTCCAATACTGCTTAAAAAGTACATAAGGGATAGTGGTTACTTGCGACCCAGTATCCAGCAAGGCGCTCATGGGGATACCGTCCAGCACCACGGGTAAAACCGGGCGCCCCCCAACGTACTTATCACGCCAATTATAAGGGCCTGGTGATCTTATGCCTGGGGGTTGGCCCTCTGCCCCAGGTTGGACCCGTTTAAATTACAGTACCTGGAAATGTGTCCGGGCTGGTTGCATCGACGGCAAATGGGCTGTCCATCCTCGGAACGACGGGATCCTCCTCTGTTGACGCCACGGGACATCCTCCGGACTTGAAGCCAGCTCGATGGGTCTTGACGGGTCCACTTGCAACGCCTGGACGGTCCTGGTCAACGCCGCGACACTCCTGGTCAGCTCCTGGACTTGGTGGTGCAGGTCTTTCGACGGGGCTTGGTTCAGGGCCTGTGCATCAGCCTCCACGGAGTCCATAGAGGAGGGCGCCGCCTCCTGGTGGTAGGTGAGAGCAGGGCGCCGGGGGTTTATAGCGCCACTCGTTGCAGATTCACGGAGCACCCTTATGGCCCTGTCCTTAAATTGGGCAAAGGTCAGGTCGGGGTTCTGAAAGAACATGAGGCGCAGTTGGGCCCTGTGGGCGCTAGACAGCAGACCTTCTATGAATTGTTCTGTTAGCAGCTTATCCGTTTCCTGCACACTGCCAGGGTCAGTTTGTTGAATAGCCCTCAAGGCTTCCTGCAGATTTAGGGCATAGTCTCTGATGCTGTCCTGTGCCCGCTGCTTACATCCATAGAACCTCATTTTAATCTCAGCGGAGGTACGTGTGTCAAAGGTACCCCGCAGCCGGGCCAGAATACCCTTCACAGTCCTTTTCTCCTCAGTGGGCCATGATTTTACCTCCCTTTGGGCTGCGCCAGTTAACTGCCCTGTCAATATGCTGACCTTCTGTTCCTCTGTCAGGGGGTAAACGTGGAACAAACTGTATAGCCTTTCCTTGAAGTCAGTTAGGGCATGGGGCTCCCCTGAGTATTTGGGCAGCCAGACCGCTCCAGGGATGTAGGGCAGGGAAAAGGGCATCAGCGCTGCTGCAGCTGCTTTGGTGGTAGTGGGGGCCTCTGTGTCCGACATCTTCCTCCCCCCTAGTCAAGCGTGGCCTACCTTCCGACGATCCTCTTCTGTAGGCCGCGGCTCCGCTGCTGCTGCTATGGACGAGGACCTGGCGTCGCGTCCTGATGACGTCAGCGTCGCTCTCTCTCCCTTCCAGGACCTTGTGCAGCGTCGGTGCGTGGGGCGGAGCTTCGGATCTCGCGCGGTTTTGACGTCCACGCCCCTCTTCTTCCCGCGCGGCGTCCTGGAGATGGCGTCCGATGGCGGGAAACAGCTGCAGATGGCGGGAAGACGGCAGAAGACGGCGGGAAAAGGTCCAAGATGGCGTCTGATGGCGGGAATCGGCTCCGGATGGCGGGAAACGACTCCGGACGGTGGGAAACTTCACCACAGGTAAATTACAAAAGTCTTTTTCAGGCACGCAGTACCCGGTGGTTGCGGGCACGAAATCCTGCCGACTACGCCAAAGCTGACTCGCCCCCTGAGCCGTGGGGCACTCGGATCCGGGCAATTAGGGAAACGGTGGGAGTAGTAGTGGCAACCCGGTTCCGTGGCTCAGGGTGGTCAGGCCAGTGGTAGTCCGTTATGTGCTGATGTTTATGTCCGACTACGCCACCCGTGGATTGCGGTTATTAGGAACCGCCGCTGCATGCAGACCCTGGGGCTGATGAGGTGTGCAGCTAGGGTAGTGTGACTCCCCACGGGAAGAGTGCGGCCCCAGGGCAGTATAGTGGATGGTGGGAGTGATGGTAGTGAGAGTCCCAGTGCTGATAGTGCTGGAGGAGCAAGGAGCACACAGACAACAGGTTGCAGTCCAGGGTCTTTACTAAAACAGGTAAACTGACCCACAAACAGTCCCAGCTAGGAGGGGACCTGGATGTCTGAGAGCAACGGGGAAATTGGCCCTGGTCAGGGTGAGGGTGTAGGCCTACCGTGCTTTCTGCGCTCCTTCTGGCTATCTCCTCGTTATAGGGTAACTGCCCACGTTTCCGAGCTTTCCGTGTATTCTCGCCTGTATGGCCTGCGACGTGGGTTCCTTTCTGCTCCCAGCCTTGTACGGCTTTACTGGTCCCTTCGGTTGTGGCAGGGCCTCCAGGCTTCTTAGGCCAAGGAATATACAGTCCCCTGCGGACTGGTTATCTGCTGGAGGATGTAGAATCCTCCCAGCCTCAGACACCAAAGTTTGGTCAATTAAGTCCTTTATCTGCCAGGACAGGCTCTCTTCGCCTCTTGTCTCTGGCTTGTGGCTCTCGTCCTGCCACACTTCCTCTTAGGTGCAATACAACTGTCTGTCCCTGCTCTGCTCTGGGACACGTCTCATTGCTGAGACAGGCCATCAAGTTCTCCCTAACCCTGCCCCCAGCACCAGCTTTTATAGGGGCAGCCTGCTCCCCCTACTGGTGTTATGTTCTGCTACCAGAGCTAAGGAAAGAGAGGAGATCTGTCCCTACGATAGAACTCAGCTGAATCCCTACGATGTAACAGGGAACCTGATCCTGCGATCAGACCTGCTAAAGTCCTAAGCTAGTCTGTACGGAGACCTATAGATGTGGGGAAGGAATCCCTACAAGTACTAAGGACTGGGAGGAATATGGGACACCTCCTAACAGAAATAGTAGCAGACAGACGAACAAACAAAATATATAGAACATAGAGGTCCGTAGACCAAGCAAACTAGCAGAGTTAGATACAGAGCACAGGCTAGCTAGAAAGTAGCTATACAATGAAGTCCAGCAAAGCCAGAAGGGCGGAGCAGGATTAAATAGGCCAACAAGGTCATGTGACCAGCAAAGGAAAAAAAACCTAAGAGCAAGGTTCTAACAGTACCCCCCCTTCTAAGAGGATCCTCCGGATCCCCTAGGACCAGGCTTATCAGGAAATCTCCTGTGAAACGCTCTGATAAGTCTGGACGCGGAAACATCATCCGACCTCACCCAAGAGTTATCCTCGGGTCCGAAACCTTTCCAGGCCACAAGATACTGCAAACTACCTCTATACCGTCTAGAGTTAAGGATGCGAGAAATTTCATATTCCCCGTCCTCCACCACCGGAGGAACAGAGGCAGATGCGTCACAATCCGATACAACAGCTTTTTTCAACAGAGAGACATGAAATACCGGATTAATTCTCCAGGAGGTAGGAACCTCCAACCTAACAGCAGATTGGTTGACAACCTGAAGAACCTTAAAGGGCCCTACAAACTTGGGACCCAATTTCTTAGAAGGAATCCTCAACCGCAGATTCCTAGAGGACAACCAAACCATGTCACCAACAGCGAACAAAACCTCCTGTCGTTTCCTATCATAGTAGTCTTTAGATTTTCTGTTGGCCTCCTGAAGATTACCACGCACATCCGTCCAAACTCTCTCCAAATCACCGGAAAAATTCTCCTCCTCAGGCACGGCAGATCCCAACTTGGAGAACGACCCAAACGACGGATGTCTCCCAGAACAACAAAAAAAAGGCGAACAACCAGCAGAAGAAGATGTATGATTGTTCAGAGCAAATTCAGCAAGTGGCAGAAACTCAGACCACCCCTCTTGATTGTCTGCCACAAAACAACGCAAGAATTGCTCAACATCCTGGTTTTTCCTTTCTGTCTGGCCATTAGATTCAGGATGATATCCGGACGAGAACGACAAATGAACTCCCAACCTGTCACAAAAGGCACGCCAAAAACGAGCCACGAACTGAGGACCCCTATCAGAAACAATGTCAGTAGGAACGCCATAAAGTCTGACAATTTCCTTGACAAAGGCCTTAGCGAGAGTTTTAGCGCAGGGCAGTTTGATGAAGGGAACCAAGTGACACATCTTGCTAAAACGGTCCACGACCACCCAGATGACAGTAAAACCCTCAGAGGGGGGAAGGTCAGTTATAAAGTCCATAGCCAAATGTGTCCAAGGAGCACTGGGAACCTCCAAAGGACAAAGCAACCCCGCAGCAGGAGTATGTGAGGACTTAGATCTAGCACATATAGTACATTGACGCACCCACTTAATGACTTCCTTCTGCCATCCAGGCCACCAAAAACTGCGACCCACCAGTCTCTTGGTCTCAGAGATTCCGGGATGACCTGCCAACCGAGATTCGTGACACTCAACAAACAAATCTCTCCTAAAGGTCCCAGGCACAAACAACCTCCCATGAGGAGTGTTAGATGGGGCATTCTCCTGTGCTTTAAGAATCTCATCTTCCAAAACGGAGTCCAAAGTAGCTATCACAACACCTTCTTGTAAAATGTTCTCCTCTTTCTCAGCACCGACTATGGGAGAAAAACTGCGAGACAAGGCATCCGCCTTAACATTCTTAGTACCAGGGATGTAAGTAACGGAGAAATTAAACCGCGAGAAAAACAGTGCCCACCTAGCCTGACGGGCATTCAGGCGCTTGGCAGCATCAAGATATATCAGATTTTTATGATCCGTAAGAACCTGAACGGGAAATTCCGCACCTTCCAAGAAGTGGCGCCAGTGTTCAAATGCGAGTTTAATAGCCAATAGTTCCCGATTACCAATATTGTAATTCAGTTCAGTCTCCGAAAAAATTTTTGAAAAAAAGGCACAGGGATGTAATCCATCCCCGTTATCCTGAGACAATACTGCGCCAACCTCCACAGAGGAAGCATCAACCTCAACCAAAAACGGCTTAGTCACATCAGGCTGCATAAGGATGGGAGCAGAGGTGAACCTCTCCTTGAGATACACAAAAGCTTCAATGGCCTCAGAAGACCACTGAACCGCATCAGCACCTTTCCTGGTGAGATCGGTCAGAGGTTTGACAATACTAAAAAAAATTTTTATGAATTTTCTGTAATAATTGGCGAAACCTAAAAACCTCTGTATCGATTTCAAACCAATAGGCCTAGGCCATTCCTGTACAGCTTGAACTTTAACCGGGTCCATCTCAAAACCTTCGCTGGAGATAATGTAACCCAAAAAACTAATTCTCTGTACAGCGAACTCACATTTCTCCAGCTTAGCAAAAAGCGAATTGTCCATTAATAACTGTAATACCTCACGTACGCTCCGCCAATGAGACTCCAGATCCGGCGAATAAATCAAAATGTCATCCAAATACACAACCACATTTTTGCCGATCAAAGGTCTAAGGATGTCATTAATCAGATTCTGAAAAAATGCAGGAGCATTAGTAAGACCAAAAGGCATAACGAGATTCTCAAAATCTATAGTGATCGCGGCATATAGAAGACAGCAGGAGGAGAGGGGGTCGTCCACTTACCTCTCCGACGACCCCTTGATTGCTTTCAGGACCTGGCGTTGCTATGGCAGCTGGAGGTCACATGACCGCCTCCAGCTCTGCCATATATGGTGTCCTTCCTGTCTGGCTTCAGCCTGTAGCTGATGCCAGACAGGAGACTGTGAAAACAGTCAGTGAAGATCTCATATAATGTAATACATGTCTATTACATTACATGAGATCAGGGATCAGAAAAATAAAAATTAATGTCCCATACAGGGACTAAGTAAAAATGTAAAAAAAAGTAAAAAAAAATGTTTTGAAACTGTTAAAAAAAAAAATACAAAATAAATAAAAATAAATAAATAAAATATTAAACCGATAAATCCATATATTTATGCAAAAACCAAAAAAGTACACATATTTGGTATTGCCGCGTCCGAAACAACCCGAGCTATAAAACTGTCACACTAATTAACTCCTTATGTGTACACCGTAATAAAAATAAATAAAAAACGGAGCAAAAAACTATGCTTTTTCCTCATATTGCCAAACAAAAAGTGGAAAAAAATGCGATCAAAAAGCAAAATGGAAATAGAAATGGTACCGCTGAAAACGTCATCTTGTTCCGCAAAAATCAAGCCGCTATACAGCTCCATCAGCCAAAAAATAAAAAAGTTACACCTCTCAGAATAAAGCAATGCAAAAAAAATTTTTTTTCTATAAAATTGTTTTATTGTGTAAAAGCGCCAAAACATAAAAAAATATACAGTAAGTGTAGTATCGCTGTAAACGTACTGACCCGAAGAATAACGCTGCCTGATCACTTTTACCACACGCAGAACGGCATAAAAAAAAACTCAAAAAACAATTCCTGAATTGTTGGTTTTTGTTAATTTTACCTCCCAATAAACAGAATAGAAAGCGATCAAAAAATGTTACATACCCACAAATGGTACCAATAAAAATGTCAACTCGTCCCGCAAAAAACAAGCCGTCACATGACTCTATCGGCCGAAATATGGAAAAATTATAGCTCTCAAAATATGGCGATGCAAAAACTAGATTTTGCAAAAAAAAGCGTCTCTTAGTGTGTGACAGCTGTCAGTCATAAAAACCCGATATAAATCTGATATCTCTGTAATCGCACCGACCCGAAGAATAAAGTAATCTAATCAGTTATATCACACTAGGAACGGCGTAAAAAATAAATAAAACCAATTCTTCACCTGCTACTGATTTGTTTATTATGTCTCCCAAAGATCGCAGTATGGCTCGGCACACATTTATCCTGCGCTCTGCTCTGAGCACTTACGCCAGAGTTTCCATGTAAATCTCTGAAATATGTGATTCAGCCGGAACCCATGACGGAAGATTCCCTGTAATGAGGCAGATATAGGCCACTGTGGATGCCGTCTGGCCTGTGATCCCACGGTGTCATTTGTTTTAGGCGTGCATAAAAGTGCGGTTGGCCACAGTTTTGTGCACTTCTGAAAAAAAGGACACCGCTAAACAGAGGCCAGACGGAGTCCAGAGTAACTCTGCTGCCTCATTACAGTGAATGGATCCCGCAGGGGTTTCATCTGAATTGCATCACTTGGAAATTTAGATGGAAACCCCGATGTAAATGCTCAGCCTAGAGCGCCGGATAAATGTTCCGTAAAATGTTCCCAATAAAAGCTTCAACTCAGTCCTCAAAAAAAGCTAGTCCCCACTCAGGTCCATCATCTGTTAAAAATATAAGGGACTTCCAAGTTACTGGTAGCTGAAAGGCTCTGGAAAAGCGAAATGGCCCTTGCCCCCCAAAAGAAATTCAAAAAATTTTGTGCTCCCAAATCCAAATGCCTATTCTACAATAATTTGTTCTCCAATTGTCAAATAGCACTCCGTCCCCCCCAGATCTCGCCGTATGGCTGAGCGGTACGATACAGCCACATATGGGGTATTGCCACTTTTAGAAGAAATTGTGTGACACATTTCGGCACCATTTTTACCCATTGCCCTGTGTGAAAATGTAAAATCTGAGGGTAAAACATTTTTTTGTGGTAAAAATATAATTATGCTTTTTTCACTGCCCAATGGTATAAATTTAAAAATTAAAAAATACTCACTACTTCCCTAGATGAATTCCTTGAGAGGTGTAGTTTACAAAATGGGGTCACTTGTGGGGGTTTCTGCTGTTTCGGCATGTCAGCGACTCTTCAAATGTGACATGGTGTCTGCTGCCTATCCCAGCCAACATAGCGCTCCTTTCTCTTCCGAACCCTGCCGTACACCAAAGCAGTGGTTTTCCCCCACATATGGGGTATCAGCGTGTTCAGGAGAAATTGAACAACAAATTTCATGGTGCAATTTATCCTGTTACCCTTATGATAGTACAAAATTAGGAAAAGGAAAACATTTTTTGTGGGAAAAATGTGAAAATTTTATTTTTATGGCTCAATATTATAAACTTCTGTGAAGCAGCTGGGGGTGCAAGGTGCTCACCACATATCTAGATAAGTTCCCTAAGGGGTCTAGTTTCCAAAATGGTGTCACTTGTGGGGGGTTTCCACTGTTTAGCTAATTATTCAAACAAATTTTACATTTAAAAAGTCAAATGGCACTCCTTCCCTTCCGAGCCCTGCCGTGCGCCCAAACAGTGGTTTGCCTCCACATATGGGGTATCGGCGTGTTCAGGAGAAATTGCACAACAAATTTCATGGTGCAATTTATCCTATTACCCATATGATAATGCAAAATTAAGGGATGAAAAACGTTTTTGCGGGAAAAATGTGAAAATTTTATTTTTACAGCTGATTATTATAAACTTCTGTGAAGCACCTTGGGGTTCAAGGTGCTCACCACACATCTAGATATGTTCCCTAAGGGGTCTAGTTTCCAAAATGGTGTCACTTGTGGGGGGTTTCCACTGTTTAGTCACATCAGGAGCTCTCCAAACGCAACATGGTGTCTGCTAATTATTCAGACAAATTTTACATTCAAAAAGTCGAATGGCGCTCCATCCTTTCCGAGCCCTGCCGTGCGCCCAAACAGTGGTTTTCCCTCACATATGGGGTATCAGCACGCTCAAGAGAAATTGCACAAAAAATTTTGGGGTCCATTTTTTCCTGTTACCCCTGTGAAAATAAAAAAAATTGGGTCTAAAGTAACATTTTTGTGAAAAAAAGTTAAATGTTAATTTTTTTCTTCCACATTCCAAAAATTCCTGTGAAGCACCTGAAGGGTTAATAAAGTTCTTGAATGTGGTTTTGAGCACCTTGAGGGGTGCAGTTTTTAGAACGGTGTCACTTTTGGGTATTTTCTGTCATAAAGACCCCTCAAAGTGACTTCAAATATGATGTGGTCCCTAAAAAAATGTTTTTGTAAATTTTGTTGGAAAAATGAGAAATCGCTGGTCAAGTTTTAACCCTTATAGCTCCCTAACAAAAAAAAGTTTTGGTTCCAAAATTGTGCTGATGTAAAGTAGACATGTGGGAAATGTTATTTATTAAGTATTTTGTGTGACATATCTCTCTGATTTAAGGGCATGAAAATTCAAAGTTTGAAAATTGCAAAATTTTCAAAATTTTCGCCAAATTTCCGATTTTTTCACAAATAAACGCATGTGATATCAAATAAATTTTGCCACTATCATGAAGTACAATATGTCACGAAAAAACAGTTTCAGAATCAGGGGGATCCGTTGAAGCGTTCCAGAGTAATTACTTCATAAAGTGACAGTGGTCAGAATTGAAAAAATTGGCCCGGTCACGAAGGCAAAAACAGGCTCTGGTGCGAAGTGGTTAACTGGTTAAACAGATCAGGAATCAATGGCAGTGGGTAAGGATTGCGTACAGTAATTTTGTTAATCTCACAAAAATCCAGACAAGGACGTAAACCGCCGTCCTTTTTTTTTACAAAAAAAAATCCAACCGCCACAGGAGACCTAGAGGGCCTAATGTGACCGGCGGCCAAACTTGTCTGTATGTATTCCTCCAAAGCCTTCCTCTCAGGAATAATAAGGTTAAATAAACGACTTTTAGGAAGAGTCGCTCCAGGGACAAATTCAATAGAACAATCATAGTCTCTATGGGGAGGCAAAACCTGCGATTCCTTCTCAGAAAAAACTCTCCAAAAATCCTGAATAGGAACAGGCAATTCTCCCCTATCCAAAGCTGCAATACGCCCGTTACAACACTTGTCATAACATTTATGGCTCCAGGATTTAATTTCACTGGTAGACCAATCCAGTACAGGATTGTGAAATTTTAACCAGGGCAATCCCAATATTACTGGAGAAGGCAAGTTATTCAAAACTACCAAATCCAATTTCTCATGGTGAACACCATTAATAGTGAGAGGAAATTCACAGACCTTGAGAGTAATATTCTTCAAAGGGGAACCATCCACAGAAACCACAGCAATGGGGGATGATAAAGGTTCGGGTTTTAAATTGAGTCTTTCCAAGAATCCCCCATCAATAACATTCAGAGTAGACCCACAATCAACAAACACCCGAAATTCCATTAATTTTTCCTGAGCAATCGTGGAAGCAGCTAAAAATACACCCTTGGAATTTAAACAGGCAATACGGGCATGACTGACCATTTTTTTTTCTTTCTTCATACGAAGCTCACAGCCTTTAATCAAATGACCAGATTTTCCGCAATAGAAACACAAGCCTTCAGAAAATCTACGATCTTTTTCTTGAGAGCGAGGTGCCACCGATCCAATCTCCATCGGTTCACCACTGTTAGTACACACATTCTCATAACCAGAAACTGACATAGCAGAGGATTTGCTCTCATTAACCCTTGCACGCAGTCTCCTATCCACCCGTATAGCTAATTGCATAGCCTGTTGCAAATCTTCAGGTGTAGGATAAGCAATTAGCAGGTCTTTAACCCTTTCATTGAGCCCAGCAAGAAATAGACTTTTCAGAGCAGAATCGTTCCACCCTGTTTGAGTAGACCAACGACGGAAATGAGTACAATATTTTTCCACATTACCTGATCCCTGTTTCAAACGTCTCAACTCAGTCTCAGCTGATGCGACACCGTCAGGATCATCATATAATAGTCCCAAAGCAGAAAAAAAACTATCCACTGATCTGAAGCATGTATCACTAGGTTGCAAAGAAAAGGCCCACTCCTGAGGCTCTTTGCGCAAAAGTGACATTATGAACCCTATGCGCTGGGATTCATCCCCAGAGGACTTGGGTCTCAAACGAAAATACAATAAGCAAGCATTTTTAAATGAAAAAAATTCTCGGTGTTCACCAAAAAATAAATCCGACAAACATACCTTAGGCTCCAAGAAATGTGCTCCAGGACAGTTACTCACGTGCTGACGGAGCTCAGCCACTTCCAGAGAGAGTCCCTGCAGGTGTTTAGCCAAATCCTGAACCGACACCATGATGGAACAGAAAAATCTTTCCTTAGAGCATTTGCTGGGCTGGACTTACTGTTATGTTCTGCTACCAGAGCTAAGGAAAGAGAGGAGATCTGTCCCTATGATAGAACTCAGCTGAATCCCTACGATGTAACAGGGAACCTGATCCTGCGATCAGACCTGCTAAAGTCCTAAGCTAGTCTGTACGGAGACCTATAGATGTGGGGAAGGAATCCCTACAAGTACTAAGGACTGGGAGGAATATGGGACACCTCCTAACAGAAATAGTAGCAGACAGACGAACAAACAAAATATATAGAACATAGAGGTCCGTAGACCAAGCAAACTAACAGAGTTAGATACAGAGCACAGGCTAGCTAGAAAGTAGTTATACAATGAAGTCCAGCAAAGCCAGAAGGGCGGAGCAGGATTAAATAGGCCAACAAGGTCATGTGACCAGCAAAGGAAAAAAAAACCTAAGAGCAAGGTTCTAACAACTGGCCTGAGACAGGAGGCATTGCATGCTAATGTTCCCCTGACTAGAGAACCTCCCCCTTGCTCTCAGACACAGCTTTATTTACACTTGTGGCATCCAGGCCAGGGTGACACACTTGCACTTGAAATATGGCCTTTTAGGCTCGTGGAGGTGGAAGCTTTCCAGCCGGGTATCCATACACGTCCCCAGCCACCATTATTTCTCCTGGTGTCGTCCCCGCCTTCCACCAGCACGGGTCCCAGAACTTTACCCGTGCCCTCCTCAGCGCACTTAGTGTGAAGGACCGCCTAACCACAAACACATGGACAAGTGAATGTGGCCAGGGATGGTACATCTCACTGACACATTTCACTGGGTTAATATTCTGGAAGCCGGAACCCAGTGGGACCTTGGGACGGAATGCGTACTCCCGACGCAGAGGATTGCAAGCCCTGGGTCAACCAGGGTTGCCCCCACATTCTACAGCTCCTGCACCACCTCCTCCTCTCCAGCCTCCATCTCCATCACTTGATTCATTTTTTTCAGGAGATATTCCAGATTATGTACTAAAACTTTGTGGGTGCCAATAACAATAAGCAGGACTGTATGCTTAGTTGACAAACCACACACCATTGCAGAGTTGTTGAAAGCTGTGTCAGAGAACCTGATGGCGGCTCTGAAGCTAGGCAAGCTCACACGCGAGCCATTCCTGGCCCATGTGCTCAACTTAGTGGTTCAGCTGTTTCTCAAAACCTACCCAGGTCTGCCACAGCGACTTGTGAAAGTACGCTGCATGTGTGCCCATTTCAGAAAGTCAGCTACAGCTTTCACCGCTCTGGCAGGGCTTCAGCAGCTTTCAGATCACCGACTAGTGTGCGATGTGACCACGGATTGGAAATCAACGTTGCAGATGTTTGGAATGATTTTGAGCAGCAGAGAGCAGTTGAGTACCAGCTTCAATACGCCCGTCGGCATTCAGGTCAGCCTCCGCACATAAGAGCTGATGAGTGGGCATGAATGTCTGACATCTGTGCCGTCCTCCAAAACTTTGAGGACTCCACCAAGATGGTGAGCGGCGATGACGCCATAATTAGCATCATCATCCCGCTTCTCTGTGTACTGGAACAATCGCTGCTCACAATTAAAGAGGAGGCATTGCAGGTGGAGCAAGGAGCTATACAGGGTTATGCTACTCAGCCCAGCCTCATCTCATCCCGACGCGGATTGGGTGATAATGAGGAGGAGGAAGAGAACATGGACAATCGTCCTCTTGATGAGAACAGGGAAGTCTTGGCTGTTGGCAGTCTGGCACACAAGCCGACTTGGGCATTACAGAAAACTGGCACGGCACGAGAGAAGTCTTGTAGACAGAGGTGTGAGGTTCTGATTAAGGAGAATGTCAGTCTTAGATCAGTTGCAGAACGGAGGGCATGGGAGGGGTGATACACAGAAATGAGGGAAGAGATATAGGCCGGTGCAGAACTGTGGAGAGCTTGGTGGGTGAAAGAGATGAGTTTGTATTGTATTCTGTAGTGATTGTTTAACCTAACCAGTGCAATGACTCGCAAAGGGTAGAGGCTTCGGTGAAGCGGCTTAATAATAATAATTAGGGTTGAGCGAGTATGTTCTGTCCGAGTATGCTCGGGCCGAGCTCCAAGTATTTACAGCTGCTCAGTGATATGGTTGAATCGCTCCCGGGTGCATGATTTGCAACTGTTTGACAGCTTTATTACTTGTGAGGAATGTGTAAGAAATAGACATTACTTCCATGTAATAAAACTGTCAAAACAGTCGCAAATCATGCACACGGGAGTGATTCAACCATATCACCGAGCAGCTATAAATACACGGAGCTCGGCCCGAGCATACTCGCCGAAAGGGTTAATAGAACATACTCGCTCAACACTAATAATAATCTTTTTATTTATATAGCGCCAACATATTCCACAGCGCTTTACAATTCAGACAATTTATAGACATTATGGGCACTGTCCCCATTGGGGCTCACAATCTACATACCCTATCAGTATGTCTTTGGAGTGTGGGAGAAAACCAGAGAACCCAGAGGAAACCCATGCAAACACAGGGAGAACATACAAACTACTTGCAGATGTTGTCCTTGGTGTGATTTGAACCCAGAACCCCAGCGCTGCAAGGCTGCAGTGCTAACCACTGAGCCACCGTGCTGCCCTTTATAGAAATACGACTCTGGCTGCTACATTCAGAAAGGATTGGAGAAGAGAGTTTGTTTAGAGGGAAATTGATTAGAAGATAGCTGCAGTAATTAATCAGAGACACAGTAAGAGTTTTTACAGTATCAAAGGTGCGAAAAGGTTGAATTCTGGATATGTTTTTAAGGTGCAGGTGACATGTGTGGGAGTTATGGTGGCACCACCTAAAAGAAATTGCAAAGTCAGGTATAGGTAGGATAGTAAAAGTCAGATATAGGTAGGTTAGTAAAAGTCAGGTAAAGGAAAGGTAGGTTAGATGGCTACGTGCGGCCTCCTGCTGTGTATAGATGGCTACGTGCGGCCTCCTGCTGTGTATAGATGGCTACGTGCAGCCTCCTGCTGTGTATAGATGGCGCCGTGTGGCCTCCTGCTGTGTATAGATGGCGCCATGTGGCCTCCTGCTGTGTATAGATGGTGCCGTGAGGCCTCCTGCTGTGTATAGATGGCTATGTGTGGCCCCCTGCTGTGTATAGATGGCTATGTGCGGCCTCCTGCTGTGTATAGATGGCATCGTGCGGCCTCCTGCTGTGTATAGATGGCGCCATGCAGCCTCCTCCTGTGTATATGGCTACGTCCGGCCTCCTGCTGTGTATAGATGGCTACGTGCGGCCTCCTGCTGTACATAGATGGCTACGTGCGGCCTCCTGCTGTGTATAGATGGCTACGTGCAGCCTCCTGCTGTGTATAGATGGCTACGTGCGGCCTCCTGCTGTGTATAGATGGCTACGTGCAGCCTCCTGCTGTGTATAGATGGCGCCATGCAGCCCCCTGCTGTGTATAGATGGCTACGTGCGGCCTCCTGCTGTGTATAGATGGCTACGTGCAGCCTCCTGCTGTGTATAGATGGCGCCGTGCAGCCCCCTGCTGTGTATAGATGGCTACGTGCGGCCTCCTGCTGTGTATAGATGGCTACGTGCAGCCTCCTGTTGTGTATAGATGGTGCCGTGCAGCCCCCTGCTGTGTATAGATGGCTACGTGCGGCCTCCCGCTGTGTATAGATGGCTACGTGCTTCCTCCCACTGTGTATAGATGGCTACGTGCTTCCTCCCGCTGTGTATAGATGGCTATGTGCGGCCCCCTGCTGTGTATAGATGGCTACGTGCGGCCTCCTGCTGTGTATAGATGACTACGTGCTGCCTCCTGCTGTGTATAGATGGCTACGTCCGGCCTCCTGCTGTGTATAGATGGCTATGTGCGGCCTCCTGCTGTATATAGATGGCTACGTGCGGCCTCCTGCTGTGTATAGATGGCTACGTGCAGCCTCCTGCTGTGTATAGATGGCTACGTGCGGCCTCCTGCTGTGTATAGATGGCTACGTGCAGCCTCCTGCTGTGTATAGATGGCTACGTGCGGCCTCCTGCTGTGTATAGATGGCTACGTGCAGCCTCCTGCTGTGTATAGATGGCGCCGTGCAGCCCCCTGCTGTGTATAGATGGCTACGTGCGGCCTCCTGCTGTGTATAGATGACTACGTGCAGCCTCCTGTTGTGTATAGATGGCGCCGTGCAGCCCCCTGCTGTGTATAGATGGCTACGTGCGGCCTCCTGCTGAGTATAGATGGCTACGTGCGGCCTCCTGCTGAGTATAGATGGCTACGTGTGCTCAATATTAAGTCATCCAATGTTAGGCTGTGTGCCCACGATGCAGAAATGCTCCAGATTTTTTTTGAGTGTTTCTGCATCTCCCTGGCAGAAAAAACGCATGCGGATTGTACATGCGGATTGTACATGCGGATTGTACGTGCGTTTTTCCTGCCAGGGACAGGCGGATGTGATGCATTCTTCACATGCATTTTCGCATGCGGGTTGTCAAGCGTTTTCCAAGCGATTTTAGCATCACTTGGAAAAGTACTTGACAACTTGGTCACACTATATAAATACATGCAACCGGCAAGGATTTATATAGTGTGACCGAAAGAATGGTAAAAAATAAATATACTTACCTTCTGATGGTCTGCCGACGTCAGCGGTCGCGTGACCCGTCACATGACTAAATGACGTCACCACAGGTCCTTTAGTCTACCGCGAGCTGCCGGCGAGCCAGGACGCATCGGATAAAGACACCGGGGGCCATCAGAAGGTAAGTATAATATTTATTTTTTATTTTATTCTTTTTTTTACAGGTTCCATGGTACTCGGGTCCGGAGGAGAGTCTTCTGTTCTCCAAACCCGGGTACCATCCGCACATTGAAACGCATGGAATCCGCATGTACAGATGCAGTGATGCGGATACCATGCGTTCCAATGCAAGTCAATGGCGGCGAAAACGCAGCTCTTCCGCAAAATAATTGGTAGTGCTGCGGATTTTTCCACAATGATACCAAGCGGAAACGCTTAAAAAACCCATAGTGGGCACACAGCCTAAAAAAAAATATTATAAATTATTATTATAATTAATATATTAATATTGTGCCAAATTAATTTCACGTGAACTATCACATGATCTATCACAGGTGATCATGTGACATGTGATACATCAGGTGTGCGTGTGTGTGTGTGTGTGTGTGTGTGTGTGGGGGGGGGCGCACCTTCTAAACTGCCCGGGGCCCTTGCTACTCTTAATCCACCCCTGCACCCTCCACACTACTTATATGCACATGTAGCTCTTTCACGGACTGTTCCTCCATTACTGAGAAATCAGCTTTTAAATTGGTATGCAAATGAGGCTGAAGAGCTATGGTAGATCTGAAGCCTCTGAATGGTATAAGTATATACAGTACAGATAAATCCAGAGTCTTATCGGTGACATGTTCTTGCTGATCATAGTCATTCACTTTCCCTTCTCTCCTCTATTTAGCCCAGATCACCGTGATAACTTCTTCCATCCACGATGTGTCTCTGCAGAACTTAATGCACAGACGTCTTTGGATTATTATTTAACCGGCACTTTTCCCACTTTTTCCCACCTCTACACAAACTGCATAATGCTATAACCATCTCTAGTGCCCTGGAGAGTAATAATGCCCTCTCTGTTGCCCCACACAGTAATAGTACACCCCTCTTTGCCTTTATACAGTAATTGTGTCCAGCTCTCTGCCTCCATATACTAAAAGTCTCACGTCTGAGCTTCCACATGGTAAAAATGCCCCCATTGTGCTACTATATAGAAATAGTAATCTTTCTAGGCACATTAAGGAATAGTTCCCACTCTGTGCCTCTATATAGTAATAATGCAGCCCTCTGTGCCTCCATATAGTAATAATGCCCCCTCTCCCCTCTGTGCCTCCATGTAGTAATAGTGCCTCCTCTGTGTCTCCATATGGTAATAATGCCCCCCTATGTGTCCCCATATAGTAATAGTGCCCCCTCCGTGCCTCCATATAGTAATAGTGCCTCCTCTGTGTCTCCATATAGTAATAGTGCCTCCTCTGTGTTTCCATATAGTAATAGTGCCCCCTCCGTGTCTCCATATAGAAATAATGCCCCCTCTGTGCCTCCATATAGTAATAGTGCCCAATCTGTGTCTCCATATAGTAACAGTGCCCCCTCCGTGTCTCCATATAGAAATAATGCCCCCTCTGTGCTTCCATATAGTAATAATGCCCCCTCCGTGCCTCCATATAGTAATAGTGCCTCCTCTGTGTCTCCATATAGTAATGATACCCCCTCTGTGCTTCCATTTAGTAATAATGCCCCCTCCGTGCCTCCATATAGTAATAGTGCCTCCTCTGTGTCTCCATATAGTAATAATGCCCCCTCTGTGTCCTCGTATAGTAATAGTGCCCCCTCCATGCCTCCATATAGCAATAATGCCCCCTCTGTGTCTCCATATAGTAATAGTGCCTTCTCTGTGTCTCCATATAGTAATAGTGCCCCCTCCATGTCTCCATATAGAAATAATGCCCCCTCTATGCCTCCATAAAGTAATAGTGCCCCCCTCTGTGTCTCCATATAGTGATAGTGCCACTTCTATTCCTCCATATAGTAATAGTGCCCCCCTCTGTTTTTCCATATAGTGATAGTGCCCCCTCTGTGCTTCCATATAGTGATAGTGCCCCTTCTATTCCTCCATATAGTGATAGTGCCTCTTCTGTGCCTATATGCAGTATGTCCATATACCAGGCATAGTGCTCCTCTGTAATTCTATATATTACTAGTGCCTCCATACAATTGTAATCCCCCCTTTACATCCTCCCATCCAGTGCCCTGGCAATAAAATAAAAATAAATGAAAACTCCCTTCTCCCACAACGAGTGGTGCTGTCCTTGTGCCGCAGTCTGTAGCTGCAGGCGGTGCGATGGAGTGATGTCATTGCGCTGGAGAAGCCTATAATTCAGGCATGTGCTGCGAGGACTGGCAGATGGTGGTGCAGGGGGCTGTATATAATGTATGGACAGACAGGTGGGAGGTATACAGACATGTAATATGTGCACCGCTCATTTAGACATAGACAACAGAATCAATTACATTTTATAATATATATTTGGGATAAGAAATTTTTACCCCAAGGAGGCGGAGGCTCGTAAAGTGCCTGCCGCACCCAGAGCACTTAAAGGGAAGTTGTCATGTCAGATAACGCTATCAACCTGTTTGGTTTTGAACCTGCAGGTCGTATTACAGGTAAGAGTGCTATCTATGAAAAACACTGTTAGCTTTCCTATGCAGAAAATTCACGAGCTTTTATCAGAGCGCTGACTGCTGTTATGTTCTGCAGTTTAGAACTAAAGAATAGGAGGGAAAAGCTGTCCCTGCACTGAGACTCAGCTAAACTCTACGCTGGGGTGGGTGCTCTATTCCTTGTGAATAGCCCCACCGAAACTCCTGCACTGAACTCAAACAAAGACCTGAAGGAAGGGGAAAAGGGGTCCCTAACAGATCTAAGGACTAGGAGAAAAAACAGGAGACCTCCTAATAGAAAAGTTAGTTGCAGAAACGAAGATTAAAGGGAACAAAACTGGTGGAACAAGAAGTCCCAGCATATCAATTGTCCAAAGCACAGAGAACTTAGCAAGGAAACTTAGCCAGAGCACAAGCGTAACAACACTGATGTCTAGCGGGGAATGGGAGACAGGTGCTGAGTAATAAAGAGTGAAGAGATCACGTGACCAAGACACCCAGCACCAGAGGAAAAGACTAGAAGCCAGCAAACCACAACAAGATGGCCGATAGTAAAACAATATAGATTCTAACACCTGCCTTTTTTATATTTTATACAGTGGACCTCACTACGGTTTCGAGGGGATCGCACCCAATATTCCACGGTGCGGCTATTATTTGTTTTCACATATTTTTCTCTATCTATCCAGATCATCCTAATTTCTAGTTTTCATCTTTATGTATCTCATTTTCTATGTTATCTATCTATGTCAGATCAATGTATTTATTATGGTTAATAAAAGGCTTTAAAAGTAAGTATAAGTAATGAAAAACAAATGGAGGGTCAATTTCTAACTAAATCACATGACTGTGTATAAAAAAAAGCATGTTAGAGAGGCAGAGCCTCCCAGAAGCAAAGATGGTCAGAGGTCACCGATCTGTGAACAACTGCGTCTAATAATTGTAGAATAATTTCAGGAAATTTTTCCTCAATGTGAAATTACAAAGACTTTGAATATCTTCCATCTACAGGCCATAAAATCGTCAAAAAATTCTGGAAAAATCCATGTGCACAAAGAATGGGGCTGATGGTCAATATTGAATGCTCATGATGTACGGACCCTGAGAAGGCTCTGCATGATATCAAGACATGATTCAGTCATCCAAGTCACTGCGTGGGCTCAAAAAAATTTCCAGAAATCATTGTCTGTGATCACAGTTCACCATGCGTTCCACAAATGTAAATGACAGCTCTATCATGCAAAGAAAAAGCAGAATATCAGCACAATCCAGAAACGCTGTAGTCTTCTCTGCACTCATTTATAATGGACTCAGGCGAAATAGAAAACTGTTCTGTGGTCAGAAAAATCAAAATGTGAAATTCGTTATGGAAACCACAGACGCTGTGCCCTCAGAGTGAGAGGGACCATTCAGCTTGTTATGGAGGAGACGGACCATCCAGCTTGTTATCAAGGAGAGGGACCATCCAGCTTGTTACGGAGGAGAGTAAACATCCAGCTTGTTATGGAGTTAAAGGATCATCCAGCTTGTTATGGAGAAGAAGGACCATCCAGCTTGTTATCATGGAGAGGGACTATCCAGCTTGCTATGGAGGAGAGGGACCATCCAGATTGTTATGGAGGAGAGGGCATTTGCAGCTTGTTATGGAGGAGAGGGACCATCCAGCTTTTTATCAAGGGGAGGGACCTTTATCAAGGAGAGGGACCATCCAGCTTGTTACGGAGGAGAGTAAACATCCAGCTTGTTATGGAGTTAAAAGATCATCCAGCTTGTTATGGAGAAGAGGGACCATCCAGCTTGTTATCATGGAGAGGGACCATCCAGCTTGTTATGGAGGAGAGGGACCATCCAGCTTGTTATGGAGGAGAGGGCATTTGCAGCTTGTTATGGAGGAGAGGGACCATCCAGCTTTTTATCAAGGGGAGGGACCTTTATCAAGGAGAGGGACCATCCAGCTTGTTACGGAGGAGAGTAAACATCCAGCTTGTTATGGAGTTAACGGATCATCCAGCTTGTTATGGAGAAGAGGGACCAGCCAGCTTGTTATCATGGAGAGGGACCATCCAGCTTGTTATGGAGGAGAGGGACCATCCAGCTTGTTATGGAGGAGAGGGCATTTGCAGCTTGCTATGGAGGAGAGGGACCATCCAGCTTTTTATCAACGGGAGGGACCTTTATCAAGGAGAGGGACCATCCAGCTTGTTATCGAGGAGAAAAAACATCCATCTTGTTATTGAAGAGAGGAACCATCCAGCTTGTTATGGAGGACATGAACCATCCAGCTTGCTGTGGACGAGAGAGACCATAAAGCTTGTTATGGAGGAGAGAGACCATAAAGATTGTTATGGAGTAGAGGAACCATCGAGCTTGATATGGAGGAGAGGAAACATCCAGCTTGATATGGAGGAGAGGAACCATCCAGCTTGATATGGAGGAGAGGAACCATACACCTTATCATGTAGGAGAGGGTCAATCCACCTTGTTATGGAGGAGAGGGACCATCCAGCTTGTTATTGGCACACAGTTCTTTATCTCTGATAGTATCTGGCTGAATTAATGCCTATTATAGGGACAGCACTGACATGAAATGCACCATCAATGCTGAGCCTTACGTGTAGAGATGTTATAACAACATCTGCTCCATCCAGACAACGTCTATTTCAGGGAAGACCTTGTATATGTTGACAGGACAATGGTAAACCACATCCTGCATCCATCACACACCACGGCTCTGCAGAAAAAGAGTCCTGGTGATGAACCGGCCACCTGCAGTCCAGACCTTTCACCAATAGAAAATATTGTGAGCATCATGAAACAAAAAATCCGACAAAGGAGGAGCAGTGAGAATCCGACATCAGACAAGAATGGGTCAACGTTCTTCCCCCAGAACTCCAGCGATTATGTCCTCCCTTCCCCAATTAGTACAACAGTAGAGAAAAACAGGAGCTAAATACCCCATAAGTAATAGCAACAACAAATATAATGCGCATAAAATATGTATTAACTTTATTAAACACTTAAAAAAAATAATAGAGTATCATGAAAAGTATACATGGTTGCTGGTGAAAAACACAAAAAAGTGTAACCACACTGGCAAAGTTCAGATGTCAATACAACAGAAGCAACTGAATAAATATATAACACATGAAACCACATGAGTGTATCAGTCATGTATGGTGACAATCACTGATACAAAAAAAATCCCATCTCAAATGAGTGGTAATAAGATGTTAGGCATAATAGATCCCAGGTGGGAAAAAGGCTCTGTCACAAGGCAAATGCCAGACAGTCCTCATGCTATGATAGCAGTAGTGTGTATAATGCCATACGAATAGCGTCACATGTAGGAGTATGTGCTGTCATGTGTCAAAAGGACACACATTCAGCTGAAGTGTATTGCAGCGCACAGACCCTTCGGGTCCATGCACGGCGATATATGCTGCCAGCCAATCAGAGGCCAGACGCTGACGTCATGAGCTCCCGTCACTTGTACTCTGAAGTCAGCTGCCGGCTTCAGAAGAGGATGCCGCTCGGAGAGGGAGCGCAGGGCAGGGGAGTATTTATTTTTTTCTTTCTAAACCAGTGAGTACATGGTGACCATACTTCTACACAGGTGACTATGGGGAGTGCATTATACTATATGGAGGATATGGGCTTTGTATTATACTAAGATGGAGGACTATGGGCTGTGCATTATATTATATGAAGAATATGGGCTGTGATTTATACGAATACGGAGGACTATGGGGGTGCATCATATTATATGGAGGTGCAGTATACTATATGGAGGACAATGGGGAGTGCATTATACAATATGGAGGACTATGGGAGTGCATTATACTATATGGAGGACTATAGAGAGTGCATTATACTATATGGAGGACTATGGAGAGTGCACTATACTATATGGAGGACTATGGGGAGTGCATTATACAATATGGAGGACTATGGGGAGTGCATTATACTATACGGAGGACTAAGGGGAGTGTATTATACTATATGGAGGACTATGGAGTCCATTATTCTATATGAAGGACTATGGGGAAGAGCATTATACTATATGGAGGACTATGGGGTGCATTATACTACATGGAGGACTATAGAGAGTCCATTATACTATATGGAGGACTATGGAGAGTACATTATACTATATGGAGGACTATGAGGAGTGCATTATACTATATGGAGGACTATGGGCTGTGCATTATACTATATGGAGGACTATGGGGAGTGCATTATTCTATATGGAGGACTATGGGGAAGTGCATTATACTATAAGGAGGACTGTGGGCTGTTCATTATACTATATGGAGGACTATGGGCTGTGCATTATACTATATGGAGGACTATGGGGAGTGCATTTTTCTACATGGAGGTCTATGGGGAAGTGCATTTTACTATATGGAGGACTATGGGGAGTGCATTATTCTTTATGGAGGACTATGGGGAAGTGCATTATACTATATGGAGGTCTATGGGGAGTACATTATTCTATATGGAGGACTATGGGGAAGTGCTTTATACTATATGGAGGACTATGGGGATTGCATTATACTATATGGAGGACTATGGGGAGTGTATTATACTATATGGAGGACTATGGGGTGCATTATTCTATATAGAGGACTATGGGGAAGTGCGCTATACTATATGCAGGACTATGGGCTGTGCATTATACTATATGGAGGACTATGGAGAGTGCATTATACTATATGGAGGACTATGGGGAGTGCATTATTCTATATGGAGGACCATGGGGAAGTGCATTATACTATATGGAGGACTATAGGGAGTGCATTATACTATATAGAGGACTATGGGGTGCATTATTCTATCTGGAGGACTATGGGGAAGTGCATTATACCATATGGAGGACTATGGGGTGCATTATTCTATCAGGAGGACTATGGGGAAGTGCATTATACCATATGGAGGACTATGGGATGCATTATACTATACGGAGGACTATGGGATGCATTATACCATATGGAGGACTATGGATGCATTATACTATATGGAGGACTATGGGGGTGCATTATACCATACGGAGGACTAGGGGGAGTGCATCATACTATATGGAAGACTATGGGGAGTGCATTATTCTAAATGAAGGACTATAGGGAGTGCAATATAATATATGGAGGACTATGGAGAGTGCATTATACTACATGGAGGACTATGGTGAGTGCATTATACTATATGGAGGACTATGGGGTGCATTATTCTATATGATAACTATGGGGAAGTGCATTATACTATATGAAGGACTATGGGCTGTGTAGTATACTATATGGAGGACTATGGAGACTGTATTATACTCTATGGAGGACTATGGGGAGTGCATTATTCTATATGGAGGACTGCGGGAAGTGTATTATGCTATATGGAGGACTATGGAGAGTGCACTATACTATATGGAGGACTATGGGGAGTGCATTATACTATATGGAGAACTATGGGCAGTGCATTATACCATATGGAGGACTATGGGATGCATTATACTATATGAAGGAGTATGGGGGTGCATTATACAATATAGAGGACTGTGGGGAGTGCATTATACTATATGGAGGACTATGGAGAGTGCATTATACTATATGGAGGACTTTGGAGAATGCATTATACTATATAGAGGATTATGGAGAGTGCATAATACTATATGGAGGACTATGGGGAGGGCATTATACTATAAGGAGGACTATGGGGTGCATTATTCTATATGGAGAACTATGGGTTGTGCATTATACTATATGGAGGACTATGAGTTGTACATTATACTATATGGAGGACTATGGAGAGTGCATTGTACTATATTTGGGACTATGGGGAGTGCATTATTCTATATGGAGGACTATGGGGTGCGTTATACTATGTAGTGGACTATGGAGAGTTCATTATACTATATGGAGGACTATGGGGAGTGCATCATACTATATGGAGTACTATGGGGAGTGCATGATACCATATGAAGGATTATGAGATGTATTATACTATATGGAGGACTATGGGGTGCATTATTCTATATGGAGGACTATGGGGAAGTGCATTATACTATATGTAGGACTATGGGCTGTGCATTATACTATATGGAGGACTATGGAGAGTGTATTATACTATATGGAGGACTATGGGGAAGTGCATTATACTATATGGAGGACTATGGGGAGCGCATTATACTATATAGAGGACTATGGGGAGTGTATTATACTATATGGAGGACTATGAGCTGTGCATTTAACTTTATGGAGGACTATGGAGAGTGCATTATATTATATGGAAGACTATGGGGAGTTCATTATTCTTTATGGAGGACTATGGCGAAGTGCATTATACTATATGGAGGACTATGGAGAGTGCATTATACTATATGGAGGACTATGGGGAGTGCATTATACTATATGGAGGACTATGGGAAGTTCATTATAACATATGGAGGACTATGGGATGCACTAAACCATATGGAGGACTATGGGATGCATTATACTATATGGAGGACTATGGGGGTGCATTATACAATATGGATGACTATGGGGAGTGCATTATACTACATGGAGGACTATGGGAAATGCATTATTCTATATGGAGGACTATGGGGAGTGCAATATACTATATGGAGGACTATGGGGTGCATTATACTAAATGAAGGACTATGGGCTGTGTATTATACTATATGGAGGACTATGGGAAGTGTATTATACTATATGGAGGACTACGGAGAGTGCACTATACTATATGGAGGACTATGGGGAGTGCATTATACTATATGAAGAACTATGGGGAGTGCATTATACCATAAGGAGGACTATGGGATGAATTATACCATATGAAGGACTATGGGGCTGCATTATACAATATAGAGGACCATGGGATGCATTATACTAAATGAGGACTATGGGGGTGCATTTTACAATATGGAGGACTATGGGGAGTGCATTATACTATATGGAGGACTATGGGGAGTGCATTATTCTATATGGAGGACTATAGGGAGTGCATTATACTATATGGATGACTATGGGGAGTGATTTATACTATATGGAGGACTATGGGGAGTGCATTATACTATATGGAGGACTATGGGGAGTATATTATACTATATGGAGGACTATGGGGTGCATTATTCTATATGGAGGACTATGGGTTGTGCATTATACTATATGGAGGACTATGGAGAGTGCATTATACTATATTTTGGACTATGGGGAGTGCATTATTCTATACGAATGACTATGGGAAAGTGCATTATACTATATGGAGGACTATGGAGAGTGCATTATACGATATGGAGGACAATGGAGAGTGCATTATACTATATGGAGGACTATAGGGGTGCATTATATAATATGGAGGACTATGAAGATTGCATTATACTATGTGGAGGACTATGGGGAGTGCATTATTCTATATGGAGGACTATGGAGAGTGCATTATACTACATGAAGGACTTTGGGGAGTGCATTATACCATATTGAGGACTATTGGATGCATTATACTACAAGGAGAACTATGGGGGTGCATTATTCAAAATGTTGGACTATGGGGAGTGCATTATACTATATGGAGGACTATGGGGAGTGCATTATTCTATATGGAGAACTATCGGGAGTGCATTATACTGTATGGAGTATAATGCGGAGTGCAGTATACTGTATGGAGGATTATGGGGAGTGCATTATACTGTATGGTGGACTATGAGGCACATTATACTATACGGAGGACTATGGGGAGTGAATTGTACTCTAAGATGGACTATGGGGCACATTATGCTATATGGAGGACTATGGGGAGTGCATTATACTATAAGGAGGACTATGGGATGCATTATATTATATGGAGGACCATTGGGAGTGTATTATACTATATGAAGGACTATGCGGACTGCAGTATACTATATGGAAGACTATGGGGAGTGCATTTTACTATACAGAGGACTATGGTATGCATTATACCACATGGAGGACTATGGGATGCATTCTACTATATGGATGACTAAGGAATGCATTATATTATATGGAGGACTATGGCGAGTGCATTATGCTACATGGAGGACTATGGGATGCATTATACTATATGGAAAACTATGGGGATTGCATTATGCTATATGGAGGACTATGGGATGCATTATACTATATGGAAGACTATGGAATGGATAATATTATATGGAGGACTATGGGGAGTTCATTATACTGTATGGAGGACTATTGAGAGTGCATTATACTATATGAAGGACTGTGGGATGCATTATACAACATGGAGGACTATGGGATGCATTATGTTTTATGGAGGACTATGGGGAGTGCATTATTCTATATGGAGGAGTATGGGGAGAGCATATACTATATGGAGGACTATGGGATTTATTATACTATATGGAGGACTATAGGGAGTGCCTTATACTATATGGAGGACTATGGGATGCATTATGTTTTATGGAGGACTATGGGGAGTGCATTATTCTATATGGAGGAATATGGGGGTGCATTATACTATATGGAGGAATATGGGGAGTTTATTATACCATATTGTGGACTATGGGGAGTGCATTATACTATATGGTGGACTATGGGGAGTGCATTATACTATATGGAGGACTATGGGGAGTGAATTATACTATATGGAGGACTATGGGGGTCCATTATACTATATGGAGGACTATGGCGAGAGCATTATACTATATGGAGGACTATGGAGAGTCCATTATACTATATGGAGGACTACGGGGAGTACATTATACTATATGGAGGACTATGGGGAGTGCATTGTACTGTATGGAGGTGTATTGGGAGTGCATTATATTATATGAACGGCTATTGGGCACATTATACTATATGGAGTACTGTGGTGAGTGCATCATACTGTATGGAGGACTATGGGGAGTGCATTATACCATATGGAGCACTATGGGGAGTGCATTGTACTACATAGAGGACTATGGGGAGTGTATTACACTATATGGAGGACTATGGGGTGCATTGTACTATATAGAGGACTATGGGATGCATTATACTATATGGAGGACTATGGGGAGTGCATTATACTGTATGGAGGACTATGAGGAGTGCATTATGCTATATGAAGGACTATGGGATGCGTTATACTATATGAAGGACTATGGGATGCATTATACTATATGGACGACTATGGGGAGTGCATTTTACTATATGGAGGACTATGGGATGCATTAAACTATATAGAGGATTATGGGGAGTACATTATACTATATGGAGGACTATGGGATGCATTATGTTATATGGAGGACTATGGGGAGTGCATTATACTATATGGAGGACTATGGGATGCATTATATTATATGGAGGATCATGGGAAGTTCATTATAATATATGGAGGACTATGGGGAGTGCATTATACTATATGGAGGACTATGGGATGCATTATATTATATTGAGGACTATGGGGAGTGCATTATACTTTATGTAGGACTATGGGATGCATTATATTATATGGAGGACCATGGGAAGTTCATTATACTGTATGAAGGACTATGGGGAGTGCATTATACTATATGTAGGACTACGGGATGCATTATTTTATATGAAGGACTATGAGGAGTGCATTATACTATATGGAGGACTATGTGGTACATTATACTATATGGAGGACTATGGGGAGTTCATTATGCTATATAGAGGACTATGGGGAGTGAATTATACTGTATGGAGGACAATGTGGTGCATTATACTATATGGAGGACTATGAGGAGTGCATTATACTGTTTGGAGGACTATGTCATGTATTATACTATATGAAGGTCTATGTGGTGCATTATACTATATGGAGGACTATGGGGAGTGTATTATACTATATGGAGGACTATGGGGAGTGCAGTATGCTATATGGAAGACTATGGGGAGTGCATTATACTATATGGAGGACTATGGGGAGTGCATTATACTATATAGAGGACTGTGGGGAGTCTATTAAACTATACGGAGGACTATGGGATGCATTATACCATATGAAGGAATATGTGATGCATTCTATTATATGGAGGATTATGGGGAGTGCATTATACTGTATGGAGGAATATGTGGTGCATTATACTATATGGAGTACTATGGGGAGTGCATTATACTATATGGAGGACTATGGGGAGTGCATTATACCATATGGAGGACTATGGGATGCATTATGTTATATGGAGCACTATGAGGAGTGCATTTTACTATATGGAGGACTATGGGGGTGCATTATACTATATGGAGGACTATGGCGAGAGCATTATACTATATGGAGGACTATGGAGAGTGCATTATACTATATGCAGGACTATGGGGAGTGCATTATACTATATGGAGGACTATGGGGAATGCATTATTCTGTATGGAGGACTATGGGGAGTACATTATATTATATGGAGGGCTATGTGGCACATTATACTATATGGAGGACAATGAGGAGTGCATTATACTGTATGGAGGACTATGGGGAGTCCATTATACTATATAGAGGACTAAAACCAGGGGAGGAGTCCTGAGGAGATAATTTGCATATTCCCACTGCATTTTGGGGTAAGTGAAGAGTCTCCGCGAGCTCAAAGAACACTGGATTTTGGCTGTTGGAGCTGAAAAGAGGACATCGGTAAACCAGGGGAGGAGTCCTGAGGAGATAATTTGCATATTCCCACTGCATTTTGGGGTAAGTGAAGAGTCTCCGCGAGCTCAAAGAACACTGGATTTTGGCTGTTGGAGCTGAAAAGAGGACATCGGTAAACCAGGGGAGGAGTCCTGAGGAGATAATTTGCATATTCCCACTGCATTTTGGGGTAAGTGAAGAGTCTCCGCGAGCTCAAAGAACACTGGATTTTGGCTGTTGGAGCTGAAAAGAGGACATCGGTAAACCAGGGGAGGAGTCCTGAGGAGATAATTTGCATATTCCCACTGCATTTTGGGGTAAGTGAAGAGTCTCCGCGAGCTCAAAGAACACTGGATTTTGGCTGTTGGAGCTGAAAAGAGGACATCGGTAAACCAGGGGAGGAGTCCTGAGGAGATAATTTGCATATTCCCACTGCATTTTGGGGTAAGTGAAGAGTCTCCGCGAGCTCAAAGAACACTGGATTTTGGCTGTTGGAGCTGAAAAGAGGACATCGGTAAACCAGGGGAGGAGTCCTGAGGAGATAATTTGCATATTCCCACTGCATTTTGGGGTAAGTGAAGAGTCTCCGCGAGCTCAAAGAACACTGGATTTTGGCTGTTGGAGCTGAAAAGAGGACATCGGTAAACCTACCGGCGCGCGCATTTTGAAGCTTTTTTTTTTTTAAGCTTTTTTCACTGTTTTCAGAACATTAACAGTAAGAACATGAAAGAGTCCAGGAGCCATTTGGTGAGCTGCATATCCTGCTACATGTTCACAGACTTGCCAGTGGAAAAGCCAAACTTCACATGCCAGAAATGCAAGCTTGTGTCCCTGTTGGAGGAAAAGTTGCGAAATCTAAAAGAGAGGTTAACTACCTTGAAAATCATTAAGGAAGGTGAAGAGTTCTTAGACAGAGCAGAATTATCTCTTCATGATTCAGAAAGAGAAGAAATTCGAACTGCACCTGATGAAACAGAGGAATGGAAGCATGTGACCCAGAGAAGCAGGAGGATCGAGAGGCAGTCAGCACCCATACTGCTCAGGAACCAGTACCAGGCTCTCACGCAGGAGAACCATGAAGAAATACAGCAAAATAAGACTTTGCCAGCAATGAATAACCTTGTAAGTCCTCAGAATCCTCCTGGATGGAGAAAGAAGAATGTTGTGAAGAAAAAACGGAGAGTGGTGGTCATGGGGGATTCCCTGTTAAGAGGAACAGAGGCCGCTATCTGCAGACCAGACATAACCTCAAGAGAAATGTGCTGTCTTCCAGGAGCAAAAATTAAAGATGTGTCTGACAGGATATCAAGACTCTTCAGACCTACAGATCACTACCCATTCCTGCTAATACATGTGGGGACAAATGACACCGCAAGAAAGGACCTGGAAACCATCTGCAGTGACTTTGAAGACTTAGGCAAGAAAGTGAAAGAATTGGGAGCGCAGGTGGTCTTCTCATCCATCATCCCAGTGGATGGCCATGGAACAATGAGGTGGAATAAGATTCTACAGGTGAACAACTGGCTACGTCGATGGTGCCGTCAACAAGGATTTGGATTTCTGGATCACGGAATGAATTACCTATACGATGGACTACTTGCTAGAGATGGGGTGCACCTTACGAAGACTGGAAAACATGTATTTGGAAGTCGCCTTGCTACACTCATCAGGAGAGCTTTAAACTAGAACAATGTGGGAAGGGAAGCAAAAGGCCAGAAAAAGCCATACAACTGACAAATACTATTGAGATCTCTGCTACTGGAAGTGGAAAGGAAGAACAAAGACAAAACAATTTAAATAATAAAAATATGGGAGGAAGAGAAACCAATCACAAACTAAAATGTTTTTATACAAATGCACAAAGCATGGGCAACAAACAAGGAGAATTGGAACTACTAACGCAGGAAAAGGAATATGATGTTATTGGAATCACTGAAACTTGGTGGGACGATACACATGATTGGAATAAAAGGCTAAAAGGATACAACTTATTTGCAAGAAACAGACTTGATAAACGAGGAGGAGGTGTCGCATTGTATGTTAGAAAAGCGTATATCTGCACAGAGATTGAAGCTTCAGAGACTGGGAGTTCTGTGGAAACTGTTTGGGTAAGAATACAAGGAGAGAACAACGGAAAGGACACCATTGTAGGCATTTACTACAGGCCACCTGGGCAAGCTGAAGATATGGATGAACTCTTTATGTATCAAATGACCAAGTTCTCCAAAAAATATGACGTAGTGGTCATGGGAGATTTCAACTATCCAGACATTTGTTGGGAATCTCTCTCAAGTAAAACTAACAGGTCAAGCAAATTCTTATCCTCTCTTGCTGACAACTTTATCTTCCAAAAGGTAGGGGAGAAAACAAGGGGATCTGCTACTTTGGATCTAATCCTTATAAACAGGGAGGAAATGGTTGAGGAGGTAAAGGTGGCTGGGACGCTAGGAGGCAGCGATCATGCTATTATAGAATTTTGGATAACTAGAGGAGGAAGACATGTGAAGACTCAAACTTCAAGGTTAGATTTTAGAAAGGCAGATTTTAAGAGACTCAGAAAGAGAATAGGAGGGATCCAATGGCTGGATGTCCTTAAGGACAAAAATGTCCAGGAAGGATGGGAAATTTTTAAAAATGAGATTCTCAAAGCACAATCGTTAACAATCCCGAAAAGTAGGAAGAATGGGAAGCATTTAAGGAAACCAGGATGGATGAACACAGAACTTAAACACATGCTAAAAAGAAAGAAAGAAATGTTTATTAAATGGAAAGAGGGAGGCATATCTAAAGAAGATTATAATGCAGTCTGCAGATCCTGCAGGGCACGTATCAGGTTAGCTAAAGCTGACAATGAATTAAGGCTTGCAAGAGATGTCAAAAGCAATAAAAAAGGATTTTGGGGGTATGTCAAAAGTAAAAGAAAAGTCAAAGATGCTATAGGATTTTTACAGGATGAAAATGGAGAAATGGTAAGAGAGGATGTTGAGAAGGCCGAACTTTTTAATTCCTATTTTGCATCTGTTTTCTCTCAGAAAGAAAATGTAACATCAACTGATCTTCACTGTCCTTTTAGAGGAATAGAGGAATCCAAGTTATCTGTAAACAGAAAGATTGTGAGGGAATATTTAGCTAACATAAATGAGTTCAAGTCTCCAGGTCCAGATGAATTACACCCCAGAGTACTGAAGGAGATCATAGAAGAAATTTTAGAACCACTCTCCATAATCTTTGAAAATTCTTGGAGAACAGGAGAAGTCCCAGAAGACTGGAGAAGAGCAAATGTTGTTCCTATCTTCAAAAAGGGGAAGAAGGTGGACCCAGGGAACTATAGGCCGGTGAGTCTGACTTCTATACCAGGAAAGATCTTTGAACAAATTATTAAACAACATGTATGTAAGTACATGGATAAGAATGAAGTGATTAACCAGAGTCAGCATGGGTTTGTAACTAACAAGTCATGTCAGACTAACTTAATTTCCTTCTATGACAGAATCACTGACTGGGTGGATCAGGGAAATGCTGTAGATATAGTATATCTTGACTTCAGCAAAGCATTTGACAAAGTATCTCACACCATCCTTATTGAAAAAATGACCAAGTATGCAATGGACCAGGCAACTGTTAGGTGGATTCATAACTGGCTTAGTGATCGGACTCAAAGGGTGGTTGTAAATGGCTTCACATCCAGCTGGATGAATGTCTCAAGTGGGGTACCACAGGGCTCCGTCCTGGGACCTGTATTGTTCAACATCTTTATCAATGATTTAGATGAAGGAATTGAGGGTAAACTGATTAAATTTGCTGATGACACAAAGCTAGGAGGGATAGCTAATACTAGAGAAGAGAGAGAGAGGATTCAAAAAGACCTAAATAAACTGGAGCAGTGGGCAGCAACCAACAGAATGGTTTTTAACAGGGAAAAATGCAAAGTACTACATCTGGGCAATAAAAATGAAAAAAGCATATACAGAATGGGAGGAATAGAGCTAAGCAACAGTACATGTGAAAAAGACTTAGGTATACTAATAGATCATAGACTGAACATGAGTCAACAGTGTGATGCAGCAGCAAAAAAGGCAAATACAATTCTGGGATGTATTAACAGAAGCATACAGTCTAGATCACGTGAAGTCATTATCGGTCTTTACTCCTCTTTGGTCAGACCTCATCTGGAATACTGTGTACAGTTTTGGGCACCACATTTTAAAAAAGACATAGACAAACTGGAGCAAGTTCAGAGAAGAGCGACCAGAATGGTGACTGGTCTGCAAACCATGTCCTATGAGGAACGGTTGCAGGATTTGGGAATGTTTAGCTTGCAAAAAAGAAGACTGAGAGGAGACTTAATAGCTGTCTACAAATATGTCAAGGGCTGTCACATTGTAGAAGGATCATCTTTATTCTCATTTGCACAAGGAAAGACTAGAAGCAATGGGATGAAACTAAATGGGAGGAGACACAGATTAGATATTAGAAAAACCTTTTTGACAGTTAGGGTGATTAATGAGTGGAACAGGCTGCCACGAGAGGTGGTGAGTTCCCCTTCAATGGACGTCTTCAAACAGAGGCTGGACAGACATCTGTCTGAGATGATTTAGTGAATCCTGCTTTGAGCAGGGGGTTGGACCAGATGACCCAGGAGGTCCCTTCCAACTCTACCATTCTATGATTCTATGATTCTATGATTCTATATGATGCATTATATTATATGAAAGACTATGGGGAGTGCATTATACAATATGAAACACTATGGGGAGTGCATTATACTATATGGAGGACTATGGGGAGTGTATTATACTATATGGAGGACTATGGAATGCATTGTACTATATAGAGGACTATAGGATGCATTATACTATATGGAGGATTATTGGGAGTGCATTATACTGTATGGAGGACTATGAGGAGTGTATTATACTATATGAAGGACTATGGGATGCATTATACTATATGGAGGACTATGGAGAGTGCATTATACTGTATGGAGCACTATGAGGAGTGCATTATACTATATGGAGGACTATATGAAGTGCACTATACTATATGGAGGACTACGGGATGTATTATACTGTATAGAGGACTATGGGGAGTACATTATACTATATGGAGGACTATGGGATGCATTATGCTATATGGAGGACTATGGGGAGTGCATTATTCTATATGGAGGACTATGGGATGCATTATATTATATGGAGGACCATGGGGAGTTCATTATAATATATGGAGGACCATGGGGAGTGCATTATACTGTATGGAGGACTATGGGAAGCATAATATTACATGGAGGACTATGGGGAGTGCATTATACTATATGGAGGACTATGGGATGCATTATATTATATGGAGGACCATGGGGAGTTCATTATACTGTATGGAGGACTATGGGGAGTGCATTAAACTATATGTAGCAGTATGGGGAGTGTATTATACTATTTGGAGGACTATGGGATGCATTATTTTATATGAAGGACTATGCGGAGTGCAATATGCTATATGGATGAGTATGTGGTCCATTATACTATAATGAGGACTATGGGGAGTGCATTATGCTATATGGATGACTCTGGGGAGTGGATTATACTGTATGGAGGACTATGTGGTGCATTATACTATATGGAGGACTATGTGGTGCATTGTACTATATGAAGGACTATGGTGAGTTCATTATAGTATATGGAGGACTATGGGGAGTGCATTATACTATATGGAGGACTATGGGGAGTTCATTATACTGTATGGAGGACTATGTGGTGTATTATACTATATGGAGGACTATGTAGTGCATTATACTATATGGAGGACTATGGGGAGTGTATTATACTATATGAAAGACTATGGGGAATGCAGTATTGTATATGGAAGACTAAGGGGAGTGCATTATACTATATTGAGGACTATGGGGAGTGTATTATACTACATAGAGGACTGTGGGGAGTCAATTATACTATACGGAGGACTATGGGATGCATTATACTATGTGGAGGAATATGGGATGCATACTATTATATTAAGGACTATGGGGAGTGCATTATACTATATGGATAACTATGGGGAGTGCATTATACTGTATGGAGGACTATGTGGTGCATTATACTATAAGGAGTACTATGGGGAGTGCAATATACTATATGGAGGACTATGGGGAGTGCATTATACTGTATGGAGGACTATGTGGTGCATTATACTATAAGGAGGACTATGGGGAGTGCATTATACTATATGAAGGACTATAGGGAGTGCATTATACTATATGGAGGACTATGGGGAGTGGATTATACTGTATGGAGGACTTTGTGGTGCATTATACTATATGGAGGACTATGTGGTGCATTATACTATATGGAGAACTATGGGGAGTGTATTATACTATATGGAGGACTATGGGGAGCGCAGTATGCTATATGGAAGACTATGGGGAGAATATTATACTATATAGAGGACTGTGGGGAATCCATTATACTATATGGAGGACTACGGCATGTATTATATTATATGGAGGACTATGTGGAATGCATTATGCTATATGGAGGACTATGGGATGCATTATACTATATGGAGAACTATGGGGAGCATATTATACTATATGGAGGACTATGGGATGCATTATACTATATGGAGGAATATGGGACGCATTCTATTTTATGGAGGACTATGGGAAGTGCATTATACTGTATGGAGTACTATGTGGTGCATTATCCTATATGGAAGACTATGGGGAGAATATTATACTATATAGAGGACTGTGGGGAATCCATTATACTATATGGAGGACTACGGCATGCATTATATTATATGTAGGACTATGGGGAATGCATTATGCTATATGGAGGACTATGGGATGCATTATACTATATGGAGGACTATGGGGAGTGTATTATACTATATGGAGGATTATGGGATGCATTATACTATATAGAGGACTGTGGGGAGTCCATTATACTATATGGAGGACTATGGGATGCATTATATTATATGGAGGACTATGGGGGGGGTGCATTATGCTATATGGAGAACTATGGGATGCATTATACTATATGGAGGACTATGGGGAGTGTATTATACTATATGGAGGAGTATGGGATGCATTATACCATATGGAGGACTATGGGGAGTGCATTATACTTTATGGAGGACTATGGGGAGTCCATTATACTATATGGAGGACTATGGGATGCATTATTATATGGAGGACTATGGGGAGTGCATTGTAATACACTGCTCAAAAAAATAAAGCAAACACTCAAATAACCCATCCTAGATCTGAAAGAATGAAATATTCTCATTGAATATTTTGTTCTGTACAAAGTTGAATGTGCTGACAACAAAATCACACAAAAATCATCAATGGAAATCAAATTTATCAAGCAATGGAGGCCTGGATTTGGAGTCACCCCCAAAATTAAAGTGGAAAAACACACTACAGGCTGATCCAACTTTGATGTAATGTCCTTAAAACAAGACAAAATGAGGCTCAGTATTGTGTGTGGCCTCCACGTGCCTGCATGACCTCCCTACAATGCCTGGGCATGCTCCTGATGAGGTTGCGGATGGTCTCCTGTGGGATCTCCTCCCAGACCTGGACTAAAGCATCCGCCAACTCCTGGACAGTCTGTGGTGCAACATGACGTTGGTGGATGGAGCGAGACATGATGTCCCAGATGTGCTCAATCAGATTCAGGTCTGGGGAACGGGCGGGACAGTCCATAACCTCAATGCCTTCATCTTGCAGGAACTGCTGACACACTCCAGCCACATGAGGTCTGGCATTGTCCTGCATTAGGAGGAACCCAGGGCCAACCACACCAGCATATGGTCTTACAAGGGGTCTGAGGATCTCATCTTGGTACCTAATGGCAGTCAGGCTACCTCTGGCGAGCACATGGAGGGCTGTGCGGCCCTCCAAAGAAATGCCACCCCACACCATTACTGACCCACTGCCAAACCGGTCATGCTGAAGGATGTTGCAGGCAGCAGATCGCTCTCCACGGCGTCTCCAGACTCTGTCACGTCTGTCACACGTGCTCAGTGTGAACCTGCTTTCATCTGTGAAGAGCACAGGGCGCCAGTAGCGACTTTGCCAATCCTGGTGTTCTAAGGCAAATGCCAAGCGTCCTGCACGGTGTTCGGCTGTGAGCACAACCCTCATCTGTGGACATCGGGCCCTCATTCCAACCTCATGGAGTCGGTTTCTAACCGTTTGTGCGGACACATGCAGATTTGTGGCCTGTTGGAGGTCATTTTGCAGGGCTCTGGCAGTGCTCCTCCTGTTCCTCCTAGCACAAAGGCGGAGGTAGCGGTCCTGCTGCTGGGTTGTTGCCCTCCTACGGCCCCCTCCATGTCTCCTGGTGTACTGGCCTGTCTCCAGCCTCTGGACACTACGCTGACAGACACAGCAAGCCTTCTTGCCACAGCTCGCATTGATGTGCCATCCTGGATGAGCTGCACTACCTGAGCAACTTCTGTGGGTTGTAGAGTCCGTCTCGTGCTACCACGAATGTGAAAGCACAACCAACATTCAAAAGTGACCAAAACATCAGCCAGAAAGCATTGGTACTGAGATGTGGTCTGTGGTCCCCACCTGCAGAACCACTCCTTTATTGAGGGTGTCTTGATGATTGCCAATAATTTCCATCTATTGTCTATTCCATTTGCACAACAAAATATGAAATTAATTGTCAATCAGTGTTGCTTCCTAAGTGGACAGTTTGATTTCACAGAAGTTTGATTTACGTGGAGTTATATTCTGTTGTTTAAGTGTTCCCTTTATTTTTTGAGCAGTGTATATGGAGGACTATGGGGAGTGCATTATAATATATGGAGGACTATGGGATGCATTATATTATATGGAGGACTATGTGGAGTGCATTATACTATATGGAGGACTATGGGGAGTGTATTATACTATATAGAGGATTGTGGGGAGTCCATTATACTATATGGAGGACTATGGGATGCATTATACCATATGGAGGACTATGGGATGCATTATATTATATGGAGGACTATGGTTTGCATTATAGTATAGAGAGGACTATGGGGAGTGTATTATACTATGTGGAGGACTATGGAACGCATTATACTATATGGAGGACTATGGGGAAAGCTTTATACTATATGGAGGACTGTGTGGTGCATTATACTATATGGAGGACTATGGGGAGTGCATTATACTGTATGGAGGACTATGTTGTGCATTATATTAAATGGAGGACTATGGGGAGTGCATTATACTATATGGAGGACTATGGTGTTGTGGTGTTGCTATCAGAGTGTCAAGAGTGGGAGAAGAGGGTTGCATTGACAATCCAACACAATGGGCAGCAATTTGAACACATTTTATAAGTGGTCATAAAGTTACATTAAAACCAAGCACACCATTGTTTTTCTTATCAAATTCTCAATAAGTTTGATGTGTCACATGACCCTCTTTCCTTTGAAAAAAATAAAGTTGGATCCAAAATGGCCGACTTCAAAATAGCCGCCATGGTCACCACCCATCTGGAAAAGTTTTCCCCTCACATATACTAATGTGCCACAAACAGGAAGTTGATATTACCAACCATTCCCATTTAATTTAGGTGTATCCATGTAAATGGCCCACCCTGTATATAATCAGAATGGGGGGGTCCAAATCTTGCTCCGGGACCCATCAGCCTCGTTACGCCACTGGTTATATATTATACTAGCTATTGAACCCCTTCTACGCCCGGGTGGTGAGCATTTTTATTGGTATATTTCTGGCGCCATTTTTTTTTAAGACACTGTCTGCAAATTCGCATATACATTGTCTTCAATAAAATAGCGCCGGATAAGCGCCATTTTACTGAAGTAATGTACTACAACGTCAACACAGCAGTGCACACGTGCCAGCCAAAGGGATAATGGTGATGGGTGGTGCATGCGCACTGCTATGTTGACGTTGTAGTACATTACTTCAATAAAATGGCGCTGGAGTCAGCGTTTGCGCTTATCCGGCGCTATTTTATTGAAGACACTGTATATGCGAATTTGCAGACAGTGTCTTAAAAAAATGGTGCCGGATAGCATGGTATAGGCATACACTGAGTCCGGGTCATTCTATTGAAGTATTGTAATACAAAATTAAAGGGAACCTGTCACCAGAAATAACACCGTTAACCTGCACATATGTGATTAATCTGCAGGTTAATAGCGTTATTATGTTGCCCGACGCCTGCACGTAGTCGAATGCAGCAGGGAGAAAATAAACCTTCCTGGTATATGATCCCCCAATCCTGGTCCCCTTCTTGGTATATGCTCCACCCCATCCTTGTATATGTTCCCCCAATCCTTGAATATGCTCCCCCCATACTGGTATAAGCTCCCCCCATACTGGTATATGCTCCCTCCATCCTGGTATATGCTCCCTCCATCCTGGTATATGCTCCCCCATCCTAGTATATACCCCCCCCATCCTGGTATATGCTCCCCCCATCCTGGTATATGCTCCCCCCATCCTGTTATATGCTCCCTCCATCCTGGTATATGCTCCCCCATCCTGGTATATACTTCCCCATTCTGGTATATGCTCCCCCCATCCTGGTATATGCTCCCTCCATCCTGGTATATGCTCCCTCCATCCTCATATATGCTTCCCCTATCCTGGTATATGCTCCCCCAATCCTGGTATATGCTCCCCCAATCCTCATATATGCTCCCTCCATCCTTTTATATGCCCCCCCATCCTGGTATATGCTCCACCCATCCTGGTATATGCTGCCTCAATCCTCGTATATGCCCCCCCACCCTGGTATATGTTCCCCATCCTGGTATATGCTTCCCTACCCTGGTATATGCTCACCCAATTCTTGTATATGCTCCCTCCATCCTGGTATATGCCCCCCCATCCTGGTATATGCTTCCCTATCCTGGTATATGCCCCCCCATCCTGTTATATGCTCCCTCCATCCTGGTATGTGTCCCCATCCTGGTATATGCTCCCCCATCCTGGTATATGCTCCCCCCATCCTGGTGTATGCTCCTCCCCATCCTGGTATATGCTCCCTCCATCCTGGTATATGCCCCCCATCCTGGTATGTGCTCCCCCCATCCTGGTATATGCTCCCCCTATCCTGTTATATGCTCTCTCCATCCTGGTATATACTTCCCCATCCTGGTATATGCTCCCCCCATCCTGGTATATGCTCCCTCCATCCTGTATATGCTCCCTCCATCCTGGTATATGCTCCCTCCATCCTCGTATATGCTTCCCCTATCCTGGTATATGCTCCCCCAATCCTGGTATATGCTCACCCAATGCTAGTATATGCTCCCTCCATCCTGGTATATGCCCCCCCATTCTGGTATATGCTCCCCCCTATCCTGTTATATGCTCCCTCCATCCTGGTATATGCTCCCCCATCCTGGTATATACTTCCCCATCCTGGTATATGCTCCCCCCATCCTGGTATATGCTCCCCCCATCCTGGTATATGCTCCCTCCATCCTGATATATGCTCCCTCCATCCTCGTATATGCTTACCCTATACTGGTATATGCCCCCCATCCTGGTATATGCCCCCCATCCTGGTATATCCCCACATTCTGGTATATGCTCCCCCGTTATATGCTCCCCCATCCTGGTATATGCTCCCCCATCCTGGTATATGCTCCCCCCATCCTGGTATATGCCCCCCATCCTGGTATATGCTCCCCCTCATCCTGGTATATGCTCCCCCCATCCTGGTATATGCTCCCCCCATCCTGGTATATGCCCCCCATCCTGGTATATGTCCCCCATCCTGGTATGTGCTCCCCCCATCCTGGTATATACCCCCCATCCTGGTATATGCTCCCCCCATCCTGGTATATGCTCCCCCTATCCTGTTATATGCTCCCACCATCCTGGTATATGCTCCCCCATCCTGGTATATACTTCCCCATCCTGGTATATGCTCCCCCCATCCTTTTATATGCTCCCCCCATCCTGGTATATGCTCCCTCCATCCTGGTCTATGCTCCCTCCATCCTCGTATATGCTCCCCTATCCTGGTATATGCTCCCTCCATTCTGGTATATGCCCCCCCATTCTGGTATACACTCCACCCATCCTGGTATATGCTGCCTCAATCCTCGTATATGCCTCCCCACCCTGGTATATGCCCCCCATCCTGGTATATGCTTCCCTACCCTGGTATATGCTACCCCAATTCTTGTATATGCTCCCTCCATCCTGGTATATGCCCCCCATCTTGTTATATGCTCCCTCCATCCTGGTATATTCTCCCCCCATCCTGGTATATGCTCCCCCATCCTGGTATATGCTCCCCCCATCCTGGTATATGCTCCCCCTATCCTGGTATATCCCCCCATCCTGGTATATGCTCCTCCCCATCCTTTTATATGCTCCCCCCATACTGGTATATGTTCCCCCATCCTGTTATATGCTCCCCCCCATCCTGGTATATGATCCCCCAATCCTGGTCCCCTTCTTGGTATATGCTCCCCCCCATCCTTGTATATGTTCCCCCAATCCTCGTATATGCTCCCCCCATACTGGTATAAGCTCCCCCCATACTGGTATATGCTCCCTCCATCCTGGTATATGCTCCCTCCATCCTGGTATATGCTCCCCCATCTTGGTATATGCTCTCCCCATCCTGGTATATGCTCCCCCATCCTGGTATATACCCCCCCATCCTGGTATATGCTCCCCCCATCCTGGTATATGCTCCGCCCATCCTGTTATATGCTCCCTTCATCCTGGTATATGCTCCCCCATCCTGGTATATACTTCCCCATTCTGGTGTATGCTCCCCCCATCCTGGTATATGCTCCCTCCATCCTGGTATATGCTCCCTCCATCCTCATATATGCTTCCCCTATCCTGGTATATGCTCCCCCAATCCTGGTATATGCTCCCCCAATCCTCGTATATGCTCCCTCCATCCTGTTATATGCCCCCCCATCCTGGTATATGCTCAACCCATCCTGGTATATGCTGCCTCAATCCTCGTATATGCCCCCCCACCCTGGTATATGTCCCCCCATCCTGGTATATGCTTCCCTACCCTGGTATATGCTCACCCAATTCTTGTATATGCTCCCTCCATCCTGGTATATGCCCCCCCATCCTGGTATATGCTTCCCTATCCTGGTATATGCCCCGCCATCCTGTTATATGCTCCTTCCATCCTGGTATGTGCCCCCATCCTGGTATATGCTCCGCCATCCTGGTATATGCTCCCCCCATCCTGGTATATGCTCCTCCCCATCCTGGTATATGCTCCCCCCATCCTGGTATATGCTCCCGCTATCCTGGCATATGCTCCCCCCATCCTGGTATATGCTCCCCCATCCTGGTATATGCTCCCTCCATCCTGGTATATGCCCCCCATCCTGGTATATCCCCCCATTCTGGTATATGCTCCCCCGGTATATGCTCCCCCATCCTGGTATATGCTCCCCCATCCTGGTATATGCTCCCCCCATCCTGGTATATGCCCACCATCCTGGTATATGCTCCCCCTCATCCTGGTATATGCTCCCCCCATCCTGGTATATGCTCTCCCCATCCTGGTATATGTCCCCCATCCTGATATATGCCCCTCAACCTGGTATGTGCTCCCCCCATCCTGGTATATACCCCCTATCCTGTTATATGCTCCCTCCATCCTGGTATATGCTCCCCCATCATGGTGTATACTTCCCCATCCTGGTATATGCTCCCCCCATCCTGGTATATGCTCCCCCCATCCTGGTATATGCTCCCTCCATCCTGGTATATGCTCCCCCTATCCTGGTATATGCTCCCCCAATCCTGGTATATGCTCCTCCAATCCTCGTATATGCTCCCTCCATCCTGGTATATGCCCCCCCATCCTGGTATATGCTCCACCCATCCTGGTTTATGCTGCCTCAATCCTCGTATATGCCCCTCCACCCTGGTATATGCCCCCCATCCTGGTATTTGCTTCCCTACCCTGGTATATGCTCCCCCAATTCTTGTATATGCTCCCTCCATCCTGGTATATGCCCCCCATCCTGTTATATACTGCTTCCATCCTGGTATATGCTCCCCCCATCCTGGTATATGCTCCCCCATCCTGGTATATGCTCCCCCTATCCTGGTATATGCTCCCCCTATCCTGGTATATCCCCCCATCCTGGTATATGCTCCTCCCCATCCTGGTATATGCTCCCCCCATACTGGTATATGCTCCCCCATCCTGGTATATGCCCCCCCCATCCTGGTATATGCCCCCCATCCTGGTATATCCCCCATCCTGGTATATGCTCCCCTCATCCTGGTATATGCTCCCCCATCCTGGTATATGCTCCCCCCATCCTGGTACATGCCCCTCCATCCTGGTATATGCTCCCCCTCATCCTGGTATATGCTCCCCCTAGCCTGGTATATGCTCCCCCCATCCTGGTATATGCCCCCCATCCTGGTATATGCCCCCATCCAGGTATGTGCTCCCCCCATCCTTGTATATGCTCCCCCCATCCTTATATATGTCACCCCCATCCTGGTATATTCTCCCCCCATCCTGGTATATGCTCCCCCCTATCCTGGTATATGTCACTCCCCGATCCTGGTATATGCTCCCCCCATCCTGGTATGTCGCCCCCTGATCCTTGTATATGCTCCCTCCCATCCTGGTATATGTCACCCCCGATCCTGGTATATCGTCCCCCCCATCCTGTTATATACTTCCCCTCATCCTGGTATATGCTCCACCCCATCCTAGTATATGTCAACCCCCAATCCTGGTATATGCTCCCCCCATCCTGGTATATGTCACCCCCCGATCGTGGTATGTGCTCCCCCCATCCTGGTATATGTCACCCCCGATCCTGGTATATGCTACCCCCATACTGATATATGCTCCCCCTCATTAGGTATATGCTCCCCCATCCTGGTATATGCTCCCCCTCATTCTGGTATATGCTCCCCCCATTCTGGTATATGCTCCCCCCATCCTGGTATATGCCCCCCCCATCCTGGTATATGCTCCCCTTCATCCTGGTATATGCTTCCTCCATCCTTGTATATGCTCCCCCCCATCATGGAGAACAAGGAAGCACAAAAGAACTTCATGAAAACATGAAAATACAAAATCTTTATTGAAAAAAATCAAGAATAGAAAAAAATGGAAAACACTCAGAGGCATAAAATTAAAAACAATGGAGGAGCATGGAGACGAGGAACAGGTTAAATGTACTGCCCTATGTAAATCAATTGCCTGAAGGCAAAATATGGCACTGCAAAAACAGGTCATAAAGAGGTAGCTCAAGTGTCTATCCAATTGAAAGGTCGCACAGTGAGAGACTTCTGTTTAATGCAGGTTCTAATATAGAAGCATTTTCCCAAAGTGGATGCAAGTATGACACTCAGTACATTAATAGAAATAAGTGTCATGAAAGACAATATAGTCAAAGTGACAACCAATCCAATATATAATATGAAAAGGTTCCATACTTACAGCCGCTGTGGTTGCGTCGCCGCACCTCGCTCCTGCTCTACCCCAGCATCCTGGTATATGCTCCCCCCCATCCTGGTATATGCTCCCCTTCATCCTGGTATATGCTCTCACCCATCCTGGTATATGCTCCCCCTCATCCTGGTATATGCTCTGCCCCATCCTGGTATATGCTCCCCTCCATCCTGGTATATGTCACCGCCGAACCTGGTATATGCTCCCCCCCATCCTGGTATATGTCACCCCCCAATCCTGGTATATGCTCCCCGTCATCCTGGTATATGCTCCCCCTCATTCTGGTATATGCTCCCCCCCATCCTGGTATATGCCCCCCATCCTGGTATATGCCCCCCATCCTGGTATATCCCCCATCCTGGTATATGCTCCCCTCATCCTGGTATATGCTCCCCCATCCTGGTATATGCTCCCCCCATCCTGGTACATGCCCCTCCATCCTGGTATATGCTCCCCCTCATCCTGGTATATGCTCCCCCTAGCCTGGTATATGCTCCCCCCATCCTGGTATATGTCCCCCATCCTGGTATATGCCCCCATCCAGGTATGTGCTCCCCCCATCCTGGTATATGCTCCCCCCATCCTTATATATGTCACCCCCATCCTGGTATATTCTCCCCCCATCCTGGTATATGCTCCCCCCTATCCTGGTATATGTCACTCCCCGATCCTGGTATATGCTCCCCCCATCCTGGTATGTCGCCCCCTGATCCTGGTATATGCTCCCTCCCATCCTGGTATATGTCACCCCCGATCCTGGTATATCGTCCCCCCCATCCTGGTATATACTTCCCCTCATCCTGGTATATGCTCCACCCCATCCTAGTATATGTCAACCCCCAATCCTGGCATATGCTCCCCCCATCCTGGTATATGTCACCCCCCGATTGTGGTATGTGCTCCCCCCATTCTGGTATATGTCACCCCCGATCCTGGTATATGCTACCCCCATACTGATATATGCTCCCCCTCATTAGGTATATGCTCCCCCATCCTGGTATATGCTCCCCCTCATTCTGGTATATGCTCCCCCCATTCTGGTATATGCTCCCCCCATCCTGGTATATGCCCCCCCCCATCCTGGTATATGCTCCCCTTCATCCTAGTATATGCTTCCTCCATCCTTGTATATGCTCCCCCCCATCATGGAGAACAAGGAAGCACAAAAGAACTTCATGAAAACATGAAAATACAAAATCTTTATTGAAAAAAATCAAGAATAGAAAAAATGGAAAACACTCAGAGGCATAAAATTAAAAACAATGGAGGAGCATGGAGACGAGGAACAGGTTAAATGTACTGCCCTATGTAAATCAATTGCCTGAAGGCAAAATATGGCACTGCAAAAACAGGTCATAAAGAGGTAGCTCAAGTGTCTATCCAATTGAAAGGTCGCACAGTGAGAGACTTCTGTTTAATGCAGGTTCTAATATAGAAGCATTTTCCCAAAGTGGATGCAAGTATGACACTCAGTACATTAATAGAAATAAGTGTCATGAAAGACAATATAGTCAAAGTGACAACCAATCCAATATATAATATGAAAAGGTTCCATACTTACAGCCGCTGTGGTTGCATCGCCGCACCTCGCTCCTGCTCTACCCCAGCATCCTGGTATATGCTCCCCCCCATCCTGGTATATGCTCCCCCTCATCCTGGTATATGCTCTCACCCATCCTGGTATATGCTCCCCCTCATCCTGGTATATGCTCTCCCCCATCCTGGTATATGCTCCCCTCCATCCTGGTATATGTCACCGCCGAACCTGGTATATGCTCCCCCCCATCCTGGTATGTCACCCCCCAATCCTGGTATATGCTCCCCGTCATCCTGGTATATGCTCCCCCTCATTCTGGTATATGCTCCCCCCCATCCTGGTATATGCCCCCCATCCTGGTATATCCCCCATCCTGGTATATGCTCCCCTCATCCTGGAATATGCTCCCCCATCCTGGTATATGCTCCCCCCATCCTGGTACATGCCCCTCCATCCTGGTATATGCTCCCCCTCATCCTGGTATATGCTCCCCCTAGCCTGGTATATGCTCCCCCCATCCTGGTATATGCCCCCCATCCTGGTATATGCCCCCATCCAGGTATGTGCTCCCCCCATCCTGGTATATGCTCCCCCCATCCTTATATATGTCACCCCCATCCTGGTATTTTCTCCCCCCATCCTGGTATATGCTCCCCCCTATCCTGGTATATGTCACTCCCCGATCCTGGTATATGCTCCCCCCATCCTGGTATGTCGCCCCCTGATCCTGGTATATGCTCCCTCCCATCCTGGTATATGTCACCCCCGATCCTGGTATATCGTCCCCCCCATCCTGGTATATACTTCCCCTCATCCTGGTATATGCTCCACCCCATCCTAGTATATGTCAACCCCCAATCCTGGTATATGCTCCCCCCATCCTGGTATATGTCACCCCCCGATCGTGGTATGTGTTCCCCCCATTCTGGTATATGTCACCCCCGATCCTGGTATATGCTACCCCCATACTGATATATGCTCCCCCTCATTAGGTATATGCTCCCCCATCCTGGTATATGCTCCCCCTCATTCTGGTATATGCTCCCCCCATTCTGGTATATGCTCCCCCCATCCTGGTATATGCCCCCCCATCCTGGTATATGCTCCCCTTCATCCTAGTATATGCTTCCTCCATCCTTGTATATGCTCCCCCCCATCATGGAGAACAAGGAAGCACAAAAGAACTTCATGAAAATACAAAATCTTTATTGAAAAAAATCAAGAATAGAAAAAATGGAAAACACTCAGAGGCATAAAATTAAAAACAATGGAGGAGCATGGAGACGAGGAACAGGTTAAATGTACTGCCCTATGTAAATCAATTGCCTGAAGGCAAAATATGGCACTGCAAAAACAGGTCATAAAGAGGTAGCTCAAGTGTCTATCCAATTGAAAGGTCGCACAGTGAGAGACTTCTGTTTAATGCAGGTTCTAATATAGAAGCATTTTCCCAAAGTGGATGCAAGTATGACACTCAGTACATTAATAGAAATAAGTGTCATGAAAGACAATATAGTCAAAGTGACAACCAATCCAATATATAATATGAAAAGGTTCCATACTTACAGCCGCTGTGGTTGCGTCGCCGCACCTCGCTCCTGCTCTACCCCAGCATCCTGGTATATGCTCCCCCCCATCCTGGTATATGCTCCCCCTCATCCTGGTATATGCTCTCACCCATCCTGGTATATGCTCCCCCTCATCCTGGTATATGCTCTCCCCCATCCTGGTATATGCTCCCCTCCATCCTGGTATATGTCAATGCCGAACCTGGTATATGCTCCCCCCCATCCTGGTATATGTTACCCCCCAATCATGGTATATGCTCCCCGTCATCCTGGTATATGCTCCCCCTCATTCTGGTATATGCTCCCCCCCATCCTGGTATATGCCCCCCATCCTGGTATATGCCCCCCATCCTGGTATATCCCCCATCCTGGTATATGCTCCCCTCATCCTGGTATATGACTTCTGTTTAATGCAGGTTCTAATATAGAAGCATTTTCCCAAAGTGGATGCAAGTATGACACTCAGTACATTAATAGAAATAAGTGTCATGAAAGACAATATAGTCAAAGTGACAACCAATCCAATATATAATATGAAAAGGTTCCATACTTACAGCCGCTGTGGTTGCGTTGCCGCACCTCGCTCCTGCTCTACCCCAGCATCCTGGTATATGCTCCCCCCCATCCTGGTATATGCTCCCCCTCATCCTGGTATATGCTCTCACCCATCCTGGTATATGCTCCCCCTCATCCTGGTATATGCTCTCCCCCATCCTGGTATATGCTCCCCTCCATCCTGGTATATGTCACCGCCGAACCTGGTATATGCTCCCCCCCATCCTGGTATATGTCACCCCCCAATCCTGGTATATGCTCCCCGTCATCCTGGTATATGCTCCCCCTCATTCTGGTATATGCTCCCCCCCATCCTGGTATATGCTCCCCCTCATCCTGGCATATGCCGCCCCCCATCCTGGTATATGTCACCCCCGATCTTGGTATATGTCACCCCCTCATCCTGGTATATGCTCCCCCCATCCTGGTATATGTCACCCCCGATCCTGGTATATGCTCCCCCCATCCTATAGAATCATAGAATGGTAGAGTTGGAAGGGACCTCCTGGGTCATCTGGTCCAACCCCCTGCTCAAAGCAGGATTCACTAGATCATCTCAGACAGATGTCTGTCCAGCCTCTGTTTGAAGACGTGGTATATGTCACCCCCCAATACTGGTATATGCTCCCCCTCATCCTGGTATATGCCCCCCCATCCTGGTATATGTCACCCCCGATCCTGGTATATGTCACCCCCTCATCCTGGTATGTGCTCCCCCTCCATCCTGGTATATGTCACCCCGGATCCTGGTATATGCTCCCCCTCATCCTGGTATATGTCACCCCCAATCCTGGTATATGCTCCCCCTCATCCTGGTATATGCCCCCCCCATCCTGGTATATGTCACCCCCGATCCTGGTATATGTCACCCCCCCCGATCCTGCCTGTCCTGCTCATCCATCCACAAACACTCCTACTCACCCTTCCCCCGCAGCACATCGTCTGTGTTAAATATGTAAATAAAATGGCGCTGGAGTCAGTGTGTGCACATACTGCGCTATTTGGCGCCATTTTGTTGAAGACACTGCGAATTTGTCTTCAACAAAATGGTGCTGGATATCGCGCTATGCGCTGGCTCCGGCACAGACTCCTCCTTAAGCCTCGCCGGAGACGTGGTCAGCGCCTATGCACATGGTGATCTCCGGCGACGCACTCTTCCTCCAGCCTCGTCCTCCCGGCGCAGACTATAGAGGCTTAGGACAGAAGGACACATCCCTGGATATATATATCTCATCTCTCCCAATTACATGGAGTCTATTAGGATCCCTGATCTATTATGTGTCGCCATCTGCACAGATCCAATGTCACACAAAAGGAAGCGACATTTTTAGCGAGTAAACAGCGCATTCCGTCCTGTGCTGATCTACAGCGCCATCTAGAGGCTGATCAGCGGCGCATCAGCTCAGCCTACTCGTTTTCATCTTCGCACCAGATGACGCGTTACCGGGATAAAATATGATTGGGTCCCAGTAAAAATACAAAGCCTGGGAGCCGGCTGCTCTGCTCCAATCGTCGCGCTTTGGAAGATACCAACTCTTTGTAGCCCTCAGGGGGAGCTGAGGAGAATAAATTGTTATTGTTTGTAAAAGTGCAGATATTTAATGAACTGATAGGTAAAATAAAGATGCGGCTGCGATCAGTGACGGGACAGAGTAAGAGCGGCCGCTGCAGTTCCCCCCCCCAGTGCTCAGATCAGTGGTAGACGCGACTCCTCCTCCGCCTTCGGAAGCCGGAAGTTGCAGGCAGTGTTGTGAGAGAGGAGCAGAGAGACAGGTGGGTGATTGGTGCTGTGTGCGCTGCCCCCTGCTGGTCGCATCACCGCAGTGCAGGTTGTTATGGGCTGATCAGGGGCCCCTATGCCGCTCTCCATGGTGCGACCCCCACTGCTGTGTCTTGGGGTCTGTTACACCTGATATATAGGAGCTGAGTACAGGCGGCTGCTGGGGCCCCTGATACCATTACTATGTGGCCCTTACACCTGATATATAGGAGCTGAGTACAGGCGGCTGCTGGGGCCCCTGATACCATTACTATGTGGCCCTTACACCTGATATATAGGAGCTGAGTACAGGTGGCTGCTGGGGCCCCTGATACCATTACTATGTGGCCCTTACACCTGATATATAGGAGCTGAGTACAGGCTGCTGCTGGGGCCCCTGATACCATTACTATGTGGCCCTTACACCTGATATATAGGAGCTGAGTACAGGCGGCTGCTGGGGCCCCTGATACCATTACTATGTGGCCCTTACACCTGATATATAGGAGCTGAGTACAGGCGGCTGCTGGGGCCCCTGATACCATTACTATGTGGCCCTTACACCTGATATATAGGAGCTGAGTACAGGTGGCTGCTGGGGCCCCTGATACCATTACTATTTGGCCCTTACACCTGATATATAAGGGCTGAGTACAGGCGGCCGCTGGGGCCCCTGATACCATTACTATGTGGCCCTTACACCAGATATATAGGAGCTGAGTACAGGCGGCTGCTGGGGCCCCTGATACCATTACTATGTGGCCCTTACACCTGATATATAAGGGCTGAGTACAGGTGGCTGCTGGGGCCCCTGATACCATTACTATGTGGCCCTTACACCAGATATATAGGAGCTGAGTACAGGCGGCTGCTGGGGCCCCTGATACCATTACTATGTGGCCCTTACACCTGATATATAGGAGCTGAGTACAGGTGGCTGCTGGGGCCCCTGATACCATTACTATGTGGCCCTTACACCTGATATATAAGGGCTGAGTACAGGCGGCCGCTGGGGCCCCTGATACCATTACTATGTGGCCCTTACACCTGATATATAGGAGCTGAGTACAGGCGGCTGCTGGGGCCCCTGATACCATTACTATGTGGCCCTTACACCTGATATATAGGAGCTGAGTACAGGCGGCTGCCGGGGCCCCTGATACCATTACTATGTGGCCCTTACACCAGATATATAGGAGCTGAGTACAGGCGGCTGCCGGGGCCCCTGATACCATTACTATGTGGCCCTTGCATCTGATATATAAGGGCTGAGTACAGGCAGCTGCTGGGGCCCCTGATACCATTACTATGTGGCCCTTACACCTGATATATAGGAGCTGAGTACAGGCAGCTGCTGGGGCCCCTGATACCATTACTATGTGGCCCTTACATCTGATATATAGGAGCTGAGTACAGGCGGCTGCTGGGGCCCCTGATACCATTACTATGTGGCCCTTACACCTGATATATAGGAGCTGAGTACAGGCGGCTGCTGGGGCCCCTGATACCATTACTATGTGGCCCTTACACCTGATATATAGGAGCTGAGTACAGGCGGCTGCTGGGGCCCCTGATACCATTACTATGTGGCCCTTACACCTGATATATAGGAGCTGAGTACAGGCAGATGCTGGGGCCCCTGATATCATTACTATGTGGACTTTACACCTGATATATAGGAGCTGAGTACAGGCGGCTGCTGGGGCCCCTGATACCATTACTATGTGGCCCTTACACCTGATATATAAGCTCTGCTGGGACTCTGTATCCTGCCTGCATTGCATAATGGGGCCCCTGAATACTCTGCACATAAGGGCCCATAGCTCTAATTATGTTGTTTGCAATAGTCGCCCTCCTGCCACCCTGTAATATCGGGTCCCTGCCTGGTGTGGCCCCTCTTCTCAGACATCCATCTAATCATCCGTCTGTCTCATCCATATTTGCCATATGGAGGTTTCCAGAAATAGGGCAGAACCTACTGGACTTCTGTGAAAGTTGACGAATCTGTTGAGCGCGGCTGAAGCCTCCTGGGAGCCGAGGTAAAATCAGTGGCCGTGGTAAAATTGTGGAGCGGTGGGGTCTGAAAAAGGAATCATGACTATAAGGACAACGTTTGCACAAAGTGATTTCTTTCGAGCCCAACAGCCACTGTGTAAACCTGACAAAAATGCCCCCATCTATCCATCCATTCATCACTCTCATACTCTGTCTATGCAGGTATGTATCTCATCATTCTTCCTTACGGAGTTTCACATTGACCAGTCGGGGCTTTGGTGCGAACTCCCTCACAAAACTGGATTCGGTAGTGTGTGCTGACGAGGCCATAGGCTTAGTAGACTGCGCCTCCAGTAGGCGTACACACCTGATGCACGACAGAGGGCACATTCACTCTGTCTGGACCATTATAGTCTATGGCCACGTCAGATCATATGCCCGAATCCCGTTCAGGTGTAGGCTGCAGCAGGTGGCAGCTGCCTTCAGTGCCCCGCTCCTCCGCCACTGCCGTTCCCCCCAACACCCAGAGCCACAGTATATATATATATATATATATATATATATATGTACACTACTCAAAAAAATAAAGGGAACACTTAAACAACAGAACATAACTCCAAGTAAATCAAACTTCTGTGACATCAAACTGTCCACTTACGAAGCAACACTGATTGACAATCAATTTCACATGCTGTTGTGCAAATGGAATAGACAATAGATGGAAATTATTGGCAATTATCAAGACACCCTCAATAAAGGAGTGATTCTGCAGGTGGGGACCACAGACCACATCTCAGTACCAATGCTTTCTGACTGATGTTTTGGTCACTTTTGAATGTTGGTTGTGCTTTCACACTCGTGGTAGTTTGAGATGGACTCTACAACCCACAGAAGTTGCTCAGGTAGTGCAGCTCATCCAGGATGGCACATCAATGCGAGCTGTAGAAAGAAGGTTTGCTGTGTCTGTCAGCGTAGTGTCCAGAGGCTGGAGGCGCTACCAGGAGACAGGCCAGTACACCAGGAGACGTGGAGGGAGCCGTAGGAGGGCAACAACCCAGCAGCAGGACCGCTACCTCCGCCTTTGTGCAAGGAGGAACAGGAGGAGCACTGCCAGAGCCCTGCAAAATGACCTCCAGCTGACCACAAATGTGGATGTGTCTGCACAAACGCTTAGAAACCCACTCCATAATGGTGGTATGAGGGCCCGATGTCCACAGATGGGGGTTGTGCTCACAGCCCAACACCGTGCAGGAGTCTTGGCATTTGCCACAGAACACCAGGATTGGCAAAGTGGCAACTGGCGCCCTGTGCTCTTCACAGATGAAATCAAGTTCACACTGAGCACATGTGACAGACGTGACAGAGTCTGGAGACGCCGTGGAGAGCGATCTGCTGCCTGCAACATCCTTCAGCATGACCGGTTTGGCAGTGGGTCAGTAATGGTGTGGGGTGGCATTTGTTTGGAGGGCCGCACAACCCTCCATGTGCTCGCCAGAGGTAGCCTGACTGCCATTAGGTACCGAGATGAGATCCTCAGACCCCTTGTGAGACCATGTGCTGGTGCGGTTGGCCCTGGGTTCCTCCTAATGCAGCACAATGCCAGACCTCATGTGGCTGGAGTGTGTCAGCAGTTCCTGCAAGATGAAGGCATTGAGGTTATGGACTGGCCCACCCGTTCCCCAGACCTGAATCCGATTGAGCACATCTGGGACATCATGTCTCGCTCCATCCACCAACGTCACGTTGCACCACAGACTGTCCAGGAGTTGGCGGATGCTTTAGTCCAGGTCTGGCAGGAGATCCCACAGGAGACCATCCGCAACCTCATCAGGAGTATGCCCAGGCGTTGTAGGGAGGTCATACAGGCACGTGGAGGCCACACACAATACTCAGCCTCATCAGGAGCATGCCCAGGCGTTGTAGGGAGGTTATACAGGCACGTGGAGGCCACACACAATACTCAGCCTCATCAGGAGCATGCCCAGGCGTTGTAGGGAGGTCATACAGGCACGTGGAGGCCACACACAATGCTGAGACTCATTTTGACTTGTTTTAAGGACATTACATCAAAGTTGGATCAGCCTGTAGTGTGTTTTTCCACTTTAATTTTGGGGGTGACTCCAAATCCAGGCCTCCATTGGTTAATAAATGTGATTTCCATTGATGATTTTTGTGTGATTTTGTTGTCAGCACATTCAACTTTGTACAGAACAAAGTATTAAATGAGAATATTTCATTCATTCAGATCTAGGATGGGTTATTTCAGTGTTCCCTTTATTTTTTTGAGCAGTGTATATATAAATATACCAGGATGGGGGATATTAACAGAATTGGGAGACATTACCCCTATAACAGTGTAAGCAGCAGACTCCCTCCCCCTTAACAGGGCATAATGACCACATTTTTTGCTTCAATTTTTTTTCTATTTTCCTCCTCTAAAACCTAGGTACGTCTTATGGTCCGGTGCTTCTTATAGTCCGAAAAATACGGTATATGCATTCAGTATATATATACTATGGTAGATGGGCCCACTCAGTTGCACACAGAAGTAGCCACCGGAGCGCCGTCTCCTTAAGTCTCTCACTGGTTTATTTGAAGATGCTGCATAAGCCAGTGAGGAGTTAGCAAAAATAAATACGTGCTTTCTGACCTAAGGAAAAACAAAACATAACATACAGCCGTGTTGCTGTGGGGATCTGCCCGCTCAGGAGAACAACCATCCACTGGTTCAGCTTTTCCTTCTCAGGACACAAAGCGCTGGAGTTCCTCTCTACAGCCCTACTGAACACTGAATGCCTTAGAAGGACTATATACATCCTAGTCCCCACCCTGGGGTGGAGATAAGGTGAATGACCTCCCAAATGGTGAACAACCTCCCAACCCGCTCTATGGTCGTTCACAAAAACCCAGCCCTTAAAATGGCCGATTAATCCCTCTCAACACATAGTGTGCTGGTGGAAAACTTATGGGCTTCAAATCACTGAAGCTAACAGCCTCAGTGAAACATACCTCCCCTCCAGCACTTTGCCAGTGACTTTGTCACCATGTATATATAATCAGCATACTGTATATATATTATAAGCATACTCTATATATCCTTTTAAAAGCAGAAGTGTCAATAAATTATTTTTATCAGTTAACAAAATGCAGAGTAAAGTTTGATGGATGAACCAAGATCTCAGTAATAATAATTGTAATTTTTTTTAAATTAATAATAGGATAGAAGGGAGGGACAAAACCAGGAACAGAATCAGTAGGCAAACTCATAGTCAGGAGGACAGCCGGGGTCAGATACCAGGTGATCAGTAACCGCCACGTCTGCGAGTAGTATGAATACCGCGGAGCCTGGTGACAGAGGTGATACTGAGATTGTCCCGGCAGAGATGTAACAGTCAGAAGGCCACCGGTAGATGGTGAAGGTCCTTCTGTACAGCTCCAGCAGTGATGGTGGATCTGCTGGACTTCAGGGCGCTGGATGCGGAGGTTTCCCGTCTTTTAGATGTCTCTAGGGGAACGGTGACAACACGCAAATACGCGAGCAGCCCTGGATAATCCACGCCGGCAGGATGATAAGATCCGGCGGAAGATGGAACCTATGAGAAGAGAAGGAAATATAATGTAAGTGATGGGACTCCATATGACATGATACTACTGTGCGGTCACTGTGGCCGGACGGCAGAGGAATCTCATCACACAGAGGTCAGGGATCATCGTCAGCCATCATACATGTGACAATCCCATCTCCGACAGATGACATCTGCTCCACATGAATTCTCACTGACGACATCACACAACATGGAGATGACTCTCACACTTACCTCGTCTCTTTTTCCCCTTTTTCCCATTTTCTGATTTTTCGTCATCAGCTGGAAATTCTGATCAGAAAGAAGAAAAAACAACAACTCACTAAAGACATATTGTTATGGGATCTGCTTCGTATCTCTCCTGTGTATAGTATATAGATTGTTCTAGTCCTGTCCCCTATAGTCCTGACAATCTGGTATTACACAATAGGGCAGAATAAGTCCTATATACCGGACATGACCTCATATGAGGGGCATTAGATGTGTCACTAATATGGAGCAGTGAGCGCCCTGTGTGCCGCCATGTGGTGCATCCCTAATGAGCGATATTCTACTATAGGAGACGATATCTCATTATGATGACGGAGGTTACTGGATGCAACAATGTATCACAGAATCCATGATAATACTGTACAAAATTGCAGAAATGGAGACACTGTATGGGCCCATGGGCAAAGTAATTGGGTTCCTTGAAACATGGATAACATAGGAGACCCATTAAAGAAAAACCATGTGGAAATATTTCACCCTTGATGACAACATTCACATTGTTTGTGCTATAGACATGTACATACCTGACAATGGGGACGAGGACGGCAAGCTGGTTATAGCATCGTCTCTAGCAGATTCAGGAGAAGATCCTTTCTGCCTGTTAGGAAGAAGAAAAACGTGTAAATCACAAGTAAATTCAGTATAAAAGGGATTGTCTCACTAGAAGAACCCCGACTATAAGGCCTAATAGGACATATGAAAGTCATAGTGGGGAAGTCTCCTGCTCAAAACGACCTTCTATGGAAACAACTAGCAACAATGGCCGGCATGTAATACTACATATCTCCTGCAGTGTGGGCAAAACTAACAATGCCTGACCGGCAGCAATTATGGGTTGTTATCTCCAGCGGATTCTGAAGCCAATAGCCAATGACCGCTGATCATGGGGCGGTGGATGCTGCATTCAATATTATGGTATTTATGTCCTATATTTGGTGTTGTGCACATATATTAGCCTGGAGCTCCCAATAATGACCCCATAATCTACTCACATTTCTGAGATGTTTCTGCTGGATGCCGGGGTACACTCTGGAGGAAACTTGATAGCGGTGGTACAGAGCTAAAAAAGGACAAAAATAAGATATGAAATTCAATTTTTTACGTTTAGGGTATGTGCACACGATGCAGAAATGCTCAGGATTTTTTCCTGAGCGTTTCTGCATCTCTCTGGCAGGAAAAAACGCATGCGGATTGTACATGCGGTTTCCTGCCAGGGACATGCGGAAATGAAGCGGTCTTCACTTTCATTTCCGCATGTGGGTTGACAAGCGCTTCCCAAGCGATTTTAGCATCACTTGGAAAGTGCTTGTCAACTTCACACTATATAAATCCATGCAGCCGGCATGGATTTATATAGTGTGTGATGTCAAAAAATAAAAAATAAATATATACTTTACCCTCTGATGGCCCCCGGTGTCCTGCTTCATCGGTCCCGGCTGCCGGCAGTGAAGACTGTAGGACCTTCCGACGTCAGCGTCACGTGACCCGTCACATGACTCTGACGTCAGCGAAGGTCCTTCATTCAACCGCGAAGTGCGCGGGAAGCCGGCAGGACGCAGCGCGGGCCGTCAGAAGGTGAGAATATATATATTTTTTATTTTATTCTTTTTTTTTTAATGGTACCTGGGTCTGGATGAGAGTCCTCTCATCCACACCCGGGTACCATCCGCACATTAGACCGCATGAAAAGCGCATCAACATATACAGTGATGCGGATTCCATGCGGTCTAATGCAAGTCAATGGCGGCAAAAGAGCAGCGTTTCCGCAAAATTAATTGACATGCTGCGGATTTTTGACCGCAGCGTTTACGCTGCGGAAAAATCCGCATCATGGGCACAGCACATGTGGATTTCCATTGGGGAACATTGCTGCCCTTCTACCATGCGTTTTTCATGCGTTTCCGCGGCGTTTACGCAACTGCAAAAACGCCGCGGAAACGCATGAAAAACGCATCGTGTGAACTCAGCCTTAGAGGTCTTTTTATGTATTCTGGATTTATTGATCACTTACTTTAGAAAGCCTTTTAGAGGATGTTGTAAAATTTTGGAAGAAAAGGCTCTCATTATCCTCACTTGTGTCCTCCTCCTCTGAGACAATAGGCTTGTTTGTATCAGCGTGATCTACAAGACATAGGTAATGAAGTGTTATTAGCGGTTGTCAGTATAACACAGTCACCATTTATCACTACTATTAATGGGAACCGATTGTCACATATTATTGAAGACGAGACAAACAGCCGCTTAGTCTAGATGACGTCTTCTACTTACTGATAAATAAGCTGGTGTCCTCATCTGAAACAAGCCGAGGAATGTACTCCGGCTTCTGACTTAGAAGGTTTTCAAATTCTAAGTCACTCAGGAATGGATAACTCTTGATCTCAAATGCTCCTTCTGGAAAAAGAAAAACAAAAGTGATGCGGACATTGTTAGAGGCTGCTCCATATCTGAACAGTATATCTTAATCTTAAGTAATGACAAAACCGAAGGAAACAAACTGAAAGTTATATTATGGAGAACTAGAAATAGGCAAGCAGATAGAGAAGTGCTGATCCTCATGGACAGGAGCGAAGAGTCCTCGTTGTAAAAAGTGAATATTAATACTAATACAGTATATCAGTTACCTGTCCCAAGTCTTTGTGCAGGATTTGTTCTGAGCAGGTCATTAATAAGGTCCTGAGCATCGGGGGGAGGAGCGCGATCCCAATCCCAAATTATGTCTCCTGTTATATAGAAAATTACAGAAAATAAAACCTCTGTTTTGGACTGTAAGATAAAGTAGAGGAAATAACTAAATTCATGTAATCAGTCAAAGCAATAATCGGATTATTCTACTTACCAGTGACAATATTTTTATAGAGCTCAGATAGGGAATCCCCATGAAATGGTACATATCCCACCAGAAACTCATGCAGGATGATTCCCATTGACCACCAGTCCGCAGGTCTTCCATAGCCTTTCTTCAGAATGATTTCTGGGGCCATGTAAAGCGGGATGCCACAGTCCTGGAAACCGACAGAAGGTAGAAATGAGAATCAATTAAATAATTATTATGGCAAGTTCTCGACATAAAAAGCCAATGACAGAAGATAAAATATCAGTTGAAAAGTTCTCTAGAAATGAAGAACGTAGAGAAGAGACAATAGTGTGATGAGATTTGTAAAGAACCATCTAAGTTCCTGTAAGTGATGCCGACCTCTTGGTCCTGGAACTCTCTGGCGATGTCCTCCAATGATTCCTTGTGGGTGTTGGTTTCTGGTATCATGACACCAACTTTTGAAATCCCAAAATCGGCGACTTTAATGTGTCCAGCCGGTGTAATCAGGAGGCTGTGAAAGAGAAGATGGTTTTAGGCTCACGGGCTGTGTGGTAATAAATGATAACTTTCCCCCCTTTATTATACTATAGGGGGCACTTACTTCTCTGGCTTCAGGTCTCTATGCAACACACCATAGCTGTGCAGGTATTCTACAGCAAGTATCGCTTCTGCAAAGTACAGGCGGGCCAAGGGGACAGATAAAGGACCCCTGGTGCTTAGGAGGGTCCCACAGTCTCCACCTATAGAAGAAAGGAAATATGAACGGTGAGGGGTTTATACAGCAGATCACCATGATGGATCATGAGAAGTGAGCGGAGACATTGGGGCAGGAGAGAATATATACAGATATAATGTATAGAGCACAGAATATTAGTCTGAGGTCATGGTGAGATGTCGTCCATGTCACTAATAAAGTGATGTCTCATCTCGTCTACAGCTGGCGATACTGACGTGCTCAGTGCGGACATACAGGGAGATCACACACATCAATGACTTTCCATAATATCTATAGTAAATGCTCTGCGGGGATGTAACCGTCCACGGGGACAAGTCCTAATGATATGAGCGCTGATAAGATGTCAGCAGACATGGGCTGAATATAATACATGTACATGTCCTACCTCCTACATACTCCATGACCATACACAGGTGAGATCTAGTAGGGAAGGAGCAGAGCATGGAGGTCACAAAGGGACAGTCAGCGAATGTCAGGATGTCCCTCTCCAGATAGGCCGCTTCCACATGTTTTGGAGTATCCAGGTCCCGCTTGGCAATTTTCTTCATAGCGAAGATCTTCTGTGAGTCTTTATGGTGAACTAAGTGGACGGACCTGGAGAGAAGAAGAAACCATGGTTTATAGTGAATCCTTATTAACAGTCCGTCTATAGAAGTCATTATATGGTCTTCTGTTCTAATGTTTAATACCAGAAGTCCGACCATTACTAGAAATCCACATCTAGAAATACATGAAATAATACTACATAGATCATCTATGAGAGGGTCTACACAATGCCACGTCTGCCAGACCCTCACTCAGGTCACATTATCACCTATGAGAAGTCTGCACAATGCCACGTCTGCCAGACCCTCACCCAGGTCACATTATCACCTATGGGAAGTCTGCACAATGCCACGTCTGCCAGACCCTCACCGAGGTCACATTATCACCTATGGGAAGTCTGCACAATGCCACGTCTGCCAGACCCTCACCCAGGTCACATTATCACCTATGGGAAGTCTGCACAATGCCACGTCTGCCAGACCCTCACCCAGGTCACATTATCATCTATGGGAAGTCTGCACAATGCCACGTCTGCCGGACCCTCACCCAGGTCACATTATCACCTGTGGGAGGTCTGCACAATGCCACATCTTCCACACCCTCACCCAGACCACATTGTCACCTATGGAAGGTGTGCACAATGCTAGGTCTGCCAGACCCTCACCCAGGTCACATTATCACCTATGGGAAGTCTGCACAATGCCACGTCTGCCGGACCCTCACCCAGGTCACGTTATCACCTTTCACCTCAGATCATGTCCCTATGATAACACTGAATGGCAAAGCACAGAGGATGAAGCATTATCATAGGGAACCCTGAGAAATGTGGCTTATGCTAACTGAAATCTCACCCAAAAGATCCGCTGCTGATCAGCTTAGATGTTTCGTAGTCGCTCATACGCGGCTTTCTCGCCGGGATCAATGATTCCATCAAGTTCTTGAAAAGAAGAAGAAGAAGAAATGATATTAAGATCTAGAAGCTGCTGGAGAAAATCTCCAGATGCAGAAACGTCTCCCCCTATATTATGTCCCAGCTGATGTCACTGATCCGATAGGTGAGCAGAAACCTGCTGACGGATTCCCTATAATATAAACGCTATTATCTAATGCAATAGTGTCATCTCCTCTAATAATAGAGGCGCCCCCTGGTTATATGGGGGATAATACTGGACGGGTCATTCACACCCCGTGATCTGGTGATACACAGACATCTCCCTCTATAATACTTACACCGGCAGGTTCTTGGATCTCCGGGATCTCTAAGATTACACTGTCAGGATCCAACAGCTCAGTTGTTTCTAAAATAGTGATAAAATGATGAAGAAATAAAATGTATTAGAGGATATTAATCCTACACAAATAATACAGCAATATAATGGAGAAATGACTTCTGTATGGAGGACTATGTGGGGCCTATTATTCTGTATGGTGGAATATGTGGGGCCCATTATTCTGTATGGAGGACTATATGGGGCCCATTATTCTGTATGGAGGACTATGTGAGGCCCATTATACTGTATGGAGGACTATGTTGGGCCTATTATTCTCTATGGAGGACTTTGTGGGACCCATAATACTTTGTGGAGGACTATGTGGGCCCATAATACTGTATGGAGGACTATGTGGGGCCTATTATTCTCTATGAAGGACTATGTGGGGCCCTTTATACTCTACGGTGGACTATGTGGGGCCCATAATACTGTATGGAGGACTATGTGGGGCCCATTAATCTCTATGGAGGACTATGTGGGGCCCATTATTCTGTATGGAGGACTATGTGGGGCCCATTATTCTGTATGGAGGATTATGTGGGGTCAATTATCCTGTATGGAGGACTATGTGGGGCCATTATACTGTGTGGAGGACTGTGTGGGGCCATTATTCTGCATGGAGCACTATGTGGGGCCATTATTTCATAAGGAGGACTATGTGGGGCCATTATTCTTTATGGAGGACTATGTGGGGCCTTTATATTGTATGGAGGACTATGTGGGGCCATTATTCTGTATGGAGGACTATGTGGGGCCTATTATTCTGTATAGTGGAATATGTGGGGTCCATTATTCTGTATGGAGGACTATATGGGGCCCATTATTCCGTATGGAGGACTATGTGGTGCCCATTATACTGTATGGAGTACTATGTGGTGCCCATTATACTGTGTGCCGGACTATGTGGGGCCCATTATTCTGTATGGAGGGCTATCTGGGGCACGTTATACTGTATGGATGACTTTGTGGGACCCATTATTCTGTATGGAGGACTATCTGGTGCCCATTATTCTGTGTGGAGGACTTTGTGGGGCCCATTATTCTGTTTGGAGGACTTTGTGGGGCCCATTATTCTGTATGGAGGACTATGTGGGGCATTATTCTGTATGGAGGACTATGTGGGGCATTATTCTGTATGGAGGACTATGTGGGGCCCAATATTCTGCATGGAGCACTATGTGGGGCCCATTATTCTGCATGGAGGACTATGTGGGACCCATTATTCATTATGGAGGACTTTGTGGGACCCATTATTCATTATGGAGGACTTTGTGGGACCCATTATACTGCATTCTGGTTGGCTCGTGACTTTTTCCAAGTTTTTCATTTTGGCTCTCTGTATGTTTGATTAGAGAGTGGAAAGAGTAGCTATGACATTATCCCCTGTTCTCTTTAATATCTGGATATTTCCGGTAGAAGGTTGTGTGATCGGCTCACCTGTAGTCAGATCGCTGCTCGGCCCCGGCTGACTCGTATTAGGGTCAGGGGTTTCTGGGGTCACATTTTGCTCGTCTTCGGTGTCGCCTTCTGGTGTCTCCTGATTGATAGAATATATAGAATTACCACGAGGAACCTTCCACTAAATCACCAAATCCACAAATCAGGAAGGACTAAACCCGCATTTACAGACGCACCAACTGTAACTATACACATCAGCCGCCATCATGAGGACTTTTATCAGATAAAATGGATTAAGATGAGGTAGCATTGCAAAAACATTAATATGGATAATAGAGGGAGACAGAGGCGGAAATACAGACTTCCCACCACTGAGCTGTGACTACATCAGCAGAATACAGACTGCCATCAGCAGAGACAGGCGGCCATATTACCTCCTGTGCTTGCCAGGGGCTGACAGGGAGGCCGATAAGATCTAACACCAGATCTTCTGATATCTGGCTGGTGATCTGGAGAAGATGAGAAAACAAGGACGTGTGATAGAGAAGATGATGGATCCTTACCGGGCGTTCCGATGAGCGGGCCGGACCTTCCAGTACACACAGGACTTTTTCGGCCAGTTCTTTAACAAAAGACAAATCTCCATATTGAGATCTTTTTTCAGCCTATAAAGAAGAAAAGAAACACAAATGAAAAATCTCGAGATGAGAAAGATCACAATGGAGGCGGCCATTGTATCTGACGTCTGCTCCTCTCTGCAGATACAATGACTACATATCTGGGGTCTTGTCCTGTTTTATATTGGAAGAAAGAAGAAGCTTCTATCCCACCATTATTATCCATTATTGTGGAGAAGACTTGTGCGGAGCGTCCACCATTTACCTGCTGTAGTAATGTCCTGATGTTCCATAGCGAGAAACTGCAAGTGCTCAGTCACTATGGAGCCAACAACGGCAGCCATGACCCTGTGTAGATTGTACACAGTGACTGTGAGCTCTGATGTCATAATGGCCGACCATCACTAGTGATGTCATCATGGAATCTTGTGATGGAATCTTATAGCGGCTGCTCTGCACAAATACATGCTGCCAAGCAATATTTAAAGTGTGTGGGGGCTCATGCTGTATATAGGGGGCTATGTGAGGGCTCAGCTATTTATAGCGGGCTATGTGAGGGCTCATGCTGTATATAGAGGGCTATGTGAGAGCTTGGCTGTATATAGTGAGCTATGTGAGGGCTCATACTCTAAATAGGATTCTGTGTGTGAGCTCATACTGTACATTGGTGCTATGTATGGGCTCTTACTGTATAAAGGGAGCTGTGTGTGGGCTCTTACTGTATATAGGGTATGTGTGTGGGCTCTTTATGTAGGGGGATGCCAGCACACTTAATTCTGCTCAATAATAAGTGATACAGTTAATAATATAAAATATAATTAATATGTTAATATTGAGCAGAATTAATTTCAGCCTATTGATTCGGCCTACACAACAGTCACATTTCTCATGTGGCCCCTCAGTAATATTACTTTCCCACCCCTGCTCTATTATGTATAGCGCTCTGTTATGTGTAGTGCACCCGAGCACCTGCATGTTAATCGAATGACTTATCACATGATCTATCAAAGGCAATCTTGTGCCATGTCATGCGATACATCGGGTGCTGGGAGCTCACGGCTCCTAAACTGCCCAGGGCCCTGGCTACTCTTAATACGTTCCTGCTTCTATCCCACCATTATTATCCATTATTGAGAAGTGTTATGCGGAGCTTCCGCCACTTACCTGCTGTAGTAATGTCCTGATGTTCTGAGGTAAATCCGTCACATACTCTGAGGTGAGATGACCTCGGTGGTATTTGGTCAGGCAGTCCCTTACAAGCTCCACCACCAGCCGGTGAGTGAAGCTGAGGACGCCATCGGGTGGTAGAAGCACAATCTCAGGGCGATTGGTGGTAAGAATCTCCCATAGAGCTTCTACTTGAAGATTGTCCAAAAGTAATTCAGCCATAGAAACTGCAAGTGCGATCAGTCACTATATATAATAGCGAGAACCTGCAAGTGCGCTCAGTCACTATGGGATAGCGAGAAACTGCAAGTGCGATCAGTCACTATAGAATAGCGAGAAACTGCAAGTGCGCTCAGTCACTATGAAGCCAACAAAGGCAGCCGCGACCCTGTGTACATTGTATATATAGTGACTGTGAGCTGTGATGTCATAATGCCCGACCATGACCTGTGATGTCATCATGGAATCTTGTGATGGAATCTTCAAGGAGTGGCTCTACACACATACATGCTGCCTAGCAATATGCTTTTTTGGCCGTCCTCTTTTATTTCCAAATACAACACAACCAGGATAAGGGAATGTTCACACGTTGCGTTTTTGCAGCATTTTTTTCCACACCAAAATCCAGGTTGTACTCCGGAAAAACACTGCATACAATCCACACTTATTTGCTGTGTTTTTGCAGTGTTTATACTTGTGGGTTGTTTTTTTTCATTCATTTGAATGGGTGAAAAATGTTGCAAAACCCCTGAAAGAATTAACATCCTGCAAATTTAAAATAAAAAAAGGAAAAAAACGCAGCATGTGAATGAGACTTTAGAAATCTCATTCACTAAGCTGGTACTGTAAAACGCAGTGTTTTAGCAGCAGAAAAATAACCCTGAAAAAAATGCCACTTGTGAACATTCCTCAAAGATATAATAGTCATATTATGGGAAATATTGTGTATATTTATTCCGCGCGTGTCTTTTTTTACCAAATAACATTTACCTCATTGGTTGGAGAGTTTACTATTAACAACTGTGACAAATAATGAAGAATTAATGATAAGTGACCCAAGTGATCAATCATTTACGTCATTAATGGTGATGGGCGAGCACTACAATGCTCGGGTGCTCGATGCTCGGGTCGAGCACATTGGAATACTTGGCTGCTCGACCCGAGCAATGAGCCCAATGTAAGTCTATGGGAAACTCGAGCATTTTTCAGGCGGCTCCCCCCGGCGGTCTGCAGAGGGCCTAAAAATTGCCCAAATCGATGGGAACAGTGCTCAAATGACATGGGAACAGCATGGGGAAGACCCCTGGAAGCATTTCTGACTCCCAGGTCACTGCTGTCAACAATGTTGTCAGAAGTATTTACGCCACTTTTACGGACTCACAATAAAATATACAAAAACGAAACCAAAATGGATTTTCCTGTGAAGTATGTTAAGGAACATCCTTTCCAGAGTTATAACTTGTATATAAGGGAAAATAAATAACCAAAAACAAAAATACTCCTCCACACCTTGGGCTATGTTCACACGTAGCGTTTTTGATGCGTTTTTGCACTTTTGCATTGCTTTCAACCAACACAAATGCATTCACCAGGAAATGTCATTTTAACATTTTACAACCTTATCTGGCCATGTGGTGTGTGACACATCATCAGACACATGCATACAGTGCTGAAAAGACATGGGAACAGCATGGAAGCATCTCTGACTCCCAGGTCACTGCCTAAAAGTGTGCCCATCATAAGAGATGCTTGGCGCATGCGAAGATGCCTCCCGCCATGGACCTGTCGTTACAGACTTGCAACAATCACCATCCACGTCCTTGTCCCTCCTCAGCGTTCAGTTCCTTGGAATGCAAGTGCAAGTATGCAGGCAGCCACCAACCTACCCACCGGCTGCAATACTATACTGACAAATTTTTGACAGCTACTTGCACTTGAAATGTAGCCTTTTAGGCTCGTGGAGGCGGAAACTTTTCATAACCTCATGTCGGCGGCGACCGGGTGTCCACACTCTTTCCCCAGCCACCACTATATTTCCCGGTATCGCCTCTGCCTTCCACAAGCACGGGTCCCACAACATTACCCGTGCCCTCCCCAGTGCACTTACTGGGAAGGACCGCCTAACCACAAACTTGTGGACAGGTGAACGTGGCCAGGGACGGTACATAGCCAGTCCACAACTTTTTTTGCTGACAGTTGTATTTAGTTCGGTGAAAGGACTGGCATAGAGGGAAACCGTATCTACCCTGGGTGTCATTTCTCCCAAGAAGTCCTGTAATTCAGCTTGTTGCAGAAGCAATGGCAGTCCGTCCAACATCAACTCGCACTTGTCGGTGGTGCTTTAACACACACACATCTTTCTTTTCGCATTTTATTTCTTGAATACAGAGTTGGACAATGGCCTGATCTGTAATGCTTTTTGAGAAATAACATGCATAAGCATGGCCGATCCACATTAAAAAAGCAGCCACAGAGTGTCCGGAAACCTTCCCCCACAATTTTATTAGCCAGGGCAGCTTTTCGGCAGGGTTGGACGGGCCCACCAGAGAACCGGAGACTACTCCGGCGGGCCCTGGCTTCTCCTTCTGGAGAGTTCATAGTGCCGAGGTGAGGCCATGATGATGATAGAGGCCACCATCTGCTTAGTTTTCTGTTACTTGGAATGCAAGTGCAAGTATGCAGCCATCCACCCACCCACAGGCCGCAACACTAAACTGCCAGATTTCTGGGCAGCTGCTTGCACTTGAAATATGGCTTTTTAAGCTCGTGGAGGCGGAAGCTGTCCACAATCTTATGGCGGCGGCGACTGGGTATCTATACTCGGTCCCCAGCCACCATTATTTTTTCCGGTATTGTCTCCTCCTTCCACAAGCATGGGTCCCACAACATTACCCGTGCCCTCCCCAGTGGAAGGACTGCCTAACCACAAACACGTGGACAGGTGAATATGGCCAGAGACGGTACGGAGCCAGTCCACAACTTTTTTTGCTGAGAGTTGTATTTAGCTCAGTGAAAAGACTGGCATAGAGGGGAACATCATACTGTGTGTGGGGGAATGTACTGTGGGGGCATCATACTGTGTGGGGGGAATGTACTGTGGGGACATCATACTGTGTGTGTGGGGGAATGTACTCTGGGGACACCATACTGTGTGTTGGGGGGAAATGTACTGTGGGGACATCATACTGTGTGGGGGGAATGTACTGTGGGGGCATCATACTGTGTGTGAAGGAATGTACTGTGGGGGCATCATACTGTGTGTGGGGGAATTATACAGTATGTTGGAGGAATGTACTGTGGGGGCATCATACTGTGTATGTGTGGGAATGTACTGTGGGGGCATCATACTGTGTGTGGGGAGGAATGTACTGTGGGGAATCATACTGTCTGTGGGGGGAATGTACTGTGTGGACATCATACTGTGTGTGGGGGAATGTACTGTGGGGACATCATATTGTGTGTGGGGGGAATGTACTGTGGGGGTATCATACTGTGTGTGGGGGAATGTACTGTGGGGACATCATACTGTGTGTGGGGGAAATGTACTGTGGGAGCATCATACTGTGTGTGGGGGGAATGTACTGTGGGGACATCATACTTTGTGTGGGGGGGATGTACTGTTTGGACATCATACTGAGTGTGGGGGAATTTACTGTGGGGGCATCATACTGTGTGTGAGAATTTACTGTGGGGACCTCATGCTGTGTAGGGGCATTATATTGTGTGTGAGGGGGAATATACTGTGGGGGCATCATACTGTGTGTGTGGGAATGTACTGTGGGGGCATCATACTGTGTGTGGGGAGGAATGTACTGTGGGGGCATCATACTGTGTGTGTGGGGGGAATGTACTGTGGGGGCATCATACTGTGTGTGTGTGGGGGGAATGTACTGTGGGGACATCATACTGTGTGTGTGAGGGAATGTACTGTGGGGGCATCATACTGTGTGTGGGGAGGAATGTACTGTGGGGCCATCATACTGTGTGTGGGGGGATGTACTGTGAGGACATCATACTGTGTGTGGAGGAATGTACTGTGGGGGCATCATACTGTGTGTGTGAGGGAATGTACTGTGGGGGCATCATACTGTGTGGGGAGGAATGTACTGTGGGGCCATCATACTGTGTGTGGGGGGGGGAGTACTGTGAGGACATCATACTGTGTGTGGGGGGGAATGTACTGTGGGGACATCATACTGTGTGTGGGGGGGAATGTACTGTGGGGGCATCATACTGTGTGTGGGGGGGAATGTGCTGTGGGGACATCATACTGTGTGTGGTGAAATGTACTGCGGGGACATCATACTTTGTCGGGGGAATGTACTGTGGGGACATCATAATGTGTGTGTGAAGAGCTGTTTATCATCGTACAATGATTGAATAACGGGAGCAGATGATTTATAAAAAGCGCTGAATTATATGGTGTGGATTTGCTGCTACTGTGTCACCCCAGGCCTGGATGCCACAAACTTGTAAGGCTGTGTCTGAGAGCAGGAGGGAGGTTCTCTGGTCATGGACCATTAGCATGCAGCACCTCCTGTCCCAGGCCAGTAGGGGGAGCAGGCTGCCCCTATAAAAGCTGGTACTGAGGGCAGGGTTAGGGAGACCAGGACCCACTTCTGAAGCATCCAGAAGGGTTCCCAGAAGAGAGGGACAGGTCAGCGGCAGCTGATGAGTCCAGGAGGCTAAGGAGGAACAGCAAGCCAGGGACAGAGGCGACGAGAGCTGGTCCTGGCTGAGAGAGAACAACATACCGGACACTGGGATCCGAGGCTGTCAGAATTGCAAGTCCTGCAGCAGATCATCTACTTGCGAGGGATTTTAGGTCCCTTGGCCTAAGAAGCCTGGAAGGTCCGCCACACAGAGGGACCAGTACAGCACAGACAAGCTATAGGTACCTAGGGCCCGAGTCGCAAGCCATACAGGCGTAGTACACGGCCAGCTCAGGGACGTGGGCTATCATACCACTAAAGGGGGAGATAGTCAGCAAGGGCAGAGAGAGAACGGTAGGCCTACCCACTCACCCTGACCAGTGGAGCTCGCCCGAATGCCCTCAGACACCCAGGTCCATTCCTCCCTGTACTCCTGGTGGGTCTGTGATAAGATCTGCAGTAAAAGACCCTGGACTGCATTATTGGACTCTGTGTGATTACTGCTGCGCCTGCACCATCACCCCTAGCATCCTATTACACTGCCCTGAGGCTACACTGCTCCCGTGGGGAGTTGTACTATTCCCTGCTGCACCCCCAACACCAGCCTCAGCGGTCTGCCCCGCAGCGGCGGTCCTCCCTGACCGCAATCCACAGGTGGCGTAGTCGGACTTTCAAAACCTACAAATACACTGCCACAGCATTTGGTCTGACCACCCTGAGCCACGGGACCGGGTCGCCACTACTACTCCCAGCATTGCCCTGTTGTCTGGTTCCGAGAGCCCCACGGCCCAGGGGGCGAGTCACTACAAGTAAGGATAGACGATACAATAAGCTCTATCGTAACATGTAGCAGCGAGTCAGCGGAATGTATCAATTCTAATATTGAGCAGAATTGATTTCAGCCTGTTGATTTTTCCCTCCAGAACAGTGGAGGGCTCCTCGGGAAAATAAATTGGCCATCCCTGGTATAACGTAATACTAAAATCTCACATTTTATGAGAGAAAACTGTATTTTATAACGATGCTTCCGTACATAAATCGAGAGAACTTCTTTTCATCAGACGACCCCTTTATCACCTATCCAAGGTGATCGGTGGTGTCCAACAGCTTAGAGCGGCACTGATGGGCAGAATGTGGCACTTTTATCACTTTTGGAATTGGGCAGCGGTGCACATGCTCAGTCTGACCTCCATTCTTGCCCTTTGGGGCTGCAGAGCGCTCTGCTTTTTCCAACAGCTCCATTGAGAATGAATGGATCAGTGGTCGGGCATCCAACCAGACGCTCCATTTTGTAACAGGGATAGAAATAGATGAGAAGATGCACTTAACTGTTTGGCCGCAGCAAGAGTGCATCGAGTGCCTGTGCTTGGTTTGAACAGTCATTCTGTGCTGACAGAGTCCCTTTAAGGCCTCAAACCTATTAGATAATTGTCAGCCCTACATTGTTTCTGGGCAGACAGTTACACAAGATTATGTCCCATTTCATGAAGATTGGCCTTTTACACGCCTGTTTTAGTGAAGGATTAGCTGGAAAAACCTGCGGCGCTGTTAAGCCTCTCCCCAAGAAGCTCCGCAAGGCTTCAAAATTTTGCCGGTGCTGGTCAAGACTGGTGGACACATGGGAAAAGTCAAATTTTGGCAAAGTTGAACAATCTGCATTGTGTGTAATATTTTATGATACAATAAATGATTAGAAAAATGCAAGTTTTATTAATGAGAAAAAAACTGAACTTTGCAGAATTTGTTGGCGACATAGAAATATGTAAAAAATATAAAAGTGTAAAATTTTTTTTACAATTTTTGATGCTTACATTAAAAACTTGAGCAATTCCCCCAAAAATCATTAGAGCCATGAAATCAATACATATACAGATGAAACCAGAAGTTTCCATCCACTATATAAAGAGACACATCTGCATGTTTTTATCAATATCTGACATGAAATCAGAATAAATCTTTCCCGTTTTAGGACAATTAGGATTACCATCATTTTTGATATTTTCCAAATGCCAGAATAATGAGAGAGAGAGAATGTTTTAAGGCATTTTTATTACTTACTGCAAAGTCTTAACATTATTCTAATCACTAATCAGTGTGTATATTTGTTCACTACACAATAGAATCCCATAATTTCTGCCTATTCACATCTTAGTATTATGTATGATCAGGTTAGAGTGTATGGCTGCTGAGCGCTAGCATTTATGGGCGCCTCCCCCTGACCTTGGCTGTTTCTGGCTCTTAGACCCTGCTGGCACGCACTGCCGTCATGTCCGTGACTGCACTGCCGGCTTGCGGGTCAAATGCCAGAAGCCGCAGAGTCACATGTATTGGGGCGGACACAGATTGTCTCACGCCGTATACCAGCCAGAACACATACCGGAAAGTCAGGTGACACACTTTTTCTCTCCGGCTCGGTTCATGATTGGATTAGGCTCCCTATATAACATCTGGCGTTCCCCTCCCTGGCACGATCCCTGAGGAAGTGTTGATGAAACGCGCGTCGGGGTGGAGGGACGGGTGCTTACCCTGCCTAGAAGCTGCCATTCTAACCAGGTATTTCTTTCTCATGATGTGTTGAGCTGTTTTGTCTATTTGTGGACAGTGCCACTATTACACTATAGTTATTCTATGGGACCGTACCCAGCCTCTTTTATGTACCCAGTCTCCCCTGATAGATATACTAACATTATTAACCGCTATATGCATTAGTTTCTTTGAGGCTGGAAACAATACGTTATCTTTATCTAAGCACTTTGCACTTTTTTGCTGGACAGTCGACTCTATATCATCATATGCACTGCCGCTTTACATTTTATAGGCGTATCTCAAACTCATCAGTGATAGTCTAGTGACCGTTATAATAGCATATGCATTTCTTTCTTTCTATTTTTGCCACATGAGCGGTTATTCAGATTGAAATCTTTTGTAGTGCATTTGTATAGTCACATTATTTCAGTAATGGGGTAATATATGGTTATTACTCTTGCTGCGCAGATATAGGGTACAGCATTTGTTTGTCCCTCACATTTGAGGCCCCTGGTATTTTAATTATTGTTATTTTATGTTCTAATAAAATTATATTGTTAATATTATTTGAAGTGTTCATGTTTTTGTTTATCCTACCAGGGTTCTGGTTATAGCAGAATCAATTTTTGATATATATAAAGTCAAAAGTTTACATACATTTCATTAGTATTTGGTACCATCACCCTTAAACTGAATGACTTGGGTCAAACTTTTGGGATATCCTTCCACAAACTTCTCACAATAGTTGGTCGGAATTTGGACCCATTCCTCCTGGCAAAACTGGGGTAACAGATCCAGGTTTGTAGGTCGCCTTGCTCGCAGCAAGAGTGCCCATAAATTTTCAATAGGATTGCAATCAGAGCTTTGTGATAGCCACGCCGAAACATTGACTTTGTTATTCTTAAGCCACTTTGTTCCCATTTTGTCAATATGCTTCGGGTCATTGTCCATTTGGAATACCCATTTCCGCCCAAGCTTTAACTTCCTGGCTGATGTCTTGAGATGTTGCTTCAGTATTGCCACATAATCTTTTTTTCTCATGGTGTCATCTATTTTGTGAAGTGAACCAGTCCCTCCTGCAGCAAATCAACCCCAGATCATGATGCTGCCACCCCCATGTTTCACAGTTGGGATGGTGTTCTTAGGCTTCCAAGCTTCTCCCTTTTTCCTCCAAACGTAGCGATGGTCATTATGCCAAAAAAGTTCAATTTTAGTTTCATCAGACCACAGACATGTCTCCAAAAATTAAGGTCTTTGTTCCTGTGTGCATTTGCAAACATTAATTTGGCTTTTTTATGTTTCTTTTGGAGTAATGGCTTCTTCCTGGCAGAGTGGCCTTTCAGCCCATGTTGATACAGTACTCCTTTCATTGTGGTTATTGACACAATCTTACCTGCTTCCGCCATCATCTTCACAAGGTCTCTTGCTTTTGTCCTTGGGTTGATATGCACGTGTCGGACCAAAGCACGTTCATCTCTGGGACACAGAACCCGTCTCCTTCCTGAGCGATAAGATGGCAGTACATTCCCATCTTGTTTGTACTTGCGTATAATTGTTTGTACAGATGACCGAGGCACCGTCAGGTATCTTGAAATTGTATCTAAGGATGAGCCAGACTTGTGCAAGTCCACAATTCTCTTCCTGATATCTTCGCTAATTTCTTTAGACTTTCCCATGATACTACAGAAAAAAAAACTATTAGAAGCTTCCAAACACATTACATCATCATATGGGCAGTCCAGAATTGTTTAAAGGCATAGTAATCTTAGTGTGTGTAAACTTTTGACTTTGCAGTAAGTAATAAAAATGACTTAAACATTCTCTCTCTCTCATTATTCTGGCATTTGGCAAATTTTAAAAATTATGGTAATCCTAATTGACCTAAAACGGGAAAGGTTTATTCTGATTTCATGTCAGATATTGAGAAAAACATGCAGATGTGTCTTTTTATATAGTGTATGGAAACTTCTGGTTTCAACTGTTTGTGTGTGTATGTATGTATATATGTTTATATTACACATACAGTTATGGCCGAAAGTGTTCACTCCCTTGAAATTGTTTCAGAAAATGAAGTATTTCTCCCAATTATTGCTGTTACACATGTTTTGCTATACACACTTTATTTTCTTTGTGTGTATTGCAACAACACAAAAAAGCAGAAAAAAAGGCAAATTGGACATAATTTCACACACAGCCCCAAAAATGGTCTGAACAAAATTGTTGGCACCCTCAACTTTAATATTTGGTTGCTCACCCTTTGGAATAAAATAACTGCAATCAATCGCTTCCTATAACCATCAACAAGCTTCTTACACCTCTCAGCTGGAATTTTGACCACTCTTCTTTTGTAAACTGCTCCATGTCTCTCATAGTTGCTGCTACTTCATACCTCTCCAGCGCTATGTTTCCATCCATTTCTGCGGGCTTCTTGAAGTATGTTTGGGGTCATTCTCCTGGAAGAACCATGACCTAGGACGCAAACCCAGCTTTCTGACACTGGGCACTACATTGCGACCCAAAATCCGTTGGTAATATTTTTCAACAATTTTGGTTCTCAAGTACTCAGACAGTTCTCTTCTCTTCTCACCCACAATTTTGGAAAGGTGCTATCAATTTTGTCCGGCCCATTTTTGGGGTTTTGTATGAAATGATGTCCAATTTGCCTTTTTTCCTTTTGTTTGTTTTTTTCTTTTGTTCCAATACACACAAAGAATATTAAACATGTGTATAACAAAACATGTGTAATTGCAATAATTTTCTGGGAGAAATACTTCATTTTCTGGAACAATTTTAAGATTGCCAACACTTTCGGCCGTGGCCATATATAGTAGCTGAGTACAGGTGGCTGCTGGGGCCCCTGATACCATTACTATGTGGCCCTTACACCTGATATACAGTGGTGGCCAAAAGTATTGGCACCCCTGCAATTCTGTCAGATAATACTCAGTTTCTTCCTGAAAATGATTGCAATCACAAATTCTTTGGTATTATTATCTTCATTTAATTTTCTTGCAAAGAAAAAACACAAGAGAATGAAACAAAAATCAAATCAATGATCATTTCACACAAAACTCCAAAAATGGGCCAGACAAAAGTATTGGCACCTTCAGCCTAATACTTGGCTGCACAACCTTTAGCCAAAATAACTGCGAACAACCGCTTCCGGTAACCATCAATGAGTTTCTTACAATGCTCTGCTGGAATTGTAGACCATTCTTCTTTGGCAAACTGCTCCAGGTCCCTGATATTTGAAGGGTGCCTTCTCCAAACTGCCATTTTGAGATCTCTGCACAGATGTTCCATGGGATTCAGGTCTGGACTCATTGCTGGCCACCTTAGAAGTCTCCAGTGCTTTCTCTCAAACCATTTTATAGTGCTTTTGGAAGTGTGTTTTGGGTCATTGTCCTGCTGGAAGACCCATGACCTATGAGGGAGACCCAGCTTTCTCACACTGGGCCCTACATTATGCTGCAAACTTTGTTGGTAGTCTTCAGACTTCATAATGCCATGCATACGGTCAAGCAGTCCAGTGCCAGAGGCAGCAAAGCAACCCCAAAACATCAGGGAACTTCCGCCATGTTTGACTGTAGGGACCATGTTCTTTTCTTTGAATGCCTCTTTTTTTTCCTGTACACTCTATGTTGATGCTTTTTCCCAAAAACCTCTACTTTTGTCTCATCTGACCAGAGAACATTCTTCCAAAACGTTTTAGGCTTTCTCAGGTAAGTTTTGGCAAACTCCAGCCTGGCTTTTTTATGTCTCGGGGTAAGAAGTGGGGTCTTCCTGGGTATCCTACCATACAGTCCCTTTTCATTCAGACGCCGACGGATAGTACGGGTTGACACTGTTGTACCCTCGGACTGCAGGGCAGCTTGAACTTGTTTGGATGTTAGTCGAGGTTCTTTATCCACCATCCGCACAATCTTGCGTTGAAATCTCTTGTCAATTTTTCTTTTCCGTCCACATCTAGATAGGTTAGCCACAGTGCCATGGGCTTTAAACTTCTTGATGACACTGCGCACGGAAGACACAGGAACATTCAGGTCTTTGGGGATGGACTTGTAGCCTTGAGATTGCTCATGCTTCCTCACAATTTGGTTTCTCAAGTCCTCAGACAGCTCTTTTGTCTTCTTTCTTTTCTCCATGCTCAATGTGGTACACACAAGGACACAGGACAGAGGCTGAGTCAACTTTACTCTGTTAGAACCCTCCTGTTAGTTTTTGCTATCTTGTGTTTTGCGGTCACGTGACTAGCTGCCTATATATTCCAGCTCCGCCCTTCTGGCTTTGCTGGACTTCAGTGTTTTTTGCCTGTCTCTCTAGCCAGGTGCTTCGGTGCCTATCTCTGTCTAGTTTGCTTGGTCCTCTGGACCTCTAGTACTTTTTGTTCAGTTTGTATTTTTGCTCTGCAACAACTTCTGTTAGGAGGTGTCCATTTTTTGTCCCAGTCCTTAGTTCTTTTAGGGACCCCTCCCTTTATTCTATAGGTCTCTGTTCAGACTAGCCGAGGACGAAGGCGGGTCTGTTCACAATGAACAGGCTGCCCGCTACATCGTAGGGATTCAGCTTAGTCTTACTGTAGGGACAGCTTTTCCCTTTCTTTCCTTAGTTTATGTTGCAGATCATAACATAATCCATGTTAACTGGCTGCAAGTGTGATTTAGTTATTGCCAATTGTATCCAATTTGGCTTTAGGACAATTCTTTTTGTGTTTTTTCATTGAAGACAAATTAAATGAAGATAATAAGACCAAAGAATTTGTGATTGCAATCATTTTCAGGAAGAAACTGAGTATTATCTGACAGAATTGCAGGGGTGCCAATACTTTTGGCCACCACTGTATAGGAGCTGAGTACAGGCAGCTGCCGGGGCCCCTGATACCATTACTATGTGGCCCTTACACCTGATATATAGGAGCTGAGTACAGGCGGCTGCTGGGGCCCCTGATACCATTACTATGTGGCCCTTACACCTGATATATAGGAGCTGAGTACAGGCGGCTGCTGGGCCCTTGATACCATTACTATGTGGCCCTTACCCCTGATATATAGGAGCTGAGTACAGACGGCTGCTGGGGCCCCTGATACCATTACTATGTGGCCCTTACCCCTGATATATAGGGGCTGAGTACAGGCGGCTGCTGGGGCCCCTGATTCCATTACTATGTGGCCCTTATGACGCGCCCCTGGGCCTACTTGGTGTAGCGTTGCGCACGCGGGGACTACCCGGAGCCGGGCCTGTTGGGGGTAGTAGTCTCGTGGCGGTGACCCGGTCCGTGCCCAGGCAGTCAAACTGTGTGGCAGAGTTTAGCAGTAGATGGTACGGTGTTCGACTACGCCACCCGTTGAATGCGGCTATGAGGCCGCCACTGCAGGGCAGACCGCTGAGGCCGGTGGTACGATTGTGCAGCGTAGATGGTATAACCCCCAACGGGAGGGGTATGGCCTCAGGGCAGCCGACGTGGATGATGGGGGTAGCAGGAACCACTCAGAGATGATGCGGTGTAGTTCAGGGTCTTTACTGGTGATAAAGATAGACCCTCCCGGAGTACTGGCTAGCGATCGGGGCCTGGTCAGTCTTTGAGCAGATGGGATTTCCCCTGGCCAGGCGGAGTTGTAGGCCTCCCCAACTAATTGTACTCTTCTGGCTACCTTGCTAGAGGCGGGTATAAGTAGCCCACGTCCCTGAGTGTACCGTGTGGTGCTCACCCGTATGGCCGGTGACTCGGGGCCTTCTAGTGGCTTCCGCTCCACGACGGCGGTGCTGGTCCCACGCGTGTGACCGTGCCTTCGGGTTTCTTGGCCAGAGGACCTGAAATCCCCTGCCGGTCGGTTTCTGCTGCTGGGTAAGGATTAGTCCCAACAGCCTCGGACTCCGGGTCCGGTGGTAACTCTTCAATCAGGGCGAGCTCTTCAGCTGCCAGCCCCTGATTCCTTGTAGCACTGCTCCCACTGAGCTCCTGATCTTTCTTTCCTATAGCTGCTCCTCTTCTTAACTAACTAACCCTGCCTCAGCCCCAGTTTTAAATAGGGGAAGTTCTTCCCCTCCCAGGACTGGGCAGGAGGTGTGGCATGCACAGGATTCCTGACCAAGAGACCTCCCACCTGCTCTCAGACATAATATTGCTATTACTGTGGAAACCAGACCCCTGGGGTGCCACACTTACACCTGATATATAAGGGCTGAGTACAGGCGTCTGCTGGGCCCTTGATACCATTACTATGTGGCCCTTACACCTGATATATAGGAGCTGAGTACAGGCGGCTGCTGGGGCCCCTGATACCATTACTATGTGGCCCTTACCCCTGATATATAAGGGCTGAGTACAGGCGGCTGCTGGGGCCCCTGACACCATTACTATGTGGCCCTTACACCTGATATAAAAGGGCTGAGCACAGGCGGCTGCTGGGGGCCCTGATACCAGTACTATGTGGCCCTTACACCTGATATATAAGGGCTGAGTACAGGCGGCTGCTGGGGCCCCTGATACCATTGCTATGTGGCCCTTACACCTGATATATAAGGGCTGAGTACAGGCGGCTGCTGGGGCCCCTGATACCATTGCTATGTGGCCCTTACACCTGATATATAAGGGCTGAGTACAGGCGGCTGCTGGGGCCCCTGATACCATTGCTATGTGGCCCTTACACCTGATATATAAGGGCTGAGTACAGGCGGCTGCTGGGGCCCCTGATACCATTACTGTGTGGCCCTTACACCTGATATATAAGGGCTGAGTACAGGCGGCTGCTGGGGCCCCTGATACCATTACTATGTGGCCCTTACACCTGATATATAGGAGCTGAGTACAGGCGGCTGCTGGGGCCCCTGATACCATTACTATGTGGCCCTTACACCTGATATATAGGAGCTGAGTACAGGCGGCTGCCGGGGCCCCTGATACCATTACACTGGTGCCTTGTTATTAGGTCAATTCCATTATAAAACATTGTATCCGTCATTGTTGAGCTCTGCTGGGACTCTGTATCCCGCCTGCATTGCATAATGGGGCCCCTGAATACTCTGCACATAAGGGCCCATAGCTCTAATTATGTTGTTTGCAATAGTCGCCCTCCTGCCACCCTGTAATATCGGGTCCCTGCCTGGTGTGGCCCCTATGACTTAATGTCCCCCTGTAAGTGCAGTACACCAGTTATCAGTCTACACGGCCAGGGTCCAGGACCCCTGTTGTTTTTGTACTGGCTTTGTAATATATGCTCATTATCAGGGCGCCCTCTTCTCAGACATCCATCTAATCATCCGTCTGTCTCATCCATATTTGCCATATGGAGGTTTCCAGAAATAGGGCAGAATCTACTGGACTTCTGTGAAAGTTGACGAATCTGTTGAGCGCGGCTGAAGCCTCCTGGGAGCCGAGGTAAAATCAGTGGCCGTGGTAAAATTGTGGAGCGGTGGGGTCTGAAAAAGGATTCATGACTATAAGGACAACGTTTGCACAAAGTGATTTCTTTCCTGCCCAACAGCCACTGTGTAAACCTGACAAAAATGCCCCCATCTATCCATCCATTCATCACTCTCATACTCTGTCTATGCAGGTATGTATCTCATCATTCTTCCTTACGGAGTTTCACATTGACCAGTCGGGGCTTTGGTCCGAACTCCCCCACAAAACTGGATTCGGTAGTGTGCACTGACGAGGCCATAGGCTTAGTAGACTGCGCCTCCAGTAGGCGTACACACCTGATGCACGACAGAGGGCACATTCACTCTGTCTGGACCATTATAGTCTATGGCCACGTCAGATCATATGCCCGAATCCCGTTCAGGTAAAGGCTGCAGCAGGTGGCTGCTGCCTTCTGTGCCCCTCTCCTCCGCCACTGCCGTTCCCCCCAACACCCAGAGCCACAGTGTATGTGTATATATATATATATATATATATATATATATATACACTACTCAAAAAAATAAAGGGAACACTTAAACAACAGAATATAACTCCAAGTAAATCAAACTTCTGTGAAATCAAACTGTCCACTTAGGAAGCAACACTGATTGACGATCAATTTCACATGCTGCTGTGCAAATGGAATAGACAATAGATGGAAATTATTGGCAATTATCAAAACACTCTCAATAAAGGAGTGGTTCTGCAGGTTGGGACCACAGACCACATCTCAGTACCAATGCTTTCTGGCTGATGTTTTGGTCACTTTTGAATGTTGGTTGTGCTTTCACACTAGTGGTAGCTTGAGATGGACTCTACAACCCACAGAAGTTGCTCAAGTAGTGCAGCTCTTCCAGGATGGCACATCAATGCGAGCTGTGGAAAGAAGGTTTGCTGTGTCTGTCAGCGTAGTGTCCAGAGGCTGGAGGCGCTACCAGGAGACAGGCCAGTACACCAGGAGACGTGGAGGGGGCCGTAGGAGGGCAACAACCCAGCAGCAGGACCGCTACCTCCGCCTTTGTGCAAGGAGGAACAGGAGGAGCACTGCCAGAGCCCTGAAAAATGACCTCCAGCTGACCGCAAATGTGGATGTGTCTGCACAAACGGTTAGAAACCCACTCCATAACGGTGGTATGAGGGCCCGACGTCCACAGATGGGGGTTGTGCTCACAGCCCAACACCGTGCAGGACGCTTTGCATTTGCCACAGAACACCAGGATTGGCAAAGTCGCCACTGGCGCCCTGTGCTCTTCACAGATGAAAGCCGGTTCACACTGAGCACATGTGACAGACGTGACAGAGTCTGGAGACGCCGTGGAGAGCGATCTGCTGCCTGCAACATCCTTCAGCATGACCGGTTTGGCAGTGGGTCAGTAATGGTGTGGGGTGGCATTTCTTTGGAGGGCCGCACAGCCCTCCACGTGCTCGCCAGAGGTAGCCTGACTGCCATTAGGTACCGAGATGAGATCCTCAGACCCCTTGTGAGACCATGTGCTGGTGCGGTTGGCCCTGGGTTCCTCCTAATGCAGGACAATGCCAGACCTCATGTGGCTGGAGTGTGTCAGCAGTTCCTGCAAGATGAAGGCATTGAGGTTATGGACTGGCCCGCCCGTACCCCAGACCTGAATCCGATTGAGCACATCTGGGATATCATGTCTCGCTCCATCCACCAACGTCACGTTGCACCACAGACTGTCCAGGAGATGGCGGATGCTTTAGTCCAGGTCTGGGAGGAGATCCCACAGGAGACCATCCGCAACCTCATCAGGAGCATGCCCAGGCATTGTAGGGAGGTCATACAGGCACGTGGAGGCCACACACAATACTGAGACTCATTTTGACTTGTTTTAAGGACATTACATCAAAGTTGAATGAGCCTGTAGTGTGTTTTTCCACTTTAATTTTGGGGGTGACTCCAAATCCAGGCCTCCATTGGTTAATAAATGTGATTTCCATTGATGATTTTTGTGTGATTTTGTTTTCAGCACATTCAGCTTTGTACAGAACACAGTATTCAATGAGAATATTTCATTCATTCAGATCTAGGATGTGTTATTTCAGTGTTCCCTTTATTTTTTTGAGCAGTGTATATATAAATATACCAGGATGGGGGATATTAACAGAATTGGGGGACATTACCCCTATAACAGTGTAAGCAGCAGACCCCCTCCCCCTTAACAGGGCATAATGACCACATTTTTTGCTTATATTTTTTTTCTATTTTCCTCCTCTAAAACCTAGGTACGTCTTATGGTCCGGTGCGTCTTATAGTCCGAAAAATACGGTATATGCATTCAGCATATATATACTACTAGCTATTGAACCCGTTCTATGCCCGGGTGGCGAGCATTTTTATTGGTATATGGTCTCCCATGCTGGTATGTGCTGCCCCCTCCTTGTATTTGTGCTGCCCCCATCCTGTCCCCACCATCCAATCCTGGTATGCGTGGTACCCCTCACCCCCAATCCTGGTATGCGTGGCACCCCTCACCCCCAATCCTGGTATGCGTGGCACCCCTCACCCCCAATCCTGGTATACGTGGCACCCCTCATCACTATCCTGGTATGTGTGGCACCCCTCATCCCTATCCTGGTATGTATGGTACCCCTCATCCCTATCCTGGTATGTATGGTACCCCTCATCACTATCCTGGTGTGTATGGTATCCCTCATCCTGGTATGCATGGTACCCCATCTCTCATCCCGGTATGCATGGCACTCCATCCCTCATCCCCAATCCCGGTATGCGTGGCACCCCTCATCCCCAATCCCGGAATGTGTGGCACCCCTCATCCCCAATCCCGGCATGCATGGCACCCCTCATCCCCAATCCCGGCATGCGTGGCACCCCTCATCCCCAATCCTGGCATGCGTGGCATCCCTCATCCCCAATCCCGGCATGCGTGGCACCCCTCATCCTCAATCCTTGTATGTGTGGCACCCCTCATCCCCAATCCCGGTATGCGTGGCACCCCTCATCCCCAATCCCGGTATGCATGGTCCCCTCACCCCCCAATCCTGGTATGCGTGTTACCCCTCACCACCCAATCCTGGTATGCGTGGCACCCCTCACCCCCGCAATCCTGGTATGCGTGGCACCCCTCACCCCCCAAATCCTGGTATGCGTGGTACCCCTCACCGCCCAATCCTGGTATGTGTGGCACTCCTCACCCCCCAATCCTGGTATGTGTGGCACCCCTCACCGCCCAATGCTGGTATGCATGGTACCCCTCACCCCCAATCGTGGTATGTGTGTTATCCCTCACCCCCCAATCCTGGTATGCGTGGTACCCCTCACCCCACAATCCTGGTATGTGTGGTACCCCTCACCCCCAATCTTGGTATGTGTGTTACCCCTCACCCCCAATCTTGGTATGTGTGTTACCCCTCACCCCCAATCCTGGTATGTGTGGTACGCCTCACCCCCAATCCTGGTATGTGTGGTACCCCTCACCCCCCAATCCTGGTATGTGTGGTACCCCTCACCCCCCAGTCCTGATATATGCATGGTACCCCTCACCCCCCAGTCCTGATATATGCATGGTCCCCTCACCCCACAATCCTGTTATGTGTGGCCCCCTCATCCCTTTCACACTGTACACACATACACAAAAAAAAAAACAGTTATACTCACCTTTCTTCTCTGTACTCCAGCACTGCTGCGTCCTCTTCTGCCAGAGGCCGGGGGAGGAGTGCGGCGCTGGAGCACCGCACTGTCCGGCGCCATTTTGCTGAAGACACACTGTAAATGTGTCTTCAGTAAAATGACGCCGGATAGCGCAATGCGCATGCGTCGATCTGACGCCTTCACTCCGCCCCCGGTCTCCAGCGAAGAGAGGCGCCGCAGCAACGCTCCTCCCGGTCAGGTAAGTATGTAAGTATGGCGCCGGAGATCGCGGTATGCGTTCAGTGTCTACGCATCCCGCGATCTCCGGCGCCATACACCTCCTCTTACCTGTAACGGCTGGATGCCTGCTTCTCTCTGGAGCCAGGCTGCGCATCACGCATGCGCAGTTTATCGAATCTTCAGACAAAGACACGCATGCCGCCTTATATATACTATGGTAGATCGGCCCACTCAGTTGCACACAGAAGTAGCCACCGGAGCGCCGTCTCCTTAAGTCTCTCACTGGTTTATTTGTAGATGCTGCATAAGCCAGTGAGGAGTTAGCAAAAATAAATACGTGCTTTCTGACCTAAGGAAAAACAAAACATAACATACAGCCGTGTTGCTGTGGGGATCTGCCCACTCAGGAGAACAAACATCCACTAGTTCAGCTTTTCCTTCTCAGGACACAAAGCGCTGGAGTTCCTCTCTACAGCCCTACTGAACACTGAATGCCTTAGAAGGCCGACTATATACATCCTAGTCCCCACCCTGGGGTGGAGATATGGTGAATGACCTCCCAACCCGTTCTATGGTCGTTCACAAAAACCCAGCCCTTAAAATGGCCGATTAATCCCTCTCAACACATAGTATGCTGGTGTAAAACTTATGGGCTTCAAATCACTGAAGCTAATAGCCTCAGTGAAACATACCTCCCCTCCAGCACTTTGCCAGTGACTTTGTCACCATGTATATATAATCAGCATACTGTATATATGTTATAAGCATACTCTATATATCCTTTTAAAAGCAGAAGTGTCAATAAATTATTTTTATCAGTTAACAAAATGCAGAGTAAAGTTTGATGGATGAACCAAGATCTCAGTAATAGTAATTGTATTTTTTTTTTTATTAATATTAGGATAGAAGGGAGGGACAAAACCAGGAACAGAATCAGTAGGCAAACTCATAGTCAGGAGGACAGCCGGGGTCAGATACCAGGTGATCAGTAACCGCCACGTCTGCGAGCAGTATGAATACCGCGGAGCCTGGTGACAGAGGTGATACTGAGATTGTCCGGGCAGAGATGTAACAGTCAGAAGGCCACCGGTAGATGGTGAAGGTCCTTCTGTACAGCTCCAGCAGTGATGGTGGATCTGCTGGACTTCAGGGCGCTGGATGCGGAGGTTTACCGTCTTTTAGATGTCTCTAGGGGAACGGTGACAACACGCAAATACGCGAGCAGCCCTGGATAATCCACGCCGGCAGGATGATAAGATCCGGCGGAAGATGGAACCTATGAGAAGAGAAGGAAATATAATGTAAGTGATGGGACTCCATATGACATGATACTACTGTGCGGTCACTGTGGCCGGACGCAGAGGAATCTCATCACACAGAGGTCAGGGATCATCGTCAGCCATCATACATGTGACAATCCCATCTCCGACAGATGACATCTGCTCCACATGAATTATTCTCACTGACGACATCACACAACATGGAGATGACTCTCACACTTACCTCGTCTCTTTTTCCCCTTTTTCCCATTTTCTGATTTTTCGTTGTCAGCTGGAAATTCTGATCAGAAAGAAGAAAAAACAACAACTCACTAAAGACATATTGTTATGGGGTCTGCATTGTATCGCTCCTGTATATAGTACATAGATTGTTCTAGTCCTGTCCCCTATAGTCCTGACAATCTGGTATTACACAATAGGGCAGAATAAGTCCTATATACCGGACATGACCTCATATGAGGGGCATTAGATGTGTCACTAATATGGAGCAGTGAACGCCCTGTGTGCCGCCATATGGTGCATCCCTAATGAGCGATATTCTACTATAGGAGACGATATCTCATTATGATGGCGGAGGTTACTGGATGCAACAATGTATCACAGAATCCATGATAATACTGTACAAAATTACAGAAATGGAGACACAGTATGGGCCCATGGGCAAAGTAATTGGGTTCCTTGAAACATGGATAACATAGGAGACCCATTAAAGAAAAACCATGTGGAAATATTTCACCCTTGATGACAACATTCACATTGTTTGTGCTATAGACATGTACATACCTGACAATGGGGACGAGGACGGCAAGCTGGTTATAGCATCGTCTCTAGCAGATTCAGGAAAAGATCCTTTCTGCCTGTTAGGAAGAAGAAAAACGTGTAAATCACAAGTAAATTCAGTATAAATGGGATTGTCTCACTAGAAGAACCCCAACTATAAGGCTTAATAGGACATATGAAAGTCATAGTGGGGAAGTCTCCTGCTCAAAACTACCTTCTATGGAAACAACTAGCAACAATGGCCGGCATGTAATACTACATATCTCCTGCAGTGTGGGCAAAACTAACAATGCCTGACCGGCAGCAATTATGGGTTGTTATCTCCAGCGGATTCTGAAGCCAATAGCCAATGACCGCTGATCATGGGGCGGTGGATGCTGCATTCAATATTATGGTATTTATGTCCTATATTTGGTATTGTGCACATATATTAGCCTGGAGCTCCCAATAATGACCCCATAATCTACTCACATTTCTGAGATGTTTCTGCTGGATGCCGGGGTACACTCTGGAGGAAACTTGATAGCGGTGGTACAGAGCTAAAAAAGGACAAAAATAAGATATGAAATTCAATTTTTTACTTTTAGAGGTCTTTTTATGTATTCTGGATTTATTGATCACTTACTTTAGAAAGCCTTTTAGAGGATGTTGTAAAATTTTGGAAGAAAAGGCTCTCATTATCCTCACTTGTGTCCTCCTCCTCTGAGACAATAGGCTTGTTTGTATCAGCGTGATCTACAAGACATAGGTAATGAAGTGTTATTAGCGGTTGTCAGTATAACACAGTCACCATTTATCACTACTATTAATGGGAACCGATTGTCACATATTATTGAAGACGAGACAAACAGCCGCTTAGTCTAGATGACGTCTTCTACTTACTGATAAATAAGCTGGTGTCCTCATCTGAAACAAGCCGAGGAATGTACTCCGGCTTCTGACTTAGAAGGTTTTCAAATTCTAAGTCACTCAGGAATGGATAACTCTTGATCTCAAATGCTCCTCCTGGAAAAAGAAAAACAAAAGTGATGCGGACATTGTTAGAGGCTGCTCCATATCTGAACAGTATATCTTAATCTTAAGTAATGACAAAACCGAAGGAAACAAACTGAAAGTTATATTATGGAGAAGTAGAAATAGGCAAGCAGATAGAGAAGTGCTGATCCTCATGGACAAGAGCGAAGAGTCCTCGTTGTAAAAAGTGAATATTAATACTAATAAAGTATATCAGTTACCTGTCCCAAGTCTTTGTGCAGGATTTGTTCTGAGCAGGTCATTAATAAGGTCCTGAGCATCGGGGGGAGGAGAGCGATCCCAATCCCAAATTATGTCTCCTGTTATATAGAAAATTACAGAAAATAAAACCTCTGTTTTGGACTGTAAGATAAAGTAGAGGAAATAACTAAATTCATGTAACCAGTCAAAGCAATGATCGGATTATTCTACTTACCAGTGACAATATTTTTATAGAGCTCAGATAGGGAATCCCCATGAAATGGTACATATCCCACCAGAAACTCATGCAGGATGATTCCCATTGACCACCAGTCGGCAGGTCTTCCATAGCCTTTCTTCAGAATGATTTCTGGGGCCATGTAAAGCGGGGTGCCACAGTCCTGGAAACCAACAGAAGGTAGAAATGAGAATCGATGAAATTAATATTATGACAAGTTCTCGACATAAAAACTCAATGACAGAAGATAAAATATCAGTTGAAAAGTTCTCTAGAAATGAAGAACGTAGAGAAGAGACAATAGTGTGATGAGATTTGTAAAGAACCATCTAAGTTCCTGTAAGTGATGCCAACCTCATGGTCCTGGAACTCTCTGGCGATGTCCTCCAATGATTCCTTGTGGGTGTTGGTTTCTGGTATCATGACACCAACTTTTGAAATCCCAAAATCGGCGACTTTAATGTGTCCAGCCGGTGTAATCAGGAGGCTGTGAAAGAGAAGATGGTTTTAGGCTCACGGGCTGTGTGGTAATAAATGATAACTTTCCCCCCTTTATTAAACTATAGGGGGCACTTACTTCTCTGGCTTCAGGTCTCTATGCAACACACCATAGCTGTGCAGGTATTCCACAGCAAGTATCGCTTCTGCAAAGTACAGGCGGGCCAAGGGGACAGATAAAGGACCCCTGGTGCTTAGGAGGGTCCCACAGTCTCCACCTATAGAAGAAAGGAAATATGAGCGGTGAGGGGTTTATACAGCAGATCACCACGATGGATCATGAGAAGTGAGCGGAGACATTGGGGCAGGAGAGAATATATACAGATATAATGTATAGAGCACAGAATATTAGTCTGAGGTCATGGTGAGATGTCGTCCATGTCACTAATAAAGTGATGTCTCATCTCGTCTACAGCTGGCGATACTGACGTGCTCAGTGCGGACATACAGGGAGATCACACACATCAATGACTTTCCATAATATCTATAGTAAATGCTCTGCGGGGATGTAACCGTCCACGGGGACAAGTCCTAATGATATGAGCGCTGATAAGATGTCAGCAGACATGGGCTGAATATAATACATGTACATGTCCTACCTCCTACATACTCCATGACCATACACAGGTGAGATCTAGTAGGGAAGGAGCAGAGCATGGAGGTCACAAAGGGACAGTCAGCGAATGTCAGGATGTCCCTCTCCAGATAGGCCCCTTCCACATGTTTTGGAGTATCCAGGTCCCGCTTGGCAATTTTCTTCATAGCGAAGATATTCTGTGAGTCTTTATGGTGAACTAAGTGGACAGACCTGGAGAGAAGAAGAAACCATGGTTTATAGTGAATCCTTATTAACAGTCCTTCTATAGAAGTCATTATATGATCTTCTGTACTAATGTTTAATACCAGAAGTCCGACCATTACTAGAAATCCACATCTAGAAATACATGAAATAATACTACATAGACCATCTATGGAAAGTCTGCACAATGCCACGTCTGCCAGACCCTCACCCAGGTCACATTATCACCTATGGGAGGTCTGCACAATGCCACGTCTGCCGGACCCTCACCCTGGTCACATTATCACCTGTGGGAGGTCTGCACAATGCCACATCTTCCACACCCTCACCCAGGCCACATTGTCACCTATGGAAGGTGTGCACAATGCTAGGTCTGCCAGACCCTCACCCAGGTCACATTATCACCTATGGGAAGTCTGCACAATGCCACGTCTGCCGGACCCTCACCCAGGTCACGTTATCACCTTTCACCTCAGATCATGTCCCTATGATAACACTGAATGGCAAAGCACAGAGGATGAAGAATTATCATAGGGAACCCTGAGAAATGTGGCTTATGCTAACTGAAATCTCACCCAAAAGATCCGCTGCTGATCAGCTTAGATGTTTCGTAGTCGCTCATACGCGGCTTTCTCGCCGGGATCAATGATTCCATCAAGTCCTAGAAAAGAAGAAGAAGAAGAAATGATATTAAGATCTAGAAGCTGCTGGAGAAAATCTCCAGATGCAGAAACGTCTCCTCCTATATTATGTCCCAGCTGATGTCACTGATCCGATAGGTGAGCAGAAACCTGCTGACGGATTCCCTATAATATAAACGCTATTATCTAATGCAATAGTGTCATCTCCTCTAATAATAGAGGCGCCCCCTGGTTATATGGGGGATAATACTGGACGGGTCATTCACACCCCGTGATCTGGTGATACACAGACATCTACCTCTATAATACTTACACCGGCAGGTTCTTGGATCTCCGGGATCTCTAAGATTACACTGTCAGGATCCAACAGCTCAGTTGTTTCTAAAATAGCGATAAAATGATGAGGAAATAAAATGTATTAGAGGATATTAATCCTACAGACATAATACAGCAATATAATGGAGAAATGACTATTCTGTATGGAGGACTATGTGGGGCCATTATTCTTTATGGAGGACTATGTGGGGCCATTATATTGTATGGAGGACTATGTTAGGCCTATTATTCTGTATGGTGGAATATGTGGGGCCCATTATTCTGTATGGAGGATTATATGGGGCCCATTATTCTGTATGGAGGACTATGTGGGGCCCATTATACTGTATGGAGGACTATGTGGAGCCTATGATTCTCTATGGAGGACTTTGTGGGGCCCATAATACTTTATGGAGGACTATGTGGGCCCATAATACTGTATGGAGGACTATGTGGGGCCTATTATTCTCTATGAAGGACTATGTGGGGCCCTTTATACTCTACAGTGGACTATGTGGGGCCCATAATACTGTATGGAGGACTATGTGGGGCCCATTAATCTCTATGGAGGACTATGTGGGGCCCATTATTCTGTATGGAGGACTATGTGGGGCCCATTATTCTGTATGGAGGATTATGTGGGGTCAATTATCCTGTATGGAGGACTATGTGGGGCCATTATACTGTGTGGAGGACTGTGTGGGGCCATTATTCTGTATGGAGCACTATGTGGGGCCATTATTCCATAAGGAGGACTATGTGGGGCCATTATTCCTTATGGAGGACTATGTGGGGCCATTATATTTTATGGAGGACTATGTGGGGCCATTATTCTGTATGGAGGACTATGTGGGGCCTATTATTCTGTATGGTGGAATATGTGGGGTCCATTATTCTGTATGGAGGACTATGTGGGGCCCATTATTTTGTATGGAGGACTATGTGGTGCCCATTATACTGTATGGAGTACTATGTGGTGCCCATTATACTGTGTGCCGGACTATGTGGGGCCCATTATTCTGTATGGAGGGCTATCTGGGGCACGTTATTCTGTATGGATGACTTTGTGGGACCCATTATTCTGTATGGAGGACTATCTGGTGCCCATTATTCTGTGTGTAGGACTTTGTGGGGCCCATTATTCTGTTTGGAGGACTTTGTGGGGCCCATTATTCTGTGTGGAGGACTATGTGGGGCATTATTCTGTATGGAGGACTATGTGGGGCCCATTATTCTGCATGGAGCACTATGTGGGGCCCATTATTCTGCATAGAGGACTATGTGGGACCCATTATTCATTATGGAGGACTTTGTGGGACCCATTATTCGTTATGGAGGACTTTGTGGGACCCATTATACTGCATTCTGGTTGGCTTGTGACTTTTTCCAAGTTTTTCATTTTGGCTCTCTGTTTGTTTGATTACAGAGTGGAAAGAGTAACTATGACATTATCCCCTGTTCTCTTTAATATCTGGATATTTCCGGTAGAAGGTTGTGTGATCGGCTCACCTGTAGTCAGATCGCTGCTCGGCCCCGGCTGACTCGTATTAGGGTCAGGGGTCTCTGGGGTCACATTTTGCTCGTCTTCGGTGTCGCCTTCTGGTGTCTCCTGATTGATAGAATATATAGAATTACCACGAGGAACCTTCCACTAAATCACCAAATCCACAAATCAGGAAGGACTAAACCCGCATTTACAGACACACCAACTGTAACTATACAGATCAGCCGCCATCATGAGGACTTTTATCAGATAAAATGGATTAAGATGAGGTAACATTGCAAAAACATTAATATGGATAATAGAGGGAGACAGAGGCGAAAATACAGACTTCCCACCACTGAGCTGTGACTACATCAGCAGAATACAGACTGCCATCAGCAGAGACAGGCGGCCATATTACCTCCTGTGCTTGCCAGGAGCTGACAGGGAGGCTGATAAGATCTAACACCAGATCTTCTGATATCTGGCTGGTGATCTGGAGAAGATCAGAAAACAAGGACGTGTGATAGAGAAGATGATGGATCCTTACCGGGCGTTCCGATGAGCGGGCCGGACCTTCCAGTACACACAGGACTTTTTCGGCCAGTTCTTTAACAAAAGACAAATCTCCATATTGAGATCTTTTTTCAGCCTATAAAGAAGAAAAGAAACACAAATGAAAAATCTCGAGATGAGAAAGATCACAATGAAGGCGGCCATTGTATCTGACGTCTGCTCCTCTCTGCAGATACAATGACTACATATCTGGGGTCTTGTCCTGTTTTATATTGGAAGAAAGAAGAAGCTTCTATCCCACCGTTATTATCCATTATTGTGGAGAAGATTTGTGCGGAGCGTCCACCATTTACCTGCTGTGGAATGTCCTGATGTTCCATAGCGAGAAACTGCAAGTGCTCAGTCACTATGGAGCCAACAACGGCAGCCATGACCCTGTGTAGATTGTACACAGTGACTGTGAGCTCTGATGTCATAATGGCCGACCATCACTAGTGATGTCATCATGGAATCTTGTGATGGAATCTTATAGCGGCGGCTCTGCACAAATACATGCTGCCAAGCAATATTTAAAGTGTGTGGGGGCTCATGCTGTATATAGGGGGCTATGTGACGGCTCAGCTATTTATAGCGGGCTATGTGAGGGCTCATACTGTATATAGAGGGCTATGTGAGAGCTTGGCTGTATATAGAGGGCTATGTGAGGGCTCATACTCTAAATAGGATTCTGTGTGTGAGCTCATACTGTACATTGGTGCTATGTATGGGCTCTTACTGTATAAAGGGTGCTGTGTGTGGGCTCTTACTGTATATAGGGTATGTGTGTGGGCTCTTTCTGTATGTAGGGGGATGCCAGCACACTTAATTCTGCTCAATATTAAGTGATACAGTTAATAATATAAAATATAATTCATATGTTAATATTGAGGAGAATTAATTTCAGCCTATTGATTCGGCCTACACAACAGTCACATTTCTCATGTGGCCCCTCAGTAATATTACTTTCCCACCCCTGCGCTATTATGTATAGCGCTCTGTTATGTGTAGTGCACCCGAGCACCTGCATGTTAATCGCGTGACTTATCACATGATCTATCAAAGGCAATCTTGTGACATGTCATGTGATACATCGGGTGCTGGGAGCCCACGGCTCCTAAACTGCCCAGGGCCCTGGCTACTCTTAATCAGCCCCTGCTTCTATCCCACCATTATTATCCATTTTTGAGAAGTTTTATGCGGAGCTTCCGCCACTTACCTGCTGTAGTAATGCCCTGATGTTCTGAGGTAAATCCGTCAGATACTCTGAGGTGAGATGACCTCGATGGTATTTGGTCAGGCAGTCCCTTACAAGCTCCACCACCAGCCGGTGAGTGAAGCTGAGGACGCCATCGGGTGGTAGAAGCACAATTTCAGGGCGATTGGTGGTAAGAATCTCCCATAGAGCTTCTACTTGAAGATTGTCCAAAAGTAATTCAGCCATAGAAGCTGCAAGTGCGATCAGTCACTATATATAATAGCGAGAAACTGCAAGTGCGCTCAGTCACTATGGGATAGCGAGAAACTGCAAGTGCGATCAGTCACTATAGAATAGCGAGAAACTGCAAGTGCGCTCAGTCACTATGAAGCCAACAAAGGCAGCCGTGAACCTGTGTACATTGTATATATAGTGACTGTGAGCTGTGATGTCATAATGCCCGACCATGACCTGTGATGTCATCATGGAATCTTGTGATGGAATCTTCAAGGAGTGGCTCTACACACATACATGCTGCCTAGCAATATGCTTTTTTGGCCGTCCTCTTTTATTTCCAAATACAACACAACCAGGATAAGGGAATGTTCACACGTTGCGTTTTTGCAGCATTTTTTTCCACACCAAAAACCAGGTTGTACTCAGGAAAAACACTGCATACAATCCACACTTATTTGCTGTGTTTTTGCAGTGTTTATACTTGTGGGTTTTTTTTTTTCATTCATTTGAATGGGTGAAAAATGTTGCAAAACCCCTGAAAGAATTAACATCCTGCAAATTTAAAATAAAAAAAGGAAAAAAACGCAGCATGTGAATGAGACTTTAGAAATCTCATTCACTAAGCTGGTACTGTAAAACGCAGTGTTTTAGCAGCAGAAAAATAACCCTGAAAAAAATGCCACTTGTGAACATTCCTCAAAGATATAATAGTCATATTATGGGAAATATTGTGTATATTTATTCCTCGCGTGTCTTTTTTTACCAAATAACATTTACCTCATTGGTTGGAGAGTTTACTATTAACAACTGTGACAAATATTGAAGAATTAATGATAAGTGACCCAAGTGATCAATCATTTACGTCATTAATGGTGATGGGCGAGCACTAAAATGCTCGGGTGCTCGATGCTCGGGTCGAGCACATTGGAATACTCGGCTGCTCGACCCGAGCAATGAGCCCAATGTAAGTCTATGGGAAACTCGAGCATTTTTCAGGCGGCTCCCCCCGGCGGTCTGCAGAGGGCCTAAAAATTGCCCAAATCGATGGGAACAGTGCTCAAATGACATGGGAACAGCATGGGGAAGACCCCTGGAAGCATTTCTGACTCCCAGGTCACTGCTGTCAACAACGTTGTCAGAAATATTTATGCCACTTTTACGGACTCACAATAAAACATACAAAAACGAAACCAAAATGGATTTTCCTGGGAAGTATGTTAAGGAACATCCTTTCCAGGGTTATGACTTGTATATAAGGGAAAATAAATAACCAAAAACAAAAATACTCCTCCACACCTTGGGCTATGTTCACACGTAGCGTTTTTGATGCGTTTTTGCACTTTTGCATTGCTTTCAACCAACACAAATGCATTCACCAGGAAATGTCATTTTAACATTTTACAACCTTATCTGGCCATGTGTTGTGTGACACGTCATCAGACACATGCATACAGTGCTGAAAAGACATGGGAACAGCATGGAAGCATCTCTGACTCCCAGGTCACTGCCTAAAAGTGTGCCCATCATAAGAGATGCTTGGCGCATGCGAAGATGCCTCCCGCCATGGACCTGTCGTTACAGACTTGCAACAATCACCGTCCACGTCCTTGTCCCTCCTCAGCGTTCAGTTCCTTGGAATGCAAGTGCAAGTATGCAGGCAGCCACCCACCTACCCACCGGCTGCAATACTATACTGACAAATTTTTGACAGCTACTTGCACTTGAAATGTAGCCTTTTAGGCTCGTGGAGGCAGAAGCTTTTCATAACCTCATGTCGGCGGCGGCCGGGTGTCCATACTCTTTCCCCAGCCACCACTATATTTCCCGGTATCGCCTCTGCCTTCCACAAGCACGGGTCCCACAACCTTACCCGTGCCCTCCCCAGTGCACTTACTGGGAAGGACCGCCTAACCACAAACGTGGACAGGTGAACGTGGCCAGGGACGGTACATAGCCAGTCCACAACTTTTTTTTTGCTGACAGTTGTATTTAGCTCGGTGAAAGGACTGGCATAGAGGGAAACCGTATCTAACCTGGGTGTCATTTCTCCCAGGAAGTCCTGTAATTCAGCTTGTTGCAGAAGCAATGGCAGTCCGTCCAACATCAACTCGCACTTGTCGGTGGTGCTTTGACACACACACATCTTTCTTTTCGCATTTTATTTCTTGAATACAGAGTTGGACAATGGCCTGATCTGTAATGCTTTTTGAGAAATAACATGCATAAGCATGGCCGATCCACATTAAAAAAGCAGCCACAGAGTGTCCGGAAACCTTCCCCCACAATTTTATTAGCCAGGGCAGCTTTTCGGCAGGGTTGGACGGGCCCACCAGAGAACCGGAGACTACTCCGGCGGGCCCTGGCTTCTCCTTCTGGAGAGTTCATAGTGCCGAGGTGAGGCCATGATGATGATAGAGGCCACCATCTGCTTAGTTTTCTGTTACTTGAAATGCAAGTGCAAGTATGCAGCCATCCACCCACCCACGGGCCGCAACACTAAACTGCCAGATTTCTGGGCAGCTGCTTGCACTTGAAATATGGCTTTTTAAGCTCGTGGAGGCGGAAGCTGTCCACAATCTTATGGCGGCGGCGACTGGGTATCTATACTCGGTCCCCAGCCGCCATTATTTTTTCCGGTATTGTCTCCGCCTTCCACAAGCATGGGTCCCACAACATTACCCGTGCCCTCCCCAGTGGAAGGACTGCCTAACCACAAACACGTGGACAGGTGAATGTGGCCAGAGACGGTACGGAGCCAGTCCACAACTTTTTTTGCTGAGAGTTGTATTTAGCTCGGTGAAAAGACTGGCGTAGAGGGGAACATCATACTGTTTGTGGGGGAATGTACTGTGGGGACATCATACTGTGTGGGGGGAATGTACTGTGGGGACATCATACTGTGTGTGTGGGGGAATGTACTGTGGGGACACCATACTGTGTGTGGGGGGGAAATGTACTGTGGGGACATCATACTGTGTGGGGGGAATGTACTGTGGGGGCATCATACTGTGTGTTGGAGAAATGTACTGTGGGGGCATCATACTGTGTATGTGTGGGAATTTACTGTGGGGGCATCAAACTGTGTGTGGGGAGGAATGTACTGTGGGGAATCATACTGTCTGTGGGGGGAATGTACTGTGGGGACATCATACTGTGTGTGGGGGAATGTACTGTGTGGACATCATATTGTGTGTGAAGGAATGTACTGTGGGGGCATCATACTGTGTGTGGGGGAATTATACAGTATGTTGGAGGAATGTACTGTGGGGGCATCATACTGTGTATGTGTGGGAATGTACTGTGGGGGCATCATACTGTGTGTGGGGAGGAATGTACTGTGGGGAATCATACTGTCTGTGGGGGGAATGTACTGTGGGGACATCATACTGTGTGTGGGGGAATGTACTGTGGGGACATCATATTGTGTGTGGGGGGAATGTACTGTGGGGGTATCATACTGTGTGTGGGGGAATGTACTGTGGGGACATCATACTGTGTGTGGGGGAAATGTACTGTGGGAGCATCATACTGTGTGTGGGGGGAATATACTGTGGGGACATCATACTTTGTGTGGGGGGGGATGTACTGTTTGGACATCATACTGAGTGTGGGGGAATTTACTGTGGGGGCATCATACTGTGTGTGAGAATTTACTGTGGGGACCTCATGCTGTGTAGGGGCATTATATTGTGTGTGAGGGGGAATATACTGTGGGGGCATCATACTGTGTGTGTGGGAATGTACTGTGGGGGCATCATACTGTGTGTGGGGAGGAATGTACTGTGGGGGCATCATACTGTGTGTGTGGGGGGAATGTACTGTGGGGGCATCATACTGTGTGTGTGTGGGGGGAATGTACTGTGGGGACATCATACTGTGTGTGTGAGGGAATGTACTGTGGGGGCATCATACTGTGTGTGGGGAGGAATGTACTGTGGGGCCATCATACTGTGTGTGGGGGGATGTACTGTGAGGACATCATACTGTGTGTGGAGGAATGTACTGTGGGGGCATCATACTGTGTGTGTGAGGGAATGTACTGTGGGGGCATCATACTGTGTGTGGGGAGGAATGTACTGTGGGGCCATCATACTGTGTGTGGGGGGGGGAGTACTGTGAGGACATCATACTGTGTGTGGGGGGGAATGTACTGTGGGGACATCATACTGTGTGTGGGGGGGAATGTACTGTGGGGGCATCATACTGTGTGTGGGGGGGAATGTGCTGTGGGGACATCATACTGTGTGTGGTGAAATGTACTGTGGGGACATCATACTTTGTCGGGGGAATGTACTGTGGGGGCATCATAATGTGTGTGTGAAGAGCTGTTTATCATCGTACAATGATTGAATAACGGGAGCAGATGATTTATAAAAAGCACTGAATTATATGGTGTGGATTTGCTGCTACTGTGTCACCCCAGGCCTGGATGCCACAAACTTGTAAGGCTGTGTCTGAGAGCAGGAGGGAGGTTCTCTGGTCATGGACCATTAGCATGCAGCACCTCCTGTCCCAGGCCAGTAGGGGGAGCAGGCTGCCCCTATAAAAGCTGGTACTGAGGGCAGGGTTAGGGAGACCAGGACCCACTTCTGAAGCATCCAGAAGGGTTCCCAGAAGAGAGGGACAGGTCAGCGGCAGCTGAGGAGTCCAGGAGGCTAAGGAGGAACAGCAAGCCAGGGACAGAGGCGACGAGAGCTGGTCCTGGCTGAGAGAGAACAACATACCGGACACTGGGATCCGAGGCTGTCAGAATTGCAAGTCCTGCAGCAGATCATCTACTTGCGAGGGATTTTAGGTCCCTTGGCCTAAGAAGCCTGGAAGGTCCGCCACACAGAGGGACCAGTACAGCACAGACAAGCTATAGGTACCTAGGGCCCGAGTCGCAAGCCATACAGGCATAGTACACGGCCAGCTCAGGGACGTGGGCTATCATACCACTAAAGGGGGAGATAGTCAGCAAGGGCAGAGAGAGAACGGTAGGCCTACCCACTCACCCTGACCAGTGGAGCTCGCCCGAATGCCCTCAGACACCCAGGTCCATTCCTCCCTGTACTCCTGGTGGGTCTGTGATAAGATCTGCAGTAAAAGACCCTGGACTGCATTATTGGACTCTGTGTGATTACTGCTGCGCCTGCACCATCACCCCCAGCATCCTATTACACTGCCCTGAGGCTACACTCCTCCCATGGGGAGTTGTACTCTTCCCTGCTGCACCCCCAACACCAGCCTCAGCGGTCTGCCCCGCAGCGGCGGTCCTCCCTGACCGCAATCCACAGGTGGCGTAGTCGGACTTTCAAAACCTACAAATACACTGCCACAGCATTTGGTCTGACCACCCTGACCCACGGGACCGGGTCGCCACTACTACTCCCAGCATTGCCCTGTTGTCTGGTTCCGAGAGCCCCACGGCCCAGGGGGCGAGTCACTACAAGTAAGGATAGACGATACAATAAGCTCTATCGTAACATGTAGCAGCGAGTCAGCGGAATGTATCAATTCTAATATTGAGCAGAATTGATTTCAGCCTGTTGATTTTTCCCTCCAGAACAGTGGAGGGCTCCTCGGGAAAATAAATTGGCCATCCCTGGTATAACGTAATACTAAAATCTCACAATTTATGAGAGAAAACTGTATTTTATAACGATGCTTCCGTACATAAATCGAGAGAACTTCTTTTCATCAGACGACCCCTTTATCACCTATCCAAGGTGATCGGTGGTGTCCAACAGCTTAGAGCGGCACTGATGGGCAGAATGCGGCACTTTTATCACTTTTGGAATTGGGCAGCGGTGCACATGCTCAGTCTGACCTCCATTCTTGCCCTTTGGGGCTGCAGAGCGCTCTGCTTTTTCCAACAGCTCCATTGAGAATGAATGGATCAGTGGTCGGGCATCCAACCAGACGCTCCATTTTGTAACAGGGATAGAAATAGATGAGAAGATGCACTTAACTGTTTGGCCGCAGCAAGAGTGCATCGAGTGCCTGTGCTTGGTTTGAACAGTCATTCTGTGCTGACAGAGTCCCTTTAAGGCCTCAAACCTATTAGATAATTGTCAGCCCTACATTGTTTCTGGGCAGACAGTTACACAAGATTATGTCCCATTTCATGAAGATTGGCCTTTTACACGCCTGTTTTAGTGAAGGATTAGCTGGAAAAACCTGCGGCGCTGTTAAGCCTCTCCCCAAGAAGCTCCGCAAGGCTTCAAAATTTTGCCGGTGCTGGTCAAGACTGGTGGACACATGGGAAAAGTCAAATTTTGGCAAAGTTGAACAATCTGCATTGTGTGTAATATTTTATGATACAATAAATGATTAGAAAAATGCAAGTTTTATTAATGAGAAAAAAACTGAACTTTGCAGAATTTGTTGGCGACATAGAAATATGTAAAAAATATAAAAGTGTAAAATTTTTTTTACAATTTTTGATGCTTACATTAAAAACTTGAGCAATTCCCCCAAAAATCATTAGAGCCATGAAATCAATACATATACAGATGAAACCAGAAGTTTCCATCCACTATATAAAGAGACACATCTGCATGTTTTTATCAATATCTGACATGAAATCAGAATAAATCTTTCCCGTTTTAGGACAATTAGGATTACCATCATTTTTGATATTTTCCAAATGCCAGAATAATGAGAGAGAGAGAATGTTTTAAGGCATTTTTATTACTTACTGCAAAGTCTTAACATTATTCTAATCCCCAATCAGTGTGTATATTTGTTCACTACACAATAGAATCCCATAATTTCTGCCTATTCACATCTTAGTATTATGTATGATCAGGTTAGAGTGTATGGCTGCTGAGCGCTAGCATTTATGGGCGCCTCCCCCTGACCTTGGCTGTTTCTGGCTCTTAGACCCTGCTGGCACGCACTGCCGTCATGTCCGTGACTGCACTGCCGGCTTGCGGGTCAAATGCCAGAAGCCGCAGAGTCACATGTATTGGGGCGGGCACAGAATGTCTCACGCCGTATACCAGCCAGAACACATACCGGAAAGTCAGGTGACACACTTTTTCTCTCCGGCTCGGTTCATGATTGGATTAGGCTCCCTATATAACATCTGGCGTTCCCCTCCCTGGCACGACCCCTGAGGAAGTGTTGATGAAACGCGCGTCGGGGTGGAGGGACGGGTGCTTACCCTGCCTAGAAGCTGCCATTCTAACCAGGTATTTCTTTCTCATGATGTGTTGAGCTGTTTTGTCTATTTGTGGACAGTGCCACTATTACACTATAGTTAGTCTATGGGACCGTACCCAGCCTCTTTTATGTACCCAGTCTCCCCTGATAGATATACTAACATTATTAACCGCTATATGCATTAGTTTCTTTGAGGCTGGAAACAATACGTTATCTTTATCTAAGCACTTTGCACTTTTTTGCTGGACAGTCGACTCTATATCATCATATGCACTGCCGCTTTACATTTTATAGGCGTATCTCAAACTCATCAGTGATAGTCTAGTGACCGTTATAATAGCATATGCATTTCTTTCTTTCTATTTTTGCCACATGAGCGGTTATTCAGATTGAAATCTTTTGTAGTGCATTTGTATAGTCACATTATTTCAGTAATGGGGTAATATATGGTTATTACTCTTGCTTCGCAGATATAGGGTACAGCATTTGTTTGTCCCTCACATTTGAGGCCCCTGGTATTTTAATTATTGTTATTTTATGTTCTAATAAAATTATATTGTTAATATTATTTGAAGTGTTCATGTTTTTGTTTATCCTACCAGGGTTCTGGTTATAGCAGAATCAATTTTTGATATATATAAAGTCAAAAGTTTACATACATTTCATTAGTATTTGGTACCATCACCCTTAAACTGAATGACTTGGGTCAAACTTTTGGGATATCCTTCCACAAACTTCTCACAATAGTTGGTCGGAATTTGGACCCATTCCTCCTGGCAAAACTGGGGTAACAGATCCAGGTTTGTAGGTCGCCTTGCTCGCAGCAAGTGTGCCCATAAATTTTCAATAGGATTGCAATCAGAGTTTTGTGATAGCCACGCCGAAACATTGACTTTGTTATTCTTAAGCCACTTTGTTCCCATTTTGTCAATATGCTTCGGGTCATTGTCCATTTGGAATACCCATTTCCGCCCAAGCTTTAACTTCCTGGCTGATGTCTTGAGATGTTGCTTCAGTATTGCCACATAATCTTCTTTTCTCATGGTGTCATCTATTTTGTGAAGTGAACCAGTCCCTCCTGCAGCAAATCAACCCCAGATCATGATGCTGCCACCCCCATGTTTCACAGTTGGGATGGTGTTCTTAGGCTTCCAAGCTTCTCCCTTTTTCCTCCAAACGTAGCGATGGTCATTATGCCAAAAAAGTTCAATTTTAGTTTCATCAGACCACAGACATGTCTCCAAAAATTAAGGTCTTTGTTCCTGTGTGCATTTGCAAACATTAATTTGGCTTTTTTATGTTTCTTTTGGAGTAATGGCTTCTTCCTGGCAGAGTGGCCTTTCAGCCCATGTTGATACAGTACTCGTTTCACTGTGGTTATTGACACAATCTTACCTGCTTCCGCCATCATCTTCACAAGGTCTCTTGCTTTTGTCCTTGGGTTGATATGCACGTGTCGGACCAAAGCACGTTCATCTCTGGGACACAGAACCCGTCTCCTTCCTGAGCGATAAGATGGCAGTACATTCCCATCTTGTTTGTACTTGCGTATAATTGTTTGTACAGATGACCGAGGCACCGTCAGGTATCTTGAAATTGTATCTAAGGATGAGCCAGACTTGTGCAAGTCCACAATTCTCTTCCTGATATCTTCGCTAATTTCTTTAGACTTTCCCATGATACTACAGAAAAAAAAACTATTAGAAGCTTCCAAACACATTACATCATCATATGGGCAGTCCAGAATTGTTTAAAGGCATAGTAATCTTAGTGTGTGTAAACTTTTGACTTTGCAGTAAGTAATAAAAATGACTTAAACATTCTCTCTCTCTCATTATTCTGGCATTTGGCAAATTTTAAAAATTATGGTAATCCTAATTGACCTAAAACGGGAAAGGTTTATTCTGATTTCATGTCAGATATTGAGAAAAACATGCAGATGTGTCTTTTTATATAGTGTATGGAAACTTCTGGTTTCAACTGTATGTGTGTGTGTGTATGTATATATGTTTATATTACACATACAGTTATGGCCGAAAGTGTTCACTCCCTTGAAATTGTTTCAGAAAATGAAGTATTTCTCCCAATTATTGCAGTTACATCTGTTTTGCTATACACACTTTATTTTCTTTGTGTGTATTGCAACAACACAAAAAAGCAGAAAAAAAGGCAAATTGGACATAATTTCACACACAGCCCCAAAAATGGTCTGAACAAAATTGTTGGCACCCTCAACTTTAATATTTGGTTGCTCACCCTTTGGAATAAAATAACTGCAATCAATCGCTTCCTATAACCATCAACAAACTTCTTACACCTCTCAGCTGGAATTTTGACCACTCTTCTTTTGTAAACTGCTCCATGTCTCTCATAGTTGCTGCTACTTCATACCTCTCCAGCGCTATGTTTCCATCCATTTCTGCGGGCTTCTTGAAGTATGTTTGGGGTCATTCTCCTGGAAGAACCATGACCTAGGACGCAAACCCAGCTTTCTGACACTGGGCACTACATTGCGACCCAAAATCCGTTGGTAATATTTTTCAACAATTTTGGTTCTCAAGTACTCAGACAGTTCTCTTCTCTTTCTGTACTCCATGCTTAGTGTGGCACACACAGACACAATGCAAAGATTGAGTCAACTTCTCCACTTTTTATCTGGTTTCAGGTGTGATTTTCATATTACCCACACCTGTTACTTGCCACAGGTTAGTTTGAATGAGCATCACATGCTTGAAACAAAGTTGTTCACCCACAATTTTGGAAAGGTGCTATCAATTTTGTCCGGCCCATTTTTGGGGTTTTGCATGAAATGATGTCCAATTTGCCTTTTTTCCTTTTGTTTGTTTTTTTCTTTTGTTCCAATACACACAAAGAATATTAAACATGTGTATAACAAAACATGTGTAATTGCAATAATTTTCTGGGAGAAATACTTCATTTTCTGGAACAATTTTAAGATTGCCAACACTTTCGGCCATGGCCATATATAGTAGCTGAGTACAGGTGGCTGCTGGGGCCCCTGATACCATTACTATGTGGCCCTTACACCTGATATACAGTGGTGGCCAAAAGTATTGGCACCCCTGCAATTCTGTCAGATAATACTCAGTTTCTTCCTGAAAATGATTGCAATCACAAATTCTTTGGTATTATTATCTTCATTTAATTTTCTTGCAAAGAAAAAACACAAAAGAGAATGAAACAAAAATCAAATCAATGATCATTTCACACAAAACTCCAAAAATGGGCCAGACAAAAGTATTGGCACCTTCACCTTTTTCTTTTCCGTCCACATCTAGATAGGTTAGCCACAGTGCCATGGGCTTTAAACTTCTTGATGACACTGCGCACGGAAGACACAGGAACATTCAGGTCTTTGGGGATGGACTTGTAGCCTTGAGATTGCTCATGTTTCCTCACAATTTGGTTTCTCAAGTCCTCAGACAGCTCTTTTGTCTTCTTTCTTTTCTCCATGCTCAATGTGGTACACACAAGGACACAGGACAGAGGCTGAGTCAACTTTACTCTGTTAGAACCCTCCTGTTAGTTTTTGCTATCTTGTGTTTTGCGGTCACGTGACTAGCTGCCTATATATTCCTGCTCCGCCCTTCTGGCTTTGCTGGACTTCAGTGTTTTTTGCCTGTCTCTCTAGCCAGGTGCTTCGGTGCCTATCTCTGTCTAGTTTGCTTGGTCCTCTGGACCTCTAGTACTTTTTGTTCAGTTTGTATTTTTGCTCTGCAACAACTTCTGTTAGGAGGTGTCCATTTTTTGTCCCAGTCCTTAGTTCTTTTAGGGACCCCTCCCTTTATTCTATAGGTCTCTGTTCAGACTAGCCGAGGACGAAGGCGGGTCTGTTCACAAGGAACAGGCTGCCCGCTACATCGTAGGGATTCAGCTTAGTCTTACTGTAGGGACAGCTTTTCCCTTTCTTTCCTTAGTTTATGTTGCAGATCATAACATAATCCATGTTAACTGGCTGCAAGTGTGATTTAGTTATTGCCAATTGTATCCAATTTGGCTTTAGGACAATTCTTTTTGTGTTTTTTCATTGAAGACAAATTAAATGAAGATAATAAGACCAAAGAATTTGTGATTGCAATCATTTTCAGGAAGAAACTGAGTATTATCTGACAGAATTGCAGGGGTGCCAATACTTTTGGCCACCACTGTATAGGAGCTGAGTACAGGCAGCTGCCGGGGCCCCTGATACCATTACTATGTGGCCCTTACACCTGATATATAGGAGCTGAGTACAGGCGGCTGCTGGGGCCCCTGATACCATTACTATGTGGCCCTTACACCTGATATATAGGAGCTGAGTACAGGCGGCTGCTGGGCCCTTGATACCATTACTATGTGGCCCTTACCCCTGATATATAGGAGCTGAGTACAGACGGCTGCTGGGGCCCCTGATACCATTACTATGTGGCCCTTACCCCTGATATATAGGGGCTGAGTACAGGCGGCTGCTGGGGCCCCTGATACCATTACTATGTGGCCCTTATGACGCGCCCCTGGGCCTACTTGGTGTATCGTTGCGCACGCAGGGACTACCCGGAGCCGGGCCTGTTGGGAGTAGTAGTCTCGTGGCGGTGACCCGGTCCGTGCCCAGGGAGTCAAACTGTGTGGCAGAGTTTAGCAGTAGATGGTACGGTGTTCGACTACGCCACCCGTTGAATGCGGCTATGAGGCCGCCGCTGCAGGGCAGACCGCTGTGGCCGGTGGTACGATTGTGCAGCGTAGATGGTATAACCCCCAACGGGAGGGGTATGGCCTCAGGGCAGCCGACGTGGATGATGGGGGTAGCAGGAACCACTCAGAGACGATGCGGTGTAGTTCAGGGTCTTTACTGGTGATAAAGATAGACCCTCCCGGAGTACTGGCTAGCGATCGGGGCCTGGTCAGTCTTTGAGCAGATGGGATTTCCCCTGGCCAGGCGGAGTTGTAGGCCTCCCCAACTAATTGTACTCTTCTGGCTACCTTGCTAGAGGCGGGTAAAAGTAGCCCACGTCCCTGAGTGTACCGTGTGGTGCTCACCCATATGGCCGGTGACTCGGGGCCTTCTAGTGGCTTCCGCTCCACGACGACGGTGCTGGTCCCACGCGTGTGACCGTGCCTTCGGGTTTCTTGGCCAGAGGACCTGAAATCCCCTGCCGGTCGGTTTCTGCTGCTGGGTAAGGATTAGTCCCCACAGCCTCGGACTCTGGGTCCGGTGGTAACTCTTCAATCAGGGCGAGCTCTTCAGCTGCCAGCCCCTGATTCCTTGTAGCACTGCTCCCACTGAGCTCCTGATCTTTCTTTCCTATAGCTGCTCCTCTTCTTAACTAACTAACCCTGCCTCAGCCCCAGTTTTATATAGGGGAAGTTCTTCCCCTCCCAGGACTGGGCAGGAGGTGTGGCATGCACAGGATTCCTGACCAAGAGACCTCCCACCTGCTCTCAGACATAATATTGCTATTACTGTGGAAACCAGACCCCTGGGGTGCCACACTTACACCTGATATATAAGGGCTGAGTACAGGCGGCTGCTGGGCCCTTGATACCATTACTATGTGGCCCTTACACCTGATATATAGTAGCTGAGTACAGGCGGCTGCTGGGGCCCCTGATACCATTACTATGTGGCTCTTACCCCTGATATATAAGGGCTGAGTACAGGCGGCTGCTGGGGCCCCTGACACCATTACTATGTGGCCCTTACACCTGATATAAAAGGGCTGAGCACAGGCGGCTGCTGGGGGCCCTGATACCAGTACTATGTGGCCCTTACACCTGATATATAAGGGCTGAGTACAGGTGGCTGCTGGGGCCCCTGATACCATTGCTATGTGGCCCTTACACCTGATATATAAGGGCTGAGTACAGGCGGCTGCTGGGGCCCCTGATACCATTGCTATGTGGCCCTTACACCTGATATATAAGGGCTGAGTACAGGCGGCTGCTGGGGCCCCTGATACCATTGCTATGTGGCCCTTACACCTGATATATAGGAGCTGAGTACAGGCGGCTGCCGGGGCCCCTGATACCATTACACTGGTGCCTTGTTATTAGGTCAATTCCATTATAAAACATTGTATCCGTCATTGTTGAGCTCTGCTGGGACTCTGTATCCCGCCTGCATTGCATAATGGGGCCCCTGAATACTCTGCACATAAGGGCCCATAGCTCTAATTATGTTGTTTGCAATAGTCGCCCTCCTGCCACCCTGTAATATCGGGTCCCTGCCTGGTGTGGCCCCTATGACTTAATGTCCCCCTGTAAGTGCAGTACACCAGTTATCAGTCTACACGGCCAGGGTCCGGGACCCCTGTTGTTTTTGTACTGGCTTTGTAATATATGCTCATTATCAGGGCGCCCTCTTCTCAGACATCCATCTAATCATCCGTCTGTCTCATCCATATTTGCCATATGGAGGTTTCCAGAAATAGGGCAGAATCTACTGGACTTCTGTGAAAGTTGACGAATCTGTTGAGCGCGGCTGAAGCCTCCTGGGAGCCGAGGTAAAATCAGTGGCCGTGGTAAAATTGTGGAGCGGTGGGGTCTGAAAAAGGAATCATGGCTATAAGGACAACGTTTGCACAAAGTGATTTCTTTCCTGCCCAACAGCCACTGTGTAAACCTGACAAAAATGCCCCCATCTATCCATCCATTCATCACTCTCATACTCTGTCTATGCAGGTATGTATCTCATCATTCTTCCTTACGGAGTTTCACATGGACCAGTCGGGGCTTTGGTCCGAACTCCCCCACAAAACTGGATTCGGTAGTGTGCACTGACGAGGCCATAGGCTTAGTAGACTGCGCCTCCAGTAGGCGTACACACCTGATGCACGACAGAGGGCACATTCACTCTGTCTGGACCATTATAGTCTATGGCCACGTCAGATCATATGCCCGAATCCCGTTCAGGTAAAGGCTGCAGCAGGTGGCAGCTGCCTTCTGTGCCCCGCTCCTCCGCCACTGCCGTTCCCCCCAACACCCAGAGCCACAGTGTATGTATATATATATATATATATATATATATATACATATATATATATATATATATATATATACACTACTCAAAAAAATAAAGGGAACACTTAAACAACAGAATATAACTCCAAGTAAATCAAACTTCTGTGAAATCAAACTGTCCACTTAGGAAGCAACACTGATTGACGATCAATTTCACATGCTGCTGTGCAAATGGAATAGACAATAGATGGAAATTATTGGCAATTATCAAAACACTCTCAATAAAGGAGTGGTTCTGCAGGTTGGGACCACAGACCACATCTCAGTACCAATGCTTTCTGGCTGATGTTTTGGTCACTTTTGAATGTTGGTTGTGCTTTCACACTAGTGGTAGCTTGAGATGGACTCTACAACCCACAGAAGTTGCTCAAGTAGTGCAGCTCTTCCAGGATGGCACATCAATGCGAGCTGTGGAAAGAAGGTTTGCTGTGTCTGTCAGCGTAGTGTCCAGAGGCTGGAGGCGCTACCAGGAGACAGGCCAGTACACCAGGAGACGTGGAGGGGGCCGTAGGAGGGCAACAACCCAGCAGCAGGACCGCTACCTCCGCCTTTGTGCAAGGAGGAACAGGAGGAGCACTGCCAGAGCCCTGAAAAATGACCTCCAGCTGACCACAAATGTGGATGTGTCTGCACAAACGGTTAGAAACCCACTCCATAACGGTGGTATGAGGGCCCGACGTCCACAGATGGGGGTTGTGCTCACAGCCCAACACCGTGCAGGACGCTTTGCATTTGCCACAGAACACCAGGATTGGCAAAGTCGCCACTGGCGCCCTGTGCTCTTCACAGATGAAAGCCGGTTCACACTGAGCACATGTGACAGACGTGACAGAGTCTGGAGACGCCGTGGAGAGCGATCTGCTGCCTGCAACATCCTTCAGCATGACCGGTTTGGCAGTGGGTCAGTAATGGTGTGGGGTGGCATTTCTTTGGAGGGCCGCACAGCCCTCCACGTGCTCGCCAGAGGTAGCCTGACTGCCATTAGGTACCGAGATGAGATCCTCAGACCCCTTGTGAGACCATGTGCTGGTGCGGTTGGCCCTGGGTTCCTCCTAATGCAGGACAATGCCAGACCTCATGTGGCTGGAGTGTGTCAGCAGTTCCTGCAAGATGAAGGCATTGAGGTTATGGACTGGCCCGCCCGTACCCCAGACCTGAATCCGATTGAGCACATCTGGGATATCATGTCTCGCTCCATCCACCAACGTCACGTTGCACCACAGACTGTCCAGGAGTTGGCGGATGCTTTAGTCCAGGTCTGGGAGGAGATCCCACAGGAGACCATCCGCAGCCTCATCAGGAGCATGCCCAGGCATTGTAGGGAGGTCATACAGGCACGTGGAGGCCACACACAATACTGAGACTCATTTTGACTTGTTTTAAGGACATTACATCAAAGTTGAATGAGCCTGTAGTGTGTTTTTCCACTTTAATTTTGGGGGTGACTCCAAATCCAGGCCTCCATTGGTTAGTAAATGTGATTTCCATTGATGATTTTTGTGTGATTTTGTTTTCAGCACATTCAGCTTTGTACAGAACACAGTATTCAATGAGAATATTTCATTCATTCAGATCTAGGATGGGTTATTTCAGTGTTCCCTTTATTTTTTTGAGCAGTGTATATATAAATATACCAGGATGGGGGATATTAACAGAATTGGGGGACATTACCCCTATAACAGTGTAAGCAGCAGACCCCCTCCCCCTTAACAGGGCATAATGACCACATTTTTTGCTTACATTTTTTTTCTATTTTCCTCCTCTAAAACCTAGGTACGTCTTATGGTCCGGTGCGTCTTATAGTCCGAAAAATACGGTATATGCATTCAGCATATATATACTACTAGCTATTGAACCCGTTCTACGCCCGGGTGGCGAGCATTTTTATTGGTATATGGTCTCCCATGCTGGTATGTGCTGCCCCCCTCCTTGTATTTGTGCTGCCCCCATCCTGTCCCCACCATCCAATCCTGGTATGCGTGGTACCCCTCACCCCCAATCCTGGTATGCGTGGCACCCCTCACCCCCAATCCTGGTATGCGTGGCACCCCTCACCCCCAATCCTGGTATACGTGGCACCCCTCATCACTATCCTGGTATGTGTGGCACCCCTCATCCCTATCCTGGTATGTATGGTACCCCTCATCCCTATCCTGGTATGTATGGTACCCCTCATCACTATCCTGGTGTGTATGGTATCCCTCATCCTGGTATGCATGGTACTCCATCCCTCATCCCGGTATGCATGGCACTCCATCCCTCATCCCCAATCCCGGTATGCGTGGCACCCCTCATCCCCAATCCCGGAATGTGTGGCACCCCTCATCCCCAATCCCGGCATGCGTGGCACCCCTCATCCCCAATCCCGGCATGCGTGGCACCCCTCATCCCCAATCCTGGCATGCGTGGCATCCCTCATCCCCAATCCCGGCATGCGTGGCACCCCTCATCCTCAATCCTTGTATGTGTGGCACCCCTCATCCCCAATCCCGGTATGCGTGGCACCCCTCATCCCCAATCCAGGTATGCATGGTCCCCTCACCCCCCAATCCTGGTATGCGTGTTACCCCTCACCACCCAATCCTGGTATGCGTGGCACCCCTCACCCCCGCAATCCTGGTATGCGTGGCACCCCTCACCCCCCAAATCCTGGTATGCGTGGTACCCCTCACCGCCCAATCCTGGTATGTGTGGCACTCCTCACCCCCCAATCCTGGTATGTGTGGCACCCCTCACCGCCCAATGCTGGTATGCATGGTACCCCTCACCCCCCAATCCTGGTATGCGTGGTACCCCTCACCCCACAATCCTGGTATGTGTGGTACCCCTCACCCCCAATCTTGGTATGTGTGTTACCCCTCACCCCCAATCTTGGTATGTGTGTTACCCCTCACCCCCAATCCTGGTATGTGTGGTACGCCTCACCCCCAATCCTGGTATGTGTGGTACCCCTCACCCCCCAATCCTGGTATGTGTGGTACCCCTCACCCCCCAATCCTGGTATGTGTGGTACCCCTCACCTCCCAGTCCTGATATATGCATGGTACCCCTCACCCCACAATCCTGTTATGTGTGGCCCCCTCATCCCTTTCACACTGTACACACATACACAAAAAAAAAACAGTTATACTCACCTTTCTTCTCTGTACTCCAGCGCTGCTGCGTCCTCTTCTGCCAGAGGCCGGGGTAGGAGTGCGGCGCTGGAGCACCGCACTGTCCGGCGCCATTTTGCTGAAGACACACTGTAAATGTGTCTTCAGTAAAATGACGCCGGATAGCGCAATGCGCATGCGTCGATCTGACGCCTTCACTCCGCCCCCGGTCTCCAGCGAAGAGAGGCGCCGCAGCAACGCTCCTCCCGGTCAGGTAAGTATGTAAGTATGGCGCCGGAGATCGCGGTATGCGTTCAGTGTCTACGCATCCCGCGATCTCCGGCGCCATACATCTCCTCTTACCTGTAACGGCTGGATGCCTGCTTCTCTCTGGAGCCAGGCTGCGCATCACGCATGCGCAGTTTATCGAATCTTCAGACAAAGACACGCATGCCGCCTTATATATACTATGGTAGATCGGCCCATTCAGTTGCACACAGAAGTAGCCACCGGAGCGCCGTCTCCTTAAGTCTCTCACTGGTTTATTTGAAGATGCTGCATAAGCCAGTGAGGAGTTAGCAAAAATAAATACGTACTTTCTGACCTAAGGAAAAACAAAACATAACATACAGCCGTGTTGCTGTGGGGATCTCCCGCTCAGGAGAACAACCATCCACTGGTTCAGCTTTTCCTTCTCAGGACACAAAGCGCTGGAGTTCCTCTCTCCAGCCCTACTGAACACTGAATGCCTTAGAAGGACTATATACATCCTAGTCCCCACCCTGGGGTGGAGATATGGTGAATGACCTCCCAAATGGTGAACAACCTCCCAACCCGCTCTATGGTCGTTCACAAAAACCCAGCCCTTAAAATGGCCGATTAATCCCTCTCAACACATAGTGTGCTGGTGGAAAACTTATGGGCTTCAAATCACTGAAGCTAACAGCCTCAGTGAAACATACCTCCCCTCCAGCACTTTGCCAGTGACTTTGTCACCATGTATATATAATCAGCATACTGTATATATATTATAAGCATACTGTATATATCCTTTTAAAAGCAGAAGTGTCAATAAATTATTTTTATCAGTTAACAAAATGCAGAGTAAAGTTTGATGGATGAACCAAGATCTCAGTAATAATAATTGTAATTTTTTTTTAATTAATAATAGGATAGAAGGGAGGGACAAAACCAGGAACAGAATCAGTAGGCAAACTCATAGTCAGGAGGACAGCCGGGGTCAGATACCAGGTGATCAGTAACCGCCACGTCTGCGAGCAGTATGAATACCGCGGAGCCTGGTGACAGAGGTGATACTGAGATTGTCCCGGCAGAGATGTAACAGTCAGAAGGCCACCGGTAGATGGTGAAGGTCCTTCTGTACAGCTCCAGCAGTGATGGTGGATCTGCTGGACTTCAGGGCGCTGGATGCGGAGGTTTACCGTCTTTTAGATGTCTCTAGGGGAACGGTGACAACACGCAAATACGCGAGCAGCCCTGGATAATCCACGCCGGCAGGATGATAGGATCCGGCAGAAGATGGAACCTATGAGAAGAGAAGGAAATATAATGTAAGTGATGGGACTCCATATGACATGATACTACTGTGCGGTCACTGTGGCCGGACGGCAGAGGAATCTCATCACACAGAGGTCAGGGGTCATCGTCAGCCATCATACATGTGACAATCCCATCTCCGACAGATGACATCTGCTCCACATGAATTATTCTCACTGACGACATCACACAACATGGAGATGACTCTCACACTTACCTCGTCTCTTTTTCCCCTTTTTCCCATTTTCTGATTTTTCGTCATCAGCTGGAAATTCTGATCAGAAAGAAGAAAAAGCAACAACTCACTAAAGACATATTGTTATGGGATCTGCATTGTATCTCTCCTGTGTATAGTATATAGATTGTTCTAGTCCTGTCCCCTATAGTCCTGATAATCTGGTATTACACAATAGGGCAGAATAAGTCCTATATACCGGACATGACCTCATATGAGGGGCATTAGATGTGTCACTAATATGGAGCAGTGAACGCCCTGTGTGCCGCCATGTGGTGCATCCCTAATGAGCGATATTCTACTATAGGAGACGATGTCTCATTATGATGACGGAGGTTACTGGATGCAACAATGTATCACAGAACCCATGATAATACTGTACAAAGTTGCAGAAATGGAGACACTGTATGGTCTCATGGGCAAAGTAATTGGGATCCATGAAACATGGATAACATAGGAGACCCATTAAAGAAAAACCATGTGGAAATATTTCACCCTTGATGACAACATTCACATTGTTTGTGCTATAGACATGTACATACCTGACAATGGGGACGAGGACGGCAAGCTGCTTATAGCATCGTCTCTAGCAGATTCAGGAAAAGATCCTTTCTGCCTGTTAGGAAGAAGAAAAACGTGTAAATCACAAGTAAATTCAGTATAAAAGGGATTGTCTCACTAGAAGAACCCCGACTATAAGGCCTAATAGGACATATGAAAGTCATAGTGGGGAAGTCTCCTGCTCAAAACGACCTTCTATGGAAACAACTAGCAACAATGGCCGGCATGTAATACTACATATCTCCTGCAGTGTGGGCAAAACTAACAATGCCTGACCGGCAGCAATTATGGGTTGTTATCTCCAGCGGATTCTGAAGCCAATAGCCAATGACCGCTGATCATGGGGCGGTGGATGCTGCATTCAATATTATGGTATTTATGTCCTATATTTGGTGTTGTGCACATATATTAGCCTGGAGCTCCCAATAATGACCCCATAATCTACTCACATTTCTGAGATGTTTCTGCTGGATGCCGGGGTACACTCTGGAGGAAACTTGATAGCGGTGGTACAGAGCTAAAAAATGACAAAAATAAGATATGAAATTCAATTTTTTACGTTTAGGGTATGTGCACACGATGCAGAAATGCTCAGGATTTTTTCCTGAGCGTTAAAGCATCTCTCTGGCAGGAAAAAACTCATGCGGATTGTACATGCGGTTTCCTGCCAGGGACATGCGGAAATGAAGCGGTCTTCACTTTCATTTCCGCATGCGGGTTGACAAGCACTTCCCAAGCGATTTTAGCATCACTTGGAAAGTGCTTGTCAACTTCACACTATATAAATCCATGCAGCCGGTGTGTGATGTCAAAAAATAAAAAATAAATATATACTTTACCCTCTGATGGCCCCCGGTGTCCTGCTTCATCGGTCCCGGCTGCCGGCAGTGAAGACTGTAGGACCTTCCGACGTCAGCGTCACGTGACCCGTCACATGACTCTGACGTCAGCGAAGGTCCTTCATTCAACCGCGAAGTGCGCGGGAAGCCGGCAGGACGCAGCGCGGGCCGTCAGAAGGTGAGAATATATATATTTTTTATTTTATTCTTTTTTTTTTAATGGTACCTGGGTCTGGATGGGAGTCCTCTCATCCACACCCGGGTACCATCCGCACATTAGACCGCATGAAAAGCGCATCAACATATACAGTGATGCGGATTCCATGCGGTCTAATGCAAGTCAATGGCGGCAAAAGAGCAGCGTTTCCGCAAAATTAATTGACATGCTGCGGATTTTTGACCGCAGCATTTACGCTGCGGAAAAATCCGCATCATGGGCACAGCACATGCGGATTTCCATTGGGGAACATTGCTGCCCTTCTACCATGCGTTTTTCATGCGTTTCCGCGACGTTTACGCAACTGCAAAAACGCAGCGGAAACGCATGAAAAACGCATCGTGTGAACTCAGCCTTAGAGGTCTTTTTATGTATTCTGGATTTATTGATCACTTACTTTAGAAAGCCTTTTAGAGGATGTTGTAAAATTTTGGAAGAAAAGGCTCTCATTATCCTCACTTGTGTCCTCCTCCTCTGAGACAATAGGCTTGTTTGTATCAGCGTGATCTACAAGACATAGGTAATGAAGTGTTATTAGCGGTTGTCAGCATAACACAGTCACCATTTATCACTACTATTAATGGGAACCGATTGTCACATATTATTGAAGACGAGACAAACAGCCGCTTAGTCTAGATGACGTCTTCTACTTACTGATAAATAAGCTGGTGTCCTCATCTGAAACAAGCCGAGGAATGTACTCCGGCTTCTGACTTAGAAGGTTTTCAAATTCTAAGTCACTCAGGAATGGATAACTCTTGATCTCAAATGCTCCTCCTGGAAAAAGAAAAACAAAAGTGATGCGGACATTGTTAGAGGCTGCTCCATATCTGAACAGTATTTCTTAATCTTAAGTAATGACAAAACCGAAGGAAACAAACTGAAAGTTATATTATGGAGAACTAGAAATAGGCAAGCAGATAGAGAAGTGCTGATCCTCATGGACAGGAGCGAAGAGTCCTCGTTGTAAAAAGTGAATATTAATACTAATAAAGTATATCAGTTACCTGTCCCAAGTCTTTGTGCAGGATTTGTTCTGAGCAGGTCATTAATAAGGTCCTGAGCATCGGGGGGAGGAGCGCGATCCCAATCCCAAATTATGTCTCCTGTTATATAGAAAATTACAGAAAATAAAACCTCTGTTTTGGACTGTAAGATAAAGTAGAGGAAATAACTAAATTCATGTAACCAGTCAAAGCAATGATCGGATTATTCTACTTACCAGTGACAATATTTTTATAGAGCTCAGATAGGGAATCCCCATGAAATGGTACATATCCCACCAGAAACTCATGCAGGATGATTCCCATTGACCACCAGTCGGCAGGTCTTCCATAGCCTTTCTTCAGAATGATTTCTGGGGCCATGTAAAGCGGGGTGCCACAGTCCTGGAAACCAACAGAAGGTAAAAATGAGAATTGATGAAATTATTATTATGACAAGTTCTCGACATAAAAACTCAATGACAGAAGATAAAATATCAGTTGAAAAGTTCTCTAGAAATGAAGAACGTAGAGAAGAGACAATAGTGTGATGAGATTTGTAAAGAACCATCTAAGTTCCTGTAAGTGATGCCAACCTCATGGTCCTGGAACTCTCTGGCGATGTCCTCCAATGATTCCTTGTGGGTGTTGGTTTCTGGTATCATGACACCAACTTTTGAAATCCCAAAATCGGCGACTTTAATGTGTCCAGCCGGTGTAATCAGGAGGCTGTGAAAGAGAAGATGGTTTTAGGCTCACGGGCTGTGTGGTAATAAATGATAACTTTCCCCCCTTTATTAAACTATAGGGGGCACTTACTTCTCTGGCTTCAGGTCTCTATGCAACACACCATAGCTGTGCAGGTATTCCACAGCAAGTATCGCTTCTGCAAAGTACAGGCGGGCCAAGGGGACAGATAAAGGACCCCTGGTGCTTAGGAGGGTCCCACAGTCTCCACCTATAGAAGAAAGGAAATATGAGCGGTGAGGGGTTTATACAGCAGATCACCACGATGGATCATGAGAAGTGAGCGGAGACATTGGGGCAGGAGAGAATATATACAGATATAATATATAGAGCACAGAATATTAGTCTGAGGTCATGGTGAGATGTCGTCCATGTCACTAATAAAGTGATGTCTCATCTCGTCTACAGCTGGCGATACTGACGTGCTCAGTGCGGACATACAGGGAGATCACACACATCAATGACTTTCCATAATATCTATAGTAAATGCTCTGCGGGGATGTAACCGTCCACGGGAACAAGTCCTAATGATATGAGCGGTGATAAGATGTCAGCAGACATGGGCTGAATATAATACATGTACATGTCCTACCTCCTACATACTCCATGACCATACACAGGTGAGATCTAGTAGGGAAGGAGCAGAGCATGGAGGTCACAAAGGGACAGTCAGCGAATGTCAGGATGTCCCTCTCCAGATAGGCCCCTTCCACATGTTTTGGAGTATCCAGGTCCCGCTTGGCAATTTTCTTCATAGCGAAGATCTTCTGTGAGTCTTTATGGTGAACTAAGTGGACAGACCTGGAGAGAAGAAGAAATCATGATTTATAGTGAATCCTTATTAACAGTCCTTCTATAGAAGTCATTATATGATCTTCTGTACTAATGTTTAATACCAGAAGTCCGACCATTACTAGAAATCCACATCTAGAAATACATTAAATAATACTACATAGATCATCTATGGGAGGGTCTACACAATGCCACGTCTGCCGGACCCTCACTCAGGTCACATTATCACCTGTGGGAGGTCTGCACAATGCCACATCTTCCACACCCTCACCCAGGCCACATTGTCACCTATGGAAGGTGTGCACAATGCTAGGTCTGCCAGACCCTCACCCAGGTCACATTATCACCTATGGGAAGTCTGCACAATGCCACGTCTGCCGGACCCTCACCCAGGTCACGTTATCACCTTTCACCTCAGATCATGTCCCTATGATAACACTGAATGGCAAAGCACAGAGGATGAAGCATTATCATAGGGAACCCTGAGAAATGTGGCTTATGCCAACTGAAATCTCACCCAAAAGATCCGCTGCTGATCAGCTTAGATGTTTCGTAGTCGCTCATACGCGGCTTTCTCGCCGGGATCAATGATTCCATCAAGTCCTAGAAAAGAAGAAGAAGAAGAAATGATATTAAGATCTAGAAGCTGCTGGAGAAAATCTCCAGATGCGGAAACGTCTCCCCCTATATTATGTCCCAGCTGATGTCACTGATCCGATAGGTGAGCAGAAACCTGCTGACGGATTCCCTATAATATAAACGCTATTATCTAATGCAATAGTGTCATCTCCTCTAATAATAGAGGCGCCCCCTGGTTATATGGGGGATAATACTGGACGGGTCATTTACACCCCGTGATCTGGTGATACACAGACATCTACCTCTATAATACTTACACCGGCAGGTTCTTGGATCTCCGGGATCTCTAAGATCACACTGTCAGGATCCAACAGCTCAGTTGTTTCTAAAATAGCGATAAAATGATGAGGAAATAAAATGTATTAGAGGATATTAATCCTACAGACATAATACAGCAATATAATGGAGAAATGACTATTCTGTATGGAGGACTATGTGGGGCCATTATTCTTTATGGAGGACTATGTGGGGCCATTATATTGTATGGAGGACTATGTGGGGCCATTATATTGTATGGAGGACTATGTGGGGCCATTATTCTGTATGGAGGACTATGTTAGGCCTATTATTCTGTATGGTGGAATATGTGGGGCCCATTATTCTGTATGGAGGACTATATGGGGCCCATTATTCTGTATGGAGGACTATGTGGGGCCCATTATACTGTATGGAGGACTATGTGGGGCCTATGATTCTCTATGGAGGACTTTGTGGGGCCCATAATACTTTATGGAGGACTATGTGGGCCCATAATACTGTATGGAGGACTATGTGGGGCCTATTATTCTCTATGAAGGACTATGTGGGGCCCTTTATACTCTACGGTGGACTATGTGGGGCCCATAATACTGTATGGAGGACTATGTGGGGCCCATTAATCTCTATGGAGGACTATGTGGGGCCCATTATTCTGTATGGAGGACTATGTGGGGCCCATTATTCTGTATGGAGGATTATGTGGGGTCAATTATCCTGTATGGAGGACTATGTGGGGCCATTATACTGTGTGGAGGACTGTGTGGGGCCATTATTCTGTATGGAGCACTATGTGGGGCCATTATTCCATAAGGAGGACTATGTGGGGCCATTATTCCTTATGGAGGACTATGTGGGGCCATTATATTTTATGGAGGACTATGTGGGGCCATTATTCTGTATGGAGGACTATGTGGGGCCTATTATTCTGTATGGTGGAATATGTGGGGTCCATTATTCTGTATGGAGGACTATGTGGGGCCCATTACTTCGTATGGAGGACTATGTGGTGCCCATTATACTGTATGGAGTACTATGTGGTGCCCATTATACTGTGTGCCGGACTATGTGGGGCCCATTATTCTGTATGGAGGGCTATCTGGGGCACGTTATTCTGTATGGATGACTTTGTGGGACCCATTATTCTGTATGGAGGACTATCTGGTGCCCATTATTCTGTGTGGAGGACTTTGTGGGGCCCATTATTCTGTTTGGAGGACTTTGTGGGGCCCATTATTCTGTGTGGAGGACTATGTGGGGCATTATTCTGTATGGAAGACTATGTGGGGCCCATTATTCTGCATGGAGCACTATGTGGGGCCCATTATTCTGCATAGAGGACTATGTGGGACCCATTATTCATTATGGAGGACTTTGTGGGACCCATTATTCGTTATTGAGGACTTTGTGGGACCCATTATACTGCATTCTGGTTGGCTCGTGACTTTTTCCAAGTTTTTCATTTTGGCTCTCTGTATGTTTGATTACAGAGTGGAAAGAGTAACTATGACATTATCCCCTGTTCTCTTTAATATCTGGATATTTCCGGTAGAAGGTTGTGTGATCGGCTCACCTGTAGTCAGATCGCTGCTCGGCCCCGGCTGACTCGTATTAGGGTCAGGGGTCTCTGGGGTCACATTTTGCTCGTCTTCGGTGTCGCCTTCTGGTGTCTCCTGATTGATAGAATATATAGAATTACCACGAGGAACCTTCCACTAAATCACCAAATCCACAAATCAGGAAGGACTGAACCCGCATTTACAGACGCACCAACTGTAACTATACAGATCAGCCGCCATCATGAGGACTTTTCTCAGATAAAATGGATTAAGATGAGGTAACATTGCAAAAACATTAATATGGATAATAGAGGGAGACAGAGGCGGAAATACAGACTTCCCACCACTGAGCTGTGACTACATCAGCAGAATACAGACTGCCATCAGCAGAGACAGGCGGCCATATTACCTCCTGTGCTTGCCAGGAGCTGACAGGGAGGCCGATAAGATCTAACACCAGATCTTCTGATATCTGGCTGGTGATCTGGAGAAGATCAGAAAACAAGGACGTGTGATAGAGAAGATGATGGATCCTTACCGGGCGTTCCGATGAGCGGGCCGGACCTTCCAGTACACACAGGACTTTTTCGGCCAGTTCTTTAACAAAAGACAAATCTCCATATTGAGATCTTTTTTCAGCCTATAAAGAAGAAAAGAAACACAAATGAATAATCTCGAGATGAGAAAGATCACAATGAAGGCGGCCATTGTATCTGACATCTGCTCCTCTCTGCAGATACATTGACTACATATCTGGGGTCTTGTCCTGTTTTATATTGGAAGAAAGAAGAAGCTTCTATCCCACCGTTATTATCCATTATTGTGGAGAAGATTTGTGCGGAGCGTCCACCATTTACCTGCTGTGGAATGTCCTAATGTTCCATAGCGAGAAACTGCAAGTGCTCAGTCACTATGGAGCCAACAACGGCAGCCATGACCCTGTGTAGATTGTACACAGTGACTGTGAGCTCTGATGTCATAATGGCCGACCATCACTAGTGATGTCATCATGGAATCTTGTGATGGAATCTTATAGCGGCGGCTCTGCACAAATACATGCTGCCAAGCAATATTTAAAGTGTGTGGGGGCTCATGCTGTATATAGGGGGCTATGTGAGGGCTCAGCTATTTATAGCGGGCTATGTGAGGGCTCATACTGTATATAGAGGGCTATGTGAGAGCTAGGCTGTATATAGTGAGCTATGTGAGGGCTCATACTCTAAATAGGATTCTGTGTGTGAGCTCATACTGTACATTGGTGCTATGTATGGGCTCTTACTGTATAAAGGGTGCTGTGTGTGGGCTCTTACTGTATATAGGGTATGTGTGTGGGCTCTTTCTGTATGTAGGGGGATGCCAGCACACTTAATTCTGTTCAATATTAAGTGATACAGTTAATAATATAAAATATAATTCATATGTTAATATTGAGCAGAATTAATTTCAGCCTATTGATTCGGCCTACACAACAGTCACATTTCTCATGTGGCCCCTCAGTAATATTACTTTCCCACCCCTGCTCTATTATGTATAGCGCTCTGTTATGTGTAGTGCACCCGAGCACCTGCATGTTAATCGCGTGACTTATCACATGATCTATCAAAGGCAATCTTGTGCCATGTCATGTGATACATCGGGTGCTGGGAGCCCACGGCTCCTAAACTGCCCAGGGCCCTGGCTACTCTTAATCAGCCCCTGCTTCTATCCCACCATTATTATCCATTATTGAGAAGTGTTATGCGGAGCTTCCGCCACTTACCTGCTGTAGTAATGTCCTGATGTTCTGAGGTAAATCTGTCAGATACTCTGAGGTGAGATGACCTCGGTGGTATTTGGTCAGGCAGTCCCTTACAAGCTCCACCACCAGCCGGTGAGTGAAGCTGAGGACGCCATCGGGTGGTAGAAGCACAATCTCAGGGCGATTGGTGGTAAGAATCTCCCATAGAGCTTCTACTTGAAGATTGTCCAAAAGTAATTCAGCCATAGAAGCTGCAAGTGCGATCAGTCACTATATATAATAGCGAGAAACTGCAAGTGCGCTCAGTCACTATGGGATAGCGAGAAACTGCAAGTGCGATCAGTCACTATAGAATAGCGAGAAACTGCAAGTGCACTCAGTCACTATGAAGCCAACAAAGGCAGCCGTGAACCTGTGTACATTGTATATATAGTGACTGTGAGCTGTGATGTCATAATGCCCGACCATGACCTGTGATGTCATCATGGAATCTTGTGATGGAATCTTCAAGGAGTGGCTCTACACACATACATGCTGCCTAGCAATATGCTTTTTTGGCCGTCCTCTTTTATTTCCAAATACAACACAACCAGGATAAGGGAATGTTCACACGTTGCGTTTTTGCAGCATTTTTTTCCACACCAAAAACCAGGTTGTACTCAGGAAAAACACTGCATACAATCCACACTTATTTGCTGTGTTTTTGCAGTGTTTATACTTGTGGGGTTTTTTTTTCATTCATTTGAATGGGTGAAAAATGCTGCAAAACCCCTGAAAGAATTAACATCCTGCAAATTTAAAATAAAAAAAGGAAAAAAATGCAGCATGTGAATGAGACTTTAGAAATCTCATTCACTAAGCTGGTACTGTAAAACGCAGTGTTTTAGCAGCAGAAAAATAACCCTGAAAAAAATGCCACTTGTGAACATTCCTCAAAGATATAATAGTCATATTATGGGAAATATTGTGTATATTTATTCCTCGCGTGTCTTTTTTTACCAAATAACATTTACCTCATTGGTTGGAGAGTTTACTATTAACAACTGTGACAAATATTGAAGAATTAATGATAAGTGACCCAAGTGATCAATCATTTACGTCATTAATGGTGATGAGCGAGCACTAAAATGCTCGGGTGCTCGATGCTCGGGTCGAGCACATTGGAATACTTGGCTGCTCGACCCGAGCAATGAGCCCAATGTAAGTCTATGGGAAACTCAAGCATTTTTCAGGCGGCTCCCCCCGGCGGTCTGCAGAGGGCCTAAAAATTGCCCAAATCGATGGGAACAGTGCTCAAATGACATGGGAACAGCATGGAGAAGACCTCTGGAAGCATTTCTGACTCCCAGGTCACTGCTGTCAACAATGTTGTCAGAAATATTTATGCCACTTTTACGGACTCACAATAAAATATACAAAAACCAAACCAAAATGGATTTTCCTGGGAAGTATGTTAAGGAACATCCTTTCCAGGGTTATGACTTGTATATAAGGGAAAATAAATAACCAAAAACAAAAATACTCCTCCACACCTTGGGCTATGTTCACACGTAGCGTTTTTGATGCGTTTTTGCACTTTTGCATTGCTTTCAACCAACACAAATGCATTCACCAGGAAATGTCATTTTAACATTTTACAACCTTATCTGGCCATGTGTTGTGTGACACGTCATCAGACACATGCATACAGTGCTGAAAAGACATGGGAACAGCATGGAAGCATCTCTGACTCCCAGGTCACTGCCTAAAAGTGTGCCCATCATAAGAGATGCTTGGCGCATGCGAAGATGCCTCCCGCCATGGACCTGTCGTTACAGACTTGCAACAATCACCGTCCAAGTCCTTGTCCCTCCACAGCGTTCAGTTCCTTGGAATGCAAGTGCAAGTATGCAGGCAGCCACCCACCTACCCACCGGCTGCAATACTATACTGACAAATTTTTGACAGCTACTTGCACTTGAAATGTAGCCTTTTAGGCTCGTGGAGGCAGAAGCTTTTCATAACCTCATGTCGGCGGCGGCCGGGTGTCCATACTCTTTCCCCAGCCACCACTATATTTCCCGGTATCGCCTCTGCCTTCCACAAGCACGGGTCCCACAACATTACCCGTGCCCTCCCCAGTGCACTTACTGAGAAGGACCGCCTAACCACAAACATGTGGACAGGTGAACGTGGCCAGGGACGGTACATAGCCAGTCCACAACTTTTTTTTTGCTGACAGTTGTATTTAGCTCGGTGAAAGGACTGGCATAGAGGGAAACCGTATCTAACCTGGGTGTCATTTCTCCCAGGAAGTCCTGTAATTCAGCTTGTTGCAGAAGCAATGGCAGTCCGTCCAACATCAACTCGCACTTGTCGGTGGTGCTTTGACACACACACATCTTTCTTTTCGCATTTTATTTCTTGAATACAGAGTTGGACAATGGCCTGATCTGTAATGCTTTTTGAGAAATAACATGCATAAGCATGGCCGATCCACATTAAAAAAGCAGCCACAGAGTGTCCGGAAACCTTCCCCCACAATTTTATTAGCCAGGGCAGCTTTTCGGCAGGGTTGGACGGGCCCACCAGAGAACCGGAGACTACTCCGGCGAGCCCTGGCTTCTCCTTCTGGAGAGTTCATAGTGCCGAGGTGAGGCCATGATGATGATAGAGGAGGCCACCATCTGCTTAGTTTTCTGTTACTTGAAATGCAAGTGCAAGTATGCAGCCATCCACCCACCCACAGGCCGCAACACTAAACTGCCAGATTTCTGGGCAGCTGCTTGCACTTGAAATATGGCTTTTTAAGCTCGTGGAGGCGGAAGCTGTCCACAATCTTATGGCGGCGGCGACTGGGTATCTATACTCGGTCCCCAGCCGCCATTATTTTTTCCGGTATTGTCTCCGCCTTCCACAAGCATGGGTCCCACAACATTACCCGTGCCCTCCCCAGTGGAAGAACTGCCTAACCACAAACACGTGGACAGGTGAATGTGGCCAGAGACGGTACGGAGCCAGTCCACAACTTTTTTTGCTGAGAGTTGTATTTAGCTCGGTGAAAAGACTGGCGTAGAGGGGAACATCATACTGTGTGTGGGGGAATGTACTGTGGGGGCATCATACTGTGTGGGGGGAATGTACTGTGGGGACATCATACTGTGTGTGTGGGGGAATGTACTGTGGGGACACCATACTGTGTGTGGGGGGGAAATGTACTGTGGGGACATCATACTGTGTGGGGGGAATGTACTGTGGGGGCATCATACTGTGTGTTGGAGAAATGTACTGTGGGGGCATCATACTGTGTATGTGTGGGAATTTACTGTGGGGGCATCAAACTGTGTGTGGGGAGGAATGTACTGTGGGGAATCATACTGTCTGTGGGGGGAATGTACTGTGGGGACATCATACTGTGTGTGGGGGAATGTACTGTGGGGACATCATATTGTGTGTGGGGGGAATGTACTGTGGGGGTATCATACTGTGTGTGGGGGAATGTACTGTGGGGACATCATACTGTGTGTGGGGGAAATGTACTGTGGGAGCATCATACTGTGTGTGGGGGGGAATGTACTGTGGGGACATCATACTTTATGTGGGGGGGATGTACTGTGGGGGCATCATACTGTGTGTTGGAGAAATGTACTGTGGGGGCATCATACTGTGTATGTGTGGGAATTTACTGTGGGGGCATCAAACTGTGTGTGGGGAGGAATGTACTGTGGGGCATCATACTGTGTGTGGGGGGAATGTACTGTGGGGACATCATACTGTGTGTGGGGGAATGTACTGTGGGGACATCATATTGTGTGTGGGGGGAATGTACTGTGGGGGTATCATACTGTGTGTGGGGGAATGTACTGTGGGGACATCATACTGTGTGTGGGGGAAATGTACTGTGGGAGTGTAGCACCCTGAGGACTCGGCTGCTACAGGGGTATTGCACCTCAAACCAGAGGTGTGGTATTCCACTCCCGGGTAAGGATGGAGTGTGGGACTGAGCTCAGATAGCTGCATGCACTACACTCATCCCATTTCCGGGGGACAGAACTACGGTACTCCCACCAGTTAGATGTGCAGGTACGACAGCGTCTGTCCCTGGCTGGAGTGGGAGGGGGGGAGGAACATCCCAGTAGTGTAGGGGCAGATAGGGGAGGGGCTCTGGGCATAGAGGTAGGAGCCCATTGGGTGCTAGTCACCTGGGCTCACACATAGAGGGAGTATATATGGTGGGCACCATCTAGAGATAGGGTCAGTCTGTCAGGAGAGCTCTGAGGAGGAGTTCAGCCAGGAGGGCTGACAGGGAGCTGTGGCTCCGGCTGGGCCCAGCTCCAGGGCCAGGCCTGAAGCAGAGAGGAAGAGGAAGAAAGGCCCAGAGGCATAAGACCAAGAGGGAACCCTGAGATCCCACGAGTGAGCTAAAAAGGGTGAAGGGTTGGCAGAAGAGGGCACCGGATCCCAAACTGACGGAGGCAAAACATCCTTAATCAGGAACCGGAGGTCGTGGTCAAGTTTTGCCACAACCCTCACCACATTCACCAGGAAGGTACACCACGAGTAGGGTCAGGAAAGCCTTAAAAGGTTTTACCATATAGAGGCCCAAGGGAACCGGACAAAGGTGGATCCCTGGTGGGGATGGCCGGAGAGAGAGAGAGAGAGGGGAGCTCAGGACCACGTTCCGGAATTGCCTGGGGGTTAGCCGAGTCCCGCACCTGGTGGACGCAGCACGGCTCGGGTGGTCACTCCCGGCCGAAGTGACTGAAGCAACACCAGTGAGTAAAAACCCTGAAACTGCATCCCACGTCTCTGTGCCTCCTTACCGCACCATCACTACCACCGTCATCTACACTATCTGCCCTGAGGCCGTACCCCTCCCGTTGGGGGTTATACCATCTACGCTGCACAATTATAACACCGGCCTCAGCGGACTGTCTTGCAGCAGCGGCCCTAAAGCTGCATTCAACGGGTGGCGTAGTCGTCCAACATCTACTGCACTACTCAGCCACACAGTTTGACTCCCTGGGCACGGACCGGGTCACCGCCACGAGACTACAACCCTCAACAGATCCGGCTCCGGGTAAGCTCCCGTGCGCGCGATGCCGCGCGACGAAGGCCCAGGGGCGCGTCAGGAGCATCATACTGTGTGTGGGGGGGAATGTACTGTGGGGACATCATACTTTGTGTGGGGGGGATGTACTGTTTGGACATCATACTGAGTGTGGGGGAATTTACTGTGGGGGCATCATACTGTGTGTGAGAATTTACTGTGGGGACATCATGCTGTGTAGGGGCATTATATTGTGTGTGAGGGGGAATATACTGTGGGGGCATCATACTGTGTGTGTGGGAATGTTCTGTGGGGGCATCATACTGTGTGTGGGGAGGAATGTACTGTGGGGGCATCATACTGTATGTGTGGGGGGAATGTACTGTGGGGACATCATACTGTGTGTGGAGAAATCTATTGTGGGGACATCATACTTTATGGGGAGGAATGTACTGTGGGGGCATCATACTGTGTGTGGGGAGGAATGTACTGTGGGGCCATCATACTGTGTGTGGGGGGGTGTACTGTGAGGACATCATACTGTGTGTGGGGGGGAATGTACTGTGGGGACATCATACTGTGTGTGGTGGAATGTACTGTGGGGACATCATACTTTGTCGGGGGAATGTACTGTGGGGGCATCATAATGTGTGTGTGAAGAGCTATTTATCATCGTACAATGATTGAATAACGGGAGCAGATGATTTATAAAAAGCACTGAATTATATGGTGTGGATTTGCTGCTACTGTGTCACCCCAGGCCTGGATGCCACAAACTTGTAAGGCTGTGTCTGAGAGCAGGAGGGAGGTTCTCTGGTCATGGACCATTAGCATGCAGCACCTCCTGTCCCAGGTCAGTAGGGGGAGCAGGCTGCCCCTATAAAAGCTGGTACTGAGGGCAGGGTTAGGGAGACCAGGACCCACTTCTGAAGCATCCAGAAGGGTTCCCAGAAGAGAGGGACAGGTCAGCGGCAGCTGAGGAGTCAAGGAGGCTAAGGAGGAACAGCAAGCCAGGGACAGAGGCGACGAGAGCTGGTCCTGGCTGAGAGAGAACAACATACCAGACACTGGGATCCGAGGCTGTCAGAATTGCAAGTCCTGCAGCAGATCATCTACTTGCGAGGGATTTTAGGTCCCTTGGCCTAAGAAGCCTGGAAGCTCCGCCCCACAGAGGGACCGGTACAGCACAGAGAAGCTACAGGTACCTAAGGCCCGAGTCGCAAGTCATACAGGCGTAGTACACGGCCAGCTCAGGGACGTGGGCTATCATACCACTAAAGGGGGAGATAGTCAGCAAGGGCAGAGAGAGAACGGTAGGCCTACCCACTCACCCTGACCAGTGGAGCTCGCCCGAATGCCCTCAGACACCCAGGTCCATTCCTCCCTGTACTCCTGGTGGGTCTGTGCCCCGAGCAACTACAGAGTCCAAATGAAGATCAAGATGACCTTGAATCCGCAGAGGACAAGGAAGAGATGATCAGCACAGTTCTCGGAGAGTTCCCCCGGACCTGGACTCAGATAAATGGCGCAATACTGGTACCCGTCCTACACTTCCTTCAGCCTACCCAGCAGGAGCCTACCGGAGAGCAAGAAGAGCAAGTGACTCGCCCCCTGGGCCGTGGGGCACTCGGATCCGGGCAGTGGGGGAACGATGGGAGTAGTAGTGGCAACCCGGTTCCGTGGCTCAGGGTGGTCAGGCCAGTGGTAGTCCGTTATGTGCTGATGTTTATGTCCGACTATGCCACCCGTGGATTGCGGTTATTAGGAACCGCCGCTGCATGCAGACCGCTGGGGCTGATGAGGTGTGCAGCTAGGGTAGTGTGACTCCCCACGGGAAGAGTGCGGCCCCAGGGCAGTATAATGGATGTTGGGAGTGATGGTGGTGAGAGTCCCAGTACCGGTAGTGCTGGAGGCGCGAAGGAGCACACAGACAATAGGTTGCAGTCCAGGGTCTTTACTGAAACAGGTAAACTGACCCATAAACAGTCCCAGCTAGGAGGGGACCTGGATGTCTGAGAGCAACGGGGAAATTGGCCCTGGTCAGGGTGAGGGTGTAGGCCTACCGTGCTTTCTGCGCTCCTTCTGGCTATCTCCTCGTTATAGGGTAACAGCCCACGTTTCCGAGCTTTCGGTGTATTCTCGCCTGTATGGCCTGCGACGTGGGTTCCTTTCTGCTCCCAGCCTTGTACGGCTTTACTGGTCCCTTCGGTTGTGGCAGGGCCTCCAGGCTTCTTAGGCCAAGGAATATACAGTCCCTTGCGGACTGGTTCTCTGCTGGAGGATGTGGAATCCTCCCAGCCTCAGACACCAAAGTCTGGTAAAGTCAGTCTCTTATCTGCCAAGACAGGCTTGCTTCGCCTCTTGTCTCTGGCTTGTGGCTCTCCTCCTGCCACACTTCCTCTTAGGTGCAGTGCAACTGTCTGTCCCTGTTCTGCTCTGGGACAAGTCTCAATGCTGAGACAGGCCATCCAGTTCTCCCTAACCCTGCCCCCAGCACCAGCTTTTATAGGGGCAGCCTGCTCCCCCTACTGGCCTTAGACAGGAGGCATTGCATGCTAATGTTCCCCTGACTAGAGAACCTCCCCCTTGCTCTCAGACACAGCTTTAATTACACTTGTGGCATCCATGCTAGGGTGACACATTCCCCCCTAGTGAAATTTAGTACTCCGGGACTAAACAATATACAAAGACAATATGCATACCATAAAACATTAGTATACAAGTGACGCACAGATTGAATTCTTAAGGTCACAGTGTGGTCTGTGACCAGGTGTCCATATCACCAACACAACGGGGAGCCTTAACCAGGTGGGGGTCTGTCCTACCCCAAGTCCTTTACAGTCTTAGTTCATTCCTTGGTTAGGCTCCGAACGCAGTCCATACAAGGTCCTGGTTATAAAAAGTCCATAACCTGTGAGTCCTTACGGTAACTGCAAGAAACTGAAACACAGAATTACCAAACAAGCATGTAACTTGGCAAACATTTCAACATTTGGCAACAGGGTCATTTACAATTTTAGCGCGCTCTATATTCTCCAGCGAGCGGATATCTGTCCCTTTGTGCTCCTGGTTGACCTCCTTAACCCACTGTCTGGTGGTGGACCAACCTGGCTTTCCCCACTAGCGTTAGGGTTACAGCTACCAGCTGGGTGTACAGGTAGGGCAGGCAGCTGTCTGCGGGTTCTTTGGCTTACCGCAGGCATGGCAGGCTCACTGTCAGCAGAGGGTTGACTCTCCTGGGCTGCTGGCACAGGCTCTTCTGCCTCTGGAACCGCTTGCTCCTCTTCACCTTCCGGCTCTGGTGTTGGTTGTTGCTGTGCCGGTTGCAGGAAATGCAGGACAGGTACCACTATGGCATCATTTATGCGAGTCCAGGACTGGGGGAACTCTCCGAGAACGGTGCTGATCATTTCTTCCTTGTCCTCTGCGGGTTCAAGGTCACTCTGATCCTCTTCTGCACTACGGAGTTGCTCGGGGCATCTTTTGAGGTGGTCTCTGGAGACGACACTAGTGGTTTCTCCTCCGTCCTTGGTGATTACGCACACCTTTGGGTTGTCGTGGTCAGACTGCAGTACGGTGTAGGGTTCCCTTTCCCACTGGTCGTCCAACTTATGTAGCCTTCTTTTTCGCTTTAGGACTTGCTCACCAGGTTCTAGGGGACCAGCAGGGGCGTGTTGATTGAAGAGTTTTTCTTGCCTCTCTCTCACCTGGGCCAGGCTCTTCTCCACACTCTCCTGTACCTTCTTGTACTGCAGTTGCCTTTCCGTATCCCAGTCCGCATCCGGGGAGGTGTCCTCAGGTATTAGGACTCCCATCTCCAGGTCTACGGGCAGCTTACCTGGTCTAGCTCGCATCAGGTAAGCCAGGGTGCAGTTTGTAGCATTCACCGGGATATTGTTGTATAGGTCTATTAGGTCCGGCAGTTTTTCTGGCCACAGGCTGCGTTCCTCCAGGGGCAACGTCTTCAGGAGATCAATGACTATATTGTTCATCTTCTCACACATCCCGTTGGTTTGTGGATGGTAAGGCGTTGTCCGAATCTTCTTACAGCCATAGAGGTTGCAGAACTCCTGGAAGATTTCAGCCTCGAACGCTGGACCCTGGTCTGTCAGGACCTGTTCCGGATACCCGTGTGGATGGCAGAAATATTGCTGGAAGGCTCTGGCCGCTGTTTGGGCTGTCAAGTACTTTACCGGGACCACCACGAAAAAACGGGAATAGTGGTCCACGATTGTCAGGGCGTAGATGTACCCTGACCGGCTTGGAGCCAACTTGACGTGGTCTAGAGCTACCAGCTCAAGAGGCTGCGTGGTGACGATGGGCCTCAAGGGTGTCTTCTGGCTGGTGCGGTCCTTCCTCCTTAGGTGACAAGGGCCACAGTCTCTGCACCACTTTTCTACAGCTCCTCTCATGCCGACCCAAAAGAACCTTCCTCTTAGCTGGAACTCCAGTTTCTTCCAACCGAAGTGTCCCGCTCTGTCATGGTAAGCTCCCAGGACCATAGCTGCATCCCGCCTTGGAACCACGACTTGCCAGGTCAGCTCATGCGTCCGGTGGTTGACAATCCTTCTGCACAACTTGCCTTCGTAGAGGAACAGCTTGCTCTTCTCTTTCCATAGCTGCTTGGCTTCCTCTGGGGCATCTGGATCTAGGCGGGCGTCTTCCCGGGTCAGCAGATCTTTCACCAGGCGGACTGCAGGGTCACTATCTTGGGTCTCGGCCCAGCTGTGGTGAGGTAGGGGATTGATCATCACGGTTGTTAGATCCTCCTCTTTCACGCGGTGGGAGTATTGAGCGACTCCATACCGGTGAAACGCTGGGAGTTCTACCTCCTCCAGCTCTTCTGGGTCTTCATCACCTTCAGGTAAGTGAGGCATCCTCGACAGGGCGTCTGCGTTGGCATTGGTTTTGCCGGCCCGGTACTTGATCACGAAGTCATAGTTGGAGAGACGGGCCATCCACCGCTGTTCTAGGGCACCCAGTCTTGCATTGTCCAGGTGTGTCAACGGGTTGTTGTCCGTGTACACGGTGAACTTTGCGGAGGCCAGGTAATGCTTGAAGCGTTCCGTCACGGCCCATACCACCGCCAAGAATTCTAGCTTGAAGGAGCTGTAATTCTCCGGGTTCCTCTCGGTGGGTCTCAGCTTCCGGCTGGCGTACACGATCACCCTTTCTCTGCCCTGTTGGTTTTGGGACAGTACGGCTCCCAGTCCCACATTACTGGCGTCTGTGTGGAGGATAAAAGGCTGGCCATAATCAGGGTAGGCCAGGATCTCATTCCCCGTGAGGGCCATCTTCAACTGGCGGAAGGACTCCTCTTCCGGTTTATCCCACTTGAAGGGTGGCTTTTGACTCCTGGACTTAGACTGTCCGATCAGGAGGTCCTGCATAGGAGCTGCCATCTTGGTGAACCCGGGGATGAATCTTCGTTAGTAGCCTACCAACCCGAGAAACTGTCTCACCTCTTTGATGTTCGAGGGGCTTGGCCAGCTCTTGATTGCCGTGACCTTGTCAGGGTCGGGGGCCACTCCTTCCGCGCTTACCACGTGCCCTAGGTACTGGACCTTTGGTTTCAGCAGGTGACACTTCGATGGTTTCACCTTCAGGCCATAGCCTGCCAGGGCTTCGAACACCTCGGCCAGGTGCTTGAGATGGTCCTCGTAGGTCTTCGAATAGACGATCACGTCGTCCAGGTAAAGGAGGACCGTCTCGAAGTTTCGGTGCCCTAGACAGCATTCCATCAGCCGCTGGAAGGTCCCTGGTGCGTTGCAGAGCCCGAAAGGCATGCAGTTGAATTCGCTCAGTCCCATCGGGGTGGTGAAGGCGGTCTTCTCCTTGTCAGCCTCTGCCACAGGAACCTGCCAGTACCCGCTAGTAAGGTCCAAAGTAGAAAACAAGTTAGCTGATTTTAGTGCGGCTAAAGACTCTTCTATTCTAGGCAGCGGATATGCGTCTTTGTGGGTGATACGGTTGATTTGTCTATAGTCGACGCACATTCTCATGGTGCCGTCTTTCTTTTTCACCAGAACCAAGGGGGCTGCCCAGGGGCTACAGTTGTCTCTAATGACCCCAGCTTCTTTCATCTCTCTTAGCATGCCCTTTGCGTTCTGATAATGTGCAGGGGGTACAGGTCGGTGTCTTTCTTTTATTGGTGGGAGGCTCTCTGTGGGGATGTGGTGTTCTATCCCTTTTACTCTGCCGAAGTCTAGCGGGTGCTTACTAAAGACTCTCTCGTACTCCTGTACCACCCGGTAGACTCCTTGTTTTAGGTGCAGGGGAGTGGAGTCAGCACCCACGTGGAGTTTCTGGCACCAGTCCTCCTTTTGTTTCTGGGAGCCATTACCCTCCGCCTGTGGAGATGGAAGCAAGGGTTCCACGGCCCTGATAGCTTTGTGTTCGACAACAAACAGTTTGGCGAGTGTAGCGTATCTGGGTAAGTGTACTTCCCTCTCCCCAATGTTGAGGATGCGGACGGGCACCCTCCCATGACGGACATCAACCACCCCCCGGGCTGTCAAAATGGTGGGCCTGCTGTCTGAGTACACGGGTTCTACCATGGCTTGGTAGTCTCTACCTCTCAACCCGATTGCAGTCCGACACCAGATCATCATTTCACTTTTGGGAGGCATGGAAATGGGGAATGGGTCACTCAGTCTTACGCTACCGATCTCACCACCAGACAGTTCTACCTGCTGCCGTCTCATCAGCGCTTTTATCTCCTTGTTGAGGACTCTCTGTTGGCTGGAACTAGCATTCACCGCCACCTGTTGTAGAATTACAATTACCTCTGAAAGACAATTTTCAATTACATTAGTACCCACAGTTATTTTAGGGTGACTTTCACGACGGTCAATGTCCACAATAATTACTCCCTGTGCCGGCTGTTCAACTTTACCAATTATAATGGTCATCTCTCCTTGAACCTCATCTGCGGCACGGGTAAGCCATTACTGGCGATGATGCTCAAGTTACTGTTTGGATACCGTGTGATATCAGCATCAGTCCAATACTGCTTAAAAAGTACATAAGGGATAGTGGTTACTTGCGACCCAGTATCCAGCAAGGCGCTCATGGGGATACCGTCCAGCACCACGGGTAAAACCGGGCGCCCCCCAACGTACTTATAACGCCAATTATAAGGGCCTGGTGATCTTATGCCTGGGGGTTGGCCCTCTGCCCCAGGTTGGACCCGTTTAAATTACAGTACCTGGAAGTGTGTCCAGGCTGGTTGCATCGACGGCAAATGGGCTGTCCATCCTCTGCGTAGCGGTCTGTGGGCCTCCCTCGGAACGACGGGATCCTCCTCTGTCGACGCCACGGGACATCCTCCGGACTTGAAGCCAGCTCGATGGGTTTTGACGGGTCCACTTGTAACGCCTGGACGGTCCTGGTCAACGCCGCGACGCTCCTGGTCAGCTCCTGGACTTGGTGGTGCAGGTCTTTCGACGGGGCTTGGTTCAGGGCCTGTTCATCAGCCCCCATGGGGTCCATAGAGGAGGGCGCCGCCTCCTGGTGGTAGGTGAGAGCAGGGCGCCAGGGGTTTATAGCGCCACTGGTTGCAGATTCACGGAGCACCCTTATGGCCCTGTCCTTAAATTGGGCAAAGGTCAGGTCGGGGTTCTGAAAGAACATGAGGCGCAGTTGGGCCCTGTGGGCGCTAGACAGCAGACCTTCTATGAATTGTTCTGTTAACAGCTTATCCGTTTCCTGCACACTGCCAGGGTCAGTTTGTTGAATAGCCCTCAGGGCTTCCTGCAGATTTAGGGCATAGTCTCTGATGCTGTCCTGTGCCCGCTGCTTACATCCATAGAACCTCATTTTAATCTCAGCAGAGGTACGTGTGTCAAAGGTACCCTACAGCCGGGCCAGAATACCCTTCACAGTCCTTTTCTCCTCAGTGGGCCATGATTTTACCTCCCTTTGGGCTGCGCCAGTTAACTGCCCTGTCAGTATGCTGACCTTCTGTTCCTCTGTCAGGGGGTAAACGTGGAACAAACTGTATAGCCTTTCCTTGAAGTCAGTTAGGGCATGGGGCTCCCCTGAGTACTTGGGCAGCCAGGCCGCTCCAGGGATGTAGGGCAGGGAAAATGGCATCACCGCTGCTGCAGCTGCGTTGGTGGTAGTGGGCGCCTCCGTGTCCGACATCTTCCTCCCCCCTAGTTAAGCGTGGCCTACCTTCCGACGATCCTCTTCTGTAGGCCGCGGCTCCGCTGCTGCTGCTATGGACGAGGACCTGGCGTCGCGTCCTGATGACGTCAGCGTCACTCTCTCTCCCTTCCAGGACCTTGTGCAGCGTCGGTGCGGTGGGCGGAGCTTCGGATCTCGCGCGGTTTTGACGTCCACGCCCCTCTTCTTCCCGCGCGGCGTCCTGAAGATGGCGTCCGATGGCGGGAAACAGCTGCGGATGGCGGGAAGACGGCAGAAGACGGCGGGAAACGGTGGTCCAAGATGGCGTCTGATGGCGGGAATCGGCTCCGGATGGCGGGAAACGACTCCGGACGGCGGGAAACTTCGCCACAGGTAAGTTACAAAAGTCTTTTTCAGGCACGCAGTACCCGGTGGTTGTGGGCACGAAATCCTGCCGACTACGCCAAAGCTGACTCGCCCCCTGGGCCGTGGGGCACTCGGATCCGGGCAGTGGGGGAACGATGGGAGTAGTAGTGGCAACCCGGTTCCGTGGCTCAGGGTGGTCAGGCCAGTGGTAGTCCGTTATGTGCTGATATTTATGTCCGACTACGCCACCCGTGGATTGCGGTTATTAGGAACCGCCACTGCATGCAGACCGCTGGGGCTGATAAGGTGTGCAGCTAGGGTAGTGTGACTCCCCACGGGAAGAGTGCGGCCCCAGGGCAGTATAATGGATGTTGGGAGTGATGGTGGTGAGAGTCCCAGTACCGGTAGTGCTGGAGGCACGAAGGAGCACACAGACAATAGGTTGCAGTCCAGGGTCTTTACTGAAACAGGTAAACTGACCCATAAACAGTCCCAGCTAGGAGGGGACCTGGATGTCTGAGAGCAACGGGGAAATTGGCCCTGGTCAGGGTGAGGGTGTAGGCCTACCGTGCTTTCTGCGCTCCTTCTGGCTATCTCCTCGTTATAGGGTAACAGCCCACGTTTCCGAGCTTTCTGTGTATTCTCGCCTGTATGGCCTGCGACGTGGGTTCCTTTCTGCTCCCAGCCTTGTACGGCTTTACTGGTCCCTTCGGTTGTGGCAGGGCCTCCAGGCTTCTTAGGCCAAGGAATATACAGTCCATTGCGGACTGGTTCTCTGCTGGAGGATGTGGAATCCTCCCAGCCTCAGACACCAAAGTCTGGTAAAGTCAGTCTCTTATCTGCCAAGACAGGCTTGCTTCGCCTCTTGTCTCTGGCTTGTGGCTCTCCTCCTGCCACACTTCCTCTTAGGTGCAGTGCAACTGTCTGTCCCTGTTCTGCTCTGGGACAAGTCTCAATGCTGAGACAGGCCATCCAGTTCTCCCTAACCCTGCCCCCAGCACCAGCTTTTATAGGGGCAGCCTGCTCCCCCTACTGGCCTGAGACAGGAGGCATTGCATGCTAATGTTCCCCTGACTAGAGAACTTCCCCCTTGCTCTCAGACACAGCTTTAATTACACTTGTGGCATCCAGGCCAGGGTGACACACAAGCAGCCCCAGAGGCAGAAGAACCCATGCCAGCAGCCCAGGAGAATCATCCCTCTGCTGACAGTGAGCCTGCCATGCCTGCGGTAAGCCAAAGAACCTGCGGACAGCTGCCTGCCCTACCTATGAACCTAGCTAGTAGCTGTACCCTCAATGGTAGTGGGGAAAGCCAGGTTGGTCCACCACCAGACAGTGGGTTAAGGAGATCAACCAGCAGCACTAGGGGACAAACACCAGCTCGCTGGAGGATATAAGTGCGAGATCTAAACGTACCATGTATATAGTTAATATGTTTGTTACCTGTAACTAATAGTGTTTTCTCCAGTTTTTCTAGATATATGGACTGACAGGTTATGAACTTTGGATAACCGAACTACCTTGTAAATAGTTGCACTTGGTGCCTCTTGAGAAGACGGCCACGGAAGAAAAACCTGTCTGGCGTGGCCCCGAGTGGTCCAAAGTAGTTTGCTTCGCCTTGCAGCCACTCCCAGGGCCAACGCTTGGGGTTTGCTTTGGACATGTCCCCGCACCGGTTAAGACTTCGCCTTACTGGGTGAAACGGACACCCGGTCACAGACCACGCTGTGACCTAAAGAACTCAATATGTGGTGTTGTTTGTTGTTTTCTTCTCTGTTGTGTTTATGTTATAATTTATACCCGGTATTCGTGCTTCTTGTTAGTCCCGGAGTACTAAACTTTACTAGGGGGGAATGTGTCACCCCAGGCCTGGATGCCACAAACTTGTAAGGCTGTGTCTGAGAGCAGGAGGGAGGTTCTCTGGTCATGGACCATTAGCCTGCAGCACCTCCTGTCCCAGGCCAGTAGGGGGGGCAGGCTGCCCCTATAAAAGCTGGTACTGAGGGCAGGGTTAGGGAGACCAGGACCCACTTCTGAAGCATCCAGAAGGGTTCCCAGAAGAGAGGGACAGGTCAACGGCAGCTGAGGAGTCCATGAGGCTAAGGAGGAACAGCAAGCCAGGGACAGAGGCGACGAGAGTCGGTCCTGGCTGAGAGAGAACTACATACCGGACACTGGGATCCGAGGCTGTCAGGATTGCAAGTCCTGCAGCAGATCATCTACCTGCGAGGGATTTTAGGTCCCTTGGCCAAAGAAGCCTGGAAGCTCCGCCACACAGAGGGACCGGTACAGCACAGAGAAGCTATAGGTACCTAAGGCCCGAGTCGCAAGCCATACAGGCGTAGTACACGGCCAACTCAGGGACGTGGGCTATCATACCACTAAAGGGGGAGATAGTCAGCAAGGGCAGAGAGAGAACGGTAGGCCTACCCACTCACCCTGACCAGTGGAGCTCGCCCGAATGCCCTCAGACACCCAGGTCCATTCCTCCCTGTACTCCTGGTGGGTCTGTGATAAGATCTGCAGTAAAAGACCCTGGACTGCATTATTGGACTCTGTGTGATTACTGCTGCGCCTGCACCATCACCCCCAGCATCCTATTACACTGCTCTGAGGCTATACTCCTCCCGTGGGGAGTTGTACTATTCCCTGCTGCACCCCCCAACACCAGCCTCAGCGGTCTGCCCCGCAGCGGCGGTCCTCCCTGACCGCAATCCACAGGTGGCGTAGTCGGACTTTCAAAACCTACAAATACACTGCCACAGCATTTGGTCTGACCACCCTGACCCACGGGACCGGGTCGCCACTACTACTCCCAGCATTGCCCTGTTGTCCGGTTCCGAGAGCCCCACGGCCCAGGGGGCGAGTCACTACAAGTAAGGATAGACGATACAATAAGCTCTATCGTAACATGTAGCAGCGAGTCAGCGGAATGTATCAATTCTAATATTGAGCAGAATTGATTTCAGCCTGTTGATTTTTCCCTCCAGAACAGTGGAGGGCTCCTCAGGAAAATAAATTGGCCATCCCTGGTATAACGTAATACTAAAATCTCACAATTTATGAGAGAAAACTGTATTTTATAACGATGCTTCCGTACATAAATCGAGAGAACTTCTTTTCATCAGACGACCCCTTTATCACCTATCCAAGGTGATCGGTGGTGTCCAACAGCTTAGAGCGGCACTGATGGGCAGAATGCGGCACTTTTATCACTTTTGGAATTGGGCAGCGGTGCACATGCTCAGTCTGACCTCCATTCTTGCCCTTTGGGGCTGCAGAGCGCTCTGCTTTTTCCAACAGCTCCATTGAGAATGAATGGATCAGTGGTCGGGCATCCAACCAGACGCTCCATTTTGTAACAGGGATAGAAATAGATGAGAAGATGCACTTAACTGTTTGGCCGCAGCAAGAGTGCATCGAGTGCCTGTGCTTGGTTTGAACAGTCATTCTGTGCTGACAGAGTCCCTTTAAGGCCTCAAACCTATTAGATAATTGTCAGCCCTACATTGTTTCTGGGCAGACAGTTACACAAGATTATGTCCCATTTCATGAAGATTGGCCTTTTACACGCCTGTTTTAGTGAAGGATTAGCTGGAAAAACCTGCGGCGCTGTTAAGCCTCTCCCCAAGAAGCTCCGCAAGGCTTCAAAATTTTGCCGGTGCTGGTCAAGACTGGTGGACACATGGGAAAAGTCAAATTTTGGCAAAGTTGAATAATCTGCATTGTGTGTAATATTTTATGATACAATAAATGATTAGAAAAATGCAAGTTTTATTAATGAGAAAAAAACTGAACTTTGCAGAATTTGTTGGCGACATAGAAATATGTAAAAAATATAAAAGTGTAAAAAATTTTTTACAATTTTTGATGCTTACATTAAAAACTTGAGCAATTCCCCCAAAAATCATTAGAGCCATGAAATCAATACATATACAGATGAAACCAGAAGTTTCCATCCACTATATAAAGAGACACATCTGCATGTTTTTATCAATATCTGACATGAAATCAGAATAAACCTTTCCCGTTTTAGGACAATTAGGATTACCATCATTTTTGATATTTTCCAAATGCCAGAATAATGAGAGAGAGAGAATGTTTTAAGGCATTTTTATTACTTACTGCAAAGTCTTAACATTATTCTAATCACTAATCAGTGTGTATATTTGTTCACGACACAATAGAATCCCATAATTTCTGCCTATTCACATCTTAGTATTATGTATGATCAGGTTAGAGTGTATGGCTGCTGAGCGCTAGCATTTATGGGCGCCTCCCCCTGACCTTGGCTGTTTCTGGCTCTTAGACCCTGCTGGCACGCACTGCCGTCATGTCCGTGACTGCACTGCCGGCTTGCTGGTCAAATGCCAGAAGCCGCAGAGTCACATGTATTGTGGCGGGCACAGAATGTCTCACGCCGTATACCAGCCAGAAGACATACCGGAAAGTCAGGTGACACACTTTTTCTCTCCGGCTCGGTTCATGATTGGATTAGGCTCCCTATATAACATCTGGCGTTCCCCTCCCTGGCACGACCCCTGAGGAAGTGTTGATGAAACGCGCGTCGGGTGGAGGGACGCGTGATTACCCTGCCTAGAAGCTGCCATTCTAACCAGGTATTTCTTTCTCATGATGTGTTGAGCTGTTTTGTCTATTTGTGGACAGTGCCACTATTACACTATAGTTATTCTATGGGACCGTACCCAGCCTCTTTTATGTACCCAGTCTCCCCTGATAGATATACTAACATTATTAACCGCTATATGCATTAGTTTCTTTGAGGCTGGAAACAATACGTTATCTTTATCTAAGCACTTTGCACTTTTTTGCTGGACAGTCGACTCTATATCATCATATGCACTGCCGCTTTACATTTTATAGGCGTATCTCAAACTCATCAGTGACCGTTATAATAGCATATGCATTTCTTTCTTTCTATTTTTGCCACATGAGCGGTTATTCAGATTGAAATCTTTTGTAGTGCATTTGTATAGTCACATTATTTCAGTAATGGGGTAATATATGGTTATTACTCTTGCTGCGCAGATATAGGGTACAGCATTTGTTTGTCCCTCACATTTGAGGCCCCTGCTATTTTAATTATTGTTATTTTATGTTCTAATAAAATTATATTGTTAATATTATTTGAAGTGTTCATGTTTTTGTTTATCCTACCAGGGTTCTGGTTATAGCAGAATCAATTTTTGATATATATAAAGTCAAAAGTTTACATACATTTCATTAGTATTTGGTACCATCACCCTTAAACTGAATGACTTGGGTCAAACTTTTGGGATATCCTTCCACAAACTTCTCACAATAGTTGGTCGGAATTTGGACCCATTCCTCCTGGCAAAACTGGGGTAACAGATCCAGGTTTGTAGGTCGCCTTGCTCGCAGCAAGAGTGCCCATAAATTTTCAATAGGATTGCAATCAGAGCTTTGTGATGGCCACGTCGAAACATTGACTTTGTTATTCTTAAGCCACTTTGTTCCCATTTTGTCAATATGCTTCGGGTCATTGTCCATTTGGAAGACCCATTTCCGCCCAAGCTTTAACTTCCTGGCTGATGTCTTGAGATGTTGCTTCAGTATTGCCACATAATCTTCTTTTCTCATGGTGTCATCTATTTTGTGAAGTGAACCAGTCCCTCCTGCAGCAAATCAACCCCAGATCATGATGCTGCCACCCCCATGTTTCACAGTTGGGATGGTGTTCTTAGGCTTCCAAGCTTCTCTCTTTTTCCTCCAAACGTAGCGATGGTCATTATGCCAAAAAAGTTCAATTTTAGTTTCATCAGACCACAGACATGTCTCCAAAAATTAAGGTCTTTGTTCCTGTGTGCATTTGCAAACATTAATTTGGCTTTTTTATGTTTCTTTTGGAGTAATGGCTTCTTCCTGGCAGAGTGGCCTTTCAGCCCATGTTGATACAGTACTCGTTTCACTGTGGTTATTGACACAATCTTACCTGCTTCCGCCATCATCTTCACAAGGTCTCTTGCTTTTGTCCTTGGGTTGATATGCACGTGTCGGACCCAAGCACGTTCATCTCTGGGACACAGAACCCGTCTCCTTCCTGAGCGATAAGATGGCAGTACATTCCCATCTTGTTTGTACTTGCGTATAATTGTTTGTACAGATGACCGAGGCACCGTCAGGTATCTTGAAATTGTATCTAAGGATGAGCCAGACTTGTGCAAGTCCACAATTCTCTTCCTGATATCTTCGCTAATTTCTTTAGACTTTCCCATGATACTACAGAAAAAAAAACTATTAGAAGCTTCCAAACACATTACATCATCATATGGGCAGTCCAGAATTGTTTAAAGGCATAGTAATCTTAGTGTGTGTAAACTTTTGACTTTGCAGTAAGTAATAAAAATGACTTAAACATTCTCTCTCTCTCATTATTCTGGCATTTGGCAAATTTTAAAAATTATGGTAATCCTAATTGACCTAAAACGGGAAAGGTTTATTCTGATTTCATGTCAGATATTGAGAAAAACATGCAGATGTGTCTTTTTATATAGTGTATGGAAACTTCTGGTTTCAACTGTATGTGTGTGTGTATGTATATATGTTTATATTACACATACAGTTATGGCCGAAAGTGTTCACTCCCTTGAAATTGTTTCAGAAAATGAAGTATTTCTCCCAATTATTGCTGTTACACATGTTTTGCTATACACACTTTATTTTCTTTGTGTGTATTGCAACAACACAAAAAAGCAGAAAAAAAGGCAAATTGGACATAATTTCACACACAGCCCCAAAAATGGTCTGAACAAAATTGTTGGCACCCTCAACTTTAATATTTGGTTGCTCACCCTTTGGAATAAAATAACTGCAATCAATCGCTTCCTATAACCATCAACAAGCTTCTTACACCTCTCAGCTGGAATTTTGACCACTCTTCTTTTGTAAACTGCTCCATGTCTCTCATAGTTGCTGCTACTTCATACCTCTCCAGCGCTATGTTTCCATCCATTTCTGCGGGCTTCTTGAAGTATGTTTGGGGTCATTCTCCTGGAAGAACCATGACCTAGGACGCAAACCCAGCTTTCTGACACTGGGCACTACATTGCGACCCAAAATCCGTTGGTAATATTTTTCAACAATTTTGGTTCTCAAGTACTCAGACAGTTCTCTTCTCTTTCTGTACTCCATGCTTAGTGTGGCACACACAGACACAATGCAAAGATTGAGTCAACTTCTCCACTTTTTATCTGGTTTCAGGTGTGATTTTCATATTGCCCACACCTGTTACTTGCCACAGGTTAGTTTGAATGAGCATCACATGCTTGAAACAAAGTTGTTCACCCACAATTTTGGAAAGGTGCTATCAATTTTGTCCGGCCCATTTTTGGGGTTTTGTATGAAATGATGTCCAATTTGCCTTTTTTCCTTTTGTTTGTTTTTTTCTTTTGTTCCAATACACACAAAGAATATTAAACATGTGTATAACAAAACATGTGTAATTGCAATAATTTTCTGGGAGAAATACTTCATTTTCTGGAACAATTTTAAGATTGCCAACACTTTCGGCCGTGGCCATATATAGTAGCTGAGTACAGGTGGCTGCTGGGGCCCCTGATACCATTCCTATGTGGCCTTTACACCTGATATACAGTGGTGGCCAAAAGTATTGGCACCCCTGCAATTCTGTCAGATAATACTCAGTTTCTTCCTGAAAATGATTGCAATCACAAATTCTTTGGTATTATTATCTTCATTTAATTTTCTTGCAAAGAAAAAACACAAAAGAGAATGAAACAAAAATCAAATCAATGATCATTTCACACAAAACTCCAAAAATGGGCCAGACAAAAGTATTGGCACCTTCAGCCTAATACTTGGCTGCACAACCTTTAGCCAAAATAACTGCGAACAACCGCTTCCGGTAACCATCAATGAGTTTCTTACAATGCTCTGCTGGAATTGTAGACCATTCTTCTTTGGCAAACTGCTCCAGGTCCCTGATATTTGAAGGGTGCCTTCTCCAAACTGCCATTTTGAGATCTCTGCACAGATGTTCCATGGGATTCAGGTCTGGACTCATTGCTGGCCACCTTAGAAGTCTCCAGTGCTTTCTCTCAAACCATTTTATAGTGCTTTTGGAAGTGTGTTTTGGGTCATTGTCCTGCTGGAAGACCCATGACCTATGAGGGAGACCCAGCTTTCTCACACTGGGCCCTACATTATGCTGAAAACTTTGTTGGTAGTCTTCAGACTTCATAATGCCATGCATACGGTCAAGCAGTCCAGTGCCAGAGGCAGCAAAGCAACCCCAAAACATCAGGGAACTTCCGCCATGTTTGACTGTAGGGACCATGTTCTTTTCTTTGAATGCCTCTTTTTTTTCCTGTACACTCTATGTTGATGCTTTTTCCCAAAAACCTCTACTTTTGTCTCATCTGACCAGAGAACATTCTTCCAAAACGTTTTAGGCTTTCTCAGGTAAGTTTTGGCAAACTCCAGCCTGGCTTTTTTATGTCTCGGGGTAAGAAGTGGGGTCTTCCTGGGTATCCTACCATACAGTCCCTTTTCATTCAGACGCCGACGGATAGTACGGGTTGACACTGTTGAACCCTCGGACTGCAGGGCAGCTTGAACTTGTTTGGATGTTAGTCGAGGTTCTTTATCCACCATCCGCACAATCTTGCGTTGAAATCTCTTGTCAATTTTTCTTTTCCGTCCACATCTAGATAGGTTAGCCACAGTGCCATGGGCTTTAAACTTCTTGATGACACTGCGCACGGAAGACACAGGAACATTCAGGTCTTTGGGGATGGACTTGTAGCCTTGAGATTGCTCATGCTTCCTCACAATTTGGTTTCTCAAGTCCTCAGACAGCTCTTTTGTCTTCTTTCTTTTCTCCATGCTCAATGTGGTACACACAAGGACACAGGACAGAGGCTGAGTCAACTTTACTCTGTTAGAACCCTCCTGTTAGTTTTTGCTATCTTGTGTTTTGCGGTCACGTGACTAGCTGCCTATGTATTCCAGCTCCGCCCTTCTGGCTTTGCTGGACTTCATTGTTTTTTGCCTGTCTCTCTAGCCAGGTGCTTCGGTGCCTATCTCTTTCTAGTTTGCTTGGTCCTCTGGACCTCTAGTACTTTTTGTTCAGTTTGTATTTTTGCTCTGCAACAACTTCTGTTAGGAGGTGTCCATTTTTTGTCCCAGTCCTTAGTTCTTTTAGGGACCCCTCCCTTTATTCTATAGGTCTCTGTTCAGACTAGCCGAGGACGAAGGCGGGTCTGTTCACAAGGAACAGGCTGCCCGCTACATCGTAGGGATTCAGCTTAGTCTTACTGTAGGGACAGCTTTTCCCTTTCTTTCCTTAGTTTATGTTGCAGATCATAACATAATCCATGTTAACTGGCTGCAAGTGTGATTTAGTTATTGCCAATTGTATCCAATTTGGCTTTAGGACAATTCTTTTTGTGTTTTTTCATTGAAGACAAATTAAATGAAGATAATAAGACCAAAGAATTTGTGATTGCAATCATTTTCAGGAAGAAACTGAGTATTATCTGACAGAATTGCAGGGGTGCCAATACTTTTGGCCACCACTGTATAGGAGCTGAGTACAGGCAGCTGCCGGGGCCCCTGATACCATTACTATGTGGCCCTTACACCTGATATATAGGGGCTGAGTACAGGCGGCTGCTGGGGCCCCTGATACCATTACTATGTGGCCCTTACACCTGATATATAGGAGCTGAGTACAGGCGGCTGCCGGGGCCCCTGATACCATTACTATGTGGCCCTTACACCTGATATATAGGAGCTGAGTACAGGCGGCTGCCGGGGCCCATGATACCATTACTATGTAGCCCTTACACCTGATATATAGGAGCTGAGTACAGGCGGCTGCTGGGGCCCCTGATACCATTACTATGTGGCCCTTACCCCTGATATATAGGGGCTGAGTACAGGCGGCTGCCGGGGCCCCTGATACCATTACTATGTGGCCCTTACCCCTGATATATAGGGGCTGAGTACAGGCGGCTGCTGGGCCCTTGATACCATTACTATGTGGCCCTTACACCTGATATATAGGAGCTGAGTACAGGCGGCTGCTGGGGCCCCTGATACCATTACTATGTGGCCCTTACCCCTGATATATAAGGGCTGAGTACAGGCGGCTGCTGGGGCCCCTGACACCATTACTATGTGGCCCTTACACCTGATATAAAAGGGCTGAGTACAGGCGGCTGCTGGGGGCCCTGATACCAGTACTATGTGGCCCTTACACCTGATATATAAGGGCTGAGTACAGACGGCTGCTGGGGCCCCTGATACCATTACTATGTGGCCCTTACACCTGATATATAAGGGCTGAGTACAGGCGGCTGCTGGGGCCCCTGATACCATTGCTATGTGGCCCTTACACCTGATATATAAGGGCTGAGTACAGGCGGCTGCTGGGGCCCCTGATACCATTACTGTGTGGCCTTTACACCTGATATATAAGGGCTGAGTACAGGCGGCTGCTGGGGCCCCTGATACCATTACTATGTGGCCCTTACACCTGATATATAGGAGCTGAGTACAGGCGGCTGCGGGGCCCCTGATACCATTACTATGTGGCCCTTACCCCTGATATATAGGAGCTGAGTACAGGCGGCTGCGGGGCCCCTGATACCATTACTATGTGGCCCTTACACCTGATATATAGGAGCTGAGTACAGGTGGCTGCTGGGGTCCCTGATACCATTACTATGTGGCCCTTACACCTGATATATAGGAGCTGAGTACAGGCGGCTGCCGGGGCCCCTGATACCATTACTATGTGGCCCTTACACCTGATATATAGGAGCTGAGTACAGGCGGCTGCCGGGGCCCCTGATACCATTACACTGGTGCCTTGTTATTAGGTCAATTCCATTATAAAACATTGTATCCGTCATTGTTGAGCTCTGCTGGGACTCTGTATCCCGCCTGCATTGCATAATGGGGCCCCTGAATACTCTGCACATAAGGGCCCATAGCTCTAATTATGTTGTTTGCAATAGTCGCCCTCCTGCCACCCTGTAATATCGGGTCCCTGCCTGGTGTGCCCCCTATGACTTAATGTCCCCCTGTACGACAGAGGGCACATTCACTCTGTCTGGACCATTATAGTCTATGGCCACGTCAGATCATATGCCCGAATCCCGTTCAGGTAAAGGCTGCAGCCACCGCAGCCATGCTGCCTTCAGTGCCCCGCTCCTCCGCCACTGCCATTCCCCCCACCACCCAGAGCCATAGTATATATATATACACTACTCAAAAAATAAAGGGAACCCTTAAACAACAGAATATAACTCCAAGTAAATCAAACTTCTGTGAAATCAAACTGTCCACTTAGGAAGCAACACTGATTGACAATCAATTTCACATGCTGTTGTGCAAATGGAATAGACAATAGATGGAAATTATTGGCAATTATCAAAACACTCTCAATAAAGGAGTGGTTCTGCAGGTGGGGACCACAGACCACATCACAGTACCAATGCTTTCTGACTGATGTTTTGGTCACTTTTGAATGTTGGTTGTGCTTTCACACTCGTGGTAGCTTGAGATGGACTCTACAACCCACAGAAGTTGCTCAGGTAGTGCAGCTCTTCCAGGATGGCACATCAATGCGAGCTGTGGAAAGAAGGTTTGCTGTGTCTGTCAGCGTAGTGTCCAGAGGCTGGAGGCACTACCAGAAGACAGGCCAGTACACCAGGAGACGTGGAGGGAGCCGTAGGAGGGCAACAACCCAGCAGCAGGACCGCTACCTCCGCCTTTGTGCAAGGAGGAACAGGAGGATCACTGCCAAAGCCCTGCAAAATGACCTCCAGTTGACCACAAATGTGGATGTGTCTGCAAAAACGATTAGAAACCAACTCCATAAGGGTGGTATGAGGGCCCGACGTCCACAGATGGGGGTTGTACTCACAGCCCAACACCGTGCAGGACGCTTGCCATTTGCCACAGAACACCAGGATTGGCAAAGTGGCAACTGGCGCCCTGTGCTCTTCACAGATGAAAGCAGGTTCACACTGAGCACATGTGACAGACGTGACAGAGTCTGGAGACACCGTGGAGAACGATCTGCTGCCTGCAACATCCTTCAGCATGACCGGTTTGGCAGTGGGTGAGTAATGGTGTGGGGTGGCATTTCTTTGGAGGGCCGCACAGCCCTCCATGTGCTCGTCAGAGGTAGCCTGACTGCCATTAAGTACTGAGATGAGATCCTCAGACCCCTTGTGAGACCATATGCTGGTGCGGTTGGCCCTGGGTTCCTCCTAATGCAGGACAATGCCAGACCTCATGTGGCTGGAGTGTGTCAGCAGTTCCTGCAAGATGAAGGCATTGAAGTTATGGACTGGCCCGCCCGTTCCCCAGACCTGAATCCGATTGAGCACATCTGGGACATCATGTCTTGCTCCCTGGGACCCGTTCAAGCTCCGGAAGGGAGCGAAACGGCCATCGTCCTCTCTCTCACTCCCCCGCAAACCCTTAGGGGTCTCCATCCTATGCCGCCAGACAACATGTACTGTTAGTACTAATAAAGGACATCTTCGGAACTTTTGTTGAGTGCTACCTTTATTTTTGCTTCTGCATTACTAGACTGTTTACTTGGACATGCACCACCATGTATCCGGGAGTTTCATTTCATTGAATGAGAGGTGTATTTAAAGCAGAGGTGGTGCCGGATTTCTTCTCTTTTATTGCTCATTTGACATGTCTTGCTCCATGCACCAATGTCACGTTGCACCACAGACTGTCCAGGAGTTGGCGGATGCTTTAGTCCAGGTCTGGCAGGAGATCCCACAGGAGACCATCCGCAACCTCATCAGGAGCATGCCCAGGTGTTGTAGGGAGGTCATACAGGCACGTGGAGGCCACACACAATACTCAGCCTCATCAGGAGCATGCCCAGGCGTTGTAGGGAGGTCATACAGGCACGTGGAGGCCACACACAATACTGAGCCTCATCAGGAGCATGCCCAGGCATTGTAGGGAGGTCATACAAGCACGTGGAGGCCACACACAATACTCAGCCTCATCAGGAGCATGCCCAGGCGTTGTAGGGAGGTCATACAGGCACGTGGAGGCCACACACAATACTCAGCCTCATCAGGAGCATGCCCAGGCGTTGTAGGGAGGTCATACAGGCACGTGGAGGCCACACACAATACTCAGCCTCATCAGGAGCATGCCCAGGCGTTGTAGGGAGGTCATACAGGCACGTGGAGGCCACACACAATACTCAGCATCATCAGGAGCATGCCCAGGCGTTGTAGGGAGGTCATACAGGCACGTGGAGGCCACACACAATACTCAGCCTCATCAGGAGCATGCCCAGGCGTTGTAGGGAGGTCATACAGGCACGTGGAGGCCACACACAATACTGAGCCTCATCAGGAGCATGCCCAGGCGTTGTAGGGAGGTCATACAGGCACGTGGAGGCCACACACAATACTCAGCCTCATCAGGAGCATGCCCAGGCATTGTAGGGAGGTCATGCAGGCACGTGGAGGCCACACAAAATACTGAGACTCATTTTGACTTTTTTTAAGGATATTACATCAAAGTTGGATCAGCCTGTAGTGTGTTTTTCCACTTTAATTTTGGGGGTGACTCCAAATCCAGGCCTCCATTGGTTAATAAATTTGATTTCCATTGATGATTTTTGTGTGATTTTGTTGTCAGAACAAAGTATTCAATGAGAATATTTCATTCATTCAGATCTAGGATGTGTTATTTGATTGTTCCCTTTATTTTTTTGAGCAGTGTATATATAAATATACCAGGATGGGGGATATTAACAGAATTGGGGGACATTACCCCTATAACAGTGTAAGCAGCAGACCCCCTCCCCCTTAACAGGGCATAATGACCACATTTTTTGCTTACATTTTTTTTCTATTTACCTACTCTAAAACCTAGGTACGTCTTATGGTCCGGTGCGTCTTGTAGTCCGAAAAATTCAGTATATGCATTCAGTATATATATACTACTAGCTATTGAATCCGTTCTACGCCCGGGTGGACAGCATTTTTATTGGTATATGGTCTCCCATGCTGGTATGTGCTGCCCCCCTCCTTGTATTTGTGCTGTCCCCATCCTGTCCCCACCATCCAATCCTGGTATGCGTGGTACACCTCACCCCCAATCCTGGTATGCTTGACACCCCTCACCCCCAATCCTGGTATGCGTGGCACCCCTCACCCCCAATCCTGGTATGCGTGGCACCCCTCACGCCCTATCCTGGTATGCGTGGCACCCCTCATCCCCAATCCTGGTATACGTGGCACCCCTCATCCCTATCCTGGTATGCGTGGCACCCCTCATCCCTATCCTGGTATGTATGGTACCCCTCATCACTATCCTGGTGTGTATGGTATCCCTCATCCTGGTATGCATGGTACGCCATCCCTCATCCCGGTATGCATGGCACTCCATCCCTCATCCCCAATCCCGGTATGCGTGGCACCCCTCATCCCCAATCCCGGCATGCGTGGCACCCCTCATCCCCAATCCCGGCATGCGTGGCACCCCTCATCCCCAATCCCGGCATGCGTGGCACCCCTCATCCCCAATCCCGGCATGAGTGGCACCCCTCATCCCAATCCTTGTATGTGTGGCACCCCTCATCCCCAATCCCGGTATGCGTGGCACCCCTCATCCCCAATCCCGGTATGCATGGCACCCCTCATCCCCAATCCCGGTATGTGTGGCACCCCTCATCCCCAATCCCGGTATGCGTGGCACCCCTCATCCCCAATCCCGGTATGCGTGTCATCCCTCACCCCCAATCCCGGTATGCATGGCACCCCTCACCCCCCAATCCCGGTATGCGTGGCACCCCTCATCCCCAATCCCGGTATGCGTGGCACCCCTCATCCCCCAATACCAATATGCGTGGCAACCCTCATCCCCAATCCCAGTATGCGTGGCACCCCTCATCCCCAATCCCGGTATGCATGGCACCCCTCATCCCCAATCCCGGTATGCGTGGCACCCCTCACCCTCAATCCTGGTATGCATGGTCCCCTCACCCCCCAATCCTGGTATGCGTGTTACCCCTCACCCCCCAATCCTGTTATGCGTGTTACCCCTCACCCCCCAATCCTGGTATGCGTGGCACCCCTCACTCCCCAATCCTGGTATGCGTGGCACCCCTAACCCCCCAAATCCTGGTATGCGTGGTACCCCTCACCGCCCAATCCTGGTATGTGTGGCACTCCTCACCCCCCAATCCTGGTATGTGTGGCACCCCTCACCGCCCAATGTTGGTATGCGTGGTACCCCTCACCCCCAATCGTGGTATGTGTGTTACCCCTCACCCCCCAAATCCTAGTATGCGTGGTACACCTCACCCCACAATCCTGGTATGTGTGGTACCCCTCACCCCCAATCTTGGTATGCGTGGTACCCCTCACCCCCAATCCTGGTATGTGTGGTACCCCTCACCTCCCAATCCTGGTATATGTGGTACCCCTCACCCCCCAATCCTGATATATGCATGGTCCCCTCACCCCACAATCCTGTTATGTGTGGCCCCCTCATCCCTTTCACACTGTACACACATACACAAAAAAAAACAGTTATACTCACCTTTCTTCTCTCTACTCCAGCACTGCTGCGTCCTCTTCTGCCGGAGGCCGAGGGAGAAGTGCGGTGCTGGAGCACCGCGCTGTCCGGCGCCATTTTTCTGAAGACACACTGTAAATGTGTCTTCAGTAAAATGGCGCCGGATAGCGCAATGCGCATGCGTCGATCTGACGCCTTCACTCCGCCCCCGGTCTCCAGCGAAGAGAGGCGCCGCGACAACGCTCCTCCCGGTCAGGTAAGTATGTAAGTATGGCGCCGGAGATCGCGGTATGCGTTCAGTGTCTACGCATCCCGCGATCTCCGGCGCCATACACCTCCTCTTACCTGTAACGGCTGGATGCCTGCTTCTCTCTGGAGCCAGGCTGCGCATCACACATGCGCAGTCTATCAAAGCTTCAGACAGAGACACGCATGCCGCCTTATATATACGATGGTAGATCGGCCCACTCAGTTGCACACAGAAGTAGCCACCGGAGCACTGTCTCCTTAAGTCTCTCACTGGTTTATTTGAAGATGCTGCATAAGCCAGTGAAGAGTTAGCAAAAATAAATACGTGCTTTCTGACCTAAGGAAAAACAAAACATAACATACAGCCGTGTTGCTGTGGGGATCTGCCCGCTCAGGAGAACAACCATCCACTAGTTCAGCTTTTCCTTCTCAGGACACAAAGCGCTGGAGTTCCTCTCTACAGCCCTACTGAACACTGAATGCCTTAGAAGGCCGTCTATATATATCCTAGTCCTCACCCAGGGGTGGAGATATGATGAATGACCTCCCAACCCGTTCTATGGTCATTCACAAAAACCCAGCCCTTAAAATGGCCGATTAATCCCTCTCAACACATAGTGTGCTGGTGTAAAACTTATGGGTTTCAAATCACTGAAGCTAATAGCCTCAGTGAAACATACCTCCCCTCCAGCACTTTGCCAGTGACTTTGTCACCATGTATATATAATCAGCATACTGTATATATATTATAAGCATACTGTATATATCCTTTTAAAAGCAGAAGTGTTAATAAATTATTTTTATCAGTTAACAAAATGCAGAGTAAAGTTTGATGGATGAACCAAGATCTCAGTAATAATAATTGTATTTTTTTTTTTATTAATAATAGAATAGAAGGGAGGGACAAAACCAGGAACAGAATCAGTAGGCAAACTCATAGTCAGGAGGACAGCCGGGGTCAGATACCAGGTGATCAGTAACCGCCACGTCTGCGAGCAGTATGAATACCGTGGAGCCTGGTGACAGAGGTGATACTGAGATTGTCCCGGCAGAGATGTAACAGTCAGAAGGCCACCGGTAGATGGTGAAGGTCCTTCTGTACAGCTCCAGCAGTGATGGTGGATCTGCTGGACTTCAGGGAGCTGGATGCGGAGGTTTACCGTCTTTTAGATGTCTCTAGGGGAACGGTGACAACACGCAAATACGCGAGCAGCCCTGGATAATCCACGCCGGCAGGATGATAAGATCCGGCGGAAGATGGAACCTATGAGAAGAGAAGGAAATATAATGTAAGTGATGGGACTCCATATGACATGATACTACTGTGCGGTCACTGTGGCCGGACGCAGAGGAATCTCATCACACAGAGGTCAGGGATCATCGTCAGCCATCATACATGTGACAATCCCATCTCCGACAGATGACATCTGCTCCACATGAATTATTCTCACTGACGACATCACACAACATGGAGATGACTCTCACACTTACCTCGTCTCTTTTTCCCCTTTTTCCCATTTTCTGATTTTTCGTCATCAGCTGGAAATTTTGATCAGAAAAAAGAAAAAAACAACAACTCACTAAAGACATATTGTTATGGGATCTGCTTTGTATCGCTCCTGTATATAGTATATAGATTGTTCTAGTCCTTTCCCCTATAGTCCTGATAATCTGGTATTACACAATAGGGCAGAATAAGTCCTATATACCGGACATGACCTCATATGAGGGGCATTAGATGTGTCACTAATATGGAGCAGTGAGCGCCCTGTGTGCCGCCATGTGGTGCATCCCTAATGAGCGATATTCTACTATAGGAGACGATGTCTCATTATGATGACAGAGGTTACTGGATGCAACAATGTATCACAGAATCCATGATAATACTGTACAAAGTTACAGAAATGGAGACACAGTATGGGCCCATGGGCAAAGTAATTGGGATCCATGGAACATAGATAACATAGGAGACCTATTACAGAAAAACCATGTGGAAATATTTCACCGTTGATGATAACATTCACATTGTTTGTGCTATAGACATGTACATACCTGACAATGGGGACGAGGACGGCAAGCTGGTTATAGCATCGTCTCTAGCAGATTCAGGAGAAGATCCTTTCTGCCTGTTAGGAAGAAGAAAAACGTGTCAATCACAAGTAAATTCAGTATAAATGGGATTGTCTCACTAGAAGAACCCTGACTATAAGGCCTAATAGGACATATGAAAGTCATAGTGGGGAAGGTCTCCTGCTCAAAACGACCTTCTATGGAGCAGAGCGGAAAACAACTACCAATAATGGCCAGCAGGTAATACTACATCTGTCCCACAATGTGGGCAATACTAACAATGCCTGACCGGCAGCAATTATGGGCTGTTATCTCCAGCGAATTCTGAAGCCAAAAGCGCAATGACCGCTGATCATGTGGCGGTGGATGCTGCATTCAATATTATGGTATTTATGTCCTATATTTGGTGTTGTGCACATATATTAGTCTGGAGCTCCCAGTAATGACTCCACAATCTACTCACATTTCTGAGATGTTTCTGCTGGATGCCGGGGTACACTCTGGAGGGGACTTGATAATGGTGGTACAGAGCTAAATAAGGACAAAAATAAGATATGAAATTCTATTTTTTACTTTTAGAGGTCTTTTTATGTATTCTGGATTTATTGATCACTTACTTTAGAAAGCCTTTTAGAGGATGTTGTAAAATTTTGGAAGAAAAGGCTCTCATTATCCTCACTTGTGTCCTCCTCCTCTGAGACAATAGGCTTGTCTGTATCAGCGTGATTTACAATACATAGGTAATGAAGTGTTATTAGTGGTTGTCAGTATAACACAGTCACCATTTATCACTACTATTAATGGGAACCGATTGTCACATATTATGGAAGATGAGACAAACAGCCGCTTAGTCTAGATGATGTCTTCTACTTACTGATAAATAAGCTGGTGTCCATATCTGACACAAGCCGAGGAATGTACTCTGGCTTCTGACTTAGAAGGTTTTCAAATTCTAAGTCACTCAGGAATGGATAACTCTTGATCTCAAATGCTCCTCCTGGAAAAAGAAAAACAAAAGTGATGCGGACATTGCTAGAGGCTGCTCCATATCTGAACAGTATATCTTAAGTAATGACAAAACCGAAGGAAACAAACTAAAAGTTATATTATGGAGAACTAGAAATAGGCAAGCAGATAGAGGAGTGCTGATCCTCATGGACAGGAGCGATGAGTCCTCGTTGTAAAAAGTGAATATTAATACTAATACAGTATATCAGTTACCTGTCCCAAGTCTTTGTGCAGGATTTGTTCTGAGCAGGTCATTAATGAGGTCCTGAGCATCGGGGGGAGGAGAGCGATCCCAATCCCAAATTATGTCTCCTGTTATATAGAAAATTACAGAAAATAAAACCTCTGTTTTGGACTGTAAGATAAAGTAGAGGAAATAACTAAATTCATGTAACCAGTCAAAGCAATGATCGGATTATTCTACTTACCAGTGACAATATTTTTATAGAGCTCAGATAGGGAATCCCCATGAAATGGTACATATCCCACCAGAAACTCATGCAGGATGATCCCCATTGACCACCAGTCCGCAGGTCTTCCATAGCCTTTCTTCAGGATGATTTCTGGGGCCATGTAGAGCGGGGTGCCACAGTCCTGGAAACCAACAGAAGATAAAGATAAGAATCAATGAAATTATTATTATGACAAGTTCTCTACATAAAAAGCCAATGACAGAAGATAAAATATCAGTGGAAAAGTTCTCTAGAAATGAAGAACGTAGAGAAGAGACAATAGTGTGATGAGATTTGTAAAGAACCATCTAAGTTCCTGTAAGTGATGCCAACCTCATGGTCCTGGAACTCTCTGGCGATGTCCTCCAATGATTCCCTGTGGGTGTTGGTTTCTGGTATCATGACACCAACTTTTGAAATCCCAAAATCGGCGACTTTAATGTGTCCAGCCGGTGTAATCAGGAGGCTGTGAAAGAGAAGATGGTTTTAGTCTCACAGGCTGTGTGGTAATAAATAACTTCCCCCCCTTTATTATACTACAGGGGGCACTTACTTCTCTGGTTTCAGGTCTCTATGCAACACACCATAGCTGTGCAGGTATTCCACAGCAAGTATCGCTTCTGCAAAATACAGGCGGGCCAAGGGGACAGATAAAGGACCCTTGGTGCTTAGGAGGGTCCCACAGTCTCCACCTATAGAAGAAAGGAAATATGAGCGGTGAGGGGTTTATACAGCAGATCACCACGATGGATCATGAGAAGTGAGCGGAGACATTGGGGCAGGAGAGAATATATACAGATATAATGTATAGAGCACAGAATATTAGTCTGAGGTCATGGTGAGATGTCGTCCATGTCACTAATAGAGTGATGTCTCATCTCGTCTACAGCTGGCGATACTGACGTGCTCAGTGCGGACATACAGGGAGATCACACACATCAATGACTTTCCATAATATCTATAGTAAATGCTCTGCGGGGATGTAACCGTCCACGGGGACAAGTCCTAATGATATGAGCGGTGATAAGATGTCAGCAGACATGGGCTGAATATAATACATGTACATGTCCTACCTCCTACATACTCCATGACCATACACAGGTGAGATCTAGTAGGGAAGGAGCAGAGCATGGAGGCCACAAAGGGACAGTCAGCGAATGTCAGGATGTCCCTCTCCAGATAGGCCCCTTCCACATGTTTTGGAGTATCCAGGTCCCGCTTGGAAATTTTCTTCATAGCGAAGATCTTCTGTGAGTCTTTATGGTGAACTAAGTGGACGGACCTGGAGAGAAGAAGAAACCATGGTTTATAGTGAATCCTTATTAACAGTCCTTCTATAGAAGTCATTATATGATCTTCTGTTCTAATGTTTAATACCAGAAGTCCGACCATTACTGGAAATCCACATCTAGAAATACATGAAATAATACTACATAGACCATCTATGGGAGGGTCTGCACAATGCCACGTCTGCCAGACCCTCACCCAGGTCACATTATCATCTATGGGAAGTCTGCACAATGCCACGTCTGCCAGACCCTCACCCAGGTCACATTATTACCTGTGGGAAGTCTGCACAATGCCACGTCTGCCGGACACCCACTCAGGTCACATTATCACCTGTGGGAGGTCTGCACAATGCCAAGTCTGCCAGACCCTCACCCAGGTCACATTATCACCTGTGGGAGGTCTGCAAAATGCCACATCTTCCACACCCTCACCCAGGTCACATTGTCACCTATGGATGTCTGCACAATGCTACGCCTGCCATACCCTCACCTAGGTCACATTATCACCTATGGGAAGTCTGCACAATGCCACGTCTGCCGGACCCTCACCCAGGTCACATTATCACCTTTCACCTCAGATCATGTCCCTATGATAACACTGAATGGCAGAGCACAGAGGCTGAAGCATTGTCATAGGGAACCCTGAGAAATGTGGCTTATGCTAACTGAAATCTCACCCAAAAGATCCGCTGCTGATCAGCTTAGATGTTTCGTAGTCGCTCATACGCGACTTTCTCGCCGGGATCAATGATTCCATCAAGTCCTAGAAAAGAAGAAGAAGAAGAAATGATATTAAGATCTAGAAGCTGCTGGAGAAAATCTCCAGATGCAGAAACGTCTCCCCCTATATTATGTCCCAGCTGATGTCACTGATCCGATAGGTGAGCAGAAACCTGCTGACGGATTCCCTATAATATAAACGCTATTATCTAATGCAATAGTGACATCTCCTCTAATAATAGAGGCGCCCCCTGGTTATATGGGGGATAATACTGGACGGGTCATTTACACCCCGTGATCTGGTGATACACAGACATCTACCTCTATAATACTTACACCGGCAGGTTCTTGGATCTCCGGGATCTCTAAGATTACACTGTCAGGATCCAACAGCTCAGTTGTTTCTAAAATAGTGATAAAATGATGAAGAAATAAAATGTATTAGAGGATATTAATCCTACAGACATAATACAGCAATATAATGGAGAAATGACTATTCTGTATGGAGGACTATGTGGGGCCCATTATTCTGTATGGAGGGCTATGTGGGGCCCCTTATTCTGTATGGAGGACTATGTGGGGCCCATTATTCTGTATGGAGGACTATGTGGTGCCCATTATTCTGTATGGAGGGCTATGTGGGGCCCCTTATTCTGTATGGAGGACTATGTGGGGCCCATTATTCTGTATGGAGGACTATGTGGGCCATTATTCTGTATGGAGGACTATGTGGGGCCCATTATACTGTATGGAGGACTATGTGGGGCCCATTATTCTGTATGGAGGGCTATGTGGTGCCCATTATTCTGTATGGAGGGCTATGTGGGGCCCATTATACTGTATGGAGGACTATGTGGGGCCAATTATACTGTATAGAGCAGGGTTCCCCAACTCCAGTCCTCAAGGCCCACCAACAGGTCATGTTTTCAGGATTTCCTTAGTATTACACAGGTGATAATTGCATCACCTGCACAGGCAATAATTCCATCACCTGTGCAATACTAAGGAAATCCTGAAAACATGACCTGTTGGTGGGCCTTGAGGACTGAAGTTGGGGAACCCTGGTATAGAGGACTATGTGGGGCCCATTATTCTGAATGGAGGGCTATGTGGTGCCCATTATACTGTATGGAGGGCTATGTGGGGCCCATTATTCTGTATGGAGGACTATGTGGGGCCCATTATACTGTATGGAGGACTATGTGGGGCCCATTATTCTGTATGGAGGACTATGTGGGGCCATTATTCTGTATGGAGGACTATGTGGGGCCCATTATACTGTATGGAGGACTATGTGGGGCCCATTATTCTGTATGGAGGGCTATGTGGTGCCCATTATTCTGTATGGAGGGCTATGTGGGGCCCATTATACTGTATGGAAGACTATGTGGGGCCAATTATACTGTATAGAGGACTATGTGGGGCCCATTATTCTGAATGGAGGGCTATGTGGTGCCCATTATACTGTATGGAGGGCTATGTGGGGCCCATTATTCTGTATGGAGGACTATGTGGTGCCCATTATACTGTATGGAGGACTATGTGGGGCCCGTTATACTGTATAGAGGACTATGTGGGGCCCATTATTCTGAATGGAGGGCTATGTGGTGCCCATTATACTGTATGGAGGGCTATGTGGGGCCCATTATTCTGTATGGAGCACTATGTTGAGCCCATTATTCTGTATGGAGGGCTATGTGGTGCCCATAGTACTGTATGGAGGGCTATGTGGGGCCCATTATTCTGTATGAAGGACTATGTGGGGCCCATTATACTGTATTGAGGACTATGTGGGGCCCATTATAATGCATGGAGGACGGACTATGTGGTCCCATTATACTGTATGGAGGACTATGTGGGGCCCATTATACTGTATGGAAGACTATGTGGGGCCATTATACTGTATAGAAGACTATGTGGTCCCATTATACTGTATGGAGGACTATGTGGGGCCATTATACTGTATGGAGCACTATGTGGAGCGCATTATTCTGTATGGAGGACTATGTGGTGCCCATTATACTGTATAGAGGACTATGTGGGGCCCATTATTCTGTATGGAGGACTATGTGGGGCCCATTATTCCGTATGGAGGACTATGTGGGCCCATTATTCTTTATGGAGGACTATGTGGGGCCATTATTCTGTATGGAGGACTATGTGTTGCCCATTATACTGTATGGAGGACTATGTGGGGCCTATTATTCTATATGGAGGACCATGTGGGGCCCATAATACTTTATGGAGGACTATGTCGGCCCATAATATTGTATGGAGGACTATGTGGGGCCTATTATTCTCTATGAAGGACTATGTGGGGCCCTTTATACTGTATGGTGGACTATGTGCGGCCCATAATACTGTATGGAGGACTATGTGGAGCCCATTATTCTCTATGGAGGACTATGTGGGGCCCATTATTCTGTATGGAGCACTATGTGGGGCCCATTATACTGTATGGAGGACTATCTGGGGCCTATTATTCTCTATGGAGGACTATGTGGGGCCCTTTATACTCTACGGTGGACGATGTGGGGCCCATAATACTGTATGGAGGACTATGTGGGGCCCATTATTCTCTATGGAGGACTATGTGGGGCTCATTATTCTGTATGGAGGACTATGTGGGGCCCATTATTCTGTATGGAGGATTATGTGGGGTCAATTATCCTGTATGGAAGACTATGTGGGGCCATTATATTGTGTGGAGGACTGTGTGGGGCCATTATTCTGTATGCAGCACTATGTGGGGCCATTATTCCGTAAGGAGGACTGTGTGGGGCCATTATTCTTTATGGAGTACTATGTGGGGCCATTATTCTTTATGGAGTACTATGTGGGGCCATTATATTGTATGGAGGACTATGTGGGGCCATCATTCTGTATGGAGGACTATGTGAGGCCTATTATTCTGTACGGTGGAATATGTGGGGTCCATTATTCTGTATGGAGGACTATGTGGGGCCCATTATTCTGTATGGAGGACTATGTGGTGCCCATTATACTGTATGGAGTACTATGTGGTGCCCATTATACTGTGTGCCGGACTATGTGGGGCCCATTATTCTGCATGGAGGGCTATCTGGGGCACATTATTCTGTATGGATGACTTTGTGGGACCCATTATTCTGTATGGAGGACTATCTGTGGCCCATTATTCTGCATGGAGGACTTTGTGGGGCCGATTATTCTGTTTGGAGGACTTTGTGGGGCCCATTATTCTGTATGGAGGACTATGTGGGGCATTATTCTGCATGGAGGACTATGTGGGGCCCATTATTCTGTATGGAGGACTATGTGGGGCCCATTATTCTGCATGGAGCACTATGTGGGGCCAATTATTCTGCATGGAGCACTATGTGGGGCCCATTATTCTGCATGGAGGGCTATCTGGGGCACATTATTCTGTATGGATGACTTTGTGGGACCCATTATTCTGTATGGAGTACTATCTGGGGACCATTATTCTGTATGGAGGACTTTGTGGGGCCGATTATTCTGTTTGGAGGACTTTTTGGGGCCCATTATTCTGTATGGAGGACTATGTGGGGCATTATTCTGTATGGAGGACTATGTGGGGCCCATTATTCTGTATGGAGGACTATGTGGGGCCCATTATTCTGCATGGAGCACTATGTGGGGCCCATTATTCTGCATGGAGGACTATGTGGGACCCATTATTCATTATGGAGGACTTTGTGGTACCCAGTATACTGATTGGCTCGTGACTTTTTCCAAGTTTTTCATTTTGGCTCTCTTTATGTTTGATTAGAGAGTGGAAAGAGTAAATGTGAAATGATCCCCTGTTCTCTATAATATCCGGATTTTTCCTGTAGAAGGTTGTGTGATCGGCTCACCTGTAGTCAGATCGCTGCTCGGTCCCGGCTGACTCGTATTAGGGTCAGGGGTTTCTGGGGTCACATTTTGCTCATCTTCGGTGTCGCCTTCTGGTGTCTCCTGATTGATAGAATATATAGAATTAACACGATGAACCTTACACTAAATCACCAAATCCACAAATCAGGAAGGACTGAACCTGCATTTACAGACACACCAACTGTAACTATACAGATCAGACGCCATCATGAGGACTTTTCTCAGATAAAATGGATTAAGATGAGGTAACATTGCAAAAACATTAATATGGATAATAGAGGGAGACAGAGGCGGAAATACAGACTTCCCACCACTGAGCTGTGACTACATCAGCAGAATACAGACTGCCATCAGCAGAGACAGGCGGCCATATTACCTCCTGTGCTTGCCAGGAGCTGACAGGGAGGCCGATAAGATCTAACACCAGATCTTCTGATATCTGGCTGGTGATCTGGAGAAGATCAGAAAACAAGGACGTGTGATAGAGAAGATGATGGATCCTTACCGGGCGTTCCGATGAGCGGGCTGGACCTTCCAGTACACACAGGATTTTTTCGGCCAGTTCTTTAACAAAAGACAAATCTCTATATTGAGATCTTTTTTCAGCCTAAAAAGAAGAAAAGAAACACAAATGAATAATCTCGAGATGAGAAAGATCACAATGAAGGCGGCAATTGTATCTGACATCTGCTCCTCTCTGCAGATACATTGACTACATATCTGGGGTCTTGTCCTGTTTTATATTGGAAGAAAGAAGAAGCTTCTATCCCACCGTTATTATCCATTATTGTGGAGAAGATTTGTGCGGAGCGTCCACCATTTACCTGCTGTAGTAATGTCCTGATGTTCCATAGCGAGAAACTGCAAGTGCTCAGTCACTATGGAGCCAACAACGGCAGCCATGACCCTGTGTAGATTGTACACAGTGACTGTGAGCTCTGATGTCATAATGGCCGACCATCACTAGTGATGTCATCATGGAATCTTGTGATGGAATCTTATAGCGGCGGCTCTGCACAAATACATGCTGCCAAGCAATATTTAAAGTGTGTGGGGGCTCATGCTGTATATAGGGGGCTATGTGAGGGCTCAGCTATTTATAGCGGGCTATGTGAGGGCTCATGCTGTATATAGAGGGCTATGTGAGAGCTAGGCTGTATATAGTGAGCTATGTGAGGGCTCATACTCTAAATAGGATTCTGTCTGTGAGCTCATACTGTACATTGGTGCTATGTATGGGCTCTTACTGTATAAAGGGTGCTGTGTGTGGGCTCTTACTGTATATAGGGTATGTGTGTGGGCTCTTTCTGTATGTAGGGGGATGCCAGCACACTTAATTCTGCTCAATAATAAGTGATACAGTTAATAATATAAAATATAATTAATATGTTAATATTGAGCAGAATTAATTTCAGCCTATTGATTCGGCCTACACAACAGTCACATCTCTCATGTGGCCCCTCAGTAATATTACTTTCCCACCCCTGCTCTATTATGTATAGCGCTCTGTTATGTGTAGTGCACCCGAGCACCTGCATGTTAATCGCGTGACTTATCACATGATCTATCAAAGGCAATCTTGTGCCATGTCATGTGATACATCGGGTGCTGGGGGCCCACGGCTCCTAAACTGCCCAGGGCCCTGGCTACTCTTAATCAGCCCCTGCTTCTATCCCACCATTATTATCCATTATTGAGAAGTTTTATGCGGAGCGTCCGCCACTTACCTGCTGTAGTAATGTCCTGATGTTCTGAGGTAAATCTGTCAGATACTCTGAGGTGAGATGACCTCGGTGGTATTTGGTCAGGCAGTCCCTTACAAGCTCCACCACCAGCCGGTGAGTGAAGCTGAGGACGCCATCGGGTGGTTGAAGCACAATCTCAGGGCGATTGGTGGTAAGAATCTCCCATAGAGCTTCTACTTGAAGATTGTCCAAAAGTAATTCAGCCATAGAAGCTGCAAGTGCGATCAGTCACTATATATAATAGCGAGAAACTGCAAGTGCGCTCAGTCACTATGGGATAGCGAGAAACTGCAAGTGCGATCAGTCACTATAGAATAGCGAGAAACTGCAAGTGCGCTCAGTCACTATGAAGCCAACAAAGGCAGCCGCGACCCTGTGTACATTGTATATATAGTGACTGTGAGCTGTGATGTCATAATGCCCGACCATGACCTGTGATGTCATCATGGAATCTTGTGATGGAATCTTCAAGGAGTGGCTCTACACACATACATGCTGCCTAGCAATATGCTTTTTTGGCCGTACTGTTTTATTTCCAAATACAACACAACCAGGATAAGGGAATGTTCACACGTTGCGTTTTTGCAGCATTTTTTTCCACACCAAAAACCAGGTTGTACTCAGGAAAAACACTGCATACAATCCACACTTATTTGCTGTGTTTTTGCAGTGTTTATACTTGTGTTGTTTTTTTTTCATTCATTTGAATGGGTGAAAAATGCTGCAAAACCCCTGAAAGAATTAACATCCTGCAAATTTAAAATAAAAAAAGGAAAAAAACGCAGCATGTGAATGAGACTTTAGAAATCTCATTCACTAAGCTGGTACTGTAAAACGCAATGTTTTAGCAGCAGAAAAATAACCCTGAAAAAAATGCCACTTGTGAACATTCCTCAAAGATATAATAGTCATATTATGGGAAATATTGTGTATATTTATTCCTCGCGTGTCTTTTTTTTACCAAATAACATTTACTTCATTGGTTGGAGAGTTTACTATTAACAACTGTGACAAATATTGAAGAATTAATGATAAGTGACCCAAGTGATCAATCATTTACGTCATTAATGGTGATGAGCGAGCACTAAAATGCTCGGGTGCTCGTTGCTCGGGTCGAGCACATTGGAATACTCGGGTGCTCGACCCGAGTAACGAGCCCATTGTAAGTCTATGGGAAACTCGAGCATTTTTCAGGCGGCTCCCCCCGGCGGTCTACAGAGGGCCTAAAAATTGCCCAAATCGATGGGAATAATGCTCAAATGACATGGTAACAGCATGGGGAAGACCCCTGGAAGCATCTATGACTCCCAGATCACTGCTGTCAACAACGTGGTCAGAGGTATTACGCCACTTTTACAGACTCACAATAAAACTTACAAAAACGAAACCAAAATGGATTTTCCTGGGAAATATGTTAAGGAACATCCTTTCCAGGGTAATGACTTGTATATAAGGCAAAATAAATAACCAAAAACAAAAATGCTCCTCCACACCTTGGGCTATGTTCACTCGTAGCGTTTTTGATGCCTTTTTACACTTTTGCATTGCTTTTAACCAACACAAATGCATTCACCTGGGAATGTCATTTTAACATTTTACAACATTATCTGGCCATGTGGTGTGTGACACATCATCAGACACATGCATACAGTGCTGAAAAGACGTGGGAACAGCATGGGGAAGACCTCTGGAAGCATCTCTGACTCCCAGGTCACTGCCTAAAAGTGTGCCCATCATAAGAGATGCTTGGCGCATGCGAAGATGCCTCCCGCCATGCACCTGTCGTTGCAGACTTGCAACAATCACCGTCCACGTCCTTGTCCCACTGCAGCGTTCACTTGTCCCTTCTCCATTCCTTGGAATGCAAGCGCAAGTATGCAGGTAGCCACCCACCTACCCACCCACAGGCTGCAATACTATACTGCCAAATTTTTGACAGCTGCTTGCACTTGAAATGTAGCCTTTTAGGCTCGTGGAGGCGGAAGTTTTTCATAACCTCATGCCGGCAGCGGCTGGGTGTCCATACTCGGTCCCCAGCCGCCAATATATTTCCCAGTATCGCCTCTGCCTTCCACAAGCACGGGTCCCACAACATTACCCGTGCCCCCCCAGTGCACTTACTGGGAATGACCGCCTAACCAAACACATGTGGACAGGTGAATGTGGCCAGGGACGGTACGGAGCCAGTCCGCAACTTTTTTTTGCTGACAGTTGTATTTAGCTCGGTGAAAGGACTGGCATAGAGGGAAACCGTATCTACCCTGGGTGTCATTTCTCCCAGGAAGTCCTGTAATTGAGCTTGTTGCAGAAGCAATGGCAGCCCGTCCAACATCAACTCGCACTTGTCGGTGGTGCTTTGACACACACACATCTTTCTTTGCGCATTTAATTTCTTGAATACAGAGTTGGACAATGGCCTGATCTGTAATGCATTTTGAGAAATAACATGCATAAGCATGGCCGATCAACATTAAAAAAGCAGCCACAGAGTGTCCGGAAACCTTCCCCCACACTTTTATTAGCCAGGGCTGCTTTTCGGCAGGGTTGGACGGGCCCACCAGAGAGGGAAACCGTATCTACCCCGGCTGTCAGTTCTCCGTCACCAGGTTCCGCCCATGCCTGGCTGTATGTTCAGCGGTGAGAGCCACAGATCAGGCTGCTGTGTTACAGCTTTCAACAACTCTGCAGCGCTGGGCGGTTTGTCACCTAAGCATTAAGCATGTTATCTTCAGCACAGCCTGTTGCCGCTTGGCCAAGGCAGTGCTGCAGTTCTGTCAGCTTGTGACTGATGTGGTCATTTCGGAGATGGAGGAGGAGGTGCATGAGCTGAACAATGTGATTACATTGAGGTTAAATTGCTTTTTATACTAAAGAAATATCCTATTGTTTTGTTTACGTTATTTTTTAAGACAAATGCGTTCACCGGGAAATGTCATTTTAACATTTTACAACCTTATCTGGCAATGTGGTGTGTGACACATCATCAGACACATCCTGTTTTATTTATGATGGAGGGACTCTGAAAGTCATAAAGCCTATTTTTATAGGGACATCAGATGGCCCTTACTATTCTTAAAAGGCCAGCAGTCTGCCCTAGCTATTGTTAGAGAGCCATCAGCCGGCTATGCTTTGTTGTTCCCATTATTAACAAGTGGGTCTCCTATACTGTTATTGCGTATCCAGGGCTGCTTTTCGGCAGGGTTGGACGGGCCCACCAGAGAACCGGAGACTCCTCCGGCGGGCCCTGGCTTCTCCTTCAGGAGAGTTCATAGTGCCGAGGTGAGGCCATGATGATGATAGAGGCCACCATCTGCTTAGTTTTCTGTTACTTGGAATGTAAGTGCAAGTATGCAGCCAGCCACCCACCCACCCACAGGTCGCAACACTAAACTGCCAGATTTGTGGGCAGCTGCTTGCACTTGAAATATGGGTTTTTAAGCTCATGGAGGCGGAAGCTGTCCACAATCTTATGGCGGTGGCGACTGGGTATCCATACTCGGTCCCCAGCCGCCATTATTTTTCCCGGTATCGTCTCCGCCTTCCACAAGCATGGGTCCCACAACATTACCCATGCCCTCCCCAGTGGAAGGACCGCCTAACCACAAACACGTGGACAGGTGAATGTGGCCAGGGACGGTATGGAGCCAGTCCACAACTTTTTTTGCTGAGAGTTGTATTTAGCTCAGTGAAAAAACTGGCATAGAGGGAAACCGTATCTACCCTGCGTGTCATTTCTCCCAGGAAGTCCTCTAAAGCTGCTTGCACTTGAAATGTGGCCTGAATATTACTGCTGGTACTTTTCTGTGGGAATTTGCTTGCCTCCTACCAGCCTGGAATATTTCCAGTAAACTATGGTACGACGCCATGGTATTAGCACTGCCCCAGTACCAGTAGCGAAGCCTTCCCCAATTTCCTTCTCAGGAATTTTATTTGGTAGACTGAGTGGCTGCCCAAATACATTTTCTCACAAAGGAGCTGAAGATAGCGTGGCAGTAGGTGCAAGTTTCTCCAGCCTGTTAGATATTAGAGGGTGAATGGCAGCATTAGATCAGTGGTTAGCACTGAAGACTTGTAGCGCTGGGATCCTGGGTTCAAATCCCAGCAAGGTCAACATCTGCAAGGACTTTGTATGTTCTCCCCGTGTTTGCATGTGTTTCCTCCTCAGTAAAAAAGCAGCCATAGAGTGTCCGGGAACCTTCCCACACACTTTTCTTAGGACTGCTTTTCGGCAGGGTTGGACGGTCCCAGCAGAGAATCCTCTGGTGTGCCTTGGCTTCTACCTCAGGAGAGTTCATGATAGCGCTAACTTTGCAGCTGCTATGGGGCTCTTGAGCAGGTGAGAAAGGTCAGAATCAAATCCTCTGGTGGGCGCAATGTTTTTCAATCTGAAACAGCTTATCAGTGGGAGTTGTATTTCACCACAGCCATATTCTTTAGCTCGGTGAAAGGACTGGCATAGAGGGAAACCGTATCTACCCCGGCTGTCAGTTCTCCGTCACCAGATTCCACCCATTGTCACACACGACCATGCCTGGCTGTATGTTCAGCGGTGAGAGCCACAGCGGTGAGAGCCACAGCTTTCAACAACTCTGCAGAGCTGGGCGGTTTGTCACCTAAGCATTAAGCATGTTATCTTCAGCACAGCCTGTTGCCGTTTGGCCAAGGCAGTGCTGCAGTACTGTCAGCTTGTGACTGATGTGGTCATTTCGGAGATGGAGGAGGAGGTGCAGGAGCTGAACAATGTGATTACATTGAGGTTAAATTGGTGACGCTGCTTTTTATACTAAAGAAATATCCTATTGTTTTGTTTACGTTATTTTTTAATACAAATGCATTCACTGGGAAATGTCATTTTAACATTTTACAACCTTATCTGGCAATGTGGTGTGTGACACATCATCAGACACATCCTGTTTTATTTATGATGGAGGGACTCTGAAAGTCATAAAGCCTATTTTTATAGGGACATCAGATGGCCCTCACTATTCTTAAAAGGTCAGCAGTCTGCCCTAGCTATTGTTAGACAGCCATCAGCCGGTTATGCTTTGTTGTTCCCATTATTAACAAGTGGGTCTCCTATACTGTTTTTGCGTATCCAGTGACTGCAAGGGCTGCCAAAAATTTGGACACAACCCAATACCCCTTTGAAGAGACATAGAGGAGGGTCTCAGTAAAAAAAATGTTCCCATTATAAAGGTGCAGGTCTCCTATAGTGGTAATGCCCATGCTGTGACTGCAAGGGCTGACCAATTTTAGGAAAAAGCCCACTAAGAATTTAAAGACACACAGAGCAGGGCCACAGTAACAAGGTACGACATGTTCCCATTAGAAAGGAGAGGGTCTGCTATACAGTTATAGGGTATGCAGTGAGTCCAACGGCTGAAAAATTTTAAGAAATACCCTACAAAGAATTTAAAGACACACAGAGCAGGGCCACAGTAACAAGGTACGAAATGTTCCCATTAGAAAGGAGAGGGTCTGCTATAAAGTTGTAGGGTATGCAGTGAGTCCAACGGCTGACCAATTTTAGGAAAAACCCCACTAAGAATTTAAAGACACACAGAGCAGGGCCACAGTAACAAGGTACGACATGATCCCATTAGAAAGGAGAGGGTTTGCTATACAGTTATAGGGTATGCAGTGAGTCCAACGGGTGACCAGTTTTAGGAAAAACCCCACTAAAAATTTAAAGACACACGGAGCAGGGCCACAGTAACAAGGTACGACATGTTCCCATTAGAAAGGAGAGGGTCTGCTATACAGTTATAAGGTATGCAGTGAGTCCAACGGCTGACCAATTTTAGGAAAAACCCCACTAAGAATTTAAAGACACACAGAGCAGGGCCACAGTAATGACAATTTCCCATTAGAAAGGAGAGAGTCTCCCATAGTGTTGGCCTATGCAGTGAATGCAAGAGCTGCCAAAAATTTGGAGGCACTTCAATGCCCCTTGGAAGAGACGTGGAGGAGGGCCTCATAAAAAATGTTCCCATTAGAAAGCAGCGGGCCTCCTATACTTGTAATGCCCATGCACTAAGTGTATGGGCTGACAAACATTTACCCCTGGGGGGTATACATGAACATACTGTATAAAAAAAATTTTTTACGGGCATCATAAACACCCTTTAAAAAAATTATGTGGGTGTTGCATCACGGACCACGGTCACCCTGGTGATATGGTGGTGGAGGATGAAGAGAAGGAGGAGGACAAGAGCAAATAGCCAAAATCAGTAAGTGTATACCCATGTGTGGGTGTAAAAAGGTGCATGGGAATACATCTCCCAAGAAAAGACACTGGATTGGAGTTTATGTTACGCTGCTATCATTTGGTGGTGATGAGAAGTCTGGCCCAATCCACCCCTTGTTCATTTTTATAAGAGTCAGCCTGTCAGCATTTTCAGTTGACAGGCAGATGCGCTTATCAGTTATAATTCCACCAGCGGCACTAAAAACCCGCTCTGATAAAACGCTGGCGACAGGGCAGGCCAGGCCAGGACCTCCAAGTCATAGAGAGCCAGTTCATTCCACGTATCCAGCTTGGATACCCAATAATTATAAGGCACAGAGGAATCACGGAGGACGTTGGTACGGTCGGCAAGGTACTCCCTCAGCATCTTCCCAAACTTTGCACTCCTTGTGATAGTACCCCGCGCTTCAGGGCCTGTGTGATGGGAGGGTCTGAGAAAACTCTCCCAGAACTTTGACAGTGTTCCGCTGCCTCTGCTGGATTGAAGTTGTGTCTCTCTCGCCTGTACTCCTTGGTTGTCCAACAAAGTGTGCCCTCTGCCCCCAGCGTTTTCAGATGGGAATTTTCTTAATAGTTCCGCAACAAGGGCCTTCTGGTACTGCCCCATTTTTGTACACCTGTCTGCCTCAGGAATAACAGATATAAAGTTCTCCTTGTAGCGTGGGTCTAGAAGTGTCACCAACCAGTAATGACTGTCACCCAAAATTTTGAGAACGCGAGGGTCATGGGAAAGGCAGCGTAACATAAACTCAGCCATGCGTGCCAGACTACTAACAGGCAAGACTTCAGTGTCCTCACCAAGAGGATGACTGACCATGCTCTCCTCCTCCTCCTCTCTGTCCTCTGGCCATCCACGCTGAACAGACGGTATGACAGCTGTGCAGGTAGTACCATCTATAGTGCATGAAACTAGCTCCTGTCCTTCCTACTCCTCTTCCTCATTGTCACCCAATCTATGTTGGGATGAGATGAGGCTGGGCTGTGTGTAATCACCCTGTATGGTTCCTTGCTCCATCTCATCATGCTCTGCCTGCAATGCATCCTCTTTGATTGTGAGCAGAGAGCGTTTCAGAAGACAGAGAAGTGGGATGGTGACGCTAATTGTGATGTCATCGCCGCTCACCATCTTGGTGGAGTCCTCAAAGTTTTGGAGGATGGTACATATGTCTGACATCCATGTCCACTCCTGAGGTCTTATGTGTGGAGTCTGAACTGAATACCGACGGCCTTGTTGATGCTGGTAGTCAACAACTGCCCTCTTCTGCTCACAATTCCTTCCCAACATCTGCAGTGTAGAGTTCCAACGCGTGGGGACATCACACAGCAGTCTGTGAGCCGGTAGCTGCAAACGCTGCTGAAGCACTGCAAGGGCGGCGGAAGCTGTAGCTGACTTTCTAAAATGGGCACACTGGTGGCGTACTTTAACTTGCAGATCTGGCAGCTCCGGGTAGGATTTGAGAAACCGCTGAACCACGAGGTTAAGCACATGGGCCAGGCATGGTACGTGTGTGAGCTCGCCTCGCCTCAGAGCCGCCACCAGGTTCCGGCCATTGTCACACATGACCATGCCTGGCTGAAGATTCAGCGGTGTGAGCCACAGATCTGCCTGCTCTTTCAGAGCTGTCCACAACTCTTCAGCATTGTGGGTCTTTTCACCCAAGCATATTAGCTTCAGCACAGCCTGTTGCAGCTTGGCCGAGGCAGTGCTGCAGTGCTTCCAGCTTGTGACTGATGTGGTCATTTCGGAGATGGAGGCTGAAGAGGAGGAGGAGGCTAAGGAGGATGAGGTGCAGAAGCTGTAGACCGTGGGGGCAACGCTGATTGACCTAGGGCCCGCAATCCTTGGCGTCGGTAGGAAGTGTTCCGTCCCAAGGTCCGACTGGGTCCTGGCTTCCACTATGTTAACCCAGTGTGCCACCAGCGAGATGTACCGTCCCTGCCCACAAGCACTTGTGGATGATATGCATCTCCTGCTTTAACAGACACAAGAGAGGACAAATCTTGCCAAGTAGCTGAGTATGTCTTCTGAATAGCCAAAACTGCACGGTAGAAAGGCATGGGTTGTTTCTCTGGGTCTGGCAATTGGTTGCAGAGTGTCATGTCTTGAGTCGGTGTGAATTTTACATACATGATAGGTTCTGGTTTGCCAAGAGCAGGTGGTGGTATGATAGGCTTAAGGGTTAAATTAGATGGTGGTCTAGGTAGGCTTGGCAGCAACTTTTCTTCATCCACATCATTTTTAATTGGTACTGGTGTGATGGGAGTCACATGTGTTTGACAAGCATCTTTCATTGCCCTTGCAGTGTCAGTCTGTTTACTGACTAGACATATCTCGGTTAGATGGCAAGAAGGCTTAGAGGCCTCTTCTATCACTGTCTGTACTAGCTCCCTTGCACATGCTCTGACTGGGTATCCAAAGATACCGGAGCTAATTAAAGGAAGTGCTATAGTCTTAATGCCAGCAGTCTTGTTTGCAATGTCTAATGCTGCGTGTACAGTCTGGCACAAGAGCCGTGCACTATTATCTGGATAGGAAGGGTCATAGATGGGCCCCACTGCATGAATAATAGTGTTACAGGGTAAATCGCCTGATTCGGTAACTGTGACCATTGCTGGCTGGAAAGGACCATGTCGTCATACAATATTATCACTTTCCCTTTGAATACTGTCTCCCCCTGCCATGACAATATCTCTAGCCAGGCCACCCCTGTGCTGCAGGTGGCTATTGGTAGCATTCACTATAGCATCCACCCGCTGAGTGACCATGTTCCCTACACCCACAGAGATTAGTACCCCAGCCCCTGTCTGACACTGGGCAATCATTTTCTCAAAAATAGGATCCCAGTCCTCTGGGGGGCCCGACACAAAGCTGCCATTATCCACATTTTGATATGATGGGGCAACAGATGGAGCCCCTTCACCTGAATGAGGGACAGGTGATGTAAGAGCTGGGAACATTGGTGTCGGAGGTGGGGAAGATGCTGAGGTAGATTGCTGAGGTGGGGTGTAATATTGTCCTTGCATAGTCACAACCGGATATATAGAAACTGGTGGAGAAACTAATTGGGCATTAGGCTTTGGAATATCTGTCGTCTCATTGTTATCAGGCCTTCCGGGTGGAGTAAGATGGCCGCCACAGAAAGTACCTGTGGGTGGGACTTCCTTTGAGTCATGCATTCCAAAGGTGGGAGGGCACCTGGGTGGTGTGTCTGTCCAAGAGCAGTCAAGAGAAGGCGCTGTGGCTACAAAGTCAGTGGGGAGGGGGGATGGTCTATGAACTCCACAATGTAAACCATTGTCCCCAGAGTCTAAAGTTTGCACATCACTCCTAGAACATGTCCACCCCCTGAGGCCATTATAAGGTGGTGGCTCAACAGTTTTCAAAGCAACATTAAAAACATGGTTCTTAACATACATGTAATATACATCATCATTATCATCTGTTCTCTCTTCCTCTTCCCATCCCTCTTTTGCTATGTCATTTGCCATAGCCACAGATAATAAACCTGTTTCCTCTAGTTTACCCTTTTTTTTTTTTTTTTTTCTTTAAAGCTATTTTCCACAGCCCCCACTGAAGTCTTCCCCTCCTATTCATTCCTACAATGTCCATTAACTGTTTAACCCTAGCAACATACTTAACCCCTTCCCTGTCAGCTACCAGTGTTTGAGCCGTATAGCTGTTATTCGACACCAACTTTCTTTGTGAACAGTCTCAAGAATTTATGCATGGCTGACGAACGTTGACACAATACAAACAGAAAGACGGACCAGACAAAGTGAATTCTTGTGTCAGTATGACTCAATGAAACAGAATAATCTCCTTATTAATAACCGCAGATACTAGCTGGCCAGCCTAGCTTCTGTTTCCTACCCTCGTGCGTTCTATCTTCCAAGAACAGGATTCTTTTTTAGGGAGCGATACAGAACTGCAAAACTTTCTTTTTTTTTTTTAAACCCTCCTCACATCATCCCCCCTATGTTCTCTCAAGAACAGGAGGTATATGGAAATGCAATGTGGGATTCCATCCAGGAGAATACTCCGTTCACAAGTCACACACGACAGCTCATCCACTAAATCAGTCTCAAACACAAACAAATTAGAATAAGCAAAGGTTACAGTGGATTGGAATGTGAGTGGGTTTCGATAACACCAGCAGGGTCACCCCTATCCCCACTTAAGGATTACCACAACAGACCGACTCGTGCCCTCTGCTAATCTATGAACGACTGGAAACACAAGCAAGTCTGTAATTACAGTGTAATTAACTAGAGTTACCGTGTAAGGGGGGTGATCAGGCCCATCCAGTCATCCACGATCCACAGCTGGACACCTTCATTCGGTCTGCCCTGGTGTGGTGCCCGTGTGGTGCCCCATGTTGGGCGTCAATTGTGGAAGTGAGGTTCAAAGGACCCCAACCCTTTGCTTATCCCTTGCCAAATTAAATTATTCAAGTGTATACGTGAAGCTTTGATATCGGACAGACAGAGTCAGATACTGAACTTCTCTTGAAGAGAAATGGCGCAGGAAAGATGTGTTTATTATTCCAGCATAACATATATATGTTCAGTATGGAGGAAAGTCCCAATAGGGTGTTGCCCTGAGGCAATTGAGCAATCACAGTGGTCTCTGGCCCATGGTATAGATAAGTCTCATTATCTTGTCCTATGGGGTTAAATGTTTCCTCCCCAGATATTCTCCTCATTCCTCAGGATATTCTCTTGGGAGGTGTCATGTTGAATCCTTTGTCTCGTCTCCTTCTTGTAAACAATTTGAAAGTCCACCTCTATAACCAGCTCCAACTAATCCTTTCAGGATATTTATATAGTGACACACGAGTACAAATATCTGATATATATATATCAAGGTTTTCATAATATATATTAAAGTGAGGGTATATATGACTAAATGATATCCAATATAACAGATATATGCAAAACAAGATTCATAACATATAACAGAATATAAGTATAGATATTTAGTATACATCAGAGTTTCATATAATGTTTTTTAGTAGATTTTAGAATCTTATCTTTAACACACTTATCCACGTCTCCGTGGTTAGGTGGACTTTACCGGTAACTGCATTGTTGAGAGCACGGCTAATGTTTTGGGACACGTGCTTGTGTAATGCGGGGACGGCACACCGGGAGAAATAGTGGTGGCTGGGGACCGAGTACCGAGGGTCGGCCGCCGCCATCAGGATGCGGAATGCTTCCGCCTCCACGAGCCTAAAAGGCAACATTTCGAGCACAAGCAGTCGTGAAATGTGAGAATTTAGCAGTGTGGCCTGTGGGGCGTTGGCTGCATTTTCGCGCTTGCATTCCAAGGACTGGGGTATGGACAACTGAACGCTGCGCTGGGACAAGGACATGGACTTGCTTCCTGATGCTGCTACTTGAGAGTGTGCAACGACAGGTGCAGGGCAGGAGGCATCTTCACATGCACTATGGACAGGGGATTGGCTTGCATGCACAACAGCGGAAGAAGCAATGGTGCCACCCGCAGACACTGTTCCTGGACCCTGGGGTTCGGCCCACAAAGTCAGGTGCTTTGCTGCCATGTGCCTGATCATGCTGGTGGCGGTCAGGCTGGTCGTTTTGCCACAACTGCTGATGCTGGCCTGGCAGGTGGTGCAAATGGCCTTTTTGGGGTTATCGGCAGAGTCTTTAAAAAACAACCAGACTCGGGAAGACCTAACAGTTGTACTGGCAACTTCCTTCGTGTTGGTGTTACGGGGAACGGTTGCCTGCCTTCTGTCTGCGGCCACCACACTGCTTCTTCCTGCCTGTTGGGGTGCTCTGCCTCCCTCCCCCTGTGTGCTGCTGTGCTCTCTCTGAATGTCCTCCTGCCAGGTTGGGTCAGTTACTATATCATCCACCACCTCGTCTTCCACTTCCGCACCCTGGTCCTCCTCCTGACTTTCTGGCAATTGTGTCTCATCATCGTCCATCTCTTGTGACACTTTCCCACCGTCGCCTTGGTGTGACCGTGGCTGCTCAAATACTGTATTTGGGCATCGCTACACGCGATCTCCTCTTGCCCCGCTTCAAATGGACAGGGCGAGAGGCCCGAATCTATAAATGGAAAAGTGAACAGCTCTTCAGAGTGTCCAAGTGTGGGATCAGTTGTCTCTGGGTACTCAGCATGGTGGGAGGAAGGAGGATCAGGGTGAGGAATATGCTGTCCAGACTCACGGCTACTGAGACTTGACCGTGTGGAAGACAGGGTGGTGGTGGTGGTGGCTAAGTGACTGGAAGCATTATCCGCTATCCAACCAACAACCTTTTGACACTGCTCTGGGTTCAATAGTGGTGTGCTGCGGTCCCCTAGTAATTGGGACAGGAAGGTCAGGCGAGAAGATGTGGGTGTTTGTTGTGGCACAATTTTGGCTTGCCCACGGCCTTGTCCTCGGCCTCTGCATGCACCATTACCATCACGTCCAGTTCCCCGTCCCTTGCCACGTGCCTTGCCCATTTTAAATGGAGGACAGTATCTTCCATGCTCACTACAAATGACTGAGTTTGGACTGAACTTATATGTGATCCGTGTGATGGAGAAAACAAAGTTTTAAATACCTGGCCTGTAGGTAAGTAGTTTGAACAGCAAACTGCTGTGAATTGCTTCACTGACACACTAAAGGAAATTTTTAATGGAGGCCAGAAATGGCAGTATTTTCTGACAACGTATATGTGATCCGTTTGACGGAGAAAACACAGTTTTTAATAGCCGAATTTCTAGAGCTCTAATATGGAAAGGACCTGGCTGTATTCTGCCGTGCCAACAAGCAAAAAAAACCCCGTGTTCTCTGGATTGCTTTTTAAGCAAATAATGAGGATTAAGATCCAAAGAAAAGTATTCCTGGCCCCTGAGACCTGGGCCTTTGTATAGAAATATCTAACAGCATCAGAAGGCAGAAATGGAATGGAGACTCTTGTGCTATATGTACTGCAGTCTGCTATAGACACCGTCTGCCTATACACCCTGCCTGCCTGATATCTCTGCAGATGAATTAGTCCTCAGAAGGACTGTTTGTTAAGATGGATATGTGTAATGTACGGTTTTTCTCCCTACACTACCTAATACACAATCAAATCTCTCCCTATCGCAGCAGCAGCTCTCCCTACACTGCCTGATTCCGAAGGGACTGTGACGAACATGGCGGCGCCAGGTCTGATATAGACCTGATGACACTGTGCGACCAGCCAATCACTGTAATGCCCACAACCAACATGGCTACTGCATTACAGTGCATGGCAGGCAATCCCTGCATGTTCATTGGCTCTCTAAAGAGCGCCAAACATGCAGGGAGGGGACCCGAGTTCCCCCCCGAGCAACCCGAAAATACTCGGCGAGCACTGAGCATCTCGAGCAGTGAGATGCTCGGGCGAGCACCGAGCAGTAGCGAGCATGCTCGCTCATCACTATTTACTACCTTATTTGGCCATGTGGTGTGTGACACATCATCAGACACATGCATACATTGCTGAAAAGACATGGGAACAGCATGGGGAAGACCCCTGGAAGCATCTCTGACTTCCAGGTCACTGCATAACACTGTGGTCATCAGACTTGATCCTATATTACTGCGGTAATAATACAGACATTTTTGTCAACGTGACAAATATTAAACTCCATTTAAAATGGGCAAGATGTGTGGCAAGGGACGGGGAAGTGGATGTTATGGTGATTGTGCACGCAGAGGCCGAGGCCGTGGGCAAGATGAAACTGTGCCTGCTGAGGGAGCACAACAAACACCCTCATCATGTCGAACTACCTTCCTGTCCCAATTTCTAGGGGGCCGCGGAACACCCCTATTGAAGCCAGAGCTGTGAGAAAAGGTTTTTGGTTGGATAGCAGATAATGCTTCCAGTCACTTTGCCACCACCACCCTGTCTTCCACATTTTTGTTCAAGATTATTGTAATTGTTTTTGCAATGTATACCCCTTTTTCACATCTAAAGCGCCATGGAATAAATGGCGAAAAAGTAACAATAATAATGTGGTACAGTCTCATTAGCCGTGAGTCTGGACCACATTATTATTGTTACTTTTTCGCCATTTATTCCATGGCGCTTTAGATGTGAAAAAGGGGTATACATTGCAAAAACAATTACAATAATCTTGAACAAAAATGTGACAGTGACTGGTACAGGAGAGGAGAGGACCCTGCCAGCGAGGGCTCATAGTTTACAAGGGATGGATGAGGATACAGTAGGTGAGGACAAAGCTGATCGTGCAACGGTGTGGTGGAGCGAGGGTTCCTGCAGGTTGTACGCTTGTCGGAAGAGGTGGGTGTTCAGCTTCCTTTTAAAAGTTTCAACAGTAGGTGAGAGTCAGAAATGGTGGGGTAGAGAGTTCCAGAGTTGGGGGGATGCACGGGAGAAAAATTGTATGCTATTGTGGGAAGAGGAGATAAGAGGGTAGAGAAGGTGATCTTGTGAGGATCGGAGGTTGCGTGCAGGTAAGTACTGGGAGACTAGGTCACAGATGTATGGAGGAGACAGGTTGTGAATGGCTTTGCATGCCAAGGTTAGGGTTTTGAACTGGAGACAGTGAAGGGATTGACAGAGAGGAGAGGCCAGGGAATAGCGGGGGGATAGGTGGATTAGTCTGGCAACAGAGTTTAGGATATATTGGAGAAATGCGAGAGTGTGCACTAGTGTTTTTGTAGATTCGTGGTTGAGGAATGTGCGGATCCAGGAGATTTTTTTACTTAAGTCGGCATCTTCCTCACCCTCTTTCCTCCCACCATTCCGAGTGCCCTGAGACAACTGATCCCATACTTGGACTCTCCGAAGAGCTGTTTTGTTCATATTTCCATTTATAGATTCTGGCCTCTCGCTCGGTCCGCACGGAAGTGGAAAGAGCTTGGATATGTGGTTTGAAGGAGAGATTAGAGTCCAGGGTTACCCCAAGAGCTGTTCACTTTTCCATTGATAGATTCGGGCCCCTCGGACGGCCAGTTTCAAGCAGGGCAACAGAAGATCGCATGTAGCGATTTGAGCAGCATTGGTCACCCGAAGGTGACTGTGGGAAACTGCAATTACTGTTGAAAAGATGGTTGATGATGAGACACAATGGACAGAAAGTCAGGAGGAGGACCAGGGTGCGGAAGTGGAAGACGAAGCGGTGGACGATGAAGTCACTGATCCGACCTGGCAAGGGGACATGCAGAGCGAGGACAGCAGCATACAGGGGGAGGGAGGCGTAGCACCATAATAGGCAAGAACAAGCAGTGTGGTGGCCACAGACACAAGGCGGGCAACTGCTCCGCGGAACACCAACATGACGGAAGTTGCCAGTTCAACTGTTAGGTCTTTCCAAGTCTGGTTCTTTTTTAAAGACTGTTTAGATAACCCCAAAAAGGCCATTTGCAACATCTGCCAGGCCACCATCAGCAAGAGCACCAAAACTACCAGCCTGACCACCACCAGCATGCTCAGGCGCATGACAGCAAAGGACCTGACTAGCTGGGCCGAATGCCAAGGTCCAGAAACAGTGTCTGTGGGTGACACCACTGCCTCTTCCGCTGTTGTGCGTGCACTCCAATCCTTTTCCATGGTGCATGTGAAGATGCCTCCCACCCTGTACCTGTCATTGCAGACTTGCAACCATCACCGTCCACGTCTTGTCCCTTTGCAGCGTTCAGTTGTCCCTACCCCAGTCCCTGGAATGCAAGCGCAAGTATATAGCCAGTCGCTCACCCACCCACCCACAGGCTGCAATACTATACTGCCAAATTTTTGACAGCTGCTTGTGACTCGCCCCCTGAGCCGTGGGGCACTCGGATCCGGGCAATTAGGGAAACGGTGGGAGTAGTAGTGGCAACCCGGTTCCGTGGCTCAGGGTGGTCAGGCCAGTGGTAGTCCGTTATGTGCTGATGTTTATGTACGACTACGCCACCCGTGGATTGCGGTTATTAGGAACCGCCGCTGCATGCAGACCGCTGGGGCTGATGAGGTGTGCAGCTAGGGTAGTGTGACTCCCCACGGGAAGAGTGCGGCCCCAGGGCAGTATAGTGGATGGTGGGAGTGATGGTAGTGAGAGTCCCAGTGCTGATAGTGCTGGAGGAGCAAGGAGCACACAGACAACAGGTTGCAGTCCAGGGTCTTTACTAAAACAGGTAAACTGACCCACAAACAGTCCCAGCTAGGAGGGGACCTGGATGTCTGAGAGCAACGGGGAAATTGGCCCTGGTCAGGGTGAGGGTGTAGGCCTACCGTGCTTTCTGCGCTCCTTCTGGCTATCTCCTCGTTATAGGGTAACAGCCCACGTTTCCGAGCTTTCCGTGTATTCTCGCCTGTATGGCCTGCGACGTGGGTTCCTTTCTGCTCCCAGCCTTGTACGGCTTTACTGGTCCCTTCGGTTGTGGCAGGGCCTCCAGGCTTCTTAGGCCAAGGAATATACAGTCCCCTGCGGACTGGTTATCTGCTGGAGGATGTAGAATCCTCCCAGCCTCAGACACCAAAGTCTGGTAAATTAAGTCCTTTATCTGCCAGGACAGGCTCTCTTCGCCTCTTGTCTCTGGCTTGTGGCTCTCGTCCTGCCACACTTCCTCTTAGGTGCAATACAACTGTCTGTCCCTGCTCTGCTCTGGGACACGTCTCATTGCTGAGACAGGCCATCAAGTTCTCCCTAACCCTGCCCCCAGCACCAGCTTTTCTGGGGCAGCCTGCTCCCCCTACTGGCCTGAGACAGGAGGCATTGCATGCTAATGTTCCCCTGACTAGAGAACCTCCCCCTTGCTCTCAGACACAGCTTTATTTACACTTGTGGCATCCAGGCCAGGGTGACACATTCCCCCCTAGTGAAATTTAGTACTCCGGGACTAAACAATAAACAAAGACAATATTCATAACAATAAACATTAATAGACAGACGACGCACAAATTGAGTTCTTAAGGTCACAGTGTGGTCTGTGACCGGGTGTCCATATCACCAGCACAACGGGGAGCCTTAACCAGGTGGGAGTCTGTCCTACCCCAAGTCCTTCACAGTCTTAGTTCATTCCTGGGTTAGGCTCCGAACGCAGTCCATACAAGGTCCCGGTTATAAAAAGTCCATAACCTTTGAGTCCTTACGGTAGCTGCAAGAAACTGAAACACAGAATTACCAAACAAGCATGTAACTTGGCAAACAATTCAACATTTGGCAACAGGGTCATTTACAATTTTAGCGCGCTCTATATTCTCCAGCGAGCGGGTATCTGCCCCTTTGTGCTCCTGGTTGACCTACGTAGCCCACTGTCTGGTGGTGGACCAACCTGGCTTTCCCCACTAGCGTTAGGGGTACAGCTACCAGCTGGGTGTACAGGTAGGGCAGGCAGCTATCTGCGAGTCCTTTGGCTTACCGCAGGCATGGCAGGCTCACTGTCAGCAGAGGGTTGACTCTCCTGGGCTGCTGGTACAGGCTCTTCTGCCCTGGAACTGCTTGCTCCTCTTCACCTTCCGGCTCTGGTGTTGGTTGTTGCTGTGCCGGTTGCAGGAAATGCAGGACGGGTACCACTATGGCATCATTTATGCGAGTCCAGGACTGAGGGAACTCTCCGAGAACGGTGCTGATCATTTCTTCCTTGTCCTCTGCGGGTTCAAGGTCACTCTGATCCTCTTCTGCACTACGGAGTTGCTCGGGGCACCTTTTGAGGTGGTCTCTGGAGACGACACTAGTGGTTTCTCCTCCGTCCTTGGTGATTACGCACACCTTTGGGTTGTCGTGGTCAGACTGCAGTACGGTGTAGGGTTCCCTTTCCCACTGGTCGTCCAACTTATGTAGCCTTCTTTTTCGCTTTAGGACTTGCTCACCAGGTTCTAGGGGACCAGCAGGGGCGTGTTGATTGAAGAGTTTTTCTTGCCTCTCTCTCACCTGGGCCAGGCTCTTCTCCACACTCTCCTGTACCTTCTTGTACTTCAGTTGCCTTTCCGTATCCCAGTCCGCATCCGGGGAGGTGTCCTCAGGTATTAGGACTCCCATCTCCAGGTCTATGGGCAGCTTACCTGGTCTAGCTCGCATCAGGTAAGCCGGGGTGCAGTTTGTAGCATTCACCGGGATATTGTTGTATAGGTCTATTAGGTCCGGCAGTTTTTCTGGCCACAGGCTGCGTTCCTCCAGGGGCAACGTCTTCAGGAGATCAATGACCATATTGTTCATCTTCTCACACATCCCGTTGGTTTGTGGATGGTAAGGCGTTGTCCGAATCTTCTTACAGCCATAGAGGTTGCAGAACTCCTGGAAGATTTCAGCCTCGAACGCTGGACCCTGGTCTGTCAGGACCTGTTCCGGATACCCGTGTGGACGGCAGAAATATTGCTGGAGGGCTCTGGCCGCTGTTTGGGCTGTCAAGTCCTTTACCGGGACCACCACTAGAAAACGGGAATAGTGGTCCACGATTGTCAGGGCATAGATGTATCCAGACCGGCTTGGAGCCAATTTGACGTGGTCCAGAGCTACCAGCTCAAGAGGCTGCGTGGTGACGATGGGCCTCAAGGGTGTCTTCTGGCTGGTGCGGTCCTTCCTCCTCAGGTGACAAGAGCCACAATCTCTGCACCACTTTTCTACAGCTCCTCTCATGCCGACCCAAAAGAACCTTCCTCTTAGCAGGAACTCCAATTTCTTCCATCCGAAGTGTCCCGCTCTGTCATGGTAAGCCCCCAGGACCATGGCTGCATCCCGTCTTGGGACCACGACTTGCCAGGTCAGCTCGTGCGTCCGGTGGTTAACAATCCTTCTGCACAACTTGCCTTCGTAGAGGAACAGCTTGCTCTTCTCCTTCCATAGCTGCTTGGCTTCCTCTGGGGCATCTGGATCTAAGCGGGCGTCTTCCCGGGTCAGCAGATCTTTCACCAGGCGGACTGCAGGGTCACTATCTTGGGTCTCGGCCCAGCTGTGGTGAGGTAGGGGATTGATTATCACAGTGGTTAGATCCTCCTCCTTCACGCGGTGAGACGCGGGGATTTCTACCTCCTCCAGCTCTTCTGGGTCTTCGTCACCTTCAGGTAAGTGAGGCATCCTTGATAGGGCGTCCGCGTTGGCATTGGTTTTGCCTGCCCAGTACTTGATCACGAAGTCATAGTTTGAGAGACGGGCCATCCACCGCTGTTCTAGGGCACCCAGTCTTGCATTGTCCAGGTGTGTCAACGGGTTGTTGTCCGTGTACACGGTGAACTTCGCGGAGGCCAGGTAATGCTTGAAGCGTTCCGTCACGGCCCATACCACCGCCAAGAATTCTAGCTTGAAGGAGCTGTAATTCTCCGGGTTCCTCTCGGTGGGCCTCAGCTTCCGGCTGGCGTACGCGATCACCCTTTCTCTGCCCTGTTGGTTTTGGGACAGTACGGCTCCCAGTCCCACATTACTGGCATCTGTGTGGAGAATGAAAGGCTGGCCATAATCAGGGTAGGCCAAGATCTCGTCCCCTGTGAGGGCCATCTTTAGCTGGCGGAAGGACTCCTCTTCCAGTTTATCCCACTTGAAGGGCGGCTTTTGGCTCCTGGACTTAGACTGTCCGATCAGGAGGTCCTGCATAGGAGCTGCCATCTTGGTGAACCCGGGGATGAACCTTCGGTAGTAGCCTACCAACCCGAGAAACTGTCTCACCTCTTTGATGTTCGAGGGTCTTGGCCAGCTCTTGATTGCCGTGACCTTGTCAGGGTCGGGGGCCACTCCTTCCCCGCTTACCACGTGCCCTAGGTACTGGACCTTTGGTTTCAACAGGTGACACTTCAATGGTTTCACCTTCAGGCCGTAGCCTGCCAGGGCTTCGAACACCTCGGCCAGGTGCTTTAGGTGGTCCTCGTAGGTCTTCGAATAGACGATCACGTCGTCCAGGTAAAGGAGAACCGTCTCGAAGTTTCGGTGCCCTAGACAGCATTCCATCAACCGCTGGAAGGTCCCTGGTGCGTTGCAGAGCCCGAAAGGCATACAGTTGAACTCACTCAGTCCCATCGGGGTGGTGAAGGCGGTCTTCTCCTTGTCAGCCTCTGCCACAGGAACCTGCCAGTACCCGCTAGTAAGGTCCAAAGTAGAAAACAAGTTAGCTGATTTTAGTGCGGCTAAAGACTCCTCTATTCTAGGCAACGGGTATGCGTCTTTGTGGGTGATACGGTTGATTTGTCTATAGTCTACACACATTCTCATGGTGCCGTCTTTCTTTTTGAACAGAACCAAGGGGGCTGCCCAGGGGCTACAGCTGTCTCTAATGACCCCAGCTTCTTTCATCTCTCTTAGCATGCCCTTTGCGTTCTGATAATGTGCAGGGGGTACAGGTCTGTGCCTCTCTTTTATTGGTGGGTGGCTCCCTGTGGGGATGTGGTGTTCTATCCCTTTTACTCTGCCGAAGTCTAGCAGGTGCTTACTAAAGACTCTCTCGTACTCCTGTACCACCCGGTAGACTCCTTGTTTTTGGTGCAGGGGAGTGGAGTCAGCACCCACATTGAGTTTCTGGCACCAGTCCTCCTTTTGTTTCTGGGAGCCATTACCCTCCGCCTGAGGAGATGGAGGCAAGGGTTCCACGGCCCTGATAGCTTTGTGTTCGACAACAAACAGTTTGGCGAGTGTAGCGTACCTGGGTAAGTGTACCTCCCTCTCCCCAATGTTGAGGATGCGGACAGGCACCCTCCCATGACGGACATCAACCACCCCCCGGGCTGTCAAAATGGTGGGCCTGCTGTCTGAGTACACGGGTTCTACCATGGCTTGGTAGTCTCTACCTCTCAACCCGATTGCAGTCTGACACCAGATCATCATTTCACTTTTGGGAGGCATGGAAATGGGGAATGGGTCACTCAGTCTTACGCTACCGATCTCACCACCAGACAGTTCTACCTGCTGCCATCTCATCAGGGCTTTTATCTCCTTGTTGAGGACTCTCTGTTGGCTGGAACTAGCATTCATCGCCACCTGTTGTAAGATTACAATTACCTCTGAAAGACAATTTTCAATTACGTTAGTACCCACAGTTATTTTAGGGTGACTTTCACGACGGTCAATGTCCACAATAATTACTCCCTGTGCCGGCAGTTCAACTTTACCAATTTTAATGGTCATCTCCTTGAACCCCATCTGCGGCACGGGTAAGCCATTACTAGCGATGATGCTCAAGTTACTGTCTGGATACCGTGTGATATCAGCATCAGTCCAATACTGCTTAAAAAGTACATAAGGGATAGTGGTTACTTTCGACCCAGTATCCAGCAAGGCGCTCATGGGGATACCGTCCAGCACCACGGGTAAAACCGGGCGCCCCCCAACGTACTTATCACGCCAATTATAAGGGCCTGGTGATCTTATGCCTGGGGGTTGGCCCTCTGCCCCAGGTTGGACCCGTTTAAATTACAGTACCTGGAAATGTGTCCGGGCTGGTTGCATCGACGGCAAATGGGCTGTCCATCCTCTGCGTAGCGGTCTGTGGGCCTCCCTCGGAACGACGGGATCCTCCTCTGTCGACGCCACGGGACATCCTCTGGACTTGAAGCCAGCTCGATGGGTCTTGACGGGTCCACTTGCAACGCCTGGACGGTCCTGGTCAACGCCGCGACACTCCTGGTCAGCTCCTGGACTTGGTGGTGCAGGTCTTTCGACGGGGCTTGGTTCAGGGCCTGTGCATCAGCCTCCACGGAGTCCATAGAGGAGGGCGCCGCCTCCTGGTGGTAGGTGAGAGCAGGGCACCGGGGGTTTATAGCGCCACTAGTTGCAGATTCACGGAGCACCCTTATGGCCCTGTCCTTAAATTGGGCAAAGGTCAGGTCGGGGTTCTGAAAGAACATGAGGCGCAGTTGGGCCCTGTGGGCGCTAGACAGCAGACCTTCTATGAATTGTTCTGTTAGCAGCTTATCCGTTTCCTGCACACTGCCAGGGTCAGTTTGTTGAACAGCCCTCAAGGCTTCCTGTAGATTTAGGGCATAGTCTCTGATGCTGTCCTGTGCCCGCTGCTTACATCCATAGAACCTCATTTTAATCTCAGCGGAGGTACGTGTGTCAAAGGTACCCCGCAGCCGGGCCAGAATACCCTTCACAGTCCTTTTCTCCTCAGTGGGCCATGATTTTACCTCCCTTTGGGCTGCGCCAGTTAACTGCCCTGTCAATATGCTGACCTTCTGTTCCTCTGTCAGGGGGTAAACGTGGAACAAACTGTATAGCCTTTCCTTGAAGTCAGTTAGGGCATGGGGCTCCCCTGAGTATTTGGGCAGCCAGGCCGCTCCAGGGATGTAGGGCAGGGAAAAGGGCATCAGCGCTGCTGCAGCTGCTTTGGTGGTAGTGGGGGCCTCTGTGTCCGACATCTTCCTCCCCCCTAGTCCAGCGTGGCCTACCTTCCGACGATCCTCTTCTGTAGGCCGCGGCTCCGCTGCTGCTGCTATGGACGAGGACCTGGCGTCGCGTCCTGATGACGTCAGCGTCGCTCTCTCTCCCTTCCAGGACCTTGCGCAGCGTCGGTGCGTGGGGCGGAGCTTCGGATCTCGCGCGGTTTTGACGTCCACGCCCCTCTTCTTCCCGCGCGGCGTCCTGGAGATGGCGTCCGATGGCGGGAAACAGCTGCAGATGGCGGGAAGACGGCAGAAGACGGCGGGAAAAGGTCCAAGATGGCGTCTGATGGCGGGAATCGGCTCCGGATGGCGGGAAACGACTCCGGACGGTGGGAAACTTCGCCACAGGTAAATTACAAAAGTCTTTTTCAGGCACGCAGTACCCGGTGGTTGCGGGCACGAAATCCTGCCGACTACGCCAAAGCTGACTCGCCCCCTGAGCCGTGGGGCACTCGGATCCGGGCAATTAGGGAAACGGTGGGAGTAGTAGTGGCAACCCGGTTCCGTGGCTCAGGGTGGTCAGGCCAGTGGTAGTCCGTTATGTGCTGATGTTTATGTCCGACTACGCCACCCGTGGATTGCGGTTATTAGGAACCACCGCTGCATGCAGACCGCTGGAGCTGATGAGGTGTGCAGCTAGGGTAGTGTGACTCCCCACGGGAAGAGTGCGGCCCCAGGGCAGTATAGTGGATGGTGGGAGTGATGGTAGTGAGAGTCCCAGTGCTGATAGTGCTGGAGGAGCAAGGAGCACACAGACAACAGGTTGCAGTCCAGGGTCTTTACTAAAACAGGTAAACTGACCCACAAACAGTCCCATCTAGGAGGGGACCTGGATGTCTGAGAGCAACGGGGAAATTGGCCCTGGTCAGGGTGAGGGTGTAGGCCTACCGTGCTTTCTGCGCTCCTTCTGGCTATCTCCTCGTTATAGGGTAACTGCCCACGTTTCCGAGCTTTCCGTGTATTCTCGCCTGTATGGCCTGCGACGTGGGTTCCTTTCTGCTCCCAGCCTTGTACGGCTTTACTGGTCCCTTCGGTTGTGGCAGGGCCTCCAGGCTTCTTAGGCCAAGGAATATACAGTCCCCTGCGGACTGGTTATCTGCTGGAGGATGTAGAATCCTCCCAGCCTCAGACACCAAAGTTTGGTAAATTAAGTCCTTTATCTGCCAGGACAGGCTCTCTTCGCCTCTTGTCTCTGGCTTGTGGCTCTCGTCCTGCCACACTTCCTCTTAGGTGCAATACAACTGTCTGTCCCTGCTCTGCTCTGGGACACGTCTCATTGCTGAGACAGGCCATCAAGTTCTCCCTAACCCTGCCCCCAGCACCAGCTTTTATAGGGGCAGCCTGCTCCCCCTACTGGCCTGAGACAGGAGGCATTGCATGCTAATGTTCCCCTGACTAGAGAACCTCCCCCTTGCTCTCAGACACAGCTTTATTTACACTTGTGGCATCCAGGCCAAGGTGACACACTTGCACTTGAAATATGGCCTTTTAGGCTCGTGGAGGTGGAAGCTTTCCAGCCGGGTATCCATACACGTCCCCAGCCACCATTATTTCTCCTGGTGTTGTCCCCGCCTTCCACCAGCACGGGTCCCAGAACTTTACCCGTGCCCTCCTCAGCGCACTTAGTGTGAAGGGGATGGTACATCTCACTGACACATTTCACTGGGTTAATATTCTGGAAGCCGGGACCCAGTGGGACCTTGGGACGGAATGCGTACTCCCGACGCAGAGGATTGCAAGCCCTGGGTCAACCAGGGTTGCCCCCACATTCTACAGCTCCTGCACCACCTCCTCCTCTTCAGCCTCCATCTCCATCACTTGATTCATTATTTTCAGGAGATATTCCAGATTATGTACTAAAACTTTGTGGGTGCCAATAACAATAAGCAGGACTGTATGCTTAGTTGACAAACCACACACCATTGCAGAGTTGTTGAAAGCTGTGTCAGAGAACCTGGTGGCGGCTCTGAAGCTAGGCAAGCTCACACGCGAGCCATTCCTGGCCCATGTGCTCAACTTAGTGGTTCAGCTGTTTCTCAAAACCTACCCAGGTCTGCCACAGCGACTTGTGAAAGTACGCTGCATGTGTGCCCATTTCAGAAAGTCAGCTACAGCTTTCACCGCTCTGGCAGGGCTTCAGCAGCTTTCAGATCACCGACTAGTGTGCGATGTGACCACGGATTGGAAATCAAAGTTGCAGATGTTTGGAATGATTTTGAGCAGCAGAGAGCAGCAGAGAGCAGTTGAGTACCAGCTTCAATACGCCCGTCGGCATTCAGGTCAGCCTCCGCACATAAGAGCTGATGAGTGGGCATGAATGTCTGACATCTGTGCCGTCCTCCAAAACTTTGAGGACTCCACCAAGATGGTGAGCGGCGATGGCGCCATAATTAGCATCATCATCCCGCTTCTCTGTGTACTGGAACAATCGCTGCTCACAATTAAAGAGGAGGCATTGCAGGTGGAGCAAGGAGCTATACAGGGTTATGCTACTCAGCCCAGCCTCATCTCATCCCGACGCGGATTGGGTGATAATGAGGAGGAGGAAGAGAACATGGACAAAAGTCCTCTTGATGAGAACAGGGAAGTCTTGGCTGTTGGCAGTCTGGCACACAAGCCGACTTGGGCATTACAGAAAACTGGCACGGCACGAGAGAAGTCTTGTAGACAGAGGTGTGAGGTTCTGATTAAGGAGAATGTCAGTCTTAGATCAGTTGCAGAACGGAGGGCATGGGAGGGGTGATACACAGAAATGAGGGAAGAGATATAGGCCGGTGCAGAACTGTGGAGAGCTTGGTGGGTGAAAGAGATGAGTTTGTATTGTATTCTGTAGTGATTGTTTAACCTAACCAGTGCAATGACTCGCAAAGGGTAGAGGCTTCGGTGAAGCGGCTTAATAATAATAATTAGGGTTGAGCGAGTATGTTCTGTCCGAGTATGCTCGGGCCGAGCTCCAAGTATTTACAGCTGCTCAGTGATATGGTTGAATCGCTCCCGGGTGCATGATTTGCAACTGTTTGACAGCTTTATTACTTGTGAGGAATGTGTAAGAAATAGACATTGCTTCCATGTAATAAAACTGTCAAAACAGTCGCAAATCATGCACACGGGAGCGATTCAACCATATCACCGAGCAGCTATAAATACACGGAGCTCGGCCCGAGCATACTCGCCGAAAGGGTTAATAGAACATACTCGCTCAACACTAATAATCTTTTTATTTATATAGCGCCAACATATTCCACAGCGCTTTACAATTCAGACAATTTATAGACATTATGGGCACTGTCCCCATTGGGGCTCACAATCTACATACCCTATCAGTATGTCTTTGGAGTGTGGGAGAAAACCAGAGAACCCAGAGGAAACCCATGCAAACACAGGGAGAACATACAAACTACTTGCAGATGTTGTCCTTGGTGGGATTTGAACCCAGAACCCCAGTGCTGCAAGGCTGCAGTGCTAACCACTGAGCCACCGTGCTGCCCTTTATAGAAATACGACTCTGGCTGCTACATTCAGAAAGGATTGGAGAAGAGAGTTTGTTTAGAGGGAAATTGATTAGAAGATAGCTGCAGTAATTAATCAGAGACACAGTAAGAGTTTTTACAGTATCAAAGGTGCGAAAAGGTTGAATTCTGGATATGTTTTTAAGGTGCAGGTGACATGTGTGGGAGTTATGGTGGCACCACCTAAAAGAAATTGCAAAGTCAGGTATAGGTAGGATAGTAAAAGTCAGATATAGGTAGGTTAGTAAAAGTCAGGTAAAGGAAAGGTAGGTTAGATGGCTACGTGCGGCCTCCTGTTGTGTATAGATGGCTACGTGCGGCCTCCTGCTGTGTATAGATGGCTACGTGCAGCCTCCTGCTGTGTATAGATGGCGCCGTGCGGCCTCCTGCTGTGTATAGATGGCGCCGTGTGGCCTCCTGCTGTGTATAGATGGCGCCGTGAGGCCCCCTGCTGTGTATAGATGGCTATGTGTGGCCCCCTGCTGTGTATAGATGGCTATGTGCGGCCTCCTGCTATGTATAGATGGCATCGTGCGGCCTCCTGCTGTGTATAGATGGCGCCATGCAGCCTCCTGCTGTGTATATGGCTACGTCCGGCCTCCTGCTGTGTATAGATGGCTACGTGGGGCCTCCTGCTGTATATAGATGGCTACGTGCGGCCTCCTGCTGTGTATAGATGGCTACGTGCAGCCTCCTGCTGTGTATAGATGGCTACGTGCGGCCTCCTGCTGTGTATAGATGGCTACGTGCGGCCTCCTGCTGTGTATAGATGGCTACGTGCAGCCTCCTGCTGTGTATAGATGGCGCCGTGCAGCCCCCTGCTGTGTATAGATGGCTACGTGCGGCCTCCTGCTGTGTATAGATGACTACGTGCAGCCTCCTGTTGTGTATAGATGGCGCCGTGCAGCCCCCTGCTGTGTATAGATGGCTACGTGCGGCCTCCTGCTGAGTATAGATGGCTACATGCGGCCTCCTGCTGAGTATAGATGGCTACGTGTGCTCAATATTAAGTCATCCAATGTTAGGCTGTGTGCTCACGATGCAGAAATGCTCCAGATTTTTTTTGAGCGTTTCTGCAGCTCCCTGGCAGAAAAAAACCGCATGCGGATTGTACATGCGGATTGTACATGCGGATTGTACGTGCGTTTTTCCTGCCAGGGACAAGCGGATGTGATGCGTTCTTCACATGCATTTTCGCATGCGGGTTGTCAAGCGATTTTAGCATCACTTGGAAAAGTACTTGACAACTTGGTCACACTATATAAATACATGCAACCGGCAAGGATTTATATAGTGTGACCGAAAGAATGGTAAAAAATAAATATACTTACCTTCTGATGGCCTGCCGACGTCAGCGGTCGCGTGACCCGTCACATGACTAAATGACGTCACCACAGGTCCTTTAGTCTACCGCAAGCTGCCGGCGAGGCAGGACGCATCGGATAAAGACACTTGGGGCCATCAGAAGGTAAGTATAATATTTATTTTTTATTTTATTCTTTTTTTTACAGGTTCCATGGTACTCGGGTCCGGAGGAGAGTCTTCTGTTCTCCAAACCCGGGTACCATCCGCACATTGAAACGCATGGAATCCGCATGTACAGATGCAGTGATGCGGATACCATGCGTTCCAATGCAAGTCAATGGCGGCGAAAACACAGCTCTTCCGCAAAATAATTGGTAGTGCTGCGGATTTTTCCACAATGATACCAAGCGGAAACGCTTAAAAAACCCATAGTGGGCACACAGCCTAAAAAAAAATATTATAAATTATTATTATAATTAATATATTAATATTGTGCCAAATTAATTTCACGTGAACTATCACATGATCTATCACAGGTGATCATGTGACATGTGATACATCAGGTGTGCGTGTGTGTGTGTGTGTGTGTGGGGGGGGGGGGGGGGGGGGGGGGGCGCGCCTTCTAAACTGCCCGGGGCCCTTGCTACTCTTAATCCACCCCTGCACCCTCCACACTACTTATATGCACATGTAGCTCTTTCACGGACTGTTCCTCCATTACTGAGAAATCAGCTTTTAAATTGGTATGCAAATGAGGCTGAAGAGCTATGGTAGATCTGAAGCCTCTGAATGGTATAAGTATATACAGTACAGATAAATCCAGAGTCTTATCGGTGACATGTTCTTGCTGATCATAGTCATTCACTTTCCCTTCTCTCCTCTATTTAGCCCAGATCACCGTGATAACTTCTTCCATCCACGATGTGTCTCTGCAGAACTTAATGCACAGACGTCTTTGGATTATTATTTAACCGGCACTTTTCCCACTTTTTCCCACCTCTACACAAACTGCATAATGCTATAACCATCTCTAGTGCCCTGGAGAGTAATAATGCCCTCTCTGTTGCCCCACACAGTAATAGTACACCCCTCTTTGCCTTTATACAGTAATTGTGTCCAGCTCTCTGCCTCCATATACTAAAAGTCTCACGTCTGAGCTTCCACATGGTAAAAATGCCCCCATTGTGCTACTATATAGAAATATTAATCTTTCTAGGCACATTAAGGAATAGTTCCCACTCTGTGCCTCTATATAGTAATAATGCACCCCTCTGTGCCTCCATATAGTAATAATGCCCCCTCTCCCCTCTGTGCCTCCATGTAGTAATAGTGCCTCCTCTGTGTCACCATATGGTAATAATGCCCCCCTATGTGTCCCCATATAGTAATAGTGCCCCCTCCGTGCCTCCATATAGTAATAGTGCCTCCTCTGTGTCTCCATATAGTAATAGTGCCTCCTCTGTGTTTCCATATAGTAATAGTGCCCCCTCCGTGTCTCCATATAGAAATAATGCCCCCTCTGTGCCTCCATATAGTAATAGTGCCCCCTCTGTGTCTCCATATAGTAATAGTGCCCCCTCCGTGTCTCCATATAGAAATAATGCCCCCTCTGTGCCTCCATATAGTAATAATGCCCCCTCCGCGCCTCCATATAGTAATAGTGCCTCCTCTGTGTCTCCATATAGTAATGATACCCCCTCTGTGTCCCCATATAGTAATAGTGCCCCCTCCATGCTTCCATATAGAAATAGTGCCTCCTCTGTGTCTCCATATAGTAATAGTGCCTCCTCTGTGTTTCCATATAGTAATAGTGCCTCCTCTGTGTCTCCATATAGTAATAGTGCCCCCTCCGTGTCTCCATATAGAAATAATGCCCCCTCTGTGCCTCCATATAGTAATAGTGCCCAATCTGTGTCTCCATATAGTAACAGTGCCCCCTCCGTGTCTCCATATAGAAATAATGCCCCCTCTGTGCTTCCATATAGTAATAATGCCCCCTCCGTGTCTCCATATAGTAATAGTGCCTCCTCTGTGTCTCCATATAGTAATAATGCCCCCTCTGTGTCCTCGTATAGTAATAGTGCCCCCTCCGTGCCTCCATATAGCAATAATGCCCCCTCTGTGTCTCCATATAGTAATAGTGCCTTCTCTGTGTCTCCATATAGTAATAGTGCCCCCTCCATGTCTCCATATAGAAATAATGCCCCCTCTATGCCTCCATAAAGTAATAGTGCCCCCCTCTGTGTCTCCATATAGTGATAGTGCCACTTCTATTCCTCCATATAGTAATAGTGCCCCCCTCTGTTTTTCCATATAGTGATAGTGCCCCCTCTGTGCTTCCATATAGTGATAGTGCCCCTTCTATTCCTCCATATAGTGATAGTGCCTCTTCTGTGCCTATATGCAGTATGTCCATATACCAGGCATAGTGCTCCTCTGTAATTCTATATATTACTAGTGCCTCCATACAATTGTAATCCCCCCTTTACATCCTCCCATCCAGTGCCCTGGCAATAAAATAAAAATAAATGAAAACTCCCTTCTCCCACAACGAGTGGTGCTGTCCTTGTGCCGCAGTCTGTAGCTGCAGGTGGTGCGATGGAGTGATGTCATTGCGCTGGAGAAGCCTATAATTCAGGCATGTGCTGCGAGGACTGGCAGATGGTGGTGCAGGGGGCTGTATATAATGTATGGACAGACAGGTGGGAGGTATACAGACATGTAATATGTGCACCGCTCATTTAGACATAGACAACAGAATCAATTACATTTTATAATATATATTTGGGATAAGAAATTTTTACCCCAAGGAGGCGGAGGCTCGTAAAGTGCCTGCCGCACCCAGAGCACTTAAAGGGAAGTTGTCATGTCAGATAACGCTATCAACCTGTTTGGTTTTGAACCTGCAGGTCGTATTACAGGTAAGAGTGCTATCTATGAAAAACACTGTTAGCTTTCCTATGCAGAAAATTCACGAGCTTTTATCAGAGCGCTGACTGCTGTTATGTTCTGCAGTTTAGAACTAAAGAATAGGAGGGAAAAGCTGTCCCTGCACTGAGACTCAGCTAAACTCTACGCTGGGGTGGGTGCTCTATTCCTTGTGAATAGCCCCACCGAAACTCCTGCACTGAACTCAAACAAAGACCTGAAGGAAGGGGAAAAGGGGTCCCTAACAGATCTAAGGACTAGGAGAAAAAACAGGAGACCTCCTAATAGAAAAGTTAGTTGCAGAAACGAAGATTAAAGGGAACAAAACTGGTGGAACAAGAAGTCCCAGCATATCAATTGTCCAAAGCACAGAGAACTTAGCAAGGAAACTTAGCCAGAGCACAAGCGTAACAACACTGATGTCTAGCGGGGAATGGGAGTCAGGTGCTGAGTAATAAAGAGTGAAGAGATCACGTGACCAAGACACCCAGCACCAGAGGAAAAGACTAGAAGCCAGCAAACCACAACAAGATGGCCGATAGTAAAACAATATAGATTCTAACACCTGCCTTTTTTATATTTTATACAGTGGACCTCACTACGGTTTCGAGGGGATCGCACCCAATATTCCACGGTGCGGCTATTATTTGTTTTCACATATTTTTCTCTATCTATCCAGATCATCCTAATTTCTAGTTTTCATCTTTATGTATCTCATTTTCTATGTTATCTATCTATGTCAGATCAATGTATTTATTATGGTTAATAAAAGGCTGTAAAAGTAAGTATAAGTAATGAAAAACAAATGGAGGGTCAATTTCTAACTAAATCACATGACTGTGTATAAAAAAAAGCATGTTAGAGAGGCAGAGCCTCCCAGAAGCAAAGATGGTCAGAGGTCACCGATCTGTGAACAACTGCGTCTAATAATTGTAGAATAATTTCAGGAAATTTTTCCTCAATGTGAAATTACAAAGACTTTGAATATCTTCCATCTACAGGCCATAAAATCATCAAAAAATTCTGGAAAAATCCATGTGCACAAAGAATGGGGCTGATGGTCAATATTGAATGCTCATGATGTACGGACCCTGAGAAGGCTCTGCATGATATCAAGACATGATTCAGTCATCCAAGTCACTGCATGGGCTCAAAAAAATTTCCAGAAATCATTGTCTGTGATCACAGTTCACCATGCGTTCCACAAATGTAAATGACAGCTCTATCATGCAAAGAAAAAGCAGAATATCAGCACAATCCAGAAACGCTGTAGTCTTCTCTGAACTCATTTATAATGGACTCAGGCGAAATAGAAAACTGTTCTGTGGTCAGAAAAATCAAAATGTGAAATTCGTTATGGAAACCACAGACGCTGTGCCCTCAGAGTGAGAGGGACCATTCAGCTTGTTATGGAGGAGACGGACCATCCAGCTTGTTATCAAGGAGAGGGACCATCCAGCTTGTTACGGAGGAGAGTAAACATCCAGCTTGTTATGGAGTTAAAGGATCATCCAGCTTGTTATGGAGAAGAGGGACCATCCAGCTTGTTATCATGGAGAGGGACTATCCAGCTTGTTATGGAGGAGAGGGACCATCCAGCTTGTTATGGAGGAGAGGGCATTTGCAGCTTGTTATGGAGGAGAGGGACCATCCAGCTTTTTATCAAGGGGAGGGACCTTTATCAAGGAGAGGGACCATCCAGCTTGTTACGGAGGAGAGTAAACATCCAGCTTGTTATGGAGTTAAAAGATCATCCAGCTTGTTATGGAGAAGAGGGACCATCCAGCTTGTTATCATGGAGAGGGACCATCCAGCTTGTTATGGAGGAGAGGGACCATCCAGCTTGTTATGGAGGAGAGGGCATTTGCAGCTTGTTATGGAGGAGAGGGACCATCCAGCTTTTTATCAAGGGGAGGGACCTTTATCAAGGAGAGGGACCATCCAGCTTGTTACGGAGGAGAGTAAACATCCAGCTTGTTATGGAGTTAAAGGATCATCCAGCTTGTTATGGAGAAGAGGGACCAGCCAGCTTGTTATCATGGAGAGGGACCATCCAGCTTGTTATGGAGGAGAGGGACCATCCAGCTTGTTATGGAGGAGAGGGCATTTGCAGCTTGCTATGGAGGAGAGGGACCATCCAGCTTTTTATCAACGGGAGGGACCTTTATCAAGGAGAGGGACCATCCAGCTTGTTATCGAGGAGAAAAAACATCCATCTTGTTATTGAAGAGAGGAACCATCCAGCTTGTTATGGAGGACATGAACCATCCAGCTTGCTGTGGACGAGAGAGACCATAAAGCTTGTTATGGAGGAGAGAGACCATAAAGATTGTTATGGAGTAGAGGAACCATCGAGCTTGATATGGAGGAGAGGAAACATCCAGCTTGATATGGAGGAGAGGAACCATCCAGCTTGATATGGAGGAGAGGAACCATACACCTTATCATGTAGGAGAGGGTCAATCCACCTTGTTATGGAGGAGAGGGACCATCCAGCTTGTTATTGGCACACAGTTCTTTATCTCTGATAGTATCTGTCTGCATTAATGCCTATTATAGGGACAGCACTCACATGAAATGCACCATCAATGCTGAGCCTTACGTGTAGAGATGTTATAACAACATCTGCTCCATCCAGACAACGTCTATTTCAGGGAAGACCTTGTATATGTTGACAGGACAATGGTAAACCACATCCTGCATCCATCACACACCACGGCTCTGCAGAAAAAGAGTCCTGGTGATGAACCGGCCACCTGCAGTCCAGACCTTTCACCAATAGAAAATATTGTGAGCATCATGAAACAAAAAATCCGACAAAGGAGGAGCAGTGAGAATCCGACATCAGACAAGAATGGGTCAACGTCCTTCCCTCAGAACTCCAGCGATTATGTCCTCCCTTCCCCCAATGGGGGAAATCCCAAAGCAATTAGGACAACAGTAGAGAAAAACAGGAGCTAAATACCCCATAAGTAATAGCAACAACAAATATAATGCGCATAAAATATGTATTAACTTTATTAAACACTTAAAAAAAATAATAGAGTATCATGAAAAGTATACATGGTTGCTGGTGAAAAACACAAAAAGTGTAACCACACTGGCAAAGTTCAGATGTCAATACAACAGAAGCAACTGAATAAATATATAACACATGAAACCACATGAGTGTATCAGTCATGTATGGTGACAATCACTGATACAAAAAAAATCCCATCTCAAATGAGTGGTAATAAGATGTTAGGCATAATAGATCCCAGGTGGGAAAAAGGCTCTGTCACAAGGCAAATGCCAGACAGTCCTCATGCTATGATAGCAGTAGTGTGTATAATGCCATACGAATAGCGTCACATGTAGGAGTATGTGCTGTCATGTGTCAAAAGGACACACATTCAGCTGAAATGTATTGCAGCGCACAGACCCTTCGGGTCCATGCACGGCGATACATGCTGCCAGCCAATCAGAGGCCAGACGCTGACGTCATGCGCTCCCGTCACTTGTACTCTGAAGTCAGCTGCCGGCTTCAGAAGAGGATGCCGCTCGGAGGGGGAGCGCAGGGCAGGGGAGTATTTATTTTTTTCTTTCTAAACCAGTGAGTACATGGTGACCATACTTCTACACAGGTGACTATGGGGAGTGCATTATACTATATGGAGGATATGGGCTTTGTATTATACTAAGATGGAGGACTATGGGCTGTGCATTATATTATATGAAGGATATGGGCTGTGATTTATACGAATACGGAGGACTATGGGGGTGCATCATATTATATGGAGGTGCAGTATACTATATGGAGGACAATGGGGAGTGCATTATACAATATGGAGGACTATGGGAGTGCATTATACTATATGGAGGACTATAGAGAGTGCATTATACTATATGGAGGACTATGGAGAGTGCACTATACTATATGGAGGACTATGGGGAGTGCATTATATAATATGGAGGACTATGGGGAGTGCATTATACTATACGGAGGACTAAGGGGAGTGTATTATACTATATGGAGGACTATGGAGTCCATTATTCTATATGAAGGACTATGGGGAAGAGCATTATACTATATGGAGGACTATGGGGTGCATTATACTACATGGAGGACTATAGAGAGTCCATTATACTATATGGAGGACTATGGAGAGTACATTATACTATATGGAGGACTATGAGGAGTGCATTATACTATATGGAGGACTATGGGCTGTGCATTATACTATATGGAGGACTATGGGGAGTGCATTATTCTATATGGAGGACTATGGGGAAGTGCATTATACTATAAGGAGGACTGTGGGCTGTTCATTATACTATATGGAGGACTATGGGCTGTGCATTATACTATATGGAGGACTATGGGGAGTGCATTTTTCTACATGGAGGTCTATGGGGAAGTGCATTTTACTATATGGAGGACTATGGGGAGTGCATTATTCTTTATGGAGGACTATGGGGAAGTGCATTATACTACATGGAGGTCTATGGGGAGTACATTATTCTATATGGAGGACTATGGGGAAGTGCTTTATACTATATGGAGGACTATGGGGATTGCATTATACTATATGGAGGACTATGGGGAGTGTATTATACTATATGGAGGACTATGGGGTGCATTATTCTATATGGAGGACTATGGGGAAGTGCTCTATACTATATGCAGGACTATGGGCTGTGCATTATACTATATGGAGGACTATGGAGAGTGCATTATACTATATGGAGGACTATGGGGAGTGCATTATTCTATATGGAGGACCATGGGGAAGTGCATTATACTATATGGAGGACTATAGGGAGTGCATTATACTATATAGAGGACTATGGGGTGCATTATTCTATCTGGAGGACTATGGGGAAGTGCATTATACCATATGGAGGACTATGGGGTGCATTATTCTATCAGGAGGACTATGGGGAAGTGCATTATACCATATGGAGGACTATGGGATGCATTATACTATACGGAGGACTATGGGATGCATTATACCATATGCAGGACTATGGATGCATTATACTATATGGAGGACTATGGGGGTGCATTATACCATACGGAGGACTAGGGGGAGAGCATCATACTATATGGAGGACTATGGGGAGTGCATTATTCTATATGAAGGACTATAGGGAGTGCAATATAATATATGGAGGACTATGGAGAGTGCATTATACTACATGGAGGACTATGGTGAGTGCATTATACTATATGGAGGACTATGGGGTGCATTATTCTATATGGAGAACTATGGGGAAGTGCATTATACTATATGAAGGACTATGGGCTGTGTAGTATACTATATGGAGGACTATGGAGACTGTATTATACTATATGGAGGACTATGGGGAGTGCATTATTCTATATGGAGGACTGTGGGAAGTGTATTATGCTATGTGGAGGACTATGGAGAGTGCACTATACTATATGGAGGACTATGGGGAGTGCATTATACTATATGGAGAACTATGGGCAGTGCATTATACCATATGGAGGACTATGGGATGCATTATACTATATGAAGGAGTATGGGGGTGCATTATACAATATAGAGGACTGTGGGGAGTGCATTATACTATATGGAGGACTATGGAGAGTGCATTATACTATATGGAGGACTTTGGAGAATGCATTATACTATATAGAGGATTATGGAGAGTGCATAATACTATATGGAGGACTATGGGGAGGGCATTATACTATAAGGAGGACTATGGGGTGCATTATTCTATATGGAGAACTATGGGTTGTGCATTATACTATATGGAGGACTATGAGTTGTGCATTATACTATATGGAGGACTATGGAGAGTGCATTGTACTATATTTGGGACTATGGGGAGTGCATTATTCTATATGGAGGACTATGGGGTGCGTTATACTATGTAGTGGACTATGGAGAGTGCATTATACTATATGGAGGACTATGGGGAGTGCATCATACTATATGGAGTACTATGGGGAGTGCATTATACCATATGAAGGACTATGAGATGTATTATACTATATGGAGGACTATGGGGTGCATTATTCTATATGGAGGACTATGGGGAAGTGCATTATACTATATGTAGGACTATGGGCTGTGCATTATACTATATGGAGGATTATGGAGAGTGTATTATACTATATGGAGGACTATGGGGAAGTGCATTATACTATATGGAGGACTATGGGGAGCGCATTATACTATATAGAGGACTATGGGGAGTGTATTATACTATATGGAGGACTATGGGCTGTGCATTTAACTTTATGGAGGACTATGGAGAGTGCATTATATTATATGGAAGACTATGGGGAGTTCATTATTCTTTATGGAGGACTATGGCGAAGTGCATTATACTATATGTAGGACTATGGAGAGTGCATTATACTATATGGAGGACTATGGGGAGTGCATTATACTATATGGAGGACTATGGGAAGTTCATTATACCATAAGGAGGACTATGGGATGCATTAAACCACATGGAGAACTATGGGATGCATTATACTATATGGAGGACTATGGGGGTCCATTATACAATATGGATGGCTATGGGGAGTGCATTATACTACATGGAGGACTATGGGAAGTGCATTATTCTATATGGAGGACTATGGGGAGTGCAATATACTATATGGAGGACTATGGGGTGCATTATACTAAATGAAGGACTATGGGCTGTGTATTATACTATATGGAGGACTATGGGAAGTGTATTATACTATATGGAGGACTACGGAGAGTGCACTATACTATATGAAGGACTATGGGGAGTGCATTATACTATATGAAGAACTATGGGGAGTGCATTATACCATAAGGAGGACTATGGGATGAATTATACCATATGAAGGACTATGGGGCTGCATTATACAATATAGAGGACTATGGGATGCATTATACTAAATGAGGACTATGGGGGTGCATTTTACAATATGGAGGACTGTGGGGAGTGCATTATACTATATGGAGGACTATGGGGAGTGCATTATTCTATATGGAGGACTATAGGGAGTGCATTATACTATATGGATGACTATGGGGAGTGATTTATACTATATGGAGGACTATGGGGAGTGCATTATACTATATGGAGGACTATGGGGAGTATATTATACTATATGGAGGACTATGGGGTGCATTATTCTATATGGAGGACTATGGGTTGTGCATTATACTATATGGAGGACTATGGAGAGTGCATTATACTATATTTTGGACTATGGGGAGTGCATTATTCTATATGAATGACTATGGGAAAGTGCATTATACTATATGGAGGACTATGGAGAGTGCATTATACGATATGGAGGACAATGGAGAGTGCATTATACTATATGGAGGACTATAGGGGTGCATTATACAATATGGAGGACTATGAAGAGTGCATTATACTATGTGGAGGACTATGGGGAGTGCATTATTCTATATGGAGGACTATGGAGAGTGCAGTATACTACATGAAGGACTTTGGGGAGTGCATTATACCATATTGAGGACTATTGGATGCATTATACTACAAGGAGGACTATGGGGGTGCATTATTCAAAATGTTGGACTATGGGGAGTGCATTATACTATATGGAGGACTATGGGGAGTGCATTATTCTATATGGAGAACTATCGGGAGTGCATTATACTGTATGGAGTATAATGTGGAGTGCAGTATACTGTATGGAGGATTATGGGGAGTGCATTATACTGTATGGTGGACTATGAGGCACATTATACTATACGGAAGACTATGGGGAGTGAATTGCACTCTAAGATGGACTATGGGGCACATTATGCTATATGGAGGACTATGGGGAGTGCATTATACTATAAGGAGGACTATGGGATGCATTATATTATATGGAGGACCATTGGGAGTGTATTATACTATATGAAGGACTATGCGGACTGCAGTATACTATATGGAAGACTATGGGGAGTGTATTTTACTATACAGAGGACTATGGTATGCATTATACCATATGGAGGACTATGGGATGCATTCTACTATATGGATAAATAAGGAATGCATTATATTATATGGAGGACTATGGGGAGTGCATTATGCTACATGGAGGACTATGGGATGCATTATACTATATGGAAAACTATGGGGATTGCATTATGCTATATGGAGGACTATGGGATGCATTATACTATATGGAAGACTATGGAATGGATAATATTATATGGAGGACTATGGGGAGTTCATTATACTGTATGGAGGACTATTGAGAGTGCATTATACTATATGAAGGACTGTGGGATGCATTATACAACATGGAGGACTATGGGATGCATTAAACTATATGGAGGACTATGGGGAGTGCATTATACTATATGGAGGAGTATGGGGAGAACATATACTATATGGAGGACTATGGTATTCATTATACTATATGGAGGACTATAGGGAGTGCATTATACTATATGGAGGACTATGGGATGCATTATGTTTTATGGAGGACTATGGGGAGTGCATTATTCTATATGGAGGAGTATGGGGAGAGCATATACTATATGGAGGACTATGGGATTTATTATACTATATGGAGGACTATAGGGAGTGCCTTATACTATATGGAGGACTATGGGATGCATTATGTTTTATGGAGGACTATGGGGAGTGCATTATACTATATGGAGGAGTATGGAGAGAGCATATACTATATGGAGGACTATGGGATTCATTATACTATATGGAGGACTATAGGGAGTGCATTATACTATATGGAGGACTATGGGATGCATTATGTTTTATGGAGGACTATGGGGAGTGCATTATTCTATATGGAGGAATATGGCGGTGCATAATACTATATGGAGGAATATGGGGAGTTTATTATACCATATTGTGGACTATGGGGAGTGCATTATACTATATAGTGGACTATGGGGAGTGCATTATACTATATGGAGGACTATGGGGAGTGAATTATACTATATGGAGGACTATGGGGGTCCATTATACTATATGGAGGACTATGGCGAGAGCATTATACTATATGGAGGACTATGGAGACTGCATTATACTATATGGAGGACTACGGGGAGTACATTATACTATATGGAGGACTATGGGGAGTGCATTGTACTGTATGGAGGAGTATTGGGAGTGCATTATATTATATGAACGGCTATTGGGCACATTATACTATATGGAGTACTGTGGTGAGTGCATCATACTGTATGGAGGACTATGGGGAGTGCATTATACCATATGGAGCACTATGGGGAGTGCATTGTACTATATAGAGGACTATGGGGAGTGTATTACACTATATGGAGGACTATGGGGTGCATTGTACTATATAGAGGACTATGGGATGCATTATACTATATGGAGGACTATGGGGAGTGCATTATACTGTATGGAGGACTATGAGGAGTGCATTATGCTATATGAAGGACTATGGGATGCGTTATACTATATGAAGGACTATGGGATGCATTATACTATATGGACGACTATGGGGAGTGCATTATACTATATGGAGGACTATGGGATGCATTAAACTATATAGAGGATTATGGGGAGTACATTATACTATATGGAGGACTATGGGATGCATTATGTTATATGGAGGACTATGGGGAGTGCATTATACTATATGGAGGACTATGGGATGCATTATATTATATGGAGGATCATGGGAAGTTCATTATATTATATGGAGGACTATGGGGAGTGCATTATACTATATGGAGGACTATGGGATGCATTATATTATATTGAGGACTATGGGGAGTGCGTTATACTTTATGTAGGACTATGGGATGCATTATATTATATGGAGGACCATGGTAAGTTCATTATACTGTATGAAGGACTATGGGGAGTGCATTATACTATATGTAGGACTACGGGATGCATTATTTATATGAAGGACTATGAGGAGTGCATTTTACTATATGGAGGACTATGTGGTACATTATACTATATGGAGGACTATGGGGAGTGCATTATGCTATATAGAGGACTATGGGGAGTGAATTATACTGTATGGAGGACAATGTGGTGCATTATACTATATGGAGGACTATGAGGAGTGCATTATACTGTTTGGAGGACTATGTCATGTATTATACTATATGAAGGTCTATGTGGTGCATTATACTATATGGAGGACTATGGGGAGTGTATTATACTATATGGAGGACTATGGGGAGTGCAGTATGCTATATGGAAGACTATGGGGAGTGCATTATACTATATGGAGGACTATGGGGAGTGCATTATACTATATAGAGGACTGTGGGGAGTCTATTAAACTATACGGAGGACTATGGGATGCATTATACCATATGAAGGAATATGTGATGCATTCTATTATATGGAGGATTATGGGGAGTGCATTATACTGTATGGAGGAATATGTGGTGCATTATACTATATGGAGTACTATGGGGAGTGCATTATACTATATGGAGGACTATGGGGAGTGCATTATACCATATGGAGGACTATGGGATGCATTATGTTATATGGAGCACTATGAGGAGTGCATTTTACTATATGGAGGACTATGGGGGTGCATTACACTATATGGAGGACTATGGGGAATGCATTATACTATATGGAGGACTATGGGGAATGCATTATTCTGTATGGAGGACTATGGGGAGTACATTATATTATATGGAGGGCTGTGGGGCACATTATACTATATGGAGGACAAGGGGGAGTGCATTATACTGTATGGAGGACTATGGGGAGTGAATTATACTATATAGAGGACTATATGATGCATTATATTATATGAAGGACTATGGGGAGTGCATTATACAATATAAAACACTATGGGGAGTGCATTATACTATATGGAGGACTATGGGGAGTGTATTATACTATATGGAGGACTATGGGATGCATTGTACTATATAGAGGACTATGGGATGCATTATACTATATGGAGGATTATTGGGAGTGCATTATACTGTATGGAGGACTATGAGGAGTGCATTATACTATATGAAGGACTATGGGATGCATTGTACTATATGGAGGACTATGGGGATTGAATTATACTGTATGGAGGACTATGAGGAGTGCATTATACTATAAGGAGGACTATATGAAGTGCACTATACTATATGGAGGACTACGGTATGTATTATACTGTATAGAGGACTATGGGGATTACATTATACTATATGGAGGACTATGGGATGCATTATGCTATATGGAGGACTATGGGGAGTGCATTATTCTATATGGAGGACTATGGGATGCATTATATTATATGGAGGACCATGGGGAGTTCATTATAATATATGGAGGACCATGGGGAGTGCATTATACTGTATGGAGGACTATGGGAAGCATAATATTATATGGAGGACTATGGGGAGTGCATTATACTATATGGAGGACTATGGGATGCATTATATTATATGGAGGACCATGGGGAGTTCATTATACTTTATGGAGGACTATGGGGAGTGCATTAAACTATATGTAGCAGTATGGGGAGTGTATTATACTATTTGGAGGACTATGGGATGCATTATTTTATATGAAGGACTATGAGGAGTGCAATATGCTATATGGATGAGTATGTGGTCCATTATACTATAATGAGGACTATGGGGAGTGCATTATGCTATATGGATGACTCTGGGGAGTGGATTATACTGTATGGAGGACTATGTGGTGCATTATACTATATGGAGGACTATGTGGTGCATTGTACTATATGAAGGACTATGGTGAGTTCATTATAGTATATGGAGGACTATGGGGAGTGCATTATACTATATGGAGGACTATGGGGAGTTCATTATACTGTATGGAGGACTATGTGGTGTATTATACTATATGGAGGACTATGTAGTGCATTATACTATATGGAGGACTATGGGGAGTGTATTATACTATATGAAAGACTATGGGGAATGCAGTATTGTATATGGAAGACTAAGTGGAGTGCATTATACTATATTGAGGACTATGGGGAGTGTATTATACTATATAGAGGACTGTGGGGAGTCAATTATACTATACGGAGGACTATGGGATGCATTATACTATGTGGAGGAATATGGGATGCATACTATTATATTAAGGACTATGGGGAGTGCATTATACTATATGGATAACTATGGGGAGTGCATTATACTGTATGGAGGACTATGTGGTGCATTATACTATAAGGAGTACTATGGGGAGTGCAATATACTATATGGAGGACTATGGGGAGTGCATTATACTGTATGGAGGATTATGTGGTGCATTATACTATAAGGAGGACTATGGGGAGTGCATTATACTATATGAAGGACTATAGGGAGTGGATTATACTATATGGAGGACTATGGGGAGTGGATTATACTGTATGGAGGACTTTGTGGTGCATTATACTATATGGAGGACTATGTGGTGCATTATACTATATGGAGGACTATGGGGAGTGTATTATACTATATGAAGGACTATGGGGAGCGCAGTATGCTATATGGAAGACTATGGGGAGAATATTATACTATATAGAGGACTGTGGGGAATCCATTATACTATATGGAGGACTACGGCATGCATTATATTATATGGAGGACTATGTGGAATGCATTATGCTATATGGAGGACTATGGGATGCATTATACTATATGGAGAACTATGGGGAGCATATTATACTATATGGAGGACTATGGGATGCATTATACTATATGGAGGAATGTGGGACGCATTCTATTTTATGGAGGACTATGGGAAGTGCATTATACTGTATGGAGTACTATGTGGTGCATTATCCTATATGGAAGACTATGGGGACAATATTATACTATATAGAGGACTGTGGGGAATCCATTATACTATATGGAGGACTACGGCATGCATTATATTATATGGAGGACTATGGGGAATGCATTATGCTATATGGAGGACTATGGGATGCATTATACTATATGGAGGACTATGGGGAGTGTATTATACTATATGGAGGATTATAGGATGCATTATACTATATAGAGGACTGTGGGGAGTCCATTATACTATATGGAGGACTATGGGATGCATTATATTATATGGAGGACTATGGGGGGGTGCATTATGCTATATGGAGAACTATGGGATGCATTATACTATATGGAGGACTATGGGGAGTGTATTATACTATATGGAGGAGTATGGGATGCATTATACCATATGGAGGACTATGGGGAGTGCATTATACTTTATGGAGGACTATGGGGAGTCCATTATACTATATGGAGGACTATGGGATGCATTATTATATGGAGGACTATGGGGAGTGCATTGTAATACACTGCTCAAAAAAATAAAGCAAACACTCAAATAACCCATCCTAGATCTGAAAGAATGAAATATTCTCATTGAATATTTTGTTCTGTACAAAGTTGAATGTGCTGACAACAAAATCACACAAAAATCATCAATGGAAATCAAATTTATTAAGCAATGGAGGCCTGGATTTGGAGTCACCCCCAAAATTAAAGTGGAAAAACACACTACAGGCTGATCCAACTTTGATGTAATGTCCTTAAAACAAGACAAAATGAGGCTCAGTATTGTGTGTGGCCTCCACGTGCCTGCATGACCTCCCTACAATGCCTGGGCATGCTCCTGATGAGGTTGCGGATGGTCTCCTGTGGGATCTCCTCCCAGACCTGGACTAAAGCATCCGCCAACTCCTGGACAGTCTGTGGTGCAACATGACGTTGGTGGATGGAGCGAGACATGATGTCCCAGATGTGCTCAATCAGATTCAGGTCTGGGGAACGGGCGGGACAGTCCATAACCTCAATGCCTTCATCTTGCAGGAACTGCTGACACACTCCAGCCACATGAGGTCTGGCATTGTCCTGCATTAGGAGGAACCCAGGGCCAACCACACCAGCATATGGTCTCACAAGGGGTCTGAGGATCTCATCTTGGTACCGAATGGCAGTCAGGCTACCTCTGGCGAGCACATGGAGGGCTGTGCGGCCCTCCAAAGAAATGCCACCCCACACCATTACTGACCCACTGCCAAACCGGTCATGCTGAAGGATGTTGCAGGCAGCAGATCGCTCTCCACGGCGTCTCCAGACTCTGTCACGTCTGTCACACAAGCTCAGTGTGAACCTGCTTTCATCTGTGAAGAGCACAGGGCGCCAGTGGCGACTTTGCCAATCCTGGTGTTCTAAGGCAAATGCCAAGCGTCCTGCACGGTGTTGGGCTGTGAGCACAACCCTCATCTGTGGACATCCGGCCCTCATTCCAACCTCATGGAGTCGGTTTCTAACCGTTTGTGCAGACACATGCAGATTTGTGGCCTGTTGGAGGTCATTTTGCAGGGCTCTGGCAGTGCTCCTCCTGTTCCTCCTAGCACAAAGGCGGAGGTAGCGGTCCTGCTGCTGGGTTGTTGCCCTCCTACGGCCCCCTCCATGTCTCCTGGTGTACTGGCCTGTCTCCTGGTAGCGCCTCCAGCCTCTGGACACTACGCTGACAGACACAGCAAGCCTTCTTGCCACAGCTCGCATTGATGTGCCATCCTGGATGAGCTGCACTACCTGAGCAACTTCTGTGGGTTGTAGAGTCCGTCTCTTGCTACCACGAATGTGAAAGCACAACCAACATTCAAAAGTGACCAAAACATCAGCCAGAAAGCATTGGTACTGAGATGTGGTCTGTGGTCCCCACCTGCAGAACTACTCCTTTATTGAGGGTGTCTTGATAATTGCCAATAATTTCCATCTATTGTCTATTCCATTTGCACAACAAAATATGAAATTAATTGTCAATCAGTGTTGCTTCCTAAGTGGACAGTTTGGTTTCACAGAAGTTTGATTTACGTGGAGTTATATTCTGTTGTTTAAGTGTTCCCTTTATTTTTTGAGCAGTGTATATGGAGGACTATGGGGAGTGCATTATACTATATGGAGGACTATGGGATGCATTATATTATATGGAGGACTATGTGGAGTGCATTATACTATATGGAGGACTATGGGGAGTGTATTATACTATATAGAGGATTGTGGGGAGTCCATTATACTATATGGAGGACTATGGGATGCATTATACCATATGGAGGACTATGGGATGCATTATATTATATGGAGGACTATGGTTTGCATTATAGTATAGAGAGGACTATGGGGAGTGTATTATACTATGTGGAGGACTATGGAACGCATTATACTATATGGAGGACTATGGGGAAAGCTTTATACTATATGGAGGACTGTGTGGTGCATTATACTATATGGAGGACTATGGGGAGTGCATTATACTGTATGGAGGACTATGTTGTGCATTATATTAAATGGAGGACTATGGGGAGTGCATTATACTATATGGAGGACTATGGTGTTGTGGTGTTGCTATCAGAGTGTCAAGAGTGGGAGAAGAGGGTTGCATTGACAATCCAACACAATGGGCAGCAATTTGAACACATTTTATAAGTGGTCATAAAGTTACATTAAAACCAAGCACACCATTGTTTTTCTTATCAAATTCTCAATAAGTTTGATGTGTCACATGACCCTCTTTCCTTTGAAAAAAATAAAGTTGGATCCAAAATGGCCGACTTCAAAATAGCCGCCATGGTCACCACCCATCTGGAAAAGTTTTCCCCTCACATATACTAATGTGCCACAAACAGGAAGTTGATATTACCAACCATTCCCATTTAATTTAGGTGTATCCATGTAAATGGCCCACCCTGTATATAATCAGAATGGGGGGGTCCAAATCTTGCTCCGGGACCCATCAGCCTCGTTACGCCACTGGTTATATATTATACTAGCTATTGAACCCCTTCTACGCCCGGGTGGTGAGCATTTTTATTGGTATATTTCTGGCGCCATTTTTTTTTAAGACACTGTCTGCAAATTCGCATATACATTGTCTTCAATAAAATAGCGCCGGATAAGCGCCATTTTACTGAAGTAATGTACTACAATGTCAACACAGCAGTGCACACGTGCCAGCCAAAGGGATAATGGTGATGGGTGGTGCATGCGCACTGCTATGTTGACGTTGTAGTACATTACTTCAATAAAATGGCGCTGGAGTCAGCGTTTGCGCTTATCCGGCGCTATTTTATTGAAGACACTGTATATGCGAATTTGCAGACAGTGTCTTAAAAAAATGGTGCCGGATAGCATGGTATAGGCATACACTGAGTCCGGGTCATTCTATTGAAGTATTGTACTACAAAATTAAAGGGAACCTGTCACCAGAAGTAACACCGTTAACCTGCACATATGTGATTAATCTGCAGGTTAATAGCGTTATTATGTTGCCCGACGCCTGCACGTAGTCGAATGCAGCAGGGAGAAAATAAACCTTCCTGGTATATGATCCCCCAATCCTGGTCCACTTCTTGGTATATGCTCCACCCCATCCTTGTATATGTTCCCCCAATCCTTGTATATGCTCCCCCCATACTGGTATAAGCTCCCCCCATACTGGTATATGCTCCCTCCATCCTGGTATATGCTCCCTCCATCCTGGTATATGCTCCCCCATCCTGGTATATGCTCTCCCCATCCTGGTATATGCTCCCCCATCCTAGTATATACCCCCCCATCCTGGTATATGCTCCCCCCATCCTGGTATATGCTCCCCCCATCCTGTTATATGCTCCCTCCATCCTGGTATATGCTCCCCCATCCTGGTATAACTTCCCCATCCTGGTATATGCTCCCCCCATCCTGGTATATGCTCCCTCCATCCTGGTATATGCTCCCTCCATCCTCGTATATGCTTCCCCTATCCTGGTATATGCTCCCCCAATCCTGGTATATGCTCCCCCAGTCCTCGCATATGCTCCCTCCATCCTGTTATATGCCCCCCATCCTGGTATGTGCTACACCCATCCTGGTATATGCTGCCTCAATCCTCGTATATATGCCCCCCCACCCTGATATATGTCCCCCCATCCTGGTATATGCTTCCCTACCCTGGTATATGCTCCCCCAATTCTTGTATATGCTCCCTCCATCCTGGTATATGCTCCCCCATCCTGGTATATGCTTCCCTATCCTGGTATATGCCCCCCCATCCTGTTATATGCTCCCTCCATCCTGGTATATGCCCCCATCCTGGTATATGCTCCCCCCATCCTGGTATATGCTCCCCCCATCCTGGTATATCCCCCCGTCCTGGTATATGCTCCTCCCCATCCTGGTATATGCTCCCCCCATCCTGGTATATGCTCCCGCTATCCTGGCATGTGCTCCCCCCATCCTGGTATATGCTCCCCCATCCTGGTATATGCTCCCCCCCATCCTGGTATATGCCCCACATCCTGGTATATCCCCACATTCTGGTATATGCTCCCCGTTATATGCTCCCCCATCCTGGTATATGCTCCCCCATCCTGGTATATGCTCCCCCCATCCTGGTATATGCCCCCCATCCTGGTATATGCTCCCCCTCATCCTGGTATATGCTCCCCCCATCCTGGTATATGCTCCCTCCATCCTGGTATATGCCCCCTCCATCCTGGTATATGACCCCATCCTGGTATGTGCTCCCCCCATCCTGGTATATACCCCCCATCCTGGTATATGCTCCCCCCATCCTGGTATATGCTCCCCCTATCCTGTTATATGCTCCCACCATCCTGGTATATGCTCCCCCATCCTGGTATATACTTCCCCATCCTGGTATATGCTCCCCCCATACTGGTATATGCTCCCCCCATCCTGGTATATGCTCCCTCCATCCTGGTATATGCTCCCTCCATCCTCGTATATGGTTCCCCTATCCTGGTATATGCTCCCTCCATTCTGGTATATGCCCCCCCATTCTGGTATACACTCCATCCTTCCTGGTATATGCTGCCTTAATCCTCGTATATGCCTCCCCACCCTGGTATATGCTCCCCATCCTGGTATATGCTTCCCTACCCTGGTATATGCTCCCCCAATTCTTGTATATGCTCCCTCCATCCTGGTATATGCCCCCCATCTTGTTATATGCTCCCTCCATCCTGGTATAATCTCCCCCCATCCTGGTATATGCTCCCCCATCCTGGTATATGCTCCCCGCATCCTGGTATATGCTCCCCCTATCCTGGTATATCCCCCATCCTGGTATATGCTCCTCCCCATCCTGATATATGCTCCCCCCATACTGGTATATGTTCCCCCATCCTGGTATATGCTCCCCCCCATCCTGGTATATGCTCCCTCCATCCTCGTATATGGTTCCCCTATCCTGGTATATGCTCCCTCCATTCTGGTATATGCCCCCCCATTCTGGTATACACTCCACCCATCCTGGTATATGCTGCCTCAATCCTCGTATATGCCTCCCCACCCTGGTATATGCCCCCCATCCTGGTATATGCTTCCCTACCCTGGTATATGCTCCCCCAATTCTTGTATATGCTCCCTCCATTCTGGTATATGCCCCCCATCTTGTTATATGCTCCCTCCATCCTGGTATATTCTCCCCCATCCTGGTATATGCTCCCCCATCCTGGTATATGCTCCCCCCATCCTGGTATATGCTCCCCCTATCCTGGTATATCCCCTCATCCTGGTATATGCTCCTCCCCATCCTGGTATATGCTCCCCCCATACTGGTATATGTTCCCCCATCCTGGTATATGCTCCCCCCCATCCTGGTATATGATCCCCCAATCCTGGTCCCCTTCTTGGTATATGCTCCCCCCCATCCTTGTATATGTTCCCCCAATCCTCGTATATGCTCCCCCCATACTGGTATAAGCTCCCCCCATACTAGTATATGCTCCCTCCATCCTGGTATATGCTCCCTCCATCCTGGTATATGCTCCCCCCATCCTGTTATATGCTCCCTCCATCCTGGTATATGCTCCCCCATCCTGGTATATACTTCCCCATTCTGGTATATGCTCCCCCCATCCTGGTATATACCCCCCCATCCTGGTATATGCTCCCCCCATCCTGTTATATGCTCCCTCCATCCTGGTATATGCTCCCCCATCCTGGTATATACTTCCCCATTCCGGTATATGCTCCCCCCATCCTGGTATATGCTCCCTCCATCCTGGTATATGCTCCCTCCATCCTCATATATGCTTCCCCTATCCTGGTATATGCTCCCCCAATCCTGGTATATGCTCCCCCCATCCTGGTATATGCTCCCCCCATCCTGGTATATGCCCCCTCCATCCTGGTATATGTCCCCCATCCTGGTATGTGCTCCCCCCATCCTGGTATATACCCCCCATCCTGGTATATGCTCCCCCCATCCTGGTATATGCTCCCCCTATCCTGTTATATGCTCCCACCATCCTGGTATATGCTCCCCCATCCTGGTATATACTTCCCCATCCTGGTATATGCTCCCTCCATCCTCGTATATGGTTCCCCTATCCTGGTATATGCTCCCTCCATCCTGGTATATGCTCCCCCCATACTGGTATATGTTCCCCCATCCTGGTATATGCTCCCCCCCATCCTGGTATATGATCCCCCAATCCTGGTCCCCTTCTTGGTATATGCACCCCCCCATCCTTGTATATGTTCCCCCAATCCTCGTATATGCTCCCCCCATACTGGTATAAGCTCCCCCCATACTGGTATATGCTCCCTCCATCCTCGTATATGCTCCCTCCATCCTGGTATATGCTCCCCCATCTTGGTATATGCTCTCCCCATCCTGGTATATGCTCCCCCATCCTGGTATATACCCCCCCATCCTGGTATATGCTCCCCCATCCTGGTATATGCTCCCCCCATCCTGTTATATGCTCCCTCCATCCTGGTATATGCTCCCCCATCCTGGTATATACTTCCCCATTCTGGTATATGCTCTCCCCATCCTAGTATATACCCCCCCATCCTGGTATATGCTCCCCCCATCCTGGTATATGCTCCCCCCATCCTGTTATATGCTCCCTCCATCCTGGTATATGCTCCCCCATCCTGGTATATACTTCCCCATTCTGGTATATGCTCCCCCCATCCTGGTATATACCCCACCATCCTGGTATATGCTCCCCCCATCCTGGTATATGCTCCCCCCATCCTGTTATATGCTCCCTCCATCCTGGTATATGCTCCCCCATCCTGGTATATACTTCCCCTATCCTGGTATATGCTCCCCAATCCTGGTATATGCTTCCCCAATCCTCGTATATGCTCCCTCCATCCTGTTATATGCCCCCCCATCCTGGTATATGCTCCACCCATCCTGGTATATGCTGCCTCAATCCTCGTATATGCCCCCCCACCCTGGTATATGTCCCCCCATCCTGGTATATGCTTCCCTACCCTGGTATATGCTCACCCAATTCTTGTATATGCTCCCTCCATCCTGGTATATGCCCCCCCATCCTGGTATATGCTTCCCTATCCTGGTATATGCCCCCCCATCCTGTTATATGCTCCCTCCATCCTGGTATGTGTCCCCATCCTGGTATATGCTCCCCCATCCTGGTATATGCTCCCCCCATCCTGGTATATGCTCCTCCCCATCCTGGTATATGCTCCCCCTATCCTGGTATATGCCCCCCATTCTGGTATATGCCCCCCATCCTGGTATGTGCTCCCCCCATCCTGGTATATGCTCCCTCCATCCTGGTATATGCTCCCTCCATCCTCGTATATGCTTCCCCTATCCTGGTATATGCTCCCCCAATCCTGGTATATGCTCATCCAATGCTAGTATATGCTCCCTCCATCCTGGTATATACCCCCCCATTCTGGTATATGCTCCCCCCTATCCTGTTATATGCTCCCTCCATCCTGGTATATGCTCCCCCATCCTGGTATATACTTCCCCATCCTGGTATATGCTCCCCCCATCCTGGTATATGCTCCCTCCATCCTGATATATGCTCCCTCCATCCTCGTATATGCTTACCCTATACTGGTATATGCCCCCCCATCCTGGTATATGCCCCCCATCCTGGTATATCCCCACATTCTGGTATATGCTCCCCCGTTATATGCTCCCCCATCCTGGTATATGCTCCCCCATCCTGGTATATGCTCCCCCCATCCTGGTATATGCCCCCCATCCTGGTATATGTCCCCCATCCTGGTATGTGCTCCCCCCATCCTGGTATATACCCCACATCCTGGTATATGCTCCCCCCATCCTGGTATATGCTCCCCCTATCCTGTTATATGCTCCCACCATCCTGGTATATGCTCCCCCATCCTGGTATATACTTCCCGATCCTGGTATATGCTTCCCCCATCCTGGTATATGCTCCCCCCATCCTGGTATATGCTCCATCCATCCTGGTATATGCTCCCTCCATCCTCGTATATGCTCCCCTATCCTGGTATATGCTCCCTCCATTCTGGTATATGCCCCCCCATTCTGGTATACACTCCACCCATCCTGGTATATGCTGCCTCAATCCTCGTATGTGCCTCCCCACCCTGGTATATGCCCCCCATCCTGGTATATGCTTCCCTACCCTGGTATATGCTACCCCAATTCTTGTATATGCTCCCTCCATCCTGGTATATGCCCCCCATCTTGTTATATGCTCCCTCCATCCTGGTATATTCTCCCCCCATCCTGGTATATGCTCCCCCATCCTGGTATATGCTCCCCCCATCCTGGTATATGCTCCCCCTATCCTGGTATATCCCCCCATCCTGGTATATGCTCCTCCCCATCCTGGTATATGCTCCCCCCATACTAGTATATGTTCCCCCATCCTGGTATATGCTCCCCCCCATCCTGGTATATGATCCCCCAATCCTGGTCCCCTTCTTGGTATATGCTCCCCCCTATCCTTGTATATGTTCCCCCAATCCTCGTATATGCTCCCCCCATACTGGTATAAGCTCCCCCCATACTGGTATATGCTCCCCCATCTTGGTATATGCTCTCCCCATCCTGGTATATGCTCCCCCATCCTGGTATATACCCCCCCATCCTGGTATATGCTCCCCCCATCCTGGTATATGCTCCCCCTATCCTGTTATATGCGCCCTCCATCCTGGTATATGCTCCCCCATCCTGGTATATACTTCCCCATTCTGGTATATGCTCCCCCCATCCTGTTATATGCTCCCTCCATCCTGGTATATGCTCCCTCCATCCTCATATATGCTTCCCCTATCCTGGTATATGCTCCCCCAATCCTGGTATATGCTCCCCCAATCCTCGTATATGCTCCCTCCATCCTGTTATATGCCCCCCCATCCTGGTATATGCTCAACCCATCCTGGTATATGCTGCATCAATCCTCGTATATGCCCCCCCACCCTGGTATATGTCCCCCCATCCTGGTATATGCTTCCCTACCCTGGTATATGCTCACCCAATTCTTGTATATGCTCCCTCCATCCTGGTATATGCCCCCTATCCTGTTATATGCTTCCCTATCCTGGTATATGCCCCCCCATCCTGTTATATGCTCCTTCCATCCTGGTATGTGCCCCCATCCTGGTATATGCTCCCCCATCCTGGTATATGCTCCCCCCATCCTGGTATATGCTCCTCCCCATCCTGGTATATGCTCCCCCCATCCTGGTATATGCTCCCGCTATCCTGGCATATGCTCCCCCCATCCTGGTATATGCTCCCCCATCCTGATATATGCTCCCCCCAATCCTGGTATATGCCCCCCATCCTGGTATATCCGCCCATTCTGGTATATGCTCCCCCATCCTGGTATATGCTCCCCCATCCTGGTATTTGCTCCCCCTCATCCTGGTATATGCTCCCCCCATCCTGGTATATGCTCTCCCCATCCTGGTATATGCCTCCCATCCTGATATATGCCCCTCATCCTGGTATGTGCTCCCCCCATCCTGGTATATACCCCCCATCCTGGTATATGCTCCCCCCATCCTGGTATATGCTCCCCCTATCCTGTTATATGCTCCCTCCATCCTGGTATATGCTCCCCCATCCTGGTATATACTTCCCCATCTTGGTATATGCTCCCCCCTTCCTGGTATATGCTCCCCCCATCCTGGTATATGCTCCCTCCATCCTGGTATATGCTCCCCCTATCCTGGTATATGCTCCCCCAATCCTGGTATATGCTCCTCCAATCCTCGTATATGCTCCCTCCATCCTGGTATATGCCCCCCCATCCTGGTATATGCTCCACCCATCCTGGTATATGCTGCCTCAATCCTCGTATATGCCCCTCCACCCTGGTATATGCCCCCCATCCTGGTATTTGCTTCCCTACCCTGGTATATGCTCCCCCAATTCTTGTATATGCTCCCTCCATCCTGGTATATGCCCCCCATCCTGTTATATACTCCCTCCATCCTGGTATATGCTCCCCCCATCCTGGTATATGCTCCCCCATCCTGGTATATGCTCCCCCCATCCTGGTATATGCTCCTCCTATCCTGGTATATCCCCCCATCCTGGTATATGCTCCTCCCCATCCTGGTATATGCTCCCCCCATACTGGTATATGCTCCCCCATCCTGGTATATGCTCCCCCCCATCCTGGTATATGCCCCCATCCTGGTATATGCCCCCCATCCTGGTATATCCCCCCATCCTGGTATATGTTCCCCCCATCCTGGTATATGCTCCCCCATCCTGGTATATGCTCCCCCCATCCTCGTACATGCCCCTCCATCCTGGTATATGCTCCCCCTCATCCTGGTATATGCTCCCCCTACCCTGGTATATGCTCACCCCTTCCTGGTATATGCCCCCCATCCTGGTATATGCCCCCATCCAGGTATGTGCTCCCCCCATCCTGGTATATGCTCCCACCATCCTTATATATGTCACCCCCATCCTGGTATATTCTCCCCCCATCCTGGTATATGCTCCCCCCTATCCTGGTATATGTCACTCCCCGATCCTGGTATATGCTCCCCCCATCCTGGTATGTCGCCCCCTGATCCTTGTATATGCTCCCTCCCATCCTGGTATATGTCACCCCCGATCCTGGTATATCGTCCCCCCCATCCTGGTATATACTTCCCCTCATCCTGGTATATGCTCCACCCCATCCTAGTATATGTCAACCCCCAATCCTGGTATATGCTCCCCCCATCCTGGTATATGTCACCCCCCGATCGTGGTATGTGCTCCCCCCATCCTGGTATATGTCACCCCCGATCCTGGTATATGCTACCCCCATACTGATATATGCTCCCCCTCATTAGGTATATGCTCCCCCATCCTGGTGTATGCTCCCCCTCATTCTGGTATATGCTCCCCCCATTCTGGTATATGCTCCCCCCATCCTGGTATATGCCCCCCCCATCCTGGTATATGCTCCCCTTCATCCTGGTATATGCTTCCTCCATCCATGTATATGCTCCCCCCATCATGGAGAACAAGGAAGCACAAAAGAACTTCATGAAAACATGAAAATAGAAAATCTTTATTGAAAAAAATCAAGAATAGAAAAAATGGAAAACACTCAGAGGCATAAAATTAAAAACAATGGAGGAGCATGGAGACGAGGAACAGGTTAAATGTACTGCCCTATGTAAATCAATTGCCTGAAGGCAAAATATGGCACTGCAAAAACAGGTCATAAAGAGGTAGCTCAAGTGTCTATCCAATTGAAAGGTCGCACAGTGAGAGACTTCTGTTTAATGCAGGTTCTAATATAGAAGCATTTTCCCAAAGTGGATGCAAGTATGACACTCAGTACATTAATAGAAATAAGTGTCATGAAAGACAATATAGTCAAAGTGACAACCAATCCAATATATAATATGAAAAGGTTCCATACTTACAGCCGCTGTGGTTGCGTCGCCGCACCTCGCTCCTGCTCTACCCCAGCATCCTGGTATATGCTCCCCCCCATCCTGATATATGCTCCCCCTCATCCTGGTATATGCTCTCACCCATCCTGGTATATGCTCCCCGTCATCCTGGTATATGCTCTCCCCCATCCTGGTATATGCTCCCCTCCATCCTGGTATATGTCACCGCCGAACCTGGTATATGCTCCCCCCCATCCTGGTATATGTCACCCCCCAATCCTGGTATATGCTCCCCGTCATCCTGGTATATGCTCCCCCTCATTCTGGTATATATGCTCCCCCCCATCCTGGTATATGTCACCCCCCGATCCTGGTATATGCTCCCCCTCATCCTGGCATATGCCGCCCCCCATCCTGGTATATGTCACCCCCGATCTTGGTATATGTCACCCCCTCATCCTGGTATATGCTCCCCCCATCCTGGTATATGTCACCCCCGATCCTGGTATATGCTCCCCCCCATCCTGGTATATGTCACCCCCCAATACTGGTATATGCTCCCCCTCATCCTGGTATATGCCCCCCCCCATCCTGGTATATGTCACCCCCGATCCTGGTATATGTCACCCCCTCATCCTGGTATGTGCTCCCCCTCCATCCTGGTATATGTCACCCCGGATCCTGGTATATGCTCCCCCTCATCCTGGTATATGTCACCCCCAATCCTGGTATATGCTCCCCCTCATCCTGGTATATGTCACCCCCAATCCTGGTATATGCTCCCCCTCATCCTGGTATATGCTCCCCCCCACATCCTGGTATATGTCCCCCCCCCGATCCTGCCTGTCCTGCTCATCCATCCACAAACACTCCTACTCACCCTTCCCCCGCAGCACATCGTCTGTGTTAAATATGTAAATAAAATGGCGCTGGAGTCAGTGTGTGCACATACTGCGCTATTTGGCGCCATTTTGTTGAAGACACTGCGAATTTGTCTTCAACAAAATGGTGCTGGATATCGCGCTATGCGCTGGCTCCGGCACAGACTCCTCCTTAAGCCTCGCCGGAGACGTGGTCAGCGCCTATGCACATGGTGATCTCCGGCGACGCACTCTTCCTCCAGCCTCGTCCTCCCGGCGCAGACTATAGAGGCTTAGGACAGAAGGACACATCCCTGGATATATATATCTCATCTCTCCCAATTACATGGAGTCTATTAGGATCCCTGATCTATTATGTGTCGCCATCTGCACAGATCCAATGTCACACAAAAGGAAGCGACATTTTTAGCGAGTAAACAGCGCATTCCGTCCTGTGCTGATCTACAGCGCCATCTAGAGGCTGATCAGCGGCGCATCAGCTCAGCCTACTCGTTTTCATCTTCGCACCAGATGACGCGTTACCGGGATAAAATATGATTGGGTCCCAGTGAAAATACAAGACTGGGAGCCGGCTGCTCTGCTCCAATCGTCGCGCTTTGGAAGATACCAACTCTTTGTAGCCCTCAGGGGGAGCTGAGGAGAATAAATTGTTATTGTTTGTAAAAGTGCAGATATTTAATGAACTGATAGGTAAAATAAAGATGCGGCTGCGATCAGTGACGGGACAGAGTAAGAGCGGCCGCTGCAGTTCCCCCCCCGTGCTCAGATCAGTGGTAGACGCGACTCCTCCTCCGCCTTCGGAAGCCGGAAGTTGCAGGCAGTGTTGTGAGAGAGGAGCAGAGAGACAGGTGGGTGATTGGTGCTGTGTGCGCTGCCCCCTGCTGGTCGCATCACCGCAGTGCAGGTTGTTATGGGCTGATCAGGAGCCCCTATGCCGCTCTCCATGGTGCGACCCCCACTGCTGTGTCTTGGGGTCTGTTACACCTGATATATAGGAGCTGAGTACAGGCGGCTGCTGGGGCCCCTGATACCATTACTATGTGGCCCTTACACCTGATATATAAGGGCTGAGTACAGGCGGCTGCTGGGGCCCCTGATACCATTACTATGTGGCCCTTACACCTGATATATAAGGGCTGAGTACAGGTGGCTGCTGGGGCCCCTGATACCATTACTATGTGGCCCTTACACCTGATATATAGGAGCTGAGTACAGGCGGCTGCTGGGGCCCCTGATACCATTACTATGTGGCCCTTACACCTGATATATAGGAGCTGAGTACAGGCTGCTGCCGGGGCCCCTGATACCATTACTATGTGGCCCTTACACCTGATATATAGGAGCTGAGTACAGGCGGCTGCTGGGGCCCCTGATACCATTACTATGTGGCCCTTACACCTGATATATAGGAGCTGAGTACAGGCGGCTGCTGGGGCCCCTGATACCATTACTATGTGGCCCTTACACCTGATATATAAGGGCTGAGTACAGGCGGCTGCTGGGGCCCCTGATACCATTACTATGTGGCCCTTACACCTGATATATAGGAGCTGAGTATAGGCGGCTGCTGGGGCCCCTGATACCATTACTATGTGGCCCTTACACCTGATATATAGGAGCTGAGTACAGGCGGCTGCTGGGGCCCCTGATACCATTACTATGTGGCCCTTACACCTGATATATAGGAGCTGAGTACAGGCTGCTGCCGGGGCCCCTGATACCATTACTATGTGGCCCTTACACCTGATATATAGGAGCTGAGTACAGGCGGCTGCTGGGGCCCCTGATACCATTACTATGTGGCCCTTACACCTGATATATAGGAGCTGAGTACAGGCGGCTGCCGGGGCCCCTGATACCATTACTATGTGGCCCTTACACCTGATATATAGGAGCTGAGTACAGGCGGCTGCTGGGGCCCCTGATACCATTACTATGTGGCCCTTACACCTGATATATAAGGGCTGAGTACAGGCGGCTGCTGGGGCCCCTGATACCATTACTATGTGGCCCTTACACCTGATATATAGGAGCTGAGTATAGGTGGCTGCTGGGGCCCCTGATACCATTACTATGTGGCCCTTACACCTGATATATAGGAGCTGAGTACAGGCGGCTGCTGGGGCCCCTGATACCATTACTATGTGGCCCTTACACCTGATATATAGGAGCTGAGTAAAGGCGGCTGCTGGGGCCCCTGATACCATTACTATGTGGCCCTTACACCTGATATATAGGAGCTGAGTAAAGGCGGCTGCTGGGGCCCCTGATACCATTACTATGTGGCCCTTACACCTGATATATAGGAGCTGAGTACAGGCGGCTGCTGGGGCCCCTGATACCATTACTATGTGGCCCTTACACCTGATATATAGGAGCTGAGTACAGGCTGCTGCTGGGGCCCCTGATACCATTACTATGTGGCCCTTACACCTGATATATAAGAGCTGAGTACAGGCTGCTGCTGGGGCCCCTAATACCATTACTATGTGGCCCTTACACCTGATATATAGGAGCTGAGTACAGGCTGCTGCTGGGGCCCCTGATACCATTACTATGTGGCCCTTACACCTGATATATAGGAGCTGAGTACAGGCGGCTGCTGGGGCCCCTGATACCATTACTATGTGGCCCTTACACCTGATATATAGGAGCTGAGTACAGGCTGCTGCTGGGGCCCCTGATACCATTACTATGTGGCCCTTACACCTGATATATAGGAGCTGAGTAAAGGCGGCTGCTGGGGCCCCTGATACCATTACTATGTGGCCCTTACACCTGATATATAGGAGCTGAGTAAAGGCGGCTGCTGGGGCCCCTGATACCATTACTATGTGGCCCTTACACCTGATATATAGGAGCTGAGTACAGGCGGCTGCTGGGGCCCCTGATACCATTACTATGTGGCCCTTACACCTGATATATAGGAGCTGAGTACAGGCTGCTGCTGGGGCCCCTGATACCATTACTATGTGGCCCTTACACCTGATATATAAGAGCTGAGTACAGGCTGCTGCTGGGGCCCCTAATACCATTACTATGTGGCCCTTACACCTGATATATAGGAGCTGAGTACAGGCTGCTGCTGGGGCCCCTGATACCATTACTATGTGGCCCTTACACCTGATATATAGGAGCTGAGTACAGGCGGCTGCTGGGGCCCCTGATACCATTACTATGTGGCCCTTACACCTGATATATAGGAGCTGAGTACAGGCGGCTGCTGGGGCCCCTGATACCATTACTATGTGGCCCTTACACCTGATATATAGGAGCTGAGTACAGGCTGCTGCTGGGGCCCCTAATACCATTACTATGTGGCCCTTACACCTGATATATAGGAGCTGAGTACAGGCTGCTGCTGGGGCCCCTAATACCATTACTATGTGGCCCTTACACCTGATATATAAGAGCTGAGTACAGGCTGCTGCTGGGGCCCCTGATACCATTACTATGTGGCCCTTACACCTGATATATAGGAGCTGAGTACAGGCGGCTGCTGGGGCCCCTGATACCATTACTATGTGGCCCTTACACCTGATATATAGGAGCTGAGTACAGGCTGCTGCTGGGGCCCCTGATACCATTACTATGTGGCCCTTACACCTGATATATAGGAGCTGAGTACAGGCTGCTGCTGGGGCCCCTGATACCATTACTATGTGGCCCTTACACCTGATATATAGGAGCTGAGTACAGGTGGCTGCTGGGGCCCCTGATACCATTACTATGTGGCCCTTACACCTGATATATAGGAGCTGAGTACAGGCGGCTGCTGGGGCCCCTGATACCATTACTATGTGGCCCTTACACCTGATATATAGGAGCTGAATACAGGCGGCTGCTGGGGCCCCTGATACCATTACTATGTGGCCCTTACACCTGATATATAAGAGCTGAGTACAGGCTGCTGCTGGGGCCCCTGATACCATTACTATGTGGCCCTTACACCTGATATATAGGAGCTGAGTAAAGGCGGCTGCTGGGGCCCCTGATACCATTACTATGTGGCCCTTACACCTGATATATAGGGGCTGAGTACAGGCGGCTGCTGGGGCCCCTGATACCATTACTATGTGACCCTTACACCTGATATATAGGAGCTGAGTACAGGCTGCTGCTGGGGCCCCTGATACCATTACTATGTGGCCCTTACACCTGATATATAGGAGCTGAGTAAAGGCGGCTGCTGGGGCCCCTGATACCATTACTATGTGGCCCTTACACCTGATATATAGGGGCTGAGTACAGGCGGCTGCTGGGGCCCCTGATACCATTACTATGTGGCCCTTACACCTGATATATAAGGGCTGAGTACAGGCGGCTGCTGGGGCCCCTGATACCATTACTATGTGGCCCTTACACCTGATATATAGGAGCTGAGTACAGGCGGCTGCCGGGGCCCCTGATACCATTACTATGTGGCCCTTACACCTGATATATAGGAGCTGAGTACAGGCGGCCGCTGGGGCCCCTGATACCATTACTATGTGGCCCTTACACCTGATATATAAGGGCTGAGTACAGGCGGCCGCTGGGGCCCCTGATACCATTACTATGTGGCCCTTACACCTGATATATAGGGGCTGAGTACAGGCGGCTGCTGGGGCCCCTGATACCATTACTATGTGGCCCTTACACCTGATATATAGGGGCTGAGTACAGGCGGCTGCTGGGGCCCCTGATACCATTACTATGTGGCCCTTACACCTGATATATAAGAGCTGAGTACAGGCGGCTGCTGGGGCCCCTGATACCATTACTATGTGGCCCTTACACCTGATATATAGGAGCTGAGTACAGGCAGCTGCTGGGGCCCCTGATACCATTACTATGTGGCCCTTACACCTGATATATAGGAGCTGAGTACAGGCGGCTGCTGGGGCCCCTGATACCATTACTATGTGGCCCTTACACCTGATATATAGGAGCTGAGTATAGGCAGCTGCTGGGGCCCCTGATACCATTACTATGTGGCCCTTACATCTGATATATAGGAGCTGAGTACAGGCGGCTGCTGGGGCCCCTGATACCATTACTATGTGGCCCTTACACCAGATATATAGGCGCTGAGTACAGGCAGCTGCTGGGGCCCCTGATACCATTACTATGTGGCCCTTGCATCTGATATATAAGGGCTGTTTACAGGCAGCTGCTGGGGCCCCTGATACCATTACTATGTGGCCCTTACACCTGATATATAGGAGCTGAGTACAGGTGGCTGCTGGGGCCCCTGATACCATTACTATGTGGCCCTTACACCTGATATATAGGAGCTGAGTACAGGCGGCTGCTGGGGCCCCTGATACCATTACTATGTGGCCCTTACACCTGATATATAGGAGCTGAGTACAGGCGGCTGCTGGGGCCCCTGATACCATTACTATGTGGCCCTTACATCTGATATATAGGAGCTGAATACAGGCGGCTGCTGGGGCCCCTGATACCATTACTATGTGGCCCTTACACCTGATATATAGGAGCTGAGTACAGGCAGCTGCTGGGGCCCCTGATACCTTTACTATGTGGCCCTTACACCAGATATATAGGAGCTGAGTACAGGCAGCTGCTGGGGCCCCTGATACCATTACTATGTGGCCCTTACACCTGATATATAGGAGCTGAGTACAGGCGGCTGCTGGGGCCCCTGATACCATTACTATGTGGCCCTTACACCAGATATATACGCGCTGAGTACAGGCGGCTGCTGGGGCCCCTGATACCATTACTATGTGGCCCTTACACCTGATATATAGGAGCTGAATACAGGCGGCTGCTGGGGCCCTTGATACCATTACTATGTGGCCCTTACACCTGATATATAGGAGCTGAGTACAGGCGGCTGCTGGTGCCCCTGATACCATTACTATGTGGCCCTTACACCTGATATATAGGAGCTGAGTACAGGCAGCTGCTGGGGCCCCTGATACCATTACTATGTGGCCCTTACACCTGATATATAAGGGCTGAGTACAGGCAGATGCTGGGGCCCCTGATATCATTACTATGTGGCCTTTACACCTGATATATAGGAGCTGAGTACAGGCGGCTGCTGGGGCCCCTGATACCATTACTATGTGGCCCTTACACCTGATATATAAGGGCTGAGTACAGGCTGCTGCTGGGGCCCCTGATACCATTACTATGTGGCCCTTACACCTGATATATAAGGGCTGAGTACAGGCGGCTGCTGGGGCCCCTGATACCATTACTATGTGGCCCTTACACCTGATATATAGGAGCTGAGTACAGGCGGCTGCTGGGGCCCCTGATACCATTACTATGTGGCCCTTACACCTGATATATAGGAGCTGAGTACAGGCGGCTGCTGGGGCCCCTGATACCATTACTATGTGGCCCTTACACCTGATATATAGGAGCTGAGTACAGGCTGCTGCTGGGGCCCCTGATACCATTACTATGTGGCCCTTACACCTGATATATAGGAGCTGAGTACAGGCTGCTGCTGGGGCCCCTGATACCATTACTATGTGGCCCTTACACCTGATATATAGGAGCTGAGTAAAGGCGGCTGCTGGGGCCCCTGATACCATTACTATGTGGCCCTTACACCTGATATATAGGAGCTGAGTAAAGGCGGCTGCTGGGGCCCCTGATACCATTACTATGTGGCCCTTACACCTGATATATAGGAGCTGAGTACAGGCGGCTGCTGGGGCCCCTGATACCATTACTATGTGGCCCTTACACCTGATATATAGGAGCTGAGTACAGGCTGCTGCTGGGGCCCCTGATACCATTACTATGTGGCCCTTACACCTGATATATAAGAGCTGAGTACAGGCTGCTGCTGGGGCCCCTAATACCATTACTATGTGGCCCTTACACCTGATATATAGGAGCTGAGTACAGGCTGCTGCTTGGGCCCCTGATACCATTACTATGTGGCCCTTACACCTGATATATAGGAGTTGAGTACAGGCTGCTGCTGGGGCCCCTAATACCATTACTATGTGGCCCTTACACCTGATATATAAGAGCTGAGTACAGGCTGCTGCTGGGGCCCCTGATACCATTACTATGTGGCCCTTACACCTGATATATAGGAGCTGAGTACAGGCGGCTGCTGGGGCCCCTGATACCATTACTATGTGGCCCTTACACCTGATATATAGGAGCTGAGTACAGGCTGCTGCTGGGGCCCCTGATACCATTACTATGTGGCCCTTACACCTGATATATAGGAGCTGAGTACAGGCTGCTGCTGGGGCCCCTGATACCATTACTATGTGGCCCTTACACCTGATATATAGGAGCTGAGTACAGGTCGCTGCTGGGGCCCCTGATACCATTACTATGTGGCCCTTACACCTGATATATAGGAGCTGAGTACAGGCGGCTGCTGGGGCTCCTGATACCATTACTATGTGGCCCTTACACCTGATATATAGGAGCTGAATACAGGCGGCTGCTGGGGCCCCTGATACCATTACTATGTGGCCCTTACACCTGATATATAAGAGCTGAGTACAGGCTGCTGCTGGGGCCCCTGATACCATTACTATGTGGCCCTTACACCTGATATATAGGAGCTGAGTAAAGGCGGCTGCTGGGGCCCCTGATACCATTACTATGTGGCCCTTACACCTGATATATAGGGGCTGAGTACAGGCGGCTGCTGGGGCCCCTGATACCATTACTATGTGACCCTTACACCTGATATATAGGAGCTGAGTACAGGCTGCTGCTGGGGCCCCTGATACCATTACTATGTGGCCCTTACACCTGATATATAGGAGCTGAGTAAAGGCGGCTGCTGGGGCCCCTGATACCATTACTATGTGGCCCTTACACCTGATATATAGGGGCTGAGTACAGGCGGCTGCTGGGGCCCCTGATACCATTACTATGTGGCCCTTACACCTGATATATAAGGGCTGAGTACAGGCGGCTGCTGGGGCCCCTGATACCATTACTATGTGGCCCTTACACCTGATATATAGGAGCTGAGTACAGGCGGCTGCCGGGGCCCCTGATACCATTACTATGTGGCCCTTACACCTGATATATAGGAGCTGAGTACAGGCGGCCGCTGGGGCCCCTGATACCATTACTATGTGGCCCTTACACCTGATATATAAGGGCTGAGTACAGGCGGCCGCTGGGGCCCCTGATACCATTACTATGTGGCCCTTACACCTGATATATAGGGGCTGAGTACAGGCGGCTGCTGGGGCCCCTGATACCATTACTATGTGGCCCTTACACCTGATATATAAGGGCTGAATACAGGCGGCTGCTGGGGCCCCTGATACCATTACTATGTGGCCCTTACACCTGATATATAGGAGCTGAGTACAGGCGGCTGCCGGGGCCCCTGATACCATTACTATGTGGCCCTTACACCTGATATATAGGAGCTGAGTACAGGCGGCCGCTGGGGCCCCTGATACCATTACTATGTGGCCCTTACACCTGATATATAAGGGCTGAGTACAGGCGGCCGCTGGGGCCCCTGATACCATTACTATGTGGCCCTTACACCTGATATATAGGGGCTGAGTACAGGCGGCTGCTGGGGCCCCTGATACCATTACTATGTGGCCCTTACACCTGATATATAGGGGCTGAGTACAGGCGGCTGCTGGGGCCCCTGATACCATTACTATGTGGCCCTTACACCTGATATATAAGAGCTGAGTACAGGCAGCTGCTGGGGCCCCTGATACCATTACTATGTGGCCCTTACACCTGATATATAGGAGCTGAGTACAGGCGGCTGCTGGGGCCCCTGATACCATTACTATGTGGCCCTTACACCTGATATATAGGAGCTGAGTACAGGCAGCTGCTGGGGCCCCTGATACCATTACTATGTGGCCCTTACATCTGATATATAGGAGCTGAGTACAGGCGGCTGCTGGGGCCCCTGATACCATTACTATGTGGCCCTTACACCAGATATATAGGCGCTGAGTACAGGCAGCTGCTGGGGCCCCTGATACCATTACTATGTGGCCCTTGCATCTGATATATAAGGGCTGTTTACAGGCAGCTGCTGGGGCCCCTGATACCATTACTATGTGGCCCTTACACCTGATATATAGGAGCTGAGTACAGGTGGCTGCTGGGGCCCCTGATACCATTACTATGTGGCCCTTACACCTGATATATAGGAGCTGAGTACAGGCGGCTGCTGGGGCCCCTGATACCATTACTATGTGGCCCTTACACCTGATATATAGGAGCTGAGTACAGGCGGCTGCTGGGGCCCCTGATACCATTACTATGTGGCCCTTACATCTGATATATAGGAGCTGAATACAGGCGGCTGCTGGGGCCCCTGATACCATTACTATGTGGCCCTTACACCTGATATATAGGAGCTGAGTACAGGCAGCTGCTGGGGCCCCTGATACCTTTACTATGTGGCCCTTACACCAGATATATAGGAGCTGAGTACAGGCGGCTGCTGGGGCCCCTGATACCATTACTATGTGGCCCTTACACCTGATATATAGGAGCTGAGTACAGGCGGCTGCTGGGGCCCCTGATACCATTACTATGTGGCCCTTACACCAGATATATACGCGCTGAGTACAGGCGGCTGCTGGGGCCCCTGATACCATTACTATGTGGCCCTTACACCTGATATATAGGAGCTGAATACAGGCGGCTGCTGGGGCCCTTGATACCATTACTATGTGGCCCTTACACCTGATATATAGGAGCTGAGTACAGGCGGCTGCTGGTGCCCCTGATACCATTACTATGTGGCCCTTACACCTGATATATAGGAGCTGAGTACAGGCAGCTGCTGGGGCCCCTGATACCATTACTATGTGGCCCTTACACCTGATATATAAGGGCTGAGTACAGGCAGATGCTGGGGCCCCTGATATCATTACTATGTGGCCTTTACACCTGATATATAGGAGCTGAGTACAGGCGGCTGCTGGGGCCCCTGATACCATTACTATGTGGCCCTTACACCTGATATATAGGAGCTGAGTACAGGCGGCTGCTGGGGCCCTTGATACCATTACTATGTGGCCCTTACACCTGATATATAAGCTCTGCTGGGAGTCTGTATCCCGCCTGCATTGCATAATGGGGCCCCTGAATACTCTGCACATAAGGGCCCATAGCTCTAATTATGTTGTTTGCAATAGTCGCCCTCCTGCCACCCTGTAATATCGGGTCCCTGCCTGGTGTGGCCCCTATGACTTAATGTCCCCCTGTAAGTGCAGTACACCAGTTATCAGTCTACACGGCCAGGGTCCGGGACCCCTGTTGTTTTTGTTCTGGCTTTGTAATATATGTTCATTATCAGGGCGCCCTCTTCTCAGACATCCATCTAATCATCCGTCTGTCTCATCCATATTTGCCATATGGAGGTTTCCAGAAATAGGGCAGAACCTACTGGACTTCTGTGAAAGTTGACGAATCTGTTGAGCGCGGCTGAAGCCTCCTGGGAGCCGAGGTAAAATCAGTGGCCGTGGTAAAATTGTGGAGCGGTGGGGTCTGAAAAAGGAATCATGACTATAAGGACAACGTTTGCACAAAGTGATTTCTTTCGAGCCCAACAGCCACTGTGTAAACCTGACAAAAATGCCCCCATCTATCCATCCATTCATCACTCTCATACTCTGTCTATGCAGGTATGTATCTCATCATTCTTCCTTACGGAGTTTCACATGGACCAGTCGGGGCTTTGGTGCGAACTCCCTCACAAAACTGGATTCGGTAGTGTGTGCTGACGAGGCCATAGGCTTAGTAGACTGCGCCTCCAGTAGGCGTACACACCTGATGCACGACAGAGGGCACATTCACTCTGTCTGGACCATTATAGTCTATGGCCACGTCAGATCATATGCCCGAATCCCGTTCAGGTGTAGGCTGCAGCAGGTGGCTGCTGCCTTCTGTGCCCCGCTCCTCCGCCACTGCCGTTCCCCCCAACACCCAGAGCCACAGTGTATATATATATATATATATATATATATATATATATATATATATATGTACACTACTCAAAAAAATAAAGGGAACACTTAAACAACAGAACATAACTCCAAGTAAATCAAACTTCTGTGACATCAAACTGTCCACTTAGGAAGCAACACTGATTGACAATCAATTTCACACGCTGATGTGCAAATGGAATAGACAATAGATGGAAATTATTGGCAATTATCAAGACACCCTCAATAAAGGAGTGGTTCTGCAGGTGGGGACCACAGACCACATCTCAGTACCAATGCTTTCTGACTGATGTTTTGGTCACTTTTGAATGTTGGTTGTGCTTTCACACTCGTGGTAGTTTGAGATGGACTCTACAACCCACAGAAGTTGCTCAGGTAGTGCAGCTCATCCAGGATGGCACATCAATGCGAGCTGTAGAAAGAAGGTTTGCTGTGTCTGTCAGCGTAGTGTCCAGAGGCTGGAGGCGCTACCAGGAGACAGGCCAGTACACCAGGAGACGTGGAGGAAGCCGTAGGAGGGCAACAACCCAGCAGCAGGACCGCTACCTCCGCCTTTGTGCAAGGAGGAACAGGAGGAGCACTGCCAGAGCCCTGCAAAATGACCTCCAGCTGACCACAAATGTGGATGTGTCTGCACAAACGCTTAGAAACCCACTCCATAACGGTGGTATGAGGGCCCGACGTCCACAGATGGGGGTTGTGCTCACAGCCCAACACCTTGCAGGACTCTTGGCATTTGCCTTAGAACACCAGGATTGGCAAAGTGGCAACTGGCGCCCTGTGCTCTTCACAGATGAAATCAAGTTCACACTGAGCACATGTGACAGACGTGACAGAGTCTGGAGACGCCGTGGAGAGCGATCTGCTGCCTGCAACATCCTTCAGCATGACCGGTTTGGCAGTGGGTCAGTAATGGTGTGGGGTGGCATTTGTTTGGAGGGCCGCACAGCCCTCCATGTGCTCGCCAGAGGTAGCCTGACTGCCATTAGGTACCGAGATGAGATCCTCAGACCCCTTGTGAGACCATGTGCTGGTGCGGTTGGCCCTGGGTTCCTCCTAATGCAGGACAATGCCAGACCTCATGTGGCTGGAGTGTCAGCAGTTCCTGCAAGATGAAGGCATTGAGGTTATGGACTGGCCCACCCGTTCCCCAGACCTGAATCCGATTGAGCACATCTGGGACATCATGTCTCGCTCCATCCACCAACGTCACGTTGCACCACAGACTGTCCAGGAGTTGGCGGATGCTTTAGTCCAGGTCTGGCAGGAGATCCCACAGGAGACCATCCGCAACCTCATCAGGAGCATGCCCAGGCGTTGTAGGGAGGTCATACAGGCACGTGGAGGCCACACACAATACTCAGCCTCATCAGGAGCATGCCCAGGCGTTGTAGGGAGGTCATACAGGCACGTGGAGGCCACACACAATACTCAGCCTCATCAGGAGCATGCCCAGGCGTTGTAGGGAGGTCATACAGGCACGTGGAGGCCACACACAATACTGAGACTCATTTTGACTTGTTTTAAGGACATTACATCAAAGTTGGATCAGCCTGTAGTGTGTTTTTCCACTTTAATTTTGGGGGTGACTCCAAATCCAGGCCTCCATTGGTTAATAAATGTGATTTCCATTGATGATTTTTGTGTGATTTTGTTGTCAGCACATTCAACTTTGTACAGAACAAAGTATTCAATGAGAATATTTCATTCATTCAGATCTAGGATGTGTTATTTCAGTGTTCCCTTTATTTTTTTGAGCAGTGTATATATAAATATACCAGGATGGGGGATATTAACAGAATTGGGAGACATTACCCCTATAACAGTGTAAGCAGCAGACCCCCTCCCCCTTAACAGGGCATAATGACCACATTTTTTGCTTCAATTTTTTTTCTATTTTCCTCCTCTAAAACCTAGGTACGTCTTATGGTCCGGTGCTTCTTATAGTCCGAAAAATACGGTATATGCATTCAGTATATATATACTATGGTAGATGGGCCCATTCAGTTGCACACAGAAGTAGCCACCGGAGCGCCGTCTCCTTAAGTCTCTCACTGGTTTATTTGAAGATGCTGCATAAGCCAGTGAGGAGTTAGCAAAAATAAATACGTGCTTTCTGACCTAAGGAAAAACAAAACATAACATACAGCCGTGTTGCTGTGGGGATCTGCCCGCTCAGGAGAACAACCATCCACTGGTTCAGCTTTTCCTTCTCAGGACACAAAGCGCTGGAGTTCCTCTCTCCAGCCCTACTGAACACTGAATGCCTTAGAAGGACTATATACATCCTAGTCCCCACCCTGGGGTGGAGATATGGTGAATGACCTCCCAAATGGTGAACAACCTCCCAACCCGCTCTATGGTCGTTCACAAAAACCCAGCCCTTAAAATGGCCGATTAATCCCTCTCAACACATAGTGTGCTGGTGGAAAACTTATGGGCTTCAAATCACTGAAGCTAACAGCCTCAGTGAAACATACCTCCCCTCCAGCACTTTGCCAATGACTTTGTCACCATGTATATATAATCAGCATACTGTATATATATTATAAGCATACTCTATATATCCTTTTAAAAGCAGAAGTGTCAATAAATTATTTTTATCAGTTAACGAAATGCAGAGTAAAGTTTGATGGATGAACCAAGATCTCAGTAATAATAATTGTAATTTTTTTTTAATTAATAATAGGATAGAAGGGAGGGACAAAACCAGGAACAGAATCAGTAGGCAAACTCATAGTCAGGAGGACAGCCGGGGTCAGATACCAGGTGATCAGTAACCGCCACGTCTGCGAGCAGTATGAATACCGCGGAGCCTGGTGACAGAGGTGATACTGAGATTGTCCGGGCAGAGATGTAACAGTCAGAAGGCCACCGGTAGATGGTGAAGGTCCTTCTGTACAGCTCCAGCAGTGATGGTGGATCTGCTGGACTTCAGGGCGCTGGATGCGGAGGTTTACCGTCTTTTAGATGTCTCTAGGGGAACGGTGACAACACGCAAATACGCGAGCAGCCCTGGATAATCCACGCCGGCAGGATGATAAGATCCGGCGGAAGATGGAACCTATGAGAAGAGAAGGAAATATAATGTAAGTGATGGGACTCCATATGACATGATACTACTGTGCGGTCACTGTGGCCGGACGCAGAGGAATCTCATCACACAGAGGTCAGGGATCATCGTCAGCCATCATACATGTGACAATCCCATCTCCGACAGATGACATCTGCTCCACATGAATTATTCTCACTGACGACATCACACAACATGGAGATGACTCTCACACTTACCTCGTCTCTTTTTCCCCTTTTTCCCATTTTTTGATTTTTCGTCATCAGCTGGAAATTCTGATCAAAAAGAAGAAAAAACAACCACTCACTAAAGACATATTGTTATGGGATCTGCTTCGTATCTCTCCTGTGTATAGTATATAGATTGTTCTAGTCCTGTCCCCTATAGTCCTGACAATCTGGTATTACACAATAGGGCAGAATAAGTCCTATATACCGGACATGACCTAATATGAGGGGCATTAGATGTGTCACTAATATGGAGCAGTGAGCGCCCTGTGTGCCGCCATGTGGTGCATCCCTAATGAGCGATATTCTACTATAGGAGACGATGTCTCATTATGATGACGGAGGTTACTGGATGCAACAATGTATCACAGAATCCATGATAATACTGTACAAAGTTGCAGAAATGGAGACACTGTATGGTCCCATGGGCAAAGTAATTGGGTTCCTTGAAACATGGATAACATAGGAGACCCGTTAAAGAAAAACCATGTGGAAATATTTCACCCTTGATGACAACATTCACATTGTTTGTGCTATAGACATCTACGTACCTGACAATGGGGACGAGGACGGCAAGCTGGTTATAGCATCGTCTCTAGCAGATTCAGGAGAAGATCCTTTCTGCCTGTTAGGAAGAAGAAAAACGTGTAAATCACAAGTAAATTCAGTATAAAAGGGATTGTCTCACTAGAAGAACCCCGACTATAAGGCCTAATAGGACATATGAAAGTCATAGTGGGGAAGTCTCCTGCTCAAAACGACCTTCTATGGAAACAACTAGCAACAATGGCCGGCATGTAATACTACATATCTCCTGCAGTGTGGGCAAAACTACCAATGCCTGACCGGCAGCAATTATGGGTTGTTATCTCCAGCGGATTCTGAAGCCAATAGCCAATGACCGCTGATCATGGGGCGGTGGATGCTGCATTCAATATTATGGTATTTATGTCCTATATTTGGTGTTGTGCACATATATTAGCCTGGAGCTCCCAATAATGACCCCATAATCTACTCACATTTCTGAGATGTTTCTGCTGGATGCCGGGGTACACTCTGGAGGAAACTTGATAGCGGTGGTACAGAGCTAAAAAATGACAAAAATAAGATATGAAATTAAATTTTTTACATTTAGGGTATGTGCACACGATGCAGAAATGCTCAGGATTTTTTCCTGAGCGTTAAAGCATCTCTCTGGCAGGAAAAAATTCATGCGGATTGTACATGCGGTTTCCTGCCAGGGACATGCGGAAATGAAGCGGTCTTCACTTTCATTTCCGCATGCGGGTTGACAAGCACTTCCCAAGCGATTTTAGCATCACTTGGAAAGTGCTTGTCAACTTCACACTATATAAATCCATGCAGCCGGCATGGATTTATATAGTGTGTGATGTCAAAAAATAAAAAATAAATATATACTTTACCCTCTGATGGCCCCCGGTGTCCTGCTTCATCGGTCCCGGCTGCCGGCAGTGAAGACTGTAGGACCTTCCGATGTCAGCGTCACGTGACCCGTCACATGACTCTGACGTCAGCGAAGGTCCTTCATTCAACCGCGAAGTGCGCGGGAAGCCGGCAGGACGCAGCGCGGGCCGTCAGAAGGTGAGAATATATATATTTTTTATTTTATTCTTTTTTTTTTAATGGTACCTGGGTCTGGATGAGAGTCCTCTCATCCACACCCGGGTACCATCCGCACATTAGACCGCATGAAAAGCGCATCAACATATACAGTGATGCGGATTCCATGCGGTCTAATGCAAGTCAATGGCGGCAAAAGAGCAGCGTTTCCGCAAAATTAATTGACATGCTGCGGATTTTTGACCGCAGCGTTTACGCTGCGGAAAAATCCGCATCATGGGCACAGCACATGCGAATTTCCATTGGGGAACATTGCTGCCCTTCTACCATGCGTTTTTCATGCGTTTCCGCGACGTTTACGCAACTGCGGAAACGCATGAAAAACGCATCGTGTGAACTCAGCCTTAGAGGTCTTTTTATGTATTCTGGATTTATTGATCACTTACTTTAGAAAGCCTTTTAGAGGATGTTGTAAAATTTTGGAAGAAAAGGCTCTCATTATCCTCACTTGTGTCCTCCTCCTCTGAGACAATAGGCTTGTTTGTATCAGCGTGATCTACAAGACATAGGTAATGAAGTGTTATTGGCGGTTGTCAGTATAACACAGTCACCATTTATCACTACTATTAATGGGAACCGATTGTCACATATTATTGAAGACGAGACAAACAGCCGCTTAGTCTAGATGACGTCTTCTACTTACTGATAAATAAGCTGGTGTCCTCATCTGAAACAAGCCGAGGAATGTACTCCGGCTTCTGACTTAGAAGGTTTTCAAATTCTAAGTCACTCAGGAATGGATAACTCTTGATCTCAAATGCTCCTCCTGGAAAAAGAAAAACAAAAGTGATGCGGACATTGTTAGAGGCTGCTCCATATCTGAACAGTATTTCTTAATCTTAAGTAATGACAAAACCGAAGGAAACAAACTGAAAGTTATATTATGGAGAACTAGAAATAGGCAAGCAGATAGAGAAGTGCTGATCCTCATGGACAGGAGCGAAGAGTCCTCGTTGTAAAAAGTGAATATTAATACTAATAAAGTATATCAGTTACCTGTCCCAAGTCTTTGTGCAGGATTTGTTCTGAGCAGGTCATTAATAAGGTCCTGAGCATCGGGGGGAGGAGCGCGATCCCAATCCCAAATTATGTCTCCTGTTATATAGAAAATTACAGAAAATAAAACCTCTGTTTTGGACTGTAAGATAAAGTAGAGGAAATAACTAAATTCATGTAATCAGTCAAAGCAATGATCGGATTATTCTACTTACCAGTGACAATATTTTTATAGAGCTCAGATAGGGAATCCCCATGAAATGGTACATATCCCACCAGAAACTCATGCAGGATGATTCCCATTGACCACCAGTCGGCAGGTCTTCCATAGCCTTTCTTCAGAATGATTTCTGGGGCCATGTAAAGCGGGGTGCCACAGTCCTGGAAACCAACAGAAGGTAAAAATGAGAATTGATGAAATTATTATTATGACAAGTTCTCGACATAAAAACTCAATGACAGAAGATAAAATATCAGTTGAAAAGTTCTCTAGAAATGAAGAACGTAGAGAAGAGACAATAGTGTGATGAGATTTGTAAAGAACCATCTAAGTTCCTGTAAGTGATGCCAACCTCATGGTCCTGGAACTCTCTGGCGATGTCCTCCAATGATTCCTTGTGGGTGTTGGTTTCTGGTATCATGACACCAACTTTTGAAATCCCAAAATCGGCGACTTTAATGTGTCCAGCCGGTGTAATCAGGAGGCTGTGAAAGAGAAGATGGTTTTAGGCTCACGGGCTGTGTGGTAATAAATGATAACTTTCCCCCCTTTATTAAACTATAGGGGGCACTTACTTCTCTGGCTTCAGGTCTCTATGCAACACACCATAGCTGTGCAGGTATTCCACAGCAAGTATCGCTTCTGCAAAGTACAGGCGGGCCAAGGGGACAGATAAAGGACCCCTGGTGCTTAGGAGGGTCCCACAGTCTCCACCTATAGAAGAAAGGAAATATGAGCGGTGAGGGGTTTATACAGCAGATCACCACGATGGATCATGAGAAGTGAGCGGAGACATTGGGGCAGGAGAGAATATATACAGATATAATGTATAGAGCACAGAATATTAGTCTGAGGTCATGGTGAGATGTCGTCCATGTCACTAATAAAGTGATGTCTCATCTCGTCTACAGCTGGCGATACTGACGTGCTCAGTGCGGACATACAGGGAGATCACACACATCAATGACTTTCCATAATATCTATAGTAAATGCTCTGCGGGGATGTAACCGTCCACGGGGACAAGTCCTAATGATATGAGCGCTGATAAGATGTCAGCAGACATGGGCTGAATATAATACATGTACATGTCCTACCTCCTACATACTCCATGACCATACACAGGTGAGATCTAGTAGGGAAGGAGCAGAGCATGGAGGTCACAAAGGGACAGTCAGCGAATGTCAGGATGTCCCTCTCCAGATAGGCCCCTTCCACATGTTTTGGAGTATCCAGGTCCCGCTTGGCAATTTTCTTCATAGCGAAGATCTTCTGTGAGTCTTTATGGTGAACTAAGTGGACGGACCTGGAGAGAAGAAGAAACCATGGTTTATAGTGAATCCTTATTAACAGTCCTTCTATAGAAGTCATTATATGATCTTCTGTACTAATGTTTAATACCAGAAGTCCGACCATTACTAGAAATCCACATCTAGAAATACATTAAATAATACTACATAGATCATCTATGGGAGGGTCTACACAATGCCACGTCTGCCGGACCCTCACTCAGGTCACATTATCACCTGTGGGAGGTCTGCACAATGCCACATCTTCCACACCCTCACCCAGGCCACATTGTCACCTATGGAAGGTGTGCACAATGCTAGGTCGGCCAGACCCTCACCCAGGTCACATTATCACCTATGGGAAGTCTGCACAATGCCACGTCTGCCGGACCCTCACCCAGGTCACGTTATCACCTTTCACCTCAGATCATGTCCCTATGATAACACTGAATGGCAAAGCACAGAGGATGAAGCATTATCATAGGGAACCCTGAGAAATGTGGCTTATGCTAACTGAAATCTCACCCAAAAGATCCGCTGCTGATCAGCTTAGATGTTTCGTAGTCGCTCATACGCGGCTTTCTCGCCGGGATCAATGATTCCATCAAGTCCTAGAAAAGAAGAAGAAGAAGAAATGATATTAAGATCTAGAAGCTGCTGGAGAAAATCTCCAGATGCAGAAACGTCTCCTCCTATATTATGTCCCAGCTGATGTCACTGATCCGATAGGTGAGCAGAAACCTGCTGACGGATTCCCTATAATATAAACGCTATTATCTAATGCAATAGTGTCATCTCCTCTAATAATAGAGGCGTCCCCTGGTTATATGGGGGATAATACTGGACGGGTCATTTACACCCCGTGATCTGGTGATACACAGACATCTACCTCTATAATACTTACACCGGCAGGTTCTTGGATCTCCGGGATCTCTAAGATTACACTGTCAGGATCCAACAGCTCAGTTGTTTCTAAAATAGCGATAAAATGATGAGGAAATAAAATGTATTAGAGGATATTAATCCTACAGACATAATACAGCAATATAATGGAGAAATGACTATTCTGTATGGAGGACTATGTGGGGCCATTATTCTTTATGGAGGACTATGTGGGGCCATTATATTGTATGGAGGACTATGTGGGGCCATTATTCTGTATGGAGGACTATGTTAGGCCTATTATTCTGTATGGTGGATTATGTGGGGCCCATTTTTCTGTATGGAGGACTATATGGGGCCCATTATTCTGTATGGAGGACTATGTGGGGCCCATTATACTGTATGGAGGACTATGTGGGGCCTATGATTCTCTATGGAGGACTTTGTGGGGCCCATAATACTTTATGGAGGACTATGTGGGCCCATAATACTGTATGGAGGACTATGTGGGGCCTATTATTCTCTATGAAGGACTATGTGGGGCCCTTTATACTCTACGGTGGACTATGTGGGGCCCATAATACTGTATGGAGGACTATGTGGGGCCCATTAATCTCTATGGAGGACTATGTGGGGCCCATTATTCTGTATGGAGGACTATGTGGGGCCCATTATTCTGTATGGAGGATTATGTGGGGTCAATTATCCTGTATGGAGGACTATGTGGGGCCATTATACTGTGTGGAGGACTGTGTGGGGCCATTATTCTGTATGGAGCACTATGTGGGGCCATTATTCCATAAGGAGGACTATGTGGGGCCATTATTCCTTATGGAGGACTATGTGGGGCCATTATATTGTATGGAGGACTATGTGGGGCCATTATTCTGTATGGAGGACTATGTGGGGCCTATTATTCTGTATGGTGGAATATGTGGGGTCCATTATTCTGTATGGAGGACTATGTGGGGCCCATTATTTCGTATGGAGGACTATGTGGTGCCCATTATACTGTATGGAGTACTATGTGGTGCCCATTATACTGTGTGCCGGACTATGTGGGGCCAATTATTCTGTATGGAGGGCTATCTGGGGCACGTTATTCTGTATGGATGACTTTGTGGGACCCATTATTCTGTATGGAGGACTATCTGGTGCCCATTATTCTGTGTGGAGGACTTTGTGGGGCCCATTATTCTGTTTGGAGGACTTTGCGGGGCCCATTATTCTGTGTGGAGGACTATGTGGGGCATTATTCTGTATGGAGGACTATGTGGGGCCCATTATTCTGCATGGAGCACTATGTGGGGCCCATTATTCATTATGGAGGACTTTCTGGGACCCATTACTCGTTATGGAGGACTTTGTGGGACCCATTATACTGCATTCTGGTTGGCTCGTGACTTTTTCCAAGTTTTTCATTTTGGCTCTCTGTATGTTTGAGTGGAAAGAGTAAATGTGAATTGATCCCCTGTTCTCTTTAATATCCGGATATTTCCTGTAGAAGGTTGTGTGATCGGCTCACCTGTAGTCAGATCGCTGCTCGGCCCCGGCTGACTCGTATTAGGGTCAGGGGTTTCTGGGGTCACATTTTGCTCGTCTTCGGTGTCGCCTTCTGGTGTCTCCTGATTGATAGAATATATAGAATTAACACGAGGAACCTTCCACTAAATCACCAAATCCACAAATCAGGAAGGACTGAACCTGCTTTTACAGATACACCAACTGTAACTATACAGATCAGACGCCATCATGAGGACTTTTCTCAGATAAAATGGATTAAGATGAGGTAACATTGCAAAAACATTAATATGGATAATAGAGGGAGACAGAGGCGGAAATACAGACTTCCCACCACTGAGCTGTGACTACATCAGCAGAATACAGACTGCCATCAGCAGAGACAGGCGGCCATATTACCTCCTGTGCTTGCCAGGAGCTGACAGGGAGGCCGATAAGATCTAACACCAGATCTTCTGATATCTGACTGGTGATCTGGAGAAGATCAGAAAACAAGGACGTGTGATATTAAAGATGGTGGATCCTTACCGGGCGTTCCGATGAGCGGGCCGGACCTTCCAGTACACACAGGACTTTTTCGGCCAGTTCTTTAACAAAAGACAAATCTCCATATTGAGATCTTTTTTCAGCCTATAAAGAAGAAAAGAAACACAAATGAATAATCTCGAGATGAGAAAGATCACAATGGAGGCGGCCATTGTATCTGACATCTGCTCCTCTCTGCAGATACATTGACTACATATCTGGGGTCTTGTCCTGTCTTATATTGGAAGAAAGAAGAAGCTTCTATCCCACCGTTATTATCCATTATTGTGGAGAAGATTTGTGCGGAGCGTCCACCATTTACCTGCTGTGGAATGTCCTAATGTTCCATAGCGAGAAACTGCAAGTGCTCAGTCACTATGGAGCCAACAACGGCAGCCATGACCCTGTGTAGATTGTACACAGTGACTGTGAGCTCTGATGTCATAATGGCCGACCATCACTAGTGATGTCATCATGGAATCTTGTGATGGAATCTTATAGAGGCTGCTCTGCACAAATACATGCTGCCAAGCAATATTTAAAGTGTGTGGGGGCTCATGCTGTATATAGGGGGCTATGTGAGGGCTCAGCTATTTATAGCGGGCTATGTGGGGGCTCATACTGTATATAGAGGGCTATGTGAGGGCTCAGCTATTTATAGCGGGCTATGTGAGGGCTCATACTGTATATAGAGGGCTTTGTGAGGGCTCAGCTATTTATAGCGGGCTATGTGAGGGCTCATACTGCATATAGAGGGCTATGTGAGAACTAGGCTGTATATAGTGAGCTATGTGAGGGCTCATACTCTAAATAGGATTCTGTTTGTGAGCTCATACTGTACATTGGGGCTATGTATAGGCTCTTACTGTATATAGGGGGACTGTGTGTGGGCTTTTACTGTATATAGGGGCTGTGCGTGGGCTCTAACTGTATGTAGAGGGCTATGTGCGGGCTCATACAGTATATAAAAGGCTGTGCTTGGGCTTTTACAATATTTAAGGGGATGTCAATTCACTTAATTCTGCTCAATATTAAGTGAAACAGTTAATAATATAAAATATAATTCATATGTTAATATTGAGCAGAATTAATTTCAGCCTATTGGTTCAGCCTACACAACAGTCACATTTCTCATGTGGCCCCTCAGTAATATTACTTTCCCACCCCTGCTCTATTATGTATAGCGCTCTGTTATGTGTAGTGCACCCGAGCACCTGCATGTTAATCGCGTGACTTATCACATGATCTATCAAAGGCAATCTTGTGACATGTCATGTGATACATCGGGTGCTGGGAGCCCACGGCTCCTAAACTGCCCAGGGCCCTGGCTACTCTTAATACGTTCCTGCTTCTATCCCACCATTATTATCCATTATTGAGAAGTTTTATGCGGAGCGTCCGCCACTTACCTGCTGTAGTAATGTCCTGATGTTCTGAGGTAAATCCGTCAGATACTCTGAGGTGAGATGACCTCGGTGGTATTTGGTCAGGCAGTCTCTTACAAGCTCCATCACCAGCCGGTGAGTGAAGCTGAGGACGCCATCGGGTGGTAGAAGCACAATCTCAGGGCGATTGGTGGTAAGAATCTCCCATAGAGCTTCTACTTGAAGATTGTCCAAAAGTAATTCAGCCATAGAAACTGCAAGTGCGATCAGTCACTATATATAATAGCGAGAAACTGCAAGTGCGCTCAGTCACTATGGGATAGCGAGAAACTGCAAGTGCGCTCAGTCACTATGGGATAGCGAGAAACTGCAAGTGCGATCAGTCACTATAGAATAGCGAGAAACTGCAAGTGCTCTCAGTCACTATGAAGCCAACAAAGGCAGCCGTGACCCTGTGTACATTGTATATATAGTGACTGTGAGCCGTGATGTCATAATGGCCAACCATGACCTGTGATGTCATCATGGAATCTTGTGATGGAATCTTCAAGGGGTGGCTCTGCATAAATACATGCTGACTAACAATATGCTGTTTTGGCCGTCCTCTTTTATTTACAATTACAACACAACCAGGATAAGGGAATGTGCACACGTTTCATTTTTGCAGCATTTTTTTCTGCATCAAAAACCAGGTTGTACACAAGAAAAACACTGCTTATAATCCACACTTATTTGCTGTCTTTTTGCAGTGTTCATACTTGTGGGTTTTTGTTTATTCATTTGAATGGGTGAAAAATGCTGCAAAACCCCTGAAAGAATTAACATACTGCAAATTTTTAAGAAAACGCAAGAAAAAAATCGCAGCATGTGAATGAGACTTTAAAAATGTCATTCACCAAGCCGGTACTGTAAAAATCATGTGAAAAAACGCTACTTGTGAACAGTCCCCAAAGATATTACTCAGTGATATTATGGGAAATATTGTGTATATTTATTCCTCACGTGTCTTTTTTTTTACCATAGAACATTTAATTTACCTCATTGGTTGCAGAGATTACGACTAACAAATGTGACAAATATTGAAGAATTAATGATAAGTGACCCAAGTGATCAATCATTTACGTCATTAATGGTGATGGGCGAGCACTAAAATGCTCGGGTGCTCGATGCTCGGGTCGAGCACATTGGAATACTCGGCTGCTCGACCCGAGCAATGAGCCCAATGTAAGTCTATGGGAAACTCGAGCATTTTTCAGACGGCTCCCCCCGGCGGTCTGCAGAGGGCCTAAAAATTTCCCAAATCGATGGGAACAGTGCTCAAATGACATGGGAACAGCATGGGGAAGACCCCTGGAAGCATTTCTGACTCCCAGGTCACTGCTGTCAACAACGTTGTCAAAAGTATTTACGCCACTTTTACGGACTCACAATAAAACATACAAAAACGAAACCAAAATGGATTTTCCTGGGAAGTATGTTAAGGAACATCCTTTCCAGGGTTATGACTTGTATATAAGGGAAAATAAATAACCAAAAACAAAAATACTCCTCCACACCTTGGGCTATGTTCACACGTAGCGTTTTTGATGCGTTTTTGCACTTTTGCATTGCTTTCAACCAACACAAATGCATTCACCAGGAAATGTCATTTTAACATTTTACAACCTTATCTGGCCATGTGGTGTGTGACACGTCATCAGACACATGCATACAGTGCTGAAAAGACATGGGAACAGCATGGAAGCATCTCTGACTCCCAGGTCACTGCCTAAAAGTGTGCCCATCATAAGAGATGCTTGGCGCATGCGAAGATGCCTCCCGCCATGGACCTGTCGTTACAGACTTGCAACAATCACCGTCCACGTCCTTGTCCCTCCTCAGCGTTCAGTTCCTTGGAATGCAAGTGCAAGTATGCAGGCAGCCACCCACCTACCCACCGGCTGCAATACTATACTGACAAATTTTTGACAGCTACTTGCACTTGAAATGTAGCCTTTTAGGCTCGTGGAGGCGGAAGCTTTTCATAACCTCATGTCGGCGGCGGCCGGGTGTCCATACTCTTTCCCCAGCCACCACTATATTTCCCGGTATTGCCTCTGCCTTCCACAAGCACGGGTCCCACAACATTACCCGTGCCCTCCCCAGTGCACTTACTGGGAAGGACCGCCTAACCACAAACACATGGACAGGTGAACGTGGCCAGGGACGGTACATAGCCAGTCCACAACTTTTTTTTGCTGACAGTTGTATTTAGCTCGGTGAAAGGACTGGCATAGAGGGAAACCGTATCTACCCTGAGTGTCATTTCTCCCAGGAAGTCCTGTAATTCAGCTTGTTGCAGAAGCAATGGCAGTCCGTCCAACATCAACTCGCACTTGTCGGTGGTGCTTTGACACACACACATCTTTCTTTTCGCATTTTATTTCTTGAATACAGAGTTGGACAATGGCCTGATCTGTAATGCTTTTTGAGAAATAACATGCATAAGCATGGCCGATCCACATTAAAAAAGCAGTCACAGAATGTCCGGAAACCTTCCCCCACAATTTTATTAGCCAGGGCAGCTTTTCGGCAGGGTTGGACGGGCCCACCAGAGAACCGGAGACTACTCCGGCGGGCCCTGGCTTCTCCTTCTGGAGAGTTCATAGTGCCGAGGTGAGGCCATGATGATGATAGAGGCCACCATCTGCTTAGTTTTCTGTTACTTGAAATGCAAGTGCAAGTATGCAGCCATCCACCCACCCACAGGCCGCAACACTAAACTGCCAGATTTCTGGGCAGCTGCTTGCACTTGAAATATGGCTTTTTAAGCTCGTGGAGTCAGAAGCTGTCCACAATCTTATGGCGGCGGCGACTGGGTATCTATACTCGGTCCCCAGCCGCCATTATTTTTTCCGGTATTGTCGCCGCCTTCCACAAGCATGGGTCCCACAACATTACCCGTGCCCTCCCCAGTGGAAGGACTGCCTAACCACAAACACGTGGACAGGTGAATGTGGCCAGAGACGGTACGGAGCCAGTCCACAACTTTTTTTGCTGAGAGTTGTATTTAGCTCGGTGAAAAGACTGGCATAGAGGGGAACATCATACTGTGTGTGGGGGAATGTACTGTGGGGGCATCATACTGTGTGGGGGGAATGTACTGTGGGGACATCATACTGTGTGTGTGGGGGAATGTACTGTGGGGACACCATACTGTGTGTGGGGGGGAAATGTACTGTGGGGACATCATACTGTGTGGGGGGAATGTACTGTGGGGGCATCATATTGTGTGTGAAGGAATGTACTGTGGGGGCATCATACTGTGTGTGGGGGAATTATACAGTGTGTTGGGGGAATGTACTGTGGGGGCATCATACTGTGTATGTGTGGGAATGTACTGTGGGGGCATCATACTGTGTGTGGGGAGGAATGTACTGTGGGGAATCATACTGTCTGTGGGGGGAATGTACTGTGGGGACATCATACTGTGTGTGGGGGAATGTACTGTGGGGACATCATATTGTGTGTGGGGGGAATGTACTGTGGGGGTATCATACTGTGTGTGGGGGAATGTACTGTGGGGACATCATACTGTGTGTGGGGGAAATGTACTGTGGGAGCATCATACTGTGTGTGGGGGGGAATGTACTGTGGGAGCATCATACTGTGTGTGGGGGGGAATGTACTGTGGGGACATCATACTGTGTGTGGAGAATGTCCTGTGGGGACATCATACTTTGTGTGGGGGGATGTACTGTTTGGACATCATACTGAGTGTGGGGGAATTTACTGTGGGTTCATCATACTGTGTGTGAGAATTTACTGTGGGGACATCATGCTGTGTAGGGGCATTATAATGTGTGTGAGGGGGAATATACTGTGGGGGCATCATACTGAGTGTGTGGGGGGAATGTACTGTGGGGACATCATACTGTGTGTGGAGGAATCTATTGTGGGGACATCATACTTTATGGGGAGGAATGTACTGTGGGGGCATCATACTGTGTGTGTGAGGGAATGCACTGTGGGGGCATCATACTGTGTGTGGGGAGGAATGTACTGTGGGGCCATCATACTGTGTGTGGGGGGATGTACTGTGGGGGCATCATACTGTGTGTGTGAGGGAATGTACTGTGGGGGCATCATACTGTGTGTGTGAGGGAATGTACTGTGGGGGCATCATACTGTGTGTGGGGAGGAATGTACTGTAGGGCCATCATACTGTGTGTGGGGGGGGGGATGTACTGTGAGGACATCATACTGTGTGTGGGGGGAATGTACTGTGGGGACATCATACTGTGTATGGTGGAATGTACTGTGGAGACATCATACTTTGTCGGGGGAATGTACTGTGGGGGCATCATAATGTGTGTGTGAAGAGCTGTTTATCATCGTACAATGATTGAATAACGGGAGCAGATGATTTATAAAAAGCACTGAATTATATGGTGTGGATTTGCTGCTACTGTGTCACCCCAGGCCTGGATGCCACAAACTTGTAAGGCTGTGTCTGAGAGCAGGAGGGAGGTACTCTGGTCATGGACCATTAGCATGCAGCACCTCCTGTCCCAGGCCAGTAGGGGGAGCAGGCTGCCCCTATAAAAGCTGGTACTGAGGGCAGGGTTAGGGAGACCAGGACCCACTTCTGAAGCATCCAGAAGGGTTCCCAGAAGAGAGGGACAGGTCAGCGGCAGCTGAGGAGTCCAGGAGGCTAAGGAGGAACAGCAAGCCAGGGACAGAGGCGACGAGAGCTGGTCCTGGCTGAGAGAGAACAACATACCGGACACTGGGATCCGAGGCTGTCAGAATTGCAAGTCCTGCAGCAGATCATCTACTTGCGAGGGATTTTAGGTCCCTTGGCCTAAGAAGCCTGGAAGCTCCGCCACACAGAGGGACCGGTACAGCACAGACAAGCTATAGGTACCTAGGGCCCGAGTCGCAAGCCATACAGGCGTAGTACACGGCCAGCTCAGGGACGTGGGCTATCATACCACTAAAGGGGGAGATAGTCAGCAAGGGCAGAGAGAGAACGGTAGGCCTACCCACTCACCCTGACCAGTGGAGCTCGCCCGAATGCCCTCAGACACCCAGGTCCATTCCTCCCTGTACTCCTGGTGGGTCTGTGATAAGATCTGCAGTAAAAGACCCTGGACTGCATTATTGGACTCTGTGTGATTACTGCTGCGCCTGCACCATCACCCCCAGCATCCTATTACACTGCCCTGAGGCTACACTCCTCCCATGGGGAGTTGTACTATTCCCTGCTGCACCCCCAACACCAGCCTCAGCGGTCTGCCCCGCAGCAGCGGTCCTCCCTGACCGCAATCCACAGGTGGCGTAGTCGGACTTTCAAAACCTACAAATACACTGCCACAGCATTTGGTCTGACCACCCTGAGCCACGGGACCGGGTCGCCACTACTACTCCCAGCATTGCCCTGTTGTCCGGTTCCGAGAGCCCCACGGCCCAGGGGGCGAGTCACTACAAGTAAGGATAGACGATACAATAAGCTCTATCGTAATATGTAGCAGCGAGTCAGCGAAATGTATCAATTCTAATATTGAGCAGAATTGATTTCAGCCTGTTGATTTTTCCCTCCAGAACAGTGGAGGGCTCCTCGGGAAAATAAATTGGCCATCCCTGGTATAACGTAATACTAAAATCTCACATTTTATGAGAGAAAACCTGTATTTTATAACGATGCTTCCGTGCATCAATCGAGAGAACTTCTTTTCATCAGACGACCCCTTTATCACCTATCCAAGGTGATCGGTGGTGTCCAACAGCTTAGAGCGGCACTGATGGGCAGAATGCGGCACTTTTATCACTTTTGGAATTGGGCAGCGGTGCACATGCTCAGTCTGACCTCCATTCTTGCCCTTTGGGGCTGCAGAGCGCTCTGCTTTTTCCAACAGCTCCATTGAGAATGAATGGATCAGTGGTCGGGCATCCAACCAGACGCTCCATTTTGTAACAGGGATAGAAATAGATGAGAAGATGCACTTAACTGTTTGGCCGCAGCAAGAGTGCATCGAGTGCCTGTGCTTGGTTTGAACAGTCATTCTGTGCTGACAGAGTCCCTTTAAGGCCTCAAACCTATTAGATAATTGTCAGCCCTACATTGTTTCTGGGCAGACAGTTACACAAGATTATGTCCCATTTCATGAAGATTGGCCTTTTACACGCCTGTTTTAGTGAAGGATTAGCTGGAAAAACCTGCGGCGCTGTTAAGCCTCTCCCCAAGAAGCTCCGCAAGGCTTCAAAATTTTGCCGGTGCTGGTCAAGACTGGTGGACACATGGGAAAAGTCAAATTTTGGCAAAGTTGAACAATCTGCATTGTGTGTAATATTTTATGATACAATAAATGATTAGAAAAATGCAAGTTTTATTAATGAGAAAAAAACTGAACTTTGCAGAATTTGTTGGCGACATAGAAATATGTAAAAAATATAAAAGTGTAAAAATTTTTTTACAATTTTTGATGCTTACATTAAAAACTTGAGCAATTCCCCCAAAAATCATTAGAGCCATGAAATCAATACATATACAGATGAAACCAGAAGTTTCCATCCACTATATAAAGAGACACATCTGCATGTTTTTATCAATATCTGACATGAAATCAGAATAAACCTTTCCCGTTTTAGGTCAATTAGGATTACCATCATTTTTGATATTTTCCAAATGCCAGAATAATGAGAGAGAGAGTGTTTTAAGGCATTTTTATTACTTACTGCAAAGTCTTAACATTATTCTAATCCCCAATCAGTCTGCATATTTGTTCACTACACAATACAATCCCATAATTTCTGCCTATTCACATCTTAGTATTATGTATGATCAGGTTAGAGTGTATGGCTGCTGAGCGCTAGCATTTATGGGCGCCTCCCCCTGACCTTGGCTGTTTCTGGCTCTTAGACCCTGCTGGCACGCACTGCCGTCATGTCCGTGACTGCACTGCCGGCTTGCGGGTCAAATGCCAGAAGCCGCAGAGTCACATGTATTGGGGCGGGCACAGAATGTCTCACGCCGTATACCAGCCAGAACACATACCGGAAAGTCAGGTGACACACTTTTTCTCTCCGGCTCGGTTCATGATTGGATTAGGCTCCCTATATAACATCTGGCATTCCCCTCCCTGGCACGACCCCTGAGGAAGTGTTGATGAAACGCGCGTCGGGGTGGAGGGACGCGTGCTTACCCTGCCTAGAAGCTGCCATTCTAACCAGGTATTTCTTTCTCATGATGTGTTGAGCTGTTTTGTCTATTTGTGGACAGTGCCACTATTACACTATAGTTATTCTATGGGACCGTACCCAGCCTCTTTTATGTACCCAGTCTCCCCTGATAGATATACTAACATTATTAACTGCTATATGCATTAGTTTCTTTGAGGCTGGAAACAATACGTTATATTTATCTAAGCACTTTGCACTTTTTTTCTGGACAATCGACTCTATATCATCATATGCACTGCCGCTTTACATTTTATAGGCGTATCTCAAACTCATCAGTGATAGTCTAGTGACCGTTATAATAGCATATGCATTTCTTTCTTTCTATTTTTGCCACATGAGCGGTTATTCAGGTTGAAATGTTTTGCAATGCATTTGCATAGTCACATTATTTCAGTAATGGGGTAATATATGGTTATTACTCTTGCTGCGCAGATATAGAATCATAGAATGGTAGAGTTGGAAGGGACCTCCTGGGTCATCTGGTTCAACCCCCTGCTCAAAGCAGGATTCACTAGATCATCTCAGACAGATGTCTGTCCAGCCTCTGTTTGAAGACGTCCATTGAAGGGGAACTCACCACCTCTCGTGGCAGCCTGTTCCACTCATTAATCACCCTAACTGTCAAAAAGTTTTTTCTAATATCTAATCTGTGTCTCCTCCCATTTAGTTTCATCCCATTGCTTCTAGTCTTTCCTTGTGCAAATGAGAATAAAGATGATCCTTCTACAATGTGACAGCCCTTGACATATTTGTAGACAGCTATTAAGTCTCCTCTCAGTCTTCTTTTTTGCAAGCTAAACATTCCCAAATCCTGCAACCGTTCCTCATAGGACATGGTTTGCAGACCAGTCACCATTCTGGTCGCTCTTCTCTGAACTTGCTCCAGTTTGTCTATGTCTTTTTTAAAATGTGGTGCCCAAAACTGTACACAGTATTCCAGATGAGGTCTGACCAAAGAGGAGTAAAGACCGATAATGACTTCACGTGATCTAGACTGTATGCTTCTGTTAATACATCCCAGAATTGTATTTGCCTTTTTTGCTGCTGCATCACACTGTTGACTCATGTTCAGTCTATGATCTATTAGTATACCTAAGTCTTTTTCACATGTACTGTTGCTTAGCTCTATTCCTCCCATTCTGTATATGCTTTTTTCATTTTTATTGCCCAGATGTAGTACTTTGCATTTTTCCCTGTTAAAAACCATTCTGTTGGTTGCTGCCCACTGCTCCAGTTTATTTAAGTCTTTTTGAATCCTCTCTCTCTCTTCTCTAGTATTAGCTATCCCTCCTAGCTTTGTGTCATCAGCAAATTTAATCAGTTTACCCTCAATTCCTTCAGGAATAAGGTACAGCATTTGTTTGTCCCTCACATTTGAGGCTCCTGGTATTTTAATTATTGTTATTTTATGTTCTAATAAAATTATATTGTTAATATTATTTGAAGTGTTCATGTTTTTGTTTATCCTACCAGGGTTCTGGTTATAGCAGAATCAATTTTTGATATATATAAAGTCAAAAGTTTACATACATTTCATTAGTATTTGGTACCATCACCCTTAAACTGAATGACTTGGGTCAAACTTTTGGGATATCCTTCCACAAGCTTCTCACAATAGTTGGTCGGAATTTGGACCCATTCCTCCTGGCAAAACTGGTGTAACAGATCCAGGTTTGTAGGTCGCCTTGCTCGCAGCAAGAGTGCCCATAAATTTTCAATAGGATTGCAATCAGAGCTTTGTGATGGCCACGCCAAAACATTGACTTTGTTATTCTTAAGCCACTTTGTTCCCATTTTGTCAATATGTGACACCCCAGGGGTCTGGTTGCCACAGTGATAGAGATATTACGTCTGAGAGCAGGTGGGAGGTCTCTTGGTCAGGAATCCTATGCATGCCACACCTGCCCAGTCCTGGGAGGGGAAAGACTTCCCCTATATAAACCTGGGGCTGAGGCAGGGTTGGGGAGTTCAGAGGGAGAGTTCAGCCAGGAGGGCTGACAGGGAGCTGTGGCTCCGGCTGGGCCCAGCTCCTGGGCCATGCCAGAAGTAGAGACAGAGAAGAGAAGCAGCTATGGGAAGAAACAACAGGAGCTCTGTGGGAGCAGTGTTACAAGGAGTCAGGGGCTGGCAGCTGCAGAGCTCGCCCTGACTGAGAAGATTTCTTACCGGAGTCCGAGGCTGTGGGGACTAACTCCTACCCAGCAGCAGAATCCGTCAGGCAGGGGATTTCAGGTCCTCTGGCCAAGAAACCCGAAGGCACGGTCACACGCATGGGACCAGCACCGCCGTCGTGGAGCGGAAGCTACTAGAAGGCCCCGAGTCACCGGCCATACGGGTGAGCACCACACGGTACACTCAGGGACGTGGGCTACTTATACCCGCCTCTAGCAAGGTAGCCAGAAGAGTACAGTTAGTTTGGGAGGCCTACAACTCCGCCTGGTCAGGGGAGATCCCATCTGCTCAAGGACTGACCAGGCCCCAATCGCTAGCCAGTACTCCGGGAGGGTCTATCTTTGTCTCCAGTAAAGACCCTGAACTACACCGTACCGTCTCCGAGTGGTTCCTGCTACCCCCATCATCCACGTCGGCTGCCCTGAGGCCATACCCCTCCCGTTGGGGGTTATACTATCACGCTGCACAATCCTACCACCGGCCTCAGCGGTCTGCCCTGCAGCAGCAGCTCCTTAGCTGTACTCAACGGGTGGCGTAGTCGTCCAACATCTACCGCTGATACAGCGCCACTTAGTCTGACTCCCTGGGCACGGACCGGGTCACCGCCACGAGACTACAACCCTCAACAGATCCGGCTCCGGGTAAGCTCCCGCGTGCGCAACGCTGCGCGACACCGGCCCAGGGGTGCGTCAACTTTTGGCGTAGTCGGCAGGATCTCGTGCCCGCAACCACCGGGTACTGCGTGCCTGAAAAAGACTGTTCAAACTTACCAGTGGTGAAGATTCCCGCCATCCGGCGCCATCTTCTGTCTTCTTCCCGCCATCCGCGAAGTTTTCCCGCCATCCGGCGCCATCTTCTGCCTTCTTCCCGCCATCCGTGGAGTTTTCCCGCCGTTGGACGCCATCTTGAAGACGCCGCGCGGGAAGAAGAGGGGCGTGGACTCCGAAAGCGCGCGAGAACTGAAGCCCCGCCTCACGTCCGGACGTTGCGTAAGGTCCTGGAAGGAGCCCAGCAGACGCCGACGTCACAGGAGCGCGACGGAAGGTCCTCAACCCTGACGATCCACTGCGGAGCCGCGGCCTACGGAAGAGGATCATCGCAAGGTAGGCCACGGTCCACTAGGGGGGAGAAGGATGTCGGATACGGAGGAGAGCTTCACCGCTTCAACCCCCGCCAGCGCCACCGCTGTTGCGGTCATGCCTTTCACCATGCCCTATATCCCGGGGGCAGCCTGGCTACCCCAGTACTCAGGGGAGTCACATACCCTGCATGACTTTAGAGAAAAGCTGGATAGCCTCTTCCAGGTGTATCCCCTCACAGAGGAGCAAAACGTGAGCATCCTGGTGGCCCAATTAACCGGGGCAGCCCAAAGGGAGGTAAAGTCCTGGCCACCTGGGAGGAGGACTGTCGCAGAGATACTAACCCAGCTAACCGAGGAGGAGCTGCAGTACTACCAATACGAGGAAAGCCAAGAGGACCCGGACGGGTCTGAGGACTACCCTCAGGAGGGAGCACAGAGGACATAGCTACTGAAGGGAAGTAGCGTGAATAAAGAGCTGTAAATAGTTACCCGTAAGGGTACAAGGACTGCTGCTAATTAAAATATGGTCCCCGTTGGGATTAGTGAATTGTTCCCCATGTGCCCCTATCTTAAACCAGGCTGAGGACTGTGAGCAGCCATTCCTTATCCCCACTGGCCGAGGACTGAGAGCGGCCATATCCTGTAAATAATTATGTGTTTCTAGTAATTTATGGGAGTCTTTGGTGGATTTACCGGGAATCCTTTGTACATGGTTGGAGCGTAACCCAGGAATGGACTAAAGACTGTTAAGGACTCGGGGCAGGACAGACCCCTACCTGGTTACGTCTCCCTGTTTTGGTGAAATGGACACCTTGCTTTTCTTCAAAAACTGCACCCGGTTGCGGACACGCCGTGACCATCTTTATGTGTTTTTCTTATTGTATTATTATTGTTTATACCTTGTTATGTTTTTCTAAAAATATGTTTAGTCCCGGAGTACTAAATTTCACTAGGGGGGAATGTGACACCCCAGGGGTCTGGTTGCCACAGTGATAGAGATATTACGTCTGAGAGCAGGTGGGAGGTCTCTTGGTCAGGAATCCTATGCATGCCACACCTCCTGCCCAGTCCTGGGAGGGGAAGGACTTCCCCTATATAAACCTGGGGCTGAGGCAGGGTTGGGGAGTTCAGAGGGAGAGTTCAGCCAGGAGGGCTGACAGGGAGCTGTGGCTCCGGCTGGGCCCAGCTCCTGGGCCATGCCAGAAGAAGAGACAGAGAAGAGAAGCAGCTATGGGAAGAAACAACAGGAGCTCTGTGGGAGCAGTGTTACAAGGAGTCAGGGGCTGGCAGCTGCAGAGCTCGCCCTGACTGAGAAGATTTCTTACCGGACCCGGAGTCCGAGGCTGTGGGGACTAACTCCTACCCAGCAGCAGAATCCGTCAGGCAGGGGATTTCAGGTCCTCTGGCCAAGAAACCCGAAGGCACGGTCACACGCATGGGACCAGCACCGCCGTCGTGGAGCGGAAGCTACTAGAAGGCCCCGAGTCACCGGCCATACGGGTGAGCACCACACGGTACACTCAGGGACGTGGGCTACTTATACCCGCCTCTAGCAAGGTAGCCAGAAGAGTACAGTTAGTTTGGGAGGCCTACAACTCCGCCTGGTCAGGGGAGATCCCATCTGCTCAAGGACTGACCAGGCCCCAATCGCTAGCCAGTACTCCGGGAGGGTCTATCTTTGTCTCCAGTAAAGACCCTGAACTACACCGTACCGTCTCCGAGTGGTTCCTGCTACCCCCATCATCCACGTCGGCTGCCCTGAGGCCATACCCCTCCCGTTGGGGGTTATACTATCACGCTGCACAATCCTACCACCGGCCTCAGCGGTCTGCCCTGCAGCAGCAGCTCCTTAGCTGTACTCAACGGGTGGCATAGTCGTCCAACATCTACCGCTGATACAGCGCCACTTAGTCTGACTCCCTGGGCACGGACCGGGTCACCGCCACGAGACTACAACCCTCAACAGATCCGGCTCCGGGTAAGCTCCCGCGTGCGCAACGCTGCGCGACACCGGCCCAGGGGTGCGTCAAATATGCTTCGGGTCATTGTCCATTTGGAATACCCATTTCCGCCCAAGCTTTAACTTCCTGGCTGATGTCTTGAGATGTTGCTTCAGTATTGCCACATAATCTTCTTTTCTCATGGTGTCATCTATTTAGTGAAGTGAACCAGTCCCTCCTGCAGCAAATCAACCCCAGATCATGATGCTGCCACCCCCATGTTTCACAGTTGGGATGGTGTTCTTTGGCTTCCAAGCTTCTCCCTTTTTCCTCCAAACGTAGCGATGGTCATTATGCCAAAAAAGTTCAATTTTAGTTTCATCAGACCACAGACATGTCTCCAAAAATTAAGGTCTTTGTTCCTGTGTGCATTTGCAAACATTAATTTGGCTTTTTTATGTTTCTTTTGGAGTAATGGCTTCTTCCTGGCAGAGTGGCCTTTCAGCCCATGTTAATACAGTACTCGTTTCACTGTGGTTATTGACACAATCTTACCAGCTTCCGCCATCATCTTCACAAGGTCTCTTGCTTTTGTCCTTGGGTTGATATGCACATGTCGGACCAAAGCACGTTCATCTCTGGGACACAGAACCCGTCTCCTTCCTGAGCGATAAGATGGCAGTACATTCCCATCTTGTTTGTACTTGCGTATAATTGTTTGTACAGATGAACGAGGCACCGTCAGGTATCTTGAAATTGTATCTAAGGATGAGTCAGACTTGTGCAAGTCCACAATTCTCTTCCTGATATCTTCGCTGATTTCTTTAGACTTTCCCATGATACTACAGAAATAAGCTGTGTGTTTCAGGTGTGCATTAAAATACATCTACACGTGTGTCTCTAATTAACTCAGATGTTGCCAAAAAAACTATTAGAAGCTTCCAAACACATTACATCATCATATGGGCAGTCCAGAATTGTTTAAAGGCATAGTAATCTTAGTGTGTGTAAACTTTTGACTTTGCAGTAAGTAATAAAAATGACTTAAACATTCTCTCTCTCTCTCATTATTCTGGCATTTGGCAAATTTTAAAAATTATGGTAATCCTAATTGACCTAAAACGGGAAAGGTTTATTCTGATTTCATGTCAGATATTGAGAAAAACATGCAGATGTGTCTTTTTATATAGTGTATGTAAACTTCTGGTTTCAACTGTGTGTGTGTGTGTATGTATATATGTATATATTACACATACAGTTATGGCCGAAAGTGTTCACTCCCTTGAAATTGTTTCAGAAAATGAAGTATTTCTCCCAATTATTGCAGTTACATCTGTTTTGCTATACACACTTTATTTTCTTTGTGTGTATTGCAACAACACAAAAAAAGCAGAAAAAAAGGCAAATTGGACATAATTTCACACACAGCCCCAAAAATGGTCTGAAGAAAATTGTTGGCACCCTCAACTTTAATATTTGGTTGCTCACCCTTTGGAATAAAATAACTGCAATCAATCGCTTCCTATAACCATCAACAAGCTTCTTACACCTCTCAGCTGGAATTTTGACCACTCTTCTTTTGTAAACTGCTCCATGTCTCTCATAGTTGCTGCTACTTCATACCTCTCCAGCGCTATGTTTCCATCCATTTCTGCGGGCTTCTTGAAGTATGTTTTGGGTCATTCTCCTGGAAGAACCATGACCTAGGACGCAAACCCAGCTTTCTGACACTGGGCACTACATTGCGACCCAAAATCCGTTGGTAATCTTCAGATTTCATGATGCCTTGCACACAGTCAAGGCACCCAGTGCATGAGGCAGCAAAACAACCACAAAACGTCTTTGAACTTACACCATATTTGACTGTAGGTAGTGTGTTCTTTTCTTTGTAGGCATTATTCCATTTTCCGTAAACAGTAGAATGATGTGCTTTACCAAAAAGCTCTGTCTTGGTCTCATCTGTCGAAAAGATGCGTTCCCAGAAGGATTTTGGCTTGCATACATTTTGGCACACTTCAGTGTAGCTTTTTATGTTTCTGTGTCAGCAGTGGGGTTCTCTTGGGTCTCCTGCCTTAGCGCTTATTTGCGCTAACACTGATGCACCCTGAGCTTGCAGGACAACTTTGAATTTCTTTGGAACTTGATTGGCACTGCTTATCCATCATCCGGACTATCCTGCGTTGCAACCTTTCATCAATTTTTCTCTTCCATCCACGTCCAGGGAGATTAGCTACAGTGCCATGACTTGTAAGCTTCTTAATTATGTTTCGCACCGTGGACAAAGGGACATCAAGATCTCTGGAGATGGAATTGTAACTTTGAGATTGTTGATATTTTTCAACAATTTTGGTTCTCAAGTACTCAGACAGTTCTCTTCTCTTTCTGTTCTCCATACTTAGTGTGGCACACACAGACACAATGCAAAGATTGAGTCAACTTCTCCACTTTTTATCTGGTTTCAGGTGTGATTTTCATATTGCTCACACCTGTTACTTGCCACAGGTTAGTTTGAATGAGCATCACATGCTTGAAACAAAGTTGTTCACCCACAATTTTGGAAAGGTGCTATCAATTTTGTCCTGCCCATTTTTGGGGTTTTGTATGAAATGATGTCCAATTTGCCTTTTTTCCTTTTGTTTGTTTTTTTCTTTTGTTCCAATACACACAAAGAATATTAAACATGTGTATAACAAAACATGTGTAATTGCAATAATTTTCTGGGAGAAATACTTCACTTTCTGGAACAATTTCAAGATTGCCAACACTTTCGGCCGTGGCCATATATAGTAGCTGAGTACAGGCGGCTGCTGGGGCCCCTGATACCATTACTATGTGGCCCTTACACCTGATATACAGTGGTGGCCAAAAGTATTGGCACCCCTGCAATTCTGTCAGATAATACTCAGTTTCTTCCTGAAAATGATTGCAATCACAAATTCTTTGGTATTATTATCTTCATTTTATTTTCTTGCAAAGAAAATACACAAAAGAGAATGAAACAAAAATCAAATCAATGATCATTTCACACAAAACTCCAAAAATGGGCCAGACAAAAGTATTGGCACCCTCAGTCTAATACTTGGTTGCACAACCTTTAGCCAAAATAACTGCGAACAACCGCTTCCGGTAACCATCAATGAGTTTCTTACAATGCTCTGCTGGAATTGTAGACCATTCTTCTTTGGCAAACTGCTCCAGGTCCCTGATATTTGAAGGGTGCCTTCTCCAAACTGCCATTTTGAGATCTCTCCACAGGTGTTCTATGGGATTCAGGTCTGGACTCATTGCTGGCCACCTTAGAAGTCTCCAGTGCTTTCTCTAAAACCATTTTATAGTGCTTTTGGAAGTGTGTTTTGGGTCATTGTCCTGCTGGAAGACCCATGACCTCTGAGGGAGACCCAGGTTTCTCACACTGGGCCCTACATTATGCTGCAAACTTTGTTGGTAGTCTTCAGACTTCATAATGCCATGCACACGGTCAATCAGTCCAGTGCCAGAGGCAGCAAAGCAACCCCAAAACATCAGGGAACCTCCGCCATGTTTGACTGTAGGGACCGTGTTCTTTTCTTTGAATGCCTCTTTTTTTTCCCTGTACACTCTATGTTGATGCTTTTTCCCAAAAAGCTCTACTTTTGTCTCATCTGACCAAAGAACATTCTTCCAAAACGTTTTAGGCTTTCTCAGGTAAGTTTTGGCAAACTCCAGCCTGGCTTTTTTATGTCTCGGGGTAAGAAGTGGGGTCTTCCTGGGTATCCTACCATACAGTCCCTTTTCATTCAGACGCCGACGGATAGTACGGGTTGACACTGTTGTACCCTCGGACTGCAGGGCAGCTTGAACTTGTTTGGATGTTAGTCGAGGTTCTTTATCCACCATCCGCACAATCTTGCGTTGAAATCTCTTGTCAATTTTTCTTTTCCGTCCACATCTAGATAGGTTAGCCACAGTGCCATGGGCTTTACACTTCTTGATGACACTGCGCACGGAAGACACAGGAACATTCAGGTCTTTGGAGATGGACTTGTAGCCTTGAGATTGCTCATGCTTCCTCACAATTTGGTTTCTCAAGTCCTCAGACAGTTCTTTTGTCTTCTTTCTTTTCTCCATGCTCAATGTGGTACACACAAGGACACAGGACAGAGGCTGAGTCAACTTTAATCTGTTAGAACCCTCCTGTTAGTTTTTGCTATCTTGTGTTTTGCGGTCACGTGACTAGCTGCCTATATATTCCAGCTCCGCCCTTCTGGCTTTGCTGGACTTCAGTGTTTTTTGCCTGTCTCTCTAGCCAGGTGCTTCGGTGCCTATCTCTGTCTAGTTTGCTTGGTCCTCTGGACCTCTAGTACTTTTTGTTCAGTTTGTATTTTTGCTCTGCAACAACTTCTGTTAGGAGGATTCCATTTTTTGTCCCAGTCCTTAGCTCTTTTAGGGACCCCTCCCTTTATTCTATAGGTCTCTGTTCAGACTAGCCGAGGACGAAGGCGGGTCTGTTCACAAGGAACAGGCTGCCCGCTACATCGTAGGGATTCAGCTTAGTCTTACTGTAGGGACAGCTTTTCCCTTTCTTTCCTTAGTTTATGTTGCAGATCATAACATAATCCATGTTAACTGGCTGCAAGTGTGATTTAGTTATTGCCAATTGTATCCAATTTGGCTTTAGGACAATTCTTTTTGTGTTTTTTCATTGAAGACAAATTAAATGAAGATAATAAGACCAAAGAATTTGTGATTGCAATCATTTTCAGGAAGAAACTGAGTATTATCTGACAGAATTGCAGGGGTGCCAATACTTTTGGCCACCACTGTATAGGAGCTGAGTACAGGCGGCTGCTGGGGCCCCTGATACCATTACTATGTGGCCCTTACACCTGATATATAGGAGCTGAGTACAGGCGGCTGCCGGGGCCCCTGATACCATTACTATGTGGCCATTACACCTGATATATAGGAGCTGAGTACAGGCGGCTGCTGGGGCCCCTGATACCATTACTATGTGGCCCTTACACCTGATATATAAGGGCTGAGTACAGGCGGCTGCTGGGGCCCCTGATACCATTACTATGTGGCCCTTACATCTGATATATAGGAGCTGAGTACAGGCGGCTGCCGGGGCCCCTGATACCATTACTATGTGGCCCTTACACCTGATATATAGGAGCTGAGTACAGGCGGCTGCTGGGGCCCCTGATACCATTACTATGTGGCCCTTACACCTGATATATAAGGGCTGAGTACAGGTGGCTGCTGGGGCCCCTTATACCATTACTATGTGGCCCTTACACCTGATATATAGGAGCTGAGTACAGGCGGCTGCTGGGGCCCCTGATACCATTACTATGTGGCCCTTACACCTGATATATAGGAGCTGAGTACAGGCGGCTGCTGGGGCCCCTGATACCATTACTATGTGGCCCTTACACCTGATATATAGGAGCTGAGTACAGGCGGCTGCTGGGGCCCCTGATACCATTACTATGTGGCCCTTACACCTGATATATAGGAGCTGAGTACAGGCGGCTGCTGGGGCCCCTGATACCATTACTATGTGGCCCTTACACCTGATATATAGGAGCTGAGTACAGGCGGCTGCCGGGGCCCCTGATACCATTACACTGGTGCCTTGTTATTAGGTCAATTCCATTATAAAACATTGTATCCGTCATTGTTGAGCTCTGCTGGGACTCTGTATCCCGCCTGCATTGCATAATGGGGCCCCTGAATACGCTGCACATAAGGGCCCATAGCTCTAATTATGTTGTTTGCAATAGTCGCCCTCCTGCCACCCTGTAATATCGGGTCCCTGCCTGGTGTGCCCCCTATGACTTAATGTCCCCCTGTACGACAGAGGGCACATTCACTCTGTCTGGACCATTATAGTCTATGGCCACGTCAGATCATATGCCCGAATCCCGTTCAGGTAAAGGCTGCAGCCACCGCAGCCATGCTGCCTTCAGTGCCCCGCTCCTCCGCCACTGCCATTCCCCCCACCACCCAGAGCCACAGTATATATATATATATATATATATATATATATATATACACTACTCAAAAAATAAAGGGAACCCTTAAACAACAGAATATAACTCCAAGTAAATCAAACTTCTGTGAAATCAAACTGTCCACTTAGGAAGCAACACTGATTGACGATCAATTTCACATGCTGTTGTGCAAATGGAATAGACAATAGATGGAAATTATTGGCAATTATCAAAACACTCTCAATAAAGGAGTGGTTCTGCAGGTGGGGACCACAGACAACATCTCAGTACCAATGCTTTCTGGCTGATGTTTTGGTCACTTTTGAATGTTGGTTGTGCTTTCACACTCGTGGTAGCTTGAGATGGACTCTACAACCCACAGAAGTTGCTCAGGTAGTGCAGCTCTTCCAGGATGGCACATCAATGCGAGCTGTGGAAAGAAGGTTTGCTGTGTCTGTCAGCGTAGTGTCCAGAGGCTGGAGGCACTACCAGGAGACAGGCCAGTACACCAGGAGACGTGGAGGGAGCCGTAGGAGGGCAACAACCCAGCAGCAGGACCGCTACCTCCGCCTTTGTGCAAGGAGGAACAGGAGGATCACTGCCAAAGCCCTGCAAAATGACCTCCAGCTGACCACAAATGTGGATGTGTCTGCAAAAACGGTTAGAAACCAACTCCATAAGGGTGGTATGAGGGCCCGACGTCCACAGATGGGGGTTGTACTCACAGCCCAACACCGTGCAGGAGCTTGGCATTTGCCACAGAACACCAGGATTGGCAAAGTGGCAACTGGCGCCCTGTGCTCTTCACAGATGAAAGCAGGTTCACACTGAGCACATGTGACAGACGTGACAGAGTCTGGAGACACCGTGGAGAACGATCTGCTGCCTGCAACATCCTTCAGCATGACCGGTTTGGCAGTAGGTGAGTAATGGTGTGGGGTGGCATTTCTTTGGAGGGCCGCACAGCCCTCCATGTGCTCGCCAGAGGTAGCCTGACTGCCATTAAGTACTGAGATGAGATCCTCAGACCCCTTGTGAGACCATATGCTGGTGCGGTTGGCCCTGGGTTCCTCCTAATGCAGGACAATGCCAGACCTCATGTGGCTGGAGTGTGTCAGCAGTTCCTGCAAGATGAAGGCTTGAAGTTATGGACTGGCCCGCCCGTTCCCCAGACCTGAATCCGATTGAGCACATCTGGGACATCATGTCTTGCTCCCTGGGACCCGTTCAAGATCCGGAAGGGAGCGAAACGGCCATCGTCCTCTCTCTCACTCCCCCGCACACCCTTAGGGGTCTCCATCCTATGCCGCCAGACAACATGTACTGTTAGTACTAATAAAGGACATCTTCGGAACTTTTGTTGAGTGCTACCTTTATTTTTGCTTCTGCATTACTAGACTGTTTACTTGGACATGCACCACCATGTATCCGGGAGTTTCATTTCATTGAATGAGAGGTGTATTTAAAGCAGAGGTGGTGCCGGATTTCTTCTCTTTTATTGCTCATTTGACATGTCTTGCTCCATGCACCAATGTCACGTTGCACCACAGACTGTCCAGGAGTTGGCGGATGCTTTAGTCCAGGTCTGGCAGGAGATCCCACAGGAGACCATCTGCAACCTCATCAGGAGCATGCCCAGGCGTTGTAGGGAGGTCATGCAGGCACGTGGAGGCCACACACAATACTGAGCCTCATCAGGAGCATGCCCAGGCGTTGTAGGGAGGTCATACAAGCACGTGGAGGCCACACACAATACTCAGCCTCATCAGGAGCATGCCCAGGCGTTGTAGGGAGGTCATACAGGCACGTGGAGGCCACACACAATACTCAGCCTCATCAGGAGCATGCCCAGGCATTGTAGGGAGGTCATACAGGCACGTGGAGGCCACACACAATACTCAGCCTCATCAGGAGCATGCCCAGGCGTTGTAGGGTTGTCATACAGGCACGTGGAGGCCACACACAATACTCAGCATCATCAGGAGCATGCCCAGGCGTTGTAGGGAGGTCATACAGGCACGTGGAGGCCACACACAATACTCAGCCTCATCAGGAGCATGCCCAGGCGTTGTAGGGAGGTCATACAGGCACGTGGAGGCCACACACAATACTAAGACTCATTTTGACTTTTTTTAAGGATATTACATCAAAGTTGGATCAGCCTGTAGTGTGTTTTTCCACTTTAATTTTGGGGGTGACTCCAAATCCAGGCCTCCATTGGTTAATAAATTTGATTTCCATTGATGATTTTTGTGTGATTTTGTTGTCAGAACAAAGTATTCAATGAGAATATTTCATTCATTCAGATCTAGGATGTGTTATTTGATTGTTCCCTTTATTTTTTTGAGCAGTGTGTATATAAATATACCAGGATGGGGGATATTAACAGAATTGGGGGACATTACCCCTATAACAGTGTAAGCAGCAGACCCCCTCCCCCTTAACAGGGCATAATGACCACATTTTTTGCTTACATTTTTTTTCTATTTTCCTCCTCTAAAACCTAGGTACGTCTTATGGTCCGGTGCGTCTTATAGTCCGAAATATTCGGTATATGCATTCAATATATATATACTACTAGCTATTGAACCCGTTCTACGCCCGGGTGGACAGCATTTTTATTGGTATATGGTCTCCCATGCTGGTATGTGCTGCCCCCCTCCTTGTATTTGTGCTGTCCCCATCCTGTCCCCACCATCCAATCCTGGTATGCGTGGTACACCTCACCCCCAATCCTGGTATGCTTGACACCCCTCACCCCCAATCCTGGTATGCGTGGCACCCCTCACCCCCAATCCTGGTATGCGTGGCACCCCTCACGCCCTATCCTGGTATGCGTGGCACCCCTCATCCCCAATCCTGGTATACGTGGCACCCCTCATCCCTATCCTGGTATGCGTGGCACCCCTCATCCCTATCCTGGTATGTATGGTACCCCTCATCACTATCCTGGTGTGTATGGTATCCCTCATCCTAGTATGCATGGTACGCCATCCCTCATCCCGGTATGCATGGCACTCCATCCCTCATCCCCAATCCCGGTATGCGTGGCACCCCTCATCCTCAATCCCGGCATGCGTGGCACCCCTCATCCCCAATCCCGGCATGCGTGGCACCCCTCATCCCCAATCCCGGCATGCGTGGCACCCCTCATCCCCAATCCCGGCATGAGTTGCACCCCTCATCCCAATCCTTGTATGTGTGGCACCCCTCATCCCCAATCCCGGTATGCGTGGCACCCCTCATCCCCAATCCCGGTATACATGGCACCCCTCATCCCCAATCCCGGTATGTGTGGCACCCCTCATCCCCAATCCCGGTATGCGTGGCACCCCTCATCCCTAATCCCGGTATGCGTGGCACCCCTCACCACCAATCCCGGTATGCATGGCACCCCTCACCCCCCAATCCCGGTATGCGTGGCACCCCTCATCCCCAATCCCGGTATGCGTGGCACCCCTCATCCCCCAATACCAATATGCGTGGCAACCCTCATCCCCAATCCCAGTATGCGTGGCACCCCTCATCCCCAATCCCGGTATGCATGGCACCCCTCATCCCCAATCCCGGTATGCGTGGCACCCCTCACCCTCAATCCTGGTATGCATGGTCCCCTCACCCCCCAATCCTGGTATGCGTGTTACCCCTCACCCCCCAATCCTGTTATGCGTGTTACCCCTCACCCCCCAATCCTGGTATGCGTGGCACCCCTCACTCCCCAATCCTGGTATGCGTGGCACCCCTAACCCCCCAAATCCTGGTATGCGTGGTACCCCTCACCGCCCAATCCTGGTATGTGTGGCACTCCTCACCCCCCAATCCTGGTATGTGTGGCACCCCTCACCGCCCAATGTTGGTATGCGTGGTACCCCTCACCCCCAATCGTGGTATGTGTGTTACCCCTGACCCCCCAAATCCTAGTATGCGTGGTACACCTCACCCCACAATCCTGGTATGTGTGGTACCCCTCACCCCCAATCTTGGTATGCGTGGTACCCCTCACCCCCAATCCTGGTATGTGTGGTACCCCTCACCTCCCAATCCTGGTATATGTGGTACCCCTCACCCCCCAATCCTGATATATGCATGGTCCCCTCAACCCACAATCCTGTTATGTGTGGCCCCCTCATCCCTTTCACACTGTACACACATACAAAAAAAAAAACAGTTATACTCACCTTTCTTCTCTGTACTCCAGCACTGCTGCGTCCTCTTCTGCCGGAGGCCGAGGGAGAAGTGCGGCGCTGGAGCACCGCGCTGTCCGGCGCCATTTTTCTGAAGACACACTGTAAATGTGTCTTCAGTAAAATGGCGCCGGATAGCGCAATGCGCATGCGTCGATCTGACGCCTTCACTCCACCCCCGGTCTCCAGCGAAGAGAGGCGCTGCGACAACGCTCCTCCCGGTCAGGTAAGTATGTAAGTATGGCGCCGGAGATCGCGGTATGCGTTCAGTGTCTACGCATCCCGCGATCTCCGGCGCCATACACCTCCTCTTACCTGTAACGGCTGGATGCCTGCTTCTCTCTGGAGCCAGGCTGCGCATCACACATGCGCAGTCTATCGAAGCTTCAGACAGAGACACGCATGCCGCCTTATATATACTATGGTAGATCGGCCCACTCAGTTGCACACAGAAGTAGCCACCGGAGCACTGTCTCCTTAAGTCTCTCACTGGTTTATTTGAAGATGCTGCATAAGCCAGTGAAGAGTTAGCAAAAATAAATACGTGCTTTCTGACCTAAGGAAAAACAAAACATAACATACAGCCGTGTTGCTGTGGGGATCTGCCCGCTCAGGAGAACAACCATCCACTAGTTCAGCTTTTCCTTCTCAGGACACAAAGCGCTGGAGTTCCTCTCTACAGCCCTACTGAACACTGAATGCCTTAGAAGGCCGTCTATATATATCCTAGTCCTCACCCAGGGGTGGAGATATGATGAATGACCTCCCAACCCGTTCTATGGTCGTTCACAAAAACCCAGCCCTTAAAATGGCCGATTAATCCCTCTCAACACATAGTGTGCTGGTGTAAAACTTATGGGTTTCAAATCACTGAAGCTAATAGCCTCAGTGAAACATACCTCCCCTCCAGCACTTTGCCAGTGACTTTGTCACCATGTATATATAATCAGCATACTGTATATATATTATAAGCATACTGTATATATCCTTTTAAAAGCAGAAGTGTTAATAAATTATTTTTATCAGTTAACAAAATGCAGAGTAAAGTTTGATGGATGAACCAAGATCTCAGTAATAATAATTGTATTTTTTTTTTATTAATAATAGGATAGAAGGGAGGGACAAAACCAGGAACAGAATCAGTAGGCAAACTTATAATCAGGAAAACAGCCGGGGTCAGATACCAGGTGATCAGTAACCGCCACGTCTGCGAGCAGTATGAATACCGCGGAGCCTGGTGACAGAGGTGATACTGAGATTGTCCCGGCAGAGATGTAACAGTCAGAAGGCCACCGGTAGATGGTGAAGGTCCTTCTGTACAGCTCCAGCAGTGATGGTGGATCTGCTGGACTTCAGGGAGCTGGATGCGGAGGTTTACCGTCTTTTAGATGTCTCTAGGGGAACGGTGACAACACGCAAATACGCGAGCAGCCCTGGATAATCCACGCCGGCAGGATGATAGGATCCGGCGGAAGATGGAACCTATGAGAAGAGAAGGAAATATAATGTAAGTGATGGGACTCCATATGACATGATACTACTGTGCGGTCACTGTGGCCGGACGGCAGAGGAATCTCATCACACAGAGGTCAGGGATCATCGTCAGCCATCATACATGTGACAATCCCATCTCCGACAGATGACATCTGCTCCACATGAATTATTCTCACTGACGACATCACACAACATGGAGATGACTCTCACGCTTACCTCGTCTCTTTTTCCCCTTTTTCCCATTTTCTGATTTTTCGTCATCAGCTGGAAATTCTGATCAGAAAAAAGAAAAAACAACAACTCACTAAAGACATATTGTTATGGGGTCTGCATTGTATCGCTCCTGTATATAGTATATAGATTGTTCTAGTCCTTTCCCCTATAGTCCTGATAATCTGGTATTACACAATAGGGCAGAATAAGTCCTATATACCGGACATGACCTAATATGAGGGGCATTAGATGTGTCACTAATATGGAGCAGTGAGCGCCCTGTGTGCCGCCATGTGGTGCATACCTAATGAGCGATATTCTACTATAGGAGACGATGTCTCATTATGATGACAGAGGTTACTGGATGCAACAATGTATCACAGAATCCATGATAATACTGTACAAAGTTACAGAAATGGAGACACAGTATGGGCCCATGGGCAAAGTAATTGGGATCCATGGAACATAGATAACATAGGAGACCTATTACAGAAAAACCATGTGGAAATATTTCACCGTTGATGATAACATTCACATTGTTTGTGCTATAGACATGTACATACCTGACAATGGGGACGAGGACGGCAAGCTGGTTATAGCATCGTCTCTAGCAGATTCAGGAGAAGATCCTTTCTGCCTGTTAGGAAGAAGAAAAACGTGTCAATCACAAGTAAATTCAGTATAAAAGGGATTGTCTCACTAGAAGAACCCCAACTATAAGGCCTAATAGGACATATGAAAGTCATAGTGGGGAAGTCTCCTGCTCAAAACTACCTTCTATGGAGCAGAGCGGAAAACAACTACCAATAATGGCCGGCATGTAATACTACATCTGTCCCACAATGTGGGCAATACTAACAATGCCTGACCGGCAGCAATTATGGGCTGTTATCTCCAGCGGATTCTGAAGCCAAAAGCGCAATGACCGCTGATCATGTGGCGGTGGATGCTGCATTCGATATGATGGTATTTATGTCCTATATTTGGTGTTGTGCACATATATTAGTCTGGAGCTCCCAGTAATGACTCCACAATCTACTTACATTTCTGAGATGTTTCTGCTGGATGCTGGGGTACACTCTGGAGGGGACTTGATAACGGTGGTACAGAGCTAAATAAGGACAAAAATAAGATATGAAATTCTATTTTTTACTTTTAGAGGTCTTTTTATGTATTCTGGATTTATTGATCACTTACTTTAGAAAGCCTTTTAGAGGATGTTGTAAAATTTTGGAAGAAAAGGCTCTCATTATCCTCACTTGTGTCCTCCTCCTCTGAGACAATAGGCTTGTCTGAATCAGCGTGATCTACAATACATAGGTAATGAAGTGTTATTAGTGGTTGTCAGTATAACACAGTCACCATTTATCACTACTATTAATGGGAACCGATTGTCACATATTATGGAAGATGAGACAAACAGCCGCTTAGTCTAGATGATGTCTTCTACTTACTGATAAATAAGCTGGTGTCCATATCTGACACCAGCCGAGGAATGTACTCTGGCTTCTGACTTAGAAGGTTTTCAAATTCTAAGTCACTCAGGAATGGATAACTCTTGATCTCAAATGCTCCTCCTGGAAAAAGAAAAACAAAAGTGATGCGGACATTGCTAGAGGCTGCTCCATATCTGAACAGTATATCTTAAGTAATGACAAAACCGAAGGAAACAAACTAAAAGTTATATTATGGAGAACTAGAAATAGGCAAGCAGATAGAGGAGTGCTGATCCTCATGGACAGGAGCGATGAGTCCTCGTTGTAAAAAGTGAATATTAATACTAATACAGTATATCAGTTACCTGTCCCAAGTCTTTGTGCAGGATTTGTTCTGAGCAGGTCATTAATGAGGTCCTGAGCATCGGGGGGAGGAGAGCGATCCCAATCCCAAATTATGTCTCCTGTTATATAGAAAATTACAGAAAATAAAACCTCTGTTTTGGACTGTAAGATAAAGTAGAGGAAATAAGTAAATTCATGTAACCAGTCAAAGCAATGATCGGATTATTCTACTTACCAGTGACAATATTTTTATAGAGCTCAGATAGGGAATCCCCATGAAATGGTACATATCCCACCAGAAACTCATGCAGGATGATCCCCATTGACCACCAGTCCGCAGGTCTTCCATAGCCTTTCTTCAGGATGATTTCTGGGGCCATGTAGAGCGGGGTGCCACAGTCCTGGAAACCAACAGAAGATAAAGATAAGAATCGATGAAATGATTATTATGACAAGTTCTCTACATAAAAAGCCAATGACAGAAGATAAAATATCAGTGGAAAAGTTCTCTAGAAATGAAGAACGTAGAGAAGAGACAATAGTGTGATGAGATTTGTAAAGAACCATCTAAGTTCCTGTAAGTGATGCCAACCTCATGGTCCTGGAACTCTCTGGCGATGTCCTCCAATGATTCCCTGTGGGTGTTGGTTTCTGGTATCATGACACCAACTTTTGAAATCCCAAAATCGGCGACTTTAATGTGTCCAGCCGGTGTAATCAGGAGGCTGTGAAAGAGAAGATGGTTTTAGTCTCACAGGCTGTGTGGTAATAAATAACTTCCCCCCTTTATTATACTACAGGGGGCACTTACTTCTCTGGTTTCAGGTCTCTATGCAACACACCATAGCTGTGCAGGTATTCCACAGCAAGTATCGCTTCTGCAAAATACAGACGGGCCAAGGGGACAGATAAAGGACCCCTGGTGCTTAGGAGGGTCCCACAGTCTCCACCTATAGAAGAAAGGAAATATGAGCGGTGAGGGGTTTATACAGCAGATCACCACGATGGATCATGAGAAGTGAGCGGAGACATTGGGGCAGGAGAGAATATATACAGATATAATGTATAGAGCACAGAATATTAGTCTGAGGTCATGGTGAGATGTCGTCCATGTCACTAATAGAGTGATGTCTCATCTCGTCTACAGCTGGCGATACTGACGTGCTCAGTGCGGACATACAGGGAGATCACACACATCAATGACTTTCCATAATATCTATAGTAAATGCTCTGCGGGGATGTAACCGTCCACGGGGACAAGTCCTAATGATATGAGCGGTGATAAGATGTCAGCAGACATGGGCTGAATATAATACATGTACATGTCCTACCTCCTACATACTCCATGACCATACACAGGTGAGATCTAGTAGGGAAGGAGCAGAGCATGGAGGCCACAAAGGGACAGTCAGCGAATGTCAGGATGTCCCTCTCCAGATAGGCCCCTTCCACATGTTTTGGAGTATCCAGGTCCCGCTTGGAAATTTTCTTCATAGCGAAGATCTTCTGTGAGTCTTTATGGTGAACTAAGTGGACGGACCTGGAGAGAAGAAGAAACCATGGTTTATAGTGAATCCTTATTAACAGTCCGTCTATAGAAGTCATTATATGATCTTCTGTTCTAATGTTTAATACCAGAAGTCCGACCATTACTGGAAATCCACATCTAGAAAGACATGAAATAATACTACATAGACCATCTATGGGAGGGTCTGCACAATGCCACGTCTGCCAGACCCTCACCCAGGTCACATTATCATCTATGGGAAGTCTGCACAATGCCACGTCTGCCAGACCCTCACCCAGGTCACATTATTACCTGTGGGAAGTCTGCACAATGCCACGTCTGCCGGACACTCACTCAGGTCACATTATCACCTGTGGGAGGTCTGCACAATGCCAAGTCTGCCAGACCCTCACCCAGGTCACATTATCACCTGTGGGGGGTCTGCAAAATGCCACATCTTCCACACCCTCACCCAGGTCACATTGTCACCTATGGATGTCTGCACAATGCTACGCCTGCCATACCCTCACCTAGGTCACATTATCACCTATGGGAAGTCTGCACAATGCCACGTCTGCCGGACCCTCACCCAGGTCACATTATCACCTTTCACCTCAGATCATATCCCTATGATAACACTGAATGGCAGAGCACAGAGGCTGAAGCATTGTCATAGGGAACCCTGAGAAATGTGGCTTATGCCAACTGAAATCTCACCCAAAAGATCCGCTGCTGATCAGCTTAGATGTTTCGTAGTCGCTCATACGCGGCTTTCTCGCCGGGATCAATGATTCCATCAAGTCCTAGAAAAGAAGAAGAAGAAGAAATGATATTAAGATCTAGAAGCTGCTGGAGAAAATCTCCAGATGCAGAAACGTCTCCTCCTATATTATGTCCCAGCTGATGTCACTGATCCGATAGGTGAGCAGAAACCTGCTGACGGATTCCCTATAATATAAACGCTATTATCTAATGCAATAGTGTCATCTCCTCTAATAATAGAGGCGTCCCCTGGTTATATGGGGGATAATACTGGACGGGTCATTTACACCCCGTGATCTGGTGATACACAGACATCTACCTCTATAATACTTACACCGGCAGGTTCTTGGATCTCCGGGATCTCTAAGATTACACTGTCAGGATCCAACAGCTCAGTTGTTTCTAAAATAGTGATAAAATGATGAAGAAATAAAATGTATTAGAGGATATTAATCCTACAGACATAATACAGCAATATAATGGAGAAATGACTATTCTGTATGGAGGACTATGTGGGGCCATTATACTGTATGGAGGACTATGTGGTGCCCATTATTCTGTATGGAGGGCTATGTGGGGCCATTATACTGTATGGAGGACTATGTGGTGCCCATTATTCTGTATGGAGGGCTATGTGGGGCCCCTTATTCTGTATGGAGGACTATGTGGGGCCCATTATTCTGTATGGAGGACTATGTGGGGCCATTATTTTGTATGGAGGACTATGTGGGGCCCATTATACTGTATGGAGGACTATGTGGGGCCCATTATTCTGTATGGAGGGCTATGTGGTGCCCATTATTCTGTATGGAGGGCTATGTGGGGCCCATTATACTGTATGGAGGACTATGTGGGGCCAATTATACTGTATAGAGGACTATGTGGGGCCCATTATTCTGAATGGAGGGCTATGTGGTGCCCATTATACTGTATGGAGGGCTATGTGGGGCCCATTATTCTGTATGGAGGACTATGTGGGGCCCATTATACTGTATGGAGGACTATGTGGGGCCCATTATTCTGTATGGAGGACTATGTGGGGCCATTATTCTGTATGGAGGACTATGTGGGGCCCATTATACTGTATGGAGGACTATGTGGGGCCCATTATTCTGTATGGAGGGCTATGTGGTGCCCATTATTCTGTATGGAGGGCTATGTGGGGCCCATTATACTGTATGGAGGACTATGTGGGGCCAATTATACTGTATAGAGGACTATGTGGGGCCCATTATTCTGAATGGAGGGCTATGTGGTGTTCATTATACTGTATGGAGGGCTATGTGGGGCCCATTATTCTGTATGGAGGACTATGTGGGGCCCATTATACTGTATGGAGGACTATGTGGGGCCCGTTATACTGTATAGAGGACTATGTGGGGCCCATTATTCTGAATGGAGGGCTATGTGGTGCCCATTATACTGTATGGAGGGCTATGTGGGGCCCATTATTCTGTATGGAGCACTATGTTGAGCCCATTATTCTGTATGGAGGGCTATGTGGTGCCCATAGTACTGTATGGAGGGCTATGTGGGGCCCATTATTCTGTATGAAGGACTATGTGGGGCCCATTATACTGTATTGAGGACTATGTGGGACCCATTATAATGCAAGGAGGACGGACTATGTGGTCCCATTATACTGTATGGAGGACTATGTGGGGCCCATTATACTGTATGGAAGACTATGTGGGGCCATTATACTGTATAGAAGACTATGTGGTCCCATTATACTGTATGGAGGACTATGTGGGGCCATTATACTGTATGGAGCACTATGTGGAGCCCATTATTCTGTATGGAGGACTATGTGGTGCCCATTATACTGTATAGAGGACTATGTGGGGCCCATTATTCTGTATGGAGGACTATGTGGGGCCCATTATTCCGTATGGAGGACTATGTGGGCCCATTATTCTTTATGGAGGACTATGTGGGGCCATTATTCTGCATGGAGGACTATGTGTTACCCATTATACTGTATGGAGGACTATGTGAGGCCTATTATTCTCTATGGAGGACTATGTGGGGCCCATAATACTTTATGGAGGACTATGTCGGCCCATAATATTGTATGGAGGACTATGTGGGGCCTATTATTCTCTATGAAGGACTATGTGGGGCCCTTTATACTGTATGGTGGACTATGTGGGGCCCATAATACTGTATGGAGGACTATGTGGAGCCCATTATTCTCTATGGAGGACTATGTGGGGCCCATTATACTGTATGGAGGACTATCTGGGGCCTATTATTCTCTATGGAGGACTATGTGGGGCCCTTTATACTCTACGGTGGACGATGTGGGGCCCATAATACTGTATGGAGGACTATGGGGGGCCCATTATTCTCTATGGAGGACTATGTGGGGCTCATTATTCTGTATGGAGGACTATGTGGGGCCCATTATTCTGTATGGAGGATTATGTGGGGTCAATTATCCTGTATGGAAGACTATGTGGGGCCATTATATTGTGTGGAGGACTGTGTGGGGCCATTATTCTGTATGCAGCACTATGTGGGGCCATTATTCCGTAAGGAGGACTGTGTGGGGCCATTATTCTTTATGGAGTACTATGTGGGGCCATTATTCTTTATGGAGTACTATGTGGGGCCATTATATTGTATGGAGGACTATGTGGGGCCATCATTCTGTATGGAGGACTATGTGAGGCCTATTATTCTGTACGGTGGAATATGTGGGGTCCATTATTCTGTATGGAGGACTATGTGGGGCCCATTATTCCATATGGAGGACTATGTGGTGCCCATTATACTGTATGGAGTACTATGTGGTGCCCATTATACTGTGTGCCGGACTATGTGGGGCCCATTATTCTGCATGGAGGGCTATCTGGGGCACATTATTCTGTATGGATGACTTTGTGGGACCCATTATTCTGTATGGAGGACTATCTGGGGCCCATTATTCTGCATGGAGGACTTTGTGGGGCCGATTATTCTGTTTGGAGGACTTTGTGGGGCCCATTATTCTGTATGGAGGACTATGTGGGGCATTATTCTGCATGGAGGACTATGTGGGGCCCATTATTCTGTATGGAGGACTATGTGGGGCCCATTATTCTGCATGGAGCACTATGTGGGGCCAATTATTCTGCATGGAGCACTATGTGGGGCCCATTATTCTGCATGGAGGGCTATCTGGGGCGCATTATTCTGTATGGATGACTTTGTGGGACCCATTATTCTGTATGGAGGACTATCTGGGGCCCATTATTCTGTATGGAGGACTTTGTGGGGCCGATTATTCTGTTTGGAGGACTTTGTGGGGCCCATTATTCTGTATGGAGGACTATGTGGGGCCCATTATTCTGCATGGAGCACTATGTGGGGCCCATTATTCTGCATGGAGGACTATGTGGGACCCATTATTCATTATGGAGGACTTTGTGGTACCCAGTATACTGATTGGCTCGTGACTTTTTCCAAGTTTTTCATTTTGGCTCTCTGTATGTTTGATTAGAGAGTGGAAAGAGTAAATGTGAAATGATCCCCTGTTCTCTATAATATCCGGATTTTTCCTGTAGAAGGTTGTGTGATCGGCTCACCTGTAGTCAGATCGCTGCTCGGTCCCGGCTGACTCGTATTAGGGTCAGGGGTTTCTGGGGTCACATTTTGCTCATCTTCGGTGTCGCCTTCTGGTGTCTCCTGATTGATAGAATATATAGAATTAACACGATGAACCTTCCACTAAATCACCAAATCCACAAATCAGGAAGGACTGAACCTGCATTTACAGACACACCAACTGTAACTATACAGATCAAACGCCATCATGAGGACTTTTCTCAGATAAAATAGATTAAGATGAGGTAACATTGCAAAAACATTAATATGGATAATAGAGGGAGACAGAGGCGGAAATACAGACTTCCCACCACTGAGCTGTGACTACATCAGCAGAATACAGACTGCCATCAGCAGAGACAGGCGGCCATATTACCTCCTGTGCTTGCCAGGAGCTGACAGGGAGGCCGATAAGATCTAACACCAGATCTTCTGATATCTGGCTGGTGATCTGGAGAAGATCAGAAAACAAGGACGTGTGATAGAGAAGATGATGGATCCTTACCGGGCGTTCCGATGAGCGGGCCGGACCTTCCAGTACACACAGGACTTTTTCGGCCAGTTCTTTAACAAAAGACAAATCTCTATATTGAGATCTTTTTTCAGCCTAAAAAGAGGAAAAGAAACACAAATGAAAAATCTCGAGATGAGAAAGATCACAATGAAGGCGGCCATTGTATCTGACGTCTGCTCCTCTCTGCAGATACATTGACTACATATCTGGGGTCTTGTCCTGTCTTATATTGGAAGAAAGAAGAAGCTTCTATCCCACCATTATTATCCATTATTGTGGAGAAGATTTGTGCGGAGCGTCCACCATTTACCTGCTGTAGTAATGTCCTGATGTTCCATAGCGAGAAACTGCAAGTGCTCAGTCACTATGGAGCCAACAACGGCAGCCATGACCCTGTGTAGATTGTACACAGTGACTGTGAGCTCTGATGTCATAATGGCCGACCATCACTAGTGATGTCATCATGGAATCTTGTGATGGAATCTTATAGCGGCTGCTCTGCACAAATACATGCTGCCAAGCAATATTTAAAGTGTGTGGGGGCTCATGCTTTATATAGGGGGCTATGTGAGGGCTCAGCTATTTATAGCGGGCTATGTGAGGGCTCATACTGTATATAGAGGGCTATGTGAGAGCTAGGCTGTATATAGTGAGCTATGTGAGGGCTCATACTCTAAATAGGATTCTGTGTGTGAGCTCATACTGTACATTGGTGCTATGTATGGGCTCTTACTGTATAAAGGGTGCTGTGTGTAGGCTCTTACTGTATATAGGGTATGTGTGTGGGCTCTTACTGTATGTAGGGGGATGCCAGCACACTTAATTCTGCTCAATAATAAGTGATACAGTTAATAATATAAAATATAATTAATATGTTAATATTGAGCAGAATTAATTTCAGCCTATTGATTCGGCCTACACAACAGTCACATTTCTCATGTGGCCTCTCAGTAATATTACTTTCCCACCCCTGCTCTATTATGTATAGCGCTCTGTTATGTGTAGTGCACTTGAGCACCTGCATGTTAATCGAATGACTTATCACATGATCTATCAAAGGGAATTATGTGACATGTCATGTGATACATCGGGTGCTGGGGGCCCACGGCTCCTAAACTGCCCAGGGCCCTGGCTACTCTTAATCAGCCCCTGCTTCTATCCCACCATTATTATCCATTATTGAGAAGTTTTATGCGGAGCGTCCACCACTTACCTGCTGTAGTAATGTCCTGATGTTCTGAGGTAAATCCGTCAGATACTCTGAGGTGAGATGACCTCGGTGGTATTTGGTCAGGCAGTCCCTTACAAGCTCCACCACCAGCCGGTGAGTGAAGCTGAGGACGCCATCGGGTGGTTGAAGCACAATCTCAGGGCGATTGGTGGTAAGAATCTCCCATAGAGCTTCTACTTGAAGATTGTCCAAAAGTAATTCAGCCATAGAAGCTGCAAGTGCGATCAGTCACTATATATAATAGCGAGAAACTGCAAGTGCGCTCAGTCACTATGGAATAGCGAGAAACTGCAAGTGCGATCAGTCACTATAGAATAGCGAGAAACTGCAAGTGCGCTCAGTCACTATGAAGCCAACAAAGGCAGCCGCGACCCTGTGTACATTGTATATATAGTGACTGTGAGCTGTGATGTCATAATGCCCGACCATGACCTGTGATGTCATCATGGAATCTTGTGATGGAATCTTCAAGGAGTGGCTCTACAAACATACTTGCTGCCTAGCAATATGCTTTTTTGGCCGTACTGTTTTATTTCCAAATACAACACAATCAGGATAAGGGAATTTTCACACGTTGCGTTTTTGCAGCATTTTTTTCCACACCAAAAACCAGGTTGTACTCAGGAAAAACACTGCATACAATCCACACTTATTTGCTGTGTTTTTGCAGTGTTTATACTTGTGTTGTTTTTTTTTCATTCATTTGAATGGGTGAAAAATGCTGCAAAACCCCTGAAAGAATTAACATCCTGCAAATTTAAAATAAAAAAAGGAAAAAAACGCAGCATGTGAATGAGACTTTAGAAATCTCATTCACTAAGCTGGTACTGTAAAACGCAATGTTTTAGCAGCAGAAAAATAACCCTGAAAAAAATGCCACTTGTGAACATTCCCCAAAGATATAATAGTCATATTATGGGAAATATTGTGTATATTTATTCCTCGCGTGTCTTTTTTTTACCAAATAACATTTACCTCATTGGTTGGAGAGTTTACTATTAACAACTGTGACAAATATTGAAGAATTAATGATAAGTGACCCAAGTGATCAATCATTTACGTCATTAATGGTGATGAGCGAGCACTAAAATGCTCGGGTGCTCGTTGCTCGGGTCGAGCACATTGGAATACTCGGGTGCTCGACCCGAGTAACGAGCCCATTGTAAGTCTATGGGAAACTCGAGCATTTTTCAGGCGGCTCTCCCCGGCGGTCTACAGAGGGCCTAAAAATTGCCCAAATCGATGGGAATAATGCTCAAACGACATGGTAACAGCATGGGGAAGACCCCTGGAAGCATCTATGACTCCCAGATCACTGCTGTCAACAACGTGGTCAGAGGTATTACGCCACTTTTACAGACTCACAATAAAACTTACAAAAACGAAACCAAAATGGATTTTCCTGGGAAATATGTTAAGGAACATCCTTTCCAGGGTAATGACTTGTATATAAGGCAAAATAAATAACCAAAAACAAAAATTCTCCTCCACACCTTGGGCTATGTTCACTCGTAGCGTTTTTGATGCGTTTTTACACTTTTGCATTGCTTTTAACCAACACAAATGCATTCACCTGGGAATGTCATTTTAACATTTTACAACATTATCTGGCCATGTGGTGTGTGACACATCATCAGACACATGCATACAGTGCTGAAAAGACGTGGGAACAGCATGGGGAAGACCTCTGGAAGCATCTCTGACTCCCAGGTCACTGCCTAAAAGTGTGCCCATCATAAGAGATGCTTGGCACATGCGAAGATGCCTCCCGCCATGCACCTGTCGTTGCAGACTTGCAACAATCACCGTCCACGTCCTTGTCCCACTGCAGCGTTCACTTGTCCCTTCTCCATTCCTTGGAATGCAAGCGCAAGTATGCAGGTAGCCACCCACCTACCCACCCACAGGCTGCAATACTATACTGCCAAATTTTTGACAGCTGTTTGCACTTGAAATGTAGCCTTTTAGGCTCGTGGAGGCGGAAGTTTTTCATAACCTCATGCCGGCGGCGGCTGGGTGTCCATACTCGGTCCCCAGCCGCCAATATATTTCCCAGTATCGCCTCTGCCTTCCACAAGCACGGGTCCCACAACATTACCCGTGCCCCCCCAGTGCACTTACTGGGAACGACCGCCTAACCAAACACATGTGGACAGGTGAATGTGGCCAGGGACGGTACGGAGCCAGTCCGCAACTTTTTTTTGCTGACAGTTGTATTTAGCTCGGTGAAAGGACTGGCATAGAGGGAAACCGTATCTACCCTGGGTGTCATTTCTCCCAGGAAGTCCTGTAATTGAGCTTGTTGCAGAAGCAATGGCAGCCCGTCCAACATCAACTCGCACTTGTCGGTGGTGCTTTGACACACACACATCTTTCTTTGCGCATTTAATTTCTTGAATACAGAGTTGGACAATGGCCTGATCTGTAATGCATTTTGAGAAATAACATGCATAAGCATGGCCGATCAACATTAAAAAAGCAGCCACAGAGTGTCCGGAAACCTTCCCCCACACTTTTATTAGCCAGGGCTGCTTTTCGGCAGGGTTGGACGGGCCCACCAGAGAGGGAAACCGTATCTACCCCGGCTGTCAGTTCTCCGTCACCAGGTTCCGCCCATTGTCACACACGACCATGCCTGGCTGTATGTTCAGCGGTGAGAGCCACAGATCAGGCTGCTGTGTTACAGCTTTCAACAACTCTGCAGCGCTGGGCGGTTTGTCACCTAAGCATTAAGCATGTTATCTTCAGCACAGCCTGTTGCCGCTTGGCCAAGGCAGTGCTGCAGTTCTGTCAGCTTGTGACTGATGTGGTCATTTCGGAGATGGAGGAGGAGGTGCATGAGCTGAACAATGTGATTACATTGAGGTTAAATTGCTTTTTATACTAAAGAAATATCCTATTGTTTTGTTTACGTTATTTTTTAAGACAAATGCGTTCACCGGGAAATGTCATTTTAACATTTTACAACCTTATCTGGCAATGTGGTGTGTGACACATCATCAGACACATCCTGTTTTATTTATGATGGAGGGACTCTGAAAGTCATAAAGCCTATTTTTATAGGGACATCAGATGGTCCTTACTATTCTTAAAAGGCCAGCAGTCTGCCCTAGCTATTGTTAGAGAGCCATCAGCCGGCTATGCTTTGTTGTTCCCATTATTAACAAGTGGGTCTCCTATACTGTTATTGCGTATCCAGGGCTGCTTTTCGGCAGGGTTGGACGGGCCCACCAGAGAACCGGAGACTCCTCCGGCGGGCCCTGGCTTCTCCTTCAGGAGAGTTCATAGTGCCGAGGTGAGGCCATGATGATGATAGAGGCCACCATCTTCTTAGTTTTCTGTTACTTGGAATGTAAGTGCAAGTATGCAGCCAGCCACCCACCCACCCACAGGTCGCAACACTAAACTGCCAGATTTGTGGGCAGCTGCTTGCACTTGAAATATGGGTTTTTAAGCTCATGGAGGCGGAAGCTGTCCACAATCTTATGGCGGTGGCGACTGGGTATCCATACTCGGTCCCCAGCCGCCATTATTTTTCCCGGTATCGTCTCCGCCTTCCACAAGCATGGGTCCCACAACATTACCCATGCCCTCCCCAGTGGAAGGACCGCCTAACCACAAACACGTGGACAGGTGAATGTGGCCAGGGACGGTATGGAGCCAGTCCACAACTTTTTTTGCTGAGAGTTGTATTTAGCTCAGTGAAAAGACTGGCATAGAGGGAAACCGTATCTACCCTGCATGTCATTTCTCCCAGGAAGTCCTCTAAAGCTGCTTGCACTTGAAATGTGGCCTGAATATTACTGCTGGTACTTTTCTGTGGGAATTTGCTTGCCTCCTACCAGCCTGGAATATTTCCAGTAAACTATGGTACGACGCCATGGTATTAGCACTGCCCCAGTACCAGTAGCGAAGCCTTCCCCAATTTCCTTCTCAGGAATTTTATTTGGTAGACTGAGTGGCTGCCCAAATACATTTTCTCACAAAGGAGCTGAAGATAGCGTGGCAGTAGGTGCAAGTTTCTCCAGCCTGTTAGATATTAGAGGGTGAATGGCAGCATTGGATCAGTGGTTAGCACTGAAGACTTGTAGCGCTGGGATCCTGGGTTTAAATCCCAGCAAGGTCAACATCTGCAAGGACTTTGTATGTTCTCCCCGTGTTTGCGTGTGTTTCCTCCTCAGTAAAAAAGCAGCCATAGAGTGTCCGGGAACCTTCCCACACACTTTTCTTAGGACTGCTTTTCGGCAGGGTTGGACGGTCCCAGCAGAGAATCCTCTGGTGTGCCTTGGCTTCTACCTCAGGAGAGTTCACGATAGCGCTAACTTTGCAGCTGCTATGGGGCTCTTGAGCAGGTGAGAAAGGTCAGAATCAAATCCTCTGGTGGGCACAATGTTTTTCAATCTGAAACAGCTTATCAGTGGGAGTTGTATTTCACCACAGCCATATTCTTTAGCTCGGTGAAAGGACTGGCATAGAGTGAAACCGTATCTACCCCGGCTGTCAGTTCTCCGTCACCAGATTCCACCCATTGTCACACGCGACCATGCCTGGCTGTATGTTCAGCGGTGAGAGCCACAGATCAGGCTGCTGTGTTACAGCTTTCAACAACTCTGCAGAGCTGGGCGGTTTATCACCTAAGCATTAAGCATGTTATCTTCAGCACAGCCTGTTGCCGTTTGGCCAAGGCAGTGCTGCAGTGCTGTCAGCTTGTGACTGATGTGGTCATTTCGGAGATGGAGGAGGAGGTGCAGGAGCTGAACAATGTGATTACATTAAGGTTAAATTGGTGACGCTGCTTTTTATACTAAAGAAATATCCTATTGTTTTGTTTACGTTATTTTTTAAGACAAATGCATTCACTGGGAAATGTCATTTTAACATTTTACAACCTTATCTGGCAATGTGGTGTGTGACACATCATCAGACACATCCTGTTTTATTTATGATGGAGGGACTCTGAAAGTCATAAAGCCTATTTTTATAGGGACATCAGATGGCCCTCACTATTCTTAAAAGGTCAGCAGTCTGCCCTAGCTATTGTTAGACAGCCATCAGCCGGTTATGCTTTGTTGTTCCCATTATTAACAAGTGGGTCTCCTATACTGTTTTTGCGTATCCAGTGACTGCAAGGGCTGCCAAAAATTTGGACACAACCCAATACCCCTTTGAAGAGACATAGAGGAGGGTCTCAGTAAAAAAAATGTTCCCATTATAAAGGTGCAGGTCTCCTATAGTGGTAATGCCCATGCTGTGACTGCAAGGGCTGACCAATTTTAGGAAAAAGCCCACTAAGAATTTAAAGACACACAGAGCAGGGCCACAGTAACAAGGTACGACATGTTCCCATTAGAAAGGAGAGGGTCTGCTATACAGTTATAGGGTATGCAGTGAGTCCAACGGCTGAAAAATTTTAAGAAATACCCTACAAAGAATTTAAAGACACACAGAGCAGGGCCACAGTAACAAGGTACGAAATGTTCCCATTAGAAAGGAGAGGGTCTGCTATAAAGTTGTAGGGTATGCAGTGAGTCCAACGGCTGACCAATTTTAGGAAAAACCCCACTAAGAATTTAAAGACACACAGAGCAGGGCCACAGTAACAAGGTACGACATGATCCCATTAGAAAGGAGAGGGTTTGCTATACCGTTATAGGGTATGCAGTGAGTCCAACGGCTGACCAGTTTTAGGAAAAACCCCACTAAAAATTTAAAGACACACGGAGCAGGGCCACAGTAACAAGGTACGACATGTTCCCATTAGAAAGGAGAGGGTCTGCTATACAGTTATAAGGTATGCAGTGAGTCCAACGGCTGACCAATTTTAGGAAAAACCCCACTAAGAATTTAAAGACACACAGAGCAGGGCCACAGTAATGACAATTTCCCATTAGAAAGGAGAGAGTCTCCCATAGTGTTGGCCTATGCAGTGAATGCAAGAGCTGCCAAAAATTTGGAGGCACTTCAATGCCCCTTGGAAGAGACGTGGAGGAGGGCCTCATAAAAAATGTTCCCATTAGAAAGCAGCGGGCCTCCTATACTTGTAATGCCCATGCACTAAGTGTATGGGCTGACAAACATTTACCCCTGGGGGGTATACATGAACATACTGTATAAAAAAATTTTTTTACGGGCATCATAAACACCCTTTAAAAAAATTATGTGGGTGTTGCATCACGGACCACGTTCACCCTGGTGATATGGTGGTGGAGGATGAAGAGAAGGAGGAGGACAAGAGCAAATAGCCAAAATCAGTAAGTGTATACCCATGTGTGGGTGTAAAAAGGTGCATGGCAATACATCTCCCAAGAAAAGACACTGGATTGGAGTTTATGTTACGCTGCTATCATTTGGTGGTGATGAGAAGTCTGGCCCAATCCACCCCTTGTTCATTTTTATAAGAGTCAGCCTGTCAGCATTTTCAGTTGACAGGCAGATGCGCTTATCAGTTATAATTCCACCAGCGGCACTAAAAACCCGCTCTGATAAAACGCTGGCGACAGGGCAGGCCAGGCCAGGACCTCCAAGTCATAGAGAGCCAGTTCATTCCACGTATCCAGCTTGGATACCCAATAATTATAAGGCACAGAGGAATCACGGAGGACGTTGGTACGGTCGGCAAGGTACTCCCTCAGCATCTTCCCAAACTTTGCACTCCTTGTGATAGTACCCCGCGCTTCAGGGCCTGTGCGATGGGAGGGTCTGAGAAAACTCTCCCAGAACTTTGACAGTGTTCCGCTGCCTCTGCTGGATTGAAGTTGTGTCTCTCTCGCCTGTGCTCCTTGGTTGTCCAACAAAGTGTGCCCTCTGCCCCCAGCGTTTTCAGATGGGAATTTTCTTAATAGTTCCGCAACAAGGGCCTTCTGGTACTGCCCCATTTTTGTACACCTGTCTGCCTCAGGAATAACAGATATAAAGTTCTCCTTGTAGCGTGGGTCTAGAAGTGTCACCAACCAGTAATGACTGTCACCCAAAATTTTGAGAACGCGAGGGTCATGGGAAAGGCAGCGTAACATAAACTCAGCCATGCGTGCCAGACTACTAACAGGCAAGACTTCAGTGTCCTCACCAAGAGGATGACTGACCATGCTCTCCTCCTCCTCCTCTCTGTCCTCTGGCCATCCACGCTGAACAGACGGTATGACAGCTGTGCAGGTAGTACCATCTATAGTGCATGAAACTAGCTCCTGTCCTTCCTACTCCTCTTCCTCATTGTCACCCAATCTACGTTGGGATGAGATGAGGCTGGGCTGTGTGTAATCACCCTGTATGGTTCCTTGCTCCATCTCATCATGCTCTGCTTGCAATGCATCCTCTTTGATTGTGAGCAGAGAGCGTTTCAGAAGACAGAGAAGTGGGATGGTGACGCTAATTGTGATGTCATCGCCGCTCACCATCTTGGTGGAGTCCTCAAAGTTTTGGAGGATGGTACATATGTCTGACATCCATGTCCACTCCTGAGGTCTTATGTGTGGAGTCTGAACTGAATACCGACGGCCTTGTTGATGCTGGTAGTCAACAACTGCCCTCTTCTGCTCACAATTCCTTCCCAACATCTGCAGTGTAGAGTTCCAACGCGTGGGGACATCACACAGCAGTCTGTGAGCCGGTAGCTGCAAACGCTGCTGAAGCACTGCAAGGGCGGCGGAAGCTGTAGCTGACTTTCTAAAATGGGCACACTGGTGGCGTACTTTAACAAGCAGATCTGGCAGCTCCGGGTAGGATTTGAGAAACCGCTGAACCACGAGGTTAAGCACATGGGCCAGGCATGGTACGTGTGTGAGCTCGCCTCGCCTCAGAGCCGCCACCAGGTTCCGGCCATTGTCACACATGACCATGCCTGGCTGAAGATTCAGCGGTGTGAGCCACAGATCTGCCTGCTCTTTCAGAGCTGTCCACAACTCTTCAGCATTGTGGGTCTTTTCACCCAAGCATATTAGCTTCAGCACAGCCTGTTGCAGCTTGGCCGAGGCAGTGCTGCAGTGCTTCCAGCTTGTGACTGATGTGGTCATTTCGGAGATGGAGGCTGAAGAGGAGGAGGAGGCTAAGGAGGATGAGGTGCAGAAGCTGTAGACCGTGGGGGCAACGCTGATTGACCTAGGGCCCGCAATCCTTGGCGTCGGTAGGACGTGTTCCGTCCCAAGGTCCGACTGGGTCCTGGCTTCCACTATGTTAACCCAGTGTGCCACCAGCGAGATGTACCGTCCCTGCCCACAAGCACTTGTGGATGATATGCATCTCCTGCTTTAACAGACACAAGAGAGGACAAATCTTGCCAAGTAGCTGAGTATGTCTTCTGAATAGCCAAAACTGCACGGTAGAAAGGCATGGGTTGTTTCTCTGGGTCTGGCAATTGGTTGCAGAGTGTCATGGCTTGAGTCGGTGTGAATTTTACATACATGATAGGTTCTGGTTTGCCAAGAGCAGGTGGTGGTATGATAGGCTTAAGGGTTAAATTAGATGGTGGTCTAGGTAGGCTTGGCAGCAACTTTTCTTCATCCACATCATTTTTAATTGGTACTGGTGTGATGGGAGTCACATGTGTTTGACAAGCATCTTTCATTGCCCTTGCAGTGTCAGTCTGTTTACTGACTAGACATATCTCGGTTAGATGGCAAGAAGGCTTAGAGGCCTCTTCTATCACTGTCTGTACTAGCTCCCTTGCACATGCTCTGACTGGGTATCCAAAGATACCGGAGCTAATTAAAGGAAGTGCTATAGTCTTAATGCCAGCAGTCTTGTTTGCAATGTCTAATGCTGCGTGTACAGTCTGGCACAAGAGCCGTGCACTATTATCTGGATAGGAAGGGTCATAGATGGGCCCCACTGCATGAATAATAGTGTTACAGGGTAAATCGCCTGATTCGGTAACTGTGACCATTGCTGGCTGGAAAGGACCATGTCGTCATACAATATTATCACTTTCCCTTTGAATACTGTCTCCCCCTGCCATGACAATATTTCTAGCCAGGCCACCCCTGTGCTGCAGGTGGCTATTGGTAGCATTCACTATAGCATCCACCCACTGAGTGACCATGTTCCCTACACCCACAGAGATTAGTACCCCAGCCCCTGTCTGACACTGGGCAATCATTTTCTCAAAAATAGGATCCCAGTCCTCTGGGGGGCCCGACACAAAGCTGCCATTATCCACATGTTGATATGATGGGGCAACAGATGGAGCCCCTTCACCTGAATGAGAGACAGGTGATGTAAGAGCTGGGAACATTGGTGTCGGAGGTGGGGAAGATGCTGAGGTAGATTGCTGAGGTGGGGTGTAATATTGTCCTTGCATAGTCACAACCGGATATATAGAAACTGGTGGAGAAACTAATTGGGCATTAGGCTTTGGAATATCTGTCGTCTCATTGTTATCAGGCCTTCCGGGTGGAGTAAGATGGCCGCCACAGAAAGTACCTGTGGGTGGGACTTCCTTTGAGTCATGCATTCCAAAGGTGGGAGGGCACCTGGGTGGTGTGTCTGTCCAAGAGCAGTCAAGAGAAGGCGCTGTGGCTACAAAGTCAGTGGGGAGGGGGGATGGTCTATGAACTCCACAATGTAAACCATTGTCCCCAGAGTCTAAAGTTTGCACATCACTCCTAGAACATGTCCACCCCCTGAGGCCATTATAAGGTGGTGGCTCAACAGTTTTCAAAGCAACATTAAAAACATGGTTCTTAACATACATGTAATATACATCATCATTATCATCTGTTCTCTCTTCCTCTTCCCATCCCTCTTTTGCTATGTCATTTGCCATAGCCACAGATAATAAACCTGTTTCCTCTAGTTTACCCTTTTTTTTTTTTTTTTCTTTAAAGCTATTTTCCACAGCCCCCGCTGAAGTCTTCCCCTCCTATTCATTCCTACAATGTCCATTAACTGTTTAACCCTAGCAACATACTTAAACCCCTTCCCTGTCAGCTACCAGTGTTTGAGCCGTATAGCTGTTATTCGACACCAACTTTCTTTGTGAACAGTCTCAAGAATTTATGCATGGCTGACGAACGTTGACACAATACAAACAGAAAGACGGACCAGACAAAGTGAATTCTTGTGTCAGTATGACTCAATGAAACAGAATAATCTCCTTATTAATAACCGCAGATACTAGCTGGCCAGCCTAGCTTCTGTTTCCTACCCTCGTGCGTTCTATCTTCCAAGAACAGGATGTTTTTTTAGGGAGCGATACAGAACTGCAAAACTTTCTTTTTTTTTTTTTAAACCTTCCTCACATCATCCCCCCTACGTTCTCTCAAGAACAGGAGGTATATGGAAATGCAATGTGGGATTCCATCCAGGAGAATACTCCGTTCACAAGTCACACACGACAGCTCATCCACTAAGTCAGTCTCAAACACAAACAAATTAGAATAAGCAAAGGTTACAGTGGATTGGAATGTGAGTGGGTTTCGATAACACCAGCAGGGTCACCCCTATCCCCACTTAAGGATTACCACAACAGACCGACTCGTGCCCTCTGCTAATCTATGAACGACTGGAAACACAAGCAAGTCTGTAATTACAGTGTAATTAACTAGAGTTACCGTGTAAGGGGGGTGATCAGGCCCATCCAGTCATCCACGATCCACAGCTGGACACCTTCATTCGGTCTGCCCTGGTGTGGTGCCCGTGTGGTGCCCCATGTTGGGCGCCAATTGTGGAAGTGAGGTTCAAAGGACCCCAACCCTTTGCTTATCCCTTGCCAAATTAAATTATTCAAGTGTATACGTGAAGCTTTGATATCGGACAGACAGAGTCAGATACTGAACTTCTCTTGAAGAGAAATGGCGCAGGAAAGATGTGTTTATTATTCCAGCATAACATATATATGTTCAGTATGGAGGAAAGTCCCAATAGGGTGTTGCCCTGAGGCAATTGAGCAATCACAGTGGTCTCTGGCCCATGGTATAGATAAGTCTCATTATCTTGTCCTATGGGGTTAAATGTTTCCTCCCCAGATATTCTCCTCATTCCTCAGGATATTCTCTTGGGAGGTGTCATGTTGAATCCTTTGTCTCGTCTCCTTCTTGTAAACAATTTGAAAGTCCACCTCTATAACCAGCTCCAACTAATCCTTTCAGGATATTTATATAGTGACACACGAGTACAGATATCTGATATATATATATATCAAGGTTTTCATAATATATATTAAAGTGAGGGTATATATGACTAAATGATATCCAATATAACAGATATATGCAAAACAAGATTCATAACATATAACAGAATATAAGTATAGATATTTAGTATACATCAGAGTTTCATATAATGTTTTCTAGTAGATTTTAGAATCTTATCTTTAACACACTTATCCACGTCTCCGTGGTTAGGTGGACTTTACCGGTAACTGCATTGTTGAGAGCACGGCTAATGTTTTGGGACACGTGCTTGTGTAATGCGGGGACGGCACACCGGGAGAAATAGTGGTGGCTGGGGACCGAGTACCGAGGGTCGGCCGCCGCCATCAGGATGCGGAATGCTTCCGCCTCCACGAGCCTAAAAGGCAACATTTCGAGCACAAGCAGTCGTGAAATGTGAGAATTTAGCAGTGTGGCCTGTGGGGCGTTGGCTGCATTTTCGCGCTTGCATTCCAAGGACTGGGGTATGGACAACTGAACGCTGCGCTGGGACAAGGACATGGACTTGCTTCCTGATGCTGCTACTTGAGAGTGTGCAACGACAGGTGCAGGGCAGGAGGCATCTTCACATGCACTATGGACAGGGGATTGGCTTGCATGCACAACAGCGGAAGAAGCAATGGTGCCACCCGCAGACACTGTTCCTGGACCCTGGGGTTCGGCCCACAAAGTCAGGTGCTTTGCTGCCATGTGCCTGATCATGCTGGTGGCGGTCAGGCTGGTCGTTTTGCCACAACTGCTGATGCTGGCCTGGCAGGTGGTGCAAATGGCCTTTTTGGGGTTATCGGCAGAGTCTTTAAAAAACAACCAGACTCGGGAAGACCTAACAGTTGTACTGGCAACTTCCTTCGTGTTGGTGTTACGGGGAACGGTTGCCTGCCTTCTGTCTGCGGCCACCACACTGCTTCTTCCTGCCTGTTGGGGTGCTCTGCCTCCCTCCCCCTGTGTGCTGCTGTGCTCTCTCTGAATGTCCTCCTGCCAGGTTGGGTCAGTTACTATATCATCCACCACCTCGTCTTCCACTTCCGCACCCTGGTCCTCCTCCTGACTTTCTGGCAATTGTGTCTCATCATCATCCATCTCTTGTGACACTTTCCCACCGTCGCCTTGGTGTGACCGTGGCTGCTCAAATACTGTATTTGGGCATCGCTACACGCGATCTCCTCTTGCCCCGCTTCAAATGAACAGGGCGAGAGGCCCGAATCTATAAATGGAAAAGTGAACAGCTCTTCAGAGTGTCCAAGTGTGGGATCAGTTGTCTCTGGGTACTCAGCATGGTGGGAGGAAGGAGGATCAGGGTGAGGAATATGCTGTCCAGACTCACGGCTACTGAGACTTGACCGTGTGGAAGACAGGGTGGTGGTGGTGGTGGCTAAGTGACTGGAAGCATTATCCGCTATCCAACCAACAACCTTTTGACACTGCTCTGGGTTCAATAGTGGTGTGCTGCGGTCCCCTAGTAATTGGGACAGGAAGGTCAGGCGAGAAGATGTGGGTGTTTGTTGTGGCACAATTTTGGCTTGCCCACGGCCTTGTCCTCGGCCTCTGCATGCACCATTACCATCACGTCCAGTTCCCCGTCCCTTGCCACGTGCCTTGCCCATTTTAAATGGAGGACAGTATCTTCCATGCTCACTACAAATGACTGAGTTTGGACTGAACTTATATGTGATCCGTGTGATGGAGAAAACAAAGTTTTAAATACCTGGCCTGTAGGTAAGTAGTTTGAACAGCAAACTGCTGTGAATTGCTTCACTGACACACTAAAGGAAATTTTTAATGGAGGCCAGAAATGGCAGTATTTTCTGACAACGTATATGTGATCCGTTTGACGGAGAAAACACAGTTTTTAATAGCCGAATTTCTAGAGCTCTAATATGGAAAGGACCTGGCTGTATTCTGCCGTGCCAACAAGCAAAAAAAACCCCGTGTTCTCTGGATTGCTTTTTAAGCAAATAATGAGGATTAAGATCCAAAGAAAAGTATTCCTGGCCCCTGAGACCTGGGCCTTTGTATAGAAATATCTAACAGCATCAGAAGGCAGAAATGGAATGGAGACTCTTGTGCTATATGTACTGCAGTCTGCTATATACACCGTCTGCCTATACACCCTGCCTGCCTGATATCTCTGCAGATGAATTAGTCCTCAGAAGGACTGTTTGTTAAGATGGATTTGTGTAATGTACGGTTTTTCTCCCTACACTACCTAATACACAATCAAATCTCTCCCTATCGCAGCAGCAGCTCTCCCTACACTGCCTGATTCCGAAGGGACTGTGACGAACATGGCGGCGCCAGGTCTGATATAGACCTGATGACACTGTGCGACCAGCCAATCACTGTAATGCCCACAACCAACATGGCTACTGCATTACAGTGCATGGCAGGCAATCCCTGCATGTTCATTGGCTCTCTAAAGAGCGCCAAACATGCAGGGAGGGGACCCGAGTTCCCCCCCGAGCAACCCGAAAATACTCGGCGAGCACTGAGCATCTCGAGCAGTGAGATGCTCGGGCGAGCACCGAGCAGTAGCGAGCATGCTCGCTCATCACTATTTACTACCTTATTTGGCCATGTGGTGTGTGACACATCATCAGACACATGCATACATTGCTGAAAAGACATGGGAACAGCATGGGGAAGACCCCTGAAAGCATCTCTGACTTCCAGGTCACTGCCTAACACTGTGGTCATCAGACTTGATCCTATATTACTGCGGTAATAATACAGACATTTTTGTCAACGTGACAAATATTAAACTGTGTGGCAAGGGACGGGGAAGTGGATGTTATGGTGATTGTGCACGCAGAGGCCGAGGCCGTGGGCAAGATGAAACTGTGCCTGCTGAGGGAGCACAACAAACACCCTCATCATGTCGAACTACCTTCCTGTCCCAATTTCTAGGGGGCCGCGGAACACCACTATTGAAGCCAGAGCTGTGAGAAAAGGTTTTTGGTTGGATAGCAGATAATGCTTCCAGTCACTTTGCCACCACCACCCTGTCTTCCACATTTTTGTTCAAGATTATTGTAATTGTTTTTGCAATGTATACCCCTTTTTCACATCTAAAGCGCCATGGAATAAATGGCGAAAAAGTAACAATAATAATGTGGTCCAGTCTCATTAGCCGTGAGTCTGGACCACATTATTATTGTTACTTTTTCGCCATTTATTCCATGGCGCTTTAGATGTGAAAAAGGGGTATACATTGCAAAAACAATTACAATAATCTTGAACAAAAATGTGACAGTGACTGGTACAGGAGAGGAGAGGACCCTGCCAGCGAGGGCTCATAGTTTACAAGGGATGGATGAGGATACAGTAGGTGAGGACAAAGCTGATCGTGCAACGGTGTGGTGGAGCGAGGGTTCCTGCAGGTTGTACGCTTGTCGGAAGAGGTGGGTGTTCAGCTTCCTTTTAAAAGTTTCAACAGTAGGTGAGAGTCAGAAATGGTGGGGTAGAGAGTTCCAGAGTTGGGGGGATGCACGGGAGAAATCTTGTATGCTATTGTGGGAAGAGGAGATAAGAGGGTAGAGAAGGTGATCTTGTGAGGATCGGAGGTTGCGTGCAGGTAAGTACTGGGAGACTAGGTCACAGATGTATGGAGGAGACAGGTTGTGAATGGCTTTGCATGCCAAGGTTAGGGTTTTGAACTGGAGACAGTGAAGGGATTGACAGAGAGGAGAGGCCAGGGAATAGCGGGGGGATAGGTGGATTAGTCTGGCAACAGAGTTTAGGATATATTGGAGAAATGCGAGAGTGTTAGAAGGGAGGCCACAGAGCAGGAGGTTGCAGTCATCGAGACGGGAGATGATGAGGGCGTGCACTAGTGTTTTTGTAGATTCGTGGTTGAGGAATGTGCGGATCCAGGAGATTTTTTTTACTTAAGTCGGCATCTTCCTCACCCTCTTTCCTCCCACCATTCCGAGTGCCCTGAGACAACTGATCCCATACTTGGACTCTCCGAAGAGCTGTTTTGTTCATATTTCCATTTATAGATTCTGGCCTCCCGCTCGGTCCGCACGGAAGTGGAAAGAGCTTGGATATGTGGTTTGAAGGAGAGATTAGAGTCCAGGGTTACCCCAAGAGCTGTTCACTTTTCCATTGATAGATTCGGGCCCCTCGGACGGCCAGTTTCAAGCAGGGCAACAGAAGATCGCATGTAGCGATTTGAGCAGCATTGGTCACCCGAAGGTGACTGTGGGAAACTGCAATTACTGTTGAAAAGATGGTTGATGATTAGTGTTGAGCATTCCGATACTGAAATATCGGGTATCGGACGATATTCACTGTATCGGAATTCCGATACTTAATTCCGATACTTTTATAATATCGAATACCGGAATCGGAAGTTCCCATAATGCCTGCGCTCTGCAGTGTCTGTGAAGGATGACAAGCTGGATGGCAGCGCTCAGCTGCGATCCAGCTTGTCATCAGAATGCCATCCCAGCGTGGGAGAATTCTCCTGATTGTTTAAAAGCCGGCGGGCGGTAAAAAGCCGCCGGCTTTTAAACAATCACACAGCCCCATACTGCTTCGCCGCAGCCTCCCACCCCGATCTTCCGCTCCCCTCGCCACCTCCAATCCCAATCGTAAATTAGGACCGGGCGGGGAGCGCAGCACCAAGGAGCGAAGGACCCGGGCGGGGAAGCCGGCAGTGAAAAGACTTCACCGCCGGCTTTCCCGTTCTGTGCTGCGCTTTCCCGCCGGTTATTTCAAATGAACAGCTGAGGTATCAGGTAATGCCGATCAGCTGTTCATTTGAAGTAGCCGCGGTGCCCTCAGAGGGTTCATGTGAGTTCATGCTTGACTGCATGAACTCACATGAACTTTCCCACGGCCGCACAGGTCAGCCTCACCTCCCAGACCCGTCATGATTAGTGTGTGCGGGGTGTGTGTGTGCGGGGTGTGTGTGTGTGCGGGGTGTGTGTGCGGGGTGTGTGTGTGCGGGGTGTGTGTGTGTGCGGGGTGTGTGTGCGGGGTGTCTGTGCGTGCAGGCAGACATAGGCCGATGTGACACTACTACTCCCATCGGCCTATGTCTGTCCCCCGTCCACTCGTGCCAGCAGGATCAGCTCGATGGGAGCAGTAGTTCCCATCAGCCTGATCCTGCTATATAAATTGCCCTACTGTGTCCCCAATAAATGTTAGATACATGTCATTGGTGGCCAGTGGTTACCTAAAAGAAATTAGTTTATACATTACCTGTCCCCGCCGATCGCCACCTAAAATAAAGTAAAAAATAAAAAACTACACCTATACTCACCTAGACACCTAATTCCCCGAAGCCATCGATCTCCTGTAATAAAATATAAAATAATAAACCACAACCTTATCCTTACCCCTCCGTAGTAGTCCACGAGTGTCCCACGAAGATCTCCAGTTCAGAGCAGCCACATAGAATGTGACCGCTCTGAACCGCTGCCGCCGCTAGAATGACGGGGCCGTAAGGGTTCACCAGAGTTAAGGCAGCGCTGCTCCGGTTAGCTGCTTTACGGCACTGCTGTATCGTGAGAAATTCCCACGGTACAGCACTGCCGTAAAGGAGGTCTCCGGAGCTGCGCTGCCTGAATGCACTCCGGTAACCTCAGTCAGTGGCTCCCGCTGCCGGGAGCGGACGTGATCCCGGCAGCGTGAGCTTACAGCAGCCATGCACAGCTGTCACCATCTCCAGATGTGACAGCTGTGCATGGGAGATCAGCGCAGGAACGTGGACAGGTAACTATTTTTTTTTTAGTAAACTAAGAATTAAATAAAATGGTGTTTTATTTCAAATAAATTATTTTTTTCTGGGTGTAGTGTGTTTTTTCTTTTTAACACTTTGTAGGTTAGTAATGGGGGTGTCTTATAGACACCCATCATTACTAACCTGGGCTTCATGGCAGCTGGCGCTGACATGAACCCCACCACTATTACCCCCTGCCACCGCACCAGGGCAGCGTGGAAGAGCGAGGCTAAGTGCCAGAATTGGCGGATCCTATGGATGCGCCATTTCTGGGGCGGCTGACGGCTGGTGTTTCTAGCCTGGGAGGGGGCCAATATTCATGGCACCCTTCCTGAGCTATTAATATCAGCCCCCAGCTGTCTGCCTAGCCTTTGCTAGCTATTAAAATAGGGGGGACCCCACGTCATTTTTTTGGGGGGGGTCCCCCATTTTAATAGCTAGTAAAGGCTAGGTATTCAGCTGGGGGCTGATATTAGTAGCCTGGGAAGCTCCGTGGGTTTTACCCCCTTCCCAGGCTTCAAACATCTGCCCCAGCCGTCTGCTTAACCTCCGCTAGAGACTAAAATTATGGGGGATCCCACGCCATTTTTTTTTTAAATAAATCCTTTATTTTAACACTAAATGACATTTGAGGACTTAATAAAGATGCAGTCCCTAAATTATTATTTATTTTTTAATACATTTTTCCCAAAACTTTTGACGTGGGCTTCGCCATATTTTTGTATGCCAGCCAGGTACAGCATCCAGCTTCTATGAACGCGCCATTTTCCGGGGCGGCCGCGGACTGCAATTTTCAGCGGGGGGGGGGGGGCAGAAAGCTTGGGCCTCCCTGCGCTACAGATTCCATCCCCCAGCTGCCTAGTTGTACCTGGCTGGACACAAAAATAGGGAGAAGCCCCACGTTTTTTTTTTTTTAATTATTTCATGAAATTCATGGAATAATTAAGAAAAAAAGGGCTTCCCTATATTGTTGTGTCTGGCCAGGTACAAATAGGCAGCTGGTGGTTGGGGGCAGCCCGTTCCTGCCTGCTGTACCTGGCTGGACACAAATATAGTGTGAAGCCCCACGTCAATTTTTTTTTAATTATTTCAGGAAATTCATGAAATAATTAAAAAAAAATTATGTGGGGCTTCGCCCTATATTTGTGTCCAGTCAGGTACAGCAGGCAGGAACGGGCTGCCCCCAACCACCAGCTGCCTATTTGTACCTGGCCGGACACAACAATATAGGGAAGCCCTTTTTTTTTAAATTATTTCATGAAATAATTAAAAAAAAATTGACGTGGGGCTTCGCACTATATTTGTGTCCAGCCAGGTACAGCAGGCAGGAACGGGCTGCCCCCAACCACCAGCTGCCTATTTGTACCTAGCCGGACACAACAATATAGGGAAGCCCTTTTTTTCTTAATTATTCCATGAATTTCATGAAATAATTAAAAAAAAAAATGTGTGGCGCTTCGCCCTATTTTTGTGTCCAGCCAGGTACAAGTAGGCAGCTGGGGGCTGGAATCTGCAGCGCAGGGAGACCCAAGCTTTCTGGGCCCCCACCCGCTGCAAATTGCAGTCCGCAGCCGCCCCGGAAAATGGCGCGTTCATAGAAGCGCCATCTTCTGGCGCTGTACCCAACTCATCCAGGGCCCTGGTGCGGTGGCTCATTGGGTAATAAAGGGGTTAAGGCCAGCTTGGCATTATCAGCTGGCCCTAAGCCCGAAATTCATGGGGTCACGCCAATATTAGACATGACCGCCATGAATTTCTAGTAAAGTATTTAAAAAAAACACAAACACCCAGAAAAAAGTCCTTTAATTGAAATAAAGACACAATTCTTTATTGTTCTAAATTAAACCATACTTACAGTCACGCCCATTCCAGCTGAAGCCAACGATCTCCTGCAATAAAAGTAAAATAATAAAGCAACCTCATCCTTACCTTTCCATGGTTCCCAGGACAGCTTCAGCTCTGCTATATCGAGATGACAGGCTGGACCGCAGCAGAACGCTGCCATCCAGCCTGTCATCCCGCAGACACTGAGAAGCGCAGGCATGCTTGCGCTCCTCAGTGTCTCGCTGTGACGGCATCCAGATGAGCCGAGGTCATGTCCAATGAACTCAGCTCACCTCATGCACGTCACTGACAGCGTGGGAAAATTCTCCTGCACTCAGCGCTTCAGCGTGAGAATTCTCCCACGCTGTCAGTGACGTGCATGAGGTGCGCCGAGTTCATTGGACATGACCTCACCTCATGCACGTCACTGACAGCGTGGGAAAATTCTCACGCTGAAGCGCTGAGTGCAGGAGAATTCTCCCACGCTGTCAGTGACGTACATGAGGTGAGCCGAGTTCATTGTCGGCTCATCTGGATGCCGTCACAGCCAGACACTGAGGAGTGGAAGTATGCCTGCGCTTCTCAGTGTCTGCGGGATGACAGGCTGGATGGCAGCGTTCTGCTGCGGTCCAGCCTGTCATCTCGATGTAGCAGAGCTGGAGCCGTCGTGGGAGCCATGGAAAGGTAAGGATGAGGTTGCTTTATTATTTTTCTTTTATTGCAGGAGATCGTTGGCTTCAGCTGGAATGGGCGTGATGGTAAGTATGGTTTAATTTAGAACAATAAAGAATTGTGTGTTTATTTCAATTAAAGGACTTTTTTCTGGGTGTTTGTGTTTTTTTTAAATACTTTACTAGAAATTCATGGTGGTCATGTCTAATATTGGCGTGACCCCATGAATTTTGGGCTTAGGGCCAGCTGATAATGCCAAGCTGGCCTTAACCCCTTTATTACCCAGTGAGCCACCGCACCAGGGCCCTGGATGAGTTGGGTACAGCGCCAGAAGATGGCGCTTCTATGAACGCGCCATTTTCCGGGGCGGCTGCGGACTGCAATTTGCAGCGGGTGGGGCCCAGAAAGCTTGGGCCTCCCTGCGCTGCAGATTCCAGCCCCCAGCTGCCTAGTTGTACCTGGCTGGACACAAAAATAGGGCGAAGCTCCACGTTTTTTTTTTTTTAATTCATGAAATTCATGGAATAATTAAGAAAAAAAGGGCTTCCCTATATTGTTGTGTCCAACCAGGTACAAATAGGCAGCTGGTGGTTGGGGGCAGCCCGTTCCTGCCTGCTGTACCTGGCTGGACACAAATATAGTGTGAAGCCCCACGTCAATTTTTTTTAAATCATTTCAGGAAATTCATGAAATAATTAAAAAAAATTGATGTGGGGCTTCGCCCTATATTTGTGTCCAGTCAGGTACAGCAGGCAGGAACGGGCTGCCCCCAACCACCAGCTGCCTATTTGTACCTGGCCGGACACAACAATATAGGGAAGCCCTTTTTTAAAAAAATTATTTCATGAAATAATTAAAAAAAAATTGACGTGGGGCTTCGCACTATATTTGTGTCCAGCCAGGTACAGCAGGCAGGAATGGGCTGCCCCCAACCACCAGCTGCCTATTTGTACCTGGTTGGACACAACAATATAGGGAAGCCCTTTTTTTCTTAATTATTCCATGAATTTCATGAAATAATTAAAAAAAAAATGCTTGGGGCTTCGCCCTACTTTTGTGCCCAGCCAGATACAACTAGGCAGCTGGGGGCTGGAATCCGCAGCGCAGGGAGACCCAAGCTTTCTGGGCCACCCCCGCTGCAAATTGCAGTCCGCAGCCGCCCCAGAAAATGGCGCGTTCATTGAAGCGCCATCTTCTGGCGCTGTACCCAACTCATCCAGGGCCCTGGTGCGGTGGCTCACTGGGTAATAAAGGGGTTAAGGCCAGCTTGGTATTATCAGCTGGCCCTAAGCCCAAAATTCATGGGGTCACGCCAATATTAGACATGACCACCATGAATTTCTAGTAAAGTATTTAAAAAAACACAAACACCCAGAAAAAAGTCCTTTAATTGAAATAAACACACAATTCTTTATTGTTCTAAATTAAACCATACTTACCATCACGCCCATTCCAGCTGAAGCCAACGATCTCCTGCAATAAAAGTAAAATAATAAAGCAACATCATCCTTACCTTTCCATGGCTCCCACGACAGCTTCAGCTCTGCTACATCGAGATGACAGGCTGGACCGCAGCAGAACGCTGCCATCCATCCTGTCATCCCGCAGACACTGAGAAGCGCAGGCATGCTTGTGCTCCTCAATGTCTGGCTGTGACGGCATAAAGATGAGCCGAGGTCATGTCCAATGAACTCAGCTCACCTCATGTACGTCACTGACAGCGTGGGAAAATTCTCCTGCACTCAGCACTTCAGCGTGAGAATTTTCCCACACTGTCAGTGACGTGCATGAGGTGAGCTGAGTTCATTGGACATGACCTCACCTCATGTATGTCACTGACAGCGTGGGAGAATTCTCACACTGAAGCGCTGAGTGCAGGAGAACTTTCCCACGCTGTCAGTGACGTGCATGAGGTGAGCTGAGTTCATTGGACATGAACTCGGCTCATCTGGATGACGTCACAGAGAGACACTGAGGAGCGCAAGCATGCCTGCGCTTCCCAGTGTCTGCGGGATGACAGGCTGGATGGCAGCTTTCTGCTGCGGTCCAGCCTGTCATCTCGATGTAGCAGAGCTGGAGCTGTCCTGGGAACCATCGAAAGGTAAGGATGAGGTTGCTTTATTATTTTTCTTTTATTGCAGGAGATCGTTGGCTTCAGCTGGAATGGGCGTGATGTTAAGCATGGTTTAATTTAGAACAATAAAGAATTGTGTCTTTATTTCAATTAAAGGACTTTACTCTGGGTGTTTGTGTTTTCTTTTAACTTTGACTATGGGGTTAGTAATGGGGGTGTCTTATAGACGCCTCTCCATTACTAACCTGGGCTTGATGTCAGCTGGCATTATAAGCTGACATCAACCCCAACCCTATTACCCCCTGCCACCGCACCAGGGCAGCGTGGAAGAGCGAGGCTAAGTGCCAGAATTGGCGCATCCTATGGATGCGCCATTTCTGGGGCGGCTGACGGCTGGTGTTTCTAGCCTGGGAGGGGGCCAATATTCATGGCACCCTTCCTGGGCTATTAATATCAGCCCCCAGCTGTCTGCCTAGCCTGTGCTAGCTATTAAATTAGGGGGGACCCCACGTTATTTTTTTGGGGGGGTTCCCCCATTTTAATAGCTAGTAAAGGCTAGGTATTCAGCTGGGGGCTGATATTAGTAGCCTGGGAAGCTCCGTGGGTATTACCCCCTTCCCAGGCTTCAAACATTTGCCCCAGCTGTCTGCTTAACCTCCGCTAGAGCCTAAAATTAAGGGGAACCCCACGCCAATTTTTTTTTAAATAAATCCTTTATTTTAACACTAAATGACAAGTACAGTAATCAACACTGTCACTGTACTTCATATATATGTGACTGACATGTTTCTATCTATCTAATCTATGTGTGATTCTCTATTCTTTCTGTTCTAAATTGTCGGGTACAGATGCTGAATTGCCGGCCGGCTTTCTTAAAGAGACGGTGCATGAAAACACTATTATTTTTTTAAATAAATCCTTTACACTAAATGACAAGTACAGTAAGCAACACTGTCACTGTACTTCATATATATGTGACTGACATGTTTCTATCTATCTAATCTATGTGTGATTCTCTATTCTGTCTGTTATAAATTGTCGGGTACCGCTGCTGAATTGCCGGCCGGCTTTTTTAAAGAGACGGTGCACGAAAACACTAATATTTTTTTTAATAAATCCTTTACACTAAATGACAAGTACAGTAAGCAACACTGTCACTGTACTTCATATATATGTGACTGACATGTTTCTATCTATCTAATCTATGTGTGATGCTCTATTCTTTCTGTTGTAAATTGTCGGGTACCGGTGTATGCCGCTGATGAATTGCCGGCTTTTCATGTCATTCTACATTATTCTTAGTTGTTTTACTTCATGTAGAATTAACCTACAAGGAAAGAAAGGGTTTATTTTCATTCCGATATTTGTGTCCCATTGACTTGCATTGGTTTCCGGTATCGGAATCGGCGATATCCGATACTTTTTGGGTATCGGCCCGATCCAATCCGATACGATATTTCCTGATATTGGAAGGTATCGCTCAACACTATTGATGATAAGACACAATGGACAGAAAGTCAGGAGGAGGACCAGGGTGCGGAAGTGGAAGACGAAGCGGTGGACAATGAAGTCACTGATCCGACCTGGCAAGGGGACATGCAGAGCGAGGACAGCAGCATACAGGGGGAGGGAGGCGTAGCACCACAATAGGCAGGAACAAGCAGTGTGGTGGCCACAGACACAAGGCGGGCAACTGCTCCGCGGAACACCAACATGACGGAAGTTGCCAGTTCAACTGTTAGGTCTTTCCAAGTCTGGTTCTTTTTTAAAGACTGTTTAGATAACCCCAAAAAGGCCATTTGCAACATCTGCCAGGCCACCAAGAGCACCAAAACTACCAGCCTGACCACCACCAGCATGCTCAGGCGCATGACAGCAAAGAACCTGACTAGCTGGGCCGAATGCCAAGGTCCAGAAACAGTGTCTGTGGGTGACACCACTGCCTCTTCCGCTGTTGTGCGTGCACTCCAATCCTTTTCCATGGTGCATGTGAAGATGCCTCCCACCCTGTACCTGTCATTGCAGACTTGCAACCATCACCGTCCACGTCTTGTCCCTTTGCAGCGTTCAGCTGTCCCTACCCCAGTCCCTGGAATGCAAGCGCAAGTATATAGCCAGTCGCTCACCCACCCACCCACAGGCTGCAATACTATACTGCCAAATTTTTGACAGCTGCTTGTGACTCGCCCCCTGAGCCGTGGGGCACTCGGATCCGGGCAATTAGGGAAACGGTGGGAGTAGTAGTGGCAACCCGGTTCCGTGGCTCAGGGTGGTCAGGCCAGTGGTAGTCCGTTATGTGCTGATGTTTATGTCCGACTACGCCACCCGTGGATTGCGGTTATTAGGAACCGCCGCTGCATGCAGACCGCTGGGGCTGATGAGGTGTGCAGCTAGGGTAGTGTGACTCCCCACGGGAAGAGTGCGGCCCCAGGGCAGTATAGTGGATGGTGGGAGTGATGGTAGTGAGAGTCCCAGTGCTGATAGTGCTGGAGGAGCAAGGAGCACACAGACAACAGGTTGCAGTCCAGGGTCTTTACTAAAACAGGTAAACTGACCCACAAACAGTCCCAGCTAGGAGGGGACCTGGATGTCTGAGAGCAACGGGGAAATTGGCCCTGGTCAGGGTGAGGGTGTAGGCCTACCGTGCTTTCTGCGCTCCTTCTGGCTATCTCCTCGTTATAGGGTAACTGCCCACGTTTCCGAGCTTTCGGTGTATTCTCGCCTGTATGGCCTGCGACGTGGGTTCCTTTCTGCTCCCAGCCTTGTACGGCTTTACTGGTCCCTTCGGTTGTGGCAGGGCCTCCAGGCTTCTTAGGCCAAGGAATATACAGTCCCCTGCGGACTGGTTATCTGCTGGAGGATGTAGAATCCTCCCAGCCTCAGACACCAAAGTCTGGTAAATTAAGTCCTTTATCTGCCAAGACAGGCTCTCTTCGCCTCTTGTCTCTGGCTTGTGGCTCTCGTCCTGCCACACTTCCTCTTAGGTGCAATACAACTGTCTGTCCCTGCTCTGCTCTGGGACACGTCTCATTGCTGAGACAGGCCATCAATTTCTCCCTAACCCTGCCCCCAGCACCAGCTTTTCTGGGGCAGCCTGCTCCCCCTACTGGCCTGAGACAGGAGGCATTGCATGCTAATGTTCCCCTGACTAGAGAACCTCCCCCTTGCTCTCAGACACAGCTTTATTTACACTTGTGGCATCCAGGCCAGGGTGACACATTCCCCCCTAGTGAAATTTAGTACTCCGGGACTAAACAATAAACAAAGACAATATTCATAACAATAAAACATTAATAGACAGACGACGCACAAATTGAGTTCTTAAGGTCACAGTGTGGTCTGTGACCGGGTGTCCATATCACCAGCACAACGGGGAGCCATAACCAGGTGGGAGTCTGTCCTACCCCAAGTCCTTCACAGTCTTAGTTCATTCCTGGGTTAGGCTCCAAACGCAGTCCATACAAGGTCCCGGTTATAAAAAGTCCATAACCTTTGAGTCCTTACGGTAGCTGCAAGAAACTGAAACACAGAATTACCAAACAAGCATGTAACTTGGCAAACAATTCAACATTTGGCAACAGGGTCATTTACAATTTTAGCGCGCTCTATATTCTCCAGCGAGCGGGTATCTGCCCCTTTGTGCTCCTGGTTGACCTACGTAGCCCACTGTCTGGTGGTGGACCAACCTGGCTTTCCCCACTAGCGTTAGGGGTACAGCTACCAGCTGGGTGTACAGGTAGGGCAGGCAGCTATCTGCGAGTCCTTTGGCTTACCGCAGGCATGGCAGGCTCACTGTCAGCAGAGGGTTGACTCTCCTGGGCTGCTGGTACAGGCTCTTCTGCCCTGGAACTGCTTGCTCCTCTTCACCTTCCGGCTCTGGTGTTGGTTGTTGCTGTGCCGGTTGCAGGAAATGCAGGACGGGTACCACTATGGCATCATTTATGCGAGTCCAGGACTGAGGGAACTGTCCGAGAACGGTGCTGATCATTTCTTCCTTGTCCTCTGCGGGTTCAAAGTCACTCTGATCCTCTTCTGCACTACGGAGTTGCTCGGGGCACCTTTTGAGGTGGTCTCTGGAGACGACACTAGTGGTTTCTCCTCCGTCCTTGGTGATTACGCACACCTTTGGGTTGTCGTGGTCAGACTGCAGTACGGTGTAGGGTTCCCTTTCCCACTGGTCGTCCAACTTATGTAGCCTTCTTTTTCGCTTTAGGACTTGCTCACCAGGTTCTAGGGGACCAGCAGGGGCGTGTTGATTGAAGAGTTTTTCTTGCCTCTCTCTCACCTGGGCCAGGCTCTTCTCCACACTCTCCTGTACCTTCTTGTACTGCAGTTGCCTTTCCGTATCCCAGTCCGCATCCGGGGAGGTGTCCTCAGGTATTAGGACTCCCATCTCCAGGTCTACGGGCAGCTTACCTGGTCTAGCTCGCATCAGGTAAGCCGGGGTGCAGTTTGTAGCATTCACCGGGATATTGTTGTATAGGTCTATTAGGTCCAGCAGTTTTTCTGGCCACAGGCTGCGTTCCTCCAGGGGCAACGTCTTTAGGAGATCAATGACCATATTGTTCATCTTCTCACACATCCCGTTGGTTTGTGGATGGTAAGGCGTTGTCCGAATCTTCTTACAGCCATAGAGGTTGCAGAACTCCTGGAAGATTTCAGCCTCGAACGCTGGACCCTGGTCTGTCAGGACCTGTTCCGGATACCCGTGTGGACGGCAGAAATATTGCTGGAAGGCTCTGGCCGCTGTTTGGGCTGTCAAGTCTTTTACCGGGACCACCACTAGAAAACGGGAATAGTGGTCCACGATTGTCAGGGCATAGATGTATCCAGACCGGCTTGGAGCCAATTTGACGTGGTCCAGAGCTACCAGCTCAAGAGGCTGCGTGGTGACGATGGGCCTCAAGGGTGTCTTCTGGCTGGTGCGGTCCTTCCTCCTCAGGTGACAAGGGCCACAATCTCTGCACCACTTTTCTACAGCTCCTCTCATGCCGACCCAAAAGAACCTTCCTCTTAGCAGGAACTCCAATTTCTTCCATCCGAAGTGTCCCGCTCTGTCATGGTAAGCCCCCAGGACCATGGCTGCATCCCGTCTTGGGACCACGACTTGCCAGGTCAGCTCGTGCGTCCGGTGGTTAACAATCCTTCTGCACAACTTGCCTTCGTAGAGGAACAGCTTGCTCTTCTCCTTCCATAGCTGCTTGGCTTCCTCTGGGGCATCTGGATCTAAGCGGGCGTCTTCCCGGGTCAGCAGATCTTTCACCAGGCGGACTGCAGGGTCACTATCTTGGGTCTCGGCCCAGCTGTGGTGAGGTAGGGGATTGATTATCACAGTGGTTAGATCCTCCTCCTTCACGCGGTGAGAGTATTGAGCGGCTCCATACCGGTGAAACGCGGGGAGTTCTACCTCCTCCAGCTCTTCTGGGTCTTCGTCACCTTCAGGTAAGTGAGGCATCCTTGATAGGGCGTCCGCGTTGGCATTGGTTTTGCCTGCCCGGTACTTGATCACGAAGTCATAGTTTGAGAGACGGGCCATCCACCGCTGTTCTAGGGCACCCAGTCTTGCATTGTCCAGGTGTGTCAACGGGTTGTTGTCCGTGTACACGGTGAACTTCGCGGAGGCCAGGTAATGCTTGAAGCGTTCCGTCACGGCCCATACCACCGCCAAGAATTCTAGCTTGAAGGAGCTGTAATTCTCCGGGTTCCTCTCGGTGGGCCTCAGCTTCCGGCTGGCGTACGCGATCACCCTTTCTCTGCCCTGTTGGTTTTGGGACAGTACAGCTCCCAGTCCCACATTACTGGCATCTGTGTGGAGAATGAAAGGCTGGCCATAATCAGGGTAGGCCAAGATCTCGTCCCCTGTGAGGGCCATCTTTAGCTGGCGGAAGGACTCCTCTTCCGGTTTATCCCACTTGAAGGGCGGCTTTTGGCTCCTGGACTTAGACTGTCCGATCAGGAGGTCCTGCATAGGAGCTGCCATCTTGGTGAACCCGGGGATGAACCTTCGGTAGTAGCCTACCAACCCGAGAAACTGTCTCACCTCTTTGATGTTCGAGGGTCTTGGCCAGCTCTTGATTGCCGTGACCTTGTCAGGGTCGGGGGCCACTCCTTCCGCGCTTACCACATGCCCTAGGTACTGGACCTTTGGTTTCAACAGGTGACACTTCAATGGTTTCACCTTCAGGCCGTAGCCTGCCAGGGCTTCGAACACCTCGGCCAGGTGCTTTAGGTGGTCCTCGTAGGTCTTCGAATAGACGATCACGTCGTCCAGGTAAAGGAGAACCGTCTCGAAGTTTCGGTGCCCTAGACAGCATTCCATCAACCGCTGGAAGGTCCCTGGTGCGTTGCAGAGCCCGAAAGGCATACAGTTGAACTCACTCAGTCCCATCGGGGTGGTGAAGGCGGTCTTCTCCTTGTCAGCCTCTGCCACAGGAACCTGCCAGTACCCGCTAGTAAGGTCCAAAGTAGAAAAGAAGTTAGCTGATTTTAGTGCGGCTAAAGACTCCTCTATTCTAGGCAACGGGTATGCGTCTTTGTGGGTGATACGGTTGATTTGTCTATAGTCTACACACATTCTCATGGTGCCGTCTTTCTTTTTGACCAGAACCAAGGGGGCTGCCCAGGGGCTACAGCTGTCTCTAATGACCCCAGCTTCTTTCATCTCTCTTAGCATGCCCTTTGCGTTCTGATAATGTGCAGGGGGTACAGGTCTGTGCCTCTCTTTTATTGGTGGGTGGCTCCCTGTGGGGATGTGGTGTTCTATCCCTTTTACTCTGCCGAAGTCTAGCGGGTGCTTACTAAAGACTCTCTCGTGCTCCTGTACCACCCGGTAGACTCCTTGTTTTTGGTGCAGGGGAGTGGAGTCAGCACCCACATTGAGTTTCTGGCACCAGTCCTCCTTTTGTTTCTGGGAGCCATTACCCTCCGCCTGAGGAGATGGAGGCAAGGGTTCCACGGCCCTGATAGCTTTGTGTTCGACAACAAACAGTTTGGCGAGTGTAGTGTACCTGGGTAAGTGAACCTCCCTCTCCCCAATGTTGAGGATGCGGACGGGCACCCTCCCATGACGGACATCAACCACCCCCCGGGCTGTCAAAATGGTGGGCCTGCTATCTGAGTACACGGGTTCTACCATGGCTTGGTAGTCTCTACCTCTCAACCCGATTGCAGTCCGACACCAGATCATCATTTCACTTTTGGGAGGCATGGAAATGGGGAATGGGTCACTCAGTCTTACGCTACCGATCTCACCACCAGACAGTTCTACCTGCTGCCGTCTCATCAGGGCTTTTATCTCCTTGTTGAGGACTCTCTGTTGGCTGGAACTAGCATTCACCGCCACCTGTTGTAAGATTACAATTACCTCTGAAAGACAATTTTCAATTACGTTAGTACCCACAGTTATTTTAGGGTGACTTTCACGACGGTCAATGTCCACAATAATTACTCCCTGTGCCGGCAGTTCAACTTTACCAATTTTAATGGTCATCTCCTTGAACCCCATCTGCGGCACGGGTAAGCCATTACTAGCGATGATGCTCAAGTTACTGTCTGGATACCGTGTGATATCAGCATCAGTCCAATACTGCTTAAAAAGTACATAAGGGATAGTGGTTACTTGCGACCCAGTATCCAGCAAGGCGCTCATGGGGATACCGTCCAGCACCACGGGTAAAACCGGGCGCCCCCCAACGTACTTATCACGCCAATTATAAGGGCCTGGTGATCTTATGCCTGGGGGTTGGCCCTCTGCCCCAGGTTGGACCCGTTTAAATTACAGTACCTGGAAATGTGTCCGGGCTGGTTGCATCGACGGCAAATGGGCTGTCCATCCTCTGCGTAGCGGTCTGTGGGCCTCCCTCGGAACGACGGGATCCTCCTCTGTCGACGCCACGGGACATCCTCCGGACTTGAAGCCAGCTCGATGGGTCTTGACGGGTCCACTTGCAACGCCTGGACGGTCCTGGTCAACGCCGCGACACTCCTGGTCAGCTCCTGGACTTGGTGGTGCAGGTCTTTCGACGGGGCTTGGTTCAGGGCCTGTGCATCAGCCTCCACGGAGTCCATAGAGGAGGGCGCCGCCTCCTGGTGGTAGGTGAGAGCAGGGCACCGGGGGTTTATAGCGCCACTAGTTGCAGATTCACGGAGCACCCTTATGGCCCTGTCCTTAAATTGGGCAAAGGTCAGGTCGGGGTTCTGAAAGAACATGAGGCGCAGTTGGGCCCTGTGGGCGCTAGACAGCAGACCTTCTATGAATTGTTCTGTTAGCAGATTATCCGTTTCCTGCACACTGCCAGGGTCAGTTTGTTGAATAGCCCTCAAGGCTTCCTGCAGATTTAGGGCATAGTCTCTGATGCTGTCCTGTGCCCGCTGCTTACATCCATAGAACCTCATTTTAATCTCAGCGGAGGTACGTGTGTCAAAGGTACCCCGCAGCCGGGCCAGAATACCCTTCACAGTCCTTTTCTCCTCAGTGGGCCATGATTTTACCTCCCTTTGGGCTGCGCCAGTTAACTGCCCTGTCAATATGCTGACCTTCTGTTCCTCTGTCAGGGGGTAAACGTGGAACAAACTGTATAGCCTTTCCTTGAAGTCAGTTAGGGCATGGGGCTCCCCTGAGTATTTGGGCAGCCAGGCCGCTCCAGGGATGTAGGGCAGGGAAAAGGGCATCAGCGCTGCTGCAGCTGCTTTGGTGGTAGTGGGGGCCTCTGTGTCCGACATCTTCCTCCCCCCTAGTCAAGCGTGGCCTACCTTCCGACGATCCTCTTCTGTAGGCCGCGGCTCCGCTGCTGCTGCTATGGATGAGGACCTGGCGTCGCATCCTGGTGACGTCAGCGTCGCTCTCTCTCCCTTCCAGGACCTTGCGCAGCGTCGGTGCGTGGGGCGGAGCTTCGGATCTCGCGCGGTTTTGACGTCCACGCCCCTCTTCTTCCCGCGCGGCGTCCTGGAGATGGCGTCCGATGGCGGGAAACAGCTGCAGATGGCGGGAAGACGGCAGAAGACGGCGGGAAAAGGTCCAAGATGGCGTCTGATGGCGGGAATCGGCTCCGGATGGCGGGAAACGACTCCGGACGGTGGGAAACTTCGCCACAGGTAAATTACAAAAGTCTTTTTCAGGCACGCAGTACCCGGTGGTTGCGGGCACGAAATCCTGCCGACTACGCCAAAGCTGACTCGCCCCCTGAGCCGTGGGGCACTCGGATCCGGGCAATTAGGGAAACGGTGGGAGTAGTAGTGGCAACCCGGTTCCGTGGCTCAGGGTGGTCAGGCCAGTGGTAGTCCGTTATGTGCTGATGTTTATGTCCGACTACGCCACCCGTGGATTGCGGTTATTAGGAACCGCCGCTGCATGCAGACCGCTGGGGCTGATGAGGTGTGCAGCTAGGGTAGTGTGACTCCCCACGGGAAGAGTGCGGCCCCAGGGCAGTATAGTGGATGGTGGGAGTGATGGTAGTGAGAGTCCCAGTGCTGATAGTGCTGGAGGAGCAAGGAGCACACAGACAACAGGTTGCAGTCCAGGGTCTTTACTAAAACAGGTAAACTGACCCACAAACAGTCCCAGCTAGGAGGGGACCTGGATGTCTGAGAGCAACGGGGAAATTGGCCCTGGTCAGGGTGAGGGTGTAGGCCTACCGTGCTTTCTGCGCTCCTTCTGGCTATCTCCTCGTTATAGGGTAACTGCCCACGTTTCCGAGCTTTCGGTGTATTTTCGCCTGTATGGTCTGCGACGTGGGTTCCTTTCTGCTCCCAGTCTTGTACGGCTTTACTGGTCCCTTCGGTTGTGGCAGGGCCTCCAGGCTTCTTAGGCCAAGGAATATACAGTCCCCTGCGGACTGGTTATCTGCTGGAGGATGTAGAATCCTCCCAGCCTCAGACACCAAAGTTTGGTAAATTAAGTCCTTTATCTGCCAGGACAGGCTCTCTTCGCCTCTTGTCTCTGGCTTGTGGCTCTCGTCCTGCCACACTTCCTCTTAGGTGCAATACAACTGTCTGTCCCTGCTCTGCTCTGGGACACGTCTCATTGCTGAGACAGGCCATCAAGTTCTCCCTAACCCTGCCCCCAGCACCAGCTTTTATAGGGGCAGCCTGCTCCCCCTACTGGCCTGAGACAGGAGGCATTGCATGCTAATGTTCCCCTGACTAGAGAACCTCCCCCTTGCTCTCAGACACAGCTTTATTTACACTTGTGGCATCCAGGCCAGGGTGACACACTTGCACTTGAAATATGGCCTTTTAGGCTCGTGGAGGTGGAAGCTTTCCAGCCGGGTATCCATACACGTCCCCAGCCACCATTATTTCTCCTGGTGTTGTCCCCGCCTTCCACCAGCACGGGTCCCAGAACTTTACCCGTGCCCTCCTCAGCGCACTTAGTGTGAAGGACCGCCTAACCACAAACACATGGACAAGTGAATGTGGCCAGGGATGGTACATCTCACTGACACATTTCACTGGGTTAATATTCTGGAAGCCGGGACCCAGTGGGACCTTGGGACGGAATGCGTACTCCCGACGCAGAGGATTGCAAGCCCTGGGTCAACCAGGGTTGCCCCCACATTCTACAGCTCCTGCACCACCTCCTCCTCTTCAGCCTCCATCTCCATCACTTGATTCATTTCTTTCAGGAGATATTCCAGATTATGTACTAAAACTTTGTGGGTGCCAATAACAATAAGCAGGACTGTATGCTTAGTTGACAAACCACACACCATTGCAGAGTTGTTGAAAGCTGTGTCAGAGAACCTGGTGGCGGCTCTGAAGCTAGGCAAGCTCACACGCGAGCCATTCCTGGCCCATGTGCTCAACTTAGTGGTTCAGCTGTTTCTCAAAACCTACCCAGGTCTGCCACAGCGACTTGTGAAAGTACGCTGCATGTGTGCCCATTTCAGAAAGTCAGCTACAGCTTTCACCGCTCTGGCAGGGCTTCAGCAGCTTTCAGATCACCGACTAGTGTGCGATGTGACCACGGATTGGAAATCAAAGTTGCAGATGTTTGGAATGATTTTGAGCAGCAGAGAGCAGTTGAGTACCAGCTTCAATACGCCCGTCGGCATTCAGGTCAGCCTCCGCACATAAGAGCTGATGAGTGGGCATGAATGTCTGACATCTGTGCCGTCCTCCAAAACTTTGAGGACTCCACCAAGATGGTGAGCGGCGATGACGCCATAATTAGCATCATCATCCCGCTTCTCTGTGTACTGGAACAATCGCTGCTCACAATTAAAGAGGAGGCATTGCAGGTGGAGCAAGGAGCTATACAGGGTTATGCTACTCAGCCCAGCCTCATCTCATCCCGACGCGGATTGGGTGATAATGAGGAGGAGGAAGAGAACATGGACAAAAGTCCTCTTGATGAGAACAGGGAAGTCTTGGCTGTTGGCAGTCTGGCACACAAGCCGACTTGGGCATTACAGAAAACTGGCACGGCACGAGAGAAGTCTTGTAGACAGAGGTGTGAGGTTCTGATTAAGGAGAATGTCAGTCTTAGATCAGTTGCAGAACGGAGGGCATGGGAGGGGTGATACACAGAAATGAGGGAAGAGATATAGGCCGGTGCAGAACTGTGGAGAGCTTGGTGGGTGAAAGAGATGAGTTTGTATTGTATTCTGTAGTGATTGTTTAACCTAACCAGTGCAATGACTCGCAAAGGGTAGAGGCTTCGGTGAAGCGGCTTAATAATAATAATTAGGGTTGAGCGAGTATGTTCTGTCCGAGTATGCTCGGGCCGAGCTCCAAGTATTTACAGCTGCTCAGTGATATGGTTGAATCGCTCCCGGGTGCATGATTTGCAACTGTTTGACAGCTTTATTACTTGTGAGGAATGTGTAAGAAATAGACATTACTTCCATGTAATAAAACTGTCAAAACAGTCGCAAATCATGCACACGGGAGCGATTCAACCATATCACCGAGCAGCTATAAATACACGGAGCTCGGCCCGAGCATACTCGCCGAAAGGGTTAATAGAACATACTCGCTCAACACTAATAATAATCTTTTTATTTATATAGCGCCAACATATTCCACAGCGCTTTACAATTCAGACAATTTATAGACATTATGGGCACTGTCCCCATTGGGGCTCACAATCTACATACCCTATCAGTATGTCTTTGGAGTGTGGGAGAAAACCAGAGAACCCAGAGGAAACCCATGCAAACACAGGGAGAACATACAAACTACTTGCAGATGTTGTCCTTGGTGGGATTTGAACCCAGAACCCCAGCGCTGCAAGGCTGCAGTGCTAACCACTGAGCCACCGTGCTGCCCTTTATAGAAATACGACTCTGGCTGCTACATTCAGAAAGGATTGGAGAAGAGAGTTTGTTTAGAGGGAAATTGATTAGAAGATAGCTGCAGTAATTAATCAGAGACACAGTAAGAGTTTTTACAGTATCAAAGGTGCGAAAAGGTTGAATTCTGGATATGTTTTTAAGGTGCAGGTGACATGTGTGGGAGTTATGGTGGCACCACCTAAAAGAAATTGCAAAGTCAGGTATAGGTAGGATAGTAAAAGTCAGATATAGGTAGGTTAGTAAAAGTCAGGTAAAGGAAAGGTAGGTTAGATGGCTACGTGCGGCCTCCTGCTGTGTATAGATGGCTACGTGCGGCCTCCTGCTGTGTATAGATGGCTACGTGCAGCCTCCTGCTGTGTATAGATGGCGCCGTGCGGCCTCCTGCTGTGTATAGATGGCGCCGTGTGGCCTCCTGCTGTGTATAGATGGCGCCGTGAGGCCTCCTGCTGTGTATAGATGGCTATGTGTGGCCCCCTGCTGTGTATAGATGGCTATGTGCGGCCTCCTGCTGTGTATAGATGGCATCGTGCGGCCTCCTGCTGTGTATAGATGGCGCCATGCAGCCTCCTGCTGTGTATATGGCTACGTCCGGCCTCCTGCTGTGTATAGATGGCTACGTGCGGCCTCCTGCTGTATATAGATGGCTACGTGCGGCCTCCTGCTGTGTATAGATGGCTACGTGCAGCCTCCTGCTGTGTATAGATGGCTACGTGCGGCCTCCTGCTGTGTATAGATGGCTACGTGCAGCCTCCTGCTGTGTATAGATGGCGCCGTGCAGCCCCTTGCTGTGTATAGATGGCTACGTGCGGCCTCCTGCTGTGTATAGATGGCTACGTGCAGCCTCCTGCTGTGTATAGACGGCGCCGTGCAGCCCCTGCTGTGTATAGATGGCGCCGTGCGGCCTCCTGCTGTGTATAGGTGGCGCCGTGTGGCCTCCTGCTGTGTATAGATGGCTATGTGCGGCCTCCTGCTGTGTATAGATGGCATCGTGCGGCCTCCTGCTGTGTATAGATGGCGCCATGCAGCCTCCTGCTGTGTATATGGCTACGTCCGGCCTCCTGCTGTATATAGATGGCTACGTGCGGCCTCCTGCTGTATATAGATGGCTACATGCGGCCTCCTGCTGTGTATAGATGGCTACGTGCAGCCTCCTGCTGTGTATAGATGGCTACGTGCGGCCTCCTGCTGTGTATAGATGGCTACGTGCAGCCTCCTGCTGTGTATAGATGGCGCCGTGCAGCCCCCTGCTGTGTATAGATGGCTACGTGCGGCCTCCTGCTGTGTATAGATGGCTACGTGCAGCCTCCTGCTGTGTATAGATGGCGCCGTGCAGCCCCTGCTGTGTATAGATGGCTACGTGCGGCCTCCTGCTGTGTATAGATGGCTACGTGCAGCCTCCTGTTGTGTATAGATGGCGCCGTGCAGCCCCCTGCTGTGTATAGATGGCTACGTGCGGCCTCCCGCTGTGTATAGATGGCTACGTGCTTCCTCCCGCTGTGTATAGATGGCTACGTGCTTCCTCCCGCTGTGTATAGATGGCTATGTGCGGCCCCCTGCTGTGTATAGATGGCTACGTGCGGCCTCCTGCTGTGTATAGATGACTACGTGCTGCCTCCTGCTGTGTATAGATGGCTACGTCCGGCCTCCTGCTGTGTATAGATGGCTACGTGCGGCCTCCTGCTGTATATAGATGGCTACGTGCGGCCTCCTGCTGTGTATAGATGGCTACGTGCAGCCTCCTGCTGTGTATAGATGGCTACGTGCGGCCTCCTGCTGTGTATAGATGGCTACGTGCAGCCTCCTGCTGTGCATAGATGGCTACGTGTGGCCTCCTGCTGTGTATAGATGGCTACGTGCAGCCTCCTGCTGTGTATAGATGGCGCCGTGCAGCCCCCTGCTGTGTATAGATGGCTACGTGCGGCCTCCTGCTGTGTATAGATGACTACGTGCAGCCTCCTGTTGTGTTTAGATGGCTCCGTGCAGCCCCCTGCTGTGTATAGATGGCTACGTGCGGCCTCCTGCTGAGTATAGATGGCTACGTGCGGCCTCCTGCTGAGTATAGATGGCTACGTGTGCTCAATATTAAGTCATCCAATGTTAGGCTGTGTGCCCACGATGCAGAAATGCTCCAGATTTTTTTTGAGCGTTTCTGCATCTCCCTGGCAGAAAAAACGCATGCGGATTGTACATGCGGATTGTACATGCGGATTGTACGTGCGTTTTTCCTGCCAGGGACAAGCGGATGTGATGCGTTCTTCACATGCATTTTCGCATGCGGGTTGTCAAGTGTTTTCCAAGCGATTTTAGCATCACTTGGAAAAGTACTTGACAACTTGGTCACACTATATAAATACATGCAACCGGCAAGGATTTATATAGTGTGACCGAAAGAATGGTAAAAAATAAATATACTTACCTTCTGATGGCCTGCCGACGTCAGCGGTCGCGTGACCCGTCACATGACTAAATGACGTCACCACAGGTCCTTTAGTCTACCGCGAGCTGCCGGCGAGGCAGGACGCATCGGATAAAGACACCGGGGGCCATCAGAAGGTAAGTATAATATTTATTTTTTATTTTATTCTTTTTTTTACAGGTTCCATGGTACTCGGGTCCGGAGGAGAGTCTTCTGTTCTCCAAACCCGGGTACCATCCGCACATTGAAACGCATGGAATCCGCATGTACAGATGCAGTGATGCGGATACCATGCGTTCCAATGCAAGTCAATGGCGGCGAAAACGCAGCTCTTCCGCAAAATAATTGGTAGTGCTGCGGATTTTTCCACAATGATACCAAGCGGAAACGCTTAAAAAACCCATAGTGGGCACACAGCCTAAAAAAAAATATTATAAATTATTATTATAATTAATATATTAATATTGTGCCAAATTAATTTCACGTGAACTATCACATGATCTATCACAGGTGATCATGTGACATGTGATACATCAGGTGTGCGTGTGTGTGTGTGTGTGTGTGGGGGGGGGGGGGCGCGCCTTCTAAACTGCCCGGGGCCCTTGCTACTCTTAATCCACCCCTGCACCCTCCACACTACTTATATGCACATGTAGCTCTTTCACGGACTGTTCCTCCATTACTGAGAAATCAGCTTTTAAATTGGTATGCAAATGAGGCTGAAGAGCTATGGTAGATCTGAAGCCTCTGAATGGTATAAGTATATACAGTACAGATAAATCCAGAGTCTTATCGGTGACATGTTCTTGCTGATCATAGTCATTCACTTTCCCTTCTCTCCTCTATTTAGCCCAGATCACCGTGATAACTTCTTCCATCCACGATGTGTCTCTGCAGAACTTAATGCACAGACGTCTTTGGATTATTATTTAACCGGCACTTTTCCCACTTTTTCCCACCTCTACACAAACTGCATAATGCTATAACCATCTCTAGTGCCCTGGAGAGTAATAATGCCCTCTCTGTTGCCCCACACAGTAATAGTACACCCCTCTTTGCCTTTATACAGTAATTGTGTCCAGCTCTCTGCCTCCATATACTAAAAGTCTCACGTCTGAGCTTCCACATGGTAAAAATGCCCCCATTGTGCTACTATATAGAAATATTAATCTTTCTAGGCACATTAAGGAATAGTTCCCACTCTGTGCCTCTATATAGTAATAATGCACCCCTCTGTGCCTCCATATAGTAATAATGCCCCCTCTCCCCTCTGTGCCTCCATGTAGTAATAGTGCCTCCTCTGTGTCTCCATATGGTAATAATGCCCCCCTATGTGTCCCCATATAGTAATAGTGCCCCCTCCGTGCCTCCATATAGTAATAGTGCCTCCTCTGTGTCTCCATATAGTAATAGTGCCTCCTCTGTGTCTCCATATAGTAATAGTGCCCCCTCCATGTCTCCATATAGAAATAATGCCCCCTCTATGCCTCCATAAAGTAATAGTGCCCCCCTCTGTGTCTCCATATAGTGATAGTGCCACTTCTATTCCTCCATATAGTAATAGTGCCCCCCTCTGTTTTTCCATATAGTGATAGTGCCCCCTCTGTGCTTCCATATAGTGATAGTGCCCCTTCTATTCCTCCATATAGTGATAGTGCCTCTTCTGTGCCTATATGCAGTATGTCCATATACCAGGCATAGTGCTCCTCTGTAATTCTATATATTACTAGTGCCTCCATACAATTGTAATCCCCCCTTTACATCCTCCCATCCAGTGCCCTGGCAATAAAATAAAAATAAATGAAAACTCCCTTCTCCCACAACGAGTGGTGCTGTCCTTGTGCCGCAGTCTGTAGCTGCAGGCGGTGCGATGGAGTGATGTCATTGCGCTGGAGAAGCCTATAATTCAGGCATGTGCTGCGAGGACTGGCAGATGGTGGTGCAGGGGGCTGTATATAATGTATGGACAGACAGGTGGGAGGTATACAGACATGTAATATGTGCACCGCTCATTTAGACATAGACCACAGAATCAATTACATTTTATAATATATATTTGGGATAAGAAATTTTTACCCCAAGGAGGCGGAGGCTCGTAAAGTGCCTGCCGCACCCAGAGCACTTAAAGGGAAGTTGTCATGTCAGATAACGCTATCAACCTGTTTGGTTTTGAACCTGCAGGTCGTATTACAGGTAAGAGTGCTATCTATGAAAAACACTGTTAGCTTTCCTATGCAGAAAATTCACGAGCTTTTATCAGAGCGCTGACTGCTGTTATGTTCTGCAGCTTAGAACTAAAGAATAGGAGGGAAAAGCTGTCCCTGCACTGAGACTCAGCTAAACTCTACGCTGGGGTGGGTGCTCTATTCCTTGTGAATAGCCCCACCGAAACTCCTGCACTGAACTCAAACAAAGACCTGAAGGAAGGGGAAAAGGGGTCCCTAACAGATCTAAGGACTAGGAGAAAAAACAGGAGACCTCCTAATAGAAAAGTTAGTTGCAGAAACGAAGATTAAAGGGAACAAAACTGGTGCAACAAGAAGTCCCAGCATATCAATTGTCAAAAGCACAGAGAACTTAGCAAGGAAACTTAGCCAGAGCACAAGCGTAACAACACTGATGTCTAGCGGGGAATGGGAGACAGGTGCTGAGTAATAAAGAGTGAAGAGATCACGTGACCAAGACACCCAGCACCAGAGGAAAAGACTAGAAGCCAGCAAACCACAACAAGATGGCCGATAGTAAAACAATATAGATTCTAACACCTGCCTTTTTTATATTTTATACAGTGGACCTCACTACGGTTTCGAGGGGATCGCACCCAATATTCCACGGTGCGGCTATTATTTGTTTTCACATATTTTTCTCTATCTATCCAGATCATCCTAATTTCTAGTTTTCATCTTTATGTATCTCATTTTCTATGTTATCTATCTATGTCAGATCAATGTATTTATTACGGTTAATAAAAGGCTGTAAAAGTAAGTATAAGTAATGAAAAACAAATGGAGGGTCAATTTCTAACTAAATCACATGACTGTGTATAAAAAAAAGCATGTTAGAGAGGCAGAGCCTCCCAGAAGCAAAGATGGTCAGAGGTCACCGATCTGTGAACAACTGCGTCTAATAATTGTAGAATAATTTCAGGAAATTTTTCCTCAATGTGAAATTACAAAGACTTTGAATATCTTCCATCTACAGGCCATAAAATCATCAAAAAATTCTGGAAAAATCCATGTGCACAAAGAATGGGGCTGATGGTCAATATTGAATGCTCATGATGTACGGACCCTGAGAAGGCTCTGCATGATATCAAGACATGATTCAGTCATCCAAGTCACTGCATGGGCTCAAAAAAATTTCCAGAAATCATTGTCTGTGATCACAGTTCACCATGCGTTCCACAAATGTAAATGACAGCTCTATCATGCAAAGAAAAAGCAGAATATCAGCACAATCCAGAAACGCTGTAGTCTTCTCTGCACTCATTTATAATGGACTCAGGCGAAATAGAAAACTGTTCTGTGGTCAGAAAAATCAAAATGTGAAATTCGTTATGGAAACCACAGACGCTGTGCCCTCAGAGTGAGAGGGACCATTCAGCTTGTTATGGAGGAGACGGACCATCCAGCTTGTTATCAAGGAGAGGGACCATCCAGCTTGTTACGGAGGAGAGTAAACATCCAGCTTGTTATGGAGTTAAAGGATCATCCAGCTTGTTATGGAGAAGAGGGACCATCCAGCTTGTTATCATGGAGAGGGACTATCCAGCTTGTTATGGAGGAGAGGGACCATCCAGCTTGTTATGGAGGAGAGGGCATTTGCAGCTTGTTTTGGAGGAGAGGGACCATCCAGCTTTTTATCAAGGAGAAGGACCTTTATCAAGGAGAGGGACCATCCAGCTTGTTACGGAGGAGAGTAAACATCCAGCTTGTTATGGAGTTAAAAGATCATCCAGCTTGTTATGGAGAAGAGGGACCATCCAGCTTGTTATCATGGAGAGGGACCATCCAGCTTGTTATGGAGGAGAGGGACCATCCAGCTTGTTATGGAGGAGAGGGCATTTGCAGCTTGTTATGGAGGAGAGGGACCATCCAGCTTTTTATCAAGGGGAGGGACCTTTATCAAGGAGAGGGACCATCCAGCTTGTTACGGAGGAGAGTAAACATCCAGCTTGTTATGGAGTTAAAGGATCATCCAGCTTGTTATGGAGAAGAGGGACCAGCCAGCTTGTTATCATGGAGAGGGACTATCCAGCTTGTTATGGAGGAGAGGGACCATCCAGCTTGTTATGGAGGAGAGGGCATTTGCAGCTTGCTATGGAGGAGAGGGACCATCCAGCTTTTTATCAACGGGAGGGACCTTTATCAAGGAGAGGGACCATCCAGCTTGTTATCGAGGAGAAAAAACATCCATCTTGTTATTGAAGAGAGGAACCATCCAGCTTGTTATGGAGGACATGAACCATCCAGCTTGCTGTGGACGAGAGAGACCATAAAGCTTGTTATGGAGGAGAGAGACCATAAAGATTGTTATGGAGTAGAGGAACCATCGAGCTTGATATGGAGGAGAGGAAACATCCAGCTTGATATGGAGGAGAGGAACCATCCAGCTTGATATGGAGGAGAGGAACCATACACCTTATCATGTAGGAGAGGGTCAATCCACCTTGTTATGGAGGAGAGGGACCATCCAGCTTGTTATTGGCACACAGTTCTTTATCTCTGATAGTATCTGGCTGCATTAATGCCTATTATAGGGACAGCACTCACATGAAATGCACCATCAATGCTGAGCCTTACGTGTAGAGATGTTATAACAACATCTGCTCCATCCAGACAACGTCTTTTTCAGGGAAGACCTTGTATATGTTGACAGGACAATGGTAAACCACATCCTGCATCCATCACACACCACGGCTCTGCAGAAAAAGAGTCCTGGTGATGAACCGGCCACCTGCAGTCCAGACCTTTCACCAATAGAAAATATTGTGAGCATCATGAAACAAAAAATCCGACAAAGGAGGAGCAGTGAGAATCCGACATCAGACAAGAATGGGTCAACGTTCTTCCCCCAGAACTCCAGCGATTATGTCCTCCCTTCCCCAATTAGTACAACAGTAGAGAAAAACAGGAGCTAAATACCCCATAAGTAATAGCAACAACAAATATAATGCGCATAAAATATGTATTAACTTTATTAAACACTTAAAAAAAATAATAGAGTATCATGAAAAGTATACATGGTTGCTGGTGAAAAACACAAAAAAGTGTAACCACACTGGCAAAGTTCAGATGTCAATACAACAGAAGCAACTGAATAAATATATAACACATGAAACCACATGAGTGTATCAGTCATGTATGGTGACAATCACTGATACAAAAAAAATCCCATCTCAAATGAGTGGTAATAAGATGTTAGGCATAATAGATCCCAGGTGGGAAAAAGGCTCTGTCACAAGGCAAATGCCAGACAGTCCTCATGCTATGATAGCAGTAGTGTGTATAATGCCATACGAATAGCGTCACATGTAGGAGTATGTGCTGTCATGTGTCAAAAGGACACACATTCAGCTGAAATGTATTGCAGCGCACAGACCCTTCGGGTCCATGCACGGCGATACATGCTGCCAGCCAATCAGAGGCCAGACGCTGACGTCATGCGCTTCCGTCACTTGTACTCTGAAGTCAGCTGCCGGCTTCAGAAGAGGATGCCGCTCGGAGGGGGAGCGCAGGGCAGGGGAGTATTTATTTTTTTCTTTCTAAACCAGTGAGTACATGGTGACCATACTTCTACACAGGTGACTATGGGGAGTGCATTATACTATATGGAGGATATGGGCTTTGTATTATACTAAGATGGAGGACTATGGGCTGTGCATTATATTATATGAAGGATATGGGCTGTGATTTATACGAATACGGAGGACTATGGGGGTGCATCATATTATATGGAGGTGCAGTATACTATATGGAGGACAATGGGGAGTGCATTATACAATATGGAGGACTATGGGAGTGCATTATACTATATGGAGGACTATAGAGAGTGCATTATACTATATGGAGGACTATGGAGAGTGCACTATACTATATGGAGGACTATGGGGAGTGCATTATATAATATGGAGGACTATGGGGAGTGCATTATACTATACGGAGGACTAAGGGGAGTGTATTATACTATATGGAGGACTATGGAGTCCATTATTCTATATGAAGGACTATGGGGAAGAGCATTATACTATATGGAGGACTATGGGGTGCATTATACTACATGGAGGACTATAGAGAGTCCATTATACTATATGGAGGACTATGGAGAGTACATTATACTATATGGAGGACTATGAGGAGTGCATTATACTATATGGAGGACTATGGGCTGTGCATTATACTATATGGAGGACTATGGGGAGTGCATTATTCTATATGGAGGACTATGGGGAAGTGCATTATACTATAAGGAGGACTGTGGGCTGTTCATTATACTATATGGAGGACTATGGGCTGTGCATTATACTATATGGAGGACTATGGGGAGTGCATTTTTCTACATGGAGGTCTATGGGGAAGTGCATTTTACTATATGGAGGACTATGGGGAGTGCATTATTCTTTATGGAGGACTATGGGGAAGTGCATTATACTATATGGAGGTCTATGGGGAGTACATTATTCTATATGGAGGACTATGGGGAAGTGCTTTATACTATATGGAGGACTATGGGGATTGCATTATACTATATGGAGGACTATGGGGAGTGTATTATACTATATGGAGGACTATGGGGTGCATTATTCTATATGGAGGACTATGGGGAAGTGCTCTATACTATATGCAGGACTATGGGCTGTGCATTATACTATATGGAGGACTATGGAGAGTGCATTATACTATATGGAGGACTATGGGGAGTGCATTATTCTATATGGAGGACCATGGGGAAGTGCATTATACTACATGGAGGACTATAGGGAGTGCATTATACTATATAGAGGACTATGGGGTGCATTATTCTATCTGGAGGACTATGGGGAAGTGCATTATACCATATGGAGGACTATGGGGTGCATTATTCTATCAGGAGGACTATGGGGAAGTGCATTATACCATATGGAGGACTATGGGATGCATTATACTATACGGAGGACTATGGGATGCATTATACCATATGCAGGACTATGGATGCATTATACTATATGGAGGACTATGGGGGTGCATTATACCATACGGAGGACTAGGGGGAGAGCATCATACTATATGGAGGACTATGGGGAGTGCATTATTCTATATGAAGGACTATAGGGAGTGCAATATAATATATGGAGGACTATGGAGAGTGCATTATACTACATGGAGGACTATGGTGAGTGCATTATACTATATGGAGGACTATGGGGTGCATTATTCTATATGGAGAACTATGGGGAAGTGCATTATACTATATGAAGGACTATGGGCTGTGTAGTATACTATATGGAGGACTATGGAGACTGTATTATACTATATGGAGGACTATGGGGAGTGCATTATTCTATATGGAGGACTGTGGGAAGTGTATTATGCTATGTGGAGGACTATGGAGAGTGCACTATACTATATGGAGGACTATGGGGAGTGCATTATACTATATGGAGAACTATGGGCAGTGCATTATACCATATGGAGGACTATGGGATGCATTATACTATATGAAGGAGTATGGGGGTGCATTATACAATATAGAGGACTGTGGGGAGTGCATTATACTATATGGAGGACTATGGAGAGTGCATTATACTATATGGAGGACTTTGGAGAATGCATTATACTATATAGAGGATTATGGAGAGTGCATAATACTATATGGAGGACTATGGGGAGGGCATTATACTATAAGGAGGACTATGGGGTGCATTATTCTATATGGAGAACTATGGGTTGTGCATTATACTATATGGAGGACTATGAGTTGTGCATTATACTATATGGAGGACTATGGAGAGTGCATTGTACTATATTTGGGACTATGGGGAGTGCATTATTCTATATGGAGGACTATGGGGTGCGTTATACTATGTAGTGGACTATGGAGAGTGCATTATACTATATAGAGGACTATGGGGAGTGCATCATACTATATGGAGTACTATGGGGAGTGCATTATACCATATGAAGGACTATGAGATGTATTATACTATATGGAGGACTATGGGGTGCATTATTCTATATGGAGGACTATGGGGAAGTGCATTATACTATATGTAGGACTATGGGCTGTGCATTATACTATATGGAGGACTATGGAGAGTGTATTATACTATATGGAGGACTATGGGGAAGTGCATTATACTATATGGAGGACTATGGGGAGCGCATTATACTATATAGAGGACTATGGGGAGTGTATTATACTATATGGAGGACTATGGGCTGTGCATTTAACTTTATGGAGGACTATGGAGAGTGCATTATATTATATGGAAGACTATGGGGAGTTCATTATTCTTTATGGAGGACTATGGCGAAGTGCATTATACTATATGTAGGACTATGGAGAGTGCATTATACTATATGGAGGACTATGGGGAGTGCATTATACTATATGGAGGACTATGGGAAGTTCATTATACCATAAGGAGGACTATGGGATGCATTAAACCATATGGAGAACTATGGGATGCATTATACTATATGGAGGACTATGGGGGTCCATTATACAATATGGATGGCTATGGGGAGTGCATTATACTACATGGAGGACTATGGGAAGTGCATTATTCTATATGGAGGACTATGGGGAGTGCAATATACTATATGGAGGACTATGGGGTGCATTATACTAAATGAAGGACTATGGGCTGTGTATTATACTATATGGAGGACTATGGGAAGTGTATTATACTATATGGAGGACTACGGAGAGTGCACTATACTATATGAAGGACTATGGGGAGTGCATTATACTATATGAAGAACTATGGGGAGTGCATTATACCATAAGGAGGACTATGGGATGAATTATACCATATGAAGGACTATGGGGCTGCATTATACAATATAGAGGACTATGGGATGCATTATACTAAATGAGGACTATGGGGGTGCATTTTACAATATGGAGGACTGTGGGGAGTGCATTATACTATATGGAGGACTATGGGGAGTGCATTATTCTATATGGAGGACTATAGGGAGTGCATTATACTATATGGATGACTATGGGGAGTGATTTATACTATATGGAGGACTATGGGGAGTGCATTATACTATATGGAGGACTATGGGGAGTATATTATACTATATGGAGGACTATGGGGTGCATTATTCTATATGGAGGACTATGGGTTGTGCATTATACTATATGGAGGACTATGGAGAGTGCATTATACTATATTTTGGACTATGGGGAGTGCATTATTCTATATGAATGACTATGGGAAAGTGCATTATACTATATGGAGGACTATGGAGAGTGCATTATACGATATGGAGGACAATGGAGAGTGCATTATACTATATGGAGGACTATAGGGGTGCATTATACAATATGGAGGACTATGAAGAGTGCATTATACTATGTGGAGGACTATGGGGAGTGCATTATTCTATATGGAGGACTATGGAGAGTGCATTATACTACATGAAGGACTTTGGGGAGTGCATTATACCATATTGAGGACTATTGGATGCATTATACTACAAGGAGGACTATGGGGGTGCATTATTCAAAATGTTGGACTATGGGGAGTGCATTATACTATATGGAGGACTATGGGGAGTGCATTATTCTATATGGAGAACTATCGGGAGTGCATTATACTGTATGGAGTATAATGTGGAGTGCAGTATACTGTATGGAGGATTATGGGGAGTGCATTATACTGTATGGTGGACTATGAGGCACATTATACTATACGGAAGACTATGGGGAGTGAATTGTACTCTAAGATGGACTATGGGGCACATTATGCTATATGGAGGACTATGGGGAGTGCATTATACTATAAGGAGGACTATGGGATGCATTATATTATATGGAGGACCATTGGGAGTGTATTATACTATATGAAGGACTATGCGGACTGCAGTATACTATATGGAAGACTATGGGGAGTGTATTTTACTATACAGAGGACTATGGTATGCATTATACCATATGGAGGACTATGGGATGCATTCTACTATATGGATGACTAAGGAATGCATTATATTATATGGAGGACTATGGGGAGTGCATTATGCTACATGGAGGACTATGGGATGCATTATACTATATGGAAAACTATGGGGATTGCATTATGCTATATGGAGGACTATGGGATGCATTATACTATATGGAAGACTATGGAATGGATAATATTATATGGAGGACTATGGGGAGTTCATTATACTGTATGGAGGACTATTGAGAGTGCATTATACTATATGAAGGACTGTGGGATGCATTATACAACATGGAGGACTATGGGATGCATTAACACTAGGACTACTGGACTCGTGACCCCGCCTAGAACTACTGAAAGGAGTCATTTTGACTCCTTGCTTGTTTTCGTTTATTTTTAGAGTTTCATTTGTGGTTATTTATTAATAATTATATTTTTTGTAATGTATTATTATTGTGAGATCCAACAGTAATGCTTTTGATTGTTTTTTTTCTGCTTTTCTTATTTTTCTACAGAAAATAACAATAATTATAATAGACGTTTTTCAAACATTTTTTTTTATTCAAGTGCACACATATAAACAACAACTGAAGAACAAAAAGTAGAGAAAATGTAGGTGGAGGAGCATAAAAATGAAAATATGGCGCAGAATTCACCTTCTAAACATTTGGTGTTTCGCATTTTAGGCATTGCCTTTGATTTATGGCAGTACATTGCCCACACAAAGACTTACCACAAGTCTTACAATTTTCGACAGATCTATTTTTCTTGCACTTTTCTTTGATCTGGCAAAATTTTGTTTGAACCATCACTTCTGAGCATGTAGAAACTTGGGACGTGGAACCCTTTTCCCTATCTGTGACATAAGGACCACTCAACTCTCTCACAAGCGTTTGCAAAAATGCCTTGCGTGACATTTTTTGGTGGGTAATCTCCTTGAATATTATCCATGCATTTATACCCGCAAAGTCTAAGGCATTTTCAAATGCATGAACAGGCCATCTCCTTGTGCATGTTCGTGTGGTATATTTTCGTGCCATCTGATCCACTACATCTACTCCATATTTTGTTTCATTGTAAAACTTTACCGTTTCTGGAGTTTTTTTAGCGGAATCAGACGCAACAACAACATCTGGATGGACGGAACTCAAAATGACAACATTTTTGTTGGGCTTTCCTTGATATACTGTAAGTGTAAAATTGTCTTCATTTCTAAACACTTTAGTGTTGTACAATTCCTCTTTCATGGATTTTATTTCTTTAGGCACTTCTCGCCTTATCTTGTTCAGTGTTCCCACGATGGTTGTTCCTTTGCTTTTTAGCTGTTTAGCTAATTTTACTGAAGTAAAGTAATTATCGGTTGTAACATTGCGACCTTTTTTCAAAAACGGGTCCAATAACTTCATTACCACATGGTCAGCTAAACGGTCCTCAGCACGGCGTGTGTCATCTTTGCCTAGATAAGGGAAGCCATTTGCCAGATATTTGCTCCTCTTATCAACAGCTAGCCAATATTTGTGGCCATATTTATCTGGTTTGGAAGGCATGTACTGCGTGAATGGACACCTAGTTTTGCTTGGGAAAAGTTGCTCATCCACCGTTATGTATGGGCCAGGTTTGTAACACGCAATACAATTTTCAATAAACCTGTCCCACACAGTAGAAAATAGAGCAAATGTGTCCGTTTGCAGTCTCTCCGATCGAGTAGATTTCTCATCAAATCTGAGAAACCTCATAATTTCAACAAAGCGGTCCCTAGACATTGTCGCTTTGCAAAACGGTATTCCCCAGTCATTACACCAAATACTGCTAATTGAGTGACGGTTCGTGCCAGATATTCCACGAGCATAGAATATCGCAATGAATGCATCTAGCTCCTCATCAGATAGAGTTTGTTCAGCATTACACAGTAATACAAGCAGGTAAAACACAAGGAAAATGTGAAAAGTTGACATGTAAATTGAACTACATCTATATGAACATCAGGGTAAATAAGACAGAGTGAAAAAATTATGCACAAAACTTTATAGCAACATTTAGTGACAAAAGGACCTCAAAATATAGTAGGGAGTCAAAATGACTCCCTTCAGTAGTTCTTGGTAAATTTTGAAAAAAACGCGCAAATTTTTCACCAAAATTATTTATTCTCACAAAATCTTTTTTCACATCATATTTGAGGAAAAGTCACCGAGTTTCAAGCCGGAATTCTGAAAAATGTAGTCACAGAAGAGAAATAAAAAACGAAAGGAGTCAAAATGACTTCATCAGTAGTTCTAGTGTTAAACTATATGGAGGACTATGGGGAGTGCATTATACTATATGGAGGAGTATGGGGAGAACATATACTATATGGAGGACTATGGTATTCATTATACTATATGGAGGACTATAGGGAGTGCATTATACTATATGGAGGACTATGGGATGCATTATGTTTTATGGAGGACTATGGGGAGTGCATTATTCTATATGGAGGAGTATGGGAAGAGCATATACTATATGGAGGACTATGGGATTTATTATACTATATGGAGGACTATAGGGAGTGCCTTATACTATATGGAGGACTATGGGATGCATTATGTTTTATGGAGGACTATGGGGAGTGCATTATACTATATGGAGGAGTATGGAGAGAGCATATACTATATGGAGGACTATGGGATTCATTATACTATATGGAGGACTATAGGGAGTGCATTATACTATATGGAGGACTATGGGATGCATTATGTTTTATGGAGGACTATGGGGAGTGCATTATTCTATATGGAGGAATATGGGGGTGCATAATACTATATGGAGGAATATGGGGAGTTTATTATACCATATTGTGGACTATGGGGAGTGCATTATACTATATAGTGGACTATGGGGAGTGCATTATACTATATGGAGGACTATGGGGAGTGAATTATACTATATGGAGGACTATGGGGGTCCATTATACTATATGGAGGACTATGGCGAGAGCATTATACTATATGGAGGACTATGGAGAGTGCATTATACTATATGGAGGACTACGGGGAGTACATTATACTATATGGAGGACTATGGGGAGTGCATTGTACTGTATGGAGGAGTATTGGGAGTGCATTATATTATATGAACGGCTATTGGGCACATTATACTATATGGAGTACTGTGGTGAGTGCATCATACTGTATGGAGGACTATGGGGAGTGCATTATACCATATGGAGCACTATGGGGAGTGCATTGTACTATATAGAGGACTATGGGGAGTGTATTACACTATATGGAGGACTATGGGGTGCATTGTACTATATAGAGGACTATGGGATGCATTATACTATATGGAGGACTATGGGGAGTGCATTATACTGTATGGAGGACTATGAGGAGTGCATTATGCTATATGAAGGACTATGGGATGCGTTATACTATATGAAGGACTATGGGATGCATTATACTATATGGACGACTATGGGGAGTGCATTATACTATATGGAGGACTATGGGATGCATTAAACTATATAGAGGATTATGGGGAGTACATTATACTATATGGAGGACTATGGGATGCATTATGTTATATGGAGGACTATGGGGAGTGCATTATACTATATGGAGGACTATGGGATGCATTATATTATATGGAGGATCATGGGAAGTTCATTATATTATATGGAGGACTATGGGGAGTGCATTATACTATATGGAGGACTATGGGATGCATTATATTATATTGAGGACTATGGGGAGTGCGTTATACTTTATGTAGGACTATGGGATGCATTATATTATATGGAGGACCATGGGAAGTTCATTATACTGTCTGAAGGACTATGGGGAGTGCATTATACTATATGTAGGACTACGGGATGCATTATTTTATATGAAGGACTATGAGGAGTGCATTTTACTATATGGAGGACTATGTGGTACATTATACTATATGGAGGACTATGGGGAGTGCATTATGCTATATAGAGGACTATGGGGAGTGAATTATACTGTATGGAGGACAATGTGGTGCATTATACTATATGGAGGACTATGAGGAGTGCATTATACTGTTTGGAGGACTATGTCATGTATTATACTATATGAAGGTCTATGTGGTGCATTATACTATATGGAGGACTATGGGGAGTGTATTATACTATATGGAGGACTATGGGGAGTGCAGTATGCTATATGGAAGACTATGGGGAGTGCATTATACTATATGGAGGACTATGGGGAGTGCATTATACTATATAGAGGACTGTGGGGAGTCTATTAAACTATACGGAGGACTATGGGATGCATTATACCATATGAAGGAATATGTGATGCATTCTATTATATGGAGGATTATGGGGAGTGCATTATACTGTATGGAGGAATATGTGGTGCATTATACTATATGGAGTACTATGGGGAGTGCATTATACTATATGGAGGACTATGGGGAGTGCATTATACCATATGGAGGACTATGGGATGCATTATGTTATATGGAGCACTATGAGGAGTGCATTTTACTATATGGAGGACTATGGGGGTGCATTACACTATATGGAGGACTATGGCGAGAGCATTATACTATATGGAGGACTATGGAGAGTGCATTATACTATATGGAGGACTATGGGGAATGCATTATACTATATGGAGGACTATGGGGAATGCATTATTCTGTATGGAGGACTATGGGGAGTACATTATGTTATATGGAGGGCTATGGGGCACATTATACTATATGGAGGACAAGGGGGAGTGCATTATACTGTATGGAGGACTATGGGGAGTGCATTATACTATATAGAGGACTATATGATGCATTATATTATATGAAGGACTATGGGGAGTGCATTATACAATATAAAACACTATGGGGAGTGCATTATACTATATGGAGGACTATGGGGAGTGTATTATACTATATGGAGGACTATGGGATGCATTGTACTATATAGAGGACTATGGGATGCATTATACTATATGGAGGATTATTGGGAGTGCATTATACTGTATGGAGGACTATGAGGAGTGCATTATACTATATGAAGGACTATGGGATGCATTGTACTATATGGAGGACTATGGGGATTGAATTATACTGTATGGAGGACTATGAGGAGTGCATTATACTATAAGGAGGACTATATGAAGTGCACTATACTATATGGAGGACTACGGTATGTATTATACTGTATAGAGGACTATGGGGATTACATTATACTATATGGAGGACTATGGGATGCATTATGCTATATGGAGGACTATGGGGAGTGCATTATTCTATATGGAGGACTATGGGATGCATTATATTATATGGAGGACCATGGGGAGTTCATTATAATATATGGAGGACCATGGGGAGTGCATTATACTGTATGGAGGACTATGGGAAGCATAATATTATATGGAGGACTATGGGGAGTGCATTATACTATATGGAGGACTATGGGATGCATTATATTATATGGAGGACCATGGGGAGTTCATTATACTTTATGGAGGACTATGGGGAGTGCATTAAACTATATGTAGCAGTATGGGGAGTGTATTATACTATTTGGAGGACTATGGGATGCATTATTTTATATGAAGGACTATGAGGAGTGCAATATGCTATATGGATGAGTATGTGGTCCATTATACTATAATGAGGACTATGGGGAGTGCATTATGCTATATGGATGACTCTGGGGAGTGGATTATACTGTATGGAGGACTATGTGGTGCATTATACTATATGGAGGACTATGTGGTGCATTGTACTATATGAAGGACTATGGTGAGTTCATTATAGTATATGGAGGACTATGGGGAGTGCATTATACTATATGGAGGACTATGGGGAGTTCATTATACTGTATGGAGGACTATGTGGTGTATTATACTATATGGAGGACTATGTAGTGCATTATACTATATGGAGGACTATGGGGAGTGTATTATACTATATGAAAGACTATGGGGAATGCAGTATTGTATATGGAAGACTAAGGGGAGTGCATTATACTATATTGAGGACTATGGGGAGTGTATTATACTATATAGAGGACTGTGGGGAGTCAATTATACTATACGGAGGACTATGGGATGCATTATACTATGTGGAGGAATATGGGATGCATACTATTATATTAAGGACTATGGGGAGTGCATTATACTATATGGATAACTATGGGGAGTGCATTATACTGTATGGAGGACTATGTGGTGCATTATACTATAAGGAGTACTATGGGGAGTGCAATATACTATATGGAGGACTATGGGGAGTGCATTATACTGTATGGAGGACTATATGGTGCATTATACTATAAGGAGGACTATGGGGAGTGCATTATACTATATGAATGACTATAGGGAGTGCATTATACTATATGGAGGACTATGGGGAGTGGATTATACTGTATGGAGGACTTTGTGGTGCATTATACTATATGGAGGACTATGTGGTGCATTATACTATATGGAGGACTATGGGGAGTGTATTATACTATATGGAGGACTATGGGGAGCGCAGTATGCTATATGGAAGACTATGGGGAGAATATTATACTATATAGAGGACTGTGGGGAATCCATTATACTATATGGAGGACTACGGCATGCATTATATTATATGGAGGACTATGTGGAATGCATTATGCTATATGGAGGACTATGGGATGCATTATACTATATGGAGAACTATGGGGAGCATATTATACTATATGGAGGACTATGGGATGCATTATACTATATGGAGGAATGTGGGACGCATTCTATTTTATGGAGGACTATGGGAAGTGCATTATACTGTATGGAGTACTATGTGGTGCATTATCCTATATGGAAGACTATGGGGAGAATATTATACTATATAGAGGACTGTGGGGAATCCATTATACTATATGGAGGACTACAGCATGCATTATATTATATGGAGGACTATGGGGAATGCATTATGCTATATGGAGGACTATGGGATGCATTATACTATATGGAGGACTATGGGGAGTGTATTATACTATATGGAGGATTATGGGATGCATTATACTATATAGAGGACTGTGGGGAGTCCATTATACTATATGGAGGACTATGGGATGCATTATATTATATGGAGGACTATGGGGGGGTGCATTATGCTATATGGAGAACTATGGGATGCATTATACTATATGGAGGACTATGGGGAGTGTATTATACTATATGGAGGAGTATGGGATGCATTATACCATATGGAGGACTATGGGGAGTGCATTATACTTTATGGAGGACTATGGGGAGTCCATTATACTATATGGAGGACTATGGGATGCATTATTATATGGAGGACTATGGGGAGTGCATTGTAATACACTGCTCCAAAAAATAAAGCAAACACTCAAATAACCCATCCTAGATCTGAAAGAATGAAATATTCTCATTGAATATTTTGTTCTGTACAAAGTTGAATGTGCTGACAACAAAATCACACAAAAATCATCAATGGAAATCAAATTTATTAAGCAATGGAGGCCTGGATTTGGAGTCACCCCCAAAATTAAAGTGGAAAAACACACTACAGGCTGATCCAACTTTGATGTAATGTCCTTAAAACAAGACAAAATGATGCTCAGTATTGTGTGTGGCCTCCACGTGCCTGCATGACCTCCCTACAATGCCTGGGCATGCTCCTGATGAGGTTGCGGATGGTCTCCTGTGGGATCTCCTCCCAGACCTGGACTAAAGCATCCGCCAACTCCTGGACAGTCTGTGGTGCAACATGACGTTGGTGGATGGAGCGAGACATGATGTCCCAGATGTGCTCAATCAGATTCAGGTCTGGGGAACGGGCGGGACAGTCCATAACCTCAATGCCTTCATCTTGCAGGAACTGCTGACACACTCCAGCCACATGAGGTCTGGCATTGTCCTGCATTAGGAGGAACCCAGGGCCAACCACACCAGCATATGGTCTCACAAGGGGTCTGAGGATCTCATCTTGGTACCGAATGGCAGTCAGGCTACCTCTGGCGAGCACATGGAGGGCTGTGCGGCCCTCCAAAGAAATGCCACCCCACACCATTACTGACCCACTGCCAAACCGGTCATGCTGAAGGATGTTGCAGGCAGCAGATCGCTCTCCACGGCGTCTCCAGACTCTGTCACGTCTGTCACACGTGCTCAGTGTGAACCTGCTTTCATCTGTGAAGAGCACAGGGCGCCAGTGGCGACTTTGCCAATCCTGGTGTTCTAAGGCAAATGCCAAGCGTCCTGCACGGTGTTGGGCTGTGAGCACAACCCTCATCTGTGGACATCCGGCCCTCATTCCAACCTCATGGAGTCGGTTTCTAACCGTTTGTGCAGACACATGCAGATTTGTGGCCTGTTGGAGGTCATTTTGCAGGGCTCTGGCAGTGCTCCTCCTGTTCCTCCTAGCACAAAGGCGGAGGTAGCGGTCCTGCTGCTGGGTTGTTGCCCTCCTACGGCCCCCTCCATGTCTCCTGGTGTACTGGCCTGTCTCCTGGTAGCGCCTCCAGCCTCTGGACACTACGCTGACAGACACAGCAAGCCTTCTTGCCACAGCTCGCATTGATGTGCCATCCTGGATGAGCTGCACTACCTGAGCAACTTCTGTGGGTTGTAGAGTCCGTCTCTTGCTACCACGAATGTGAAAGCACAACCAACATTCAAAAGTGACCAAAACATCAGCCAGAAAGCATTGGTACTGAGATGTGGTCTGTGGTCCCCACCTGCAGAACCACTCCTTTATTGAGGGTGTCTTGATAATTGCCAATAATTTCCATCTATTGTCTATTCCATTTGCACAACAAAATATGAAATTAATTGTCAATCAGTGTTGCTTCCTAAGTGGACAGTTTGATTTCACAGAAGTTTGATTTACGTGGAGTTATATTCTGTTGTTTAAGTGTTCCCTTTATTTTTTGAGCAGTGTATATGGAGGACTATGGGGAGTGCATTATACTATATGGAGGACTATGGGATGCATTATATTATATGGAGGACTATGTGGAGTGCATTATACTATATGGAGGACTATGGGGAGTGTATTATACTATATAGAGGATTGTGGGGAGTCCATTATACTATATGGAGGACTATGGGATGCATTATACCATATGGAGGACTATGGGATGCATTATATTATATGGAGGACTATGGTTTGCATTATAGTATAGAGAGGACTATGGGGAGTGTATTATACTATGTGGAGGACTATGGAACGCATTATACTATATGGAGGACTATGGGGAAAGCTTTATACTATATGGAGGACTGTGTGGTGCATTATACTATATGGAGGACTATGGGGAGTGCATTATACTGTATGGAGGACTATGTTGTGCATTATATTAAATGGAGGACTATGGGGAGTGCATTATACTATATGGAGGACTATGGTGTTGTGGTGTTGCTATCAGAGTGTCAAGAGTGGGAGAAGAGGGTTGCATTGACAATCCAACACAATGGGCAGCAATTTGAACACATTTTATAAGTGGTCATAAAGTTACATTAAAACCAAGCACACCATTGTTTTTCTTATCAAATTCTCAATAAGTTTGATGTGTCACATGACCCTCTTTCCTTTGAAAAAAATAAAGTTGGATCCAAAATGGCCGACTTCAAAATAGCCGCCATGGTCACCACCCATCTGGAAAAGTTTTCCCCTCACATATACTAATGTGCCACAAACAGGAAGTTGATATTACCAACCATTCCCATTTAATTTAGGTGTATCCATGTAAATGGCCCACCCTGTATATAATCAGAATGGGGGGGTCCAAATCTTGCTCCGGGACCCATCAGCCTCGTTACGCCACTGGTTATATATTATACTAGCTATTGAACCCCTTCTACGCCCGGGTGGTGAGCATTTTTATTGGTATATTTCTGGCGCCATTTTTTTTTAAGACACTGTCTGCAAATTCGCATATACATTGTCTTCAATAAAATAGCGCCGGATAAGCGCCATTTTACTGAAGTAATGTACTACAACGTCAACACAGCAGTGCACACGTGCCAGCCAAAGGGATAATGGTGATGGGTGGTGCATGCGCACTGCTATGTTGACGTTGTAGTACATTACTTCAATAAAATGGCGCTGGAGCCAGCGTTTGCGCTTATCCGGCGCTATTTTATTGAAGACACTGTATATGCGAATTTGCAGACAGTGTCTTAAAAAAATGGTGCCGGATAGCATGGTATACGCATACACTGAGTCCGGGTCATTCTATTGAAGTATTGTACTACAAAATTAAAGGGAACCTGTCACCAGAAATAACACCGTTAACCTGCACATATGTGATTAATCTGCAGGTTAATAGCGTTATTATGTTGCCCGACGCCTGCACGTAGTCGAATGCAGCAGGGAGAAAATAAACCTTCCTGGTATATGATCCCCCAATCCTGGTCCCCTTCTTGGTATATGCTCCACCCCATCCTTGTATATGTTCCCCCAATCCTTGAATATGCTCCCCCCATACTGGTATAAGCTCCCCCCATACTGGTATATGCTCCCTCCATCCTGGTATATGCTCCCTCCATCCTGGTATATGTTCCCCCATCTTGGTATATGCTCTCCCCATCCTGGTATATGCTCCCCCATCCTAGTATATACCCCCCCCATCCTGGTATATGCTCCCCCCATCCTGGTATATGCTCCCTCCATCCTGGTATATGCTCCCTCCATCCTCGTATATGCTTCCCCTATCCTGGTATATGCTCCCCCAATCCTGGTATATGCTCCCCCAGTCCTCGCATATGCTCCCTCCATCCTGTTATATGCCCCCCCATCCTGGTATGTGCTACACCCATCCTGGTATATGCTGCCTCAATCCTCGTATATATGCCCCCCCACCCTGGTATATATCCCCCCATCCTGGTATATGCTTCCCTACCCTGGTATATGCTCCCCCAATTCTTGTATATGCTCCCTCCATCCAGGTATATGTTCCCCCATCCTGGTATATGCTTCCCTATCCTGGTATATGCCCCCCCATCCTGTTATATGCTCCCTCCATCCTGGTATATGCCCCCATCCTGGTATATGCTCCCCCCATCCTGGTATATGCTCCCCCCATCCTGGTATATCCCCCCATCCTGGTATATGCTCCTCCCCATCCTGGTATATGCTCCCCCCATCCTGGTATATGCTACCGCTATCCTGGCATGTGCTCCCCCATCCTGGTATATGCTCCCCCCCATCCTGGTATATGCCCCACATCCTGGTATATCCCCACATTCTGGTATATGCTCCCCGTTATATGCTCCCCCATCCTGGTATATGCTCCCCCCATCCTGGTATATGCCCACCATCCTGGTATATGCTCCCCCTCATCCTGGTATATGCTCCCCCATCCTGGTATATGCTCCCCACATCCTGGTATATGCTCCCTCCATCCTGGTATATGTCCCCCATCCTGGTATGTGCTCCCCCCATCCTGGTATATACCCCCCATCCTGGTATATGCTTCCCGCATCCTGGTATATGCTCCCCCTATCCTGTTATATGCTCCCACCATCCTGGTATATGCTCCCCCATCCTGGTATATACTTCCCCATCCTGGTATATGCTCCCCCCATCCTGGTATATGCTCCCTCCATCCTCGTATATGTTTCCCCTATCCTGGTATATGCTCCCTCCATTCTGGTATATGCCCCCCCATTCTGGTATACACTCCACCCATCCTGGTATATGTTGACTCAATCCTCGTATATGCATCCCCACCCTGGTATATGCCCCCCATCCTGGTATATGCTTCCCTACCCTGGTATATGCTCCCCCAATTCTTGTATATGCTCCCTCCATCCTGGTATATGCCCCCCATCTTGTTATATGCTCCCTCCATCCTGGTATATTCTCCCCCCATCCTGGTATATGCTCCCCCATCCTGGTATATGCTCCCCCCATCCTGGTATATGCTCCCCCTATCCTGGTATATCCCCCCATCCTGGTATATGCTCCTCCCCATCCTGGTATATGCTCCCCCCATCCTGGTATATGCTCCCTCCATCCTCGTATATGTTTCCCCTATCCTGGTATATGCTCCCTCCATTCTGGTATATGCCCCCCCATTCTGGTATACACTCCACCCATCCTGGTATATGTTGACTCAATCCTCGTATATGCATCCCCACCCTGGTATATGCCCCCCATCCTGGTATATGCTTCCCTACCCTGGTATATGCTCCCCCAATTCTTGTATATGCTCCCTCCATCCTGGTATATGCCCCCCATCTTGTTATATGCTCCCTCCATCCTGGTATATTCTCCCCCCATCCTGGTATATGCTCCCCCATCCTGGTATATGCTCCCCCCATCCTGGTATATGCTCCCCCTATCCTGGTATATCCCCCCATCCTGGTATATGCTCCTCCCCATCCTGGTATATGCTCCCCCCATACTGGTATATGTTCCCCCATCCTGGTATATGCTCCCCCCCATCCTGGTATATGATCCCCCAATCCTGGTCCCCTTCTTGGTATATGCTCCCCCCCATCCTTGTATATGTTCCCCCAATCCTCGTATATGCTCCCCCCATACTGGTATAAGCTCCCCCCAAACTGGTATATGCTCCCTCCATCCTGGTATATGCTCCCTCCATCCTGGTATATGCTCCCCCATCTTGGTATATGCTCTCCCCATCCTGGTATATGCTCACCCATCCTGGTATATAGCCCCCCATCCTGGTATATGCTCCCCCCATCCTGTTATATGCTCCCTCCATCCTGGTATATGCTCCCCCATCCTGGTATATACTTCCCCATTCTGGTATATGCTCCCCCCATCCTGGTATATACCCCCCCATCCTGGTATATGCTCCCCCCATCCTGGTATATGCTCCCCCCATCCTGTTATATGCTCCCTCCATCCTGGTATATGCTCCCCCATCCTGGTATATACTTCCCCATTCTGGTATATGCTCCCCCCATCCTGGTATATGCTCCCTCCATCCTGGTATATGCTCCCTCCATCCTCATATATGCTACCCCTATCCTGGTATATGCTCCCCCAATCCTGGTATATGCTCCCCCAATCCTCGTATATGCTCCCTCCATCCTGTTATATGCCCCCCCATCCTGGTATATGCTCCACCCATCCTGGTATATGCTGCCTCAATCCTCGTATATGCCCCCCCACCCTGGTATATGTCCCCCCATCCTGGTATATGCTTCCCTACCCTGGTATATGCTCACCCAATTCTTGTATATGCTCCCTCCATCCTGGTATATGCCCCCATCCTGGTATATGCTCCCCCCATCCTGGTATATGCTCCCCCCATCCTGGTATATCCCCCCATCCTGGTATATGCTCCTCCCCATCCTGGTATATGCTCCCCCCATCCTGGTATATGCTACCGCTATCCTGGCATGTGCTCCCCCATCCTGGTATATGCTCCCCCCCATCCTGGTATATGCCCCACATCCTGGTATATCCCCACATTCTGGTATATGCTCCCCGTTATATGCTCCCCCATCCTGGTATATGCTCCCCCCATCCTGGTATATGCCCACCATCCTGGTATATGCTCCCCCTCATCCTGGTATATGCTCCCCCCATCCTGGTATATGCTCCCCACATCCTGGTATATGCCCCCTCCATCCTGGTATATGTCCCCCATCCTGGTATGTGCTCCCCCCATCCTGGTATATACCCCCCATCCTGGTATATGCTCCCCGCATCCTGGTATATGCTCCCCCTATCCTGTTATATGCTCCCACCATCCTGGTATATGCTCCCCCATCCTGGTATATACTTCCCCATCCTGGTATATGCTCCCCCCATCCTGGTATATGCTCCCCCCATCCTGGTATATGCTCCCTCCATCCTCGTATATGTTTCCCCTATCCTGGTATATGCTCCCTCCATTCTGGTATATGCCCCCCCATTCTGGTATACACTCCACCCATCCTGGTATATGTTGACTCAATCCTCGTATATGCATCCCCACCCTGGTATATGCCCCCCATCCTGGTATATGCTTCCCTACCCTGGTATATGCTCCCCCAATTCTTGTATATGCTCCCTCCATCCTGGTATATGCCCCCCATCTTGTTATATGCTCCCTCCATCCTGGTATATTCTCCCCCCATCCTGGTATATGCTCCCCCATCCTGGTATATGCTCCCCCCATCCTGGTATATGCTCCCCCTATCCTGGTATATCCCCCCATCCTGGTATATGCTCCTCCCCATCCTGGTATATGCTCCCCCCATACTGGTATATGTTCCCCCATCCTGGTATATGCTCCCCCCCATCCTGGTATATGATCCCCCAATCCTGGTCCCCTTCTTGGTATATGCTCCCCCCCATCCTTGTATATGTTCCCCCAATCCTCGTATATGCTCCCCCCATACTGGTATAAGCTCCCCCCAAACTGGTATATGCTCCCTCCATCCTGGTATATGCTCCCTCCATCCTGGTATATGCTCCCCCATCTTGGTATATGCTCTCCCCATCCTGGTATATGCTCACCCATCCTGGTATATAGCCCCCCATCCTGGTATATGCTCCCCCCATCCTGTTATATGCTCCCTCCATCCTGGTATATGCTCCCCCATCCTGGTATATACTTCCCCATTCTGGTATATGCTCCCCCCATCCTGGTATATACCCCCCCATCCTGGTATATGCTCCCCCCATCCTGGTATATGCTCCCCCCATCCTGTTATATGCTCCCTCCATCCTGGTATATGCTCCCCCATCCTGGTATATACTTCCCCATTCTGGTATATGCTCCCCCCATCCTGGTATATGCTCCCTCCATCCTGGTATATGCTCCCTCCATCCTCATATATGCTACCCCTATCCTGGTATATGCTCCCCCAATCCTGGTATATGCTCCCCCAATCCTCGTATATGCTCCCTCCATCCTGTTATATGCCCCCCCATCCTGGTATATGCTCCACCCATCCTGGTATATGCTGCCTCAATCCTCGTATATGCCCCCCCACCCTGGTATATGTCCCCCCATCCTGGTATATGCTTCCCTACCCTGGTATATGCTCACCCAATTCTTGTATATGCTCCCTCCATCCTGGTATATGCCCCCCCAACCTGGTATATGCTTCCCTATCCTGGTATATGCCCCCCCATCCTGTTATATGCTCCCTCCATCCTGGTATGTGTCCCCATCCTGGTATATGCTCCCCCATCCTGGTATATGCTCCCCCCATCCTGGTATATGCTCCTCCCCATCCTGGTATATGCTCCCCCCATCCTGGTATATGCCCCCCATTCTGGTATATGCCCCCCATCCTGGTATGTGCTCCCCCCATCCTGGTATATGCTCCCCCTATCCTGTTATATGCTCTCTCCATCCTGGTATATGCTCCCCCATCCTGGTATATACTTCCCCATCCTGGTATATGCTCCCCCCATCCTGGTATATGCTCCCTCCATCCTGGTATATGCTCCCTCCATCCTGGTATATGCTCCCTCCATCCTCGTATATGCTTCCCCTATCCTGGTATATGCTCCCCCAATCCTGGTATATGCTCACCCAATGCTAGTATATGCTCCCTCCATCCTGGTATATGCCCCCCCATTCTGGTATATGCTCCCCCCTATCCTGTTATATGCTCCCTCCATCCTGGTATATGCTCCCCCATCCTGGTATATACTTCCCCATCCTGGTATATGCTCCCCCTATCCTGGTATATGCTCCCTCCATCCTGGTATATGCTCCCTCCATCCTGGTATATGCTCCCCCATCTTGGTATATGCTCTCCCCATCCTGGTATATGCTCCCCCATCCTGGTATATACCCCCCCATCCTGGTATATGCTCCCCCCATCCTAGTATATGCTCCCCCCATCCTGTTATATGCTCCCTCCATCCTGGTATATGCTCCCCCATCCTGGTATATACTTCCCCATTCTGGTATATGCTCCCCCCATCCTGGTATATACCCCCCCATCCTGGTATATGCTCCCCCCATCCTGGTATATGCTCCCCCCATCCTGTTATATGCTCCCTCCATCCTGGTATATGCTCCCCCATCCTGGTATATACTTCCCCATTCTGGTATATGCTCCCCCCATCCTGGTATATGCTCCCTCCATCCTCATATATGCTTCCCCTATCCTGGTATATGCTCCCCCAATCCTGGTATATGCTCCCCCAATCCTCGTATATGCTCCCTCCATCCTTTTATATGCCCCCCCATCCTGGTATATGCTCCACCCATCCTGATATATGCTGCCTCAATCCTCGTATATGCCCCCCCACCCTGGTATATGTCCCCCATCCTGGTATATGCTTCCCTACCCTGGTATATGCTCACCCAATTCTTGTATATGCTCCCTCCATCCTGGTATATGCCCCCCCATCCTGGTATATGCTTCCCTATCCTGGTATATGCCCCCCCATCCTGTTATATGCTCCCTCCATCCTGGTATGTGTCCCCATCCTGGTATATGCTCCCCCATCCTGGTATATGCTCCCCCCATCCTGGTATATGCTCCTCCCCATCCTGGTATATGCTCCCTCCATCCTGGTATATGCCCCCCATCCTGGTATGTGCTCCCCCCATCCTGGTATATGCTCCCCCTATCCTGTTATATGCTCTCTCCATCCTGGTATATACTTCCCCATCCTGGTATATGCTCCCCCCATCCTGGTATATGCTCCCTCCATCATGGTATATGCTCCCTCCATCCTGGTATATGCTCCCTCCATCTTCGTATATGCTTCCCCTATCCTGGTATATGCTCCCCCAATCCTGGTATATGCTCACCCAATGCTAGTATATGCTCCCTCCATCCTGGTATATGCCCCCCCATTCTGGTATATGCTCCCCCTATCCTGTTATATGCTCCCTCCATCCTGGTATATGCTCCCCCATCCTGGTATATACTTCCCCATCCTGGTATATGCTCCCCCCATCCTGGTATATGCTCCCCCCATCCTGGTATATGCTCCCTCCATCCTGATATATGCTACCTCCATCCTCGTATATGCTTACCCTATACTGGTATATGCCCCCCATCCTGGTATATGCCCCCCATCCTGGTATATCCCCACATTCTGGTATATGCTCCCCCGTTATATGCTCCCCCATCCTGGTATATGCTCCCCCATCCTGGTATATGCTCCCCCCATCCTGGTATATGCCCCCCATCCTGGTATATGCTCCCCCTCATCCTGGTATATGCTCCCCCCATCCTGGTATATGCTCCCCCCATCCTGGTATATGCCCCCCATCCTGGTATATGTCCCCCATCCTGGTATGTGCTCCCCCCATCCTGGTATATACCCCCCATCCTGGTATATGCTCCCCCCATCCTGGTATATGCTCCCCCTATCCTGTTATATGCTCCCACCATCCTGGTATATGCTCCCCCATCCTGGTATATACTTCCCCATCCTGGTATATGCTCCCCCCATCCTTTTATATGCTCCCCCCATCCTGGTATATGCTCCCTCCATCCTGGTATATGCTCCCTCCATCCTCGTATATGCTCCCCTATCCTGGTATATGCTCCCTCCATTCTGGTATATGCCCTCCCATTCTGGTATACACTCCACCCATCCTGGTATATGCTGCCTCAATCCTCGTATATGCCTCCCCACCCTGGTATATGCCCCCCATCCTGGTATATGCTTCCCTACCCTGGTATATGCTCCCCCAATTCTTGTATATGCTCCCTCCATCCTGGTATATGCCCCCCATCTTGTTATATGCTCCCTCCATCCTGGTATATTCTCCCCCCATCCTGGTATATGCTCCCCCATCCTGGTATATGCTCCCCCTATCCTGTTATATGCTCCCACCATCCTGGTATATGCTCCCCCATCCTGGTATATACTTCCCCATCCTGGTATATGCTCCCCCCATCCTTTTATATGCTCCCCCCATCCTGGTATATGCTCCCTCCATCCTGGTATATGCTCCCTCCATCCTCGTATATGCTCCCCTATCCTGGTATATGCTCCCTCCATTCTGGTATATGCCCCCCCATTCTGGTATACACTCCACCCATCCTGGTATATGCTGCCTCAATCCTCGTATATGCCTCCCCACCCTGGTATATGCCCCCCATCCTGGTATATGCTTCCCTACCCTGGTATATGCTCCCCCAATTCTTGTATATGCTCCCTCCATCCTGGTATATGCCCCCCATCTTGTTATATGCTCCCTCCATCCTGGTATATTCTCCCCCCATCCTGGTATATGCTCCCCCATCCTGGTATATGCTCCCCCCATCCTGGTATATGCTCCCCCTATCCTGGTATATCCCCCCATCCTGGTATATGCTCCTCCCCATCCTGGTATATGCTCCCCCCATACTGGTATATGTTCCCCCATCCTGGTATATGCTCCCCCCCATCCTGGTATATGATCCCCCAATCCTGGTCCCCTTCTTGGTATATGCTCCCCCCCATCCTTGTATATGTTCCCCCAATCCTCGTATATGCTCCCCCCATACTGGTATAAGCTCCCCCCATACTGGTATATGCTCCCTCCATCCTGGTATATGCTCCCTCCATCCTGGTATATGCTCCCCCATCTTGGTATATGCTCTCCCCATCCTGGTATATGCTCCCCCATCCTGGTATATACCCCCCCATCCTGGTATATGCTCCCCCCATCCTGTTATATGCTCCCTCCATCCTGGTATATGCTCCCCCATCCTGGTATATACTTCCCCATTCTGGTATATGCTCCCCCCATCCTGGTATATACCCCCCCATCCTGGTATATGCTCCCCCCATCCTGGTATATGCTCCCCCCATCCTGTTATATGCTCCCTCCATCCTGGTATATGCTCCCCCATCCTGGTATATACTTCCCCATTCTGGTATATGCTCCCCCCATCCTGGTATATGCTCCCTCCATCCTGGTATATGCTCCCTCCATCCTCATATATGCTACCCCTATCCTGGTATATGCTCCCCCAATCCTGGTATATGCTCCCCCAATCCTCGTATATGCTCCCTCCATCCTGTTATATGCCCCCCCATCCTGGTATATGCTCCACCCATCCTGGTATATGCTGCCTCAATCATCGTATATGCCCCCCCACCCTGGTATATGTCCCCCCATCCTGGTATATGCTTCCCTACCCTGGTATATGCTCACCCAATTCTTGTATATGCTCCCTCCATCCTGGTATATGCCCCCCCAACCTGGTATATGCTTCCCTATCCTGGTATATGCCCCCCCATCCTGTTATATGCTCCCTCCATCCTGGTATGTGTCCCCATCCTGGTATATGCTCCCCCATCCTGGTATATGCTCCCCCCATCCTGGTATATGCTCCTCCCCATCCTGGTATATGCTCCCCCCATCCTGGTATATGCCCCCCATTCTGGTATATGCCCCCCATCCTGGTATGTGCTCCCCCCATCCTGGTATATGCTCCCCCTATCCTGTTATATGCTCTCTCCATCCTGGAATATGCTCCCCCATCCTGGTATATACTTCCCCATCCTGGTATATGCTCCCCCCATCCTGGTATATGCTCCCTCCATCCTGGTATATGCTCCCTCCATCCTCGTATATGCTTCCCCTATCCTGGTTTATGCTCCCCCAATCCTGGTATATGCTCACCCAATGCTAGTATATGTTCCCTCCATCCTGGTATATGCCCCCCCATTCTGGTATATGCTCCCCCCTATCCTGTTATATGCTCCCTCCATCCTGGTATATGCTTCCCCATCCTGGTATATACTTCCCCATCCTGGTATATGCTCCCCCCATCCTGGTATATGCTCCCCGCATCCTGGTATATGCTCCCTCCATCCTGGTATATGCTCCCTCCATCCTGGTATATGCTCCCCCATCTTGGTATATGCTCTCCCCATCCTGGTATATGCTCCCCCATCCTGGTATATACCCCCCATCCTGGTATATGCTCCCCCCATCCTAGTATATGCTCCCCCCATCCTGTTATATGCTCCCTCCATCCTGGTATATGCTCCCCCATTCTGGTATATACTTCCTCATTCTGGTATATGCTCCCCCCATCCTGGTATATACCCCCCCATCCTGGTATATGCTCCCCCCATCCTGGTATATGCTCCCCCCATCCTGTTATATGCTCCCTCCATCCTGGTATATGCTCCCCCATCCTGGTATATACTTCCCCATTCTGGTATATGCTCCCCCCATCCTGGTATATGCTCCCTCCATCCTGGTATATGCTCCCTCCATCCTCATATATGCTTCCCCTATCCTGGTATATGCTCGCCCAATCCTGGTATATGCTCCCCCAATCCTCGTATATGCTCCCTCCATCCTTTTATATGCCCCCCCATCCTGGTATATGCTCCACCCATCCTGGTATATGCTGCCTCAATCCTCGTATATGCCCCCCCACCCTGGTATATGTCCCCCATCCTTGTATATGCTTCCCTACCCTGGTATATGCTCACCCAATTCTTGTATATGCTCCCTCCATCCTGGTATATGCCCCCCCATCCTGGTATATGCTTCCCTATCCTGGTATATGCCCCCCCATCCTGTTATATGCTCCCTCCATCCTGGTATGTGTCCCCATCCTGGTATATGCTCCCCCATCCTGGTATATGCTCCCCCCATCCTGGTATATGCTCCTCCCCATCCTGGTATATGCTCCCTCCATCCTGGTATATGCCCCCCATCCTGGTATGTGCTCCCCCCATTCTGGTATATGCTCCCCCTATCCTGTTATATGCTCTCTCCATCCTGGTATATACTTCCCCATCCTGGTATATGCTCCCCCCATCCTGGTATATGCTCCCTCCATCCTGTATATGCTCCCTCCATCCTGGTATATGCTCCCTCCATCCTCGTATATGCTTCCCCTATCCTGGTATATGCTCCCCCAATCCTGGTATATGCTCACCCAATGCTAGTATATGCTCCCTCCATCCTGGTATATGCCCCCCCATTCTGGTATATGCTCCCCCCTATCCTGTTATATGCTCCCTCCATCCTGGTATATGCTCCCCCATCCTGGTATATACTTCCCCATCCTGGTATATGCTCCCCCCATCCTGGTATATGCTCCCCCCATCCTGGTATATGCTCCCTCCATCCTGATATATGCTCCCTCCATCCTCGTATATGCTTACCCTATACTGGTATATGCCCCGCATCCTGGTATATGCCCCCCATCATGGTATATCCCCACATTCTGGTATATGCTCCCCCATTATATGCTCCCCCATCCTGGTATATGCTCCCCCCATCCTGGTATATGCCCCCATCCTGGTATATGCTCCCCCTCATCCTGGTATATGCTCCCCCCATCCTGGTATATGCTCCCCCCATCCTGGTATATGCCCCCCATCCTGGTATATGTCCCCCATCCTGGTATGTGCTCCCCCCATCCTGGTATATACCCCCCATCCTGGTATATGCTCCCCCCATCCTGGTATATGCTCCCCCTCTCCTGTTATATGCTCCCACCATCCTGGTATATGCTCCCCCATCCTGGTATATACTTCCCCATCCTGGTATATGCCCCCCCCATCCTTTTATATGCTCCCCCCATCCTGGTTTATGCTCCCTCCATCCTGGTATATGCTCCCTCCATCCTCGTATATGCTCCCCTATCCTGGTATATGCTCCCTCCATTCTGGTATATGCCCCCCCATTCTGGTATACACTCCACCCATCCTGGTATATGCTGCCTCAATCCTCGTATATGCCTCCCCACCCTGGTATATGCCCCCCATCCTGGTATATGCTTCCCTACCCTGGTATATGCTACCCCAATTCTTGTATATGCTCCCTCCATCCTGGTATATGCCCCCCATCTTGTTATATGCTCCCTCCATCCTGGTATATTCTCCCCCCATCCTGGTATATGCTCCCCCATCCTGGTATATGCTCCCCCCATCCTGGTATATGCTCCCCCTATCCTGGTATATCCCCCCATCCTGGTATATGCTCCTCCCCATCCTGGTATATGCTCCCCCCATACTGGTATATGTTCCCCCATCCTGGTATATGCTCCCCCCCATCCTGGTATATGATCCCCCAATCCTGGTCCCCTTCTTGGTATATGCTCCCCCCCATCCTTGTATATGTTCCCCCAATCCTCGTATATGCACCCCCCATACTGGTATAAGCTCCCCCCATACTGGTATATGCTCCCTCCATCCTGGTATATGCTCCCTCCATCCTGGTATATGCTCCCCCATCTTGGTATATGCTCTCCCCATCCTGGTATATGCTCCCCCATCCTGGTATATACCCCCCATCCTGGTATATGCTCCCCCCATCCTGGTATATGCTCCCCCCATCCTGTTGTATGCTCCCTCCATCCTGGTATATGCTCCCCCATCCTGGTATATACTTCCCCATTCTGGTATATGCTCCCCCCATCCTGGTATATGCTCCCTCCATCCTGGTATATGCTCCCTCCATCCTCATATATGCTTCCCCTATCCTGGTATATGCTCCCCCAATCCTGGTATATGCTCCCCCAATCCTCGTATATGCTCCCTCCATCCTGTTATATGCCCCCACATCCTGGTATATGCTCAACCCATCCTGGTATATGCTGCCTCAATCCTCGTATATGCCCCCCCACCCTGTTATATGTCCCCCCATCCTGGTATATGCTTCTCTACCCTGGTATATGCTCACCCAATTCTTGTATATGCTCCCTCCATCCTGGTATATGCCCCCCCATCCTGGTATATGCTTCCCTATCCTGGTATATGCCCCCCCATCCTGTTATATGCTCCTTCCATCCTGGTATGTGCCCCCATCCTGGTATATGCTCCCCCATCCTGGTATATGCTCCCCCCATCCTGGTATATGCTCCTCCCCATCCTGGTATATGCTCCCCTCATCCTGGTATATGCTCCCGCTATCCTGGCATATGCTCCCCCCATCCTGATATATGCTCCCCCATCCTGGTATATGCTCCCCCCCATCCTGGTATATGCCCCCCATCCTGGTATATCCCCCCATTCTGGTATATGCTCCCCCGGTATATGCTCCCCCATCCTGGTATATGCTCCCCCCATCCTGGTATATGCCCACCATCCTGGTATATGCTCCCCCTCATCCTGGTATATGCTCCCCCCATCCTGGTATATGCTCTCCCCATCCTGGTATATGCCCCCCATCCTGATATATGCCCCTCATCCTGGTATGTGCTCCCCCCATCCTGGTATATACCCCCTATCCTGTTATATGCTCCCTCCATCCTGGTATATGCTCCCCCATCATGGTATATACTTCCCCATCCTGGTATATGCTCCCCCCATCCTGGTATATGCTCCCTCCATCCTGGTATATGCTCCCCCTATCCTGGTATATGCTCCCCCAATCCTGGTATATGCTCCTTCAATCCTCGTATATGCTCCCTCCATCCTGGTATATGCCCCCCCATCCTGGTATATGTTCCACCCATCCTGGTATATGCTGCCTCAATCCTCGTATATGCCCCTCCACCCTGGTATATGCCCCCCATCCTGGTATTTGCTTCCCTACCCTGGTATATGCTCCCCCAATTCTTGTATATGCTCCCTCCATCCTGGTATATGCCCCCCATCCTGTTATATACTGCCTCCATCCTGGTATATGCTCCCCCCATCCTGGTATATGCTCCCCCATCCTGGTATATGCTCCCCCTATCCTGGTATATGCTCCCCCTATCCTGGTATATCCCCCCATCCTGGTATATGCTCCTCCCCATCCTGGTATATGCTCCCCCCATACTGGTATATGCTCCCCCATCCTGGTATATGCTCCCCCCATCCTGGTGTATGCCCCCCATCCTGGTATATGCCCCCCATCCTGGTATATGCTCCCCTCATCCTGGTATATGCTCCCCCATCCTGGTATATGCTCCCCCCATCCTGGTACATGCCCCTCCATCCTGGTATATGCTCCCCCTCATCCTGCTATATGCTCCCCCTAGCCTGGTATATGCTCCCCCCATCCTGGTATATGCCCCCCATCCTGGTATATGCCCACATCCAGGTATGTGCTCCCCCCATCCTGGTATATTCTCCCCCCATCCTGGTATATGCTCCCCCCTATCCTGGTATATGTCACTCCCCGATCCTGGTATATGCTCCCCCCATCCTGGTATGTCACCCCCTGATCCTTGTATATGCTCCCTCCCATCCTGGTATATGTCACCCCCGATCCTGGTATATCGTCCCCCCCATCCTGGTATATACTTCCCCTCATCCTGGTATATGCTCCACCCCATCCTAGTATATGTCAACCCCCAATCCTGGTATATGCTCCCCCCATCCTGGTATATATCACCCCCCGATCGTGGTATGTGCTCCCCCCATCCTGGTATATGTCACCCCCGATCCTGGTATATGCTACCCCCATACTGATATATGCTCCCCCTCATTAGGTATATGCTCCCCCATCCTGGTATATGCTCCCCCTCATTCTGGTTTATGCTCCCCCCATTCTGGTATATGCTCCCCCCATCCTGGTATATGCCCCCCCCATCCTGGTATATGCTCCCCTTCATCCTGGTATATGCTTCCTCCATCCTTGTATATGCTCCCCCCCATCATGGAGAACAAGGAAGCACAAAAGAACTTCATGAAAACATGAAAATACAAAATCTTTATTGAAAAAAATCAAGAATAGAAAAAATGGAAAACACTCAGAGGCATAAAATTAAAAACAATGGAGGAGCATGGAGACGAGGAACAGGTTAAATGTACTGCCCTATGTAAATCAATTGCCTGAAGGCAAAATATGGCACTGCAAAAACAGGTCATAAAGAGGTAGCTCAAGTGTCTATCCAATTGAAAGGTCGCACAGTGAGAGACTTCTGTTTAATGCAGGTTCTAATATAGAAGCATTTTCCCAAAGTGGATGCAAGTATGACACTCAGTACATTAATAGAAATAAGTGTCATGAAAGACAATATAGTCAAAGTGACAACCAATCCAATATATAATATGAAAAGGTTCCATACTTACAGCCGCTGTGGTTGCGTCGCCGCACCTCGCTCCTGCTCTACCCCAGCATCCTGGTATATGCTCCCCCCCATCCTGGTATATGCTCCCCCTCATCCTGGTATATGCTCTCACCCATCCTGGTATATGCTCCCCCTCATCCTGGTATATGCTCTCCCCCATCCTGGTATATGCTCCCCTCCATCCTGGTATATGTCACCGCCGAACCTGGCATATGCTCCCCCCCATCCTGGTATATGTCACCCCCCAATCCTGGTATATGCTCCCCGTCATCCTGGTATATGCTCTCCCCCATCCTGGTATATGCTCCCCTCCATCCTGGTATATGTCACCCCCCAATCCTGGTATATGCTCCCCGTCATCCTGGTATATGCTCCCCCTCATTCTGGTATATGCTCCCCTCCATCCTGGTATATGTCACCCCCCAATCCTGGTATATGCTTCCCCTCATCCTGGTATATGCCGCCCCCCATCCTGGTATATGTCACCCCCGATCCTGGTATATGTCACCCCCCCCCCCGATCCTGCCTGTCCTGCTCATCCATCCACAAACACTCCTACTCACCCTTCCCCCGCAGCACATCGTCTGTGTTAAATATGTAAATAAAATGGCGCTGGAGTCAGTGTGTGCACATACTGCGCTATTTGGCGCCATTTTGTTGAAGACACTGCGAATTTGTCTTCAACAAAATGGTGCTGGATATCGCGCTATGCGCTGGCTCCGGCACAGACTCCTCCTTAAGCCTCGCCGGAGACGTGGTCAGCGCCTATGCACATGGTGATCTCCGGCGACGCACTCTTCCTCCAGCCTCGTCCTCCCGGCGCAGACTATAGAGGCTTAGGACAGAAGGACACATCCCTGGATATATATATCTCATCTCTCCCAATTACATGGAGTCTATTAGGATCCCTGATCTATTATGTGTCGCCATCTGCACAGATCCAATGTCACACAAAAGGAAGCGACATTTTTAGCGAGTAAACAGCGCATTCCGTCCTGTGCTGATCTACAGCGCCATCTAGAGGCTGATCAGCGGCGCATCAGCTCAGCCTACTCGTTTTCATCTTCGCACCAGATGACGCGTTACCGGGATAAAATATGATTGGGTCCCAGTGAAAATACAAGACTGGGAGCCGGCTGCTCTGCTCCAATCGTCGCGCTTTGGAAGATACCAACTCTTTGTAGCCCTCAGGGGGAGCTGAGGAGAATAAATTGTTATTGTTTGTAAAAGTGCAGATATTTAATGAACTGATAGGTAAAATAAAGATGCGGCTGCGATCAGTGACGGGACAGAGTAAGAGCGGCCGCTGCAGTCCCCCCCCCAGTGCTCAGATCAGTGGTAGACGCGACTCCTCCTCCGCCTTCGGAAGCCGGAAGTTGCAGGCAGTGTTGTGAGAGAGGAGCAGAGAGACAGGTGGGTGATTGGTGCTGTGTGCGCTGCCCCCTGCTGGTCGCATCGCCGCAGTGCAGGTTGTTATGGGCTGATCAGGGGCCCCTATGCCGCTCTCCATGGTGCGACCCCCACTGCTGTGTCTTGGGGTCTGTTACACCTGATATATAGGAGCTGAGTACAGGCTGCTGCTGGGGCCCCTGATACCAATACTATGTGGCCCTTACACCTGATATATAGGAGCTGAGTACAGGCTGCTGCTGGGGCCCCTGATACCATTACTATGTGGCCCTTACACCTGATATATAGGAGCTGAGTACAGGCGGCTGCTGGGGCCCCTGATACCATTACTATGTGGCCCTTACACCTGATATATAGGAGCTGAGTACAGGCGGCTGCTGGGGCCCCTGATACCATTACTATGTGGCCCTTACACCTGATATATAGGAGCTGAGTACAGGCGGCTGCTGGGGCCCCTGATACCATTACTATGTGGCCCTTACACCTGATATATAAGGGCTGAGTACAGGCGGCTGCTGGGGCCCCTGATACCATTACTATGTGGCCCTTACACCTGATATATAGGAGCTGAGTACAGGCGGCTGCTGGGGCCCCTGATACCATTACTATGTGGCCCTTACACCTGATATATAAGGGCTGAGTACAGGTGGCTGCTGGGGCCCCTGATACCATTACTATTTGGCCCTTACACCTGATATATAAGGGCTGAGTACAGGCAGCTGCTGGGGCCCCTGATACCATTACTATGTGGCCCTTACACCTGATATATAGGAGCTGAGTACAGGCGGCTGCTGGGGCCCCTGATACCATTACTATGTGGCCCTTACACCTCATATATAGGAGCTGAGTACAGGCGGCTGCTGGGGCCCCTGATACCATTACTATGTGGCCCTTACACCTGATATATAAGGGCTGAGTACAGGCGGCTGCTGGGGCCCCTGATACCATTACTATGTGGCCCTTACACCTGATATATAAGGGCTGAGTACAGGCGGCTGCCGGGGCCCCTGATACCATTACTATGTGGCCCTTACACCTGATATATAGGAGCTGAGTACAGGCGGCTGCTGGGGCCCCTGATACCATTACTATGTGGCCCTTACACCTGATATATAAGGGCTGAGTACAGGTGGCTGCTGGGGCCCCTGATACCATTACTATTTGGCCCTTACACCTGATATATAAGGGCTGAGTACAGGCAGCTGCTGGGGCCCCTGATACCATTACTATGTGGCCCTTGCATCTGATATATAAGGGCTGAGTACAGGCAGCTGCTGGGGCCCCTGATACCATTACTATGTGGCCCTTACACCTGATATATAGGAGCTGAGTACAGGAAGCTGCTGGGGCCCCTGATACCATTACTATGTGGCCCTTACATCTGATATATAGGAGCTGAGTACAGGCGGCTGCTGTGGCCCCTGATACCATTACTATGTGGCCCTTACACCTGATATATAGGAGCTGAGTACAGGCAGCTGCTGGGGCCCCTGATACCATTACTATGTGGCCCTTACACCAGATATATAGGAGCTGAGTACAGGTGGTTGCTGGGGCCCCTGATACCATTACTATGTGGCCCTTACACCTGATATATAGGAGCTGAGTACAGGCGGCTGCTGGGGCCCCTGATACCATTACTATGTGGCCCTTACACCTGATATATAGGAGCTGAGTACAGGCGGCTGCTGGGGCCCCTGATACCATTACTATGTGGCCCTTATATCTGATATATAGGAGATGAATACAGGCGGCTGCTGGGGCCCCTGATACCATTACTATGTGGCCCTTACACCTGATATATAGGAGCTGAGTACAGGCAGCTGCTGGGGCCCCTGATACCTGTACTATGTGGCCCTTACACCAGATATATAGGAGCTGAGTACAGGCGGCTGCTGGGGCCCCTGATACCATTACTATGTGGCCCTTACACCTGATATAAAGGAGCTGAGTACAGGCGGCTGCTGGGGCCCCTGATACCATTACTATGTGGCCCTTACACCAGATATATAGGCGCTGAGTACAGGCGGCTGCTGGGGCCCCTGATACCATTAATATGTGGCCCTTACACCTGATATATAAGAGCTGAGTACAGGCGGCTGCTGGGGCCCCTGATACCATTACTATGTGGCCCTTACACCTGATATATATTAGCTGAGTACAGGCGGCTGCTGGGGCCCCTGATACCATTACTATGTGGCCCTTACACCTGATATATAGGAGCTGAGTACAGGCGGCTGCTGGGGCCCCTGATACCATTACTATGTGGCCCTTACACCTGATATATAGGAGCTGAGTACAGGCAGCTGCTGGGGCCCCTGATACCATTACTATGTGGCCCTTACACCTGATATATAAGGGCTGAGTACAGGCAGATGCTGGGGCCCCTGATATCATTACTATGTGGCCTTTACACCTGATATACAGGAGCTGAGTACAGGAGGCTGCTGGGGCCCCTGATACCATTACTATGTGGCCCTTACACCTGATATATAGGAGCTGAGTACAGGCGGCTGCTGGGGCCCCTGATACCATTACTATGTGGCCCTTACACCTGATATATAAGCTCTGCTGGGACTCTGTATCCCGCCTGCATTGCATAATGGGGCCCCTGAATACTCTGCACATAAGGGCCCATAGCTCTAATTATGTTGTTTGCAATAGTCGCCCTCCTGCCACCCTGTAATATCGGGTCCCTGCCTGGTGTGGCCCCTATGACTTAATGTCTCCCAGTAAGTGCAGCACACCAGTTATCAGTCTGCACGGCCAGGGTCCGGGACCCCTGTTGTTTTTGTACTGGCTTTGTAATATATGCTCATTATCAGGGCGCCCTCTTCTCAGACATCCATCTAATCATCCGTCTGTCTCATCCATATTTGCCATATGGAGGTTTCCAGAAATAGGGCAGAATCTACTGGACTTCTGTGAAAGTTGACGAATCTGTTGAGCGCGGCTGAAGCCTCCTGGGAGCCGAGGTAAAATCAGTGGCCGTGGTAAAATTGTGGAGCGGTGGGGTCTGAAAAAGGAATCATGACTATAAGGACAACGTTTGCACAAAGTGATTTCTTTCGAGCCCAACAGCCACTGTGTAAACCTGACAAAAATGCCCCCATCTATCCATCCATTCATCACTCTCATACTCTGTCTATGCAGGTATGTATCTCATCATTCTTCCTTACGGAGTTTCACATTGACCAGTCGGGGCTTTGGTGCGAACTCCCTCACAAAACTGGATTCGGTAGTGTGTGCTGACGAGGCCATAGGCTTAGTAGACTGCGCCTCCAGTAGGCGTACACACCTGATGCACGACAGAGGGCACATTCACTCTGTCTGGACCATTATAGTCTATGGCCACGTCAGATCATATGCCCGAATCCCATTCAGGTGTAGGCTGCAGCAGGTGGCTGCTGCCTTCTGTGCCCCGCTCCTCCGCCACTGCCGTTCCCCCCAACACCCAGAACCACAGTATATATATATATATATATATATATATGTACACTACTCAAAAAAATAAAGGGAACACTTAAACTACAGAATATAACTCCAAGTAAATCAAACTTCCGTGACATCAAACTGTCCACTTAGGAAGCAACACTGATTGACAATCAATTTCACATGCTGTTGTGCAAATGGAATAGACAATAGATGGAAATTATTGGCAATTATCAAGACACCCTCAATAAAGGAGTGATTCTGCAGGTGGGGACCACAGACCACATCTCAGTACCAATGCTTTCTGACTGATGTTTTGGTCACTTTTGAATGTTGGTTGTGCTTTCACACTCGTGGTAGTTTGAGATGGACTCTACAACCCACAGAAGTTGCTCAGGTAGTGCAGCTCATCCAGGATGGCACATCAATGCGAGCTGTAGAAAGAAGGTTTGCTGTGTCTGTCAGCGTAGTGTCCAGAGGCTGGAGGCGCTACCAGGAGACAGGCCAGTACACCAGGAGACGTGGAGGGGGCCGTAGGAGGGCAACAGCCCAGCAGCAGGACAGCTACCTCCGCCTTTGTGCAAGGAGGAACAGGAGGAGCACTGCCAGAGCCCTGCAAAATGACCTCCAACTGACCACAAATGTGGATGTGTCTGCACAAACGCTTAGAAACCCACTCCATAACGGTGGTATGAGAGCCCGACGTCCACAGATGGGGGTTGTGCTCACAGCCCAACACCGTGCAGGACTCTTGGCATTTGCCACAGAACACCAGGATTGGCAAAGTGGCAACTGGCGCCCTGTGCTCTTCACAGATGAAATCAAGTTCACACTGAGCACATGTGACAGACGTGACAGAGTCTGGAGACGCCGTGGAGAGCGATCTGCTGCCTGCAACATCCTTCAGCATGACCGGTTTGGCAGTGGGTCAGTAATGGTGTGGGGTGGCATTTGTTTGGAGGGCCGCACAACCCTCCATGTGCTCGCCAGAGGTAGCCTGACTGCCATTAGGTACCGAGATGAGATCCTCAGACCCCTTGTGAGACCATGTGCTGGTGCGGTTGGCCCTGGGTTCCTCCTAATGCAGCACAATGCCAGACCTCATGTGGCTGGAGTGTGTCAGCAGTTCCTGCAAGATGAAGGCATTGAGGTTATGGACTGGCCCACCCGTTCCCCAGACCTGAATCCGATTGAGCACATCTGGGACATCATGTCTCGCTCCATCCACCAACGTCACGTTGCACCACAGACTGTCCAGGAGTTGGCGGATGCTTTAGTCCAGGTCTGGCAGGAGATCCCACAGGAGACCATCCGCAACCTCATCAGGAGCATGCCCAGGCGTTGTAGGGAGGTCATACAGGCACGTGGAGGCCACACACAATACTCAGCCTCATCAGGAGCATGCCCAGGCGTTGTAGGGAGGTCATACAGGCACGTGGAGGCCACACACAATACTCAGCCTCATCAGGAGCATGCCCAGGCGTTGTAGGGAGGTCATACAGGCACGTGGAGGCCACACACAATACTCAACCTCATCAGGAGCATGCCCAGGCGTTGTAGGGAGGTCATACAGGCACGTGGAGGCCACACACAATACTGAGACTCATTTTGACTTGTTTTAAGGACATTACATCAAAGTTGGATCAGCCTGTAGTGTGTTTTTCCACTTTAATTTTGGGGGTGACTCCAAATCCAGGCCTCCATTGGTTAATAAATGTGATTTCCATTGATTATTTTTGTGTGATTTTGTTGTCAGCACATTCAACTTTGTACAGAACAAAGTATTAAATGAGAATATTTCATTCATTCAGATCTAGGATGGGTTATTTCAGTGTTCCCTTTATTTTTTTGAGCAGTGTATATATAAATATACCAGGATGGGGGATATTAACAGAATTGGGGGACATTACCCCTATAACAGTGTCAGCAGCAGACTCCCTCCCCCTTAACAGGGCATAATGACCACATTTTTTGCTTCAATTTTTTTTCTATTTTCCTCCTCTAAAACCTAGGTACGTCTTATGGTCCGGTGCTTCTTATAGTCCGAAAAATACGGTATATGCATTCAGTATATATATACTATGGTAGATGGGCCCACTCAGTTGCACACAGAAGTAGCCACCGGAGCGCCGTCTCCTTAAGTCTCTCACTGGTTTATTTGAAGATGCTGCATAAGCCAGTGAGGAGTTAGCAAAAATAAATACGTACTTTCTGACCTAAGGAAAAACAAAACATAACATACAGCCGTGTTGCTGTGGGGATCTGCCCGCTCAGGAGAACAACCATCCACTGGTTCAGCTTTTCCTTCTCAGGACACAAAGCGCTGGAGTTCCTCTCTACAGCCCTACTGAACACTGAATGCCTTAGAAGGACTATATACATCCTAGTCCCCACCCTGGGGTGGAGATATGGTGAAAGACCTCCCAAATGGTGAACAACCTCCCAACCCGTTCTATGGTCGTTCACAAAAACCCAGCCCTTAAAATGGCCGATTAATCCCTCTCAACACATAGTGTGCTGGTGGAAAACTTATGGGCTTCAAATCACTGAAGCTAACAGCCTCAGTGAAACATACCTCCCCTCCAGCACTTTGCCAGTGACTTTGTCACCATGTATATATAATCAGCATACTGTATATATATTATAAGCATACTCTATATATCCTTTTAAAAGCAGAAGTGTCAATAAATTATTTTTATCAGTTAACAAAATGCAGAGTAAAGTTTGATGGATGAACCAAGATCTCAGTAATAATAATTGTAATTTTTTTTTAATTAATAATAGGATAGAAGGGAGGGACAAAACCAGGAACAGAATCAGTAGGCAAACTCATAGTCAGGAGGACAGCCGGGGTCAGATACCAGGTGATCAGTAACCGCCACGTCTGCGAGCAGTATGAATACCGCGGAGCCTGGTGACAGAGGTGATACTGAGATTGTCCCGTCAGAGATGTAACAGTCAGAAGGCCACCGGTAGATGGTGAAGGTCCTTCTGTACAGCTCCAGCAGTGATGGTGGATCTGCTGGACTTCAGGGCGCTGGATGCGGAGGTTTCCCGTCTTTTAGATGTCTCTAGGGGAACGGTGACAACACGCAAATACGCGAGCAGCCCTGGATAATCCACGCCGGCAGGATGATAAGATCCGGCGGAAGATGGAACCTATGAGAAGAGAAGGAAATATAATGTAAGTGATGGGACTCCATATGACATGATACTACTGTGCGGTCACTGTGGCCGGACGGCAGAGGAATCTCATCACACAGAGGTCAGGGATCATCGTCAGCCATCATACATGTGACAATCCCATCTCCGACAGATGACATCTGCTCCACATGAATTATTCTCACTGACGACATCACACAACATGGAGATGACTCTCACACTTACCTCGTCTCTTTTTCCCCTTTTTCCCATTTTCTGATTTTTCGTCATCAGCTGGAAATTCTGATCAGAAAGAAGAAAAAACAACAACTCACTAAAGACATATTGTTATGGGATCTGCTTTGTATCGCTCCTGTATATAGTATATAGATTGTTCTAGTCCTTTCCCCTATAGTCCTGACAATCTGGTATTACACAATAGGGCAGAATAAGTCCTATATACCGGACATGACCTCATGTGAGGGGCATTAGATGTGTCACTAATATGGAGCAGTGAGCGCCCTGTGTGCCGCCATGTGGTGCATCCCTAATGAGCGATATTCTACTATAGGAGACGATGTCTCATTATGATGACGGAGGTTACTGGATGCAACAATGTATCACAGAATCCATGATAATACTGTACAAAGTTGCAGAAATGGAGACACTGTATGGTCCCATGGGCAAAGTAATTGGGTTCCTTGAAACATGGATAACATAGGAGACCCGTTAAAGAAAAACCATGTGGAAATATTTCACCCTTGATGACAACATTCACATTGTTTGTGCTATAGACATGTACATACCTGACAATGGGGACGAGGACGGCAAGCTGCTTATAGCATCGTCTCTAGCAGATTCAGGAGAAGATCCTTTCTGCCTGTTAGGAAGAAGAAAAATGTGTAAATCACAAGTAAATTCAGTATAAAAGGGATTGTCTCACTAGAAGAACCCCGACTATAAGGCCTAATAGGACATATGAAAGTCATAGTGGGGAAGTCTCCTGCTCAAAACGACCTTCTATGGAAACAACTAGCAACAATGGCCGGCATGTAATACTACATATCTCCTGCAGTGTGGGCAAAACTAACAATGCCTGACCGGCAGCAATTATGGGTTGTTATCTCCAGCGGATTCTGAAGCCAATAGCCAATGACCGCTGATCATGGGGCGGTGGATGCTGCATTCAATATTATGGTATTTATGTCCTATATTTGGTGTTGTGCACATATATTAGCCTGGAGCTCCCATTAATGACCCCATAATCTACTCACATTTCTGAGATGTTTCTGCTGGATGCCGGGGTACACTCTGGAGGAAACTTGATAGCGGTGGTACAGAGCTAAAAAATGACAAAAATAAGATATGAAATTCAATTTTTTACGTTTAGGGTATGTGCACACGATGCAGAAATGCTCAGGATTTTTTCCTGAGCGTTTCTGCATCTCTCTGGCAGGAAAAAACGCATGCGGATTGTACATGCGGTTTCCTGCCAGGGACATGCGGAAATGAAGCGGTCTTCACTTTCATTTCCGCATGTGGGTTGACAAGCGCTTCCCAAGCGATTTTAGCATCACTTGGAAAGTGCTTGTCAACTTCACACTATATAAATCCATGCAGCCGGCATGGATTTATATAGTGTGTGATGTCAAAAAATAAAAAATAAATATATACTTTACCCTCTGATGGCCCCCGGTGTCCTGCTTCATCGGTCCCGGCTGCCGGCAGTGAAGACTGTAGGACCTTCCGACGTCAGCGTCACGTGACCCGTCACATGACTCTGACGTCAGCGAAGGTCCTTCATTCAACCGCGAAGTGCGCGGGAAGCCGGCAGGACGCAGCGCGGGCCGTCAGAAGGTGAGAATATATATATATATATATTTTTTTTTAATGGTACCTGGGTCTGGATGAGAGCCCTCTCATCCACACCCGGGTACCATCCGCACATTAGACCGCATGAAAAGCGCATCAACATATACAGTGATGCGGATTCCATGCGGTCTAATGCAAGTCAATGGCGGCAAAAGAGCAGCGTTTCCGCAAAATTAATTGACATGCTGCGGATTTTTGACCGCAGCGTTTACGCTGCGGAAAAATCCGCATCATGGGCACAGCACATGCGGATTTCCATTGGGGAACATTGCTGCCCTTCTACCATGCGTTTTTCATGCGTTTCCGCGGCGTTTACGCAACTGCAAAAACGCCGCGGAAACGCATGAAAAACGCATCGTGTGAACTCAGCCTTAGAGGTCTTTTTATGTATTCTGGATTTATTGATCACTTACTTTAGAAAGCCTTTTAGAGGATGTTGTAAAATTTTGGAAGAAAAGGCTCTCATTATCCTCACTTGTGTCCTCCTCCTCTGAGACAATAGGCTTGTTTGTATCAGCGTGATCTACAAGACATAGGTAATGAAGTGTTATTAGCGGTTGTCAGTATAACACAGTCACCATTTATCTACTAACTACTATTAATGGGAACCGATTGTCACATATTATTGAAGACGAGACAAACAGCCGCTTAGTCTAGATGACATCTTCTACTTACTGATAAATAAGCTGGTGTCCTCATCTGAAACAAGCCGAGGAATGTACTCCGGCTTCTGACTTAGAAGGTTTTCAAATTCTAAGTCACTCAGGAATGGATAACTCTTGATCTCAAATGCTCCTCCTGGAAAAAGAAAAACAAAAGTGATGCGGACATTGTTAGAGGCTGCTCCATATCTGAACAGTATATCTTAATCTTAAGTAATGACAAAACCGAAGGAAACAAACTGAAAGTTATATTATGGAGAACTAGAAATAGGCAAGCAGATAGAGAAGTGCTGATCCTCATGGACAGGAGCGAAGAGTCCTCGTTGTAAAAAGTGAATATTAATACTAATAAAGTATATCAGTTACCTGTCCCAAGTCTTTGTGCAGGATTTGTTCTGAGCAGGTCATTAATAAGGTCCTGAGCATCGGGGGGAGGAGCGCGATCCCAATCCCAAATTATGTCTCCTGTTATATAGAAAATTACAGAAAATAAAACCTCTGTTTTGGACTGTAAGATAAAGTAGAGGAAATAACTAAATTCATGTAACCAGTCAAAGCAATGATCGGATTATTCTACTTACCAGTGACAATATTTTTATAGAGCTCAGATAGGGAATCCCCATGAAATGGTACATATCCCACCAGAAACTCATGCAGGATGATTCCCATTGACCACCAGTCGGCAGGTCTTCCATAGCCTTTCTTCAGAATGATTTCTGGGGCCATGTAAAGCGGGGTGCCACAGTCCTGGAAACCGACAGAAGGTAGAAATGAGAATCAATTAAATAATTATTATGACAAGTTCTCGACATAAAAAGCCAATGACAGAAGATAAAATATCAGTTGAAAAGTTCTCTAGAAATGAAGAACGTAGAGAAGAGACAATAGTGTGATGAGATTTGTAAAGAACCATCTAAGTTCCTGTAAGTGATGCCGACCTCATGGTCCTGGAACTCTCTGGCGATGTCCTCCAATGATTCCTTGTGGGTGTTGGTTTCTGGTATCATGACACCAACTTTTGAAATCCCAAAATCGGCGACTTTAATGTGTCCAGCCGGTGTAATCAGGAGGCTGTGAAAGAGAAGATGGTTTTAGGCTCACGGGCTGTGTGGTAATAAATGATAACTTTCCCCCCTTTATTATACTATAGGGGGCACTTACTTCTCTGGCTTCAGGTCTCTATGCAACACACCATAGCTGTGCAGGTATTCTACAGCAAGTATCGCTTCTGCAAAGTACAGGCGGGCCAAGGGGACAGATAAAGGACCCCTGGTGCTTAGGAGGGTCCCACAGTCTCCACCTATAGAAGAAAGGAAATATGAACGGTGAGGGGTTTATACAGCAGATCACCATGATGGATCATGAGAAGTGAGCGGAGACATTGGGGCAGGAGAGAATATATACAGATATAATGTATAGAGCACAGAATATTAGTCTGAGGTCATGGTGAGATGTCGTCCATGTCACTAATAAAGTGATGTCTCATCTCGTCTACAGCTGGCGATACTGACGTGCTCAGTGCGGACATACAGGGAGATCACACACATCAATGACTTTCCATAATATCTATAGTAAATGCTCTGCGGGGATGTAACCGTCCACGGGGACAAGTCCTAATGATATGAGCGCTGATAAGATGTCAGCAGACATGGGCTGAATATAATACATGTACATGTCCTACCTCCTACATACTCCATGACCATACACAGGTGAGATCTAGTAGGGAAGGAGCAGAGCATGGAGGTCACAAAGGGACAGTCAGCGAATGTCAGGATGTCCCTCTCCAGATAGGCCGCTTCCACATGTTTTGGAGTATCCAGGTCCCGCTTGGCAATTTTCTTCATAGCGAAGATCTTCTGTGAGTCTTTATGGTGAACTAAGTGGACAGACCTGGAGAGAAGAAGAAACCATGGTTTATAGTGAATCCTTATTAACAGTCCGTCTATAGAAGTCATTATATGGTCTTCTGTTCTAATGTTTAATACCAGAAGTCCGACCATTACTAGAAATCCACATCTAGAAATACATGAAATAATACTACATAGATCATCTATGGGAGGGTCTACACAATGCCACGTCTGCCAGACCCTCACTCAGGTCACATTATCACCTATGAGAAGTCTGCACAATGCCACGTCTGCCAGACCCTCACCCAGGTCACATTATCACCTATGGGAAGTCTACACAATGCCACGTCTGCCAGACCCTCACCGAGGTCACATTATCACCTATGGGAAGTCTGCACAATGCCACGTCTGCCAGACCCTCACCCAGGTCACATTATCACCTATGGGAAGTCTGCACAATGCCACGTCTGCCAGACCCTCACCCAGGTCACATTATCATCTGTGGGAAGTCTGCACAATGCCACGTCTGCCGGACCCTCACCCAGGTCACATTATCACCTGTGGGAGGTCTGCACAATGCCACATCTTCCACACCCTCACCCAGACCACATTGTCACCTATGGAAGGTGTGCACAATGCTAGGTCTGCCAGACCCTCACCCAGGTCACATTATCACCTATGGGAAGTCTGGACAATGCCACGTCTGCCGGACCCTCACCCAGGTCACGTTATCACCTTTCACCTCAGATCATGTCCCTATGATAACACTGAATGGCAAAGCACAGAGGATGAAGCATTATCATAGGGAACCCTGAGAAATGTGGCTTATGCTAACTGAAATCTCACCCAAAAGATCCGCTGCTGATCAGCTTAGATGTTTCGTAGTCGCTCATACGCGGCTTTCTCGCCAGGATCAATGATTCCATCAAGTCCTAGAAAAGAAGAAGAAGAAGAAATGATATTAAGATCTAGAAGCTGCTGGAGAAAATCTCCAGATGCAGAAACGTCTCCCCCTATATTATGTCCCAGCTGATGTCACTGATCCGATAGGTGAGCAGAAACCTGCTGACGGATTCCCTATAATATAAACGCTATTATCTAATGCAATAGTTTCATCTCCTCTAATAATAGAGGCGCCCCCTGGTTATATGGGGGATAATACTGGACGGGTCATTCACACCCCATGATCTGGTGATACACAGACATCTCCCTCTATAATACTTACACCGGCAGGTTCTTGGATCTCCGGGATCTCTAAGATTACACTGTCAGGATCCAACAGCTCAGTTGTTTCTAAAATAGTGATAAAATTATGAAGAAATAAAATGTATTAGAGGATATTAATCCTACACAAATAATACAGCAATATAATGGAGAAATGACTATTCTGTATGGAGGACGATGTGGGGCCATTATTCTTTATGGAGGACTATGTGGGGCCATTATATTGTATGGAGGACTATGTGGGGCCATTATTCTGTATGGAGGACTATGTGGGGCCATTATATTGTATGGAGGACTATGTGGGGCCATTATTCTGTATGGAGGACTATGTGGGGCCTATTATTCTGTATGGTGGAATATGTGGGGCCCATTATTCTGTATGGAGGACTATATGGGGCCCATTATTCTGTATGGAGGACTATGTGGGGCCCATTATACTGTATGGAGGACTATGTTGGGCCTATTATTCTCTATGGAGGACTTTGTGGGACCCATAATACTTTATGGAGGACTATGTGGGCCCATAATACTGTATGGAGGACTATGTGGGGCCTATTATTCTCTATGAAGGACTATGTGGGGCCCTTTATACTCTACGGTGGACTATGTGGGGCCCATAATACTGTATGGAGGACTATGTGGGGCCCATTAATCTCTATGGAGGACTATGTGGGGCCCATTATTCTGTATGGAGGACTATGTGGGGCCCATTATTCTGTATGGAGGATTATGTGGGGTCAATTATCCTGTATGGAGGACTATGTGGGGCCATTATAGTGTGTGGAGGACTGTGTGGGGCCATTATTCTGTATGGAGCACTATGTGGGGCCATTATTTCATAAGGAGGACTATGTGGGGCCATTATTCTTTATGGAGGACTATGTGGGGCCTTTATATTGTATGGAGGACTATGTGGGGCCATTATTCTGTATGGAGGACTATGTGGGGCCTATTATTCTGTATAGTGGAATATGTGGGGTCCATTATTCTGTATGGAGGACTATATGGGGCCCATTATTCCGTATGGAGGACTATGTGGTGCCCATTATACTGTATGGAGTACTATGTGGTGCCCATTATACTGTGTGCCGGACTATGTGGGGCCCATTATTCTGTATGGAGGGCTATCTGGGGCATGTTATACTGTATGGATGACTTTGTGGGACCCATTATTCTGTATGGAGGACTATCTGGTGCCCATTATTCTGTGTGGAGGACTTTGTGGGGCCCATTATTCTGTTTGGAGGACTTTCTGGGGCCCATTATTCTGTATGGAGGACTATGTGGGGCATTATTCTGTATGGAGGACTATGTGGGGCATTATTCTGTATGGAGGACTATGTGGGGCCCAATATTCTGCATGGAGCACTATGTGGGGCCCATTATTCTGCATGGAGGACTATGTGGGACCCATTATTCATTATGGAGGACTTTGTGGGACCCATTATTCGTTATGGAGGACTTTGTGGGACCCATTATACTGCATTCTGGTTGGCTCGTGACTTTTTCCAAGTTTTTCATTTTGGCTCTCTGTATGTTTGATTAGAGAGTGGAAAGAGTAACTATGACATTATCCCCTGTTCTCTTTAATATTCGGATATCTCCTGTAGAAGGTTGTGTGATCGGCTCACCTGTAGTCAGATCGCTGCTCGGCCCCGGCTGACTCGTACTAGGGTCAGGGGTTTCTGGGGTCACATTTTGCTCGTCTTCGGTGTCGCCTTCTGGTGTCTCCTGATTGATAGAATATATAGAATTACCACGAGGAACCTTCCACTAAATCACCAAATCCACAAATCAGGAAGGACTAAACCCGCATTTACAGACGCACCAACTGTAACTATACAGATCAGCCGCCATCATGAGGACTTTTATCAGATAAAATGGATTAAGATGAGGTAGCATTGCAAAAACATTAATATGGATAATAGAGGGAGACAGAGGCGGAAATACAGACTTCCCACCACTGAGCTGTGACTACATCAGCAGAATACAGACTGCCATCAGCAGAGACAGGCGGCCATATTACCTCCTGTGCTTGCCAGGGGCTGACAGGGAGGCCGATAAGATCTAACACCAGATCTTCTGATATCTGGCTGGTGATCTGGAGAAGATCAGAAAACAAGGACGTGTGATAGAGAAGATGATGGATCCTTACCGGGCGTTCCGATGAGCGGGCCGGACCTTCCAGTACACACAGGACTTTTTCGGCCAGTTCTTTAACAAAAGACAAATCTCTATATTGAGATCTTTTTTCAGCCTATAAAGAAGAAAAGAAACACAAATGAAAAATCTCGAGATGAGAAAGATCACAATGGAGGCGGCCATTGTATCTGACATCTGCTCCTCTCTGCAGATACAATGACTACATATCTGGGGTCTTGTCCTGTTTTATATTGGAAGAAAGAAGAAGCTTCTATCCCACCATTATTATCCATTATTGTGGAGAAGACTTGTGCGGAGCGTCCACCATTTACCTGCTGTAGTAATGTCCTGATGTTCCATAGCGAGAAACTGCAAGTGCTCAGTCACTATGGAGCCAACAACGGCAGCCATGACCCTGTGTAGATTGTACACAGTGACTGTGAGCTCTGATGTCATAATGGCCGACCATCACTAGTGATGTCATCATGGAATCTTGTGATGGAATCTTATAGCGGCTGCTCTGCACAAATACATGCTGCCAAGCAATATTTAAAGTGTGTGGGGGCTCATGCTGTATATAGGGGGCTATGTGAGAGCTTGGCTGTATATAGTGAGCTATGTGAGGGCTCATACTGTATATAGAGGGCTATGTGAGAGCTTGGCTGTATATAGAGGGCTATGTGAGGGCTCATACTCTAAATAGGATTCTGTGTGTGAGCTCATACTGTACATTGGTGCTATGTATGCGCTCTTACTGTATAAAGGGTGCTGTGTGTGGGCTCTTACTGTATATAGGGTATGTGTGTGGGCTCTTTCTGTATGTAGGGGGATGCCAGCACACTTAATTCTGCTCAATAATAAGTGATACAGTTAATAATATAAAATATAATTCATATGTTAATATTGAGCAGAATTAATTTCAGCCTATTGATTCGGCCTACACAACAGTCACATCTCTCATGTGGCCCCTCAGTAATATTACTTTCCCACCCCTGCTCTATTATGTATAGCGCTCTGTTATGTGTAGTGCACCCGAGCACCTGCATGTTAATCGAATGACTTATCACATGATCTATCAAAGGCAATCTTGTGCCATGTCATGTGATACATCGGGTGCTGGGAGCTCACGGCTCCTAAACTGCCCAGGGCCCTGGCTACTCTTAATACGTTCCTGCTTCTATCCCACCATTATTATCCATTATTGAGAAGTTTTATGCGGAGCTTCCGCCACTTACCTGCTGTAGTAATGTCCTGATGTTCTGAGGTAAATCCGTCAGATACTCTGAGGTGAGATGACCTCGGTGGTATTTGGTCAGGCAGTCTCTTACAAGCTCCACCACCAGCCGGTGAGTGAAGCTGAGGACGCCATCGGGTGGTAGAAGCACAATTTCAGGGCGATTGGTGGTAAGAATCTCCCATAGAGCTTCTACTTGAAGATTGTCCAAAAGTAATTCAGCCATAGAAGCTGCAAGTGCGATCAGTCACTATATATAATAGCGAGAAACTGCAAGTGCGCTCAGTCACTATGGGATAGCGAGAAACTGCAAGTGCGATCAGTCACTATAGAATAGCGAGAAACTGCAAGTGCGCTCAGTCACTATGAAGCCAACAAAGGCAGCCGTGAACCTGTGTACATTGTATATATAGTGACTGTGAGCTGTGATGTCATAATGCCCGACCATGACCTGTGATGTCATCATGGAATCTTGTGATGGAATCTTCAAGGAATGGCTCTACACACATACATGCTCCCTAGCAATATGCTTTTTTGGCCGTCCTCTTTTATTTCCAAATACAACACAACCAGGATAAGGGAATGTTCACACGTTGCGTTTTTGCAGCATTTTTTTCCACACCAAAAACCAGGTTGTACTCCGGAAAAACACTGCATACAATCCACACTTATTTGCTGTGTTTTTGCAGTGTTTATACTTGTGGGTTGTTTTTTTTCATTCATTTGAATGGGTGAAAAATGTTGCAAAACCCCTGAAAGAATTAACATCCTGCAAATTTAAAATAAAAAAAGGAAAAATACACAGCATGTGAATGAGACTTTAGAAATCTCATTCTCTAAGCTGGTACTGTAAAACGCAGTGTTTTAGCAGCAGAAAAATAACCCTGAAAAAAATGCCACTTGTGAACATTCCTCAAAGATATAATAGTCATATTATGGGAAATATTGTGTATATTTATTCCGCGCGTGTCTTTTTTTACCAAATAACATTTACCTCATTGGTTGGAGAGTTTACTATTAACAACTGTGACAAATATTGAAGAATTAATGATAAGTGCCCCAAGTGATCAATCATTTACGTCATTAATGGTGATGGGCGAGCACTAAAATGCTCGGGTGCTCGATGCTCGGGTCGAGCACATTGGAATACTCGGCTGCTCGACCCGAGCAATGAGCCCAATGTAAGTCTATGGGAAACTCGAGCATTTTTCAGGCGGCTCCCCCCGGCGGTCTGCAGAGGGCCTAAAAATTGCCCAAATCGATGGGAACAGTGCTCAAATGACATGGGAACAGCATGGGGAAGACCCCTGGAAGCATTTCTGACTCCCAGGTCACTGCTGTCAACAATGTTGTCAGAAGTATTTACGCCACTTTTACGGACTCACAATAAAATATACAAAAACGAAACCAAAATGGATTTTCCTGGGAAGTATGTTAAGGAACATCCTTTCCAGAGTTATAACTTGTATATAAGGGAAAATAAATAACCAAAAACAAAAATACTCCTCCACACCTTGGGCTATGTTCACACGTAGCGTTTTTGATGCGTTTTTGCACTTTTGCATTGCTTTCAACCAACACAAATGCATTCACCAGGAAATGTCATTTTAACATTTTACAACCTTATCTGGCCATGTGGTGTGTGACACATCATCAGACACATGCATACAGTGCTGAAAAGACATGGGAACAGCATGGAAGCATCTCTGACTCCCAGGTCACTGCCTAAAAGTGTGCCCATCATAAGAGATGCTTGGCGCATGCGAAGATGCCTCCCGCCATGGACCTGTCGTTACAGACTTGCAACAATCACCATCCACGTCCTTGTCCCTCCTCAGCGTTCAGTTCCTTGGAATGCAAGTGCAAGTATGCAGGCAGCCACCCACCTACCCACCGGCTGCAATACTATACTGACAAATTTTTGACAGCTACTTGCACTTGAAATGTAGCCTTTTAGGCTCGTGGAGGCGGAAGCTTTTCATAACCTCATGTCGGCGGCGGCCGGGTGTCCATACTCTTTCCCCAGCCACCACTATATTTCCCGGTATCGCCTCTGCCTTCCACAAGCACGGGTCCCACAACATTACCCGTGCCCTCCCCAGTGCACTTACTGGGAAGGACCGCCTAACCACAAACGTGGACAGGTGAACGTGGCCAGGGACGGTACATAGCCAGTCCACAACTTTTTTTTGCTGACAGTTGTATTTAGTTCGGTGAAAGGACTGGCATAGAGGGAAACCGTATCTACCCTGGGTGTCATTTCTCCCAGGAAGTCCTGTAATTCAGCTTGTTGCAGAAGCATTGGCAGTCCGTCCAACATCAACTCGCACTTGTCGGTGGTGCTTTAACACACACACATCTTTCTTTTCGCATTTTATTTCTTGAATACAGAGTTGGACAATGGCCTGATCTGTAATGCTTTTTGAGAAATAACATGCATAAGCATGGCCGATCCACATTAAAAAAGCAGCCACAGAGTGTCCGGAAACCTTCCCCCACAATTTTATTAGCCAGGGCAGCTTTTCGGCAGGGTTGGACGGGCCCACCAGAGAACCGGAGACTACTCCGACGGGCCCTGGCTTCTCCTTCTGGAGAGTTCATAGTGCCGAGGTGAGGCCATGATGATGATAGAGGCCACCATCTGCTTAGTTTTCTGTTACTTGGAATGCAAGTGCAAGTATGCAGCCATCCACCCACCCACAGGCCGCAACACTAAACTGCCAGATTTCTGGGCAGCTGCTTGCACTTGAAATATGGCTTTTTAAGCTCGTGGAGGCGGAAGCTGTCCACAATCTTATGGCGGCGGCGACTGGGTATCTATACTCGGTCCCCAGCCGCCATTATTTTTTCCGGTATTGTCTCCTCCTTCCACAAGCATGGGTCCCACAACATTACCCGTGCTCTCCCCAGTGGAAGGACTGCCTAACCACAAACACGTGGACAGGTGAATATGGCCAGAGACGGTACGGAGCCAGTCCACAACTTTTTTTGCTGAGAGTTGTATTTAGCTCAGTGAAAAGACTCGCATAGAGGGGAACATCATACTGTGTGTGGGGGAATGTACTGTGGGAGCATCATACTGTGTGGGGGGAATGTACTGTGGGGACATCATACTGTGTGTGTGGGGGAATGTACTCTGGGGACACCATACTGTGTGTTGGGGGGAAATGTACTGTGGGGACATCATACTGTGTGGGGGGAATGTACTGTGGGGGCATCATATTGTGTATGTGTGGGAATGTACTGTGGGGGCATCATACTGTGTGTGGGGAGGAATGTACTGTGGGGAATCATACTGTCTGTGGGGGGAATGTACTGTGGGGACATCATACTGTGTGTGGGGGAATGTACTGTGGGGACATCATATTGTGTGTGGGGGGAATGTACTGTGGGGGTATCATACTGTGTGTGGGGGAATGTACTGTGGGGACATCATACTGTGTGTGGGGGAAATGTACTGTGGGAGCATCATACTGTGTGTGGGGGGAATGTACTGTGGGGACATCATACTTTGTGTGGGGGGGATGTACTGTTTGGACATCATACTGAGTGTGGGGGAATTTACTGTGGGGGCATCATACTGTGTGTGAGAATTTACTGTGGGGACCTCATGCTGTGTAGGGTCATTATATTGTGTGTGAGGGGGAATATACTGTGGGGGCATCATACTGTGTGTGTGGGAATGTACTGTGGGTGCATCATACTGTGTGTGGGGAGAAATGTACTGTGGGGGCATCATACTGTGTGTGTGGGGGGAATGTACTGTGGGAGCATCATACTGTGTGTGTGTGGGGGGAATGTACTGTGGGGACATCATACTGTGTGTGTGAGGGAATGTACTGTGGGGGCATCATACTGTGTGTGGGGAGGAATGTACTGTGGGGCCATCATACTGTGTGTGGGGGGATGTACTGTGAGGACATCATACTGTGTGTGGAGGAATGTACTGTGGGGGCATCATACTGTGTGTGTGAGGGAATGTACTGTGGGGGCATCATACTGTGTGTGGGGAGGAATGTACTGTGGGGCCATCATACTGTGTGTGTGGGGGGGGGGAGTACTGTGGGGCCATCATACTGTGTGTGTGGGGGGGGAAGTACTGTGAGGACATCATACTGTGTGTGGGGGGGAATGTACTGTGGGGACATCATACTGTGTGTGGGGGGGAATGTACTGTGGGGGCATCATACTGTGTGTGGGGGGGAATGTGCTGTGGGGACATCATACTGTGTGTGGTGAAATGTACTGTGGGGACATCATACTTTGTCGGGGGAATGTACTGTGGGGGCATCATAATGTGTGTGTGAAGAGCTGTTTATCATCGTACAATGATTGAATAACGGGAGCAGATGATTTATAAAAAGCACTGAATTATATGGTGTGGATTTGCTGCTACTGTGTCACCCCAGGCCTGGATGCCACAAACTTGTAAGGCTGTGTCTGAGAGCAGGAGGGAGGTTCTCTGGTCATGGACCATTAGCATGCAGCACCTCCTGTCCCAGGCCAGTAGGGGGAGCAGGCTGCCCCTATAAAAGCTGGTACTGAGGGCAGGGTTAGGGAGACCAGGACCCACTTCTGAAGCATCCAGAAGGGTTCCCAGGAGAGAGGGACAGGTCAGCGGCAGCTGAGGAGTCCAGGAGGCTAAGGAGGAACAGCAAGCCAGGGACAGAGGCGACGAGAGCTGGTCCTGGCTGAGAGAGAACAACATACCGGACACTGGGATCCGAGGCTGTCAGAATTGCAAGTCCTGCAGCAGATCATCTACTTGCGAGGGATTTTAGGTCCCTTGGCCTAAGAAGCCTGGAAGGTCCGCCACACAGAGGGACCAGTACAGCACAGACAAGCTATAGGTACCTAGGGCCCGAGTCGCAAGCCATACAGGCGTAGTACACGGCCAGCTCAGGGACGTGGGCTATCATACCACTAAAGTGGGAGATAGTCAGCAAGGGCAGAGAGAGAACGGTAGGCCTACCCACTCACCCTGACCAGTGGAGCTCGCCCGAATGCCCTCAGACACCCAGGTCCATTCCTCCCTGTACTCCTGGTGGGTCTGTGATAAGATCTGCAGTAAAAGACCCTGGACTGCATTATTGGACTCTGTGTGATTACTGCTGCGCCTGCACCATCACCCCCATCATCCTATTACACTGCCCTGAGGCTACACTCCTCCCATGGGGAGTTGTACTATTCCCTGCTGCACCCCCAACACCAGCCTCAGCGGTCTACCCCGCAGCGGCGGTCCTCCCTGACCGCAATCCACAGGTGGCGTAGTCGGACTTTCAAAACCTACAAATACACTGCCACAGCATTTGGTCTGACCACCCTGAGCCACGGGACCGGGTCGCCACTACTACTCCCAGCATTGCCCTGTTGTCTGGTTCCGAGAGCCCCACGGCCCAGGGGGCGAGTCACTACAAGTAAGGATAGACGATACAATAAGCTCTATAGTAACATGTAGCAGCGAGTCAGCGGAATGTATCAATTCTAATATTGAGCAGAATTGATTTCAGCCTGTTGATTTTTCCCTCCAGAACAGTGGAGGGCTCCTCGGGAAAATAAATTGGCCATCCCTGGTATAACGTAATACTAAAATCTCACATTTTATGAGAGAAAACTGTATTTTATAACGATGCTTCCGTACATAAATCGAGAGAACTTCTTTTCATCAGACGACCCCTTTATCACCTATCCAAGGTGATCGGTGGTGTCCAACAGCTTAGAGCGGCACTGATGGGCAGAATGTGGCACTTTTATCACTTTTGGAATTGGGCAGCGGTGCACATGCTCAGTCTGACCTCCATTCTTGCCCTTTGGGGCTGCAGAGCGCTCTGCTTTTTCCAACAGCTCCATTGAGAATGAATGGATCAGTGGTCGGGCATCCAACCAGACGCTCCATTTTGTAACAGGGATAGAAATAGATGAGAAGATGCACTTAACTGTTTGGCCGCAGCAAGAGTGCATCGAGTGCCTGTGCTTGGTTTGAACAGTCATTCTGTGCTGACAGAGTCCCTTTAAGGCCTCAAACCTATTAGATAATTGTCAGCCCTACATTGTTTCTGGGCAGACAGTTACACAAGATTATGTCCCATTTCATGAAGATTGGCCTTTTACACGCCTGTTTTAGTGAAGGATTAGCTGGAAAAACCTGCGGCGCTGTTAAGCCTCTCCCCAAGAAGCTCCGCAAGGCTTCAAAATTTTGCCGGTACTGGTCAAGACTGGTGGACACATGGGAAAAGTCAAATTTTGACAAAGTTGAACAATCTGCATTGTGTGTAATATTTTATGATACAATAAATGATTAGAAAAATGCAAGTTTTATTAATGAGAAAAAAACTGAACTTTGCAGAATTTGTTGGCGACATAGAAATATGTAAAAAATATAAAAGTGTAAAAATTTTTTTACAATTTTTGATGCTTACATTAAAAACTTGAGCAATTCCCCCAAAAATCATTAGAGCCATGAAATCAATACATATACAGATGAAACCAGAAGTTTCCATCCACTATATAAAGAGACACATCTGCATGTTTTTATCAATATCTGACATGAAATCAGAATAAACCTTTCCCGTTTTAGGTCAATTAGGATTACCATCATTTTTGATATTTTCCAAATGCCAGAATAATGAGAGAGAGAGAATGTTTTAAGGCATTTTTATTACTTACTGCAAAGTCTTAACATTATTCTAATCACTAATCAGTGTGTATATTTGTTCACGACACAATAGAATCCCATAATTTCTGCCTATTCACATCTTAGTATTATGTATGATCAGGTTAGAGTGTATGGCTGCTGAGCGCTAGCATTTATGGGCGCCTCCCCCTGACCTTGGCTGTTTCTGGCTCTTAGACCCTTCTGGTACGCACTGCCGTCATGTCCGTGACTGCACTGCCGGCTTGCGGGTCAAATGCCAGAAGCCGCAGAGTCACATGTATTGGGGCGGGCACAGAATGTCTCACGCCGTATACCAGCCAGAACACATACCGGAAAGTCAGGTGACACACTTTTTCTCTCCGGCTCGGTTCATGATTGGATTAGGCTCCCTATATAACATCTGGCGTTCCCCTCCCTGGCACGACCCCTGAGGAAGTGTTGATGAAACGCGCATCGGGGTGGAGGGACGGGTGCTTACCCTGCCTAGAAGCTGCCATTCTAACCAGGTATTTCTTTCTCATGACGTGTTGAGCTGTTTTGTCTATTTGTGGACAGTGCCACTATTACACTATAGTTATTCTATGGGACCGTACCCAGCCTCTTTTATGTACCCAGTCTCCCCTGATAGATATACTAACATTATTAACCGCTATATGCATTAGTTTCTTTGAGGCTGGAAACAATACGTTATCTTTATCTAAGCACTTTGCACTTTTTTGCTGGACAGTCGACTCTATATCATCATATGCACTGCCGCTTTACATTTTATAGGCGTATCTCAAACTCATCAGTGATAGTCTAGTGACCGTTATAATAGCATATGCATTTCTTTCTTTCTATTTTTGCCACATGAGCTGTTATTCAGATTGAAATCTTTTGTAGTGCATTTGTATAGTCACATTATTTCAGTAATGGGGTAATATATGGTTATTACTCTTGCTGCGCAGATATAGGGTACAGCATTTGTTTGTCCCTCACATTTGAGGCCCCTGGTATTTTAATTATTGTTATTTTATGTTCTAATAAAATTATATTGTTAATATTATTTGAAGTGTTCATGTTTTTGTTTATCCTACCAGGGTTCTGGTTATAGCAGAATCAATTTTTGATATATATAAAGTCAAAAGTTTACATACATTTCATTAGTATTTGGTACCATCACCCTTAAACTGAATGACTTGGGTCAAACTTTTGGGATATCCTTCCACAAACTTCTCACAATAGTTGGTCGGAATTTGGACCCATTCCTCCTGGCAAAACTGGGGTAACAGATCCAGGTTTGTAGGTCGCCTTGCTCGCAGCAAGAGTGCCCATAAATTTTCAATAGGATTGCAATCAGAGCTTTGTGATAGCCACGCCGAAACATTGACTTTGTTATTCTTAAGCCACTTTGTTCCCATTTTGTCAATATGCTACGGGTCATTGTCCATTTGGAATACCCATTTCCGCCCAAGCTTTAACTTCCTGACTGATGTCTTGAGATGTTGCTTCAGTATTGCCACATAATCTTCTTTTCTCATGGTGTCATCTATTTTGTGAAGTGAACCAGTCCCTCCTGCAGCAAATCAACCCCAGATCATGATGCTGCCACCCCCATGTTTCACAGTTGGGATGGTGTTCTTAGGCTTCCAAGCTTCTCCCTTTTTCCTCCAAACGTAGCGATGGTCATTATGCCAAAAAAGTTCAATTTTAGTTTCATCAGACCACAGACATGTCTCCAAAAATTAAGGTCTTTGTTCCTGTGTGCATTTGCAAACATTAATTTGGCTTTTTTATGTTTCTTTTGGAGTAATGGCTTCTTCCTGGCAGAGTGGCCTTTCAGCCCATGTTGATACAGTACTCGTTTCACTGTGGTTATTGACACAATCTTACCAGCTTCCGCCATCATCTTCACAAGGTCTCTTGCTTTTGTCCTTGGGTTGATATGCATGTGTCGGACCAAAGCACGTTCATCTCTGGGACACAGAACCCGTCTCCTTCCTGAGCGATAAGATGGCAGTACATTCCCATCTTGTTTGTACTTGCGTATAATTGTTTGTACAGATGACCGAGGCACCGTCAGGTATCTTGAAATTGTATCTAAGGATGAGCCAGACTTGTCCAAGTCCACAATTCTCTTCCTGATATCTTCGCTAATTTCTTTAGACTTTCCCATGATACTACAGAAAAAAAAACTATTAGAAGCTTCCAAACACATTACATCATCATATTGGCAGTCCAGAATTGTTTAAAGGCATAGTAATCTTAGTGTGTGTAAACTTTTGACTTTGCAGTAAGTAATAAAAATGACTTAAACATTCTCTCTCTCTCATTATTCTGGCATTTGGCAAATTTTAAAAATTATGGTAATCCTAATTGACCTAAAACGGGAAAGGTTTATTCTGATTTCATGTCAGATATTGAGAAAAACATGCAGATGTGTCTTTTTATATAGTGTATGGAAACTTCTGGTTTCAACTGTATGTGTGTGTATGTATGTATATATGTATATATTACACATACAGTTATGGCCGAAAGTGTTCACTCCCTTGAAATTGTTTCAGAAAATGAAGTATTTCTCCCAATTATTGCAGTTACATCTGTTTTGCTATACACACTTTATTTTCTTTGTGTGTATTGCAACAACACAAAAAAGCAGAAAAAAAGGCAAATTGGACATAATTTCACACACAGCCCCAAAAATGGTCTGAACAAAATTGTTGGCACCCTCAACTTTAATATTTGGTTGCTCACCCTTTGGAATAAAATAACTGCAATCAATCGCTTCCTATAACCATCAACAAGCTTCTTACACCTCTCAGCTGGAATTTTGACCACTCTTCTTTTGTAAACTGCTCCATGTCTCTCATAGTTGCTGCTACTTCATACCTCTCCAGCGCTATGTTTCCATCCATTTCTGCGGGCTTCTTGAAGTATGTTTGGGGTCATTCTCCTGGAAGAACCATGACCTAGGACGCAAACCCAGCTTTCTGACACTGGGCACTACATTGCGACCCAAAATCCGTTGGTAATATTTTTCAACAATTTTGGTTCTCAAGTACTCAGACAGTTCTCTTCTCTTTCTGTACTCCATGCTTAGTGTGGCACACACAGACACAATGCAAAGATTGAGTCAACTTCTCCACTTTTTATCTGGTTTCAGGTGTGATTTTCATATTGCCCACACCTGTTACTTGCCACAGGTTAGTTTGAATGAGCATCACATGCTTGAAACAAAGTTGTTCACCCACAATTTTGGAAAGGTGCTATCAATTTTGTCCGGCCCATTTTTGGGGTTTTGTATGAAATGATGTCCAATTTGCCTTTTTTCCTTTTGTTTGTTTTTTTCTTTTGTTCCAATACACACAAAGAATATTAAACATGTGTATAACAAAACATGTGTAATTGCAATAATTTTCTGGGAGAAATACTTCATTTTCTGGAACAATTTTAAGATTGCCAACACTTTCGGCCGTGGCCATATATAGTAGCTGAGTACAGGCGGCTGCTGGGGCCCCTGATACCATTACTATGTGGCCCTTACACCTGATATACAGTGGTGGCCAAAAGTATTGGCACCCCTGCAATTCTGTCAGATAATACTCAGTTTCTTCCTGAAAATGATTGCAATCACAAATTCTTTGGTATTATTATCTTCATTTAATTTTCTTGCAAAGAAAAAACACAAAAGAGAATGAAACAAAATTCAAATCAATGATCATTTCACACAAAACTCCAAAAATGGGCCAGACAAAAGTATTGGCACCTTCAGCCTAATACTTGGCTGCACAACCTTTAGCCAAAATAACTGCGAACAACCGCTTCCGGTAACCATCAATGAGTTTCTTACAATGCTCTGCTGGAATTGTAGACCATTCTTCTTTGGCAAACTGCTCCAGGTCCCTGATATTTGAAGGGTGCCTTCTCCAAACTGCCATTTTGAGATCTCTGCACAGATGTTCCATGGGATTCAGGTCTGGACTCATTGCTGGCCACCTTAGAAGTCTCCAGTGCTTTCTCTCAAACCATTTTATAGTGCTTTTGGAAGTGTGTTTTGGGTCATTGTCCTGCTGGAAGACCCATGACCTATGAGGGAGACCCAGATTTCTCACACTGGGCCCTACATTATGCTGCAAACTTTGTTGGTAGTCTTCAGACTTCATAATGCCATGCATACGGTCAAGCAGTCCAGTGCCAGAGGCAGCAAAGCAACCCCAAAACATCAGGGAACTTCCGCCATGTTTGACTGTAGGGACCATGTTCTTTTCTTTGAATGCCTCTTTTTTTTCCTGTACACTCTATGTTGATGCTTTTTCCCAAAAACCTCTACTTTTGTCTCATCTGACCAGAGAACATTCTTCCAAAACGTTTTAGGCTTTCTCAGGTAAGTTTTGGCAAACTCCAGCCTGGCTTTTTTATGTCTCGGGGTAAGAAGTGGGGTCTTCCTGGGTATCCTACCATACAGTCCCTTTTCATTCAGACGCCGACGGATAGTACGGGTTGACACTGTTGTACCCTCGGACTGCAGGGCAGCTTGAACTTCTTTGGATGTTAGTCGAGGTTCTTTATCCACCATCCGCACAATCTTGCGTTGAAATCTCTTGTCAATTTTTCTTTTCCGTCCACATCTAGATAGGTTAGCCACAGTGCCATGGGCTTTAAACTTCTTGATGACACTGCGCACGGAAGACACAGGAACATTCAGGTCTTTGGGGATGGACTTGTAGCCTTGAGATTGCTCATGCTTCCTCACAATTTGGTTTCTCAAGTCCTCAGACAGCTCTTTTGTCTTCTTTCTTTTCTCCATGCTCAATGTGGTACACACAAGGACACAGGACAGAGGCTGAGTCAACTTTACTCTGTTAGAACCCTCCTGTTAGTTTTTGCTATCTTGTGTTTTGCGGTCACGTGACTAGCTGCCTATATATTCCAGCTCCGCCCTTCTGGCTTTGCTGGACTTCAGTGTTTTTTGCCTGTCTCTCTAGCCAGGTGCTTCGGTGCCTATCTCTGTCTAGTTTGCTTGGTCCTCTGGACCTCTAGTACTTTTTGTTCAGTTTGTATTTTTGCTCTGCAACAACTTCTGTTAGGAGGTGTCCATTTTTTGTCCCAGTCCTTAGTTCTTTTAGGGACCCCTCCCTTTATTCTATAGGTCTCTGTTCAGACTAGCCGAGGACGAAGGCGGGTCTGTTCACAAGGAACAGGCTGCCCGCTACATCGTAGGGATTCAGCTTAGTCTTACTGTAGGGACAGCTTTTCCCTTTCTTTCCTTAGTTTATGTTGCAGATCATAACATAATCCATGTTAACTTGTTGCAAGTGTGATTTAGTTATTGCCAATTGTATCCAATTTGGCTTTAGGACAATTCTTTTTGTGTTTTTTCATTGAAGACAAATTAAATGAAGATAATAAGACCAAAGAATTTGTGATTGCAATCATTTTCAGGAAGAAACTGAGTATTATCTGACAGAATTGCAGGGGTGCCAATACTTTTGGCCACCACTGTATAGGAGCTGAGTACAAGCAGCTGCCGGGGCCCCTGATACCATTACTATGTGGCCCTTACACCTGATATATAGGAGCTGAGTACAGGCGGCTGCTGGGGCCCCTGATACCATTACTATGTGGCCCTTACACCTGATATATAGGAGCTGAGTACAGGCGGCTGCTGGGCCCTTGATACCATTACTATGTGGCCCTTACCCCTGATATATAGGAGCTGAGTACAGGCGGCTGCTGGGGCCCCTGATACCATTACTATGTGGCCCTTACCCCTGATATATAGGGGCTGAGTACAGGCGGCTGCTGGGGCCCCTGATACCATTACTATGTGGCCCTTACACCTGATATATAAGGGCTGAGTACAGGCGGCTGCTGGGCCCTTGATACCATTACTATGTGGCCCTTACACCTGATATATAGGAGCTGAGTACAGGCGGCTGCTGGGTCCCCTGATACCATTACTATGTGGCCCTTACCCCTGATATATAAGGGCTGAGTACAGGCGGCTGCTGGGGCCCCTGACACCATTACTATGTGGCCCTTACACCTGATATAAAAGGGCTGAGTACAGGCGGCTGCTGGGGGCCCTGATACCAGTACTATGTGGCCCTTACACCTGATATATAAGGGCTGAGTACAGGCGGCTGCTGGGGCCCCTGATACCATTGCTATGTGGCCCTTACACCTGATATATAAGGGCTGAGTACAGGCGGCTGCTGGGGCCCCTGATACCATTGCTATGTGGCCCTTACACCTGATATATAAGGGCTGAGTACAGGCGGCTGCTGGGGCCCCTGATACCATTACTGTGTGGCCCTTACACCTGATATATAAGGGCTGAGTACAGGCGGCTGCTGGGGCCCCTGATACCATTACTATGTGGCCCTTACACCTGATATATAGGAGCTGAGTACAGGCGGCTGCTGGGGCCCCTGATACCATTACTATGTGGCCCTTACACCTGATATATAGGAGCTGAGTACAGGCGGCTGCCGGGGCCCCTGATACCATTACACTGGTGCCTTGTTATTAGGTCAATTCCATTATAAAACATTGTATCCGTCATTGTTGAGCTCTGCTGGGACTCTGTATCCCGCCTGCATTGCATAATGGGGCCCCTGAATACTCTGCACATAAGGGCCCATAGCTCTAATTATGTTGTTTGCAATAGTCGCCCTCCTGCCACCCTGTAATATCGGGTCCCTGCCTGGTGTGGCCCCTATGACTTAATGTCCCCCTGTAAGTGCAGTACACCAGTTATCAGTCTACACGGCCAGGGTCCGGGACCCCTGTTGTTTTTGTACTGGCTTTGTAATATATGCTCATTATCAGGGCGCCCTCTTCTCAGACATCCATCTAATCATCCGTCTGTCTCATCCATATTTGCCATATGGAGGTTTCCAGAAATAGGGCAGAACCTACTGGACTTCTGTGAAAGTTGACGAATCTGTTGAGCGCGGCTGAAGCCTCCTGGGAGCCGAGGTAAAATCAGTGGCCGTGGTAAAATTGTGGAGCGGTGGGGTCTGAAAAAGGAATCATGGCTATAAGGACAACGTTTGCACAAAGTTATTTCTTTCCTGCCCAACAGCCACTGTGTAAACCTGACAAAAATGCCCCCATCTATCCATCCATTCATCACTCTCATACTCTGTCTATGCAGGTATGTATCTCATCATTCTTCCTTACGGAGTTTCACATGGACCAGTCGGGGCTTTGGTCCGAACTCCCCCACAAAACTGGATTCGGTAGTGTGCACTGACGAGGCCATAGGCTTAGTAGACTGCGCCTCCAGTAGGCGTACACACCTGATGCACGACAGAGGGCACATTCACTCTGTCTGGACCATTATAGTCTATGGCCACGTCAGATCATATGCCCGAATCCCGTTCAGGTAAAGGCTGCAGCAGGTGGCTGCTGCCTTCTGTGCCCCTCTCCTCCGCCACTGCCATTCCCCCCAACACCCAGAGCCACAGTGTATGTGTATATATATATATATATATATATATATATATACACTACTCAAAAAAATAAAGGGAACACTTAAACAACAGAATATAACTCCAAGTAAATCAAACTTCTGTGAAATCAAACTGTCCACTTAGGAAGCAACACTGATTGACAATCAATTTCACATGCTGCTGTGCAAATGGAATAGACAATAGATGGAAATTATTGGCAATTATCAAAACACTCTCAATAAAGGAGTGGTTCTGCAGGTTGGGACCACAGACCACATCTCAGTACCAATGCTTTCTGGCTGATGTTTTGGTCACTTTTGAATGTTGGTTGTGCTCTCACACTAGTGGTAGCTTGAGATGGACTCTACAACCCACAGAAGTTGCTCAAGTAGTGCAGCTCTTCCAGGATGGCACATCAATGCGTGCTGTGGAAAGAAGGTTTGCTGTGTCTGTCAGCGTAGTGTCCAGAGGCTGGAGGCGCTACCAGGAGACAGGCCAGTGCACCAGGAGACGTGGAGGGGGCCGTAGGAGGGCAACAACCCAGCAGCAGGACCACTACCTCCGCCTTTGTGCAAGGAGGAACAGGAGGAGCACTGCCAGAGCCCTAAAAAATGACCTCCAGCTGACCACAAATGTGGATGTGTCTGCACAAACGGTTAGAAACCCACTCCATAACGGTGGTATGAGGGCCCGACGTCCACAGATGGGGGTTGTGCTCACAGCCCAACACCGTGCAGGACGCTTTGCATTTGCCACAGAACACCAGGATTGGCAAAGTCGCCACTGGCACCCTGTGCTCTTCACAGATGAAAGCCGGTTCACACTGAGCACATGTGACAGACGTGACAGAGTCTGGAGACGCCGTGGAGAGCGATCTGCTGCCTGCAACATCCTTCAGCATGACCGGTTTGGCAGTGGGTCAGTAATGGTGTGGGGTGGCATTTCTTTGGAGGGCCGCACAGCCCTCCACGTGCTCGCCAGAGGTAGCCTGACTGCCATTAGGTACCGAGATGAGATCCTCAGACCCCTTGTGAGACCATGTGCTGGTGCGGTTGGCCCTGGGTTCCTCCTAATGCAGGACAATGCCAGACCTCATGTGGCTGGAGTGTGTCAGCAGTTCCTGCAAGATGAAGGCATTGAGGTTATGGACTGGCCCGCCCGTTCCCCAGACCTGAATCCGATTGAGCACATCTGGGATATCATGTCTCGCTCCATCCACCAACGTCACGTTGCACCACAGACTGTCCAGGAGTTGGCGGATGCTTTAGTCCAGGTCTGGGAGGAGATCCCACAGGAGACCATCCGCAACCTCATCAGGAGCATGCCCAGGCATTGTAGGGAGGTCATACAGGCACGTGGAGGCCACACACAATACTGAGACTCATTTTGACTTGTTTTAAGGACATTACATCAAAGTTGAATGAGCCTGTAGTGTGTTTTTCCACTTTAATTTTGGGGGTGACTCCAAATCCAGGCCTCCATTGGTTAATAAATGTGATTTCCATTGATGATTTTTGTGTGATTTTGTTTTCAGCACATTCAGCTTTGTACAGAACACAGTATTCAATGAGAATATTTCATTCATTCAGATCTAGGATGTGTTATTTCAGTGTTCCCTTTATTTTTTTGAGCAGTGTATATATAAATATACCAGGATGGGGGATATTAACAGAATTGGGGGACATTACCCCTATAACAGTGTAAGCAGCAGACCCCCTCCCCCTTAACAGGGCATAATGACCACATTTTTTGCTTACATTTTTTTTCTATTTTCCTCCTCTAAAACCTAGGTACGTCTTATGGTCCAGTGCATCTTATAGTCCGAAAAATACGGTATATGCATTCAGCATATATATACTACTAGCTATTGAACCCGTTCTACGCCCGGGTGGCGAGCATTTTTATTGGTATATGGTCTCCCATGCTGGTATGTGCTGCCCCCCTCCTTGTATTTGTGCTGCCCCCATCCTGTCCCCACCATCCAATCCTGGTATGCGTGGTACCCCTCACCCCCAATCCTGGTATGCGTGGCACCCCTCACCCCCAATCCTGGTATACGTGGCACCCCTCATCCCTATCCTGGTATGTGTGGCACCCCTCATCCCTATCCTGGTATGTATGGTACCCCTCATCCGTATCCTGGTATGTATGGTACCCCTCATCACTATCCTGGTGTGTATGGTATCCCTCATCCTGGTATGCATGGTACCCCATCCCTCATCCCAGTATGCATGGCACTCCATCCCTCATCCCCAATCCCGGTATGCGTGGCACCCCTCATCCCCAATCCCGGAATGTGTGGCACCCCTCATCCCCAATCCCGGCATGCGTGGCACCCCTCATCCCCAATCCTGGCATGCGTGGCACCCCTCATCCCCAATCCTGGCATGCGTGGCATCCCTCATCCCCAATCCCGGCATGCGTGGCACCCCTCATCCTCAATCCTTGTATGTGTGGCACCCCTCATCCCCAATCCCGGTATGCGTGGCACCCCTCATCCCCAATCCCGGTATGCATGGTCCCCTCACCCCCCAATCCTGGTATGCGTGTTACCCCTCACCACCCAATCCTGGTATGCGTGGCACCCCTCACCCCCGCAATCCTTGTATGCGTGGCACCCCTCACCCCCCAAATCCTGGTATGCGTGGTACCCCTCACCGCCCAATCCTGGTATGTGTGGCACTCCTCACCCCCCAATCCTGGTATGTGTGGCACCCCTCACCGCCCAATGCTGGTATGCATGGTACCCCTCACCCCCAATCGTGGTATGTGTGTTATCCCTCACCCCCCAATCCTGGTATGCGTGGTACCCCTCACCCCACAATCCTGGTATGTGTGGTACCCCTCACCCCCAATCTTGGTATGTGTTTTACCCCTCACCCCCAATCTTGGTATGTGTGTTACCCCTCACCCCCAATCCTGGTATGTGTGGTACCCCTCACCCCCAATCCTGGTATGTGTGGTACCCCTCACCCCCCAATCCTGGTATGTGTGGTACCCCTCACCCCCCAGTCCTGATATATGCATGGTACCCCTCACCCCCCAGTCCTGATATATGCATGGTCCCCTCACCCCACAATCCTGTTATGTGTGGCCCCCTCATCCCTTTCACACTGTACACACATACACAAAAAAAAAAACAGTTATACTCACCTTTCTTCTCTGTACTCCAGCGCTGCTGCGTCCTCTTCTGCCAGAGGCCGGGGGAGGAGTGCGGCGCTGGAGCACACTGTAAATGTGTCTTCAGTAAAATGACGCCGGATAGCGCAATGCGCATGCGTCGATCTGACGCCTTCACTCCGCCCCCGGTCTCCAGCGAAGAGAGGCGCCGCAGCAACGCTCCTCCCGGTCAGGTAAGTATGTAAGTATGGCGCCGGAGATCGCGGTATGCGTTCAGTGTCTACGCATCCCGCGATCTCCGGCGCCATACACCTCCTCTTACCTGTAACGGCTGGATGCCTGCTTCTCTCTGGAGCCAGGCTGCGCATCACGCATGCGCAGTTTATCGAATCTTCAGACAAAGACACGCATGCCGCCTTATATATACTATGGTAGATCGGCCCACTCAGTTGCACACAGAAGTAGCCACCGGAGCGCCGTCTCCTTAAGTCTCTCACTGGTTTATTTGTAGATGCTGCATAAGCCAGTGAGGAGTTAGCAAAAATAAATACGTGCTTTCTGACCTAAGGAAAAACAAAACATAACATACAGCCGTGTTGCTGTGGGGATCTGCCCGCTCAGGAGAACAACCATCCACTAGTTCAGCTTTTCCTTCTCAGGACACAAAGCGCTGGAGTTCCTCTCTACAGCCCTACTGAACACTGAATGCCTTAGAAGGCCGACTATATACATCCTAGTCCCCACCCTGGGGTGGAGATATGGTGAATGACCTCCCAACCCGTTCTATGGTCGTTCACAAAAACCCAGCCCTTAAAATGGCCGATTAATCCCTCTCAACACATAGTATGCTGGTGTAAAACTTATGGGCTTCAAATCACTGAAGCTAATAGCCTCAGTGAAACATACCTCCCCTCCAGCACTTTGCCAGTGACTTTGTCACCATGTATATATAATCAGCATACTGTATATATATTATAAGCATACTCTATATATCCTTTTAAAAGCAGAAGTGTCAATAAATTATTTTTATCAGTTAGCAAAATGCAGAGTAAAGTTTGATGGATGAACCAAGATCTCAGTAATAATAATTGTATTTTTTTTTTATTAATATTAGGATAGAAGGGAGGGACAAAACCAGGAACAGAATCAGTAGGCAAACTCATAGTCAGGAGGACAGCCGGGGTCAGATACCAGGTGATCAGTAACCGCCACGTCTGCGAGCAGTATGAATACCGCGGAGCCTGGTGACAGAGGTGATACTGAGATTGTCCGGGCAGAGATGTAACAGTCAGAAGGCCACCGGTAGATGGTGAAGGTCCTTCTGTACAGCTCCAGCAGTGATGGTGGATCTGCTGGACTTCAGGGCGCTGGATGCGGAGGTTTACCGTCTTTTAGATGTCTCTAGGGGAACGGTGACAACACGCAAATACGCGAGCAGCCCTGGATAATCCACGCCGGCAGGATGATAAGATCCGGCGGAAGATGGAACCTATGAGAAGAGAAGGAAATATAATGTAAGTGATGGGACTCCATATGACATGATACTACTGTGCGGTCACTGTGGCCGGACGCAGAGGAATCTCATCACACAGAGGTCAGGGATCATCGTCAGCCATCATACATGTGACAATCCCATCTCCGACAGATGACATCTGCTCCACATGAATTATTCTCACTGGCGACATCACACAACATGGAGATGACTCTCACACTTACCTCGTCTCTTTTTCCCCTTTTTCCCATTTTCTGATTTTTCGTTGTCAGCTGGAAATTCTGATCAGAAAGAAGAAAAAACAACAACTCACTAAAGACATATTGTTATGGGGTCTGCATTGTATCGCTCCTGTATATAGTACATAGATTGTTCTAGTCCTGTCCCCTATAGTCCTGACAATCTGGTATTACACAATAGGGCAGAATAAGTCCTATATACCGGACATGACCTCATATGAGGGGCATTAGATGTGTCACTAATATGGAGCAGTGAACGCCCTGTGTGCCGCCATATGGTGCATCCCTAATGAGCGATATTCTACTATAGGAGACGATATCTCATTATGATGGCGGAGGTTACTGGATGCAACAATGTATCACAGAATCCATGATAATACTGTACAAAATTACAGAAATGGAGACACAGTATGGGCCCATGGGCAAAGTAATTGGGTTCCTTGAAACATGGATAACATAGGAGACCCATTAAAGAAAAACTATGTGGAAATATTTCACCCTTGATGACAACATTCACATTGTTTGTGCTATAGACATGTACATACCTGACAATGGGGACGAGGACGGCAAGCTGGTTATAGCATCGTCTCTAGCAGATTCAGGAAAAGATCCTTTCTGCCTGTTAGGAAGAAGAAAAACGTGTAAATCACAAGTAAATTCAGTATAAATGGGATTGTCTCACTAGAAGAACCCCAACTATAAGGCTTAATAGGACATATGAAAGTCATAGTGCGGAAGTCTCCTGCTCAAAACTACCTTCTATGGAAACAACTAGCAACAATGGCCGGCATGTAATACTACATATCTCCTGCAGTGTGGGCCAAACTAACAATGCCTGACCGGCAGCAATTATGGGTTGTTATCTCCAGCGGATTCTGAAGCCAATAGCCAATGACCGCTGATCATGGGGCGGTGGATGCTGCATTCAATATTATGGTATTTATGTCCTATATTTGGTATTGTGCACATATATTAGCCTGGAGCTCCCAATAATGACCCCATAATCTACTCACATTTCTGAGATGTTTCTGCTGGATGCCGGGGTACACTCTGGAGGAAACTTGATAGCGGTGGTACAGAGCTAAAAAAGGACAAAAATAAGATATGAAATTCAATTTTTTACTTTTAGAGGTCTTTTTATGTATTCTGGATTTATTGATCACTTACTTTAGAAAGCCTTTTAGAGGATGTTGTAAAATTTTGGAAGAAAAGGCTCTCATTATCCTCACTTGTGTCCTCCTCCTCTGAGACAATAGGCTTGTTTGTATCAGCGTGATCTACAAGACATAGGTAATGAAGTGTTATTAGCGGTTGTCAGTATAACACAGTCACCATTTATCACTACTATTAATGGGAACCGATTGTCACATATTATTGAAGACGAGACAAACAGCCGCTTAGTCTAGATGACGTCTTCTACTTACTGATAAATAAGCTGGTGTCCTCATCTGAAACAAGCCGAGGAATGTACTCCGGCTTCTGACTTAGAAGGTTTTCAAATTCTAAGTCACTCAGGAATGGATAACTCTTGATCTCAAATGCTCCTCCTGGAAAAAGAAAAACAAAAGTGATGCGGACATTGTTAGAGGCTGCTCCATATCTGAACAGTATATCTTAATCTTAAGTAATGACAAAACCGAAGGAAACAAACTGAAAGTTATATTATGGAGAACTAGAAATAGGCAAGCAGATAGAGAAGTGCTGATCCTCATGGACAGGAGCGAAGAGTCCTCGTTGTAAAAAGTGAATATTAATACTAATAAAGTATATCAGTTACCTGTCCCAAGTCTTTGTGCAGGATTTGTTCTGAGCAGGTCATTAATAAGGTCCTGAGCATCGGGGGGAGGAGCGCGATCCCAATCCCAAATTATGTCTCCTGTTATATAGAAAATTACAGAAAATAAAACCTCTGTTTTGGACTGTAAGATAAAGTAGAGGAAATAACTAAATTCGTGTAACCAGTCAAAGCAATGATCGGATTATTCTACTTACCAGTGACAATATTTTTATAGAGCTCAGATAGGGAATCCCCATGAAATGGTACATATCCCACCAGAAACTCATGCAGGATGATTCCCATTGACCACCAGTCGGCAGGTCTTCCATAGCCTTTCTTCAGAATGATTTCTGGGGCCATGTAAAGCGGGGTGCCACAGTCCTGGAAACCAACAGAAGGTAGAAATGAGAATCGATGAAATTATTATTATGACAAGTTCTCGACATAAAAACTCAATGACAGAAGATAAAATATCAGTTGAAAAGTTCTCTAGAAATGAAGAACGTAGAGAAGAGACAATAGTGTGATGAGATTTGTAAAGAACCATCTAAGTTCCTGTAAGTGATGCCAACCTCATGGTCCTGGAACTCTCTGGCGATGTCCTCCAATGATTCCTTGTGGGTGTTGGTTTCTGGTATCATGACACCAACTTTTGAAATCCCAAAATCGGCGACTTTAATGTGTCCAGCCGGTGTAATCAGGAGGCTGTGAAAGAGAAGATGGTTTTAGGCTCACGGGCTGTGTGGTAATAAATGATAACTTTCCCCCCTTTATTAAACTATAGGGGGCACTTACTTCTCTGGCTTCAGGTCTCTATGCAACACACCATAGCTGTGCAGGTATTCCACAGCAAGTATCGCTTCTGCAAAGTACAGGCGGGCCAAGGGGACAGATAAAGGACCCCTGGTGCTTAGGAGGGTCCCACAGTCTCCACCTATAGAAGAAAGGAAATATGAGCGGTGAGGGGTTTATACAGCAGATCACCACGATGGATCATGAGAAGTGAGCGGAGACATTGGGGCAGGAGAGAATATATACAGATATAATGTATAGAGCACAGAATATTAGTCTGAGGTCATGGTGAGATGTCGTCCATGTCACTAATAAAGTGATGTCTCATCTCGTCTACAGCTGGCGATACTGACGTGCTCAGTGCGGACATACAGGGAGATCACACACATCAATGACTTTCCATAATATCTATAGTAAATGCTCTGCGGGGATGTAACCGTCCACGGGGACAAGTCCTAATGATATGAGCGGTGATAAGATGTCAGCAGACATGGGCTGAATATAATACATGTACATCTCCTACCTCCTACATACTCCATGACCATACACAGGTGAGATCTAGTAGGGAAGGAGCAGAGCATGGAGGTCACAAAGGGACAGTCAGCGAATGTCAGGATGTCCCTCTCCAGATAGGCCCCTTCCACATGTTTTGGAGTATCCAGGTCCCGCTTGGCAATTTTCTTCATAGCGAAGATCTTCTGTGAGTCTTTATGGTGAACTAAGTGGACAGACCTGGAGAGAAGAAGAAACCATGGTTTATAGTGAATCCTTATTAACAGTCCTTCTATAGAAGTCATTATATGATCTTCTGTACTAATGTTTAATACCAGAAGTCCGACCATTACTAGAAATCCACATCTAGAAATACATGAAATAATACTACATAGATCATCTATGGGAGGGTCTACACAATGCCATGTCTGCCGGACCCTCACTCAGGTCACATTATCACCTGTGGGAGGTCTGCACAATGCCACATCTTCCACACCCTCACCCAGGCCACATTGTCACCTATGGAAGGTGTGCACAATGCTAGGTCTGCCAGACCCTCACCCAGGTCACATTATCACCTATGGGAAGTCTGCACAATGCCACGTCTGCCGGACCCTCACCCAGGTCACGTTATCACCTTTCACCTCAGATCATGTCCCTATGATAACACTGAATGGCAAAGCACAGAGGATGAAGCATTATCATAGGGAACCCTGAGAAATGTGGCTTATGCTAACTGAAATCTCACCCAAAAGATCCGCTGCTGATCAGCTTAGATGTTTCGTAGTCGCTCATACGCGGCTTTCTCGCCGGGATCAATGATTCCATCAAGTCCTAGAAAAGAAGAAGAAGAAATGATATTAAGATCTAGAAGCTGCTGGAGAAAATCTCCAGATGCAGAAACGTCTCCTCCTATATTATGTCCCAGCTGATGTCACTGATCCGATAGGTGAGCAGAAACCTGCTGACGGATTCCCTATAATATAAACGCTATTATCTAATGCAATAGTGTCATCTCCTCTAATAATAGAGGCGCCCCCTGGTTATATGGGGGATAATACTGGACGGGTCATTCACACCCCGTGATCTGGTGATACACAGACATCTACCTCTATAATACTTACACCGGCAGGTTCTTGGATCTCCGGGATCTCTAAGATTACACTGTCAGGATCCAACAGCTCAGTTGTTTCTAAAATAGCGATAAAATGATGAGGAAATAAAATGTATTAGAGGATATTAATCCTACAGACATAATACAGCAATATAATGGAGAAATGACTATTCTGTATGGAGGACTATGTGGGGCCATTATTCTTTATGGAGGACTATGTGGGGCCATTATATTGTATGGAGGACTATGTGGGGCCATTATTCTGTATGGAGGACTATGTTAGTCCTATTATTCTGTATGGTGGAATATGTGGGGCCCATTATTCTGTATGGAGGACTATATGGGGCCCATTATTCTGTATGGAGGACTATGTGGGGCCCATTATACTGTATGGAGGACTATGTGGGGCCTATGATTCTCTATGGAGGACTTTGTGGGGCCCATAATACTTTATGGAGGACTATGTGGGCCCATAATACTGTATGGAGGACTATGTGGGGCCTATTATTCTCTATGAAGGACTATGTGGGGCCCTTTATACTCTACGGTGGACTATGTGGGGCCCATAATACTGTATGGAGGACTATGTGGGGCCCATTAATCTCTATGGAGGACTATGTGGGGCCCATTATTCTGTATGGAGGACTATGTGGGGCCCATTATTCTGTATGGAGGATTATGTGGGGTCAATTATCCTGTATGGAGGACTATGTGGGGCCATTATACTGTGTGGAGGACTGTGTGGGGCCATTATTCTGTATGGAGCACTATGTGGGGCCATTATTCCATAAGGAGGACTATGTGGGGCCATTATTCCTTATGGAGGACTATGTGGGGCCATTATATTGTATGGAGGACTATGTGGGGCCATTATTCTGTATGGAGGACTATGTGGGGCCTATTATTCTGTATGGTGGAATATGTGGGGTCCATTATTCTGTATGGAGGACTATGTGGGGCCCATTATTTCGTATGGAGGACTATGTGGTGCCCATTATACTGTATGGAGTACTATGTGGTGCCCATTATACTGTGTGCCGGACTATGTGGGGCCCATTATTCTGTATGGAGAGCTATCTGGGGCACGTTATTCTGTATGGATGACTTTGTGGGACCCATTATTCTGTATGGAGGACTATCTGGTGCCCATTATTCTGTGTGGAGGACTTTGTGGGGCCCATTATTCTGTTTGGAGGACTTTGTGGGGCCCATTATTCTGTGTGGAGGACTATGTGGGGCATTATTCTGTATGGAGGACTATGTGGGGCCCATTATTCTGCATGGAGCACTATGTGGGGCCCATTATTCTGCATAGAGGACTATGTGGGACCCATTATTCATTATGGAGGACTTTGTGGGACCCATTATTCGTTATGGAGGACTTTGTGGGACCCATTATACTGCATTCTGGTTGGCTCGTGACTTTTTCCAAGTTTTTCATTTTGGCTCTCTGTATGTTTGATTACAGAGTGGAAAGAGTAACTATGACATTATCCCCTGTTCTCTTTAATATCTGGATATTTCCGGTAGAAGGTTGTGTGATCGGCTCACCTGTAGTCAGATCGCTGCTCGGTCCCGGCTGACTCGTATTAGGGTCAGGGGTTTCTGGGGTCACATTTTGCTCGTCTTCGGTGTCGCCTTCTGGTGTCTCCTGATTGATAGAATATATAGAATTACCACGAGGAACCTTCCACTAAATCACCAAATCCACAAATCAGGAAGGACTAAACCCGCATTTACAGACACACCAACTGTAACTATACAGATCAGCCGCCATCATGAGGACTTTTATCAGATAAAATGGATTAAGATGAGGTAACATTGCAAAAACATTAATATGGATAATAGAGGGAGACAGAGGCTGAAATACAGACTTCCCACCACTGAGCTGTGACTACATCTGCAGAATACAGACTGCCATCAGCAGAGACAGGCGGCCATATTACCTCCTGTGCTTGCCAGGAGCTGACAGGGAGGCCGATAAGATCTAACACCAGATCTTCTGATATCTGGCTGGTGATCTGGAGAAGATCAGAAAACAAGGACGTGTGATAGAGAAGATGATGGATCCTTACCGGGCGTTCCGATGAGCGGGCCGGACCTTCCAGTACACACAGGACTTTTTCGGCCAGTTCTTTAACAAAAGACAAATCTCCATATTGAGATCTTTTTTCAGCCTATAAAGAAGAAAAGAAACACAAATGAAAAATCTCGAGATGAGAAAGATCACAATGAAGGCCGCCATTGTATCTGACGTCTGCTCCTCTCTGCAGATACATTGACTACATATCTGGGGTCTTGTCCTGTTTTATATTGGAAGAAAGAAGAAGCTTCTATCCCACCGTTATTATCCATTATTGTGGAGAAGATTTGTGCGGAGCGTCCACCATTTACCTGCTGTGGAATGTCCTAATGTTCCATAGCGAGAAACTGCAAGTGCTCAGTCACTATGGAGCCAACAACGGCAGCCATGACCCTGTGTAGATTGTACACAGTGACTGTGAGCTCTGATGTCATAATGGCCGACCATCACTAGTGATGTCATCATGGAATCTTGTGATGGAATCTTATAGCGGCGGCTCTGCACAAATACATGCTGCCAAGCAATATTTAAAGTGTGTGGGGGCTCATGCTGTATATAGGGGGCTATGTGAGGGCTCAGCTATTTATAGCGGGCTATGTGAGGGCTCATACTGTATATAGAGGGCTATGTGAGAGCTTGGCTGTATATAGTGAGCTATGTGAGGGCTCATACTCTAAATAGGATTCTGTGTGTGAGCTCATACTGTACATTGGTGCTATGTATGGGCTCTTACTGTATAAAGGGTGCTGTGTGTGGGCTCTTACTGTATATAGGGTATGTGTGTGGGCTCTTTCTGTATGTAGGGGGATGCCAGCACACTTAATTCTGCTCAATATTAAGTGATACAGTTAATAATATAAAATATAATTCATATGTTAATATTGAGCAGAATTAATTTCAGCCTATTGATTCGGCCTACACAACAGTCACATTTCTCATTTGGCCCCTCAGTAATATTACTTTCCCACCCCTGCTCTATTATGTATAGCGCTCTGTTATGTGTAGTGCACCCGAGCACCTGCATGTTAATCGCGTGACTTATCACATGATCTATCAAAGGCAATTTTGTGACATGTCATGTGATACATCGGGTGCTGGGAGCCCACGGCTCCTAAACTGCCCAGGGCCCTGGCTACTCTTAATCAGCCCCTGCTTCTATCCCACCATTATTATCCATTATTGAGAAGTGTTATGCGGAGCTTCCGCCACTTACCTGCTGTAGTAATGTCCTGATGTTCTGAGGTAAATCCGTCAGATACTCTGAGGTGAGATGACCTCGGTGGTATTTGGTCAGGCAGTCCCTTACAAGCTCCACCACCAGCCGGTGAGTGAAGCTGAGGACGCCATCGGGTGGTAGAAGCACAATCTCAGGGCGATTGGTGGTAAGAATCTCCCATAGAGCTTCTACTTGAAGATTGTCCAAAAGTAATTCAGCCATAGAAGCTGCAAGTGCGATCAGTCACTATATATAATAGCGAGAAACTGCAAGTGCGCTCAGTCACTATGGGATAGCGAGAAACTGCAAGTGCGATCAGTCACTATAGAATAGCGAGAAACTGCAAGTGCGCTCAGTCACTATGAAGCCAACAAAGGCAGCCGTGAACCTGTGTACATTGTATATATAGTGACTGTGAGCTGTGATGTCATAATGCCCGACCATGACCTGTGATGTCATCATGGAATCTTGTGATGGAATCTTCAAGGAATGGCTCTACACACATACTTGCTGCCTAGCAATATGCTTTTTTGGCCGTCCTCTTTTATTTCCAAATACAACACAACCAGGATAAGGGAATGTTCACACGTTGCGTTTTTGCAGCATTTTTTTCCACACCAAAAACCAGGTTGTACTCAGGAAAAACACTGCATACAATCCACACTTATTTGCTGTGTTTTTGCAGTGTTTATACTTGTGGGTTTTTTTTTTTCATTCATTTGAATGGGTGAAAAATGTTGCAAAACCCCTGAAAGAATTAACATCCTGCAAATTTAAAATAAAAAAAGGAAAAAAACGCAGCATGTGAATGAGACTTTAGAAATCTCATTCACTAAGCTGGTACTGTAAAACGCAGTGTTTTAGCAGCAGAAAAATAACCCTGATAAAAATGCCACTTGTGAACATTCCTCAAAGATATAATAGTCATATTATGGGAAATATTGTGTATATTTATTCCTCGCGTGTCTTTTTTTACCAAATAACATTTACCTCATTGGTTGGAGAGTTTACTATTAACAACTGTGACAAATATTGAAGAATTAATGATAAGTGACCCAAGTGATCAATCATTTACGTCATTAATGGTGATGGGCGAGCACTAAAATGCTCGGGTGCTCGATGCTCGGGTCGAGCACATTGGAATACTCGGCTGCTCGACCCGAGCAATGAGCCCAATGTAAGTCTATGGGAAACTCGAGCATTTTTCAGGCGGCTCCCCCCGGCGGTCTGCAGAGGGCCTAAAAATTGCCCAAATCGATGGGAACAGTGCTCAAATGACATGGGAACAGCATGGGGAAGACCCCTGGAAGCATTTCTGACTCCCAGGTCACTGCTGTCAACAACGTTGTCAGAAATATTTATGCCACTTTTACGGACTCACAATAAAACATACAAAAACGAAACCAAAATGGATTTTCCTGGGAAGTATGTTAAGGAACATCCTTTCCAGGGTTATGACTTGTATATAAGGGAAAATAAATAACCAAAAACAAAGATACTCCTCCACACCTTGGGCTATGTTCACACGTAGCGTTTTTGATGCGTTTTTGCACTTTTGCATTGCTTTCAACCAACACAAATGCATTCACCAGGAAATGTCATTTTAACATTTTACAACCTTATCTGGCCATGTGTTGTGTGACACGTCATCAGACACATGCATACAGTGCTGAAAAGACATGGGAACAGCATGGAAGCATCTCTGACTCCCAGGTCACTGCCTAAAAGTGTGCCCATCATAAGAGATGCTTGGCGCATGCGAAGATGCCTCCCGCCATGGACCTGTCGTTACAGACTTGCAACAATCACCATCCACGTCCTTGTCCCTTCTCAGCGTTCAGTTCCTTGGAATGCAAGTGCAAGTATGCAGGCAGCCACCAACCTACCCACCGGCTGCAATACTATACTGACAAATTTTTGACAGCTACTTGCACTTGAAATGTAGCCTTTTAGGCTCGTGGAGGCAGAAGCTTTTCATAACCTCATGTCGGCGGCGGCCGGGTGTCCATACTCTTTCCCCAGCCACCACTATATTTCCCGGTATCGCCTCTGCCTTCCACAAGCACGGGTCCCACAACATTACCCGTGCCCTCCCCAGTGCACTTACTGAGAAGGACAGCCTAACCACAAACACGTGGACAGGTGAACGTGGCCAGGGACGGTACATAGCCAGTCCACAACTTTTTTTTTGCTGACAGTTGTATTTAGCTCGGTGAAAGGACTGGCATAGAGGGAAACCGTATCTAACCTGGGTGTCATTTCTCCCAGGAAGTCCTGTAATTCAGCTTGTTGCAGAATCAATGGCAGTCCGTCCAACATCAACTCGCACTTGTCGGTGGTGCTTTGACACACACACATCTTTCTTTTCGCATTTTATTTCTTGAATACAGAGTTGGACAATGGCCTGATCTGTAATGCTTTTTGAGAAATAACATGCATAAGCATGGCCGATCCACATTAAAAAAGCAGCCACAGAGTGTCCGGAAACCTTCCCCCACAATTTTATTAGCCAGGGCAGCTTTTCGGCAGGGTTGGACGGGCCCACCAGAGAACCGGAGACTACTCCGGCGGGCCCTGGCTTCTCCTTCTGGAGAGTTCATAGTGCCGAGGTGAGGCCATGATGATGATAGAGGCCACCATCTGCTTAGTTTTCTGTTACTTGAAATGCAAGTGCAAGTATGCAGCCATCCACCCACCCACAGGCCGCAACACTAAACTGCCAGATTTCTGGGCAGCTGCTTGCACTTGAAATATGGCTTTTTAAGCTAGTGGAGGCGGAAGCTGTCCACAATCTTATGGCGGCGGCGACTGGGTATCTATACTCGGTCCCCAGCCGCCATTATTTTTTCCGGTATTGTCTCCGCCTTCCACAAGCATGGGTCCCACAACATTACCCGTGCCCTCCCCAGTGGAAGGACTGCCTAACCACAAACACGTGGACAGGTGAATGTGGCCAGAGACGGTACGGAGCCAGTCCACAACTTTTTTTGCTGAGAGTTGTATTTAGCTCGGTGAAAAGACTGGCGTAGAGGGGAACATCATACTGTGTGTGGGGGAATGTACTGTGGGGGCATCATACTGTGTGGGGGGAATGTACTGTGGGGACATCATACTGTGTGTGTGGGGGAATGTACTGTGGGGACACCATACTGTGTGTGGGGGGGAAATGTACTGTGGGGACATCATACTGTGTGGGGGGAATGTACTGTGGGGGCATCATACTGTGTGTTGGAGAAATGTACTGTGGGGGCATCATACTGTGTATGTGTGGGAATTTACTGTGGGGACATCATACTGTGTGTGGGGGAAATGTACTGTGGGAGCATCATACTGTGTGTGGGGGGGAATGTACTGTGGGGACATCATACTTTGTGTGGGGGGGATGTACTGTGGGGGCATCATACTGTGTGTTGGAGAAATGTACTGTGGGGGCATCATACTGTGTATGTGTGGGAATTTACTGTGGGGGCATCAAACTGTGTGTGGGGAGGAATGTACTGTGGGGAATCATACTGTCTGTGGGGGGAATGTACTGTGGGGACATCATACTGTGTGTGGGGGAATGTACTGTGGGGACATCATATTGTGTGTGGGGGGAATGTACTGTGGGGGTATCATACTGTGTGTGTGGGAATGTACTGTGGGGGCATCATACTGTGTGTGGGGAGGAATGTACTGTGGGGGCATCATACTGTATGTGTGGGGGGAATGTACTGTGGGGACATCATACTGTGTGTGGAGAAATCTATTGTGGGGACATCATACTTTATGGGGAGGAATGTACTGTGGGGGCATCATACTGTGTGTGGGGAGGAATGTACTGTGGGGCCATCATACTGTGTGTGGGGGGGTGTACTGTGAGGACATCATACTGTGTGTGGGGGGGAATGTACTGTGGGGACATCATACTTTGTCGGGGGAATGTACTGTGGGGGCATCATAATGTGTGTGTGAATAGCTGTTTATCATCGTACAATGATTGAATAACGGGAGCAGATGATTTATAAAAAGCACTGAATTATATGGTGTGGATTTGCTGCTACTGTGTCACCCCAGGCCTGGATGCCACAAACTTGTAAGGCTGTGTCTGAGAGCAGGAGGGAGGTTCTCTGGTCATGGACCATTAGCATGCAGCACCTCCTGTCCCAGGCCAGTAGGGGGAGCAGGCTGCCCCTATAAAAGCTGGTACTGAGGGCAGGGTTAGGGAAACCAGGACCCACTTCTGAAGCATCCAGAAGGGTTCCCAGAAGAGAGGGACAGGTCAGCGGCAGCTGAGGAGTCCAGGAGGCTAAGGAGGAACAGCAAGCCAGGGACAGAGGCGACGAGAGCTGGTCCTGGCTGAGAGAGAACAACATACCGGACACTGGGATCCGAGGCTGTCAGAATTGCAAGTCCTGCAGCAGATCATCTACTTGCGAGGGATTTTAGGTCCCTTGGCCTAAGAAGCCTGGAAGCTCCGCCACACAGAGGGACCGGTACAGCACAGAGAAGCTACAGGTACCTAAGGCCCGAGTCGCAAGTCATAAAGGCGTAGTACACGGCCAGCTCAGGGACGTGGGCTATCATACCACTAAAGGGGGAGATAGTCAGCAAGGGCAGAGAGAGAACGGTAGGCCTACCCACTCACCCTGACCAGTGGAGCTCGCCCGAATGCCCTCAGACACCCAGGTCCATTCCTCCCTGTACTCCTGGTGGGTCTGTGCCCCGAGCAACTACAGAGTCCAAATGAAGATCAAGATGACCTTGAATCCGCAGAGGACAAGGAAGAGATGATCAGCACAGTTCTCGGAGAGTTCCCCCGGACCTGGACTCAGATAAATGGCGCAATACTGGTACCCGTCCTACACTTCCTTCAGCCTACCCAGCAGGAGCCTACCGGAGAGCAAGAAGAGCAAGTGACTCGCCCCCTGGGCCGTGGGGCACTCGGATCCGGGCAGTGGGGGAACGATGGGAGTAGTAGTGGCAACCCGGTTCCGTGGCTCAGGGTGGTCAGGCCAGTGGTAGTCCGTTATGTGCTGATGTTTATGTCTGACTATGCCACCCGTGGATTGCGGTTATTAGGAACCGCCGCTGCATGCAGACCGCTGGGGCTGATGAGGTGTGCAGCTAGGGTAGTGTGACTCCCCACGGGAAGAGTGCGGCCCCAGGGCAGTATAATGGATGTTGGGAGTGATGGTGGTGAGAGTCCCAGTACCGGTAGTGCTGGAGGCGCGAAGGAGCACACAGACAATAGGTTGCAGTCCAGGGTCTTTACTGAAACAGGTAAACTGACCCATAAACAGTCCCAGCTAGGAGGGGACCTGGATGTCTGAGAGCAACGGGGAAATTGGCCCTGGTCAGGGTGAGGGTGTAGGCCTACCGTGCTTTCTGCGCTCCTTCTGGCTATCTCCTCGTTATAGGGTAACAGCCCACGTTTCCGAGCTTTCCGTGTATTCTCGCCTGTATGGCCTGCGACGTGGGTTCCTTTCTGCTCCCAGCCTTGTACGGCTTTACTGGTCCCTTCGGTTGTGGCAGGGCCTCCAGGCTTCTTAGGCCAAGGAATATACAGTCCCTTGCGGACAGGTTCTTTGCTGGAGGATGTGGAATCCTCCCAGCCTCAGACACCAAAGTCTGGTAAAGTCAGTCTTTTATCTGCCAAGACAGGCTTGCTTCGCCTCTTGTCTCTGGCTTGTGGCTCTCCTCCTGCCACACTTCCTCTTAGGTGCAGTGCAACTGTCTGTCCCTGTTCTGCTCTGGGACAAGTCTCAATGCTGAGACAGGCCATCCAGTTCTCCCTAACCCTGCCCCCAGCACCAGCTTTTATAGGGGCAGCCTGCTCCCCCTACTGGCCTTAGACAGGAGGCATTGCATGCTAATGTTCCCCTGACTAGAGAACCTCCCCCTTGCTCTCAGACACAGCTTTAATTACACTTGTGGCATCCATGCTAGGGTGACACATTCCCCCCTAGTGAAATTTAGTACTCCGGGACTAAACAATATACAAAGACAATATGCATACCATAAAACATTAGTATACAAGTGACGCACAGATTGAGTTCTTAAGGTCACAGTGTGGTCTGTGACCAGGTGTCCATATCACCAACACAACGGGGAGCCTTAACCAGGTGGGGGTCTGTCCTACCCCAAGTCCTTTACAGTCTTAGTTCATTCCTTGGTTAGGCTCCGAACGCAGTCCATACAAGGTCCTGGTTATAAAAAGTCCATAACCTGTGAGTCCTTAACCCACTGTCTGGTGGTGGACCAACCTGGCTTTCCCCACTAGCGTTAGGGTTACAGCTACCAGCTGGGTGTACAGGTAGGGCAGGCAGCTGTCTGCGGGTTCTTTGGCTTACCGCAGGCATGGCAGGCTCACTGTCAGCAGAGGGTTGACTCTCCTGGGCTGCTGGTACAGGCTCTTCTGCCTCTGGAACCGCTTGCTCCTCTTCACTTTCCGGCTCTGGTGTTGGTTGTTGCTGTGCCGGTTGCAGGAAATGCAGGACAGGTACCACTATGGCATCATTTATGCGAGTCCAGGACTGAGGGAACTCTCCGAGAACGGTGCTGATCATTTCTTCCTTGTCCTCTGCGGGTTCAAGGTCACTCTGATCCTCTTCTGCACTACGGAGTTGCTCGGGGCATCTTTTGAGGTGGTCTCTGGAGACAACACTAGTGGTTTCTCCTCCGTCCTTGGTGATTACGCACACCTTTGGGTTGTCGTGGTCAGACTGCAGTACGGTGTAGGGTTCCCTTTCCCACTGGTCGTCCAACTTATGTAGCCTTCTTTTTCACTTTAGGACTTGCTCACCAGGTTCTAGGGGACCAGCAGGGGCGTGTTGATTGAAGAGTTTTTCTTGCCTCTCTCTCACCTGGGCCAGGCTCTTCTCCACACTCTCCTGTACCTTCTTGTACTGCAGTTGCCTTTCCGTATCCCAGTCCGCATCCGGGGAGGTGTCCTCAGGTATTAGGACTCCCATCTCCAGGTCTACGGGCAGCTTACCTGGTCTAGCTCGCATCAGGTAAGCCGGGATGCAGTTTGTAGCATTCACCGGGATATTGTTGTATAGGTCTATTAGGTCCGGCAGTTTTTCTGGCCACAGGCTGCGTTCCTCCAGGGGCAACGTCTTCAGGAGATCAATGACTATATTGTTCATCTTCTCACACATCCCGTTGGTTTGTGGATGGTAAGGCGTTGTCCGAATCTTCTTACAGCCATAGAGGTTGCAGAACTCCTGGAAGATTTCAGCCTCGAACGCTGGACCCTGGTCTGTCAGGACCTGTTCCGGATACCCGTGTGGATGGCAGAAATATTGCTGGAAGGCTCTGGCCGCTGTTTGGGCTGTCAAGTCCTTTACCGGGACCACCACGAGAAAACGTGAATAGTGGTCCACGATTGTCAGGGCGTAGATGTACCCTGACCGGCTTGGAGCCAACTTGACGTGGTCTAGAGCTACCAGCTCAAGAGGCTGCGTGGTGACGATGGGCCTCAAGGGTGTCTTCTGGCTGGTGCGGTCCTTCCTCCTTAGGTGACAAGGGCCACAGTCTCTGCACCACTTTCTACAGCTCCTCTCATGCCGACCCAAAAGAACCTTCCTCTTAGCTGGAACTCCAGTTTCTTCCAACCGAAGTGTCCCGCTCTGTCATGGTAAGCTCCCAGGACCATAGCTGCATCCCGCCTTGGAACCACGACTTGCCAGGTCAGCTCATGCGTCCGGTGGTTGACAATCCTTCTGCACAACTTGCCTTCGTAGAGGAACAGCTTGCTCTTCTCTTTCCATAGCTGCTTGGCTTCCTCTGGGGCATCTGGATCTAGGCGGGCGTCTTCCCGGGTCAGCAGATCTTTCACCAGGCGGACTGCAGGGTCACTATCTTGGGTCTCGGCCCAGCTGTGGTGAGGTAGGGGATTGATCATCACGGTTGTTAGATCCTCCTCTTTCACGCGGTGGGAGTATTGAGCGACTCCATACCGGTGAAACGCGGGGAGTTCTACCTCCTCCAGCTCTTCTGGGTCTTCGTCACCTTCAGGTAAGTGAGGCATCCTCGACAGGGCGTCTGCGTTGGCATTGGTTTTGCCGGCCCGGTACTTCATCACGAAGTCATAGTTGGAGAGACGGGCCATCCACCGCTGTTCTAGGGCACCCAGTCTTGCATTGTCCAGGTGTGTCAACGGGTTGTTGTCCGTGTACACGGTGAACTTTGCGGAGGCCAGGTAATGCTTGAAGCATTCCGTCACGGCCCACACCACCGCCAAGAATTCTAGCTTGAAGGAGCTGTAATTCTCCGGGTTCCTCTCGGTGGGTCTCAGCTTCCGGCTGGCGTACGCGATCACCCTTTCTCTGCCCTGTTGGTTTTGGGACAGTACGGCTCCCAGTCCCACATTACTGGCGTCTGTGTGGAGGATAAAAGGCTGGCCATAATCAGGGTAGGCCAGGATCTCATTCCCCGTGAGGGCCATCTTCAACTGGCGGAAGGACTCCTCTTCCAGTTTATCCCACTTGAAGGGTGGCTTTTGACTCCTGGACTTAGACTGTCCGATCAGGAGGTCCTGCATAGGAGCTGCCATCTTGGTGAACCCGGGGATGAATCTTCGTTAGTAGCCTACCAACCCGAGAAACTGTCTCACCTCTTTGATGTTCGAGGGGCTTGGCCAGCTCTTGATTGCCGTGACCTTGTCAGGGTCGGGGGCCACTCCTTCCGCGCTTACCACGTGCCCTAGGTACTGGACCTTTGGTTTCAGCAGGTGACACTTCGATGGTTTCACCTTCAGGCCATAGCCTGCCAGGGCTTCGAACACCTCGGCCAGGTGCTTGAGATGGTCCTCGTAGGTCTTCGAATAGACGATCACGTCGTCCAGGTAAAGGAGGACCGTCTCGAAGTTTCGGTGCCCTAGACAGCATTCCATCAGCCGCTGGAAGGTCCCTGGTGCGTTGCAGAGCCCGAAAGGCATGCAGTTGAATTCGCTCAGTCCCATCGGGGTGGTGAAGGCGGTCTTCTCCTTGTCAGCCTCTGCCACAGGAACCTGCCAGTACCCGCTAGTAAGGTCCAAAGTAGAAAACAAGTTAGCTGATTTTAGTGCGGCTAAAGACTCTTCTATTCTAGGCAGCGGATATGCGTCTTTGTGGGTGATACGGTTGATTTGTCTATAGTCGACGCACATTCTCATGGTGCCGTCTTTCTTTTTCACCAGAACCAAGGGGGCTGCCCAGGGGCTACAGTTGTCTCTAATGACCCCAGCTTCTTTCATCTCTCTTAGCATGCCCTTTGCGTTCTGATAATGTGCAGGGGGTACAGGTCGGTGTCTTTCTTTTATTGGTGGGAGGCTCTCTGTGGGGATGTGGTGTTCTATCCCTTTTACTCTGCCGAAGTCTAGCGGGTGCTTACTAAAGACTCTCTCGTACTCCTGTACCACCCGGTAGACTCCTTGTTTTTGGTGCAGGGGAGTGGAGTCAGCACCCACGTGGAGTTTCTGGCACCAGTCCTCCTTTTGTTTCTGGGAGCCATTACCCTCCGCCTGTGGAGATGGAAGCAAGGGTTCCACGGCCCTGATAGCTTTGTGTTCGACAACAAACAGTTTGGCGACTGTAGCGTATCTGGGTAAGTGTACTTCCCTCTCCCCAATGTTGAGGATGCGGACGGGCACCCTCCCATGACGGACATCAACCACCCCACGGGCTGTCAAAATGGTGGGCCTGCTGTCTGAGTACACGGGTTCTACCATGGCTTGGTAGTCTCTACCTCTCAACCCGATTGCAGTCCGACACCAGATCATCATTTCACTTTTGGGAGGCATGGAAATGGGGAATGGGTCACTCAGTCTTACGCTACCGATCTCACCACCAGACAGTTCTACCTGCTGCCGTCTCATCAGCGCTTTTATCTCCTTGTTGAGGACTCTCTGTTGGCTGGAACTAGCATTCACCGCCACCTGTTGTAGAATTACAATTACCTCTGAAAGACAATTTTCAATTACATTAGTACCCACAGTTATTTTAGGGTGACTTTCACGACGGTCAATGTCCACAATAATTACTCCCTGTGCCGGCTGTTCAACTTTACCAATTTTAATGGTCATCTCCTTGAACCCCATCTGCGGCACGGGTAAGCCATTACTGGCGATGATGCTCAAGTTACTGTCTGGATACCGTGTGATATCTGTCACTTTGTCTCTGTATACTGGAGGTAGGGAGCCTAAGCTGACCCTAAGCTGGGGCCCTGACTAATCCCTCAACCTGGAGGTACTGTTAAAGGTACAGAGGTCCAGGCCGCCAGCGTAACCCCTACCTCCTGAGGATCCCTGCACCTAAGTAATCTAGTCCTGAGAAGGACCCCGATCACAACAAAAGAGGACAAGTAATAATATGCCCACACACAGTACTTAGACGAACGAGACAGTACAAGGGAAAAACCAAAACCACCTTGCATACAAAAACTACACAACTACAACAGAGGGAACTCCAACGGGAAAGGAGATAAATGATAAAGCGAGGAAGGGAAAAAACACTCCAAATACACTTATCTCAGAAACTCCAAATACAACGATCCGCTCTGTAAGTCTGTGTGAAATGCTTTCACCGACACTTCCCAAACAGACCAGCAGGCATATGAAGGAGTCTCATTACAGCAACATTGATTGCAGCTGGGCGAGGCTGGACCTCGTCTAGCACAGAGAGAGAGAGAATTAACTCCCTCACTGCCGAAAACACCAAGCACCAAAAAGTCAGCTGCGAGAAGTCAGGCTGTGTAATCGTGACGATTTTCGTGGCGACACACCCGTGACAGTACCCCCCCTTCTACGAGGGGCCTCCGGACCCTCAGGGCCAGGTTTATCCGGGTGAGTCGTGTGGAAGGCCCGAACTAATCGGTCTGCGTTAATATCCGACGCAGGAACCCACATCCTCTCCTCAGGACCATACCCTTTCCAATGAACCAGGTACTGAAGGGACCGGCGATTAAAACGTGAATCGATGACCCTTGATACCTGGAACTCCAAGTTACCATTGACCACCACTGGAGGGGGAGGTAAAGGTGACGGTACCACCGGCGCCACATACCTCTTAAGCAACGATCTGTGGAACACGTTGTGAATTTTAAACGTAGGGGGGAGGTCAAGACGGAATGCCACCGGATTAATAATAGAACTGATTCTGTACGGCCCGATGAACCTGGGACCCAGTTTCCAGGAGGGAACCTTAAGTTTAATATTCCTGGTAGACAACCATACCCGATCGTTCACACTTAGGTCCGGACCAGACACTCTCCTCCTATCAGCCATACGTTTGTATCGGTTCCCCATAGTATTCAGATTCTTCAGCACCCCTCTCCATACTGAAGCGAGTGATGAGGAAAATCGTTCCTCCTCAGGAACCCCCGAAGAGCCCCCCCTACTGAAAGTACAAAACTGGGGGTGAAAACCATATGCCCCAAAAAACGGGGACTTACCAGTGGACTCGCTCCGCCTATTATTAAGAGCAAACTCTGCCAGAGGTAAGAAAGAAGCCCAGTCCTCCTGGTTCTCTGACACAAAACACCGGAGATATGTCTCCAAGCTCTGGTTCATACGTTCCGTCTGACCATTGGTCTGAGGGTGAAAAGCCGATGAAAATGACAAATGCATCCCCCGCCGTGCACAAAACGCCTTCCAGAACTTGGACACAAGCTGAGACCCCCGATCAGACACCACATCGGAGGGTACCCCGTGAAGCCTCACAATCTCCCCAATGAACACCTGCGCAAGAGTTTTAGCATTAGGGAGAGCCGGAAGAGCGATAAAATGTGCCATCTTGCTGAACCTGTCCACTACAACGAGTATGACCGTTTTACCCGAAGACGGAGGGAGGTCCATAATAAAGTCCATAGACAGATGAGTCCAAGGACGCTCCGGGATCTTCAAAGGTAAGAGGGCCCCAGACGGACGGGTATGTGAGGTCTTAGAGCGCGCACAAACCCCACAGGACGCGACAAAAGTTACCACCTCCTTATGTAAGTTAGGCCACCAAAACCGACGCGAGAGGAGATCCACAGTTGCTTTACTCCCCGGGTGTCCTGCCAAAACTGAGTTATGGTGTGCCTCGATCACCTTTTGTCGCAACTGATCTGGAACAAACAGTCTCCCTGGAGGTCCAACAGGGGCGTCCCCCTGAGCCTCCAATACCTCCTCCTCCAGCTCAGAGCATACTGCCGAAACCACCACCCCCTCCTGAAGGATAGGAATCGGGTCGTCCGTATTCCCGGCCTCAGGGAAACTACGAGATAAGGCATCCGCCTTTACATTTTTTGACCCAGGACGATATGTAACGACAAAATTAAACCTGGTAAAAAACAATGACCACCTAGCTTGTCTGGGATTCAGACGTTTCGCGGACTCCAGATATAGCAGGTTCTTGTGATCGGTGATGACGGTGACCGGATGGACTGCCCCCTCCAAAAAATGGCGCCACTCCTCAAAGGCTAACTTAATGGCCAAGAGTTCCCTATTGCCGACATCGTAATTCCTCTCAGCGGACGACAATTTTTTAGAGAAAAAGGCGCACGGATGCCACTTACCAGGGGACGAACCTTGTGACAATACTGCTCCCACCCCTACCTCAGAAGCGTCTACCTCTACAATGAATGGCTGTGACGCATCAGGTTGAATGAGTATGGGTGCCGAGGCAAAACATTTTTTCAAGGAGGAGAATGCTTGACAAGCCTTGTCAGACCACCTAGAAAAATCCGTCCCCTTTTTAGTCATGTCTGTGAGAGGCTTAACCATGGACGAGAAATTACGAATGAACTTCCGGTAATAATTAGCAAACCCCAGGAAACGTTGTAGTGCCTTAAGATTCTCTGGCCGATCCCACTCAAGAACTGCCCGCACTTTCCCAGGGTCCATACGAAAACCGGACGCTGAAACCAGGAAGCCTAAAAACTGGAGTTCCTGTACGGCGAACACACACTTTTCCCATTTGGCATACAGTTTATTATCCCGCAAGATCTGTAACACCTGCCTAACGTGCTCCTGATGAGACACCAGATCCGGCGAGTAAATTAAGATATCATCCAGATATATGACAACAAACTGTCCCACCAGGCGGCGAAAAATGTCATTAACAAAGTGTTGGAACACCGCCGGGGCATTAGTCAGACCGAATGGCATGACAAGGTTCTCATAATGCCCCTCCGGAGTGTTAAACGCCGTCTTCCACTCATCCCCCTCCTTCATCCTAATCAGATTGTACGCCCCCCTGAGATCCAACTTAGAGAACCATTTGGCGCCCACGATCTGATTAAAGAGATCGGGAATAAGTGGGAGTGGATACGGATCTCGGACCGTAATCCGATTAAGTTCACGGAAATCCAGGCAAGGGCGTAGGCCTCCATCTTTCTTCTTAACAAAGAAGAACCCCGCAGCCACCGGTGAAGATGAAGGTCTAATATGCCCCTTAGCCAGACTTTCTGAAATATAATCCTTCATGGCCTGCCTCTCAGGACCAGAAAGGTTATACAACCTAGCTTTAGGTAACTTGGCCTCAGGGAGCAGTTTTACAGAACAGTCATACTCGCGATGAGGAGGTAGTTCCTGACACCCTTTCTCCGAGAATACATCCTCAAAGTCCGCCAGAAATGGAGGTAAGACCCAAGGAGTAACCGCACCGATGACCGTGTTCATGCAGTTTATATTACAGAATTTACTCCATTGGCTTATCTCTCTGGTTTGCCAATTAATAACCGGGTTATGCTTAGTTAACCAAGGAAGGCCCAACACTATAGGAGCGGGAAGACCCTCCAACACGTAGCAAGACAACAGTTCTTTATGTATCGCCCCCACTTGAAGTTTTACGTCATGCACAGCTTGCAAAAAACTTCCCTGACCGAGAGGCCTGGCATCGATCGAGAATATGGGGATGGGTTTAGCCAACTCACTCAATCGCATACCTTGAACCCGGGCAAACCGAGCATCAACCAGATTAGCCCCGGCCCCACTATCCAGAAGAACAGATATCCTCTCAGTTCTCGTACCCACCACCACCTCCGCCGGTACGAGAAACTGAGACGAACCTAGGGACGAAATACCTATTCCCAGATTGCCGTCCACCACACAACCTGGGATCAACAGTTTTCCGACGACTCTTCACTCTGCAAGGGACGGGATGGACACCCCCCAATAAAATGTCCCTTTCTCCCGCAGAAGAAACACCTTCCTGTCTTATGGCACACCACCGGTCCCCTCCCCCGAAAAGATGTCCCTCCTAATTGCATAGGCTCCTCTGGACTGACCAGGGGAACCACCATATGAGGGGACCTTGTAGGAGGTGGAGTCATCACAGGGGGTCGAGTTATCCCGCACCTCTCCCGAAGCCGTCTGTCAACGCGAATAGCCAGGGCCATAGCGGCTTCCAGTGACGCGGGAGAGTCATACTGTGCCAACACATCCTGTAATTTGTCGGATAAACCTTGACAAAACTGGCTCCTAAGAGCCGGGTCATTCCACTGGGTGTCCGTGGCCCACCTACGGAACTCCGAACAGAATTCCTCCGCCGGACGATCTCCCTGCTGGATCCTACGTAACTTAGACTCAGCAAGGGAGATCCGATCTGGGTCATCATATACGAGTCCCAGAGCAGCGAAAAACCTATCCACTGACTGGAGAGCCGGGGAGCCCGGGGGAAGAGAGAACGCCCAAGATTGTGGGTCCCCTTGTAGGAGCGAGATGACAATTCCCACCCTTTGTTCTTCACTCCCCGATGACCGAGGCCGCAGCCGAAAGTACAATTTGCATGCCTCCCGGAAAACAAAAAACTTGTCCCGCCCCCCAGTGAACCTGTCAGGGAGAGCTACTTTAGGTTCTGGTCCGGCTTGCTCCAGAGGATGCAAAACCTTGGACCTAACATCCGCCAGCTCCATGGACAAACTCTGCAACTGCCGAGCTACACCGGCTACTGGATCCATGGTAGCTGGAGAAAAACTAAGTGGGTCGGTGAAAATGTCACGCTGTCTCTGTATACTGGAGGTAGGGAGCCTAAGCTGACCCTAAGCTGGGGCCCTGACTAATCCCTCAACCTTGTCTCACCACCAGACAGTTCGACCTGCTGCCGTCTCATCAGCGCTTTTATCTCCTTGTTGAGGACTCTCTGTTGGCTGGAACTAGCATTCACCGCCACCTGTTGTAGAATTACAATTACCTCTGAAAGACAATTTTCAATTACATTAGTACCCACAGTTATTTTAGGGTGACTTTCACGACGGTCAATGTCCACAATAATTACTCCCTGTGCCGGCTGTTCAACTTTACCAATTTTAATGGTCATCTCCTTGAACCCCATCTGCGGCACGGGTAAGCCATTACTGGCGATGATGCTCAAGTTACTGTCTGGATACCGTGTGATATCTGTCACGCTGTCTCTGTATACTGGAGGTAGGGAGCCTAAGCTGACCCTAAGCTGGGGCCCTGACTAATCCCTCAACCTGGAGGTACTGTTAAAGGTACAGAGGTCCAGGCCGCCAGCGTAACCCCTACCTCCTGAGGATCCCTGCACCTAAGTAATCTAGTCCTGAGAAGGACCCCGATCACAACAAAAGAGGACAAGTAATAATATGCCCACACACAGTACTTAGACGAACGAGACAGTACAAGGGAAAAACCAAAACCACCTTGCATACAAAAACTACACAACTACAACAGAGGGAACTCCAACGGGAAAGGAGATAAATGATAAAGCGAGGAAGGGAAAAAACACTCCAAATACACTTATCTCAGAAACTCCAAATACAACGATCCACTCTGTAAGTCTGTGTGAAATGCTTTCACCGACACTTCCCAAACAGACCAGCAGGCATATGAAGGAGTCTCATTACAGCAACATTGATTGCAGCTGGGCGAGGCTGGACCTCGTCTAGCACAGAGAGAGAGAGAATTAACTCCCTCACTGCCGAAAACACCAAGCACCAAAAAGTCAGCTGCGAGAAGTCAGGCTGTGTAATCGTGACGATCTTCGTGGCGACACACCCGTGACAATATCAGCATCAGTCCAATACTGCTTAAAAAGTACATAAGGGATAGTGGTTACTTGCGACCCAGTATCCAGCAAGGCGCTCATGGGGATACCGTCCAGCACCACGGGTAAAACCGGGCGCCCCCCAACGTACTTATCACGCCAATTATAAGGGCCTGGTGATCTTATGCCTGGGGGTTGGCCCTCTGCCCCAGGTTGGACCCGTTTAAATTACAGTACCTGGAAGTGTGTCCAGGCTGGTTGCATCGACGGCAAATGGGCTGTCCATCCTCTGCGTAGCGGTCTGTGGGCCTCCCTCGGAACGACGGGATCCTCCTCTGTCGACGCCACGGGACATCCTCCGGACTTGAAGCCAGCTCGATGGGTCTTGACGGGTCCACTTGTAACGCCTGGACGGTCCTGGTCAACGCCGCGACGCTCCTGGTCAGCTCCTGGACTTGGTGGTGCAGGTCTTTCGACGGGGCTTGGTTCAGGGCCTGTGCATCAGCCCCCACGGGGTCCATAGAGGAGGGCGCCGCCTCCTGGTGGTAGGTGAGAGCAGGGCGCCAGGGGTTTATAGCGCCACTGGTTGCAGATTCACGGAGCACCCTTATGGCCCTGTCCTTAAATTGGGCTAAGGTCAGGTCGGGGTTCTGAAAGAACATGAGGCGCAGTTGGGCCCTGTGGGCGCTAGACAGCAGACCTTCTATGAATTGTTCTGTTAGCAGCTTATCCGTTTCCTGCACACTGCCAGGGTCAGTTTGTTGAATAGCCCTCAGGGCTTCCTGCAGATTTAGGGCATAGTCTCTGATGCTGTCCTGTGCCCGCTGCTTACATCCATAGAACCTCATTTTAATCTCAGCAGAGGTACGTGTGTCAAAGGTACCCCACAGCCGGGCCAGAATACCCTTCACAGTCCTTTTCTCCTCAGTGGGCCATGATTTTACCTCCCTTTGGGCTGCGCCAGTTAACTGCCCTGTCAGTATGCTGACCTTCTGTTCCTCTGTCAGGGGGTAAACGTGGAACAAACTGTATAGCCTTTCCTTGAAGTCAGTTAGGGCATGGGGCTCCCCTGAGTACTTGGGCAGCCAGGCCGCTCCAGGGATGTAGGGCAGGGAAAATGGCATCACCGCTGCTGCAGCTGCGTTGGTGGTAGTGGGCGCCTCCGTGTCCGACATCTTCCTCCCCCCTAGTTAAGCGTGGCCTACCTTCCGACGATCCTCTTCTGTAGGCCGCGGCTCCGCTGCTGCTGCTATGGACGAGGACCTGGCGTCGCGTCCTGATGACGTCAGCGTCACTCTCTCTCCCTTCCAGGACCTTGTGCAGCGTCGGTGCGGTGGGCGGAGCTTCGGATCTCGCGCGGTTTTGACGTCCACGCCCCTCTTCTTCCCGCGCGGCGTCCTGAAGATGGCGTCCGATGGCGGGAAACAGCTGCGGATGGCGGGAAGACGGCAGAAGACGGCGGGAAACGGTCCAAGATGGCGTCTGATGGCGGGAATCGGCTCCGGATGGCGGGAAACGACTCCGGACGGCGGGAAACTTCGCCACAGGTAAGTTACAAAAGTCTTTTTCAGGCACGCAGTACCCGGTGGTTGTGGACACGAAATCCTGCCGACTACGCCAAAGCTGACTCGCCCCCTGGGCCGTGGGGCACTCGGATCCGGGCAGTGGGGGACCGATGGGAGTAGTAGTGGCAACCAGGTTCCGTGGCTCAGGGTGGTCAGGCCAGTGGTAGTCCATTATGTGCTGATATTTATGTCCGACTACGCCACCCGTGGATTGCGGTTATTAGGAACCGCCGCTGCATGCAGACCGCTGGGGCTGATGAGGTGTGCAGCTAGGGTAGTGTGACTCCCTACGGGAAGAGTGCGGCCCCAGGGCAGTATAATGGATGTTGGGAGTGATGGTGGTGAGAGTCCCAGTACCGGTAGTGCTGGAGGCGCGAAGGAGCACACAGACAATAGGTTGCAGTCCAGGGTCTTTACTGAAACAGGTAAACTGACCCATAAACAGTCCCAGCTAGGAGGGGACCTGGATGTCTGAGAGCAACGGGGAAATTGGCCCTGGTCAGGGTGAGGGTGTAGGCCTACCGTGCTTTCTGCGCTCCTTCTGGCTATCTCCTCGTTATAGGGTAACAGCCCACGTTTCCGAGCTTTCTGTGTATTCTCGCCTGTATGGCCTGCGACGTGGGTTCCTTTCTGCTCCCAGCCTTGTACGGCTTTACTGGTCCCTTCGGTTGTGGCAGGGCCTCCAGGCTTCTTAGGCCAAGTAATATACAGTCCATTGCGGACTGGTTCTTTGCTGGAGGATGTGGAATCCTCCCAGCCTCAGACACCAAAGTCTGGTAAAGTCAGTCTCTTATCTGCCAAGACAGGCTTGCTTCGCCTCTTGTCTCTGGCTTGTGGCTCTCCTCCTGCCACACTTCCTCTTAGGTGCAGTGCAACTGTCTGTCCCTGTTCTGCTCTGGGACAAGTCTCAATGCTGAGACAGGCCATCCAGTTCTCCCTAACCCTGCCCCCAGCACCAGCTTTTATAGGGGCAGCCTGCTCCCCCTACTGGCCTGAGACAGGAGGCATTGCATGCTAATGTTCCCCTGACTAGAGAACTTCCCCCTTGCTCTCAGACACAGCTTTAATTACACTTGTGGCATCCAGGCCAGGGTGACACACAAGCAGCCCCAGAGGCAGAAGAACCCATGCCAGCAGCCCAGGAGAGTCATCCCTCTGCTGACAGTGAGCCTGCCATGCCTGCGGTAAGCCAAAGAACCTGCGGACAGCTGCCTGCCCTACCTATGAACCTAGCTAGTAGCTGTACCCTCAATGGTAGTGGGGAAAGCCAGGTTGGTCCACCACCAGACAGTGGGTTAAGGAGATCAACCAGCAGCACTAGGGGACAAACACCAGCTCGCTGGAGGATATAAGTGCGAGATCTAAACGTACCATGTATATATTTAATATGTTTTTTACCTGTAACTAATAGTGTTTTCTCCAGTTTTTCTACATATATGGACTGACAGGTTATGAACTTTGGATAACCGAACTACCTTGTAAATAGTTGCACTTGGTGCCTCTTGCGAAGACGGCCACGGAAGAAAAACCTGTCTGGCGTGGCCCCGAGTGGTCCAAAGTAGTTTGCTTCGCCTTGCAGCCACGCCCAGGGCCAACGCTTGGGGTTTGCTTTGGACATGTCCCCGCACCGGTTAAGACTTCGCCTTACTGGGTGAAACGGACACCCGGTCACAGACCACGCTGTGACCTAAAGAACTCAATATGTGGTGTTGTTTGTTGTTTTCTTCTCTGTTGTGTTTATGTTATAATTTATACCCGGTATTCGTGTTTCTTGTTAGTCCCGGAGTACTAAACTTTACTAGGGGGGAATGTGTCACCCCAGGCCTGGATGCCACAAACTTGTAAGGCTGTGTCTGAGAGCAGGAGGGAGGTTCTCTGGTCATGGACCATTAGCCTGCAGCACCTCCTGTCCCAGGCCAGTAGGGGGGGCAGGCTGCCCCTATAAAAGCTGGTACTGAGGGCAGGGTTAGGGAGACCAGGACCCACTTCTGAAGCATCCAGAAGGGTTCCCAGAAGAGAGGGACAGGTCAACGGCAGCTGAGGAGTCCATGAGGCTAAGGAGGAACAGCAAGCCAGGGACAGAGGCGACGAGAGTCGGTCCTGGCTGAGAGAGAACTACATACCGGACACTGGGATCCGAGGCTGTCAGGATTGCAAGTCCTGCAGCAGATCATCTACCTGCGAGGGATTTTAGGTCCCTTGGCCAAAGAAGCCTGGAAGCTCCGCCACACAGAGGGACCGGTACAGCACAGAGAAGCTATAGGTACCTAAGGCCCGAGTCGCAAGCCATACAGGCGTAGTACACGGCCAACTCAGGGACGTGGGCTATCATACCACTAAAGGGGGAGATAGTCAGCAAGGGCAGAGAGAGAACGGTAGGCCTACCCACTCACCCTGACCAGTGGAGCTCGCCCGAATGCCCTCAGACACCCAGGTCCATTCCTCCCTGTACTCCTGGTGGGTCTGTGATAAGATCTGCAGTAAAAGACCCTGGACTGCATTATTGGACTCTGTGTGATTACTGCTGCGCCTGCACCATCACCCCCAGCATCCTATTACACTGCTCTGAGGCTACACTCCTCCCGTGGGGAGTTGTACTATTCCCTGCTGCACCCCCAACACCAGCCTCAGCGGTCTGCCCCGCAGCGGCGGTCCTCCCTGACCGCAATCCACAGGTGGCGTAGTCGGACTTTCAAAACCTACAAATACACTGCCACAGCATTTGGTCTGACCACCCTGAGCCACGGGACCGGGTCGCCACTACTACTCCCAGCATTGCCCTGTTGTCTGGTTCCGAGAGCCCCACGGCCCAGGGGGCGAGTCACTACAAGTATGGATAGACGATACAATAAGCTCTATCGTAATATGTAGCAGCGAGTCAGCGCAATGTATTAATTCTAATATTGAGCAGAATTGATTTCAGCCTGTTGATTTTTCCCTCCAGAACAGTGGAGGGCTCCTCGGGAAAATAAATTGGCCATCCCTGGTATAACGTAATACTAAAATCTCACATTTTATGAGAGAAAACTGTATTTTATAACGATGCTTCCGTACATAAATCGAGAGAACTTCTTTTCATCAGACGACCCCTTTATCACCTATCCAAGGTGATCGGTGGTGTCCAACAGCTTAGAGCGGCACTGATGGGCAGAATGTGGCACTTTTATCACTTTTGGAATTGGGCAGCGGTGCACATGCTCAGTCTGACCTCCATTCTTGCCCTTTGGGGCTGCAGAGCGCTCTGCTTTTTCCAACAGCTCCATTGAGAATGAATGGATCAGTGGTCGGGCATCCAACCAGACGCTCCATTTTGTAACAGGGATAGAAATAGATGAGAAGATGCACTTAAATGTTTGGCCGCAGCAAGAGTGCATCGAGTGCCTGTGCTTGGTTTGAACAGTCATTCTGTGCTGACAGAGTCCCTTTAAGGCCTCAAACCTATTAGATAATTGTCAGCCCTACATTGTTTCTGGGCAGACAGTTACACAAGATTATGTCCCATTTCATGAAGATTGGCCTTTTACACGCCTGTTTTAGTGAAGGATTAGCTGGAAAAACCTGCGGCGCTGTTAAGCCTCTCCCCAAGAAGCTCCGCAAGGCTTCAAAATTTTGCCGGTGCTGGTCAAGACTGGTGGACACATGGGAAAAGTCAAATTTTGGCAAAGTTGAACAATCTGCATTGTGTGTAATATTTTATGATACAATAAATGATTAGAAAAATGCAAGTTTTATTAATGAGAAAAAAACTGAACTTTGCAGAATTTGTTGGCGACATAGAAATATGTAAAAAATATAAAAGTGTAAAAATTTTTTTACAATTTTTGATGCTTACATTAAAAACTTGAGCAATTCCCCAAAAAATCATTAGAGCCATGAAATCAATACATATACAGATGAAACCAGAAGTTTCCATCCACTATATAAAGAGACACATCTGCATGTTTTTATCAATATCTGACATGAAATCAGAATAAATCTTTCCCGTTTTAGGATAATTAGGATTACCATCATTTTTGATATTTTCCAAATGCCAGAATAATGAGAGAGAGAGAATGTTTTAAGGCATTTTTATTACTTACTGCAAAGTCTTAACATTATTCTAATCACTAATCAGTGTGTATATTTGTTCACTACACAATAGAATCCCATAATTTCTGCCTATTCACATCTTAGTATTATGTATGATCAGGTTAGAGTGTATGGCTGCTGAGCCCTAGCATTTATGGGCGCCTCCCCCTGACCTTGGCTGTTTCTGGCTCTTAGACCCTGCTGGCACGCACTGCCGTCATGTCCGTGACTGCACTGCCGGCTTGCGGGTCAAATGCCAGAAGCCGCAGAGTCACATGTGGGGCGGGCACAGAATGTCTCTCGCCGTATACCAGCCAGAACACATATCGGAAAGTCAGGTGACACACTTTTTCTCTCCAGCACGGTTCATGATTGGATTAGGCTCCCTATATAACATCTGGCGTCCCCCTCCCTGGCACGACCCCTGAGGAAGTGTTGATGAAACGCGCGTCGGGGTGGAGCGACGCGTGCTTACCCTGCCTAGAAGCTGCCATTCTAACCAGGTATTTCTTTCTCATGATGTGTTGAGCTGTTTTGTCTATTTGTGGACAGTGCCACTATTACACTATAGTTATTCTATGGGACCGTACCCAGCCTCTTTTATGTACCCAGTCTCCCCTGATAGATATACTAACATTATTAACTGCTATATGCATTAGTTTCTTTGAGGCTGGGAACAATACATTATATTTATCTAAGCACTTTTGCACTTTTTTTCTGGACAGTCGACTCTATATCATCATATGCACTGCCGCTTTACATTTTATAGGCGTATCTCAAACTCATCAGTGATAGTCTAGTGACCATTATAATAGCATATGCATTTCTTTCTTTCTATTTTTGCCACATGAGCGGTTATTCAGATTGAAATCTTTTGTAGTGCATTTGTATAGTCACATTATTTCAGTAATGGGGTAATATATGGTTATTACTCTTGCTGCGCAGATATAGGGTACAGCATTTGTTTGTCCCTCACATTTGAGGCCCCTGGTATTTTAATTATTGTTATTTTATGTTCTAATAAAATTATATTGTTAATATTATTTGAAGTGTTCATGTTTTTGTTTATCCTACCAGGGTCCTGGTTATAGCAGAATCAATTTTTGATATATATAAAGTCAAAAGTTTACATACATTTCATTAGTATTTGGTACCATCACCCTTAAACTGAATGACTTGGGTCAAACTTTTGGGATATCCTTCCACAAGCTTCTCACAATAGTTGGTCGGAATTTGGACCCATTCCTCCTGGCAAAACTGGTGTAACAGATCCAGGTTTGTAGGTCGCCTTGCTCACAGCAAGAGTGCCCATAAATTTTCAATATGATTGCAATCAGAGCTTTGTGATGGCCACGCCAAAACATTGACTTTGTTATTCTTAAGCCACTTTGTTCCCATTTTGTCAGTATGCTTCGGGTCATTGTCCATTTGGAAGACCCATTTCCGCCCAAGCTTTAACTTCCTGGCTGACGTCTTGAGATGTTGCTTCAGTATTGCCACATAATCTTCTTTTCTCATGGTGTCATCTATTTTGTGAAGTGAACCAGTTCCTCCTGCAGCAAATCAACCCCAGATCATGATGCTGCCACCCCCATGTTTCACAGTTGGGATGGTGTTCTTAGGCTTCCAAGCTTCTCCCTTTTTCCTCCAAACGTAGCGATGGTCATTATGCCAAAAAAGTTCAATTTTAGTTTCATCAGACCACAGTCATGTCTCCAAAAATTAAGGTCTTTGTTCCTGTGTGCATTTGCAAACATTAATTTGGCTTTTTTATGTTTCTTTTGGAGTAATGGCTTCTTCCTGGCAGAGTGGCCTTTCAGACCATGTTGATATAGTACTCCTTTCACTGTGGTTATTGACACAATCTTACCAGCTTCCGCCATCATCTTCACAAGGTCTCTTGCTTTTGTCCTTGGGTTGATATGCACATGTTGGACCAAAGCACGTTCATCTCTGGGAAACAGAACCCGTCTCCTTCCTGAGCGATAAGATGGCAGTACATTCCCATCTTGTTTGTACTTGTGTATAATTGTTTGTACAGATGAACGAGGCACCGTCAGGTATCTTGAAATTGTATCTAAGGATGAGCCAGACAATTCTCTTCCTGATATCTTCGCTGATTTCTTTAGACTTTCCCATGATACTACAGAAATAAGCAGTGTGTTTCAGGTGTGCATTAAAATACATCTACACGTGTGTCTCTAATTAACTCAGATGTTGCCAAAAAAACTATTAGAAGCTTCCAAACACATTACATCATCATATGGGCAGTCCAGAATTGTTTAAAGGCATAGTAATCTTAGTGTGTGTAGACTTTTGACTTTGCAGTAAGTAATAAAAATGACTTAAACATTCTCTCTCTCATTATTCTGCCATTTGGCAAATCTTAAAAATTATGGTAATCCTAATTGACCTAAAACGGGAAAGGTTTATTCTGATTTCATGTCAGATATTGAGAAAAACGTGCAGATGTGTCTTTTTATATAGTGTATGTAAACTTCTGGTTTCAACTGTGTGTGTGAGTGTGTATGTATATATGTATATATTACACATACAGTTATGGCCGAAAGTGTTCACTCCCTTGAAATTGTTTCAGAAAATGAAGTATTTCTCCCAATTATTGCAGTTACACATGTTTTGCTATACACACTTTATTTTCTTTGTGTGTATTGCAACAACACAAAAAAGCAGAAAAAAAGGCAAATTGGACATAATTTCACACACAGCCCCAAAAATGGTCTGGACAAAATTGTTGGCACCCTCTGTAGCGTCGGCGTCCCTGCCTCCTGCTAGGCAGGGACGCTGTTCCCCTCACCTCTCCGCTCCGTGCCCGGCGTCCTCCTCCCACTCTGCTGGCAGCGCGCGCTGCTTCCCGGCCACTGCGCTTAGGGCGCGCGCGCGCACTCCCACTCTCTTAAAGGGGCCGCGCGCGCCGTCCTAAGGAGTCCCCGGCCAATGGCCGGAGGACCTCACCATATATAAGGCACCTCCTCCAAAATGGAGGTGCCCGAGCATTGTTGTTGCAAAGCCTTCACTCTGCTTCAGCCCTCAGGTCCCGTTACCAGTTACCTGCCAGTCACCTGCCATATTCCTGCTTGATACCTGCCTGATATCCGCTTACCTGCTTGCAAGCCTGCGGTCCGACGGTCTGCCTTCCGACACCTGTCAGTCTGTCTATGGACCAGCCTGCCCGCTCACCTGGGAGCGCTCACCTGCTACCTGCCTGCTAGTCTACCTGGAGGCTCTGCCGTCACTTGCCGTGACCACCTGCCAGTCCAGAGACTCTTGCCCACTCACCTGGGAGCGCTCACCTGCTACCTGCCTGCTAGCCTACCTGGAGGCTCTGCCGTCACTTGCCGTGACCACCTGCCAGTCCAGAGACTCTTGCCCGCTCACCTGGGAGCGCTCACCTGCTACCTGCCTGCTAGCCTACCTGGAGGCTCTGCCGTCACTTGCCGTGACCACCTGCCAGTCCAGAGACTCTTGCCCGCTCACCTGGGAGCGCTCACCTGCTACCTGCCTGCTAGCCTACCTGGAGGCTCTGCCGTCACTTGCCGTGACCACCTGCCTGTCCAGAGACTCTTGCCCGCTCACCTGGGAGCGCTCACCTGCTACCTGCCTGCTAGCCTACCTGGAGGCTCTGCCGTCACTTGCTGTGACCACCTGCCCGTCCAGAGACTCTTGCCCGCTCACCTGGGAGCGTCCACCTGCTACCTGCCTGCTAGTCTACCCAGAGACTGTCCCTGTGACTACCTGCCCTTCTACCCAGAGACTGTCCCTGTCACTTGCCGTGACTACCTGCCCTTCTACCCAGAGACTGTCCCTGTCACTTGCCGTGACTACCTGCCCGTCTTCCCTGGGAGCCACCCGCTTCCTTACAAGGACCGCCCCCTTGTATAGTTGCTCAGAGGTTCCGCCTCCCAGACCCGTTACAGTTTGCTCGGGCCATGGAACCCGGTGGCACCCAAGCTCCCTCGCTCTCGGACCTATGTCATGAACTGTCCCGTCAGATATCCCAACAGGAGTCCATCCTGAGTCATCTACGTAATGTCAACTCTCGCCTGGACACTCTGACTGCTCCATCAGCAACCACCACTAGTGTCATGACTCTCAGCCCGGCAGCGCCGCTGCCCATCAATACCATGGCATCCTGCCCCGGACCCCGGCTTTCTGCACCTCCACGCTTCGGAGGCGACCCCGCTCAAGCTCGGGGCTTCATAAACCAGTGCACCCTGCACTTTGAACTCCTGTCCCACCAGTTTATCTCCGACCGGGCCAAAGTAGCCTTCATCATGTCCCATCTCACGGGGGAGGCACTGGCTTGGCTAAATCCTCTATGAGAGAGAGGAGACCCCCTGGTGTCCAACCTGCCAGCCTTTCTCACGGCTTTCCGGAAAGTCTTCGACGAACCCAGACGGAAGACCTCATCCACATCATCTCTGCTATGCCTCCATCAAGGAAATCTCACCGTGGGCCAATATGCCATACGGTTCCGTACCCTTGCTTCGGAGCTGGCCTGGGATAACGACGCCCTGGTGTCTGTCTTTTGGGAGGGTCTGTCCGGCCGTATTAAAGATGAACTTGCCGGTCGGGACATACCTACCACTCTCGACGACTTAATAACTCTTGCCACCCGGATTGACATCCGGTTCCAGGAACGCGCCAAAGAGGTCACCCGTGAGAGGAGGTTTCCACGTCTAGCCTCTACCTTTCAGAAACCTGTCACTTCTCCCGCTACTCCCCAGGCGCACTCACCCGAGCCTATGCAGGTCGACCAGACCAAGATGGTCAAAACTCGTCAAGAGTTACGCCGTGCCGAGGGGAGCTGCTTCTACTGTGGCAGTGAGAAGCACCGGATCCGTTCCTGCCCGGAGAGGTCGGGAAACGCCTGTGTCTAGGATCGCTCAGAGAGGTCGTCCTAGACAAGAGTAAACCCTCTCCATCTCTGTTGCTGTCGGTCTCTATCATCTGCGGGGAGAACCGTTATTTTGAACTAGCCCAACTTGACTCTGGAGCTGCCAGAAATCTCATTTCTCAGTCTCTGGTAGAGAAATACCGCATTCCCACCAAACCTCTAGCTGTACCCTTATCTGTCGCTGCCGTGAATGGGGGCCTCTTACCACATCCCATCCAACTCATCACCGAATCCATAACCCTGCAGGTGGGAATGCTGCACTCTGAGAGCATCTTCATTCATGTTCTACCTGGACTCTCTCACGCCCTCTTACTAGGCCTACCTTGGCTTCAGAGACATGCACCCGTGCTTGATTGGCAGACCGGAGAAGTCCTTCGCTGGGGACAGGACTGCCATAAGACTTGTTTAGTTCCCGTCCATCCTGTCCGTCCTTCTCCTACTCCAGCCAATCTACCTGGTCTTCCGGCTCCTTATTGGTCGTATGCGGACGTCTTTAATAAAAAGGAGGCAGAGACATTACCCCCTCATAGACCATACGACTGCCCAATCGACCTGATGCCCGGCGCTACTCCTCCCCGTGGGCGCATTTACCCTTTGTCCGCTGCTGATACCCGATCCATGTCAGAATATATTAAGGAGAATCTGGCCCGGGGATTCATCCGGAAATCTACTTTCCAGGCAGGAGCAGGTTTCTTCTTCGTCAAAAAGAAGGACGGCTCACGCTCACTCCGTCCCTGTATAGACTATAGAGGCCTTAACCAGATCACGGTGAAGAATAAATACCCCCTTCCGCTCATTCCGGAATTATTTGATCGTCTGAGGGGGTCTAGAATCTTCACCAAGCTGGACCTCTGTGGGGCGTATAACCTGGTCCGTATCCGTCAGGGGGATGAATGGAAGACGGCATTCAACACCCGGGACAGCCACTATGAATACCTGGTAATGCCCTTCGGTCTCTGTAACGCTCCCGCCGTCTTTCAAGAGTTGGTCAATGACATCTTCCGGGACCTTCTCTACTCCTGCGTAGTGGTGTACCTGGACGACATCTTGCTCTTCTCTCCGGATCTCCCCACACACCGGAGGGATGTTCGTCAGGTTCTGCTCAGGCTCAGGCAGAACCACCTCTACGCTAAATATGAGAAGTGCCTCTTTGAGCAGACCTCGCTTCCGTTTTTGGGCTTCATAATTTCTCAGACCGGCCTACGAATGGATCCTGAGAAACTGTCTGCCATCGAGAAGTGGCCTCGACCAGAGGGGTTGAAGGCTATTCAGCGGTTCCTGGGCTTCGCCAACTACTACCGCCTCTTCATACCGCACTTCTCTTCCCGGACTGCCCCAATCTCTGCGCTCACCCGTAAGGGCACTAATCCCAGAGAATGGCCGCCCGAAGCTGAGGAAGCCTTTCTTTCCTTAAAACAGGCTTTCTCTTCTGCCCCGGTGCTGCATCGCCCGGACGGCAACAAACAATTCTTCCTGGAAGTTGACGCCTCCTCCTCTGGAGCCGGAGCGGTACTTACCCAAAAATCGTCTTCCGGGAGAATGGTAACTTGCGGCTTCTTCTCCAAACTCTTCTCCTCTTCCGAGCGCAACTATTCTATAGTAGACCGAGAGTTATTGGCCATCAAGCTGGCATTGGAGGAGTGGCGTTACCTGCTCGATGGGGGCTCTTCACCCGGTAATAATTTACACGGACCACAAGAACTTGACTTACCTCCAGAGTGCCCAGAGACTTAACCCGCGCCAAGCCCGGTGGTCCTTGTTTTTTGCTCGCTTTGATTTTGTTCTTCATTTTCGCCCGGCTGACAAAAACATCAAAGCTGACGCCTTGTCCCGATCCTTCCTGGTGTCTGATCTTGAGGAGGAACCTAAACACATCATCGATCCCGCCAGAGTAATGCAGGTGGCCCCCGTGAGTCTAAATCGTCTCCCTCCCGGAAAGACGTTCGTAATGGTACCTGATCGGGAGAGGATCCTACACTGGGGTCACTCGTCTAAGCTTGCTGGCCATGCCGGTCAGAAAAAGACCCTCCAGCTTATCACCCGGCACTACTGGTGGCCTACCCTGCACAAGGAATTAATAGACTTTGTTTCTGCCTGTGTGTCCTGCGCCCGCAACAAGGTTCCGAGACACCTGCCAGCCGGTCGCCTCCTTCCTCTTCCAGTACCTGCTGCCCCCTGGCAGCATATAGCTATGGACTTCATAACAGATCTCCCTGTCTCTGCCGGTTGTACGGTCATTTGGGTGGTCGCTGACCGCTTTTCCAAAATGGCTCATTTCATTCCCCTGCCAGGCCTCCCGTCTGCACCCGAGCTGGCTAAAGACTTTATCCGCCACATCTTCCGTCTCCATGGCCTGCCCCTCCACATCGTGTCGGATCGTGGGGTTCAGTTCACCTCACGCTTCTGGAGAGCCACATGTAAGCTGCTAGACGTCACCCTGGACTTCTCCTCCGCATACCACCCACAGTCCAATGGTCAAGTGGAGCGGATCAATCAGATCCTGACCAGTTACCTCCGGCACTTCGTTAATGCCCACCATTCAGACTGGGTGGATCTCCTGCCATGGGCCGAATTCTCTTACAATAATCACGAGAGCGAATCTTCCTCCAAATCCCCGTTTTTTGTAGTCTTCGGTCAGCATCCTCGGATCCCTTTTCCCGTCTCCACCTCGGTGGACAATCCGGCTGCGGAATCTCTCGTTAGCAAATTTTCCTCCATTTGGGAGAGTACCCGATCCGCACTCCTTCAGTCGTCCGAGCGGATGAAAAAACACGCTGACAAAAAACGCCTGGATCCTCCACAATTCCGTCCTGGAGATAAAGTCTGGCTCTCGTCCAAGTATGTCCGGCTCAAGATTCCTTCCTACAAGTTAGGGCCTCGGTTCATCGGCCCACTAGAAGTTATCAAACAAATCAACCCAGTGGCCTATGAATTGAAACTCCCGGCCAACTTGCGGATCCCTAACTCCTTCCATGTATCTCTCCTCAAACCCGTGGTACTTGACTCTTTTTCCAAGTCTACAGGTACGCCTCCTGCTCCGGTTTCCGCTGAAAACGAGTTTGAGGTAGAGAACATTCTGGCCACCAAAAGGGTAAGAGGAAAAACCTTTTTTCTGGTAGATTGGAAGGGGTTTGGTCCTGAGGAGAGAACGTGGGAGCCCCAGGAGAACATCGATGCCCCACTCATCCTTGATAAATTTCTGTCTGGCCTAAAAAAGGGGGGGCCTAAAGGGGGGGGGTACTGTAGCGTCGGCTTCCCTGCCTCCTGCTAGGCAGGGACGCTGTTCCCCTCACCTCTCCGCTCCGTGCCCGGCGTCCTCCTCCCGCTCTGCTGGCAGCGCGCACTGCTTCCCGGCCACTGTGCTTAGGGCCGGAGGACCTCACCATATATAAGGCACCTCCTACAAAATGGAGGTGCCCGAGCATTGTTGCTGCAAAGCCTTCACTCTGCTTCAGCCCTCAGGTCCCGTTACCAGTTACCTGCCAGTCACCTGCCAGATTCCTGCTTGATACCTGCCTGATATCCGCTTACCTGCTTGCAAGCCTGCGGTCCGACGGTCTGCCTTCCGACACCTGTCAGTCTGTCTATGGACCAGCCTGCCCACTCACCTGGGAGCGCTCACCTGCTACCTGCCTGCTAGTCTACCTGGAGGCTCTGCCGTCACTTGCCGTGACCACCTGCCAGTCCAGAGACTCTTGCCCGCTCACCTGGGAGCGCTCACCTGCTACCTGCCTGCTAGCCTACCTGGAGGCTCTGCCGTCACTTGCCGTGACCACCTGCCAGTCCAGAGACTCTTGCCCGCTCACCTGGGAGCGCTCACCTGCTACCTGCCTGCTAGCCTACCTGGAGGCTCTGCCGTCACTTGCCGTGACCACCTGCCAGTCCAGAGACTCTTGCCCGCTCACCTGGGAGCGCTCACCTGCTACCTGCCTGCTAGCCTACCTGGAGGCTCTGCCGTCACTTGCCGTGACCACCTGAGAGTCCAGAGACTCTTGCCCGCTCACCTGGGAGCGCTCATCTGCTACCTGCCTGCTAGCCTACCTGGAGGCTCTGCCGTCACTTGCCGTGACCAACTGCCAGTCCAGAGACTCTTGCCCGCTCACCTGGGAGCGCTCACCTGCTACCTGCCTGCTAGCCTACCTGGAGGCTCTGCCGTCGCTTGCTGTGACCACCTGCCCGTCCAGAGACTCTTGCCCGCTCACCTGGGAGCGTCCACCTGCTACCTGTCTGCTAGTCTACCCAGAGACTGTCCCTGTGACTACCTGCCCTTCTACCCAGAGACTGTCCCTGTCACTTGCCGTGACTACCTGCCCTTCTACCCAGAGACTGTCCCTGTCACTTGCCGTGACTACCTGCCCGTCTTCCCTGGGAGCCACCCGCTTCCTTACAAGGACCGCCCCCTTGTATAGCTGCTCAGAGGTTCCGCCTCCCAGACCCGTTACACGCTCAAATTTAATATTTGGTTGCTCACCCTTTGGAATAAAATAACTGCAATCAATCGCTTCCTATAACCATCAACAAGCTTCTTACACCTCTCAGCTGGAATTTTGACCACTCTTCTTTTGTAAACTGCTCCATGTCTCTCATAGTTGCTGCTACTTCATACCTCTCCAGCGCTATGTTTCCATCCATTTCTGCGGGCTTCTTGAAGTATGTTTGGGGTCATTCTCCGGGAAGAACCATGACCTAGGACGCAAACCCTGCTTTCTGACACTGGGCACTACATTGCGACCCAAAATCCTTTGGTAATCTTCAGATTTCATGATGCCTTGCACACAGTCAAGGCACCCAGTGCAAGAGGCAGCAAAACAACCACAAAACATCTTTGAACTTCCACCATATTTGACTGTAGGTAGTGTGTTCTTTTCTTTGTAGGCATTATTCCATTTTCAGTAAACAGTAGAATGATGTGCTTTACCAAAAAGCTCTGTCTTGGTCTCATCTGTCCAAAAGATGCGTTCCCAGAAGGATTTTGGCTTGCATACATTTTGGCACACTTTAGTGTAGCTTTTTATGTCTCTGTGTCAGCAGTGGGTTCTCTTGGGTCTCCTGCCATAGCGCTTATTTGCACTAACACTGATGCACCCTGAGCTTGCAGGACAACTTTGAATTTCTTTGGAACTTGATTGGCACTGTTTATCCATCATCCGGACTATCCTGCATTGCAACCTTTCATCAATTTTTCTCTTCCATCCACGTCCAGGGAGATTAGCTACAGTGCCATGACTTGTAAACTTCTTAATTATGTTGCGCACCGTGGACAAAGGGACATCAAGATCTCTGGAGATGGAATTGTAACTTTGAGATTGTTGATATTTTTCAACAATTTTGGTTCTCAAATACTCAGACAGTTCTCTTCTCTGTTCTCTGTTCTCTGTTCTCCATGCTTAGTGTGGCACACACAGACACAATGCAAAGATTGAGTCAACTTCTCCACTTTTTTTCTGGTTTCAGGTGTGATTTTCATATTGCCCACACCTGTTACTTGCCACAGGTTAGTTTGAATGAGCATCACATGCTTGAAACAAAGTTGTTCACCCACAATTTTGGAAAGGTGCTATCAATTTTGTCCGGCCCATTTTTGGGGTTTTGTATGAAATGATGTCCAATTTGCCTTTTTTCCTTTTGTTTGTTTTTTTCTTTTGTTCCAATGCACACAAAGAATATTAAACATGTGTATAACAAAACATGTGTAATTGCAATAATTTTCTGGGAGAAATACTTCATTTTCTGGAACAATTTCAAGATTGCCAACACTTTCGGCCGTGGCTGAATATAGGAGCTGCGTACAGGCGGCACCTGGGGCCCCTGATACCATTACTATGTGGCCCTTACACCTCATATATAGTAGCTGAGAACAGGCGGCTGCTGGGGCCCCTGATACCATTCCTATGTGGCCTTTACACCTGATATACAGTGGTGGCCAAAAGTATTGGCACCCCTGCAATTCTGTCAGATAATACTCAGTTTCTTCCTGAAAATGATTGCAATCACAAATTCTTTGGTATTATTATCTTCATTTAATTTTCTTGCAAAGAAAAAACACAAAAGAGAATGAAGCAAAAATCAAATCATTGATCATTTCACACAAAACTCCAAAAATGGGCCAGACAAAAGTATTGGCACCCTCAGCCTAATACTTGGTTGCAGAACCTTTAGCCAAAATAACTGCGAACAACCGCTTCCGGTAACCATCAATGAGTTTCTTACAATGCTCTGCTGGAATTGTAGACCATTCTTCTTTAGCAAACTGCTCCAGGTCGCTGATATTTGACGGGTGCCTTCTCCAAACTGCCATTTTGAGATCTCTCCACAGGTGTTCTATGGGATTCAGGTCTGGACTCATTGCTGGCCACCTTAGAAGTCTCCAGTGCTTTCTCTCAAACCATTTTATAGTGCTTTTGGAAGTGTGTTTTGGGTCATTGTCCTGCTGGAAGACCCATGACCTCTGAGGGAGACCCAGCTTTCTCACACTGGGCCCTACATTATGCTGCAAAATTTGTTGGTAGTCTTCAGACTTCATAATGCCATGCACACGGTCAAGCAGTTCAGTGCCAGAGGCAGAAAAGCAACCCCAAAACATCAGGGAACCTCCGCCATGTTTGACTGTAGGGACCGTGTTCTTTTCTTTGAATGCCTCTTTTTTTTCCCTGTACACTCTATGTTGATGCTTTTTCCCAAAAAGCTCTACTTTTGTCTCATCTGACCAGAGAACATTCTTCCAAAACATTTTAGGCTTTCTCAGGTAAGTTTTGGCAAACACCAACCTGCCTTTTTTATGTCTCTGGGTAAGAAGTGGGGTCTTCCTGGGTATCCTACCATACAGTCCCTTTTCATTCAGACGCCGACGGATAGTACGGGTTGACACTGTTGTACCCTCGGATTGCAGGGCAGCTTCAACTTGTTTGGATGTTAGTCGAGGTTCTTTATCCACCATCCACACAATCTTGCGTTGAAATCTCTTGTCAATTTTTCTTTCCCGTCCACATCTAGGGAGGTTAGCCACAGTGCCATGGGCTTTACACTTCTTGATGACACTGCTCACGGAAGACATAGCAACATTCAGGTCTTTGGAGGTGGACTTGTAGCCTTGAGATTGCTCATGCTTCCTCACAATTTGGTTTCTCAAGTCCTCAGACAGTTCTTTGGTCTTCTTTCTTTTCTCCATGCTCAATGTGGTACACACAAGGACACAGGACAGAGGCTGAGTCAACTTTAATCTGTTAGAACCCTCCTGTCAGTTTTTGCTATCTTGTGTTTTGCGGTCACATGACTAGCTGCCTATATATTCCAGCTCCGCCCTTCTGGCTTTGCTGGACTTCAGTGTTTTTTGCCTGTCTCTCTAGCCAGGTGCTTCGGTGCCTATCTCTGTCTAGTTTGCTTGGTCCTCTGGACCTCTAGTACTTTTTGTTCAGTTTGTATTTTTGCTCTGCAACAACTTCTGTTAGGAGGTGTCCATTTTTTGTCCCAGTCCTTAGTTCTTTTAGGGACCCCTCCCTTTATTCTATAGGTCTCTGTTCAGACTAGCCGAGGACGAAGGCGGGTCTGTTCACAAGGAACAGGCTGCCCGCTACATCGTAGGGATTCAGCTTAGTCTTACTGTAGGGACAGCATTTCCCTTTCTTTCCTTAGTTTATGTTGCAGATCATAACATAATCCATGTTAAATGGCTGCAAGTGTGATTTAGTTATTGCTAATTGTATCCAATTTGGCTTTAGGACAATTCTTTTTGTGTTTTTTCATTGAAGACAAATTAAATGAAGATAATAAGACCAAAGAATTTGTGATTGCAATCATTTTCAGGAAGAAACTGAGTATTATCTGACAGAATTGCAGGGGTGCCAATACTTTTGGCCACCACTGTATAGGAGCTGAGTACAGGCAGCTGCCGGGGCCCCTGATACCATTACTATGTGGCCCTTACACCTGATATATAGGAGCTGAGTACAGGCGGCTGCTGGGACCCCTGATACCATTACTATGTGGCCCTTACACCTGATATATAGGAGCTGAGTACAGGCGGCTGCTGGGCCCTTGATACCATTACTATGTGGCCCTTACCCCTGATATATAGGGGCTGAGTACAGGCGGCTGCTGGGGCCCCTGATACCATTACTATGTGGCCCTTACACCTGATATATAGGGGCTGAGTACAGGCGGCTGCTGGGGCCCCTGATACCATTACTATGTGGCCCTTACACCTGATATATAGGAGCTGAGTACAGGCGGCTGCTGGGGCCCCTGATACCATTACTATGTGGCCCTTACACCTGATATATAGGAGCTGAGTACAGGCGGCTGCCGGGGCCCCTGATACCATTACTATGTGGCCCTTACACCTGCTATATAGGAGCTGAGTACAGGCGGCTGCCGGGGCCCCTGATACCATTACTATGTGGCCCTTACACCTGATATATAAGGGCTGAGTACAGGCAGCTACTGGGGCCCCTGATACCATTACTATGTGGCCCTTACACCTCATATATAAGAGCTGAGTACAGGTGGCTGCTGGGGCCCCTGACACCATTACTATGTGGCCCTTACACCTGATATATAAGGGCTGAGTACAGGCGGCTGCTGGGGCCCCTGATACCATTACTATGTGTCCCTTACACCTGATATATAGGAGCTGAGGACAGGTGGCTGCCGGGGCCCCTGATACCATTAATATGTGGCCCTTACACCTGAAATATAGGGGCTGAGTACAGGCAGCTGCTGGGGCCCCTGATACCATTACTATGTGGCCCTTACACCTGATATATAGGAGCTGAGTACAGGCGTCTGCTGGGGCCCCTGATATCATTACTATGTGGCCCTTACACCTGATATATAGGAGCTGAGTACAGGCGGCCACTGGGGCCCCTGATACCATTACTATGTGGTCTTTACTCCTGATATATAGGAGATGAGTACAGGTGGCTGCCGGGGCCCCTGATACCATTACTATGTGGCCCTTACACCTGATATATAGGAGCTGAGTACAGGCGGCTGCTGGGGCCCCTGATACCATTACTATGTGGCCCTTACACCTGATATATAAGAGCTGAGTACAGGTGGCCGCTGGGGCCCCTGATACCATTACTATGTGGCCCTTACATCTGATATATAAGGGCTGAGTACAGGCGGCTGCTGGGGCCCCTGATACCATTACTATGTGGCCCTTACACCTGATATATAAGGGCTGAGTACAGGTGGCTGCTGGGGCCCCTGATACTATTACTATGTGGCCCTTACATCCGATATATAGGAGCTGAGTACAGGCGGCTGCTGGGGCCCCTGATACCATTACTATGTGGCCCTTACACCTGATATATAAGGGCTGAGTACAGGTGGCTGCTGGGCCCTTGATACCATTACTATGTGGCCCTTACCCCTGATATATAAGGGCTGAGCACAGGCGGCTGCTGGGGCCCCTGATACCATTACTATGTGGCCCTTACACCTGATATATAGGAGCTGAGTACAGGCGGCTGCTGGGGCCCCTGATACCATTACTATGTGGCCCTTACACCTGATATATAGGAGCTGAGTACAGGCGGCTGCCGGGGCCCCTGATACCATTACACTGGTGCCTTGTTATTAGGTAAATTCCATTATAAAACATTGTATCCGTCATTGTTGAGCTCTGCTGGGACTCTGTATCCCGCCTGCATTGCATAATGGGGCCCCTGAATACTCTGCACATAAGGGCCCATAGCTCTAATTATGTTGTTTGCAATAGTCGCCCTCCTGCCACCCTGTAATATCGGGTCCCTGCCTGGTGTGGCCCCTATGACTTAATGTCTCCCAGTAAGTGCAGTACACCAGTTATCAGTCTACACGGCCAGGGTCCGGGACCCCTGTTGTTTTTGTACTGGCTTTGTAATATATGCTCATTATCAGGGCGCCCTCTTCTCAGTCATCCATCTAATCATCCGTCTGTCTCATCCATATTTGCCATATGGAGGTTTCCAGAAATAGGGCAGAACCTACTGGACTTCTGTGAAAGTTGAAGAATCTGTTGAGCGCGGCTGAAGCCTCCTGGGAGCCGAGGTTAAATCAGTGGCCGTGGTAAAATTGTGGAGCGGTGGGGTCTGAAAAAGGATTCATGACTATAAGGACAACGTTTGCACAAAGTGATTTCTTTCCAGCCCAACAGCCACTGTGTAAACCTGACAAAAATGCCCCCATCTATCCATCCATTCATCACTCTCATACTCTGTCTATGCAGGTATGTATCTCATCATTCTTCCTTACGGAGTTTCACATTGACCAGTCGGGGCTTAGGTCCGAACTCCCCCACAAAACTGGATTCGGTAGTGTGCACTGACGAGGCCATAGGCTTAGTAGACTGCGCCTCCAGTAGGCGTACACACCTGATGCACGACAGAGGGCACATTCACTCTGTCTGGACCATTATAGTCTATGGCCACGTCAGATCATATGCCCGAATCCCGTTCAGGTAAAGGCTGCAGCCACCGCAGCCATGCTGCCTTCAGTGTCCCGCTCCTCCGCCACTGCCGTTCCCCCCACCACTCAGAGCCACAGTATATATATATACACACTACTCAAAAAAAATAAGAGGAACACTTAAACAACAGAATAATAACTCCAATTAAATCAAACTTCTGTGAAATCAAACTGTCCACTTAGGAAGCAACACTGATTGACAATCAATTTCACATGCTGTTGTGCAAATGGAATAGACAATAGATGGAAATTATTGGCAATTATCAAAACACTCTCAATAAAGGAGTGGTTCTGCAGGTGGGGACCACAGACCACATCTCAGTACCAATGCTTTCTGGCTGATGTTTTGGTCACTTTTGAATGTTGTTTGTGCTTTCACACTCGTGGTAGCTTGAGATGGACTCTACAACCCACAGAAGTTGCTCAGGTAGTGCAGCTCATCCAGGATGGCACATCAATGTGAGCTGTGGCAAGAAGATTTGCTGTGTCTGTCAGCGTAGTGTCCAGAGACTGGAGGCGCTACCAGGAATCAGGCCAGTACACCAGGAGACGTGGAGGGGGCCGTAGGAGGGCAACAACCCAGCAGCAGGACCGCTACCTCCGTCTTTGTGCAGAGCCCTGCAAAATGACCTCCAGCAGACCACAAATGTGCATGTGTCTGCACAAACAGTTAGAAACCGACTCCATGAGGGTGGTATGAAGGCCCGACGTCCACAGATGGGGGTTGTGCTCACAGACCAACACCGTGCAGGACTCTTGACATTTGCCACAGAACACCAGGATTGGCAAAATCGCCACTGGCGCCCTGTGCTCTTCACAGATGAAAGCAGGTTCACACTGAGCACATGTGACAGACGCGACAGAGTCTGGAGACGCCATGGAGAATGATCTGCTGCCTGCAACATCCTTCAGCATGACCGGTTTGGCAGTGGGTCAGTAATGGTGTGGGGTGGCATGTCTTTGGAGGGCCGTGCAGCCCTCCATGTGCTCGCCAGAGGTAGCCTGACTGCCATTAGGTACCGAGATGAGAACCTCAGACCCCTTGTGAGACCATATACTGGTGCGGTTGGCCCTGGGTTCCTCCTAATGCAGGACAATGCCAGACCTCATGTGGCTGGAGTGTGTCAGCAGTTCCTGCAAGATGAGGGCATTGAAGTTATGGATTGGCCCACCCGTTCCCCAGACCTGAATCCGATTGAGCACATCTGGGACATCATGTCTCGCTCCATCCACCAACGTCACGTTGCACCACAGACTGTCCAGGAGTTGGCGGATGCTTTAGTCCAGGTCTGGGAGAAGATCCCACAATAGACCATCCGCAACCTCATCAGGAGAATGCCCAGGCTTTGTAGGGAGGTCATACAGGCACGTGGAGGCCACGCACAATACTGAGCCTCATTTTGACTTGTTTTCAGGACATTATATCAAAGTTGGATCAGCCTGTAGTGTGTTTTTCCACTTTAATTTTGGGGGTGACTCCAAATCCAGGCCTCCATTGGTTAATAAATTTGATTTCCATTGATGATTTTTGTGTGATTTTGTTGTCAACACATTCAACTTTGTACAGAACAAAGTATTCAATGAGAATATTTCATTCATTCAGATCTAGGATGGGTTATTTGAGTGTTCCCTTTATTTTTTGAGCAGTGTATATATAAATATACCAGGATAGGGGATATTAACAGAATTGGGGGACATTACCTCTATAACAGTGTCAGCAGCAGACTCCCTCCCCCTTAACAGGGCATAATGACCACATTTTTTGCTTCAATTTTTTTTCTATTTTCCTCCTCTAAAACCTAGGTACGTCTTATGGTCCGGTGCGTCTTATAGTCCGAAAAATAAGGTATATGCATTCAGTATATATATACTATGGTAGATCAGCCCACTCAGTTGCACACAGAAGTAGCCACCGGAGCGCCGTCTCCTTAAGTCTCTCACTGGTTTATTTGAAGATGCTGCATAAGCCAGTGAGGAGTTAGCAAAAATAAATACGTGCTTTCTGTCCTAAGGAAAAACAAAACATAACATACAGCCGTGTTGCTGTGGGGATCTGCCCGCTCAGGAGAACAACCATCCACTGGTTCAGCTTTTCCTTCTCAGGACACAAAGCGCTGGAGTTCCTCTCTACAGCCCTACTGAACACTGAATGCCTTAGAAGGCCGACTATATACATCCTAGTCCCCATCCTGGGGTGGAGATATGGTGAATGACCTCCCAACCCGCTCTATGGTCATTCACAAAAACCCAGCCCTTAAAATGGCCGATTAATCCCTCTCAAAACATAGTGTGCAGGTGTAAAACTTATGGGCTTCAAATCACTGAAGCTAATAGCCTCAGTGAAACATACCTCCCCTCCAGCACTTTGCCAGTGACTTTGTCACCATGTATATATAATCAGCATACTGTATATATATTATAAGCATACTCTATATATCCTTTTAAAAGCAGAAGTGGTAATAAATTACTTTTATCAGTTAACAAAATGCAGAGTAAAGTTTGATGGATGAAAAAAAATGTCAGTAATAATAATTGTAATTTTTTTTATTAATAATAGGATAGAAGGGAGGGACAAAACCAGGAACAGAATCAGTAGGCAAACTCATAGTCAGGAGGACAGCCGGGGTCAGATACCAGGTGATCAGTAACCGCCACGTCTGCGAGCAGTATGAATACCGCGGAGCCTGGTGACAGAGGTGATACTGAGATTGTCCGGGCAGAGATGTAACAGTCAGAAGGCCACCGGTAGATGGTGAAGGTCCTTCTGTACAGCTCCAGCAGTGATGGTGGATCTGCTGGACTTCAGGGCGCAGGATGCGGAGGTTTACCGTCTTTTAGATGTCTCTAGGGGAACGGTGACAACACGCAAATACGCGAGCAGCCCTGGATAATCCACGCCGGCAGGATGATAAGATCCGGCGGAAGATGGAACCTATGAGAAGAGAAGGAAATATAATGTAAGTGATGGGACTCCATATGACATGATACTACTGTGCGGTCACTGTGGCCGGACGCAGAGGAATCTCATCACACAGAGGTCAGGGATCATCGTCAGCCATCATACATGTGACAATCCCATCTCCGACAGATGACATCTGCTCCACATGAATTATTCTCACTGACGACATCACACAACATGGAGATGACTCTCACACTTACCTCGTCTCTTTTTCCCCTTTTTCCCATTTTCTGATTTTTCGTTGGCAGCTGGAAATTCTGATCAGAAAGAAGAAAAAACAACAACTCACTAAAGACATATTGTTATGGGATCTGCTTCGTATCTCTCCTGTATATAGTATATAGATTGTTCTAGTCCTGTCCCCTATAGTCCTGACAATCTGGTATTACACAATAGGGCAGAATAAGTCCTATATACCGGACATGACCTCATATGAGGGGCATTAGATGTGTCACTAATATGGAGCAGTGAGCGCCCTGTGTGCCGCCATGTGGTGCATCCCTAATGAGCGATATTCTACTATAGGAGACGATGTCTCATTATGATGACAGAGGTTACTGGATGCAACAATGTATCACAGAATCCATGATAATACTGTACAAAATTACAGAAATGGAGACACAGTATGGGCCCATGGGCAAAGTAATTGGGTTCCTTGAAACATAGATAACATAGGAGACCCATTAAAGAAAAACCATGTGGAAATATTTCACCCTTGATGACAACATTCACATTGTTTGTGCTATAGACATGTACATACCTGACAATGGGGACGAGGACGGCAAGCTGCTTATAGCATCGTCTCTAGCAGATTCAGGAAAAGATCCTTTCTGCCTGTTAGGAAGAAGAAAAACGTGTAAATCACAAGTAAATTCAGTATAAATGGGATTGTCTCACTAGAAGAACCCCGACTATAAGGCCTAATAGGACATATGAAAGTCATAGTGGGGAAGTCTCCTGCTCAAAACTACCTTCTATGGAAACAACTAGCAACAATGGCCGGCATGTAATACTACATATCTACTGCAGTGTGGGCAAAACTAACAATGCCTGACCGGCAGCAATTATGGGCTGTTATCTCCAGCGGATTCTGAAGCCAATAGCCAATGACCGCTGATCATGGGGCGGTGGATGCTACATTCAATATTATGGTATTTATGTCCTATATTTGGTGTTGTGCTCATATATTAGCCTGGAGCTCCCAATAATGACCCCATAATCTACTCACATTTCTGAGATGTTTCTGCTGGATGCCGGGGTACACTCTGGAGGAAACTTGATAGGGGTGGTACAGAGCTAAATAAAGGACAAAAATAAGATATGAAATTCAATTTTTTACTTTTAGAGGTCTTTTTATGTATTCTGGATTTATTGATCACTTACTTTAGAAAGCCTTTTAGAGGATGTTGTAAAATTTTGGAAGAAAAGGCTCTCATTATTCTCACTTGTGTCCTCCTCCTCTGAGACAATAGGCTTGTCTGTATCAACGTGATCTACAAGACATAGGTAATGAAGTGTTAATAGCGGTTGTCAGTATAACACAGTCACCATTTATCACTACTATTAATGGGAACCGATTGTCACATATTATGGAAGACGAGACAAACAGCCGCTTAGTCTAGATGACGTCTTCTACTTACTGATAAATAAGCTGGTGTCCTCATCTGACACAAGCCGAGGAATGTACTCCGGCTTCTGACTTAGAAGGTTTTCAAATTCTAAGTCACTCAGGAACGGATAACTCTTGATCTCAAATGCTCCTCCTGGAAAAAGAAAAACAAAAGTGATGCGGACATTGTTAGAGGCTGCTCCATATCTGAACAGTATATCTTAATCTTAAGTAATGACAAAACCGAAGGAAACAAACTGAAAGTTATATTATGGAGAACTAGAAATAGGCAAGCAGATAGAGAAGTGCTGATCCTCATGGACAGGAGCGATGGGTCCTCGTTGTAAAAAGTGAATATTAATACTAATACAGTATATCAGTTACTTGTCCCAAGTCTTTGTGCAGGATTTGTTCTGAGCAGGTCATTAATAAGCTCCTGAGCATCGGGGGGAGGAGCGCGATCCCAATCCAAAATGATGTCTCCTGTTATATAGAAAATTACAGAAAATGAAACCTCTGTTTTGGACTGTACGATAAAGTAGAGGAAATAACTAAATTCATGTAACCAGTCAAAGCAATGATCGGATTATTTTACTTACCAGTGACAATATTTTTATAGAGCTCAGATAGGGAATCCCCATGAAATGGTACATATCCCACCAGAAACTCATGCAGGATGATCCCCATTGACCACCAATCAGCAGGTCTTCCATAGCCTTTCTTCAGAATGATTTCTGGGGCCATGTAAAGCGGGGTGCCACAGTCCTGGAAACCAACAGAAGGTAAAAATGAGAATCGATGAAATTATTATTATGACAAGTTCTCGACATAAAATCGCAATGACAGAAGATAAAATATCAGTGGAAAAGTTCTCTAGAAATGAAGAACGTAGAGAAGAGACAATAGTGTGATGAGATTTGTAAAGAACCATCTAAGTTCCTGTAAGTGATGCCAACCTCATGGTCCTGGAACTCTCTGGCGATGTCCTCCAATGATTCCTTGTAGGTGTTGGTTTCTGGTATCATGACACCAACTTTTGAAATCCCAAAATCGGCGACTTTAATGTGTCCAGCCGGTGTAATCAGGAGGCTGTGAAAGAGAAGATGGTTTTAGTCTCACAGTCTGTGTGGTAATAAATGATAACTTTCCCCCCCTTTATTATACTACAGGGGGCACTTACTTCTCTGGCTTCAGGTATCTATGCAACACACCATAGCTGTGCAGGTATTCCACAGCAAGTATCGCTTCTGCAAAGTACAGGCGGGCCAAGGGGACAGATAAAGGACCCCTGGTGCTTAGGAGGGTCCCACAGTCTCCACCTATAGAAGAAAGGAAATATGAGCTGTGAGGGGTTTATAAAGCAGATCACCACGATGGATCATGGGAAGTGAGCGGAGACATTGGGGCAGGAGAGAATATATACAGATATAATGTATAGAGCACAGAATATTAGTCTGAGGTCATGGTGAGATGTCGTCCATGTCACTAATAAAGTGATGTCTCATCTCGTCTACAGCTGGCGATACTGACGTGCTCAGTGCGGACATACAGGGAGATCACACACATCAATGACTTTCCATAATATCTATAGTAAATGCTCTGCGGGGATGTAACCGTCCACGGGGACAAGTCCTAATGATATGAGCGGTGATAAGATGTCAGCAGACATGGGCTGAATATAATACATGTACATGTCCTACCTCCTACATACTCCATGACCATACACAGGTGAGATCTAGTAGGGAAGGAGCAGAGCATGGAGGTCACAAAGGGACAGTCAGCGAATGTCAGGATGTCCCTCTCCAGATAGGCCCCTTCCACATGTTTTGGAGTATCCAGGTCCCGCTTGGCAATTTTCTTCATAGCGAAGATCTTCTGTGAGTCTTTATGGTGAACTAAGTGGACAGACCTGGAGAGAAGAAGAAACCATGGTTTATAGTGAATCCTTATTAACAGTCCGTCTATAGAAGTCATTATATGATCTTCTGTTCTAATGTTTAATACCAGAAGTCCGACCATTACTAGAAATCCACATCTAGAAATACATGAGATAATACTACATAGACCATCTATGGAAAGTCTGCACAATACCACGTCTGCCAGACCCTCACCCAGGTCACATTATCACCTATGGAAAGTCTGCACAATACCACGTCTGCCGGACCCTCACCCAGGTCACGTTATCACCTTTCACCTCAGATCATGTCCCTATGATAACACTGAATGGCAAAGCACAGAGGATGAAGCATTATCATAGGGAACCCTGAGAAATGTGGCTTATGCTAACTGAAATCTCACCCAAAAGATCCGCTGCTGATCAGCTTAGATGTTTCGTAGTCGCTCATACGCGGCTTTCTCGCCGGGATCAATGATTCCATCAAGTCCTAGAAAAGAAGAAGAAGAAGAAATGATATTAAGATCTAGAAGCTGCTGGAGAAAATCTCCAGATGCAGAAACGTCTCCCCCTATATTATGTCCCAGCTGATGTCACTGATCCGATAGGTGAGCAGAAACCTGCTGACGGATTCCCTATAATATAAACGCTATTATCTAATGCAATAGTGTCATCTCCTCTAATAATAGAGGCGTCCCCTGGTTATATGGGGGATAATACTGGACGGGTCATTCACACCCCGTGATCTGGTGATACACAGACATCTACCTCTATAATACTTACACCGGCAGGTTCTTGGATCTCCGGGATCTCTAAGATTACACTATCAGGATCCAACAGCTCAGTTGTTTCTAAAATAGTGATAAAATGATGAAGAAATAAAATGTATTAGAGGATATTAATCCTACAGACATAATACAGCAATATAATGGAGAAATGACTATTCTGTATGGAGGACGATGTGGGGCCATTATTCTTTATGGAGGACTATGTGGGGCCATTATTCTGTATGGAGGACTATGTTGGGCCTATTATTCTGTATGGTGGAATATGTGGGGCCCATTATTCTGTATGGAGGACTATGTTGGGCCTATTATTCTGTATGGTGGAATATGTGGGGCCCATTATTCTGTATGGAGGACTATGTGGGGCCCATTATACTGTATGGAGGACTATGTGGGGCCTGTGATTCTCTATGGAGGACTTTGTGGGGCCCATAATACTTTATGGAGGACTATGTGGGCCCATAATACTGTATGGAGGACTATGTGGTGCCTATTATTCTCTATGAAGGACTATGTGGGGCCCTTTATACTCTACGGTGGACTATGTGGGGCCCATAATACTGTATGGAGGACTATGTGGGGCCCATTAATCTCTATGGAGGACTATGTGGGGCCCATTATTCTGTATGGAGGACTATTTGGGGCCCATTATTCTGTATGGAGGATTATGTGGGGTCAATTATCCTGTATGGAGGACTATGTGGGGCCATTATACTGTGTGGAGGACTGTGTGGGGCCATTATTCTGTATGGAGCACTATGTGGGGCCATTATTCCATAAGGAGGACTATGTGGGGCCATTATTCTTTATGGAGGACAATGTGGGGCCATTATATTGTATGGAGGACTATGTGGGGCCATTATTCTGTATGGAGGACTATGTGGGGCCTATTATTCTGTATGGTGGAATATGTGGGGTCCATTATTCTGTATGGAGGACTATGTGGGGCCCATTATTTCGTATGGAGGACTATGTGGTGCCCATTATACTGTATGGAGTACTATGTGGTGCCCATTATACTGTGTGCCGGACTATGTGGGGCCCATTATTCTGCATGGAGGGCTATCTGGGGCACATTATTTTGTATGGATGACTTTGTGGGACCCATTATTCTGTATGGAGGACTATCTGGGGCCCATTATTCTGCATGGAGGACTTTGTGGGGCCGATTATTCTGTTTGGAGGACTTTGTGGGGCCCATTATTCTGTATGGAGGACTATGTGGTGCATTATTCTGTATGGAGGACTATGTGGGGCCCATTATTCTGTATGGAGGACTATGTGGTGCCCATTATTCTGCATGGAGCACTATGTGGGGCCCATTATTCTGCATGGAGCACTATGTGGGGCCCATTATTCTGCATGGAGGGCTATCTGGGGCACATTATTCTGTATGGATGACTTTGTGGGACCCATTATTCTGTATGGAGGACTATCTGGGGCCCATTATTCTGTATGGAGGACTTTGTGGGGCCGATTATTCTGTTTGGAGGACTTTGTGGGGCCCATTATTCTGTATGGAGGACTATGTGGGGCATTATTCTGTATGGAGGACTATGTGGGGCCCATTATTCTGTATGGAGGACTATGTGGGGCCCATTATTCTGCATGGAGGACTATGTGAGACCCATTATTCATTATGGAGGACTTTGTGGGACCCATTATACTGCATTCTGGTTGGCTCGTGACTTTTTCCAAGCTTTTCATTTTGGCTCTCTGTATGTTTGATTGCAGAGTGGAAAGAGTAACTATGACATTATCCCCTGTTCTCTATAATATCCGGATATTTCCGGTAGAAGGTTGTGTGATCGGCTCACCTGTAGTCAGATCGCTGCTCGGCCCCGGCTGACTCGTATTAGGGTCAGGGGTCTCTGGGGTCACATTTTGCTCGTCTTCGGTGTCGCCTTCTGGTGTCTCCTGATTGATAGAATATATAGAATTACCACGAGGAACCTTCCACTAAATCACCAAATCCACAAATCAGGAAGGACTAAACCCGCATTTAGAGACGCACCAACTGTAACTATACAGATCAGCCGCCATCATGAGGACTTTTATCAGATAAAATGGATTAAGATGAGGTAACATTGCAAAAACATTAATATGGATAATAGAGGGAGACAGAGGCGGAAATACAGACTTCCCACCACTGAGCTGTGACTACATCAGCAGAATACAGACTGCCATCAGCAGAGACAGGCGGCCATATTACCTCCTGTGCTTGCCAGGAGCTGACAGGGAGGCCGATAAGATCTAACACCAGATCTTCTGATATCTGGCTGGTGATCTGGAGAAGATCAGAAAACAAGGACGTGTGATAGAGAAGATGATGGATCCTTACCGGGCGTTCCGATGAGCGGGCCGGACCTTCCAGTACACACAGGACTTTTTCGGCCAGTTCTTTAACAAAAGACAAATCTCTATATTGAGATCTTTTTTCAGCCTAAAAAGAAGAAAAGAAACACAAATGAAAATTCTGAGATGAGAAAGATCACAATGAAGGCGGCCATTGTATCTGACGTCTGCTCCTCTCTGCAGATACATTGACTACATATCTGGGGTCTTGTCCTGTTTTATATTGGGGGAAAGAAGAAGCTTCTATCCCACCGTTATTATCCATTATTGTGGAGAAGATTTGTGCGGAGCGTCCTCCATTTACCTGCTGTGGAATGTCCTGATGTTCCATAGCGAGAAACTGCAAGTGCTCAGTCACTATGGAGCCAACAACGGCAGCCATGACCCTGTGTAGATTGTACACAGTGACTGTGAGCTCTGATGTCATAATGGCCGACCATCACTAGTGATGTCATCATGGAATCTTGTGATGGAATCTTATAGCGGCTGCTCTGCACAAATACATGCTGTCAAGCAATATTTAAAGTGTGTGGGGGCTCATGCTGTATATAGCGGGCTATGTGAGGGCTCAGCTATTTATAGCGGGCTATGTGAGGGCTCATACTGTATATAGAGGGCTATGTGAGGGCTTGGCTGTATATAGAGGGCTATGTGAGGGCTCATACTCTAAATAGGATTCTGTGTGTGAGCTCATACTGTACATTGGTGCTATGTATGGGCTCTTACTGTATAAAGGGTGCTGTGTGTGGGCTCTTACTGTATATAGGGTATGTGTGTGGGCTCTTTCTGTATGTAGGGGGATGCCAGCACACTTAATTCTGCTCAATATTAAGTGATACAGTTAATAATATAAAATATAATTAACATGTTAATATTGAGCAGAATTCATTTCAGCCTATTGCTTCAGCCTACACAACAGTCACATTTCTCATGTGGCCCCTCAGTAATATTACTTTCCCACCCCTGCTCTATTATGTATAGCGCTCTGTTATGTGTAGTGCACCCGAGCACCTGCATGTTAATCGCGTGACTTATCACATGATCTATCAAAGGGAATTATGTGCCATGTCATGTGATACATCGGGTGCTGGGGGCCCACGGCTCCTAAACTGCCCAGGGCCCTGGCTACTCTTAATACGTTCCTGCTTCTATCCCACCATTATTATCCATTATTGAGAAGTGTTATGCGGAGTTTCCGCCACTTACCTGCTGTAGTAATGTCCTGATGTTCTGAGGTAAATCCGTCAGATACTCTGAGGTGAGATGACCTCGGTGGTATTTGGTCAGGCAGTCTCTTACAAGCTCCATCACCAGCCGGTGAGTGAAGCTGAGGATGCCATCGGGTGGTTGAAGCACAATCTCAGGGCGATTGGTGGTAAGAATCTCCCATAGATCTTCTACTTGAAGATTGTCCAAAAGTAATTCAACCATAGAAGCTGCAAGTGCGATCAGTCACTATATATAATAGCGAGAAACTGCAAGTGCGCTCAGTCACTATGGGATAGCGAGAAACTGCAAGTGCGATCAGTCACTATAGAATAGCGAGAAACTGCAAGTGCGCTCAGTCACTATGAAGCCAACAAAGGCAGCCGTGACCCTGTGTACATTTTATATATAGTGACTGTGAGCTGTGATGTCATAATGCCCGACCATGACCTGTGATGTCATCATGGAATCTTGTGATGGAATCTTCAAGGAGTGGCTCTACACACATACATGCTGCCGAGCAATATGCTTTTTTGGCCGTCCTCTTTTATTTCCAAATACAACACAACCAGGATAAGGGAATGTTCACACGTTGCGTTTTTGCAGCATTTTTTTCCACACCAAAAACCAGGTTGTACTCAGGAAAAACACTGCATACAATCCACACTTATTTGCTGTGTTTTTGCAGTGTTTATACTTGTGGGTTGTTTTTTTTCATTCATTTGAATGGGTGAAAAATGTTGCAAAACCCCTGAAAGAATTAACATCCTGCAAATTTAAAATAAAAAAAGGAAAAAAACGCAGCATGTGAATGAGACTTTAGAAATCTCATTCACTAAGCTGGTACTGTAAAACGCAGTGTTTTAGCAGCAGAAAAATAACCCTGAAAAAACTGCCACTTGTGAACATTACTCAAAGATATAATAGTCATATTATGGGAAATATTGTGTATATTTATTCCTCGCGTGTCTTTTTTTTACCAAATAACATTTACCTCATTGGTTGGAGAGTTTACTATTAACAACTGTGACAAATATTGAAGAATTAATGATAAGTGACCCAAGTGATCAATCATTTACGTCATTAATGGTGATGGGCGAGCACTAAAATGCTCGGGTGCTCGATGCTCGGGTCGAGCACATTGGAATACTCGGCTGCTCGACCCGAGCAATGAGCCCAATGTAAGTCTATGGGAAACTCGAGCATTTTTCAGGCGGCTCCCCCCGGCGGTCTGCAGAGGGCCTAAAAATTGCCCAAATCGATGGGAACAGTGCTCAAATGACATGGGAACAGCATGGGGAAGACCCCTGGAAGCATTTCTGACTCCCAGGTCACTGCTGTCAACAACGTTGTCAGAAGTATTTACGCCACTTTTACGGACTCACAATAAAACATACAAAAACGAAACCAAAATGGATTTTCCTGGTAAGTATGTTAAGGAACATCCTTTCCAGGGCTATAACTTGTATATAAGGGAAAATAAATAACCAAAAACAAAAATACTCCTCCACACCTTGGGCTATGTTCACACGTAGCGTTTTTGATGCGTTTTTGCACTTTTGCATTGCTTTCAACCAACACAAATGCATTCACCAGGAAATGTCATTTTAACATTTTACAACCTTATCTGGCCATGTGGTGTGTGACACGTCATCAGACACATGCATACAGTGCTGAAAAGACATGGGAACAGCATGGAAGCATCTCTGACTCCCAGGTCACTGCCTAAAAGTGTGCCCATCATAAGAGATGCTTGGCGCATGCGAAGATGCCTCCCGCCATGGACCTGTCGTTACAGACTTGCAACAATCACCGTCCACGTCCTTGTCCCTCCTCAGCGTTCAGTTCCTTGGAATGCAAGTGCAAGTATGCAGGCAGCCACCCACCTACCCACCGGCTGCAATACTATACTGACAAATTTTTGACAGCTTCTTGCACTTGAAATGTAGCCTTTTAGGCTCGTGGAGGCGGAAGCTTTTCATAACCTCATGTCGGCGGCGGCCGGGTGTCCATACTCTTTCCCCAGCCACCACTATATTTCCCGGTATCGCCTCTGCCTTCCACAAGCACGGGTCCCACAACATTACCCGTGCCCTCCCCAGTGCACTTACTGAGAAGGACCGCCTAACCACAAACACATGGACAGGTGAACGTGGCCAGGGACGGTACATAGCCAGTCCACAACTTTTTTTTGCTGACAGCTGTATTTAGCTCGGTGAAAGGACTGGCATAGAGGGAAACCGTATCTACCCTGGGTGTCATTTCTCCCAGGAAGTCCTGTAATTCAGCTTGTTGCAGAAGCAATGGCAGTCCGTCCAACATCAACTCGCACTTGTCGGTGGTGCTTTGACACACACACATCTTTCTTTTCGCATTTTATTTCTTGAATACAGAGTTGGACAATGGCCTGATCTGTAATGCTTTTTGAGAAATAACATGCATAAGCATGGCCGATCCACATTAAAAAAGCAGCCACAGAGTGTCCGGAAACCTTCCCCCACAATTTTATTAGCCAGGGCAGCTTTTCGGCAGGGTTGGACGGGCCCACCAGAGAACCGGAGACTACTCCGGCGGGCCCTGGCTTCTCCTTCTGGAGAGTTCATAGTGCCGAGGTGAGGCCATGATGATGATAGAGGCCACCATCTGCTTAGTTTTCTGTTACTTGGAATGCAAGTGCAAGTATGCAGCCATCCACCCACCCACAGGCCGCAACACTAAACTGCCAGATTTCTGGGCAGCTGCTTGCACTTGAAATATGGCTTTTTAAGCTCGTGGAGGCGGAAGCTGTCCACAATCTTATGGCGGCGGCGACTGGGTATCTATACTCGGTCCCCAGCCGCCATTATTTTTTCCGGTATTGTCTCCTCCTTCCACAAGCATGGGTCCCACAACATTACCCGTGCCCTCCCCAGTGGAAGGACTGCCTAACCACAAACACGTGGACAGGTGAATATGGCCAGAGACGGTACGGAGCCAGTCCACAACTTTTTTTGCTGAGAGTTGTATTTAGCTCGGTGAAAAGACTGGCATAGAGGGGAACATCATACTGTGTTTGGGGGAATGTACTGTGGGGGCATCATACTGTGTGGGGGGAATGTACTGTGGGGACATCATACTGTGTGTGTGGGGGAATGTACTGTGGGGACTCCATACTGTGTGTTGGGGGAAATGTACTGTGGGGACATCATACTGTGTGGGGGGAATGTACTGTGGGGGCATCATACTGTGTGTGAAGGAATGTACTGTGGGGGCATCATACTGTGTGTGGGGGAATTATACAGTGTGTTGGAGGAATGTACTGTGGGGGCATCATACTGTGTATGTGTGGGAATGTACTGTGGGGGCATCATACTGTGTGTGGGGAGGAATGTACTGTGGGGAATCATACTGTCTGTGGGGGGAATGTACTGTGGGGACGTCATACTGTGTGTGGGTGAATGTACTGTGGGGACATCATATTGTGTGTGGGGGGAATGTACTGTGGGGGTATCATACTGTGTGTGGGGGAATGTACTGTGGGGACATCATACTGTGTGTGGGGGAAATGTACTGTGGGAGCATCATACTGTGTGTGTGGGGGAATGTACTGTGGGGACATCATACTTTGTGTGGGGGGGATGTACTGTTTGGACATCATACTGAGTGTGGGGGAATTTACTGTGGGGGCATCATACTGTGTGTGAGAATTTACTGTGGGGACATCATGCTGTGTAGGGGCATTATATTGTGTGTGAGGGGGAATATACTGTGGGGGCATCATACTGTGTGTGTGGGAATGTACTGTGGGGGCATCATACTGTGTGTGGGGAGGAATGTACTGTGGGGGCATCATACTGGGTGTGTGGGGGGAATGTACTGTGAGGGCATCATACTGTGTGTGTGTGGGGGGAATGTACTGTGGGGGCATCATACTGTGTGTGGAGGAATCTATTGTGGGGACATCATACTTTATGGGGAGGAATGTACTGTGGGGACATCATACTGTGTGTGTGAGGGAATGTACTGTGGGGGCATCATACTGTGTGTGGGGAGGAATGTACTGTGGGGCCATCATACTGTGTGTGGGGGGATGTACTGTGAGGACATCATACTGTGTGTGGAGGAATGTACTGTGGGGGCATCATACTGTGTGTGTGAGGGAATGTACTGTGGGGGCATCATACTGTGTGTGGGGAAGAATGTACTGTGGGGCCATCATACTGTGTGTGGGGGGATGTACTGTGAGGACATCATACTGTGTGTGGAGGAATGTACTGTGGGGGCATCATACTGTGTGTGTGAGGGAATGTACTGTGGGGGCATCATACTGTGTGGGGAGGAATGTACTGTGGGGCCATCATACTGTGTGTGGGGGGGGAAGTACTGTGAGGACATCATACTGTGTGTGGGGGGAATGTACTGTGGGGACATCATACTGTGTGTGGGGGGAATGTACTGTGGGGGCATCATACTGTGTGTGGGGGGGAATGTGCTGTGGGGACATCATACTGTGTGTGGTGGAATGTACTGTGGGGACATCATAATGTGTGTGTGAAGAGCTGTTTATCATCGTACAATGATTGAATAACGGGAGCAGATGATTTATAAAAAGCACTGAATTATATGGTGTGGATTTGCTGCTACTGTGTCACCCCAGGCCTGGATGCCACAAACTTGTAAGGCTGTGTCTGAGAGTCGGAGGGAGGTTCTCTGGTCATGGACCATTAGCATGCAGCACCTCCTGTCCCAGGCCAGTAGGGGGAGCAGGCTGCCCCTATAAAAGCTGGTACTGAGGGCAGGGTTAGGGAGACCAGGACCCACTTCTGAAGCATCCAGAAGGGTTCCCAGAAGAGAGGGACAGGTCAACGGCAGCTGAGGAGTCCAGGAGGCTAAGGAGGAACAGCAAGCCAGGGACAGAGGCGACGAGAGCTGGTCCTGGCTGAGAGAGAACAACATACCGGACACTGGGATCCGAGGCTGTCAGAATTGCAAGTCCTGCAGCAGATCATCTACTTGCGAGGGATTTTAGGTCCCTTGGCCTAAGAAGCCTGGAAGGTCCGCCACACAGAGGGACCAGTACAGCACAGACAAGCTATAGGTACCTAGGGCCCGAGTCGCAAGCCATACAGGCGTAGTACACGGCCAGCTCAGGGACGTGGGCTATCATACCACTAAAGGGGGAGATAGTCAGCAAGGGCAGAGAGAGAACGGTAGGCCTACCCACTCACCCTGACCAGTGGAGCTCGCCCGAATGCCCTCAGACACCCAGGTCCATTCCTCCCTGTACTCCTGGTGGGTCTGTGATAAGATCTGCAGTAAAAGACCCTGGACTGCATTATTGGACTCTGTGTGATTACTGCTGCGCCTGCACCATCACCCCCAGCATCCTATTACACTGCCCTGAGGCTACACTCCTCCCGTGGGGAGTTGTACTATTCCCTGCTGCACCCCCAACACCAGCCTCAGCGGTCTGCCCCGCAGCGGCGGTCCTCCCTGACCGCAATCCACAGGTGGCGTAGTCGGACTTTCAAAACCTACAAATACACTGCCACAGCATTTGGTCTGACCACCCTGAGCCACGGGACCGGGTCGCCACTACTACTCCCAGCATTGCCCTGTTGTCTGGTTCCGAGAGCCCCACGGCCCAGGGGGCGAGTCACTACAAGTAAGGATAGACGATACAATAAGCTCTATCGTAACATGTAGCAGCGAGTCAGCGGAATGTATCAATTCTAATATTGAGCAGAATTGATTTCAGCCTGTTGATTTTTCCCTCCAGAACAGTGGAGGGCTCCTCGGGAAAATAAATTGGCCATCCCTGGTATAACGTAATACTAAAATCTCACAATTTATGAGAGAAAACTGTATTTTATAACGATGCTTCCGTACATAAATTGAGAGAACTTCTTTTCATCAGACGACCCCTTTATCACCTATCCAAGGTGATCGGTGGTGTCCAACAGCTTAGAGCGGCACTGATGGGCAGAATGCGCCACTTTTATCACTTTTGGAGTTGGGCAGCGGTGCACATGCTCAGTCTGACCTCCATTCTTGCCCTTTGGGGCTGCAGAGCGCTCTGCTTTTTCCAACAGCTCCATTGAGAATGAATGGATCAGTGGTCGGGCATCCAACCAGACGCTCCATTTTGTAACAGGGATAGAAATAGATGAGAAGATGCACTTAAATGTTTGGCCGCAGCAAGAGTGCATCGAGTGCCTGTGCTTGGTTTGAACAGTCATTCTGTGCTGACAGAGTCCCTTTAAGGCCTCAAACCTATTAGATAATTGTCAGCCCTACATTGTTTCTGGGCTGACAGTTACACAAGATTATGTCCCATTTCATGAAGATTGGCCTTTTACACGCCTGTTTTAGTGAAGGATTAGCTGGAAAAACCTGCGGCGCTGTTAAGCCTCTCCCCAAGAAGCTCCGCAAGGCTTCAAAATTTTGCCGGTGCTGGTCAAGACTGGTGGACACATGGGAAAAGTCAAATTTTGGCAAAATTGAACAATCTGCATTGTGTGTAATATTTTATGATACAATAAATGATTAGAAAAATGCAAGTTTTATTAATGAGAAAAAAACTGAACTTTGCAGAATTTGTTGGCGACATAGAAATATGTAAAAAATATAAAAGTGTAAAAAAATTTTTAAAATTTTTAATGCTTACATTAAAAACTTGAGCAATTCCCCCAAAAATCATTAGAGCCATGAAATCAATACATATACAGATGAAACCAGAAGTTTCCATCCACTATATAAAGAGACACATCTGCATGTTTTTATCAATATCTGACATGAAATCAGAATAAATCTTTCCCGTTTTAGGATAATTAGGATTACCATCATTTTTGATATTTTCCAAATGCCAGAATAATGAGAGAGAGAATGTTTTAAGGCATTTTTATTACTTACTGCAAAGTCTTAACATTATTCTAATCACTAATCAGTGTGTATATTTGTTCACGACACAATAGAATCCCATAATTTCTGCCTATTCACATCTTAGTATTATGTATGATCAGGTTAGAGTGTATGGCTGCTGAGCGCTAGCATTTATGGGCGCCTCCCCCTGACCTTGGCTGTTTCTGGCTCTTAGACCCTGCTGGCACGCACTGCCGTCATGTCCGTGACTGCACTGCCGGCTTGCGGGTCAAATGCCAGAAGCCGCAGAGTCACATGTATTGGGGCGGGCACAGAATGTCTCACGCCGTATACCAGCCAGAACACATACCGGAAAGTCAGGTGACACACTTTTTCTCTCCGGCTCGGTTCATGATTGGATTAGGCTCCCTATATAACATCTGGCGTTCCCCTCCCTGGCACGACCCCTGAGGAAGTGTTGATGAAACGCGCGTCGGGGTGGAGGGACGCGTGATTACCCTGCCTAGAAGCTGCCATTCTAACCAGGTATTTCTTTCTCATGCTGTGTTGAGCTGTTTTGTCTATTTGTGGACAGTGCCACTATTACACTATAGTTATTCTATGGGACCGTACCCAGCCTCTTTTATGTACCCAGTCTCCCCTGATAGATATACTAACATTATTAACCGCTATATGCATTAGTTTCTTTGAGGCTGGAAACAATACGTTATCTTTATCTAAGCACTTTGCACTTTTTTGCTGGACAGTCGACTCTATATCATCATATGCACTGCCGCTTTACATTTTATAGGCGTATCTCAAACTCATCAGTGATAGTCTAGTGACCGTTATAATAGCATATGCATTTCTTTCTTTCTATTTTTGCCACATGAGCGGTTATTCAGATTGAAATCTTTTGTAGTGCATTTGTATAGTCACATTATTTCAGTAATGGGGTAATATATGGTTATTACTCTTGCTGCGCAGATATAGGGTACAGCATTTGTTTGTCCCTCACATTTGAGGCCCCTGCTATTTTAATTATTGTTATTTTATGTTCTAATAAAATTATATTGTTAATATTATTTGAAGTGTTCATGTTTTTGTTTATCCTACCAGGGTTCTGGTTATAGCAGAATCAATTTTTGATATATATAAAGTCAAAAGTTTACATACATTTCATTAGTATTTGGTACCATCACCCTTAAACTGAATGACTTGGGTCAAACTTTTGGGATATCCTTCCACAAACTTCTCACAATAGTTGGTCGGAATTTGGACCCATTCCTCCTGGCAAAACTGGGGTAACAGATCCAGGTTTGTAGTGCCCATAAATTTTCAATAGGATTGCAATCAGAGCTTTGTGATAGCCACGCAGAAACATTGACTTTGTTATTCTTAAGCCACTTTGTTCCCATTTTGTCAATATGCTTCGGGTCATTGTCCATTTGGAATACCCATTTCCGCCCAAGCTTTAACTTCCTGGCTGATGTCTTGAGATGTTGCTTCAGTATTGCCACATAATCTTCTTTTCTCATGGTGTCATCTATTTTGTGAAGTGAACCAGTCCCTCCTACAGCAAATCAACCCCAGATCATGATGCTGCCACCCCCATGTTTCACAGTTGGGATGGTGTTCTTAGGCTTCCAAGCTTCTCCCTTTTTCCTCCAAACGTAGCGATGGTCATTATGCCAAAAAAGTTCAATTTTAGTTTCATCAGACCACAGACATGTCTCCAAAAATTAAGGTCTTTGTTCCTGTGTGCATTTGCAAACATTAATTTGGCTTTTTTATGTTTCTTTTGGAGTAATGGCTTCTTCCTGGCAGAGTGGCCTTTCAGCCCATGTTGATACAGTACTCGTTTCACTGTGGTTATTGACACAATCTTACCATCTTCCGCCATCATCTTCACAAGGTCTCTTGCTTTTGTCCTTGGGTTGATATGCACGTGTCGGACCAAAGCACGTTCATCTCTGGGACACAGAACCCGTCTCCTTCCTGAGCGATAAGATGGCAGTACATTCCCATCTTGTTTGTACTTGCGTATAATTGTTTGTACAGATGAACGAGGCACCGTCAGGTATCTTGAAATTGTATCTAAGGATGAGCCAGACTTGTGCAAGTCCACAATTCTCTTCCTGATATCTTCGCTAATTTCTTTAGACTTTCCCATGATACTACAGAAAAAAAAACTATTAGAAGCTTCCAAACACATTACATCATCATATGGGCAGTCCAGAATTGTTTAAAGGCATAGTAATCTTAGTGTGTGTAAACTTTTGACTTTGCAGTAAGTAATAAAAATGACTTAAACATTCTCTCTCTCTCATTATTCTGGCATTTGGCAAATTTTAAAAATTATGGTAATCCTAATTGACCTAAAACGGGAAAGGTTTATTCTGATTTCATGTCAGATATTGAGAAAAACATGCAGATGTGTCTTTTTATATAGTGTATGGAAACTTCTGGTTTCAACTGTATGTGTGTGTGTGTATGTATATATGTATATATTACACATACAGTTATGGCCGAAAGTGTTCACTCCCTTGAAATTGTTTCAGAAAATGAAGTATTTCTCCCAATTATTGCTGTTACACATGTTTTGCTATACACACTTTATTTTCTTTGTGTGTATTGCAACAACACAAAAAAGCAGAAAAAAAGGCAAATTGGACATAATTTCACACACAGCCCCAAAAATGGTCTGAACAAAATTGTTGGCACCCTCAACTTTAATATTTGGTTGCTCACCCTTTGGAATAAAATAACTGCAATCAATCGCTTCCTATAACCATCAACAAGCTTCTTACACCTCTCAGCTGGAATTTTGACCACTCTTCTTTTGTAAACTGCTCCATGTCTCTCATAGTTGCTGCTACTTCATACCTCTCCAGCGCTATGTTTCCATCCATTTCTGCGGGCTTCTTGAAGTATGTTTGGGGTCATTCTCCTGGAAGAACCATGACCTAGGACGCAAACCCAGCTTTCTGACACTGGGCACTACATTGCGACCCAAAATCCGTTGGTAATATTTTTCAACAATTTTGGTTCTCAAGTACTCAGACAGTTCTCTTCTCTTTCTGTACTCCATGCTTAGTGTGGCACACACAGACACAATGCAAAGATTGAGTCAACTTCTCCACTTTTTATCTGGTTTCAGGTGTGATTTTCATATTGCCCACACCTGTTACTTGCCACAGGTTAGTTTGAATGAGCATCACATGCTTGAAACAAAGTTGTTCACCCACAATTTTGGAAAGGTGCTATCAATTTTGTCCGGCCCATTTTTGGGGTTTTGTATGAAATGATGTCCAATTTGCCTTTTTTCCTTTTGTTTGTTTTTTTCTTTTGTTCCAATACACACAAAGAATATTAAACATGTGTATAACAAAACATGTGTAATTGCAATAATTTTCTGGGAGAAATACTTCATTTTCTGGAACAATTTTAAGATTGCCAACACTTTCGGCCGTGGCCATATATAGTAGCTGAGTACAGGTGGCTGCTGGGGCCCCTGATACCATTACTATGTGGCCCTTACACCTGATATACAGTGGTGGCCAAAAGTATTGGCACCCCTGCAATTCTGTCAGATAATACTCAGTTTCTTCCTGAAAATGATTGCAATCACAAATTCTTTGGTATTATTATCTTCATTTAATTTTCTTGCAAAGAAAAAACACAAAAGAGAATGAAACAAAAATCAAATCAATGATCATTTCACACAAAACTCCAAAAATGGGCCAGACAAAAGTATTGGCACCTTCAGCCTAATACTTGGCTGCACAACCTTTAGCCAAAATAACTGCGAACAACCGCTTCCGGTAACCATCAATGAGTTTCTTACAATGCTCTGCTGGAATTGTAGACCATTCTTCTTTGGCAAACTGCTCCAGGTCCCTGATATTTGAAGGGTGCCTTCTCCAAACTGCAATTTTGAGATCTCTGCACAGATGTTCCATGGGATTCAGGTCTGGACTCATTGCTGGCCACCTTAGAAGTCTCCAGTGCTTTCTCTCAAACCATTTTATAGTGCTTTTGGAAGTGTGTTTTGGGTCATTGTCCTGCTGGAAGACCCATGACCTATGAGGGAGACCCAGCTTTCTCACACTGGGCCCTACATTATGCTGCAAACTTTGTTGGTAGTCTTCAGACTTCATAATGCCATGCATACGGTCAAGCAGTCCAGTGCCAGAGGCAGCAAAGCAACCCCAAAACATCAGGGAACTTCCGCCATGTTTGACTGTAGGGACCATGTTCTTTTCTTTGAATGCCTCTTTTTTTTCCTGTACACTCTATGTTGATGCTTTTTCCCAAAAACCTCTACTTTTGTCTCATCTGACCAGAGAACATTCTTCCAAAACGTTTTAGGCTTTCTCAGGTAAGTTTTGGCAAACTCCAGCCTGGCTTTTTTATGTCTCGGGGTAAGAAGTGGGGTCTTCCTGGGTATCCTACCATACAGTCCCTTTTCATTCAGACGCCGACGGATAGTACGGGTTGACACTGTTGTACCCTCGGACTGCAGGGCAGCTTGAACTTCTTTGGATGTTAGTCGAGGTTCTTTATCCACCATCCGCACAATCTTGCGTTGAAATCTCTTGTCAATTTTTCTTTTCCGTCCACATCTAGATAGGTTAGCCACAGTGCCATGGGCTTTAAACTTCTTGATGACACTGCGCACGGAAGACACAGGAACATTCAGGTCTTTGGGGATGGACTTGTAGCCTTGAGATTGCTCATGCTTCCTCACAATTTGGTTTCTCAAGTCCTCAGACAGCTCTTTTGTCTTCTTTCTTTTCTCCATGCTCAATGTGGTACACACAAGGACACAGGACAGAGGCTGAGTCAACTTTACTCTGTTAGAACCCTCCTGTTAGTTTTTGCTATCTTGTGTTTTGCGGTCACGTGACTAGCTGCCTATATATTCCAGCTCCGCCCTTCTGGCTTTGCTGGACTTCAGTGTTTTTTGCCTGTCTCTCTAGCCAGGTGCTTCGGTGCCTATCTCTGTCTAGTTTGCTTGGTCCTCTGGACCTCTAGTACTTTTTGTTCAGTTTGTATTTTTGCTCTGCAACAACTTCTGTTAGGAGGTGTCCATTTTTTGTCCCAGTCCTTAGTTCTTTTAGGGACCCCTCCCTTTATTCTATAGGTCTCTGTTCAGACTAGCCGAGGACGAAGGCGGGTCTGTTCACAAGGAACAGGCTGCCCGCTACATCGTAGGGATTCAGCTTAGTCTTACTGTAGGGACAGCTTTTCCCTTTCTTTCCTTAGTTTATGTTGCAGATCATAACATAATCCATGTTAACTGGCTGCAAGTGTGATTTAGTTATTGCCAATTGTATCCAATTTGGCTTTAGGACAATTCTTTTTGTGGTTTTTCATTGAAGACAAATTAAATGAAGATAATAAGACCAAAGAATTTGTGATTGCAATCATTTTCAGGAAGAAACTGAGTATTATCTGACAGAATTGCAGGGGTGCCAATACTTTTGGCCACCACTGTATAGGAGCTGAGTACAGGCAGCTGCCGGGGCCCCTGATACCATTACTATGTGGCCCTTACACCTGATATATAGGAGCTGAGTACAGGCGGCTGCTGGGGCCCCTGATACCATTACTATGTGGCCCTTACACCTGATATATAGGAGCTGAGTACAGGCGGCTGCTGGGCCCTTGATACCATTACTATGTGGCCCTTACCCCTGATATATAGGAGCTGAGTACAGACGGCTGCTGGGGCCCCTGATACCATTACTATGTGGCCCTTACCCCTGATATATAGGGGCTGAGTACAGGCGGCTGCTGGGGCCCCTGATTCCATTACTATGTGGCCCTTATGACGCGCCCCTGGGCCTACTTGGTGTAGCGTTGCGCACGCGGGGTCTACCCGGAGCCGGGCCTGTTGGGGGTAGTAGTCTCGTGGCGGTGACCCGGTCCGTGCCCAGGGAGTCAAACTGTGTGGCAGAGTTTAGCAGTAGATGGTACGGTGTTCGACTACGCCACCCGTTGAATGCGGCTATGAGGCCGCCGCTGCAGGGCAGACCGCTGAGGCCGGTGGTACGATTGTGCAGCGTAGATGGTATAACCCCCAACGGGAGGGGTATGGCCTCAGGGCAGCCGACGTGGATGATGGGGGTAGCAGGAACCACTCAGAGACGATGCGGTGTAGTTCAGGGTCTTTACTGGTGATAAAGATAGACCCTCCCGGAGTACTGGCTAGCGATCGGGGCCTGGTCAGTCTTTGAGCAGATGGGATTTCCCCTGGCCAGGCGGAGTTGTAGGCCTCCCCAACTAATTGTACTCTTCTGGCTACCTTGCTAGAGGCGGGTAAAAGTAGCCCACATCCCTGAGTGTACCGTGTGGTGCTCACCCGTATGGCCGGTGACTCGGGGCCTTCTAGTGGCTTCCGCTCCACGACGGCGGTGCTGGTCCCACGCGTGTGACCGTGCCTTCGGGTTTCTTGGCCAGAGGACCTGAAATCCCCTGCCGGTCGGTTTCTGCTGCTGGGTAAGGATTAGTCCCCACAGCCTCGGACTCCGGGTCCGGTGGTAACTCTTCAATCATGGCGAGCTCTTCAGCTGCCAGCCCCTGATTCCTTGTAGCACTGCTCCCACTGAGCTCCTGATCTTTCTTTCCTATAGCTGCTCCTCTTCTTAACTAACTAACCCTGCCTCAGCCCCAGTTTTATATAGGGGAAGTTCTTCCCCTCCCAGGACTGGGCAGGAGGTGTGGCATGCACAGGATTCCTGACCAAGAGACCTCCCACCTGCTCTCAGACATAATATTGCTATTACTGTGGAAATCAGACCCCTGGGGTGCCACACTTACACCTGATATATAAGGGCTGAGTACAGGCTGCTGCTGGGCCCTTGATACTGACGCGCCCCCTGGGCCAGTGTTGTTGGGGATACCCGGAGCCGGATCAGATGGGGGTTGTAGTCTCCGAGTGGCTGTGACCCGGTCCGTGCCCAGGGTGTCAAGCTCAGTGTGTGGCAGTCCTTATGATGTTACTAAAGTTCTTTATGTCGACTACGCCACCCGTTGAATTGCGGTCACTACGGCCGCCGCTGCAGCAGGGTCCGCTGAGGCTGATGGTGTTTGTGCAGCCCAGGTAGAATAACCCCCAACGGGAGGGGTATAGCCTCAGGGGGTCAGGTGCAGAGGATGGTGGTTGTGGAGGTGCAGTGAGGATGGAAATGAGAGTCAGAGTCGGGCTGTGCAGTTCAGGGTTTGTTTACTTACTGCTGTTCTTGAACCGGTCACTCCGGCCTTGAGTGACCACCCGAGCCGTGCTGCGTCCACCAGGTCCTGGACTCGGCCAACCCCCAAGTAGTTCTGGAGCGTGGTTCTGAGCTCCCTTTCTGTCCTGTCCTCGTCTCTGGCCTTCCCCACCAGGGATCCACCTATGTCCGGCTCCCTCGGGCCTCTTGGTGGTAAACCCTTGTCTCTGGGTTCCCTGACCCTATGCGTGGTCTGCCTTCCGGGTGGATATAGTGGGTGGCCGTGGCAGATTCTGCCCACGGCCTCCGGTTCCTGGCTAAGGTGTGCTGTAGCCTCTGCCAGCTTGGGATCCGGTACCCTGTTGCCAACTCTTCACCCTTTGATTTAGTTTGGGCTCTCAGAGTTCCTTCTTTCTCCCCCTCTGGGTCTTTCTTTCTCCTCTCTCACTCTTGGTCTTGGGGCTGCTCTGCTCCTCTGCTTTCCTCCACTGCTCTGCAAAAGACTGACAGACTGACCAGCCTTCTGCAAAAGACTCCTCTGCAAAGACCCTGATCTAAGATGGTGCCCACCTTATATACTCCCTCTATGTGTGAGCTCAGGTGACCAGCACCCAATGAGCTCCTAGCTCTACCCAGACTGCTCCCCCTATCTGCCCCTACACTACTGGGATGTTCCACCCCCCTCCCACTCCAGCCAGGAACGGACACTGTCGTACCTGCACATAAACTGGTGGGAGTACCGTCGGTCTGTTCCTCGGAAATGGGATGTGTGTAGTGCATGCAGCTAACCGAGCTCAGTTCCACACTCCATCCTTACCCGGGAGTGGAATATCACACCTCTGGCTGAGGTGCAATACCCCTGTAGCAGCCGAATCCTCAGGGTGCTACATTCCCCCCTGGTAAATCACAGCACGTCCTCGGGCTGTAAGATACAAACATCCACAAACATACATTTTTTTTTTCATAACATAAACATATAAAACATATAAACATTATCAGCAGCATAAACTTTTCATATAAACATTCTTGTTTCTGGTTCCTCTGGTCACGGTGCAACTTGTGACCGGGTAAAGTGCGACAGTCTCTTGTAGTAAAAACAACAGTTTCCTATAAAACCAGTAGGGGGCGCTTTAGGAAGCGCAACTATATACAAGGGAAATATGGCCGCTCTCAGTCCTCGGCCAGGTATTAGGGAGGATTGACCGCTCTCAGTCCTCGGTCAGTGGGAATAGGGACACACGGGGTTAACAGTTCAATTTGCTGGTCCCAACGGGGACTATATTTTAACTAGAACAGTTCTTGTACCCCGACGGGCAACTTTATACAGTCTCTTCACTACCGTACTCAACGACGGCGTTCTCCTGCTCTTTCTTTGTGGACAGTTTCAGTTTCAGACCCGTCCGGGTCCTCTTGCTCCTCCTCACACCGCAGCTCCTCCTCCGTCAGGCGATGCACATGGAGGGCGTAGGGTCCTTTGGCACACTTGTGCCGGGTGAAGGTGACCTCGTCCCCTAAATACAGGTCACGACCTCTGTGTCCCTCCGGTAGGTGGGACTCAACGTCTCTCCTGGTCACGAAGACGTCGCCTGGGGTGCGGTGATCCCTGATGAAACCCCACCCATGCTGCAGATTGAACTTTATCACAGTCCCGATGGTACGGGGACCATGCGCTGCACGGGGGTTTCTCCTGGTCCGGCTCTTCTGCTCCGCGCTCCTTATTTGGGCTTGTTGTTCCCGGACCCGCCTCTCTCTCCGCTCCCTCTCAAAGACCTCGAGCTGCTGGCGGCAGCACTCTGCACGCTCCGCTGCGGCTGCCCGAGTCTCCTGAGTGAACGCCATGAGGTCTTCTCCGGTGGGATCCCACTCAAACTGGGTCTCTTCTAGCGGGGGCGTGATCCTCTTTATGGGCTTTGGAGCCGGGATCAGGGGTTCGCACATGGCCCTTGCTTTTTGCAGCTCCAGCTGGATGTATTCCTGGGGCCATACGAAGGGCTGCCCATCCGGGCACGTATGCTGGGCGAACAGGTCCTCACCCAGGTGCGGCACTCTAGAGGTTGAGGGCGCGTTGATGGTAGCTGCGCCCGGGTCGACCAGGCCTTGCGACCAGGCTTGGGGCACCTTAAAGGCAAAGGGCACCGTAAGAACGGCGGCGCCCGTGGTTACTCGGCCCTGCGACCAGGCCGGGGGCTCCGCGGAGGTAGGGGGCGCTGTTGGTATTGCGGCGCCCGAGGGTACTAGGCCTTGCGACCAGGCCGGTGGTATTTCCTGCTTGGCCACGCTCGAGGTCGAGGCGTGTGACGTCACAGGGGTCGCGGCTTCCGTTTGAGGCCTAGTCGGCGGCGGTGACGATGCAGCGACGGGCACGGCAGGGGGAATTTCGGGCTCTGCGACGGGGAGCTGGGGCAGGCACGCTGTTTCCCAGCTCGGGGTAGTGACGTCCCCTTTACCTGCCTCCATTCGTTCGGCTCCCTTCTCGGCGCCGTCTCCGGCCTTCAGTCCTCCTGCGCCATCCTCAGAGGCGGTCTGTCTCCTCGTCTCGGGTGGCGTGCTCCGCTGACGAGTCTCGGTCTGCTGGGCCATCTCTCGGCTCCACTCCGCCAACGTCTCTCGTTGCACCCGGGCCAACCTCTGTGCGAGGCCCTCCAGCGCAGTCTGTGCACACTCCCGGTCTCGGGGGAGCTGTGTTAGGATCTCCAGCAGGCCTTCTGGAGTAGCGACCTGCAACAGGCTCCTGACCACTGGGTCGGTGCTGCCTGGAGTGGCGGCCCGCATCAGGCTCCTGACCACTGGGTCGGTGCTGCCTGGCTCTCCCTCCATCTCCGGGTAGGCTCTCTCTGGACTCTCTTCCAGACGTCTTGTCTCCGGGTGCGCTCTCTCCAGACTTCTCCAGGCGACACCCATCTTTGCTCTCTTCTTCTGTCTCCGCCCACATCGAGGGTGGTCCCGGGGCAACTTGGTGATTGTCAGTTCCAGGGGCAGTTCTCTTACGCTGATGGACACTTCCAGCATCACAGTCTCTGTTGGTGGGCGCGGTTTCCGCTTTTGGCGCCATTCTTCGACCTGGCCCACGATGGGAGGTGGCCTTTTGCCACCCTCTGGCACGCCCATAATGGCGTCCGCTCTTCCAAGGCGGGAAATCTTCGGAAATGGCGGGAATCGTCTCCCAGTGGCGGGAAACTCCATGGATGGCGGGAAAAAGCTGCAAATGGCGGACAACCGGCGGGAAACGACCTGTGATGGGGCCCGATGGCGGGGACCCTCCGGAACCGGCGGGAGACTTCTTTTTAAGGTAACGATGTACTTTTCTTCAGGCACGCAGTACCCGGTTGTTGCGGGCACGTTATCCTGCCGACTACGCCAAAGTTGACGCGCCCCCTGGGCCAGTGTTGTTGGGGATACCCGGAGCCGGATCAGATGGGGGTTGTAGTCTCCGAGTGGCTGTGACCCGGTCCGTGCCCAGGGTGTCAAGCTCAGTGTGTGGCAGTCCTTATGATGTTACTAAAGTTCTTTATGTCGACTACGCCACCCGTTGAATTGCGGTCACTACGGCCGCCGCTGCAGCAGGGTCCGCTGAGGCTGATGGTGTTTGTGCAGCCCAGGTAGAATAACCCCCAACGGGAGGGGTATAGCCTCAGGGGGTCAGGTGCAGAGGATGGTGGTTGTGGAGGTGCAGTGAGGATGGAAATGAGAGTCAGAGTCGGGCTGTGCAGTTCAGGGTTTGTTTACTTACTGCTGTTCTTGAACCGGTCACTCCGGCCTTGAGTGACCACCCAAGCCGTGCTGCGTCCACCAGGTCCTGGACTCGGCCAACCTCCAAGTAGTTCTGGAGCGTGGTTCTGAGCTCCCTTTCTGTCCTGTCCTCGTCTCTGGCCTTCCCCACCAGGGATCCACCTATGTCCGGCTCCCTCGGGCCTCTTGGTGGTAAACCCTTGTCTCTGGGTTCCCTGACCCTATGCGTGGTCTGCCTTCCGGGTGGATATAGTGGGTGGCCGTGGCAGATTCTGCCCACGGCCTCCGGTTCCTGGCTAAGGTGTGCTGTAGCCTCTGCCAGCTTGGGATCCGGTACCCTGTTGCCAACTCTTCACCCTTTGATTTAGTTTGGGCTCTCAGAGTTCCTTCTTTCTCCCCCTCTGGGTCTTTCTTTCTCCTCTCTCACTCTTGGCCTTGGGGCTGCTCTGCTCCTCTGCTTTCCTCCACTGCTCTGCAAAAGACTGACAGACTGACCAGCCTTCTGCAAAAGACTCCTCTGCAAAGACCCTGATCTAAGATGGTGCCCACCTTATATACTCCCTCTATGTGTGAGCTCAGGTGACCAGCACCCAATGAGCTCCTAGCTCTACCCAGACTGCTCCCCCTATCTGCCCCTACACTACTGGGATGTTCCACCCCCACTCCAGCCAGGAACGGACACTGTCGTACCTGCACATAAACTGGTGGGAGTACCGTCGGTCTGTTCCTCGGAAATGGGATGTGTGTAGTGCATGCAGCTAACCGAGCTCAGTTCCACACTCCATCCTTACCCGGGAGTGGAATATCACACCTCTGGCTGAGGTGCAATACCCCTGTAGCAGCCGAATCCTCAGGGTGCTACAATACCATTACTATGTGGCCCTTACACCTGATATATAGGAGCTGAGTACAGGCGGCTGCTGGGGCCCCTGATACCATTACTATGTGGCCCTTACCCCTGATATATAAGGGCTGAGTACAGGCGGCTGCTGGGGCCCCTGACACCATTACTATGTGGCCCTTACACCTGATATAAAAGGGCTGAGCACAGGCGGCTGCTGGGGGCCCTGATACCAGTACTATGTGGCCCTTACACCTGATATATAAGGGCTGAGTACAGGCGGCTGCTGGGGCCCCTGACACCATTACTATGTGGCCCTTACACCTGATATAAAAGGGCTGAGCACAGGCGGCTGCTGGGGGCCCTGATACCAGTACTATGTGGCCCCTACACCTGATATATAAGGGCTGAGTACAGGCGGCTGCTGGGGCACCTGATACCATTGCTATGTGGCCCTTACACCTGATATATAAGGGCTGAGTACAGGCGGCTGCTGGGGCCCCTGATACCATTGCTATGTGGCCCTTACACCTGATATATAAGGGCTGAGTACAGGCGGCTGCTGGGGCCCCTGATACCATTGCTATGTGGCCCTTACACCTGATATATAAGGGCTGAGTACAGGCGGCTGCTGGGGCCCCTGATACCATTACTGTGTGGCCCTTACACCTGATATATAAGGGCTGAGTACAGGCGGCTGCTGGGGCCCCTGATACCATTACTATGTGGCCCTTACACCTGATATATAGGAGCTGAGTACAGGCGGCTGCTGGGGCCCCTGATACCATTACTATGTGGCCCTTACACCTGATATATAAGCTCTGCTGGGACTCTGTATCCCGCCTGCATTGCATAATGGGGCCCCTGAATACTCTGCACATAAGGGCCCATAGCTCTAATTATGTTGTTTGCAATAGTCGCCCTCCTGCCACCCTGTAATATCGGGTCCCTGCCTGGTGTGGCCCCTATGACTTAATGTCCCCCTGTAAGTGCAGTACACCAGTTATCAGTCTGCACGGCCAGGGTCCGGGACCCCTGTTGTTTTTGTACTGACTTTGTAATATATGCTCATTATCAGGGCGCCCTCTTCTCAGTCATCCATCTAATCATCCGTCTGTCTCATCCATATTTGCCATATGGAGGTTTCCAGAAATAGGGCAGAACCTACTGGACTTCTGTGAAAGTTGACGAATCTGTTGAGCGCGGCTGAAGCCTCCTGGGAGCCGAGGTAAAATCAGTGGCCGTGGTAAAATTGTGGAGCGGTGGGGTCTGAAAAAGGAATCATGGCTATAAGGACAACGTTTGCACAAAGTGATTTCTTTCCTGCCCAACAGCCACTGTGTAAACCTGACAAAAATGCCCCCATCTATCCATCCATTCATCACTCTCATACTCTGTCTATGCAGGTATGTATCTCATCATTCTTCCTTACGGAGTTTCACATGGACCAGTCGGGGCTTTGGTCCGAACTCCCCCACAAAACTGGATTCGGTAGTGTGCACTGACGAGGTCATAGGCTTAGTAGACTGCGCCTCCAGTAGGCGTACACACCTGATGCACGACAGAGGGCACATTCACTCTGTCTGGACCATTATAGTCTATGGCCACGTCAGATCATATGCCCGAATCCCGTTCAGGTAAAGGCTGCAGCAGGTGGCTGCTGCCTTCTGTGCCCCTCTCCTCCGCCACTGCCGTTCCCCCCAACACCCAGAGCCACAGTGTATGTATATATATATATATATATATATATATATATATACACTACTCAAAAAAATAAAGGGAACACTTAAACAACAGAATATAACTCCAAGTAAATCAAACTTCTGTGAAATCAAACTGTCCACTTAGGAAGCAACACTGATTGACGATCAATTTCACATGCTGCTGTGCAAATGGAATAGACAATAGATGGAAATTATTGGCAATTATCAAAACACTCTCAATAAAGGAGTGGTTCTGCAGGTTGGGACCACAGACCACATCTCAGTACCAATGCTTTCTGGCTGATGTTTTGGTCACTTTTGAATGTTGGTTGTGCTTTCACACTAGTGGTAGCTTGAGATGGACTCTACAACCCACAGAAGTTGCTCAGGTAGTGCAGCTCATCCAGGATGGCACATCAATGCGAGCTGTGGAAAGAAGGTTTGCTGTGTCTGTCAGCGTAGTGTCCAGAGGCTGGAGGCGCTACCAGGAGACAGGCCAGTACACCAGGAGACGTGGAGGGGGCCGTAGGAGGGCAACAACCCAGCAGCAGGACCGCTACCTCCGCCTTTGTGCAAGGAGGAACAGGAGGAGCACTGCCAGAGCCCTGAAAAATGACCTCCAGCTGACCACAAATGTGGATGTGTCTGCACAAACGGTTAGAAACCCACTCCATAACGGTGGTATGAGGGCCCGACGTCCACAGATGGGGGTTGTGCTCACAGCCCAACACCGTGCAGGACGCTTTGCATTTGCCACAGAACACCAGGATTGGCAAAGTCGCCACTGGCGCCCTGTGCTCTTCACAGATGAAAGCCGGTTCACACTGAGCACATGTGACAGACGTGACAGAGTCTGGAGACGCCGTGGAGAGCGATCTGCTGCCTGCAACATCCTTCAGCATGACCGGTTTGGCAGTGGGTCAGTAATGGTGTGGGGTGGCATTTCTTTGGAGGGCCGCACAGCCCTCCACGTGCTCGCCAGAGGTAGCCTGACTGCCATTAGGTACCGAGATGAGATCCTCAGACCCCTTGTGAGACCATGTGCTGGTGCGGTTGGCCCTGGGTTCCTCCTAATGCAGGACAATGCCAGACCTCATGTGGCTGGAGTGTGTCAGCAGTTCCTGCAAGATGAAGGCATTGAGGTTATGGACTGGCCCGCCCGTACCCCAGACCTGAATCCGATTGAGCACATCTGGGATATCATGTCTCGCTCCATCCACCAACGTCACGTTGCACCACAGACTGTCCAGGAGTTGGCGGATGCTTTAGTCCAGGTCTGGGAGGAGATCCCACAGGAGACCATCCGCAACCTCATCAGGAGCATGCCCAGGCATTGTAGGGAGGTCATACAGGCACGTGGAGACCACACACAATACTGAGACTCATTTTGACTTGTTTTAAGGACATTACATCAAAGTTGAATGAGCCTGTAGTGTGTTTTTCCACTTTAATTTTGGGGGTGACTCCAAATCCAGGCCTCCATTGGTTAATAAATGTGATTTCCATTGATGATTTTTGTGTGATTTTGTTTTCAGCACATTCAGCTTTGTACAGAACACAGTATTCAATGAGAATATTTCATTCATTCAGATCTAGGATGTGTTATTTCAGTGTTCCCTTTATTTTTTTGAGCAGTGTATATATAAATATACCAGGATGGGGGATATTAACAGAATTGGGGGACATTACCCCTATAACAGTGTAAGCAGCAGACCCCCTCCCCCTTAACAGGGCATAATGACCACATTTTTTGCTTACATTTTTTTTCTATTTTCCTCCTCTAAAACCTAGGTACGTCTTATGGTCCGGTGCGTCTTATAGTCCGAAAAATACGGTATATGCATTCAGCATATATATACTACTAGCTATTGAACCCGTTCTACGCCCGGGTGGCGAGCATTTTTATTGGTATATGGTCTCCCATGCTGGTATGTGCTGCCCCCCTCCTTGTATTTGTGCTGCCCCCATCCTGTCCCCACCATCCAATCCTGGTATGCGTGGTACCCCTCACCCCCAATCCTGGTATGCGTGGCACCCCTCACCCCCAATCCTGGTATGCGTGGCACCCCTCACCCCCAATCCTGGTATACGTGGCACCCCTCATCACTATCCTGGTATGTGTGGCACCCCTCATCCCTATCCTGGTATGTATGGTACCCCTCATCCCTATCCTGGTATGTATGGTACCCCTCATCACTATCCTGGTGTGTATGGTATCCCTCATCCTGGTATGCATGGTACCCCATCCCTCATCCCGGTATGCATGGCACTCCATCCCTCATCCCCAATCCCGGTATGCGTGGCACCCCTCATCCCCAATCCCGGAATGTGTGGCACCCCTCATCCCCAATCCCGGCATGCGTGGCACCCCTCATCCCCAATCCCGGCATGCGTGGCACCCCTCATCCCCAATCCTGGCATGCGTGGCATCCCTCATCCCCAATCCCGGCATGCGTGGTACCCCTCATCCTCAATCCTTGTATGTGTGGCACCCCTCATCCCCAATCCCGGTATGCGTGGCACCCCTCATCCCCAATCCCGGTATGCATGGTCCCCTCACCCCCCAATCCTGGTATGCGTGTTACCCCTCACCACCCAATCCTGGTATGCGTGGCACCCCTCACCCCCGCAATCCTGGTATGCGTGGCACCCCTCACCCCCCAAATCCTGGTATGCGTGATACCCCTCACCGCCCAATCCTGGTATGTGTGGCACTCCTCACCCCCCAATCCTGGTATGTGTGGCACCCCTCACCGCCCAATGCTGGTATGCATGGTACCCCTCACCCCCAATCGTGGTATGTGTGTTATCCCTCACCCCCCAATCCTGGTATGCGTGGTACCCCTCACCCCACAATCCTGGTATGTGTGGTACCCCTCACCCCCAATTTTGGTATGTGTGTTACCCCTCACCCCCAATCTTGGTATGTGTGTTACCCCTCACCCCCAATCCTGGTATGTGTGGTACGCCTCACCCCCAATCCTGGTATGTGTGGTACCCCTCACCCCCCAATCCTGGTATGTGTGGTACCCCTCACCCCCCAGTCCTGATATATGCATGGTACCCCTCACCCCCCAGTCCTGATATATGCATGGTCCCCTCACCCCACAATCCTGTTATGTGTGGCCCCCTCATCCCTTTCACACTGTACACACATACACAAAAAAAAAACAGTTATACTCACCTTTCTTCTCTGTACTCCAGCGCTGCTGCGTCCTCTTCTGCCAGAGGCCGGGGGAGGAGTGCGGCGCTGGAGCACCGCACTGTCCGGCGCCATTTTGCTGAAGACACACTGTAAATGTGTCTTCAGTAAAATGACGCCGGATAGCGCAATGCGCATGCGTCGATCTGACGCCTTCACTCCGCCCCCGGTCTCCAGCGAAGAGAGGCGCCGCAGCAACGCTCCTCCCGGTCAGGTAAGTATGTAAGTATGGCGCCGGAGATCGCGGTATGCGTTCAGTGTCTACGCATCCCGCGATCTCCGGCGCCATACACCTCCTCTTACCTGTAACGGCTGGATGCCTGCTTCTCTCTGGAGCCAGGCTGCGCATCACGCATGCGCAGTTTATCGAATCTTCAGACAAAGACACGCATGCCGCCTTATATATACTATGGTAGATCGGCCCACTCAGTTGCACACAGAAGTAGCCACCGGAGCGCCGTCTCCTTAAGTCTCTCACTGGTTTATTTGTAGATGCTGCATAAGCCAGTGAGGAGTTAGCAAAAATAAATACGTGCTTTCTGACCTAAGGAAAAACAAAACATAACATACAGCCGTGTTGCTGTGGGGATCTGCCCGCTCAGGAGAACAACCATCCACTAGTTTAGCTTTTCCTTCTCAGGACACAAAGCACTGGAGTTCCTCTCTACAGCCCTACTGAACACTCAATGCCTTAGAAGGCCGACTATATACATCCTAGTCCCCACCCTGGGGTGGAGATATGGTGAATGACCTCCCAACCCGTTCTATGGTCGTTCACAAAAACCCAGCCCTTAAAATGGCCGATTAATCCCTCTCAACACATAGTGTGCTGGTGTAAAACTTATGGGCTTCAAATCACTGAAGCTAATAGCCTCAGTGAAACATACCTCCCCTCCAGCACTTTGCCAGTGACTTTGTCACCATGTATATATAATCAGCATACTGTATATATATTATAAGCATACTCTATATATCCTTTTAAAAGCAGAAGTGTCAATAAATTATTTTTATCAGTTAACAAAATGCAGAGTAAAGTTTGATGGATGAACCAAGATCACAGTAATAATAATTGTATTTTTTTTTTATTAATATTAGGATAGAAGGGAGGGACAAAACCAGGAACAGAATCAGTAGGCAAACTCATAGTCAGGAGGACAGCCGGGGTCAGATACCAGGTGATCAGTAACCGCCACGTCTGCGAGCAGTATGAATACCGCGGAGCCTGGTGACAGAGGTGATACTGAGATTGTCCCGTCAGAGATGTAACAGTCAGAAGGCCACCGGTAGATGGTGAAGGTCCTTCTGTACAGCTCCAGCAGTGATGGTGGATCTGCTGGACTTCAGGGCGCTGGATGCGGAGGCTTACCGTCTTTTAGATGTCTCTAGGGGAACGGTGACAACACGCAAATACGCGAGCAGCCCTGGATAATCCACGCCGGCAGGATGATAAGATCCGGCGGAAGATGGAACCTATGAGAAGAGAAGGAAATATAATGTAAGTGATGGGACTCCATATGACATGATACTACTGTGCGGTCACTGTGGCCGGACGGCAGAGGAATCTCATCACACAGAGGTCAGGGATCATCGTCAGCCATCATACATGTGACAATCCCATCTCCGACAGATGACATCTGCTCCACATGAATTATTCTCACTGACGACATCACACAACATGGAGATGACTCTCACACTTACCTCGTCTCTTTTTCCCCTTTTTCCCATTTTCTGATTTTTCGTTGTCAGCTGGAAATTCTGATCAGAAAGAAGAAAAAACAACAACTCACTAAAGACATATTGTTATGGGGTCTGCATTGTATCGCTCCTGTATATAGTACATAGATTGTTCTAGTCCTGTCCCCTATAGTCCTGACAATCTGGTATTACACAATAGGGCAGAATAAGTCCTATATACCGGACATGACCTCATATGAGGGGCATTAGATGTGTCACTAATATGGAGCAGTGAACGCCCTGTGTGCCGCCATATGGTGCATCCCTAATGAGCGATATTCTACTATAGGAGATGATATCTCATTATGATGGCGGAGGTTACTGGATGCAACAATGTATCACAGAATCCATGATAATACTGTACAAAATTACAGAAATGGAGACACAGTATGGGCCATGGGCAAAGTAATTGGGTTCCTTGAAACATGGATAACATAGGAGACCCATTAAAGAAAAACCATGTGTAAATATTTCACCCTTGATGACAACATTCACATTTTTTGTGCTATAGACATGTACATACCTGACAATGGGGACGAGGACGGCAAGCTGGTTATAGCATCGTCTCTAGCAGATTCAGGAGAAGATCCTTTCTGCCTGTTAGGAAGAAGAAAAACGTGTAAATCACAAGTAAATTCAGTATAAATGGGATTGTCTCACTAGAAGAACCCCAACTATAAGGCTTAATAGGACATATGAAAGTCATAGTGGGGAAGTCTCCTGCTCAAAACTACCTTCTATGGAAACAACTAGCAACAATGGCCGGCATGTAATACTACATATCTCCTGCAGTGTGGGCAAAACTAACAATGCCTGACCGGCAGCAATTATGGGTTGTTATCTCCAGCGGATTCTGAAGCCAATAGCCAATGACCGCTGATCATGGGGCGGTGGATGCTGCATTCAATATTATGGTATTTATGTCCTATATTTGGTATTGTGCACATATATTAGCTTGGAGCTCCCAATAATGACCCCATAATCTACTCACATTTCTGAGATGTTTCTGCTGGATGCCGGGGTACACTCTGGAGGAAACTTGATAGCGGTGGTACAGAGCTAAAAAAGGACAAAAATAAGATATGAAATTCAATTTTTTACTTTTACAGGTCTTTTTATGTATTCTGGATTTATTGATCACTTACTTTAGAAAGCCTTTTAGAGGATGTTGCAAAATTTTGGAAGAAAAGGCTCTCATTATCCTCACTTGTGTCCTCCTCCTCTGAGACAATAGGCTTGTTTGTATCAGCGTGATCTACAAGACATAGGTAATGAAGTGTTATTAGCGGTTGTCAGTATAACACAGTCACCATTTATCACTACTATTAATGGGAACCGATTGTCACATATTATTGAAGACGAGACAAACAGCCGCTTAGTCTAGATGATGTCTTCTACTTACTGATAAATAAGCTGGTGTCCTCATCTGAAACAAGCCGAGGAATGTACTCCGGCTTCTGACTTAGAAGGTTTTCAAATTCTAAGTCACTCAAGAATGGATAACTCTTGATCTCAAATGCTCCTCCTGGAAAAAGAAAAACAAAAGTGATGCGGACATTGTTAGAGGCTGCTCCATATCTGAACAGTATATCTTAATCTTAAGTAATGACAAAACCGAAGGAAACAAACTGAAAGTTATATTATGGAGAACTAGAAATAGGCAAGCAGATAGAGAAGTGCTGATCCTCATGGACAGGAGCGAAGAGTCCTCGTTGTAAAAAGTGAATATTAATACTAATAAAGTATATCAGTTACCTGTCCCAAGTCTTTGTGCAGGATTTGTTCTGAGCAGGTCATTAATAAGGTCCTGAGCATCGGGGGGAGGAGCGCGATCCCAATCCCAAATTATGTCTCCTGTTATATAGAAAATTACAGAAAATAAAACCTCTGTTTTGGACTGTAAGATAAAGTAGAGGAAATAACTAAATTCATGTAGCCAGTCAAAGCAATGATCGGATTATTCTACTTACCAGTGACAATATTTTTATAGAGCTCAGATAGGGAATCCCCATGAAATGGTACATATCCCACCAGAAACTCATGCAGGATGATTCCCATTGACCACCAGTCGGCAGGTCTTCCATAGCCTTTCTTCAGAATGATTTCTGGGGCCATGTAAAGCGGGGTGCCACAGTCCTGGAAACCAACAGAAGGTAGAAATGAGAATCGATGAAATTATTATTATGACAAGTTCTCGACATAAAAACTCAATGACAGAAGATAAAATATCAGTTGAAAAGTTCTCTAGAAATGAAGAACGTAGAGAAGAGACAATAGTGTGATGAGATTTGTAAAGAACCATCTAAGTTCCTGTAAGTGATGCCAACCTCATGGTCCTGGAACTCTCTGGCGATGTCCTCCAATGATTCCTTGTGGGTGTTGGTTTCTGGTATCATGACACCAACTTTTGAAATCCCAAAATCGGCGACTTTAATGTGTCCAGCCGGTGTAATCAGGAGGCTGTGAAAGAGAAGATGGTTTTAGGCTCACGGGCTGTGTGGTAATAAATGATAACTTTCCCCCCTTTATTAAACTATAGGGGGCACTTACTTCTCTGGCTTGAAGTCTCTATGCAACACACCATAGCTGTGCAGGTATTCCACAGCAAGTATCGCTTCTGCAAAGTACAGGCGGGCCAAGGGGACAGATAAAGGACCCCTGGTGCTTAGGAGGGTCCCACAGTCTCCACCTATAGAAGAAAGGAAATATGAGCGGTGAGGGGTTTATACAGCAGATCACCACGATGGATCATGAGAAGTGAGCGGAGACATTGGGGCAGGAGAGAATATATACAGATATAATGTATAGAGCACAGAATATTAGTCTGAGGTCATGGTGAGATGTCGTCCATGTCACTAATAAAGTGATGTCTCATCTCGTCTACAGCTGGCGATACTGACGTGCTCAGTGCGGACATACAGGGAGATCACACACATCAATGACTTTCCATAATATCTATAGTAAATGCTGTGCGGGGATGTAACCGTCCACGGGGACAAGTCCTAATGATATGAGCGCTGATAAGATGTCAGCAGACATGGGCTGAATATAATACATGTACATGTCCTACCTCCTACATACTCCATGACCATACACAGGTGAGATCTAGTAGGGAAGGAGCAGAGCATGGAGGCCACAAAGGGACAGTCAGCGAATGTCAGGATGTCCCTCTCCAGATAGGCCCCTTCCACATGTTTTGGAGTATCCAGGTCCCGCTTGGCAATTTTCTTCATAGCGAAGATCTTCTGTGAGTCTTTATGGTGAACTAAGTGGACGGACCTGGAGAGAAGAAGAAACCATGGTTTATAGTGAATCCTTATTAACAGTCCTTCTATAGAAGTCATTATATGATCTTCTGTACTAATGTTTAATACCAGAAGTCCGACCATTACTGGAAATCCACATCTAGAAATACATTAAATAATACTACATAGATCATCTATGGGAGGGTCTACACAATACCACGTCTGCCGGACCCTCACTCAGGTCACATTATCACCTGTGGGAAATCTGCACAATGCCACGTCTGCCGGACCCTCACTCAGGTCACATTATCACCTGTGGGAGGTCTGCACAATGCCACATCTTCCACACCCTCACCCAGGTCACATTGTCACCTATGGATGTCTGCACAATGCTACGTCTGCCATACCCTCACCCAGGTCACATTATCACCTATGGGAAGTCTGCACAATTGCACGTCTGCCAGACCCTCACCCAGGTCACATTATTACCTGTGGGAAGTCTGCACAATGCCACGTCTGCCGGACCCTCACTCAGGTCACATTATCACCTGTGGGAGGTCTGCACAATGCCACATCTTCCACACCCTCACCCAGGTCACATTGTCACCTATGGATGTCTGCACAATGCTACGTCTGCCATACCCTCACCCAGGTCACATTATCACCTATGGGAAGTCTGCACAGTGCCACGTCTGCCGAACCCTCACCCAGGTCACATTATCACCTTTCACCTCAGATCATGTTCCTATAATAACACTGAATGGCAGAGCGCAGAGGATGAAGCATTATCATAGGGAACCCTGAGAAATGTGGCTTATGCCAACTGAAATCTCACCCAAAAGATCCGCTGCTGATCAGCTTAGATGTTTCGTAGTCGCTCATACGCGGCTTTCTCGCCGGGATCAATGATTCCATCAAGTCCTAGAAAAGAAGAAGAAGAAGAAATGATATTAAGATCTAGAAGCTGCTGGAGAAAATCTCCAGATGCAGAAACGTCTCCTCCTATATTATGTCCCAGCTGATGTCACTGATCCGATAGGTGAGCAGAAACCTGCTGACGGATTCCCTATAATATAAACACTATTATCTAATGCAATAGTGTCATCTCCTCTAATAATAGAGGCGCCCCCTGGTTATATGGGGGATAATACTGGACGGGTCATTCACACCCCGTGATCTGGTGATACACAGACATCTACCTCTATAATACTTACACCGGCAGGTTCTTGGATCTCCGGGATCTCTAAGATTACACTGTCAGGATCCAACAGCTCAGTTGTTTCTAAAATAGTGATAAAATGATGAAGAAATAAAATGTATTAGAGGATATTAATCCTACACACATAATACAGCAATATAATGGAGAAATGACTATTCTGTATGGAGGACTATGTGGGGCCCATTATTCTGTATGTAGGACTATGTGGGGCCCATTATTCTGTATGGAGGACTATGTGGGGCCTATTATTCTCTATGGAGGACTTTGTGGGGCCCATAATACTTTATGGAGGACTATGTGGGCCCATAATACTGTATGGAAGACTATGTTGGGTCTATTATTCTCTATGAAGGACTATGTGGGGCCCTTTATACTCTACGGTGGACTATGTGGGGCCCATTATTCTCTATGGAGGACTATGTGGGGCCCATTATTCTGTATGGAGGACTATGTGGGGCCCATTATTCTGTATGGAGGATTATGTGGGGTCAATTATCCTGTATGGAGGACTATGTGGGGCCATTATACTGTGTGGAGGACTGTGTGGGGTCATTATTCTGTATGGAGCACTATATGGGGCCATTATTCCGTAAGGAGGACTATGTGGGGCCATTATTCTTTATGGAGGACTATGTGGGGCCATTATATTGTATGGAGGACTATGTTGGGCCATTATTCTGTATGGAGGACTCTGTGGGGCCCATTATACTGTACGGTGGAATATGTGGGGTCCATTATTCTGTATGGAGGACTATGTGGGGCCCATTATTCCGTATGGAGGACTATGTGGGGCCCATTATACTGTAAGGAGTACTTTGTGGTGCCCATTACACTGTGTGCCGGACTATGTGGGGCCCATTATTCTGTATGAAGGGCTATCTGGGGCACATTATTCTGTATGGATGACTTTGTGGGACCCATTATTTTTTATGGAGGACTATCTGGGGCCCATTATTCTGTATGGAGGACTTTGTGGGGCCCATTATTCTGTTTGGAGGACTTTGTGGGGCCCATTATTCTGTATGGAGGACTATGTGGGGCATTATTCTGTATGGAGGACTATGTGGGGCCCATTATTCTGTATGGAGGACTATGTGGGCCCATTATTCTGTATGGAGGACTATGTGGGGCCCATTATTCTGTATGGAGGACTATGTGGGGCCCATTATTCTGCATGGAGCACTATGTGGGGCCCATTATTCTGCATGGAGGAATATGTGGGGCCATTATACTGTATGGAGGACTATGTGGGACCCATTATTCATTATGGAGGACCTTGTGGGACCCAGTATACTGGTTGGCTCGTGACTTTTTCCAAGTTTTTCATTTTGGCTCTCTGTATGTTTGAGTGGAAAGAGTAAATGTGAATTGATCCCCTGTTCTCTTTAATATCCGGATATTTCCTGTAGAAGGTTGTGTGATCGGCTCACCTGTAGTCAGATCGCTGCTCGGCCCCGGCTGACTCGTATTAGGGTCAGGGGTTTCTGGGGTCACATTTTGCTCGTCTTCGGTGTCGCCTTCTGGTGTCTCCTGATTGATAGAATATATAGAATTAACACGAGGAACCTTCCACTAAATCACCAAATCCACAAATCAGGAAGGACTGAACCTGCTTTTACAGATACACCAACTGTAACTATACAGATCAGACGCCATCATGAGGACTTTTCTCAGATAAAATGGATTAAGATGAGGTAACATTGCAAAAACATTAATATGGATAATAGAGGGAGACAGAGGCGGAAATACAGACTTCCCACCACTGAGCTGTGACTACATCAGCAGAATACAGACTGCCATCAGCAGAGACAGGCGGCCATATTACCTCCTGTGCTTGCCAGGAGCTGACAGGGAGGCCGATAAGATCTAACACCAGATCTTCTGATATCTGACTGGTGATCTGGAGAAGATCAGAAAACAAGGACGTGTGATAGAGAAGATGATGGATCCTTACCGGGCGTTCCGATGAGCGGGCCGGACCTTCCAGTACACACAGGACTTTTTCGGCCAGTTCTTTAACAAAAGACAAATCTCCATATTGAGATCTTTTTTCAGCCTAAAAAGAAGAAAAGGAACACAAATGAAAAATCTCGAGATGAGAAAGATCACAATGGAGGCGGCCATTGTATCTGACATCTGCTCCTCTCTGCAGATACATTGACTACATATCTGGGGTCTTGTCCTGTTTTATATTGGAAGAAAGAAGAAGCTTCTATCCCACCGTTATTATCCATTATTGTGGAGAAGATTTGTGCGGAGCGTCCACCATTTACCTGCTGTGGAATGTCCTAATGTTCCATAGCGAGAAACTGCAAGTGCTCAGTCACTATGGAGCCAACAACGGCAGCCATGACCCTGTGTAGATTGTACACAGTGACTGTGAGCTCTGATGTCATAATGGCCGACCATCACTAGTGATGTCATCATGGAATCTTGTGATGGAATCTTATAGAGGCTGCTCTGCACAAATACATGCTGCCAAGCAATATTTAAAGTGTGTGGGGGCTCATGCTGTATATAGGGGGCTATGTGAGGGCTCAGCTATTTATAGCGGGCTATGTGAGGGCTCATACTGTATATAGAGGGCTTTGTGAGGGCTCAGCTATTTATAGCGGGCTATGTGAGGGCTCATGCTGTATATAGGGGGCTATGTGAGGGCTCAGCTATTTATAGCGGGCTATGTGAGGGCTCATACTGTATATAGAGGGCTATGTGAGAGCTTGGCTGTATATAGTGAGCTATGTGAGGGCTCATACTCTAAATAGGATTCTGTTTGTGAGCTCATACTGTACATTGGGGCTATGTATAGGCTCTTACTGTATATAGGGGGACTGTGTGTGGGCTTTTACTGTATATAGGGGCTGTGCGTGGGCTCTAACTGTATGTAGAGGGCTATGTGCGGGCTCATACAGTATATAAAAGGCTGTGCTTGGGCTTATACAATATTTAAGGGGATGTCAATTCACTTAATTCTGCTCAATATTAAGTGAAACAGTTAATAATATAAAATATAATTCATATGTTAATATTGAGCAGAATTAATTTCAGCCTATTGGTTCAGCCTACACAACAGTCACATTTCTCATGTGGCCCCTCAGTAATATTACTTTCCCACCCCTGCTCTATTATGTATAGTGCTCTGTTATGTGTAGTGCACCCGAGCACCTGCATGTTAATCGCGTGACTTATCACATGATCTATCAAAGGCAATCTTGTGACATGTCATGTGATACATCGGGTGCTGGGAGCCCACGGCTCCTAAACTGCCCAGGGCCCTGGCTACTCTTAATCAGCCCCTGCTTCTATCCCACCATTATTAACCATTATTGAGAAGTTTTATGCGGAGCGTCCGCCACTTACCTGCTGTAGTAATGTCCTGATGTTCTGAGGTAAATCCGTCAGATACTCTGAGGTGAGATGACCTCGGTGGTATTTGGTCAGGCAGTCTCTTACAAGCTCCATCACCAGCCGGTGAGTGAAGCTGAGGACGCCATCAGGTGGTAGAAGCACAATCTCAGGGCGATTGGTGGTAAGAATCTCCCATAGAGCTTCTACTTGAAGATTGTCCAAAAGTAATTCAGCCATAGAAACTGCAAGTGCGATCAGTCACTATATATAATAGCGAGAAACTGCAAGTGCGCTCAGTCACTATGGGATAGCGAGAAACTGCAAGTGCGATCAGTCACTATAGAATAGCGAGAAACTGCAAGTGCTCTCAGTCACTATGAAGCCAACAAAGGCAGCCGTGACCCTGTGTACATTGTATATATAGTGACTGTGAGCCGTGATGTCATAATGGCCAACCATGACCTGTGATGTCATCATGGAATCTTGTGATGGAATCTTCAAGGGGTGGCTCTGCATAAATACATGCTGACTAACAATATGCTGTTTTGGCCGTCCTCTTTTATTTACAATTACAACACAACCAGGATAAGGGAATGTGCACACGTTTCATTTTTGCAGCATTTTTTTCTGCATCAAAAACCAGGTTGTACACAAGAAAAACACTGCATACAATCCACACTTATTTGCTGTCTTTTTGCAGTGTTCATACTTGTGGGTTTTTGTTTATTCATTTGAATGGGTGAAAAATGCTGCAAAACCCCTGAAAGAATTAACATACTGCAAATTTTTAAGAAAACGCAAGAAAAAAATCGCAGCATGTGAATGAGACTTTAAAAATGTCATTCACCAAGCCGGTACTGTAAAAATCATGTGAAAAAACGCTACTTGTGAACAGTCCCCAAAGATATTACTCAGTGATATTATGGGAAATATTGTGTATATTTATTCCTCACGTGTCTTTTTTTTTACCATAGAACATTTAATTTACCTCATTGGTTGCAGAGATTACGACTAACAAATGTGACAAATATTGAAGAATTAATGATAAGTGACCCAAGTGATCAATCATTTACGTCATTAATGGTGATGGGCGAGCTCTAAAATGCTCGGGTGCTCGATGCTCGGGTCGAGCACATTGGAATACTCGGCTGCTCGACCCGAGCAATGAGCCCAATGTAAGTCTATGGGAAACTCGAGCATTTTTCAGGCGGCTCCCCCCGGCGGTCTGCAGAGGGCCTAAAAATTGCCCAAATCGATGGGAACAGTGCTCAAATGACATGGGAACAGCATGGGGAAGACCCCTGGAAGCATTTCTGACTCCCAGGTCACTGCTGTCAACAACGTTGTCAAAAGTATTTACGCCACTTTTACGGACTCACAATAAAACATACAAAAACGAAACCAAAATGGATTTTCCTGGGAAGTATGTTAAGGAACATCCTTTCCAGGGTTATGACTTGTATATAAGGGAAAATAAATAACCAAAAACAAAAATACTCCTCCACACCTTGGGCTATGTTCACACGTAGCGTTTTTGATGCGTTTTTGCACTTTTGCATTGCTTTCAACCAACACAAATGCATTCACCAGGAAATGTCATTTTAACATTTTACAACCTTATCTGGCCATGTGGTGTGTGACACATCATCAGACACATGCATACAGTGCTGAAAAGACATGGGAACAGCATGGAAGCATCTCTGACTCCCAGGTCACTGCCTAAAAGTGTGCCCATCATAAGAGATGCTTGGCGCATGCGAAGATGCCTCCCGCCATGGACCTGTCGTTACAGACTTGCAACAATCACCGTCCACGTCCTTGTCCCTCCTCAGCGTTCAGTTCCTTGGAATGCAAGTGCAAGTATGCAGGCAGCCACCCACCTACCCACCGGCTGCAATACTATACTGACAAATTTTTGACAGCTACTTGCACTTGAAATGTAGCCTTTTAGGCTCGTGGAGGCGGAAGCTTTTCATAACCTCATGTCGGCGGCGGCCGGGTGTCCATACTCTTTCCCCAGCCACCACTATATTTCCCGGTATCGCCTCTGCCTTCCACAAGCACGGGTCCCACAACATTACCCGTGCCCTCCCCAGTGCACTTACTGGGAAGGACAGCCTAACCACAAACACATGGACAGGTGAACGTGGCCAGGGACGGTACATAGCCAGTCCACAACTTTTTTTTGCTGACAGTTGTATTTAGCTCGGTGAAAGGACTGGCATAGAGGGAAACCGTATCTACCCTGGGTGTCATTTCTCCCAGGAAGTCCTGTAATTCAGCTTGTTGCAGAAGCAATGGCAGTCCGTCCAACATCAACTCGCACTTGTCGGTGGTGCTTTGACACACACACATCTTTCTTTTCGCATTTTATTTCTTGAATACAGAGTTGGACAATGGCCTGATCTGTAATGCTTTTTGAGAAATAACATGCATAAGCATGGCCGATCCACATTAAAAAAGCAGTCACAGAATGTCCGGAAACCTTCCCCCACAATTTTATTAGCCAGGGCAGCTTTTCGGCAGGGTTGGACGGGCCCACCAGAGAACCGGAGACTACTCCGGCGGGCCCTGGCTTCTCCTTCTGGAGAGTTCATAGTGCCGAGGTGAGGCCATGATGATGATAGAGGCCACCATCTGCTTAGTTTTCTGTTACTTGAAATGCAAGTGCAAGTATGCAGCCATCCACCCACCCACAGGCCGCAACACTAAACTGCCAGATTTCTGGGCAGCTGCTTGCACTTGAAATATGGCTTTTTAAGCTCGTGGAGTCGGAAGCTGTCCACAATCTTATGGCGGCGGCGACTGGGTATCTATACTCGGTCCCCAGCCGCCATTATTTTTTCCGGTATTGTCGCCGCCTTCCACAAGCATGGGTCCCACAACATTACCCGTGCCCTCCCCAGTGGAAGGACTGCCTAACCACAAACACGTGGACAGGTGAATGTGGCCAGAGACGGTACGGAGCCAGTCCACAACTTTTTTTGCTGAGAGTTGTATTTAGCTCGGTGAAAAGACTGGCATAGAGGGGAACATCATACTGTGTGTGGGGGAATGTACTGTGAGGGCATCATACTGTGTGGGGGGAATGTACTGTGGGGACATCATACTGTGTGGGGGGAATGTACTGTGGGGGCATCATACTGTGTGTGAAGGAATGTACTGTGGGGGCATCATACTGTGTGTGGGGGAATTATACAGTGTGTTGGGGGAATTTACTGTGGGGCATCATACTGTGTATGTGTGGGAATGTACTGTGGGGGCATCATACTGTGTGTGGGGAGGAATGTACTGTGGGGAATCATACTGTCTGTGGGGGGAATGTACTGTGGGGACATCATACTGTGTGTGGGGGAATGTACTGTGGGGACATCATATTGTGTGTGGGGGGAATGTACTGTGGGGGTATCATACTGTGTGTGGGGGAATGTACTGTGGGGACATCATACTGTGTGTGGGGGAAATGTACTGTGGGAGCATCATACTGTGTGTGGGGGGGAATGTACTGTGGGGACATCATACTGTGTGTGGAGAATTTCCTGTGGGGACATCATACTTTGTGTGGGGGGATGTACTGTTTGGACATCATACTGAGTGTGGGGGAATTTACTGTGGGTTCATCATACTGTGTGTGAGAATTTACTGTGGGGACATCATGCTGTGTAGGGGCATTATAATGTGTGTGAGGGGGAATATACTGTGGGGGCATCATACTGAGTGTGTGGGGGGAATGTACTGTGGGGACATCATACTGTGTGTGGAGGAATCTATTGTGGGGACATCATACTTTATGGGGAGGAATGTACTGTGGGGGCATCATACTGTGTGTGTGAGGGAATGTACTGTGGGGGCATCATACTGTGTGTGGGGAGGAATGTACTGTGGGGCCATCATACTGTGTGTGGGGGGATGTACTGTGGGGGCATCATACTGTGTGTGTGAGGGAATGTACTGTGGGGGCATCATACTGTGTGTGTGAGGGAATGTACTGTGGGGGCATCATACTGTGTGTGGGGAGGAATGTACTGTGGGGCCATCATACTGTGTGTGGGGGGGGGGATGTACTGTGAGGACATCATACTGTGTGTGGGGGGGAATGTACTGTGGGGACATCATACTGTGTGTGGTGGAATGTACTGTGGAGACATCATACTTTGTCGGGGGAATGTACTGTGGGGGCATCATTATGTGTGTGTGAAGAGCTTTTTATCATCGTACAATGATTGAATAACGGGAGCAGATGATTTATAAAAAGCACTGAATTATATGGTGTGGATTTGCTGCTACTGTGTCACCCCAGGCCTGGATGCCACAAACTTGTAAGGCTGTGTCTGAGAGCAGGAGGGAGGTACTCTGGTCATGGACCATTAGCATGCAGCACCTCCTGTCCCAGGCCAGTAGGGGGAGCAGGCTGCCCCTATAAAAGCTGGTACTGAGGGCAGGGTTAGGGAAACCAGGACCCACTTCTGAAGCATCCAGAAGGGTTCCCAGAAGAGAGGGACAGGTCAGCGGCAGCTGAGGAGTCCAGGAGGCTAAGGAGGAACAGCAAGCCAGGGACAGAGGCGACGAGAGCTGGTCCTGGCTGAGAGAGAACAACATACCGGACACTGGGATCCGAGGCTGTCAGAATTGCAAGTCCTGCAGCAGATCATCTACTTGCGAGGGATTTTAGGTCCCTTGGCCTAAGAAGCCTGGAAGCTCCGCCACACAGAGGGACCGGTACAGCACAGACAAGCTATAGGTACCTAGGGCCCGAGTCGCAAGCCATACAGGCGTAGTAAACGGCCAGCTCAGGGACGTGGGCTATCATACCACTAAAGGGGGAGATAGTCAGCAAGGGCAGAGAGAGAACGGTAGGCCTACCCACTCACCCTGACCAGTGGAGCTCGCCCGAATGCCCTCAGACACCCAGGTCCATTCCTCCCTGTACTCCTGGTGGGTCTGTGATAAGATCTGCAGTAAAAGACCCTGGACTGCATTATTGGACTCTGTGTGATTACTGCTGCGCCTGCACCATCACCCCCAGCATCCTATTACACTGCCCTGAGGCTACACTCCTCCCATGGGGAGTTGTACTATTCCCTGCTGCACCCCCAACACCAGCCTCAGCGGTCTGCCCCGCAGCGGCGGTCCTCCCTGACCGCAATCCACAGGTGGCGTAGTCGGACTTTCAAAACCTACAAATACACTGCCACAGCATTTGGTCTGACCACCCTGAGCCACGGGACCGGGTCGCCACTACTACTCCCAGCATTGCCCTGTTGTCCGGTTCCGAGAGCCCCACGGCCCAGGGGGCGAGTCACTACAAGTAAGGATAGACGATACAATAAGCTCTATCGTAACATGTAGCAGCGAGTCAGCGGAATGTATCAATTCTAATATTGAGCAGAATTGATTTCAGCCTGTTGATTTTTCCCTCCAGAACAGTGGAGGGCTCCTCGGGAAAATAAATTGGCCATCCCTGGTATAACGTAATACTAAAATCTCACATTTTATGAGAGAAAACTGTATTTTATAACGATGCTTCCGTACATAAATCGAGAGAACTTCTTTTCATCAGACGACCCCTTTATCACCTATCCAAGGTGATCGGTGGTGTCCAACAGCTTAGAGCGGCACTGATGGGCAGAATGCGGCACTTTTATCACTTTTGGAATTGGGCAGCGGTGCACATGCTCAGTCTGACCTCCATTCTTGCCCTTTGGGGCTGCAGAGCGCTCTGCTTTTTCCAACAGCTCCATTGAGAATGAATGGATCAGTGGTCGGGCATCCAACCAGACGCTCCATTTTGTAACAGGGATAGAAATAGATGAGAAGATGCACTTAACTGTTTGGCCGCAGCAAGAGTGCATCGAGTGCCTGTGCTTGGTTTGAACAGTCATTCTGTGCTGACAGAGTCCCTTTAAGGCCTCAAACCTATTAGATAATTGTCAGCCCTACATTGTTTCTGGGCAGACAGTTACACAAGATTATGTCCCATTTCATGAAGATTGGCCTTTTACACGCCTGTTTTAGTGAAGGATTAGCTGGAAAAACCTGCGGCGCTGTTAAGCCTCTCCCCAAGAAGCTCCGCAAGGCTTCAAAATTTTGCCGGTGCTGGTCAAGACTGGTGGACACATGGGAAAAGTCAAATTTTGGCAAAGTTGAACAATCTGCATTGTGTGTAATATTTTATGATACAATAAATGATTAGAAAAATGCAAGTTTTATTAATGAGAAAAAAACTGAACTTTGCAGAATTTGTTGGCGACATAGAAATATGTAAAAAATATAAAAGTGTAAAATTTTTTTTACAATTTTTGATGCTTACATTAAAAACTTGAGCAATTCCCCCAAAAATCATTAGAGCCATGAAATCAATACATATACAGATGAAACCAGAAGTTTCCATCCACTATATAAAGAGACACATCTGCATGTTTTTATCAATATCTGACATGAAATCAGAATAAATCTTTCCCGTTTTAGGTCAATTAGGATTACCATCATTTTTGATATTTTCCAAATGCCAGAATAATGAGAGAGAGAATGTTTTAAGGCATTTTTATTACTTACTGCAAAGTCTTAACATTATTCTAATCCCCAATCAGTCTGCATATTTGTTCACTACACAATACAATCCCATAATTTCTGCCTATTCACATCTTAGTATTATGTATGATCAGGTTACAGTGTATGGCTGCTGAGCGCTAGCATTTATGGGCGCCTCCCCCTGACCTTGGCTGTTTCTGGCTCTTAGACCCTGCTGGCACGCACTGCCGTCATGTCCGTGACTGCACTGCCGGCTTGCGGGTCAAATGCCAGAAGCCGCAGAGTCACATGTATTGGGGCGGGCACAGAATGTCTCACGCCGTATACCAGCCAGAACACATACCGGAAAGTCAGGTGACACACTTTTTCTCTCCGGCTCGGTTCATGATTGGATTAGGCTCCCTATATAACATCTGGCGTTCCCCTCCCTGGCACGACCCCTGAGGAAGTGTTGATGAAACGCGCGTCGGGGTGGAGGGACGCGTGCTTACCCTGCCTAGAAGCTGCCATTCTAGCCAGGTATTTCTTTCTCATGATGTGTTGAGCTGTTTTGTCTATTTGTGGACAGTGCCACTATTACACTATAGTTATTCTATGGGACCGTACCCAGCCTCTTTTATGTACCCAGTCTCCCCTGATAGATATACTAACATTATTAACTGCTATATGCATTAGTTTCTTTGAGGCTGGAAACAATACGTTATATTTATCTAAGCACTTTGCACTTTTTTTCTGGACAGTCGACTCTATATCATCATATGCACTGCCGCTTTACATTTTATAGGCGTATCTCAAACTCATCAGTGATAGTCTAGTGACCGTTATAATAGCATATGCATTTCTTTCTTTCTATTTTTGCCACATGAGCGGTTATTCAGGTTGAAATGTTTTGCAATGCATTTGTATAGTCACATTATTTCAGTAATGGGGTAATATATGGTTATTACTCTTGCTGCGAGATATAGAATCATAGAATCATAGAATGGTAGAGTTGGAAGGGACCTCCTGGGTCATCTGGTTCAACCCCCTGCTCAAAGCAGGATTCACTAGATCATCTCAGACAGATGTCTGTCCAGCCTCTGTTTGAAGACGTCCATTGAAGGGGAACTCACCACCTCTCGTGGCAGCCTGTTCCACTCATTAATCACCCTAACTGTCAAAAAGTTTTTTCTAATATCTAATCTGTGTCTCCTCCCATTTAGTTTCATCCCATTGCTTCTAGTCTTTCCTTGTGCAAATGAGAATAAAGATGATCCTTCTACAATGTGACAGCCCTTGACATATTTGTAGACAGCTATTAAGTCTCCTCTCAGTCTTCTTTTTTGCAAGCTAAACATTCCCAAATCCTGCAACCGTTCCTCATAGGACATGGTTTGCAGACCAGTCACCATTCTGGTCGCTCTTCTCTGAACTTGCTCCAGTTTGTCTATGTCTTTTTTAAAATGTGGTGCCCAAAACTGTACACAGTATTCCAGATGAGGTCTGACCAAAGAGGAGTAAAGACCGATAATGACTTCACGTGATCTAGACTGTATGCTTCTGTTAATACATCCCAGAATTGTATTTGCCTTTTTTGCTGCTGCATCACACTGTTGACTCATGTTCAGTCTATGATCTATTAGTATACCTAAGTCTTTTTCACATGTACTGTTGCTTAGCTCTATTCCTCCCATTCTGTATATGCTTTTTTCATTTTTATTGCCCAGATGTAGTACTTTGCATTTTTCCCTGTTAAAAACCATTCTGTTGGTTGCTGCCCACTGCTCCAGTTTATTTAAGTCTTTTTGAATCCTCTCTCTCTCTTCTCTAGTATTAGCTATCCCTCCTAGCTTTGTGTCATCAGCAAATTTAATCAGTTTACCCTCAATTCCTTCAGGAATAGGGTACAGCATTTGTTTGTCCCTCACATTTGAGGCTCCTGGTATTTTAATTATTGTTATTTTATGTTCTAATAAAATTATATTGTTAATATTATTTGAAGTGTTCATGTTTTTGTTTATCCTACCAGGGTTCTGGTTATAGCAGAATCAATTTTTGATATATATAAAGTCAAAAGTTTACATACATTTCATTAGTATTTGGTACCATCACCCTTAAACTGAATGACTTGGGTTAAACTTTTGGGATATCCTTCCACAAGCTTCTCACAATAGTTGGTCGGAATTTGGACCCATTCCTCCTGGCAAAACTGGTGTAACAGATCCAGGTTTGTAGGTCGCCTTGCTCGCAGCAAGAGTGCCCATAAATTTTCAATAGGATTGCAATCAGAGCTTTGTGATGGCCACGCCAAAACATTGACTTTGTTATTCTTAAGCCACTTTGTTCCCATTTTGTCAATATGTGACACCCCAGGGGTCTGGTTGCCACAGTGATAGAGATATTACGTCTGAGAGCAGGTGGGAGGTCTCTTGGTCAGGAATCCTATGCATGCCACACCTCCTGCCCAGTCCTGGGAGGGGAAGGACTTCCCCTATATAAACCTGGGGCTGAGGCAGGGTTGGGGAGTTCAGAGGGAGAGTTCAGCCAGGAGGGCTGACAGGGAGCTGTGGCTCCGGCTGGGCCCAGCTCCTGGGCCATGCCAGAAGTAGAGACAGAGAAGAGAAGCAGCTATGGGAAGAAACAACAGGAGCTCTGTGGGAGCAGTGTTACAAGGAGTCAGGGGCTGGCAGCTGCAGAGCTCGCCCTGACTGAGAAGATTTCTTACCGGACCCGGAGTCCGAGGCTGTGGGGACTAACTCCTACCCAGCAGCAGAATCCGTCAGGCAGGGGATTTCAGGTCCTCTGGCCAAGAAACCCGAAGGCACGGTCACACGCATGGGACCAGCACCGCCGTCGTGGAGCGGAAGCTACTAGAAGGCCCCGAGTCACCGGCCATACGGGTGAGCACCACACGGTACACTCAGGGACGTGGGCTACTTATACCCGCCTCTAGCAAGGTAGCCAGAAGAGTACAGTTAGTTTGGGAGGCCTACAACTCCGCCTGGTCAGGGGAGATCCCATCTGCTCAAGGACTGACCAGGCCCCAATCGCTAGCCAGTACTCCGGGAGGGTCTATCTTTGTCTCCAGTAAAGACCCTGAACTACACCGTACCGTCTCCGAGTGGTTCCTGCTACCCCCATCATCCACGTCGGCTGCCCTGAGGCCATACCCCTCCCGTTGGGGGTTATACTATCACGCTGCACAATCCTACCACCGGCCTCAGCGGTCTGCCCTGCAGCAGCAGCTCCTTAGCTGTACTCAACGGGTGGCGTAGTCGTCCAACATCTACCGCTGATACAGCGCCACTTAGTCTGACTCCCTGGGCACGGACCGGGTCACCGCCACGAGACTACAACCCTCAACAGATCCGGCTCCGGGTAAGCTCCCGCGTGCGCAACGCTGCGCTACACCGGCCCAGGGGTGCGTCAACTTTTGGCGTAGTCGGCAGGATCTCGTGCCCGCAACCACCGGGTACTGCGTGCCTGAAAAAGACTGTTCAAACTTACCAGTGGTGAAGATTCCCGCCATCCGGCGCCATCTTCTGTCTTCTTCCCGCCATCCGCGAAGTTTTCCCGCCATCCGGCGCCATCTTCTGCCTTCTTCCCGCCATCTGTGGAGTTTTCCCGCCGTTGGACGCCATCTTGAAGACGCCGCGCGGGAAGAAGAGGGGCGTGGACTCCGAAAGCGCGCGAGAACTGAAGCCCCGCCTCACGTCCGGACGTTGCGTAAGGTCCTGGAAGGAGCCCAGCAGACGCCGACGTCACAGGAGCGCGACGGAAGGTCCTCAACCCTGACGATCCACTGCGGAGCCGCGGCCTACGGAAGAGGATCATCGCAAGGTAGGCCACGGTCCACTAGGGGGGAGAAGGATGTCGGATACGGAGGAGAGCTTCACCGCTTCAACCCCCGCCAGCGCCACCGCTGTTGCGGTCATGCCTTTCACCATGCCCTATATCCCGGGGGCAGCCTGGCTACCCCAGTACTCAGGGGAGTCACATACCCTGCATGACTTTAGAGAAAAGCTGGATAGCCTCTTCCAGGTGTATCCCCTCACAGAGGAGCAAAACGTGAGCATCCTGGTGGCCCAATTAACCGGGGCAGCCCAAAGGGAGGTAAAGTCCTGGCCACCTGGGAGGAAGACTGTCGCAGAGATACTAACCCAGCTAACCGAGGAGGAGCTGCAGTACTACCAATACGAGGAAAGCCAAGAGGACCCGGACGGGTCTGAGGACTACCCTCAGGAGGGAGCACAAAGAGGACATAGCTACTGAAGGGAAGTAGCGTGAATAAAGAGCTGTAAATAGTTACCCGTAAGGGTACAAGGACTGCTGCTAATTAAAATATGGTCCCCGTTGGGATTAGTGAATTGTTCCCCATGTGCCCCTATCTTAAACCAGGCTGAGGACTGTGAGCAGCCATTCCTTATCCCCACTGGCCGAGGACTGAGAGCGGCCATATCCTGTAAATAATTATGTGTTTCTAGTAATTTATGGGAGTCTTTGGTGGATTTACCGGGAATCCTTTGTACATGGTTGGAGCGTAACCCAGGAATGGACTAAAGACTGTTAAGGACTCGGGGCAGGACAGACCCCTACCTGGTTACGTCTCCCTGTTTTGGTGAAATGGACACCTTGCTTTTCTTCAAAAACTGCACCCGGTTGCGGACACGCCGTGACCATCTTTATGTGTTTTTCTTATTGTATTATTATTGTTTATACCTTGTTATGTTTTTCTAAAAATATGTTTAGTCCCGGAGTACTAAATTTCACTAGGGGGGAATGTGACACCCCAGGGGTCTGGTTGCCACAGTGATAGAGATATTACGTCTGAGAGCAGGTGGGAGGTCTCTTGGTCAGGAATCCTATGCATGCCACACCTCCTGCCCAGTCCTGGGAGGGGAAGGACTTCCCCTATATAAACCTGGGGCTGAGGCAGGGTTGGGGAGTTCAGAGGGAGAGTTCAGCCAGGAGGGCTGACAGGGAGCTGTGGCTCCGGCTGGGCCCAGCTCCTGGGCCATGCCAGAAGAAGAAACAGAGAAGAGAAGCAGCTATGGGAAGAAACAACAGGAGCTCTGTGGGAGCAGTGTTACAAGGAGTCAGGGGCTGGCAGCTGCAGAGCTCGCCCTGACTGAGAAGATTTCTTACCGGACCCGGAGTCCGAGGCTGTGGGGACTAACTCCTACCCAGCAGCAGAATCCGTCAGGCAGGGGATTTCAGGTCCTCTGGCCAAGAAACCCGAAGGCACGGTCACACGCATGGGACCAGCACCGCCGTCGTGGAGCGGAAGCTACTAGAAGGCCCCGAGTCACCGGCCATACGGGTGAGCACCACACGGTACACTCAGGGACGTGGGCTACTTATACCCGCCTCTAGCAAGGTAGCCAGAAGAGTACAGTTAGTTTGGGAGGCCTACAACTCCGCCTGGTCAGGGGAGATCCCATCTGCTCAAGGACTGACCAGGCCCCAATCGCTAGCCAGTACTCCGGGAGGGTCTATCTTTGTCTCCAGTAAAGACCCTGAACTACACCGTACCGTCTCCGAGTGGTTCCTGCTACCCCCATCATCCACGTCGGCTGCCCTGAGGCCATACCCCTCCCGTTGGGGGTTATACTATCACGCTGCACAATCCTACCACCGGCCTCAGCGGTCTGCCCTGCAGCAGCAGCTCCTTAGCTGTACTCAACGGGTGGCATAGTCGTCCAACATCTACCGCTGATACAGCGCCACTTAGTCTGACTCCCTGGGCACGGACCGGGTCACCGCCACGAGACTACAACCCTCAACAGATCCGGCTCCGGGTAAGCTCCCGCGTGCGCAACGCTGCGCGACACCGGCCCAGGGGTGCGTCAAATATACTTCGGGTCATTGTCCATTTGGAATACCCATTTCCGCCCAAGCTTTAACTTCCTGGCTGATGTCTTGAGATGTTGCTTCAGTATTGCCACATAATCTTCTTTTCTCATGGTGTCATCTATTTAGTGAAGTGAACCAGTCCCTCCTGCAGCAAATCAACCCCAGATCATGATGCTGCCACCCCCATGTTTCACAGTTGGGATGGTGTTCTTTGGCTTCCAAGCTTCTCCCTTTTTCCTCCAAACGTAGCGATGGTCATTATGCCAAAAAAGTTCAATTTTAGTTTCATCAGACCACAGACATGTCTCCAAAAATTAAGGTCTTTGTTCCTGTGTGCATTTGCAAACATTAATTTGGCTTTTTTATGTTTCTTTTGGAGTAATGGCTTCTTCCTGGCAGAGTGGCCTTTCAGCCCATGTTAATACAGTACTCGTTTCACTGTGGTTATTGACACAATCTTACCAGCTTCCGCCATCATCTTCACAAGGTCTCTTGCTTTTGTCCTTGGGTTGATATGCACATGTCGGACCAAAGCACGTTCATCTCTGGGACACAGAACCCGTCTCCTTCCTGAGCGATAAGATGGCAGTACATTCCCATCTTGTTTGTACTTGCGTATAATTGTTTGTACAGATGAACGAGGCACCGTATCTTGAAATTGTATCTAAGGATGAGCCAGACTTGTGCAAGTCCACAATTCTCTTCCTGATATCTTCGCTGATTTCTTTAGACTTTCCCATGATACTACAGAAATAAGCAGTGTGTTTCAGGTGTGCATTAAAATACATCTACACGTGTGTCTCTAATTAACTCAGATGTTGCCAAAAAAACTATTAGAAGCTTCCAAACACATTACATCATCATATGGGCAGTCCAGAATTGTTTAAAGGCATAGTAATCTTAGTGTGTGTAAACTTTTGACTTTGCAGTAAGTAATAAAAATGACTTAAACATTCTCTCTCTCTCTCATTATTCTGGCATTTGGCAAATTTTAAAAATTATGGTAATCCTAATTGACCTAAAACGGGAAAGGTTTATTCTGATTTCATGTCAGATATTGAGAAAAACATGCAGATGTGTCTTTTTATATAGTGTATGTAAACTTCTGGTTTCAACTGTGTGTGTGTGTGTATGTATATATGTTTATATTACACATACAGTTATGGCCGAAAGTGTTCACTCCCTTGAAATTGTTTCAGAAAATGAAGTATTTCTCCCAATTATTGCAGTTACATCTGTTTTGCTATACACACTTTATTTTCTTTGTGTGTATTGCAACAACACAAAAAAGCAGAAAAAAAGGCAAATTGGACATAATTTCACACACAGCCCCAAAAATGGTCTGAAGAAAATTGTTGGCACCCTCAACTTTAATATTTGGTTGCTCACCCTTTGGAATAAAATAACTGCAATCAATCGCTTCCTATAACCATCAACAAGCTTCTTACACCTCTCAGCTGGAATTTTGACCACTCTTCTTTTGTAAACTGCTCCATGTCTCTCATAGTTGCTGCTACTTCATACCTCTCCAGCGCTATGTTTCCATCCATTTCTGCGGGCTTCTTGAAGTATGTTTTGGGTCATTCTCCTGGAAGAACCATGACCTAGGACGCAAACCCAGCTTTCTGACACTGGGCACTACATTGCGACCCAAAATCCGTTGGTAATCTTCAGATTTCATGATGCCTTGCACACAGTCAAGGCACCCAGTGCATGAGGCAGCAAAACAACCACAAAACGTCTTTGAACTTACACCATATTTGACTGTAGGTAGTGTGTTCTTTTCTTTGTAGGCATTATTCCATTTTCCGTAAACAGTAGAATGATGTGCTTTACCAGAAAGCTCTGTCTTGGTCTCATCTGTCGAAAAGATGCGTTCCCAGAAGGATTTTGGCTTGCATACATTTTGGCACACTTCAGTGTACCTTTTTATGTCTCTGTGTCAGCAGTGGGGTTCTCTTGGGTCTCCTGCCTTAGCGCTTATTTGCGCTAACACTGATGCACCCTGAGCTTGCAGGACAACTTTGAATTTCTTTGGAACTTGATTGACACTGCCTATCCATCATCCGGACTATCCTGCGTTGCAACCTTTCATCAATTTTTCTCTTCCATCCACGTCCAGGGAGATTAGCTACAGTGCCATGACTTGTAAGCTTCTTAATTATGTTTCGCACCGTGGACAAAGGGACATCAAGATCTCTGGAGATGGAATTGTAACTTTGAGATTGTTGATATTTTTCAACAATTTTGGTTCTCAAGTACTCAGACAGTTCTCTTCTCTTTCTGTTCTCCATACTTAGTGTGGCACACACAGACACAATGCAAAGATTGAGTCAACTTCTCCACTTTTTATCTGGTTTCAGGTGTGATTTTCATATTGCTCACACCTGTTACTTGCCACAGGTTAGTTTGAATGAGCATCACATGCTTGAAACAAAGTTGTTCACCCACAATTTTGGAAAGGTGCTATCAATTTTGTCCTGCCCATTTTTGGGGTTTTGTATGAAATGATGTCCAATTTGCCTTTTTTCCTTTTGTTTGTTTTTTTCTTTTGTTCCAATACACACAAAGAATATTAAACATGTGTATAACAAAACATGTGTAATTGCAATAATTTTCTGGGAGAAATACTTCACTTTCTGGAACAATTTCAAGATTGCCAACACTTTCGGCCGTGGCCATATATAGTAGCTGAGTACAGGCGGCTGCTGGGGCCCCTGATACCATTACTATGTGGCCCTTACACCTGATATACAGTGGTGGCCAAAAGTATTGGCACCCCTGCAATTCTGTCAGATAATACTCAGTTTCTTCCTGAAAATGATTGCAATCACAAATTCTTTGGTATTATTATCTTCATTTTATTTTCTTGCAAAGAAAATACACAAAAGAGAATGAAACAAAAATCAAATCAATGATCATTTCACACAAAACTCCAAAAATGGGCCAGACAAAAGTATTGGCACCCTCAGTCTAATACTTGGTTGCACAACCTTTAGCCAAAATAACTGCGAACAACCGCTTCCGGTAACCATCAATGAGTTTCTTACAATGCTCTGCTGGAATTGTAGACCATTCTTCTTTGGCAAACTGCTCCAGGTCCCTGATATTTGAAGGGTGCCTTCTCCAAACTGCCATTTTGAGATCTCTCCACAGGTGTTCTATGGGATTCAGGTCTGGACTCATTGCTGGCCACCTTAGAAGTCTCCAGTGCTTTCTCTAAAACCATTTTATAGTGCTTTTGGAAGTGTGTTTTGGGTCATTGTCCTGCTGGAAGACCCATGACCTCTGAGGGAGACCCAGGTTTCTCACACTGGGCCCTACATTATGCTGCAAACTTTGTTGGTAGTCTTCAGACTTCATAATGCCATGCACACGGTCAATCAGTCCAGTGCCAGAGGCAGCAAAGCAACCCCAAAACATCAGGGAACCTCCGCCATGTTTGACTGTAGGGACCGTGTTCTTTTCTTTGAATGCCTCTTTTTTTTCCCTGTACACTCTATGTTGATGCTTTTTCCCAAAAAGCTCTACTTTTGTCTCATCTGACCAAAGAACATTCTTCCAAAACGTTTTAGGCTTTCTCAGGTAAGTTTTGGCAAACTCCAGCCTGGCTTTTTTATGTCTCGGGGTAAGAAGTGGGGTCTTCCTGGGTATCCTACCATACAGTCCCTTTTCATTCAGACGCCGACGGATAGTACGGGTTGACACTGTTGTACCCTCGGACTGCAGGGCAGCTTGAACTTGTTTGGATGTTAGTCGAGGTTCTTTATCCACCATCCGCACAATCTTGCGTTGAAATCTCTTGTCAATTTTTCTTTTCCGTCCACATCTAGATAGGTTAGCCACAGTGCCATGGGCTTTACACTTCTTGATGACACTGCGCACGGAAGACACAGGAACATTCAGGTCTTTGGAGATGGACTTGTAGCCTTGAGATTGCTCATGCTTCCTCACAATTTGGTTTCTCAAGTCCTCAGACAGTTCTTTTGTCTTCTTTCTTTTCTCCATGCTCAATGTGGTACACACAAGGACACAGGACAGAGGCTGAGTCAACTTTAATCTGTTAGAACCCTCCTGTTAGTTTTTGCTATCTTGTGTTTTGCGGTCACGTGACTAGCTGCCTATATATTCCAGCTCCGCCCTTCTGGCTTTGCTGGGCTTCAGTGTTTTTTGCCTGTCTCTCTAGCCAGGTGCTTCGGTGCCTATCTCTGTCTAGTTTGCTTTGTCCTCTGGACCTCTAGTACTTTTTGTTCAGTTTGTATTTTTGCTCTGCAACAACTTCTGTTAGGAGGATTCCATTTTTTGTCCCAGTCCTTAGCTCTTTTAGGGACCCCTCCCTTTATTCTATAGGTCTCTGTTCAGACTAGCCGAGGACGAAGGCGGGTCTGTTCACAAGGAACAGGCTGCCCGCTACATCGTAGGGATTCAGCTTAGTCTTACTGTAGGGACAGCTTTTCCCTTTCTTTCCTTAGTTTATGTTGCAGATCATAACATAATCCATGTTAACTGGCTGCAAGTGTGATTTAGTTATTGCCAATTGTATCCAATTTGGCTTTAGGACAATTCTTTTTGTGTTTTTTCATTGAAGACAAATTAAATGAAGAAAATAAGACCAAAGAATTTGTGATTGCAATCATTTTCAGGAAGAAACTGAGTATTATCTGACAGAATTGCAGGGGTGCCAATACTTTTGGCCACCACTGTATAGGAGCTGAGTACAGGCGGCTGCTGGGGCCCCTGATACCATTACTATGTGGCCCTTACACCTGATATATAGGAGCTGAGTACAGGCGGCTGCCGGGGCCCCTGATACCATTACTATGTGGCCATTACACCTGATATATAGGAGCTGAGTACAGGCGGCTGCTGGGGCCCCTGATACCATTACTATGTGGCCCTTACACCTGATATATAAGGGCTGAGTACAGGCCGCTGCTGGGGCCCCTGATACCATTACTCTGTGGCCCTTACACCTGATATATAGGAGCTGAGTACAGGCGGCTGCCGGGGCCCCTGATACCATTACTATGTGGCCCTTACACCTGATATATAAGGGCTGAGTACAGGCGGCTGCTGGGGCCCCTTATACCATTACTATGTGGCCCTTACACCTGATATATAGGAGCTGAGTACAGGCGGCTGCTGGGGCCCCTGATACCATTACTATGTGGCCCTTACACCTGATATATAAGGGCTGAGTACAGGCGGCTGCTGGGGCCCCTTATACCATTACTATGTGGCCCTTACACCTGATATATAGGAGCTGAGTACAGGTGGCTGCTGGGGCCCCTGATACCATTACTATGTGGCCCTTACACCTGATATATAGGAGCTGAGTACAGGCGGCTGCTGGGGCCCCTGATACCATTACTATGTGGCCCTTACACCTGATATATAGGAGCTGAGTACAGGCGGCTGCCGGGGCCCCTGATACCATTACTATGTGGCCCTTACACCTGATATATAGGAGCTGAGTACAGGCGGCTGCTGGGGCCCCTGATACCATTACTATGTGGCCCTTACACCTGATATATAGGAGCTGAGTACAGGCGGCTGCCGGGGCCCCTGATACCATTACTATGTGGCCCTTACACCTGATATATAGGAGCTGAGTACAGGCGGCTGCCGGGGCCCCTGATACCATTACACTGGTGCCTTGTTATTAGGTCAATTCCATTATAAAACATTGTATCCGTCATTGTTGAGCTCTGCTGGGACTCTGTATCCCGCCTGCATTGCATAATGGGGCCCCTGAATACTCTGCACATAAGGGCCCATAGCTCTAATTATGTTGTTTGCAATAGTCGCCCTCCTGCCACCCTGTAATAACGGGTCCCTGCCTGGTGTGCCCCCTATGACTTAATGTCCCCCTGTACGACAGAGGGCACATTCACTCTGTCTGGACCATTATAGTCTATGGCCACATCAGATCATATGCCCGAATCCCGTTCAGGTAAAGGCTGCAGCCACCGCAGCCATGCTGCCTTCAGTGCCCCGCTCCTCCGCCACTGCCATTCCCCCCACCACCCAGAGCCACAGTATATATATATATATATATATATATATATATATATATATATATATATATACACTACTCAAAAAATAAAGGGAACCCTTAAACAACAGAATATAACTCCAAGTAAATCAAACTTCTGTGAAATCAAACTGTCCACTTAGGAAGCAACACTGATTGACGATCAATTTCACATGCTGTTGTGCAAATGGAATAGACAATAGATGGAAATTATTGGCAATTATCAAAACACTCTCAATAAAGGAGTGGTTCTGCAGGTGGGGACCACAGACAACATCTCAGTACCAATGCTTTCTGGCTGATGTTTTGGTCACTTTTGAATGTTGGTTGTGCTTTCACACTCGTGGTAGCTTGAGATGGACTCTACAACCCACAGAAGTTGCTCAGGTAGTGCAGCTCTTCCAGGATGGCACATCAATGCGAGCTGTGGAAAGAAGGTTTGCTGTGTCTGTCAGCGTAGTGTCCAGAGGCTGGAGGCACTACCAGGAGACAGGCCAGTACACCAGGAGACGTGGAGGGAGCCGTAGGAGGGCAACAACCCAGCAGCAGGACCGCCCCTCTCCGCCTTTGTGCAAGGAGGAACAGGAGGATCACTGCCAAAGCCCTGCAAAATGACCTCCAGCTGACCACAAATGTGGATGTGTCTGCAAAAACGGTTAGAAACCAACTCCATAAGGGTGGTATGAGGGCCCGACGTCCACAGATGGGGGTTGTACTCACAGCCCAACACCGTGCAGGACGCTTGGCATTTGCCACAGAACACCAGGATTGGCAAAGTGGCAACTGGCGCCCTGTGCTCTTCACAGATGAAAGCAGGTTCACACTGAGCACATGTGACAGACGTGACAGAGTCTGGAGACACCGTGGAGAACGATCTGCTGCCTGCAACATCCTTCAGCATGACCGGTTTGGCAGTAGGTGAGTAATGGTGTGGGGTGGCATTTCTTTGGAGGGCCGCACAGCCCTCCATGTGCTCGCCAGAGGTAGCCTGACTGCCATTAAGTACTGAGATGAGATCCTCAGACCCCTTGTGAGACCATATGCTGGTGCGGTTGGCCCTGGGTTCCTCCTAATGCAGGACAATGCCAGACCTCATGTGGCTGGAGTGTGTCAGCAGTTCCTGCAAGATGAAGGCATTGAAGTTATGGACTGGCCCGCCCGTTCCCCAGACCTGAATCCGATTGAGCACATCTGAGACATCATGTCTTGCTCCCTGGGACCCGTTCAAGATCCGGAAGGGAGCGAAACGGCCATCGTCCTCTCTCTCACTCCCCCGCACACCCTTAGGGGTCTCCATCCTATGCCGCCAGACAACATGTACTGTTAGTACTAATAAAGGACATCTTCGGAACTTTTGTTGAGTGCTACCTTTATTTTTGCTTCTGCATTACTAGACTGTTTACTTGGACATGCACCACCATGTATCCGGGAGTTTCATTTCATTGAATGAGAGGTGTATTTAAAGCAGAGGTGGTGCCGGATTTCTTCTCTTTTATTGCTCATTTGACATGTCTTGCTCCATGCACCAATGTCACGTTGCACCACAGACTGTCCAGGAGTTGGCGGATGCTTTAGTCCAGGTCTGGCAGGAGATCCCACAGGAGACCATCTGCAACCTCATCAGGAGCATGCCCAGGCGTTGTAGGGAGGTCATACAGGCACGTGGAGGCCACACACAATACTGAGCCTCATCAGGAGCATGCCCAGGCGTTGTAGGGAGGTCATACAAGCACGTGGAGGCCACACACAATACTCAGCCTCATCAGGAGCATGCCCAGGCGTTGTAGGGAGGTCATACAGGCACGTGGAGGCCACACACAATACTCAGCCTCATCAGGAGCATGCCCAGGCATTGTAGGGAGGTCATACAGGCACGTGGAGGCCACACACAATACTCAGCCTCATCAGGAGCATGCCCAGGCGTTGTAGGGAGGTCATACAGGCACGTGGAGGCCACACACAATACTCAGCATCATCAGGAGCATGCCCAGGCGTTGTAGGGAGGTCATACAGGCACGTGGAGGCCACACACAATACTCAGCCTCATCAGGAGCATGCCCAGGCGTTGTAGGGAGGTCATACAGGCACGTGGAGGCCACACACAATACTGAGACTCATTTTGACTTTTTTTAAGGATATTACATCAAAGTTGGATCAGCCTGTAGTGTGTTTTTCCACTTTAATTTTGGGGGTGACTCCAAATCCAGGCCTCCATTGGTTAATAAATTTGATTTCCATTGATGATTTTTGTGTGATTTTGTTGTCAGAACAAAGTATTCAATGAGAATATTTCATTCATTCAGATCTAGGATGTGTTATTTGATTGTTCCCTTTATTTTTTTGAGCAGTGTGTATATAAATATACCAGGATGGGGGATATTAACAGAATTGGGGGACATTACCCCTATAACAGTGTAAGCAGCAGACCCCCTCCCCCTTAACAGGGCATAATGACCACATTTTTTGCTTACATTTTTTTTCTATTTACCTACTCTAAAACCTAGGTACGTCTTATGGTCCGGTGCGTCTTATAGTCCGAAAAATTCGGTATATGCATTCAGTATATATATACTACTAGCTATTGAACCCGTTCTACGCCCGGGTGGACAGCATTTTTATTGGTATATGGTCTCCCATGCTGGTATGTGCTGCCCCCCTCCTTGTATTTGTGCTGTCCCCATCCTGTCCCCACCATCCAATCCTGGTATGCGTGGTACACCTCACCCCCAATCCTGGTATGCTTGACACCCCTCACCCCCAATCCTGGTATGCGTGGCACCCCTCACCCCCAATCCTGGTATGCGTGGCACCCCTCACGCCCTATCCTGGTATGCGTGGCACCCCTCATCCCCAATCCTGGTATACGTGGCACCCCTCATCCCTATCCTGGTATGCGTGGCACCCCTCATCCCTATCCTGGTATGTATGGTACCCCTCATCACTATCCTGGTGTGTATGGTATCCCTCATCCTGGTATGCATGGTACGCCATCCCTCATCCCGGTATGCATGGCACTCCATCCCTCATCCCCAATCCCGGTATGCGTGGCACCCCTCATCCTCAATCCCGGCATGCGTGGCACCCCTCATCCCCAATCCCGGCATGCGTGGCACCCCTCATCCCCAATCCCGGCATGCGTGGCACCCCTCATCCCCAATCCCGGCATGAGTGGCACCCCTCATCCCAATCCTTGTATGTGTGGCACCCCTCATCCCCAATCCCGGTATGCGTGGCACCCCTCATCCCCAATCCCGGTATACATGGCACCCCTCATCCCCAATCCCGGTATGTGTGGCACCCCTCATCCCCAATCCCGGTATGCGTGGCACCCCTCATCCCTAATCCCGGTATGCGTGGCACCCCTCACCCCCAATCCCGGTATGCATGGCACCCCTCACCCCCCAATCCCGGTATGCGTGGCACCCCTCATCCCCAATCCCGGTATGCGTGGCACCCCTCATCCCCCAATACCAATATGCGTGGCAACCCTCATCCCCAATCCCAGTATGCGTGGCACCCCTCATCCCCAATCCCGGTATGCATGGCACCCCTCATCCCCAATCCCGGTATGCGTGGCACCCCTCACCCTCAATCCTGGTATGCATGGTCCCCTCACCCCCCAATCCTGGTATGCGTGTTACCCCTCACCCCCCAATCCTGTTATGCGTGTTACCCCTCACCCCCCAATCCTGGTATGCGTGGCACCCCTCACTCCCCAATCCTGGTATGCGTGGCACCCCTAACCCCCCAAATCCTGGTATGCGTGGTACCCCTCACCGCCCAATCCTGGTATGTGTGGCACTCCTCACCCCCCAATCCTGGTATGTGTGGCACCCCTCACCGCCCAATGTTGGTATGCGTGGTACCCCTCACCCCCAATCGTGGTATGTGTGTTACCCCTCACCCCCCAAATCCTAGTATGCGTGGTACACCTCACCCCACAATCCTGGTATGTGTGGTACCCCTCACCCCCAATCTTGGTATGCGTGGTACCCCTCACCCCCAATCCTGGTATGTGTGGTACCCCTCACCTCCCAATCCTGGTATATGTGGTACCCCTCACCCCCCAATCCTGATATATGCATGGTCCCCTCACCCCACAATCCTGTTATGTGTGGCCCCCTCATCCCTTTCACACTGTACACACATACACAAAAAAAAACAGTTATACTCACCTTTCTTCTCTGTACTCCAGCACTGCTGCGTCCTCTTCTGCCGGAGGCCGAGGGAGAAGTGCGGTGCTGGAGCACCGCGCTGTCCGGCGCCATTTTTCTGAAGACACACTGTAAATGTGTCTTCAGTAAAATGACGCCGGATAACGCAATGCGCATGCGTCGATCTGACGCCTTCACTCCGCCCCCGGTCTCCAGCGAAGAGAGGCGCCGCGACAACGCTCCTCCCGGTCAGGTAAGTATGTAAGTATGGCGCCGGAGATCGCGGTATGCGTTCAGTGTCTACGCATCCCGCGATCTCCGGCGCCATACACCTCCTCTTACCTGTAACGGCTGGATGCCTGCTTCTCTCTGGAGCCAGGCTGCGCATCACACATGCGCAGTCTATCGAAGCTTCAGACAGAGACACGCATGCCGCCTTATATATACTATGGTAGATCGGCCCACTCAGTTGCACACAGAAGTAGCCACCGGAGCACTGTCTCCTTAAGTCTCTCACTGGTTTATTTGAAGATGCTGCATAAGCCAGTGAAGAGTTAGCAAAAATAAATACGTGCTTTCTGACCTAAGGAAAAACAAAACATAACATACAGCCGTGTTGCTGTGGGGATCTGCCCGCTCAGGAGAACAACCATCCACTAGTTCAGCTTTTCCTTCTCAGGACACAAAGCGCTGGAGTTCCTCTCTACAGCCCTACTGAACACTGAATGCCTTAGAAGGCCGTCTATATATATCCTAGTCCTCACCCAGGGGTGGAGATATGATGAATGACCTCCCAACCCGTTCTATGGTCGTTCACAAAAACCCAGCCCTTAAAATGGCCGATTAATCCCTCTCAACACATAGTGTGCTGGTGTAAAACTTATGGGTTTCAAATCACTGAAGCTAATGGCCTCAGTGAAACATACCTCCCCTCCAGCACTTTGCCAGTGACTTTGTCACCATGTATATATAATCAGCATACTGTATATATATTATAAGCATACTGTATATATCCTTTTAAAAGCAGAAGTGTTAATAAATTATTTTTATCAGTTAACAAAATGCAGAGTAAAGTTTGATGGATGAACCAAGATCTCAGTAATAATAATTGTATTTTTTTTTTATTAATAATAGGATAGAAGGGATGGACAAAACCAGGAACAGAATCAGTAGGCAAACTTATAATCAGGAAAACAGCCGGGGTCAGATACCAGATGATCAGTAACCGCCACGTCTGCGAGCAGTATGAATACCGCGGAGCCTGGTGACAGAGGTGATACTGAGATTGTCCCGGCAGAGACGTAACAGTCAGAAGGCCACCGGTAGATGGTGAAGGTCCTTCTGTACAGCTCCAGCAGTGATGGTGGATCTGCTGGACTTCAGGGAGCTGGATGCGGAGGTTTACCGTCTTTTAGATGTCTCTAGGGGAACGGTGACAACACGCAAATACGCGAGCAGCCCTGGATAATCCACGCCGGCAGGATGATAGGATCCGGCGGAAGATGGAACCTATGAGAAGAGAAGGAAATATAATGTAAGTGATGGGACTCCATATGACATGATACTACTGTGCGGTCACTGTGGCCGGACGGCAGAGGAATCTCATCACACAGAGGTCAGGGATCATCGTCAGCCATCATACATGTGACAATCCCATCTCCGACAGATGACATCTGCTCCACATGAATTATTCTCACTGACGACATCACACAACATGGAGATGACTCTCACACTTACCTCGTCTCTTTTTCCCCTTTTTCCCATTTTCTGATTTTTCGTCATCAGCTGGAAATTCTGATCAGAAAAAAGAAAAAACAACAACTCACTAAAGACATATTGTTATGGGGTCTGCATTGTATCGCTCCTGTATATAGTATATAGATTGTTCTAGTCCTTTCCCCTATAGTCCTGATAATCTGGTATTACACAATAGGGCAGAATAAGTCCTATATACCCGACATGACCTAATATGAGGGGCATTAGATGTGTCACTAATATGGAGCAGTGAGCGCCCTGTGTGCCGCCATGTGGTGCATACCTAATGAGCGATATTCTACTATAGGAGACGATGTCTCATTATGATGACAGAGGTTACTGGATGCAACAATGTATCACAGAATCCATGATAATACTGTACAAAGTTACAGAAATGGAGACACAGTATGGGCCCATGGGCAAAGTAATTGGGATCCATGGAACATAGATAACATAGGAGACCTATTACAGAAAAACCATGTGGAAATATTTCACCGTTGATGACAACATTCACATTGTTTGTGCTATAGACATGTACATACCTGACAATGGGGACGAGGACGGCAAGCTGGTTATAGCATCGTCTCTAGCAGATTCAGGAGAAGATCCTTTCTGCCTGTTAGGAAGAAGAAAAACGTGTCAATCACAAGTAAATTCAGTATAAAAGGGATTGTCTCACTAGAAGAACCCCAACTATAAGGCCTAATAGGACATATGAAAGTCATAGTGGGGAAGTCTCCTGCTCAAAACTACCTTCTATGGAGCAGAGCGGAAAACAACTACCAATAATGGCCGGCATGTAATACTACATCTGTCCCACAATGTGGGCAATACTAACAATGCCTGACCGGCAGCAATTATGGGCTGTTATCTCCAGCGGATTCTGAAGCCAAAAGCGCAATGACCGCTGATCATGTGGCGGTGGATGCTGCATTCGATATGATGGTATTTATGTCCTATATTTGGTGTTGTGCACATATATTAGTCTGGAGCTCCCAGTAATGACTCCACAATCTACTTACATTTCTGAGATGTTTCTGCTGGATGCTGGGGTACACTCTGGAGGGGACTTGATAACGGTGGTACAGAGCTAAATAAGGACAAAAATAAGATATGAAATTCTATTTTTTACTTTTAGAGGTCTTTTTATGTATTCTGGATTTATTGATCACTTACTTTAGAAAGCCTTTTAGAGGATGTTGTAAAATTTTGGAAGAAAAGGCTCTCATTATCCTCACTTGTGTCCTCCTCCTCTGAGACAATAGGCTTGTCTGAATCAGCGTGATCTACAATACATAGGTAATGAAGTGTTATTAGTGGTTGTCAGTATAACACAGTCACCATTTATCACTACTATTAATGGGAACCGATTGTCACATATTATGGAAGATGAGACAAACAGCCGCTTAGTCTAGATGATGTCTTCTACTTACTGATAAATAAGCTGGTGTCCATATCTGACACCAGCCGAGGAATGTACTCTGGCTTCTGACTTAGAAGGTTTTCAAATTCTAAGTCACTCAGGAATGGATAACTCTTGATCTCAAATGCTCCTCCTGGAAAAAGAAAAACAAAAGTGATGCGGACATTGCTAGAGGCTGCTCCATATCTGAACAGTATATCTTAAGTAATGACAAAACCGAAGGAAACAAACTAAAAGTTATATTATGGAGAACTAGAAATAGGCAAGCAGATAGAGGAGTGCTGATCCTCATGGACAGGAGCGATGAGTCCTCGTTGTAAAAAATGAATATTAATACTAATACAGTATATCAGTTACCTGTCCCAAGTCTTTGTGCAGGATTTGTTCTGAGCAGGTCATTAATGAGGTCCTGAGCATCGGGGGGAGGAGAGCGATCCCAATACCAAATTATGTCTCCTGTTATATAGAAAATTACAGAAAATAAAACCTCTGTTTTGGACTGTAAGATAAAGTAGAGGAAATAAGTAAATTCATGTAACCAGTCAAAGCAATGATCGGATTATTCTACTTACCATTGACAATATTTTTATAGAGCTCAGATAGGGAATCCCCATGAAATGGTACATATCCCACCAGAAACTCATGCAGGATGATCCCCATTGACCACCAGTCCGCAGGTCTTCCATAGCCTTTCTTCAGGATGATTTCTGGGGCCATGTAGAGCGGGGTGCCACAGTCCTGGAAACCAACAGAAGATAAAGATAAGAATCGATGAAATGATTATTATGACAAGTTCTCTACATAAAAAGCCAATGACAGAAGATAAAATATCAGTGGAAAAGTTCTCTAGAAATGAAGAACGTAGAGAAGAGACAATAGTGTGATGAGATTTGCAAAGAACCATCTAAGTTCCTGTAAGTGATGCCAACCTCATGGTCCTGGAACTCTCTGGCGATGTCCTCCAATGATTCCCTGTGGGTGTTGGTTTCTGGTATCATGACACCAACTTTTGAAATCCCAAAATCGGCGACTTTAATGTGTCCAGCCGGTGTAATCAGGAGGCTGTGAAAGAGAAGATGGTTTTAGTCTCACAGGCTGTGTGGTAATAAATAACTTCCCCCCTTTATTATACTACAGGGGGCACTTACTTCTCTGGTTTCAGGTCTCTATGCAACACACCATAGCTGTGCAGGTATTCCACAGCAAGTATCGCTTCTGCAAAATACAGACGGGCCAAGGGGACAGATAAAGGACCCCTGGTGCTTAGGAGGGTCCCACAGTCTCCACCTATAGAAGAAAGGAAATATGAGCGGTGAGGGGTTTATACAGCAGATCACCACGATGGATCATGAGAAGTGAGCGGAGACATTGGGGCAGGAGAGAATATATACAGATATAATGTATAGAGCACAGAATATTAGTCTGAGGTCATGGTGAGATGTCGTCCATGTCACTAATAGAGTGATGTCTCATCTCGTCTACAGCTGGCGATACTGACGTGCTCAGTGCGGACATACAGGGAGATCACACACATCAATGACTTTCCATAATATCTATAGTAAATGCTCTGCGGGGATGTAACCGTCCACGGGGACAAGTCCTAATGATATGAGCGGTGATAAGATGTCAGCAGACATGGGCTGAATATAATACATGTACATGTCCTACCTCCTACATACTCCATGACCATACACAGGTGAGATCTAGTAGGGAAGGAGCAGAGCATGGAGGCCACAAAGGGACAGTCAGCGAATGTCAGGATGTCCCTCTCCAGATAGGCCCCTTCCACATGTTTTGGAGTATCCAGGTCCCGCTTGGAAATTTTCTTCATAGCGAAGATCTTCTGTGAGTCTTTATGGTGAACTAAGTGGACGGACCTGGAGAGAAGAAGAAACCATGGTTTATAGTGAATCCTTATTAACAGTCCGTCTATAGAAGTCATTATATGATCTTCTGTTCTAATGTTTAATACCAGAAGTCCGACCATTACTGGAAATCCACATCTAGAAATACATGAAATAATACTACATAGACCATCTATGGGAGGGTCTGCACAATGCCACGTCTGCCAGACCCTCACCCAGGTCACATTATCATCTATGGGAAGTCTGCACAATGCCACGTCTGCCAGACCCTCACCCAGGTCACATTATTACCTGTGGGAAGTCTGCACAATGCCACGTCTGCCGGACACTCACTCAGGTCACATTATCACCTGTGGGAGGTCTGCACAATGCCAAGTCTGCCAGACCCTCACCCAGGTCACATTATCACCTGTGGGAGGTCTGCAAAATGCCACATCTTCCACACCCTCACCCAGGTCACATTGTCACCTATGGATGTCTGCACAATGCTACGCCTGCCATACCCTCACCTAGGTCACATTATCACCTATGGGAAGTCTGCACAATGCCACGTCTGCCGGACCCTCACCCAGGTCACATTATCACCTTTCACCTCAGATCATATCCCTATGATAACACTGAATGGCAGAGCACAGAGGCTGAAGCATTGTCATAGGGAACCCTGAGAAATGTGGCTTATGCCAACTGAAATCTCACCCAAAAGATCCGCTGCTGATCAGCTTAGATGTTTCGTAGTCGCTCATACGCGGCTTTCTCGCCGGGATCAATGATTCCATCAAGTCCTAGAAAAGAAGAAGAAGAAGAAATGATATTAAGATCTAGAAGCTGCTGGAGAAAATCTCCAGATGCAGAAACGTCTCCTCCTATATTATGTCCCAGCTGATGTCACTGATCCGATAGGTGAGCAGAAACCTGCTGACGGATTCCCTATAATATAAACGCTATTATCTAATGCAATAGTGTCATCTCCTCTAATAATAGAGGCGTCCCCTGGTTATATGGGGGATAATACTGGACGGGTCATTTACACCCCGTGATCTGGTGATACACAGACATCTACCTCTATAATACTTACACCGGCAGGTTCTTGGATCTCCGGGATCTCTAAGATTACACTGTCAGGATCCAACAGCTCAGTTGTTTCTAAAATAGTGATAAAATGATGAAGAAATAAAATGTATTAGAGGATATTAACCCTACAGACATAATACAGCAATATAATGGAGAAATGACTATTCTGTATGGAGGACTATGTGGGGCCATTATACTGTATGGAGGACTATGTGGTGCCCATTATTCTGTATGGAGGGCTATGTGGGGCCATTATACTGTATGGAGGACTATGTGGTGCCCATTATTCTGTATGGAGGGCTATGTGGGGCCCCTTATTCTGTATGGAGGACTATGTGGGGCCCATTATTCTGTATGGAGGACTATGTGGGGCCATTATTCTGTATGGAGGACTATGTGGGGCCCATTATACTGTATGGAGGACTATGTGGGGCCCATTATTCTGTATGGAGGGCTATGTGGTGCCCATTATTCTGTATGGAGGGCTATGTGGGGCCCATTATACTGTATGGAGGACTATGTGGGGCCAATTATACTGTATAGAGGACTATGTGGGGCCCATTATTCTGAATGGAGGGCTATGTGGTGCCCATTATACTGTATGGAGGGCTATGTGGGGCCCATTATTCTGTATGGAGGACTATGTGGGGCCCATTATACTGTATGGAGGACTATGTGGGGCCCATTATTCTGTATGGAGGACTATGTGGGGCCATTATTCTGTATGGAGGACTATGTGGGGCCCATTATACTGTATGGAGGACTATGTGGGGCCCATTATTCTGTATGGAGGGCTATGTGGTGCCCATTATTCTGTATGGAGGGCTATGTGGGGCCCATTATACTGTATGGAGGACTATGTGGGGCCAATTATACTGTATAGAGGACTATGTGGGGCCCATTATTCTGAATGGAGGGCTATGTGGTGTTCATTATACTGTATGGAGGGCTATGTGGGGCCCATTATTCTGTATGGAGGACTATGTGGGGCCCATTATACTGTATGGAGGACTATGTGGGGCCCGTTATACTGTATAGAGGACTATGTGGGGCCCATTATTCTGAATGGAGGGATATGTGGTGCCCATTATACTGTATGGAGGGCTATGTGGGGCCCATTATTCTGTATGGAGCACTATGTTGAGCCCATTATTCTGTATGGAGGGCTATGTGGTGCCCATAGTACTGTATGGAGGGCTATGTGGGGCCCATTATTCTGTATGAAGGACTATGTGGGGCCCATTATACTGTATTGAGGACTATGTGGGACCCATTATAATGCAAGGAGGACGGACTATGTGGTCCCATTATACTGTATGGAGGACTATGTGGGGCCCATTATACTGTATGGAAGACTATGTGGGGCCATTATACTGTATAGAAGACTATGTGGTCCCATTATACTGTATGGAGGACTATGTGGGGCCATTATACTGTATGGAGCACTATGTGGAGCCCATTATTCTGTATGGAGGACTATGTGGTGCCCATTATACTGTATAGAGGACTATGTGGGGCCCATTATTCTGTATGGAGGACTATGTGGGGCCCATTATTCCGTATGGAGGACTATGTGGGCCCATTATTCTTTATGGAGGACTATGTGGGGCCATTATTCTGCATGGAGGACTATGTGTTACCCATTATACTGTATGGAGGACTATGTGAGGCCTATTATTCTCTATGGAGGACTATGTGGGGCCCATAATACTTTATGGAGGACTATGTCGGCCCATAATATTGTATGGAGGACTATGTGGGGCCTATTATTCTCTATGAAGGACTATGTGGGGCCCTTTATACTGTATGGTGGACTATGTGGGGCCCATAATACTGTATGGAGGACTATGTGGAGCCCATTATTCTCTATGGAGGACTATGTGGGGCCCATTATTCTGTATGGAGCACTATGTGGGGCCCATTATACTGTATGGAGGACTATCTGGGGCCTATTATTCTCTATGGAGGACTATGTGGGGCCCTTTATACTCTACGGTGGACGATGTGGGGCCCATAATACTGTATGGAGGACTATGTGGGGCCCATTATTCTCTATGGAGGACTATGTGGGGCTCATTATTCTGTATGGAGGACTATGTGGGGCCCATTATTCTGTATGGAGGATTATGTGGGGTCAATTATCCTGTATGGAAGACTATGTGGGGCCATTATATTGTGTGGAGGACTGTGTGGGGCCATTATTCTGTATGCAGCACTATGTGGGGCCATTATTCCGTAAGGAGGACTGTGTGGGGCCATTATTCTTTATGGAGTACTATGTGGGGCCATTATTCTTTATGGAGTACTATGTGGGGCCATTATATTGTATGGAGGACTATGTGGGGCCATCATTCTGTATGGAGGACTATGTGAGGCCTATTATTCTGTACGGTGGAATATGTGGGGTCCATTATTCTGTATGGAGGACTATGTGGGGCCCATTATTCCGTATGGAGGACTATGTGGTGCCCATTATACTGTATGGAGTACTATGTGGTGCCCATTATACTGTGTGCCGGACTATGTGGGGCCCATTATTCTGCATGGAGGGCTATCTGGGGCACATTATTCTGTATGGATGACTTTGTGGGACCCATTATTCTGTATGGAGGACTATCTGGGGCCCATTATTCTGCATGGAGGACTTTGTGGGGCCGATTATTCTGTTTGGAGGACTTTGTGGGGCCCATTATTCTGTATGGAGGACTATGTGGGGCATTATTCTGCATGGAGGACTATGTGGGGCCCATTATTCTGTATGGAGGACTATGTGGGGCCCATTATTCTGCATGGAGCACTATGTGGGGCCAATTATTCTGCATGGAGCACTATGTGGGGCCCATTATTCTGCATGGAGGGCTATCTGGGGCACATTATTCTGTATGGATGACTTTGTGGGACCCATTATTCTGTATGGAGGACTATCTGGGGCCCATTATTCTGTATGGAGGACTTTGTGGGGCCGATTATTCTGTTTGGAGGACTTTGTGGGGCCCATTATTCTGTATGGAGGACTATGTGGGGCATTATTCTGTATGGAGGACTATGTGGGGCCCATTATTCTGTATGGAGGACTATGTGGGGCCCATTATTCTGCATGGAGCACTATGTGGGGCCCATTATTCTGCATGGAGGACTATGTGGGACCCATTATTCATTATGGAGGACTTTGTGGTACCCAGTATACTGATTGGCTCGTGACTTTTTCCACGTTTTTCATTTTGGCTCTCTGTATGTTTGATTAGAGAGTGGAAAGAGTAAATGTGAAATGATTCCCTGTTCTCTATAATATCCGGATTTTTCCTGTAGAAGGTTGTGTGATCGGCTCACCTGTAGTCAGATCGCTGCTCGGTCCCGGCTGACTCGTATTAGGGTCAGGGGTTTCTGGGGTCACATTTTGCTCATCTTCGGTGTCGCCTTCTGGTGTCTCCTGATTGATAGAATATATAGAATTAACACGAGGAACCTTCCACTAAATCACCAAATCCACAAATCAGGAAGGACTGAACCTGCATTTACAGACACACCAACTGTAACTATACAGATCAAACGCCATCATGAGGACTTTTCTCAGATAAAATGGATTAAGATGAGGTAACATTGCAAAAACATTAATATGGATAATAGAGGGAGACAGAGGCGGAAATACAGACTTCCCACCACTGAGCTGTGACTACATCAGCAGAATACAGACTGCCATCAGCAGAGACAGGCGGCCATATTACCTCCTGTGCTTGCCAGGAGCTGACAGGGAGGCCGATAAGATCTAACACCAGATCTTCTGATATCTGGCTGGTGATCTGGAGAAGATCAGAAAACAAGGACGTGTGATAGAGAAGATGATGGATCCTTACCGGGCGTTCCGATGAGCGGGCCGGACCTTCCAGTACACACAGGACTTTTTCGGCCAGTTCTTTAACAAAAGACAAATCTCTATATTGAGATCTTTTTTCAGCCTAAAAAGAAGAAAAGAAACACAAATGAAAAATCTCGAGATGAGAAAGATCACAATGAAGGCGGCCATTGTATCTGACGTCTGCTCCTCTCTGCAGATACATTGACTACATATCTGGGGTCTTGTCCTGTCTTATATTGGAAGAAAGAAGAAGCTTCTATCCCACCGTTATTATCCATTATTGTGGAGAAGATTTGTGCGGAGCGTCCACCATTTACCTGCTGTAGTAATGTCCTGATGTTCCATAGCGAGAAACTGCAAGTGCTCAGTCACTATGGAGCCAACAACGGCAGCCATGACCCTGTGTAGATTGTACACAGTGACTGTGAGCTCTGATGTCATAATGGCCGACCATCACTAGTGATGTCATCATGGAATCTTGTGATGGAATCTTATAGCGGCTGCTCTGCACAAATACATGCTGCCAAGCAATATTTAAAGTGTGTGGGGGCTCATGCTGTATATAGGGGGCTATGTGAGGGCTCAGCTATTTATAGCGGGCTATGTGAGGGCTCATACTGTATATAGAGGGCTATGTGAGAGCTTGGCTGTATATAGTGAGCTATGTGAGGGCTCATACTCTAAATAGGATTCTGTGTGTGAGCTCATACTGTACATTGGTGCTATGTATGGGCTCTTACTGTATAAAGGGTGCTGTGTGTGGGCTCTTACTGTATATAGGGTATGTGTGTGGGCTCTTACTGTATGTAGGGGGATGCCAGCACACTTAATTCTGCTCAATAATAAGTGATACAGTTAATAATATAAAATATAATTCATATGTTAATATTGAGCAGAATTCATTTCAGCCTATTGATTCGGCCTACACAACAGTCACATTTCTCATGTGGCCCCTCAGTAATATTACTTTCCCACCCCTGCTCTATTATGTATAGCGCTCTGTTATGTGTAGTGCACTTGAGCACCTGCATGTTAATCGAATGACTTATCACATGATCTATCAAAGGGAATTATGTGCCATGTCATGTGATACATCGGGTGCTGGGGGCCCACGGCTCCTAAACTGCCCAGGGCCCTGGCTACTCTTAATCAGCCCCTGCTTCTATCCCACCATTATTATCCATTATTGAGAAGTTTTATGCGGAGCGTCCACCACTTACCTGCTGTAGTAATGTCCTGATGTTCTGAGGTAAATCCGTCAGATACTCTGAGGTGAGATGACCTCGGTGGTATTTGGTCAGGCAGTCCCTTACAAGCTCCACCACCAGCCGGTGAGTGAAGCTGAGGACGCCATCGGGTGGTTGAAGCACAATCTCAGGGCGATTGGTGGTAAGAATCTCCCATAGAGCTTCTACTTGAAGATTGTCCAAAAGTAATTCAGCCATAGAAGCTGCAAGTGCGATCAGTCACTATGGAATAGCGAGAAACTGCAAGTGCGATCAGTCACTATAGAATAGCGAGAAACTGCAAGTGCGCTCAGTCACTATGAAGCCAACAAAGGCAGCCGCGACCCTGTGTACATTCTATATATAGTGACTGTGAGCTGTGATGTCATAATGCTCGACCATGACCTGTGATGTCATCATGGAATCTTGTGATGGAATCTTCAAGGAGTGGCTCTACAAACATACTTGCTGCCTAGCAATATGCTTTTTTGGCCGTACTGTTTTATTTCCAAATACAACACAACCAGGATAAGGGAATTTTCACACGTTGCGTTTTTGCAGCATTTTTTTCCACACCAAAAACCAGGTTGTACTCAGGAAAAACACTGCATACAATCCACACTTATTTGCTGTGTTTTTGCAGTGTTTATACTTGTGTTGTTTTTTTTTCATTCATTTGAATGGGTGAAAAATGCTGCAAAACCCCTGAAAGAATTAACATCCTGCAAATTTAAAATAAAAAAAGGAAAAAAACGCAGCATGTGAATGAGACTTTAGAAATCTCATTCACTAAGCTGGTACTGTAAAACGCAATGTTTTAGCAGCAGAAAAATAACCCTGAAAAAAATGCCACTTGTGAACATTCCCCAAAGATATAATAGTCATATTATGGGAAATATTGTCTATATTTATTCCTCGCGTGTCTTTTTTTTACCAAATAACATTTACCTCATTGGTTGGAGAGTTTACTATTAACAACTGTGACAAATATTGAAGAATTAATGATAAGTGACCCAAGTGATCAATCATTTACGTCATTAATGGTGATGAGCGAGCACTAAAATGCTCGGGTGCTCGTTGCTCGGGTCGAGCACATTGGAATACTCGGGTGCTCGACCCGAGTAACGAGCCCATTGTAAGTCTATGGGAAACTCGAGCATTTTTCAGGCGGCTCTCCCCGGCGGTCTACAGAGGGCCTAAAAATTGCCCAAATCGATGGGAATAATGCTCAAACGACATGGTAACAGCATGGGGAAGACCCCTGGAAGCATCTATGACTCCCAGATCACTGCTGTCAACAACGTGGTCAGAGGTATTACGCCACTTTTACAGACTCACAATAAAACTTACAAAAACGAAACCAAAATGGATTTTCCTGGGAAATATGTTAAGGAACATCCTTTCCAGGGTAATGACTTGTATATAAGGCAAAATAAATAACCAAAAACAAAAATTCTCCTCCACACCTTGGGCTATGTTCACTCGTAGCGTTTTTGATGCGTTTTTACACTTTTGCATTGCTTTTAACCAACACAAATGCATTCACCTGGGAATGTCATTTTAACATTTTACAACATTATCTGGCCATGTGGTGTGTGACACATCATCAGACACATGCATACAGTGCTGAAAAGACGTGGGAACAGCATGGGGAAGACCTCTGGAAGCATCTCTGACTCCCAGGTCACTGCCTAAAAGTGTGCCCATCATAAGAGATGCTTGGCGCATGCGAAGATGCCTCCCGCCATGCACCTGTCGTTGCAGACTTGCAACAATCACCGTCCACGTCCTTGTCCCACTGCAGCGTTCACTTGTCCCTTCTCCATTCCTTGGAATGCAAGCGCAAGTATGCAGGTAGCCACCCACCTACCCACCCACAGGCTGCAATACTATACTGCCAAATTTTTGACAGCTGTTTGCACTTGAAATGTAGCCTTTTAGGCTCGTGGAGGCGGAAGTTTTTCATAACCTCATGCCGGCGGCGGCTGGGTGTCCATACTCGGTCCCCAGCCGCCAATATATTTCCCAGTATCGCCTCTGCCTTCCACAAGCACGGGTCCCACAACATTACCCGTGCCCCCCCAGTGCACTTACTGGGAACGACCGCCTAACCAAACACATGTGGACAGGTGAATGTGGCCAGGGACGGTACGGAGCCAGTCCGCAACTTTTTTTTGCTGACAGTTGTATTTAGCTCGGTGAAAGGACTGGCATAGAGGGAAACCGTATCTACCCTGGGTGTCATTTCTCCCAGGAAGTCCTGTAATTGAGCTTGTTGCAGAAGCAATGGCAGCCCGTCCAACATCAACTCGCACTTGTCGGTGGTGCTTTGACACACACACATCTTTCTTTGCGCATTTAATTTCTTGAATACAGAGTTGGACAATGGCCTGATCTGTAATGCATTTTGAGAAATAACATGCATAAGCATGGCCGATCAGCATTAAAAAAGCAGCCACAGAGTGTCCGGAAACCTTCCCCCACACTTTTATTAGTCAGGGCTGCTTTTCGGCAGGGTTGGACGGGCCCACCAGAGAGGGAAACCGTATCTACCCCGGCTGTCAGTTCTCCGTCACCAGGTTCCGCCCATTGTCACACACGACCATGCCTGGCTGTATGTTCAGCGGTGAGAGCCACAGATCAGGCTGCTGTGTTACAGCTTTCAACAACTCTGCAGCGCTGGGCGGTTTGTCACCTAAGCATTAAGCATGTTATCTTCAGCACAGCCTGTTGCCGCTTGGCCAAGGCAGTGCTGCAGTTCTGTCAGCTTGTGACTGATGTGGTCATTTCGGAGATGGAGGAGGAGGTGCATGAGCTGAACAATGTGATTACATTGAGGTTAAATTGCTTTTTATACTAAAGAAATATCCTATTGTTTTGTTTACGTTATTTTTTAAGACAAATGCGTTCACCGGGAAATGTCATTTTAACATTTTACAACCTTATCTGGCAATGTGGTGTGTGACACATCATCAGACACATCCTGTTTTATTTATGATGGAGGGACTCTGAAAGTCATAAAGCCTATTTTTATAGGGACATCAGATGGCCCTTACTATTCTTAAAAGGCCAGCAGTCTGCCCTAGCTATTGTTAGAGAGCCATCAGCCGGCTATGCTTTGTTGTTCCCATTATTAACAAGTGGGTCTCCTATACTGTTATTGCGTATCCAGGGCTGCTTTTCGGCAGGGTTGGACGGGCCCACCAGAGAACCGGAGACTCCTCCGGCGGGCCCTGGCTTCTCCTTCAGGAGAGTTCATAGTGCCGAGGTGAGGCCATGATGATGATAGAGGCCACCATCTTCTTAGTTTTCTGTTACTTGGAATGTAAGTGCAAGTATGCAGCCAGCCACCCACCCACCCACAGGTCGCAACACTAAACTGCCAGATTTGTGGGCAGCTGCTTGCACTTGAAATATGGGTTTTTAAGCTCATGGAGGCGGAAGCTGTCCACAATCTTATGGCGGTGGCGACTGGGTATCCATACTCGGTCCCCAGCCGCCATTATTTTTCCCGGTATCGTCTCCGCCTTCCACAAGCATGGGTCCCACAACATTACCCATGCCCTCCCCAGTGGAAGGACCGCCTAACCACAAACACGTGGACAGGTGAATGTGGCCAGGGACGGTATGGAGCCAGTCCACAACTTTTTTTGCTGAGAGTTGTATTTAGCTCAGTGAAAAGACTGGCATAGAGGGAAACCGTATCTACCCTGCATGTCATTTCTCCCAGGAAGTCCTCTAAAGCTGCTTGCACTTGAAATGTGGCCTGAATATTACTGCTGGTACTTTTCTGTGGGAATTTGCTTGCCTCCTACCAGCCTGGAATATTTCCAGTAAACTATGGTACGACGCCATGGTATTAGCACTGCCCCAGTACCAGTAGCGAAGCCTTCCCCAATTTCCTTCTCAGGAATTTTATTTGGTAGACTGAGTGGCTGCCCAAATACATTTTCTCACAAAGGAGCTGAAGATAGCGTGGCAGTAGGTGCAAGTTTCTCCAGCCTGTTAGATATTAGAGGGTGAATGGCAGCATTGGATCAGTGGTTAGCACTGAAGACTTGTAGCGCTGGGATCCTGGGTTTAAATCCCAGCAAGGTCAACATCTGCAAGGACTTTGTATGTTCTCCCCGTGTTTGCGTTTGTTTCCTCCTCAGTAAAAAAGCAGCCATAGAGTGTCCGGGAACCTTCCCACACACTTTTCTTAGGACTGCTTTTCGGCAGGGTTGGACGGTCCCAGCAGAGAATCCTCTGGTGTGCCTTGGCTTCTACCTCAGGAGAGTTCATGATAGCGCTAACTTTGCAGCTGCTATGGGGCTCTTGAGCAGGTGAGAAAGGTCAGAATCAAATCCTCTGGTGGGCGCAATGTTTTTCAATCTGAAACAGCTTATCAGTGGGAGTTGTATTTCACCACAGCCATATTCTTTAGCTCGGTGAAAGGACTGGCATAGAGGGAAACCGTATCTACCCCGGCTGTCAGTTCTCCGTCACCAGATTCCACCCATTGTCACACACGACCATGCCTGGCTGTATGTTCAGCAGTGAGAGCCACAGATCAGGCTGCTGTGTTACAGCTTTCAACAACTCTGCAGAGCTGGGCGGTTTATCACCTAAGCATTAAGCATGTTATCTTCAGCACAGCCTGTTGCCGTTTGGCCAAGGCAGTGCTGCAGTGCTGTCAGCTTGTGACTGATGTGGTCATTTCGGAGATGGAGGAGGAGGTGCAGGAGCTGAACAATGTGATTACATTGAGGTTAAATTGGTGACGCTGCTTTTTATACTAAAGAAATATCCTATTGTTTTGTTTACGTTATTTTTTAAGACAAATGCATTCACTGGGAAATGTCATTTTAACATTTTACAACCTTATCTGGCAATGTGGTGTGTGACACATCATCAGACACATCCTGTTTTATTTATGATGGAGGGACTCTGAAAGTCATAAAGCCTATTTTTATAGGGACATCAGATGGCCCTCACTATTCTTAAAAGGTCAGCAGTCTGCCCTAGCTATTGTTAGACAGCCATCAGCCGGTTATGCTTTGTTGTTCCCATTATTAACAAGTGGGTGTCCTATACTGTTTTTGCGTATCCAGTGACTGCAAGGGCTGCCAAAAATTTGGACACAACCCAATACCCCTTTGAAGAGACATAGAGGAGGGTCTCAGTAAAAAAAATGTTCCCATTATAAAGGTGCAGGTCTCCTATAGTGGTAATGCCCATGCTGTGACTGCAAGGGCTGACCAATTTTAGGAAAAAGCCCACTAAGAATTTAAAGACACACAGAGCAGGGCCACAGTAACAAGGTACGACATGTTCCCATTACAAAGGAGAGGGTCTGCTATACAGTTATAGGGTATGCAGTGAGTCCAACGGCTGAAAAATTTTAAGAAATACCCTACAAAGAATTTAAAGACACACAGAGCAGGGCCACAGTAACAAGGTACGAAATGTTCCCATTAGAAAGAAGAGGGTCTGCTATAAAGTTGTAGGGTATGCAGTGAGTCCAACGGCTGACCAATTTTAGGAAAAACCCCACTAAGAATTTAAAGACACACAGAGCAGGGCCACAGTAACAAGGTACGACATGATCCCATTAGAAAGGAGAGGGTTTGCTATACCGTTATAGGGTATGCAGTGAGTCCAACGGCTGACCAGTTTTAGGAAAAACCCCACTAAAAATTTAAAGACACACGGAGCAGGGCCACAGTAACAAGGTACGACATGTTCCCATTAGAAAGGAGAGGGTCTGCTATACAGTTATAAGGTATGCAGTGAGTCCAACGGCTGACCAATTTTAGGAAAAACCCCACTAAGAATTTAAAGACACACAGAGCAGGGCCACAGTAATGACAATTTCCCATTAGAAAGGAGAGAGTCTCCCATAGTGTTGGCCTATGCAGTGAATGCAAGAGCTGCCAAAAATTTGGAGGCACTTCAATGCCCCTTGGAAGAGACGTGGAGGAGGGCCTCATAAAAAATGTTCCCATTAGAAAGCAGCGGGCCTCCTATACTTGTAATGCCCATGCACTAAGTGTATGGGCTGACAAACATTTACCCCTGGGGGGTATACATGAACATACTGTATAAAAAAATTTTTTTACGGGCATCATAAACACCCTTTAAAAAAATTATGTGGGTGTTGCATCACGGACCACGTTCACCCTGGTGATATGGTGGTGGAGGATGAAGAGAAGGAGGAGGACAAGAGCAAATAGCCAAAATCAGTAAGTGTATACCCATGTGTGGGTGTAAAAAGGTGCATGGCAATACATCTCCCAAGAAAAGACACTGGATTGGAGTTTATGTTACGCTGCTATCATTTGGTGGTGATGAGAAGTCTGGCCCAATCCACCCCTTGTTCATTTTTATAAGAGTCAGCCTGTCAGCATTTTCAGTTGACAGGCAGATGCGCTTATCAGTTATAATTCCACCAGCGGCACTAAAAACCCGCTCTGATAAAACGCTGGCGACAGGGCAGGCCAGGCCAGGACCTCCAAGTCATAGAGAGCCAGTTCATTCCACGTATCCAGCTTGGATACCCAATAATTATAAGGCACAGAGGAATCACGGAGGACGTTGGTACGGTCGGCAAGGTACTCCCTCAGCATCTTCCCAAACTTTGCACTCCTTGTGATAGTACCCCGCGCTTCAGGGCCTGTGCGATGGGAGGGTCTGAGAAAACTCTCCCAGAACTTTGACAGTGTTCCGCTGCCTCTGCTGGATTGAAGTTGTGTCTCTCTCGCCTGTGCTCCTTGGTTGTCCAACAAAGTGTGCCCTCTGCCCCCAGCGTTTTCAGATGGGAATTTTCTTAATAGTTCCGCAACAAGGGCCTTCTGGTACTGCCCCATTTTTGTACACCTGTCTGCCTCAGGAATAACAGATATAAAGTTCTCCTTGTAGCGTGGGTCTAGAAGTGTCACCAACCAGTAATGACTGTCACCCAAAATTTTGAGAACGCGAGGGTCATGGGAAAGGCAGCGTAACATAAACTCAGCCATGCGTGCCAGATTACTAACAGGCAAGACTTCAGTGTCCTCACCAAGAGGATGACTGACCATGCTCTCCTCCTCCTCCTCTCTGTCCTCTGGCCATCCACGCTGAACAGACGGTATGACAGCTGTGCAGGTAGTACCATCTATAGTGCATGAAACTAGCTCCTGTCCTTCCTACTCCTCTTCCTCATTGTCACCCAATCTACGTTGGGATGAGATGAGGCTGGGCTGTGTGTAATCACCCTGTATGGTTCCTTGCTCCATCTCATCATGCTCTGCCTGCAATGCATCCTCTTTGATTGTGAGCAGAGAGCGTTTCAGAAGACAGAGAAGTGGGATGGTGACGCTAATTGTGATGTCATCGCCGCTCACCATCTTGGTGGAGTCCTCAAAGTTTTGGAGGATGGTACATATGTCTGACATCCATGTCCACTCCTGAGGTCTTATGTGTGGAGTCTGAACTGAATACCGACGGCCTTGTTGATGCTGGTAGTCAACAACTGCCCTCTTCTGCTCACAATTCCTTCCCAACATCTGCAGTGTAGAGTTCCAACGCGTGGGGACATCACACAGCAGTCTGTGAGCCGGTAGCTGCAAACGCTGCTGAAGCACTGCAAGGGCGGCGGAAGCTGTAGCTGACTTTCTAAAATGGGCACACTGGTGGCGTACTTTAACAAGCAGATCTGGCAGCTCCGGGTAGGATTTGAGAAACCGCTGAACCACGAGGTTAAGCACATGGGCCAGGCATGGTACGTGTGTGAGCTCGCCTCGCCTCAGAGCCGCCACCAGGTTCCGGCCATTGTCACACATGACCATGCCTGGCTGAAGATTCAGCGGTGTGAGCCACAGATCTGCCTGCTCTTTCAGAGCTGTCCACAACTCTTCAGCATTGTGGGTCTTTTCACCCAAGCACATTAGCTTCAGCACAGCCTGTTGCAGCTTGGCCGAGGCAGTGCTGCAGTGCTTCCAGCTTGTGACTGATGTGGTCATTTCGGAGATGGAGGCTGAAGAGGAGGAGGAGGCTAAGGAGGATGAGGTGCAGAAGCTGTAGACCGTGGGGGCAACGCTGATTGACCTAGGGCCCGCAATCCTTGGCGTCGGTAGGACGTGTTCCGTCCCAAGGTCCGACTGGGTCCTGGCTTCCACTATGTTAACCCAGTGTGCCACCAGCGAGATGTACCGTCCCTGCCCACAAGCACTTGTGGATGATATGCATCTCCTGCTTTAACAGACACAAGAGAGGACAAATCTTGCCAAGTAGCTGAGTATGTCTTCTGAATAGCCAAAACTGCACGGTAGAAAGGCATGGGTTGTTTCTCTGGGTCTGGCAATTGGTTGCAGAGTGTCATGGCTTGAGTCGGTGTGAATTTTACATACATGATAGGTTCTGGTTTGCCAAGAGCAGGTGGTGGTATGATAGGCTTAAGGGTTAAATTAGATGGTGGTCTAGGTAGGCTTGGCAGCAACTTTTCTTCATCCACATCATTTTTAATTGGTACTGGTGTGATGGGAGTCACATGTGTTTGACAAGCATCTTTCATTGCCCTTGCAGTGTCAGTTTGTTTACTGACTAGACATATCTCGGTTAGATGGCAAGAAGGCTTAGAGGCCTCTTCTATCACTGTCTGTACTAGCTCCCTTGCACATGCTCTGACTGGGTATCCAAAGATACCGGAGCTAATTAAAGGAAGTGCTATAGTCTTAATGCCAGCAGTCTTGTTTGCAATGTCTAATGCTGCGTGTACAGTCTGGCACAAGAGCCGTGCACTATTATCTGGATAGGAAGGGTCATAGATGGGCCCCACTGCATGAATAATAGTGTTACAGGGTAAATCGCCTGATTCGGTAACTGTGACCATTGCTGGCTGGAAAGGACCATGTCGTCATACAATATTATCACTTTCCCTTTGAATACTGTCTCCCCCTGCCATGACAATATCTCTAGCCAGGCCACCCCTGTGCTGCAGGTGGCTATTGGTAGCATTCACTATAGCATCCACCCGCTGAGTGACCATGTTCCCTACACCCACAGAGATTAGTACCCCAGCCCCTGTCTGACACTGGGCAATCATTTTCTCAAAAATAGGATCCCAGTCCTCTGGGGGGCCCGACACAAAGCTGCCATTATCCACATGTTGATATGATGGGGCAACAGATGGAGCCCCTTCACCTGAATGAGAGACAGGTGATGTAAGAGCTGGGAACATTGGTGTCGGAGGTGGGGAAGATGCTGAGGTAGATTGCTGAGGTGGGGTGTAATATTGTCCTTGCATAGTCACAACCGGATATATAGAAACTGGTGGAGAAACTAATTGGGCATTAGGCTTTGGAATATCTGTCGTCTCATTGTTATCAGGCCTTCCGGGTGGAGTAAGATGGCCGCCACAGAAAGTACCTGTGGGTGGGACTTCCTTTGAGTCATGCATTCCAAAGGTGGGAGGGCACCTGGGTGGTGTGTCTGTCCAAGAGCAGTCAAGAGAAGGCGCTGTGGCTACAAAGTCAGTGGGGAGGGGGGATGGTCTATGAACTCCACAATGTAAACCATTGTCCCCAGAGTCTAAAGTTTGCACATCACTCCTAGAACATGTCCACCCCCTGAGGCCATTATAAGGTGGTGGCTCAACAGTTTTCAAAGCAACATTAAAAACATGATTCTTAACATACATGTAATATACATCATCATTATCATCTGTTCTCTCTTCCTCTTCCCATCCCTCTTTTGCTATGTCATTTGCCATAGCCACAGATAATAAACCTGTTTCCTCTAGTTTACCCTTTTTTTTTTTTTTTTCTTTAAAGCTATTTTCCACAGCCCCCGCTGAAGTCTTCCCCTCCTATTCATTCCTACAATGTCCATTAACTGTTTAACCCTAGCAACATACTTAAACCCCTTCCCTGTCAGCTACCAGTGTTTGAGCCGTATAGCTGTTATTCAACACCAACTTTCTTTGTGAACAGTCTCAAGAATTTATGCATGGCTGACGAACGTTGACACAATACAAACAGAAAGACGGACCAGACAAAGTGAATTCTTGTGTCAGTATGACTCAATGAAACAGAATAATCTCCTTATTAATAACCGCAGATACTAGCTGGCCAGCCTAGCTTCTGTTTCCTACCCTCGTGCGTTCTATCTTCCAAGAACAGGATGTTTTTTTAGGGAGCGATACAGAACTGCAAAACTTTCTTTTTTTTTTTTAAACCTTCCTCACATCATCCCCCCTACGTTCTCTCAAGAACAGGAGGTATATGGAAATGCAATGTGGGATTCCATCCAGGAGAATACTCCGTTCACAAGTCACACACGACAGCTCATCCACTAAGTCAGTCTCAAACACAAACAAATTAGAATAAGCAAAGGTTACAGTGGATTGGAATGTGAGTGGGTTTCGATAACACCAGCAGGGTCACCCCTATCCCCACTTAAGGATTACCACAACAGACCGACTCGTGCCCTCTGCTAATCTATGAACGACTGGAAACACAAGCAAGTCTGTAATTACAGTGTAATTAACTAGAGTTACCGTGTAAGGGGGGTGATCAGGCCCATCCAGTCATCCACGATCCACAGCTGGACACCTTCATTCGGTCTGCCCTGGTGTGGTGCCCGTGTGGTGCCCCATGTTGGGCGCCAATTGTGGAAGTGAGGTTCAAAGGACCCCAACCCTTTGCTTATCCCTTGCCAAATTAAATTATTCAAGTGTATACGTGAAGCTTTGATATCGGACAGACAGAGTCAGATACTGAACTTCTCTTGAAGAGAAATGGCGCAGGAAAGATGTGTTTATTATTCCAGCATAACATATATATGTTCAGTATGGAGGAAAGTCCCAATAGGGTGTTGCCCTGAGGCAATTGAGCAATCACAGTGGTCTCTGGCCCATGGTATAGATAAGTCTCATTATCTTGTCCTATGGGGTTAAATGTTTCCTCCCCAGATATTCTCCTCATTCCTCAGGATATTCTCTTGGGAGGTGTCATGTTGAATCCTTTGTCTCGTCTCCTTCTTGTAAACAATTTGAAAGTCCACCTCTATAACCAGCTCCAACTAATCCTTTCAGGATATTTATATAGTGACACACGAGTACAGATATCTGATATATATATATATCAAGGTTTTCATAATATATATTAAAGTGAGGGTATATATGACTAAATGATATCCAATATAACAGATATATGCAAAACAAGATTCATAACATATAACAGAATATAAGTATAGATATTTAGTATACATCAGAGTTTCATATAATGTTTTTTAGTAGATTTTAGAATCTTATCTTTAACACACTTATCCACGTCTCCGTGGTTAGGTGGACTTTACCGGTAACTGCATTGTTGAGAGCACGGCTAATGTTTTGGGACACGTGCTTGTGTAATGCGGGGACGGCACACCGGGAGAAATAGTGGTGGCTGGGGACCGAGTACCGAGGGTCGGCCGCCGCCATCAGGATGCGGAATGCTTCCGCCTCCACGAGCCTAAAAGGCAACATTTCGAGCACAAGCAGTCGTGAAATGTGAGAATTTAGCAGTGTGGCCTGTGGGGCGTTGGCTGCATTTTCGCGCTTGCATTCCAAGGACTGGGGTATGGACAACTGAACGCTGCGCTGGGACAAGGACATGGACTTGCTTCCTGATGCTGCTACTTGAGAGTGTGCAACGACAGGTGCAGGGCAGGAGGCATCTTCACATGCACTATGGACAGGGGATTGGCTTGCATGCACAACAGCGGAAGAAGCAATGGTGCCACCCGCAGACACTGTTCCTGGACCCTGGGGTTCGGCCCACAAAGTCAGGTGCTTTGCTGCCATGTGCCTGATCATGCTGGTGGCGGTCAGGCTGGTCGTTTTGCCACAACTGCTGATGCTGGCCTGGCAGGTGGTGCAAATGGCCTTTTTGGGGTTATCGGCAGAGTCTTTAAAAAACAGCCAGACTCGGGAAGACCTAACAGTTGTACTGGCAACTTCCTTCGTGTTGGTGTTACGGGGAACGGTTGCCTGCCTTCTGTCTGCGGCCACCACACTGCTTCTTCCTGCCTGTTGGGGTGCTCTGCCTCCCTCCCCCTGTGTGCTGCTGTGCTCTCTCTGAATGTCCTCCTGCCAGGTTGGGTCAGTTACTATATCATCCACCACCTCGTCTTCCACTTCCGCACCCTGGTCCTCCTCCTGACTTTCTGGCAATTGTGTCTCATCATCGTCCATCTCTTGTGACACTTTCCCACCGTCGCCTTGGTGTGACCGTGGCTGCTCAAATACTGTATTTGGGCATCGCTACACGCGATCTCCTCTTGCCCCGCTTCAAATGAACAGGGCGAGAGGCCCGAATCTATAAATGGAAAAGTGAACAGCTCTTCAGAGTGTCCAAGTGTGGGATCAGTTGTCTCTGGGTACTCAGCATGGTGGGAGGAAGGAGGATCAGGGTGAGGAATATGCTGTCCAGACTCACGGCTACTGAGACTTGACCGTGTGGAAGACAGGGTGGTGGTGGTGGTGGCTAAGTGACTGGAAGCATTATCCGCTATCCAACCAACAACCTTTTGACACTGCTCTGGGTTCAATAGTGGTGTGCTGCGGTCCCCTAGTAATTGGGACAGGAAGGTCAGGCGAGAAGATGTGGGTGTTTGTTGTGGCACAATTTTGGCTTGCCCACGGCCTTGTCCTCGGCCTCTGCATGCACCATTACCATCACGTCCAGTTCCCCGTCCCTTGCCACGTGCCTTGCCCATTTTAAATGGAGGACAGTATCTTCCATGCTCACTACAAATGACTGAGTTTGGACTGAACTTATATGTGATCCGTGTGATGGAGAAAACAAAGTTTTAAATACCTGGCCTGTAGGTAAGTAGTTTGAACAGCAAACTGCTGTGAATTGCTTCACTGACACACTAAAGGAAATTTTTAATGGAGGCCAGAAATGGCAGTATTTTCTGACAACGTATATGTGATCCGTTTGACGGAGAAAACACAGTTTTTAATAGCCGAATTTCTAGAGCTCTAATATGGAAAGGACCTGGCTGTATTCTGCCGTGCCAACAAGCAAAAAAAAAACCGTGTTCTCTGGATTGCTTTTTAAGCAAATAATGAGGATTAAGATCCAAAGAAAAGTATTCCTGGCCCCTGAGACCTGGGCCTTTGTATAGAAATATCTAACAGCATCAGAAGGCAGAAATGGAATGGAGACTCTTGTGCTATATGTACTGCAGTCTGCTATATACACCGTCTGCCTATACACCCTGCCTGTCTGATATCTCTGCAGATGAATTAGTCCTCAGAAGGACTGTTTGTTAAGATGGATATGTGTAATGTACGGTTTTTCTCCCTACACTACCTAATACACAATCAAATCTCTCCCTATCGCAGCAGCAGCTCTCCCTACACTGCCTGATTCCGAAGGGACTGTGACGAACATGGCGGCGCCAGGTCTGATATAGACCTGATGACACTGTGCGACCAGCCAATCACTGTAATGCCCACAACCAACATGGCTACTGCATTACAGTGCATGGCAGGCAATCCCTGCATGTTCATTGGCTCTCTAAAGAGCGCCAAACATGCAGGGAGGGGACCCGAGTTCCCCCCCGAGCAACCCGAAAATACTCGGCGAGCACTGAGCATCTCGAGCAGTGAGATGCTCGGGCGAGCACCGAGCAGTAGCGAGCATGCTCGCTCATCACTATTTACTACCTTATTTGGCCATGTGGTGTGTGACACATCATCAGACACATGCATACATTGCTGAAAAGACATGGGAACAGCATGGGGAAGACCCCTGGAAGCATCTCTGACTTCCAGGTCACTGCCTAACACTGTGGTCATCAGACTTGATCCTATATTACTGCGGTAATAATACAGACATTTTTGTCAACGTGACAAATATTAAACTCAATTTAAAATGGGCAAGATGTGTGGCAAGGGACGGGGAAGTGGATGTTATGGTGATTGTGCACGCAGAGGCCGAGGCCGTGGGCAAGATGAAACTGTGCCTGCTGAGGGAGCACAACAAACACCCTCATCATGTCGAACTACCTTCCTGTCCCAATTTCTAGGGGGCCGCGGAACACCACTATTGAAGCCAGAGCTGTGAGAAAAGGTTTTTGGTTGGATAGCAGATAATGCTTCCAGTCACTTTGCCACCACCACCCTGTCTTCCACATTTTTGTTCAAGATTATTGTAATTGTTTTTGCAATGTATACCCCTTTTTCACATCTAAAGCGCCATGGAATAAATGGCGAAAAAGTAACAATAATAATGTGGTCCAGTCTCATTAGCCGTGAGTCTGGACCACATTATTATTGTTACTTTTTCGCCATTTATTCCATGGCGCTTTAGATGTGAAAAAGGGGTATACATTGCAAAAACAATTACAATAATCTTGAACAAAAATGTGACAGTGACTGGTACAGGAGAGGAGAGGACCCTGCCAGCGAGGGCTCATAGTTTACAAGGGATGGATGAGGATACAGTAGGTGAGGACAAAGCTGATCGTGCAACGGTGTGGTGGAGCGAGGGTTCCTGCAGGTTGTACGCTTGTCGGAAGAGGTGGGTGTTCAGCTTCCTTTTAAAAGTTTCAACAGTAGGTGAGAGTCAGAAATGGTGGGGTAGAGAGTTCCAGAGTTGGGGGGATGCACGGGAGAAATCTTGTATGCTATTGTGGGAAGAGGAGATAAGAGGGTAGAGAAGGTGATCTTGTGAGGATCGGAGGTTGCGTGCAGGTAAGTACTGGGAGACTAGGTCACAGATGTATGGAGGAGACAGGTTGTGAATGGCTTTGCATGCCAAGGTTAGGGTTTTGAACTGGAGACAGTGAAGGGATTGACAGAGAGGAGAGGCCAGGGAATAGCGGGGGGATAGGTGGATTAGTCTGGCAACAGAGTTTAGGATATATTGGAGAAATGCGAGAGTGTTAGAAGGGAGGCCACAGAGCAGGAGGTTGCAGTCATCGAGACGGGAGATGATGAGGGCGTGCACTAGTGTTTTTGTAGATTCGTGGTTGAGGAATGTGCGGATCCAGGAGATTTTTTTACTTAAGTCGGCATCTTCCTCACCCTCTTTCCTCCCACCATTCCGAGTGCCCTGAGACAACTGATCCCATACTTGGACTCTCCGAAGAGCTGTTTTGTTCATATTTCCATTTATAGATTCTGGCCTCTCGCTCGGTCCGCACGGAAGTGGAAAGAGCTTGGATATGTGGTTTGAAGGAGAGATTAGAGTCCAGGGTTACTGACGCGCCCCCTGGGACATATTCCTTTTTGAGGGGAATACCCGGCACCGGATCAGATGGGGGGTTGTAGTCTCCGAGCGGCTGTGACCCGGTCCCGTGCCCAGGGCGTCAAGCTCAGTGTTATGTGGCAGCTTTACAGATGTTACTAAAGTTCTTTTGTGTCGACTACGCCACCCGTTGTGATGCGGTCACTGTGGCCGCCGCTGCAGCAGGGTCCGCTGAGGCTGATGGTGGATGCGCAGCTTGGTGGGATAACCCCCAACGGGAGGGGTATAGCCTCAGAGGGGACAGGCGCAGAGGATGGGGGTTGTGGTGGTGCGGTGCAGCCGGCAATGAAGACAGACTCGGGTTGTGCAGTTAAGGGTGTTTACTTACTGCTGATGTTCCGGTCACTCCAGCTGCTAGTGACCACCCGAGCCGTGCTGCGTCCACCAGGTCCTGGATCCAGCCAACCCCCAAACAAGTCCGGAGCGTGGCCCTGAGCTCTCCCTCTGTCCTTTCTTCAGCCGTCCCCACCAGGGATTCACCTAGGTCCAGCTCCCTCGGGCCTTCTTTTGGGACACCCTTGGCCCTGGGTTCCCTGACCCTGCATGTGGTGTGCCTTCGGGGTGAATGTGGTGGGTGACCGTGACAGACACTGCCCACGGTCTCCGGTCTCTGGCTGGGGATTGTTTTTGCCCCCACCAGCTTGGGTTCCGGTACCCTGATGCTGACTCCTCACCCGGTGCTCTAATTTGGGTTCTTGGGTCCCTTCAGTCTTCCCCCTCTGGGTCTTTCTCTGCTCCACTCTCTCTCTCTCCAGGGCTGCTGTTTCCTGCTCTCTGCATCAGACTTGTCCTCTGCAGCTGACTGACTCTCTGCGTCTGACCCTGATCTAAGTTGGTGCCCTCCTTATATATCCCTCTATGTGTGAGCTCAGGTGACCAGCACCCAATGAGCTCCTATCACTACCCAGACTGCTCCCCCTATCTGCCCCTACACTACATGGGATGTACCACCCCCCTCCCACTCCAGCCAGGAACAGGCTCGGTTGTACCTGCACATTTCTAAGTGGGAGTACCGTCGGCCTGCTCCTCTGGAATGGGATGTATGTAGTGCATGCAGCCTACCGAGCTCAGGTCCACACTCCATCCTTACCCGGGAGTGGAATATCACACCTCTGGGTTGAGGTGCAATACCCCTGTAGCAGCCGAATCCTCAGGGTGCTACATTCCCCCCTGGTAAATCACAGCACGTCCTCGGGCTGTAAGAACAAAACACCACAAAACAAAGAAATTTTTGCATAAACATATAAAACATATAAAACAACATATATTAGCAACATCATAAAACTTTTCATATAAAACATTCTCGTCGCCTCTGGCTCCTCCTCCGGTCACTGTGCAACGTGTGACCGGGTACAGTGCGACAGTCTTTTCTTGAAAAATGGTTTTCCTATAAAACCGGTAGGGGGCGCTTTAGGAAGCGCAACTATATACAAAAGGGGTAGTGGCCGCTCTCAGTCCTCGGCCAGGTATTAGGGAGGAATGACCGCTCTCAGTCCTCGGTCAGTGGGATTTAAGGGATAAACGGGTAAACTGTTCACACTTGCTGGTCCCAACGGGGACTATATTAGCAACAGTAACAGTTCACTGTGCCCCGACGGGCAACTATATACAGCTTCTACTCTGCTGTACTCAACGACGACGTCCTCCTGCTCTTTCTTTGTGGACAGTTTCAGTTTCAGACCCGTTCGGGCACGTATGCTGGGCAAACAGGTCTTCACCCAGATGCGGCACTCTTGGTTTTATGGGCGCGGTGGTGGTGGCGCCCGGGTTGCCCGGGCCTTGCGGCCAGGTCTGGGGTATCTGGAAGGTGAAGGGCACCGTAAGGACGGCGGCGCCCTGGGCTACTTGGCCCTGCGACCAGGCCGGGGGCTCCGCGGAGGTAGGGGGCGCTGTTGGTATTGCGGCGCCCGGGGGTACTAGGCCTTGCGGCCAGGCTGGTGGTACTTCCTGCTTGGTCACGCTCGGGGTCGAGGCGTGTGACGTCACAGGGGTCGCGGCTCCCGTTTGAGGCCTAGTCTGCGGCGGTGACGTTGCAGCGACGGGCACGGCAGGATAGACTTCGGGCTCTGCGACGGGGAGCTGGGGCAGGTACGCGGTTTCCCGGTTTGGGGTATAGACGTCCCCTTTACCTGCCTCCACTCGTTCGGCTCCCTTCTCGGCGCCGTCTCCGGCCTTCAGTCCTCCCGCGCCATCCTCAGAGGCGGTCTGTCTCCTCGTCTCGGGTGGCGTGCTCCGCTGACAGGTCTCGGTCTGCTGGGCCATCTCACGGCTCCACTCCGCTAACGTCTCTCGCTGCACCCGGGCCATCCTCCTTGCGAGGCCCTCCAGAGCGGTCTGTGCACACTCCCGGTCTCGGGGAAGCTGTGCTAGGACCTCCACTAGGCCTAGTGGGGTCGTTGTTTCCAGCAGGCTCCTGACCAACGGGTCGGTGCTGCTCTGCTCTCCTACAGTTGTCTCCAGCAGGCTCCTGGCCAGCGGGCCGGTGCTGCTCTGCTCTCCCTCCTCTGTTTCTAGCAGGCTCCTGGCCAACGGGCCGGTGCTGCTCTGCTTTCTCGCCATCTCCGGGTAAGCTTCTTCTGGACTCAGCTCTAGGCTTCTTGTCTCCGGGTGCGCTCTCTCCAGACTGCTCCAGGCGACACCCATCTTTGTTCTCTTCTTCTCAGTCCTCCCACTTCGAGGGCGGTCCCGGGGCCACTTGGTGATTGTCAGCTCCAGGGGCAGTTCTTTCACGCTGACAGACACCTCTAGCATCACAGTCTCTGTTGGTGGGGGCGGTTTCCACTTTTGGCGCCATTTTCGGTCCTGGCCCACGATGGGAGGTGGCCTCTTGCCACCCTCTGGCACGCCCATAATGGCGTCCGCTCTGACAAGGCGGGAAACCTTTGGAAATGGCGGGAATCGTCTCCCAGTGGCGGGAAACTCTGCAGATGGCGGGAAAAAGCTGTTAATGGCGGACAACCGGCGGGAATCGACTTGTGATGGAGTCCGATGGCGGGTACCCTCCGGAACCGGCAGGAGACTTCTTTTTGAGGTAAACTTGTTCTTTTCTTCAGGCACGCAGTACCCGGGTGTTGCGGGCACGTAATCCTGCCGACTACGCCAAAGTTGACGCGCCCCCTGGGACATATTCCTTTTTGAGGGGAATACCCGGCACCGGATCAGATGGGGGGTTGTAGTCTCCGAGCGGCTGTGACCCGGTCCCGTGCCCAGGGCGTCAAGCTCAGTGTTATGTGGCAGCTTTACAGATGTTACTAAAGTTCTTTTGTGTCGACTACGCCACCCGTTGTGATGCGGTCACTGTGGCCGCCGCTGCAGCAGGGTCCGCTGAGGCTGATGGTGGATGCGCAGCTTGGTGGGATAACCCCCAACGGGAGGGGTATAGCCTCAGAGGGGACAGGCGCAGAGGATGGGGGTTGTGGTGGTGCGGTGCAGCCGGCAATGAAGACAGACTCGGGTTGTGCAGTTAAGGGTGTTTACTTACTGCTGATGTTCCGGTCACTCCAGCTGCTAGTGACCACCCGAGCCGTGCTGCGTCCACCAGGTCCTGGATCCAGCCAACCCCCAAACAAGTCCGGAGCGTGGCCCTGAGCTCTCCCTCTGTCCTTTCTTCAGCCGTCCCCACCAGGGATTCACCTAGGTCCAGCTCCCTCGGGCCTTCTTTTGGGACACCCTTGGCCCTGGGTTCCCTGACCCTGCATGTGGTGTGCCTTCGGGGTGAATGTGGTGGGTGACCGTGACAGACACTGCCCACGGTCTCCGGTCTCTGGCTGGGGATTGTTTTTGCCCCCACCAGCTTGGGTTCCGGTACCCTGATGCTGACTCCTCACCCGGTGCTCTAATTTGGGTTCTTGGGTCCCTTCAGTCTTCCCCCTCTGGGTCTTTCTCTGCTCCACTCTCTCTCTCTCCAGGGCTGCTGTTTCCTGCTCTCTGCATCAGACTTGTCCTCTGCAGCTGACTGACTCTCTGCGTCTGACCCTGATCTAAGTTGGTGCCCTCCTTATATATCCCTCTATGTGTGAGCTCAGGTGACCAGCACCCAATGAGCTCCTATCACTACCCAGACTGCTCCCCCTATCTGCCCCTACACTACATGGGATGTACCACCCCCCTCCCACTCCAGCCAGGAACAGGCTCGGTTGTACCTGCACATTTCTAAGTGGGAGTACCGTCGGCCTGCTCCTCTGGAATGGGATGTATGTAGTGCATGCAGCCTACCGAGCTCAGGTCCACACTCCATCCTTACCCGGGAGTGGAATATCACACCTCTGGGTTGAGGTGCAATACCCCTGTAGCAGCCGAATCCTCAGGGTGCTACATTACCCCAAGAGCTGTTCACTTTTCCATTGATAGATTCGGGCCCCTCGGACGGCCAGTTTCAAGCAGGGCAACAGAAGATCGCATGTAGCGATTTGAGCAGCATTGGTCACCCGAAGGTGACTGTGGGAAACTGCAATTACTGTTGAAAAGATGGTTGATGATTAGTGTTGAGCATTCCGATACTGAAATATCGGGTATCGGCCGATATTCACTGTATCGGAATTCCGATACTTAATTCCGATACTTTTATAATATCGAATACCGGAATCGGAAGTTCCCATAATGCCTGCGCTCTGCAGTGTCTGTGAAGGATGACAAGCTGGATGGCAGCGCTCAGCTGCGATCCAGCTTGTCATCAGAATGCCATCCCAGCGTGGGAGAATTCTCCTGATTGTTTAAAAGCCGGCGGGCGGTAAAAAGCCGCCGGCTTTTAAACAATCACACAGCCCCATACTGCTTCCCCGCAGCCTCCCACCCCGATCCTCCGCTCCCCTCGCCACCTCCAATCCCAATCGTAAATTAGGACCGGGCGGGGAGCGCAGCACCAAGGAGCGAAGGACCCGGGCGGGGAAGCCGGCAGTGAAAAGACTTCACCGCCGGCTTTCCCGTTCTGTGCTGCGCTTTCCCGCCGGTTATTTCAAATGAACAGCTGAGGTATCAGGTGATGCCGATCAGCTGTTCATTTGAAGTAGCCGCGGTGCCCTCAGAGGGTTCATGTGAGTTCATGCTTGACTGCATGAACTCACATGAACTTTCCCACGGCCGCACAGGTCAGCCTCACCTCCCAGACCCGTCATGATTAGTGTGTGCGGGGTGTGTGTGTGCGGGGTGTGTGTGTGTGCGGGGTGTGTGTGCGGGGTGTGTGTGTGCGGGGTGTGTGTGTGTGCGGGGTGTGTGTGCGGGGTGTCTGTGCGTGCAGGCAGACATAGGCCGATGTGACACTACTACTCCCATCGGCCTATGTCTGTCCCCCGTCCACTCGTGCCAGCAGGATCAGCTCGATGGGAGCAGTAGTTCCCATCAGCCTGATCCTGCTATATAAATTGCCCTACTGTGTCCCCAATAAATGTTAGATACATGTCATTGGTGGCCAGTGGTTACCTAAAAGAAATTAGTTTATACATTACCTGTCCCCGCCGATCGCCACCTAAAATAAAGTAAAAAATAAAAAACTACACCTATACTCACCTAGACACCTAATTCCCCGAAGCCATCGATCTCCTGTAATAAAATATAAAATAATAAACCACAACCTTATCCTTACCCCTCCGTAGTAGTCCACGAGTGTCCCACGAAGATCTCCAGTTCAGAGCAGCCACATAGAATGTGACCGCTCTGAACCGCTGCCGCCGCTAGAATGACGGGGCCGTAAGGGTTCACCAGAGTTAAGGCAGCGCTGCTCCGGTTAGCTGCTTTACGGCACTGCTGTATCGTGAGAAATTCCCACGGTACAGCACTGCCGTAAAGGAGGTCTCCGGAGCTGCGCTGCCTGAATGCACTCCGGTAACCTCAGTCAGTGGCTCCCGCTGCCGGGAGCGGACGTGATCCCGGCAGCGTGAGCTTACAGCAGCCATGCACAGCTGTCACCATCTCCAGATGTGACAGCTGTGCATGGGAGATCAGCGCAGGAACGTGGACAGGTAACTATTTTTTTTTTAGTAAACTAAGAATTAAATAAAATGGTGTTTTATTTCAAATAAATTATTTTTTTCTGGGTGTAGTGTGTTTTTTCTTTTTAACACTTTGTAGGTTAGTAATGGGGGTGTCTTATAGACACCCATCATTACTAGCCTGGGCTTCATGGCAGCTGGCGCTGACATGAACCCCACCACTATTACCCCCTGCCACCGCACCAGGGCAGCGTGGAAGAGCGAGGCTAAGTGCCAGAATTGGCGGATCCTATGGATGCGCCATTTCTGGGGCGGCTGACGGCTGGTGTTTCTAGCCTGGGAGGGGGCCAATATTCATGGCACCCTTCCTGAGCTATTAATATCAGCCCCCAGCTGTCTGCCTAGCCTTTGCTAGCTATTAAAATAGGGGGGACCCCACGTCATTTTTTTGGGGGGGGTCCCCCATTTTAATAGCTAGTAAAGGCTAGGTATTCAGCTGGGGGCTGATATTAGTAGCCTGGGAAGCTCCGTGGGTTTTACCCCCTTCCCAGGCTTCAAACATCTGCCCCAGCCGTCTGCTTAACCTCCGCTAGAGACTAAAATTATGGGGGATCCCACGCCATTTTTTTTTTAAATAAATCCTTTATTTTAACACTAAATGACATTTGAGGACTTAATAAAGATGCAGTCCCTAAATTATTATTTATTTTTTAATAAATTTTTCCCAAAACTTTTGACGTGGGCTTCGCCATATTTTTGTATGCCAGCCAGGTACAGCATCCAGCTTCTATGAACGCGCCATTTTCCGGGGCGGCCGCGGACTGCAATTTTCAGCGGGGGGGGGCAGAAAGCTTGGGCCTCCCTGCGCTACAGATTCCATCCCCCAGCTGCCTAGTTGTACCTGGCTGGACACAAAAATAGGGAGAAGCCCCACGTTTTTTTTTTTTTAATTATTTCATGAAATTCATGGAATAATTAAGAAAAAAAGGGCTTCCCTATATTGTTGTGTCTGGTCAGGTACAAATAGGCAGCTGGTGGTTGGGGGCAGCCCGTTCCTGCCTGCTGTACCTGGCTGGACACAAATATAGTGTGAAGCCCCACGTCAATTTTTTTTTAATTATTTCAGGAAATTCATGAAATAATTAAAAAAAAATTATGTGGGGCTTCGCCCTATATTTGTGTCCAGTCAGGTACAGCAGGCAGGAACGGGCTGCCCCCAACCACCAGCTGCCTATTTGTACCTGGCCGGACACAACAATATAGGGAAGCCCTTTTTTTTTAAATTATTTCATGAAATAATTAAAAAAAAATTGACGTGGGGCTTCGCACTATATTTGTGTCCAGCCAGGTACAGCAGGCAGGAACGGGCTGCCCCCAACCACCAGCTGCCTATTTGTACCTAGCCGGACACAACAATATACGGAAGCCCTTTTTTTCTTAATTATTCCATGAATTTCATGAAATAATTAAAAAAAAAAATGTGTGGCGCTTCGCCCTATTTTTGTGTCCAGCCAGGTACAAGTAGGCAGCTGGGGGCTGGAATCTGCAGCGCAGGGAGACCCAAGCTTTCTGGGCCCCCACCCGCTGCAAATTGCAGTCCGCAGCCGCCCCGGAAAATGGCGCGTTCATAGAAGCGCCATCTTCTGGCGCTGTACCCAACTCATCCAGGGCCCTGGTGCGGTGGCTCATTGGGTAATAAAGGGGTTAAGGCCAGCTTGGCATTATCAGCTGGCCCTAAGCCCGAAATTCATGGGGTCACGCCAATATTAGACATGACCGCCATGAATTTCTAGTAAAGTATTTAAAAAAAACACAAACACCCAGAAAAAAGTCCTTTAATTGAAATAAAGACACAATTCTTTATTGTTCTAAATTAAACCATACTTACAGTCACGCCCATTCCAGCTGAAGCCAACGATCTCCTGCAATAAAAGTAAAATAATAAAGCAACCTCATCCTTACCTTTCCATGGTTCCCAGGACAGCTTCAGCTCTGCTATATCGAGATGACAGGCTGGACCGCAGCAGAACGCTGCCATCCAGCCTGTCATCCCGCAGACACTGAGAAGCGCAGGCATGCTTGCGCTCCTCAGTGTCTCGCTGTGACGGCATCCAGATGAGCCGAGGTCATGTCCAATGAACTCAGCTCACCTCATGCACGTCACTGACAGCGTGGGAAAATTCTCCTGCACTCAGCGCTTCAGCGTGAGAATTCTCCCACGCTGTCAGTGACGTGCATGAGGTGCGCCGAGTTCATTGGACATGACCTCACCTCATGCACGTCACTGACAGCGTGGGAAAATTCTCACGCTGAAGCGCTGAGTGCAGGAGAATTCTCCCACGCTGTCAGTGACGTACATGAGGTGAGCCGAGTTCATTGTCGGCTCATCTGGATGCCGTCACAGCCAGACACTGAGGAGTGGAAGTATGCCTGCGCTTCTCAGTGTCTGCGGGATGACAGGCTGGATGGCAGCGTTCTGCTGCGGTCCAGCCTGTCATCTCGATGTAGCAGAGCTGGAGCCGTCGTGGGAGCCATGGAAAGGTAAGGATGAGGTTGCTTTATTATTTTTCTTTTATTGCAGGAGATCGTTGGCTTCAGCTGGAATGGGCGTGATGGTAAGTATGGTTTAATTTAGAACAATAAAGAATTGTGTGTTTATTTCAATTAAAGGACTTTTTTCTGGGTGTTTGTGTTTTTTTTAAATACTTTACTAGAAATTCATGGTGGTCATGTCTAATATTGGCGTGACCCCATGAATTTCGGGCTTAGGGCCAGCTGATAATGCCAAGCTGGCCTTAACCCCTTTATTACCCAGTGAGCCACCGCACCAGGGCCCTGGATGAGTTGGGTACAGCGCCAGAAGATGGCGCTTCTATGAACGCGCCATTTTCCGGGGCGGCTGCGGACTGCAATTTGCAGCGGGTGGGGCCCAGAAAGCTTGGGCCTCCCTGCGCTGCAGATTCCAGCCCCCAGCTGCCTAGTTGTACCTGGCTGGACACAAAAATAGGGCGAAGCTCCACGTTTTTTTTTTTTTAATTCATGAAATTCATGGAATAATTAAGAAAAAAAGGGCTTCCCTATATTGTTGTGTCCAACCAGGTACAAATAGGCAGCTGGTGGTTGGGGGCAGCCCGTTCCTGCCTGCTGTACCTGGCTGGACACAAATATAGTGTGAAGCCCCACGTCAATTTTTTTTAAATCATTTCAGGAAATTCATGAAATAATTAAAAAAAATTGATGTGGGGCTTCGCCCTATATTTGTGTCCAGTCAGGTACAGCAGGCAGGAACGGGCTGCCCCCAACCACCAGCTGCCTATTTGTACCTGGCCGGACACAACAATATAGGGAAGCCCTTTTTTAAAAAAATTATTTCATGAAATAATTAAAAAAAAATTGACGTGGGGCTTCGCACTATATTTGTGTCCAGCCAGGTACAGCAGGCAGGAATGGGCTGCCCCCAACCACCAGCTGCCTATTTGTACCTGGTTGGACACAACAATATAGGGAAGCCCTTTTTTTCTTAATTATTCCATGAATTTCATGAAATAATTAAAAAAAAAAATGCTTGGGGCTTCGCCCTATTTTTGTGTCCAGCCAGATACAACTATGCAGCTGGGGGCTGGAATCCGCAGCGCAGGGAGACCCAAGCTTTCTGGGCCACCCCCGCTGCAAATTGCAGTCCGCAGCCGCCCCAGAAAATGGCGCGTTCATTGAAGCGCCATCTTCTGGCGCTGTACCCAACTCATCCAGGGCCCTGGTGCGGTGGCTCACTGGGTAATAAAGGGGTTAAGGCCAGCTTGGTATTATCAGCTGGCCCTAAGCCCAAAATTCATGGGGTCACGCCAATATTAGACATGACCACCATGAATTTCTAGTAAAGTATTTAAAAAAACACAAACACCCAGAAAAAAGTCCTTTAATTGAAATAAACACACAATTCTTTATTGTTCTAAATTAAACCATACTTACCATCACGCCCATTCCAGCTGAAGCCAACGATCTCCTGCAATAAAAGTAAAATAATAAAGCAACCTCATCCTTACCTTTCCATGGCTCCCACGACGGCTCCAGCTCTGCTACATCGAGATGACAGGCTGGACCGCAGCAGAACGCTGCCATCCATCCTGTCATCCCGCAGACACTGAGAAGCGCAGGCATGCTTGTGCTCCTCAATGTCTGGCTGTGACGGCATAAAGATGAGCCGAGGTCATGTCCAATGAACTCAGCTCACCTCATGTACGTCACTGACAGCGTGGGAAAATTCTCCTGCACTCAGCACTTCAGCGTGAGAATTTTCCCACACTGTCAGTGACGTGCATGAGGTGAGCTGAGTTCATTGGACATGACCTCACCTCATGTATGTCACTGACAGCGTGGGAGAATTCTCACGCTGAAGCGCTGAGTGCAGGAGAACTTTCCCACGCTGTCAGTGACGTGCATGAGGTGAGCTGAGTTCATTGGACATGAACTCGGCTCATCTGGATGACGTCACAGAGAGACACTGAGGAGCGCAAGCATGCCTGCGCTTCTCAGTGTCCGCGGGATGACAGGCTGGATGGCAGCTTTCTGCTGCGGTCCAGCCTGTCATCTCGATGTAGCAGAGCTGGAGCTGTCCTGGGAACCATCGAAAGGTAAGGATGAGGTTGCTTTATTATTTTTCTTTTATTGCAGGAGATCGTTGGCTTCAGCTGGAATGGGCGTGATGGTAAGTATGGTTTAATTTAGAACAATAAAGAATTGTGTCTTTATTTCAATTAAAGGACTTTACTCTGGGTGTTTGTGTTTTCTTTTAACTTTGACTATGGGGTTAGTAATGGGGGTGTCTTATAGACGCCTCTCCATTACTAACCTGGGCTTGATGTCAGCTTTCATTATAAGCTGACATCAACCCCAACCCTATTACCCCCTGCCACCGCACCAGGGCAGCGTGGAAGAGCGAGGCTAAGTGCCAGAATTGGCGCATCCTATGGATGCGCCATTTCTGGGGCGGCTGACGGCTGGTGTTTCTAGCCTGGGAGGGGGCCAATATTCATGGCACCCTTCCTGGGCTATTAATATCAGCCCCCAGCTGTCTGCCTAGCCTGTGCTAGCTATTAAATTAGGGGGGACCCCACGTTATTTTTTTGGGGGGGTTCCCCCATTTTAATAGCTAGTAAAGGCTAGGTATTCAGCTGGGGGCTGATATTAGTAGCCTGGGAAGCTCCGTGGGTATTACCCCCTTCCCAGGCTTCAAACATTTGCCCCAGCTGTCTGCTTAACCTCCGCTAGAGCCTAAAATTAAGGGGAACCCCACGCCAATTTTTTTTTAAATAAATCCTTTATTTTAACACTAAATGACAAGTACAGTAATCAACACTGTCACTGTACTTCATATATATGTGACTGACATGTTTCTATCTATCTAATCTATGTGTGATTCTCTATTCTTTCTGTTCTAAATTGTCGGGTACAGATGCTGAATTGCCGGCCGGCTTTCTTAAAGAGACGGTGCATGAAAACACTATTATTTTTTTAAATAAATCCTTTACACTAAATGACAAGTACAGTAAGCAACACTGTCACTGTACTTCATATATATGTGACTGACATGTTTCTATCTATCTAATCTATGTGTGATTCTCTATTCTGTCTGTTATAAATTGTCGGGTACCGCTGCTGAATTGCCGGCCGGCTTTTTTAAAGAGACGGTGCACGAAAACACTAATATTTTTTTTAATAAATCCTTTACACTAAATGACAAGTACAGTAAGCAACACTGTCACTGTACTTCATATATATGTGACTGACATGTTTCTATCTATCTAATCTATGTGTGATGCTCTATTCTTTCTGTTGTAAATTGTCGGGTACCGGTGTATGCCGCTGATGAATTGCCGGCTTTTCATGTCATTCTACATTATTCTTAGTTGTTTTACTTCATGTAGAATTAACCTACAAGGAAAGAAAGGGTTTATTTTCATTCCGATATTTGTGTCCCATTGACTTGCATTGGTTTCCGGTATCGGAATCGGCGATATCCGATACTTTTTGGGTATCGGCCCGATCCAATCCGATACGATATTTCCTGATATCGGAAGGTATCGCTCAACACTATTGATGATAAGACACAATGGACAGAAAGTCAGGAGGAGGACCAGGGTGCGGAAGTGGAAGACGAAGCGGTGGACAATGAAGTCACTGATCCGACCTGGCAAGGGGACATGCAGAGCGAGGACAGCAGCATACAGGGGGAGGGAGGCGTAGCACCACAATAGGCAGGAACAAGCAGTGTGGTGGCCACAGACACAAGGCGGGCAACTGCTCCGCGGAACACCAACATGACGGAAGTTGCCAGTTCAACTGTTAGGTCTTTCCAAGTCTGGTTCTTTTTTAAAGACTGTTTAGATAACCCCAAAAAGGCCATTTGCAACATCTGCCAGGCCACCATCAGCAAGAGCACCAAAACTACCAGCCTGACCACCACCAGCATGCTCAGGCGCATGACAGCAAAGAACCTGACTAGCTGGGCCGAATGCCAAGGTCCAGAAACAGTGTCTGTGGGTGACACCACTGCCTCTTCCGCTGTTGTGCGTGCACTCCAATCCTTTTCCATGGTGCATGTGAAGATGCCTCCCACCCTGTACCTGTCATTGCAGACTTGCAACCATCACCGTCCACGTCTTGTCCCTTTGCAGCGTTCAGTTGTCCCTACCCCAGTCCCTGGAATGCAAGCGCAAGTATATAGCCAGTCGCTCACCCACCCACCCACAGGCTGCAATACTATACTGCCAAATTTTTGACAGCTGCTTGTGACTCGCCCCCTGAGCCGTGGGGCACTCGGATCCGGGCAATTAGGGAAACGGTGGGAGTAGTAGTGGCAACCCGGTTCCGTGGCTCAGGGTGGTCAGGCCAGTGGTAGTCCGTTATGTGCTGATGTTTATGTCCGACTACGCCACCCGTGGATTGCGGTTATTAGGAACCACCGCTGCATGCAGACCGCTGGGGCTGATGAGGTGTGCAGCTAGGGTAGTGTGACTCCCCACGGGAAGAGTGCGGCCCCAGGGCAGTATAGTGGATGGTGGGAGTGATGGTAGTGAGAGTCCCAGTGCTGATAGTGCTGGAGGAGCAAGGAGCACACAGACAACAGGTTGCAGTCCAGGGTCTTTACTAAAACAGGTAAACTGACCCACAAACAGTCCCAGCTAGGAGGGGACCTGGATGTCTGAGAGCAACGGGGAAATTGGCCCTGGTCAGGGTGAGGGTGTAGGCCTACCGTGCTTTCTGCGCTCCTTCTGGCTATCTCCTCGTTATAGGGTAACTGCCCACGTTTCCGAGCTTTCGGTGTATTCTCGCCTGTATGGCCTGCGACGTGGGTTCCTTTCTGCTCCCAGCCTTGTACGGCTTTACTGGTCCCTTCGGTTGTGGCAGGGCCTCCAGGCTTCTTAGGCCAAGGAATATACAGTCCCCTGCGGACTGGTTATCTGCTGGAGGATGTAGAATCCTCCCAGCCTCAGACACCAAAGTCTGGTAAATTAAGTCCTTTATCTGCCAAGACAGGCTCTCTTCGCCTCTTGTCTCTGGCTTGTGGCTCTCGTCCTGCCACACTTCCTCTTAGGTGCAATACAACTGTCTGTCCCTGCTCTGCTCTGGGACACGTCTCATTGCTGAGACAGGCCATCAAGTTCTCCCTAACCCTGCCCCCAGCACCAGCTTTTCTGGGGCAGCCTGCTCCCCCTACTGGCCTGAGACAGGAGGCATTGCATGCTAATGTTCCCCTGACTAGAGAACCTCCCCCTTGCTCTCAGACACAGCTTTATTTACACTTGTGGCATCCAGGCCAGGGTGACACATTCCCCCCTAGTGAAATTTAGTACTCCGGGACTAAACAATAAACAAAGACAATATTCATAACAATAAAACATTAATAGACAGACGACGCACAAATTGAGTTCTTAAGGTCACAGTGTGGTCTGTGACCGGGTGTCCATATCACCAGCACAACGGGGAGCCTTAACCAGGTGGGAGTCTGTCCTACCCCAAGTCCTTCACAGTCTTAGTTCATTCCTGGGTTAGGCTCCAAACGCAGTCCATACAAGGTCCCGGTTATAAAAAGTCCATAACCTTTGAGTCCTTACGGTAGCTGCAAGAAACTGAAACACAGAATTACCAAACAAGCATGTAACTTGGCAAACAATTCAACATTTGGCAACAGGGTCATTTACAATTTTAGCGCGCTCTATATTCTCCAGCGAGCGGGTATCTGCCCCTTTGTGCTCCTGGTTGACCTACGTAGCCCACTGTCTGGTGGTGGACCAACCTGGCTTTCCCCACTAGCGTTAGGGGTACAGCTACCAGCTGGGTGTACAGGTAGGGCAGGCAGCTATCTGCGAGTCCTTTGGCTTACCGCAGGCATGGCAGGCTCACTGTCAGCAGAGGGTTGACTCTCCTGGGCTGCTGGTACAGGCTCTTCTGCCCTGGAACTGCTTGCTCCTCTTCACCTTCCGGCTCTGGTGTTGGTTGTTGCTGTGCCGGTTGCAGGAAATGCAGGACGGGTACCACTATGGCATCATTTATGCGAGTCCAGGACTGAGGGAACTCTCCGAGAACGGTGCTGATCATTTCTTCCTTGTCCTCTGCGGGTTCAAGGTCACTCTGATCCTCTTCTGCACTACGGAGTTGCTCGGGGCACCTTTTGAGGTGGTCTCTGGAGACGACACTAGTGGTTTCTCCTCCGTCCTTGGTGATTACGCACACCTTTGGGTTGTCGTGGTCAGACTGCAGTACGGTGTAGGGTTCCCTTTCCCACTGGTCGTCCAACTTATGTAGCCTTCTTTTTCGCTTTAGGACTTGCTCACCAGGTTCTAGGGGACCAGCAGGGGCGTGTTGATTGAAGAGTTTTTCTTGCCTCTCTCTCACCTGGGCCAGGCTCTTCTCCACACTCTCCTGTACCTTCTTGTACTGCAGTTGCCTTTCCGTATCCCAGTCCGCATCCGGGGAGGTGTCCTCAGGTATTAGGACTCCTATCTCCAGGTCTACGGGCAGCTTACCTGGTCTAGCTCGCATCAGGTAAGCCGGGGTGCAGTTTGTAGCATTCACCGGGATATTGTTGTATAGGTCTATTAGGTCCGGCAGTTTTTCTGGCCACAGGCTGCGTTCCTCCAGGGGCAACGTCTTCAGGAGATCAATGACCATATTGTTCATCTTCTCACACATCCCGTTGGTTTGTGGATGGTAAGGCGTTGTCCGAATCTTCTTACAGCCATAGAGGTTGCAGAACTCCTGGAAGATTTCAGCCTCGAACGCTGGACCCTGGTCTGTCAGGACCTGTTCCGGATACCCGTGTGGACGGCAGAAATATTGCTGGAAGGCTCTGGCCGCTGTTTGGGCTGTCAAGTCTTTTACCGGGACCACCACTAGAAAACGGGAATAGTGGTCCACGATTGTCAGGGCATAGATGTATCCAGACCGGCTTGGAGCCAATTTGACGTGGTCCAGAGCTACCAGCTCAAGAGGCTGCGTGGTGACGATGGGCCTCAAGGGTGTCTTCTGGCTGGTGCGGTCCTTCCTCCTCAGGTGACAAGGGCCACAATCTCTGCACCACTTTTCTACAGCTCCTCTCATGCCGACCCAAAAGAACCTTCCTCTTAGCAGGAACTCCAATTTCTTCCATCCGAAGTGTCCCGCTCTGTCATGGTAAGCCCCCAGGACCATGGCTGCATCCCGTCTTGGGACCACGACTTGCCAGGTCAGCTCGTGCGTCCGGTGGTTAACAATCCTTCTGCACAACTTGCCTTCGTAGAGGAACAGCTTGCTCTTCTCCTTCCATAGCTGCTTGGCTTCCTCTGGGGCATCTGGATCTAAGCGGGCGTCTTCCCGGGTCAGCAGATCTTTCACCAGGCGGACTGCAGGGTCACTATCTTGGGTCTCGGCCCAGCTGTGGTGAGGTAGGGGATTGATTATCACAGTGGTTAGATCCTCCTCCTTCACGCGGTGAGAGTATTGAGCGGCTCCATACCGGTGAAACGCGGGGAGTTCTACCTCCTCCAGCTCTTCTGGGTCTTCGTCACCTTCAGGTAAGTGAGGCATCCTTGATAGGGCGTCCGCGTTGGCATTGGTTTTGCCTGCCCGGTACTTGATCACGAAGTCATAGTTTGAGAGACGGGCCATCCACCGCTGTTCTAGGGCACCCAGTCTTGCATTGTCCAGGTGTGTCAACGGGTTGTTGTCCGTGTACACGGTGAACTTCGCGGAGGCCAGGTAATGCTTGAAGCGTTCCGTCACGGCCCATACCACCGCCAAGAATTCTAGCTTGAAGGAGCTGTAATTCTCCGGGTTCCTCTCGGTGGGCCTCAGCTTCCGGCTGGCGTACGCGATCACACTTTCTCTGCCCTGTTGGTTTTGGGACAGTACAGCTCCCAGTCCCACATTACTGGCATCTGTGTGGAGAATGAAAGGCTGGCCATAATCAGGGTAGGCCAAGATCTCGTCCCCTGTGAGGGCCATCTTTAGCTGGCGGAAGGACTCCTCTTCCGGTTTATCCCACTTGAAGGGCGGCTTTTGGCTCCTGGACTTAGACTGTCCGATCAGGAGGTCCTGCATAGGAGCTGTCATCTTGGTGAACCCGGGGATGAACCTTCGGTAGTAGCCTACCAACCCGAGAAACTGTCTCACCTCTTTGATGTTCGAGGGTCTTGGCCAGCTCTTGATTGCCGTGACCTTGTCAGGGTCGGGGGCCACTCCTTCCGCGCTTACCACATGCCCTAGGTACTGGACCTTTGGTTTCAACAGGTGACACTTCAATGGTTTCACCTTCAGGCCGTAGCCTGCCAGGGCTTCGAACACCTCGGCCAGGTGCTTTAGGTGGTCCTCGTAGGTCTTCGAATAGACGATCACGTCGTCCAGGTAAAGGAGAACCGTCTCGAAGTTTCGGTGCCCTAGACAGCATTCCATCAACCGCTGGAAGGTCCCTGGTGCGTTGCAGAGCCCGAAAGGCATACAGTTGAACTCACTCAGTCCCATCGGGGTGGTGAAGGCGGTCTTCTCCTTGTCAGCCTCTGCCACAGGAACCTGCCAGTACCCGCTAGTAAGGTCCAAAGTAGAAAAGAAGTTAGCTGATTTTAGTGCGGCTAAAGACTCCTCTATTCTAGGCAACGGGTATGCGTCTTTGTGGGTGATACGGTTGATTTGTCTATAGTCTACACACATTCTCATGGTGCCGTCTTTCTTTTTGACCAGAACCAAGGGGGCTGCCCAGGGGCTACAGCTGTCTCTAATGACCCCAGCTTCTTTCATCTCTCTTAGCATGCCCTTTGCGTTCTGATAATGTGCAGGGGGTACAGGTCTGTGCCTCTCTTTTATTGGTGGGTGGCTCCCTGTGGGGATGTGGTGTTCTATCCCTTTTACTCTGCCGAAGTCTAGCGGGTGCTTACTAAAGACTCTCTCGTGCTCCTGTACCACCCGGTAGACTCCTTGTTTTTGGTGCAGGGGAGTGGAGTCAGCACCCACATTGAGTTTCTGGCACCAGTCCTCCTTTTGTTTCTGGGAGCCATTACCCTCCGCCTGAGGAGATGGAGGCAAGGGTTCCACGGCCCTGATAGCTTTGTGTTCGACAACAAACAGTTTGGCGAGTGTAGCGTACCTGGGTAAGTGTACCTCCCTCTCCCCAATGTTGAGGATGCGGACGGGCACCCTCCCATGATGGACATCAACCACCCCCCGGGCTGTCAAAATGGTGGGCCTGCTGTCTGAGTACACGGGTTCTACCATGGCTTGGTAGTCTCTACCTCTCAACCCGATTGCAGTCCGACACCAGATCATCATTTCACTTTTGGGAGGCATGGAAATGGGGAATGGGTCACTCAGTCTTACGCTACCGATCTCACCACCAGACAGTTCTACCTGCTGCCGTCTCATCAGGGCTTTTATCTCCTTGTTGAGGACTCTCTGTTGGCTGGAACTAGCATTCACCGCCACCTGTTGTAAGATTACAATTACCTCTGAAAGACAATTTTCAATTACGTTAGTACCCACAGTTATTTTAGGGTGACTTTCACGACGGTCAATGTCCACAATAATTACTCCCTGTGCCGGCAGTTCAACTTTACCAATTTTAATGGTCATCTCCTTGAACCCCATCTGCGGCACGGGTAAGCCATTACTAGCGATGATGCTCAAGTTACTGTCTGGATACCGTGTGATATCAGCATCAGTCCAATACTGCTTAAAAAGTACATAAGGGATAGTGGTTACTTGCGACCCAGTATCCAGCAAGGCGCTCATGGGGATACCGTCCAGCACCACGGGTAAAACCGGGCGCCCCCCAACGTACTTATCACGCCAATTATAAGGGCCTGGTGATCTTATGCCTGGGGGTTGGCCCTCTGCCCCAGGTTGGACCCGTTTAAATTACAGTACCTGGAAATGTGTCCGGGCTGGTTGCATCGACGGCAAATGGGCTGTCCATCCTCTGCGTAGCGGTCTGTGGGCCTCCCTCGGAACGACGGGATCCTCCTCTGTCGACGCCACGGGACATCCTCCGGACTTGAAGCCAGCTCGATGGGTCTTGACGGGTCCACTTGCAACGCCTGGACGGTCCTGGTCAACGCTGCGACACTCCTGGTCAGCTCCTGGACTTGGTGGTGCAGGTCTTTCGACGGGGCTTGGTTCAGGGCCTGTGCATCAGCCTCCACGGAGTCCATAGAGGAGGGCGCCGCCTCCTGGTGGTAGGTGAGAGCAGGGCACCGGGGGTTTATAGCGCCACTAGTTGCAGATTCACGGAGCACCCTTATGGCCCTGTCCTTAAATTGGGCAAAGGTCAGGTCGGGGTTCTGAAAGAACATGAGGCGCAGTTGGGCCCTGTGGGCGCTAGACAGCAGACCTTCTATGAATTGTTCTGTTAGCAGCTTATCCGTTTCCTGCACACTGCCAGGGTCAGTTTGTTGAATAGCCCTCAAGGCTTCCTGCAGATTTAGGGCATAGTCTCTGATGCTGTCCTGTGCCCGCTGCTTACATCCATAGAACCTCATTTTAATCTCAGCGGAGGTACGTGTGTCAAAGGTACCCCGCAGCCGGGCCAGAATACCCTTCACAGTCCTTTTCTCCTCAGTGGGCCATGATTTTACCTCCCTTTGGGCTGCGCCAGTTAACTGCCCTGTCAATATGCTGACCTTCTGTTCCTCTGTCAGGGGGTAAACGTGGAACAAACTGTATAGCCTTTCCTTGAAGTCAGTTAGGGCATGGAGCTCCCCTGAGTATTTGGGCAGCCAGGCCGCTCCAGGGATGTAGGGCAGGGAAAAGGGCATCAGCGCTGCTGCAGCTGCTTTGGTGGTAGTGGGGGCCTCTGTGTCCGACATCTTCCTCCCCCCTAGTCAAGCGTGGCCTACCTTCCGACGATCCTCTTCTGTAGGCCGCGGCTCCGCTGCTGCTGCTATGGACGAGGACCTGGCGTCGCGTCCTGGTGACGTCAGCGTCGCTCTCTCTCCCTTCCAGGACCTTGCGCAGCGTCGGTGCGTGGGGCGGAGCTTCGGATCTCGCGCGGTTTTGACGTCCACACCCCTCTTCTTCCCGCGCGGCGTCCTGGAGATGGCGTCCGATGGCAGGAAACAGCTGCAGATGGCGGGAAGACGGCAGAAGACGGCGGGAAAAGGTCCAAGATGGCGTCTGATGGCGGGAATCGGCTCCGGATGGCGGGAAACGACTCCGGACGGTGGGAAACTTCGCCACAGGTAAATTACAAAAGTCTTTTTCAGGCACGCAGTACCCGGTGGTTGCGGGCACGAAATCCTGCCGACTACGCCAAAGCTGACTCGCCCCCTGAGCCGTGGGGCACTCGGATCCGGGCAATTAGGGAAACGGTGGGAGTAGTAGTGGCAACCCGGTTCCGTGGCTCAGGGTGGTCAGGCCAGTGGTAGTCCGTTATGTGCTGATGTTTATGTCCGACTACGCCACCCGTGGATTGCGGTTATTAGGAACCGCCGCTGCATGCAGACCGCTGGGGCTGATGAGGTGTGCAGCTAGGGTAGTGTGACTCCCCACGGGAAGAGTGCGGCCCCAGGGCAGTATAGTGGATGGTGGGAGTGATGGTAGTGAGAGTCCCAGTGCTGATAGTGCTGGAGGAGCAAGGAGCACACAGACAACAGGTTGCAGTCCAGGGTCTTTACTAAAACAGGTAAACTGACCCACAAACAGTCCCAGCTAGGAGGGGACCTGGATGTCTGAGAGCAACGGGGAAATTGGCCCTGGTCAGGGTGAGGGTGTAGGCCTACCGTGCTTTCTGCGCTCCTTCTGGCTATCTCCTCGTTATAGGGTAGCTGCCCACGTTTCCGAGCTTTCGGTGTATTCTCGCCTGTATGGCCTGCGACGTGGGTTCCTTTCTGCTCCCAGCCTTGTACGGCTTTACTGGTCCCTTCGGTTGTGGCAGGGCCTCCAGGCTTCTTAGGCCAAGGAATATACAGTCCCCTGCGGACTGGTTATCTGCTGGAGGATGTAGAATCCTCCCAGCCTCAGACACCAAAGTTTGGTAAATTAAGTCCTTTATCTGCCAGGACAGGCTCTCTTCGCCTCTTGTCTCTGGCTTGTGGCTCTCGTCCTGCCACACTTCCTCTTAGGTGCAATACAACTGTCTGTCCCTGCTCTGCTCTGGGACACGTCTCATTGCTGAGACAGGCCATCAAGTTCTCCCTAACCCTGCCCCCAGCACCAGCTTTTATAGGGGCAGCCTGCTCCCCCTACTGGCCTGAGACAGGAGGCATTGCATGCTAATGTTCCCCTGACTAGAGAACCTCCCCCTTGCTCTCAGACACAGCTTTATTTACACTTGTGGCATCCAGGCCAGGGTGACACACTTGCACTTGAAATATGGCCTTTTAGGCTCGTGGAGGTGGAAGCTTTCCAGCCGGGTATCCATACACGTCCCCAGCCACCATTATTTCTCCTGGTGTTGTCCCTGCCTTCCACCAGCACGGGTCCCAGAACTTTACCCGTGCCCTCCTCAGCGCACTTAGTGTGAAGGACCGCCTAACCACAAACACATGGACAAGTGAATGTGGCCAGGGATGGTACATCTCACTGACACATTTCACTGGGTTAATATTCTGGAAGCCGGGACCCAGTGGGACCTTGGGATGGAATGCGTACTCCCGACGCAGAGGATTGCAAGCCCTGGGTCAACCAGGGTTGCCCCCACATTCTACAGCTCCTGCACCACCTCCTCCTCTTCAGCCTCCATCTCCATCACTTGATTCATTTTTTTCAGGAGATATTCCAGATTATGTACTAAAACTTTGTGGGTGCCAATAACAATAAGCAGGACTGTATGCTTAGTTGACAAACCACACACCATTGCAGAGTTGTTGAAAGCTGTGTCAGAGAACCTGGTGGCGGCTCTGAAGCTAGGCAAGCTCACACGCGAGCCATTCCTGGCCCATGTGCTCAACTTAGTGGTTCAGCTGTTTCTCAAAACCTACCCAGGTCTGCCACAGCGACTTGTGAAAGTACGCTGCATGTGTGCCCATTTCAGAAAGTCAGCTACAGCTTTCACCGCTCTGGCAGGGCTTCAGCAGCTTTCAGATCACCGACTAGTGTGCGATGTGACCACGGATTGGAAATCAAAGTTGCAGATGTTTGGAATGATTTTGAGCAGCAGAGAGCAGTTGAGTACCAGCTTCAATACGCCCGTCGGCATTCAGGTCAGCCTCCGCACATAAGAGCTGATGAGTGGGCATGAATGTCTGACATCTGTGCCGTCCTCCAAAACTTTGAGGACTCCACCAAGATGGTGAGCGGCGATGACGCCATAATTAGCATCATCATCCCGCTTCTCTGTGTACTGGAACAATCGCTGCTCACAATTAAAGAGGAGGCATTGCAGGTGGAGCAAGGAGCTATACAGGGTTATGCTACTCAGCCCAGCCTCATCTCATCCCGACGCAGATTGGGTGATAATGAGGAGGAGGAAGAGAACATGGACAAAAGTCCTCTTGATGAGAACAGGGAAGTCTTGGCTGTTGGCAGTCTGGCACACAAGCCGACTTGGGCATTACAGAAAACTGGCACGGCACGAGAGAAGTCTTGTAGACAGAGGTGTGAGGTTCTGATTAAGGAGAATGTCAGTCTTAGATCAGTTGCAGAATGGAGGGCATGGGAGGGGTGATACACAGAAATGAGGGAAGAGATATAGGCCGGTGCAGAACTGTGGAGAGCTTGGTGGGTGAAAGAGATGAGTTTGTATTGTATTCTGTAGTGATTGTTTAACCTAACCAGTGCAATGACTCGCAAAGGGTAGAGGCTTCGGTGAAGCGGCTTAATAATAATAATTAGGGTTGAGCGAGTATGTTCTGTCCGAGTATGCTCGGGCCGAGCTCCAAGTATTTACAGCTGCTCAGTGATATGGTTGAATCGCTCCCGGGTGCATGATTTGCAACTGTTTGACAGCTTTATTACTTGCGAGGAATGTGTAAGAAATAGACATTACTTCCATGTAATAAAACTGTCAAAACAGTCGCAAATCATGCACACGGGAGCGATTCAACCATATCACCGAGCAGCTATAAATACACGGAGCTCGGCCCGAGCATACTCGCCGAAAGGGTTAATAGAACATACTCGCTCAACACTAATAATAATCTTTTTATTTATATAGCGCCAACATATTCCACAGCGCTTTACAATTCAGACAATTTATAGACATTATGGGCACTGTCCCCATTGGGGCTCACAATCTACATACCCTATCAGTATGTCTTTGGAGTGTGGGAGAAAACCAGAGAACCCAGAGGAAACCCATGCAAACACAGGGAGAACATACAAACTACTTGCAGATGTTGTCCTTGGTGGGATTTGAACCCAGAACCCCAGCGCTGCAAGGCTGCAGTGCTAACCACTGAGCCACCGTGCTGCCCTTTATAGAAATACGACTCTGGCTGCTACATTCAGAAAGGATTGGAGAAGAGAGTTTGTTTAGAGGGAAATTGATTAGAAGATAGCTGCAGTAATTAATCAGAGACACAGTAAGAGTTTTTACAGTATCAAAGGTGCGAAAAGGTTGAATTCTGGATATGTTTTTAAGGTGCAGGTGACATGTGTGGGAGTTATGGTGGCACCACCTAAAAGAAATTGCAAAGTCAGGTATAGGTAGGATAGTAAAAGTCAGATATAGGTAGGTTAGTAAAAGTCAGGTAAAGGAAAGGTAGGTTAGATGGCTACGTGCGGCCTCCTGCTGTGTATAGATGGCTACGTGCGGCCTCCTGCTGTGTATAGATGGCTACGTGCAGCCTCCTGCTGTGTATAGATGGCGCCGTGCGGCCTCCTGCTGTGTATAGATGGCGCCGTGTGGCCTCCTGCTGTGTATAGATGGCGCCGTGAGGCCTCCTGCTGTGTATAGATGGCTATGTGTGGCCCGCTGCTGTGTATAGATGGCTATGTGCGGCCTCCTGCTGTGTATAGATGGCATCGTGCGGCCTCCTGCTGTGTATAGATGGCGCCATGCAGCCTCCTGCTGTGTATATGGCTACGTCCGGCCTCCTGCTGTGTATAGATGGCTACGTGCGGCCTCCTGCTGTATATAGATGGCTACGTGCGGCCTCCTGCTGTGTATAGATGGCTACGTGCAGCCTCCTGCTGTGTATAGATGGCTACGTGCGGCCTCCTGCTGTGTATAGATGGCTACGTGCAGCCTCCTGCTGTGTATAGATGGCGCCGTGCAGCCCCCTGCTGTGTATAGATGGCTACGTGCGGCCTCCTGCTGTGTATAGATGGCTACGTGCAGCCTCCTGCTGTGTATAGATGGCGCCGTGCAGCCCCTGCTGTGTATAGATGGCTACGTGCGGCCTCCTGCTGTGTATAGATGGCTACGTGCAGCCTCCTGTTGTGTATAGATGGCGCCGTGCAGCCCCCTGCTGTGTATAGATGGCTACGTGCGGCCTCCCGCTGTGTATAGATGGCTACGTGCTTCCTCCCGCTGTGTATAGATGGCTACGTGCTTCCTCCCGCTGTGTATAGATGGCTATGTGCGGCCCCCTGCTGTGTATAGATGGCTACGTGCGGCCTCCTGCTGTGTATAGATGACTACGTGCTGCCTCCTGCTGTGTATAGATGGCTACGTCCGGCCTCCTGCTGTGTATAGATGGCTACGTGCGGCCTCCTGCTGTATATAGATGGCTACGTGCGGCCTCCTGCTGTGTATAGATGGCTACGTGCAGCCTCCTGCTGTGTATAGATGGCTACGTGCGGCCTCCTGCTGTGTATAGATGGCTACGTGCAGCCTCCTGCTGTGTATAGATGGCTACGTGCGGCCTCCTGCTGTGTATAGATGGCTACGTGCAGCCTCCTGCTGTGTATAGATGGCGCCGTGCAGCCCCCTGCTGTGTATAGATGGCTACGTGCGGCCTCCTGCTGTGTATAGATGACTACGTGCAGCCTCCTGTTGTGTATAGATGGCTCCGTGCAGCCCCCTGCTGTGTATAGATGGCTACGTGCGGCCTCCTGCTGAGTATAGATGGCTACGTGCGGCCTCCTGCTGAGTATAGATGGCTACGTGTGCTCAATATTAAGTCATCCAATGTTAGGCTGTGTGCCCACGATGCAGAAATGCTCCAGATTTTTTTTGAGCGTTTCTGCATCTCCCTGGCAGAAAAAACGCATGCGGATTGTACATGCGGATTGTACATGCGGATTGTACGTGCGTTTTTCCTGCCAGGGACAAGCGGATGTGATGCGTTCTTCACATGCATTTTCGCATGCGGGTTGTCAAGCGTTTTCCAAGCGATTTTAGCATCACTTGGAAAAGTACTTGACAACTTGGTCACACTATATAAATACATGCAACCGGCAAGGATTTATATAGTGTGACCGAAAGAATGGTAAAAAATAAATATACTTACCTTCTGATGGCCTGCCGACGTCAGCGGTCGCGTGACCCGTCACATGACTAAATGACGTCACCACAGGTCCTTTAGTCTACCGCGAGCTGCCGGCGAGGCAGGACGCATCGGATAAAGACACCGGGGGCCATCAGAAGGTAAGTATAATATTTATTTTTTATTTTATTCTTTTTTTTACAGGTTCCATGGTACTCGGGTCCGGAGGAGAGTCTTCTGTTCTCCAAACCCGGGTACCATCCGCACATTGAAACGCATGGAATCCGCATGTACAGATGCAGTGATGCGGATACCATGCGTTCCAATGCAAGTCAATGGCGGCGAAAACGCAGCTCTTCCGCAAAATAATTGGTAGTGCTGCGGATTTTTCCACAATGATACCAAGCGGAAACGCTTAAAAAACCCATAGTGGGCACACAGCCTAAAAAAAAATATTATAAATTATTATTATAATTAATATATTAATATTGTGCCAAATTAATTTCACGTGAACTATCACATGATCTATCACAGGTGATCATGTGACATGTGATACATCAGGTGTGCGTGTGTGTGTGTGTGTGTGTGTGGGGGGGGCGCGCCTTCTAAACTGCCCGGGGCCCTTGCTACTCTTAATCCACCCCTGCACCCTCCACACTACTTATATGCACATGTAGCTCTTTCACGGACTGTTCCTCCATTACTGAGAAATCAGCTTTTAAATTGGTATGCAAATGAGGCTGAAGAGCTATGGTAGATCTGAAGCCTCTGAATCGTATAAGTATATACAGTACAGATAAATCCAGAGTCTTATCGGTGACATGTTCTTGCTGATCATAGTCATTCACTTTCCCTTCTCTCCTCTATTTAGCCCAGATCACCGTGATAACTTCTTCCATCCACGATGTGTCTCTGCAGAACTTAATGCACAGACGTCTTTGGATTATTATTTAACCGGCACTTTTCCCACTTTTTCCCACCTCTACACAAACTGCATAATGCTATAACCATCTCTAGTGCCCTGGAGAGTAATAATGCCCTCTCTGTTGCCCCACACAGTAATAGTACACCCCTCTTTGCCTTTATACAGTAATTGTGTCCAGCTCTCTGCCTCCATATACTAAAAGTCTCACGTCTGAGCTTCCACATGGTAAAAATGCCCCCATTGTGCTACTATATAGAAATATTAATCTTTCTAGGCACATTAAGGAATAGTTCCCACTCTGTGCCTCTATATAGTAATAATGCACCCCTCTGTGCCTCCATATAGTAATAATGCCCCCTCTCCCCTCTGTGCCTCCATGTAGTAATAGTGCCTCCTCTGTGTCACCATATGGTAATAATGCCCCCCTATGTGTCCCCATATAGTAATAGTGCCCCCTCCGTGCCTCCATATAGTAATAGTGCCTCCTCTGTGTCTCCATATAGTAATAGTGCCTCCTCTGTGTTTCCATATAGTAATAGTGCCCCCTCCGTGTCTCCATATAGAAATAATGCCCCCTCTGTGCCTCCATATAGTAATAGTGCCCCCTCTGTGTCTCCATATAGTAATAGTGCCCCCTCCGTGTCTCCATATAGAAATAATGCCCCCTCTGTGCCTCCATATAGTAATAATGCCCCCTCCGTGCCTCCATATAGTAATAGTGCCTCCTCTGTGTCTCCATATAGTAATAGTGCCTCCTCTGTGTTTCCATATAGTAATAGTGCCCCCTCCGTGTCTCCATATAGAAATAATGCCCCCTCTGTGCCTCCATATAGTAATAATGCCCCCTCCGTGCCTCCATATAGTAATAGTGCCTCCTCTGTGTCTCCATATAGTAATGATACCCCCTCTGTGTCCCCATATAGTAATAGTGCCCCCTCCATGCTTCCATATTGAAATAGTGCCTCCTCTGTGTCTCCATATAGTAATAGTGCCTCCTCTGTGTTTCCATATAGTAATAGTGCCTCCTCTGTGTCTCCATATAGTAATAGTGCCCCCTCCGTGCCTCCATATAGCAATAATGCCCCCTCTGTGTCTCCATATAGTAATAGTGCCTTCTCTGTGTCTCCATATAGTAATAGTGCCCCCTACATGTCTCCATATAGAAATAATGCCCCCTCTATGCCTCCATAAAGTAATAGTGCCCCCCTCTGTGTCTCCATATAGTGATAGTGCCACTTCTATTCCTCCATATAGTAATAGTGCCCCCCTCTGTTTTTCCATATAGTGATAGTGCCCCCTCTGTGCTTCCATATAGTGATAGTGCCCCTTCTATTCCTCCATATAGTGATAGTGCCTCTTCTGTGCCTATATGCAGTATGTCCATATACCAGGCATAGTGCTCCTCTGTAATTCTATATATTACTAGTGCCTCCATACAATTGTAATCCCCCCTTTACATCCTCCCATCCAGTGCCCTGGCAATAAAATAAAAATAAATGAAAACTCCCTTCTCCCACAACGAGTGGTGCTGTCCTTGTGCCGCAGTCTGTAGCTGCAGGCGGTGCGATGGAGTGATGTCATTGTGTAGCACCCTGAGGATTCGGCTGCTACAGGGGTATTGCACCTCAACCCAGAGGTGTGATATTCCACTCCCGGGTAAGGATGGAGTGTGGAACTGAGCTCAGAAAGCTGCATGCACTACACACATCCCATTTCCGAGGAACAGACCAACGGTACTCCCACTTAGAAATGTGCAGGTACGACCGAGTCTGTTCCTGGCTGGAGTGGGAGGGGGGTGGTACATCCCAGTAGTGTAGGGGCAGATAGGGGGAGCAGCCTGGGTAAAGTTAGGAGCTCATTGGGTGCTGGTCACCTGAGCTCACACATAGAGGGAGTATTTAAGGTGGGCACCATCTAAGATCAGGGTCAGTCTGTGAGAGGTCAGTCAGTCTGAGAGAAGTCAGTCTGTCAGAGGGTAACCTGAAGAGAGCAGAAGAGCAGAGCAGCCCCAGCCCAAGAGTGGGAGAGGAGAGCAAGAAAGACCCAGAGGGGGAGACAGAAGGAACTCTGAGAACCCAAATACAATCACAGGGTGAAGAGTTGGCAACAGGGTACCGGATCCCAAACTGGTGGGGGCTAAAGCATACCTCAGCCAGAGACCGGAGGCCGTGGGCAGGATCTGCCACGGCCACCCACCACATCCACCCTGAAGGCAAACCACGTGTAGGGTCAGGGAACCCAAGGCCAAGGGTCTCCCAACAGAAGGCCCGAGGGAGCTGGACCTAGGTGGATCCCTGGTGGGGACGGCCAGAAGAAAGGACAAGAAGGAGGGCTCAGGGACACGCTCCGGACTTGCTTGGGGGTTGGCTGAATCCAGGACCTGGTGGACGCAGCACGGCTCGGGTGGTCACTCAAGGCCGGAGTGACCGGAATATCTGCAGTAAGTAAACACCCTGAACTGCACAACCCGACTCTGTCTTTAATTATCATCTACGCTGCACCACCACAACCCCCATCCTCTGCACCTGACCCCCTGAGGCCATACCCCTCCCGTTGGGGGTTATACTATCTAAAGCTGCACCAACACCATCAGCCTCAGCGGACCCTGCTGCAGCGGCGGCCGTAGTGACCGCAATCCAACGGGTGGCGTAGTCGACATAACGAACTTTGTAACATCTGTAGGACTGCCACATACTCTGAGCTTGACACCCTGGGCACGGACCGGGTCACAGCCACTCGGAGACTACAACCCCCATCTGATCCGGCTCCGGGTATTCCCCTAAAGAATATGGCCCAGGGGGCGCGTCAACTTTGGCGTAGTCGGCAGGATTACGTGCCCGCAACACCCGGGTACTGCGTGCCTGAAGAAAAGAACAAGTTTACCTCAAAAAGAAGTCTCCCGCCGGTCCCGGAGGGTCCCCGCCATCGGACTCCATCACAGATCGATTCCCGCCGGTTGTCCGCCATTAACAGCTTTTTCCCGCCATCTGCAGAGTTTCCCGCCACTGGGAGACGATTCCCGCCATTTCCAAAGGTTTCCCGCCTTGTCAGAGCGGACGCCATTATGGGCGTGCCAGAGGGTGGCAAGAGGCCGCCTCCCATCGTGGGCCAGGACCGAAAATGGCGCCAAAAGTGGAAACCGCCCCCACCAACAGAGACTGTGATGCTAGAGGTGTCTGTCAGCGTGAAAGAACTGCCCCTGGAGCTGACAATCACCAAGTGGCCCCGGGACCGCCCTCGAAGTGGGAGGACTGAGAAGAAGAGAACAAAGATGGGTGTCGCTTGGAGCAGTCTGGAGAGAGCGCACCCGGAGACAAGACGTCTGGAAGAGAGTCCAGAAAGAGCCTACCCGGAGATGGAGGGAGAGCCAGGCAGCACCGACCCAGCGGTCAGGAGCCTGATGCGGGCCGCCACTCCAGGCAGCACCGACCCAGTGGTCAGGAGCCTGTTGCCGGTCGCCACTCCAGAAGGCCTGCTAGAGACAGCGGGAGGAGAGCAGAGCAGCACCGACCCGTTGGTCAGGAGCCTGCTAGAAGCAACGACCCCACTAGGCTTAGTGGAGGTCTTGGCACAGCTCCCCCGAGATCGGGAGTGTGCGCAGACTGCGCTGGAGGGCCTCGCACGGAGGATGGCCCGGGTGCAGCGAGAGACGTTGGCGGAGTGGAGCTGTGAGATGGCCCAGCAGTCAAGAACCAGTCAGCGGAGCACGCCACCCGAGACGAGGAGACAGACCGCCTCTGAGGATGGCGCAGGAGGACTGAAGGCCGGAGACGGCGCCGAGAAGGGAGCCGAACGAAAGGAGGCAGGTAAAGGGGACGTCTCTACCCCAAACCGGGAAACCGCGTACCTGCCCCAGCTCCCCGTCGCAGAGCCCGAAGTACCCCCTGCCGTGCCCGTAACCGCAACGTCACCGCCACAGACTAGGCCTCAACCGGAAGCCGCAGCCGCGACCCCTGTGACGTCACACGCCTCGACCCCGAGAGTGACCAAGCAGGAAGTACCACCAGCCTGGTCGCAAGGCCTAGTACCCCCGGGCGCCGCAATACCAACAGCGCCCCCTACCTCCGCGGAGCCACCGGCCTGGTCGCAGGGCCAAGTAACACAGGGCGCCGCCGTTCTTACGGTGCCCTTTACTTTCAAGGTGCCCCAGGCCTGGTCGCAAGGCCTGGTCAACCCGGGCGCCGCTACCACCATAGCGCCCGTAACATCAAGAGTGCCGCACCTGGGTGAAGACCTGTTCGCCCAACATACGTGCCCGGATGGGCAGCCCTTCATATGGCCACCGGAGTTTCACCATCCTCGACTCCGGAAAGAGAGACCCCTAGACGAACCCCTGATCCCGGCTCCAAAGCCCATAAAGAGGATCTCGCCCCCGCTAGAAGAGACCCAGTTTGAGTGGGACCCCACCGGAGAAGACCTCATGGGGTTCACTCAGGAGACCCGGGCAGCTGCAGCGGAGCGTGCAGAGTGCTGCCGGCAGCAGCTCGAAGTCTTTGAGAGGGAGCGGAGAGAGAGGCGGGTCCGGGAACAACAAGCCCAAATAAAGAGCGCGGAGCAGAAGAGCCGGGCCAGGAGGAGTCCCCGTGCAGCTCATGGTCCCCCTTCCACCGGGACTGTGATCAAGTTCAATATGCAGCACGGGTGGGGCTTCATCCGAGATCACCGCACCCCAGGCGACGTCTTCGTGACAAGAAGAGACGTTGAGTCCCACCTACCGGAGGGACACAGAGGTCGTGACCTTTATATAGGGGACGAGGTCACCTTCACCCGGCACAAGTGTGCCAAAGGACCCTACGCCCTCCATGTGCATCGCCTGACGGAGGAGGAGCTGCGGTGTGAGGAGGAGCAAGAGGACCCGGACGGGTCTGAAGCTAAAGTTAATCACAAAGAAAGAGCAGGAGGACGTCGTCGTTGAGTACAGCAGAGTAGAAGTTGTATATAGTTGCCCGTCGGGGCACAGTGAACCGTTGCTGCTATTATAGTCCCCGTTGGGACCAGAGAATTGAACTGTTACCCGTATTTCCCTTAACCCCACTGACCGAGGACTGAGAGCGGTCATCCCTTTCCTAAATACCTGGCCGAGGACTGAGAGCGGCCATATCCCTTTGTATATAGTTGCGCTTCCTAAAGCGCCCCCTACCGGTTTTATAGGAAAACCATTTTTCTAGAGAAACTGTTGCACTTTTCCCGGGCACACGTTGCACAGTGTCCGGAGGAGGAGCTAGAAGCAAGAGAAGACTACGAGAATGTTATTTATGAAAAAAGTTTTATTGCTGATATATATGTTTTATATGTTTTTATTATGTTGTTTATGCAAAAATTGTATGTTTTGGTGTTTTTATATCTTACAGCCCGAGGACGTGCTGTGATTTACCAGGGGGGAATGTAGCACCCTGAGGATTCGGCTGCTACAGGGGTATTGCACCTCAACCCAGAGGTGTGATATTCCACTCCCGGGTAAGGATGGAGTGTGGAACTGAGCTCAGAAAGCTGCATGCACTACACACATCCCATTTCCGAGGAACAGACCAACGGTACTCTCACTTAGAAATGTGCAGGTACGACCGAGTCTGTTCCTGGCTGGAGTGGGAGGGGGGTGGTACATCCCAGTAGTGTAGGGGCAGATAGGGGGAGCAGCCTGGGTAAAGTTAGGAGCTCATTGGGTGCTGGTCACCTGAGCTCACACATAGAGGGAGTATTTAAGGTGGGCACCATCTAAGATCAGGGTCAGTCTGTGAGAGGTCAGTCAGTCTGAGAGAAGTCAGTCTGTCAGAGGGTAACCTGAAGAGAGCAGAAGAGCAGAGCAGCCCCAGCCCAAGAGTGAGAGAGGAGAGCAAGAAAGACCCAGAGGGGGAGACAGAAGGAACTCTGAGAACCCAAATACAATCACAGGGTGAAGAGTTGGCAACAGGGTACCGGATCCCAAACTGGTGGGGGCTAAAGCATACCTCAGCCAGAGACCGGAGGCCGTGGGCAGGATCTGCCACGGCCACCCACCACATCCACCCTGAAGGCAAACCACGTGTAGGGTCAGGGAACCCAAGGCCAAGGGTCTCCCAACAGAAGGCCCGAGGGAGCTGGACCTAGGTGGATCCCTGGTGGGGACGGCCAGAAGAAAGGACAAGAAGGAGGGCTCAGGGACACGCTCCGGACTTGCTTGGGGGTTGGCTGAATCCAGGACCTGGTGGACGCAGCACGGCTCGGGTGGTCACTCAAGGCCGGAGTGACCGGAATATCTGCAGTAAGTAAACACCCTGAACTGCACAACCCGACTCTGTCTTTAATTATCATCTATGCTGCACCACCACAACCCCCATCCTCTGCACCTGACCCCCTGAGGCCATACCCCTCCCGTTGGGGGTTATACTATCTAAAGCTGCACCAACACCATCAGCCTCAGCGGACCCTGCTGCAGCGGCGGCCGTAGTGACCGCAATCCAACGGGTGGCGTAGTCGACATAACGAACTTTGTAACATCTGTAGGACTGCCACATACTCTGAGCTTGACACCCTGGGCACGGACCGGGTCACAGCCACTCGGAGACTACAACCCCCATCTGATCCGGCTCCGGGTATTCCCCTAAAGAATATGGCCCAGGGGGCGCGTCAATTGCGCTGGAGAAGCCTATAATTCAGGCATGTGCTGCGAGGACTGGCAGATGGTGGTGCAGGGGGCTGTATATAATGTATGGACAGACAGGTGGGAGGTATACAGACATGTAATATGTGCACCGCTCATTTAGACATAGACAACAGAATCAATTACATTTTATAATATATATTTGGGATAAGAAATTTTTACCCCAAGGAGGCGGAGGCTCGTAAAGTGCCTGCCGCACCCAGAGCACTTAAAGGGAAGTTGTCATGTCAGATAACGCTATCAACCTGTTTGGTTTTGAACCTGCAGGTCGTATTACAGGTAAGAGTGCTATCTATGAAAAACACTGTTAGCTTTCCTATGCAGAAAATTCACGAGCTTTTATCAGAGCGCTGACTGCTGTTATGTTCTGCAGCTTAGAACTAAAGAATAGGAGGGAAAAGCTGTCCCTGCACTGAGACTCAGCTAAACTCTACGCTGGGGTGGGTGCTCTATTCCTTGTGAATAGCCCCACCGAAACTCCTGCACTGAACTCAAACAAAGACCTGAAGGAAGGGGAAAAGGGGTCCCTAACAGATCTAAGGACTAGGAGAAAAAACAGGAGACCACCTAATAGAAAAGTTAGTTGCAGAAACGAAGATTAAAGGGAACAAAACTGGTGGAACAAGAAGTCCCAGCATATCAATTGTCCAAAGCACAGAGAACTTAGCAAGGAAACTTAGCCAGAGCACAAGCGTAACAACACTGATGTCTAGCGGGGAATGGGAGACAGGTGCTGAGTAATAAAGAGTGAAGAGATCACGTGACCAAGACACCCAGCACCAGAGGAAAAGACTAGAAGCCAGCAAACCACAACAAGATGGCCGATAGTAAAACAATATAGATTCTAACACCTGCCTTTTTTATATTTTATACAGTGGACCTCACTACGGTTTCGAGGGGATCGCACCCAATATTCCACGGTGCGGCTATTATTTGTTTTCACATATTTTTCTCTATCTATCCAGATCATCCTAATTTCTAGTTTTCATCTTTATGTATCTCATTTTCTATGTTATCTATCTATGTCAGATCAATGTATTTATTATGGTTAATAAAAGGCTGTAAAAGTAAGTATAAGTAATGAAAAACAAATGGAGGGTCAATTTCTAACTAAATCACATGACTGTGTATAAAAAAAAGCATGTTAGAGAGGCAGAGCCTCCCAGAAGCAAAGATGGTCAGAGGTCACCGATCTGTGAACAACTGCGTCTAATAATTGTAGAATAATTTCAGGAAATTTTTCCTCAATGTGAAATTACAAAGACTTTGAATATCTTCCATCTACAGGCCATAAAATCATCAAAAAATTCTGGAAAAATCCATGTGCACAAAGAATGGGGCTGATGGTCAATATTGAATGCTCATGATGTACGGACCCTGAGAAGGCTCTGCATGATATCAAGACATGATTCAGTCATCCAAGTCACTGCATGGGCTCAAAAAAATTTCCAGAAATCATTGTCTGTGATCACAGTTCACCATGCGTTCCACAAATGTAAATGACAGCTCTATCATGCAAAGAAAAAGCAGAATATCAGCACAATCCAGAAACGCTGTAGTCTTCTCTGCACTCATTTATAATGGACTCAGGCGAAATAGAAAACTGTTCTGTGGTCAGAAAAATCAAAATGTGAAATTCGTTATGGAAACCACAGACGCTGTGCCCTCAGAGTGAGAGGGACCATTCAGCTTGTTATGGAGGAGACGGACCATCCAGCTTGTTATCAAGGAGAGGGACCATCCAGCTTGTTACGGAGGAGAGTAAACATCCAGCTTGTTATGGAGTTAAAGGATCATCCAGCTTGTTATGGAGAAGAGGGACCATCCAGCTTGTTATCATGGAGAGGGACTATCCAGCTTGTTATGGAGGAGAGGGACCATCCAGCTTGTTATGGAGGAGAGGGCATTTGCAGCTTGTTATGGAGGAGAGGGACCATCCAGCTTTTTATCAAGGAGAGGGACCTTTATCAAGGAGAGGGACCATCCAGCTTGTTACGGAGGAGAGTAAACATCCAGCTTGTTATGGAGTTAAAAGATCATCCAGCTTGTTATGGAGAAGAGGGACCATCCAGCTTGTTATCATGGAGAGGGACCATCCAGCTTGTTATGGAGGAGAGGGACCATCCAGCTTGTTATGGAGGAGAGGGCATTTGCAGCTTGTTATGGAGGAGAGGGACCATCCAGCTTTTTATCAAGGGGAGGGACCTTTATCAAGGAGAGGGACCATCCAGCTTGTTACGGAGGAGAGTAAACATCCAGCTTGTTATGGAGTTAAAGGATCATCCAGCTTGTTATGGAGAAGAGGGACCAGCCAGCTTGTTATCATGGAGAGGGACTATCCAGCTTGTTATGGAGGAGAGGGACCATCCAGCTTGTTATGGAGGAGAGGGCATTTGCAGCTTGCTATGGAGGAGAGGGACCATCCAGCTTTTTATCAACGGGAGGGACCTTTATCAAGGAGAGGGACCATCCAGCTTGTTATCGAGGAGAAAAAACATCCATCTTGTTATTGAAGAGAGGAACCATCCAGCTTGTTATGGAGGACATGAACCATCCAGCTTGCTGTGGACGAGAGAGACCATAAAGCTTGTTATGGAGGAGAGAGACCATAAAGATTGTTATGGAGTAGAGGAACCATCGAGCTTGATATGGAGGAGAGGAAACATCCAGCTTGATATGGAGGAGAGGAACCATCCAGCTTGATATGGAGGAGAGGAACCATACACCTTATCATGTAGGAGAGGGTCAATCCACCTTGTTATGGAGGAGAGGGACCATCCAGCTTGTTATTGGCACACAGTTCTTTATCTCTGATAGTATCTGGCTGCATTAATGCCTATTATAGGGACAGCACTCACATGAAATGCACCATCAATGCTGAGCCTTACGTGTAGAGATGTTATAACAACATCTGCTCCATCCAGACAACGTCTATTTCAGGGAAGACCTTGTATATGTTGACAGGACAATGGTAAACCACATCCTGCATACATCACACACCACGGCTCTGCAGAAAAAGAGTCCTGGTGATGAACCGGCCACCTGCAGTCCAGACCTTTCACCAATAGAAAATATTGTGAGCATCATGAAACAAAAAATCCGACAAAGGAGGAGCAGTGAGAATCCGACATCAGACAAGAATGGGTCAACGTTCTTCCCTCAGAACTCCAGCGATTATGTCCTCCCTTCCCCCAATAGGGGAAATCCCAAAGCAATTAGGACAACAGTAGAGAAAAAGAGGAGCTAAATACCCCATAAGTAATAGCAACAACAAATATAATGCGCATAAAATATGTATTAACTTTATTAAACACTTAAAAAAAATAATAGAGTATCATGAAAAGTATACATGGTTGCTGGTGAAAAACACAAAAAAGTGTAACCACACTGGCAAAGTTCAGATGTCAATACAACAGAAGCAACTGAATAAATATATAACACATGAAACCACATGAGTGTATCAGTCATGTATGGTGACAATCACTGATACAAAAAAAATCCCATCTCAAATGAGTGGTAATAAGATGTTAGGCATAATAGATCCCAGGTGGGAAAAAGGCTCTGTCACAAGGCAAATGCCAGACAGTCCTCATGCTATGATAGCAGTAGTGTGTATAATGCCATACGAATAGCGTCACATGTAGGAGTATGTGCTGTCATGTGTCAAAAGGACACACATTCAGCTGAAATGTATTGCAGCGCACAGACCCTTCGGGTCCATGCACGGCGATACATGCTGCCAGCCAATCAGAGGCCAGACGCTGACGTCATGCGCTCCCGTCACTTGTACTCTGAAGTCAGCTGCCGGCTTCAGAAGAGGATGCCGCTCGGAGGGGGAGCGCAGGGCAGGGGAGTATTTATTTTTTTCTTTCTAAACCAGTGAGTACATGGTGACCATACTTCTACACAGGTGACTATGGGGAGTGCATTATACTATATGGAGGATATGGGCTTTGTATTATACTAAGATGGAGGACTATGGGCTGTGCATTATATTATATGAAGGATATGGGCTGTGATTTATATGAATACGGAGGACTATGGGGGTGCATCATATTATATGGAGGTGCAGTATACTATATGGAGGACAATGGGGAGTGCATTATACAATATGGAGGACTATGGGAGTGCATTATACTATATGGAGGACTATAGAGAGTGCATTATACTATATGGAGGACTATGGAGAGTGCACTATACTATATGGAGGACTATGGGGAGTGCATTATATAATATGGAGGACTATGGGGAGTGCATTATACTATACGGAGGACTAAGGGGAGTGTATTATACTATATGGAGGACTATGGAGTCCATTATTCTATATGAAGGACTATGGGGAAGAGCATTATACTATATGGAGGACTATGGGGTGCATTATACTACATGGAGGACTATAGAGAGTCCATTATACTATATGGAGGACTATGGAGAGTACATTATACTATATGGAGGACTATGAGGAGTGCATTATACTATATGGAGGACTATGGGCTGTGCATTATACTATATGGAGGACTATGGGGAGTGCATTATTCTATATGGAGGACTATGGGGAAGTGCATTATACTATAAGGAGGACTGTGGGCTGTTCATTATACTATATGGAGGACTATGGGCTGTGCATTATACTATATGGAGGACTATGGGGAGTGCATTTTTCTACATGGAGGTCTATGGGGAAGTGCATTTTACTATATGGAGGACTATGGGGAGTGCATTATTCTTTATGGAGGACTATGGGGAAGTGCATTATACTATATGGAGGTCTATGGGGAGTACATTATTCTATATGGAGGACTATGGGGAAGTGCTTTATACTATATGGAGGACTATGGGGATTGCATTATACTATATGGAGGACTATGGGGAGTGTATTATACTATATGGAGGACTATGGGGTGCATTATTCTATATGGAGGACTATGGGGAAGTGCTCTATACTATATGCAGGACTATGGGCTGTGCATTATACTATATGGAGGACTATGGAGAGTGCATTATACTATATGGAGGACTATGGGGAGTGCATTATTCTATATGGAGGACCATGGGGAAGTGCATTATACTATATGGAGGACTATAGGGAGTGCATTATACTATATAGAGGACTATGGGGTGCATTATTCTATCTGGAGGACTATGGGGAAGTGCATTATACCATATGGAGGACTATGGGGTGCATTATTCTATCAGGAGGACTATGGGGAAGTGCATTATACCATATGGAGGACTATGGGATGCATTATACTATACGGAGGACTATGGGATGCATTATAACATATGCAGGACTATGGATGCATTATACTATATGGAGGACTATGGGGGTGCATTATACCATACGGAGGACTAGGGGGAGAGCATCATACTATATGGAGGACTATGGGGAGTGCATTATTCTATATGAAGGACTATAGGGAGTGCAATATAATATATGGAGGACTATGGAGAGTGCATTATACTACATGGAGGACTATGGTGAGTGCATTATGTAACGGGTCCGGGAGGCGGACTGTAACGGGTCCGGGAGGCGGAACCTCTGAGCTACTATACAAGGGGGCGGCCCTTGTAAGGGAGCGGGTGGCAGTCTCTGGGTGAACGGACAGGGAGTTACGGCAAGTGATCAGGGCAGTCTCTGGGTAAGGGGTAGGTACGACCTGTGATGGCAGAGCCTCCGGGTAGGCTAGCAGGCAGGTGGTAGATGTGTGCTCCCAGGTGAGCAAGCGAGAGTCTCTGGAATAGCAGGTGGTCACGGCACGTGACGGCGGAACCTCCGGGCTGGCAGGCAGGTAGGTAACGGAGAAGCGCTCCCAGGTGAGCGGGCAAGAGTCTCTGGAATAGCTGATGGTCACCGCACGTGACAACGGGACCTCCGGGCTGGCAAGCAGGCAGATAACGGAGAAGCGCTCCCAGGTGAGCGGGCAAGCTGGTCCATAGACAGACTGACCGGAGTAGTAAGGCAGACCGTCGGACCTCAGGCAAGCAGGCAGGTAGCTGATATGCGCTCCCAGGTGAGCGGGCAGGCTGGTCCTTTAGACAGACTGACAGGAGTAGTAAGGCAGACCGTCGGACCTCAGACTGGCAGACAGGTAACAAGTATTCAGGCAGGAATCAGGCAGGTAACTGGCAGGTACTGGCAGGTAACTAGCAGGAAACTGGCAGGAAACTGGCAGGTAACTGGCAACGGGACCTGAGGGCTGAAGCACAGGTGAGACACAGGTGCAAACAACATTGCTCGGGCACCTCCATTTTGGAGGAGGTGCCTTATATATGATGAAGTCCTCCGGCCATTGGCCGGGGACTCTTTAGGGCGGCGCGCGCGGCCCCTTTAAGAGGAGGGGAGCGCGCGCGCGCGCGCCCTAAGCACAGGGGCCGGGAAGGAGCGCGCGCTGAGAGCAGAGCAGGAGGAGGACGCCGGGACGGAGCGCGCGCTGACAGCAGAGCGGGGGGAGGAAGCCGGGCACGGAGCAGAGCGGTGAGAGGAGCAGCGTCCCTGCCTAGCAGAGGGCAGGGACGCCGGCACTACAGTACCCCCCCCTTTAGGCCCCCCCTTTTTTAGGCCAGACAGAAATTTAGCTAGGATGAGAGGGGCATGGATGTTCTCCCGGGGCTCCCACGTTCTCTCCTCAGGACCAAACCCCTTCCAATCTACCAGGAAAAAGGTCTTTCCTCTTACCCTTTTGGTGGCAAGAATGTTCTCTACCTCAAACTCGTCCTCAGCAGAAACCGGAGCAGGAGGCGTACCTGTAGACTTGGAAAAAGAGTTAAGTACCACAGGTTTGAGGAGAGACACATGGAAGGAGTTAGGGATCCGTAAGTTGGCCGGGAGTTTCAATTTATAGGCCACCGGGTTGATCTGACTGATGACCTCCAGTGGGCCGATGAACCGAGGCCCTAACTTATAGGAAGGGATCTTGAGCCGGACATATTTGGACGAGAGCCAGACTTTATCCCCAGGGCGGAATTGAGGAGGGTCCAGACGTTTTTTGTCAGCGTGTCTTTTCATACGCTCGGATGACAGAAGGAGTGCGGACCGGGTACTCTCCCATATGGAGGAAAATTTGTTAACAAGAGATTCCGCAGCCGGATTGTCCGCCGAGGTGGAGACGGGAAACGGGATCCGAGGATGCTGACCGTAGACTACAAAAAACGGGGATTTGGAGGAAGACTCGCTCTCGTGATTGTTGTACGAGAATTCGGCCCATGGCAGGAGATCCACCCAGTCAGAATGGTGGGCATTAACGAAGTGCCGAAGGTAACTGGTCAGGTTCTGATTGATCCGCTCCACTTGACCATTAGACTGTGGGTGGTAAGCGGAGGAGAAGTCCAGGGTGACGTCCAGCAATTTACAAGTGGCTCTCCAGAAACGGGAAGTGAACTGTACCCCACGATCCGACACGATGTGACGGGGCAGGCCATGAAGACGGAAGATGTGGCGGATAAAGTCTTTAGCCAGCTCGGGTGCAGACGGAAGACCTGGCAGTGGAATGAAGTGAGCCATCTTGGAGAAGCGGTCAGCGACCACCCAAATGACCGTACAACCGGCAGAGACGGGCAGATCAGTAATGAAGTCCATCGCTATATGCTGCCAGGGGGCAGCAGGTACTGGCAGAGGTAGGAGGCGGCCGGCCGGCAGGTGTCTCGGAACTTTGTTGCGGGCGCAGGACACACAGGCAGAAACAAAGTCTATTACATCCTTGTGCAGGTTAGGCCACCAGTAGTGCCGGGTAATAAGCTGGAGGGTCTTTTTCTGACCGGCGTGGCCAGCTAGTTTAGACGAATGACCCCAGTGTAGAATCTTCTCCCGATCAGGTACTGGTACGAACGTCTTACCAGGAGGAAGACGATTTAGACTCACGGGAGCCACCTGCATTACTCTGGCGGGATCGATGATATGTTTCGGATCCTCCTCGAGATCAGACACCAGAAAGGATCGAGACAAGGCATCCGCCTTGACGTTTTTGTCAGCCGGGCGAAAATGAAGGACAAAATCAAAACGAGCAAAAAACAAGGACCACCGGGCTTGGCGCGGGTTAAGTCTCTGGGCATGCTGGAGGTAAGCCAAGTTCTTGTGGTCAGTGTAAATTATTACCGGGTGAAGAGCCCCCTCGAGCAGGTAACGCCACTCCTCCAATGCCAGTTTGATGGCCAATAACTCTCGGTCTCCTATGGAATAGTTGCGCTCAGAGGAGGAGAAGAGTTTAGAGAAGAAGCCACAAGTTACCATCCTCCCGGAAGATGATTTTTGAGTAAGTACCGCTCCGGCTCCAGAGGAGGAGGCGTCAACTTCCAGGAAGAACTGCTTGTTGCCATCTGGGCGATGCAGCACCGGGGCGGAAGAGAAGGCCTGTTTAAGGGAAAGAAAGGCCTCCTCTGCTTCGGGTGGCCACTCTTTGGGATTAGTACCTTTACGGGTGAGCGCAGAAATTGGGGCCGTCCGGGAAGAGAAGTGTGGTATGAAGAGGCGGTAGTAGTTGGCGAAGCCCAGGAAACGCTGAATGGCCTTCAACCCCTCCGGTCGGGGCCATTTCTCGATGGCAGACAGTTTCTCAGGATCCATTTGAAGGCCGGTCTGAGAGATAATGTAGCCCAGAAACGGAAGCGAGGTCTGCTCAAAGAGGCACTTCTCAAATTTAGCGTAGAGATGGTTCTGCCTTAGCCTGAGCAGGACCTGACGAACGTCCCTCCGGTGAGTCTGGAGATCCGGAGAGAAGAGCAAGATGTCGTCCAGGTACACCACTACGCAGGAGTAGAGAAGGTCCCGGAAGATGTCATTGACCAACTCTTGAAAGACGGCAGGAGCGTTACAGAGACCAAAGGGCATTACCAGGTATTCATAGTGGCCGTCCCGGGTGTTGAATGCCGTCTTCCATTCATCCCCCTGACGAATACGAACCAGGTTGTACGCCCCACGAAGGTCCAGTTTGGTGAAGATCCTAGCCCCCCTCAGACGATCAAATAATTCTGGAATGAGCGGAAGGGGGTACTTATTCTTCACCGTGATCAGGTTTAGGCCTCTATAGTCTATACAGGGACGGAGAGAGCCGTCCTTCTTTTTGACGAAAAAGAAGCCTGCTCCCGCCGGGGAGGTAGATTTCCGGATGAATCCTCTGGCCAGATTCTCCTCAATATGTTCGGACATTGACCGGGTCTCAGCAGCGGATAAAGGATAGATACGCCCACGGGGAGGAGTAGTACCGGGTAGCAGATCGATGGGACAGTCGTATGGTCTATGTGGTGGTAATGTCTCTGCCTCCTTTTTATTAAAGACATCTGCATAAGACCAATAAGGAATCGGAAGTCCAGGTAGATTAGCTGGGGTAGGAGAGGGACGGACTGGATGGACGGGAACCAGGCAGGTTTTATGACAGTCTTGTCCCCAGCGAAGGACCTCTCCGGTTTGCCAGTCTAGCACGGGTGCATGTCTCTGGAGCCAGGGCAGACCTAGCAAGAGGGCGTGAGAGAGTCCAGGCAGAACATGAAAGGAGATACTTTCAGAATGCAGCATTCCCACCTGCAGGGTAATGGATTCGGTGATGAGTTGAATGGGGCGAGGTAAGAGGCCCCCATCCACGGCAGCGACAGACAAGGGTACAGCCAGAGGTTTGGTGGGGATGCGGTATTTCTCAACCAGGGACTGTGAAATAAGGTTCCCGGCTGCTCCAGAGTCAAGTTGGGCTAGTTCGAAATAACGGTTCTCCCCGTAGATGATCGAAACTGACAACAGCAGGGATGGAGAGGATTTATTCTTGTCTAGGTGGACCTCTCTGAGCGAACCTAGACACAGGCGTTTCCCGACCTCTCCGGGCAGGCACGGATCCGGTGCTCCTTACTGCCACAGTAGAAGCAGCTCCCCTCGGCACGGCGTGAGTCCTGACGGGTTTTGACCATCTTGGTCTGGTCGACCTGCATAGGCTCAGGAGAGTGTACCTGGGAAGAGATGGAGGGAATGACGGGTTTCTGGAAAGTAGGAGCTAAACGTGGAATCCTTCTCTCACGGGTGACCTCTTTGGCACGCTCCTGAAACCGTAGGTCAATTCGGGTGGCAAGAGTTATTAAGTCATCGAGAGTGGTAGGAATGTCCCGACCGGCAAGTTCATCTTTAATACGGCCGGACAGACCCTCCCAGAAGACGGAAACCAGAGCGTCGTTATCCCAGGCCAGCTCCGAGGCAAGGGTACGGAACCGTATGGCATATTGGCCCACGGTGAGACTCCCCTGACGGAGGCGTAGCAACGATGATGCAGATGAGGTCTTCCGTCCGGGTTCGTCGAAGACTTTCCGGAAAGCCGTGAGAAAAGCAGGCAAGTTGGACACCAGGGGGTCTCCTCTCTCCCATAGAGGATTCAGCCAGGCCAGGGCCTCCCCGGTGAGATGGGACATGATGAAGGCAATTTTGGCCCGGTCGGAGTTAAACTGGTAGGACAAAAGTTCAAAATGCAGGGTGCACTGATTCAAGAAGCCCCGAGCCTGGACGGGGTCGCCTCCGAAGCGAGGAGGTGCAGAAAGCCGGGGTCCGGGGTAGGATACCATAGTATTAGTGAGCAGCGGAGCCGCCGGATTGCAAGATATGGCACTGGCGGAGGTTGTTGGTGGATCAGACAGAGTGTTCAGGCGAGTATTAACATTCCGCAGGTGACCCAGGATGGCCTCCTGTTGGGACCTCTGACGGGACAGTTCAAGACCGAGGTCCGAGAGCGAGGGAGCTTGGGTGCCACCGGGTTCCATGGCCCGAGCAAACTGTAACGGGTCCGGGAGGCGGACTGTAACGGGTCCGGGAGGCGGAACCTCTGAGCTACTATACAAGGGGGCGGCCCTTGTAAGGGAGCGGGTGGCAGTCTCTGGGTGAACGGACAGGGAGTTACGGCAAGTGATCAGGGCAGTCTCTGGGTAAGGGGTAGGTACGACCTGTGATGGCAGAGCCTCCGGGTAGGCTAGCAGGCAGGTGGTAGATGTGTGCTCCCAGGTGAGCAAGCGAGAGTCTCTGGAATAGCAGGTGGTCACGGCACGTGACGGCGGAACCTCCGGGCTGGCAGGCAGGTAGGTAACGGAGAAGCGCTCCCAGGTGAGCGGGCAAGAGTCTCTGGAATAGCTGATGGTCACCGCACGTGACAACGGGACCTCCGGGCTGGCAAGCAGGCAGATAACGGAGAAGCGCTCCCAGGTGAGCGGGCAAGCTGGTCCATAGACAGACTGACCGGAGTAGTAAGGCAGACCGTCGGACCTCAGGCAAGCAGGCAGGTAGCTGATATGCGCTCCCAGGTGAGCGGGCAGGCTGGTCCTTTAGACAGACTGACAGGAGTAGTAAGGCAGACCGTCGGACCTCAGACTGGCAGACAGGTAACAAGTATTCAGGCAGGAATCAGGCAGGTAACTGGCAGGTACTGGCAGGTAACTAGCAGGAAACTGGCAGGAAACTGGCAGGTAACTGGCAACGGGACCTGAGGGCTGAAGCACAGGTGAGACACAGGTGCAAACAACATTGCTCGGGCACCTCCATTTTGGAGGAGGTGCCTTATATATGATGAAGTCCTCCGGCCATTGGCCGGGGACTCTTTAGGGCGGCGCGCGCGGCCCCTTTAAGAGGAGGGGAGCGCGCGCGCGCGCGCCCTAAGCACAGGGGCCGGGAAGGAGCGCGCGCTGAGAGCAGAGCAGGAGGAGGACGCCGGGACGGAGCGTGCGCTGACAGCAGAGCGGGGGGAGGAAGCCGGGCACGGAGCAGAGCGGTGAGAGGAGCAGCGTCCCTGCCTAGCAGAGGGCAGGGACGCCGGCACTACACATTATACTATATGGAGGACTATGGGGTGCATTATTCTATATGGAGAACTATGGGGAAGTGCATTATACTATATGAAGGACTATGGGCTGTGTAGTATACTATATGGAGGACTATGGAGACTGTATTATACTATATGGAGGACTATGGGGAGTGCATTATTCTATATGGAGGACTGTGGGAAGTGTATTATGCTATGTGGAGGACTATGGAGAGTGCACTATACTATATGGAGGACTATGGGGAGTGCATTATACTATATGGAGAACTATGGGCAGTGCATTATACCATATGGAGGACTATGGGATGCATTATACTATATGAAGGAGTATGGGGGTGCATTATACAATATAGAGGACTGTGGGGAGTGCATTATACTATATGGAGGACTATGGAGAGTGCATTATACTATATGGAGGACTTTGGAGAATGCATTATACTATATAGAGGATTATGGAGAGTGCATAATACTATATGGAGGACTATGGGGAGGGCATTATACTATAAGGAGGACTATGGGGTGCATTATTCTATATGGAGAACTATGGGTTGTGCATTATACTATATGGAGGACTATGAGTTGTGCATTATACTATATGGAGGACTATGGAGAGTGCATTGTACTATATTTGGGACTATGGGTAGTGCATTATTCTATATGGAGGACTATGGGGTGCGTTATACTATGTAGTGGACTATGGAGAGTGCATTATACTATATGGAGGACTATGGGGAGTGCATCATACTATATGGAGTACTATGGGGAGTGCATTATACCATATGAAGGACTATGAGATGTATTATACTATATGGAGGACTATGGGGTGCATTATTCTATATGGAGGACTATGGGGAAGTGCATTATACTATATGTAGGACTATGGGCTGTGCATTATACTATATGGAGGACTATGGAGAGTGTATTATACTATATGGAGGACTATGGGGAAGTGCATTATACTATATGGAGGACTATGGGGAGCGCATTATACTATATAGAGGACTATGGGGAGTGTATTATATTATATGGAGGACTATGGGCTGTGCATTTAACTTTATGGAGGACTATGGAGAGTGCATTATATTATATGGAAGACTATGGGGAGTTCATTATTCTTTATGGAGGACTATGGCGAAGTGCATTATACTATATGTAGGACTATGGAGAGTGCATTATACTATATGGAGGACTATGGGGAGTGCATTATACTATATGGAGGACTATGGGAAGTTCATTATACCATAAGGAGGACTATGGGATGCATTAAACCATATGGAGAACTATGGGATGCATTATACTATATGGAGGACTATGGGGGTCCATTATACAATATGGATGGCTATGGGGAGTGCATTATACTACATGGAGGACTATGGGAAGTGCATTATTCTATATGGAGGACTATGGGGAGTGCAATATACTATATGGAGGACTATGGGGTGCATTATACTAAATGAAGGACTATGGGCTGTGTATTATACTATATGGAGGACTATGGGAAGTGTATTATACTATATGGAGGACTACGGAGAGTGCACTATACTATATGAAGGACTATGGGGAGTGCATTATACTATATAAAGAACTATGGGGAGTGCATTATACCATAAGGAGGACTATGGGATGAATTATACCATATGAAGGACTATGGGGCTGCATTATACAATATAGAGGACTATGGGATGCATTATACTAAATGAGGACTATGGGGGTGCATTTTACAATATGGAGGACTGTGGGGAGTGCATTATACTATATGGAGGACTATGGGGAGTGCATTATTCTATATGGAGGACTATAGGGAGTGCATTATACTATATGGATGACTATGGGGAGTGATTTATACTATATGGAGGACTATGGGGAGTGCATTATACTATATGGAGGACTATGGGGAGTATATTATACTATATGGAGGACTATGGGGTGCATTATTCTATATGGAGGACTATGGGTTGTGCATTATACTATATGGAGGACTATGGAGAGTGCATTATACTATATTTTGGACTATGGGGAGTGCATTATTCTATATGAATGACTATGGGAAAGTGCATTATACTATATGGAGGACTATGGAGAGTGCATTATACGATATGGAGGACAATGGAGAGTGCATTATACTATATGGAGGACTATAGGGGTGCATTATACAATATGGAGGACTATGAAGAGTGCATTATACTATGTGGAGGACTATTGGGAGTGCATTATTCTATATGGAGGACTATGGAGAGTGCATTATACTACATGAAGGACTTTGGGGAGTGCATTATACCATATTGAGGACTATTGGATGCATTATACTACAAGGAGGACTATGGGGGTGCATTATTCAAAATGTTGGACTATGGGGAGTGCATTATACTATATGGAGGACTATGGGGAGTGCATTATTCTATATGGAGAACTATCGGGAGTGCATTATACTGTATGGAGTATAATGTGGAGTGCAGTATACTGTATGGAGGATTATGGGGAGTGCATTATACTGTATGGTGGACTATGAGGCACATTATACTATACGGAAGACTATGGGGAGTGAATTGTACTCTAAGATGGACTATGGGGCACATTATGCTATATGGAGGACTATGGGGAGTGCATTATACTATAAGGAGGACTATGGGATGCATTATATTATATGGAGGACCATTGGGAGTGTATTATACTATATGAAGGACTATGCGGACTGCAGTATACTATATGGAAGACTATGGGGAGTGTATTTTACTATACAGAGGACTATGGTATGCATTATACCATATGGAGGACTATGGGATGCATTCTACTATATGGATGACTAAGGAATGCATTATATTATATGGAGGACTATGGGGAGTGCATTATGCTACATGGAGGACTATGGGATGCATTATACTATATGGAAAACTATGGGGATTGCATTATGCTATATGGAGGACTATGGGATGCATTATACTATATGGAAGACTATGGAATGGATAATATTATATGGAGGACTATGGGGAGTTCATTATACTGTATGGAGGACTATTGAGAGTGCATTATACTATATGAAGGACTGTGGGATGCATTATACAACATGGAGGACTATGGGATGCATTAACACTAGGACTACTGGACTCGTGACCCCGCCTAGAACTACTGAAAGGAGTCATTTTGACTCCTTGCTTGTTTTCGTTTATTTTTAGAGTTTCATTTGTGGTTATTTATTAATAATTATATTTTTTGTAATGTATTATTATTGTGAGATCCAACAGTAATGCTTTTGATTGTTTTTTTTCTGCTTTTCTTATTTTTCTACAGAAAATAACAATAATTATAATAGACGTTTTTCAAACATTTTTTTTTATTCAAGTGCACACATATAAACAACAACTGAAGAACAAAAAGTAGAGAAAATGTAGGTGGAGGAGCATAAAAATGAAAATATGGCGCAGAATTCACCTTCTAAACATTTGGTGTTTCGCATTTTAGGCATTGCCTTTGATTTATGGCAGTACATTGCCCACACAAAGACTTACCACAAGTCTTACAATTTTCGACAGATCTATTTTTCTTGCACTTTTCTTTGATCTGGCAAAATTTTGTTTGAACCATCACTTCTGAGCATGTAGAAACTTGGGACGTGGAACCCTTTTCCCTATCTGTGACATAAGGACCACTCAAATCTCTCACAAGCGTTTGCAAAAATGCCTTGCGTGACATTTTTTGGTGGGTAATCTCCTTGAATATTATCCATGCATTTATACCCGCAAAGTCTAAGGCATTTTCAAATGCATGAACAGGCCATCTCCTTGTGCATGTTCGTGTGGTATATTTTCGTGCCATCTGATCCACTACATCTACTCCATATTTTGTTTCATTGTAAAACTTTACCGTTTCTGGAGTTTTTTTAGCGGAATCAGACGCAACAACAACATCTGGATGGACGGAACTCAAAATGACAACATTTTTGTTGGGCTTTCCTTGATATACTGTAAGTGTAAAATTGTCTTCATTTCTAAACACTTTAGTGTTGTACAATTCCTCTTTCATGGATTTTATTTCTTTAGGCACTTCTCGCCTTATCTTGTTCAGTGTTCCCACGATGGTTGTTCCTTTGCTTTTTAGCTGTTTAGCTAATTTTACTGAAGTAAAATAATTATCGGTTGTAACATTGCGACCTTTTTTCAAAAACGGGTCCAATAACTTCATTACCACATGGTCAGCTAAACGGTCCTCAGCACGGCGTGTGTCATCTTTGCCTAGATAAGGGAAGCCATTTGCCAGATATTTGCTCCTCTTATCAACAGCTAGCCAATATTTGTGGCCATATTTATCTGGTTTGGAAGGCATGTACTGCGTGAATGGACACCTAGTTTTGCTTGGGAAAAGTTGCTCATCCACCGTTATGTATGGGCCAGGTTTGTAACACGCAATACAATTTTCAATAAACCTGTCCCACACAGTAGAAAATAGAGCAAATTTGTCCGTTTGCAGTCTCTCCGATCGAGTAGATTTCTCATCAAATCTGAGAAACCTCATAATTTCAACAAAGCGGTCCCTAGACATTGTCGCTTTGCAAAACGGTATTCCCCAGTCATTACACCAAATACTGCTAATTGAGTGACGGTTCGTGCCAGATATTCCACGAGCATAGAATATCGCAATGAATGCATCTAGCTCCTCATCAGATAGAGTTTGTTCAGCATTACACAGTAATACAAGCAGGTAAAACACAAGGAAAATGTGAAAAGTTGACATGTAAATTGAACTACATCTATATGAACATCAGGGTAAATAAGACAGAGTGAAAAAATTATGCACAAAACTTTATAGCAACATTTAGTGACAAAAGGACCTCAAAATATAGTAGGGAGTCAAAATGACTCCCTTCAGTAGTTCTTGGTAAATTTTGAAAAAAACGCGCAAATTTTTCACCAAAATTATTTATTCTCACAAAATCTTTTTTCACATCATATTTGAGGAAAAGTCACCGAGTTTCAAGCCGGAATTCTGAAAAATGTAGTCACAGAAGAGAAATAAAAAACGAAAGGAGTCAAAATGACTCCATCAGTAGTTCTAGTGTTAAACTATATGGAGGACTATGGGGAGTGCATTATACTATATGGAGGAGTATGGGGAGAACATATACTATATGGAGGACTATGGTATTCATTATACTATATGGAGGACTATAGGGAGTGCATTATACTATATGGAGGACTATGGGATGCATTATGTTTTATGGAGGACTATGGGGAGTGCATTATTCTATATGGAGGAGTATGGGGAGAGCATATACTATATGGAGGACTATGGGATTTATTATACTATATGGAGGACTGTAGGGAGTGCCTTATACTATATGGAGGACTATGGGATGCATTATGTTTTATGGAGGACTATGGGGAGTGCATTATACTATATGGAGGAGTATGGAGAGAGCATATACTATATGGAGGACTATGGGATTCATTATACTATATGGAGGACTATAGGGAGTGCATTATACTATATGGAGGACTATGGGATGCATTATGTTTTATGGAGGACTATGGGGAGTGCATTATTCTATATGGAGGAATATGGGGGTGCATAATACTATATGGAGGAATATGGGGAGTTTATTATACCATATTGTGGACTATGGGGAGTGCATTATACTATATAGTGGACTATGGGGAGTGCATTATACTATATGGAGGACTATGGGGAGTGAATTATACTATATGGAGGACTATGGGGGTCCATTATACTATATGGAGGACTATGGCGAGAGCATTATACTATATGGAGGACTATGGAGAGTGCATTATACTATATGGAGGACTACGGGGAGTACATTATACTATATGGAGGACTATGGGGAGTGCATTGTACTGTATGGAGGAGTATTGGGAGTGCATTATATTATATGAACGGCTATTGGGCACATTATACTATATGGAGTACTGTGGTGAGTGCATCATACTGTATGGAGGACTATGGGGAGTGCATTATACCATATGGAGCACTATGGGGAGTGCATTGTACTATATAGAGGACTATGGGGAGTGTATTACACTATATGGAGGACTATGGGGTGCATTGTACTATATAGAGGACTATGGGATGCATTATACTATATGGAGGACTATGGGGAGTGCATTATACTGTATGGAGGACTATGAGGAGTGCATTATGCTATATGAAGGACTATGGGATGCGTTATACTATATGAAGGACTATGGGATGCATTATACTATATGGACGACTATGGGGAGTGCATTGTACTATATGGAGGACTATGGGATGCATTAAACTATATAGAGGATTATGGGGAGTACATTATACTATATGGAGGACTATGGGATGCATTATGTTATATGTAGGACTATGGGGAGTGCATTATACTATATGGAGGACTATGGGATGCATTATATTATATGGAGGATCATGGGAAGTTCATTATATTATATGGAGGACTATGGGGAGTGCATTATACTATATGGAGGACTATGGGATGCATTATATTATATTGAGGACTATGGGGAGTGCGTTATACTTTATGTAGGACAATGGGATGCATTATATTATATGGAGGACCATGGGAAGTTCATTATACTGTATGAAGGACTATGGGGAGTGCATTATACTATATGTAGGACTACGGGATGCATTATTTTATATGAAGGACTATGAGGAGTGCATTTTACTATATGGAGGACTATGTGGTACATTATACTATATGGAGGACTATGGGGAGTGCATTATGCTATATAGAGGACTATGGGGAGTGAATTATACTGTATGGAGGACAATGTGGTGCATTATACTATATGGAGGACTATGAGGAGTGCATTATACTGTTTGGAGGACTATGTCATGTATTATACTATATGAAGGTCTATGTGGTGCATTATACTATATGGAGGACTATGGGGAGTGTATTATACTATATGGAGGACTGTGGGGAGTGCAGTATGCTATATGGAAGACTATGGGGAGTGCATTATACTATATGGAGGACTATGGGGAGTGCATTATACTATATAGAGGACTGTGGGGTGTCTATTAAACTATACGGAGGACTATGGGATGCATAATACCATATGAAGGAATATGTGATGCATTCTATTTTATGGAGGATTATGGGGAGTGCATTATACTGTATGGAGGAATATGTGGTGCATTATACTATATGGAGTACTATGGGGAGTGCATTATACTATATGGAGGACTATGGGGAGTGCATTATACCATATGGAGGACTATGGGATGCATTATGTTATATGGAGCACTATGAGGAGTGCATTTTACTATATGGAGGACTATGGGGGTGCATTACACTATATGGAGGACTATGGCGAGAGCATTATACTATATGGAGGACTATGGAGAGTGCATTATACTATATGGAGGACTATGGGGAATGCATTATACTATATGGAGGACTATGGGGAATGCATTATTCTGTATGGAGGACTATGGGGAGTACATTATATTATATGGAGGGCTATGGGGCACATTATACTATATGGAGGACAAGGGGGAGTGCATTATACTGTATGGAGGACTATGGGGAGTGCATTATACTATATAGAGGACTATATGATGCATTATATATGAAGGACTATGGGGAGTGCATTATACAATATAAAACACTATGGGGAGTGCATTATACTATATGGAGGACTATGGGGAGTGTATTATACTATATGGAGGACTATGGGATGCATTGTACTATATAGAGGACTATGGGATGCATTATACTATATGGAGGATTATTGGGAGTGCATTATACTGTATGGAGGACTATGAGGAGTGCATTATACTATATGAAGGACTATGGGATGCATTGTACTATATGGAGGACTATGGGGATTGAATTATACTGTATGGAGGACTATGAGGAGTGCATTATACTATAAGGAGGACTATATGAAGTGCACTATACTATATGGAGGACTACGGTATGTATTATACTGTATAGAGGACTATGGGGATTACATTATACTATATGGAGGACTATGGGATGCATTATGCTATATGGAGGACTATGGGGAGTGCATTATTCTATATGGAGGACTATGGGATGCATTATATTATATGGAGGACCATGGGGAGTTCATTATAATATATGGAGGACCATGGGGAGTGCATTATACTGTATGGAGGACTATGGGAAGCATAATATTATATGGAGGACTATGGGGAGTGCATTATACTATATGGAGGACTATGGGATGCATTATATTATATGGAGGACCATGGGGAGTTCATTATACTTTATGGAGGACTATGGGGAGTGCATTAAACTATATGTAGCAGTATGGGGAGTGTATTATACTATTTGGAGGACTATGGGATGCATTATTTTATATGAAGGACTATGAGGAGTGCAATATGCTATATGGATGAGTATGTGGTCCATTATACTATAATGAGGACTATGGGGAGTGCATTATGCTATATGGATGACTCTGGGGAGTGGATTATACTGTATGGAGGAATATGTGGTGCATTATACTATATGGAGGACTATGTGGTGCATTGTACTATATGAAGGACTATGGTGAGTTCATTATAGTATATGGAGGACTATGGGGAGTGCATTATACTATATGGAGGACTATGGGGAGTTCATTATACTGTATGGAGGACTATGTGGTGTATTATACTATATGGAGGACTATGTAGTGCATTATACTATATGGAGGACTATGGGGAGTGTATTATACTATATGAAAGACTATGGGGAATGCAGTATTGTATATGGAAGACTAAGGGGAGTGCATTATACTATATTGAGGACTATGGGGAGTGTATTATACTATATAGAGGACTGTGGGGAGTCAATTATACTATACGGAGGACTATGGGATGCATTATACTATGTGGAGGAATATGGGATGCATACTATTATATTAAGGACTATGGGGAGTGCATTATACTATATGGATAACTATGGGGAGTGCATTATACTGTATGGAGGACTATGTGGTGCATTATACTATAAGGAGTACTATGGGGAGTGCAATATACTATATGGAGGACTATGGGGAGTGCATTATACTGTATGGAGGACTATATGGTGCATTATACTATAAGGAGGACTATGGGGAGTGCATTATACTATATGAAGGACTATAGGGAGTGCATTATACTATATGGAGGACTATGGGGAGTGGATTATACTGTATGGAGGACTTTGTGGTGCATTATACTATATGGAGGACTATGTGGTGCATTATACTATATGGAGGACTATGGGGAGTGTATTATACTATATGGAGGACTATGGGGAGCGCAGTATGCTATATGGAAGACTATGGGGAGAATATTATACTATATAGAGGACTGTGGGGAATCCATTATACTATATGGAGGACTACGGCATGCATTATATTATATGAAGGACTATGTGGAATGCATTATGCTATATGGAGGACTATGGGATGCATTATACTATATGGAGAACTATGGGGAGCATATTATACTATATGGAGGACTATGGGATGCATTATACTATATGGAGGAATGTGGGACGCATTCTATTTTATGGAGGACTATGGGAAGTGCATTATACTGTATGGAGTACTATGTGGTGCATTATCCTATATGGAAGACTATGGGGAGAATATTATACTATATAGAGGACTGTGGGGAATCCATTATACTATATGGAAGACTACGGCATGCATTATATTATATGGAGGACTATGGGGAATGCATTATGCTATATGGAGGACTATGGGATGCATTATACTATATGGAGGACTATGGGGAGTGTATTATACTATATGGAGGATTATGGGATGCATTATACTATATAGAGGACTGTGGGGAGTCCATTATACTATATGGAGGACTATGGGATGCATTATATTATATGGAGGACTATGGGGGGGTGCATTATGCTATATGGAGAACTATGGGATGCATTATACTATATGGAGGACTATGGGGAGTGTATTATACTATATGGAGGAGTATGGGATGCATTATACCATATGGAGGACTATGGGGAGTGCATTATACTTTATGGAGGACTATGGGGAGTCCATTATACTATATGGAGGACTATGGGATGCATTATTATATGGAGGACAATGGGGAGTGCATTGTAATACACTGCTCAAAAAAATAAAGCAAACACTCAAATAACCCATCCTAGATCTGAAAGAATGAAATATTCTCATTGAATATTTTGTTCTGTACAAAGTTGAATGTGCTGACAACAAAATCACACAAAAATCATCAATGGAAATCAAATTTATTAAGCAATGGAGGCCTGGATTTGGAGTCACCCCCAAAATTAAAGTGGAAAAACACACTACAGGCTGATCCAACTTTGATGTAATGTCCTTAAAACAAGACAAAATGAGGCTCAGTATTGTGTGTGGCCTCCACGTGCCTGCATGACCTCCCTACAATGCCTGGGCATGCTCCTGATGAGGTTGCGGATGGTCTCCTGTGGGATCTCCTCCCAGACCTGGACTAAAGCATCCGCCAACTCCTGGACAGTCTGTGGTGCAACATGACGTTGGTGGATGGAGCGAGACATGATGTCCCAGATGTGCTCAATCAGATTCAGGTCTGGGGAACGGGCGGGACAGTCCATAACCTCAATGCCTTCATCTTGCAGGAACTGCTGACACACTCCAGCCACATGAGGTCTGGCATTGTCCTGCATTAGGAGGAACCCAGGGCCAACCACACCAGCATATGGTCTCACAAGGGGTCTGAGGATCTCATCTTGGTACCGAATGGCAGTCAGGCTACCTCTGGCGAGCACATGGAGGGCTGTGCGGCCCTCCAAAGAAATGCCACCCCACACCATTACTGACCCACTGCCAAACCGGTCATGCTGAAGGATGTTGCAGGCAGCAGATCGCTCTCCACGGCGTCTCCAGACTCTGTCACACGTGCTCAGTGTGAACCTGCTTTCATCTGTGAAGAGCACAGGGCGCCAGTGGCGACTTTGCCAATCCTGGTGTTCTAAGGCAAATGCCAAGCGTCCTGCACGGTGTTGGGCTGTGAGCACAACCCTCATCTGTGGACATCCGGCCCTCATTCCAACCTCATGGAGTCGGTTTCTAACCGTTTGTGCAGACACATGCAGATTTGTGGCCTGTTGGAGGTCATTTTGCAGGGCTCTGGCAGTGCTCCTCCTGTTCCTCCTAGCACAAAGGCGGAGGTAGCGGTCCTGCTGCTGGGTTGTTGCCCTCCTACGGCCCCCTCCATGTCTCCTGGTGTACTGGCCTGTCTCCTGGTAGCGCCTCCAGCCTCTGGACACTACGCTGACAGACACAGCAAGCCTCCTTGCCACAGCTCGCATTGATGTGCCATCCTGGATGAGCTGCACTACCTGAGCAACTTCTGTGGGTTGTAGAGTCCGTCTCTTGCTACCACGAATGTGAAAGCACAACCAACATTCAAAAGTGACCAAAACATCAGCCAGAAAGCATTGGTACTGAGATGTGGTCTGTGGTCCCCACCTGCAGAACCACTCCTTTATTGAGGGTGTCTTGATAATTGCCAATAATTTCCATCTATTGTCTATTCCATTTGCACAACAAAATATGAAATTAATTGTCAATCAGTGTTGCTTCCTAAGTGGACAGTTTGATTTCACAGAAGTTTGATTTACGTGGAGTTATATTCTGTTGTTTAAGTGTTCCCTTTATTTTTTGAGCAGTGTATATGGAGGACTATGGGGAGTGCATTATACTATATGGAGGACTATGGGATGCATTATATTATATGGAGGACTATGTGGAGTGCATTATACTATATGGAGGACTATGGGGAGTGTATTATACTATATAGAGGATTGTGGGGAGTCCATTATACTATATGGAGGACTATGGGATGCATTATACCATATGGAGGACTATGGGATGCATTATATTATATGGAGGACTATGGTTTGCATTATAGTATAGAGAGGACTATGGGGAGTGTATTATACTATGTGGAGGACTATGGAACGCATTATACTATATGGAGGACTATGGGGAAAGCTTTATACTATATGGAGGACTGTGTGGTGCATTATACTATATGGAGGACTATGGGGAGTGCATTATACTGTATGGAGGACTATGTTGTGCATTATATTAAATGGAGGACTATGGGGAGTGCATTATACTATATGGAGGACTATGGTGTTGTGGTGTTGCTATCAGAGTGTCAAGAGTGGGAGAAGAGGGTTGCATTGACAATCCAACACAATGGGCAGCAATTTGAACACATTTTATAAGTGGTCATAAAGTTACATTAAAACCAAGCACACCATTGTTTTTCTTATCAAATTCTCAATAAGTTTGATGTGTCACATGACCCTCTTTCCTTTGAAAAAAATAAAGTTGGATCCAAAATGGCCGACTTCAAAATAGCCGCCATGGTCACCACCCATCTGGAAAAGTTTTCCCCTCACATATACTAATGTGCCACAAACAGGAAGTTGATATTACCAACCATTCCCATTTAATTTAGGTGTATCCATGTAAATGGCCCACCCTGTATATAATCAGAATGGGGGGGTCCAAATCTTGCTCCGGGACCCATCAGCCTCGTTACGCCACTGGTTATATATTATACTAGCTATTGAACCCCTTCTACGCCCGGGTGGTGAGCATTTTTATTGGTATATTTCTGGCGCCATTTTTTTTTAAGACACTGTCTGCAAATTCGCATATACATTGTCTTCAATAAAATAGCGCCGGATAAGCGCCATTTTACTGAAGTAATGTACTACAATGTCAACACAGCAGTGCACACTTGCCAGCCAAAGGGATAATGGTGATGGGTGGTGCATGCGCACTGCTATGTTGACGTTGTAGTACATTACTTCAATAAAATGGCGCTGGAGTCAGCGTTTGCGCTTATCCGGCGCTATTTTATTGAAGACACTGTATATGCGAATTTGCAGACAGTGTCTTAAAAAAATGGTGCCGGATAGCATGGTATAGGCATACACTGAGTCCGGGTCATTCTTTTGAAGTATTGTACTACAAAATTAAAGGGAACCTGTCACCAGAAGTAACACCGTTAACCTGCACATATGTGATTAATCTGCAGGTTAATAGCGTTATTATGTTGCCCGACGCCTGCACGTAGTCGAATGCAGCAGGGAGAAAATAAACCTTCCTGGTATATGATCCCCCAATCCTGGTCCACTTCTTGGTATATGCTCCACCCCATCCTTGTATATGTTCCCCCAATCCTTGTATATGCTCCCCCCATACTGGTATAAGCTCCCCCCATACTGGTATATGCTCCCTCCATCCTGGTATATGCTCCCTCCATCCTGGTATATGCTCCCCCATCCTGGTATATGCTCTCCCCATCCTGGTATATGCTCCCCCATCCTAGTATATACCCCCCCATCCTGGTATATGCTCCCCCCATCCTGGTATATGCTCCCCCCATCCTGTTATATGCTCCCTCCATCCTGGTATATGCTCCCCCATCCTGGTATAACTTCCCCATCCTGGTATATGCTCCCCCCATCCTGGTATATGCTCCCTCCATCCTGGTATATGCTCCCTCCATCCTCGTATATGCTTCCCCTATCCTGGTATATGCTCCCCCAATCCTGGTATATGCTCCCCCAGTCCTCGCATATGCTCCCTCCATCCTGTTATATGCCCCCCATCCTGGTATGTGCTACACCCATCCTGGTATATGCTGCCTCAATCCTCGTATATATGCCCCCCCACCCTAATATATGTCCCCCCATCCTGGTATATGCTTCCCTACCCTGGTATATGCTCCCCCAATTCTTGTATATGCTCCCTCCATCCTGGTATATGCTCCCCCATCCTGGTATATGCTTCCCTATCCTGGTATATGCCCCCCCATCCTGTTATATGCTCCCTCCATCCTGGTATATGCCCCCATCCTGGTATATGCTCCCCCCATCCTGGTATATGCTCCCCCCATCCTGGTATATCCCCCCATCCTGGTATATGCTCCTCCCCATCCTGGTATATGCTCCCCCCATCCTGGTATATGCTCCCGCTATCCTGGCATGTGCTCCCCCCATCCTGGTATATGCTCCCCCATCCTGGTATATGCTCCCCCCCATCCTGGTATATGCCCCACATCCTGGTATATCCCCACATTCTGGTATATGCTCCCCGTTATATGCTCCCCCATCCTGGTATATGCTCCCCCATCCTGGTATATGCTCCCCCCATCCTGGTATATGCCCCCCATCCTGGTATATGCTCCCCCTCATCCTGGTATATGCTCCCCCCATCCTGGTATATGCTCCCCCCATCCTGGTATATGCCCCCTCCATCCTGGTATATGTCCCCCATCCTGGTATGTGCTCCCCCCATCCTGGTATATACCCCCCATCCTGGTATATGCTCCCCCCATCCTGGTATATGCTCCCCCTATCCTGTTATATGCTCCCACCATCCTGGTATATGCTCCCCCATCCTGGTATATACTTCCCCATCCTGGTATATGCTCCCCCCATACTGGTATATGCTCCCCCCATCCTGGTATATGCTCCCTCCATCCTGGTATATGCTCCCTCCATCCTCGTATATGGTTCCCCTATCCTGGTATATGCTCCCTCCATTTTGGTATATGCCCCCCCATTCTGGTATACACTCCATCCATCCTGGTATATGCTGCCTTAATCCTCGTATATGCCTCCCCACCCTGGTATATGCTCCCCATCCTGGTATATGCTTCCCTACCCTGGTATATGCTCCCCCAATTCTTGTATATGCTCCCTCCATCCTGGTATATGCCCCCCATCTTGTTATATGCTCCCTCCATCCTGGTATAATCTCCCCCCATCCTGGTATATGCTCCCCCATCCTGGTATATGCTCCCCCCATCCTGGTATATGCTCCCCCTATCCTGGTATATCCCCCATCCTGGTATATGCTCCTCCCCATCCTGATATATGCTCCCCCCATACTGGTATATGTTCCCCCATCCTGGTATATGCTCCCCCCCATCCTGGTATATGCTCCCTCCATCCTCGTATATGGTTCCCCTATCCTGGTATATGCTCCCTCCATTCTGTTATATGCCCCCCCATTCTGGTATACACTCCACCCATCCTGGTATATGCTGCCTCAATCCTCGTATATGCCTCCCCACCCTGGTATATGCCCCCCATCCTGGTATATGCTTCCCTACCCTGGTATATGCTCCCCCAATTCTTGTATATGCTCCCTCCATCCTGGTATATGCCCCCCATCTTGTTATATGCTCCCTCCATCCTGGTATGTTCTCCCCCCATCCTGGTATATGCTCCCCCATCCTGGTATATGCTCCCCCCATCCTGGTATATGCTCCCCCTATCCTGGTATATCCCCTCATCCTGGTATATGCTCCTCCCCATCCTGGTATATGCTCCCCCCATACTGGTATATGTTCCCCCATCCTGGTATATGCTCCCCCCCATCCTGGTATATGATCCCCCAATCCTGGTCCCCTTCTTGGTATATGCTCCCCCCCATCCTTGTATATGTTCCCCCAATCCTCGTATATGCTCCCCCCATACTGGTATAAGCTCCCCCCATACTGGTATATGCTCCCTCCATCCTGATATATGCTCCCTCCATCCTGGTATATGCTCCCCCATCTTGGTATATGCTCTCCCCATCCTGGTATATGCTCCCCCATCCTGGTATATACCCCCCCATCCTGGTATATGCTCCCCCCATCCTGGTATATGCTCCCCCCATCCTGTTATATGCTCCCTCCATCCTGGTATATGCTCCCCCATCCTGGTATATACTTCCCCATTCTGGTATATGCTCCCCCCATCCTGGTATATACCCCCCCATCCTGGTATATGCTCCCCCCATCCTGGTATATGCTCCCCCCATCCTGTTATATGCTCCCTCCATCCTGGTATATGCTCCCCCATCCTGGTATATACTTCCCCATTCTGGTATATGCTCCCCCCATCCTGGTATATGCTCCCTCCATCCTGGTATATGCTCCCTCCATCCTCATATATGCTTCCCCTATCCTGGTATATGCTCCCCCAATCCTGGTATATGCTCCCCCCATCCTGGTATATGCTCCCCCCATCCTGGTATATGCTCCCCCCATCCTGGTATATGCTCCCCCCATCCTGTTATATGCTCCCTCCATCCTGGTATATGCTCCCCCATCCTGGTATATACTTCCCCATTCTGGTATATGCTCCCCCCATCCTGGTATATGCTCCCTCCATCCTGGTATATGCTCCCTCCATCCTCATATATGCTTCCCCTATCCTGGTATATGCTCCCCCAATCCTGGTATATGCTCCCCCCATCCTGGTATATGCTCCCCCCATCCTGGTATATGCCCCCTCCATCCTGGTATATGTCCCCCATCCTGGTATGTGCTCCCCCCATCCTGGTATATACCCCCCATCCTGGTATATGCTCCCCCCATCCTGGTATATGCTCCCCCTATCCTGTTATATGCTCCCACCATCCTGGTATATGCTCCCCCATCCTGGTATATGCTTCCCCATCCTGGTATATGCTCCCCCCATACTGGTATATGCTCCCCCCATCCTGGTATATGCTCCCTCCATCCTGGTATATGCTCCCTCCATCCTCGTATATGGTTCCCCTATCCTGGTATATGCTCCCTCCATTCTGGTATATGCCCCCCCATTCTGGTATACACTCCATCCATCCTGGTATATGCTGCCTTAATCCTCGTATATGCCTCCCCACCCTGGTATATGTCTCCCATCCTGGTATATGCTTCCCTACCCTGGTATATGCTCCCCCAATTCTTGTATATGCTCCCTCCATCCTGGTATATGCCCCCTATCTTGTTATATGCTCCCTCCATCCTGGTATATTCTCCCCCCATCCTGGTATATGCTCCCCCATCCTGGTATATGCTCCCCCCATCCTGGTATATGCTTCCCCTATCCTGGTATATCCCCCCATCCTGGTATATGCTCCTCCCCATCCTGGTATATGCTCCCCCCATACTGGTATATGTTCCCCCATCCTGGTATATGCTCCCCCCCATCCTGGTATGTGCTCCCTCCATCCTCGTATATGGTTCCCCTATCCTTGTATATGCTCCCTCCATTCTGGTATATGCCCCCCCATTCTGGTATACACTCCACCCATCCTGGTATATGCTGCCTCAATCCTCGTATATGCCTCCCCACCCTGGTATATGCCCCCCATCCTGGTATATGCTTCCCTACCCTGGTATATGCTCCCCCAATTCTTGTATATGCTCCCTCCATCCTGGTATATGCCCCCCATCTTGTTATATGCTCCCTCCATCCTGGTATATTCTCCCCCCATCCTGGTATATGCTCCCCCATCCTGGTATATGCTCCCCCCATCCTGGTATATGCTCCCCCTATCCTGGTATATCCCCTCATCCTGGTATATGCTCCTCCCCATCCTGGTATATGCTCCCCCCATACTGGTATATGTTCCCCCATCCTGGTATATGCTCCCCCCCATCCTGGTATATGATCCCCCAATCCTGGTCCCCTTCTTGGTATATGCACCCCCCCATCCTTGTATATGTTCCCCCAATCCTCGTATATGCTCCCCCCATACTGGTATAAGCTCCCCCCATACTGGTATATGCTCCCTCCATCCTGGTATATGCTCCCTCCATCCTGGTATATGCTCCCCCATCTTGGTATGTGCTCTCCCCATCCTGGTATATGCTCCCCCATCCTGGTATATACCCCCCCATCCTGGTATATGCTCCCCCCATCCTGGTATATGCTCCCCCCATCCTGTTATATGCTCCCTCCATCCTGGTATATGCTCCCCCATCCTGGTATATACTTCCCCATTCTGGTATATGCTCCCCCCATCCTAGTATATACCCCCCATCCTGGTATATGCTCCCCCCATCCTGGTATATGCTCCCCCCATCCTGTTATATGCTCCCTCCATCCTGGTATATGCTCCCCCATCCTGGTATATACTTCCCCATTCTGGTATATGCTCCCCCCATCCTGGTATATACCCCACCATCCTGGTATATGCTCCCCCCATCCTGGTATATGCTCCCCCCATCCTGTTATATGCTCCCTCCATCCTGGTATATGCTCCCCCATCCTGGTATATACTTCCCCTATCCTGGTATATGCTCCCCAATCCTGGTATATGCTCCCCCAATCCTCGTATATGCTCCCTCCATCCTGTTATATGCCCCCCCATCCTGGTATATGCTCCCCCCATCCTGGTATATGCTCCCCCCATCCTGGTATATGCTCCCTCCATCCTGGTATATGCTCCCCCTATCCTGGTATATGCTCCCCCAATCCTGGTATATGCTCCTCCAATCCTCGTATATGCTCCCTCCATCCTGGTATATGCCCCCCCATCCTGGTATATGCTCCACCCATCCTGGTATATGCTGCCTCAATCCTCGTATATGCCCCTCCACCCTGGTATATGCCCCCCATCCTGGTATTTGCTTCCCTACCCTGGTATATGCTCCCCCAATTCTTGTATATGCTCCCTCCATCCTGGTATATGCCCCCCATCCTGTTATATACTCCCTCCATCCTTGTATATGCTCCCCCCATCCTGGTATATGCTCCCCCATCCTGGTATATGCTCCCCCCATCCTGGTATATGCTCCCCCTATCCTGGTATATCCCCCCATCCTGGTATATGCTCCTCCCCATCCTGGTATATGCTCCCCCCATACTGGTATATGCTCCCCCATCCTGGTATATGCTCCCCCCCATCCTGGTATATGCCCCCCATCCTTGTATATGCCCCCCATCCTGGTATATCCCCCCATCCTGGTATATGTTCCCCCCATCCTGGTATATGCTCCCCCATCCTGGTATATGCTCCCCCCATCCTCGTACATGCCCCTCCATCCTGGTATATGCTCCCCCTCATCCTGGTATATGCTCCCCCTACCCTGGTATATGCTCCCCCCTTCCTGGTATATGCCCCCCATCCTGGTATATGCCCCCATCCAGGTATGTGCTCCCCCCATCCTGGTATATGCTCCCCCCATCCTTATATATGTCACCCCCGATCCTGGTATATGCTCCCCCCCCCGATCCTGCCTGTCCTGCTCATCCATCCACAAACACTCCTACTCACCCTTCCCCCGCAGCACATCGTCTGTGTTAAATATGTAAATAAAATGGCGCTGGAGTCAGTGTGTGCACATACTGCGCTATTTGGCGCCATTTTGTTGAAGACACTGCGAATTTGTCTTCAACAAAATGGTGCTGGATATCGCGCTATGCGCTGGCTCCGGCACAGACTCCTCCTTAAGCCTCGCCGGAGACGTGGTCAGCGCCTATGCACATGGTGATCTCCGGCGACGCACTCTTCCTCCAGCCTCGTCCTCCCGGCGCAGACTATAGAGGCTTAGGACAGAAGGACACATCCCTGGATATATATATCTCATCTCTCCCAATTACATGGAGTCTATTAGGATCCCTGATCTATTATGTGTCACCATCTGCACAGATCCAATGTCACACAAAAGGAAGCGACATTTTTAGCGAGTAAACAGCGCATTCCGTCCTGTGCTGATCTACAGCGCCATCTAGAGGCTGATCAGCGGCGCATCAGCTCAGCCTACTCGTTTTCATCTTCGCACCAGATGACGCGTTACCGGGATAAAATATGATTGGGTCCCAGTGAAAATACAAGACTGGGAGCCGGCTGCTCTGCTCCAATCGTCGCGCTTTGGAAGATACCAACTCTTTGTAGCCCTCAGGGGGAGCTGAGGAGAATAAATTGTTATTGTTTGTAAAAGTGCAGATATTTAATGAACTGATAGGTAAAATAAAGATGCGGCTGCGATCAGTGACGGGACAGAGTAAGAGCGGCCGCTGCAGTTCCCCCCCCCGTGCTCAGATCAGTGGTAGACGCGACTCCTCCTCCGCCTTCGGAAGCCGGAAGTTGCAGGCAGTGTTGTGAGAGAGGAGCAGAGAGACAGGTGGGTGATTGGTGCTGTGTGCGCTGCCCCCTGCTGGTCGCATCACCGCAGTGCAGGTTGTTATGGGCTGATCAGGGGCCCCTATGCCGCTCTCCATGGTGCGACCCCCACTGCTGTGTCTTGGGGTCTGTTACACCTGATATATAGGAGCTGAGTACAGGCGGCTGCTGGGGCCCCTGATACCATTACTATGTGGCCCTTACACCTGATATATAGGAGCTGAGTACAGGCGGCTGCTGGGGCCCCTGATACCATTACTATGTGGCCCTTACACCTGATATATAGGAGCTGAGTACAGGCTGCTGCTGGGGCCCCTGATACCATTACTATGTGGCCCTTACATCTGATATATAGGGGCTGAGTACAGGCGGCTGCTGGGGCCCCTGATACCATTACTATGTGGCCCTTACACCTGATATATAGGAGCTGAGTACAGGCGGCTGCTGGGGCCCCTGATACCATTACTATGTGGCCCTTACACCTGATATATAAGGGCTGAGTACAGGCGGCTGCTGGGGCCCCTGATACCATTACTATGTGGCCCTTACACCTGATATATAGGAGCTGAGTACAGGCGGCTGCTGGGGCCCCTGATACCATTACTATGTGGCCCTTACACCTGATATATAGGAGCTGAGTACAGGCTGCTGCTGGGGCCCCTGATACCATTACTATGTGGCCCTTACACCTGATATATAGGAGCTGAGTACAGGTGGCTGCTGGGGCCCCTGATACCATTACTATGTGGCCCTTACGCCTGATATATAAGGGCTGAGTACAGGCGGCTGCTGGGGCCCCTGATACCATTACTATGTGGCCCTTACACCTGATATATAGGAGCTGAGTACAGGCTGCTGCTGGGGCCCCTGATACCATTACTATGTGGCCCTTACACCTGATATATAGGAGCTGAGTACAGGCGGCTGCTGGGGCCCCTGATACCATTACTATGTGGCCCTTACACCTGATATATAGGAGCTGAGTACAAGCGGCTGCTGGGGCCCCTGATACCATTACTATGTGGCCCTTACACCTGATATATAAGGGCTGAGTACAGGCGGCTGCTGGGGCCCCTGATACCATTACTATGTAGCCCTTACACCTGATATATAAGGGCTGAGTACAGGCTGCTGCCGGGGCCCCTGATACCATTACTATGTGGCCCTTACACCTGATATATAGGAGCTGAGTACAGGCGGCTGCTGGGACCCCTGATACCATTACTATGTGGCCCTTACATCTGATATATAGGAGCTGAATACAGGCGGCTGCTGGGGCCCCTGATACCATTACTATGTGGCCCTTACACCTGATATATAGGAGCTGAGTACAGGCGGCTGCCGGGGCCCCTGATACCATTACTATGTGGCCCTTACACCAGATATATAGGCGCTGAGTACAGGCAGCTGCTGGGGCCCCTGATACCATTACTATGTGGCCCTTGCATCTGATATATAAGGGCTGAGTACAGGCAGCTGCTGGGGCCCCTGATACCATTACTATGTGGCCCTTACACCTGATATATAGGAGCGGAGTACAGGCTGCTGCTGGGGCCCCTGATACCATTACTATGTGGCCCTTACACCTGATATATAGGAGCTGAGTACAGGTGGCTGCTGGGGCCCCTGATACCATTACTATGTGGCCCTTACACCTGATATATAAGGGCTGAGTACAGGCGGCTGCTGGGGCCCCTGATACCATTACTATGTGGCCCTTACACCTGATATATAGGAGCTGAGTACAGGCTGCTGCTGGGGCCCCTGATACCATTACTATGTGGCCCTTACACCTGATATATAGGAGCTGAGTACAGGCGGCTGCTGGGGCCCCTGATACCATTACTATGTGGCCCTTACACCTGATATATAGGAGCTGAGTACAAGCGGCTGCTGGGGCCCCTGATACCATTACTATGTGGCCCTTACACCTGATATATAGGAGCTGAGTACAGGCGGCTGCTGGGGCCCCTGATACCATTACTATGTAGCCCTTACACCTGATATATAAGGGCTGAGTACAGGCTGCTGCCGGGGCCCCTGATACCATTACTATGTGGCCCTTACACCTGATATATAGGAGCTGAGTACAGGCGGCTGCTGGGACCCCTGATACCATTACTATGTGGCCCTTACATCTGATATATAGGAGCTGAATACAGGCGGCTGCTGGGGCCCCTGATACCATTACTATGTGGCCCTTACACCTGATATATAAGGGCTGAGTACAGGCGGCTGCTGGGGCCCCTGATACCATTACTATGTGGCCCTTACACCTGATATATAGGAGCTGAGTACAGGCTGCTGCTGGGGCCCCTGATACCATTACTATGTGGCCCTTACACCTGATATATAGGAGCTGAGTACAGGCGGCTGCTGGGGCCCCTGATACCATTAGTATGTGGCCCTTACACCTGATATATAGGAGCTGAGTACAAGCGGCTGCTGGGGCCCCTGATACCATTACTATGTAGCCCTTACACCTGATATATAAGGGCTGAGTACAGGCTGCTGCCGGGGCCCCTGATACCATTACTATGTGGCCCTTACACCTGATATATAGGAGCTGAGTACAGGCGGCTGCTGGGACCCCTGATACCATTACTATGTGGCCCTTACATCTGATATATAGGAGCTGAATACAGGCGGCTGCTGGGGCCCCTGATACCATTACTATGTGGCCCTTACACCTGATATATAGGAGCTGAGTACAGGCGGCTGCCGGGGCCCCTGATACCATTACTATGTGGCCCTTACACCAGATATATAGGCGCTGAGTACAGGCAGCTGCTGGGGCCCCTGATACCATTACTATGTGGCCCTTGCATCTGATATATAAGGGCTGAGTACAGGCAGCTGCTGGGGCCCCTGATACCATTACTATGTGGCCCTTACACCTGATATATAGGAGCTGAGTACAGGTGGCTGCTGGGGCCCCTGATACCATTACTATGTGGCCCTTACACCTGATATATAGGAGCTGAGTACAGGCGGCTGCTGGGGCCCCTGATACCATTACTATGTGGCCCTTACACCTGATATATAGGAGCTGAGTACAGGCGGCTGCTGGGGCCCCTGATACCATTACTATGTGGCCCTTACACCTGATATATAGGAGCTGAGTACAGGCGGCTGCTGGGGCCCCTGATACCATTACTATGTGGCCCTTACATCTGATATATAGGAGCTGAATACAGGCGGCTGCTGGGGCCCCTGATACCATTACTATGTGGCCCTTACACCTGATATATAGGAGCTGAGTACAGGCAGCTGCTGGGGCCCCTGATACCTTTACTATGTGGCCCTTACACCAGATATATAGGAGCTGAGTACAGGCGGCTGCTGGGGCCCCTGATACCATTACTATGTGGCCCTTACACCTGATATATAGGAGCTGAGTACAGGCGGCTGCTGGGGCCCCTGATACCATTACTATGTGGCCCTTACACCAGATATATAGGCGCTGAGTACAGGCGGCTGCTGGGGCCCTTGATACCATTACTATGTGGCCCTTTTACCTGATATATAGGAGCTGAGTACAGGCGGCTGCTGGGGCCCCTGATACCATTACTATGTGGCCCTTACACCTGATATATAGGAGCTGAGTACAGGCAGCTGCTGGGGCCCCTGATACCATTACTATGTGGCCCTTACACCTGATATATAAGGGCTGAGTACAGGCAGATGCTGGGGCCCCTGATATCATTACTATGTGGCCCTTACACCTGATATATAGGAGCTGAGTACAGGCAGCTGCTGGGGCCCCTGATACCATTACTATGTGGCCTTTACACCTGATATATAGGAGCTGAGTACAGGCGGCTGCTGGGGTCCCTGATACCATTACTATGTGGCCCTTACACCTGATATATAGGAGCTGAGTACAGGCGGCTGCTGGGGCCCCTGATACCATTACTATGTGGCCCTTACACCTGATATATAAGCTCTGCTGGGACTCTGTATCCCGCCTGCATTGCATAATGGGGCCCCTGAATACTCTGCACATAAGGGCCCATAGCTCTAATTATGTTGTTTGCAATAGTCGCCCTCCTGCCACCCTGTAATATCGGGTCCCTGCCTGGTGTGGCCCCTATGACTTAATGTCCCCCTGTAAGTGCAGTACACCAGTTATCAGTCTGCACGGCCAGGGTCCGGGACCCCTGTTGTTTTTGTACTGGCTTTGTAATATATGCTCATTATCAGGGCGCCCTCTTCTCAGTCATCCATCTAATCATCCGTCTGTCTCATCCATATTTGCCATATGGAGGTTTCCAGAAATAGGGCAGAACCTACTGGACTTCTGTGAAAGTTGACGAATCTGTTGAGCGCGGCTGAAGCCTCCTGGGAGCCGAGGTAAAATCAGTGGCCGTGGTAAAATTGTGGAGCGGTGGGGTCTGAAAAAGGAATCATGACTATAAGGACAACGTTTGCACAAAGTGATTTCTTTAGAGCCCAACAGCCACTGTGTAAACCTGACAAAAATGCCCCCATCTATCCATCCATTCATCACTCTCATACTCTGTCTATGCAGGTATGTATCTCATCATTCTTCCTTACGGAGTTTCACATTGACCAGTCGGGGCTTTGGTGCGAACTCCCTCACAAAACTGGATTCGGTAGTGTGTGCTGACGAGGCCATAGGCTTAGTAGACTGCGCCTCCAGTAGGCGTACACACCTGATGCACGACAGAGGGCACATTCACTCTGTCTGGACCATTATAGTCTATGGCCACGTCAGATCATATGCCCGAATCCCGTTCAGGTGTAGGCTGCAGCAGGTGGCTGCTGCCTTCTGTGCCCCGCTCCTCCGCCACTGCCGTTCCCCCCAACACCCAGAGCCACAGTGTATATATATATATATATATGTACACTACTCAAAAAAATAAAGGGAACACTTAAACAACAGAACATAACTCCAAGTAAATCAAACTTCTGTGACATCAAACTGTCCACTTAGGAAGCAACACTGATTGACAATCAATTTCACACGCTGATGTGCAAATGGAATAGACAATAGATGGAAATTATTGGCAATTATCAAGACACCCTCAATAAAGGAGTGGTTCTGCAGGTGGGGACCACAGACCACATCTCAGTACCAATGCTTTCTGACTGATGTTTTGGTCACTTTTGAATGTTGGTTGTGCTTTCACACTCGTGGTAGTTTGAGATGGACTCTACAACCCACAGAAGTTGCTCAGGTAGTGCAGCTCATCCAGGATGGCACATCAATGCGAGCTGTAGAAAGAAGGTTTGCTGTGTCTGTCAGCGTAGTGTCCAGAGGCTGGAGGCGCTACCAGGAGACAGGCCAGTACACCAGGAGACGTGGAGGAAGCCGTAGGAGGGCAACAACCCAGCAGCAGGACCGCTACCTCCGCCTTTGTGCAAGGAGGAACAGGAGGAGCACTGCCAGAGCCCTGCAAAATGACCTCCAGCTGACCACAAATGTGGATGTGTCTGCGCAAACGCTTAGAAACCCACTCCATAACGGTGGTATGAGGGCCCGACGTCCACAGATGGGGGTTGTGCTCACAGCCCAACACCTTGCAGGACTCTTGGCATTTGCCTTAGAACACCAGGATTGGCAAAGTGGCAACTGGCGCCCTGTGCTCTTCACAGATGAAATCAAGTTCACACTGAGCACATGTGACAGACGTGACAGAGTCTGGAGACGCCGTGGAGAGCGATCTGCTGCCTGCAACATCCTTCAGCATGACCGGTTTGGCAGTGGGTCAGTAATGGTGTGGGGTGGCATTTGTTTGGAGGGCCGCACAGCCCTCCATGTGCTCGCCAGAGGTAGCCTGACTGCCATTAGGTACCGAGATGAGATCCTCAGACCCCTTGTGAGACCATGTGCTGGTGCGGTTGGCCCTGGGTTCCTCCTAATGCAGGACAATGCCAGACCTCATGTGGCTGGAGTGTCAGCAGTTCCTGCAAGATGAAGGCATTGAGGTTATGGACTGGCCCACCCGTTCCCCAGACCTGAATCCGATTGAGCACATCTGGGACATCATGTCTCGCTCCATCCACCAACGTCACGTTGCACCACAGACTGTCCAGGAGTTGGCGGATGCTTTAGTCCAGGTCTGGCAGGAGATCCCACAGGAGACCATCCGCAACCTCATCAGGAGCATGCCCAGGCGTTGTAGGGAGGTCATACAGGCACGTGGAGGCCACACACAATACTCAGCCTCATCAGGAGCATGCCCAGGCGTTGTAGGGAGGTCATACAGGCACGTGGAGGCCACACACAATACTCAGCCTCATCAGGAGCATGCCCAGGCGTTGTAGGGAGGTCATACAGGCACGTGGAGGCCACACACAATACTCAGCCTCATCAGTAGCATGCCCAGGCGTTGTAGGGAGGTCATACAGGCACGTGGAGGCCACACACAATACTGAGACTCATTTTGACTTGTTTTAAGGACATTACATCAAAGTTGGATCAGCCTGTAGTGTGTTTTTCCACTTTAATTTTGGGGGTGACTCCAAATCCAGGCCTCCATTGGTTAATAAATGTGATTTCCATTGATGATTTTTGTGTGATTTTGTTGTCAGCACATTCAACTTTGTACAGAACAAAGTATTAAATGAGAATATTTCATTCATTCAGATCTAGGATGGGTTATTTCAGTGTTCCTTTTATTTTTTTGAGCAGTGTATATATAAATATACCAGGATGGGGGATATTAACAGAATTGGGAGACATTACCCCTATAACAGTGTCAGCAGCAGACCCCCTCCCCCTTAACAGGGCATAATGACCACATTTTTTGCTTCAATTTTTTTTCTATTTTCCTCCTCTAAAACCTAGGTACGTCTTATGGTCCGGTGCTTCTTATAGTCCGAAAAATACGGTATAAGCATTCAGTATATATATACTATGGTAGATGGGCCCATTCAGTTGCACACAGAAGTAGCCACCGGAGCGCCGTCTCCTTAAGTCTCTCACTGGTTTATTTGAAGATGCTGCATAAGCCAGTGAGGAGTTAGCAAAAATAAATACGTGCTTTCTGACCTAAGGAAAAACAAAACATAACATACAGCCGTGTTGCTGTGGGGATCTGCCCGCTCAGGAGAACAACCATCCACTAGTTCAGCTTTTCCTTCTCAGGACACAAAGCGCTGGAGTTCCTCTCTCCAGCCCTACTGAACACTGAATGCCTTAGAAGGACTATATACATCCTAGTCCCCACCCTGGGGTGGAGATATGGTGAATGACCTCCCAAATGGTGAACAACCTCCCAACCCGCTCTATGGTCGTTCACAAAAACCCAGCCCTTAAAATGGCCGATTAATCCCTCTCAACACATAGTGTGCTGGTGGAAAACTTATGGGCTTCAAATCACTGAAGCTAACAGCCTCAGTGAAACATACCTCCCCTCCAGCACTTTGCCAGTGACTTTGTCACCATGTATATATAATCAGCATACTGTATATATATTATAAGCATACTGTATATATCCTTTTAAAAGCAGAAGTGTCAATAAATTATTTTTATCAGTTAACAAAATGCAGAGTAAAGTTTGATGGATGAACCAAGATCTCAGTAATAATAATTGTAATTTTTTTTTAATTAATAATAGGATAGAAGGGAGGGACAAAACCAGGAACAGAATCAGTAGGCAAACTCATAGTCAGGAGGACAGCCGGGGTCAGATACCAGGTGATCAGTAACCGCCACGTCTGCGAGCAGTATGAATACCGCGAAGCCTGGTGACAGAGGTGATACTGAGATTGTCCGGGCAGAGATGTAACAGTCAGAAGGCCACCGGTAGATGGTGAAGGTCCTTCTGTACAGCTCCAGCAGTGATGGTGGATCTGCTGGACTTCAGGGCGCTGGATGCGGAGGTTTACCGTCTTTTAGATGTCTCTAGGGGAACGGTGACAATACGCGAGCAGCCCTGGATAATCCACGCCGGCAGGATGATAAGATCCGGCGGAAGATGGAACCTATGAGAAGAGAAGGAAATATAATGTAAGTGATGGGACTCCATATGACATGATACTACTGTGCGGTCACTGTGGCCGGACGGCAGAGGAATCTCATCACACAGAGGTCAGGGATCATCGTCAGCCATCATACATGTGACAATCCCATCTCCGACAGATGACATCTGCTCCACATGAATTATTCTCACTGACGACATCACACAACATGGAGATGACTCTCACACTTACCTCGTCTCTTTTTCCCCTTTTTCCCATTTTCTGATTTTTCGTCATCAGCTGGAAATTCTGATCAAAAAGAAGAAAAAACAACAACTCACTAAAGACATATTGTTATGGGATCTGCTTCGTATCTCTCCTGTGTATAGTATATAGATTGTTCTAGTCCTGTCCCCTATAGTCCTGACAATCTGGTATTACACAATAGGGCAGAATAAGTCCTATATACCGGACATGACCTAATATGAGGGGCATTAGATGTGTCACTAATATGGAGCAGTGAGCGCCCTGTGTGCCGCCATGTGGTGCATCCCTAATGAGCGATATTCTACTATAGGAGACGATGTCTCATTATGATGACGGAGGTTACTGGATGCAACAATGTATCACAGAATCCATGATAATACTGTACAAAGTTGCAGAAATGGAGACACTGTATGGTCCCATGGGCAAAGTAATTGGGTTCCTTGAAACATGGATAACATAGGAGACCCGTTAAAGAAAAACCATGTGGAAATATTTCACCCTTGATGACAACATTCACATTTTTTGTGCTATAGACATCTACGTACCTGACAATGGGGATGAGGACGGCAAGCTGGTTATAGCATCGTCTCTAGCAGATTCAGGAGAAGATCCTTTCTGCCTGTTAGGAAGAAGAAAAACGTGTAAATCACAAGTAAATTCAGTATAAAAGGGATTGTCTCACTAGAAGAACCCCAACTATAAGGCCTAATAGGACATATGAAAGTCATAGTGGGGAAGTCTCCTGCTCAAAACGACCTTCTATGGAAACAACTAGCAACAATGGCCGGCATGTAATACTACATATCTCCTGCAGTGTGGGCAAAACTAACAATGCCTGACCGGCAGCAATTATGGGTTGTTATCTCCAGCGGATTCTGAAGCCAATAGCCAATGACCACTGATCATGGGGCGGTGGATGCTGCATTCAATATTATGGTATTTATGTCCTATATTTGGTGTTGTGCACATATATTAGCCTGGAGCTCCCAATAATGACCCCATAATCTACTCACATTTCTGAGATGTTTCTGCTGGATGCCGGGGTACACTCTGGAGGAAACTTGATAGCGGTGGTACAGAGCTAAAAAATGACAAAAATAAGATATGAAATTAAATTTTTTACGTTTAGGGTATGTGCACACGATGCAGAAATGCTCAGGATTTTTTCCTGAGCGTTAAAGCATCTCTCTGGCAGGAAAAAATTCATGCGGATTGTACATGCGGTTTCCTGCCAGGGACATGCGTAAATGAAGCGGTCTTCACTTTCATTTCCGCATGCGGGTTGACAAGCACTTCCCAAGCGATTTTAGCATCACTTGGAAAGTGCTTGTCAACTTCACACTATATAAATCCATGCAGCCGGCATGGATTTATATAGTGTGTGATGTCAAAAAATAAATATATACTTTACCCTCTGATGGCCCCCGGTGTCCTGCTTCATCGGTCCCGGCTGCCGGCAGTGAAGACTGTAGGACCTTCCGACGTCAGCGTCACGTGACCCGTCACATGACTCTGACGTCAGCGAAGGTCCTTCATTCAACCGCGAAGTGCGCGGGAAGCCGGCAGGACGCAGCGCGGGCCGTCAGAAGGTGAGAATATATATATTATTTATTTTATTCTTTTTTTTTTAATGGTACCTGGGTCTGGATGAGAGTCCTCTCATCCACACCCGGGTACCATCCGCATTAGACCGCATGAAAAGCGCATCAACATATACAGTGATGCGGATTCCATGCGGTCTAATGCAAGTCAATGGCGGCAAAAGAGCAGCGTTTCCGCAAAATTAATTGACATGCTGCGGATTTTTGACCGCAGCGTTTACGCTGCGGAAAAATCCGCATCATGGGCACAGCACATGCGGATTTCCATTGGGGAACATTGCTGCCCTTCTACCATGCGTTTTTCATGCGTTTCCGCGACGTTTACGCAACTGCAAAAACGCCGCGGAAACGCATGAAAAACGCATCGTGTGAACTCAGCCTTAGAGGTCTTTTTATGTATTCTGGATTTATTGATCACTTACTTTAGAAAGCCTTTTAGAGGATGTTGTAAAATTTTGGAAGAAAAGGCTCTCATTATCCTCACTTGTGTCCTCCTCCTCTGAGACAATAGGCTTGTTTGTATCAGCGTGATCTACAAGACATAGGTAATGAAGTGTTATTGGCGGTTGTCAGTATAACACAGTCACCATTTATCACTACTATTAATGGGAACCGATTGTCACATATTATTGAAGACGAGACAAACAGCCGCTTAGTCTAGATGACGTCTTCTACTTACTGATAAATAAGCTGGTGTCCTCATCTGAAACAAGCCGAGGAATGTACTCCGGCTTCTGACTTAGAAGGTTTTCAAATTCTAAGTCACTCAGGAATGGATAACTCTTGATCTCAAATGCTCCTCCTGGAAAAAGAAAAACAAAAGTGATGCGGACATTGTTAGAGGCTGCTCCATATCTGAACAGTATTTCTTAATCTTAAGTAATGACAAAACCGAAGGAAACAAACTGAAAGTTATATTATGGAGAACTAGAAATAGGCAAGCAGATAGAGAAGTGCTGATCCTCATGGACAGGAGCGAAGAGTCCTCGTTGTAAAAAGTGAATATTAATACTAATAAAGTATATCAGTTACCTGTCCCAAGTCTTTGTGCAGGATTTGTTCTGAGCAGGTCATTAATAAGGTCCTGAGCATCGGGGGGAGGAGCGCGATCCCAATCCCAAATTATGTCTCCTGTTATATAGAAAATTACAGAAAATAAAACCTCTGTTTTGGACTGTAAGATAAAGTAGAGGAAATAACTAAATTCATGTAATCAGTCAAAGCAATGATCGGATTATTCTACTTACCAGTGACAATATTTTTATAGAGCTCAGATAGGGAATCCCCATGAAATGGTACATATCCCACCAGAAACTCATGCAGGATGATTCCCATTGACCACCAGTCGGCAGGTCTTCCATAGCCTTTCTTCAGAATGATTTCTGGGGCCATGTAAAGCGGGGTGCCACAGTCCTGGAAACCAACAGAAGGTAAAAATGAGAATTGATGAAATTATTATTATGACAAGTTCTCGACATAAAAACTCAATGACAGAAGATAAAATATCAGTTGAAAAGTTCTCTAGAAATGAAGAACGTAGAGAAGAGACAATAGTGTGATGAGATTTGTAAAGAACCATCTAAGTTCCTGTAAGTGATGCCAACCTCATGGTCCTGGAACTCTCTGGCGATGTCCTCCAATGATTCCTTGTGGGTGTTGGTTTCTGGTATCATGACACCAACTTTTGAAATCCCAAAATCGGCGACTTTAATGTGTCCAGCCGGTGTAATCAGGAGGCTGTGAAAGAGAAGATGGTTTTAGGCTCACGGGCTGTGTGGTAATAAATGATAACTTTCCCCCCTTTATTAAACTATAGGGGGCACTTACTTCTCTGGCTTCAGGTCTCTATGCAACACACCATAGCTGTGCAGGTATTCCACAGCAAGTATCGCTTCTGCAAAGTACAGGCGGGCCAAGGGGACAGATAAAGGACCCCTGGTGCTTAGGAGGGTCCCACAGTCTCCACCTATAGAAGAAAGGAAATATGAGCGGTGAGGGGTTTATACAGCAGATCACCACGATGGATCATGAGAAGTGAGCGGAGACATTGGGGCAGGAGAGAATATATACAGATATAATGTATAGAGCACAGAATATTAGTCTGAGGTCATGGTGAGATGTCGTCCATGTCACTAATAAAGTGATGTCTCATCTCGTCTACAGCTGGCGATACTGACGTGCTCAGTGCGGACATACAGGGAGATCACACACATCAATGACTTTCCATAATATCTATAGTAAATGCTCTGCGGGGATGTAACCGTCCACGGGGACAAGTCCTAATGATATGAGCGCTGATAAGATGTCAGCAGACATGGGCTGAATATAATACATGTACATCTCCTACCTCCTACATACTCCATGACCATACACAGGTGAGATCTAGTAGGGAAGGAGCAGAGCATGGAGGTCACAAAGGGACAGTCAGCGAATGTCAGGATGTCCCTCTCCAGATAGGCCCCTTCCACATGTTTTGGAGTATCCAGGTCCCGCTTGGCAATTTTCTTCATAGCGAAGATCTTCTGTGAGTCTTTATGGTGAACTAAGTGGACAGACCTGGAGAGAAGAAGAAACCATGGTTTATAGTGAATCCTTATTAACAGTCCTTCTATAGAAGTCATTATATGATCTTCTGTACTAATGTTTAATACCAGAAGTCCGACCATTACTAGAAATCCACATCTAGAAATACATTAAATAATACTACATAGATCATCTATGGGAGGGTCTACACAATGCCACGTCTGCCGGACCCTCACTCAGGTCACATTATCACCTGTGGGAGGTCTGCACAATGCCACATCTTCCACACCCTCACCCAGGCCACATTGTCACCTATGGAAGGTGTGCACAATGCTAGGTCTGCCAGACCCTCACCCAGGTCACATTATCACCTATGGGAAGTCTGCACAATGCCACGTCTGCCGGACCCTCACCCAGGTCACGTTATCACCTTTCACCTCAGATCATGTCCCTATGATAACACTGAATGGCAAAGCACAGAGGATGAAGCATTATCATAGGGAACCCTGAGAAATGTGGCTTATGCTAACTGATATCTCACCCAAAAGATCCGCTGCTGATCAGCTTAGATGTTTCGTAGTCGCTCATACGCGGCTTTCTCGCCGGGATCAATGATTCCATCAAGTCCTAGAAAAGAAGAAGAAGAAGAAATGATATTAAGATCTAAAAGCTGCTGGAGAAAATCTCCAGATGCAGAAACGTCTCCTCCTATATTATGTCCCAGCTGATGTCACTGATCCGATAGGTGAGCAGAAACCTGCTGACGGATTCCCTATAATATAAACGCTATTATCTAATGCAATAGTGTCATCTCCTCTAATAATAGAGGCGCCCCCTGGTTATATGGGGGATAATACTGGACGGGTCATTCACACCCCGTGATCTGGTGATACACAGACATCTACCTCTATAATACTTACACCGGCAGGTTCTTGGATCTCCGGGATCTCTAAGATTACACTGTCAGGATCCAACAGCTCAGTTGTTTCTAAAATAGCGATAAAATGATGAGGAAATAAAATGTATTAGAGGATATTAATCCTACAGACATAATACAGCAATATAATGGAGAAATGACTATTCTGTATGGAGGACTATGTGGGGCCATTATTCTTTATGGAGGACTATGTGGGGCCATTATATTGTATGGAGGACTATGTTAGGCCTATTATTCTGTATGGTGGAATATGTGGGGCCCATTTTTCTGTATGGAGGACTATATGGGGCCCATTATTCTGTATGGAGGACTATGTGGGGCCCATTATACTGTATGGAGGACTATGTGGGGCCTATGATTCTCTATGGAGGACTTTGTGGGGCCAATAATACTTTATGGAGGACTATGTGGGCCCATAATACTGTATGGAGGACTATGTGGGGCCTATTATTCTCTATGAAGGACTATGTGGGGCCCTTTATACTCTACGGTGGACTATGTGGGGCCCATAATACTGTATGGAGGACTATGTGGGGCCCATTAATCTCTATGGAGGACTATGTGGGGCCCATTATTCTGTATGGAGGACTATGTGGGGCCCATTATTCTGTATGGAGGATTATGTGGGGTCAATTATCCTGTATGGAGGATTATGTGGGGCCATTATACTGTGTGGAGGACTGTGTGGGGCCATTATTCTGTATGGAGCACTATGTGGGGCCATTATTCCATAAGGAGGACTATGTGGGGCCATTATTCCTTATGGAGGACTATGTGGGGCCATTATATTGTATGGAGGACTATGTGGGGCCATTATTCTGTATGGAGGACTATGTGGGGCCTATTATTCTGTATGGTGGAATATGTGGGGTCCATTATTCTGTATGGAGGACTATGTGGGGCCCATTATTTCGTATGGAGGACTATGTGGTGCCCATTATACTGTATGGAGTACTATGTGGTGCCCATTATACTGTGTGCCGGACTATGTGGGGCCAATTATTCTGTATGGAGGGCTATCTGGGGCACGTTATTCTGTATGGATGACTTTGTGGGACCCATTATTCTGTATGGAGGACTATCTGGTGCCCATTATTCTGTGTGGAGGACTTTGTGGGGCCCATTATTCTGTTTGGAGGACTTTGTGGGGCCCATTATTCTGTGTGGAGGACTATGTGGGGCATTATTCTGTATGGAGGACTATGTGGGGCCCATTATTCTGCATGGAGCACTATGTGGGACCCATTATTCTGCATGGAGGACTATGTGAGACCCATTATTCATTATGGAGGACTTTGTGGGACCCATTATACTGCATTCTGGTTGGCTCGTGACTTTTTCCAAGTTTTTCATTTTGGCTCTCTGTATGTTTGATTACAGAGTGGAAAGAGTAACTATGACATTATCCCCTGTTCTCTATAATATCCGGATATCTCCTGTAGAAGGTTGTGTGATCGGCTCACCTGTAGTCAGATCGCTGCTCGGCCCCGGCTGACTCGTATTAGGGTCAGGGGTCTCTGGGGTCACATTTTGCTCGTCTTCGGTGTCGCCTTCTGGTGTCTCCTGATTGATAGAATATATAGAATTACCACGAGGAACCTTCCACTAAATCACCAAATCCACAAATCAGGAAGGACTAAACCCGCATTTACAGACGCACCAACTGTAACTATACAGATCAGGCGCCATCATGAGGACTTTTATCAGATAAAATGGATTAAGATGAGGTAACATTGCAAAAACATTAATATGGATAATAGAGGGAGACAGAGGCGGAAATACAGACTTCCCACCACTGAGCTGTGACTACATCTGCATAATACAGACTGCCATCAGCAGAGACAGGCGGCCATATTACCTCCTGTGCTTGCCAGGAGCTGACAGGGAGGCCGATAAGATCTAACACCAGATCTTCTGATATCTGGCTGGTGATCTGGAGAAGATCAGAAAACAAGGACGTGTGATAGAGAAGATGATGGATCCTTACCGGGCGTTCCGATGAGCGGGCCGGACCTTCCAGTACACACAGGACTTTTTCGGCCAGTTCTTTAACAAAAGACAAATCTCCATATTGAGATCTTTTTTCAGCCTATAAAGAAGAAAAGAAACACAAATGAATAATCTCGAGATGAGAAAGATCACAATGAAGGCCGCCATTGTATCTGACATCTGCTCCTCTCTGCAGATACATTGACTACATATCTGGGGTCTTGTCCTGTTTTATATTGGAAGAAAGAAGAAGCTTCTATCCCACCGTTATTATCCATTATTGTGGAGAAGATTTGTGCGGAGCGTCCACCATTTACCTGCTGTGGAATGTCCTAATGTTCCATAGCGAGAAACTGCAAGTGCCCAGTCACTATGGAGCCAACAACGGCAGCCATGACCCTGTGTAGATTGTACACAGTGACTGTGAGCTCTGATGTCATAATGGCCGACCATCACTAGTGATGTCATCATGGAATCTTGTGATGGAATCTTATAGCGGCGGCTCTGCACAAATACATGCTGCCAAGCAATATTTAAAGTGTGTGGGGGCTCATGCTGTATATAGGGGGCTATGTGATGGCTCAGCTATTTATAGCGGGCTATGTGAGGGCTCATACTGTATATAGAGGGCTATGTGAGAGCTTGGCTGTATATAGTGAGCTATGTGAGGACTCATACTCTAAATAGGATTCTGTGTGTGAGCTCATACTGTACATTGGTGCTATGTATGGGCTCTTACTGTATAAAGGGTGCTGTGTGTGGGCTCTTACTGTATATAGGGTATGTGTGTGGGCTCTTACTGTATGTAGGGGGATGCCAGCACACTTAATTCTGCTCAATATTAAGTGATACAGTTAATAATATAAAATATAATTCATATGTTAATATTGAGCAGAATTAATTTCAGCCTATTGATTCAGCCTACACAACAGTCACATTTCTCATTTGGCCCCTCAGTAATATTACTTTCCCACCCCTGCTCTATTATGTATAGCGCTCTGTTATGTGTAGTGCACCCGAGCACCTGCATGTTAATCGCGTGACTTATCACATGATCTATCAAAGGCAATTTTGTGACATGTCATGTGATACATCGGGTGCTGGGAGCCCACGGCTCCTAAACTGCCCAGGGCCCTGGCTACTCTTAATCAGCCCCTGCTTCTATCCCACCATTATTATCCATTATTGAGAAGTTTTATGCGGATCTTCCGCCACTTACCTGCTGTAGTAATGCCCTGATGTTCTGAGGTAAATCCGTCAGATACTCTGAGGTGAGATGACCTCGGTGGTATTTGGTCAGGCAGTCCCTTACAAGCTCCACCACCAGCCGGTGAGTGAAGCTGAGGACGCCATCGGGTGGTAGAAGCACAATCTCAGGGCGATTGGTGGTAAGAATCTCCCATAGAGCTTCTACTTGAAGATTGTCCAAAAGTAATTCAGCCATAGAAGCTGCAAGTGCGATCAGTCACTATATATAATAGCGAGAAACTGCAAGTGCGCTCAGTCACTATGGGATAGCGAGAAACTGCAAGTGCGATCAGTCACTATAGAATAGCGAGAAACTGCAAGTGCGCTCAGTCACTATGAAGCCAACAAAGGCAGCCGTGAACCTGTGTACATTGTATATATAGTGACTGTGAGCTGTGATGTCATAATGCCCGACCATGACCTGTGATGTCATCATGGAATCTTGTGATGGAATCTTCAAGGAATGGCTCTACACACATACATGCTGCCTAGCAATATGCTTTTTTGGCCGTCCTCTTTTATTTCCAAATACAACACAACCAGGATAAGGGAATGTTCACACGTTGCGTTTTTGCAGCATTTTTTTCCACACCAAAAACCAGGTTGTACTCAGGAAAAACACTGCATACAATCCACACTTATTTGCTGTGTTTTTGCAGTGTTTATACTTGTGGGTTTTTTTTTTTCATTCATTTGAATGGGTGAAAAATGTTGCAAAACCCCTGAAAGAATTAACATCCTGCAAATTTAAAATAAAAAAAGGAAAAAAACGCAGCATGTGAATGAGACTTTAGAAATCTCATTCACTAAGCTGGTACTGTAAAACGCAGTGTTTTAGCAGCAGAAAAATAACCCTGAAAGAAATGCCACTTGTGAACATTCCTCAAAGATATAATAGTCATATTATGGGAAATATTGTGTATATTTATTCCTCGCGTGTCTTTTTTTACCAAATAACATTTACCTCATTGGTTGGAGAGTTTACTATTAACAACTGTGACAAATATTGAAGAATTAATGATAAGTGACCCAAGTGATCAATCATTTACGTCATTAATGGTGATGGGCGAGCACTAAAATGCTCGGGTGCTCGATGCTCGGGTCGAGCACATTGGAATACTCGGCTGCTCGACCCGAGCAATGAGCCCAATGTAAGTCTATGGGAAACTCGAGCATTTTTCAGGCGGCTCCCCCCGGCGGTCTGCAGAGGGCCTAAAAATTGCCCAAATCGATGGGAACAGTGCTCAAATGACATGGGAACAGCATGGGGAAGACCCCTGGAAGCATTTCTGACTCCCAGGTCACTGCTGTCAACAACGTTGTCAGAAATATTTATGCCACTTTTACGGACTCACAATAAAACATACAAAAACGAAACCAAAATGGATTTTCCTGGGAAGTATGTTAAGGAACATCCTTTCCAGGGTTATGACTTGTATATAAGGGAAAATAAATAACCAAAAACAAAGATACTCCTCCACACCTTGGGCTATGTTCACACGTAGCGTTTTTGATGCGTTTTTGCACTTTTGCATTGCTTTCAACCAACACAAATGCATTCACCAGGAAATGTCATTTTAACATTTTACAACCTTATCTGGCCATGTGTTGTGTGACACGTCATCAGACACATGCATACAGTGCTGAAAAGACATGGGAACAGCATGGAAGCATCTCTGACTCCCAGGTCACTGCCTAAAAGTGTGCCCATCATAAGAGATGCTTGGCGCATGCGAAGATGCCTCCCGCCATGGACCTGTCGTTACAGACTTGCAACAATCACCGTCCACGTCCTTGTCCCTCCTCAGCGTTCAGTTCCTTGGAATGCAAGTGCAAGTATGCAGGCAGCCACCCACCTACCCACCGGCTGCAATACTATACTGACAAATTTTTGACAGCTACTTGCACTTGAAATGTAGCCTTTTAGGCTCGTGGAGGCAGAAGCTTTTCATAACCTCATGTCGGCGGCGGCCGGGTGTCCATACTCTTTCCCCAGCCACCACTATATTTCCCGGTATCGCCTCTGCCTTCCACATGCACGGGTCCCACAACATTACCCGTGCCCTCCCCAGTGCACTTACTGAGAAGGACCGCCTAACCACAAACATGTGGACAGGTGAACGTGGCCAGGGACGGTACATAGCCAGTCCACAACTTTTTTTTTGCTGACAGTTGTATTTAGCTCGGTGAAAGGACTGGCATAGAGGGAAACCGTATCTAACCTGGGTGTCATTTCTCCCAGGAAGTCCTGTAATTCAGCTTGTTGCAGAAGCAATGGCAGTCCGTCCAACATCAACTCGCACTTGTCGGTGGTGCTTTGACACACACACATCTTTCTTTTCGCATTTTATTTCTTGAATACAGAGTTGGACAATGGCCTGATCTGTAATGCTTTTTGAGAAATAACATGCATAAGCATGGCCGATCCACATTAAAAAAGCAGCCACAGAGTGTCCGGAATCTTTCCCCCACAATTTTATTAGCCAGGGCAGCTTTTCGGCAGGGTTGGACGGGCCCACCAGAGAACCGGAGACTACTCCGGCGGGCCCTGGCTTCTCCTTCTGGAGAGTTCATAGTGCCGAGGTGAGGCCATGATGATGATAGAGGCCACCATCTGCTTAGTTTTCTGTTACTTGAAATGCAAGTGCAAGTATGCAGCCATCCACCCACCCACAGGCCGCAACACTAAACTGCCAGATTTCTGGGCAGCTGCTTGCACTTGAAATATGGCTTTTTAAGCTCGTGGAGGCGGAAGCTGTCCACAATCTTATGGCGGCGGCGACTGGGTATCTATACTCGGTCCCCAGCCGCCATTATTTTTTCCGGTATTGTCTCCGCCTTCCACAAGCATGGGTCCCACAACATTACCCGTGCCCTCCCCAGTGGAAGGACTGCCTAACCACAAACACGTGGACAGGTGAATGTGGCCAGAGACGGTACGGAGCCAGTCCACAACTTTTTTTGCTGAGAGTTGTATTTAGCTCGGTGAAAAGACTGGCGTAGAGGGGAACATCATACTGTGTGTGGGGGAATGTACTGTGGGGGCATCATACTGTGTGGGGGGAATGTACTGTGGGGACATCATACTGTGTGTGTGGGGGAATGTACTGTGGGGACACCATACTGTGTGTGGGGGGAAATGTACTGTGGGGACATCATACTGTGTGGGGGGAATGTACTGTGGGGGCATCATACTGTGTGTTGGAGAAATGTACTGTGGGGGCATCATACTGTGTATGTGTGGGAATTTACTGTGGGGACATCATACTGTGTGTGGGGGAAATGTACTGTGGGAGCATCATACTGTGTGTGGGGGGGAATGTACTGTGGGGACATCATACTTTGTGTGGGGGGGATGTACTGTGGGGGCATCATACTGTGTGTTGGAGAAATGTATTGTGGGGGCATCATACTGTGTATGTGTGGGAATTTACTGTGGGGGCATCAAACTGTGTGTGGGGAGGAATGTACTGTGGGGAATCATACTGTCTGTGGGGGGAATGTACTGTGGGGACATCATACTGTGTGTGGGGGAATGTACTGTGGGGACATCATATTGTGTGTGGGGGGAATGTACTGTGGGGGTATCATACTGTGTGTGGGGGAATGTACTGTGGGGACATCATACTGTGTGTGGGGGAAATGTACTGTGGGAGCATCATACTGTGTGTGGGGGGGAATGTACTGTGGGGACATCATACTTTGTGTGGGGGGGATGTACTGTGGGGGCATCATACTGTGTGTGGGGGAATTTACTGTGGGGGCATCATACTGTGTGTGAGAATTTACTGTGGGAACATCATGCTGTGTAGGGGCATTATATTGTGTGTGAGGGGGAATATACTGTGGGGGCATCATACTGTGTGTGTGGGAATGTACTGTGGGGGCATCATACTGTGTGTGGGGAGGAATGTACTGTGGGGGCATCATACTGTATGTGTGGGGGGAATGTACTGTGGGGACATCATACTGTGTGTGGAGAAATCTATTGTGGGGACATCATACTTTATGGGGAGGAATGTACTGTGGGGGCATCATACTGTGTGTGGGGAGGAATGTACTGTGGGGCCATCATACTGTGTGTGGGGGGGTGTACTGTGAGGACATCATACTGTGTGTGGGGGGGAATGTACTGTGGGGACATCATACTGTGTGTGGTGGAATGTACTGTGGGGACATCATACTTTGTCGGGGGAATGTACTGTGGGGGCATCATAATGTGTGTGTGAATAGCTGTTTATCATCGTACAATGATTGAATAACGGGAGCAGATGATTTATAAAAAGCACTGAATTATATGGTGTGGATTTGCTGCTACTGTGTCACCCCAGGCCTGGATGCCACAAACTTGTAAGGCTGTGTCTGAGAGCAGGAGGGAGGTTCTCTGGTCATGGACCATTAGCATGCAGCACCTCCTGTCCCAGGCCAGTAGGGGGAGCAGGCTGCCCCTATAAAAGCTGGTACTGAGGGCAGGGTTAGGGAAACCAGGACCCACTTCTGAAGCATCCAGAAGGGTTCCCAGAAGAGAGGGACAGGTCAGCGGCAGCTGAGGAGTCAAGGAGGCTAAGGAGGAACAGCAAGCCAGGGACAGAGGCGACGAGAGCTGGTCCTGGCTGAGAGAGAACAACATACCGGACACTGGGATCCGAGGCTGTCAGAATTGCAAGTCCTGCAGCAGATCATCTACTTGCGAGGGATTTTAGGTCCCTTGGCCTAAGAAGCCTGGAAGCTCCGCCACACAGAGGGACCGGTACAGCACAGAGAAGCTACAGGTACCTAAGGCCCGAGTCGCAAGTCATAAAGGCGTAGTACACGGCCAGCTCAGGGACGTGGGCTATCATACCACTAAAGGGGGAGATAGTCAGCAAGGGCAGAGAGAGAACGGTAGGCCTACCCACTCACCCTGACCAGTGGAGCTCGCCCGAATGCCCTCAGACACCCAGGTCCATTCCTCCCTGTACTCCTGGTGGGTCTGTGCCCCGAGCAACTACAGAGTCCAAATGAAGATCAAGATGACCTTGAATCCGCAGAGGACAAGGAAGAGATGATCAGCACAGTTCTCGGAGAGTTCCCCCGGACCTGGACTCAGATAAATGGCGCAATACTGGTACCCGTCCTACACTTCCTTCAGCCTACCCAGCAGGAGCCTACCGGAGAGCAAGAAGAGCAAGTGACTCGCCCCCTGGGCCGTGGGGCACTCGGATCCGGGCAGTGGGGGAACGATGGGAGTAGTAGTGGCAACCCGGTTCCGTGGCTCAGGGTGGTCAGGCCAGTGGTAGTCCATTATGTGCTGATGTTTATGTCTGACTATGCCACCCGTGGATTGCGGTTATTAGGAACCGCCGCTGCATGCAGACCGCTAGGGCTGATGAGGTGTGCAGCTAGGGTAGTGTGACTCCCCACGGGAAGAGTGCGGCCCCAGGGCAGTATAATGGATGTTGGGAGTGATGGTGGTGAGAGTCCCAGTACCGGTAGTGCTGGAGGCGCGAAGGAGCACACAGACAATAGGTTGCAGTCCAGGGTCTTTACTGAAACAGGTAAACTGACCCATAAACAGTCCCAGCTAGGAGGGGACCTGGATGTCTGAGAGCAACGGGGAAATTGGCCCTGGTCAGGGTGAGGGTGTAGGCCTACCGTGCTTTCTGCGCTCCTTCTGGCTATCTCCTCGTTATAGGGTAACAGCCCACGTTTCCGAGCTTTCCGTGTATTCTCGCCTGTATGGCCTGCGACGTGGGTTCCTTTCTGCTCCCAGCCTTGTACGGCTTTACTGGTCCCTTCGGTTGTGGCAGGGCCTCCAGGCTTCTTAGGCCAAGGAATATACAGTCCCTTGCGGACTGGTTCTCTGCTGGAGGATGTGGAATCCTCCCAGCCTCAGACACCAAAGTCTGGTAAAGTCAGTCTCTTATCTGCCAAGACAGGCTTGCTTCGCCTCTTGTCTCTGGCTTGTGGCTCTCCTCCTGCCACACTTCCTCTTAGGTGCAGTGCAACTGTCTGTCCCTGTTCTGCTCTGGGACAAGTCTCAATGCTGAGACAGGCCATCCAGTTCTCCCTAACCCTGCCCCCAGCACCAGCTTTTATAGGGGCAGCCTGCTCCCCCTACTGGCCTTAGACAGGAGGCATTGCATGCTAATGTTCCCCTGACTAGAGAACCTCCCCCTTGCTCTCAGACACAGCTTTAATTACACTTGTGGCATCCATGCTAGGGTGACACATTCCCCCCTAGTGAAATTTAGTACTCCGGGACTAAACAATATACAAAGACAATATGCATACCATAAAACATTAGTATACAAGTGACGCACAGATTGAGTTCTTAAGGTCACAGTGTGGTCTGTGACCAGGTGTCCATATCACCAACACAACGGGGAGCCTTAACCAGGTGGGGGTCTGTCCTACCCCAAGTCCTTTACAGTCTTAGTTCATTCCTTGGTTAGGCTCCGAACGCAGTCCATACAAGGTCCTGGTTATAAAAAGTCCATAACCTGTGAGTCCTTAACCCACTGTCTGGTGGTGGACCAACCTGGCTTTCCCCACTAGCGTTAGGGTTACAGCTACCAGCTGGGTGTACAGGTAGGGCAGGCAGCTGTCTGCGGGTTCTTTGGCTTACCGCAGGCATGGCAGGCTCACTGTCAGCAGAGGGTTGACTCTCCTGGGCTGCTGGTACAGGCTCTTCTGCCTCTGGAACCGCTTGCTCCTCTTCACTTTCCGGCTCTGGTGTTGGTTGTTGCTGTGCCGGTTGCAGGAAATGCAGGACAGGTACCACTATGGCATCATTTATGCGAGTCCAGGACTGAGGGAACTCTCCGAGAACGGTGCTGATCATTTCTTCCTTGTCCTCTGCGGGTTCAAGGTCACTCTGATCCTCTTCTGCACTACGGAGTTGCTCGGGGCATCTTTTGAGGTGGTCTCTGGAGACAACACTAGTGGTTTCTCCTCCGTCCTTGGTGATTACGCACACCTTTGGGTTGTCGTGGTCAGACTGCAGTACGGTGTAGGGTTCCCTTTCCCACTGGTCGTCCAACTTATGTAGCCTTCTTTTTCGCTTTAGGACTTGCTCACCAGGTTCTAGGGGACCAGCAGGGGCGTGTTGATTGAAGAGTTTTTCTTGCCTCTCTCTCACCTGGGCCAGGCTCTTCTCCACACTCTCCTGTACCTTCTTGTACTGCAGTTGCCTTTCCGTATCCCAGTCCGCATCCGGGGAGGTGTCCTCAGGTATTAGGACTCCCATCTCCAGGTCTACGGGCAGCTTACCTGGTCTAGCTCGCATCAGGTAAGCCGGGGTGCAGTTTGTAGCATTCACCGGGATATTGTTGTATAGGTCTATTAGGTCCGGCAGTTTTTCTGGCCACAGGCTGCGTTCCTCCAGGGGCAACGTCTTCAGGAGATCAATGACTATATTGTTCATCTTCTCACACATCCCGTTGGTTTGTGGATGGTAAGGCGTTGTCCGAATCTTCTTACAGCCATAGAGGTTGCAGAACTCCTGGAAGATTTCAGCCTCGAACGCTGGACCCTGGTCTGTCAGGACCTGTTCCGGATACCCGTGTGGATGGCAGAAATATTGCTGGAAGGCTCTGGCCGCTGTTTGGGCTGTCAAGTCCTTTACCGGGACCACCACGAGAAAACGTGAATAGTGGTCCACGATTGTCAGGGCGTAGATGTACCCTGACCGGCTTGGAGCCAACTTGACGTGGTCTAGAGCTACCAGCTCAAGAGGCTGCGTGGTGACGATGGGCCTCAAGGGTGTCTTCTGGCTGGTGCGGTCCTTCCTCCTTAGGTGACAAGGGCCACAGTCTCTGCACCACTTTTCTACAGCTCCTCTCATGCCGACCCAAAAGAACCTTCCTCTTAGCTGGAACTCCAGTTTCTTCCAACCGAAGTGTCCCGCTCTGTCATGGTAAGCTCCCAGGACCATAGCTGCATCCCGCCTTGGAACCACGACTTGCCAGGTCAGCTCATGCGTCCGGTGGTTGACAATCCTTCTGCACAACTTGCCTTCGTAGAGGAACAGCTTGCTCTTCTCCTTCCATAGCTGCTTGGCTTCCTCTGGGGCATCTGGATCTAGGCGGGCGTCTTCCCGGGTCAGCAGATCTTTCACCAGGCGGACTGCAGGGTCACTATCTTGGGTCTCGGCCCAGCTGTGGTGAGGTAGGGGATTGATCATCACGGTTGTTAGATCCTCCTCTTTCACGCGGTGGGAGTATTGAGCGACTCCATACCGGTGAAACGTGGGGAGTTCTACCTCCTCCAGCTCTTCTGGGTCTTCGTCACCTTCAGGTAAGTGAGGCATCCTCGACAGGGCGTCTGCGTTGGCATTGGTTTTGCCGGCCCGGTACTTCATCACGAAGTCATAGTTGGAGAGACGGGCCATCCACCGCTGTTCTAGGGCACCCAGTCTTGCATTGTCCAGGTGTGTCAACGGGTTGTTGTCCGTGTACACGGTGAACTTTGCGGAGGCCAGGTAATGCTTGAAGCATTCCGTCACGGCCCACACCACCGCCAAGAATTCTAGCTTGAAGGAGCTGTAATTCTCCGGGTTCCTCTCGGTGGGTCTCAGCTTCCGGCTGGCGTACGCGATCACCCTTTCTCTGCCCTGTTGGTTTTGGGACAGTACGGCTCCCAGTCCCACATTACTGGCGTCTGTGTGGAGGATAAAAGGCTGGCCATAATCAGGGTAGGCCAGGATCTCATTCCCCGTGAGGGCCATCTTCAACTGGCGGAAGGACTCCTCTTCCAGTTTATCCCACTTGAAGGGTGGCTTTTGACTCCTGGACTTAGACTGTCCGATCAGGAGTTCCTGCATAGGAGCTGCCATCTTGGTGAACCCGGGGATGAATCTTCGTTAGTAGCCTACCAACCCGAGAAACTGTCTCACCTCTTTGATGTTCGAGGGGCTTGGCCAGCTCTTGATTGCCGTGACCTTGTCAGGGTCGGGGGCCACTCCTTCCGCGCTTACCACGTGCCCTAGGTACTGGACCTTTGGTTTCAGCAGGTGACACTTCGATGGTTTCACCTTCAGGCCATAGCCTGCCAGGGCTTCGAACACCTCGGCCAGGTGCTTGAGATGGTCCTCGTAGGTCTTCGAATAGACGATCACGTCGTCCAGGTAAAGGAGGACCGTCTCGAAGTTTCGGTGCCCTAGACAGCATTCCATCAGCCGCTGGAAGGTCCCTGGTGCGTTGCAGAGCCCGAAAGGCATGCAGTTGAATTCGCTCAGTCCCATCGGGGTGGTGAAGGCGGTCTTCTCCTTGTCAGCCTCTGCCACAGGAACCTGCCAGTACCCGCTAGTAAGGTCCAAAGTAGAAAACAAGTTAGCTGATTTTAGTGCGGCTAAAGACTCTTCTATTCTAGGCATCGGATATGCGTCTTTGTGGGTGATACGGTTGATTTGTCTATAGTCGACGCACATTCTCATGGTGCCGTCTTTCTTTTTCACCAGAACCAAGGGGGCTGCCCAGGGGCTACAGTTGTCTCTAATGACCCCAGCTTCTTTCATCTCTCTTAGCATGCCCTTTGCGTTCTGATAATGTGCAGGGGGTACAGGTCGGTGTCTTTTATTGGTGGGAGGCTCTCTGTGGGGATGTGGTGTTCTATCCCTTTTACTCTGCCGAAGTCTAGCGGGTGCTTACTAAAGACTCTCTCGTACTCCTGTACCACCCGGTAGACTCCTTGTTTTTGGTGCAGGGGAGTGGAGTCAGCACCCACGTGGAGTTTCTGGCACCAGTCCTCCTTTTGTTTCTGGGAGCCATTACCCTCCGCCTGTGGAGATGGAAGCAAGGGTTCCACGGCCCTGATAGCTTTGTGTTCGACAACAAACAGTTTGGCGAGTGTAGCGTATCTGGGTAAGTGTACTTCCCTCTCCCCAATGTTGAGGATGCGGACGGGCACCCTCCCATGACGGACATCAACCACCCCACGGGCTGTCAAAATGGTGGGCCTGCTGTCTGAGTACACGGGTTCTACCATGGCTTGGTAGTCTCTACCTCTCAACCCGATTGCAGTCCGACACCAGATCATCATTTCACTTTTGGGAGGCATGGAAATGGGGAATGGGTCACTCAGTCTTACGCTACCGATCTCACCACCAGACAGTTCTACCTGCTGCCGTCTCATCAGCGCTTTTATCTCCTTGTTGAGGACTCTCTGTTGGCTGGAACTAGCATTCACCGCCACCTGTTGTAGAATTACAATTACCTCTGAAAGACAATTTTCAATTACATTAGTACCCACAGTTATTTTAGGGTGACTTTCACGACGGTCAATGTCCACAATAATTACTCCCTGTGCCGGCTGTTCAACTTTACCAATTTTAATGGTCATCTCCTTGAACCCCATCTGCGGCACGGGTAAGCCATTACTGGCGATGATGCTCAAGTTACTGTCTGGATACCGTGTGATATCTGTCACTCTGTCTCTGTATACTGGAGGTAGGGAGCCTAAGCTGACCCTAAGCTGGGGCCCTGACTAATCCCTCAACCTGGAGGTACTGTTAAAGGTACAGAGGTCCAGGCCGCCAGCGTAACCCCTACCTCCTGAGGATCCCTGCACCTAAGTAATCTAGTCCTGAGAACGACCCCGATCACAACAAAAGAGGACAAGTAATAATATGCCCACACACAGTACTTAGACGAACGAGACAGTACAAGGGAAAAACCAAAACCACCTTGCATACAAAAACTACACAACTACAACAGAGGGAACTCCAACGGGAAAGGAGATAAATGATAAAGCGAGGAAGGGAAAAAACACTCCAAATACACTTATCTCAGAAACTCCAAATACAACGATCCGCTCTGTAAGTCTGTGTGAAATGCTTTCACCGACACTTCCCAAACAGACCAGCAGGCATATGAAGGAGTCTCATTACAGCAACATTGATTGCAGCTGGGCGAGGCTGGACCTCGTCTAGCACAGAGAGAGAGAGAATTAACTCCCTCACTGCCGAAAACACCAAGCACCAAAAAGTCAGCTGCGAGAAGTCAGGCTGTGTAATCGTGACGATCTTCGTGGCGACACACCCGTGACAGTACCCCCCCTTCTACGAGGGGCCTCCGGACCCTCAGGGCCAGGTTTATCCGGGTGAGTCGTGTGGAAGGCCCGAACTAATCGGTCTGCGTTAATATCCGACGCAGGAACCCACATCCTCTCCTCAGGACCATACCCTTTCCAATGAACCAGGTACTGAAGGGACCGGCGATTAAAACGTGAATCGATGACCCTTGATACCTGGAACTCCAAGTTACCATTGACCACCACTGGAGGGGGAGGTAAAGGTGACGGTACCACCGGCGCCACATACCTCTTAAGCAACGATCTGTGGAACACGTTGTGAATTTTAAACGTAGGGGGGAGGTCAAGACGGAATGCCACCGGATTAATAATAGAACTGATTCTGTACGGCCCGATGAACCTGGGACCCAGTTTCCAGGAGGGAACCTTAAGTTTAATATTCCTGGTAGACAACCATACCCGATCGTTCACACTTAGGTCCGGACCAGACACTCTCCTCCTATCAGCCATACGTTTGTATCGGTTCCCCATAGTATTCAGATTCTTCAGCACCCCTCTCCATACTGAAGCGAGTGATGAGGAAAATCGTTCCTCCTCAGGAACCCCCGAAGAGCCCCCCCTACTGAAAGTACAAAACTGGGGGTGAAAACCATATGCCCCAAAAAACGGGGACTTACCAGTGGACTCGCTCCGCCTATTATTAAGAGCAAACTCTGCCAGAGGTAAGAAAGAAGCCCAGTCCTCCTGGTTCTCTGACACAAAACACCGGAGATATGTCTCCAAGCTCTGGTTCATACGTTCCGTCTGACCATTGGTCTGAGGGTGAAAAGCCGATGAAAATGACAAATGCATCCCCCGCCGTGCACAAAACGCCTTCCAGAACTTGGACACAAACTGAGACCCCCGATCAGACACCACATCGGAGGGTACCCCGTGAAGCCTCACAATCTCCCCAATGAACACCTGCGCAAGAGTTTTAGCATTAGGGAGAGCCGGAAGAGCGATAAAATGTGCCATCTTGCTGAACCTGTCCACTACAACGAGTATGACCGTTTTACCCGAAGACGGAGGGAGGTCCGTAATAAAGTCCATAGACAGATGAGTCCAAGGACGCTCCGGGATCTTCAAAGGTAAGAGGGCCCCAGACGGACGGGTATGTGAGGTCTTAGAGCGCGCACAAACCCCACAGGACGCGACAAAAGTTACCACCTCCTTATGTAAGTTAGGCCACCAAAACCGACGCGAGAGGAGATCCACAGTTGCTTTACTCCCCGGGTGTCCTGCCAAAACTGAGTTATGGTGTGCCTCGATCACCTTTTGTCGCAACTGATCTGGAACAAACAGTCTCCCTGGAGGTCCAACAGGGGCGTCCCCCTGAGCCTCCAATACCTCCTCCTCCAGCTCAGAGCATACTGCCGAAACCACCACCCCCTCCTGAAGGATAGGAATCGGGTCGTCCGTATTCCCGGCCCCAGGGAAACTACGAGATAAGGCATCCGCCTTTACATTTTTTGACCCAGGACGATATGTAACGACAAAATTAAACCTGGTAAAAAACAATGACCACCTAGCTTGTCTGGGATTCAGACGTTTCGCGGACTCCAGATATAGCAGGTTCTTGTGATCGGTGATGACGGTGACCGGATGGACTGCCCCCTCCAAAAAATGGCGCCACTCCTCAAAGGCTAACTTAATGGCCAAGAGTTCCCTATTGCCGACATCGTAATTCCTCTCAGCGGACGACAATTTTTTAGAGAAAAAGGCGCACGGATGCCACTTACCAGGGGACGAACCTTGTGACAATACTGCTCCCACCCCTACCTCGGAAGCGTCTACCTCTACAATGAATGGCTGTGACGCATCAGGTTGAATGAGTATGGGTGCCGAGGCAAAACATTTTTTCAAGGAGGAGAATGCTTGACAAGCCTTGTCAGACCACCTAGAAAAATCCGTCCCCTTTTTAGTCATGTCTGTGAGAGGCTTAACCATGGACGAGAAATTACGAATGAACTTCCGGTAATAATTAGCAAACCCCAGGAAACGTTGTAGTGCCTTAAGATTCTCTGGCCGATCCCACTCAAGAACTGCCCGCACTTTCCCAGGGTCCATACGAAAACCGGACGCTGAAACCAGGAAGCCTAAAAACTGGAGTTCCTGTACGGCGAACACACACTTTTCCCATTTGGCATACAGTTTATTATCCCGCAAGATCTGTAACACCTGCCTAACGTGCTCCTGATGAGACACCAGATCCGGCGAGTAAATTAAGATATCATCCAGATATATGACAACAAACTGTCCCACCAGGCGGCGAAAAATGTCATTAACAAAGTGTTGGAACACCGCCGGGGCATTAGTCAGACCGAATGGCATGACAAGGTTCTCATAATGCCCCTCCGGAGTGTTAAACGCCGTCTTCCACTCATCCCCCTCCTTCATCCTAATCAGATTGTACGCCCCCCTGAGATCCAACTTAGAGAACCATTTGGCGCCCACGATCTGATTAAAGAGATCGGGAATAAGTGGGAGTGGATACGGATCTCGGACCGTAATCCGATTAAGTTCACGGAAATCCAGGCAAGGGCGTAGGCCTCCATCTTTCTTCTTAACAAAGAAGAACCCCGCAGCCACCGGTGAAGATGAAGGTCTAATATGCCCCTTAGCCAGACTTTCTGAAATATAATCCTTCATGGCCTGCCTCTCAGGACCAGAAAGGTTATACAACCTAGCTTTAGGTAACTTGGCCTCAGGGAGCAGTTTTACAGAACAGTCATACTCGCGATGAGGAGGTAGTTCCTGACACCCTTTCTCCGAGAATACATCCTCAAAGTCCGCCAGAAATGGAGGTAAGACCCAAGGAGTAACCGCACCGATGACCGTGTTCATGCAGTTTATATTACAGAATTTACTCCATTGGCTTATCTCTCTGGTTTGCCAATTAATAACCGGGTTATGCTTAGTTAACCAAGGAAGGCCCAACACTATAGGAGCGGGAAGACCCTCCAACACGTAGCAAGACAACAGTTCTTTATGTATCGCCCCCACTTGAAGTTTTACGTCATGCACAGCTTGCAAAAAACTTCCCTGACCGAGAGGCCTGGCATCAATCGAGAATATGGGGATGGGTTTAGCCAACTCACTCAATCGCATACCTTGAACCCGGGCAAACCGAGCATCAACCAGATTAGCCCCGGCCCCACTATCCAGAAGAACAGATATCCTCTCAGTTCTCGTACCCACCACCACCTCCGCCGGTACGAGAAACTGAGACGAACCTAGGGACGAAATACCTATTCCCAGATTGCCGTCCACCACACAACCTGGGATCAACAGTTTTCCGACGACTCTTCACTCTGCAAGGGACGGGATGGACACCCCCCAATAAAATGTCCCTTTCTCCCGCAGAAGAAACACCTTCCTGTCTTATGGCACACCACCGGTCCCCTCCCCCGAAAAGATGTCCCTCCTAATTGCATAGGCTCCTCTGGACTGACCAGGGGAACCACCATATGAGGGGACCTTGTAGGAGGTGGAGTCATCACAGGGGGTCGAGTTATCCCGCACCTCTCCCGAAGCCGTCTGTCAACGCGAATAGCCAGGGCCATAGCGGCTTCCAGTGACGCGGGAGAGTCATACTGTGCCAACACATCCTGTAATTTGTCGGATAAACCTTGACAAAACTGGCTCCTAAGAGCCGGGTCATTCCACTGGGTGTCCGTGGCCCACCTACGGAACTCCGAACAGAATTCCTCCGCCGGACGATCTCCCTGCTGGATCCTACGTAACTTAGACTCAGCAAGGGAGATCCGATCTGGGTCATCATATACGAGTCCCAGAGCAGCGAAAAACCTATCCACTGACTGGAGAGCCGGGGAGCCCGGGGGAAGAGAGAACGCCCAAGATTGTGGGTCCCCTTGTAGGAGCGAGATGACAATTCCCACCCTTTGTTCTTCACTCCCCGATGACCGAGGCCGCAGCCGAAAGTACAATTTGCATGCCTCCCGGAAAACAAAAAACTTGTCCCGCCCCCCAGTGAACCTGTCAGGGAGAGCTACTTTAGGTTCTGGTCCGGCTTGCTCCAGAGGATGCAAAACCTTGGACCTAACGTCCGCCAGCTCCATGGACAAACTCTGCAACTGCCGAGCTAGACCGGCTACTGGATCCATGGTAGCTGGAGAAAAACTAAGTGGGTCGGTGAAAATGTCACGCTGTCTCTGTATACTGGAGGTAGGGAGCCTAAGCTGACCCTAAGCTGGGGCCCTGACTAATCCCTCAACCTTGTCTCACCACCAGACAGTTCGACCTGCTGCCGTCTCATCAGCGCTTTTATCTCCTTGTTGAGGACTCTCTGTTGGCTGGAACTAGCATTCACCGCCACCTGTTGTAGAATTACAATTACCTCTGAAAGACAATTTTCAATTACATTAGTACCCACAGTTATTTTAGGGTGACTTTCACGACGGTCAATGTCCACAATAATTACTCCCTGTGCCGGCTGTTCAACTTTACCAATTTTAATGGTCATCTCCTTGAACCCCATCTGCGGCACGGGTAAGCCATTACTGGCGATGATGCTCAAGTTACTGTCTGGATACCGTGTGATATCTGTCACGCTGTCTCTGTATACTGGAGGTAGGGAGCCTAAGCTGACCCTAAGCTGGGGCCCTGACTAATCCCTCAACCTGGAGGTACTGTTAAAGGTACAGAGGTCCAGGCCGCCAGCGTAACCCCTACCTCCTGAGGATCCCTGCACCTAAGTAATCTAGTCCTGAGAAGGACCCCGATCACAACAAAAGAGGACAAGTAATAATATGCCCACACACAGTACTTAGACGAACGAGACAGTACAAGGGAAAAACCAAAACCACCTTGCATACAAAAACTACACAACTACAACAGAGGGAACTCCAACGGGAAAGGAGATAAATGATAAAGCGAGGAAGGGAAAAACACTCCAAATACACTTATCTCAGAAACTCCAAATACAACGATCCGCTCTGTAAGTCTGTGTGAAATGCTTTCACCGACACTTCCCAAACAGACCAGCAGGCATATGAAGGAGTCTCATTACAGCAACATTGATTGCAGCTGGGCGAGGCTGGACCTCGTCTAGCACAGAGAGAGAGAGAATTAACTCCCTCACTGCCGAAAACACCAAGCACCAAAAAGTCAGCTGCGAGAAGTCAGGCTGTGTAATCGTGACGATCTTCGTGGCGACACACCCGTGACAATATCAGCATCAGTCCAATACTGCTTAAAAAGTACATAAGGGATAGTGGTTACTTGCGACCCAGTATCCAGCAAGGCGCTCATGGGGATACCGTCCAGCACCACGGGTAAAACCGGGCGCCCCCCAACGTACTTATCACGCCAATTATAAGGGCCTGGTGATCTTATGCCTGGGGGTTGGCCCTCTGCCCCAGGTTGGACCCGTTTAAATTACAGTACCTGGAAGTGTGTCCAGGCTGGTTGCATCGACGGCAAATGGGCTGTCCATCCTCTGCGTAGCGGTCTGTGGGCCTCCCTCGGAACGACGGGATCCTCCTCTGTCGACGCCACGGGACATCCTCCGGACTTGAAGCCAGCTCGATGGGTCTTGACGGGTCCACTTGTAACACCTGGACGGTCCTGGTCAACGCCGCGACGCTCCTGGTCAGCTCCTGGACTTGGTGGTGCAGGTCTTTCGACGGGGCTTGGTTCAGGGCCTGTGCATCAGCCCCCACGGGGTCCATAGAGGAGGGCGCCGCCTCCTGGTGGTAGGTGAGAGCAGGGCGCCAGGGGTTTATAGCGCCACTGGTTGCAGATTCACGGAGCACCCTTATGGCCCTGTCCTTAAATTGGGCAAAGGTCAGGTCGGGGTTCTGAAAGAACATGAGGCGCAGTTGGGCCCTGTGGGCGCTAGACAGCAGACCTTCTATGAATTGTTCTGTTAGCAGCTTATCCGTTTCCTGCACACTGCCAGGGTCAGTTTGTTGAATAGCCCTCAGGGCTTCCTGCAGATTTAGGGCATAGTCTCTGATGCTGTCCTGTGCCCGCTGCTTACATCCATAGAACCTCATTTTAATCTCAGCAGAGGTACGTGTGTCAAAGGTACCCCACAGCCGGGCCAGAATACCCTTCACAGACCTTTTCTCCTCAGTGGGCCATGATTTTACCTCCCTTTGGGCTGCGCCAGTTAACTGCCCTGTCAGTATGCTGACCTTCTGTTCCTCTGTCAGGGGGTAAACGTGGAACAAACTGTATAGCCTTTCCTTGAAGTCAGTTAGGGCATGGGGCTCCCCTGAGTACTTGGGCAGCCAGGCCGCTCCAGGGATGTAGGGCAGGGAAAATGGCATCACCGCTGCTGCAGCTGCGTTGGTGGTAGTGGGCGCCTCCGTGTCCGACATCTTCCTCCCCCCTAGTTAAGCGTGGCCTACCTTCCGACGATCCTCTTCTGTAGGCCGCGGCTCCGCTGCTGCTGCTATGGACGAGGACCTGGCGTCGCGTCCTGATGACGTCAGCGTCACTCTCTCTCCCTTCCAGGACCTTGTGCAGCGTCGGTGCGGTGGGCGGAGCTTCGGATCTCGCGCGGTTTTGACGTCCACGCCCCTCTTCTTCCCGCGCGGCGTCCTGAAGATGGCGTCCGATGGCGGGAAACAGCTGCGGATGACGGGAAGACGGCAGAAGACGGCGGGAAACGGTCCAAGATGGCGTCTGATGGCGGGAATCGGCTCCGGATGGCGGGAAACGACTCCGGACGGCGGGAAACTTCGCCACAGGTAAGTTACAAAAGTCTTTTTCAGGCACGCAGTACCCGGTGGTTGTGGACACGAAATCCTGCCGACTACGCCAAAGCTGACTCGCCCCCTGGGCCGTGGGGCACTCGGATCCGGGCAGTGGGGGACCGATGGGAGTAGTAGTGGCAACCAGGTTCCGTGGCTCAGGGTGGTCAGGCCAGTGGTAGTCCATTATGTGATGATATTTATGTCCGACTACGCCACCCGTGGATTGCGGTTATTAGGAACCGCCGCTGCATGCAGACCGCTGGGGCTGATGAGGTGTGCAGCTAGGGTAGTGTGACTCCCCACGGGAAGAGTGCGGCCCCAGGGCAGTATAATGGATGTTGGGAGTGATGGTGGTGAGAGTCCCAGTACCGGTAGTGCTGGAGGCGCGAAGGAGCACACAGACAATAGGTTGCAGTCCAGGGTCTTTACTGAAACAGGTAAACTGACCCATAAACAGTCCCAGCTAGGAGGGGACCTGGATGTCTGAGAGCAACGGGGAAATTGGCCCTGGTCAGGGTGAGGGTGTAGGCCTACCGTGCTTTCTGCGCTCCTTCTGGCTATCTCCTCGTTATAGGGTAACAGCCCACGTTTCCGAGCTTTCTGTGTATTCTCGCCTGTATGGCCTGCGACGTGGGTTCCTTTCTGCTCCCAGCCTTGTACGGCTTTACTGGTCCCTTCGGTTGTGGCAGGGCCTCCAGGCTTCTTAGGCCAAGGAATATACAGTCCATTGCGGACTGGTTCTTTGCTGGAGGATGTGGAATCCTCCCAGCCTCAGACACCAAAGTCTGGTAAAGTCAGTCTCTTATCTGCCAAGACAGGCTTGCTTCGCCTCTTGTCTCTGGCTTGTGGCTCTCCTCCTGCCACACTTCCTCTTAGGTGCAGTGCAACTGTCTGTCCCTGTTCTGCTCTGGGACAAGTCTCAATGCTGAGACAGGCCATCCAGTTCTCCCTAACCCTGCCCCCAGCACCAGCTTTTATAGGGGCAGCCTGCTCCCCCTACTGGCCTGAGACAGGAGGCATTGCATGCTAATGTTCCCCTGACTAGAGAACTTCCCCCTTGCTCTCAGACACAGCTTTAATTACACTTGTGGCATCCAGGCCAGGGTGACACACAAGCAGCCCCAGAGGCAGAAGAACCCATGCCAGCAGCCCAGGAGAGTCATCCCTCTGCTGACATGCCTGCGGTAAGCCAAAGAACCTGCGGACAGCTGCCTGCCCTACCTATGAACCTAGCTAGTAGCTGTACCCTCAATGGTAGTGGGGAAAGCCAGGTTGGTCCACCACCAGACAGTGGGTTAAGGAGATCAACCAGCAGCACTAGGGGACAAACACCAGCTCGCTGGAGGATATAAGTGCGAGATCTAAACGTACCATGTATATATTTAATATGTTTTTTACCTGTAACTAATAGTGTTTTCTCCAGTTTTTCTACATATATGGACTGACAGGTTATGAACTTTGGATAACCGAACTACCTTGTAAATAGTTGCACTTGGTGCCTCTTGCGAAGACGGCCACGGAAGAAAAACCTGTCTGGCGTGGCCCCGAGTGGTCCAAAGTAGTTTGCTTCGCCTTGCAGCCACGCCCAGGGCCAACGCTTGGGGTTTGCTTTGGACATGTCCCCGCACCGGTTAAGACTTCGCCTTACTGGGTGAAACGGACACCCGGTCACAGACCACGCTTTGACCTAAAGAACTCAATATGTGGTGTTGTTTGTTGTTTTCTTCTCTGTTGTGTTTATGTTATAATTTATACCCGGTATTCGTGTTTCTTGTTAGTCCCGGAGTACTAAACTTTACTAGGGGGGAATGTGTCACCCCAGGCCTGGATGCCACAAACTTGTAAGGCTGTGTCTGAGAGCAGGAGGGAGGTTCTCTGGTCATGGACCATTAGCCTGCAGCACCTCCTGTCCCACGCCAGTAGGGGGGGCAGGCTGCCCCTATAAAAGCTGGTACTGAGGGCAGGGTTAGGGAGACCAGGACCCACTTCTGAAGCATCCAGAAGGGTTCCCAGAAGAGAGGGACAGGTCAACGGCAGCTGAGGAGTCCAGGAGGCTAAGGAGGAACAGCAAGCCAGGGACAGAGGCGACGAGAGTCGGTCCTGGCTGAGAGAGAACTACATACCGGACACTGGGATCCGAGGCTGTCAGGATTGCAAGTCCTGCAGCAGATCATCTACCTGCGAGGGATTTTAGGTCCCTTGGCCAAAGAAGCCTGGAAGCTCCGCCACACAGAGGGACCGGTACAGCACAGAGAAGCTATAGGTACCTAAGGCCCGAGTCGCAAGCCATACAGGCGTAGTACACGGCCAACTCAGGGACGTGGGCTATCATACCACTAAAGGGGGAGATAGTCAGCAAGGGCAGAGAGAGAACGGTAGGCCTACCCACTCACCTTGACCAGTGGAGCTCACCCGAATGCCCTCAGACACCCAGGTCCATTCCTCCCTGTACTCCTGGTGGGTCTGTGATAAGATCTGCAGTAAAAGACCCTTGACTGCATTATTGGACTCTGTGTGATTACTGCTGCGCCTGCACCATCACCCCCAGCATCCTATTACACTGCTCTGAGGCTACACTCCTCCCGTGGGGAGTTGTACTATTCCCTGCTGCACCCCCAACACCAGCCTCAGCGGTCTGCCCCGCAGCGGCGGTCCTCCCTGACCGCAATCCACAGGTGGCGTAGTCGGACTTTCAAAACCTACAAATACACTGCCACAGCATTTGGTCTGACCACCCTGAGCCACGGGACCGGGTCGCCACTACTACTCCCAGCATTGCCCTGTTGTCTGGTTCCGAGAGCCCCACGGCCCAGGGGGCGAGTCACTACAAGTATGGATAGACGATACAATAAGCTCTATCGTAATATGTAGCAGCGAGTCAGTGGAATGTATCAATTCTAATATTGAGCAGAATTGATTTCAGCCTGTTGATTTTTCCCTCCAGAACAGTGGAGGGCTCCTCGGGAAAATAAATTGGCCATCCCTGGTATAACGTAATACTAAAATCTCACAATTTATGAGAGAAAACTGTATTTTATAACGATGCTTCCGTACATAAATCGAGAGAACTTCTTTTCATCAGACGACCCCTTTATCACCTATCCAAGGTGATCGGTGGTGTCCAACAGCTTAGAGCGGCACTGATGGGCAGAATGTGGCACTTTTATCACTTTTGGAATTGGGCAGCGGTGCACATGCTCAGTCTGACCTCCATTCTTGCCCTTTGGGGCTGCAGAGCGCTCTGCTTTTTCCAACAGCTCCATTGAGAATGAATGGATCAGTGGTCGGGCATCCAACCAGACGCTCCATTTTGTAACAGTGATAGAAATAGATGAGAAGATGCACTTAAATGTTTGGCCGCAGCAAGAGTGCATCGAGTGCCTGTGCTTGGTTTGAACAGTCATTCTGTGCTGACAGAGTCCCTTTAAGGCCTCAAACCTATTAGATAATTGTCAGCCCTACATTGTTTCTGGGCAGACAGTTACACAAGATTATGTCCCATTTCATGAAGATTGGCCTTTTACACGCCTGTTTTAGTGAAGGATTAGCTGGAAAAACCTGCGGCGCTGTTAAGCTTCTCCCCAAGAAGCTCCGCAAGGCTTCAAAATTTTGCCGGTGCTGGTCAAGACTGGTGGACACATGGGAAAAGTCAAATTTTGAACAATCTGCATTGCGTGTAATATTTTATGATACAATAAATGATTAGAAAAATGCAAGTTTTATTAATGAGAAAAAAACTGAACTTTGCAGAATTTGTTGGCAACATAGAAATATGTAAAAAATATAAAAGTGTAAAAATTTTTTTACAATTTTTGATGCTTACATTAAAAACTTGAGCAATTCCCCCAAAAATCATTAGAGCCATGAAATCAATACATATACAGATGAAACCAGAAGTTTCCATCCACTATATAAAGAGACACATCTGCATGTTTTTATCAATATCTGACATGAAATCAGAATAAACCTTTCCCGTTTTAGGTCAATTAGGATTACCATCATTTTTAATATTTGCCAAATGCCAGAATAATGAGAGAGAGAGAATGTTTTAAGGCATTTTTATTACTTACTGCAAAGTCTTAACATTATTCTAATCACTAATCAGTGTGTATATTTGTTCACTACACAATAGAATCCCATAATTTCTGCCTATTCACATCTTAGTATTATGTATGATCAGGTTAGAGTGTATGGCTGCTGAGCGCTAGCATTTATGGGCGCCTCCCCCTGACCTTGGCTGTTTCTGGCTCTTAGACCCTGCTGGCACGCACTGCCGTCATGTCCGTGACTGCACTGCCGGCTTGCGGGTCAAATGCCAGAAGCCGCAGAGTCACATGTGGGGCGGGCACAGAATGTCTCTCGCCGTATACCAGCCAGAACACATACCGGAAAGTCAGGTGACACACTTTTTCTCTCCAGCACGGTTCATGATTGGATTAGGCTCCCTATATAACATCTGGCGTCCCCCTCCCTGGCACGACCCCTGAGGAAGTGTTGATGAAACGCGCGTCGGGGTGGAGCGACGCGTGCTTACCCTGCCTAGAAGCTGCCATTCTAACCAGGTATTTCTTTCTCATGATGTGTTGAGCTGTTTTGTCTATTTGTGGACAGTGCCACTATTACACTATAGTTATTCTATGGGACCGTACCCAGCTGCTTTTATGTACCCAGTCTCCCCTGATAGATATACTAACATTATTAACTGCTATATGCATTAGTTTCTTTGAGGCTGGGAACAATACGTTATATTTATCTACGCACTTTTGCACTTTTTTTCTGGACAGTCGACTCTATATCATCATATGCACTGCCGCTTTACATTTTATAGGCGTATCTCAAACTCATCAGTGATAGTCTAGTGACCATTATAATAGCATATGCATTTCTTTCTTTCTATTTTTGCCACATGAGCTGTTATTCAGATTGAAATGTTTTGCAATGCATTTGTATAGTCACATTATTTCAGTAATGGGGTAATATATGGTTATTACTCTTGCTGCGCAGATATAGGGTACAGCATTTGTTTGTCCCTCACATTTGAGGCCCCTGGTATTTTAATTATTGTTATTTTATGTTCTAATAAAATTATATTGTTAATATTATTTGAAGTGTTCATGTTTTTGTTTATCCTACCAGGGTCCTGGTTATAGCAGAATCAATTTTTGATATATATAAAGTCAAAAGTTTACATACATTTCATTAGTATTTGGTACCATCACCCTTAAACTGAATGACTTGGGTCAAACTTTTGGGATATCCTTCCACAAGCTTCTCACAATAGTTGGTCGGAATTTGGACCCATTCCTCCTGGCAAAACTGGTGTAACAGATCCAGGTTTGTAGGTCGCCTTGCTCACAGCAAGAGTGCCCATAAATTTTCAATATGATTGCAATCAGAGCTTTGTGATGACCACGCCAAAACATTGACTTTGTTATTCTTAAGCCACTTTGTTCCCATTTTGTCAGTATGCTTCGGGTCATTGTCCATTTGGAAGACCCATTTCCGCCCAAGCTTTAACTTCCTGGCTGACGTCTTGAGATGTTGCTTCAGTATTGCCACATAATCTTCTTTTCTCATGGTGTCATCTATTTTGTGAAGTGAACCAGTTCCTCCTGCAGCAAATCAACCCCAGATCATGATGCTGCCACCCCCATGTTTCACAGTTGGGATGGTGTTCTTAGGCTTCCAAGCTTCTCCCTTTTTCCTCCAAACGTAGCGATGGTCATTATGCCAAAAAAGTTCAATTTTAGTTTCATCAGACCACAGTCATGTCTCCAAAAATTAAGGTCTTTGTTCCTGTGTGCATTTGCAAACATTAATTTGGCTTTTTTATGTTTCTTTTGGAGTAATGGCTTCTTCCTGGCAGAGTGGCCTTTCAGACCATGTTGATACAGTACTCCTTTCACTGTGGTTATTGACACAATCTTACCAGCTTCCGCCATCATCTTCACAAGGTCTCTTGCTTTTGTCCTTGGGTTGATATGCACATGTTGGACCAAAGCACGTTCATCTCTGGGAAACAGAACCCGTCTCCTTCCTGAGCGATAAGATGGCAGTACATTCCCATCTTGTTTGTACTTGTGTATAATTGTTTGTACAGATGAACGAGGCACCGTCAGGTATCTTGAAATTGTATCTAAGGATGAGCCAGACAATTCTCTTCCTGATATCTTCGCTGATTTCTTTAGACTTTCCCATGATACTACAGAAATAAGCAGTGTGTTTCAGGTGTGCATTAAAATACATCTACACGTGTGTCTCTAATTAACTCAGATGTTGCCAAAATAACTATTAGAAGCTTCCAAACACATTACATCATCATATGGGCAGTCCAGAATTGTTTAAAGGCATAGTAATCTTAGTGTGTGTAGACTTTTGACTTTGCAGTAAGTAATAAAAATGACTTAAACATTCTCTCTCTCTCTCATTATTCTGCCATTTGGCAAATCTTAAAAATTATGGTAATCCTAATTGACCTAAAACGGGAAAGGTTTATTCTGATTTCATGTCAGATATTGAGAAAAACGTGCAGATGTGTCTTTTTATATAGTGTATGTAAACTTCTGGTTTCAACTGTGTGTGTGAGTGTGTATGTATATATGTATATATTACACATACAGTTATGGCCGAAAGTGTTCACTCCCTTGAAATTGTTTCAGAAAATGAAGTATTTCTCCCAATTATTGCAGTTACACATGTTTTGCTATACACACTTTATTTTCTTTGTGTGTATTGCAACAACACAAAAAAGCAGAAAAAAAGGCAAATTGGACATAATTTCACACACAGCCCCAAAAATGGTCTGGACAAAATTGTTGGCACCCTCTGTAGCGTCGGCGTCCCTGCCTCCTGCTAGGCAGGGACGCTGTTCCCCTCACCTCTCCGCTCCGTGCCCGGCGTCCTCCTCCCACTCTGCTGGCAGCGCGCGCTGCTTCCCGGCCACTGCGCTTAGGGCGCGCGCGCGCACTCCCCCTCTCTTAAAGGGGCCGCGCGCGCCGTCCTAAGGAGTCCCCGGCCAATGGCCGGAGGACCTCACCATATATAAGGCACCTCCTCCAAAATGGAGGTGCCCGAGCATTGTTGTTGCAAAGCCTTCACTCTGCTTCAGCCCTCAGGTCCCGTTACCAGTTACCTGCCAGTCACCTGCCATATTCCTGCTTGATACCTGCCTGATATCCGCTTACCTGCTTGCAAGCCTGCGGTCCGACGGTCTGCCTTCCGACACCTGTCAGTCTGTCTATGGACCAGCCTGCCCGCTCACCTGGGAGCGCTCACCTGCTACCTGCCTGCTAGTCTACCTGGAGGCTCTGCCGTCACTTGCCGTGACCACCTGCCAGTCCAGAGACTCTTGCCCGCTCACCTGGGAGCGCTCACCTGCTACCTGCCTGCTAGCCTACCTGGAGGCTCTGCCGTCACTTGCCGTGACCACCTGCCAGTCCAGAGACTATTGCCCGCTCACCTGGGAGCGCTCACCTGCTACCTGCCTGCTAGCCTACCTGGAGGCTCTGCCGTCACTTGCCGTGACCACCTGCCAGTCCAGAGACTCTTGCCCGCTCACCTGGGAGCGCTCACCTGCTACCTGCCTGCTAGCCTACCTGGAGGCTCTGCCGTCACTTGCCGTGACCACCTGCCTGTCCAGAGACTCTTGCCCGCTCACCTGGGAGCGCTCACCTGCTACCTGCCTGCTAGCCTACCTGGAGGCTCTGCCGTCACTTGCTGTGACCACCTGCCCGTCCAGAGACTCTTGCCCGCTCACCTGGGAGCGTCCACCTGCTACCTGTCTGCTAGTCTACCCAGAGACTGTCCCTGTGACTACCTGCCCTTCTACCCAGAGACTGTCCCTGTCACTTGCCGTGACTACCTGCCCTTCTACCCAGAGACTGTCCCTGTCACTTGCCGTGACTACCTGCCCGTCTTCCCTGGGAGCCACCCGCTTCCTTACAAGGACCGCCCCCTTGTATAGTTGCTCAGAGGTTCCGCCTCCCAGACCCGTTACAGTTTGCTCGGGCCATGGAACCCGGTGGCACCCAAGCTCCCTCGCTCTCGGACCTATGTCATGAACTGTCCCGTCAGATATCCCAACAGGAGTCCATCCTGAGTCATCTACGTAATGTCAACTCTCGCCTGGACACTCTGACTGCTCCATCAGCAACCACCACTAGTGTCATGACTCTCAGCCCGGCAGCGCCGCTGCCCATCAATACCATGGCATCCTGCCCCGGACCCCGGCTTTCTGCACCTCCACGCTTCGGAGGCGACCCCGCTCAAGCTCGGGGCTTCATAAACCAGTGCACCCTGCACTTTGAACTCCTGTCCCACCAGTTTATCTCCGACCGGGCCAAAGTAGCCTTCATCATGTCCCATCTCACGGGGGAGGCACTGGCTTGGCTAAATCCTCTATGAGAGAGAGGAGACCCCCTGGTGTCCAACCTGCCAGCCTTTCTCACGGCTTTCCGGAAAGTCTTCGACGAACCCAGACGGAAGACCTCATCCACATCATCTCTGCTATGCCTCCATCAAGGAAATCTCACCGTGGGCCAATATGCCATACGGTTCCGTACTCTTGCTTCGGAGCTGGCCTGGGATAACGACGCCCTGGTGTCTGTCTTTTGGGAGGGTCTGTCCGGCCGTATTAAAGATGAACTCGCCGGTCGGGACATACCTACCACTCTCGACGACTTAATAACTCTTGCCACCCGGATTGACATCCGGTTCCAGGAACGCGCCAAAGAGGTCACCCGTGAGAGGAGGTTTCCACGTCTAGCCTCTACCTTTCAGAAACCTGTCACTTCTCCCGCTACTCCCCAGGCGCACTCACCCGAGCCTATGCAGGTCGACCAGACCAAGATGGTCAAAACTCGTCAAGAGTTACGCCGTGCCGAGGGGAGCTGCTTCTACTGTGGCAGTGAGAAGCACCGGATCCGTTCCTGCCCGGAGAGGTCGGGAAACGCCTGTGTCTAGGATCGCTCAGAGAGGTCGTCCTAGACAAGAGTAAACCCTCTCCATCTCTGTTGCTGTCGGTCTCTATCATCTGCGGGGAGAACCGTTATTTTGAACTAGCCCAACTTGACTCTGGAGCTGCCAGAAATCTCATTTCTCAGTCTCTGGTAGAGAAATACCGCATTCCCACCAAACCTCTAGCTGTACCCTTATCTGTCGCTGCCGTGAATGGGGGCCTCTTACCACATCCCATCCAACTCATCACCGAATCCATAACCCTGCAGGTGGGAATGCTGCACTCTGAGAGCATCTTCTTTCATGTTCTACCTGGACTCTCTCACGCCCTCTTACTAGGCCTACCTTGGCTTCAGAGACATGCACCCGTGCTTGATTGGCAGACCGGAGAAGTCCTTCGCTGGGGACAGGACTGCCATAAGACTTGTTTAGTTCCCGTCCATCCTGTCCGTCCTTCTCCTACTCCAGCCAACCTACCTGGTCTTCCGGCTCCTTATTGGTCGTATGCGGACGTCTTTAATAAAAAGGAGGCAGAGACATTACCCCCTCATAGACCATACGACTGCCCAATCGACCTGATGCCCGGCGCTACTCCTCCCCGTGGGCGCATTTACCCTTTGTCCGCTGCTGATACCCGATCCATGTCAGAATATATTAAGGAGAATCTGGCCCGGGGATTCATCCGGAAATCTACTTTCCAGGCAGGAGCAGGTTTCTTCTTCGTCAAAAAGAAGGACGGCTCACGCTCACTCCGTCCCTGTATAGACTATAGAGGCCTTAACCAGATCACGGTGAAGAATAAATACCCCCTTCCGCTCATTCCGGAATTATTTGATCGTCTGAGGGGGTCTAGAATCTTCACCAAGCTGGACCTCTGTGGGGCGTATAACCTGGTCCGTATCCGTCAGGGGGATGAATGGAAGACGGCATTCAACACCCGGGACAGCCACTATGAATACCTGGTAATGCCCTTCGGTCTCTGTAACGCTCCCGCCGTCTTTCAAGAGTTGGTCAATGACATCTTCCGGGACCTTCTCTACTCCTGCGTAGTGGTGTACCTGGACGACATCTTGCTCTTCTCTCCGGATCTCCCCACACACCGGAGGGATGTTCGTCAGGTTCTGCTCAGGCTCAGGCAGAACCACCTCTACGCTAAATATGAGAAGTGCCTCTTTGAGCAGACCTCGCTTCCGTTTTTGGGCTACATAATTTCTCAGACCGGCCTACGAATGGATCCTGAGAAACTGTCTGCCATCGAGAAGTGGCCTCGACCAGAGGGGTTGAAGGCTATTCAGCGGTTCCTGGGCTTCGCCAACTACTACCGCCTCTTCATACCGCACTTCTCTTCCCGGACTGCCCCAATCTCTGCGCTCACCCGTAAGGGCACTAATCCCAGAGAATGGCCGCCCGAAGCTGAGGAAGCCTTTCTTTCCTTAAAACAGGCTTTCTCTTCCGCCCCGGTGCTGCATCGCCCGGACGGCAACAAACAATTCTTCCTGGAAGTTGACGCCTCCTCCTCTGGAGCCGGAGCGGTACTTACCCAAAAATCGTCTTCCGGGAGAATGGTAACTTGCGGCTTCTTCTCCAAACTCTTCTCCTCTTCCGAGCGCAACTATTCTATAGGAGACCGAGAGTTATTGGCCATCAAGCTGGCATTGGAGGAGTGGCGTTACCTGCTCGATGGGGGCTCTTCACCCGGTAATAATTTACACGGACCACAAGAACTTGACTTACCTCCAGAGTGCCCAGAGACTTAACCCGCGCCAAGCCCGGTGGTCCTTGTTTTTTGCTCGCTTTGATTTTGTTCTTCATTTTCGCCTGGCTGACAAAAACATCAAAGCTGACGCCTTGTCCCGATCCTTCCTGGTGTCTGATCTTGAGGAGGAACCTAAACACATCATCGATCCCGCCAGAGTAATGCAGGTGGCCCCCGTGAGTCTAAATCGTCTCCCTCCCGGAAAGACGTTCGTAATGGTACCTGATCGGGAGAGGATCCTACACTGGGGTCACTCGTCTAAGCTTGCTGGCCATGCCGGTCAGAAAAAGACCCTCCAGCTTATCACCCGGCACTACTGGTGGCCTACCCTGCACAAGGAATTAATAGACTTTGTTTCTGCCTGTGTGTCCTGCGCCCGCAACAAGGTTCCGAGACACCTGCCAGCCGGTCGCCTCCTTCCTCTTCCAGTACCTGCTGCCCCCTGGCAGCATATAGCTATGGACTTCATAACAGATCTCCCTGTCTCTGCCGGTTGTACGGTCATTTGGGTGGTCGCTGACCGCTTTTCCAAAATGGCTCATTTCATTCCCCTGCCAGGCCTCCCGTCTGCACCCGAGCTGGCTAAAGACTTTATCCGCCACATCTTCCGTCTCCATGGCCTGCCCCTCCACATCGTGTCGGATCGTGGGGTTCAGTTCACCTCACGCTTCTGGAGAGCCACATGTAAGCTGCTAGACATCACCCTGGACTTCTCCTCCGCATACCACCCACAGTCCAATGGTCAAGTGGAGCGGATCAATCAGATCCTGACCAGTTACCTCCGGCACTTCGTTAATGCCCACCATTCAGACTGGGTGGATCTCCTGCCATGGGCCGAATTCTCTTACAATAATCACGAGAGCGAATCTTCCTCCAAATCCCCGTTTTTTGTAGTCTTCGGTCAGCATCCTCGGATCCCTTTTCCCGTCTCCACCTCGGTGGACAATCCGGCTGCGGAATCTCTCGTTAGCAAATTTTCCTCCATTTGGGAGAGTACCCGATCCGCACTCCTTCAGTCGTCCGAGCGGATGAAAAAAGACGCTGACAAAAAACGCCTGGATCCTCCACAATTCCATCCTGGAGATAAAGTCTGGCTCTCGTCCAAGTATGTCCGGCTCAAGATTCCTTCCTACAAGTTAGGGCCTCGGTTCATCGGCCCACTAGAAGTTATCAAACAAATCAACCCAGTGGCCTATGAATTGAAACTCCCGGCCAACTTGCGGATCCCTAACTACTTCCATGTATCTCTCCTCAAACCCGTGGTACTTGACTCTTTTTCCAAGTCTACAGGTACGCCTCCTGCTCCGGTTTCCGCTGAAAACGAGGTTGAGGTAGAGAACATTCTGGCCACCAAAAGGGTAAGAGGAAAAACCTTTTTTCTGGTAGATTGGAAGGGGTTTGGTCCTGAGGAGAGAACGTGGGAGCCCCAGGAGAACATCCATGCCCCACTCATCCTTGATAAATTTCTGTCTGGCCTAAAAAAGGGGGGGGGTACTGTAGCGTCGGCTTCCCTGCCTCCTGCTAGGCAGGGACGCTGTTCCCCTCACCTCTCCGCTCCGTGCCCGGCGTCCTCCTCCCGCTCTGCTGGCAGCGCGCACTGCTTCCCGGCCACTGTGCTTAGTGCGCGCGCGCGCTCGCTCCCCCTCTCTTGAAGGGGCCGCGCGCGCCGTCCTAAGGAGTCCCCGGCCAATGGCCGGAGGACCTCACCATATATAAGGCACCTCCTACAAAATGGAGGTGCCCGAGCATTGTTGCTGCAAAGCCTTCACTCTGCTTCAGCCCTCAGGTCCCGTTACCAGTTACCTGCCAGTCACCTGCCAGATTCCTGCTTGATACCTGCCTGATATCCGCTTACCTGCTTGCAAGCCTGCGGTCCGACGGTCTGCCTTCCGACACCTGTCAGTCTGTCTATGGACCAGCCTGCCCACTCACCTGGGAGCGCTCACCTGCTACCTGCCTGCTAGTCTACCTGGAGGCTCTGCCGTCACTTGCCGTGACCACCTGCCAGTCCAGAGACTCTTGCCCGCTCACCTGGGAGCGCTCACCTGCTACCTGCCTGCTAGCCTACCTGGAGGCTCTGCCGTCACTTGCCGTGACCACCTGCCAGTCCAGAGACTCTTGCCCGCTCACCTGGGAGCGCTCACCTGCTACCTGCCTGCTAGCCTACCTGGAGGCTCTGCCGTCACTTGCCGTGACCACCTGCCAGTCCAGAGACTCTTGCCCGCTCACCTGGGAGCGCTCACCTGCTACCTGCCTGCTAGCCTACCTGGAGGCTCTGCCGTCACTTGCCGTGACCACCTGAGAGTCCAGAGACTCTTGCCCGCTCACCTGGGAGCGCTCATCTGCTACCTGCCTGCTAGCCTACCTGGAGGCTCTGCCGTCACTTGCCGTGACCAACTGCCAGTCCAGAGACTCTTGCCCGCTCAACTGGGAGCGCTCACCTGCTACCTGCCTGCTAGCCTACCTGGAGGCTCTGCCGTCGCTTGCTGTGACCACCTGCCCGTCCAGAGACTCTTGCCCGCTCACCTGGGAGCGTCCACCTGCTACCTGTCTGCTAGTCTACCCAGAGACTGTCCCTGTGACTACCTGCCCTTCTACCCAGAGACTGTCCCTGTCACTTGCCGTGACTACCTGCCCTTCTACCCAGAGACTGTCCCTGTCACTTGCCGTGACTACCTGCCCGTCTTCCCTGGGAGCCACCCGCTTCCTTACAAGGACCGCCCCCTTGTATAGCTGCTCAGAGGTTCCGCCTCCCAGACCCGTTACACCCTCAAATTTAATATTTGGTTGCTCACCCTTTGGAATAAAATAACTGCAATCAATCGCTTCCTATAACCATCAACAAGCTTCTTACACCTCTCAGCTGGAATTTTGACCACTCTTCTTTTGTAAACTGCTCCATGTCTCTCATAGTTGCTGCTACTTCATACCTCTCCAGCGCTATGTTTCCATCCATTTCTGCGGGCTTCTTGAAGTATGTTTGGGGTCATTCTCCGGGAAGAACCATGACCTAGGACGCAAACCCTGCTTTCTGACACTGGGCACTACATTGCGACCCAAAATCCTTTGGTAATCTTCAGATTTCATGATGCCTTGCACACAGTCAAGGCACCCAGTGCAAGAGGCAGCAAAACAACCACAAAACATCTTTGAACTTCCACCATATTTGACTGTAGGTAGTGTGTTCTTTTCTTTGTAGGCATTATTCCATTTTCAGTAAACAGTAGAATGATGTGCTTTACCAAAAAGCTCTGTCTTGGTCTCATCTGTCCAAAAGATGCGTTCCCAGAAGGATTTTGGCTTGCATACATTTTGGCACACTTTAGTGTAGCTTTTTATGTCTCTGTGTCAGCAGTGGGTTCTCTTGGGTCTCCTGCCATAGCGCTTATTTGCACTAACACTGATGCACCCTGAGCTTGCAGGACAACTTTGAATTTCTTTGGAACTTGATTGGCACTGCTTATCCATCATCCGGACTATCCTGCATTGCAACCTTTCATCAATTTTTCTCTTCCATCCACGTCCAGGGAGATTAGCTACAGTGCCATGACTTGTAAACTTCTTAATTATGTTGCGCACCGTGGACAAAGGGACATCAAGATCTCTGGAGATGGAATTGTAACTTTGAGATTGTTGATATTTTTCAACAATTTTGGTTCTCAAATACTCAGACAGTTCTCTTCTCTGTTCTCTGTTCTCCATGCTTAGTGTGGCACACACAGACACAATGCAAAGATTGAGTCAACTTCTCCACTTTTTTTCTGGTTTCAGGTGTGATTTTCATATTGCCCACACCTGTTACTTGCCACAGGTTAGTTTGAATGAGCATCACATGCTTGAAACAAAGTTGTTCACCCACAATTTTGGAAAGGTGCTATCAATTTTGTCCGGCCCATTTTTGGGGTTTTGTATGAAATGATGTCCAATTTGCCTTTTTTCCTTTTGTTTGTTTTTTTCTTTTGTTCCAATGCACACAAAGAATATTAAACATGTGTATAACAAAACATGTGTAATTGCAATAATTTTCTGGGAGAAATACTTCATTTTCTGGAACAATTTCAAGATTGCCAACACTTTCGGCCGTGGCTGAATATAGGAGCTGCGTACAGGCGGCACCTGGGGCCCCTGATACCATTACTATGTGGCCCTTACACCTCATATATAGTAGCTGAGAACAGGCGGCTGCTGGGGCCCCTGATACCATTCCTATGTGGCCTTTACACCTGATATACAGTGGTGGCCAAAAGTATTGGCACCCCTGCAATTCTGTCAGATAATACTCAGTTTCTTCCTGAAAATGATTGCAATCACAAATTCTTTGGTATTATTATCTTCATTTAATTTTCTTGCAAAGAAAAAACACAAAAGAGAATGAAGCAAAAATCAAATCATTGATCATTTCACACAAAACTCCAAAAATGGGCCAGACAAAAGTATTGGCACCCTCAGCCTAATACTTGGTTGCAGAACCTTTAGCCAAAATAACTGCGAACAACCGCTTCCGGTAACCATCAATGAGTTTCTTACAATGCTCTGCTGGAATTGTAGACCATTCTTCTTTAGCAAACTGCTCCAGGTCGCTGATATTTGACGGGTGCCTTCTCCAAACTGCCATTTTGAGATCTCTCCACAGGTGTTCTATGGGATTCAGGTCTGGACTCATTGCTGGCCACCTTAGAAGTCTCCAGTGCTTTCTCTCAAACCATTTTATAGTGCTTTTGGAAGTGTGTTTTGGGTCATTGTCCTGCTGGAAGACCCATGACCTCTGAGGGAGACCCAGCTTTCTCACACTGGGCCCTACATTATGCTGCAAAATTTGTTGGTAGTCTTCAGACTTCATAATGCCATGCACACGGTCAAGCAGTCCAGTGCCAGAGGCAGCAAAGCAACCCCAAAACATCAGGGAACCTCCGCCATGTTTGACTGTAGGGACCGTGTTCTTTTCTTTGAATGCCTCTTTTTTTTCCCTGTACACTCTATGTTGATGCTTTTTCCCAAAAAGCTCTACTTTTGTCTCATCTGACCAGAGAACATTCTTCCAAAACATTTTAGGCTTTCTCAGGTAAGTTTTGGCAAACACCAACCTGCCTTTTTTATGTCTCTGGGTAACAAGTGGGGTCTTCCTGGGTATCCTACCATACAGTCCCTTTTCATTCAGACGCCGACGGATAGTACGGGTTGACACTGTTGTACCCTCGGATTGCAGGGCAGCTTCAACTTGTTTGGATGTTAGTCGAGGTTCTTTATCCACCATCCACACAATCTTGCGTTGAAATCTCTTGTCAATTTTTCTTTTCCGTCCACATCTAGGGAGGTTAGCCACAGTGCCATGGGCTTTACACTTCTTGATGACACTGCGCACGGAAGACATAGCAACATTCAGGTCTTTGGAGGTGGACTTGTAGCCTTGAGATTGCTCATGCTTCCTCACAATTTGGTTTCTCAAGTCCTCAGACAGTTCTTTGGTCTTCTTTCTTTTCTCCATGCTCAATGTGGTACACACAAGGACACAGGACAGAGGCTGAGTCAACTTTAATCTGTTAGAACCCTCCTGTCAGTTTTTGCTATCTTGTGTTTTGCGGTCACGTGACTAGCTGCCTATATATTCCAGCTCCGCCCTTCTGGCTTTGCTGGACTTCAGTGTTTTTTGCCTGTCTCTCTAGCCAGGTGCTTCGGTGCCTATCTCTGTCTAGTTTGCTTGGTCCTCTGGACCTCTAGTACTTTTTGTTCAGTTTGTATTTTTGCTCTGCAACAACTTCTGTTAGGAGGTGTCCATTTTTTGTCCCAGTCCTTAGTTCTTTTAGGGACCCCTCCCTTTATTCTATAGGTCTCTGTTCAGACTAGCCGAGGACGAAGGCGGGTCTGTTCACAAGGAACAGGCTGCCCGCTACATCGTAGGGATTCAGCTTAGTCTTACTGTAGGGACAGCATTTCCCTTTCTTTCCTTAGTTTATGTTGCAGATCATAACATAATCCATGTTAAATGGCTGCAAGTGTGATTTAGTTATTGCTAATTGTATCCAATTTGGCTTTAGGACAATTCTTTTTGTGTTTTTTCATTGAAGACAAATTAAATGAAGATAATGAGACCAAAGAATTTGTGATTGCAATCATTTTCAGGAAGAAACTGAGTATTATCTGACAGAATTGCAGGGGTGCCAATACTTTTGGCCACCACTGTATAGGAGCTGAGTACAGGCAGCTGCCGGGGCCCCTGATACCATTACTATGTGGCCCTTACACCTGATATATAGGAGCTGAGTACAGGCGGCTGCTGGGGCCCCTGATACCATTACTATGTGACCCTTACACCTGATATATAGTAGCTGAGTACAGGCGGCTGCTGGGCCCTTGATACCATTACTATGTGGCCCTTACCCCTGATATATAGGGGCTGAGTACAGGCGGCTGCTGGGGCCCCTGATACCATTACTATGTGGCCCTTACACCTGATATATAGGGGCTGAGTACAGGCGGCTGCTGGGGCCCCTGATACCATTACTATGTGGCCCTTACACCTGATATATAGGAGCTGAGTACAGGCGGCTGCTGGGGCCCCTGATACCATTACTATGTGGCCCTTACACCTGATATATAGGAGCTGAGTACAGGTGGCTGCCGGGGCCCCTGATACCATTACTATGTGGCCCTTACACCTGATATATAGGAGCTGAGTACAGGCGGCTGCCGGGGCCCCTGATACCATTACTATGTGGCCCTTACACCTGATATATAAGGGCTGAGTACAGGCAGCTACTGGGGCCCCTGATACCATTACTATGTGGCCCTTACACCTCATATATAAGAGCTGAGTACAGGTGGCTGCTGGGGCCCCTGACACCATTACTATGTGGCCCTTACACCTGATATATAAGGGCTGAGTACAGGCGGCTGCTGGGGCCCCTGATACCATTACTATGTGGCCCTTACACCTGATATATAGGAGCTGAGGACAGGTGGCTGCCGGGGCCCCTGATACCATTAATATGTGGCCCTTACACCTGAAATATAGGGGCTGAGTACAGGCGGCTGCTGGGGCCCCTCATACCATTACTATGTGGCCCTTACACCTGATATATAGGAGCTGAGTACAGGCGGCTGCTGGGGCCCCTGATATCATTACTATGTGGCCCTTACACCTGATATATAGGAGCTGAGTACAGGCGGCCACTGGGGCCCCTGATACCATTACTATGTGGTCTTTACTCCTGATATATAGGAGATGAGTACAGGTGGCTGCCGGGGCCCCTGATACCATTACTATGTGGCCCTTACACCTGATATATAGGAGCTGAGTACAGGCGGCTGCTGGGGCCCCTGATACCATTACTATGTGGCCCTTACACCTGATATATAAGAGCTGAGTACAGGTGGCCGCTGGGGCCCCTGATACCATTACTATGTGGACCTTACATCTGATATATAAGGGCTGAGTACAGGCGGCTGCTGGGGCCCCTGATACCATTACTATGTGGCCCTTACACCTGATATATAAGGGCTGAGTACAAGTGGCTGCTGGGGCCCCTGATACTATTACTATGTGGGCCTTACACCCGATATATAGGAGCTGAGTACAGGCGGCTGCTGGGGCCCCTGATACCATTACTATGTGGCCCTTACACCTGATATATAAGGGCTGAGTACAGGTGGCTGCTGGGGCCCCTGATACCATTGCTATGTGGCCCTTACACCTGATATATAGGAGCTGAGTACAGGCGGCTGCTGGGCCCTTGATACCATTACTATGTGGCCCTTACCCCTGATATATAGGAGCTGAGTACAGACGGCTGCTGGGGCCCCTGATACCATTACTATGTGGCCCTTACCCCTGATATATAGGGGCTGAGTACAGGCGGCTGCTGGGGCCCCTGATTCCATTACTATGTGGCCCTTATGACGCGCCCCTGGGCCTACTTGGTGTAGCGTTGCGCACGCGGGGACTACCCGGAGCCGGGCCTGTTGGGGGTAGTAGTCTCGTGGCGGTGACCCGGTCCGTGCCCAGTGAGTCAAACTGTGTGGCAGAGTTTAGCAGTAGATGGTACGGTGTTCGACTACGCCACCCGTTGAATGCGGCTATGAGGCCGCCGCTGCAGGGCAGACCGCTGAGGCCGGTGGTACGTTTGTGCAGCGTAGATGGTATAACCCCCAACGGGAGGGGTATGGCCTCAGGGCAGCCGACGTGGATGATGGGGGTAGCAGGAACCACTCAGAGACGATGCGGTGTAGTTCAGGGTCTTTACTGGTGATAAAGATAGACCCTCCCGGAGTACTGGCTAGCGATCGGGGCCTGGTCAGTCTTTGAGCAGATGGGATTTCCCCTGGCCAGGCGGAGTTGTAGGCCTCCCCAACTAATTGTACTCTTCTGGCTACCTTGCTAGAGGCGGGTAAAAGTAGCCCACGTCCCTGAGTGTACCGTGTGGTGCTCACCCATATGGCCGGTGACTCGGGGCCTTCTAGTGGCTTCCGCTCCACGACGGCGGTGCTGGTCCCACGCGTGTGACCGTGCCTTCGGGTTTCTTGGCCAGAGGACCTGAAATCCCCTGCCGGTCGGTTTCTGCTGCTGGGTAAGGATTAGTCCCCACAGCCTCGGACTCCGGGTCCGGTGGTAACTCTTCAATCATGGCGAGCTCTTCAGCTGCCAGCCCCTGATTCCTTGTAGCACTGCTCCCACTGAGCTCCTGATCTTTCTTTCCTATAGCTGCTCCTCTTCTTAACTAACTAACCCTGCCTCAGCCCCAGTTTTATATAGGGGAAGTTCTTCCCCTCCCAGGACTGGGCAGGAGGTGTGGCATGCACAGGATTCCTGACCAAGAGACCTCCCACCTGCTCTCAGACATAATATTGCTATTACTGTGGAAATCAGACCCCTGGGGTGCCACACTTACACCTGATATATAAGGGCTGAGTACAGGCGGCTGCTGGGCCCTTGATACTGACGCGCCCCCTGGGCCAGTGTTGTTGGGGATACCCGGAGCCGGATCAGATGGGGGTTGTAGTCTCCGAGTGGCTGTGACCCGGTCCGTGCCCAGGGTGTCAAGCTCAGTGTGTGGCAGTCCTTATGATGTTACTAAAGTTCTTTATGTCGACTACGCCACCCGTTGAATTGCGGTCACTACGGCCGCCGCTGCAGCAGGGTCCGCTGAGGCTGATGGTGTTTGTGCAGCCCAGGTAGAATAACCCCCAACGGGAGGGGTATAGCCTCAGGGGGTCAGGTGCAGAGGATGGTGGTTGTGGAGGTGCAGTGAGGATGGAAATGAGAGTCAGAGTCGGGCTGTGCAGTTCAGGGTTTGTTTACTTACTGCTGTTCTTGAACCGGTCACTCCGGCCTTGAGTGACCACCCGAGCCGTGCTGCGTCCACCAGGTCCTGGACTCGGCCAACCCCCAAGTAGTTCTGGAGCGTGGTTCTGAGCTCCCTTTCTGTCCTGTCCTCGTCTCTGGCCTTCCCCACCAGGGATCCACCTATGTCCGGCTCCCTCGGGCCTCTTGGTGGTAAACCCTTGTCTCTGGGTTCCCTGACCCTATGCGTGGTCTGCCTTCCGGGTGGATATAGTGGGTGGCCGTGGCAGATTCTGCCCACGGCCTCCGGTTCCTGGCTAAGGTGTGCTGTAGCCTCTGCCAGCTTGGGATCCGGTACCCTGTTGCCAACTCTTCACCCTTTGATTTAGTTTGGGCTCTCAGAGTTCCTTCTTTCTCCCCCTCTGGGTCTTTCTTTCTCCTCTCTCACTCTTGGCCTTGGGGCTGCTCTGCTCCTCTGCTTTCCTCCACTGCTCTGCAAAAGACTGACAGACTGACCAGCCTTCTGCAAAAGACTCCTCTGCAAAGACCCTGATCTAAGATGGTGCCCACCTTATATACTCCCTCTATGTGTGAGCTCAGGTGACCAGCACCCAATGAGCTCCTAGCTCTACCCAGACTGCTCCCCCTATCTGCCCCTACACTACTGGGATGTTCCACCCCCCTCCCACTCCAGCCAGGAACAGACACTGTCGTACCTGCACATAAACTGGTGGGAGTACCGTCGGTCTGTTCCTCGGAAATGGGATGTGTGTAGTGCATGCAGCTAACCGAGCTCAGTTCCACACTCCATCCTTACCCGGGAGTGGAATATCACACCTCTGGCTGAGGTGCAATACCCCTGTAGCAGCCGAATCCTCAGGGTGCTACATTCCCCCCTGGTAAATCACAGCACGTCCTCGGGCTGTAAGATACAAACATCCACAAACATACATTTTTTTTTTCATAACATAAACATATAAAACATATAAACATTATCAGCAGCATAAACTTTTCATATAAACATTCTTGTTTCTGGTTCCTCTGGTCACGGTGCAACTTGTGACCGGGTAAAGTGCGACAGTCTCTTGTAGTAAAAACAACAGTTTCCTATAAAACCAGTAGGGGGCGCTTTAGGAAGCGCAACTATATACAAGGGAAATATGGCCGCTCTCAGTCCTCGGCCAGGTATTAGGGAGGATTGACCGCTCTCAGTCCTCGGTCAGTGGGAATAGGGACACACGGGGTTAACAGTTCAATTTGCTGGTCCCAACGGGGACTATATTTTAACTAGAACAGTTCTTGTACCCCGATGGGCAACTTTATACAGTCTCTTCACTACCGTACTCAACGACGGCGTCCTCCTGCTCTTTCTTTGTGGACAGTTTCAGTTTCAGACCCGTCCGGGTCCTCTTGCTCCTCCTCACACCGCAGCTCCTCCTCCGTCAGGCGATGCACATGGAGGGCGTAGGGTCCTTTGGCACACTTGTGCCGGGTGAAGGTGACCTCGTCCCCTAAATACAGGTCACGACCTCTGTGTCCCTCCGGTAGGTGGGACTCAACGTCTCTCCTGGTCACGAAGACGTCGCCTGGGGTGCGGTGATCCCTGATGAAACCCCACCCATGCTGCAGATTGAACTTTATCACAGTCCCGATGGTACGGGGACCATGCGCTGCACGGGGGTTTCTCCTGGTCCGGCTCTTCTGCTCCGCGCTCCTTATTTGGGCTTGTTGTTCCCGGACCCGCCTCTCTCTCCGCTCCCTCTCAAAGACCTCGAGCTGCTGGCGGCAGCACTCTGCACGCTCCGCTGCGGCTGCCCGAGTCTCCTGAGTGAACCCCATGAGGTCTTCTCCGGTGGGATCCCACTCAAACTGGGTCTCTTCTAGCGGGGGCGTGATCCTCTTTATGGGCTTTGGAGCCGGGATCAGGGGTTCGCACATGGCCCTTGCTTTTTGCAGCTCCAGCTGGATGTATTCCTGGGGCCATACGAAGGGCTGCCCATCCGGGCACGTATGCTGGGCGAACAGGTCCTCACCCAGGTGCGGCACTCTAGAGGTTGAGGGCGCGTTGATGGTAGCTGCGCCCGGGTCGACCAGGCCTTGCGACCAGGCTTGGGGCACCTTAAAGGCAAAGGGCACCGTAAGAACGGCGGCGCCCGTGGTTACTCGGCCCTGCGACCAGGCCGGGGGCTCCGCGGAGGTAGGGGGCACTGTTGGTATTGCGGCGCCCGGGGGTACTAGGCCTTGCGACCAGGCCGGTGGTATTTCCTGCTTGGCCACGCTCGAGGTCGAGGCGTGTGACGTCACAGGGGTCGCGGCTTCCGTTTGAGGCCTAGTCGGCGGCGGTGACGATGCAGCGACGGGCACGGCAGGGGGAATTTCGGGCTCTGCGACGGGGAGCTGGGGCAGGCACGCGGTTTCCCAGCTCGGGGTAGTGACGTCCCCTTTACCTGCCTCCATTCGTTCGGCTCCCTTCTCGGCGCCGTCTCCGGCCTTCAGTCCTCCTGCGCCATCCTCAGAGGCGGTCTGTCTCCTCGTCTCGGGTGGCGTGCTCCGCTGACGAGTCTCGGTCTGCTGGGCCATCTCTCGGCTCCACTCCGCCAACGTCTCTCGTTGCACCCGGGCCAACCTCTGTGCGAGGCCCTCCAGCGCAGTCTGTGCACACTCCCGGTCTCGGGGGAGCTGTGTTAGGATCTCCAGCAGGCCTTCTGGAGTGGCGACCTGCAACAGGCTCCTGACCACTGGGTCGGTGCTGCCTGGAGTGGCGGCCCGCATCAGGCTCCTGACCACTGGGTCGGTGCTGCCTGGCTCTCCCTCCATCTCCGGGTAGGCTCTCTCTGGACTCTCTTCCAGACGTCTTGTCTCCGGGTGCGCTCTCTCCAGACTTCTCCAGGCGACACCCATCTTTGCTCTCTTCTTCTGTCTCCGCCCACATCGAGGGTGGTCCCGGGGCAACTTGGTGATTGTCAGTTCCAGGGGCAGTTCTCTTACGCTGATGGACACTTCCAGCATCACAGTCTCTGTTGGTGGGCGCGGTTTCCGCTTTTGGCGCCATTCTTCGACCTGGCCCACGATGGGAGGTGGCCTTTTGCCACCCTCTGGCACGCCCATAATGGCGTCCGCTCTTCCAAGGCGGGAAATCTTCGGAAATGGCGGGAATCGTCTCCCAGTGGCGGGAAACTCCATGGATGGCGGGAAAAAGCTGCAAATGGCGGACAACCGGCGGGAAACGACCTGTGATGGGGCCCGATGGCGGGGACCCTCCGGAACCGGCGGGAGACTTCTTTTTAAGGTAACGATGTACTTTTCTTCAGGCACGCAGTACCCGGTTGTTGCGGGCACGTTATCCTGCCGACTACGCCAAAGTTGACGCGCCCCCTGGGCCAGTGTTGTTGGGGATACCCGGAGCCGGATCAGATGGGGGTTGTAGTCTCCGAGTGGCTGTGACCCGGTCCGTGCCCAGGGTGTCAAGCTCAGTGTGTGGCAGTCCTTATGATGTTACTAAAGTTCTTTATGTCGACTACGCCACCCGTTGAATTGCGGTCACTACGGCCGCCGCTGCAGCAGGGTCCGCTGAGGCTGATGGTGTTTGTGCAGCCCAGGTAGAATAACCCCCAACGGGAGGGGTATAGCCTCAGGGGGTCAGGTGCAGAGGATGGTGGTTGTGGAGGTGCAGTGAGGATGGAAATGAGAGTCAGAGTCGGGCTGTGCAGTTCAGGGTTTGTTTACTTACTGCTGTTCTTGAACCGGTCACTCCGGCCTTGAGTGACCACCCGAGCCGTGCTGCGTCCACCAGGTCCTGGACTCGGCCAACCCCCAAGTAGTTCTGGAGCGTGGTTCTGAGCTCCCTTTCTGTCCTGTCCTCGTCTCTGGCCTTCCCCACCAGGGATCCACCTATGTCCGGCTCCCTCGGGCCTCTTGGTGGTAAACCCTTGTCTCTGGGTTCCCTGACCCTATGCGTGGTCTGCCTTCCGGGTGGATATAGTGGGTGGCCGTGGCAGATTCTGCCCACGGCCTCCGGTTCCTGGCTAAGGTGTGCTGTAGCCCCTGCCAGCTTGGGATCCGGTACCCTGTTGCCAACTCTTCACCCTTTGATTTAGTTTGGGCTCTCAGAGTTCCTTCTTTCTCCCCCTCTGGGTCTTTCTCCTCTCTCACTCTTGGCCTTGGGGCTGCTCTGCTCCTCTGCTTTCCTCCACTGCTCTGCAAAAGACTGACAGACTGACCAGCCTTCTGCAAAAGACTCCTCTGCAAAGACCCTGATCTAAGATGGTGCCCACCTTATATACTCCCTCTATGTGTGAGCTCAGGTGACCAGCACCCAATGAGCTCCTAGCTCTACCCAGACTGCTCCCCCTATCTGCCCCTACACTACTGGGATGTTCCACCCCCCTCCCACTCCAGCCAGGAACAGACACTGTCGTACCTGCACATAAACTGGTGGGAGTACCGTCGGTCTGTTCCTCGGAAATGGGATGTGTGTAGTGCATGCAGCTAACCGAGCTCAGTTCCACACTCCATCCTTACCCGGGAGTGGAATATCACACCTCTGGCTGAGGTGCAATACCCCTGTAGCAGCCGAATCCTCAGGGTGCTACAATACCATTACTATGTGGCCCTTACACCTGATATATAGGAGCTGAGTACAGGCGGCTGCTGGGGCCCCTGATACCATTACTATGTGGCCCTTACCCCTGATATATAAGGGCTGAGTACAGGCGGCTGCTGGGGCCCCTGACACCATTACTATGTGGCCCTTACACCTGATATAAAAGGGCTGAGCACAGGCGGCTGCTGGGGGCCCTGATACCAGTACTATGTGGCCCTTACACCTGATATATAAGGGCTGAGTACAGGCGGCTGCTGGGGCACCTGATACCATTGCTATGTGGCCCTTACACCTGATATATAAGGGCTGAGTACAGGCGGCTGCTGGGGCCCCTGATACCATTGCTATGTGGCCCTTACACCTGATATATAAGGGCTGAGTACAGGCGGCTGCTGGGGCCCCTGATACCATTGCTATGTGGCCCTTACACCTGATATATAAGGGCTGAGTACAGGCGGCTGCTGGGGCCCCTGATACCATTGCTATGTGGCCCTTACACCTGATATATAAGGGCTGAGTACAGGCGGCTGCTGGGGCCCCTGATACCATTACTATGTGGCCCTTACACCTGATATATAGGAGCTGAGTACAGGCGGCTGCTGGGGCCCCTGATACCATTACTATGTGGCCCTTACACCTGATATATAGGAGCTGAGTACAGGCGGCTGCCGGGGCCCCTGATACCATTACACTGGTGCCTTGTTATTAGGTCAATTCCATTATAAAACATTGTATCCGTCATTGTTGAGCTCTGCTGGGACTCTGTTTCCCGCCTGCATTGCATAATGGGGCCCCTGAATACTCTGCACATAAGGGCCCATAGCTCTAATTATGTTGTTTGCAATAGTCGCCCTCCTGCCACCCTGTAATATCGGGTCCCTGCCTGGTGTGGCCCCTATGACTTAATGTCCCCCTGTAAGTGCAGTACACCAGTTATCAGTCTACACGGCCAGGGTCCGGGACCCCTGTTGTTTTTGTACTGACTTTGTAATATATGCTCATTATCAGGGCGCCCTCTTCTCAGTCATCCATCTAATCATCCGTCTGTCTCATCCATATTTGCCATATGGAGGTTTCCAGAAATAGGGCAGAACCTACTGGACTTCTGTGAAAGTTGACGAATCTGTTGAGCGCGGCTGAAGCCTCCTGGGAGCCGAGGTAAAATCAGTGGCCGTGGTAAAATTGTGGAGCGGTGGGGTCTGAAAAAGGAATCATGGCTATAAGGACAACGTTTGCACAAAGTGATTTCTTTCCTGCCCAACAGCCACTGTGTAAACCTGACAAAAATGCCCCCATCTATCCATCCATTCATCACTCTCATACTCTGTCTATGCAGGTATGTATCTCATCATTCTTCCTTACGGAGTTTCACATGGACCAGTCGGGGCTTTGGTCAGAACTCCCCCACAAAACTGGATTCGGTAGTGTGCACTGACGAGGTCATAGGCTTAGTAGACTGCGCCTCCAGTTGGCGTACACACCTGATGCACGACAGAGGGCACATTCACTCTGTCTGGACCATTATAGTCTATGGCCACGTCAGATCATATGCCCGAATCCCGTTCAGGTAAAGGCTGCAGCAGGTGGCTGCTGCCTTCTGTGCCCCTCTCCTCCGCCACTGCCGTTCCCCCCAACACCCAGAGCCACAGTGTATGTGTATATATATATATATATATATATATATATATACACTACTCAAAAAAATAAAGGGAACACTTAAACAACAGAATATAACTCCAAGTGAATCAAACTTCTGTGAAATCAAACTGTCCACTTAGGAAGCAACACTGATTGACGATCAATTTCACATGCTGCTGTGCAAATGGAATAGACAATAGATGGAAATTATTGGCAATTATCAAAACACTCTCAATAAAGGAGTGGTTCTGCAGGTTGGGACCACAGACCACATCTCAGTACCAATGCTTTCTGGCTGATGTTTTGGTCACTTTTGAATGTTGGTTGTGCTTTCACACTAGTGGTAGCTTGAGATGGACTCTACAACCCACAGAAGTTGCTCAGATAGTGCAGCTCATCCAGGATGGCACATCAATGCGAGCTGTGGAAAGAAGGTTTGCTGTGTCTGTCAGCGTAGTGTCCAGAGGCTGGAGGCGCTACCAGGAGACAGGCCAGTACACCAGGAGACGTGGAGGGGGCCGTAGGAGGGCAACAACCCAGCAGCAGGACCGCTACCTCCGCCTTTGTGCAAGGAGGAACAGGAGGAGCACTGCCAGAGCCCTGAAAAATGACCTCCAGCTGACCACAAATGTGGATGTGTCTGCACAAACGGTTAGAAACCCACTCCATAACGGTGGTATGAGGGCCCGACGTCCACAGATGGGGGTTGTGCTCACAGCCCAACACCGTGCAGGACGCTTTGCATTTGCCACAGAACACCAGGATTGGCAAAGTCGCCACTGGCGCCCTGTGCTCTTCACAGATGAAAGCCGGTTCACACTGAGCACATGTGACAGACGTGACAGAGTCTGGAGACGCCGTGGAGAGCGATCTGCTGCCTGCAACATCCTTCAGCATGACCGGTTTGGCAGTGGGTCAGTAATGGTGTGGGGTGGCATTTCTTTGGAGGTCCGCACAGCCCTCCACGTGCTCGCCAGAGGTAGCCTGACTGCCATTAGGTACCGAGATGAGATCCTCAGACCCCTTGTGAGACCATGTGCTGGTGCGGTTGGCCCTGGGTTCCTCCTAATGCAGGACAATGCCAGACCTCATGTGGCTGGAGTGTGTCAGCAGTTCCTGCAAGATGAAGGCATTGAGGTTATGGACTGGCCCGCCCGTACCCCAGACCTGAATCCGATTGAGCACATCTGGGATATCATGTCTCGCTCCATCCACCAACGTCACGTTGCACCACAGACTGTCCAGGAGTTGGCGGATGCTTTAGTCCAGGTCTGGGAGGAGATCCCACAGGAGACCATCCGCAACCTCATCAGGAGCATGCCCAGGCATTGTAGGGAGGTCATACAGGCACGTGGAGGCCACACACAATACTGAGACTCATTTTGACTTGTTTTAAGGACATTACATCAAAGTTGAATGAGCCTGTAGTGTGTTTTTCCACTTTAATTTTGGGGGTGACTCCAAATCCAGGCCTCCATTGGTTAATAAATGTGATTTCCATTGATGATTTTTGTGTGATTTTGTTTTCAGCACATTCAGCTTTGTACAGAACACAGTATTCAATGAGAATATTTCATTCATTCAGATCTAGGATGTGTTATTTCAGTGTTCCCTTTATTTTTTTGAGCAGTGTATATATAAATATACCAGGATGGGGGATATTAACAGAATTGGGGGACATTACCCCTATAACAGTGTAAGCAGCAGACCCCCTCCCCCTTAACAGGGCATAATGACCACATTTTTTGCTTACATTTTTTTTCTATTTTCCTCCTCTAAAACCTAGGTACGTCTTATGGTCCGGTGCGTCTTATAGTCCGAAAAATACGGTATATGCATTCAGCATATATATACTACTAGCTATTGAACCCGTTCTACGCCCGGGTGGCGAGCATTTTTATTGGTATATGGTCTCCCATGCTGGTATGTGCTGCCCCCCTCCTTGTATTTGTGCTGCCCCCATCCTGTCCCCACCATCCAATCCTGGTATGCGTGGTACCCCTCACCCCCAATCCTGGTATGCGTGGCACCCCTCACCCCCAATCCTGGTATGCGTGGCACCCCTCACCCCCAATCCTGGTATACGTGGCACCCCTCATCACTATCCTGGTATGTGTGGCACCCCTCATCCCTATCCTGGTATGTATGGTACCCCTCATCCCTATCCTGGTATGTATGGTACCCCTCATCACTATCCTGGTGTGTATGGTATCCCTCATCCTGGTATGCATGGTACCCCATCCCTCATCCCGGTATGCATGGCACTCCATCCCTCATCCCCAATCCCGGTATGCGTGGCACCCCTCATCCCCAATCCCGGAATGTGTGGCACCCCTCATCCCCAATCCCGGCATGCGTGGCACCCCTCATCCCCAATCCCGGCATGCGTGGCACCCCTCATCCCCAATCCTGGCATGCGTGGCATCCCTCATCCCCAATCCCGGCATGCGTGGCACCCCTCATCCTCAATCCTTGTATGTGTGGCACCCCTCATCCCCAATCCCGGTATGCGTGGCACCCCTCATCCCCAATCCCGGTATGCATGGTCCCCTCACCCCCCAATCCTGGTATGCGTGTTACCCCTCACCACCCAATCCTGGTATGCGTGGCACCCCTCACCCCCGCAATCCTGGTATGCGTGGCACCCCTCACCCCCCAAATCCTGGTATGCGTGATACCCCTCACCGCCCAATCCTGGTATGTGTGGCACTCCTCACCCCCCAATCCTGGTATGTGTGGCACCCCTCACCGCCCAATGCTGGTATGCATGGTACCCCTCACCCCCAATCGTGGTATGTGTGTTATCCCTCACCCCCCAATCCTGGTATGCGTGGTACCCCTCACCCCACAATCCTGGTATGTGTGGTACCCCTCACCCCCAATCTTGGTATGTGTGTTACCCCTCACCCCCAATCTTGGTATGTGTGTTACCCCTCACCCCCAATCCTGGTATGTGTGGTACGCCTCACCCCCAATCCTGGTATGTGTGGTACCCCTCACCCCCCAATCCTGGTATGTGTGGTACCCCTCACCCCCCAGTCCTGATATATGCATGGTACCCCTCACCCCCCAGTCCTGATATATGCATGGTCCCCTCACCCCACAATCCTGTTATGTGTGGCCTCCTCATCCCTTTCACACTGTACACACATACACAAAAAAAAAACAGTTATACTCACCTTTCTTCTCTGTACTCCAGCGCTGCTGCGTCCTCTTCTGCCAGAGGCCGGGGGAGGAGTGCGGCGCTGGAGCACCGCACTGTCCGGCGCCATTTTGCTGAAGACACACTGTAAATGTGTCTTCAGTAAAATGACGCCGGATAGCGCAATGCGCATGCGTCGATCTGACGCCTTCACTCCGCCCCCGGTCTCCAGCGAAGAGAGGCGCCGCAGCAACGCTCCTCCCGGTCAGGTAAGTATGTAAGTATGGCGCCGGAGATCGCGGTATGCGTTCAGTGTCTACGCATCCCGCGATCTCCGGCGCCATACACCTCCTCTTACCTGTAACGGCTGGATGCCTGCTTCTCTCTGGAGCCAGGCTGCGCATCACGCATGCGCAGTTTATCGAATCTTCAGACAAAGACACGCATGCCGCCTTATATATACTATGGTAGATCGGCCCACTCAGTTGCACACAGAAGTAGCCACCGGAGCGCCGTCTCCTTAAGTCTCTCACTGGTTTATTTGTAGATGCTGCATAAGCCAGTGAGGAGTTAGCAAAAATAAATACGTGCTTTCTGACCTAAGGAAAAACAAAACATAACATACAGCCGTGTTGCTGTGGGGATCTGCCCGCTCAGGAGAACAACCATCCACTAGTTCAGCTTTTCCTTCTCAGGACACAAAGCGCTGGAGTTCCTCTCTACAGCCCTACTGAACACTCAATGCCTTAGAAGGCCGACTATATACATCCTAGTCCCCACCCTGGGGTGGAGATATGGTGAATGACCTCCCAACCCGTTCTATGGTCGTTCACAAAAACCCAGCCCTTAAAATGGCCGATTAATCCCTCTCAACACATAGTGTGCTGGTGTAAAACTTATGGGCTTCAAATCACTGAAGCTAATAGCCTCAGTGAAACATACCTCCCCTCCAGCACTTTGCCAGTGACTTTGTCACCATGTATATATAATCAGCATACTGTATATATATTATAAGCATACTCTATATATCCTTTTAAAAGCAGAAGTGTCAATAAATTATTTTTATCAGTTAACAAAATGCAGAGTAAAGTTTGATGGATGAACCAAGATCTCAGTAATAATAATTGTATTTTTTTTTTATTAATATTAGGATAGAAGGGAGGGACAAAACCAGGAACAGAATCAGTAGGCAAACTCATAGTCAGGAGGACAGCCGGGGTCAGATACCAGGTGATCAGTAACCGCCACGTCTGCGAGCAGTATGAATACCGCGGAGCCTGGTGACAGAGGTGATACTTAGATTGTCCGGGCAAAGATGTAACAGTCAGAAGGCCACCGGTAGATGGTGAAGGTCCTTCTGTACAGCTCCAGCAGTGATGGTGGATCTGCTGGACTTCAGGGCGCTGGATGCGGAGGCTTACCGTCTTTTAGATGTCTCTAGGGGAACGGTGACAACACGCAAATACGCGAGCAGCCCTGGATAATCCACGCCGGCAGGATGATAAGATCCGGCGGAAGATGGAACCTATGAGAAGAGAAGGAAATATAATGTAAGTGATGGGACTCCATATGACATGATACTACTGTGCGGTCACTGTGGCCGGACGGCAGAGGAATCTCATCACACAGAGGTCAGGGATCATCGTCAGCCATCATACATGTGACAATCCCATCTCCGACAGATGACATCTGCTCCACATGAATTATTCTCACTGACGACATCACACAACTTGGAGATGACTCTCACACTTACCTCGTCTCTTTTTCCCCTTTTTCCCATTTTCTGATTTTTCGTTGTCAGCTGGAAATTCTGATCAGAAAGAAGAAAAAACAACAACTCACTAAAGACATATTGTTATGGGGTCTGCATTGTATCGCTCCTGTATATAGTACATAGATTGTTCTAGTCCTGTCCCCTATAGTCCTGACAATCTGGTATTACACAATAGGGCAGAATAAGTCCTATATACCGGACATGACCTCATATGAGGGGCATTAGATGTGTCACTAATATGGAGCAGTGAACGCCCTGTGTGCCGCCATATGGTGCATCCCTAATGAGCGATATTCTACTATAGGAGACGATATCTCATTATGATGGCGGAGGTTACTGGATGCAACAATGTATCACAGAATCCATGATAATACTGTACAAAATTACAGAAATGGAGACACAGTATGGGCCATGGGCAAAGTAATTGGGTTCCTTGAAACATGGATAACATAGGAGACCCATTAAAGAAAAACCATGTGGAAATATTTCACCCTTGATGACAACATTCACATTGTTTGTGCTATAGACATGTACATACCTGACAATGGGGACGAGGACGGCAAGCTGGTTATAGCATCGTCTCTAGCAGATTCAGGAAAAGATCCTTTCTGCCTGTTAGGAAGAAGAAAAACGTGTAAATCACAAGTAAATTCAGTATAAATGGGATTGTCTCACTAGAAGAACCCCAACTATAAGGCTTAATAGGACATATGAAAGTCATAGTGGGGAAGTCTCCTGCTCAAAACTACCTTCTATGGAAACAACTAGCAACAATGGCCGGCATGTAATACTACATATCTCCTGCAGTGTGGGCAAAACTAACAATGCCTGACCGGCAGCAATTATGGGTTGTTATCTCCAGCGGATTCTGAAGCCAATAGCCAATGACCGCTGATCATGGGGCGGTGGATGCTGCATTCAATATTATGGTATTTATGTCCTATATTTGGTATTGTGCACATATATTAGCTTGGAGCTCCCAATAATGACCCCATAATCTACTCACATTTCTGAGATGTTTCTGCTGGATGCCGGGGTACACTCTGGAGGAAACTTGATAGCGGTGGTACAGAGCTAAAAAAGGACAAAAATAAGATATGAAATTCAATTTTTTACTTTTACAGGTCTTTTTATGTATTCTGGATTTATTGATCACTTACTTTAGAAAGCCTTTTAGAGGATGTTGCAAAATTTTGGAAGAAAAGGCTCTCATTATCCTCACTTGTGTCCTCCTCCTCTGAGACAATAGGCTTGTTTGTATCAGCGTGATCTACAAGACACAGGTAATGAAGTGTTATTAGCGGTTGTCAGTATAACACAGTCACCATTTATCACTACTATTAATGGGAACCGATTGTCACATATTATTGAAGACGAGACAAACAGCCGCTTAGTCTAGATGACGTCTTCTACTTACTGATAAATAAGCTGGTGTCCTCATCTGAAACAAGCCGAGGAATGTACTCCGGCTTCTGACTTAGAAGGTTTTCAAATTCTAAGTCACTCAGGAATGGATAACTCTTGATCTCAAATGCTCCTCCTGGAAAAAGAAAAACAAAAGTGATGCGGACATTGTTAGAGGCTGCTCCATATCTGAACAGTATATCTTAATCTTAAGTAATGACAAAACCGAAGGAAACAAACTGAAAGTTATATTATGGAGAATTAGAAATAGGCAAGCAGATAGAGAAGTGCTGATCCTCATGGACAGGAGCGAAGAGTCCTCGTTGTAAAAAGTGAATATTAATACTAATAAAGTATATCAGTTACCTGTCCCAAGTCTTTGTGCAGGATTTGTTCTGAGCAGGTCATTAATAAGGTCCTGAGCATCGGGGGGAGGAGCGCGATCCCAATCCCAAATTATGTCTCCTGTTATATAGAAAATTACAGAAAATAAAACCTCTGTTTTGGACTGTAAGATAAAGTAGAGGAAATAACTAAATTCATGTAGCCAGTCAAAGCAATGATCGGATTATTCTACTTACCAGTGACAATATTTTTATAGAGCTCAGATAGGGAATCCCCATGAAATGGTACATATCCCACCAGAAACTCATGCAGGATGATTCCCATTGACCACCAGTCGGCAGGTCTTCCATAGCCTTTCTTCAGAATGATTTCTGGGGCCATGTAAAGCGGGGTGCCACAGTCCTGGAAACCAACAGAAGGTAGAAATGAGAATCGATGAAATTATTATTATGACAAGTTCTCGACATAAAAACTCAATGACAGAAGATAAAATATCAGTTGAAAAGTTCTCTAGAAATGAAGAACGTAGAGAAGAGACAATAGTGTGATGAGATTTGTAAAGAACCATCTAAGTTCCTGTAAGTGATGCCAACCTCATGGTCCTGGAACTCTCTGGCGATGTCCTCCAATGATTCCTTGTGGGTGTTGGTTTCTGGTATCATGACACCAACTTTTGAAATCCCAAAATCGGCGACTTTAATGTGTCCAGCCGGTGTAATCAGGAGGCTGTGAAAGAGAAGATGGTTTTAGGCTCACGGGCTGTGTGGTAATAAATGATAACTTTCCCCCCTTTATTAAACTATAGGGGGCACTTACTTCTCTGGCTTCAGGTCTCTATGCAACACACCATAGCTGTGCAGGTATTCCACAGCAAGTATCGCTTCAGCAAAGTACAGGCGGGCCAAGGGGACAGATAAAGGACCCCTGGTGCTTAGGAGGGTCCCACAGTCTCCACCTATAGAAGAAAGGAAATATGAGCGGTGAGGGGTTTATACAGCAGATCACCATGATGGATCATGAGAAGTGAGCGGAGACATTGGGGCAGGAGAGAATATATACAGATATAATGTATAGAGCACAGAATATTAGTCTGAGGTCATGGTGAGATGTCGTCCATGTCACTAATAAAGTGATGTCTCATCTCGTCTACAGCTGGCGATACTGACGTGCTCAGTGCGGACATACAGGGAGATCACACACATCAATGACTTTCCATAATATCTATGGTAAATGCTGTGCGGGGATGTAACCGTCCACGGGGACAAGTCCTAATGATATGAGCGCTGATAAGATGTCAGCAGACATGGGCTGAATATAATACATGTACATGTCCTACCTCCTACATACTCCATGACCATACACAGGTGAGATCTAGTAGGGAAGGAGCAGAGCATGGAGGCCACAAAGGGACAGTCAGCGAATGTCAGGATGTCCCTCTCCAGATAGGCCCCTTCCACATGTTTTGGAGTATCCAGGTCCCGCTTGGCAATTTTCTTCATAGCGAAGATCTTCTGTGAGTCTTTATGGTGAACTAAGTGGACGGACCTGGAGAGAAGAAGAAACCATGGTTTATAGTGAATCCTTATTAACAGTCCTTCTATAGAAGTCATTATATGATCTTCTGTACTAATGTTTAATACCAGAAGTCCGACCATTACTGGAAATCCACATCTAGAAATACATGAAATAATACTACATAGATCATCTATGGGAGGGTCTACACAATACCACGTCTGCCGGACCCTCACTCAGGTCACATTATCACCTGTGGGAAATCTGCACAATGCCACGTCTGCCGGACCCTCACTCAGGTCACATTATCACCTGTGGGAGGTCTGCACAATGCCACATCTTCCACACCCTCACCCAGGTCACATTGTCACCTATGGATGTCTGCACAATGCTACGTCTGCCATACCCTCACCCAGGTCACATTATCACCTATGGGAAGTCTGCACAATTGCACGTCTGCCAGACCCTCACCCAGGTCACATTATTACCTGTGGGAAGTCTGCACAATGCCACGTCTGCCGGACCCTCACTCAGGTCACATTATCACCTGTGGGAGGTCTGCACAATGCCACATCTTCCACACCCTCACCCAGGTCACATTGTCACCTATGGATGTCTGCACAATGCTACGTCTGCCATACCCTCACCCAGGTCACATTATCACCTATGGGAAGTCTGCACAATGCCACGTCTGCCGAACCCTCACCCAGGTCACGTTATCACCTTTCACCTCAGATCATGTCCCTATGATAACACTGAATGGCAGAGCGCAGAGGATGAAGCATTATCATAGGGAACCCTGAGAAATGTGGCTTATGCCAACTGAAATCTCACCCAAAAGATCCGCTGCTGATCAGCTTAGATGTTTCGTAGTCGCTCATACGCGGCTTTCTCGCCGGGATCAATGATTCCATCAAGTCCTAGAAAAGAAGAAGAAGAAGAAATGATATTAAGATCTAGAAGCTGCTGGAGAAAATCTCCAGATGCAGAAACGTCTCCCCCTATATTATGTCCCATCTGATGTCACTGATCCGATAGGTGAGCAGAAACCTGCTGACGGATTCCCTATAATATAAACACTATTATCTAATGCAATAGTGTCATCTCCTCTAATAATAGAGGCGCCCCCTGGTTATATGGGGGATAATACTGGACGGGTCATTCACACCCCGTGATCTGGTGATACACAGACATCTACCTCTATAATACTTACACCAGCAGGTTCTTGGATCTCCGGGATCTCTAAGATTACACTGTCAGGATCCAACAGCTCAGTTGTTTCTAAAATAGTGATAAAATGATGAAGAAATAAAATGTATTAGAGGATATTAATCCTACAGACATAATACAGCAATATAATGGAGAAATGACTATTCTGTATGGAGGACTATGTGGGGCCCATTATTCTGTATGTAGGACTATGTGGGGCCCATTATTCTGTATGGAGGACTATGTGGGGCCTATTATTCTCTATGGAGGACTTTGTGGGGCCCATAATACTTTATGGAGGACTATGTGGGCCCATAATACTGTATGGAAGACTATGTGGGGTCTATTATTCTCTATGAAGGACTATGTGGGGCCCTTTATACTCTACGGTGGACTATGTGGGGCCCATTATTCTCTATGGAGGACTATGTGGGGCCCATTATTCTGTATGGAGGACTATGTGGGGCCCATTATTCTGTATGGAGGATTATGTGGGGTCAATTATCCTGTATGGAGGACTATGTGGGGCCATTATACTGTGTGGAGGACTGTGTGGGGTCATTATTCTGTATGGAGCACTATATGGGGCCATTATTCCGTAAGGAGGACTATGTGGGGCCATTGTTCTTTATGGAGGACTATGTGGGGCCATTATATTGTATGGAGGACTATGTTGGGCCATTATTCTGTATGGAGGACTCTGTGGGGCCCATTATACTGTACGGTGGAATATGTGGGGTCCATTATTCTGTATGGAGGACTATGTGGGGCCCATTATTCCGTATGGAGGACTATGTGGGGCCCATTATACTGTAAGGAGTACTTTGTGGTGCCCATTATACTGTGTGCCGGACTATGTGGGGCCCATTATTCTGTATGAAGGGCTATCTGGGGCACATTATTCTGTATGGATGACTTTGTGGGACCCATTATTCTTTATGGAGGACTATCTGGGGCCCATTATTCTGTATGGAGGACTTTGTGGGGCCCATTATTCTGTTTGGAGGACTTTGTGGGGCCCATTATTCTGTATGGAGGACTATGTGGGGCATTATTCTGTATGGAGGACTATGTGGGGCCCATTATTCTGTATGGAGGACTATGTGGGCCCATTATTCTGTATGGAGGACTATGTGGGGCCCATTATTCTGTATGGAGGACTATGTGGGGCCCATTATTCTGCATGGAGCACTATGTGGGGCCCATTATTCTGCATGGAGGACTATGTGGGGCCCATTATTCTGCATGGAGCACTATGTGGGGCCCATTATTCTGCATGGAGGAATATGTGGGGCCATTATACTGTATGGAGGACTATGTGGGACCCATTATTCATTATGGAGGACTTTGTGGGACCCAGTATACTGGTTGGCTCGTGACTTTTTCCAAGTTTTTCATTTTGGCTCTCTGTATGTTTGAGTGGAAAGAGTAAATGTGAATTGATCCCCTGTTCTCTTTAATATCCGGATATTTCCTGTAGAAGGTTGTGTGATCGGCTCACCTGTAGTCAGATCGCTGCTCGGCCCCGGCTGACTCGTATTAGGGTCAGGGGTTTCTGGGGTCACATTTTGCTCGTCTTCGGTGTCGCCTTCTGGTGTCTCCTGATTGATAGAATATATAGAATTAACACGAGGAACCTTCCACTAAATCACCAAATCCACAAATCAGGAAGGACTAAACCCTCATTTACAGACGCACCAACTGTAACTATACAGATCAGACGCCATCATGAGGACTTTTCTCAGATAAAATGGATTAAGATGAGGTAACATTGCAAAAACATTAATATGGATAATAGAGGGAGACAGAGGCGGAAATACAGACTTCCCACCACTGAGCTGTGACTACATCAGCAGAATACAGACTGCCATCAGCAGAGACAGGCGGCCATATTACCTCCTGTGCTTGCCAGGGGCTGACAGGGAGGCCGATAAGATCTAACACCAGATCTTCTGATATCTGACTGGTGATCTGGAGAAGATCAGAAAACAAGGACGTGTGATATTAAAGATGATGGATCCTTACCGGGCGTTCCGATGAGCGGGCCGGACCTTCCAGTACACACAGGACTTTTTCGGCCAGTTCTTTAACAAAAGACAAATCTCCATATTGAGATCTTTTTTCAGCCTAAAAAGAAGAAAAGGAACACAAATGAAAAATCTCGAGATGAGAAAGATCACAATGGAGGCGGCCATTGTATCTGACATCTGCTCCTCTCTGCAGATACATTGACTACATATCTGGGGTCTTGTCCTGTCTTATATTGGAAGAAAGAAGAAGCTTCTATCCCACCGTTATTATCCATTATTGTGGAGAAGATTTGTGCGGAGCGTCCACCATTTACCTGCTGTGGAATGTCCTAATGTTCCATAGCGAGAAACTGCAAGTGCTCAGTCACTATGGAGCCAACAACGGCAGCCATGACCCTGTGTAGATTGTACACAGTGACTGTGAGCTCTGATGTCATAATGGCCGACCATCACTAGTGATGTCATCATGGAATCTTGTGATGGAATCTTATAGCGGCGGCTCTGCACAAATACATGCTGCCAAGCAATATTTAAAGTGTGTGGGGGCTCATGCTGTATATAGGGGGCTATGTGAGGGCTCAGCTATTTATAGCGCGCTATGTGGGGGCTCATACTGTATATAGAGGGCTATGTGAGGGCTCAGCTATTTATAGCGGGCTATGTGAGGGCTCATACTGTATATAGAGGGCTTTGTGAAGGCTCAGCTATTTATAGCGGGCTATGTGAGGGCTCATACTGCATATAGAGGGCTATGTGAGAACTAGGCTGTATATAGTGAGCTATGTGAGGGCTCATACTCTAAATAAGATTCTGTTTGTGAGCTCATACTCTACATTGGGGCTATGTATAGGCTCTTACTGTATATAGGGGGACTGTGTGTGGGCTTTTACTGTATATAGGGGCTGTGCGTGGGCTCTAACTGTATGTAGAGGGCTATGTGCGGGCTCATACAGTATATAAAAGGCTGTGCTTGGGCTTATACAATATTTAAGGGGATGTCAATTCACTTAATTCTGCTCAATATTAAGTGAAACAGTTAATAATATAAAATATAATTCATATGTTAATATTGAGCAGAATTAATTTCAGCCTATTGATTCGGCCTACACAACAGTCACATTTCTCATGTGGCCCCTCAGTAATATTACTTTTCCACCCCTGCTCTATTATGCAGAGTGCTCTGTTATGTGTAGTGCACCCGAGCACCTGCATGTTAATCGCGTGACTTATCACATGATCTATCAAAGGCAATCTTGTGACATGTCATGTGATACATCGGGTGCTGGGAGCCCACGGCTCCTAAACTGCCCAGGGCCCTGGCTACTCTTAATACGTTCCTGCTTCTATCCCACCATTATTAACCATTATTGAGAAGTTTTATGCGGAGCGTCCGCCACTTACCTGCTGTAGTAATGTCCTGATGTTCTGAGGTAAATCCGTCAGATACTCTGAGGTGAGATGACCTCGGTGGTATTTGGTCAGGCAGTCTCTTACGAGCTCCATCACCAGCCGGTGAGTGAAGCTGAGGACGCCATCGGGTGGTAGAAGCACAATCTCAGGGCGATTGGTGGTAAGAATCTCCCATAGAGCTTCTACTTGAAGATTGTCCAAAAGTAATTCAGCCATAGAAGCTGCAAGTGCGATCAGTCACTATATATAATAGCGAGAAACTGCAAGTGCGCTCAGTCACTATGGGATAGCGAGAAACTGCAAGTGCGATCAGTCACTATAGAATAGCGAGAAACTGCAAGTGCTCTCAGTCACTATGAAGACAACAAAGGCAGCCGTGACCCTGTGTACATTGTATATATAGTGACTGTGAGCCGTGATGTCATAATGGCCAACCATGACCTGTGATGTCATCATGGAATTTTGTGATGGAATCTTCAAGGGGTGGCTCTGCATAAATTCATGCTGACTAACAATATGCTGTTTTGGCCGTCCTCTTTTATTTACAATTACAACACAACCAGGATAAGGGAATGTGCACACCTTTCATTTTTGCAGCATTTTTTTCTGCATCAAAAACCAGGTTGTACACAAGAAAAACACTGCTTATAATCCACACTTATTTGCTGTCTTTTTGCAGTGTTCATACTTGTGGGTTTTTGTTTATTCATTTGAATGGGTGAAAAATGCTGCAAAACCCCTGAAAGAATTAACATACTGCAAATTTTTAAGAAAACGCAAGAAAAAAATCGCAGCATGTGAATGAGACTTTAAAAATGTCATTCACCAAGCCGGTACTGTAAAAATCATGTGAAAAAACGCTACTTGTGAACAGTCCCCAAAGATATTACTCAGTGATATTATGGGAAATATTGTGTATATTTATTCCTCACGTGTCTTTTTTTTTACCATAGAACATTTAATTTACCTCATTGGTTGCAGAGATTACGACTAACAAATGTGACAAATATTGAAGAATTAATGATAAGTGACCCAAGTGATCAATCATTTACGTCATTAATGGTGATGGGCGAGCACTAAAATGCTCGGGTGCTCGATGCTCGGGTCGAGCACATTGGAATACTCGGCTGCTCGACCCGAGCAATGAGCCCAATGTAAGTCTATGGGAAACTCGAGCATTTTTCAGGCGGCTCCCCCCGGCGGTCTGCAGAGGGCCTAAAAATTGCCCAAATCGATGGGAACAGTGCTCAAATGACATGGGAACAGCATGGGGAAGACCCCTGGAAGCATTTCTGACTCCCAGGTCACTGCTGTCAACAACGTTGTCAAAAGTATTTACGCCACTTTTACGGACTCACAATAAAATATACAAAAACGAAACCAAAATGGATTTTCCTGGGAAGTATGTTAAGGAACATCCTTTCCAGGGTTATGACTTGTATATAAGGGAAAATAAATAACCAAAAACAAAAATACTCCTCCACACCTTGGGCTATGTTCACACGTAGCGTTTTTGATGCGTTTTTGAACTTTTGCATTGCTTTCAACCAACACAAATGCATTCACCAGGAAATGTCATTTTAACATTTTACAACCTTATCTGGCCATGTGGTGTGTGACACGTCATCAGACACATGCATACAGTGCTGAAAAGACATGGGAACAGCATGGAAGCATCTCTGACTCCCAGGTCACTGCCTAAAAGTGTGCCCATCATAAGAGATGCTTGGCGCATGCGAAGATGCCTCCCGCCATGGACCTGTCGTTACAGACTTGCAACAATCACCGTCCACGTCCTTGTCCCTCCTCAGCGTTCAGTTCCTTGGAATGCAAGTGCAAGTATGCAGGCAGCCACCCACCTACCCACCGGCTGCAATACTATACTGACAAATTTTTGACAGCTTCTTGCACTTGAAATGTAGCCTTTTAGGCTCGTGGAGGCGGAAGCTTTTCATAACCTCATGTCGGCGGCGGCCGGGTGTCCATACTCTTTCCCCAGCCACCACTATATTTCCCGGTATCGCCTCTGCCTTCCACAAGCACGGGTCCCACAACATTACCCGTGCCCTCCCCAGTGCACTTACTGGGAAGGACAGCCTAACCACAAACACGTGGACAGGTGAACGTGGCCAGGGACGGTACATAGCCAGTCCACAACTTTTTTTTGCTGACAGTTGTATTTAGCTCGGTGAAAGGACTGGCATAGAGGGAAACCGTATCTACCCTGGGTGTCATTTCTCCCAGGAAGTCCTGTAATTCAGCTTGTTGCAGAAGCAATGGCAGTCCGTCCAACATCAACTCGCACTTGTCGGTGGTGCTTTGACACACACACATCTTTCTTTTCGCATTTTATTTCTTGAATACAGAGTTGGACAATGGCCTGATCTGTAATGCTTTTTGAGAAATAACATGCATAAGCATGGCCGATCCACATTAAAAAAGCAGTCACAGAATGTCCGGAAACCTTCCCCCACAATTTTATTAGCCAGGGCAGCTTTTCAGCAGGGTTGGACGGGCCCACCAGAGAACCGGAGACTACTCCGGCGGGCCCTGGCTTCTCCTTCTGGAGAGTTCATAGTGCCGAGGTGAGGCCATGATGATGATAGAGGCCACCATCTGCTTAGTTTTCTGTTACTTGAAATGCAAGTGCAAGTATGCAGCCATCCACCCACCCACAGGCCGCAACACTAAACTGCCAGATTTCTGGGCAGCTGCTTGCACTTGAAATATGGCTTTTTAAGCTCGTGGAGTCGGAAGCTGTACACAATCTTATGGCGGCGGCGACTGGGTATCTATACACGGTCCCCAGCCGCCATTATTTTTTCCGGTATTGTCGCCGCCTTCCACAAGCATGGGTCCCACAACATTACCCGTGCCCTCCCCAGTGGAAGGACTGCCTAACCACAAACACGTGGACAGGTGAATGTGGCCAGAGACGGTACGGAGCCAGTCCACAACTTTTTTTGCTGAGAGTTGTATTTAGCTCGGTGAAAAGACTGGCATAGAGGGGAACATCATACTGTGTGTGGGGGAATGTACTGTGGGGGCATCATACTGTGTGGGGGGAATGTACTGTGGGGACATCATACTGTGTGTGTGGGGGAATGTACTGTGGGGACACCATACTGTGTGTGGGGGGGAAATGTACTGTGGGGACATCATACTGTGTGGGGGGAATGTACTGTGGGGGCATCATACTGTGTGTGAAGGAATGTACTGTGGGGGCATCATACTGTGTGTGGGGGAATTATACAGTGTGTTGGGGGAATGTACTGTGGGGGCATCATACTGTGTATGTGTGGGAATGTACTGTGGGGGCATCATACTGTGTGTGGGGAGGAATGTACTGTGGGGAATCATACTGTCTGTGGGGGGAATGTACTGTGGGGACATCATACTGTGTGTGGGGGAATGTATTGTGGGGACATCATATTGTGTGTGGGGGGAATGTACTGTGGGGGTATCATACTGTGTGTGGGGGAATGTACTGTGGGGACATCATACTGTGTGTGGGGGAAATGTACTGTGGAAGCATCATACTGTGTGTGGGGGGAATGTACTGTGGGGACATCATACTGTGTGTGGAGAATGTCCTGTGGGGACATCATACTTTGTGTGGGGGGATGTACTGTTTGGACATCATACTGAGTGTGGGGGAATTTACTGTGGGTTCATCATACTGTGTGTGAGAATTTACTGTGGGGACATCATGCTGTGTAGGGGCATTATAATGTGTGTGAGGGGGAATATACTGTGGGGGCATCATACTGAGTGTGTGGGGGGAATGTACTGTGGGGACATCATACTGTGTGTGGAGGAATCTATTGTGGGGACATCATACTTTATGGGGAGGAATGTACTGTGGGGGCATCATACTGTGTGTGTGAGGGAATGTACTGTGGGGGCATCATACTGTGTGTGGGGAGGAATGTACTGTGGGGCCATCATACTGTGTGTGGGGGGATGTACTGTGGGGGCATCATACTGTGTGTGTGAGGGAATGTACTGTGGGGGCATCATACTGTGTGTGTGAGGGAATGTACTGTGGGGGCATCATACTGTGTGTGGGGAGGAATGTACTGTGGGGCCATCATACTGTGTGTGGGGGGGGGGATGTACTGTGAGGACATCATACTGTGTGTGGGGGGGAATGTACTGTGGGGACATCATACTGTGTGTGGTGGAATGTACTGTGGAGACATCATACTTTGTCGGGGGAATGTACTGTGGGGGCATCATAATGTGTGTGTGAAGAGCTGTTTATCATCGTACAATGATTGAATAACGGGAGCAGATGATTTATAAAAAGCACTGAATTATATGGTGTGGATTTGCTGCTACTGTGTCACCCCAGGCCTGGATGCCACAAACTTGTAAGGCTGTGTCTGAGAGCAGGAGGGAGGTACTCTGGTCATGGACCATTAGCATGCAGCACCTCCTGTCCCAGGCCAGTAGGGGGAGCAGGCTGCCCCTATAAAAGCTGGTACTGAGGGCAGGGTTAGGGAGACCAGGACCCACTTCTGAAGCATCCAGAAGGGTTCCCAGAAGAGAGGGACAGGTCAGCGGCAGCTGAGGAGTCCAGGAGGCTAAGGAGGAACAGCAAGCCAGGGACAGAGGCGACGAGAGCTGGTCCTGGCTGAGAGAGAACAACATACCGGACACTGGGATCCGAGGCTGTCAGAATTGCAAGTCCTGCAGCAGATCATCTACTTGCGAGGGATTTTAGGTCCCTTGGCCTAAGAAGCCTGGAAGCTCCGCCACACAGAGGGACCGGTACAGCACAGACAAGCTATAGGTACCTAGGGCCCGAGTCGCAAGCCATACAGGCGTAGTACACGGCCAGCTCAGGGACGTGGGCTATCATACCACTAAAGGGGGAGATAGTCAGCAAGGGCAGAGAGAGAACGGTAGGCCTACCCACTCACCCTGACCAGTGGAGCTCGCCCGAATGCCCTCAGACACCCAGGTCCATTCCTCCCTGTACTCCTGGTGGGTCTGTGATAAGATCTGCAGTAAAAGACCCTGGACTGCATTATTGGACTCTGTGTGATTACTGCTGCGCCTGCACCATCACCCCCAGCATCCTATTACACTGCCCTGAGGCTACACTCCTCCCATGGGGAGTTGTACTATTCCCTGCTGCACCCCCAACACCAGCCTCAGCGGTCTGCCCCGCAGCAGCGGTCCTCCCTGACCGCAATCCACAGGTGGCGTAGTCGGACTTTCAAAACCTACAAATACACTGCCACAGCATTTGGTCTGACCACCCTGAGCCACGGGACCGGGTCGCCACTACTACTCCCAGCATTGCCCTGTTGTCCGGTTCCGAGAGCCCCACGGCCCAGGGGGCGAGTCACTACAAGTAAGGATAGACGATACAATAAGCTCTATCGTAACATGTAGCAGCGAGTCAGCGGAATGTATCAATTCTAATATTGAGCAGAATTGATTTCAGCCTGTTGATTTTTCCCTCCAGAACAGTGGAGGGCTCCTCGGGAAAATAAATTGGCCATCCCTGGTATAACGTAATACTAAAATCTCACAATTTATGAGAGAAAACTGTATTTTATAACGATGCTTCCGTGCATCAATCGAGAGAACTTCTTTTCATCAGACGACCCCTTTATCACCTATCCAAGGTGATCGGTGGTGTCCAACAGCTTAGAGCGGCACTGATGGGCAGAATGTGGCACTTTTATCACTTTTGGAATTGGGCAGCGGTGCACATGCTCAGTCTGACCTCCATTCTTGCCCTTTGGGGCTGCAGAGCGCTCTGCTTTTTCCAACAGCTCCATTGAGAATGAATGGATCAGTGGTCGGGCATCCAACCAGACGCTCCATTTTGTAACAGGGATAGAAATAGATGAGAAGATGCACTTAACTGTTTGGCCGCAGCAAGAGTGCATCGAGTGCCTGTGCTTGGTTTGAACAGTCATTCTGTGCTGACAGAGTCCCTTTAAGGCCTCAAACCTATTAGATAATTGTCAGCCCTACATTGTTTCTGGGCAGACAGTTACACAAGATTATGTCCCATTTCATGAAGATTGGCCTTTTACACGCCTGTTTTAGTGAAGGATTAGCTGGAAAAACCTGCGGCGCTGTTAAGCCTCTCCCCAAGAAGCTCCGCAAGGCTTCAAAATTTTGCCGGTGCTGGTCAAGACTGGTGGACACATGGGAAAAGTCAAATTTTGGCAAAGTTGAACAATCTGCATTGTGTGTAATATTTTATGATACAATAAATGATTAGAAAAATGCAAGTTTTATTAATGAGAAAAAAACTGAACTTTGCAGAATTTGTTGGCGACATAGAAATATGTAAAAAATATAAAAGTGTAAAAATTTTTTTACAATTTTTGATGCTTACATTAAAAACTTGAGCAATTCCCCCAAAAATCATTAGAGCCATGAAATCAATACATATACAGATGAAACCAGAAGTTTCCATCCACTATATAAAGAGACACATCTGCATGTTTTTATCAATATCTGACATGAAATCAGAATAAACCTTTCCCGTTTTAGGTCAATTAGGATTACCATCATTTTTGATATTTTCCAAATGCCAGAATAATGAGAGAGAGAATGTTTTAAGGCATTTTTATTACTTACTGCAAAGTCTTAACATTATTCTAATCACTAATCAGTGTGTATATTTGTTCACTACACAATAGAATCCCATAATTTCTGCCTATTCACATCTTAGTATTATGTATGATCAGGTTAGAGTGTATGGCTGCTGAGCGCTAGCATTTATGGGCGCCTCCCCCTGACCTTGGCTGTTTCTGGCTCTTAGACCCTGCTGGCACGCACTGCCGTCATGTCCGTGACTGCATTGCCGGCTTGCGGGTCAAATGCCAGAAGCCGCAGAGTCACATGTATTGGGGCGGGCACAGAATGTCTCACGCCGTATACCAGCCAGAACACATACCGGAAAGTCAGGTGACACACTTTTTCTCTCCGGCTCGGTTCATGATTGGATTAGGCTCCCTATATAACATCTGGCGTTCCCCTCCCTGGCACGACCCCTGAGGAAGTGTTGATGAAACGCGCGTCGGGGTGGAGGGACGCGTGCTTACCCTGCCTAGAAGCTGCCATTCTAACCAGGTATTTCTTTCTCATGATGTGTTGAGCTGTTTTGTCTATTTGTGGACAGTGCCACTATTACACTATAGTTATTCTATGGGACCGTACCCAGCCTCTTTTATGTACCCAGTCTCCCCTGATAGATATACTAACATTATTAACTGCTATATGCATTAGTTTCTTTGAGGCTGGAAACAATACGTTATATTTATCTAAGCACTTTGCACTTTTTTTCTGGACAGTCGACTCTATATCATCATATGCACTGCCGCTTTACATTTTATAGGCGTATCTCAAACTCATCAGTGATAGTCTAGTGACCGTTATAATAGCATATGCATTTCTTTCTTTCTATTTTTGCCACATGAGCGGTTATTCAGGTTGAAATGTTTTGCAATGCATTTGTATAGTCGCATTATTTCAGTAATGGGGTAATATATGGTTATTACTCTTGCTGCGCAGATATAGAATCATAGAATCATAGAATGGTAGAGTTGGAAGGGACCTCCTGGGTCATCTGGTTCAACCCCCTGCTCAAAGCAGGATTCACTAGATCATCTCAGACAGATGTCTGTCCAGCCTCTGTTTGAAGACGTCCATTGAAGGGGAACTCACCACCTCTCGTGGCAGCCTGTTCCACTCATTAATCACCCTAACTGTCAAAAAGTTTTTTCTAATATCTAATCTGTGTCTCCTCCCATTTAGTTTCATCCCATTGCTTCTAGTCTTTCCTTGTGCAAATGAGAATAAAGATGATCCTTCTACAATGTGACAGCCCTTGACATATTTGTAGACAGCTATTAAGTCTCCTCTCAGTCTTCTTTTTTGCAAGCTAAACATTCCCAAATCCTGCAACCGTTCCTCATAGGACATGGTTTGCAGACCAGTCACCATTCTGGTCGCTCTTCTCTGAACTTGCTCCAGTTTGTCTATGTCTTTTTTAAAATGTGGTGCCCAAAACTGTACACAGTATTCCAGATGAGGTCTGACCAAAGAGGAGTAAAGACCGATAATGACTTCACGTGATCTAGACTGTATGCTTCTGTTAATACATCCCAGAATTGTATTTGCCTTTTTTGCTGCTGCATCACACTGTTGACTCATGTTCAGTCTATGATCTATTAGTATACCTAAGTCTTTTTCACATGTACTGTTGCTTAGCTCTATTCCTCCCATTCTGTATATGATTTTTTCATTTTTATTGCCCAGATGTAGTACTTTGCATTTTTCCCTGTTAAAAACCATTCTGTTGGTTGCTGCCCACTGCTCCAGTTTATTTAAGTCTTTTTGAATCCTCTCTCTCTCTTCTCTAGTATTAGCTATCCCTCCTAGCTTTGCGTCATCAGCAAATTTAATCAGTTTACCCTCAATTCCTTCAGGAATAGGGTACAGCATTTGTTTGTCCCTCACATTTGAGGCTCCTGGTATTTTAATTATTGTTATTTTATGTTCTAATAAAATTATATTGTTAATATTATTTGAAGTGTTCATGTTTTTGTTTATCCTACCAGGGTTCTGGTTATAGCAGAATCAATTTTTGATATATATAAAGTCAAAAGTTTACATACATTTCATTAGTATTTGGTACCATCACCCTTAAACTGAATGACTTGGGTCAAACTTTTGGGATATCCTTCCACAAGCTTCTCACAATAGTTGGTCGGAATTTGGACTCATTCCTCCTGGCAAAACTGGTGTAACAGATTCAGGTTTGTAGGTCGCCTTGCTCGCAGCAAGAGTGCCCATAAATTTTCAATAGGATTGCAATCAGAGCTTTGTGATGGCCACGCCAAAACATTGACTTTGTTATTCTTAAGCCACTTTGTTCCCATTTTGTCAATATGTGACACCCCAGGGGTCTGGTTGCCACAGTGATAGAGATATTACGTCTGAGAGCAGGTGGGAGGTCTCTTGGTCAGGAATCCTATGCATGCCACACCTCCTGCCCAGTCCTGGGAGGGGAAGGACTTCCCCTATATAAACCTGGGGCTGAGGCAGGGTTGGGGAGTTCAGAGGGAGAGTTCAGCCAGGAGGGCTGACAGGGAGCTGTGGCTCCGGCTGGGCCCAGCTCCTGGGCCATGCCAGAAGTAGAGACAGAGAAGAGAAGCAGCTATGGGAAGAAACAACAGGAGCTCTGTGGGAGCAGTGTTACAAGGAGTCAGGGGCTGGCAGCTGCAGAGCTCGCCCTGACTGAGAAGATTTCTTACCGGACCCGGAGTCCGAGGCTGTGGGGACTAACTCCTACCCAGCAGCAGAATCCGTCAGGCAGGGGATTTCAGGTCCTCTGGCCAAGAAACCCGAAGGCACGGTCACACGCATGGGACCAGCACCGCCGTCGTGGAGCGGAAGCTACTAGAAGGCCCCGAGTCACCGGCCATACGGGTGAGCACCACACGGTACACTCAGGGACGTGGGCTACTTATACCCGCCTCTAGCAAGGTAGCCAGAAGAGTACAGTTAGTTTGGGAGGCCTACAACTCCGCCTGGTCAGGGGAGATCCCATCTGCTCAAGGACTGACCAGGCCCCAATCGCTAGCCAGTACTCCGGGAGGGTCTATCTTTGTCTCCAGTAAAGACCCTGAACTACACCGTACCGTCTCCGAGTGGTTCCTGCTACCCCCATCATCCACGTCGGCTGCCCTGAGGCCATACCCCTCCCGTTGGGGGTTATACTATCACGCTGCACAATCCTACCACCGGCCTCAGCGGTCTGCCCTGCAGCAGCAGCTCCTTAGCTGTACTCAACGGGTGGCGTAGTCGTCCAACATCTACCGCTGATACAGCGCCACTTAGTCTGACTCCCTGGGCACGGACCGGGTCACCGCCACGAGACTACAACCCTCAACAGATCCGGCTCCGGGTAAGCTCCCGCGTGCGCAACGCTGCGCGACACCGGCCCAGGGGTGCGTCAACTTTTGGCGTAGTCGGCAGGATCTCGTGCCCGCAACCACCGGGTACTGCGTGCCTGAAAAAGACTGTTCAAACTTACCAGTGGTGAAGATTCCCGCCATCCGGCGCCATCTTCTGTCTTCTTCCCGCCATCCGCGAAGTTTTCCCGCCATCCGGCGCCATCTTCTGCCTTCTTCCCGCCATCCGTGGAGTTTTCCCGCCGTTGGACGCCATCTTGAAGACGCCGCGTGGGAAGAAGAGGGGCGTGGACTCCGAAAGCGCGCGAGAACTGAAGCCCCGCCTCACGTCCGGACGTTGCGTAAGGTCCTGGAAGGAGCCCAGCAGACGCCGACGTCACAGGAGCGCGACGGAAGGTCCTCAACCCTGACGATCCACTGCGGAGCCGCGGCCTACGGAAGAGGATCATCGCAAGGTAGGCCACGGTCCACTAGGGGGGAGAAGGATGTCGGATACGGAGGAGAGCTTCACCGCTTCAACCCCCTCCAGCGCCACCGCTGTTGCGGTCATGCCTTTCACCATGCCCTATATCCCGGGGGCAGCCTGGCTACCCCAGTACTCAGGGGAGTCACATACCCTGCATGACTTTAGAGAAAAGCTGGATAGCCTCTTCCAGGTGTATCCCCTCACAGAGGAGCAAAACGTGAGCATCCTGGTGGCCCAATTAACCGGGGCAGCCCAAAGGGAGGTAAAGTCCTGGCCACCTGGGAGGAGGACTGTCGCAGAGATACTAACCCAGCTAACCGAGGAGGAGCTGCAGTACTACCAATACGAGGAAAGCCAAGAGGACCCGGACGGGTCTGAGGACTACCCTCAGGAGGGAGCACAAAGAGGACATAGCTACTGAAGGGAAGTAGCGTGAATAAAGAGCTGTAAATAGTTACCCGTAAGGGTACAAGGACTGCTGCTAATTAAAATATGGTCCCCGTTGGGATTAGTGAATTGTTCCCCATGTGCCCCTATCTTAAACCAGGCTGAGGACTGTGAGCAGCCATTCCTTATCCCCACTGGCCGAGGACTGAGAGCGGCCATATCCTGTAAATAATTATGTGTTTCTAGTAATTTATGGGAGTCTTTGGTGGATTTACCGGGAATCCTTTGTACATGGTTGGAGCGTAACCCAGGAATGGACTAAAGACTGTTAAGGACTCGGGGCAGGACAGACCCCTACCTGGTTACGTCTCCCTGTTTTGGTGAAATGGACACCTTGCTTTTCTTCAAAAACTGCACCCGGTTGCGGACACGCCGTGACCATCTTTATGTGTTTTTCTTATTGTATTATTATTGTTTATACCTTGTTATGTTCTTCTAAAAATATGTTTAGTCCCGGAGTACTAAATTTCACTAGGGGGGAATGTGACACCCCAGGGGTCTGGTTGCCACAGTGATAGAGATATTACGTCTGAGAGCAGGTGGGAGGTCTCTTGGTCAGGAATCCTATGCATGCCACACCTCCTGCCCAGTCCTGGGAGGGGAAGGACTTCCCCTATATAAACCTGGGGCTGAGGCAGGGTTGGGGAGTTCAGAGGGAGAGTTCAGCCAGGAGGGCTGACAGGGAGCTGTGGCTCCGGCTGGGCCCAGCTCCTGGGCCATGCCAGAAGAAGAGACAGAGAAGAGAAGCAGCTATGGGAAGAAACAACAGGAGCTCTGTGGGAGCAGTGTTACAAGGAGTCAGGGGCTGGCAGCTGCAGAGCTCGCCCTGACTGAGAAGATTTCTTACCGGACCCGGAGTCCGAGGCTGTGGGGACTAACTCCTACCCAGCAGCAGAATCCGTCAGGCAGGGGATTTCAGGTCCTCTGGCCAAGAAACCCGAAGGCACGGTCACACGCATGGGACCAGCACCGCCGTCGTGGAGCGGAAGCTACTAGAAGGCCCCGAGTCACCGGCCATACGGGTGAGCACCACACGGTACACTCAGGGACGTGGGCTACTTATACCCGACTCTAGCAAGGTAGCCAGAAGAGTACAGTTAGTTTGGGAGGCCTACAACTCCGCCTGGTCAGGGGAGATCCCATCTGCTCAAGGACTGACCAGGCCCCAATCGCTAGCCAGTACTCCGGGAGGGTCTATCTTTGTCTCCAGTAAAGACCCTGAACTACACCGTACCGTCTCCGAGTGGTTCCTGCTACCCCCATCATCCACGTCGGCTGCCCTGAGGCCATACCCCTCCCATTGGGGGTTATACTATCACGCTGCACAATCCTACCACCGGCCTCAGCGGTCTGCCCTGCAGCAGCAGCTCCTTAGCTGTACTCAACGGGTGGCATAGTCGTCCAACATCTACCGCTGATACAGCGCCACTTAGTCTGACTCCCTGGGCACGGACCGGGTCACCGCCACGAGACTACAACCCTCAACAGATCCGGCTCCGGGTAAGCTCCCGCGTGCGCAACGCTGCGCGACACCGGCCCAGGGGTGCGTCAAATATGCTTCGGGTCATTGTCCATTTGGAATACCCATTTCCGCCCAAGCTTTAACTTCCTGGCTGATGTCTTGAGATGTTGCTTCAGTATTGCCACATAATCTTCTTTTCTCATGGTGTCATCTATTTAGTGAAGTGAACCAGTCCCTCCTGCAGCAAATCAACCCCAGATCATGATGCTGCCACCCCCATGTTTCACAGTTGGGATGGTGTTCTTTGGCTTCCAAGCTTCTCCCTTTTTCCTCCAAACGTAGCGATGGTCATTATGCCAAAAAAGTTCAATTTTAGTTTCATCAGACCACAGACATGTCTCCAAAAATTAAGGTCTTTGTTCCTGTGTGCATTTGCAAACATTAATTTGGCTTTTTTATGTTTCTTTTGGAGTAATGGCTTCTTCCTGGCAGAGTGGCCTTTCAGCCCATGTTAATACAGTACTCGTTTCACTGTGGTTATTGACACAATCTTACCAGCTTCCGCCATCATCTTCACAAGGTCTCTTGCTTTTGTCCTTGGGTTGATATGCACATGTCGGACCAAAGCACGTTCATCTCTGGGACACAGAACCCGTCTCCTTCCTGAGCGATAAGATGGCAGTACATTCCCATCTTGTTTGTACTTGCATATAATTGTTTGTACAGATGAACGAGGCACCGTCAGGTATCTTGAAATTGTATCTAAGGATGAGTCAGACTTGTGCAAGTCCACAATTCTCTTCCTGATATCTTCGCTGATTTCTTTAGACTTTCCCATGATACTACAGAAATAAGCAGTGTGTTTCAGGTGTGCATTAAAATACATCTACACGTGTGTCTCTAATTAACTCAGATGTTGCCAAAAAAACTATTAGAAGCTTCCAAACACATTACATCATCATATGGGCAGTCCAGAATTGTTTAAAGGCATAGTAATCTTAGTGTGTGTAAACTTTTGACTTTGCAGTAAGTAATAAAAATGACTTAAACATTCTCTCTCTCTCTCATTATTCTGGCATTTGGCAAATTTTAAAAATTATGGTAATCCTAATTGACCTAAAACGGGAAAGGTTTATTCTGATTTCATGTCAGATATTGAGAAAAACATGCAGATGTGTCTTTTTATATAGTGTATGTAAACTTCTGGTTTCAACTGTGTGTGTGTGTGTATGTATATATGTATATATTACACATACAGTTATGGCCGAAAGTGTTCACTCCCTTGAAATTGTTTCAGAAAATGAAGTATTTCTCCCAATTATTGCAGTTACATCTGTTTTGCTATACACACTTTATTTTCTTTGTGTGTATTGCAACAACACAAAAAAAGCAGAAAAAAAGGCAAATTGGACATAATTTCACACACAGCCCCAAAAATGGTCTGAAGAAAATTGTTGGCACCCTCAACTTTAATATTTGGTTGCTCACCCTTTGGAATAAAATAACTGCAATCAATCGCTTCCTATAACCATCAACAAGCTTCTTACACCTCTCAGCTGGAATTTTGACCACTCTTCTTTTGTAAACTGCTCCATGTCTCTCATAGTTGCTGCTACTTCATACCTCTCCAGCGCTATGTTTCCATCCATTTCTGCGGGCTTCTTGAAGTATGTTTTGGGTCATTCTCCTGGAAGAACCATGACCTAGGACGCAAACCCAGCTTTCTGACACTGGGCACTACATTGCGACCCAAAATCCGTTGGTAATCTTCAGATTTCATGATGCCTTGCACACAGTCAAGGCACCCAGTGCATGAGGCAGCAAAACAACCACAAAACGTCTTTGAACTTACACCATATTTGACTGTAGGTAGTGTGTTCTTTCCTTTGTAGGCATTATTCCATTTTCCGTAAACAGTAGAATGATGTGCTTTACCAAAAAGCTCTGTCTTGGTCTCATCTGTCGAAAAGATGCGTTCCCAGAAGGATTTTGGCTTGCATACATTTTGGCACACTTCAGTGTAGCTTTTTATGTCTCTGTGTCAGCAGTGGGGTTCTCTTGGGTCTCCTGCCTTAGCGCTTATTTGCGCTAACACTGATGCACCCTGAGCTTGCAGGACAACTTTGAATTTCTTTGGAACTTGATTGGCACTGCTTATCCATCATCCGGACTATCCTGCGTTGCAACCTTTCATCAATTTTTCTCTTCCATCCACGTCCATGGAGATTAGCTACAGTGCCATGACTTGTAAGCTTCTTAATTATGTTTCGCACCGTGGACAAAGGGACATCAAGATCTCTGGAGATGGAATTGTAACTTTGAGATTGTTGATATTTTTCAACAATTTTGGTTCTCAAGTACTCAGACAGTTCTCTTCTCTTTCTGTTCTCCATACTTAGTGTGGCACACACAGACACAATGCAAAGATTGAGTCAACTTCTCCACTTTTTATCTGGTTTCAGGTGTGATTTTCATATTGCTCACACCTGTTACTTGCCACAGGTTAGTTTGAATGAGCATCACATGCTTGAAACAAAGTTGTTCACCCACAATTTTGGAAAGGTGCTATCAATTTTGTCCTGCCCATTTTTGGGGTTTTGTATGAAATGATGTCCAATTTGCCTTTTTTCCTTTTGTTTGTTTTTTTCTTTTGTTCCAATACACACAAAGAATATTAAACATGTGTATAACAAAACATGTGTAATTGCAATAATTTTCTGGGAGAAATACTTCACTTTCTGGAACAATTTCAAGATTGCCAACACTTTCGGCCGTGGCCATATATAGTAGCTGAGTACAGGCGGCTGCTGGGGCCCCTGATACCATTACTATGTGGCCCTTACACCTGATATACAGTGGTGGCCAAAAGTATTGGCACCCCTGCAATTCTGTCAGATAATACTCAGTTTCTTCCTGAAAATGATTGCAATCACAAATTCTTTGGTATTATTATCTTCATTTTATTTTCTTGCAAAGAAAATACACAAAAGAGAATGAAACAAAAATCAAATCAATGATCATTTCACACAAAACTCCAAAAATGGGCCAGACAAAAGTATTGGCACCCTCAGTCTAATACTTGGTTGCACAACCTTTAGCCAAAATAACTGCGAACAACCGCTTCCGGTAACCATCAATGAGTTTCTTACAATGCTCTGCTGGAATTGTAGACCATTCTTCTTTGGCAAACTGCTCCAGGTCCCTGATATTTGAAGGGTGCCTTCTCCAAACTGCCATTTTGAGATCTCTCCACAGGTGTTCTATGGGATTCAGGTCTGGACTCATTGCTGGCCACCTTAGAAGTCTCCAGTGCTTTCTCTAAAACCATTTTATAGTGCTTTTGGAAGTGTGTTTTGGGTCATTGTCCTGCTGGAAGACCCATGACCTCTGAGGGAGACCCAGGTTTCTCACACTGGGCCCTACATTATGCTGCAAACTTTGTTGGTAGTCTTCAGACTTCATAATGCCATGCACACGGTCAATCAGTCCAGTGCCAGAGGCAGCAAAGCAACCCCAAAACATCAGGGAACCTCCGCCATGTTTGACTGTAGGGACCGTGTTCTTTTCTTTGAATGCCTCTTTTTTTTCCCTGTACACTCTATGTTGATGCTTTTTCCCAAAAAGCTCTACTTTTGTCTCATCTGACCAAAGAACATTCTTCCAAAACGTTTTAGGCTTTCTCAGGTAAGTTTTGGCAAACTCCAGCCTGGCTTTTTTATGTCTCGGGGTAAGAAGTGGGGTCTTCCTGGGTATCCTACCAAACAGTCCCTTTTCATTCAGACGCCGACGGATAGTACGGGTTGACACTGTTGTACCCTCGGACTGCAGGGCAGCTTGAACTTGTTTGGATGTTAGTCGAGGTTCTTTATCCACCATCCGCACAATCTTGCGTTGAAATCTCTTGTCAATTTTTCTTTTCCGTCCACATCTAGATAGGTTAGCCACAGTGCCATGGGCTTTACACTTCTTGATGACACTGCGCACGGAAGACACAGGAACATTCAGGTCTTTGGAGATGGACTTGTAGCCTTGAGATTGCTCATGCTTCCTCACAATTTGGTTTCTCAAGTCCTCAGACAGTTCTTTTGTCTTCTTTCTTTTCTCCATGCTCAATGTGGTACACACAAGGACACAGGACAGAGGCTGAGTCAACTTTAATCTGTTAGAACCCTCCTGTTAGTTTTTGCTATCTTGTGTTTTGCGGTCACGTGACTAGCTGCCTATATATTCCAGCTCCGCCCTTCTGGCTTTGCTGGACTTCAGTGTTTTTTGCCTGTCTCTCTAGCCAGGTGCTTCGGTGCCTATCTCTGTCTAGTTTGCTTGGTCCTCTGGACCTCTAGTACTTTTTGTTCAGTTTGTATTTTTGCTCTGCAACAACTTCTGTTAGGAGGATTCCATTTTTTGTCCCAGTCCTTAGCTCTTTTAGGGACCCCTCCCTTTATTCTATAGGTCTCTGTTCAGACTAGCCGAGGACGAAGGCGGGTCTGTTCACAAGGAACAGGCTGCCCGCTACATCGTAGGGATTCAGCTTAGTCTTACTGTAGGGACAGCTTTTCCCTTTCTTTCCTTAGTTTATGTTGCAGATCATAACATAATCCATGTTAACTGGCTGCAAGTGTGATTTAGTTATTGCCAATTGTATCCAATTTGGCTTTAGGACAATTCTTTTTGTGTTTTTTCATTGAAGACAAATTAAATGAAGATAATAAGACCAAAGAATTTGTGATTGCAATCATTTTCAGGAAGAAACTGAGTATTATCTGACAGAATTGCAGGGGTGCCAATACTTTTGGCCACCACTGTATAGGAGCTGAGTACAGGCGGCTGCTGGGGCCCCTGATACCATTACTATGTGGCCCTTACACCTGATATATAGGAGCTGAGTACAGGCGGCTGCCGGGGCCCCTGATACCATTACTATGTGGCCATTACACCTGATATATAGGAGCTGAGTACAGGCGGCTGCTGGGGCCCCTGATACCATTACTATGTGGCCCTTACACCTGATATATAAGGGCTGAGTACAGGCGGCTGCTGGGGCCCCTGATACCATTACTATGTGGCCCTTACACCTGATATATAGGAGCTGAGTACAGGCGGCTGCCGGGGCCCCTGATACCATTACTATGTGGCCCTTACACCTGATATATAGGAGCTGAGTACAGGCGGCTGCTGGGGCCCCTGATACCATTACTATGTGGCCCTTACACCTGATATATAAGGGCTGAGTACAGGCGGCTGCTGGGGCCCCTTATACCATTACTATGTGGCCCTTACACCTGATATATAGGAGCTGAGTACAGGCGGCTGCTGGGGCCCCTGATACCATTACTATGTGGCCCTTACACCTGATATATAGGAGCTGAGTACAGGCGGCTGCTGGGGCCCCTGATACCATTACTATGTGGCCCTTACACCTGATATATAGGAGCTGAGTACAGGCGGCTGCCGGGGCCCCTGATACCATTACTATGTGGCCCTTACACCTGATATATAGGAGCTGAGTACAGGCGGCTGCTGGGGCCCCTGATACCATTACTATGTGGCCCTTACACCTGATATATAGGAGCTGAGTACAGGCGGCTGCCGGGGCCCCTGATACCATTACACTGGTGCCTTGTTATTAGGTCAATTCCATTATAAAACATTGTATCCGTCATTGTTGAGCTCTGCTGGGACTCTGTATCCCGCCTGCATTGCATAATGGGGCCCCTGAATACTCTGCACATAAGGGCCCATAGCTCTAATTATGTTGTTTGCAATAGTCGCCCTCCTGCCACCCTGTAATATCGGGTCCCTGCCTGGTGTGCCCCCTATGACTTAATGTCCCCCTGTACGACAGAGGGCACATTCACTCTGTCTGGACCATTATAGTCTATGGCCACGTCAGATCATATGCCCGAATCCCGTTCAGGTAAAGGCTGCAGCCACCGCAGCCATGCTGCCTTCAGTGCCCCGCTCCTCTGCCACTGCCATTCCCCCCACCACCCAGAGCCACAGTATATATATATATATATATATATATATATATATATATATATATATATATATATATACACTACTCAAAAAATAAAGGGAACCCTTAAACAACAGAATATAACTCCAAGTAAATCAAACTTCTGTGAAATCAAACTGTCCACTTAGGAAGCAACACTGATTGACGATCAATTTCACATGCTGATGTGCAAATGGAATAGACAATAGATGGAAATTATTGGCAATTATCAAAACACTCTCAATAAAGGAGTGGTTCTGCAGGTGGGGACCACAGACAACATCTCAGTACCAATGCTTTCTGGCTGATGTTTTGGTCACTTTTGAATGTTGGTTGTGCTTTCACACTCGTGGTAGCTTGAGATGGACTCTACAACCCACAGAAGTTGCTCAGGTAGTGCAGCTCTTCCAGGATGGCACATCAATGCGAGCTGTGGAAAGAAGGTTTGCTGTGTCTGTCAGCGTAGTGTCCAGAGGCTGGAGGCACTACCAGGAGACAGGCCAGTACACCAGGAGACGTGGAGGGAGCCGTAGGAGGGCAACAACCCAGCAGCAGGACCGCTACCTCCGCCTTTGTGCAAGGAGGAACAGGAGGATCACTGCCAAAGCCCTGCAAAATGACCTCCAGCTGACCACAAATGTGGATGTGTCTGCAAAAACGGTTAGAAACCAACTCCGTAAGGGTGGTATGAGGGCCCGACGTCCACAGATGGGGGTTGTACTCACAGCCCAACACCGTGCAGGACGCTTGGCATTTGCCACAGAACACCAGGATTGGCAAAGTGGCAACTGGCGCCCTGTGCTCTTCACAGATGAAAGCAGGTTCACACTGAGCACATGTGACAGACGTGACAGAGTCTGGAGACACCGTGGAGAACGATCTGCTGCCTGCAACATCCTTCAGCATGACCGGTTTGGCAGTAGGTGAGTAATGGTGTGGGGTGGCATTTCTTTGGAGGGCCGCACAGCCCTCCATGTGCTCGCCAGAGGTAGCCTGACTGCCATTAAGTACTGAGATGAGATCCTCAGACCCCTTGTGAGACCATATGCTGGTGCGGTTGGCCCTGGGTTCCTCCTAATGCAGGACAATGCCAGACCTCATGTGGCTGGAGTGTGTCAGCAGTTCCTGCAAGATGAAGGCATTGAAGTTATGGACTGGCCCGCCCGTTCCCCAGACCTGAATCCGATTGAGCACATCTGGGACATCATGTCTTGCTCCCTGGGACCCGTTCAAGATCCGGAAGGGAGCGAAACGGCCATCGTCCTCTCACTCCCCCGCACACCCTTAGGGGTCTCCATCCTATGCCGCCAGACAACATGTACTGTTAGTACTAATAAAGGACATCTTCGGAACTTTTGTTGAGTGCTACCTTTATTTTTGCTTCTGCATTACTAGACTGTTTACTTGGACATGCACCACCATGTATCCGGGAGTTTCATTTCATTGAATGAGAGGTGTATTTAAAGCAGAGGTGGTGCCGGATTTCTTCTCTTTTATTGCTCATTTGACATGTCTTGCTGCATGCACCAATGTCACGTTGCACCACAGACTGTCCAGGAGTTGGCGGATGCTTTAGTCCAGGTCTGGCAGGAGATCCCACAGGAGACCATCTGCAACCTCATCAGGAGCATGCCCAGGCGTTGTAGGGAGGTCATACAGGCACGTGGAGGCCACACACAATACTGAGCCTCATCAGGAGCATGCCCAGGCGTTGTAGGGAGGTCATACAAGCACGTGGAGGCCACACACAATACTCAGCCTCATCAGGAGCATGCCCAGGCGTTGTAGGGAGGTCATACAGGCACGTGGAGGCCACACACAATACTCAGCCTCATCAGGAGCATGCCCAGGCGTTGTAGGGAGGTCATACAGGCACGTGGAGGCCACACACAATACTCAGCCTCATCAGGAGCATGCCCAGGCATTGTAGGGAGGTCATACAGGCACGTGGAGGCCACACACAATACTCAGCCTCATCAGGAGCATGCCCAGGCGTTGTAGGGTTGTCATACAGGCACGTGGAGGCCACACACAATACTCAGCATCATCAGGAGCATGCCCAGGCGTTGTAGGGAGGTCATACAGGCACGTGGAGGCCACACACAATACTCAGCCTCATCAGGAGCATGCCCAGGCGTTGTAGGGAGGTCATACAGGCACGTGGAGGCCACACACAATACTGAGACTCATTTTGACTTTTTTTAAGGATATTACATCAAAGTTGGATCAGCCTGTAGTGTGTTTTTCCACTTTAATTTTGGGGGTGACTCCAAATCCAGGCCTCCATTGGTTAATAAATTTGATTTCCATTGATGATTTTTGTGTGATTTTGTTGTCAGAACAAAGTATTCAATGAGAATATTTCATTCATTCAGATCTAGGATGTGTTATTTGATTGTTCCCTTTATTTTTTTGAGCAGTGTGTATATAAATATACCAGGATGGGGGATATTAACAGAATTGGGGGACATTACCCCTATAACAGTGTAAGCAGCAGACCCCCTCCCCCTTAACAGGGCATAATGACCACATTTTTTGCTTACATTTTTTTTCTATTTACCTACTCTAAAACCTAGGTACGTCTTATGGTCCGGTGCGTCTTATAGTCCGAAAAATTCGGTATATGCATTCAGTATATATATACTACTAGCTATTGAACCCGTTCTACGCCCGGGTGGACAGCATTTTTATTGGTATATGGTCTCCCATGCTGGTATGTGCTGCCCCCCTCCTTGTATTTGTGCTGTCCCCATCCTGTCCCCACCATCCAATCCTGGTATGCGTGGTACACCTCACCCCCAATCCTGGTATGCTTGACACCCCTCACCCCCAATCCTGGTATGCGTGGCACCCCTCACCCCCAATCCTGGTATGCGTGGCACCCCTCACGCCCTATCCTGGTATGCGTGGCACCCCTCATCCCCAATCCTGGTATACGTGGCACCCCTCATCCCTATCCTGGTATGCGTGGCACCCCTCATCCCTATCCTGGTATGTATGGTACCCCTCATCACTATCCTGGTGTGTATGGTATCCCTCATCCTGGTATGCATGGTACGCCATCCCTCATCCCGGTATGCATGGCACTCCATCCCTCATCCCCAATCCCGGTATGCGTGGCACCCCTCATCCTCAATCCCGGCATGCGTGGCACCCCTCATCCCCAATCCCGGCATGAGTGGCACCCCTCATCCCAATCCTTGTATGTGTGGCACCCCTCATCCCCAATCCCGGTATGCGTGGCACCCCTCATCCCCAATCCCGGTATACATGGCACCCCTCATCCCCAATCCCGGTATGTGTGGCACCCCTCATCCCCAATCCCGGTATGCGTGGCACCCCTCATCCCTAATCCCGGTATGCGTGGCACCCCTCACCCCCAATCCCGGTATGCATGGCACCCCTCACCCCCCAATCCCGGTATGCGTGGCACCCCTCATCCCCAATCCCGGTATGCGTGGCACCCCTCATCCCCCAATACCAATATGCGTGGCAACCCTCATCCCCAATCCCAGTATGCGTGGCACCCCTCATCCCAATCCCGGTATGCATGGCACCCCTCATCCCCAATCCCGGTATGCGTGGCACCCCTCACCCTCAATCCTGGTATGCATGGTCCCCTCACCCCCCAATCCTGGTATGCGTGTTACCCCTCACCCCCCAATCCTGTTATGCGTGTTACCCCTCACCCCCCAATCCTGGTATGCGTGGCACCCCTCACTCCCCAATCCTGGTATGCGTGGCACCCCTAACCCCCCAAATCCTGGTATGCGTGGTACCCCTCACCGCCCAATCCTGGTATGTGTGGCACTCCTCACCCCCCAATCCTGGTATGTGTGGCACCCCTCACCGCCCAATGTTGGTATGCGTGGTACCCCTCACCCCCAATCGTGGTATGTGTGTTACCCCTCACCCCCCAAATCCTAGTATGCGTGGTACACCTCACCCCACAATCCTGGTATGTGTGGTACCCCTCACCCCCAATCTTGGTATGCGTGGTACCCCTCACCCCCAATCCTGGTATGTGTGGTACCCCTAACCTCCCAATCCTGGTATATGTGGTACCCCTCACCCCCCAATCCTGATATATGCATGGTCCCCTCACCCCACAATCCTGTTATGTGTGGCCCCCTCATCCCTTTCACACTGTACACACATACACAAAAAAAAACAGTTATACTCACCTTTCTTCTCTGTACTCCAGCACTGCTGCGTCCTCTTCTGCCGGAGGCCGAGGGAGAAGTGCGGCGCTGGAGCACCGCGCTGTCCGGCGCCATTTTTCTGAAGACACACTGTAAATGTGTCTTCAGTAAAATGGCGCCGGATAGCGCAATGCGCATGCGTCGATCTGACGCCTTCACTCCGCCCCCGGTCTCCAGCGAAGAGAGGCGCCGCGACAACGCTTCTCCCGGTCAGGTAAGTATGTAAGTATGGCGCCGGAGATCGCGGTATGCGTTCAGTGTCTACGCATCCCGCGATCTCCGGCGCCATACACCTCCTCTTACCTGTAACGGCTGGATGCGTGCTTCTCTCTGGAGCCAGGCTGCGCCTCACACATGCGCAGTCTATCGAAGCTTCAGACAGAGACACGCATGCCGCCTTATATATACTATGGTAGATCGGCCCACTCAGTTGCACACAGAAGTAGCCACCGGAGCACTGTCTCCTTAAGTCTCTCACTGGTTTATTTGAAGATGCTGCATAAGCCAGTGAAGAGTTAGCAAAAATAAATACGTGCTTTCTGACCTAAGGAAAAACAAAACATAACATACAGCCGTGTTGCTGTGGGGATCTGCCCGCTCAGGAGAACAACCATCCACTAGTTCAGCTTTTCCTTCTCAGGACACAAAGCGCTGGAGTTCCTCTCTACAGCCCTACTGAACACTGAATGCCTTAGAAAGCCGTCTATATATATCCTAGTCCTCACCCAGGGGTGGAGATATGATGAATGACCTCCCAACCCGTTCTATGGTCGTTCACAAAAACCCAGCCCTTAAAATGGCCGATTAATCCCTCTCAACACATAGTGTGCTGGTGTAAAACTTATGGGTTTCAAATCACTGAAGCTAATAGCCTCAGTGAAACATACCTCCCCTCCAGCACTTTGCCAGTGACTTTGTCACCATGTATATATAATCAGCATACTGTATATATATTATAAGCATACTGTATATATCCTTTTAAAAGCAGAAGTGTTAATAAATTATTTTTATCAGTTAACAAAATGCAGAGTAAAGTTTGATGGATGAACCAAGATCTCAGTAATAATAATTGTATTTTTTTTTTATTAATAATAGGATAGAAGGGAGGGACAAAACCAGGAACAGAATCAGTAGGCAAACTTATAATCAGGAAAACAGCCGGGGTCAGATACCAGGTGATCAGTAACCGCCACGTCTGCGAGCAGTATGAATACCGCGGAGCCTGGTGACAGAGGTGATACTGAGATTGTCCCGGCAGAGATGTAACAGTCAGAAGGCCACCGGTAGATGGTGAAGGTCCTTCTGTACAGCTCCAGCAGTGATGGTGGATCTGCTGGACTTCAGGGAGCTGGATGCGGAGGTTTACCGTCTTTTAGATGTCTCTAGGGGAACGGTGACAACACGCAAATACGCGAGCAGCCCTGGATAATCCACGCCGGCAGGATGATAGGATCCGGCGGAAGATGGAACCTATGAGAAGAGAAGGAAATATAATGTAAGTGATGGGACTCCATATGACATGATACTACTGTGCGGTCACTGTGGCCGGACGGCAGAGGAATCTCATCACACAGAGGTCAGGGATCATCGTCAGCCATCATACATGTGACAATCCCATCTCCGACAGATGACATCTGCTCCACATGAATTATTCTCACTGACGACATCACACAACATGGAGATGACTCTCACACTTACCTCGTCTCTTTTTCCCCTTTTTCCCATTTTCTGATTTTTCGTCATCAGCTTGAAATTCTGATCAGAAAAAAGAAAAAACAACAACTCACTAAAGACATATTGTTATGGGGTCTGCATTGTATCGCTCCTGTATATAGTATATAGATTGTTCTAGTCCTTTCCCCTATAGTCCTGATAATCTGGTATTACACAATAGGGCAGAATAAGTCCTATATACCGGACATGACCTAATATGAGGGGCATTAGATGTGTCACTAATATGGAGCAGTGAGCGCCCTGTGTGCCGCCATGTGGTGCATACCTAATGAGCGATATTCTACTATAGGAGACGATGTCTCATTATGATGACAGAGGTTACTGGATGCAACAATGTATCACAGAATCCATGATAATACTGTACAAAGTTACAGAAATGGAGACACAGTATGGGCCCATGGGCAAAGTAATTGGGATCCATGGAACATAGATAACATAGGAGACCTATTACAGAAAAACCATGTGGAAATATTTCACCGTTGATGATAACATTCACATTGTTTGTGCTATAGACATGTACATACCTGACAATGGGGACGAGGACGGCAAGCTGGTTATAGCATCGTCTCTAGCAGATTCAGGAGAAGATCCTTTCTGCCTGTTAGGAAGAAGAAAAACGTGTCAATCACAAGTAAATTCAGTATAAAAGGGATTGTCTCACTAGAAGAACCCCAACTATAAGGCCTAATAGGACATATGAAAGTCATAGTGGGGAAGTCTCCTGCTCAAAACTACCTTCTATGGAGCAGAGCGGAAAACAACTACCAATAATGGCCGGCATGTAATACTACATCTGTCCCACAATGTGGGCAATACTACCAATGCCTGACCGGCAGCAATTATGGGCTGTTATCTCCAGCGGATTCTGAAGCCAAAAGCGCAATGACCGCTGATCATGTGGCGGTGGATGCTGCATTCGATATGATGGTATTTATGTCCTATATTTGGTGTTGTGCACATATATTAGTCTGGAGCTCCCAGTAATGACTCCACAATCTACTTACATTTCTGAGATGTTTCTGCTGGATGCTGGGGTACACTCTGGAGGGGACTTGATAACGGTGGTACAGAGCTAAATAAGGACAAAAATAAGATATGAAATTCTATTTTTTACTTTTAGAGGTCTTTTTATGTATTCTGGATTTATTGATCACTTACTTTAGAAAGCCTTTTAGAGGATGTTGTAAAATTTTGGAAGAAAAGGCTCTCATTATCCTCACTTGTGTCCTCCTCCTCTGAGACAATAGGCTTGTCTGAATCAGCGTGATCTACAATACATAGGTAATGAAGTGTTATTAGTGGTTGTCAGTATAACACAGTCACCATTTATCACTACTATTAATGGGAACCGATTGTCACATATTATGGAAGATGAGACAAACAGCCGCTTAGTCTAGATGATGTCTTCTACTTACTGATAAATAAGCTGGTGTCCATATCTGACACCAGCCGAGGAATGTACTCTGGCTTCTGACTTAGAAGGTTTTCAAATTCTAAGTCACTCAGGAATGGATAACTCTTGATCTCAAATGCTCCTCCTGGAAAAAGAAAAACAAAAGTGATGCGGACATTGCTAGAGGCTGCTCTATATCTGAACAGTATATCTTAAGTAATGACAAAACCGAAGGAAACAAACTAAAAGTTATATTATGGAGAACTAGAAATAGGCAAGCAGATAGAGGAGTGCTGATCCTCATGGACAGGAGCGATGAGTCCTCGTTGTAAAAAGTGAATATTAATACTAATACAGTATATCAGTTACCTGTCCCAAGTCTTTGTGCAGGATTTGTTCTGAGCAGGTCATTAATGAGGTCCTGAGCATCGGGGGGAGGAGAGCGATCCCAATCCCAAATTATGTCTCCTGTTATATAGAAAATTACAGAAAATAAAACCTCTGTTTTGGACTGTAAGATAAAGTAGAGGAAATAAGTAAATTCATGTAACCAGTCAAAGCAATGATCGGATTATTCTACTTACCAGTGACAATATTTTTATAGAGCTCAGATAGGGAATCCCCATGAAATGGTACATATCCCACCAGAAACTCATGCAGGATGATCCCCATTGACCACCAGTCCGCAGGTCTTCCATAGCCTTTCTTCAGGATGATTTCTGGGGCCATGTAGAGCGGGGTGCCACAGTCCTGGAAACCAACAGAAGATAAAGATAAGAATCGATGAAATGATTATTATGACAAGTTCTCTACATAAAAAGCCAATGACAGAAGATAAAATATCAGTGGAAAAGTTCTCTAGAAATGAAGAACGTAGAGAAGAGACAATAGTGTGATGAGATTTGTAAAGAACCATCTAAGTTCCTGTAAGTGATGCCAACCTCATGGTCCTGGAACTCTCTGGCGATGTCCTCCAATGATTCCTTGTGGGTGTTGGTTTCTGGTATCATGACACCAACTTTTGAAATCCCAAAATCGGCGACTTTAATGTGTCCAGCCGGTGTAATCAGGAGGCTGTGAAAGAGAACATGGTTTTAGTCTCACAGGCTGTGTGGTAATAAATAACTTCCCCCCTTTATTATACTACAGGGGGCACTTACTTCTCTGGTTTCAGGTCTCTATGCAACACACCATAGCTGTGCAGGTATTCCACAGCAAGTATCGCTTCTGCAAAATACAGACGGGCCAAGGGGACAGATAAAGGACCCCTGGTGCTTAGGAGGGTCCCACAGTCTCCACCTATAGAAGAAAGGAAATATGAGCGGTGAGGGGTTTATACAGCAGATCACCACGATGGATCATGAGAAGTGAGCGGAGACATTGGGGCAGGAGAGAATATATACAGATATAATGTATAGAGCACAGAATATTAGTCTGAGGTCATGGTGAGATGTCGTCCATGTCACTAATAGAGTGATGTCTCATCTCGTCTACAGCTGGCGATACTGACGTGCTCAGTGCGGACATACAGGGAGATCACACACATCAATGACTTTCCATAATATCTATAGTAAATGCTCTGCGGGGATGTAACCGTCCACGGGGACAAGTCCTAATGATATGAGCGGTGATAAGATGTCAGCAGACATGGGCTGAATATAATACATGTACATGTCCTACCTCCTACATACTCCATGACCATACACAGGTGAGATCTAGTAGGGAAGGAGCAGAGCATGGAGGCCACAAAGGGACAGTCAGCGAATGTCAGGATGTCCCTCTCCAGATAGGCCCCTTCCACATGTTTTGGAGTATCCAGGTCCCGCTTGGAAATTTTCTTCATAGCGAACATCTTCTGTGAGTCTTTATGGTGAACTAAGTGGACGGACCTGGAGAGAAGAAGAAACCATGGTTTATAGTGAATCCTTATTAACAGTCCGTCTATAGAAGTCATTATATGATCTTCTGTTCTAATGTTTAATACCAGAAGTCCGACCATTACTGGAAATCCACATCTAGAAATACATGAAATAATACTACATAGACCATCTATGGGAGGGTCTGCACAATGCCACGTCTGCCAGACCCTCACCCAGGTCACATTATCATCTATGGGAAGTCTGCACAATGCCACGTCTGCCAGACCCTCACCCAGGTCACATTATTACCTGTGGGAAGTCTGCACAATGCCACGTCTGCCGGACACTCACTCAGGTCACATTATCACCTGTGGGAGGTCTGCACAATGCCAAGTCTGCCAGACCCTCACCCAGGTCACATTATCACCTGTGGGAGGTCTGCAAAATGCCACATCTTCCACACCCTCACCCAGGTCACATTGTCACCTATGGATGTCTGCACAATGCTACGCCTGCCATACCCTCACCTAGGTCACATTATCACCTATGGGAAGTCTGCACAATGCCACGTCTGCCGGACCCTCACCCAGGTCACATTATCACCTTTCACCTCAGATCATATCCCTATGATAACACTGAATGGCAGAGCACAGAGGCTGAAGCATTGTCATAGGGAACCCTGAGAAATGTGGCTTATGCCAACTGAAATCTCACCCAAAAGATCCGCTGCTGATCAGCTTAGATGTTTCGTAGTCGCTCATACGCGGCTTTCTCGCCGGGATCAATGATTCCATCAAGTCCTAGAAAAGAAGAAGAAGAAGAAATGATATTAAGATCTAGAAGCTGCTGGAGAAAATCTCCAGATGCAGAAACGTCTCCCCCTATATTATGTCCCAGCTGATGTCACTGATCCGATAGGTGAGCAGAAACCTGCTGACGGATTCCCTATAATATAAACGCTATTATCTAATGCAATAGTGTCATCTCCTCTAATAATAGAGGCGTCCCCTGGTTATATGGGGGATAATACTGGACGGGTCATTTACACCCCGTGATCTGGTGATACACAGACATCTACCTCTATAATACTTACACCGGCAGGTTCTTGGATCTCCGGGATCTCTAAGATTACACTGTCAGGATCCAACAGCTCAGTTGTTTCTAAAATAGTGATAAAATGATGAAGAAATAAAATGTATTAGAGGATATTAATCCTACAGACATAATACAGCAATATAATGGAGAAATGACTATTCTGTATGGAGGACTATGTGGGCCCATTATTCTGTATGGAGGACTATGTGGGGCCCCTTATTCTGTATGGAGGACTATGTGGGGCCATTATACTGTATGGAGGACTATGTGGTGCCCATTATTCTGTATGGAGGGCTATGTGGGGCCATTATACTGTATGGAGGACTATGTGGTGCCCATTATTCTGTATGGAGGGCTATGTGGGGCCCCTTATTCTGTATGGAGGACTATGTGGGGCCCATTATTCTGTATGGAGGACTATGTGGGGCCCATTATACTGTATGGAGGACTATGTGGGGCCCATTATTCTGTATGGAGGGCTATGTGGTGCCCATTATTCTGTATGGAGGGCTATGTGGGGCCCATTATACTGTATGGAGGACTATGTGGGGCCAATTATACTGTATAGAGGACTATGTGGGGCCCATTATTCTGAATGGAGGGCTATGTGGTGCCCATTATACTGTATGGAGGGCTATGTGGGGCCCATTATTCTGTATGGAGGACTATGTGGGGCCCATTATACTGTATGGAGGACTATGTGGGGCCCATTATTCTGTATGGAGGACTATGTGGGGCCATTATTCTGTATGGAGGACTATGTGGGGCCCATTATACTGTATGGAGGACTATGTGGGGCCCATTATTCTGTATGGAGGGCTATGTGGTGCCCATTATTCTGTATGGAGGGCTATGTGGGGCCCATTATACTGTATGGAGGACTATGTGGGGCCAATTATACTGTATAGAGGACTATGTGGGGCCCATTATTCTGAATGGAGGGCTATGTGGTGTTCATTATACTGTATGGTTGGCTATGTGGGGCCCATTATTCTGTATGGAGGACTATGTGGGGCCCATTATACTGTATGGAGGACTATGTGGGGCCCGTTATACTGTATAGAGGACTATGTGGGGCCCATTATTCTGAATGGAGGGCTATGTGGTGCCCATTATACTGTATGGAGGGCTATGTGGGGCCCATTATTCTGTATGGAGCACTATGTTGAGCCCATTATTCTGTATGGAGGGCTATGTGGTGCCCATAGTACTGTATGGAGGGCTATGTGGGGCCCATTATTCTGTATGAAGGACTATGTGGGGCCCATTATACTGTATTGAGGACTATGTGGGACCCATTATAATGCAAGGAGGACGGACTATGTGGTCCCATTATACTGTATGGAGGACTATGTGGGGCCCATTATACTGTATGGAAGACTATGTGGGGCCATTATACTGTATAGAAGACTATGTGGTCCCATTATACTGTATGGAGGACTATGTGGGGCCATTATACTGTATGGAGCACTATGTGGAGCCCATTATTCTGTATGGAGGACTATGTGGTGCCCATTATACTGTATAGAGGACTATGTGGGGCCCATTATTCTGTATGGAGGACTATGTGGGGCCCATTATTCCGTATGGAGGACTATGTGGGCGCATTATTCTTTATGGAGGACTATGTGGGGCCATTATTCTGCATGGAGGACTATGTGTTACCCATTATACTGTATGGAGGACTATGTGGGGCCTATTATTCTCTATGGAGGACTATGTGGGGCCCATAATACTTTATGGAGGACTATGTCGGCCCATAATATTGTATGGAGGACTATGTGGGGCCTATTATTCTCTATGAAGGACTATGTGGGGCCCTTTATACTGTATGGTGGACTATGTGGGGCCCATAATACTGTATGGAGGACTATGTGGAGCCCATTATTCTCTATGGAGGACTATGTGGGGCCTATTATTCTGTATGGAGCACTATGTGGGGCCCATTATACTGTATGGAGGACTATCTGGGGCCTATTATTCTCTATGGAGGACTATGTGGGGTCCTTTATACTCTACGGTGGACGATGTGGGGCCCATAATACTGTATGGAGGACTATGTGGGGCCCATTATTCTCTATGGAGGACTATGTGGGGCTCATTATTCTGTATGGAGGACTATGTGGGGCCCATTATTCTGTATGGAGGATTATGTGGGGTCAATTATCCTGTATGGAAGACTATGTGGGGCCATTATATTGTGTGGAGGACTGTGTGGGGCCATTATTCTGTATGCAGCACTATGTGGGGCCATTATTCCGTAAGGAGGACTGTGTGGGGCCATTATTCTTTATGGAGTACTATGTGGGGCCATTATTCTTTATGGAGTACTATGTGGGGCCATTATATTGTATGGAGGACTATGTGGGGCCATCATTCTGTATGGAGGACTATGTGAGGCCTATTATTCTGTACGGTGGAATATGTGGGGTCCATTATTCTGTATGGAGGACTATGTGGGGCCCATTATTCCGTATGGAGGACTATGTGGTGCCCATTATACTGTATGGAGTACTATGTGGTGCCCATTATACTGTGTGCCGGACTATGTGGGGCCCATTATTCTGCATGGAGGGCTATCTGGGGCACATTATTCTGTATGGATGACTTTGTGGGACCCATTATTCTGTATGGAGGACTATCTGGGGCCCATTATTCTGCATGGAGGACTTTGTGGGGCCGATTATTCTGTTTGGAGGACTTTGTGGGGCCCATTATTCTGTATGGAGGACTATGTGGGGCATTATTCTGCATGGAGGACTATGTGGGGCCCATTATTCTGTATGGAGGACTATGTGGGGCCCATTATTCTGCATGGAGCACTATGTGGGGCCAATTATTCTGCATGGAGCACTATGTGGGGCCCATTATTCTGCATGGAGGGCTATCTGGGGCACATTATTCTGTATGGATGACTTTGTGGGACCCATTATTCTGTATGGAGGACTATCTGGGGCCCATTATTCTGTATGGAGGACTTTGTGGGGCCGATTATTCTGTTTGGAGGACTTTGTGGGGCCCATTATTCTGTATGGAGGACTATGTGGGGCATTATTCTGTATGGAGGACTATGTGGGGCCCATTATTCTGTATGGAGGACTATGTGGGGCATTATTCTGTATGGAGGACTATGTGGGGCCCATTATTCTGCATGGAGCACTATGTGGGGCCCATTATTCTGCATGGAGCACTATGTGGGGCCCATTATTCTGCATGGAGGACTATGTGGGACCCATTATTCATTATGGAGGACTTTGTGGTACCCAGTATACTGATTGGCTCGTGACTTTTTCCAAGTTTTTCATTTTGGCTCTCTGTATGTTTGATTAGAGAGTGGAAAGAGTAAATGTGAAATGATCCCCTGTTCTCTATAATATCCGGATTTTTCCTGTAGAAGGTTGTGTGATCGGCTCACCTGTAGTCAGATCGCTGCTCGGTCCCGGCTGACTCGTATTAGGGTCAGGGGTTTCTGGGGTCACATTTTGCTCATCTTCGGTGTCGCCTTCTGGTGTCTCCTGATTGATAGAATATATAGAATTACCACGAGGAACCTTCCACTAAATCACCAAATCCACAAATCAGGAAGGACTGAACCTGCATTTACAGACACACCAACTGTAACTATACAGATCAGCCGCCATCATGAGGACTTTTATCAGATAAAATGGATTAAGATGAGGTAACATTGCAAAAACATTAATATGGATAATAGAAGGAGACAGAGGCGGAAATACAGACTTCCCACCACTGAGCTGTGACTACATCAGCAGAATACAGACTGCCATCAGCAGAGACAGGCGGCCATATTACCTCCTGTGCTTGCCAGGGGCTGACAGGGAGGCCGATAAGATCTAACACCAGATCTTCTGATATCTGGCTGGTGATCTGGAGAAGATCAGAAAACAAGGACGTGTGATAGAGAAGATGATGGATCCTTACCGGGCGTTCCGATGAGCGGGCCGGACCTTCCAGTACACACAGGACTTTTTCGGCCAGTTCTTTAACAAAAGACAAATCTCTATATTGAGATCTTTTTTCAGCCTAAAAAGAAGAAAAGAAACACAAATGAAAAATCTCGAGATGAGAAAGATCACAATGAAGGCGGCCATTGTATCTGACATCTGCTCCTCTCTGCAGATACATTGACTACATATCTGGGGTCTTGTCCTGTCTTATATTGGAAGAAAGAAGAAGCTTCTATCCCACCGTTATTATCCATTATTGTGGAGAAGATTTGTGCGGAGCGTCCACCATTTACCTGCTGTAGTAATGTCCTGATGTTCCATAGCGAGAAACTGCAAGTGCTCAGTCACTATGGAGCCAACAACGGCAGCCATGACCCTGTGTAGATTGTACACAGTGACTGTGAGCTCTGATGTCATAATGGCCGACCATCACTAGTGATGTCATCATGGAATCTTGTGATGGAATCTTATAGCGGCTGCTCTGCACAAATACATGCTGCCAAGCAATATTTAAAGTGTGTGGGGGCTCATGCTGTATATAGGGGGCTATGTGAGGGCTCAGCTATTTATAGCGGGCTATGTGAGGGCTCATACTGTATATAGAGGGCTATGTGAGAGCTTGGCTGTATATAGTGAGCTATGTGAGGGCTCATACTCTAAATAGGATTCTGTGTGTGAGCTCATACTGTACATTGGTGCTATGTATGGGCTCTTACTGTATAAAGGGTGCTGTGTGTGGGCTCTTACTGTATATAGGGTATGTGTGTGGGCTCTTTCTGTATGTAGGGGGATGCCAGCACACTTAATTCTGCTCAATATTAAGTGATACAGTTAATAATATAAAATATAATTAATATGTTAATATTGAGCAGAATTAATTTCAGCCTATTGATTCGGCCTACACAACAGTCACATTTCTCATGTGGCCCCTCAGTAATATTACTTTCCCACCCCTGCTCTATTATGTATAGCGCTCTGTTATGTGTAGTGCACCCGAGCACCTGCATGTTAATCGAATGACTTATCACATGATCTATCAAAGGGAATTATGTGCCATGTCATGTGATACATCGGGTGCTGGGGGCCCACGGCTCCTAAACTGCCCAGGGCCCTGGCTACTCTTAATCAGCCCCTGCTTCTATCCCACCATTATTATCCATTATTGAGAAGTTTTATGCGGAGCGTCCGCCACTTACCTGCTGTAGTAATGTCCTGATGTTCTGAGGTAAATCCGTCAGATACTCTGAGGTGAGATGACCTCGGTGGTATTTGGTCAGGCAGTCCCTTACAAGCTCCACCACCAGCCGGTGAGTGAAGCTGAGGACGCCATCGGGTGGTTGAAGCACAATCTCAGGGCGATTGGTGGTAAGAATCTCCCATAGAGCTTCTACTTGAAGATTGTCCAAAAGTAATTCAGCCATAGAAGCTGCAAGTGCGATCAGTCACTATATATAATAGCGAGAAACTGCAAGTGCGCTCAGTCACTATGGAATAGCGAGAAACTGCAAGTGCGATCAGTCACTATAGAATAGCGAGAAACTGCAAGTGCGCTCAGTCACTATGAAGCCAACAAAGGCAGCCGCGACCCTGTGTACATTGTATATATAGTGACTGTGAGCTGTGATGTCATAATGCCCGACCATGACCTGTGATGTCATCATGGAATCTTGTGATGGAATCTTCAAGGAGTGGCTCTACAAACATACTTGCTGCCTAGCAATATGCTTTTTTGGCCGTACTGTTTTATTTCCAAATACAACACAACCAGGATAAGGGAATTTTCACACGTTGCGTTTTTGCAGCATTTTTTTCCACACCAAAAACCAGGTTGTACTCAGGAAAAACACTGCATACAATCCACACTTATTTGCTGTGTTTTTGCAGTGTTTATACTTGTGTTGTTTTTTTTTCATTCATTTGAATGGGTGAAAAATGCTGCAAAACCCCTGAAAGAATTAACATCCTGCAAATTTAAAATAAAAAAAGGAAAAAAACGCAGCATGTGAATGAGACTTTAGAAATCTCATTCACTAAGCTGGTACTGTAAAACGCAATGTTTTAGCAGCAGAAAAATAACCCTGAAAAAAATGCCACTTGTGAACATTCCCCAAAGATATAATAGTCATATTATGGGAAATATTGTGTATATTTATTCCTCGCGTGTCTTTTTTTTACCAAATAACATTTACCTCATTGGTTGGAGAGTTTACTATTAACAACTGTGACAAATATTGAAGAATTAATGATAAGTGACCCAAGTGATCAATCATTTACGTCATTAATGGTGATGAGCGAGCACTAAAATGCTCAGGTGCTCGTTGCTCGGGTCGAGCACATTGGAATACTCGGGTGCTCGACCCGAGTAACGAGCCCATTGTAAGTCTATGGGAAACTCGAGCATTTTTCAGGCGGCTCTCCCCGGCGGTCTACAGAGGGCCTAAAAATTGCCCAAATCGATGGGAATAATGCTCAAACGACATGGTAACAGCATGGGGAAGACCCCTGGAAGCATCTATGACTCCCAGATCACTGCTGTCAACAACGTGGTCAGAGGTATTACGCCACTTTTACAGACTCACAATAAAACTTACAAAAACGAAACCAAAATGGATTTTCCTGGGAAATATGTTAAGGAACATCCTTTCCAGGGTAATGACTTGTATATAAGGCAAAATAAATAACCAAAAACAAAAATTCTCCTCCACACCTTGGGCTATGTTCACTCGTAGCGTTTTTGATGCGTTTTTACACTTTTGCATTGCTTTTAACCAACACAAATGCATTCACCTGGGAATGTCATTTTAACATTTTACAACATTATCTGGCCATGTGGTGTGTGACACATCATCAGACACATGCATACAGTGCTGAAAAGACGTGGGAACAGCATGGGGAAGACCTCTGGAAGCATCTCTGACTCCCAGGTCACTGCCTAAAAGTGTGCCCATCATAAGAGATGCTTGGCACATGCGAAGATGCCTCCCGCCATGCACCTGTCGTTGCAGACTTGCAACAATCACCGTCCACGTCCTTGTCCCACTGCAGCGTTCACTTGTCCCTTCTCCATTCCTTGGAATGCAAGCGCAAGTATGCAGGTAGCCACCCACCTACCCACCCACAGGCTGCAATACTATACTGCCAAATTTTTGACAGCTGCTTGCACTTGAAATGTAGCCTTTTAGGCTCGTGGAGGCGGAAGTTTTTCATAACCTCATGCCGGCGGCGGCTGGGTGTCCATACTCGGTCCCCAGCCGCCAATATATTTCCCAGTATCGCCTCTGCCTTCCACAAGCACGGGTCCCACAACATTACCCGTGCCCCCCCAGTGCACTTACTGGGAACGACCGCCTAACCAAACACATGTGGACAGGTGAATGTGGCCAGGGACGGTACGGAGCCAGTCCGCAACTTTTTTTTGCTGACAGTTGTATTTAGCTCGGTGAAAGGACTGGCATAGAGGGAAACCGTATCTACCCTGGGTGTCATTTCTCCCAGGAAGTCCTGTAATTGAGCTTGTTGCAGAAGCAATGGCAGCCCGTCCAACATCAACTCGCACTTGTCGGTGGTGCTTTGACACACACACATCTTTCTTTGCGCATTTAATTTCTTGAATACAGAGTTGGACAATGGCCTGATCTGTAATGCATTTTGAGAAATAACATGCATAAGCATGGCCGATCAGCATTAAAAAAGCAGCCACAGAGTGTCCGGAAACCTTCCCCCACACTTTTATTAGCCAGGGCTGCTTTTCGGCAGGGTTGGACGGGCCCACCAGAGAGGGAAACCGTATCTACCCCGGCTGTCAGTTCTCCGTCACCAGGTTCCGCCCATTGTCACACACGACCATGCCTGGCTGTATGTTCAGCGGTGAGAGCCACAGATCAGGCTGCTGTGTTACAGCTTTCAACAACTCTGCAGCGCTGGGCGGTTTGTCACCTAAGCATTAAGCATGTTATCTTCAGCACAGCCTGTTGCCGCTTGGCCAAGGCAGTGCTGCAGTTCTGTCAGCTTGTGACTGATGTGGTCATTTCGGAGATGGAGGAGGAGGTGCATGAGCTGAACAATGTGATTACATTGAGGTTAAATTGCTTTTTATACTAAAGAAATATCCTATTGTTTTGTTTACGTTATTTTTTAAGACAAATGCGTTCACCGGGAAATGTCATTTTAACATTTTACAACCTTATCTGGCAATGTGGTGTGTGACACATCATCAGACACATCCTGTTTTATTTATGATGGAGGGACTCTGAAAGTCATAAAGCCTATTTTTATAGGGACATCAGATGGCCCTTACTATTCTTAAAAGGCCAGCAGTCTGCCCTAGCTATTGTTAGAGAGCCATCAGCCGGCTATGCTTTGTTGTTCCCATTATTAACAAGTGGGTCTCCTATACTGTTATTGCGTATCCAGGGCTGCTTTTCGGCAGGGTTGGACGGGCCCACCAGAGAACCGGAGACTCCTCCGGCAGGCCCTGGCTTCTCCTTCAGGAGAGTTCATAGTGCCGAGGTGAGGCCATGATGATGATAGAGGCCACCATCTTCTTAGTTTTCTGTTACTTGGAATGTAAGTGCAAGTATGCAGCCAGCCACCCACCCACCCACAGGTCGCAACACTAAACTGCCAGATTTGTGGGCAGCTGCTTGCACTTGAAATATGGGTTTTTAAGCTCATGGAGGCGGAAGCTGTCCACAATCTCATGGCGGTGGCGACTGGGTATCCATACTCGGTCCCCAGCCGCCATTATTTTTCCCGGTATCGTCTCCGCCTTCCACAAGCATGGGTCCCACAACATTACCCATGCCCTCCCCAGTGGAAGGACCGCCTAACCACAAACACGTGGACAGGTGAATGTGGCCAGGGACGGTATGGAGCCAGTCCACAACTTTTTTTGCTGAGAGTTGTATTTAGCTCAGTGAAAAGACTGGCATAGAGGGAAACCGTATCTACCCTGCATGTCATTTCTCCCAGGAAGTCCTCTAAAGCTGCTTGCACTTGAAATGTGGCCTGAATATTACTGCTGGTACTTTTCTGTGGGAATTTGCTTGCCTCCTACCAGCCTGGAATATTTCCAGTAAACTATGGTACGACGCCATGGTATTAGCACTGCCCCAGTACCAGTAGCGAAGCCTTCCCCAATTTCCTTCTCAGGAATTTTATTTGGTAGACTGAGTGGCTGCCCAAATACATTTTCTCACAAAGGAGCTGAAGATAGCGTGGCAGTAGGTGCAAGTTTCTCCAGCCTGTTAGATATTAGAGGGTGAATGGCAGCATTGGATCAGTGGTTAGCACTGAAGACTTGTAGCGCTGGGATCCTGGGTTTAAATCCCAGCAAGGTCAACATCTGCAAGGACTTTGTATGTTCTCCCCGTGTTTGCGTGTGTTTCCTCCTCAGTAAAAAAAGCAGCCATAGAGTGTCCGGGAACCTTCCCACACACTTTTCTTAGGACTGCTTTTCGGCAGGGTTGGACGGTCCCAGCAGAGAATCCTCTGGTGTGCCTTGGCTTCTACCTCAGGAGAGTTCATGATAGCGCTAACTTTGCAGCTGCTATGGGGCTCTTGAGCAGGTGAGAAAGGTCAGAATCAAATCCTCTGGTGGGCGCAATGTTTTTCAATCTGAAACAGCTTATCAGTGGGAGTTGTATTTCACCACAGCCATATTCTTTAGCTCGGTGAAAGGACTGGCATAGAGGGAAACCGTATCTACCCCGGCTGTCAGTTCTCCGTCACCAGATTCCACCCATTGTCACACACGACCATGCCTGGCTGTATGTTCAGCGGTGAGAGCCACAGATCAGGCTGCTGTGTTACAGCTTTCAACAACTCTGCAGAGCTGGGCGGTTTATCACCTAAGCATTAAGCATGTTATCTTCAGCACAGCCTGTTGCCGTTTGGCCAAGGCAGTGCTGCAGTGCTGTCAGCTTGTGACTGATGTGGTCATTTCGGAGATGGAGGAGGAGGTGCAGGAGCTGAACAATGTGATTACATTGAGGTTAAATTGGTGACGCTGCTTTTTATACTAAAGAAATATCCTATTGTTTTGTTTACGTTATTTTTTAAGACAAATGCATTCACTGGGAAATGTCATTTTAACATTTTACAACCTTATCTGGCAATGTGGTGTGTTACACATCATCAGACACATCCTGTTTTATTTATGATGGAGGGACTCTGAAAGTCATAAAGCCTATTTTTATAGGGACATCAGATGGCCCTCACTATTCTTAAAAGGTCAGCAGTCTGCCCTAGCTATTGTTAGACAGCCATCAGCCGGTTATGCTTTGTTGTTCCCATTATTAACAAGTGGGTCTCCTATACTGTTTTTGCGTATCCAGTGACTGCAAGGGCTGCCAAAAATTTGGACACAACCCAATACCCCTTTGAAGAGACATAGAGGAGGGTCTCAGTAAAAAAAATGTTCCCATTATAAAGGTGCAGGTCTCCTATAGTGGTAATGCCCATGCTGTGACTGCAAGGGCTGACCAATTTTAGGAAAAAGCCCACTAAGAATTTAAAGACACACAGAGCAGGGCCACAGTAACAAGGTACGACATGTTCCCATTAGAAAGGAGAGGGTCTGCTATACAGTTATAGGGTATGCAGTGAGTCCAACGGCTGAAAAATTTTAAGAAATACCCTACAAAGAATTTAAAGACACACAGAGCAGGGCCACAGTAACAAGGTACGAAATGTTCCCATTAGAAAGGAGAGGGTCTGCTATAAAGTTGTAGGGTATGCAGTGAGTCCAACGGCTGACCAATTTTAGGAAAAACCCCACTAAGAATTTAAAGACACACAGAGCAGGGCCACAGTAACAAGGTACGACATGATCCCATTAGAAAGGAGAGGGTTTGCTATACCGTTATAGGGTATGCAGTGAGTCCAACGGCTGACCAGTTTTAGGAAAAACCCCACTAAAAATTTAAAGACACACGGAGCAGGGCCACAGTAACAAGGTACGACATGTTCCCATTAGAAAGGAGAGGGTCTGCTATACAGTTATAAGGTATGCAGTGAGTCCAACGGCTGACCAATTTTAGGAAAAACCCCACTAAGAATTTAAAGACACACAGAGCAGGGCCACAGTAATGACAATTTCCCATTAGAAAGGAGAGAGTCTCCCATAGTGTTGGCCTATGCAGTGAATGCAAGAGCTGCCAAAAATTTGGAGGCACTTCAATGCCCCTTGGAAGAGACGTGGAGGAGGGCCTCATAAAAAATGTTCCCATTAGAAAGCAGCGGGCCTCCTATACTTGTAATGCCCATGCACTAAGTGTATGGGCTGACAAACATTTACCCCTGGGGGGTATACATGAACATACTGTATAAAAAAAAATTTTTACGGGCATCATAAACACCCTTTAAAAAAATTATGTGGGTGTTGCATCACGGACCACGTTCACCCTGGTGATATGGTGGTGGAGGATGAAGAGAAGGAGGAGGACAAGAGCAAATAGCCAAAATCAGTAAGTGTATACCCATGTGTGGGTGTAAAAAGGTGCATGGCAATACATCTCCCAAGAAAAGACACTGGATTGGAGTTTATGTTACGCTGCTATCATTTGGTGGTGATGAGAAGTCTGGCCCAATCCACCCCTTGTTCATTTTTATAAGAGTCAGCCTGTCAGCATTTTCAGTTGACAGGCAGATGCGCTTATCAGTTATAATTCCACCAGCGGCACTAAAAACCCGCTCTGATAAAACGCTGGCGACAGGGCAGGCCAGGCCAGGACCTCCAAGTCATAGAGAGCCAGTTCATTCCACGTATCCAGCTTGGATACCCAATAATTATAAGGCACAGAGGAATCACGGAGGACGTTGGTACGGTCGGCAAGGTACTCCCTCAGCATCTTCCCAAACTTTGCACTCCTTGTGATAGTACCCCGCGCTTCAGGGCCTGTGCGATGGGAGGGTCTGAGAAAACTCTCCCAGAACTTTGACAGTGTTCCGCTGCCTCTGCTGGATTGAAGTTGTGTCTCTCTCGCCTGTGCTCCTTGGTTGTCCAACAAAGTGTGCCCTCTGCCCCCAGCGTTTTCAGATGGGAATTTTCCGCAACAAGGGCCTTCTGGTACTGCCCCATTTTTGTACACCTGTCTGCCTCAGGAATAACAGATATAAAGTTCTGCTTGTAGCGTGGGTCTAGAAGTGTCACCAACCAGTAATGACTGTCACCCAAAATTTTGAGAACGCGAGGGTCATGGGAAAGGCAGCGTAACATAAACTCAGCCATGCGTGCCAGACTACTAACAGGCAAGACTTCAGTGTCCTCACCAAGAGGATGACTGACCATGCTCTCCTCCTCCTCCTCTCTGTCCTCTGGCCATCCACGCTGAACAGACGGTATGACAGCTGTGCAGGTAGTACCATCTATAGTGCATGAAACTAGCTCCTGTCCTTCCTACTCCTCTTCCTCATTGTCACCCAATCTACGTTGGGATGAGATGAGGCTGGGCTGTGTGTAATCACCCTGTATGGTTCCTTGCTCCATCTCATCATGCTCTGCCTGCAATGCATCCTCTTTGATTGTGAGCAGAGAGCGTTTCAGAAGACAGAGAAGTGGGATGGTGACGCTAATTGTGATGTCATCGCCGCTCACCATCTTGGTGGAGTCCTCAAAGTTTTGGAGGATGGTACATATGTCTGACATCCATGTCCACTCCTGAGGTCTTATGTGTGGAGTCTGAACTGAATACCGACGGCCTTGTTGATGCTGGTAGTCAACAACTGCCCTCTTCTGCTCACAATTCCTTCCCAACATCTGCAGTGTAGAGTTCCAACGCGTGGGGACATCACACAGCAGTCTGTGAGCCGGTAGCTGCAAACGCTGCTGAAGCACTGCAAGGGCGGCGGAAGCTGTAGCTGACTTTCTAAAATGGGCACACTGGTGGCGTACTTTAACAAGCAGATCTGGCAGCTCCGGGTAGGATTTGAGAAACCGCTGAACCACGAGGTTAAGCACATGGGCCAGGCATGGTACGTGTGTGAGCTCGCCTCGCCTCAGAGCCGCCACCAGGTTCCGGCCATTGTCACACATGACCATGCCTGGCTGAAGATTCAGCGGTGTGAGTCACAGATCTGCCTGCTCTTTCAGAGCTGTCCACAACTCTTCAGCATTGTGGGTCTTTTCACCCAAGCATATTAGCTTCAGCACAGCCTGTTGCAGCTTGGCCGAGGCAGTGCTGCAGTGCTTCCAGCTTGTGACTGATGTGGTCATTTCGGAGATGGAGGCTGAAGAGGAGGAGGAGGCTAAGGAGGATGAGGTGCAGAAGCTGTAGACCGTGGGGGCAACGCTGATTGACCTAGGGCCCGCAATCCTTGGCGTCGGTAGGACGTGTTCCGTCCCAAGGTCCGACTGGGTCCTGGCTTCCACTATGTTAACCCAGTGTGCCACCAGCGAGATGTACCGTCCCTGCCCACAAGCACTTGTGGATGATATGCATCTCCTGCTTTAACAGACACAAGAGAGGACAAATCTTGCCAAGTAGCTGAGTATGTCTTCTGAATAGCCAAAACTGCACGGTAGAAAGGCATGGGTTGTTTCTCTGGGTCTGGCAATTGGTTGCAGAGTGTCATGGCTTGAGTCGGTGTGAATTTTACATACATGATAGGTTCTGGTTTGCCAAGAGCAGGTGGTGGTATGATAGGCTTAAGGGTTAAATTAGATGGTGGTCTAGGTAGGCTTGGCAGCAACTTTTCTTCATCCACATCATTTTTAATTGGTACTGGTGTGATGGGAGTCACATGTGTTTGACAAGCATCTTTCATTGCCCTTGCAGTGTCAGTTTGTTTACTGACTAGACATATCTCGGTTAGATGGCAAGAAGGCTTAGAGGCCTCTTCTATCACTGTCTGTACTAGCTCCCTTGCACATGCTCTGACTGGGTATCCAAAGATACCGGAGCTAATTAAAGGAAGTGCTATAGTCTTAATGCCAGCAGTCTTGTTTGCAATGTCTAATGCTGCGTGTACAGTCTGGCACAAGAGCCGTGCACTATTATCTGGATAGGAAGGGTCATAGATGGGCCCCACTGCATGAATAATAGTGTTACAGGGTAAATCGCCTGATTCGGTAACTGTGACCATTGCTGGCTGGAAAGGACCATGTCGTCATACAATATTATCACTTTCCCTTTGAATACTGTCTCCCCCTGCCATGACAATATCTCTAGCCAGGCCACCCCTGTGCTGCAGGTGGCTATTGGTAGCATTCACTATAGCATCCACCCGCTGAGTGACCATGTTCCCTACACCCACAGAGATTAGTACCCCAGCCCCTGTCTGACACTGGGCAATCATTTTCTCAAAAATAGGATCCCAGTCCTCTGGGGGGCCCGACACAAAGCTGCCATTATCCACATGTTGATATGATGGGGCAACAGATGGAGCCCCTTCACCTGAATGAGAGACAGGTGATGTAAGAGCTGGGAACATTGGTGTCGGAGGTGGGGAAGATGCTGAGGTAGATTGCTGAGGTGGGGTCTAATATTGTCCTTGCATAGTCACAACCGGATATATAGAAACTGGTGGAGAAACTAATTGGGCATTAGGCTTTGGAATATCTGTCGTCTCATTGTTATCAGGCCTTCCGGGTGGAGTAAGATGGCCGCCACAGAAAGTACCTGTGGGTGGGACTTCCTTTGAGTCATGCATTCCAAAGGTGGGAGGGCACCTGGGTGGTGTGTCTGTCCAAGAGCAGTCAAGAGAAGGCGCTGTGGCTACAAAGTCAGTGGGGAGGGGGGATGGTCTATGAACTCCACAATGTAAACCATTGTCCCCAGAGTCTAAAGTTTGCACATCACTCCTAGAACATGTCCACCCCCTGAGGCCATTATAAGGTGGTGGCTCAACAGTTTTCAAAGCAACATTAAAAACATGGTTCTTAACATACATGTAATATACATCATCATTATCATCTGTTCTCTCTTCCTCTTCCCATCCCTCTTTTGCTATGTCATTTGCCATAGCCACAGATAATAAACCTGTTTCCTCTAGTTTACCCTTTTTTTTTTTTTTCTTTAAAGCTATTTTCCACAGCCCCCGCTGAAGTCTTCCCCTCCTATTCATTCCTACAATGTCCATTGACTGTCCATTAATTCCCCTGCTCCTATGTATGCTGTCTGCTAATGCTCTGCTGACCCGTCTCTCTGGTATATGCTCTGCATAATTCCCCTGCTTCATCTGTCCCACTCCAATCAATATTCACATATGTTTCTTCTTTCCCCACTATATACCTTATCTGATTTTTAGAGGTGTTCTGGCTCTGTCTTTGATCACCCAGCCATCTCCTTTTCAAATGACCAGCTGTTAATTTATCCACAAGCCGTTCCCACAATGCCCTACACCTGATATAGTTTAATGTGGCCTATATATTTAGACTCTCTGTAAGGGGTGCACGCGTGCTGGGGTGTGCACGCGTCTTCTTGTGCAAAGTGGCTTCGGAGAGAAGTGGCAGTTATTTCAGAGGCAGTTAGTCAGGGCAGGAGTCAGGTAACAAACACTTTGACCACTTACTCTCCATTAACTATGTTTCTGTTAGCTCTCACTTTTTCCTCTATAGTCCTCCACTTTCTAATAACCCCTCAAATCCCTACACCAAGTAAGAAACTCTTCATCTCTCCCTCTATTCTCCCCATTCATCTCACCTCCTCCTCCAAATTATTCCTCAGCATTCAATCCTGGATCTCCAAACACAGACAACCACCTCATGCTCTCTCTTGCTCCCACCTGCTAACACTTTCTCTGCTCCTCCTCACTGCTGGAGATATCTCTCCAAATCCTGGTCCTCCTCGCCATATCCCCACAGTCACTTCTACCTCCTATCCACGACCTTCCTCAAACTGTCGCAACCCTTCTAACCTCATACCCATCCAACTAATACCCACCTCCTCAGCTATACTAACAGGAGCTCTATGGAACGCTCGCTCTGTCTGCAACAAACTTTCCTTCATCCACGATCTTTTCATTACAAACAAACTCTCCTTCCTCGCCATCACTGAAACCTGGCTCACCCCCTCTGACACAGCCTCCCCAGCTGCCCTTTCATATGGCGGATTCCACCTTTCCCACACCCCCCGCCCCAATGGCAAACATGGTGGAGGCGTAGGTTTCCTCCTATCGGAACTCTGCGCTTTCACCAAAATCCCACTGCCACCCTCCGTTACACTCCCCTCTTTTGAGGTGCACTGTGTGCGCATCTATTCCCCCTCCAACCTCCAACTGGCCGTCGTTTACCGACCCCCAGGGCAAGCCACCACCTTCTTAGACCATTTCACTACCTGGCTGCTTCACTTCCTTTCCACTGACATCCCCACTATCATAATGGGTGACTTCAACATCCCCATTGACACTCCCCACTCGTCTGTCTCTAAGCTCCTATCCCTCACCTCCTCCTTTGGACTCACTCAATGGTCTTCCACACCCACCCACAAAGATGGCCACACACTGGACCTCATCTTCACCCGCCTCTGTTCCCTATCTAACCTCTCTAACTCACCACTCCCTCTCTCTGACCATAACCTCCTCACATTCTCTACCCTCTCCTCTCCGGGTGCACAATCCCCACTCCAAAAACTCACACACCCTCGCAGAAATCTCAAACACCTTGACCTACACTCTCTCTCTGAATCCCTCCTTCCTCTCACAGACATAAATTCCTTGCACGATGCAGACGTTGCTGCTGCTTCATATAACACCACAATAGCTGCAGCTCTAGACTCGATCGCCCCTCTCACACACACCACACCTCGCACATTCAACAGGCAACCCTGGCACACTAAACTTACTAAAGAACTGCGCCGGGCCTCCAGGGTTGCGGAGCGGAGATGGAAAAGGTCTCACTCCATCGAGCACTTCATCGCATTCAAGCAATCCCTCACTAATTTCAAGTCCGCACTCACTACAGCAAAACAAACCTACTTCTCATCTCTCATATCCTCCCTATCTCACAACCCTAAACAGCTATTTAACACTTTCAACTCTCTCCTTCGTCCCCCAGCACCTCCTCCCTCTTCTCTCATCTCAGCCGACGACTTTGCCTCATTCTTCAAACAGAAGATTGACACCATCAGACAAAACTTTGGCCTAAAGTCCACACAACCCCTCCTCATATCTACTCAACCATCCTCCTCCAAACCCCACTTCTCCACCATTACAGAAGGTCAAGTCTCCTCTTTACTCTCCAAATCACACCTCACCACCTGCGAACTTGACCCAATCCCATCCCACCTCATCACTAACCTCACCTCAGTCTTCATCCCAACCCTAACCCACCTCTTCAATCTATCACTAACAACCGGAGTCTTCCCCTCATGTTTCAAACATGCCGCAATCACACCCATCCTCAAAAAGCCCTCCCTTGACCCTTCCTCTCTGACCAGCTACCGCCCCATATCACTTCTCCCCTTTGCCTCAAAACTTCTAGAACAACATGTCCACCTTGAACTGTCCTCCCACCTCTCCTCCTGCTCCCTCTTCGACCGTCTACAATCTGGCTTCCAACCGCATCACTCGACTGAAACTGCCCTGACCAAAGTCACAAACGACCTACTAAATGCCAAATCCAAGCGACACTACTCCATCCTCCTCCTTCTGGACCTGTCATCTGCCTTTAACACAGTGGACCATTCCCTCTTACTCCAGATTCTCTCATCTCTTGGCATCACGGACTTGGCTCTATCTTGGATCTCCTCATACTTAACAGACAGGACATTCAGCGTCTCCCACTCACGCACCACCTCCTCATCTCGCCCCCTATCTGTCGGTGTCCCCCAAGGTTCAGTTCTAGGACCCCTGCTCTTCTCCATCTACACCTTCGGCCTGGGACAGCTCATAGAGTCTCACGGCTTTCAGTATCACCTCTATGCTGACGACACACAGATCTACCTCTCTGGACCCGATATCTCCTCCCTACTAACCAGAATCCCACAATGTCTGTCCGCCATCTCATCCTTCTTCTCCGACAGGTTTCTAAAACTCAACATGGATAAAACAGAGTTCATCATCTTTCCACCCTCTCATTCACATCCCCCATCCGACCTATCCATCAACGTCAATGGCTGTTCACTCTCCCCAGTCCCACAAGCTCGCTGCCTTGGGGTAACCCTGGACTCTGATCTCTCCTTCAAACCACATATTCAAGCCCTTTCCACCTCCTGCCGACTCCAACTCAAAAACATCTCCCGGATCCGTGCATTCCTCAGCAAAGACTCTGCAAAAACACTAGTGCATGCCCTCATCATATCCCGCCTCGACTACTGCAACCTCCTGCTCCGTGGCATCCCTTCCAACACTCTTGCACCTCTCCAATCTATCCTAAACTCTGCTGCTCGACTAATCCACCTGTCCCCCCGCTATTCCCCGGCCTCTCCTCTCTGTCAATCCCTTCACTGGCTCCCTATTGCCCAGAGAATTCAGTTCAAAACTCTAACCATGGCATACAAAGCCATCCACAACCTGTCTCCCCCATACATCTGTGACCTAGTCTCCCGGTACTTACCTGCACGCAACCTCCGATCCTCACAAGATCTCCTGCTCTACTCCCCTCTTATCTCCTCCTCCCACACTCGTATACAAGATTTCTCCCGTGCTTCCCCCCTACTCTGGAACTCTCTACCCCAACATATCAGACTCTCGCCGACCGTGGAAACCTTCAAAAGGAACCTGAAGACCCACCTCTTCCGACAAGCCTACAACCTGCAGTAAACACCACTGCACGACCAGCTCTACCCTCACCTACTGTATCCTCACCCATCCCTCGTAGACTGTGAGCCCTCGCGGGCAGGGTCCTCGCTCCTCCTGTACCAGTCGCTGACTCGTTTTGTTAAGATTATGTAAATGCTTTTGTTATGTATATCCCTATCACATGTAAAGCGCCATGGAATAAATGGCGCTATAATAAATAATAATAATAATAATAATAATAACTGTTTAACCCTAGCAACATACTTAAACCCCTTCCCTGTCAGCTACCAGTGTTTGAGCCGTATAGCTGTTATTCGACACCAACTTTCTTTGTGAACAGTCTCAAGAATTTATGCATGGCTGACGAACGTTGACACAATACAAACAGAAAGACGGACCAGACAAAGTGAATTCTTGTGTCAGTATGACTCAATGAAACAGAATAATCTCCTTATTAATAACCGCAGATACTAGCTGGCCAGCCTAGCTTCTGTTTCCTACCCTCGTGCGTTCTATCTTCCAAGAACAGGATGTTTTTTTAGGGAGCGATACAGAACTGCAAAACTTTCTTTTTTTTTTTTAAACCTTCCTCACATCATCCCCCCTACGTTCTCTCAAGAACAGGAGGTATATGGAAATGCAATGTGGGATTCCATCCAGGAGAATACTCCGTTCACAAGTCACACACGACAGCTCATCCACTAAGTCAGTCTCAAACACAAACAAATTAGAATAAGCAAAGGTTACAGTGGATTGGAATGTGAGTGGGTTTCGATAACACCAGCAGGGTCACCCCTATCCCCACTTAAGGATTACCACAACAGACCGACTCGTGCCCTCTGCTAATCTATGAACGACTGGAAACACAAGCAAGTCTATAATTACAGTGTAATTAACTAGAGTTACCGTGTAAGGGGGGTGATCAGGCCCATCCAGTCATCCACGATCCACAGCTGGACACCTTCATTCGGTCTGCCCTGGTGTGGTGCCCGTGTGGTGCCCCATGTTGGGCGCCAATTGTGGAAGTGAGGTTCAAAGGACCCCAACCCTTTGCTTATCCCTTGCCAAATTAAATTATTCAAGTGTATACGTGAAGCTTTGATATCGGACAGACAGAGTCAGATACTGAACTTCTCTTGAAGAGAAATGGCGCAGGAAAGATGTGTTTATTATTCCAGCATAACATATATATGTTCAGTATGGAGGAAAGTCCCAATAGGGTGTTGCCCTGAGGCAATTGAGCAATCACAGTGGTCTCTGGCCCATGGTATAGATAAGTCTCATTATCTTGTCCTATGGGGTTAAATGTTTCCTCCCCAGATATTCTCCTCATTCCTCAGGATATTCTCTTGGGAGGTGTCATGTTGAATCCTTTGTCTCGTCTCCTTCTTGTAAACAATTTGAAAGTCCACCTCTATAACCAGCTCCAACTAATCCTTTCAGGATATTTATATAGTGACACACGAGTACAGATATCTGATATATATATATATCAAGGTTTTCATAATATATATTAAAGTGAGGGTATATATGACTAAATGATATCCAATATAACAGATATATGCAAAACAAGATTCATAACATATAACAGAATATAAGTATAGATATTTAGTATACATCAGAGTTTCATATAATGTTTTTTAGTAGATTTTAGAATCTTATCTTTAACACACTTATCCACGTCTCCGTGGTTAGGTGGACTTTACCGGTAACTGCATTGTTGAGAGCACGGCTAATGTTTTGGGACACGTGCTTGTGTAATGCGGGGACGGCACACCGGGAGAAATAGTGGTGGCTGGGGACCGAGTACCGAGGGTCGGCCGCCGCCATCAGGATGCGGAATGCTTCCGCCTCCACGAGCCTAAAAGGCAACATTTCGAGCACAAGCAGTCGTGAAATGTGAGAATTTAGCAGTGTGGCCTGTGGGGCGTTGGCTGCATTTTCGCGCTTGCATTCCAAGGACTGGGGTATGGACAACTGAACGCTGCGCTGGGACAAGGACATGGACTTGCTTCCTGATGCTGCTACTTGAGAGTGTGCAACGACAGGTGCAGGGCAGGAGGCATCTTCACATGCACTATGGACAGGGGATTGGCTTGCATGCACAACAGCGGAAGAAGCAATGGTGCCACCCGCAGACACTGTTCCTGGACCCTGGGGTTCGGCCCACAAAGTCAGGTGCTTTGCTGCCATGTGCCTGATCATGCTGGTGGCGGTCAGGCTGGTCGTTTTGCCACAACTGCTGATGCTGGCCTGGCAGGTGGTGCAAATGGCCTTTTTGGGGTTATCGGCAGAGTCTTTAAAAAACAACCAGACTCGGGAAGACCTAACAGTTGTACTGGCAACTTCCTTCATGTTGGTGTTACGGGGAACGGTTGCCTGCCTTCTGTCTGCGGCCACCACACTGCTTCTTCCTGCCTGTTGGGGTGCTCTGCCTCCCTCTCCCTGTGTGCTGCTGTGCTCTCTCTGAATGTCCTCCTGCCAGGTTGGGTCAGTTACTATATCATCCACCACCTCGTCTTCCACTTCCGCACCCTGGTCCTCCTCCTGACTTTCTGGCAATTGTGTCTCATCATCGTCCATCTCTTGTGACACTTTCCCACCGTCGCCTTGGTGTGACCGTGGCTGCTCAAATACTGTATTTGGGCATCGCTACACGCGATCTCCTCTTGCCCCGCTTCAAATGGACAGGGCGAGAGGCCCGAATCTATAAATGGAAAAGTGAACAGCTCTTCAGAGTGTCCAAGTGTGGGATCAGTTGTCTCTGGGTACTCAGCATGGTGGGAGGAAGGAGGATCAGGGTGAGGAATATGCTGTCCAGACTCACGGCTACTGAGACTTGACCGTGTGGAAGACAGGGTGGTGGTGGTGGTGGCTAAGTGACTGGAAGCATTATCCGCTATCCAACCAACAACCTTTTGACACTGCTCTGGGTTCAATAGTGGTGTGCTGCGGTCCCCTAGTAATTGGGACAGGAAGGTCAGGCGAGAAGATGTGGGTGTTTGTTGTGGCACAATTTTGGCTTGCCCACGGCCTTGTCTTCGGCCTCTGCATGCACCATTACCATCACGTCCAGTTCCCCGTCCCTTGCCACGTGCCTTGCCCATTTTAAATGGAGGACAGTATCTTCCATGCTCACTACAAATGACTGAGTTTGGACTGAACTTATATGTGATCCGTGTGATGGAGAAAACAAAGTTTTAAATACCTGGCCTGTAGGTAAGTAGTTTGAACAGCAAACTGCTGTGAATTGCTTCACTGACACACTAAAGGAAATTTTTAATGGAGGCCAGAAATGGCAGTATTTTCTGACAACGTATATGTGATCCGTTTGACGGAGAAAACACAGTTTTTAATAGCCGAATTTCTAGAGCTCTAATATGGAAAGGACCTGGCTGTATTCTGCCGTGCCAACAAGCAAAAAAAACCCGTGTTCTCTGGATTGCTTTTTAAGCAAATAATGAGGATTAAGATCCAAAGAAAAGTATTCCTGGCCCCTGAGACCTGGGCCTTTGTATAGAAATATCTAACAGCATCAGAAGGCAGAAATGGAATGGAGACTCTTGTGCTATATGTACTGCAGTCTGCTATATACACCGTCTGCCTATACACCCTGCCTGCCTGATATCTCTGCAGATGAATTAGTCCTCAGAAGGACTGTTTGTTAAGATGGATATGTGTAATGTACGGTTTTTCTCCCTACACTACCTAATACACAATCAAATCTCTCCCTATCGCAGCAGCAGCTCTCCCTACACTGCCTGATTCCGAAGGGACTGTGACGAACATGGCGGCGCCAGGTCTGATATAGACCTGATGACACTGTGCGACCAGCCAATCACTGTAATGCCCACAACCAACATGGCTACTGCATTACAGTGCATGGCAGGCAATCCCTGCATGTTCATTGGCTCTCTAAAGAGCGCCAAACATGCAGGGAGGGGACCCGAGTTCCCCCCCGAGCAACCCGAAAATACTCGGCGAGCACTGAGCATCTCGAGCAGTGAGATGCTCGGGCGAGCACCGAGCAGTAGCGAGCATGCTCGCTCATCACTATTTACTACCTTATTTGGCCATGTGGTGTGTGACACATCATCAGACACATGCATACATTGCTGAAAAGACATGGGAACAGCATGGGGAAGACCCCTGGAAGCATCTCTGACTTCCAGGTCACTGCCTAACACTGTGGTCATCAGACTTGATCCTATATTACTGCGGTAATAATACAGACATTTTTGTCAACGTGACAAATATTAAACTCAATTTAAAATGGGCAAGATGTGTGGCAAGGGACGGGGAAGTGGATGTTATGGTGATTGTGCACGCAGAGGCCGAGGCCGTGGGCAAGATGAAACTGTGCCTGCTGAGGGAGCACAACAAACACCCTCATCATGTCGAACTACCTTCCTGTCCCAATTTCTAGGGGGCCGCGGAACACCACTATTGAAGCCAGAGCTGTGAGAAAAGGTTTTTGGTTGGATAGCAGATAATGCTTCCAGTCACTTTGCCACCACCACCCTGTCTTCCACATTTTTGTTCAAGATTATTGTAATTGTTTTTGCAATGTATACCCCTTTTTCACATCTAAAGCGCCATGGAATAAATGGCGAAAAAGTAACAATAATAATGTGGTCCAGTCTCATTAGCCGTGAGTCTGGACCACATTATTATTGTTACTTTTTCGCCATTTATTCCATGGCGCTTTAGATGTGAAAAAGGGGTATACATTGCAAAAACAATTACAATAATCTTGAACAAAAATGTGACAGTGACTGGTACAGGAGAGGAGAGGACCCTGCCAGCGAGGGCTCATAGTTTACAAGGGATGGATGAGGATACAGTAGGTGAGGACAAAGCTGATCGTGCAACGGTGTGGTGGAGCGAGGGTTCCTGCAGGTTGTACGCTTGTCGGAAGAGGTGGGTGTTCAGCTTCCTTTTAAAAGTTTCAACAGTAGGTGAGAGTCAGAAATGGTGGGGTAGAGAGTTCCAGAGTTGGGGGGATGCACGGGAGAAATCTTGTATGCTATTGTGGGAAGAGGAGATAAGAGGGTAGAGAAGGTGATCTTGTGAGGATCGGAGGTTGCGTGCAGGTAAGTACTGGGAGACTAGGTCACAGATGTATGGAGGAGACAGGTTGTGAATGGCTTTGCATGCCAAGGTTAGGGTTTTGAACTGGAGACAGTGAAGGGATTGACAGAGAGGAGAGGCCAGGGAATAGCGGGGGGATAGGTGGATTAGTCTGGCAACAGAGTTTAGGATATATTGGAGAAATGCGAGAGTGTTAGAAGGGAGGCCACAGAGCAGGAGGTTGCAGTCATCGAGACGGGAGATGATGAGGGCGTGCACTAGTGTTTTTGTAGATTCGTGGTTGAGGAATGTGCGGATCCAGGAGATTTTTTTACTTAAGTCGGCATCTTCCTCACCCTCTTTCCTCCCACCATTCCGAGTGCCCTGAGACAACTGATCCCATACTTGGACTCTCCGAAGAGCTGTTTTGTTCATATTTCCATTTATAGATTCTGGCCTCTCGCTCGGTCCGCACGGAAGTGGAAAGAGCTTGGATATGTGGTTTGAAGGAGAGATTAGAGTCCAGGGTTACCCCAAGAGCTGTTCACTTTTCCATTGATAGATTCGGGCCCCTCGGACGGCCAGTTTCAAGCAGGGCAACAGAAGATCGCATGTAGCGATTTGAGCAGCATTGGTCACCCGAAGGTGACTGTGGGAAACTGCAATTACTGTTGAAAAGATGGTTGATGATTAGTATTGAGCATTCCGATACTGAAATATCGGGTATCGGCCGATATTCACCGTATCGGAATTCCGATACTTAATTCCGATACTTTTATAATATCGAATACCGGAATCGGAAGTTCCCATAATGCCTGCGCTCTGCAGTGTCTGTGAAGGATGACAAGCTGGATGGCAGCGCTCAGCTGCGATCCAGCTTGTCATCAGAATGCCATCCCAGCGTGGGAGAATTCTCCTGATTGTTTAAAAGCCGGCGGGCGGTAAAAAGCCGCCGGCTTTTAAACAATCACACAGCCCCATACTGCTTCCCCGCAGCCTCCCACCCCGATCCTCCGCTCCCCTCGCCACCTCCAATCCCAATCGTAAATTAGGACCGGGCGGGGAGCGCAGCACCAAGGAGCGAAGGACCCGGGCGGGGAAGCCGGCAGTGAAAAGACTTCACCGCCGGCTTTCCCGTTCTGTGCTGCGCTTTCCCGCCGGTTATTTCAAATGAACAGCTGAGGTATCAGGTGATGCCGATCAGCTGTTCATTTGAAGTAGCCGCGGTGCCCTCAGAGGGTTCATGTGAGTTCATGCTTGACTGCATGAACTCACATGAACTTTCCCACGGCCGCACAGGTCAGCCTCACCTCCCAGACCCGTCATGATTAGTGTGTGCGGGGTGTGTGTGTGCGGGGTGTGTGTGTGTGCGGGGTGTGTGTGCGGGGTGTGTGTGTGCGGGGTGTGTGTGTGTGCGGGGTGTGTGTGCGGGGTGTCTGTGCGTGCAGGCAGACATAGGCCGATGTGACACTACTACTCCCATCGGCCTATGTCTGTCCCCCGTCCACTCGTGCCAGCAGGATCAGCTCGATGGGAGCAGTAGTTCCCATCAGCCTGATCCTGCTATATAAATTGCCCTACTGTGTCCCCAATAAATGTTAGATACATGTCATTGGTGGCCAGTGGTTACCTAAAAGAAATTAGTTTATACATTACCTGTCCCCGCCGATCGCCACCTAAAATAAAGTAAAAAATAAAAAACTACACCTATACTCACCTAGACACCTAATTCCCCGAAGCCATCGATCTCCTGTAATAAAATATAAAATAATAAACCACAACCTTATCCTTACCCCTCCGTAGCAGTCCACGAGTGTCCCACGAAGATCTCCAGTTCAGAGCAGCCACATAGAATGTGACCGCTCTGAACCGCTGCCGCCGCTAAAATGACGGGGCCGTAAGGGTTCACCAGAGTTAAGGCAGCGCTGCTCCGGTTAGCTGCTTTACGGCACTGCTGTATCGTGAGAAATTCCCACGGTACAGCACTGCCGTAAAGGAGGTCTCCGGAGCTGCGCTGCCTGAATGCACTCCGGTAACCTCAGTCAGTGGCTCCCGCTGCCGGGAGCGGACGTGTTCCCGGCAGCGTGAGCTTACAGCAGCCATGCACAGCTGTCACCATCTCCAGATGTGACAGCTGTGCATGGGAGATCAGCGCAGGAACGTGGACAGGTAACTATTTTTTTTTAGTAAACTAAGAATTAAATAAAATGGTGTTTTATTTCAAATAAATTATTTTTTTCTGGGTGTAGTGTGTTTTTTCTTTTTAACACTTTGTAGGTTAGTAATGGGGGTGTCTTATAGACACCCATCATTACTAACCTGGGCTTCATGGCAGCTGGCGCTGACATGAACCCCACCACTATTACCCCCTGCCACCGCACCAGGGCAGCGTGGAAGAGCGAGGCTAAGTGCCAGAATTGGCGCATCCTATGGATGCGCCATTTCTGGGGCGGCTGACGGCTGGTGTTTCTAGCCTGGGAGGGGGCCAATATTCATGGCACCCTTCCTGAGCTATTAATATCAGCCCCCAGCTGTCTGCCTAGCCTTTGCTAGCTATTAAAATAGGGGGGACCCCACGTCATTTTTTTGGGGGGGGTCCCCCATTTTAATAGCTAGTAAAGGTTAGGTATTCAGCTGGGGGCTGATATTAGTAGCCTGGGAAGCTCCGTGGGTTTTACCCCCTTCCCAGGCTTCAAACATCTGCCCCAGCCGTCTGCTTAACCTCCGCTAGAGACTAAAATTATGGGGGATCCCACGCCATTTTTTTTTAAAATAAATCCTTTATTTTAACACTAAATGACATTTGAGGACTTAATAAAGATGCAGTCCCTAAATTATTATTTATTTTTTAATAAATTTTTCCCAAAACTTTTGACGTGGGCTTCGCCATATTTTTGTATGCCAGCCAGGTACAGCATCCAGCTTCTATGAACGCGCCATTTTCCGGGGCGGCCGCGGACTGCAATTTTCAGCGGGGGGGGGGGGGGGGGGCAGAAAGCTTGGGCCTCCCTGCGCTGCAGATTCCATCCCCCAGCTGCCTAGTTGTACCTGGCTGGACACAAAAATAGGGAGAAGCCCCACGTTTTTTTTTTTTTAATTATTTCATGAAATTCATGGAATAATTAAGAAAAAAAGGGCTTCCCTATATTGTTGTGTCTGGCCAGGTACAAATAGGCAGCTGGTGGTTGGGGGCAGCCCGTTCCTGCCTGCTGTACCTGGCTGGACACAAATATAGTGTGAAGCCCCACGTCAATTTTTTTTTAATTATTTCAGGAAATTCATGAAATAATTAAAAAAAAATTATGTGGGGCTTCGCCCTATATTTGTGTCCAGTCAGGTACAGCAGGCAGGAACGGGCTGCCCCCAACCACCAGCTGCCTATTTGTACCTGGCCGGACACAACAATATAGGGAAGCCCTTTTTTTTTTAATTATTTCATGAAATAATTAAAAAAAAATTGACGTGGGGCTTCGCACTATATTTGTGTCCAGCCAGGTACAGCAGGCAGGAACGGGCTGCCCCCAACCACCAGCTGCCTATTTGTACCTAGCCGGACACAACAATATAGGGAAGCCCTTTTTTTCTTAATTATTCCATGAATTTCATGAAATAATTAAAAAAAAAAAAACGTGGGGCTTCTCCCTATTTTTGTGTCCAGCCAGGTACAACTAGGCAGCTGGGGGATGGAATCTGCAGCGCAGGGAGACCCAAGCTTTCTGGGCCCCACCCGCTGCAAATTGCAGTCCGCAGCCGCCCCGGAAAATGGCGCGTTCATAGAAGCGCCATCTTCTGGCGCTGTACCCAACTCATCCAGGGCCCTGGTGCGGTGGCTCATTGGGTAATAAAGGGGTTAAGGCCAGCTTGGCATTATCAGCTGGCCCTAAGCCCGAAATTCATGGGGTCACGCCAATATTAGACATGACCGCCATGAATTTCTAGTAAAGTATTTAAAAAAAACACAAACACCCAGAAAAAAGTCATTTAATTGAAATAAAGACACAATTCTTTATTGTTCTAAATTAAACCATACTTACAGTCACGCCCATTCCAGCTGAAGCCAACGATCTCCTGCAATAAAAGTAAAATAATAAAGCAACCTCATCCTTACCTTTCCATGGCTCCCAGGACAGCTTCAGCTCTGCTACATCGAGATGACAGGCTGGACCGCAGCAGAACGCTGCCATCCAGCCTGTCATCCCGCAGACACTGAGAAGCGCAGGCATGCTTGCGCTCCTCAGTGTCTCGCTGTGACGGCATCCAGATGAGCCGAGGTCATGTCCAATGAACTCAGCTCACCTCATGCACGTCACTGACAGCGTGGGAAAATTCTCCTGCACTCAGCGCTTCAGCGTGAGAATTCTCCCACGCTGTCAGTGACGTGCATGAGGTGCGCCGAGTTCATTGGACATGACCTCACCTCATGCACGTCACTGACAGCGTGGGAAAATTCTCACGCTGAAGCGCTGAGTGCAGGAGAATTCTCCCACGCTGTCAGTGACGTACATGAGGTGAGCCGAGTTCATTGTCGGCTCATCTGGATGCCGTCACAGCCAGACACTGAGGAGTGGAAGTATGCCTGCGCTTCTCAGTGTCTGCGGGATGACAGGCTGGATGGCAGCGTTCTGCTGCGGTCCAGCCTGTCATCTCGATGTAGCAGAGCTGGAGCCGTCGTGGGAGCCATGGAAAGGTAAGGATGAGGTTGCTTTATTATTTTTCTTTTATTGCAGGAGATCGTTGGCTTTAGCTGGAATGGGCGTGATGGTAAGTATGGTTTAATTTAGAACAATAAAGAATTGTGTGTTTATTTCAATTAAAGGACTTTTTTCTGGGTGTTTGTGTTTTTTTTAAATACTTTACTAGAAATTCATGGTGGTCATGTCTAATATTGGCGTGACCCCATGAATTTCGGGCTTAGGGCCAGCTGATAATGCCAAGCTGGCCTTAACCCCTTTATTACCCAGTGAGCCACCGCACCAGGGCCCTGGATGAGTTGGGTACAGCGCCAGAAGATGGCGCTTCTATGAACGCGCCATTTTCCGGGGCGGCTGCGGACTGCAATTTGCAGCGGGTGGGGCCCAGAAAGCTTGGGCCTCCCTGCGCTGCAGATTCCAGCCCCCAGCTGCCTAGTTGTACCTGGCTGGACACAAAAATAGGGCGAAGCTCCACGTTTTTTTTTTTTAATTCATGAAATTCATGGAATAATTAAGAAAAAAAGGGCTTCCCTATATTGTTGTGTCCAACCAGGTACAAATAGGCAGCTGGTGGTTGGGGGCAGCCCGTTCCTGCCTGCTGTACCTGACTGGACACAAATATAGGGCGAAGCCCCACATCAATTTTTTTTAATTATTTCATGAATTTCCTGAAATGATTTAAAAAAAATTGACGTGGGGCTTCGCACTATATTTGTGTCCAGCCAGGTACAGCAGGCAGGAACGGGCTGCCCCCAACCACCAGCTGCCTATTTGTACCTGGCCAGACACAACAATATAGGGAAGCCCTTTTTTTCTTAATTATTTCATGAATTTCATGAAATAATTAAAAAAAAAAAATACGTGAAGCTTCTCCCTATTTTTGTGTCCAGCCAGGTACAACTAGGCAGCTGGGGGATGGAATCTGCAGCGCAGGGAGGCCCAAGCTTTCTGCCCCCCCCCCCCCCCCCGCTGAAAATTGCAGTCCGCAGCCACCCCGGAAAATGGCGCGTTCATAGAAGCTGGATGCTGTACCTGGCTGGCATACAAAAATATGGCGAAGCCCACGTCAAAAGTTTTGGGAAAAATTAATTAAAAAATAAATAATAATTTAGGGACTGCATCTTTATTAACTCCTCAAATGTCATTTAGTGTTAAAATAAAGGATTTATTTTAAAAAAAATTGACGTGGGGCTTCGCCCTATATTTGTGTCCAGCCAGGTACAGCAGGCAGGAACAGGCTGCCCCCAACCACCAGCTGCCTATTTGTACCTGGCCGGACACAACAATATAGGGAAGCCCTTTTTTAAAAAAATTATTTCATGAAATAATTAAAAAAAAATTGACGTGGGGCTTCGCACTATATTTGTGTCCAGCCAGGTACAGCAGGCAGGAATGGGCTGCCCCCAACCACCAGCTGCCTATTTGTACCTGGTTGGACACAACAATATAGGGAAGCCCTTTTTTTCTTAATTATTCCATGAATTTCATGAAATAATTAAAAAAAAAAATGCTTGGGGCTTCGCCCTATTTTTGTGCCCAGCCAGATACAACTATGCAGCTGGGGGCTGGAATCCGCAGCGCAGGGAGACCCAAGCTTTCTGGGCCACCCCCGCTGCAAATTGCAGTCCGCAGCCGCCCCAGAAAATGGCGCGTTCATTGAAGCGCCATCTTCTGGCGCTGTACCCAACTCATCCAGGGCCCTGGTGCGGAGGCTCACTGGGTAATAAAGGGGTTAAGGCCAGCTTGGTATTATCAGCTGGCCCTAAGCCCAAAATTCATGGGGTCACGCCAATATTAGACATGACCACCATGAATTTCTAGTAAAGTATTTAAAAAAACACAAACACCCAGAAAAAAGTCCTTTAATTGAAATAAACACACAATTCTTTATTGTTCTAAATTAAACCATACTTACCATCACGCCCATTCCAGCTGAAGCCAACGATCTCCTGCAATAAAAGTAAAATAATAAAGCAACATCATCCTTACCTTTCCATGGCTCCCACGACAGCTTCAGCTCTGCTACATCGAGATGACAGGCTGGACCGCAGCAGAACGCTGCCATCCATCCTGTCATCCCGCAGACACTGAGAAGCGCAGGCATGCTTGTGCTCCTCAATGTCTGGCTGTGACGGCATAAAGATGAGCCGAGGTCATGTCCAATGAACTCAGCTCACCTCATGTACGTAACTGACAGCGTGGGAAAATTCTCCTGCACTCAGCACTTCAGCGTGAGAATTTTCCCACACTGTCAGTGACGTGCATGAGGTGAGCTGAGTTCATTGGACATGACCTCACCTCATGTATGTCACTGACAGCGTGGGAGAATTCTCACGCTGAAGCGCTGAGTGCAGGAGAACTTTCCCACGCTGTCAGTGACGTGCATGAGGTGAGCTGAGTTCATTGGACATGAACTCGGCTCATCTGGATGACGTCACAGAGAGACACTGAGGAGCGCAAGCATGCCTGCGCTTCTCAGTGTCTGCGGGATGACAGGCTGGATGGCAGCTTTCTGCTGCGGTCCAGCCTGTTATCTCGATGTAGCAGAGCTGAAGCTGTCCTGGGAACCATCGAAAGGTAAGGATGAGGTTGCTTTATTATTTTTCTTTTATTGCAGGAGATCGTTGGCTTCAGCTGGAATGGGCGTGATGGTAAGTATGGTTTAATTTAGAACAATAAAGAATTGTGTCTTTATTTCAATTAAAGGACTTTACTCTGGGTGTTTGTGTTTTCTTTTAACTTTGACTATGGGGTTAGTAATGGGGGTGTCTTATAGACGCCTCTCCATTACTAACCTGGGCTTGATGTCAGCTGGCATTATAAGCTGACATCAACCCCAACCCTATTACCCCCTGCCACCGCACCAGGGTAGCGTGGAAGAGCGAGGCTAAGTGCCAGAATTGGCGCATCCTATGGATGCGCCATTTCTGGGGCGGCTGACGGCTGGTGTTTCTAGCCTGGGAGGGGGCCAATATTCATGGCACCCTTCCTGGGCTATTAATATCAGCCCCCAGCTGTCTGCCTAGCCTGTGCTAGCTATTAAATTAGGGGGGACCCCACGTTATTTTTTTGGGGGGGTTCCCCCATTTTAATAGCTAGTAAAGGCTAGGTATTCAGCTGGGGGCTGATATTAGTAGCCTGGGAAGCTCCGTGGGTATTACCCCCTTCCCAGGCTTCAAACATTTGCCCCAGCTGTCTGCTTAACCTCCGCTAGAGCCTAAAATTAAGGGGAACCCCACGCCAATTTTTTTTTAAATAAATCCTTTATTTTAACACTAAATGACAAGTACAGTAATCAACACTGTCACTGTACTTCATATATATGTGACTGACATGTTTCTATCTATCTAATCTATGTGTGATTCTCTATTCTTTCTGTTCTAAATTGTCGGGTACAGATGCTGAATTGCCGGCCGGCTTTCTTAAAGAGACGGTGCATGAAAACACTATTATTTTTTTAAATAAATCCTTTACACTAAATGACAAGTACAGTAAGCAACACTGTCACTGTACTTCATATATATGTGACTGACATGTTTCTATCTATCTAATCTATGTGTGAAGCTCTATTCTTTCTGTTATAAATTGTCGGGTACCGCTGCTGAATTGCCGGCCGGCTTTTTTAAAGAGACGGTGCACGAAAACACTAATATTTTTTTTAATAAATCCTTTACACTAAATGACAAGTACAGTAAGCAACACTGTCACTGTACTTCATATATATGTGACTGACATGTTTCTATCTATCTAATCTATGTGTGATTCTCTATTCTGTCTGTTATAAATTGTCGGGTACCGCTGCTGAATTGCCGGCCGGCTTTTTTAAAGAGACGGTGCACGAAAACACTAATATTTTTTTTAATAAATCCTTTACACTAAATGACAAGTACAGTAAGCAACACTGTCAATGTACTTCATATATATGTGACTGACATGTTTCTATCTATCTAATCTATGTGTGATGCTCTATTCTTTCTGTTGTAAATTGTCGGGTACCGGTGTATGCCGCTGATGAATTGCCGGCTTTTCATGTCATTCTACATTATTCTTAGTTGTTTTACTTCATGTAGAATTAACCTACAAGGAAAGAAAGGGTTTATTTTCATTCCGATATTTGTGTCCCATTGACTTGCATTGGTTTCCGGTATCGGAATCGGCGATATCCGATACTTTTTGGGTATCGGCCCGATCCAATCCGATACGATATTTCCTGATATCGGAAGGTATCGCTCAACACTATTGATGATAAGACACAATGGACAGAAAGTCAGGAGGAGGACCAGGGTGCGGAAGTGGAAGACGAAGCGGTGGACAATGAAGTCACTGATCCGACCTGGCAAGGGGACATGCAGAGCGAGGACAGCAGCATACAGGGGGAGGGAGGCGTAGCACCACAATAGGCAGGAACAAGCAGTGTGGTGGCCACAGACACAAGGCGGGCAACTGCTCCGCGGAACACCAACATGACGGAAGTTGCCAGTTCAACTGTTAGGTCTTTCCAAGTCTGGTTCTTTTTTAAAGACTGTTTAGATAACCCCAAAAAGGCCATTTGCAACATCTGCCAGGCCACCATCAGCAAGAGCACCAAAACTACCAGCCTGACCACCACCAGCATGCTCAGGCGCATGACAGCAAAGAACCTGACTAGCTGGGCCGAATGCCAAGGTCCAGAAACAGTGTCTGTGGGTGACACCACTGCCTCTTCCGCTGTTGTGCGTGCACTCCAATCCTTTTCCATGGTGCATGTGAAGATGCCTCCCACCCTGTACCTGTCATTGCAGACTTGCAACCATCACCGTCCACGTCTTGTCCCTTTGCAGCGTTCAGTTGTCCCTACCCCAGTCCCTGGAATGCAAGCGCAAGTATATAGCCAGTCGCTCACCCACCCACCCACTGGCTGCAATACTATACTGCCAAATTTTTGACAGCTGCTTGTGACTCGCCCCCTGAGCCGTGGGGCACTCGGATCCGGGCAATTAGGGAAACGGTGGGAGTAGTAGTGGCAACCCGGTTCCATGGCTCAGGGTGGTCAGGCCAGTGGTAGTCCGTTATGTGCTGATGTTTATGTCCGACTACGCCACCCGTGGATTGCGGTTATTAGGAACCGCCGCTGCATGCAGACCGCTGGGGCTGATGAGGTGTGCAGCTAGGGTAGTGTGACTCCCCACGGGAAGAGTGCGGCCCCAGGGCAGTATAGTGGATGGTGGGAGTGATGGTAGTGAGAGTCCCAGTGCTGATAGTGCTGGAGGAGCAAGGAGCACACAGACAACAGGTTGCAGTCCAGGGTCTTTACTAAAACAGGTAAACTGACCCACAAACAGTCCCAGCTAGGAGGGGACCTGGATGTCTGAGAGCAACGGGGAAATTGGCCCTGGTCAGGGTGAGGGTGTAGGCCTACCGTGCTTTCTGCGCTCCTTCTGGCTATCTCCTCGTTATAGGGTAACAGCCCACGTTTCCGAGCTTTCGGTGTATTCTCGCCTGTATGGCCTGCGACGTGGGTTGCTTTCTGCTCCCAGCCTTGTACGGCTTTACTGGTCCCTTCGGTTGTGGCAGGGCCTCCAGGCTTCTTAGGCCAAGGAATATACAGTCCCCTGCGGACTGGTTATCTGCTGGAGGATGTAGAATCCTCCCAGCCTCAGACACCAAAGTCTGGTAAATTAAGTCCTTTATCTGCCAAGACAGGCTCTCTTCGCCTCTTGTCTCTGGCTTGTGGCTCTCGTCCTGCCACACTTCCTCTTAGGTGCAATACAACTGTCTGTCCCTGCTCTGCTCTGGGACACGTCTCATTGCTGAGACAGGCCATCAAGTTCTCCCTAACCCTGCCCCCAGCACCAGCTTTTCTGGGGCAGCCTGCTCCCCCTACTGGCCTGAGACAGGAGGCATTGCATGCTAATGTTCCCCTGACTAGAGAACCTCCCCCTTGCTCTCAGACACAGCTTTATTTACACTTGTGGCATCCAGGCCAGGGTGACACATTCCCCCCTAGTGAAATTTAGTACTCCGGGACTAAACAATAAACAAAGACAATATTCATAACAATAAAACATTAATAGACAGACGACGCACAAATTGAGTTCTTAAGGTCACAGTGTGGTCTGTGACCGGGTGTCCATATCACCAGCACAACGGGGAGCCTTAACCAGGTGGGAGTCTGTCCTACCCCAAGTCCTTCACAGTCTTAGTTCATTCCTGGGTTAGGCTCCAAACGCAGTCCATACAAGGTCCCGGTTATAAAAAGTCCATAACCTTTGAGTCCTTACGGTAGCTGCAAGAAACTGAAACACAGAATTACCAAACAAGCATGTAACTTGGCAAACAATTCAACATTTGGCAACAGGGTCATTTACAATTTTAGCGCGCTCTATATTCTCCAGCGAGCGGGTATCTGCCCCTTTGTGCTCCTGGTTGACCTACGTAGCCCACTGTCTGGTGGTGGACCAACCTGGCTTTCCCCACTAGCGTTAGGGGTACAGCTACCAGCTGGGTGTACAGGTAGGGCAGGCAGCTATCTGCGAGTCCTTTGGCTTACCGCAGGCATGGCAGGCTCACTGTCAGCAGAGGGTTGACTCTCCTGGGCTGCTGGTACAGGCTCTTCTGCCCTGGAACTGCTTGCTCCTCTTCACCTTCCGGCTCTGGTGTTGGTTGTTGCTGTGCCGGTTGCAGGAAATGCAGGACGGGTACCACTATGGCATCATTTATGCGAGTCCAGGACTGAGGGAACTCTCCGAGAACGGTGCTGATCATTTCTTCCTTGTCCTCTGCGGGTTCAAGGTCACTCTGATCCTCTTCTGCACTACGGAGTTGCTCGGGGCACCTTTTGAGGTGGTCTCTGGAGACGACACTAGTGGTTTCTCCTCCGTCCTTGGTGATTACGCACACCTTTGGGTTGTCGTGGTCAGACTGCAGTACGGTGTAGGGTTCCCTTTCCCACTGGTCGTCCAACTTATGTAGCCTTCTTTTTCGCTTTAGGACTTGCTCACCAGGTTCTAGGGGACCAGCAGGGGCGTGTTGATTGAAGAGTTTTTCTTGCCTCTCTCTCACCTGGGCCAGGCTCTTCTCCACACTCTCCTGTACCTTCTTGTACTGCAGTTGCCTTTCCGTATCCCAGTCCGCATCCGGGGAGGTGTCCTCAGGTATTAGGACTCCCATCTCCAGGTCTACGGGCAGCTTACCTGGTCTAGCTCGCATCAGGTAAGCCGGGGTGCAGTTTGTAGCATTCACCGGGATATTGTTGTATAGGTCTATTAGGTCCGGCAGTTTTTCTGGCCACAGGCTGCGTTCCTCCAGGGGCAACGTCTTCAGGAGATCAATGACCATATTGTTCATCTTCTCACACATCCCGTTGGTTTGTGGATGGTAAGGCGTTGTCCGAATCTTCTTACAGCCATAGAGGTTGCAGAACTCCTGGAAGATTTCAGCCTCGAACGCTGGACCCTGGTCTGTCAGGACCTGTTCCGGATACCCGTGTGGACAGCAGAAATATTGCTGGAAGGCTCTGGCCGCTGTTTGGGCTGTCAAGTCTTTTACCGGGACCACCACTAGAAAACGGGAATAGTGGTCCACGATTGTCAGGGCATAGATGTATCCAGACCGGCTTGGAGCCAATTTGACGTGGTCCAGAGCTACCAGCTCAAGAGGCTGCGTGGTGACGATGGGCCTCAAGGGTGTCTTCTGGCTGGTGCGGTCCTTCCTCCTCAGGTGACAAGGGCCACAATCTCTGCACCACTTTTCTACAGCTCCTCTCATGCCGACCCAAAAGAACCTTCCTCTTAGCAGGAACTCCAATTTCTTCCATCCGAAGTGTCCCGCTCTGTCATGGTAAGCCCCCAGGACCATGGCTGCATCCCGTCTTGGGACCACGACTTGCCAGGTCAGCTCGTGCGTCCGGTGGTTAACAATCCTTCTGCACAACTTGCCTTCGTAGAGGAACAGCTTGCTCTTCTCCTTCCATAGCTGCTTGGCTTCCTCTGGGGCATCTGGATCTAAGCGGGCGTCTTCCCGGGTCAGCAGATCTTTCACCAGGCGGACTGCAGGGTCACTATCTTGGGTCTCGGCCCAGCTGTGGTGAGGTAGGGGATTGATTATCACAGTGGTTAGATCCTCCTCCTTCACGCGGTGAGAGTATTGAGCGGCTCCATACCGGTGAAACGCGGGGAGTTCTACCTCCTCCAGCTCTTCTGGGTCTTCGTCACCTTCAGGTAGGTGAGGCATCCTTGATAGGGCGTCCGCGTTGGCATTGGTTTTGCCTGCCCGGTACTTGATCACGAAGTCATAGTTTGAGAGACGGGCCATCCACCGCTGTTCTAGGGCACCCAGTCTTGCATTGTCCAGGTGTGTCAACGGGTTGTTGTCCGTGTACACGGTGAACTTCGCGGAGGCCAGGTAATGCTTGAAGCGTTCCGTCACGGCCCATACCACCGCCAAGAATTCTAGCTTGAAGGAGCTGTAATTCTCCGGGTTCCTCTCGGTGGGCCTCAGCTTCCGGCTGGCGTACGCGATCACCCTTTCTCTGCCCTGTTGGTTTTGGGACAGTACAGCTCCCAGTCCCACATTACTGGCATCTGTGTGGAGAATGAAAGGCTGGCCATAATCAGGGTAGGCCAAGATCTCGTCCCCTGTGAGGGCCATCTTTAGCTGGCGGAAGGACTCCTCTTCCGGTTTATCCCACTTGAAGGGCGGCTTTTGGCTCCTGGACTTAGACTGTCCGATCAGGAGGTCCTGCATAGGAGCTGCCATCTTGGTGAACCCGGGGATGAACCTTCGGTAGTAGCCTACCAACCCGAGAAACTGTCTCACCTCTTTGATGTTCGAGGGTCTTGGCCAGCTCTTGATTGCCGTGACCTTGTCAGGGTCGGGGGCCACTCCTTCCGCGCTTACCACATGCCCTAGGTACTGGACCTTTGGTTTCAACAGGTGACACTTCAATGGTTTCACCTTCAGGCCGTAGCCTGCCAGGGCTTCGAACACCTCGGCCAGGTGCTTTAGGTGGTCCTCGTAGGTCTTCGAATAGACGATCACGTCGTCCAGGTAAAGGAGAACCGTCTCGAAGTTTCGGTGCCCTAGACAGCATTCCATCAACCGCTGGAAGGTCCCTGGTGCGTTGCAGAGCCCGAAAGGCATACAGTTGAACTCACTCAGTCCCATCGGGGTGGTGAAGGCGGTCTTCTCCTTGTCAGCCTCTGCCACAGGAACCTGCCAGTACCCGCTAGTAAGATCCAAAGTAGAAAAGAAGTTAGCTGATTTTAGTGCGGCTAAAGACTCCTCTATTCTAGGCAACGGGTATGCGTCTTTGTGGGTGATACGGTTGATTTGTCTATAGTCTACACACATTCTCATGGTGCCGTCTTTCTTTTTGACCAGAACCAAGGGGGCTGCCCAGGGGCTACAGCTGTCTCTAATGACCCCAGCTTCTTTCATCTCTCTTAGCATGCCCTTTGCGTTCTGATAATGTGCAGGGGGTACAGGTCTGTGCCTCTCTTTTATTGGTGGGTGGCTCCCTGTGGGGATGTGGTGTTCTATCCCTTTTACTCTGCCGAAGTCTAGCGGGTGCTTACTAAAGACTCTCTCGTGCTCCTGTACCACCCGGTAGACTCCTTGTTTTTGGTGCAGGGGAGTGGAGTCAGCACCCACATTGAGTTTCTGGCACCAGTCCTCCTTTTGTTTCTGGGAGCCATTACCCTCCGCCTGAGGAGATGGAGGCAAGGGTTCCACGGCCCTGATAGCTTTGTGTTCGACAACAAACAGTTTGGCGAGTGTAGCGTACCTGGGTAAGTGTACCTCCCTCTCCCCAATGTTGAGGATGCGGACGGGCACCCTCCCATGACGGACATCAACCACCCCCCGGGCTGTCAAAATGGTGGGCCTGCTGTCTGAGTACACGGGTTCTACCATGGCTTGGTAGTCTCTACCTCTCAACCCGATTGCAGTCCGACACCAGATCATCATTTCACTTTTGGGAGGCATGGAAATGGGGAATGGGTCACTCAGTCTTACGCTACCGATCTCACCACCAGACAGTTCTACCTGCTGCCGTCTCATCAGGGCTTTTATCTCCTTGTTGAGGACTCTCTGTTGGCTGGAACTAGCATTCACCGCCACCTGTTGTAAGATTACAATTACCTCTGAAAGACAATTTTCAATTACGTTAGTACCCACAGTTATTTTAGGGTGACTTTCACGACGGTCAATGTCCACAATAATTACTCCCTGTGCCGGCAGTTCAACTTTACCAATTTTAATGGTCATCTCCTTGAACCCCATCTGCGGCACGGGTAAGCCATTACTAGCGATGATGCTCAAGTTACTGTCTGGATACCGTGTGATATCAGCATCAGTCCAATACTGCTTAAAAAGTACATAAGGGATAGTGGTTACTTGCGACCCAGTATCCAGCAAGGCGCTCATGGGGATACCGTCCAGCACCACGGGTAAAACCGGGCGCCCCCCAACGTACTTATCACGCCAATTATAAGGGCCTGGTGATCTTATGCCTGGGGGTTGGCCCTCTGCCCCAGGTTGGACCCGTTTAAATTACAGTACCTGGAAATGTGTCCGGGCTGGTTGCATCGACGGCAAATGGGCTGTCCATCCTCTGCGTAGCGGTCTGTGGGCCTCCCTCGGAACGACGGGATCCTCCTCTGTCGACGCCACGGGACATCCTCCGGACTTGAAGCCAGCTCGATGGGTCTTGACGGGTCCACTTGCAACGCCTGGACGGTCCTGGTCAACGCCGCGACACTCCTGGTCAGCTCCTGGACTTGGTGGTGCAGGTCTTTCGACGGGGCTTGGTTCAGGGCCTGTGCATCAGCCTCCACGGAGTCCATAGAGGAGGGCGCCGCCTCCTGGTGGTAGGTGAGAGCAGGGCACCGGGGGTTTATAGCGCCACTAGTTGCAGATTCACGGAGCACCCTTATGGCCCTGTCCTTAAATTGGGCAAAGGTCAGGTCGGGGTTCTGAAAGAACATGAGGCGCAGTTGGGCCCTGTGGGCGCTAGACAGCAGACCTTCTATGAATTGTTCTGTTAGCAGCTTATCCGTTTCCTGCACACTGCCAGGGTCAGTTTGTTGAATAGCCCTCAAGGCTTCCTGCAGATTTAGGACATAGTCTCTGATGCTGTCCTGTGCCCGCTGCTTACATCCATAGAACCTCATTTTAATCTCAGCGGAGGTACGTGTGTCAAAGGTACCCCGCAGCCGGGCCAGAATACCCTTCACAGTCCTTTTCTCCTCAGTGGGCCATGATTTTACCTCCCTTTGGGCTGCGCCAGTTAACTGCCCTGTCAATATGCTGACCTTCTGTTCCTCTGTCAGGGGGTAAACGTGGAACAAACTGTATAGCCTTTCCTTGAAGTCAGTTAGGGCATGGGGCTCCCCTGAGTATTTGGGCAGCCAGGCCGCTCCAGGGATGTAGGGCAGGGAAAAGGGCATCAGCGCTGCTGCAGCTGCTTTGGTGGTAGTGGGGGCCTCTGTGTCCGACATCTTCCTCCCCCCTAGTCAAGCGTGGCCTACCTTCCGACGATCCTCTTCTGTAGGCCGCGACTCCGCTGCTGCTGCTATGGACGAGGACCTGGCGTCGCGTCCTGGTGACGTCAGCGTCGCTCTCTCTCCCTTCCAGGACCTTGCGCAGCGTCGGTGCGTGGGGCGGAGCTTCGGATCTCGCGCGGTTTTGACGTCCACGCCCCTCTTCTTCCCGCGCGGCGTCCTGGAGATGGCGTCCGATGGCGGGAAACAGCTGCAGATGGCGGGAAGACGGCAGAAGACGGCGGGAAAAGGTCCAAGATGGCGTCTGATGGCGGGAATCGGCTCCGGATGGCGGGAAACGACTCCGGACGGTGGGAAACTTCGCCACAGGTAAATTACAAAAGTCTTTTTCAGGCACGCAGTACCCGGTGGTTGCGGGCACGAAATCCTGCCGACTACGCCAAAGCTGACTCGCCCCCTGAGCCGTGGGGCACTTGGATCCGGGCAATTAGGGAAACGGTGGGAGTAGTAGTGGCAACCCGGTTCCGTGGCTCAGGGTGGTCAGGCCAGTGGTAGTCCGTTATGTGCTGATGTTTATGTCCGACTACGCCACCCGTGGATTGCGGTTATTAGGAACCGCCGCTGCATGCAGACCGCTGGGGCTGATGAGGTGTGCAGCTAGGGTAGTGTGACTCCCCACGGGAAGAGTGCGGCCCCAGGGCAGTATAGTGGATGGTGGGAGTGATGGTTGTGAGAGTCCCAGTGCTGATAGTGCTGGAGGAGCAAGGAGCACACAGACAACAGGTTGCAGTCCAGGGTCTTTACTAAAACAGGTAAACTGACCCACAAACAGTCCCAGCTAGGAGGGGACCTGGATGTCTGAGAGCAACGGGGAAATTGGCCCTGGTCAGGGTGAGGGTGTAGGCCTACCGTGCTTTCTGCGCTCCTTCTGGCTATCTCCTCGTTATAGGGTAACTGCCCACGTTTCCGAGCTTTCGGTGTATTCTCGCCTGTATGGCCTGCGACGTGGGTTCCTTTCTGCTCCCAGCCTTGTACGGCTTTACTGGTCCCTTCGGTTGTGGCAGGGCCTCCAGGCTTCTTAGGCCAAGGAATATACAGTCCCCTGCGGACTGGTTATCTGCTGGAGGATGTAGAATCCTCCCAGCCTCAGACACCAAAGTTTGGTAAATTAAGTCCTTTATCTGCCAGGACAGGCTCTCTTCGCCTCTTGTCTCTGGCTTGTGGCTCTCGTCCTGCCACACTTCCTCTTAGGTGCAATACAACTGTCTGTCCCTGCTCTGCTCTGGGACACGTCTCATTGCTGAGACAGGCCATCAAGTTCTCCCTAACCCTGCCCCCAGCACCAGCTTTTATAGGGGCAGCCTGCTCCCCCTACTGGCCTGAGACAGGAGGCATTGCATGCTAATGTTCCCCTGACTAGAGAACCTCCCTCTTGCTCTCAGACACAGCTTTATTTACACTTGTGGCATCCAGGCCAGGGTGACACACTTGCACTTGAAATATGGCCTTTTAGGCTCGTGGAGGTGGAAGCTTTCCAGCCGGGTATCCATACACGTCCCCAGCCACCATTATTTCTCCTGGTGTTGTCCCCGCCTTCCACCAGCACGGGTCCCAGAACTTTACCCGTGCCCTCCTCAGCGCACTTAGTGTGAAGGACCGCCTAACCACAAACACATGGACAAGTGAATGTGGCCAGGGATGGTACATCTCACTGACACATTTCACTGGGTTAATATTCTGGAAGCCGGGACCCAGTGGGACCTTGGGACGGAATGCGTACTCCCGACGCAGAGGATTGCAAGCCCTGGGTCAACCAGGGTTGCCCCCACATTCTACAGCTCCTGCACCACCTCCTCCTCTTCAGCCTCCATCTCCATCACTTGATTCATTTTTTTCAGGAGATATTCCAGATTATGTACTAAAACTTTGTGGGTGCCAATAACAATAAGCAGGACTGTATGCTTAGTTGACAAACCACACACCATTGCAGAGTTGTTGAAAGCTGTGTCAGAGAACCTGGTGGCGGCTCTGAAGCTAGGCAAGCTCACACGCGAGCCATTCCTGGCCCATGTGCTCAACTTAGTGGTTCAGCTGTTTCTCAAAACCTACCCAGGTCTGCCACAGCGACTTGTGAAAGTACGCTGCATGTGTGCCCATTTCAGAAAGTCAGCTACAGCTTTCACCGCTCTGGCAGGGCTTCAGCAGCTTTCAGATCACCGACTAGTGTGCGATGTGACCACGGATTGGAAATCAAAGTTGCAGATGTTTGGAATGATTTTGAGCAGCAGAGAGCAGTTGAGTACCAGCTTCAATACGCCCGTCGGCATTCAGGTCAGCCTCCGCACATAAGAGCTGATGAGTGGGCATGAATGTCTGACATCTGTGCCGTCCTCCAAAACTTTGAGGACTCCACCAAGATGGTGAGCGGCGATGACGCCATAATTAGCATCATCATCCCGCTTCTCTGTGTACTGGAACAATCGCTGCTCACAATTAAAGAGGAGGCATTGCAGGTGGAGCAAGGAGCTATACAGGGTTATGCTACTCAGCCCAGCCTCATCTCATCCCGACGCGGATTGGGTGATAATGAGGAGGAGGAAGAGAACATGGACAAAAGTCCTCTTGATGAGAACAGGGAAGTCTTGGCTGTTGGCAGTCTGGCACACAAGCCGACTTGGGCATTACAGAAAACTGGCACGGCACGAGAGAAGTCTTGTAGACAGAGGTGTGAGGTTCTGATTAAGGAGAATGTCAGTCTTAGATCAGTTGCAGAACGGAGGGCATGGAAGGGGTGATACACAGAAATGAGGGAAGAGATATAGGCCGGTGCAGAACTGTGGAGAGCTTGGTGGGTGAAAGAGATGAGTTTGTATTGTATTCTGTAGTGATTGTTTAACCTAACCAGTGCAATGACTCGCAAAGGGTAGAGGCTTCGGTGAAGCGGCTTAATAATAATAATTAGGGTTGAGCGAGTATGTTCTGTCCGAGTATGCTCGGGCCGAGCTCCAAGTATTTACAGCTGCTCAGTGATATGGTTGAATCGCTCCCGGGTGCATGATTTGCAACTGTTTGACAGCTTTATTACTTGTGAGGAATGTGTAAGAAATAGACATTACTTCCATGTAATAAAACTGTCAAAACAGTCGCAAATCATGCACACGGGAGCGATTCAACCATATCACCGAGCAGCTATAAATACACGGAGCTCGGCCCGAGCATACTCGCCGAAAGGGTTAATAGAACATACTCGCTCAACACTAATAATAATCTTTTTATTTATATAGCGCCAACATATTCCACAGCGCTTTACAATTCAGACAATTTATAGACATTATGGGCACTGTCCCCATTGGGGCTCACAATCTACATACCCTATCAGTATGTCTTTGGAGTGTGGGAGAAAACCAGAGAACCCAGAGGAAACCCATGCAAACACAGGGAGAACATACAAACTACTTGCAGATGTTGTCCTTGGTGGGATTTGAACCCAGAACCCCAGTGCTGCAAGGCTGCAGTGCTAACCACTGAGCCACCGTGCTGCCCTTTAAAGAAATAAGACTCTGGCTGCTACATTCAGAAAGGATTGGAGAAGAGAGTTTGTTTAGAGGGAAATTGATTAGAAGATAGCTGCAGTAATTAATCAGAGACACAGTAAGAGTTTTTACAGTATCAAAGGTGCGAAAAGGTTGAATTCTGGATATGTTTTTAAGGTGCAGGTGACATGTGTGGGAGTTATGGTGGCACCACCTAAAAGAAATTGCAAAGTCAGGTATAGGTAGGATAGTAAAAGTCAGATATAGGTAGGTTAGTAAAAGTCAGGTAAAGGAAAGGTAGGTTAGATGGCTACGTGCGGCCTCCTGCTGTGTATAGATGGCTACGTGCGGCCTCCTGCTGTGTATAGATGGCTACGTGCAGCCTCCTGCTGTGTATAGATGGTGCCGTGCGGCCTCCTGCTGTGTATAGATGGCGCCGTGTGGCCTCCTGCTGTGTATAGATGGCGCCGTGAGGCCTCCTGCTGTGTATAGATGGCTATGTGTGGCCCCCTGCTGTGTATAGATGGCTATGTGCGGCCTCCTGCTGTGTATAGATGGCATCGTGCGGCCTCCTGCTGTGTATAGATGGCGCCATGCAGCCTCCTGCTGTGTATATGGCTACGTCCGGCCTCCTGCTGTGTATAGATGGCTACGTGCGGCCTCCTGCTGTATATAGATGGCTACGTGCGGCCTCCTGCTGTGTATAGATGGCTACGTGCAGCCTCCTGCTGTGTATAGATGGCTACGTGCGGCCTCCTGCTGTGTATAGATGGCTACGTGCAGCCTCCTGCTGTGTATAGATGGCGCCGTGCAGCCCCCTGCTGTGTATAGATGGCTACGTGCGGCCTCCTGCTGTGTATAGATGGCTACGTGCAGCCTCCTGCTGTGTATAGATGGCGCCGTGCAGCCCCTGCTGTGTATAGATGGCTACGTGCGGCCTCCTGCTGTGTATAGATGGCTACGTGCAGCCTCCTGTTGTGTATAGATGGCGCCGTGCAGCCCCCTGCTGTGTATAGATGGCTACGTGCGGCCTCCCGCTGTGTATAGATGGCTACGTGCTTCCTCCCGCTGTGTATAGATGGCTACGTGCTTCCTCCCGCTGTGTATAGATGGCTATGTGCGGCCCCCTGCTGTGTATAGATGGCTACGTGCGGCCTCCTGCTGTGTATAGATGACTACGTGCTGCCTCCTGCTGTGTATAGATGGCTACGTCCGGCCTCCTGCTGTGTATAGATGGCTACGTGCGGCCTCCTGCTGTATATAGATGGCTACGTGCGGCCTCCTGCTGTGTATAGATGGCTACGTGCAGCCTCCTGCTGTGTATAGATGGCTACGTGCGGCCTCCTGCTGTGTATAGATGGCTACGTGCAGCCTCCTGCTGTGTATAGATGGCTACGTGCGGCCTCCTGCTGTGTATAGATGGCTACGTGCAGCCTCCTGCTGTGTATAGATGGCGCCGTGCAGCCCCCTGCTGTGTATAGATGGCTACGTGCGGCCTCCTGCTGTGTATAGATGACTACGTGCAGCCTCCTGTTGTGTATAGATGGCTCCGTGCAGCCCCCTGCTGTGTATAGATGGCTACGTGCGGCCTCCTGCTGAGTATAGATGGCTACGTGCGGCCTCCTGCTGAGTATAGATGGCTACGTGTGCTCAATATTAAGTCATCCAATGTTAGGCTGTGTGCCCACGATGCAGAAATGCTCCAGATTTTTTTTGAGCGTTTCTGCATCTCCCTGGCAGAAAAAACGCATGCGGATTGTACATGCGGATTGTACATGCGGATTGTACGTGCGTTTTTCCTGCCAGGGACAAGCGGATGTGATGCGTTCTTCACATGCATTTTCGCATGCGGGTTGTCAAGCGTTTTCCAAGCGATTTTAGCATCACTTGGAAAAGTACTTGACAACTTGGTCACACTATATAAATACATGCAACCGGCAAGGATTTATATAGTGTGACCGAAAGAATGGTAAAAAATAAATATACTTACCTTCTGATGGCCTGCCGACGTCAGCGGTCGCGTGACCCGTCACATGACTAAATGACGTCACCACAGGTCCTTTAGTCTACCGCGAGCTGCCGGCGAGGCAGGACGCATCGGATAAAGACACCGGGGGCCATCAGAAGGTAAGTATAATATTTATTTTTTATTTTATTCTTTTTTTTACAGGTTCCATGGTACTCGGGTCCGGAGGAGAGTCTTCTGTTCTCCAAACCCGGGTACCATCCGCACATTGAAACGCATGGAATCCGCATGTACAGATGCAGTGATGCGGATACCATGCGTTCCAATGCAAGTCAATGGCGGCGAAAACGCAGCTCTTCCGCAAAATAATTGGTAGTGCTGCGGATTTTTCCACAATGATACCAAGCGGAAACGCTTAAAAAACCCATAGTGGGCACACAGCCTAAAAAAAAATATTATAAATTATTATTATAATTAATATATTAATATTGTGCCAAATTAATTTCACGTGAACTATCACATGATCTATCACAGGTGATCATGTGACATGTGATACATCAGGTGTGCGTGTGTGTGTGTGTGTGTGGGGGGGGGGCGCGCCTTCTAAACTGCCCGGGGCCCTTGCTACTCTTAATCCACCCCTGCACCCTCCACACTACTTATATGCACATGTAGCTCTTTCACGGACTGTTCCTCCATTACTGAGAAATCAGCTTTTAAATTGGTATGCAAATGAGGCTGAAGAGCTATGGTAGATCTGAAGCCTCTGAACGGTATAAGTATATACAGTACAGATAAATCCAGAGTCTTATCGGTGACATGTTCTTGCTGATCATAGTCATTCACTTTCCCTTCTCTCCTCTATTTAGCCCAGATCACCGTGATAACTTCTTCCATCCACGATGTGTCTCTGCAGAACTTAATGCACAGACGTCTTTGGATTATTATTTAACCGGCACTTTTCCCACTTTTTCCCACCTCTACACAAACTGCATAATGCTATAACCATCTCTAGTGCTCTGGAGAGTAATAATGCCCTCTCTGTTGCCCCACACAGTAATAGTACACCCCTCTTTGCCTTTATACAGTAATTGTGTCCAGCTCTCTGCCTCCATATACTAAAAGTCTCACGTCTGAGCTTCCACATGGTAAAAATGCCCCCATTGTGCTACTATATAGAAATATTAATCTTTCTAGGCACATTAAGGAATAGTTCCCACTCTGTGCCTCTATATAGTAATAATGCACCCCTCTGTGCCTCCATATAGTAATAATGCCCCCTCTCCCCTCTGTGCCTCCATGTAGTAATAGTGCCTCCTCTGTGTCTCCATATGGTAATAATGCCCCCCTATGTGTCCCCATATAGTAATAGTGCCCCCTCCGTGCCTCCATATAGTAATAGTGCCTCCTCTGTGTCTCCATATAGTAATAGTGCCTCCTCTGTGTTTCCATATAGTAATAGTGCCCCCTCCGTGTCTCCATATAGAAATAATGCCCCCTCTGTGCCTCCATATAGTAATAATGCCCCCTCCGTGCCTCCATATAGTAATAGTGCCTCCTCTGTGTCTCCATATAGTAATGATACCCCCTCTGTGTCCCCATATAGTAATAGTGCCCCCTCCATGCTTCCATATAGAAATAGTGCCTCCTCTGTGTCTCCATATAGTAATAGTGCCTCCTCTGTGTTTCCATATAGTAATAGTGCCTCCTCTGTGTCTCCATATAGTAATAGTGCCCCCTCCGTGTCTCCATATAGAAATAATGCCCCCTCTGTGCCTCCATATAGTAATAGTGCCCAATCTGTGTCTCCATATAGTAACAGTGCCCCCTCCGTGTCTCCATATAGAAATAATGCCCCCTCTGTGCTTCCATATAGTAATAATGCCCCCTCCGCGCCTCCATATAGTAATAGTGCCTCCTCTGTGTCTCCATATAGTAATAATGCCCCCTCTGTGTCCTCGTATAGTAATAGTGCCCCCTCCGTGCCTCCATATAGCAATAATGCCCCCTCTGTGTCTCCATATAGTAATAGTGCCTTCTCTGTGTCTCCATATAGTAATAGTGCCCCCTCCATGTCTCCATATAGAAATAATGCCCCCTCTATGCCTCCATAAAGTAATAGTGCCCCCCTCTGTGTCTCCATATAGTGATAGTGCCACTTCTATTCCTCCATATAGTAATAGTGCCCCCCTCTGTTTTTCCATATAGTGATAGTGCCCCCTCTGTGCTTCCATATAGTGATAGTGCCCCTTCTATTCCTCCATATAGTGATAGTGCCTCTTCTGTGCCTATATGCAGTATGTCCATATGCCAGGCATAGTGCTCCTCTGTAATTCTATATATTACTAGTGCCTCCATACAATTGTAATCCCCCCTTTACATCCTCCCATCCAGTGCCCTGGCAATAAAATAAAAATAAATGAAAACTCCCTTCTCCCACAACGAGTGGTGCTGTCCTTGTGCCGCAGTCTGTAGCTGCAGGCGGTGCGATGGAGTGATGTCATTGCGCTGGAGAAGCCTATAATTCAGGCATGTGCTGCGAGGACTGGCAGATGGTGGTGCAGGGGGCTGTATATAATGTATGGACAGACAGGTGGGAGGTATACAGACATGTAATATGTGCACCGCTCATTTAGACATAGACAACAGAATCAATTACATTTTATAATATATATTTGGGATAAGAAATTTTTACCCCAAGGAGGCGGAGGCTCGTAAAGTGCCTGCCGCACCCAGAGCACTTAAAGGGAAGTTGTCATGTCAGATAACGCTATCAACCTGTTTGGTTTTGAACCTGCAGGTCGTATTACAGGTAAGAGTGCTATCTATGAAAAACACTGTTAGCTTTCCTATGCAGAAAATTCACGAGCTTTTATCAGAGCGCTGACTGCTGTTATGTTCTGCAGTTTAGAACTAAAGAATAGGAGGGAAAAGCTGTCCCTGCACTGAGACTCAGCTAAACTCTACGCTGGGGTGGGTGCTCTATTCCTTGTGAATAGCCCCACCGAAACTCCTGCACTGAACTCAAACAAAGACCTGAAGGAAGGGGAAAAGGGGTCCCTAACAGATCTAAGGACTAGGAGAAAAAACAGGAGACCTCCTAATAGAAAAGTTAGTTGCAGAAACGAAGATTAAAGGGAACAAAACTGGTGGAACAAGAAGTCCCAGCATATCAATTGTCCAAAGCACAGAGAACTTAGCAAGGAAACTTAGCCAGAGCACAAGCGTAACAACACTGATGTCTAGAGGGGAATGGGAGACAGGTGCTGAGTAATAAAGAGTGAAGAGATCACGTGACCAAGACACCCAGCACCAGAGGAAAAGACTAGAAGCCAGCAAACCACAACAAGATGGCCGATAGTAAAACAATATAGATTCTAACACCTGCCTTTTTTATATTTTATACAGTGGACCTCACTACGGTTTCGAGGGGATCGCACCCAATATTCCACGGTGCGGCAATTATTTGTTTTCACATATTTTTCTCTATCTATCCAGATCATCCTAATTTCTAGTTTTCATCTTTATGTATCTCATTTTCTATGTTATCTATCTATGTCAGATCAATGTATTTATTATGGTTAATAAAAGGCTGTAAAAGTAAGTATAAGTAATGAAAAACAAATGGAGGGTCAATTTCTAACTAAATCACATGACTGTGTATAAAAAAAAGCATGTTAGAGAGGCAGAGCCTCCCAGAAGCAAAGATGGTCAGAGGTCACCGATCTGTGAACAACTGCGTCTAATAATTGTAGAATAATTTCAGGAAATTTTTCCTCAATGTGAAATTACAAAGACTTTGAATATCTTCCATCTACAGGCCATAAAATCATCAAAAAATTCTGGAAAAATCCATGTGCACAAAGAATGGGGCTGATGGTCAATATTGAATGCTCATGATGTACGGACCCTGAGAAGGCTCTGCATGATATCAAGACATGATTCAGTCATCCAAGTCACTGCATGGGCTCAAAAAAATTTCCAGAAATCATTGTCTGTGATCACAGTTCACCATGCGTTCCACAAATGTAAATGACAGCTCTATCATGCAAAGAAAAAGCAGAATATCAGCACAATCCAGAAACGCTGTAGTCTTCTCTGCACTCATTTATAATGGACTCAGGCGAAATAGAAAACTGTTCTGTGGTCAGAAAAATCAAAATGTGAAATTCGTTATGGAAACCACAGACGCTGTGCCCTCAGAGTGAGAGGGACCATTCAGCTTGTTATGGAGGAGACGGACCATCCAGCTTGTTATCAAGGAGAGGGACCATCCAGCTTGTTACGGAGGAGAGTAAACATCCAGCTTGTTATGGAGTTAAAGGATCATCCAGCTTGTTATGGAGAAGAGGGACCATCCAGCTTGTTATCATGGAGAGGGACTATCCAGCTTGTTATGGAGGAGAGGGACCATCCAGCTTGTTATGGAGGAGAGGGCATTTGCAGCTTGTTATGGAGGAGAGGGACCATCCAGCTTTTTATCAAGGAGAGGGACCTTTATCAAGGAGAGGGACCATCCAGCTTGTTACGGAGGAGAGTAAACATCCAGCTTGTTATGGAGTTAAAAGATCATCCAGCTTGTTATGGAGAAGAGGGACCATCCAGCTTGTTATCATGGAGAGGGACCATCCAGCTTGTTATGGAGGAGAGGGACCATCCAGCTTGTTATGGAGGAGAGGGCATTTGCAGCTTGTTATGGAGGAGAGGGACCATCCAGCTTTTTATCAAGGGGAGGGACCTTTATCAAGGAGAGGGACCATCCAGCTTGTTACGGAGGAGAGTAAACATCCAGCTTGTTATGGAGTTAAAGGATCATCCAGCTTGTTATGGAGAAGAGGGACCAGCCAGCTTGTTATCATGGAGAGGGACTATCCAGCTTGTTATGGAGGAGAGGGACCATCCAGCTTGTTATGGAGGAGAGGGCATTTGCAGCTTGCTATGGAGGAGAGGGACCATCCAGCTTTTTATCAACGGGAGGGACCTTTATCAAGGAGAGGGACCATCCAGCTTGTTATCGAGGAGAAAAAACATCCATCTTGTTATTGAAGAGAGGAACCATCCAGCTTGTTATGGAGGACATGAACCATCCAGCTTGCTGTGGACGAGAGAGACCATAAAGCTTGTTATGGAGGAGAGAGACCATAAAGATTGTTATGGAGTAGAGGAACCATCGAGCTTGATATGGAGGAGAGGAAACATCCAGCTTGATATGGAGGAGAGGAACCATCCAGCTTGATATGGAGGAGAGGAACCATACACCTTATCATGTAGGAGAGGGTCAATCCACCTTGTTATGGAGGAGAGGGACCATCCAGCTTGTTATTGGCACACAGTTCTTTATCTCTGATAGTATCTGGCTGCATTAATGCCTATTATAGGGACAGCACTCACATGAAATGCACCATCAATGCTGAGCCTTACGTGTAGAGATGTTATAACAACATCTGCTCCATCCAGACAACGTCTATTTCAGGGAAGACCTTGTATATGTTGACAGGACAATGGTAAACCACATCCTGCATCCATCACACACCACGGCTCTGCAGAAAAAGAGTCCTGGTGATGAACCGGCCACCTGCAGTCCAGACCTTTCACCAATAGAAAATATTGTGAGCATCATGAAACAAAAAATCCGACAAAGGAGGAGCAGTGAGAATCCGACATCAGACAAGAATGGGTCAACGTTCTTCCCTCAGAACTCCAGCGATTATGTCCTCCCTTCCCCCAATGGGGGAAATCCCAAAGCAATTAGGACAACAGTAGAGAAAAACAGGAGCTAAATACCCCATAAGTAATAGCAACAACAAATATAATGCGCATAAAATATGTATTAACTTTATTAAACACTTAAAAAAAATAATAGAGTATCATGAAAAGTATACATGGTTGCTGGTGAAAAACACAAAAAAGTGTAACCACACTGGCAAAGTTCAGATGTCAATACAACAGAAGCAACTGAATAAATATATAACACATGAAACCACATGAGTGTATCAGTCATGTATGGTGACAATCACTGATACAAAAAAAATCCCATCTCAAATGAGTGGTAATAAGATGTTAGGCATATAAGATCCCAGGTGGGAAAAAGGCTCTGTCACAAGGCAAATGCCAGACAGTCCTCATGCTATGATAGCAGTAGTGTGTATAATGCCATACGAATAGCGTCACATGTAGGAGTATGTGCTGTCATGTGTCAAAAGGACACACATTCAGCTGAAATGTATTGCAGCGCACAGACCCTTCGGGTCCATGCACGGCGATACATGCTGCCAGCCAATCAGAGGCCAGACGCTGACGTCATGCGCTCCCGTCACTTGTACTCTGAAGTCAGCTGCCGGCTTCAGAAGAGGATGCCGCTCGGAGGGGGAGCGCAGGGCAGGGGAGTATTTATTTTTTTCTTTCTAAACCAGTGAGTACATGGTGACCATACTTCTACACAGGTGACTATGGGGAGTGCATTATACTATATGGAGGATATGGGCTTTGTATTATACTAAGATGGAGGACTATGGGCTGTGCATTATATTATATGAAGGATATGGGCTGTGATTTATACGAATACGGAGGACTATGGGGGTGCATCATATTATATGGAGGTGCAGTATACTATATGGAGGACAATGGGGAGTGCATTATACAATATGGAGGACTATGGGAGTGCATTATACTATATGGAGGACTATAGAGAGTGCATTATACTATATGGAGGACTATGGAGAGTGCACTATACTATATGGAGGACTATGGGGAGTGCATTATATAATATGGAGGACTATGGGGAGTGCATTATACTATACGGAGGACTAAGGGGAGTGTATTATACTATATGGAGGACTATGGAGTCCATTATTCTATATGAAGGACTATGGGGAAGAGCATTATACTATATGGAGGACTATGGGGTGCATTATACTACATGGAGGACTATAGAGAGTCCATTATACTATATGGAGGACTATGGAGAGTACATTATACTATATGGAGGACTATGAGGAGTGCATTATACTATATGGAGGACTATGGGCTGTGCATTATACTATATGGAGGACTATGGGGAGTGCATTATTCTATATGGAGGACTATGGGGAAGTGCATTATACTATAAGGAGGACTGTGGGCTGTTCATTATACTATATGGAGGACTATGGGCTGTGCATTATACTATATGGAGGACTATGGGGAGTGCATTTTTCTACATGGAGGTCTATGGGGAAGTGCATTTTACTATATGGAGGACTATGGGGAGTGCATTATTCTTTATGGAGGACTATGGGGAAGTGCATTATACTATATGGAGGTCTATGGGGAGTACATTATTCTATATGGAGGACTATGGGGAAGTGCTTTATACTATATGGAGGACTATGGGGATTGCATTATACTATATGGAGGACTATGGGGAGTGTATTATACTATATGGAGGACTATGGGGTGCATTCTTCTATATGGAGGACTATGGGGAAGTGCTCTATACTATATGCAGGACTATGGGCTGTGCATTATACTATATGGAGGACTATGGAGAGTGCATTATACTATATGGAGGACTATGGGGAGTGCATTATTCTATATGGAGGACCATGGGGAAGTGCATTATACTATATGGAGGACTATAGGGAGTGCATTATACTATATAGAGGACTATGGGGTGCATTATTCTATCTGGAGGACTATGGGGAAGTGCATTATACCATATGGAGGACTATGGGGTGCATTATTCTATCAGGAGGACTATGGGGAAGTGCATTATACCATATGGAGGACTATGGGATGCATTATACTATACGGAGGACTATGGGATGCATTATACCATATGCAGGACTATGGATGCATTATACTATATGGAGGACTATGGGGGTGCATTATACCATACGGAGGACTAGGGGGAGAGCATCATACTATATGGAGGACTATGGGGAGTGCATTATTCTATATGAAGGACTATAGGGAGTGCAATATAATATATGGAGGACTATGGAGAGTGCATTATACTACATGGAGGACTATGGTAAGTGCATTATACTATATGGAGGACTATGGGGTGCATTATTCTATATGGAGAACTATGGGGAAGTGCATTATACTATATGAAGGACTATGGGCTATGTAGTATACTATATGGAGGACTATGGAGACTGTATTATACTATATGGAGGACTATGGGGAGTGCATTATTCTATATGGAGGACTGTGGGAAGTGTATTATGCTATGTGGAGGACTATGGAGAGTGCACTATACTATATGGAGGACTATGGGGAGTGCATTATACTATATGGAGAACTATGGGCAGTGCATTATACCATATGGAGGACTATGGGATGCATTATACTATATGAAGGAGTATGGGGGTGCATTATACAATATAGAGGACTGTGGGGAGTGCATTATACTATATGGAGGACTATGGAGAGTGCATTATACTATATGGAGGACTTTGGAGAATGCATTATACTATATAGAGGATTATGGAGAGTGCATAATACTATATGGAGGACTATGGGGAGGGCATTATACTATAAGGAGGACTATGGGGTGCATTATTCTATATGGAGAACTATGGGTTGTGCATTATACTATATGGAGGACTATGAGTTGTGCATTATACTATATGGAGGACTATGGAGAGTGCATTGTACTATATTTGGGACTATGGGGAGTGCATTATTCTATATGGAGGACTATGGGGTGCGTTATACTATGTAGTGGACTATGGAGAGTGCATTATACTATATGGAGGACTATGGGGAGTGCATCATACTATATGGAGTACTATGGGGAGTGCATTATACCATATGAAGGACTATGAGATGTATTATACTATATGGAGGACTATGGGGTGCATTATTCTATATGGAGGACTATGGGGAAGTGCATTATACTATATGTAGGACTATGGGCTGTGCATTATACTATATGGAGGACTATGGAGAGTGTATTATACTATATGGAGGACTATGGGGAAGTGCATTATACTATATGGAGGACTATGGGGAGCGCATTATACTATATAGAGGACTATGGGGAGTGTATTATACTATATGGAGGACTATGGGCTGTGCATTTAACTTTATGGAGGACTATGGAGAGTGCATTATATTATATGGAAGACTATGGGGAGTTCATTATTCTTTATGGAGGACTATGGCGAAGTGCATTATACTATATGTAGGACTATGGAGAGTGCATTATACTATATGGAGGACTATGGGGAGTGCATTATACTATATGGAGGACTATGGGAAGTTCATTATACCATAAGGAGGACTATGGGATGCATTAAACCATATGGAGAACTATGGGATGCATTATACTATATGGAGGACAATGGGGGTCCATTATACAATATGGATGGCTATGGGGAGTGCATTATACTACATGGAGGACTATGAGAAGTGCATTATTCTATATGGAGGACTATGGGGAGTGCAATATACTATATGGAGGACTATGGGGTGCATTATACTAAATGAAGGACTATGGGCTGTGTATTATACTATATGGAGGACTATGGGAAGTGTATTATACTATATGGAGGACTACGGAGAGTGCACTATACTATATGAAGGACTATGGGGAGTGCATTATACCATAAGGAGGACTATGGGATGAATTATACCATATGAAGGACTATGGGGCTGCATTATACAATATAGAGGACTATGGGATGCATTATACTAAATGAGGACTATGGGGGTGCATTTTACAATATGGAGGACTGTGGGGAGTGCATTATACTATATGGAGGACTATGGGGAGTGCATTATTCTATATGGAGGACTATAGGGAGTGCATTATACTATATGGATGACTATGGGGAGTGATTTATACTATATGGAGGACTATGGGGAGTGCATTATACTATATGGAGGACTATGGGGAGTATATTATACTATATGGAGGACTATGGGGTGCATTATTCTATATGGAGGACTATGGGTTGTGCATTATACTATATGGAGGACTATGGAGAGTGCATTATACTATATTTTGGACTATGGGGAGTGCATTATTCTATATGAATGACTATGGGAAAGTGCATTATACTATTTGGAGGACTATGGAGAGTGCATTATACGATATGGAGGACACTGGAGAGTGCATTATACTATATGGAGGACTATAGGGGTGCATTATACAATATGGAGGACTATGAAGAGTGCATTATACTATGTGGAGGACTATGGGGAGTGCATTATTCTATATGGAGGACTATGGAGAGTGCATTATACTACATGAAGGACTTTGGGGAGTGCATTATACCATATTGAGGACTATTGGATGCATTATACTACAAGGAGGACTATGGGGGTGCATTATTCAAAATGTTGGACTATGGGGAGTGCATTATACTATATGGAGGACTATGGGGAGTGCATTATTCTATATGGAGAACTATCGGGAGTGCATTATACTGTATGGAGTATAATGTGGAGTGCAGTATACTGTATGGAGGATTATGGGGAGTGCATTATACTGTATGGTGGACTATGAGGCACATTATACTATACGGAAGACTATGGGGAGTGAATTGTACTCTAAGATGGACTATGGGGCACATTATGCTATATGGAGGACTATGGGGAGTGCATTATACTATAAGGAGGACTATGGGATGCATTATATTATATGGAGGACCATTGGGAGTGTATTATACTATATGAAGGACTATGCGGACTGCAGTATACTATATGGAAGACTATGGGGAGTGTATTTTACTATACAGAGGACTATGGTATGCATTATACCATATGGAGGACTATGGGATGCATTCTACTATATGGATGACTAAGGAATGCATTATATTATATGGAGGACTATGGGGAGTGCATTATGCTACATGGAGGACTATGGGATGCATTATACTATATGGAAAACTATGGGGATTGCATTATGCTATATGGAGGACTATGGGATGCATTATACTATATGGAAGACTATGGAATGGATAATATTATATGGAGGACTATGGGGAGTTCATTATACTGTATGGAGGACTATTGAGAGTGCATTATACTATATGAAGGACTGTGGGATGCATTATACAACATGGAGGACTATGGGATGCATTAACACTAGGACTACTGGACTCGTGACCCCGCCTAGAACTACTGAAAGGAGTCATTTTGACTCCTTGCTTGTTTTCGTTTATTTTTAGAGTTTCATTTGTGGTTATTTATTAATAATTATATTTTTTGTAATGTATTATTATTGTGAGATCCAACAGTAATGCTTTTGATTGTTTTTTTTCTGCTTTTCTTATTTTTCTACAGAAAATAACAATAATTATAATAGACGTTTTTCAAACATTTTTTTTTATTCAAGTGCACACATATAAACAACAACTGAAGAACAAAAAGTAGAGAAAATGTAGGTGGAGGAGCATAAAAATGAAAATATGGCGCAGAATTCACCTTCTAAACATTTGGTGTTTCGCATTTTAGGCATTGCCTTTGATTTATGACAGTACATTGCCCACACAAAGACTTACCACAAGTCTTACAATTTTCGACAGATCTATTTTTCTTGCACTTTTCTTTGATCTGGCAAAATTTTGTTTGAACCATCACTTCTGAGCATGTAGAAACTTGGGACGTGGAACCCTTTTCCCTATCTGTGACATAAGGACCACTCAACTCTCTCACAAGCGTTTGCAAAAATGCCTTGCGTGACATTTATTGGTGGGTAATCTCCTTGAATATTATCCATGCATTTATACCCGCAAAGTCTAAGGCATTTTCAAATGCATGAACAGGCCATCTCCTTGTGCATGTTCGTGTGGTATATTTTCGTGCCATCTGATCCACTACATCTACTCCATATTTTGTTTCATTGTAAAACTTTACCGTTTCTGGAGTTTTTTTAGCGGAATCAGACGCAACAACAACATCTGGATGGACGGAACTCAAAATGACAACATTTTTGTTGGGCTTTCCTTGATATACTGTAAGTGTAAAATTGTCTTCATTTCTAAACACTTTAGTGTTGTACAATTCCTCTTTCATGGATTTTATTTCTTTAGGCACTTCTCGCCTTATCTTGTTCAGTGTTCCCACGATGGTTGTTCCTTTGCTTTTTAGCTGTTTAGCTAATTTTACTGAAGTAAAATAATTATCGGTTGTAACATTGCGACCTTTTTTCAAAAACGGGTCCAATAACTTCATTACCACATGGTCAGCTAAACGGTCCTCAGCACATCATGTGTCATCTTTGCCTAGATAAGGGAAGCCATTTGCCAGATATTTGCTCCTCTTATCAACAGCTAGCCAATATTTGTGGCCATATTTATCTGGTTTGGAAGGCATGTACTGCGTGAATGGACACCTAGTTTTGCTTGGGAAAAGTTGCTCATCCACCGTTATGTATGGGCCAGGTTTGTAACACGCAATACAATTTTCAATAAACCTGTCCCACACAGTAGAAAATAGAGCAAATGTGTCCGTTTGCAGTCTCTCCGATCGAGTAGATTTCTCATCAAATCTGAGAAACCTCATAATTTCAACAAAGCGGTCCCTAGACATTGTCGCTTTGCAAAACGGTATTCCCCAGTCATTACACCAAATACTGCTAATTGAGTGACGGTTCGTGCCAGATATTCCACGAGCATAGAATATCGCAATGAATGCATCTAGCTCCTCATCAGATAGAGTTTGTTCAGCATTACACAGTAATACAAGCAGGTAAAACACAAGGAAAATGTGAAAAGTTGACATGTAAATTGAACTACATCTATATGAACATCAGGGTAAATAAGACAGAGTGAAAAAATTATGCACAAAACTTTATAGCAACATTTAGTGACAAAAGGACCTCAAAATATAGTAGGGAGTCAAAATGACTCCCTTCAGTAGTTCTTGGTAAATTTTGAAAAAAACGCGCAAATTTTTCACCAAAATTATTTATTCTCACAAAATCTTTTTTCACATCATATTTGAGGAAAAGTCACCGAGATTCAAGCCGGAATTCTGAAAAATGTAGTCACAGAAGAGAAATAAAAAACGAAAGGAGTCAAAATGACTCCATCAGTAGTTCTAGTGTTAAACTATATGGAGGACTATGGGGAGTGCATTATACTATATGGAGGAGTATGGGGAGAACATATACTATATGGAGGACTATGGTATTCATTATACTATATGGAGGACTATAGGGAGTGCATTATACTATATGGAGGACTATGGGATGCATTATGTTTTATGGAGGACTATGGGGAGTGCATTATTCTATATGGAGGAGTATGGGGAGAGCATATACTATATGGAGGACTATGGGATTTATTATACTATATGGAGGACTAAAGGGAGTGCCTTATACTATATGGAGGACTATGGGATGCATTATGTTTTATGGAGGACTATGGGGAGTGCATTATACTATATGGAGGAGTATGGAGAGAGCATATACTATATGGAGGACTATGGGATTCATTATACTATATGGAGGACTATAGGGAGTGCATTATACTATATGGAGGACTATGGGATGCATTATGTTTTATGGAGGACTATGGGGAGTGCATTATTCTATATGGAGGAATATGGGGGTGCATAATACTATATGGAGGAATATGGGGAGTTTATTATACCATATTGTGGACTATGGGGAGTGCATTATACTATATAGTGGACTATGGGGAGTGCATTATACTATATGGAGGACTATGGGGAGTGAATTATACTATATGGAGGACTATGGGGGTCCATTATACTATATGGAGGACTATGGCGAGAGCATTATACTATATGGAGGACTATGGAGAGTGCATTATACTATATGGAGGACTACGGGGAGTACATTATACTATATGGAGGACTATGGGGAGTGCATTGTACTGTATGGAGGAGTATTGGGAGTGCATTATATTATATGAACGGCTATTGGGCACATTATACTATATGGAGTACTGTGGTGAGTGCATCATACTGTATGGAGGACTATGGGGAGTGCATTATACCATATGGAGCACTATGGGGAGTGCATTGTACTATATAGAGGACTATGGGGAGTGTATTACACTATATGGAGGACTATGGGGTGCATTGTACTATATAGAGGACTATGGGGAATGCATTATACTATATGGAGGACTATGGGGAATGCATTATTCTGTATGGAGGACTATGGGGAGTACATTATATTATATGGAGGGCTATGGGGCACATTATACTATATGGAGGACAAGGGGGAGTGCATTATACTGTATGGAGGACTATGGGGAGTGCATTATACTATATAGAGGACTATATGATGCATTATATTATATGAAGGACTATGGGGAGTGCATTATACAATATAAAACACTATGGGGAGTGCATTATACTATATGGAGGACTATGGGGAGTGTATTATACTATATGGAGGACTATGGGATGCATTGTACTATATAGAGGACTATGGGATGCATTATACTATATGGAGGATTATTGGGAGTGCATTATACTGTATGGAGGACTATGAGGAGTGCATTATACTATATGAAGGACTATGGGATGCATTGTACTATATGGAGGACTATGGGGATTGAATTATACTGTATGGAGGACTATGAGGAGTGCATTATACTATAAGGAGGACTATATGAAGTGCACTATACTATATGGAGGACTACGGTATGTATTATACTGTATAGAGGACTATGGGGATTACATTATACTATATGGAGGACTATGGGATGCATTATGCTATATGGAGGACTATGGGGAGTGCATTATTCTATATGGAGGACTATGGGATGCATTATATTATATGGAGGACCATGGGGAGTTCATTATAATATATGGAGGACCATGGGGAGTGCATTATACTGTATGGAGGACTATGGGAAGCATAATATTATATGGAGGACTATGGGGAGTGCATTATACTATATGGAGGACTATGGGATGCATTATATTATATGGAGGACCATGGGGAGTTCATTATACTTTATGGAGGACTATGGGGAGTGCATTAAACTATATGTAGCAGTATGGGGAGTGTATTATACTATTTGGAGGACTATGGGATGCATTATTTTATATGAAGGACTATGAGGAGTGCAATATGCTATATGGATGAGTATGTGGTCCATTATACTATAATGAGGACTATGGGGAGTGCATTATGCTATATGGATGACTCTGGGGAGTGGATTATACTGTATGGAGGACTATGTGGTGCATTATACTATATGGAGGACTATGTGGTGCATTGTACTATATGAAGGACTATGGTGAGTTCATTATAGTATATGGAGGACTATGGGGAGTGCATTATACTATATGGAGGACTATGGGGAGTTCATTATACTGTATGGAGGACTATGTGGTGTATTATACTATATGGAGGACTATGTAGTGCATTATACTATATGGAGGACTATGGGGAGTGTATTATACTATATGAAAGACTATGGGGAATGCAGTATTGTATATGGAAGACTAAGGGGAGTGCATTATACTATATTGAGGACTATGGGGAGTGTATTATACTATATAGAGGACTGTGGGGAGTCAATTATACTATACGGAGGACTATGGGATGCATTATACTATGTGGAGGAATATGGGATGCATACTATTATATTAAGGACTATGGGGAGTGCATTATACTATATGGATAACTATGGGGAGTGCATTATACTGTATGGAGGACTATATGGTGCATTATACTATAAGGAGTACTATGGGGAGTGCAATATACTATATGGAGGACTATGGGGAGTGCATTATACTGTATGGAGGACTATATGGTGCATTATACTATAAGGAGGACTATGGGGAGTGCATTATACTATATGAAGGACTATAGGGAGTGCATTATACTATATGGAGGACTATGGGGAGTGGATTATACTGTATGGAGGACTTTGTGGTGCATTATACTATATGGAGGACTATGTGGTGCATTATACTATATGGAGGACTATGGGGAGTGTATTATACTATATGGAGGACTATGGGGAGCGCAGTATGCTATATGGAAGACTATGGGGAGAATATTATACTATATAGAGGACTGTGGGGAATCCATTATACTATATGGAGGACTACGGCATGCATTATATTATATGGAGGACTATGTGGAATGCATTATGCTATATGGAGGACTATGGGATGCATTATACTATATGGAGAACTATGGGGAACATATTATACTATATGGAGGACTATGGGATGCATTATACTATATGGAGGAATGTGGGACGCATTCTATTTTATGGAGGACTATGGGAAGTGCATTATACTGTATGGAGTACTATGTGGTGCATTATCCTATATGGAAGACTATGGGGAGAATATTATACTATATAGAGGACTGTGGGGAATCCATTATACTATATGGAGGACTACGGCATGCATTATATTATATGGAGGACTATGGGGAATGCATTATGCTATATGGAGGACTATGGGATGCATTATACTATATGGAGGACTATGGGGAGTGTATTATACTATATGGAGGATTATGGGATGCATTATACTATATAGAGGACTGTGGGGAGTCCATTATACTATATGGAGGACTATGGGATGCATTATATTATATGGAGGACTATGGGGGGGTGCATTATGCTATATGGAGAACTATGGGATGCATTATACTATATGGAGGACTATGGGGAGTGTATTATACTATATGGAGGAGTATGGGATGCATTATACCATATGGAGGACTATGGGGAGTGCATTATACTTTATGGAGGACTATGGGGAGTCCATTATACTATATGGAGGACTATGGGATGCATTATTATATGGAGGACTATGGGGAGTGCATTGTAATACACTGCTCAAAAAAATAAAGCAAACACTCAAATAACCCATCCTAGATCTGAAAGAATGAAATATTCTCATTGAATATTTTGTTCTGTACAAAGTTGAATGTGCTGACAACAAAATCACACAAAAATCATCAATGGAAATCAAATTTATTAAGCAATGGAGGCCTGGATTTGGAGTCACCCCCAAAATTAAAGTGGAAAAACACACTACAGGCTGATCCAACTTTGATGTAATGTCCTTAAAACAAGACAAAATGAGGCTCAGTATTGTGTGTGGCCTCCACGTGCCTGCATGACCTCCCTACAATGCCTGGGCATGCTCCTGATGAGGTTGCGGATGGTCTCCTGTGGGATCTCCTCCCAGACCTGGACTAAAGCATCCGCCAACTCCTGGACAGTCTGTGGTGCAACATGACGTTGGTGGATGGAGCGAGACATGATGTCCCAGATGTGCTCAATCAGATTCAGGTCTGGGGAACGGGCGGGACAGTCCATAACCTCAATGCCTTCATCTTGCAGGAACTGCTGACACACTCCAGCCACATGAGGTCTGGCATTGTCCTGCATTAGGAGGAACCCAGGGCCAACCACACCAGCATATGGTCTCACAAGGGGTCTGAGGATCTCATCTTGGTACCTAATGGCAGTCAGGCTACCTCTGGCGAGCACATGGAGGGCTGTGCGGCCCTCCAAAGAAATGCCACCCCACACCATTACTGACCCACTGCCAAACCGGTCATGCTGAAGGATGTTGCAGGCAGCAGATCGCTCTCCACGGCGTCTCCAGACTCTGTCACGTCTGTCACACGTGCTCAGTGTGAACCTGCTTTCATCTGTGAAGAGCACAGGGCGCCAGTGGCGACTTTGCCAATCCTGGTGTTCTAAGGCAAATGCCAAGCGTCCTGCACGGTGTTGGGCTGTGAGCACAACCCTCATCTGTGGACATCCGGCCCTCATTCCAACCTCATGGAGTCGGTTTCTAACCGTTTGTGCAGACACATGCAGATTTGTGGCCTGTTGGAGGTCATTTTGCAGGGCTCTGGCAGTGCTCCTCCTGTTCCTCCTAGCACAAAGGCGGAGGTAGCGGTCCTGCTGCTGGGTTGTTGCCCTCCTACGGCCCCCTCCATGTATCCTGGTGTACTGGCCTGTCTCCTGGTAGCGCCTCCAGCCTCTGGACACTACGCTGACAGACACAGCAAGCCTTCTTGCCACAGCTCGCATTGATGTGCCATCCTGGATGAGCTGCACTACCTGAGCAACTTCTGTGGGTTGTAGAGTCCGTCTCTTGCTACCACGAATGTGAAAGCACAACCAACATTCAAAAGTGACCAAAACATCAGCCAGAAAGCATTGGTACTGAGATGTGGTCTGTGGTCCCCACCTGCAGAACCACTCCTTTATTGAGGGTGTCTTGATAATTGCCAATAATTTCCATCTATTGTTTATTCCATTTGCACAACAAAATATGAAATTAATTGTCAATCAGTGTTGCTTCCTAAGTGGACAGTTTGATTTCACAGAAGTTTGATTTACGTGGAGTTATATTCTGTTGTTTAAGTGTTCCCTTTATTTTTTGAGCAGTGTATATGGAGGACTATGGGGAGTGCATTATACTATATGGAGGACTATGGGATGCATTATATTATATGGAGGACTATGTGGAGTGCATTATACTATATGGAGGACTATGGGGAGTGTATTATACTATATAGAGGATTGTGGGGAGTCCATTATACTATATGGAGGACTATGGGATGCATTATACCATATGGAGGACTATGGGATGCATTATATTATATGGAGGACTATGGTTTGCATTATAGTATAGAGAGGACTATGGGGAGTGTATTATACTATGTGGAGGACTATGGAACGCATTATACTATATGGAGGACTATGGGGAAAGCTTTATACTATATGGAGGACTGTGTGGTGCATTATACTATATGGAGGACTATGGGGAGTGCATTATACTGTATGGAGGACTATGTTGTGCATTATATTAAATGGAGGACTATGGGGAGTGCATTATACTATATGGAGGACTATGGTGTTGTGGTGTTGCTATCAGAGTGTCAAGAGTGGGAGAAGAGGGTTGCATTGACAATCCAACACAATGGGCAGCAATTTGAACACATTTTATAAGTGGTCATAAAGTTACATTAAAACCAAGCACACCATTGTTTTTCTTATCAAATTCTCAATAAGTTTGATGTGTCACATGACCCTCTTTCCTTTGAAAAAAATAAAGTTGGATCCAAAATGGCCGACTTCAAAATAGCCGCCATGGTCACCACCCATCTGGAAAAGTTTTCCCCTCACATATACTAATGTGCCACAAACAGGAAGTTGATATTACCAACCATTCCCATTTAATTTAGGTGTATCCATGTAAATGGCCCACCCTGTATATAATCAGAATGGGGGGGTCCAAATCTTGCTCCGGGACCCATCAGCCTCGTTACGCCACTGGTTATATATTATACTAGCTATTGAACCCCTTCTACGCCCGGGTGGTGAGCATTTTTATTGGTATATTTCTGGCGCCATTTTTTTTAAGACACTGTCTGCAAATTCGCATATACATTGTCTTCAATAAAATAGCGCCGGATAAGCGCCATTTTACTGAAGTAATGTACTACAATGTCAACACAGCAGTGCACACGTGCCAGCCAAAGGGATAATGGTGATGGGTGGTGCATGCGCACTGCTATGTTGACGTTGTAGTACATTACTTCAATAAAATGGCGCTGGAGTCAGCGTTTGCGCTTATCCGGCGCTATTTTATTGAAGACACTGTATATGCGAATTTGCAGACAGTGTCTTAAAAAAATGGTGCCGGATAGCATGGTATAGGCATACACTGAGTCCGGGTCATTCTATTGAAGTATTGTACTACAAAATTAAAGGGAACCTGTCACCAGAAGTAACACCGTTAACCTGCACATATGTGATTAATCTGCAGGTTAATAGCGTTATTATGTTGCCCGACGCCTGCACGTAGTCGAATGCAGCAGGGAGAAAATAAACCTTCCTGGTATATGATCCCCCAATCCTGGTCCACTTCTTGGTATATGCTCCACCCCATCCTTGTATATGTTCCCCCAATCCTTGTATATGCTCCCCCCATACTGGTATAAGCTCCCCCCATACTGGTATATGCTCCCTCCATCCTGGTATATGCTCCCTCCATCCTGGTATATGCTCCCCCATCCTGGTATATGCTCTCCCCATCCTGGTATATGCTCCCCCATCCTAGTATATACCCCCCCATCCTGGTATATGCTCCCCCCATCCTGGTATATGCTCCCCCCATCCTGTTATATGCTCCCTCCATCCTGGTATATGCTCCCCCATCCTGGTATAACTTCCCCATCCTGGTATATGCTCCCCTCATCCTGGTATATGCTCCCTCCATCCTGGTATATGCTCCCTCCATCCTGGTATATGCTCTCCCCATCCTGGTATATGCTCCACCATCCTAGTATATACCCCCCCATCCTGGTATATGCTCCCCCCATCCTGGTATATGCTCCCTCCATCCTGGTATATGCTCCCTCCATCCTCGTATATGCTTCCCCTATCCTGGTATATGCTCCCCCAATCCTGGTATATGCTCCCCCAGTCCTCGCATATGCTCCCTCCATCCTGTTATATGCCCCCCATCCTGGTATGTGCTACACCCATCCTGGTATATGCTGCCTCAATCCTCGTATATATGCCCCCCCACCCTGATATATGTCCCCCCATCCTGGTATATGCTTCCCTACCCTGGTATATGCTCCCCCAATTCTTGTATATGCTCCCTCCATCCTGGTATATGCTCCCCCATCCTGGTATATGCTTCCCTATCCTGGTATATGCCCCCCCATCTTGTTATATGCTCCCTCCATCCTGGTATATGCCCCCATCCTGGTATATGCTCCCCCCATCCTGGTATATGCTCCCCCCATCCTGGTATATCCCCCCATCCTGGTATATGCTCCTCCCCATCCTGGTATATGCTCCCCCCATCCTGGTATATGCTCCCGCTATCCTGGCATGTGCTCCCCCCATCCTGGTATATGCTCCCCCATCCTGGTATATGCTCCCCCCCATCCTGGTATATGCCCCACATCCTGGTATATCCCCACATTCTGGTATATGCTCCCCGTTATATGCTCCCCCATCCTGGTATATGCTCCCCCATCCTGGTATATGCTCCCCCCATCCTGGTATATGCCCCCCATCCTGGTATATGCTCCCCCTCATCCTGGTATATGCTCCCCCCATCCTGGTATATGCTCCCCCCATCCTGGTATATGCCCCCTCCATCCTGGTATATGTCCCCCATCCTGGTATGTGCTCCCCCCATCCTGGTATACACCCCCCATCCTGGTATATGCTCCCCCCATCCTGGTATATGCTCCCCCTATCCTGTTATATGCTCCCACCATCCTGGTATATGCTCCCCCATCCTGGTATATACTTCCCCATCCTGGTATATGCTCCCCCCATACTGGTATATGCTCCCCCCATCCTGGTATATGCTCCCTCCATCCTGGTATATGCTCCCTCCATCCTCGTATATGGTTCCCCTATCCTGGTATATGCTCCCTCCATTCTGGTATATGCCCCCCCATTCTGGTATACACTCCATCCATCCTGGTATATGCTGCCTTAATCCTCGTATATGCCTCCCCACCCTGGTATATGCTCCCCATCCTGGTATATGCTTCCCTACCCTGGTATATGCTCCCCCAATTCTTGTATATGCTCCCTCCATCCTGGTATATGCCCCCCATCTTGTTATATGCTCCCTCCATCCTGGTATAATCTCCCCCCATCCTGGTATATGCTCCCCCATCCTGGTATATGCTCCCCCAATCCTGGTATATGCTCCCCCTATCCTGGTATATCCCCCATCCTGGTATATGCTCCTCCCCATCCTGATATATGCTCCCCCCATACTGGTATATGTTCCCCCATCCTGGTATATGCTCCCCCCCATCCTGGTATATGCTCCCTCCATCCTCGTATATGGTTCCCCTATCCTGGTATATGCTCCCTCCATTCTGGTATATGCCCCCCCATTCTGGTATACACTCCACCCATCCTGGTATATGCTGCCTCAATCCTCGTATATGCCTCCCCACCCTGGTATATGCCCCCCATCCTGGTATATGCTTCCCTACCCTGGTATATGCTCCCCCAATTCTTGTATATGCTCCCTCCATCCTGGTATATGCCCCCCATCTTGTTATATGCTCCCTCCATCCTGGTATATTCTCCCCCCATCCTGGTATATGCTCCCCCATCCTGGTATATGCTCCCCCCATCCTGGTATATGCTCCCCCTATCCTGGTATATCCCCTCATCCTGGTATATGCTCCTCCCCATCCTGGTATATGCTCCCCCCATACTGGTATATGTTCCCCCATCCTGGTATATGCTCCCCCCCATCCTGGTATATGATCCCCCAATCCTGGTCCCCTTCTTGGTATATGCTCCCCCCCATCCTTGTATATGTTCCCCCAATCCTCGTATATGCTCCCCCCATACTGGTATAAGCTCCCCCCATACTGGTATATGCTCCCTCCATCCTGGTATATGCTCTCCCCATCCTGGTATATGCTCCCCCATCCTGGTATATACCCCCCCATCCTGGTATATGCTCCCCCCATCCTGGTATATGCTCCCCCCATCCTGTTATATGCTCCCTCCATCCTGGTATATGCTCCCCCATCCTGGTATATACTTCCCCATTCTGGTATATGCTCCCCCCATCCTGGTATATACCCCCCCATCCTGGTATATGCTCCCCCCATCCTGGTATATGCTCCCCCCATCCTGTTATATGCTCCCTCCATCCTGGTATATGCTCCCCCATCCTGGTATGTACTTCCCCATTCTGGTATATGCTCCCCCCATCCTGGTATATGCTCCCTCCATCCTGGTATATGCTCCCTCCATCCTCATATATGCTTCCCCTATCCTGGTATATGCTCCCCCAATCCTGGTATATGCTACCCCCATCCTGGTATATGCTCCCCCCATCCTGGTATATGCCCCCTCCATCCTGGTATATGTCCCCCATCCTGGTATGTGCTCCCCCCATCCTGGTATATACCCCCCATCCTGGTATATGCTCCCCCCATCCTGGTATATGCTCCCCCTATCCTGTTATATGCTCCCACCATCCTGGTATATGCTCCCCCATCCTGGTATATACTTCCCCATCCTGGTATATGCTCCCCCCATACTGGTATATGCTCCCCCCATCCTGGTATATGCTCCCTCCATCCTGGTATATGCTCCCTCCATCCTCGTATATGGTTCCCCTATCCTGGTATATGCTCCCTCCATTCTGGTATATGCCCCCCCATTCTGGTATACACTCCATCCATCCTGGTATATGCTGCCTTAATCCTCGTATATGCTCCCATATGTCTCCCATCCTGGTATATGCTTCCCTACCCTGGTATATGCTCCCCCAATTCTTGTATATGCTCCCTCCATCCTGGTATATGCCCCCCATCTTGTTATATGCTCCCTCCATCCTGGTATATTCTCCCCCCATCCTGGTATATGCTCCCCCATCCTGGTATATGCTCCCCCCATCCTGGTATATGCTCCCCCTATCCTGGTATATCCCCCCATCCTGGTATATGCTCCTCCCCATCCTGGTATATGCTCCCCCCATACTGGTTTATGCTCCCCACCATCCTGGTATATGCTCCCTCCATCCTCGTATATGGTTCCCCTATCCTGGTATATGCTCCCTCCATTCTGGTATATGCCCCCCCATTCTGGTATACACTCCACCCATCCTGGTATATGCTTCCTCAATCCTCGTATATGCCTCCCCACCCTGGTATATGCCCCCCATCCTGGTATATGCTTCCCTACCCTGGTATATGCTCCCCCAATTCTTGTATATGCTCCCTCCATCCTGGTATATGCCCCCCATCTTGTTATATGCTCCCTCCATCCTGGTATATTCTCCCCCCATCCTGGTATATGCTCCCCCATCCTGGTATATGCTCCCCCCATCCTGGTATATGCTCCCCCTATCCTGGTATATCCCCTCATCCTGGTATATGCTCCTCCCCATCCTGGTATATGCTCCCCCCATACTGGTATATGTTCCCCCATCCTGGTATATGCTCCCCCCCATCCTGGTATATGATCCCCCAATCCTGGTCCCCTTCTTGGTATATGCACCCCCCCATCCTTGTATATGTTCCCCCAATCCTCGTATATGCTCCCCCCATACTGGTATAAGCTCCCCCCATACTGGTATATGCTCCCTCCATCCTGGTATATGCTCCCTCCATCCTGGTATATGCTCCCCCATCTTGGTATATGCTCTCCCCATCCTGGTATATGCTCCCCCATCCTGGTATATACCCCCCCATCCTGGTATATGCTCCCCCCATCCTGGTATATGCTCCCCCCATCCTGTTATATGCTCCCTCCATCCTGGTATATGCTCCCCCATCCTGGTATATACTTCCCCATTCTGGTATATGCTCCCCCCATCCTAGTATATACCCCCCCATCCTGGTATATGCTCCCCCCATCCTGGTATATGCTCCCCCCATCCTGTTATATGCTCCCTCCATCCTGGTATATGCTCCCCCATCCTGGTATATACTTCCCCATTCTGGTATATGCTCCCCCCATCCTGGTATATACCCCACCATCCTGGTATATGCTCCCCCCATCCTGGTATATGCTCCCCCCATCCTGTTATATGCTCCTTCCATCCTGGTATATGCTCCCCCATCCTGGTATATACTTCCCCTATCCTGGTATATGCTCCCCAATCCTGGTATATGCTCCCCCAATCCTCGTATATGCTCCCTCCATCCTGTTATATGCCCCCCCATCCTGGTATATGCTCCACCCATCCTGGTATATGCTGCCTCAATCCTCGTATATGCCCCCCCACCCTGGTATATGTCCCCCCATCCTGGTATATGCTTCCCTACCCTGGTATATGCTCACCCAATTCTTGTATATGCTCCCTCCATCCTGGTATATGCCCCCCCATCCTGGTATATGCTTCCCTATCCTGGTATATGCCCCCCCATCCTGTTATATGCTCCCTCCATCCTGGTATGTGTCCCCATCCTGGTATATGCTCCCCCATCCTGGTATATGCTCCCCCCATCCTGGTATATGCTCCTCCCCATCCTGGTATATGCTCCCCCCATCCTGGTATATGCCCCCCATTCTGGTATATGCCCCCCATCCTGGTATGTGCTCCCCCCATCCTGGTATATGCTCCCTCCATCCTGGTATATGCTCCCTCCATCCTCGTATATGCTTCCCCTATCCTGGTATATGCTCCCCCAATCCTGGTATATGCTCACCCAATGCTAGTATATGCTCCCTCCATCCTGGTATATGCCCCCCCATTCTGGTATATGCTCCCCCCTATCCTGTTATATGCTCCCACCATCCTGGTATATGCTCCCCCATCCTGGTATATACTTCCCCATCCTGGTATATGCTTCCCCCATCCTGGTATATGCTCCCCCCATCCTGGTATATGCTCCATCCATCCTGGTATATGCTCCCTCCATCCTCGTATATGCTCCCCTATCCTGGTATATGCTCCCTCCATTCTGGTATATGCCCCCCCATTCTGGTATACACTCCACCCATCCTGGTATATGCTGCCTCAATCCTCGTATATGCCTCCCCACCCTGGTATATGCCCCCCATCCTGGTATATGCTTCCCTACCCTGGTATATGCTACCCCAATTCTTGTATATGCTCCCTCCATCCTGGTATATGCCCCCCATCTTGTTATATGCTCCCTCCATCCTGGTATATTCTCCCCCCATCCTGGTATATGCTCCCCCATCCTGGTATATGCTCCCCCCATCCTGGTATATGCTCCCCCTATCCTGGTATATCCCCCCATCCTGGTATATGCTCCTCCCCATCCTGGTATATGCTCCCCCCATACTGGTATATGTTCCCCCATCCTGGTATATGCTCCCCCCATCCTGCTATATGCTCCATCCATCCTGGTATATGCTCCCTCCATCCTCGTATATGCTCCCCTATCCTGGTATATGCTCCCTCCATTCTGGTATATGCCCCCCCATTCTGGTATACACTCCACCCATCCTGGTATATGCTGCCTCAATCCTCGTATATGCCTCCCCACCCTGGTATATGCCCCCCATCCTGGTATATGCTTCCCTACCCTGGTATATGCTACCCCAATTCTTGTATATGCTCCCTCCATCCTGGTATATGCCCCCCATCTTGTTATATGCTCCCTCCATCCTGGTATATTCTCCCCCCATCCTGGTATATGCTCCCCCATCCTGGTATATGCTCCCCCCATCCTGGTATATGCTCCCCCTATCCTGGTATATCCCCCCATCCTGGTATATGCTCCTCCCCATCCTGGTATATGCTCCCCCCATACTGGTATATGTTCCCCCATCCTGGTATATGCTCCCCCCCATCCTGGTATATGATCCCCCAATCCTGGTCCCCTTCTTGGTATATGCTCCCCCCCATCCTTGTATATGTTCCCCCAATCCTCGTATATGCTCCCCCCATACTGGTATAAGCTCCCCCCATACTGGTATATGCTCCCCCATCTTGGTATATGCTCTCCCCATCCTGGTATATGCTCCCCCATCCTGGTATATGCTCCCCCATCCTGGTATATGCTCCCCCCATCCTGTTATATGCGCCCTCCATCCTGGTATATGCTCCCCCATCCTGGTATATACTTCCCCATTCTGGTATATGCTCCCCCCATCCTGTTATATGCTCCCTCCATCCTGGTATATGCTCCCTCCATCCTCATATATGCTTCCCCTATCCTGGTATATGCTCCCCCAATCCTGGTATATGCTCCCCCAATCCTCGTATATGCTCCCTCCATCCTGTTATATGCCCCCCCATCCTGGTATATGCTCAACCCATCCTGGTATATGCTGCCTCAATCCTCGTATATGCCCCCCCACCCTGGTATATGTCCCCCCATCCTGGTATATGCTTCCCTACCCTGGTATATGCTCACCCAATTCTTGTATATGCTCCCTCCATCCTGGTATATGCCCCCTATCCTGGTATATGCTTCCCTATCCTGGTATATGCCCCCCCATCCTGTTATATGCTCCTTCCATCCTGGTATGTGCCCCCATCCTGGTATATGCTCCCCCATCCTGGTATATGCTCCCCCCATCCTGGTATATGCTCCTCCCCATCCTGGTATATGCTCCCCCCATCCTGGTATATGCTCCCGCTATCCTGGCATATGCTCCCCCCATCCTGGTATATGCTCCCCCATCCTGATATATGCTCCCCCCAATCCTGGTATATGCCCCCCATCCTGGTATATCCGCCCATTCTGGTATATGCTCCCCCATCCTGGTATATGCTCCCCCATCCTGGTATATGCTCCCCCCATCCTGGTATATGCCCACCATCCTGGTATATGCTCCCCTCATCCTGGTATATGCTCCCCCCATCCTGGTATATGCTCTCCCCATCCTGGTATATGCCTCCCATCCTGATATATGCCCCTCATCCTGGTATGTGCTCCCCCCATCCTGGTATATACCCCCCATCCTGGTATATGCTCCCCCCATCCTGGTATATGCTCCCCCTATCCTGTTATATGCTCCCTCCATCCTGGTATATGCTCCCCCATCCTGGTATATACTTCCCCATATTGGTATATGCTCCCCCCATCCTGGTATATGCTCCCCCCATCCTGGTATATGCTCCCTCCATCCTGGTATATGCTCCCCCTATCCTGGTATATGCTCCCCCAATCCTGGTATATGCTCCTCCAATCCTCGTATATGCTCCCTCCATCCTGGTATATGCCCCCCCATCCTGGTATATGCTCCACCCATCCTGGTATATGCTGCCTCAATCCTCGTATATGCCCCTCCACCTTGGTATATGCCCCCCATCCTGGTATTTGCTTCCCTACCCTGGTATATGCTCCCCCAATTCTTGTATATGCTCCCTCCATCCTGGTATATGCCCCCCATCCTGTTATATACTCCCTCCATCCTTGTATATGCTCCCCCCATCCTGGTATATGCTCCCCCATCCTGGTATATGCTCACCCCATCCTGGTATATGCTCCCCCTATCCTGGTATATCCACCCATCCTGGTATATGCTCCTCCCCATCCTGGTATATGCTCCCCCCATACTGGTATATGCTCCCCCATCCTGGTATATGCTCCCCCCCATCCTGGTATATGCCCCCCATCCTGGTATATGCCCCCCATCCTGGTATATCCCCCCATCCTGGTATATGTTCCCCCCATCCTGGTATATGCTCCACCATCCTGGTATATGCTCCCCCCATCCTCGTACATGCCCCTCCATCCTGGTATATGCTCCCCCTCATCCTGGTATATGCTCCCCCTACCCTGGTATATGCTCCCCCCTTCCTGGTATATGCCCCCCATCCTGGTATATGCCCCCATCCAGGTATGTGCTCCCCCCATCCTGGTATATGCTCCCCCCATCCTTATATATGTCACCCCCATCCTGGTATATTCTCCCCCCATCCTGGTATATGCTCCCCCCTATCCTGGTATATGTCACTCCCCGATCCTGGTATATGCTCCCCCCATCCTGGTATGTCGCCCCCTGATCCTTGTATATGCTCCCTCCCATCCTGGTATATGTCACCCCCGATCCTGGTATATCGTCCCCCCCATCCTGGTATATACTTCCCCTCATCCTGGTATATGCTCCACCCCATCCTAGTATATGTCAACCCCCAATCCTGGTATATGCTCCCCCCATCCTGGTATATGTCACCCCCCGATCGTGGTATGTGCTCCCCCCATCCTGGTATATGTCACCCCCGATCCTGGTATATGCTACCCCCATACTGATATATGCTCCCCCTCATTAGGTATATGCTCCCCCATCCTGGTATATGCTCCCCCTCATTCTGGTATATGCTCCCCCCATTCTGGTATATGCTCCCCCCATCCTGGTATATGCCCCCCCCCATCCTGGTATATGCTCCCCTTCATCCTGGTATATGCTTCCTCCATCCATGTATATGCTCCCCCCATCATGGAGAACAAGGAAGCACAAAAGAACTTCATGAAAACATGAAAATACAAAATCTTTATTGAAAAAAATCAAGAATAGAAAAAATGGAAAACACTCAGAGGCATAAAATTAAAAACAATGGAGGAGCATGGAGACGAGGAACAGGTTAAATGTACTGCCCTATGTAAATCAATTGCCTGAAGGCAAAATATGGCACTGCAAAAACAGGTCATAAAGAGGTAGCTCAAGTGTCTATCCAATTGAAAGGTCGCACAGTGAGAGACTTCTGTTTAATGCAGGTTCTAATATAGAAGCATTTTCCCAAAGTGGATGCAAGTATGACACTCAGTACATTAATAGAAATAAGTGTCATGAAAGACAATATAGTCAAAGTGACAACCAATCCAATATATAATATGAAAAGGTTCCATACTTACAGCCGCTGTGGTTGCGTCACCGCACCTCGCTCCTGCTCTACCCCAGCATCCTGGTATATGCTCCCCCCCATCCTGATATATGCTCCCCGTCATCCTGGTATATGCTCTCCCCCATCCTGGTATATGCTCCCCTCCATCCTGGTATATGTCACCGCCGAACCTGGTATATGCTCCCCCCCATCCTGGTATATGTCACCCCCCAATCCTGGTATATGCTCCCCGTCATCCTGGTATATGCTCCCCCTCATTCTGGTATATATGCTCCCCCCCATCCTGGTATATGTCACCCCCCGATCCTGGTATATGCTCCCCCTCATCCTGGCATATGCCGCCCCCCATCCTGGTATATGTCACCCCCGATCTTGGTATATGTCACCCCCTCATCCTGGTATATGCTCCCCCCATCCTGGTATATGTCACCCCCGATCCTGGTATATGCTCCCCCCCATCCTGGTATATGTCACCCCCCAATACTGGTATATGCTCCCCCTCATCCTGGTATATGCCCCCCCCCATCCTGGTATATGTCACCCCCGATCCTGGAATATGTCACCCCCTCATCCTGGTATGTGCTCCCCCTCCATCCTGGTATATGTCACCCCGGATCCTGGTATATGCTCCCCCTCATCCTGGTATATGTCACCCCCAATCCTGGTATATGCTCCCCCTCATCCTGGTATATGCTCCCCGCCCCATCCTGGTATATGTCACCCCCCCCCCGATCCTGCCTGTCCTGCTCATCCATCCACAAACACTCCTACTCACCCTTCCCCCGCAGCACATCGTCTGTGTTAAATATGTAAATAAAATGGCGCTGAAGTCAGTGTGTGCACATACTGCGCTATTTGGCGCCATTTTGTTGAAGACACTGCGAATTTGTCTTCAACAAAATGGTGCTGGATATCGCGCTATGCGCTGGCTCCGGCACAGACTCCTCCTTAAGCCTCGCCGGAGACGTGGTCAGCGCCTATGCACATGGTGATCTCCGGCGACGCACTCTTCCTCCAGCCTCGTCCTCCCGGCGCAGACTATAGAGGCTTAGGACAGAAGGACACATCCCTGGATATATATATCTCATCTCTCCCAATTACATGGAGTCTATTAGGATCCCTGATCTATTATGTGTCACCATCTGCACAGATCCAATGTCACACAAAAGGAAGCGACATTTTTAGCGAGTAAACAGCGCATTCCGTCCTGTGCTGATCTACAGCGCCATCTAGAGGCTGATCAGCGGCGCATCAGCTCAGCCTACTCGTTTTCATCTTCGCACCAGATGACGCGTTACCGGGATAAAATATGATTGGGTCCCAGTGAAAATACAAGACTGGGAGCCGGCTGCTCTGCTCCAATCGTCGCGCTTTGGAAGATACCAACTCTTTGTAGCCCTCAGGGGGAGCTGAGGAGAATAAATTGTTATTGTTTGTAAAAGTGCAGATATTTAATGAACTGATAGGTAAAATAAAGATGCGGCTGCGATCAGTGACGGGACAGAGTAAGAGCGGCCGCTGCAGTTCCCCCCCCGTGCTCAGATCAGTGGTAGACGCGACTCCTCCTCCGCCTTCGGAAGCCGGAAGTGGCAGGCAGTGTTGTGAGAGAGGAGCAGAGAGACAGGTGGGTGATTGGTGCTGTGTGCGCTGCCCCCTGCTGGTCGCATCACCGCAGTGCAGGTTGTTATGGGCTGATCAGGAGCCCCTATGCCGCTCTCCATGGTGCGACCCCCACTGCTGTGTCTTGGGGTCTGTTACACCTGATATATAGGAGCTGAGTACAGGCGGCTGCTGGGGCCCCTGATACCATTACTATGTGGCCCTTACACCTGATATATAAGGGCTGAGTACAGGCGGCTGCTGGGGCCCCTGATACCATTACTATGTGGCCCTTACACCTGATATATAGGAGCTGAGTACAGGCGGCTGCTGTGGCCCCTGATACCATTACTATGTGGCCCTTACACCTGATATATAAGGGCTGAGTACAGGCGGCTGCTGGGGCCCCTGATACCATTACTATGTGGCCCTTACACCTGATATATAGGAGCTGAGTACAGGCGGCTGCTGGGGCCCCTGATACCATTACTATGTGGCCCTTACACCTGATATATAAGGGCTGAGTACAAGCGGCTGCTGGGGCCCCTGATACCATTACTATGTGGCCCTTACACCTGATATATAGGAGCTGAGTACAGGCGGCTGCTGGGGCCCCTGATACCATTACTATGTGGCCCTTACACCTGATATATAGGAGCTGAGTACAGGCGGCTGCCGGGGCCCCTGATACCATTACTATGTGGCCCTTACACCTGATATATAGGAGCTGAGTACAGGCGGCTGCTGGGGCCCCTGATACCATTACTATGTGGCCCTTACACCTGATATATAAGGGCTGAGTACAGGCAGCTGCTGGGGCCCCTGATACCATTACTATGTGGCCCTTACACCTGATATATAAGGGCTGAGTACAGGCGGCTGCTGGGGCCCCTGATACCATTACTATGTGGCCCTTACACCTGATATATAGGAGATGAGTACAGGCTGCTGGGGCCCCTGATACCATTACTATGTGGCCCTTACACCTGATATATAGGAGCTGAGTACAGGCTGCTGGGGCCCCTGATACCATTACTATGTGGCCCTTACACCTGATATATAGGAGATGAGTACAGGTGGCTGCTGGGGCCCCTGATACCATTACTATGTGGCCCTTACACCTGATATATAGGAGCTGAGTACAGGCTGCTGGGGCCCCTGATACCATTACTATGTGGCCCTTACACCTGATATATAAGGGCTGAGTACAGGCGGCTGCTGGGGCCCCTGATACCATTACTATGTGGCCCTTACACCTGATATATAGGAGCTGAGTACAGGTGGCTGCTGGGGCCCCTGATACCATTACTATGTGGCCCTTACACCTGATATATAAGGGCTGAGTACAGGCGGCTGCTGGGGCCCCTGATACCATTACTATGTGGCCCTTACACCTGATATATAGGAGCTGAGTACAGGCGGCTGCTGGGGCCCCTGATACCATTACTATGGGCCCTTACACCTGATATATAGGAGCTGAGTAAAGGCGGCTGTTGGGGCCCCTGATACCATTACTATGTGGCCCTTACACCTGATATATAGGAGCTGAGTACAGGCGGCTGCTGGGGCCCCTGATACCATTACTATGTGGCCCTTACACCTGATATATAAGGGCTGAGTACAGGCTGCTGCTGGGGCCCCTGATACCATTACTATGTGGCCCTTACACCTGATATATAGGAGCTGAGTACAGGCGGCTGCTGGGGCCCCTGATACCATTACTATGTGGCCCTTACACCTGATATATAGGAGCTGAGTAAAGGCGGCTGTTGGGGCCCCTGATACCATTACTATGTAGCCCTTACACCTGATATATAGGAGCTGAGTACAGGCGGCTGCTGGGGCCCCTGATACCATTACTATGTGGACCTTACACCTGATATATAAGGGCTGAGTACAGGCTGCTGCTGGGGCCCCTGATACCATTACTATGTGGCCCTTACACCTGATATATAGGAGCTGAGTACAGGCGGCTGCTGGGGCCCCTGATACCATTACTATGTGGCCCTTACACCTGATATATAGGAGCTGAGTAAAGGCGGCTGTTGGGGCCCCTGATACCATTACTATGTGGCCCTTACACCTGATATATAGGAGCTGAGTACAGGCTGCTGCTGGGGCCCCTGATACCATTACTATGTGGCCCTTACACCTGATATATAGGAGCTGAGTAAAGGCGGCTGCTGGGGCCCCTGATACCATTACTATGTGACCCTTACACCTGATATATAAGAGCTGAGTACAGGCGGCTGCTGGGGCCCCTGATACCATTACTATGTGGCCCGTACACCTGATATATAGGAGCTGAGTACAGGCGGCTGCTGGGGCCCCTGATACCATTACTATGTGGCCCTTACACCTGATATATAGGAGCTGAGTACAGGCGGCTGCTGGGGCCCCTGATACCATTACTATGTGACCCTTACACCTGATATATAGGAGCTGAGTACAGGTGGCTGCTGGGGCCCCTGATACCATTACTATGTGACCCTTACACCTGATATATAGGAGCTGAGTACAGGCTGCTGCTGGGGCCCCTGATACCATTACTATGTGGCCCTTACACCTGATATATAGGAGCTGAGTACAGGCTGCTGCTGGGGCCCCTGATACCATTACTATGTGACCCTTACACCTGATATATAGGAGCTGAGTACAGGCTGCTGCTGGGGCCCCTGATACCATTACTATGTGACCCTTACACCTGATATATAGGAGCTGAGTACAGGCGGCTGCTGGGGCCCCTGATACCATTACTATGTGGCCCTTACACCTGATATATAGGAGCTGAGTACAGGCTGCTGCTGGGGCCCCTGATACCATTACTATGTGGCCCTTACACCTGATATATAGGAGCTGAGTAAAGGCGGCTGCTGGGGCCCCTGATACCATTACTATGTGGCCCTTACACCTGATATATAGGGGCTGAGTACAGGCGGCTGCTGGGGCCCCTGATACCATTACTATGTGGCCCTTACACCTGATATATAAGGGCTGAGTACAGGCGGCCGCTGGGGCCCCTGATACCATTACTATGTGGCCCTTACACCTGATATATAGGAGCTGAGTACAGGCGGCTGCCGGGGCCCCTGATACCATTACTATGTGGCCCTTACACCTGATATATAGGAGCTGAGTACAGGCGGCCGCTGGGGCCCCTGATACCATTACTATGTGGCCCTTACACCTGATATATAAGGGCTGAGTACAGGCGGCCGCTGGGGCCCCTGATACCATTACTATGTGGCCCTTACACCTGATATATAGGGGCTGAGTACAGGCGGCTGCTGGGGCCCCTGATACCATTACTATGTGGCCCTTACACCTGATATATAGGGGCTGAGTACAGGCGGCTGCTGGGGCCCCTGATACCATTACTATGTGGCCCTTACACCTGATATATAAGAGCTGAGTACAGGCAGCTGCTGGGGCCCCTGATACCATTACTATGTGGCCCTTACACCTGATATATAGGAGCTGAGTACAGGCGGCTGCTGGGGCCCCTGATACCATTACTATGTGGCCCTTACACCTGATATATAGGAGCTGAGTACAGGCGGCTGCTGGGGCCCCTGATACCATTACTATGTGGCCCTTACATCTGATATATAGGAGCTGAGTACAGGCGGCTGCTGGGGCCCCTGATACCATTACTATGTGGCCCTTACACCTGATATATAGGAGCTGAGGACAGGTGGCTGCCGGGGCCCCTGATACCATTACTATGTGGCCCTTACACCTGATATATAGGGGCTGAGTACAGGCGGCTGCTGGGGCCCCTGATACCATTACTATGTGGCCCTTACCCCTGATATATAGGGGCTGAGTACAGGCGGCTGCTGGGGCCCCTGATACCATTACTATGTGGCCCTTACACCTGATATATAGGAGCTGAGTACAGGCGGCTGCTGGGGCCCCTGATACCATTACTATGTGGCCCTTACACCTGATATATAAGGGCTGAGTACAGGTGGCTGCTGGGGCCCCTGATACCATTACTATGTGGCCCTTACACCTGATATATAAGGGCTGAGTACAGGCGGCTGCTGGGGCCCCTGATACCATTACTATGTGGCCCTTACACCTGATATATAGGAGCTGAGTACAGGCTGCTGCTGGGGCCCGTGATACCGTTACTATGTGGCCCTTACACCTGATATATAGGAGCTGAGTACAGGCAGATGCTGGGGCCCCTGATACCATTACTATGTAGCCCTTACACCTGATATATAAGGGCTGAGTACAGGCTGCTGCCGGGGCCCCTGATACCATTACTATGTGGCCCTTACACCTGATATATAGGAGCTGAGTACAGGCGGCTGCTGGGACCCCTGATACCATTACTATGTGGCCCTTACATCTGATATATAGGAGCTGAATACAGGCGGCTGCTGGGGCCCCTGATACCATTACTATGTGGCCCTTACACCTGATATATAGGAGCTGAGTACAGGCGGCTGCCGGGGCCCCTGATACCATTACTATGTGGCCCTTACACCAGATATATAGGCGCTGAGTACAGGCAGCTGCTGGGGCCCCTGATACCATTACTATGTGGCCCTTGCATCTGATATATAAGGGCTGAGTACAGGCAGCTGCTGGGGCCCCTGATACCATTACTATGTGGCCCTTACACCTGATATATAGGAGCTGAGTACAGGTGGCTGCTGGGGCCCCTGATACCATTACTATGTGGCCCTTACACCTGATATATAGGAGCTGAGTACAGGCGGCTGCTGGGGCCCCTGATACCATTACTATGTGGCCCTTACACCTGATATATAGGAGCTGAGTACAGGCGGTTGCTGGGGCCCCTTATACCATTACTATGTGGCCCTTACATCTGATATATAGGAGCTGAATACAGGCGGCTGCTGGGGCCCCTGATACCATTACTATGTGGCCCTTACACCTGATATATAGGAGCTGAGTACAGGCAGCTGCTGGGGCCCCTGATACCTTTACTATGTGGCCCTTACACCAGATATATAGGAGCTGAGTACAGGCGGCTGCTGGGGCCCCTGATACCATTACTATGTGGCCCTTACACCTGATATATAGGAGCTGAGTACAGGCGGCTGCTGGGGCCCCTGATACCATTACTATGTGGCCCTTACACCAGATATATAGGCGCTGAGTACAGGCGGCTGCTGGGGCCCTTGATACCATTACTATGTGGCCCTTACACCTGATATATAGGAGCTGAGTACAGGCGGCTGCTGGGGCCCCTGATACCATTACTATGTGGCCCTTACACCTGATATATAGGAGCTGAGTACAGGCAGCTGCTGGGGCCCCTGATACCATTACTATGTGGCCCTTACACCTGATATATAAGGGCTGAGTACAGGCAGATGCTGGGGCCCCTGATATCATTACTATGTGGCCTTTACACCTGATATATAGGAGCTGAGTACAGGCGGCTGCTGGGGCCCCTGATACCATTACTATGTGGCCCTTACACCTGATATATAGGAGCTGAGTACAGGCGGCTGCTGGGGCCCCTGATACCATTACTATGTGGCCCTTACACCTGATATATAAGCTCTGCTGGGACTCTGTATCCCGCCTGCATTGCATAATGGGGCCCCTGAATACTCTGCACATAAGGGCCCATAGCTCTAATTATGTTGTTTGCAATAGTCGCCCTCCTGCCACCCTGTAATATCGGGTCCCTGCCTGGTGTGGCCCCTATGACTTAATGTCCCCCTGTAAGTGCAGTACACCAGTTATCAGTCTACACGGCCAGGGTCCGGGACCCCTGTTGTTTTTGTGCTGGCTTTGTAATATATGCTCATTATCAGGGCGCCCTCTTCTCAGACATCCATCTAATCATCCGTCTGTCTCATCCATATTTGCCATATGGAGGTTTCCAGAAATAGGGCAGAACCTACTGGACTTCTGTGAAAGTTGACGAATCTGTTGAGCGCGGCTGAAGCCTCCTGGGAGCCGAGGTAAAATCAGTGGCCGTGGTAAAATTGTGGAGCGGTGGGGTCTGAAAAAGGAATCATGGCTATAAGGACAACGTTTGCACAAAGTGATTTCTTTAGAGCCCAACAGCCACTGTGTAAACCTGACAAAAATGCCCCCATCTATCCATCCATTCATCACTCTCATACTCTGTCTATGCAGGTATGTATCTCATCATTCTTCCTTACGGAGTTTCACATTGACCAGTCGGGGCTTTGGTGCGAACTCCCTCACAAAACTGGATTCGGTAGTGTGTGCTGACGAGGCCATAGGCTTAGTAGACTGCGCCTCCAGTAGGCGTACAAACCTGATGCACGACAGAGGGCACATTCACTCTGTCTGGACCATTATAGTCTATGGCCACGTCAGATCATATGCCCGAATCCCGTTCAGGTGTAGGCTGCAGCAGGTGGCTGCTGCCTTCTGTGCCCCGCTCCTCCGCCACTGCCGTTCCCCCCAACACCCAGAGCCACAGTGTATATATATATATATATATGTACACTGCTCAAAAAAATAAAGGGAACACTTAAACAACAGAACATAACTCCAAGTAAATCAAACTTCTGTGACATCAAACTGTCCACTTAGGAAGCAACACTGATTGACAATCAATTTCACACGCTGATGTGCAAATGGAATAGACAATAGATGGAAATTATTGGCAATTATCAAGACACCCTCACTAAAGGAGTGGTTCTGCAGGTGGGGACCACAGACCACATCTCAGTACCAATGCTTTCTGACTGATGTTTTGGTCACTTTTGAATGTTGGTTGTGCTTTCACACTCGTGGTAGTTTGATATGGACTCTACAACCCACAGAAGTTGCTCAGGTAGTGCAGCTCATCCAGGATGGCACATCAATGCGAGCTGTAGAAAGAAGGTTTGCTGTGTCTGTCAGCGTAGTGTCCAGAGGCTGGAGGCGCTACCAGGAGACAGGCCAGTACACCAGGAGACGTGGAGGAAGCCGTAGGAGGGCAACAACCCAGCAGCAGGACTGCTACCTCCGCCTTTGTGCAAGGAGGAACAGGAGGAGCACTGCCAGAGCCCTGCAAAATGACCTCCAGCTGACCACAAATGTGGATGTGTCTGCACAAACGCTTAGAAACCCACTCCATAACGGTGGTATGAGGGCCCGACGTCCACAGATGGGGGTTGTGCTCACAGCCCAACACCTTGCAGGACTCTTGGCATTTGCCTTAGAACACCAGGATTGGCAAAGTGGCAACTGGCGCCCTGTGCTCTTCACAGATGAAATCAAGTTCACACTGAGCACATGTGACAGACGTGACAGAGTCTGGAGACGCCGTGGAGAGCGATCTGCTGCCTGCAACATCCTTCAGCATGACCGGTTTGGCAGTGGGTCAGTAATGGTGTGGGGTGGCATTTGTTTGGAGGGCCGCACAGCCCTCCATGTGCTCGCCAGAGGTAGCCTGACTGCCATTAGGTACCGAGATGAGATCCTCAGACCCCTTGTGAGACCATGTGCTGGTGCGGTTGGCCCTGGGTTCCTCCTAATGCAGGACAATGCCAGACCTCATGTGGCTGGAGTGTCAGCAGTTCCTGCAAGATGAAGGCATTGAGGTTATGGACTGGCCCACCCGTTCCCCAGACCTGAATCCGATTGAGCACATCTGGGACATCATGTCTCGCTCCATCCACCAACGTCACGTTGCACCACAGACTGTCCAGGAGTTGGCGGATGCTTTAGTCCAGGTCTGGCAGGAGATCCCACAGGAGACCATCCGCAACCTCATCAGGAGCATGCCCAGGCGTTGTAGGGAGGTCATACAGGCACGTGGAGGCCACACACAATACTCAGCCTCATCAGGAGCATGCCCAGGCGTTGTAGGGAGGTCATACAGGCACGTGGAGGCCACACACAATACTCAGCCTCATCAGGAGCATGCCCAGGCGTTGTAGGGAGGTCATACAGGCACGTGGAGGCCACACACAATACTCAGCCTCATCAGGAGCATGCCCAGGCGTTGTAGGGAGGTCATACAGGCACGTGGAGGCCACACACAATACTGAGACTCATTTTGACTTGTTTTAAGGACATTACATCAAAGTTGGATCAGCCTGTAGTGTGTTTTTCCACTTTAATTTTGGGGGTGACTCCAAATCCAGGCCTCCATTGGTTAATAAATGTGATTTCCATTGATGATTTTTGTGTGATTTTGTTGTCAGCACATTCAACTTTGTACAGAACAAAGTATTCAATGAGAATATTTCATTCATTCAGATCTAGGATGTGTTATTTCAGTGTTCCTTTTATTTTTTTGAGCAGTGTATATATAAATATACCAGGATGGGGGATATTAACAGAATTGGGAGACATTACCCCTATAACAGTGTAAGCAGCAGACCCCCTCCCCCTTAACAGGGCATAATGACCACATTTTTTGCTTCAATTTTTTTTCTATTTTCCTCCTCTAAAACCTAGGTACGTCTTATGGTCCGGTGCTTCTTATAGTCCGAAAAATACGGTATAAGCATTCAGTATATATATACTATGGTAGATGGGCCCATTCAGTTGCACACAGAAGTAGCCACCGGAGCGCCGTCTCCTTAAGTCTCTCACTGGTTTATTTGAAGATGCTGCATAAGCCAGTGAGGAGTTAGCAAAAATAAATACGTGCTTTCTGACCTAAGGAAAAACAAAACATAACATACAGCCGTGTTGCTGTGGGGATCTGCCCGCTCAGGAGAACAACCATCCACTAGTTCAGCGCTTCCTTCTCAGGACACAAAGCGCTGGAGTTCCTCTCTCCAGCCCTACTGAACACTGAATGCCTTAGAAGGACTATATACATCCTAGTCCCCACCCTGGGGTGGAGATATGGTGAATGACCTCCCAAATGGTGAACAACCTCCCAACCCGCTCTATGGTCGTTCACAAAAACCCAGCCCTTAAAATGGCCGATTAATCCCTCTCAACACATAGTGTGCTGGTGGAAAACTTATGGGCTTCAAATCACTGAAGCTAACAGCTTCAGTGAAACATACCTCCCCTCCAGCACTTTGCCAGTGACTTTGTCACCATGTATATATAATCAGCATACTGTATATATATTATAAGCATACTGTATATATCCTTTTAAAAGCAGAAGTGTCAATAAATTATTTTTATCAGTTAACAAAATGCAGAGTAAAGTTTGATGGATGAACCAAGATCTCAGTAATAATAATTGTAATTTTTTTTTAATTAATAATAGGATAGAAGGGAGGGACAAAACCAGGAACAGAATCAGTAGGCAAACTTATAATCAGGAAAACAGCCGGGGTCAGATACCAGGTGATCAGTAACCGCCACGTCTGCGAGCAGTATGAATACCGCGGAGCCTGGTGACAGAGGTGATACTGAGATTGTCCGGGCAGAGATGTAACAGTCAGAAGGCCACCGGTAGATGGTGAAGGTCCTTCTGTACAGCTCCAGCAGTGATGGTGGATCTGCTGGACTTCAGGGCGCTGGATGCGGAGGTTTACCGTCTTTTAGATGTCTCTAGGGGAACGGTGACAACACGCAAATACGCGAGCAGCCCTGGATAATCCACGCCGGCAGGATGATAGGATCCGGCGGAAGATGGAACCTATGAGAAGAGAAGGAAATATAATGTAAGTGATGGGACTCCATATGACATGATACTACTGTGCGGTCACTGTGGCCGGACGCAGAGGAATCTCATCACACAGAGGTCAGGGATCATCGTCAGCCATCATACATGTGACAATCCCATCTCCGACAGATGACATCTGCTCCACATGAATTATTCTCACTGACGACATCACACAACATGGAGATGACTCTCACACTTACCTCGTCTCTTTTTCCCCTTTTTCCCATTTTCTGATTTTTCGTCATCAGCTGGAAATTCTGATCAAAAAGAAGAAAAAACAACTCACTAAAGACATATTGTTATGGGATCTGCTTCGTATCTCTCCTGTGTATAGTATATAGATTGTTCTAGTCCTGTCCCCTATAGTCCTGACAATCTGGTATTACACAATAGGGCAGAATAAGTCCTATATACCGGACATGACCTAATATGAGGGGCATTAGATGTGTCACTAATATGGAGCAGTGAGCGCCCTGTGTGCCGCCATGTGGTGCATCCCTAATGAGCGATATTCTACTATAGGAGACGATGTCTCATTATGATGACGGAGGTTACTGGATGCAACAATGTATCACAGAATCCATGATAATACTGTACAAAGTTGCAGAAATGGAGACACTGTATGGTCCCATGGGCAAAGTAATTGGGTTCCTTGAAACATGGATAACATAGGAGACCCGTTAAAGAAAAACCATGTGGAAATATTTCACCCTTGATGACAACATTCACATTGTTTGTGCTATAGACATCTACGTACCTGACAATGGGGACGAGGACGGCAAGCTGGTTATAGCATCGTCTCTAGCAGATTCAGGAGAAGATCCTTTCTGCCTGTTAGGAAGAAGAAAAACGTGTAAATCACAAGTAAATTCAGTATAAAAGGGATTGTCTCACTAGAAGAACCCCGACTATAAGGCCTAATAGGACATATGAAAGTCATAGTGGGGAAGTCTCCTGCTCAAAACGACCTTCTATGGAAACAACTAGCAACAATGGCCGGCATGTAATACTACATATCTCCTGCAGTGTGGGCAAAACTAACAATGCCTGACCGGCAGCAATTATGGGTTGTTATCTCCAGCGGATTCTGAAGCCAATAGCCAATGACCGCTGATCATGGGGCGGTGGATGCTGCATTCAATATTATGGTATTTATGTCCTATATTTGGTGTTGTGCACATATATTAGCCTGGAGCTCCCAATAATGACCCCATAATCTACTCACATTTCTGAGATGTTTCTGCTGGATGCCGGGGTACACTCTGGAGGAAACTTGATAGCGGTGGTACAGAGCTAAAAAATGACAAAAATAAGATATGAAATTAAATTTTTTACGTTTAGGGTATGTGCACACGATGCAGAAATGCTCAGGATTTTTTCCTGAGCGTTAAAGCATCTCTCTGGCAGGAAAAAATTCATGCGGATTGTACATGCGGTTTCCTGCCAGGGACATGCGGAAATGAAGCGGTCTTCACTTTCATTTCCGCATGCGGGTTGACAAGCACTTCCCAAGCGATTTTAGCATCACTTGGAAAGTGCTTGTCAACTTCACACTATATAAATCCATGCAGCCGGCATGGATTTATATAGTGTGTGATGTCAAAAAATAAAAAATAAATATATACTTTACCCTCTGATGGCCCCCGGTGTCCTGCTTCATCGGTCCCGGCTGCCGGCAGTGAAGACTGTAGGACCTTCCGACGTCAGCGTCACGTGACCCGTCACATGACTCTGACGTCAGCGAAGGTCCTTCATTCAACCGCGAAGTGCGCGGGAAGCCGGCAGGACGCAGCGCGGGCCGTCAGAAGGTGAGAATATATATATTTTTTATTTTATTCTTTTTTTTTTAATGGTACCTGGGTCTGGATGAGAGTCCTCTCATCCACACCCGGGTACCATCCGCACATTAGACCGCATGAAAAGCGCATCAACATATACAGTGATGCGGATTCCATGCGGTCTAATGCAAGTCAATGGCGGCAAAAGAGCAGCGTTTCCGCAAAATTAATTGACATGCTGCGGATTTTTGACCGCAGCGTTTACGCTGCGGAAAAATCCGCATCATGGGCACAGCACATGCGGATTTCCATTGGGGAACATTGCTGCCCTTCTACCATGCGTTTTTCATGCGTTTCCGCGACGTTTACGCAACTGCAAAAACGCCGCGGAAACGCATGAAAAACGCATCGTGTGAACTCAGCCTTAGAGGTCTTTTTATGTATTCTGGATTTATTGATCACTTACTTTAGAAAGCCTTTTAGAGGATGTTGTAAAATTTTGGAAGAAAAGGCTCTCATTATCCTCACTTGTGTCCTCCTCCTCTGAGACAATAGGCTTGTTTGTATCAGCGTGATCTACAAGACATAGGTAATGAAGTGTTATTGGCGGTTGTCAGTATAACACAGTCACCATTTATCACTACTATTAATGGGAACCGATTGTCACATATTATTGAAGACGAGACAAACAGCCGCTTAGTCTAGATGACGTCTTCTACTTACTGATAAATAAGCTGGTGTCCTCATCTGAAACAAGCCGAGGAATGTACTCCGGCTTCTGACTTAGAAGGTTTTCAAATTCTAAGTCACTCAGGAATGGATAACTCTTGATCTCAAATGCTCCTCCTGGAAAAAGAAAAACAAAAGTGATGCGGACATTGTTAGAGGCTGCTCCATATCTGAACAGTATTTCTTAATCTTAAGTAATGACAAAACCGAAGGAAACAAACTGAAAGTTATATGATGGAGAACTAGAAATAGGCAAGCAGATAGAGAAGTGCTGATCCTCATGGACAGGAGCGAAGAGTCCTCGTTGTAAAAAGTGAATATTAATACTAATAAAGTATATCAGTTACCTGTCCCAAGTCTTTGTGCAGGATTTGTTCTGAGCAGGTCATTAATAAGGTCCTGAGCATCGGGGGGAGGAGCGCGATCCCAATCCCAAATTATGTCTCCTGTTATATAGAAAATTACAGAAAATAAAACCTCTGTTTTGGACTGTAAGATAAAGTAGAGGAAATAACTAAATTCATGTAATCAGTCAAAGCAATGATCGGATTATTCTACTTACCAGTGACAATATTTTTATAGAGCTCAGATAGGGAATCCCCATGAAATGGTACATATCCCACCAGAAACTCATGCAGGATGATTCCCATTGACCACCAGTCGGCAGGTCTTCCATAGCCTTTCTTCAGAATGATTTCTGGGGCCATGTAAAGCGGGGTGCCACAGTCCTGGAAACCAACAGAAGGTAAAAATGAGAATTGATGAAATTATTATTATGACAAGTTCTCGACATAAAAACTCAATGACAGAAGATAAAATATCAGTTGAAAAGTTCTCTAGAAATGAAGAACGTAGAGAAGAGACAATAGTGTGATGAGATTTGTAAAGAACCATCTAAGTTCCTGTAAGTGATGCCAACCTCATGGTCCTGGAACTCTCTGGCGATGTCCTCCAATGATTCCTTGTGGGTGTTGGTTTCTGGTATCATGACACCAACTTTTGAAATCCCAAAATCGGCGACTTTAATGTGTCCAGCCGGTGTAATCAGGAGGCTGTGAAAGAGAAGATGGTTTTAGGCTCACGGGCTGTGTGGTAATAAATGATAACTTTCCCCCCTTTATTAAACTATAGGGGGCACTTACTTCTCTGGCTTCAGGTCTCTATGCAACACACCATAGCTGTGCAGGTATTCCACAGCAAGTATCGCTTCTGCAAAGTACAGGCGGGCCAAGGGGACAGATAAAGGACCCCTGGTGCTTAGGAGGGTCCCACAGTCTCCACCTATAGAAGAAAGAAAATATGAGCGGTGAGGGGTTTATACAGCAGATCACCACGATGGATCATGAGAAGTGAGCGGAGACATTGGGGCAGGAGAGAATATATACAGATATAATGTATAGAGCACAGAATATTAGTCTGAGGTCATGGTGAGATGTCGTCCATGTCACTAATAAAGTGATGTCTCATCTCGTCTACAGCTGGCGATACTGACGTGCTCAGTGCGGACATACAGGGAGATCACACACATCAATGACTTTCCATAATATCTATAGTAAATGCTCTGCGGGGATGTAACCGTCCACGGGGACAAGTCCTAATGATATGAGCGGTGATAAGATGTCAGCAGACATGGGCTGAATATAATACATGTACATCTCCTACCTCCTACATACTCCATGACCATACACAGGTGAGATCTAGTAGGGAAGGAGCAGAGCATGGAGGTCACAAAGGGACAGTCAGCGAATGTCAGGATGTCCCTCTCCAGATAGGCCCCTTCCACATGTTTTGGAGTATCCAGGTCCCGCTTGGCAATTTTCTTCATAGCGAAGATCTTCTGTGAGTCTTTATGGTGAACTAAGTGGACAGACCTGGAGAGAAGAAGAAACCATGGTTTATAGTGAATCCTTATTAACAGTCCTTCTATAGAAGTCATTATATGATCTTCTGTACTAATGTTTAATACCAGAAGTCCGACCATTACTAGAAATCCACATCTAGAAATACATTAAATAATACTACATAGATCATCTATGGGAGGGTCTACACAATGCCACGTCTGCCGGACCCTCACTCAGGTCACATTATCACCTGTGGGAGGTCTGCACAATGCCACATCTTCCACACCCTCACCCAGGCCACATTGTCACCTATGGAAGGTGTGCACAATGCTAGGTCTGCCAGACCCTCACCCAGGTCACATTATCACCTATGGGAAGTCTGCACAATGCCACGTCTGCCGGACCCTCACCCAGGTCACGTTATCACCTTTCACCTCAGATCATGTCCCTATGATAACACTGAATGGCAAAGCACAGAGGATGAAGCATTATCATAGGGAACCCTGAGAAATGTGGCTTATGCTAACTGAAATCTCACCCAAAAGATCCGCTGCTGATCAGCTTAGATGTTTCGTAGTCGCTCATACGCGGCTTTCTCGCCGGGATCAATGATTCCATCAAGTCCTAGAAAAGAAGAAGAAGAAGAAATGATATTAAGATCTAGAAGCTGCTGGAGAAAATCTCCAGATGCAGAAACGTCTCCTCCTATATTATGTCCCAGCTGATGTCACTGATCCGATAGGTGAGCAGAAACCTGCTGACGGATTCCCTATAATATAAACGCTATTATCTAATGCAATAGTGTCATCTCCTCTAATAATAGAGGCGCCCCCTGGTTATATGGGGGATAATACTGGACGGGTCATTCACACCCCGTGATCTGGTGATACACAGACATCTCCCTCTATAATACTTACACCGGCAGGTTCTTGGATCTCCGGGATCTCTAAGATTACACTGTCAGGATCCAACAGCTCAGTTGTTTCTAAAATAGCGATAAAATGATGAGGAAATAAAATGTATTAGAGGATATTAATCCTACAGACATAATACAGCAATATAATGGAGAAATGACTATTCTGTATGGAGGACTATGTGGGGCCATTATTCTTTATGGAGGACTATGTGGGGCCATTATATTGTATGGAGGACTATGTGGGGCCATTATTCTGTATGGAGGACTATGTTAGGCCTATTATTCTGTATGGTGGAATATGTGGGGCCCATTTTTCTGTATGGAGGACTATATGGGGCCCATTATTCTGTATGGAGGACTATGTGGGGCCCATTATACTGTATGGAGGACTATGTGGGGCCTATGATTCTCTATGGAGGACTTTGTGGGGCCCATAATACTTTATGGAGGACTATGTGGGCCCATAATACTGTATGGAGGACTATGTGGGGCCTATTATTCTCTATGAAGGACTATGTGGGGCCCTTTATACTCTACGGTGGACTATGTGGGGCCCATAATACTGTATGGAGGACTATGTGGGGCCCATTAATCTCTATGGAGGACTATGTGGGGCCCATTATTCTGTATGGAGGACTATGTGGGGCCCATTATTCTGTATGGAGGATTATGTGGGGTCAATTATCCTGTATGGAGGACTATGTGGGGCCATTATACTGTGTGGAGGACTGTGTGGGGCCATTATTCTGTATGGAGCACTATGTGGGGCCATTATTCCATAAGGAGGACTATGTGGGGCCATTATTCCTTATGGAGGACTATGTGGGGCCATTATATTGTATGGAGGACTATGTGGGGCCATTATTCTGTATGGAGGACTATGTGGGGCCTATTATTCTGTATGGTGGAATATGTGGGGTCCATTATTCTGTATGGAGGACTATGTGGGGCCCATTATTTCGTATGGAGGACTATGTGGTGCCCATTATACTGTATGGAGTACTATGTGGTGCCCATTATACTGTGTGCCGGACTATGTGGGGCCAATTATTCTGTATGGAGGGCTATCTGGGGCACGTTATTCTGTATGGATGACTTTGTGGGACCCATTATTCTGTATGGAGGACTATCTGGTGCCCATTATTCTGTGTGGAGGACTTTGTGGGGCCCATTATTCTGTTTGGAGGACTTTGTGGGGCCCATTATTCTGTGTGGAGGACTATGTGGGGCATTATTCTGTATGGAGGACTATGTGGGGCCCATTATTCTGCATGGAGCACTATGTGGGGCCCATTATTCTGCATAGAGGACTATGTGGGACCCATTATTCATTATGGAGGACTTTCTGGGACCCATTACTCGTTATGGAGGACTTTGTGGGACCCATTATACTGCATTCTGGTTGGCTCGTGACTTTTTCCAAGTTTTTCATTTTGGCTCTCTGTATGTTTGATTACAGAGTGGAAAGAGTAACTATGACATTATCCCCTGTTCTCTTTAATATCTGGATATTTCCGGTAGAAGGTTGTGTGATCGGCTCACCTGTAGTCAGATCGCTGCTCGGTCCCGGCTGACTCGTATTAGGGTCAGGGGTCTCTGGGGTCACATTTTGCTCGTCTTCGGTGTCGCCTTCTGGTGTCTCCTGATTGATAGAATATATAGAATTACCACGAGGAACCTTCCACTAAATCACCAAATCCACAAATCAGGAAGGACTAAACCCGCATTTACAGACGCACCAACTGTAACTATACAGATCAGCCGCCATCATGAGGACTTTTATCAGATAAAATGGATTAAGATGAGGTAACATTGCAAAAACATTAATATGGATAATAGAGGGAGACAGAGGCGGAAATACAGACTTCCCACCACTGAGCTGTGACTACATCAGCAGAATACAGACTGCCATCAGCAGAGACAGGCGGCCATATTACCTCCTGTGCTTGCCAGGGCCTGACAGGGAGGCCGATAAGATCTAACACCAGATCTTCTGATATCTGGCTGGTAATCTGGAGAAGATCAGAAAACAAGGACGTGTGATAGAGAAGATGATGGATCCTTACCGGGCGTTCCGATGAGCGGGCCGGACCTTCCAGTACACACAGGACTTTTTCGGCCAGTTCTTTAACAAAAGACAAATCTCTATATTGAGATCTTTTTTCAGCCTATAAAGAAGAAAAGAAACACAAATGAAAAATCTCGAGATGAGAAAGATCACAATGAAGGCCGCCATTGTATCTGACATCTGCTCCTCTCTGCAGATACATTGACTACATATCTGGGGTCTTGTCCTGTTTTATATTGGAAGAAAGAAGAAGCTTCTATCCCACCATTATTATCCATTATTGTGGAGAAGATTTGTGCGGAGCGTCCACCATTTACCTGCTGTGGAATGTCCTAATGTTCCATAGCGAGAAACTGCAAGTGCTCAGTCACTATGGAGCCAACAACGGCAGCCATGACCCTGTGTAGATTGTACACAGTGACTGTGAGCTCTGATGTCATAATGGCCGACCATCACTAGTGATGTCATCATGGAATCTTGTGATGGAATCTTATAGCGGCGGCTCTGCACAAATACATGCTGCCAAGCAATATTTAAAGTGTGTGGGGGCTCATGCTGTATATAGGGGGCTATGTGAGGGCTCAGCTATTTATAGCGGGCTATGTGAGGGCTCATACTGTATATAGAGGGCTATGTGAGAGCTTGGCTGTATATAGAGGGCTATGTGAGGGCTCATACTCTAAATAGGATTCTGTGTGTGAGCTCATACTGTACATTGGTGCTATGTATGGGCTCTTACTGTATAAAGGGTGCTGTGTGTGGGCTCTTACTGTATATAGGGTATGTGTGTGGGCTCTTTCTGTATGTAGGGGGATGCCAGCACACTTAATTCTGCTCAATATTAAGTGATACAGTTAATAATATAAAATATAATTCATATGTTAATATTGAGCAGAATTAATTTCAGCCTATTGATTCGGCCTACACAACAGTCACATTTCTCATGTGGCCCCTCAGTAATATTACTTTCCCACCCCTGCTCTATTATGTATAGCGCTCTGTTATGTGTAGTGCACCCGAGCACCTGCATGTTAATCGCGTGACTTATCACATGATCTATCAAAGGCAATCTTGTGACATGTCATGTGATACATCGGGTGCTGGGAGCCCACGGCTCCTAAACTGCCCAGGGCCCTGGCTACTCTTAATCAGCCCCTGCTTCTATCCCACCATTATTATCCATTATTGAGAAGTTTTATGCGGATCTTCCGCCACTTACCTGCTGTAGTAATGCCCTGATGTTCTGAGGTAAATCCGTCAGATACTCTGAGGTGAGATGACCTCGGTGGTATTTGGTCAGGCAGTCCCTTACAAGCTCCACCACCAGCCGGTGAGTGAAGCTGAGGACGCCATCGGGTGGTAGAAGCACAATCTCAGGGCGATTGGTGGTAAGAATCTCCCATAGAGCTTCTACTTGAAGATTGTCCAAAAGTAATTCAGCCATAGAAGCTGCAAGTGCGATCAGTCACTATATATAATAGCGAGAAACTGCAAGTGCGCTCAGTCACTATGGGATAGCGAGAAACTGCAAGTGCGATCAGTCACTATAGAATAGCGAGAAACTGCAAGTGCGCTCAGTCACTATGAAGCCAACAAAGGCAGCCGTGAACCTGTGTACATTGTATATATAGTGACTGTGAGCTGTGATGTCATAATGCCCGACCATGACCTGTGATGTCATCATGGAATCTTGTGATGGAATCTTCAAGGAATGGCTCTACACACATACTTGCTGCCTAGCAATATGCTTTTTTGGCCGTCCTCTTTTATTTCCAAATACAACACAACCAGGATAAGGGAATGTTCACACGTTGCGTTTTTGCAGCATTTTTTTCCACACCAAAAACCAGGTTGTACTCAGGAAAAACACTGCATACAATCCACACTTATTTGCTGTGTTTTTGCAGTGTTTATACTTGTGGGTTTTTTTTTTTCATTCATTTGAATGGGTGAAAAATGTTGCAAAACCCCTGAAAGAATTAACATCCTGCAAATTTAAAAAAAAAAAAAGGAAAAAAACGCAGCATGTGAATGAGACTTTAGAAATCTCATTCACTAAGCTGGTACTGTAAAACGCAGTGTTTTAGCAGCAGAAAAATAACCCTGAAAAAAATGCCACTTGTGAACATTCCTCAAAGATATAATAGTCATATTATGGGAAATATTGTGTATATTTATTCCTCGCGTGTCTTTTTTTACCAAATAACATTTACCTCATTGGTTGGAGAGTTTACTATTAACAACTGTGACAAATATTGAAGAATTAATGATAAGTGACCCAAGTGATCAATCATTTACGTCATTAATGGTGATGGGCGAGCACTAAAATGCTCGGGTGCTCGATGCTCGGGTCGAGCACATTGGAATACTCGGCTGCTCGACCCGAGCAATGAGCCCAATGTAAGTCTATGGGAAACTCGAGCATTTTTCAGGCGGCTCCCCCCGGCGGTCTGCAGAGGGCCTAAAAATTGCCCAAATCGATGGGAACAGTGCTCAAATGACATGGGAACAGCATGGGGAAGGCCCCTGGAAGCATTTCTGACTCCCAGGTCACTGCTGTCAACAACGTTGTCAGAAATATTTATGCCACTTTTACGGACTCACAATAAAACATACAAAAACGAAACCAAAATGGATTTTCCTGGGAAGTATGTTAAGGAACATCCTTTCCAGGGTTATGACTTGTATATAAGGGAAAATAAATAACCAAAAACAAAGATACTCCTCCACACCTTGGGCTATGTTCACACGTAGCGTTTTTGATGCGTTTTTGCACTTTTGCATTGCTTTCAACCAACACGAATGCATTCACCAGGAAATGACATTTTAACATTTTACAACCTTATCTGGCCATGTGTTGTGTGACACGTCATCAGACACATGCATACAGTGCTGAAAAGACATGGGAACAGCATGGAAGCATCTCTGACTCCCAGGTCACTGCCTAAAAGTGTGCCCATCATAAGAGATGCTTGGCGCATGCGAAGATGCCTCCCGCCATGGACCTGTCGTTACAGACTTGCAACAATCACCGTCCACGTCCTTGTCCCTCCTCAGCGTTCAGTTCCTTGGAATGCAAGTGCAAGTATGCAGGCAGCCACCCACCTACCCACCGGCTGCAATACTATACTGACAAATTTTTGACAGCTACTTGCACTTGAAATGTAGCCTTTTAGGCTCGTGGAGGCAGAAGCTTTTCATAACCTCATGTCGGCGGCGGCCGGGTGTCCATACTCTTTCCCCAGCCACCACTATATTTCCCGGTATCGCCTCTGCCTTCCACAAGCACGGGTCCCACAACATTACCCGTGCCCTCCCCAGTGCACTTACTGAGAAGGACCGCCTAACCACAAACATGTGGACAGGTGAACGTGGCCAGGGACGGTACATAGCCAGTCCACAACTTTTTTTTTGCTGACAGTTGTATTTAGCTCGGTGAAAGGACTGGCATAGAGGGAAACCGTATCTAACCTGGGTGTCATTTCTCCCAGGAAGTCCTGTAATTCAGCTTGTTGCAGAAGCAATGGCAGTCCGTCCAACATCAACTCGCACTTTTCGGTGGTGCTTTGACACACACACATCTTTCTTTTCGCATTTTATTTCTTGAATACAGAGTTGGACAATGGCCTGATCTGTAATGCTTTTTGAGAAATAACATGCATAAGCATGGCCGATCCACATTAAAAAAGCAGTCACAGAATGTCCGGAAACCTTCCCCCACAATTTTATTAGCCAGGGCAGCTTTTCGGCAGGGTTGGACGGGCCCACCAAAGAACCGGAGACTACTCCGGCGGGCCCTGGCTTCTCCTTCTGGAGAGTTCATAGTGCCGACGTGAGGCCATGATGATGATAGAGGCCACCATCTGCTTAGTTTTCTGTTACTTGAAATGCAAGTGCAAGTATGCAGCCATCCACCCACCCACAGGCCGCAACACTAAACTGCCAGATTTCTGGGCAGCTGCTTGCACTTGAAATATGGCTTTTTAAGCTCGTGGAGGCGGAAGCTGTCCACAATCTTATGGCGGCGGCGACTGGGTATCTATACTCGGTCCCCAGCCGCCATTATTTTTTCCGGTATTGTCTCCGCCTTCCACAAGCATGGGTCCCACAACATTACCCGTGCCCTCCCCAGTGGAAGGACTGCCTAACCACAAACACGTGGACAGGTGAATGTGGCCAGAGACGGTACGGAGCCAGTCCACAACTTTTTTTGCTGAGAGTTGTATTTAGCTCGGTGAAAAGACTGGCGTAGAGGGGAACATCATACTGTGTGTGGGGGAATGTACTGTGGGGGCATCATACTGTGTGGGGGGAATGTACTGTGGGGACATCATACTGTGTGTGTGGGGGAATGTACTGTGGGGACACCATACTGTGTGTGGGGGGGAAATGTACTGTGGGGACATCATACTGTGTGTGGGGGGGAAATGTACTGTGGGGACATCATACTGTGTGGGGGGAATGTACTGTGGGGGCATCATACTGTGTGTTGGAGAAATGTACTGTGGGGGCATCATACGGTGTATGTGTGGGAATTTACTGTGGGGACATCATACTGTGTGTGGGGGAAATGTACTGTGGGAGCATCATACTGTGTGTGGGGGGGAATGTACTGTGGGGACATCATACTTTGTGTGGGGGGGATGTACTGTGGGGGCATCATACTGTGTGTTGGAGAAATGTATTGTGGGGGCATCATACTGTGTATGTGTGGGAATTTACTGTGGGGGCATCAAACTGTGTGTGGGGAGGAATGTACTGTGGGGAATCATACTGTCTGTGGGGGGAATGTACTGTGGGGACATCATACTGTGTGTGGGGGAATGTACTGTGGGGACATCATATTGTGTGTGGGGGGAATGTACTGTGGGGGTATCATACTGTGTGTGGGGGAATGTACTGTGGGGACATCATACTGTGTGTGGGGGAAATGTACTGTGGGAGCATCATACTGTGTGTGGGGGGGAATGTACTGTGGGGACATCATACTTTGTGTGGGGGGGATGTACTGTGGGGGCATCATACTGTGTGTGGGGGAATTTACTGTGGGGGCATCATACTGTGTGTGAGAATTTACTGTGGGAACATCATGCTGTGTAGGGGCATTATATTGTGTGTGAGGGGGAATATACTGTGGGGGCATCATACTGTGTGTGTGGGAATGTACTGTGGGGGCATCATACTGTGTGTGAGGAGGAATGTACTGTGGGGGCATCATACTGTATGTGTGGGGGGAATGTACTGTGGGGACATCATACTGTGTGTGGAGAAATCTATTGTGGGGACATCATACTTTATGGGGAGGAATGTACTGTGGGGGCATCATACTGTGTGTGGGGAGGAATGTACTGTGGGGCCATCATACTGTGTGTGGGGGGGTGTACTGTGAGGACATCATACTGTGTGTGGGGGGGAATGTACTGTGGGGACATCATACTGTGTGTGGTGGAATGTACTGTGGGGACATCATACTTTGTCGGGGGAATGTACTGTGGGGGCATCATAATGTGTGTGTGAATAGCTGTTTATCATCGTACAATGATTGAATAACGGGAGCAGATGATTTATAAAAAGCACTGAATTATATGGTGTGGATTTGCTGCTACTGTGTCACCCCAGGCCTGGATGCCACAAACTTGTAAGGCTGTGTCTGAGAGCAGGAGGGAGGTTCTCTGGTCATGGACCATTAGCATGCAGCACCTCCTGTCCCAGGCCAGTAGGGGGAGCAGGCTGCCCCTATAAAAGCTGGTACTGAGGGCAGGGTTAGGGAAACCAGGACCCACTTCTGAAGCATCCAGAAGGGTTCCCAGAAGAGAGGGACAGGTCAGCGGCAGCTGAGGAGTCAAGGAGGCTAAGGAGGAACAGCAAGCCAGGGACAGAGGCGACGAGAGCTGGTCCTGGCTGAGAGAGAACAACATACCGGACACTGGGATCCGAGGCTGTCAGAATTGCAAGTCCTGCAGCAGATCATCTACTTGCGAGGGATTTTAGGTCCCTTGGCCTAAGAAGCCTGGAAGCTCCGCCACACAGAGGGACCGGTACAGCACAGAGAAGCTACAGGTACCTAAGGCCCGAGTCGCAAGTCATAAAGGCGTAGTACACGGCCAGCTCAGGGACGTGGGCTATCATACCACTAAAGGGGGAGATAGTCAGCAAGGGCAGAGAGAGAACGGTAGGCCTACCCACTCACCCTGACCAGTGGAGCTCGCCCGAATGCCCTCAGACACCCAGGTCCATTCCTCCCTGTACTCCTGGTGGGTCTGTGCCCCGAGCAACTACAGAGTCCAAATGAAGATCAAGATGACCTTGAATCCGCAGAGGACAAGGAAGAGATGATCAGCACAGTTCTCGGAGAGTTCCCCCGGACCTGGACTCAGATAAATGGCGCAATACTGGTACCCGTCCTACACTTCCTTCAGCCTACCCAGCAGGAGCCTACCGGAGAGCAAGAAGAGCAAGTGACTCGCCCCCTGGGCCGTGGGGCACTCGGATCCGGGCAGTGGGGGAACGATGGGAGTAGTAGTGGCAACCCGGTTCCGTGGCTCAGGGTGGTCAGGCCAGTGGTAGTCCATTATGTGCTGATGTTTATGTCTGACTATGCCACCCGTGGATTGCGGTTATTAGGAACCGCCGCTGCATGCAGACCGCTAGGGCTGATGAGGTGTGCAGCTAGGGTAGTGTGACTCCCCACGGGAAGAGTGCGGCCCCAGGGCAGTATAATGGATGTTGGGAGTGATGGTGGTGAGAGTCCCAGTACCGGTAGTGCTGGAGGCGCGAAGGAGCACACAGACAATAGGTTGCAGTCCAGGGTCTTTACTGAAACAGGTAAACTGACCCATAAACAGTCCCAGCTAGGAGGGGACCTGGATGTCTGAGAGCAACGGGGAAATTGGCCCTGGTCAGGGTGAGGGTGTAGGCCTACCGTGCTTTCTGCGCTCCTTCTGGCTATCTCCTCGTTATAGGGTAACAGCCCACGTTTCCGAGCTTTCCGTGTATTCTCGCCTGTATGGCCTGCGACGTGGGTTCCTTTCTGCTCCCAGCCTTGTACGGCTTTACTGGTCCCTTCGGTTGTGGCAGGGCCTCCAGGCTTCTTAGGCCAAGGAATATACAGTCCCTTGCGGACTGGTTCTCTGCTGGAGGATGTGGAATCCTCCCAGCCTCAGACACCAAAGTCTGGTAAAGTCAGTCTCTTATCTGCCAAGACAGGCTTGCTTCGCCTCTTGTCTCTGGCTTGTGGCTCTCCTCCTGCCACACTTCCTCTTAGGTGCAGTGCAACTGTCTGTCCCTGTTCTGCTCTGGGACAAGTCTCAATGCTGAGACAGGCCATCCAGTTCTCCCTAACCCTGCCCCCAGCACCAGCTTTTATAGGGGCAGCCTGCTCCCCCTACTGGCCTTAGACAGGAGGCATTGCATGCTAATGTTCCCCTGACTAGAGAACCTCCCCCTTGCTCTCAGACACAGCTTTAATTACACTTGTGGCATCCATGCTAGGGTGACACATTCCCCCCTAGTGAAATTTAGTACTCCGGGACTAAACAATATACAAAGACAATATGCATACCATAAAACATTAGTATACAAGTGACGCACAGATTGAGTTCTTAAGGTCACAGTGTGGTCTGTGACCAGGTGTCCATATCACCAACACAACGGGGAGCCTTAACCAGGTGGGGGTCTGTCCTACCCCAAGTCCTTTACAGTCTTAGTTCATTCCTTGGTTAGGCTCCGAACGCAGTCCATACAAGGTCCTGGTTATAAAAAGTCCATAACCTGTGAGTCCTTAACCCACTGTCTGGTGGTGGACCAACCTGGCTTTCCCCACTAGCGTTAGGGTTACAGCTACCAGCTGGGTGTACAGGTAGGGCAGGCAGCTGTCTGCGGGTTCTTTGGCTTACCGCAGGCATGGCAGGCTCACTGTCAGCAGAGGGTTGACTCTCCTGGGCTGCTGGTACAGGCTCTTCTGCCTCTGGAACCGCTTGCTCCTCTTCACTTTCCGGCTCTGGTGTTGGTTGTTGCTGTGCCGGTTGCAGGAAATGCAGGACAGGTACCACTATGGCATCATTTATGCGAGTCCAGGACTGAGGGAACTCTCCGAGAACGGTGCTGATCATTTCTTCCTTGTCCTCTGCGGGTTCAAGGTCACTCTGATCCTCTTCTGCACTACGGAGTTGCTCGGGGCATCTTTTGAGGTGGTCTCTGGAGACAACACTAGTGGTTTCTCCTCCGTCCTTGGTGATTACGCACACCTTTGGGTTGTCGTGGTCAGACTGCAGTACGGTGTAGGGTTCCCTTTCCCACTGGTCGTCCAACTTATGTAGCCTTCTTTTTCGCTTTAGGACTTGCTCACCAGGTTCTAGGGGACCAGCAGGGGCGTGTTGATTGAAGAGTTTTTCTTGCCTCTCTCTCACCTGGGCCAGGCTCTTCTCCACACTCTCCTGTACCTTCTTGTACTGCAGTTGCCTTTCCGTATCCCAGTCCGCATCCGGGGAGGTGTCCTCAGGTATTAGGACTCCCATCTCCAGGTCTACGGGCAGCTTACCTGGTCTAGCTCGCATCAGGTAAGCCGGGGTGCAGTTTGTAGCATTCACCGGGATATTGTTGTATAGGTCTATTAGGTCCGGCAGTTTTTCTGGCCACAGGCTGCGTTCCTCCAGGGGCAACGTCTTCAGGAGATCAATGACTATATTGTTCATCTTCTCACACATCCCGTTGGTTTGTGGATGGTAAGGCGTTGTCCGAATCTTCTTACAGCCATAGAGGTTGCAGAACTCCTGGAAGATTTCAGCCTCGAACGCTGGACCCTGGTCTGTCAGGACCTGTTCCGGATACCCGTGTGGATGGCAGAAATATTGCTGGAAGGCTCTGGCCGCTGTTTGGGCTGTCAAGTCCTTTACCGGGACCACCACGAGAAAACGTGAATAGTGGTCCACGATTGTCAGGGCGTAGATGTACCCTGACCGGCTTGGAGCCAACTTGACGTGGTCTAGAGCTACCAGCTCAAGAGGCTGCGTGGTGACGATGGGCCTCAAGGGTGTCTTCTGGCTGGTGCGGTCCTTCCTCCTTAGGTGACAAGGGCCACAGTCTCTGCACCACTTTTCTACAGCTCCTCTCATGCCGACCCAAAAGAACCTTCCTCTTAGCTGGAACTCCAGTTTCTTCCAACCGAAGTGTCCCGCTCTGTCATGGTAAGCTCCCAGGACCATAGCTGCATCCCGCCTTGGAACCACGACTTGCCAGGTCAGCTCATGCGTCCGGTGGTTGACAATCCTTCTGCACAACTTGCCTTCGTAGAGGAACAGCTTGCTCTTCTCCTTCCATAGCTGCTTGGCTTCCTCTGGGGCATCTGGATCTAGGCGGGCGTCTTCCCGGGTCAGCAGATCTTTCACCAGGCGGACTGCAGGGTCACTATCTTGGGTCTCGGCCCAGCTGTGGTGAGGTAGGGGATTGATCATCACGGTTGTTAGATCCTCCTCTTTCACGCGGTGGGAGTATTGAGCGACTCCATACCGGTGAAACGTGGGGAGTTCTACCTCCTCCAGCTCTTCTGGGTCTTCGTCACCTTCAGGTAAGTGAGGCATCCTCGACAGGGCGTCTGCGTTGGCATTGGTTTTGCCGGCCCGGTACTTCATCACGAAGTCATAGTTGGAGAGACGGGCCATCCACCGCTGTTCTAGGGCACCCAGTCTTGCATTGTCCAGGTGTGTCAACGGGTTGTTGTCCGTGTACACGGTGAACTTTGCGGAGGCCAGGTAATGCTTGAAGCATTCCGTCACGGCCCACACCACCGCCAAGAATTCTAGCTTGAAGGAGCTGTAATTCTCCGGGTTCCTCTCGGTGGGTCTCAGCTTCCGGCTGGCGTACGCGATCACCCTTTCTCTGCCCTGTTGGTTTTGGGACAGTACGGCTCCCAGTCCCACATTACTGGCGTCTGTGTGGAGGATAAAAGGCTGGCCATAATCAGGGTAGGCCAGGATCTCATTCCCCGTGAGGGCCATCTTCAACTGGCGGAAGGACTCCTCTTCCAGTTTATCCCACTTGAAGGGTGGCTTTTGACTCCTGGACTTAGACTGTCCGATCAGGAGTTCCTGCATAGGAGCTGCCATCTTGGTGAACCCGGGGATGAATCTTCGTTAGTAGCCTACCAACCCGAGAAACTGTCTCACCTCTTTGATGTTCGAGGGGCTTGGCCAGCTCTTGATTGCCGTGACCTTGTCAGGGTCGGGGGCCACTCCTTCCGCGCTTACCACGTGCCCTAGGTACTGGACCTTTGGTTTCAGCAGGTGACACTTCGATGGTTTCACCTTCAGGCCATAGCCTGCCAGGGCTTCGAACACCTCGGCCAGGTGCTTGAGATGGTCCTCGTAGGTCTTCGAATAGACGATCACGTCGTCCAGGTAAAGGAGGACCGTCTCGAAGTTTCGGTGCCCTAGACAGCATTCCATCAGCCGCTGGAAGGTCCCTGGTGCGTTGCAGAGCCCGAAAGGCATGCAGTTGAATTCGCTCAGTCCCATCGGGGTGGTGAAGGCGGTCTTCTCCTTGTCAGCCTCTGCCACAGGAACCTGCCAGTACCCGCTAGTAAGGTCCAAAGTAGAAAACAAGTTAGCTGATTTTAGTGCGGCTAAAGACTCTTCTATTCTAGGCATCGGATATGCGTCTTTGTGGGTGATACGGTTGATTTGTCTATAGTCGACGCACATTCTCATGGTGCCGTCTTTCTTTTTCACCAGAACCAAGGGGGCTGCCCAGGGGCTACAGTTGTCTCTAATGACCCCAGCTTCTTTCATCTCTCTTAGCATGCCCTTTGCGTTCTGATAATGTGCAGGGGGTACAGGTCGGTGTCTTTTATTGGTGGGAGGCTCTCTGTGGGGATGTGGTGTTCTATCCCTTTTACTCTGCCGAAGTCTAGCGGGTGCTTACTAAAGACTCTCTCGTACTCCTGTACCACCCGGTAGACTCCTTGTTTTTGGTGCAGGGGAGTGGAGTCAGCACCCACGTGGAGTTTCTGGCACCAGTCCTCCTTTTGTTTCTGGGAGCCATTACCCTCCGCCTGTGGAGATGGAAGCAAGGGTTCCACGGCCCTGATAGCTTTGTGTTCGACAACAAACAGTTTGGCGAGTGTAGCGTATCTGGGTAAGTGTACTTCCCTCTCCCCAATGTTGAGGATGCGGACGGGCACCCTCCCATGACGGACATCAACCACCCCACGGGCTGTCAAAATGGTGGGCCTGCTGTCTGAGTACACGGGTTCTACCATGGCTTGGTAGTCTCTACCTCTCAACCCGATTGCAGTCCGACACCAGATCATCATTTCACTTTTGGGAGGCATGGAAATGGGGAATGGGTCACTCAGTCTTACGCTACCGATCTCACCACCAGACAGTTCTACCTGCTGCCGTCTCATCAGCGCTTTTATCTCCTTGTTGAGGACTCTCTGTTGGCTGGAACTAGCATTCACCGCCACCTGTTGTAGAATTACAATTACCTCTGAAAGACAATTTTCAATTACATTAGTACCCACAGTTATTTTAGGGTGACTTTCACGACGGTCAATGTCCACAATAATTACTCCCTGTGCCGGCTGTTCAACTTTACCAATTTTAATGGTCATCTCCTTGAACCCCATCTGCGGCACGGGTAAGCCATTACTGGCGATGATGCTCAAGTTACTGTCTGGATACCGTGTGATATCTGTCACTCTGTCTCTGTATACTGGAGGTAGGGAGCCTAAGCTGACCCTAAGCTGGGGCCCTGACTAATCCCTCAACCTGGAGGTACTGTTAAAGGTACAGAGGTCCAGGCCGCCAGCGTAACCCCTACCTCCTGAGGATCCCTGCACCTAAGTAATCTAGTCCTGAGAACGACCCCGATCACAACAAAAGAGGACAAGTAATAATATGCCCACACACAGTACTTAGACGAACGAGACAGTACAAGGGAAAAACCAAAACCACCTTGCATACAAAAACTACACAACTACAACAGAGGGAACTCCAACGGGAAAGGAGATAAATGATAAAGCGAGGAAGGGAAAAAACACTCCAAATACACTTATCTCAGAAACTCCAAATACAACGATCCGCTCTGTAAGTCTGTGTGAAATGCTTTCACCGACACTTCCCAAACAGACCAGCAGGCATATGAAGGAGTCTCATTACAGCAACATTGATTGCAGCTGGGCGAGGCTGGACCTCGTCTAGCACAGAGAGAGAGAGAATTAACTCCCTCACTGCCGAAAACACCAAGCACCAAAAAGTCAGCTGCGAGAAGTCAGGCTGTGTAATCGTGACGATCTTCGTGGCGACACACCCGTGACAGTACCCCCCCTTCTACGAGGGGCCTCCGGACCCTCAGGGCCAGGTTTATCCGGGTGAGTCGTGTGGAAGGCCCGAACTAATCGGTCTGCGTTAATATCCGACGCAGGAACCCACATCCTCTCCTCAGGACCATACCCTTTCCAATGAACCAGGTACTGAAGGGACCGGCGATTAAAACGTGAATCGATGACCCTTGATACCTGGAACTCCAAGTTACCATTGACCACCACTGGAGGGGGAGGTAAAGGTGACGGTACCACCGGCGCCACATACCTCTTAAGCAACGATCTGTGGAACACGTTGTGAATTTTAAACGTAGGGGGGAGGTCAAGACGGAATGCCACCGGATTAATAATAGAACTGATTCTGTACGGCCCGATGAACCTGGGACCCAGTTTCCAGGAGGGAACCTTAAGTTTAATATTCCTGGTAGACAACCATACCCGATCGTTCACACTTAGGTCCGGACCAGACACTCTCCTCCTATCAGCCATACGTTTGTATCGGTTCCCCATAGTATTCAGATTCTTCAGCACCCCTCTCCATACTGAAGCGAGTGATGAGGAAAATCGTTCCTCCTCAGGAACCCCCGAAGAGCCCCCCCTACTGAAAGTACAAAACTGGGGGTGAAAACCATATGCCCCAAAAAACGGGGACTTACCAGTGGACTCGCTCCGCCTATTATTAAGAGCAAACTCTGCCAGAGGTAAGAAAGAAGCCCAGTCCTCCTGGTTCTCTGACACAAAACACCGGAGATATGTCTCCAAGCTCTGGTTCATACGTTCCGTCTGACCATTGGTCTGAGGGTGAAAAGCCGATGAAAATGACAAATGCATCCCCCGCCGTGCACAAAACGCCTTCCAGAACTTGGACACAAACTGAGACCCCCGATCAGACACCACATCGGAGGGTACCCCGTGAAGCCTCACAATCTCCCCAATGAACACCTGCGCAAGAGTTTTAGCATTAGGGAGAGCCGGAAGAGCGATAAAATGTGCCATCTTGCTGAACCTGTCCACTACAACGAGTATGACCGTTTTACCCGAAGACGGAGGGAGGTCCGTAATAAAGTCCATAGACAGATGAGTCCAAGGACGCTCCGGGATCTTCAAAGGTAAGAGGGCCCCAGACGGACGGGTATGTGAGGTCTTAGAGCGCGCACAAACCCCACAGGACGCGACAAAAGTTACCACCTCCTTATGTAAGTTAGGCCACCAAAACCGACGCGAGAGGAGATCCACAGTTGCTTTACTCCCCGGGTGTCCTGCCAAAACTGAGTTATGGTGTGCCTCGATCACCTTTTGTCGCAACTGATCTGGAACAAACAGTCTCCCTGGAGGTCCAACAGGGGCGTCCCCCTGAGCCTCCAATACCTCCTCCTCCAGCTCAGAGCATACTGCCGAAACCACCACCCCCTCCTGAAGGATAGGAATCGGGTCGTCCGTATTCCCGGCCCCAGGGAAACTACGAGATAAGGCATCCGCCTTTACATTTTTTGACCCAGGACGATATGTAACGACAAAATTAAACCTGGTAAAAAACAATGACCACCTAGCTTGTCTGGGATTCAGACGTTTCGCGGACTCCAGATATAGCAGGTTCTTGTGATCGGTGATGACGGTGACCGGATGGACTGCCCCCTCCAAAAAATGGCGCCACTCCTCAAAGGCTAACTTAATGGCCAAGAGTTCCCTATTGCCGACATCGTAATTCCTCTCAGCGGACGACAATTTTTTAGAGAAAAAGGCGCACGGATGCCACTTACCAGGGGACGAACCTTGTGACAATACTGCTCCCACCCCTACCTCGGAAGCGTCTACCTCTACAATGAATGGCTGTGACGCATCAGGTTGAATGAGTATGGGTGCCGAGGCAAAACATTTTTTCAAGGAGGAGAATGCTTGACAAGCCTTGTCAGACCACCTAGAAAAATCCGTCCCCTTTTTAGTCATGTCTGTGAGAGGCTTAACCATGGACGAGAAATTACGAATGAACTTCCGGTAATAATTAGCAAACCCCAGGAAACGTTGTAGTGCCTTAAGATTCTCTGGCCGATCCCACTCAAGAACTGCCCGCACTTTCCCAGGGTCCATACGAAAACCGGACGCTGAAACCAGGAAGCCTAAAAACTGGAGTTCCTGTACGGCGAACACACACTTTTCCCATTTGGCATACAGTTTATTATCCCGCAAGATCTGTAACACCTGCCTAACGTGCTCCTGATGAGACACCAGATCCGGCGAGTAAATTAAGATATCATCCAGATATATGACAACAAACTGTCCCACCAGGCGGCGAAAAATGTCATTAACAAAGTGTTGGAACACCGCCGGGGCATTAGTCAGACCGAATGGCATGACAAGGTTCTCATAATGCCCCTCCGGAGTGTTAAACGCCGTCTTCCACTCATCCCCCTCCTTCATCCTAATCAGATTGTACGCCCCCCTGAGATCCAACTTAGAGAACCATTTGGCGCCCACGATCTGATTAAAGAGATCGGGAATAAGTGGGAGTGGATACGGATCTCGGACCGTAATCCGATTAAGTTCACGGAAATCCAGGCAAGGGCGTAGGCCTCCATCTTTCTTCTTAACAAAGAAGAACCCCGCAGCCACCGGTGAAGATGAAGGTCTAATATGCCCCTTAGCCAGACTTTCTGAAATATAATCCTTCATGGCCTGCCTCTCAGGACCAGAAAGGTTATACAACCTAGCTTTAGGTAACTTGGCCTCAGGGAGCAGTTTTACAGAACAGTCATACTCGCGATGAGGAGGTAGTTCCTGACACCCTTTCTCCGAGAATACATCCTCAAAGTCCGCCAGAAATGGAGGTAAGACCCAAGGAGTAACCGCACCGATGACCGTGTTCATGCAGTTTATATTACAGAATTTACTCCATTGGCTTATCTCTCTGGTTTGCCAATTAATAACCGGGTTATGCTTAGTTAACCAAGGAAGGCCCAACACTATAGGAGCGGGAAGACCCTCCAACACGTAGCAAGACAACAGTTCTTTATGTATCGCCCCCACTTGAAGTTTTACGTCATGCACAGCTTGCAAAAAACTTCCCTGACCGAGAGGCCTGGCATCGATCGAGAATATGGGGATGGGTTTAGCCAACTCACTCAATCGCATACCTTGAACCCGGGCAAACCGAGCATCAACCAGATTAGCCCCGGCCCCACTATCCAGAAGAACAGATATCCTCTCAGTTCTCGTACCCACCACCACCTCCGCCGGTACGAGAAACTGAGACGAACCTAGGGACGAAATACCTATTCCCAGATTGCCGTCCACCACACAACCTGGGATCAACAGTTTTCCGACGACTCTTCACTCTGCAAGGGACGGGATGGACACCCCCCAATAAAATGTCCCTTTCTCCCGCAGAAGAAACACCTTCCTGTCTTATGGCACACCACCGGTCCCCTCCCCCGAAAAGATGTCCCTCCTAATTGCATAGGCTCCTCTGGACTGACCAGGGGAACCACCATATGAGGGGACCTTGTAGGAGGTGGAGTCATCACAGGGGGTCGAGTTATCCCGCACCTCTCCCGAAGCCGTCTGTCAACGCGAATAGCCAGGGCCATAGCGGCTTCCAGTGACGCGGGAGAGTCATACTGTGCCAACACATCCTGTAATTTGTCGGATAAACCTTGACAAAACTGGCTCCTAAGAGCCGGGTCATTCCACTGGGTGTCCGTGGCCCACCTACGGAACTCCGAACAGAATTCCTCCGCCGGACGATCTCCCTGCTGGATCCTACGTAACTTAGACTCAGCAAGGGAGATCCGATCTGGGTCATCATATACGAGTCCCAGAGCAGCGAAAAACCTATCCACTGACTGGAGAGCCGGGGAGCCCGGGGGAAGAGAGAACGCCCAAGATTGTGGGTCCCCTTGTAGGAGCGAGATGACAATTCCCACCCTTTGTTCTTCACTCCCCGATGACCGAGGCCGCAGCCGAAAGTACAATTTGCATGCCTCCCGGAAAACAAAAAACTTGTCCCGCCCCCCAGTGAACCTGTCAGGGAGAGCTACTTTAGGTTCTGGTCCGGCTTGCTCCAGAGGATGCAAAACCTTGGACCTAACGTCCGCCAGCTCCATGGACAAACTCTGCAACTGCCGAGCTAGACCGGCTACTGGATCCATGGTAGCTGGAGAAAAACTAAGTGGGTCGGTGAAAATGTCACGCTGTCTCTGTATACTGGAGGTAGGGAGCCTAAGCTGACCCTAAGCTGGGGCCCTGACTAATCCCTCAACCTTGTCTCACCACCAGACAGTTCGACCTGCTGCCGTCTCATCAGCGCTTTTATCTCCTTGTTGAGGACTCTCTGTTGGCTGGAACTAGCATTCACCGCCACCTGTTGTAGAATTACAATTACCTCTGAAAGACAATTTTCAATTACATTAGTACCCACAGTTATTTTAGGGTGACTTTCACGACGGTCAATGTCCACAATAATTACTCCCTGTGCCGGCTGTTCAACTTTACCAATTTTAATGGTCATCTCCTTGAACCCCATCTGCGGCACGGGTAAGCCATTACTGGCGATGATGCTCAAGTTACTGTCTGGATACCGTGTGATATCTGTCACGCTGTCTCTGTATACTGGAGGTAGGGAGCCTAAGCTGACCCTAAGCTGGGGCCCTGACTAATCCCTCAACCTGGAGGTACTGTTAAAGGTACAGAGGTCCAGGCCGCCAGCGTAACCCCTACCTCCTGAGGATCCCTGCACCTAAGTAATCTAGTCCTGAGAAGGACCCCGATCACAACAAAAGAGGACAAGTAATAATATGCCCACACACAGTACTTAGACGAACGAGACAGTACAAGGGAAAAACCAAAACCACCTTGCATACAAAAACTACACAACTACAACAGAGGGAACTCCAACGGGAAAGGAGATAAATGATAAAGCGAGGAAGGGAAAAAACACTCCAAATACACTTATCTCAGAAACTCCAAATACAACGATCCGCTCTGTAAGTCTGTGTGAAATGCTTTCACCGACACTTCCCAAACAGACCAGCAGGCATATGAAGGAGTCTCATTACAGCAACATTGATTGCAGCTGGGCGAGGCTGGACCTCGTCTAGCACAGAGAGAGAGAGAATTAACTCCCTCACTGCCGAAAACACCAAGCACCAAAAAGTCAGCTGCGAGAAGTCAGGCTGTGTAATCGTGACGATCTTCGTGGCGACACACCCGTGACAATATCAGCATCAGTCCAATACTGCTTAAAAAGTACATAAGGGATAGTGGTTACTTGCGACCCAGTATCCAGCAAGGCGCTCATGGGGATACCGTCCAGCACCACGGGTAAAACCGGGCGCCCCCCAACGTACTTATCACGCCAATTATAAGGGCCTGGTGATCTTATGCCTGGGGGTTGGCCCTCTGCCCCAGGTTGGACCCGTTTAAATTACAGTACCTGGAAGTGTGTCCAGGCTGGTTGCATCGACGGCAAATGGGCTGTCCATCCTCTGCGTAGCGGTCTGTGGGCCTCCCTCGGAACGACGGGATCCTCCTCTGTCGACGCCACGGGACATCCTCCGGACTTGAAGCCAGCTCGATGGGTCTTGACGGGTCCACTTGTAACGCCTGGACGGTCCTGGTCAACGCCGCGACGCTCCTGGTCAGCTCCTGGACTTGGTGGTGCAGGTCTTTCGACGGGGCTTGGTTCAGGGCCTGTGCATCAGCCCCCACGGGGTCCATAGAGGAGGGCGCCGCCTCCTGGTGGTAGGTGAGAGCAGGGCGCCAGGGGTTTATAGCGCCACTGGTTGCAGATTCACGGAGCACCCTTATGGCCCTGTCCTTAAATTGGGCAAAGGTCAGGTCGGGGTTCTGAAAGAACATGAGGCGCAGTTGGGCCCTGTGGGCGCTAGACAGCAGACCTTCTATGAATTGTTCTGTTAGCAGCTTATCCGTTTCCTGCACACTGCCAGGGTCAGTTTGTTGAATAGCCCTCAGGGCTTCCTGCAGATTTAGGGCATAGTCTCTGATGCTGTCCTGTGCCCGCTGCTTACATCCATAGAACCTCATTTTAATCTCAGCAGAGGTACGTGTGTCAAAGGTACCCCACAGCCGGGCCAGAATACCCTTCACAGACCTTTTCTCCTCAGTGGGCCATGATTTTACCTCCCTTTGGGCTGCGCCAGTTAACTGCCCTGTCAGTATGCTGACCTTCTGTTCCTCTGTCAGGGGGTAAACGTGGAACAAACTGTATAGCCTTTCCTTGAAGTCAGTTAGGGCATGGGGCTCCCCTGAGTACTTGGGCAGCCAGGCCGCTCCAGGGATGTAGGGCAGGGAAAATGGCATCACCGCTGCTGCAGCTGCGTTGGTGGTAGTGGGCGCCTCCGTGTCCGACATCTTCCTCCCCCCTAGTTAAGCGTGGCCTACCTTCCGACGATCCTCTTCTGTAGGCCGCGGCTCCGCTGCTGCTGCTATGGACGAGGACCTGGCGTCGCGTCCTGATGACGTCAGCGTCACTCTCTCTCCCTTCCAGGACCTTGTGCAGCGTCGGTGCGGTGGGCAGAGCTTCGGATCTCGCGCGGTTTTGACGTCCACGCCCCTCTTCTTCCCGCGCGGCGTCCTGAAGATGGCGTCCGATGGCGGGAAACAGCTGCGGATGGCGGGAAGACGGCAGAAGACGGCAGGAAACGGTCCAAGATGGCGTCTGATGGCGGGAATCGGCTCCGGATGGCGGGAAACGACTCCGGACGGCGGGAAACTTCGCCACAGGTAAGTTACAAAAGTCTTTTTCAGGCACGCAGTACCCGGTGGTTGTGGACACGAAATCCTGCCGACTACGCCAAAGCTGACTCGCCCCCTGGGCCGTGGGGCACTCGGATCCGGGCAGTGGGGGACCGATGGGAGTAGTAGTGGCAACCAGGTTCCGTGGCTCAGGGTGGTCAGGCCAGTGGTAGTCCATTATGTGCTGATATTTATGTCCGACTACGCCACTCGTGGATTGCGGTTATTAGGAACCGCCACTGCATGCAGACCGCTGGGGCTGATGAGGTGTGCAGCTAGGGTAGTGTGACTCCCCACGGGAAGAGTGCGGCCCCAGGGCAGTATAATGGATGTTGGGAGTGATGGTGGTGAGAGTCCCAGTACCGGTAGTGCTGGAGGCGCGAAGGAGCACACAGACAATAGGTTGCAGTCCAGGGTCTTTACTGAAACAGGTAAACTGACCCATAAACAGTCCCAGCTAGGAGGGGACCTGGATGTCTGAGAGCAACGGGGAAATTGGCCCTGGTCAGGGTGAGGGTGTAGGCCTACCGTGCTTTCTGCGCTCCTTCTGGCTATCTCCTCGTTATAGGGTAACAGCCCACGTTTCCGAGCTTTCTGTGTATTCTCGCCTGTATGGCCTGCGACGTGGGTTCCTTTCTGCTCCCAGCCTTGTACGGCTTTACTGGTCCCTTCGGTTGTGGCAGGGCCTCCAGGCTTCTTAGGCCAAGGAATATACAGTCCATTGCGGACTGGTTCTTTGCTGGAGGATGTGGAATCCTCCCAGCCTCAGACACCAAAGTCTGGTAAAGTCAGTCTCTTATCTGCCAAGACAGGCTTGCTTCGCCTCTTGTCTCTGGCTTGTGGCTCTCCTCCTGCCACACTTCCTCTTAGGTGCAGTGCAACTGTCTGTCCCTGTTCTGCTCTGGGACAAGTCTCAATGCTGAGACAGGCCATCCAGTTCTCCCTAACCCTGCCCCCAGCACCAGCTTTTATAGGGGCAGCCTGCTCCCCCTACTGGCCTGAGACAGGAGGCATTGCATGCTAATGTTCCCCTGACTAGAGAACTTCCCCCTTGCTCTCAGACACAGCTTTAATTACACTTGTGGCATCCAGGCCAGGGTGACACACAAGCAGCCCCAGAGGCAGAAGAACCCATGCCAGCAGCCCAGGAGAGTCATCCCTCTGCTGACAGTGAGCCTGCCATGCCTGCGGTAAGCCAAAGAACCTGCGGACAGCTGCCTGCCCTACCTATGAACCTAGCTAGTAGCTGTACCCTCAATGGTAGTGGGGAAAGCCAGGTTGGTCCACCACCAGACAGTGGGTTAAGGAGATCAACCAGCAGCACTAGGGGACAAACACCAGCTCGCTGGAGGATATAAGTGCGAGATCTAAACGTACCATGTATATATTTAATATGTTTTTTACCTGTAACTAATAGTGTTTTCTCCAGTTTTTCTACATATATGGACTGACAGGTTATGAACTTTGGATAACCGAACTACCTTGTAAATAGTTGCACTTGGTGCCTCTTGCGAAGACGGCCACGGAAGAAAAACCTGTCTGGCGTGGCCCCGAGTGGTCCAAAGTAGTTTGCTTTGCCTTGCAGCCACGCCCAGGGCCAACGCTTGGGGTTTGCTTTGGACATGTCCCCGCACCGGTTAAGACTTCGCCTTACTGGGTGAAACGGACACCCGGTCACAGACCACGCTGTGACCTAAAGAACTCAATATGTGGTGTTGTTTGTTGTTTTCTTCTCTGTTGTGTTTATGTTATAATTTATACCCGGTATTCGTGTTTCTTGTTAGTCCCGGAGTACTAAACTTTACTAGGGGGGAATGTGTCACCCCAGGCCTGGATGCCACAAACTTGTAAGGCTGTGTCTGAGAGCAGGAGGGAGGTTCTCTGGTCATGGACCATTAGCCTGCAGCACCTCCTGTCCCAGGCCAGTAGGGGGGGCAGGCTGCCCCTATAAAAGCTGGTACTGAGGGCAGGGTTAGGGAGACCAGGACCCACTTCTGAAGCATCCAGAAGGGTTCCCAGAAGAGAGGGACAGGTCAACGGCAGCTGAGGAGTCCAGGAGGCTAAGGAGGAACAGCAAGCCAGGGACAGAGGCGACGAGAGTCGGTCCTGGCTGAGAGAGAACTACATACCGGACACTGGGATCCGAGGCTGTCAGGATTGCAAGTCCTGCAGCAGATCATCTACCTGCGAGGGATTTTAGGTCCCTTGGCCAAAGAAGCCTGGAAGCTCCGCCACACAGAGGGACCGGTACAGCACAGAGAAGCTATAGGTACCTAAGGCCCGAGTCGCAAGCCATACAGGCGTAGTACACGGCCAACTCAGGGACGTGGGCTATCATACCACTAAAGGGGGAGATAGTCAGCAAGGGCAGAGAGAGAACGGTAGGCCTACCCACTCACCCTGACCAGTGGAGCTCGCCCGAATGCCCTCAGACACCCAGGTCCATTCCTCCCTGTACTCCTGGTGGGTCTGTGATAAGATCTGCAGTAAAAGACCCTGGACTGCATTATTGGACTCTGTGTGATTACTGCTGCGCCTGCACCATCACCCCCAGCATCCTATTACACTGCCCTGAGTCTACACTCCTGCCGTGGGGAGTTGTACTATTCCCTGCTGCACCCCCAACACCAGCCTCAGCGGTCTGCCCCGCAGCGGCGGTCCTCCCTGACCGCAATCCACAGGTGGCGTAGTCGGACTTTCAAAACCTACAAATACACTGCCACAGCATTTGGTCTGACCACCCTGAGCCACGGGACCGGGTCGCCACTACTACTCCCAGCATTGCCCTGTTGTCTGGTTCCGAGAGCCCCACGGCCCAGGGGGCGAGTCACTACAAGTATGGATAGACGATACAATAAGCTCTATCGTAATATGTAGCAGCGAGTCAGTGGAATGTATCAATTCTAATATTGAGCAGAATTGATTTCAGCCTGTTGATTTTTCCCTCCAGAACAGTGGAGGGCTCCTCGGGAAAATAAATTGGCCATCCCTGGTATAACGTAATACTAAAATCTCACAATTTATGAGAGAAAACTGTATTTTATAACGATGCTTCCGTACATAAATCGAGAGAACTTCTTTTCATCAGACGACCCCTTTATCACCTATCCAAGGTGATCGGTGGTGTCCAACAGCTTAGAGCGGCACTGATGGGCAGAATGTGGCACTTTTATCACTTTTGGAATTGGGCAGCGGTGCACATGCTCAGTCTGACCTCCATTCTTGCCCTTTGGGGCTGCAGAGCGCTCTGCTTTTTCCAACAGCTCCATTGAGAATGAATGGATCAGTGGTCGGGCATCCAACCAGACGCTCCATTTTGTAACAGGGATAGAAATAGATGAGAAGATGCACTTAAATGTTTGGCCGCAGCAAGAGTGCATCGAGTGCCTGTGCTTGGTTTGAACAGTCATTCTGTGCTGACAGAGTCCCTTTAAGGCCTCAAACCTATTAGATAATTGTCAGCCCTACATTGTTTCTGGGCAGACAGTTACACAAGATTATGTCCCATTTCATGAAGATTGGCCTTTTACACGCCTGTTTTAGTGAAGGATTAGCTGGAAAAACCTGCGGCGCTGTTAAGCTTCTCCCCAAGAAGCTCCGCAAGGCTTCAAAATTTTGCCGGTGCTGGTCAAGACTGGTGGACACATGGGAAAAGTCAAATTTTGGCAAAGTTGAACAATCTGCATTGTGTGTAATATTTTATGATACAATAAATGATTAGAAAAATGCAAGTTTTATTAATGAGAAAAAAACTGAACTTTGCAGAATTTGTTGGCAACATAGAAATATGTAAAAAATATAAAAGTGTAAAAAATTTTTTACAATTTTTGATGCTTACATTAAAAACTTGAGCAATTCCCCCAAAAATCATTAGAGCCATGAAATCAATACATATACAGATGAAACCAGAAGTTTCCATCCACTATATAAAGAGACACATCTGCATGTTTTTATCAATATCTGACATGAAATCAGAATAAACCTTTCCCGTTTTAGGTCAATTAGGATTACCATCATTTTTAATATTTGCCAAATGCCAGAATAATGAGAGAGAGAGAATGTTTTAAGGCATTTTTATTACTTACTGCAAAGTCTTAACATTATTCTAATCACTAATCAGTGTGTATATTTGTTCACTACACAATAGAATCCCATAATTTCTGCCTATTCACATCTTAGTATTATGTATGATCAGGTTAGAGTGTATGGCTGCTGAGCGCTAGCATTTATGGGCGCCTCCCCCTGACCTTGGCTGTTTCTGGCTCTTAGACCCTGCTGGCACGCACTGCCGTCATGTCCGTGACTGCACTGCCGGCTTGCGGGTCAAATGCCAGAAGCCGCAGAGTCACATGTGGGGCGGGCACAGAATGTCTCTCGCCGTATACCAGCCAGAACACATACCAGAAAGTCAGCTGACACACTTTTTCTCTCCAGCACGGTTCATGATTGGATTAGGCTCCCTATATAACATCTGGCGTCCCCCTCCCTGGCACGACCCCTGAGGAAGTGTTGATGAAACGCGCGTCGGGGTGGAGCGACGCGTGCTTACCCTGCCTAGAAGCTGCCATTCTAACCAGGTATTTCTTTCTCATGATGTGTTGAGCTGTTTTGTCTATTTGTGGACAGTGCCACTATTACACTATAGTTATTCTATGGGACCGTACCCAGCTGCTTTTATGTACCCAGTCTCCCCTGATAGATATGACGCGCCCCCTGGGCCATATTCTTTAGGGGGAATATCCGGAGCCGGATCAGATGGGGGTTGTAGTCTTCCGAGTGGCTGTGACCCGGTCCGTGCCCAGGGTGTCAAACTCAGTTGTATGTGGCAGTCCTACAGATGTTATCAAGTTCTTAATGTCGACTACGCCACTCGTTGTGTTGCGGTCACTGTGGCCGCCGCTGCAGCAGGGTCCGCTGAGGCTGGTGGTGTTGGTGCAGCTTGATAGGATAACCCCCAACGGGAGGGGTATAGCCTCAGGGGGATCAGGTGCAGAGGATGGGAGTTGTGGTGATGCAGTGTAGACGGCAATCAGAGACAGAGTCGGGTTATGCAGTTTAGGATGTTTACTCACTGCTGATGTTCCGGTCACTCCAGCTTCGAGTGACCTCCCGAGCCGTGCTGCGTCCACCAGGTTCTGGATCCAGCCAACCCCCAAATAAGCCCGGAGCGTGACCCTGAGCTCTCCTTCTGTCCTTTCCTCTGGCCGTCCCCACTAGAGATCCACCCAGGTCCAGCTCCCTCGGGCCTTCTGTTGGGAGACCCTTGGCCTTGGGTTCCCTGACCCTCCACGTGGTATGCCTTCGTGGTGGATGTGGTGGGTGGCCGTGGCAGACGCTGCCCACGGCCTCCGGTCTCTGGCTGGGGTGTGTTTTTGCCCCCACCAGCTTGGGTTCCGGTACCCTGTGCCGACTCTTCACCCGGGGATTTAATTTGGGTTCTTGGAGTCCTTTTCTTCTGTTTCCCCCTCTGGGTCTCTCTTTCTCCTCTCTCACTCTGGGTCTCTCTTCTCCTCTGCTCGCTGACTTTCTCTCTGCAACTGACCCTGTTCTTAGTTGGTGCCCACCTTATATACACCCTCTATGTGTGAGCTCAGGTGACCAGCACCCAATGAGCTCCTAACTTTACCCAGGCTGCTCCCCCTATCTGCCCCTACACTACTTGGGATGTACCACCCCCCCTCCCACTCCAGCCAGGAACAGACTCGGTCGTACCTGCACATTTCTAAGTGGGAGTACCGTCGGTCTGCTCCTCGGAAATGGGATGTGTGTAGTGCATGCAGCCTACCGAGCTCAGTTCCACACTCCTTCCTTACCCGGGAGTGGAATATCACACCTCTGGGTTGAGGTGCAATACCCCTGTAGCAGCCGAATCCTCAGGGTGCTACATTCCCCCCTGGTAAATCACAGCACGTCCTCGGGCTGTAAGACAAAAACATCACAAAACATACAAAATTTTTCATAAACATATAAAACATATAAAACATTATATAAATTAGCAGCATTAAACATTCTCGTCGCCTCTTGTTCCTCCTCCGGTCACTGGGCAACTGTTGACCGGGCAAAGTGCGACAGTTCCTTTCTTTAAGATGATTTAACAGTAAAACCAGTAGGGGGCGCTTTAGGACGCGCAACTATATACAAGGATATGGCCGCTCTCAGTCCTCGGCCAGTTAAGGAGGGAAAGGGAATGGCTGCTCACAGTCCTCAGCCTGTGGGATTAAGGGTAAACGGGTGAACAGTTCACTCAGCTGGTCCCAACGGGGACTATATTAGCAATAACAGTTTCTTTGTACCCCGATCGGGTAACTATTTACAGCACCTGCTCCGCTGTACTCAACAACGTCTTCCTCCTGCTCCTTCCTTGGGGATCTCAGCTTCAGACCCGTCCGGATCCTCTTGCTCTTCCTCCTCACATCGCAGCTCCTCCTCTGTCAGGCGATGCACATGGAGGGCGTAAGGTCCTTTGGCACACTTGTGCCGGGTAAAGGTGACCTCGTCCCCGATATAAAGGTCACGACCTCTGTGCCCCTCCGGCAGATGGGACTCCACATCTCTGCGCGTGACAAAGACGTCGCCGGGGGTGTTGTGGTCTCTGATGAAGCCCCACCCATGCTGCATGTTGAACTTAATTACAGTCCCGGTGGTGCGGGGACTGTGCGCTGCACGGGGGTCCCTCCTGGTTCGGCTCTTCTGCTCGGCGCTCCTTATTTGGGCCTGTTGTTCCCGGACCCGCCTCTCTCTCCTCTCCCTCGCAAACTCCTCGAGCTGCTGTCGGCAGCACTCAGCACGCTCCGCTGCAGCTGCCCTGGTTTCTTGAGTGAACCCCATTAGGTCTTCTCCGGTGGGGTCCCACTCAAATTGGGTCTCTTCAAGCGGGGGCGAGATCCTTATCACGGGCTTCGGAGCCGGAATCAGGGGTGCACACATGGCCCCAACTCTCTTCTGGTGCTCCAGTTCATAATATTTCTGGGGCCAGATGAAAGGCTGCCCGTCCGGCCACGTGTGCTGGGCAAACAAGTCCTCTCCCAGACGCGGCACCCTTGGTTTTACGGGTGCGGGCGCGGTGGTGGTGGCGCCCGGGTTGCCCAGGCCTTGCGGCCAGGCCTGGGGCACCTGGAAGGTGAAGGGCACCGTTAGGACGGCGGCGCCCTGGGCTACCTGGCCTTGCGGCCAGGCCGGAGGCTCCGCGGAGGTAGGGGGCGCTGTTGGTATTGCGGCGCCCGGGGGTACTAGGCCTTGCGACCAGGCTGGTGTTGCTTCCTGTTTTGCCACGCTCGGGGTCGTTGCGCATGGCGTCACAGGGGTCGCGGCGACGGCTTCCGGTTGGGGCCTAGTCTGTGTCGGTGACATGGCGTTTTCGGGCACAGCAGGGGGACTTTCGGGCTCTGCGACGGGGAGCTGGGGCAGGTACGCGGTTTCCCGGTTTGGGGTATAGACGTCCCCTTTACCTGCCTCCATGCGTTCGGCTCCCTTCTCGGCGCCGTCTCCGGCCTTGGGTCCTCCCGCGCCATCCTCAGAGGCGGTCTGTCTCCTCATCTTGGCTGGCGTGCTCCGGGTCTTGGTTTGCTGGGCCATCTCTCGGCTCCACTCCGCCAATGTCTCTCGCTGTACCCGGGCCATCCTCCGTGCGAGGCCCTCCAGGGCAGTCTGTGCACACTCCCGGTCTCGGGGGAGCTGTGCAAGGACCTCCACTAGGCCTAGTGGGGTCGTGGTTTCCAGCAGGCTCCTGACCAACGGGTCGGTGCTGCTCTGCTCCTCTTCCAGCAGGCTCCTGGCCAGCGGGCCGGTGCTGCTCTGCTCTCTTGCCATCTCCGGGTGAGCTCCTCTGCTACTCTTCTCCAGGCTTCTTGCCTCCGGGTGCGCTCGCTCCAGACTGCTCCAGGCGGCACCCATCTTTGTTCTTTTCTTTCGTCTCCTCCCACTTCGAGGGCGGTCCCGGGGCCACTTGGTGACTGTCAGCTCCAGGGGCAGTTCTTTCACGCTGACAGACACCTCTAGCATCACAGTCTCTGTTGGTGGGGGCGGTTTCCACTTTTGGCGCCATTTTCGGTCCTGGCCCACGATGGGAGGTGGCCTCTCGCCACCCTCTGGCACGCCCATAATGGCGTCCGCTCTTCCAAGGCGGGAAACCTTTGGAAATGGCGGGAATCGCTTCCCAGTGGCGGGAAACTCTGCAGATGGCGGGAAAACGCTGTTAATGGCGGACAACCGGCTGGAATCGACTGGTGATGGGGTCCGATGGCGGGGACCATCCGGAACCGGCAGGAGACTTCTTTTTGAGGTAAACTCATTCTTTTCTTCAGGCACGCAGTACCCGGGTGTTGTGGGCACGTAATCCTGCCGACTACGCCAAAGTTGACGCGCCCCCTGGGCCATATTCTTTAGGGGGAATATCCGGAGCCGGATCAGATGGGGGTTGTAGTCTTCCGAGTGGCTGTGACCCGGTCCGTGCCCAGGGTGTCAAACTCAGTTGTATGTGGCAGTCCTACAGATGTTATCAAGTTCTTAATGTCGACTACGCCACCCGTTGTGTTGCGGTCACTGTGGCCGCCGCTGCAGCAGGGTCCGCTGAGGCTGGTGGTGTTGGTGCAGCTTGATAGGATAACCCCCAACGGGAGGGGTATAGCCTCAGGGGGATCAGGTGCAGAGGATGGGAGTTGTGGTGATGCAGTGTAGACGGCAATCAGAGACAGAGTCGGGTTATGCAGTTTAGGATGTTTACTCACTGCTGATGTTCCGGTCACTCCAGCTTCGAGTGACCTCCCGAGCCGTGCTGCGTCCACCAGGTTCTGGATCCAGCCAACCCCCAAATAAGCCCGGAGCGTGACCCTGAGCTCTCCTTCTGTCCTTTCCTCTGGCCGTCCCCACTAGAGATCCACCCAGGTCCAGCTCCCTCGGGCCTTCTGTTGGGAGACCCTTGGCCTTGGGTTCCCTGACCCTCCACGTGGTATGCCTTCGTGGTGGATGTGGTGGGTGGCCGTGGCAGACGCTGCCCACGGCCTCCGGTCTCTGGCTGGGGTGTGTTTTTGCCCCCACCAGCTTGGGTTCCGGTACCCTGTGCCGACTCTTCACCCGGGGATTTAATTTGGGTTCTTGGAGTCCTTTTCTTCTGTTTCCCCCTCTGGGTCTCTCTTTCTCCTCTCTCACTCTGGGTCTCTCTTCTCCTCTGCTCGCTGACTTTCTCTCTGCAACTGACCCTGTTCTTAGTTGGTGCCCACCTTATATACACCCTCTATATGTGAGCTCAGGTGACCAGCACCCAATGAGCTCCTAACTTTACCCAGGCTGCTCCCCCTATCTGCCCCTACACTACTTGGGATGTACCACCCCCCCTCCCACTCCAGCCAGGAACAGACTCGGTCGTACCTGCACATTTCTAAGTGGGAGTACCGTCGGTCTGCTCCTCGGAAATGGGATGTGTGTAGTGCATGCAGCCTACCGAGCTCAGTTCCACACTCCTTCCTTACCCGGGAGTGGAATATCACACCTCTGGGTTGAGGTGCAATACCCCTGTAGCAGCCGAATCCTCAGGGTGCTACAGATATACTAACATTATTAACTGCTATATGCATTAGTTTCTTTGAGGCTGGGAACAATACGTTATATTTATCTACGCACTTTTGCACTTTTTTTCTGGACAGTCGACTCTATATCATCATATGCACTGCCGCTTTACATTTTATAGGCGTATCTCAAACTCATCAGTGATAGTCTAGTGACCGTTATAATAGCATATGCATTTCTTTCTTTCTATTTTTGCCACATAAGCTGTTATTCAGATTGAAATGTTTTGCAATGCATTTGTATAGTCACATTATTTCAGTAATGGGGTAATATATGGTTATTACTCTTGCTGCGCAGATATAGGGTACAGCATTTGTTTGTCCCTCACATTTGAGGCCCCTGGTATTTTAATTATTGTTATTTTATGTTCTAATAAAATTATATTGTTAATATTATTTGAAGTGTTCATGTTTTTGTTTATCCTACCAGGGTCCTGGTTATAGCAGAATCAATTTTTGATATATATAAAGTCAAAAGTTTACATACATTTCATTAGTATTTGGTACCATCACCCTTAAACTGAATGACTTGGGTCAAACTTTTGGGATATCCTTCCACAAGCTTCTCACAATAGTTGGTCGGAATTTGGACCCATTCCTCCTGGCAAAACTGGTGTAACAGATCCAGGTTTGTAGGTCGCCTTGCTTACAGCAAGAGTGCCCATAAATTTTCAATATGATTGCAATCAGAGCTTTGTGATGGCCACGCCAAAACATTGACTTTGTTATTCTTAAGCCACTTTGTTCCCATTTTGTCAGTATGCTTCGGGTCATTGTCCATTTGGAAGACCCATTTCCGCCCAAGCTTTAACTTCCTGGCTGACGTCTTGAGATGTTGCTTCAGTATTGCCACATAATCTTCTTTTCTCATGGTGTCATCTATTTTGTGAAGTGAACCAGTTCCTCCTGCAGCAAATCAACCCCAGATCATGATGCTGCCACCCCCATGTTTCACAGTTGGGATGGTGTTCTTAGGCTTCCAAGCTTCTCCCTTTTTCCTCCAAACGTAGCGATGGTCATTATGCCAAAAAAGTTCAATTTTAGTTTCATCAGACCACAGTCATGTCTCCAAAAATTAAGGTCTTTGTTCCTGTGTGCATTTGCAAACATTAATTTGACTTTTTTATGTTTCTTTTGGAGTAATGGCTTCTTCCTGGCAGAGTGGCCTTTCAGACCATGTTGATACAGTACTCCTTTCACTGTGGTTATTGACACAATCTTACCAGCTTCCGCCATCATCTTCACAAGGTCTCTTGCTTTTGTCCTTGGGTTGATATGCACATGTTGGACCAAAGCACGTTCATCTCTAGGAAACAGAACCCGTCTCCTTCCTGAGCGATAAGATGGCAGTACATTCCCATCTTGTTTGTACTTGTGTATAATTGTTTGTACAGATGAACGAGGCACCGTCAGGTATCTTGAAATTGTATCTAAGGATGAGCCAGACAATTCTCTTCCTGATATCTTCGCTGATTTCTTTAGACTTTCCCATGATACTACAGAAATAAGCAGTGTGTTTCAGGTGTGCATTAAAATACATCTACACGTGTGTCTCTAATTAACTCAGATGTTGCCAAAAAAACTATTAGAAGCTTCCAAACACATTACATCATCATATGGGCAGTCCAGAATTGTTTAAAGGCATAGTAATCTTAGTGTGTGTAGACTTTTGACTTTGCAGTAAGTAATAAAAATGACTTAAACATTCTCTCTCTCTCTCATTATTCTGCCATTTGGCAAATCTTAAAAATTATGGTAATCCTAATTGACCTAAAACGGGAAAGGTTTATTCTGATTTCATGTCAGATATTGAGAAAAACGTGCAGATGTGTCTTTTTATATAGTGTATGTAAACTTCTGGTTTCAACTGTGTGTGTGAGTGTGTATGTATATATGTATATATTACACATACAGTTATGGCCGAAAGTGTTCACTCCCTTGAAATTGTTTCAGAAAATGAAGTATTTCTCCCAATTATTGCAGTTACACATGTTTTGCTATACACACTTTATTTTCTTTGTGTGTATTGCAACAACACAAAAAAGCAGAAAAAAAGGCAAATTGGACATAATTTCACACACAGCCCCAAAAATGGTCTGGACAAAATTGTTGGCACCCTCTGTAGCGTCGGCGTCCCTGCCTCCTGCTAGGCAGGGACGCTGTTCCCCTCACCTCTCCGCTCCGTGCCCGGCGTCCTCCTCCCACTCTGCTGGCAGCGCGCGCTGCTTCCCGGCCACTGCGCTTAGGGCGCGCGCGCGCACTCCCCCTCTCTTAAAGGGGCCGCGCGCGCCGTCCTAAGGAGTCCCCGGCCAATGGCCGGAGGACCTCACCATATATAAGGCACCTCCTCCAAAATGGAGGTGCCCGAGCATTGTTGTTGCAAAGCCTTCACTCTGCTTCAGCCCTCAGGTCCCGTTACCAGTTACCTGCCAGTCACCTGCCATATTCCTGCTTGATACCTGCCTGATATCCGCTTACCTGCTTGCAAGCCTGCGGTCCGACGGTCTGCCTTCCGACACCTGTCAGTCTGTCTATGGACCAGCCTGCCCGCTCACCTGGGAGCGCTCACCTGCTACCTGCCTGCTAGTCTACCTGGAGGCTCTGCCGTCACTTGCCGTGACCACCTGCCAGTCCAGAGACTCTTGCCCGCTCACCTGGGAGCGCTCACCTGCTACCTGCCTGCTAGCCTACCTGGAGGCTCTGCCGTCACTTGCCGTGACCACCTGCCAGTCCAGAGACTCTTGCCCGCTCACCTGGGAGCGCTCACCTGCTACCTGCCTGCTAGCCTACCTGGAGGCTCTGCCGTCACTTGCCGTGACCACCTGCCAGTCCAGAGACTCTTGCCCGCTCACCTGGGAGCGCTCACCTGCTACCTGCCTGCTAGCCTACCTGGAGGCTCTGCCGTCACTTGCCGTGACCACCTGCCTGTCCAGAGACTCTTGCCCGCTCACCTGGGAGCGCTCACCTGCTACCTGCCTGCTAGCCTACCTGGAGGCTCTGCCGTCACTTGCTGTGACCACCTGCCCGTCCAGAGACTCTTGCCCGCTCACCTGGGAGCGTCCACCTGCTACCTGTCTGCTAGTCTACCCAGAGACTGTCCCTGTGACTACCTGCCCTTCTACCCAGAGACTATCCCTGTCACTTGCCGTGACTACCTGCCCTTCTACCCAGAGACTGTCCCTGTCACTTGCCGTGACTACCTGCCCGTCTTCCCTGGGAGCCACCCGCTTCCTTACAAGGACCGCCCCCTTGTATAGTTGCTCAGAGGTTCCGCCTCCCAGACCCGTTACAGTTTGCTCGGGCCATGGAACCCGGTGGCACCCAAGCTCCCTCGCTCTCGGACCTATGTCATGAACTGTCCCGTCAGATATCCCAACAGGAGTCCATCCTGAGTCATCTACGTAATGTCAACTCTCGCCTGGACACTCTGACTGCTCCATCAGCAACCACCACTAGTGTCATGACTCTCAGCCCGGCAGCGCCGCTGCCCATCAATACCATGGCATCCTGCCCCGGACCCCGGCTTTCTGCACCTCCACGCTTCGGAGGCGACCCCGCTCAAGCTCGGGGCTTCATAAACCAGTGCACCCTGCACTTTGAACTCCTGTCCCACCAGTTTATCTCCGACCGGGCCAAAGTAGCCTTCATCATGTCCCATCTCACGGGGGAGGCACTGGCTTGGCTAAATCCTCTATGAGAGAGAGGAGACCCCCTGGTGTCCAACCTGCCAGCCTTTCTCACGGCTTTCCGGAAAGTCTTCGACGAACCCAGACGGAAGACCGCATCCACATCATCTCTGCTATGCCTCCATCAAGGAAATCTCACCGTGGGCCAATATGCCATACGGTTCCGTACCCTTGCTTCGGAGCTGGCCTGGGATAACGACGCCCTGGTGTCTGTCTTTTGGGAGGGTCTGTCCGGCCGTATTAAAGATGAACTCGCCGGTCGGGACATACCTACCACTCTCGACGACTTAATAACTCTTGCCACCCGGATTGACATCTGGTTCCAGGAACGCGCCAAAGAGGTCACCCGTGAGAGGAGGTTTCCACGTCTAGCCTCTACCTTTCAGAAACCTGTCACTTCTCCCGCTACTCCCCAGGCGCACTCACCCGAGCCTATGCAGGTCGACCAGACCAAGATGGTCAAAACTCGTCAAGAGTTACGCCGTGCCGAGGGGAGCTGCTTCTACTGTGGCAGTGAGAAGCACCGGATCCGTTCCTGCCCGGAGAGGTCGGGAAACGCCTGTGTCTAGGATCGCTCAGAGAGGTCGTCCTAGACAAGAGTAAACCCTCTCCATCTCTGTTGCTGTCGGTCTCTATCATCTGCGGGGAGAACCGTTATTTTGAACTAGCCCAACTTGACTCTGGAGCTGCCAGAAATCTCATTTCTCAGTCTCTGGTAGAGAAATACCGCATTCCCACCAAACCTCTAGCTGTACCCTTATCTGTCGCTGCCGTGAATGGGGGCCTCTTACCACATCCCATCCAACTCATCACCGAATCCATAACCCTGCAGGTGGGAATGCTGCACTCTGAGAGCATCTTCTTTCATGTTCTACCTGGACTCTCTCACGCCCTCTTACTAGGCCTACCTTGGCTTCAGAGACATGCACCCGTGCTTGATTGGCAGACCGGAGAAGTCCTTCGCTGGGGACAGGACTGCCATAAGACTTGTTTAGTTCCCGTCCATCCTGTCCGTCCTTCTCCTACTCCAGCCAATCTACCTGGTCTTCCGGCTCCTTATTGGTCGTATGCGGACGTCTTTAATAAAAAGGAGGCAGAGACATTACCCCCTCATAGACCATACGACTGCCCAATCGACCTGATGCCCGGCGCTACTCCTCCCCGTGGGTGCATTTACCCTTTGTCCGCTGCTGATACCCGATCCATGTCAGAATATATTAAGGAGAATCTGGCCCGGGGATTCATCCGGAAATCTACTTTCCAGGCAGGAGCAGGTTTCTTCTTCATCAAAAAGAAGGACGGCTCACGCTCACTCCGTCCCTGTATAGACTATAGAGGCCTTAACCAGATCACGGTGAAGAATAAATACCCCCTTCCGCTCATTCCGGAATTATTTGATCGTCTGAGGGGGTCTAGAATCTTCACCAAGCTGGACCTCTGTGGGGCGTATAACCTGGTCCGTATCCGTCAGGGGGATGAATGGAAGACGGCATTCAACACCCGGGACAGCCACTATGAATACCTGGTAATGCCCTTCGGTCTCTGTAACGCTCCCGCCGTCTTTCAAGAGTTGGTCAATGACATCTTCCGGGACCTTCTCTACTCCTGCGTAGTGGTGTACCTGGACGACATCTTGCTCTTCTCTCCGGATCTCCCCACACACCGGAGGGATGTTCGTCAGGTTCTGCTCAGGCTCAGGCAGAACCACCTCTACGCTAAATATGAGAAGTGCCTCTTTGAGCAGACCTCGCTTCCGTTTTTGGGCTACATAATTTCTCAGACCGGCCTACGAATGGATCCTGAGAAACTGTCTGCCATCGAGAAGTGGCCTCGACCAGAGGGGTTGAAGGCTATTCAGCGGTTCCTGGGCTTCGCCAACTACTACCGCCTCTTCATACCGCACTTCTCTTCCCGGACTGCCCCAATCTCTGCGCTCACCCGTAAGGGCACTAATCCCAGAGAATGGCCGCCCGAAGCTGAGGAAGCCTTTCTTTCCTTAAAACAGGCTTTCTCTTCCGCCCCGGTGCTGCATCGCCCGGACGGCAACAAACAATTCTTCCTGGAAGTTGACGCCTCCTCCTCTGGAGCCGGAGCGGTACTTACCCAAAAATCGTCTTCCGGGAGAATGGTAACTTGCGGCTTCTTCTCCAAACTCTTCTCCTCTTCCGAGCGCAACTATTCTATAGGAGACCGAGAGTTATTGGCCATCAAGCTGGCATTGGAGGAGTGGCGTTACCTGCTCGATGGGGGCTCTTCACCCGGTAATAATTTACACGGACCACAAGAACTTGACTTACCTCCAGAGTGCCCAGAGACTTAACCCGCGCCAAGCCCGGTGGTCCTTGTTTTTTGCTCGCTTTGATTTTGTTCTTCATTTTCGCCTGGCTGACAAAAACATCAAAGCTGACGCCTTGTCCCGATCCTTCCTGGTGTCTGATCTTGAGGAGGAACCTAAACACATCATCGATCCCGCCAGAGTAATGCAGGTGGCCCCCGTGAGTCTAAATCGTCTCCCTCCCGGAAAGACGTTCGTAATGGTACCTGATCGGGAGAGGATCCTACACTGGGGTCACTCGTCTAAGCTTGCTGGCCATGCCGGTCAGAAAAAGACCCTCCAGCTTATCACCCGGCACTACTGGTGGCCTACCCTGCACAAGGAATTAATAGACTTTGTTTCTGCCTGTGTGTCCTGCGCCCGCAACAAGGTTCCGAGACACCTGCCAGCCGGTCGCCTCCTTCCTCTTCCAGTACCTGCTGCCCCCTGGCAGCATATAGCTATGGACTTCATAACAGATCTCCCTGTCTCTGCCGGTTGTACGGTCATTTGGGTGGTCGCTGACCGCTTTTCCAAAATGGCTCATTTCATTCCCCTGCCAGGCCTCCCGTCTGCACCCGAGCTGGCTAAAGACTTTATCCGCCACATCTTCCGTCTCCATGGCCTGCCCCTCCACATCGTGTCGGATCGTGGGGTTCAGTTCACCTCACGCTTCTGGAGAGCCACATGTAAGCTGCTAGACATCACCCTGGACTTCTCCTCCGCATACCACCCACAGTCCAATGGTCAAGTGGAGCGGATCAATCAGATCCTGACCAGTTACCTCCGGCACTTCGTTAATGCCCACCATTCAGACTGGGTGGATCTCCTGCCATGGGCCGAATTCTCTTACAATAATCACGAGAGCGAATCTTCCTCCAAATCCCCGTTTTTTGTAGTCTTCGGTCAGCATCCTCGGATCCCTTTTCCCGTCTCCACCTCGGTGGACAATCCGGCTGCGGAATCTCTCGTTAGCAAATTTTCCTCCATTTGGGAGAGTACCCGATCCGCACTCCTTCAGTCGTCCGAGCGGATGAAAAAACACGCTGACAAAAAACGCCTGGATCCTCCACAATTCCGTCCTGGAGATAAAGTCTGGCTCTCGTCCAAGTATGTCCGGCTCAAGATTCCTTCCTACAAGTTAGGGCCTCGGTTCATCGGCCCACTAGAAGTTATCAAACAAATCAACCCAGTGGCCTATGAATTGAAACTCCCGGCCAACTTGCGGATCCCTAACTACTTCCATGTATCTCTCCTCAAACCCGTGGTACTTGACTCTTTTTCCAAGTCTACAGGTACGCCTCCTGCTCCGGTTTCCGCTGAAAACGAGTTTGAGGTAGAGAACATTCTGGCCACCAAAAGGGTAAGAGGAAAAACCTTTTTTCTGGTAGATTGGAAGGGGTTTGGTCCTGAGGAGAGAACGTGGGAGCCCCAGGAGAACATCCATGCCCCACTCATCCTTGATAAATTTCTGTCTGGCCTAAAAAAGGGGGGGCCTAAAGGGGGGGGGGGGTACTGTAGCGTCGGCTTCCCTGCCTCCTGCTAGGCAGGGACGCTGTTCCCCTCACCTCTCCGCTCCGTGCCCGGCGTCCTCCTCCCGCTCTGCTGGCAGCGCGCACTGCTTCCCGGCCACTGTGCTTAGGGCGCGCGCGCGCTCGCTCCCCCTCTCTTGAAGGGGCCGCGCGCGCCGTCCTAAGGAGTCCCCGGCCAATGGCCGGAGGACCTCACCATATATAAGGCACCTCCTACAAAATGGAGGTGCCCGAGCATTGTTGCTGCAAAGCCTTCACTCTGCTTCAGCCCTCAGGTCCCGTTACCAGTTACCTGCCAGTCACCTGCCAGATTCCTGCTTGATACCTGCCTGATATCCGCTTACCTGCTTGCAAGCCTGCGGTCCGACGGTCTGCCTTCCGACACCTGTCAGTCTGTCTATGGACCAGCCTGCCCACTCACCTGGGAGCGCTCACCTGCTACCTGCCTGCTAGTCTACCTGGAGGCTCTGCCGTCACTTGCCGTGACCACCTGCCAGTCCAGAGACTCTTGCCCGCTCACCTGGGAGCGCTCACCTGCTACCTGCCTGCTAGCCTACCTGGAGGCTCTGCCGTCACTTGCCGTGACCACCTGCCAGTCCAGAGACTCTTGCCCGCTCACCTGGGAGCGCTCACCTGCTACCTGCCTGCTAGCCTACCTGGAGGCTCTGCCGTCACTTGCCGTGACCACCTGCCAGTCCAGAGACTCTTGCCCGCTCACCTGGGAGCGCTCACCTGCTACCTGCCTGCTAGCCTACCTGGAGGCTCTGCCGTCACTTGCCGTGACCACCTGAGAGTCCAGAGACTCTTGCCCGCTCACCTGGGAGCGCTCATCTGCTACCTGCCTGCTAGCCTACCTGGAGGCTCTGCCGTCACTTGCCGTGACCAACTGCCAGTCCAGAGACTCTTGCCCGCTCACCTGGGAGCGCTCACCTGCTACCTGCCTGCTAGCCTACCTGGAGGCTCTGCCGTCGCTTGCTGTGACCACCTGCCCGTCCAGAGACTCTTGCCCGCTCACCTGGGAGCGTCCACCTGCTACCTGTCTGCTAGTCTACCCAGAGACTGTCCCTGTGACTACCTGCCCTTCTACCCAGAGACTGTCCCTGTCACTTGCCGTGACTACCTGCCCTTCTACCCAGAGACTGTCCCTGTCACTTGCCGTGACTACCTGCCCGTCTTCCCTGGGAGCCACCCGCTTCCTTACAAGGACCGCCCCCTTGTATAGCTGCTCAGAGGTTCCGCCTCCCAGACCCGTTACACCCTCAAATTTAATATTTGGTTGCTCACCCTTTGGAATAAAATAACTGCAATCAATCGCTTCCTATAACCATCAACAAGCTTCTTACACCTCTCAGCTGGAATTTTGACCACTCTTCTTTTGTAAACTGCTCCATGTCTCTCATAGTTGCTGCTACTTCATACCTCTCCAGCGCTATGTTTCCATCCATTTCTGCGGGCTTCTTGAAGTATGTTTGGGGTCATTCTCCGGGAAGAACCATGACCTAGGACGCAAACCCTGCTTTCTGACACTGGGCACTACATTGCGACCCAAAATCCTTTGGTAATCTTCAGATTTCATGATGCCTTGCACACAGTCAAGGCACCCAGTGCAAGAGGCAGCAAAACAACCACAAAACATCTTTGAACTTCCACCATATTTGACTGTAGGTAGTGTGTTCTTTTCTTTGTAGGCATTATTCCATTTTCAGTAAACAGTAGAATGATGTGCTTTACCAAAAAGCTCTGTCTTGGTCTCATCTGTCCAAAAGATGCGTTCCCAGAAGGATTTTGGCTTGCATACATTTTGGCACACTTTAGTGTAGCTTTTTATGTCTCTGTGTCAGCAGTGGGTTCTCTTGGGTCTCCTGCCATAGCGCTTATTTGCACTAACACTGATGCACCCTGAGCTTGCAGGACAACTTTGAATTTCTTTGGAACTTGATTGGCACTGCTTATCCATCATCCGGACTATCCTGCATTGCAACCTTTCATCAATTTTTCTCTTCCATCCACGTCCAGGGAGATTAGCTACAGTGCCATGACTTGTAAACTTCTTAATTATGTTGCGCACCGTGGACAAAGGGACATCAAGATCTCTGGAGATGGAATTGTAACTTTGAGATTGTTGATATTTTTCAACAATTTTGGTTCTCAAATACTCAGACAGTTCTCTTCTCTGTTCTCTGTTCTCTGTTCTCCATGCTTAGTGTGGCACACACAGACACAATGCAAAGATTGAGTCAACTTCTCCACTTTTTTTCTGGTTTCAGGTGTGATTTTCATATTGCCCACACCTGTTACTTGCCACAGGTTAGTTTGAATGAGCATCACATGCTTGAAACAAAGTTGTTCACCCACAATTTTGGAAAGGTGCTATTAATTTTGTCCGGCCCATTTTTGGGGTTTTGTATGAAATGATGTCCAATTTGCCTTTTTTCCTTTTGTTTGTTTTTTTCTTTTGTTCCAATGCACACAAAGAATATTAAACATGTGTATAACAAAACATGTGTAATTGCAATAATTTTCTGGGAGAAATACTTCATTTTCTGGAACAATTTCAAGATTGCCAACACTTTCGGCCGTGGCTGAATATAGGAGCTGCGTACAGGCGGCACCTGGGGCCCCTGATACCATTACTATGTGGCCCTTACACCTCATATATAGTAGCTGAGAACAGGCGGCTGCTGGGGCCCCTGATACCATTCCTATGTGGCCTTTACACCTGATATACAGTGGTGGCCAAAAGTATTGGCACCCCTGCAATTCTGTCAGATAATACTCAGTTTCTTCCTGAAAATGATTGCAATCACAAATTCTTTGGTATTATTATCTTCATTTAATTTTCTTGCAAAGAAAAAACACAAAAGAGAATGAAGCAAAAATCAAATCATTGATCATTTCACACAAAACTCCAAAAATGGGCCAGACAAAAGTATTGGCACCCTCAGCCTAATACTTGGTTGCAGAACCTTTAGCCAAAATAACTGCGAACAACCGCTTCCGGTAACCATCAATGAGTTTCTTACAATGCTCTGCTGGAATTGTAGACCATTCTTCTTTAGCAAACTGCTCCAGGTCGCTGATATTTGACGGGTGCCTTCTCCAAACTGCCATTTTGAGATCTCTCCACAGGTGTTCTATGGGATTCAGGTCTGGACTCATTGCTGGCCACCTTAGAAGTCTCCAGTGCTTTCTCTCAAACCATTTTATAGTGCTTTTGGAAGTGTGTTTTGGGTCATTGTCCTGCTGGAAGACCCATGACCTCTGAGGGAGACCCAGCTTTCTCACACTGGGCCCTACATTATGCTGCAAAATTTGTTGGTAGTCTTCAGACATCATAATGCCATGCACACGGTCAAGCAGTCCAGTGCCAGAGGCAGCAAAGCAACCCCAAAACATCAGGGAACCTCCGCCATGTTTGACTGTAGGGACCGTGTTCTTTTCTTTGAATGCCTCTTTTTTTTCCCTGTACACTCTGTTGATGCTTTTTCCCAAAAAGCTCTACTTTTGTCTCATCTGACCAGAGAACATTCTTCCAAAACATTTTAGGCTTTCTCAGGTAAGTTTTGGCAAACACCAACCTGCCTTTTTTATGTCTCTGGGTAAGAAGTGGGGTCTTCCTGGGTATCCTACCATACAGTCCCTTTTCATTCAGACGCCGACGGATAGTACGGGTTGACACTGTTGTACCCTCGGATTGCAGGGCAGCTTCAACTTGTTTGGATGTTAGTCGAGGTTCTTTATCCACCATCCACACAATCTTGCGTTGAAATCTCTTGTCAATTTTTCTTTTCCGTCCACATCTAGGGAGGTTAGCCACAGTGCCATGGGCTTTACACTTCTTGATGACACTGCGCACGGAAGACATAGCAACATTCAGGTCTTTGGAGGTGGACTTGTAGCCTTGAGATTGCTCATGCTTCCTCACAATTTGGTTTCTCAAGTCCTCAGACAGTTCTTTGGTCTTCTTTCTTTTCTCCATGCTCAATGTGGTACACACAAGGACACAGGACAGAGGCTGAGTCAACTTTAATCTGTTAGAACCCTCCTGTCAGTTTTTGCTATCTTGTGTTTTGCGGTCACGTGACTAGCTGCCTATATATTCCAGCTCCGCCCTTCTGGCTTTACTGGACTTCAGTGTTTTTTGCCTGTCTCTCTAGCCAGGTGCTTCGGTGCCTATCTCTGTCTAGTTTGCTTGGTCCTCTGGACCTCTAGTACTTTTTGTTCAGTTTGTATTTTTGCTCTGCAACAACTTCTGTTAGGAGGTGTCCATTTTTTGTCCCAGTCCTTAGTTCTTTTAGGGACCCCTCCCTTTATTCTATAGGTCTCTGTTCAGACTAGCCGAGGACGAAGGCGGGTCTGTTCACAAGGAACAGGCTGCCCGCTACATCGTAGGGATTCAGCTTAGTCTTACTGTAGGGACAGCATTTCCCTTTCTTTCCTTAGTTTATGTTGCAGATCATAACATAATCCATGTTAAATGGCTGCAAGTGTGATTTAGTTATTGCTAATTGTATCCAATTTGGCTTTAGGACAATTCTTTTTGTGTTTTTTCATTGAAGACAAATTAAATGAAGATAATGAGACCAAAGAATTTGTGATTGCAATCATTTTCAGGAAGAAACTGAGTATTATCTGACAGAATTGCAGGGGTGCCAATACTTTTGGCCACCACTGTATAGGAGCTGAGTACAGGCAGCTGCCGGGGCCCCTGATACCATTACTATGTGGCCCTTACACCTGATATATAGGAGCTGAGTACAGGCGGCTGCTGGGGCCCCTGATACCATTACTATGTGGCCCTTACACCTGATATATAGGAGCTGAGTACAGGCGGCTGCTGGGCCCTTGATACCATTACTATGTGGCCCTTACCCCTGATATATAGGGGCTGAGTACAGGCGGCTGCTGGGGCCCCTGATACCATTACTATGTGGCCCTTACACCTGATATATAGGGGCTGAGTACAGGCGGCTGCTGGGGCCCCTGATACCATTACTATGTGGCCCTTACACCTGATATATAGGAGCTGAGTACAGGCGGCTGCTGGGGCCCCTGATACCATTACTATGTGGCCCTTACACCTGATATATAGGAGCTGAGTACAGGCGGCTGCCGGGGCCCCTGATACCATTACTATGTGGCCCTTACACCTGATATATAGGAGCTGAGTACAGGCGGCTGCCGGGGCCCCTGATACCATTACTATGTGGCCCTTACACCTGATATATAAGGGCTGAGTACAGGCAGCTACTGGGGCCCCTGATACCATTACTATGTGGCCCTTACACCTCATATATAAGAGCTGAGTACAGGTGGCTGCTGGGGCCCCTGACACCATTACTATGTGGCCCTTACACCTGATATATAAGGGCTGAGTACAGGCGGCTGCTGGGGCCCCTGATACCATTACTATGTGGCCCTTACACCTGATATATAGGAGCTGAGGACAGGTGGCTGCCGGGGCCCCTGATACCATTAATATGTGGCCCTTACACCTGAAATATAGGGGCTGAGTACAGGCGGCTGCTGGGGCCCCTGATACCATTACTATGTGGCCCTTACACCTGATATATAGGAGCTGAGTACAGGCGGCTGCTGGGGCCCCTGATATCATTACTATGTGGCCCTTACACCTGATATATAGGAGCTGAGTACAGGCGGCCACTGGGGCCCCTGATACCATTACTATGTGGTCTTTACTCCTGATATATAGGAGATGAGTACAGGTGGCTGCCGGGGCCCCTGATACCATTACTATGTGGCCCTTACACCTGATATATAGGAGCTGAGTACAGGCGGCTGCTGGGGCCCCTGATACCATTACTATGTGGCCCTTACACCTGATATATAAGAGCTGAGTACAGGTGGCCGCTGGGGCCCCTGATACCATTACTATGTGGACCTTACATCTGATATATAAGGGCTGAGTACAGGCGGCTGCTGGGGCCCCTGATACCATTACTATGTGGCCCTTACACCTGATATATAAGGGCTGAGTACAGGTGGCTGCTGGGGCCCCTGATACTATTACTATGTGGCCCTTACACCCGATATATAGGAGCTGAGTACAGGCGGCTGCTGGGGCCCCTGATACCATTACTATGTGGCCCTTACACCTGATATATAAGGGCTGAGTACAGGTGGCTGCTGGGGCCCCTGATACCATTGCTATGTGGCCCTTACACCTGATATATAGGAGCTGAGTACAGACGGCTGCTGGGGCCCCTGATACCATTACTATGTGGCCCTTACACCTGATATATAGGAGCTGAGTACAGGCGGCTGCTGGGCCCTTGATACCATTACTATGTGGCCCTTACCCCTGATATATAAGGGCTGAGCACAGGCGGCTGCTGGGGCCCCTGATACCATTACTATGTGGCCCTTACACCTGATATATAGGAGCTGAGTACAGGCGGCTGCTGGGCCCTTGATACCATTACTATGTGGCCCTTACCCCTGATATATAGGAGCTGAGTACAGACGGCTGCTGGGGCCCCTGATACCATTACTATGTGGCCCTTACCCCTGATATATAGGGGCTGAGTACAGGCGGCTGCTGGGGCCCCTGATTCCATTACTATGTGGCCCTTATGACGCGCCCCTGGGCCTACTTGGTGTAGCGTTGCGCACGCGGGGACTACCCGGAGCCGGGCCTGTTGGGGGTAGTAGTCTCGTGGCGGTGACCCGGTCCGTGCCCAGGGAGTCAAACTGTGTGGCAGAGTTTAGCAGTAGATGGTACGGTGTTCGACTACGCCACCCGTTGAATGCGGCTATGAGGCCGCCGCTGCAGGGCAGACCGCTGAGGCCGGTGGTACGATTGTGCAGCGTAGATGGTATAACCCCCAACGGGAGGGGTATGGCCTCAGGGCAGCCGACGTGGATGATGGGGTTAGCAGGAACCACTCAGAGACGATGCGGTGTAGTTCAGGGTCTTTACTGGTGATAAAGATAGACCCTCCCGGAGTACTGGCTAGCGATCGGGGCCTGGTCAGTCTTTGAGCAGATGGGATTTCCCCTGGCCAGGCGGAGTTGTAGGCCTCCCCAACTAATTGTACTCTTCTGGCTACCTTGCTAGAGGCGGGTAAAAGTAGCCCACGTCCCTGAGTGTACCGTGTGGTGCTCACCCGTATGGCCGGTGACTCGGGGCCTTCTAGTGGCTTCCGCTCCACGACGGCGGTGCTGGTCCCACGCGTGTGACCGTGCCTTCGGGTTTCTTGGCCAGAGGACCTGAAATCCCCTGCCGGTCGGTTTCTGCTGCTGGGTAAGGATTAGTCCCCACAGCCTCGGACTCCGGGTCCGGTGGTAACTCTTCAATCATGGCGAGCTCTTCAGCTGCCAGCCTCTGATTCCTTGTAGCACTGCTCCCACTGAGCTCCTGATCTTTCTTTCCTATAGCTGCTCCTCTTCTTAACTAACTAACCCTGCCTCAGCCCCAGTTTTATATAGGGGAAGTTCTTCCCCTCCCAGGACTGGGCAGGAGGTGTGGCATGCACAGGATTCCTGACCAAGAGACCTCCCACCTGCTCTCAGACATAATATTGCTATTACTGTGGAAATCAGACCCCTGGGGTGCCACACTTACACCTGATATATAAGGGCTGAGTACAGGCGGCTGCTGGGCCCTTGATACTGACGCGCCCCCTGGGCCAGTGTTGTTGGGGATACCCGGAGCCGGATCAGATGGGGGTTGTAGTCTCCGAGTGGCTGTGACCCGGTCCGTGCCCAGGGTGTCAAGCTCAGTGTGTGGCAGTCCTTATGATGTTACTAAAGTTCTTTATGTCGACTACGCCACCCGTTGAATTGCGGTCACTACGGCCGCCGCTGCAGCAGGGTCCGCTGAGGCTGATGGTGTTTGTGCAGCCCAGGTAGAATAACCCCCAACGGGAGGGGTATAGCCTCAGGGGGTCAGGTGCAGAGGATGGTGGTTGTGGAGGTGCAGTGAGGATGGAAATGAGAGTCAGAGTCGGGCTGTGCAGTTCAGGGTTTGTTTACTTACTGCTGTTCTTAAACCGGTCACTCCGGCCTTGAGTGACCACCCGAGCCGTGCTGCGTCCACCAGGTCCTGGACTCGGCCAACCCCCAAGTAGTTCTGGAGCGTGGTTCTGAGCTCCCTTTCTGTCCTGTCCTCGTCTCTGGCCTTCCCCACCAGGGATCCACCTATGTCCGGCTCCCTCGGGCCTCTTGGTGGTAAACCCTTGTCTCTGGGTTCCCTGACCCTATGCGTGGTCTGCCTTCCGGGTGGATATAGTGGGTGGCCGTGGCAGATTCTGCCCACGGCCTCCGGTTCCTGGCTAAGGTGTGCTGTAGCCTCTGCCAGCTTGGGATCCGGTACCCTGTTGCCAACTCTTCACCCTTTGATTTAGTTTGGGCTCTCAGAGTTCCTTCTTTCTCCCCCTCTGGGTCTTTCTTTCTCCTCTCTCACTCTTGGCCTTGGGGCTGCTCTGCTCCTCTGCTTTCCTCCACTGCTCTGCAAAAGACTGACAGACTGACCAGCCTTCTGCAAAAGACTCCTCTGCAAAGACCCTGATCTAAGATGGTGCCCACCTTATATACTCCCTCTATGTGTGAGCTCAGGTGACCAGCACCCAATGAGCTCCTAGCTCTACCCCGACTGCTCCCCCTATCTGCCCCTACACTACTGGGATGTTCCACCCCCCTCCCACTCCAGCCAGGAACAGACACTGTCGTACCTGCACATAAACTGGTGGGAGTACCGTCGGTCTGTTCCTCGGAAATGGGATGTGTGTAGTGCATGCAGCTAACCGAGCTCAGTTCCACACTCCATCCTTACCCGGGAGTGGAATATCACACCTCTGGCTGAGGTGCAATACCCCTGTAGCAGCCGAATCCTCAGGGTGCTACATTCCCCCCTGGTAAATCACAGCACGTCCTCGGGCTGTAAGATACAAACATCCACAAACATACATTTTTTTTTTCATAACATAAACATATAAAACATATAAACATTATCAGCAGCATAAACTTTTCATATAAACATTCTTGTTTCTGGTTCCTCTGGTCACGGTGCAACTTGTGACCGGGTAAAGTGCGACAGTCTCTTGTAGTAAAAACAACAGTTTCCTATAAAACCAGTAGGGGGCGCTTTAGGAAGCGCAACTATATACAAGGGAAATATGGCCGCTCTCAGTCCTCGGCCAGGTATTAGGGAGGATTGACCGCTCTCAGTCCTCGGTCAGTGGGAATAGGGACACACGGGGTTAACAGTTCAATTTGCTGGTCCCAACGGGGACTATATTTTAACTAGAACAGTTCTTGTACCCCGACGGGCAACTTTATACAGTCTCTTCACTACCGTACTCAACGACGGCGTCCTCCTGCTCTTTCTTTGTGGACAGTTTCAGTTTCAGACCCGTCCGGGTCCTCTTGCTCCTCCTCACACCGCAGCTCCTCCTCCGTCAGGCGATGCACATGGAGGGCGTAGGGTCCTTTGGCACACTTGTGCCGGGTGAAGGTGACCTCGTCCCCTAAATACAGGTCACGACCTCTGTGTCCCCCCGGTAGGTGGGACTCAACGTCTCTCCTGGTCACGAAGACGTCGCCTGGGGTGCGGTGATCCCTGATGAAACCCCACCCATGCTGCAGATTGAACTTTATCACAGTCCCGATGGTACGGGGACCATGCGCTGCACGGGGGTTTCTCCTGGTCCGGCTCTTCTGCTCCGCGCTCCTTATTTGGGCTTGTTGTTCCCGGACCCGCCTCTCTCTCCGCTCCCTCTCAAAGACCTCGAGCTGCTGGCGGCAGCACTCTGCACGCTCCGCTGCGGCTGCCCGAGTCTCCTGAGTGAACCCCATGAGGTCTTCTCCGGTGGGATCCCACTCAAACTGGGTCTCTTCTAGCGGGGGCGTGATCCTCTTTATGGGCTTTGGAGCCGGGATCAGGGGTTCGCACATGGCCCTTGCTTTTTGCAGCTCCAACTGGATGTATTCCTGGGGCCATACGAAGGGCTGCCCATCCGGGCACGTATGCTGGGCGAACAGGTCCTCACCCAGGTGCGGCACTCTAGAGGTTGAGGGCGCGTTGATGGTAGCTGCGCCCGGGTCGACCAGGCCTTGCGACCAGGCTTGGGGCACCTTAAAGGCAAAGGGCACCGTAAGAACGGCGGCGCCCGTGGTTACTCGGCCCTGCGACCAGGCCGGGGGCTCCGCGGAGGTAGGGGGCGCTGTTGGTATTGCGGCGCCCGGGGGTACTAGGCCTTGCGACCAGGCCGGTGGTATTTCCTGCTTGGCCACGCTCGAGGTCGAGGCGTGTGACGTCACAGGGGTCGCGGCTTCCGTTTGAGGCCTAGTCGGCGGCGGTGACGATGCAGCGACGGGCACGGCAGGGGGAATTTCGGGCTCTGCGACGGGGAGCTGGGGCAGGCACGCGGTTTCCCAGCTCGGGGTAGTGACGTCCCCTTTACCTGCCTCCATTCGTTCGGCTCCCTTCTCGGCGCCGTCTCCGGCCTTCAGTCCTCCTGCGCCATCCTCAGAGGCGGTCTGTCTCCTCGTCTCGGGTGGCGTGCTCCGCTGACGAGTCTCGGTCTGCTGGGCCATCTCTCGGCTCCACTCCGCCAACGTCTCTCGTTGCACCCGGGCCAACCTCTGTGCGAGGCCCTCCAGCGCAGTCTGTGCACACTCCCGGTCTCGGGGGAGCTGTGTTAGGATCTCCAGCAGGCCTTCTGGAGTGGCGACCTGCAACAGGCTCCTGACCACTGGGTCGGTGCTGCCTGGAGTGGCGGCCCGCATCAGGCTCCTGACCACTGGGTCGGTGCTGCCTGGCTCTCCCTCCATCTCCGGGTAGGCTCTCTCTGGACTCTCTTCCAGACGTCTTGTCTCCGGGTGCGCTCTCTCCAGACTTCTCCAGGCGACACCCATCTTTGCTCTCTTCTTCTGTCTCCGCCCACATCGAGGGTGGTCCCGGGGCAACTTGGTGATTGTCAGTTCCAGGGGCAGTTCTCTTACGCTGATGGACACTTCCAGCATCACAGTCTCTGTTGGTGGGCGCGGTTTCCGCTTTTGGCGCCATTCTTCGACCTGGCCCACGATGGGAGGTGGCCTTTTGCCACCCTCTGGCACGCCCATAATGGCGTCCGCTCTTCCAAGGCGGGAAATCTTCGGAAATGGCGGGAATCGTCTCCCAGTGGCGGGAAACTCCATGGATGGCGGGAAAAAGCTGCAAATGGCGGACAACCGGCGGGAAACGACCTGTGATGGGGCCCGATGGCGGGGACCCTCCGGAACCGGCGGGAGACTTCTTTTTAAGGTAACGATGTACTTTTCTTCAGGCACGCAGTACCCGGTTGTTGCGGGCACGTTATCCTGCCGACTACGCCAAAGTTGACGCGCCCCCTGGGCCAGTGTTGTTGGGGATACCCGGAGCCGGATCAGATGGGGGTTGTAGTCTCCGAGTGGCTGTGACCCGGTCCGTGCCCAGGGTGTCAAGCTCAGTGTGTGGCAGTCCTTATGATGTTACTAAAGTTCTTTATGTCGACTACGCCACCCGTTGAATTGCGGTCACTACGGCCGCCGCTGCAGCAGGGTCCGCTGAGGCTGATGGTGTTTGTGCAGCCCAGGTAGAATAACCCCCAATGGGAGGGGTATAGCCTCAGGGGGTCAGGTGCAGAGGATGGTGGTTGTGGAGGTGCAGTGAGGATGGAAATGAGAGTCAGAGTCGGGCTGTGCAGTTCAGGGTTTGTTTACTTACTGCTGTTCTTGAACCGGTCACTCCGGCCTTGAGTGACCACCCGAGCCGTGCTGCGTCCACCAGGTCCTGGACTCGGCCAACCCCCAAGTAGTTCTGGAGCGTGGTTCTGAGCTCCCTTTCTGTCCTGTCCTCGTCTCTGGCCTTCCCCACCAGGGATCCACCTATGTCCGGCTCCCTCGGGCCTCTTGGTGGTAAACCCTTGTCTCTGGGTTCCCTGACCCTATGCGTGGTCTGCCTTCCGGGTGGATATAGTGGGTGGCCGTGGCAGATTCTGCCCACGGCCTCCGGTTCCTGGCTAAGGTGTGCTGTAGCCTCTGCCAGCTTGGGATCCGGTACCCTGTTGCCAACTCTTCACCCTTTGATTTAGTTTGGGCTCTCAGAGTTCCTTCTTTCTCCCCCTCTGGGTCTTTCTTTCTCCTCTCTCACTCTTGGCCTTGGGGCTGCTCTGCTCCTCTGCTTTCCTCCACTGCTCTGCAAAAGACTGACAGACTGACCAGCCTTCTGCAAAAGACTCCTCTGCAAAGACCCTGATCTAAGATGGTGCCCACCTTATATACTCCCTCTATGTGTGAGCTCAGGTGACCAGCACCCAATGAGCTCCTAGCTCTACCCAGACTGCTCCCCCTATCTGCCCCTACACTACTGGGATGTTCCACCCCCCTCCCACTCCAGCCAGGAACAGACACTGTCGTACCTGCACATAAACTGGTGGGAGTACCGTCGGTCTGTTCCTCGGAAATGGGATGTGTGTAGTGCATGCAGCTAACCGAGCTCAGTTCCACACTCCATCCTTACCCGGGAGTGGAATATCACACCTCTGGCTGAGGTGCAATACCCCTGTAGCAGCCGAATCCTCAGGGTGCTACAATACCATTACTATGTGGCCCTTACACCTGATATATAGGAGCTGAGTACAGGCGGCTGCTGGGGCCCCTGATACCAATACTATGTGGCCCTTACCCCTGATATATAAGGGCTGAGTACAGGCGGCTGCTGGGGCCCCTGACACCATTACTATGTGGCCCTTACACCTGATATAAAAGGGCTGAGCACAGGCGGCTGCTGGGGGCCCTGATACCAGTACTATGTGGCCCTTACACCTGATATATAAGGGCTGAGTACAGGCGGCTGCTGGGGCCCCTGATACCATTGCTATGTGGCCCTTACACCTGATATATAAGGGCTGAGTACAGGCGGCTGCTGGGGCCCCTGATACCATTACTGTGTGGCCCTTACACCTGATATATAAGGGCTGAGTACAGGCGGCTGCTGGGGCCCCTGATACCATTACTATGTGGCCCTTACACCTGATATATAGGAGCTGAGTACAGGCGGCTGCTGGGGCCCCTGATACCATTACTATGTGGCCCTTACACCTGATATATAGGAGCTGAGTACAGGCGGCTGCCGGGGCCCCTGATACCATTACACTGGTGCCTTGTTATTAGGTCAATTCCATTATAAAACATTGTATCCGTCATTGTTGAGCTCTGCTGGGACTCTGTATCCCGCCTGCATTGCATAATGGGGCCCCTGAATACTCTGCACATAAGGGCCCATAGCTCTAATTATGTTGTTTGCAATAGTCGCCCTCCTGCCACCCTGTAATATCGGGTCCCTGCCTGGTGTGGCCCCTATGACTTAATGTCCCCCTGTAAGTGCAGTACACCAGTTATCAGTCTACACGGCCAGGGTCCGGGACCCCTGTTGTTTTTGTACTGACTTTGTAATATATGCTCATTATCAGGGCGCCCTCTTCTCAGTCATCCATCTAATCATCCGTCTGTCTCATCCATATTTGCCATATGGAGGTTTCCAGAAATAGGGCAGAACCTACTGGACTTCTGTGAAAGTTGACGAATCTGTTGAGCGCGGCTGAAGCCTCCTGGGAGCCGAGGTAAAATCAGTGGCCGTGGTAAAATTGTGGAGCGGTGGGGTCTGAAAAAGGAATCATGGCTATAAGGACAACGTTTGCACAAAGTGATTTCTTTCCTGCCCAACAGCCACTGTGTAAACCTGACAAAAATGCCCCCATCTATCCATCCATTCATCACTCTCATACTCTGTCTATGCAGGTATGTATCTCATCATTCTTCCTTACGGAGTTTCACATGGACCAGTCGGGGCTTTGGTCCGAACTCCCCCACAAAACTGGATTCGGTAGTGTGCACTGACGAGGTCATAGGCTTAGTAGACTGCGCCTCCAGTAGGCGTACACACCTGATGCACGACAGAGGGCACATTCACTCTGTCTGGACCATTATAGTCTATGGCCACGTCAGATCATATGCCCGAATCCCGTTCAGGTAAAGGCTGCAGCAGGTGGCTGCTGCCTTCTGTGCCCCTCTCCTCCGCCACTGCCGTTCCCCCCAACACCCAGAGCCACAGTGTATGTATATATATATATATATATATATATATATATACACTACTCAAAAAAATAAAGGGAACACTTAAACAACAGAATATAACTCCAAGTAAATCAAACTTCTGTGAAATCAAACTGTCCACTTAGGAAGCAACACTGATTGACGATCAATTTCACATGCTGCTGTGCAAATGGAATAGACAATAGATGGAAATTATTGGCAATTATCAAAACACTCTCAATAAAGGAGTGGTTCTGCAGGTTGGGACCACAGACCACATCTCAGTACCAATGCTTTCTGGCTGATGTTTTGGTCACTTTTGAATGTTGGTTGTGCTTTCACACTAGTGGTAGCTTGAGATGGACTCTACAACCCACAGAAGTTGCTCAGGTAGTGCAGCTCAACCAGGATGGCACATCAATGCGAGCTGTGGAAAGAAGGTTTGCTGTGTCTGTCAGCGTAGTGTCCAGAGGCTGGAGGCGCTACCAGGAGACAGGCCAGTACACCAGGAGACGTGGAGGGGGCCGTAGGAGGGCAACAACCCAGCAGCAGGACCGCTACCTCCGCCTTTGTGCAAGGAGGAACAGGAGGAGCACTGCCAGAGCCCTGAAAAATGACCTCCAGCTGACCACAAATGTGGATGTGTCTGCACAAACGGTTAGAAACCCACTCCATAACGGTGGTATGAGGGCCCGACGTCCACAGATGGGGGTTGTGCTCACAGCCCAACACCGTGCAGGACGCTTTGCATTTGCCACAGAACACCAGGATTGGCAAAGTCGCCACTGGCGCCCTGTGCTCTTCACAGATGAAAGCCGGTTCACACTGAGCACATGTGACAGACGTGACAGAGTCTGGAGACGCCGTGGAGAGTGATCTGCTGCCTGCAACATCCTTCAGCATCACCGGTTTGGCAGTGGGTCAGTAATGGTGTGGGGTGGCATTTCTTTGGAGGGCCGCACAGCCCTCCACGTGCTCGCCAGAGGTAGCCTGACTGCCATTAGGTACCGAGATGAGATCCTCAGACCCCTTGTGAGACCATGTGCTGGTGCGGTTGGCCCTGGGTTCCTCCTAATGCAGGACAATGCCAGACCTCATGTGGCTGGAGTGTGTCAGCAGTTCCTGCAAGATGAAGGCATTGAGGTTATGGACTGGCCCGCCCGTACCCCAGACCTGAATCCGATTGAGCACATCTGGGATATCATGTCTCGCTCCATCCACCAACGTCACGTTGCACCACAGACTGTCCAGGAGTTGGCGGATGCTTTAGTCCAGGTCTGGGAGGAGATCCCACAGGAGACCATCCGCAACCTCATCAGGAGCATGCCCAGGCATTGTAGGGAGGTCATACAGGCACGTGGAGGCCACACACAATACTGAGACTCATTTTGACTTGTTTTAAGGACATTACATCAAAGTTGAATGAGCCTGTAGTGTGTTTTTCCACTTTAATTTTGGGGGTGACTCCAAATCCAGGCCTCCATTGGTTAATAAATGTGATTTCCATTGATGATTTTTGTGTGATTTTGTTTTCAGCACATTCAGCTTTGTACAGAACACAGTATTCAATGAGAATATTTCATTCATTCAGATCTAGGATGTGTTATTTCAGTGTTCCCTTTATTTTTTTGAGCAGTGTATATATAAATATACCAGGATGGGGGATATTAACAGAATTGGGGGACATTACCCCTATAACAGTGTAAGCAGCAGACCCCCTCCCCCTTAACAGGGCATAATGACCACATTTTTTGCTTACATTTTTTTTCTATTTTCCTCCTCTAAAACCTAGGTACGTCTTATGGTCCGGTGCGTCTTATAGTCCGAAAAATACGGTATATGCATTCAGCATATATATACTACTAGCTATTGAACCCGTTCTACGCCCGGGTGGTGAGCATTTTTATTGGTATATGGTCTCCCATGCTGGTATGTGCTGCCCCCCTCCTTGTATTTGTGCTGCCCCCATCCTGTCCCCACCATCCAATCCTGGTATGCGTGGTACCCCTCACCCCCAATCCTGGTATGCGTGGCACCCCTCACCCCCAATCCTGGTATGCGTGGCACCCCTCACCCCCAATCCTGGTATACGTGGCACCCCTCATCACTATCCTGGTATGTGTGGCACCCCTCATCCCTATCCTGGTATGTATGGTACCCCTCATCCCTATCCTGGTATGTATGGTACCCCTCATCACTATCCTGGTGTGTATGGTATCCCTCATCCTGGTATGCATGGTACCCCATCCCTCATCCCGGTATGCATGGCACTCCATCCCTCATCCCCAATCCCGGTATGCGTGGCACCCCTCATCCCCAATCCCGGAATGTGTGGCACCCCTCATCCCCCATCCCGGCATGCGTGGCACCCCTCATCCCCAATCCCGGCATGCGTGGCACCCCTCATCCCCAATCCTGGCATGCGTGGCATCCCTCATCCCCAATCCCGGCATGCGTGGCACCCCTCATCCTCAATCCTTGTATGTGTGGCACCCCTCATCCCCAATCCCGGTATGCGTGGCACCCCTCATCCCCAGTCCCGGTATGCATGGTCCCCTCACCCCCCAATCCTGGTATGCGTGTTACCCCTCACCACCCAATCCTGGTATGCGTGGCACCCCTCACCCCCGCAATCCTGGTATGCGTGGCACCCCTCACCCCCCAAATCCTGGTATGCGTGATACCCCTCACCGCCCAATCCTGGTATGTGTGGCACTCCTCACCCCCCAATCCTGGTATGTGTGGCACCCCTCACCGCCCAATGCTGGTATGCATGGTACCCCTCACCCCCAAACGTGGTATGTGTGTTATCCCTCACCCCCCAATCCTGGTATGCGTGGTACCCCTCACCCCACAATCCTGGTATGTGTGGTACCCCTCACCCCCAATCTTGGTATGTGTGTTACCCCTCACCCCCAATCTTGGTATGTGTGTTACCCCTCACCCCCAATCCTGGTATGTGTGGTACGCCTCACCCCCAATCCTGGTATGTGTGGTACCCCTCACCCCCCAATCCTGGTATGTGTGGTACCCCTCACCCCCCAGTCCTGATATATGCATGGTACCCCTCACCCCCCAGTCCTGATATATGCATGGTCCCCTCACCCCACAATCCTGTTATGTGTGGCCCCCTCATCCCTTTCACACTGTACACACATACACAAAAAAAAAAACAGTTATACTCACCTTTCTTCTCTGTACTCCAGCGCTGCTGCGTCCTCTTCTGCCAGAGGCCGGGGGAGGAGTGCGGCGCTGGAGCACCGCACTGTCCGGCGCCATTTTGCTGAAGACACACTGTAAATGTGTCTTCAGTAAAATGACGCCGGATAGCGCAATGCGCATGCGTCGATCTGACGCCTTCACTCCGCCCCCGGTCTCCAGCGAAGAGAGGCGCCGCAGCAACGCTCCTCCCGGTCAGGTAAGTATGTAAGTTTGGCGCCGGAGATCGCGGTATGCGTTCAGTGTCTACGCATCCCGCGATCTCCGGCGCCATACACCTCCTCTTACCTGTAACGGCTGGATGCCTGCTTCTCTCTGGAGCCAGGCTGCGCATCACGCATGCGCAGTTTATCGAATCTTCAGACAAAGACACGCATGCCGCCTTATATATACTATGGTAGATCGGCCCACTCAGTTGCACACAGAAGTAGCCACCGGAGCGCCGTCTCCTTAAGTCTCTCACTGGTTTATTTGTAGATGCTGCATAAGCCAGTGAGGAGTTAGCAAAAATAAATACGTGCTTTCTGACCTAAGGAAAAACAAAACATAACATACAGCCGTGTTGCTGTGGGGATCTGCCCGCTCAGGAGAACAACCATCCACTAGTTCAGCTTTTCCTTCTCAGGACACAAAGCGCTGGAGTTCCTCTCTACAGCCCTACTGAACACTCAATGCCTTAGAAGGCCGACTATATACATCCTAGTCCCCACCCTGGGGTGGAGATATGGTGAATGACCTCCCAACCCGTTCTATGGTCGTTCACAAAAACCCAGCCCTTAAAATGGCCGATTAATCCCTCTCAACACATAGTGTGCTGGTGTAAAACTTATGGGCTTCAAATCACTGAAGCTAATAGCCTCAGTGAAACATACCTCCCCTCCAGCACTTTGCCAGTGACTTTGTCACCATGTATATATAATCAGCATACTGTATATATATTATAAGCATACTCTATATATCCTTTTAAAAGCAGAAGTGTCAATAAATTATTTTTATCAGTTAACAAAATGCAGAGTAAAGTTTGATGGATGAACCAAGATCTCAGTAATAATAATTGTATTTTTTTTTTATTAATATTAGGATAGAAGGGAGGGACAAAACCAGGAACAGAATCAGTAGGCAAACTCATAGTCAGGAGGACAGCCGGGGTCAGATACCAGGTGATCAGTAACCGCCACGTCTGCGAGCAGTATGAATACCGCGGAGCCTGGTGACAGAGGTGATACTGAGATTGTCCGGGCAAAGATGTAACAGTCAGAAGGCCACCGGTAGATGGTGAAGGTCCTTCTGTACAGCTCCAGCAGTGATGGTGGATCTGCTGGACTTCAGGGCGCTGGATGCGGAGGTTTACCGTCTTTTAGATGTCTCTAGGGGAACGGTGACAACACGCAAATACGCGAGCAGCCCTGGATAATCCACGCCGGCAGGATGATAAGATCCGGCGGAAGATGGAACCTATGAGAAGAGAAGGAAATATAATGTAAGTGATGGGACTCCATATGACATGATACTACTGTGCGGTCACTGTGGCCGGACGGCAGAGGAATCTCATCACACAGAGGTCAGGGATCATCGTCAGCCATCATACATGTGACAATCCCATCTCCGACAGATGACATCTGCTCCACATGAATTATTCTCACTGACGACATCACACAACATGGAGATGACTCTCACACTTACCTCGTCTCTTTTTCCCCTTTTTCCCATTTTCTGATTTTTCGTTGTCAGCTGGAAATTCTGATCAGAAAGAAGAAAAAACAACAACTCACTAAAGACATATTGTTATGGGGTCTGCATTGTATCGCTCCTGTATATAGTACATAGATTGTTCTAGTCCTGTCCCCTATAGTCCTGACAATCTGGTATTACACAATAGGGCAGAATAAGTCCTATATACCGGACATGACCTCATATGAGGGGCATTAGATGTGTCACTAATATGGAGCAGTGAACGCCCTGTGTGCCGCCATATGGTGCATCCCTAATGAGCGATATTCTACTATAGGAGACGATATCTCATTATGATGGCGGAGGTTACTGGATGCAACAATGTATCACAGAATCCATGATAATACTGTACAAAATTACAGAAATGGAGACACAGTATGGGCCATGGGCAAAGTAATTGGGTTCCTTGAAACATGGATAACATAGGAGAGCCATTAAAGAAAAACCATGTGGAAATATTTCACCCTTGATGACAACATTCACATTGTTTGTGCTATAGACATGTACATACCTGACAATGGGGACGAGGACGGCAAGCTGGTTATAGCATCGTCTCTAGCAGATTCAGGAAAAGATCCTTTCTGCCTGTTAGGAAGAAGAAAAACGTGTAAATCACAAGTAAATTCAGTATAAATGGGATTGTCTCACTAGAAGAACCCCAACTATAAGGCTTAATAGGACATATGAAAGTCATAGTGGGGAAGTCTCCTGCTCAAAACTACCTTCTATGGAAACAACTAGCAACAATGGCCGGCATGTAATACTACATATCTCCTGCAGTGTGGGCAAAACTAACAATGCCTGACCGGCAGCAATTATGGGTTGTTATCTCCAGCGGATTCTGAAGCCAATAGCCAATGACCGCTGATCATGGGGCGGTGGATGCTGCATTCAATATTATGGTATTTATGTCCTATATTTGGTATTGTGCACATATATTAGCTTGGAGCTCCCAATAATGACCCCATAATCTACTCACATTTCTGAGATGTTTCTGCTGGATGCCGGGGTACACTCTGGAGGAAACTTGATAGCGGTGGTACAGAGCTAAAAAAGGACAAAAATAAGATATGAAATTCAATTTTTTACTTTTAGAGGTCTTTTTATGTATTCTGGATTTATTGATCACTTACTTTAGAAAGCCTTTTAGAGGATGTTGCAAAATTTTGGAAGAAAAGGCTCTCATTATTCTCACTTGTGTCCTCCTCCTCTGAGACAATAGGCTTGTTTGTATCAGCGTGATCTACAAGACATAGGTAATGAAGTGTTATTAGCGGTTGTCAGTATAACACAGTCACCATTTATCACTACTATTAATGGGAACCGATTGTCACATATTATTGAAGACGAGACAAACAGCCGCTTAGTCTAGATGACGTCTTCTACTTACTGATAAATAAGCTGGTGTCCTCATCTGAAACAAGCCGAGGAATGTACTCCGGCTTCTGACTTAGAAGGTTTTCAAATTCTAAGTCACTCAGGAATGGATAACTCTTGATCTCAAATGCTCCTCCTGGAAAAAGAAAAACAAAAGTGATGCGGACATTGTTAGAGGCTGCTCCATATCTGAACAGTATATCTTAATCTTAAGTAATGACAAAACCGAAGGAAACAAACTGAAAGTTATATTATGGAGAACTAGAAATAGGCAAGCAGATAGAGAAGTGCTGATCCTCATGGACAGGAGCGAAGAGTCCTCGTTGTAAAAAGTGAATATTAATACTAATAAAGTATATCAGTTACCTGTCCCAAGTCTTTGTGCAGGATTTGTTCTGAGCAGGTCATTAATAAGGTCCTGAGCATCGGGGGGAGGAGCGCGATCCCAATCCCAAATTATGTCTCCTGTTATATAGAAAATTACAGAAAATAAAACCTCTGTTTTGGACTGTAAGATAAAGTAGAGGAAATAACTAAATTCATGTAGCCAGTCAAAGCAATGATCGGATTATTCTACTTACCAGTGACAATATTTTTATAGAGCTCAGATAGGGAATCCCCATGAAATGGTACATATCCCACCAGAAACTCATGCAGGATGATTCCCATTGACCACCAGTCGGCAGGTCTTCCATAGCCTTTCTTCAGAATGATTTCTGGGGCCATGTAAAGCGGGGTGCCACAGTCCTGGAAACCAACAGAAGGTAGAAATGAGAATCGATGAAATTATTATTATGACAAGTTCTCGACATAAAAACTCAATGACAGAAGATAAAATATCAGTTGAAAAGTTCTCTAGAAATGAAGAACGTAGAGAAGAGACAATAGTGTGATGAGATTTGTAAAGAACCATCTAAGTTCCTGTAAGTGATGCCAACCTCATGGTCCTGGAACTCTCTGGCGATGTCCTCCAATGATTCCTTGTGGGTGTTGGTTTCTGGTATCATGACACCAACTTTTGAAATCCCAAAATCGGCGACTTTAATGTGTCCAGCCGGTGTAATCAGGAGGCTGTGAAAGAGAAGATGGTTTTAGGCTCACGGGCTGTGTGGTAATAAATGATAACTTTCCCCCCTTTATTAAACTATAGGGGGCACTTACTTCTCTGGCTTCAGGTCTCTATGCAACACACCATAGCTGTGCAGGTATTCCACAGCAAGTATCGCTTCTGCAAAGTACAGGCGGGCCAAGGGGACAGATAAAGGACCCCTGGTGCTTAGGAGGGTCCCACAGTCTCCACCTATAGAAGAAAGGAAATATGAGCGGTGAGGGGTTTATACAGCAGATCACCACGATGGATCATGAGAAGTGAGCGGAGACATTGGGGCAGGAGAGAATATATACAGATATAATGTATAGAGCACAGAATATTAGTCTGAGGTCATGGTGAGATGTCGTCCATGTCACTAATAAAGTGATGTCTCATCTCGTCTACAGCTGGCGATACTGACGTGCTCAGTGCGGACATACAGGGAGATCACACACATCAATGACTTTCCATAATATCTATAGTAAATGCTCTGCGGGGATGTAACCGTCCACGGGGACAAGTCCTAATGATATGAGCGCTGATAAGATGTCAGCAGACATGGGCTGAATATAATACATGTACATGTCCTACCTCCTACATACTCCATGACCATACACAGGTGAGATCTAGTAGGGAAGGAGCAGAGCATGGAGGCCACAAAGGGACAGTCAGCGAATGTCAGGATGTCCCTCTCCAGATAAGCCGCTTCCACATGTTTTGGAGTATCCAGGTCCCGCTTGGCAATTTTCTTCATAGCGAAGATATTCTGTGAGTCTTTATGGTGAACTAAGTGGACGGACCTGGAGAGAAGAAGAAACCATGGTTTATAGTGAATCCTTATTAACAGTCCGTCTATAGAAGTCATTATATGATCTTCTGTACTAATGTTTAATACCAGAAGTCCGACCATTACTGGAAATCCACATCTAGAAATACATTAAATAATACTACATAGATCATCTATGGGAGGGTCTACACAATGCCTTGTCTGCCGGACCCTCACCCAGGTCACATTATCACCTGTGGGAGGTCTGCACAATGCCACATCTTCCACACCCTTACCCAGGTCACATTGTCACCTATGGATGTCTGCACAATGCTACGTCTGCCATACCCTCACCCAGGTCACATTATCACCTATGGGAAGTCTGCACAATTGCACGTCTGCCAGACCCTCACCCAGGTCACATTATTACCTGTGGGAAGTCTGCACAATGCCACGTCTGCCGGACCCTCACTCAGGTCACATTATCACCTGTGGGAGGTCTGCACAATGCCACATCTTCCACACCCTCACCCAGGTCACATTGTCACCTATGGATGTCTGCACAATGCTACGTCTGCCATACCCTCAACCAGGTCACATTATCACCTATGGGAAGTCTGCACAATGCCACGTCTGCCGAACCCTCACCCAGGTCACATTATCACCTTTCACCTCAGATCATGTTCCTATAATAACACTGAATGGCAGAGTGCAGAGGATGAAGCATTATCATAGGGAACCCTGAGAAATGTGGCTTATGCCAACTGAAATCTCACCCAAAAGATCCGCTGCTGATCAGCTTAGATGTTTCGTAGTCGCTCATACGCGGCTTTCTCGCCGGGATCAATGATTCCATCAAGTCCTTGAAAAGAAGAAGAAGAAGAAATGATATTAAGATCTAGAAGCTGCTGGAGAAAATCTCCAGATGCAGAAACGTCTCCCCCTATATTATGTCCCAGCTGATGTCACTGATCCGATAGGTGAGCAGAAACCTGCTGACGGATTCCCTATAATATAAACGCTATTATCTAATGCAATAGTGTCATCTCCTCTAATAATAGAGGCGCCCCCTGGTTATATGGGGGATAATACTGGACGGGTCATTCACACCCCGTGATCTGGTGATACACAGACATCTACCTCTATAATACTTACACCGGCAGGTTCTTGGATCTCCGGGATCTCTAAGATTACACTGTCAGGATCCAACAGCTCAGTTGTTTCTAAAATAGTGATAAAATGATGAAGAAATAAAATGTATTAGAGGATATTAATCCTACAGACATAATACAGCAATATAATGGAGAAATGACTATTCTGTATGGAGGACTATGTGGGGCCCATTATTCTGTATGTAGGACTATGTGGGGCCCATTATTCTGTATGGAGGACTATGTGGGGCCTATTATTCTCTATGGAGGACTTTGTGGGGCCCATAATACTTTATGGAGGACTATGTGGGCCCATAATACTGTATGGAAGACTATGTGGGGTCTATTATTCTCTATGAAGGACTATGTGGGGCCCTTTATACTCTACGGTGGACTATGTGGGGCCCATTATTCTCTATGGAGGACTATGTGGGGCCCATTATTCTGTATGGAGGACTATGTGGGGCCCATTATTCTGTATGGAGGATTATGTGGGGTCAATTATCCTGTATGGAGGACTATGTGGGGCCATTATACTGTGTGGAGGACTGTGTGGGGTCATTATTCTGTATGGAGCACTATATGGGGCCATTATTCCGTAAGGAGGACTATGTGGGGCCATTATTCTTTATGGAGGACTATGTGGGGCCATTATATTGTATGGAGGACTATGTTGGGCCATTATTCTGTATGGAGGACTCTGTGGGGCCCATTATACTGTACGGTGGAATATGTGGGGTCCATTATTCTGTATGGAGGACTATGTGGGGCCCATTATTCCGTATGGAGGACTATGTGGGGCCCATTATACTGTAAGGAGTACTTTGTGGTGCCCATTATACTGTGTGCCGGACTATGTGGGGCCCATTATTCTGTATGAAGGGCTATCTGGGGCACATTATTCTGTATGGATGACTTTGTGGGACCCATTATTCTTTATGGAGGACTATCTGGGGCCCATTATTCTGTATGGAGGACTTTGTGGGGCCCATTATTCTGTTTGGAGGACTTTGTGGGGCCCATTATTCTGTATGGAGGACTATGTGGGGCATTATTCTGTATGGAGGACTATGTGGGGCCCATTATTCTGTATGGAGGACTATGTGGGCCCATTATTCTGTATGGAGGACTATGTGGGGCCCATTATTCTGTATGGAGGACTATGTGGGGCCCATTATTCTGCATGGAGCACTATGTGGGGCCCATTATTCTGCATGGAGGAATATGTGGGGCCATTATACTGTATGGAGGACTATGTGGGACCCATTATTCATTATGGAGGACTTTGTGGGACCCAGTATACTGGTTGGCTCGTGACTTTTTCCAAGTTTTTCATTTTGGCTCTCTGTATGTTTGAGTGGAAAGAGTAAATGTGAATTGATCCCCTGTTCTCTTTAATATCCGGATATTTCCTGTAGAAGGTTGTGTGATCGGCTCACCTGTAGTCAGATCGCTGCTCGGCCCCGGCTGACTCGTATTAGGGTCAGGGGTTTCTGGGGTCACATTTTGCTCGTCTTCGGTGTCGCCTTCTGGTGTCTCCTGATTGATAGAATATATAGAATTAACACGAGGAACCTTCCACTAAATCACCAAATCCACAAATCAGGAAGGACTGAACCTGCTTTTACAGATACACCAACTGTAACTATACAGATCAGACGCCATCATGAGGACTTTTCTCAGATAAAATGGATTAAGATGAGGTAACATTGCAAAAACATTAATATGGATAATAGAGGGAGACAGAGGCGGAAATACAGACTGAGCTGTGACTACATCAGCAGAATACAGACTGCCATCAGCAGAGACAGGCGGCCATATTACCTCCTGTGCTTGCCAGGGGCTGACAGGGAGGCCGATAAGATCTAACACCAGATCTTCTGATATCTGACTGGTGATCTGGAGAAGATCAGAAAACAAGGACGTGTGATATTAAAGATGATGGATCCTTACCGGGCGTTCCGATGAGCGGGCCGGACCTTCCAGTACACACAGGACTTTTTCGGCCAGTTCTTTAACAAAAGACAAATCTCTATATTGAGATCTTTTTTCAGCCTAAAAAGAAGAAAAGGAACACAAATGAATAATCTCGAGATGAGAAAGATCACAATGGAGGCCGCCATTGTATCTGACGTCTGCTCCTCTCTGCAGATACATTGACTACATATCTGGGGTCTTGTTCTGTCTTATATTGGAAGAAAGAAGAAGCTTCTATCCCACCGTTATTATCCATTATTGTGGAGAAGATTTGTGCGGAGCGTCCACCATTTACCTGCTGTGGAATGTCCTAATGTTCCATAGCGAGAAACTGCAAGTGCTCAGTCACTATGGAGCCAACAACGGCAGCCATGACCCTGTGTAGATTGTACACAGTGACTGTGAGCTCTGATGTCATAATGGCCGACCATCACTAGTGATGTCATCATGGAATCTTGTGATGGAATCTTATAGCGGCTGCTCTGCACAAATACATGCTGCCAAGCAATATTTAAAGTGTGTGGGGGCTCATGCTGTATATAGGGGGCTATGTGACGGCTCAGCTATTTATAGTGAGCTATGTGGGGGCTCATACTGTATATAGAGGGCTATGTGAGGGCTCAGCTATTTATAGCGGGCTATGTGAGGGCTCATACTGTATATAGAGGGCTTTGTGAGGGCTCATACTGTATATAGAGGGCTATGTGAGAACTAGGCTGTATATAGTGAGCTATGTGAGGGCTCATACTGTATATAGGGGGCTATGTGAGGGCTCATACTGTATATAGAGGGCTATGTGAGAACTAGGCTGTATATAGTGAGCTATGTGAGGGCTCATACTGTATATAGGGGGCTATGTGAGGGCTCAGCTATTTATAGCGGGCTATGTGAGGGCTCATACTGTATATAGAGGGCTTTGTGAGGGCTCAGCTATTTATAGCGGGCTATGTGAGGGCTCATACTGCATATAGAGGGCTATGTGAGAACTAGGCTGTATATAGTGAGCTATGTGAGGGCTCATACTCTAAATAGGATTCTGTTTGTGAGCTCATACTGTACATTGGGGCTATGTATAGGCTCTTACTGTATATAGGGGGACTGTGTATGGGCTTTTACTGTATATAGGGGCTGTGCGTGGGCTCTAACTGTATGTAGAGGGCTATGTGCGGGCTCATACAGTATATAAAAGGCTGTGCTTGGGCTTATACAATATTTAAGGGGATGTCAATTCACTTAATTCTGCTCAATATTAAGTGAAACAGTTAATAATATAAAATATAATTAATATGTTAATATTGAGCAGAATTAATTTCAGCCTATTGATTCGGCCTACACAACAGTCACATTTCTCATTTGGCCCCTCAGTAATATTACTTTCCCACCCCTGCTCTATTATGTATAGTGCTCTGTTATGTGTAGTGCACCCGAGCACCTGCATGTTAATCGCGTGACTTATCACATGATCTATCAAAGGCAATCTTGTGACATGTCATGTGATACATCGGGTGCTGGGAGCCCACGGCTCCTAAACTGCCCAGGGCCCTGGCTACTCTTAATACGTTCCTGCTTCTATCCCACCATTATTATCCATTATTGAGAAGTTTTATGCGGAGCGTCCGCCACTTACCTGCTGTAGTAATGTCCTGATGTTCTGAGGTAAATCCGTCAGATACTCTGAGGTGAGATGACCTCGGTGGTATTTGGTCAGGCAGTCTCTTACGAGCTCCATCACCAGCCGGTGAGTGAAGCTGAGGACGCCATCGGGTGGTAGAAGCACAATCTCAGGGCGATTGGTGGTAAGAATCTCCCATAGAGCTTCTACTTGAAGATTGTCCAAAAGTAATTCAGCCATAGAAACTGCAAGTGCGATCAGTCACTATATATAATAGCGAGAAACTGCAAGTGCGCTCAGTCACTATGGGATAGCGAGAAACTGCAAGTGCGATCAGTCACTATAGAATAGCGAGAAACTGCAAGTGCTCTCAGTCACTATGAAGCCAACAAAGGCAGCCGTGACCCTGTGTACATTGTATATATAGTGACTGTGAGCCGTGATGTCATAATGGCCAACCATGACCTGTGATGTCATCATGGAATCTTGTGATGGAATCTTCAAGGGGTGGCTCTGCATAAATACATGCTGACTAACAATATGCTGTTTTGGCCGTCCTCTTTTATTTACAATTACAACACAACCAGGATAAGGGAATGTGCACACGTTTCATTTTTGCAGCATTTTTTTCTGCATCAAAAACCAGGTTGTACACAAGAAAAACACTGCTTATAATCCACACTTATTTGCTGTCTTTTTGCAGTGTTCATACTTGTGGGTTTTTGTTTATTCATTTGAATGGGTGAAAAATGCTGCAAAACCCCTGAAAGAATTAACATACTGCAAATTTTTAAGAAAACGCAAGAAAAAAATCGCAGCATGTGAATGAGACTTTAAAAATGTCATTCACCAAGCCGGTACTGTAAAAATCATGTGAAAAAACGCTACTTGTGAACAGTCCCCAAAGATATTACTCAGTGATATTATGGGAAATATTGTGTATATTTATTCCTCACGTGTCTTTTTTTTTACCATAGAACATTTAATTTACCTCATTGGTTGCAGAGATTACGACTAACAAATGTGACAAATATTGAAGAATTAATGATAAGTGACCCAAGTGATCAATCATTTACGTCATTAATGGTGATGGGCGAGCACTAAAATGCTCGGGTGCTCGATGCTCGGGTCGAGCACATTGGAATACTCGGCTGCTCGACCCGAGCAATGAGCCCAATGTAAGTCTATGGGAAACTCGAGCATTTTTCAGGCGGCTCCCCCCGGCGGTCTGCAGAGGGCCTAAAAATTGCCCAAATCGATGGGAACAGTGCTCAAATGACATGGGAACAGCATGGGGAAGACCCCTGGAAGCATTTCTGACTCCCAGGTCACTGCTGTCAACAACGTTGTCAAAAGTATTTACGCCACTTTTACGGACTCACAATAAAACATACAAAAACGAAACCAAAATGGATTTTCCTGGGAAGTATGTTAAGGAACATCCTTTCCAGGGTTATGACTTGTATATAAGGGAAAATAAATAACCAAAAACAAAAATACTCCTCCACACCTTGGGCTATGTTCACACGTAGCGTTTTTGATGCGTTTTTGCACTTTTGCATTGCTTTCAACCAACACAAATGCATTCACCAGGAAATGTCATTTTAACATTTTACAACCTTATCTGGCCATGTGGTGTGTGACACGTCATCAGACACATGCATACAGTGCTGAAAAGACATGGGAACAGCATGGAAGCATCTCTGACTCCCAGGTCACTGCCTAAAAGTGTGCCCATCATAAGAGATGCTTGGTGCATGCGAAGATGCCTCCCGCCATGGACCTGTCGTTACAGACTTGCAACAATCACCGTCCACGTCCTTGTCCCTTCTCAGCGTTCAGTTCCTTGGAATGCAAGTGCAAGTATGCAGGCAGCCACCCACCTACCCACCGGCTGCAATACTATACTGACAAATTTTTGACAGCTTCTTGCACTTGAAATGTAGCCTTTTAGGCTCGTGGAGGCGGAAGCTTTTCATAACCTCATGTCGGCGGCGGCCGGGTGTCCATACTCTTTCCCCAGCCACCACTATATTTCCCGGTATCGCCTCTGCCTTCCACAAGCACGGGTCCCACAACATTACCCGTGCCCTCCCCAGTGCACTTACTGGGAAGGACCGCCTAACCACAAACACGTGGACAGGTGAACGTGGCCAGGGACGGTACATAGCCAGTCCACAACTTTTTTTTGCTGACAGTTGTATTTAGCTCGGTGAAAGGACTGGCATAGAGGGAAACCGTATCTACCCTGGGTGTCATTTCTCCCAGGAAGTCCTGTAATTCAGCTTGTTGCAGAAGCAATGGCAGTCCGTCCAACATCAACTCGCACTTGTCGGTGGTGCTTTGACACACACACATCTTTCTTTTCGCATTTTATTTCTTGAATACAGAGTTGGACAATGGCCTGATCTGTAATGCTTTTTGAGAAATAACATGCATAAGCATGGCCGATCCACATTAAAAAAGCAGTCACAGAATGTCCGGAAACCTTCCCCCACAATTTTATTAGCCAGGGCAGCTTTTCGGCAGGGTTGGACGGGCCCACCAGAGAACCGGAGACTACTCCGGCGGGCCCTGGCTTCTCCTTCTGGAGAGTTCATAGTGCCGAGGTGAGGCCATGATGATGATAGAGGCCACCATCTGCTTAGTTTTCTGTTACTTGAAATGCAAGTGCAAGTATGTAGCCATCCACCCACCCACAGGCCGCAACACTAAACTGCCAGATTTCTGGGCAGCTGCTTGCACTTGAAATATGGCTTTTTAAGCTCGTGGAGTCGGAAGCTGTCCACAATCTTATGGCGGCGGCGACTGGGTATCTATACTCGGTCCCCAGCCGCCATTATTTTTTCCGGTATTGTCGCCGCCTTCCACAAGCATGGGTCCCACAACATTACCCGTGCCCTCCCCAGTGGAAGGACTGCCTAACCACAAACACGTGGACAGGTGAATGTGGCCAGAGACGGTACGGAGCCAGTCCACAACTTTTTTTGCTGAGAGTTGTATTTAGCTCGGTGAAAAGACTGGCATAGAGGGGAACATCATACTGTGTGTGGGGGAATGTACTGTGGGGGCATCATACTGTGTGGGGGGAATGTACTGTGGGGACATCATACTGTGTGTGTGGGGGAATGTACTGTGGGGACACCATACTGTGTGTGGGGGGGAAATGTACTGTGGGGACATCATACTGTGTGGGGGGAATGTACTGTGGGGGCATCATACTGTGTGTGAAGGAATGTACTGTGGGGGCATCATACTGTGTGTGGGGGAATTATACAGTGTGTTGGGGGAATGTACTGTGGGGGCATCATACTGTGTATGTGTGGGAATGTACTGTGGGGGCATCATACTGTCTGTGGGGAGGAATGTACTGTGGGGAATCATACTGTCTGTGGGGGGAATGTACTGTGGGGACATCATACTGTGTGTGGGGGAATGTACTGTGGGGACATCATATTGTGTGTGGGGGGAATGTACTGTGGGGGTATCATACTGTGTGTGGGGGAATGTACTGTGGGGACATCATACTGTGTGTGGGGGAAATGTACTGTGGGAGCATCATACTGTGTGTGGGGGGGAATGTACTGTGGGGACATCATACTGTGTGTGGAGAATGTCCTGTGGGGACATCATACTTTGTGTGGGGGGATGTACTGTTTGGACATCATACTGAGTGTGGGGGAATTTACTGTGGGTTCATCATACTGTGTGTGAGAATTTACTGTGGGGACATCATGCTGTGTAGGGGCATTATAATGTGTGTGAGGGGGAATATACTGTGGGGGCATCATACTGAGTGTGTGGGGGGAATGTACTGTGGGGACATCATACTGTGTGTGGAGGAATCTATTGTGGGGACATCATACTTTATGGGGAGGAATGTACTGTGGGGGCATCATACTGTGTGTGTGAGGGAATGTACTGTGGGGGCATCATACTGTGTGTGGGGAGGAATGTACTGTGGGGCCATCATACTGTGTGTGGGGGGATGTACTGTGGGGGCATCATACTGTGTGTGTGAGGGAATGTACTGTGTGGGCATCATACTGTGTGTGTGAGGGAATGTACTGTGGGGGCATCATACTGTGTGTGGGGAGGAATGTACTGTGGGGCCATCATACTGTGTGTGGGCGGGGGATGTACTGTGAGGACATCATACTGTGTGTGGGGGGGAATGTACTGTGGGGACATCATACTGTGTGTGGTGGAATGTACTGTGGAGACATCATACTTTGTCGGGGGAATGTACTGTGGGGGCATCATAATGTGTGTGTGAAGAGCTGTTTATCATCGTACAATGATTGAATAACGGGAGCAGATGATTTATAAAAAGCACTGAATTATATGGTGTGGATTTGCTGCTACTGTGTCACCCCAGGCCTGGATGCCACAAACTTGTAAGGCTGTGTCTGAGAGCAGGAGGGAGGTACTCTGGTCATGGACCATTAGCATGCAGCACCTCCTGTCCCAGGCCAGTAGGGGGAGCAGGCTGCCCCTATAAAAGCTGGTACTGAGGGCAGGGTTAGGGAGACCAGGACCCACTTCTGAAGCATCCAGAAGGGTTCCCAGAAGAGAGGGACAGGTCAGCGGCAGCTGAGGAGTCCAGGAGGCTAAGGAGGAACAGCAAGCCAGGGACAGAGGCGACGAGAGCTGGTCCTGGCTGAGAGAGAACAACATACCGGACACTGGGATCCGAGGCTGTCAGAATTGCAAGTCCTGCAGCAGATCATCTACTTGCGAGGGATTTTAGGTCCCTTGGCCTAAGAAGCCTGGAAGCTCCGCCACACAGAGGGACCGGTACAGCACAGACAAGCTATAGGTACCTAGGGCCCGAGTCGCAAGCCATACAGGCGTAGTACACGGCCAGCTCAGGGACGTGGGCTATCATACCACTAAAGGGGGAGATAGTCAGCAAGGGCAGAGAGAGAACGGTAGGCCTACCCACTCACCCTGACCAGTGGAGCTCGCCCGAATGCCCTCAGACACCCAGGTCCATTCCTCCCTGTACTCCTGGTGGGTCTGTGATAAGATCTGCAGTAAAAGACCCTGGACTGCATTATTGGACTCTGTGTGATTACTGCTGCGCCTGCACCATCACCCCCAGCATCCTATTACACTGCCCTGAGGCTACACTCCTCCCATGGGGAGTTGTACTATTCCCTGCTGCACCCCCAACACCAGCCTCAGCGGTCTGCCCCGCAGCAGCGGTCCTCCCTGACCGCAATCCACAGGTGGCGTAGTCGGACTTTCAAAACCTACAAATACACTGCCACAGCATTTGGTCTGACCACCCTGAGCCACGGGACCGGGTCGCCACTACGACTCCCAGCATTGCCCTGTTGTCCGGTTCCGAGAGCCCCACGGCCCAGGGGGCGAGTCACTACAAGTAAGGATAGACGATACAATAAGCTCTATCGTAACATGTAGCAGCGAGTCAGCGAAATGTATCAATTCTAATATTGAGCAGAATTGATTTCAGCCTGTTGATTTTTCCCTCCAGAACAGTGGAGGGCTCCTCGGGAAAATAAATTGGCCATCCCTGTTATAACATAATACTAAAATCTCACAATTTATGAGAGAAAACTGTATTTTATAACGATGCTTCCGTGCATCAATCGAGAGAACTTCTTTTCATCAGACGACCCCTTTATCACCTATCCAAGGTGATCGGTGGTGTCCAACAGCTTAGAGCGGCACTGATGGGCAGAATGCGGCACTTTTATCACTTTTGGAATTGGGCAGCGGTGCACATGCTCAGTCTGACCTCCATTCTTGCCCTTTGGGGCTGCAGAGCGCTCTGCTTTTTCCAACAGCTCCATTGAGAATGAATGGATCAGTGGTCGGGCATCCAACCAGACGCTCCATTTTGTAACAGGGATAGAAATAGATGAGAAGATGCACTTAAATGTTTGGCCGCAGCAAGAGTGCATCGAGTGCCTGTGCTTGGTTTGAACAGTCATTCTGTGCTGACAGAGTCCCTTTAAGGCCTCAAACCTATTAGATAATTGTCAGCCCTACATTGTTTCTGGGCAGACAGTTACACAAGATTATGTCCCATTTCATGAAGATTGGCCTTTTACACGCCTGTTTTAGTGAAGGATTAGCTGGAAAAACCTGCGGCGCTGTTAAGCCTCTCCCCAAGAAGCTCCGCAAGGCTTCAAAATTTTGCCGGTACTGGTCAAGACTGGTGGACACATGGGAAAAGTCAAATTTTGGCAAAGTTGAACAATCTGCATTGTGTGTAATATTTTATGATACAATAAATGATTAGAAAAATGCAAGTTTTATTAATGAGAAAAAAACTGAACTTTGCAGAATTTGTTGGCGACATAGAAATATGTAAAAAATATAAAAGTGTAAAAAATTTTTTACAATTTTTGATGCTTACATTAAAAACTTGAGCAATTCCCCCAAAAATCATTAGAGCCATGAAATCAATACATATACAGATGAAACCAGAAGTTTCCATCCACTATATAAAGAGACACATCTGACATGAAATCAGAATAAATCTTTCCCGTTTTAGGTCAATTAGGATTACCATCATTTTTGATATTTTCCAAATGCCAGAATAATGAGAGAGAGAATGTTTTAAGGCATTTTTATTACTTACTGCAAAGTCTTAACATTATTGTAATCCCCAATCAGTCTGCATATTTGTTCACTACACAATAGAATCCCATAATTTCTGCCTATTCACATCTTAGTATTATGTATGATCAGGTTAGAGTGTATGGCTGCTGAGCGCTAGCATTTATGGGCGCCTCCCCCTGACCTTGGCTGTTTCTGGCTCTTAGACCCTGCTGGCACGCACTGCCGTCATGTCCGTGACTGCACTGCCGGCTTGCGGGTCAAATGCCAGAAGCCGCAGAGTCACATGTATTGGGGCGGGCACAGAATGTCTCACGCCGTATACCAGCCAGAACACATACCGGAAAGTCAGGTGACACACTTTTTCTCTCCGGCTCGGTTCATGATTGGATTAGGCTCCCTATATAACATCTGGCGTTCCCCTCCCTGGCACGACCCCTGAGGAAGTGTTGATGAAACGCGCGTCGGGGTGGATGGACGCGTGCTTACCCTGCCTAGAAGCTGCCATTCTAACCAGGTATTTCTTTCTCATGATGTGTTGAGCTGTTTTGTCTATTTGTGGACAGTGCCACTATTACACTATAGTTATTCTATGGGACCGTACCCAGCCTCTTTTATGTACCCAGTCTCCCCTGATAGATATACTAACATTATTAACTGCTATATGCATTAGTTTCTTTGAGGCTGGAAACAATACGTTATATTTATCTAAGCACTTTGCACTTTTTTTCTGGACAGTCGACTCTATATCATCATATGCACTGCCGCTTTACATTTTATAGGCGTATCTCAAACTCATCAGTGATAGTCTAGTGACCGTTATAATAGCATATGCATTTCTTTCTTTCTATTTTTGCCACATGAGCGGTTATTCAGGTTGAAATGTTTTGCAATGCATTTGTATAGTCGCATTATTTCAGTAATGGGGTAATATATGGTTATTACTCTTGCTGCGCAGATATAGAATCATAGAATCATAGAATGGTAGAGTTGGAAGGGACCTCCTGGGTCATCTGGTTCAACCCCCTGCTCAAAGCAGGATTCACTAGATCATCTCAGACAGATGTCTGTCCAGCCTCTGTTTGAAGACGTCCATTGAAGGGGAACTCACCACCTCTCGTGGCAGCCTGTTCCACTCATTAATCACCCTAACTGTCAAAAAGTTTTTTCTAATATCTAATCTGTGTCTCCTCCCATTTAGTTTCATCCCATTGCTTCTAGTCTTTCCTTGTGCAAATGAGAATAAAGATGATCCTTCTACAATGTGACAGCCCTTGACATATTTGTAGACAGCTATTAAGTCTCCTCTCAGTCTTCTTTTTTGCAAGCTAAACATTCCCAAATCCTGCAACCGTTCCTCATAGGACATGGTTTGCAGACCAGTCACCATTCTGGTCGCTCTTCTCTGAACTTGCTCCAGTTTGTCTATGTCTTTTTTAAAATGTGGTGCCCAAAACTGTACACAGTATTCCAGATGAGGTCTGACCAAAGAGGAGTAAAGACCGATAATGACTTCACGTGATCTAGACTGTATGCTTCTGTTAATACATCCCAGAATTGTATTTGCCTTTTTTGCTGCTGCATCACACTGTTGACTCATGTTCAGTCTATGATCTATTAGTATACCTAAGTCTTTTTCACATGTACTGTTGCTTAGCTCTATTCCTCCCATTCTGTATATGCTTTTTTCATTTTTATTGCCCAGATGTAGTACTTTGCATTTTTCCCTGTTAAAAACCATTCTGTTGGTTGCTGCCCACTGCTCCAGTTTATTTAAGTCTTTTTGAATCCTCTCTCTCTCTTCTCTAGTATTAGCTATCCCTCCTAGCTTTGCGTCATCAGCAAATTTAATCAGTTTACCCTCAATTCCTTCAGGAATAGGGTACAGCATTTGTTTGTCCCTCACATTTGAGGCTCCTGGTATTTTAATTATTGTTATTTTATGTTCTAATAAAATTATATTGTTAATATTATTTGAAGTGTTCATGTTTTTGTTTATCCTACCAGGGTTCTGGTTATAGCAGAATCAATTTTTGATATATATAAAGTCAAAAGTTTACATACATTTCATTAGTATTTGGTACCATCACCCTTAAACTGAATGACTTGGGTCAAACTTTTGGGATATCCTTCCACAAGCTTCTCACAATAGTTGGTCGGAATTTGGACCCATTCCTCCTGGCAAAACTGGTGTAACAGATCCAGGTTTGTAGGTCGCCTTGCTCGCAGCAAGAGTGCCCATAAATTTTCAATAGGATTGCAATCAGAGCTTTGTGATGGCCACGCCAAAACATTGACTTTGTTATTCTTAAGCCACTTTGTTCCCATTTTGTCAATATGTGACACCCCAGGGGTCTGGTTGCCACAGTGATAGAGATATTACGTCTGAGAGCAGGTGGGAGGTCTCTTGGTCAGGAATCCTATGCATGCCACACCTCCTGCCCAGTCCTGGGAGGGGAAGGACTTCCCCTATATAAACCTGGGGCTGAGGCAGGGTTGGGGAGTTCAGAGGGAGAGTTCAGCCAGGAGGGCTGACAGGGAGCTGTGGCTCCGGCTGGGCCCAGCTCCTGGGCCATGCCAGAAGTAGAGACAGAGAAGAGAAGCAGCTATGGGAAGAAACAACAGGAGCTCTGTGGGAGCAGTGTTACAAGGAGTCAGGGGCTGGCAGCTGCAGAGCTCGCCCTGACTGAGAAGATTTCTTACCGGACCCGGAGTCCGAGGCTGTGGGGACTAACTCCTACCCAGCAGCAGAATCCGTCAGGCAGGGGATTTCAGGTCCTCTGGCCAAGAAACCCGAAGGCACGGTCACACGCATGGGACCAGCACCGCCGTCGTGGAGCGGAAGCTACTAGAAGGCCCCGAGTCACCGGCCATACGGGTGAGCACCACACGGTACACTCAGGGACGTGGGCTACTTATACCCGCCTCTAGCAAGGTAGCCAGAAGAGTACAGTTAGTTTGGGAGGCCTACAACTCCGCCTGGTCAGGGGAGATCCCATCTGCTCAAGGACTGACCAGGCCCCAATCGCTAGCCAGTACTCCGGGAGGGTCTATCTTTGTCTCCAGTAAAGACCCTGAACTACACCGTACCGTCTCCGAGTGGTTCCTGCTACCCCCATCATCCACGTCGGCTGCCCTGAGGCCATACCCCTCCCGTTGGGGGTTATACTATCACGCTGCACAATCCTACCACCGGCCTCAGCGGTCTGCCCTGCAGCAGCAGCTCCTTAGCTGTACTCAACGGGTGGCGTAGTCGTCCAACATCTACCGCTGATACAGCGCCACTTAGTCTGACTCCCTGGGCACGGACCGGGTCACCGCCACGAGACTACAACCCTCAACAGATCCGGCTCCGGGTAAGCTACCGCGTGCGCAACGCTGCGCGACACCGGCCCAGGGGTGCGTCAACTTTTGGCGTAGTCGGCAGGATCTCGTGCCCGCAACCACCGGGTACTGCGTGCCTGAAAAAGACTGTTCAAACTTACCAGTGGTGAAGATTCCCGCCATCCGGCGCCATCTTCTGTCTTCTTCCCGCCATCCGCGAAGTTTTCCCGCCATCCGGCGCCATCTTCTGCCTTCTTCCCGCCATCCGTGGAGTTTTCCCGCCGTTGGACGCCATCTTGAAGACGCCGCGTGGGAAGAAGAGGGGCGTGGACTCCGAAAGCGCGCGAGAACTGAAGCCCCGCCTCACGTCCGGACGTTGCGTAAGGTCCTGGAAGGAGCCCAGCAGACGCCGACGTCACAGGAGCGCGACGGAAGGTCCTCAACCCTGACGATCCACTGCGGAGCCGCGGCCTATGGAAGAGGATCATCGCAAGGTAGGCCACGGTCCACTAGGGGGGAGAAGGATGTCGGATACGGAGGAGAGCTTCACCGCTTCAACCCCCGCCAGCGCCACCGCTGTTGCGGTCATGCCTTTCACCATGCCCTATATCCCGGGGGCAGCCTGGCTACCCCAGTACTCAGGGGAGTCACATACCCTGCATGACTTTAGAGAAAAGCTGGATAGCCTCTTCCAGGTGTATCCCCTCACAGAGGAGCAAAACGTGAGCATCCTGGTGGCCCAATTAACCGGGGCAGCCCAAAGGGAGGTAAAGTCCTGGCCACCTGGGAGGAGGACTGTCGCAGAGATACTAACCCAGCTAACCGAGGAGGAGCTGCAGTACTACCAATACGAGGAAAGCCAAGAGGACCCGGACGGGTCTGAGGACTACCCTCAGGAGGGAGCACAAAGAGGACATAGCTACTGAAGGGAAGTAGCGTGAATAAAGAGCTGTAAATAGTTACCCGTAAGGGTACAAGGACTGCTGCTAATTAAAATATGGTCCCCGTTGGGATTAGTGAATTGTTCCCCATGTGCCCCTATCTTAAACCAGGCTGAGGACTGTGAGCAGCCATTCCTTATCCCCACTGGCCGAGGACTGAGAGCGGCCATATCCTGTAAATAATTATGTGTTTCTAGTAATTTATGGGAGTCTTTGGTGGATTTACCGGGAATCCTTTGTACATGGTTGGAGCGTAACCCAGGAATGGACTAAAGACTGTTAAGGACTCGGGGCAGGACAGACCCCTACCTGGTTACGTCTCCCTGTTTTGGTGAAATGGACACCTTGCTTTTCTTCAAAAACTGCACCCGGTTGCGGACACGCCGTGACCATCTTTATGTGTTTTTCTTATTGTATTATTATTGTTTATACCTTGTTATGTTTTTCTAAAAATATGTTTAGTCCCGGAGTACTAAATTTCACTAGGGGGAAATGTGACACCCCAGGGGTCTGGTTGCCACAGTGATAGAGATATTACGTCTGAGAGCAGGTGGGAGGTCTCTTGGTCAGGAATCCTATGCATGCCACACCTCCTGCCCAGTCCTGGGAGGGGAAGGACTTCCCCTATATAAACCTGGGGCTGAGGCAGGGTTGGGGAGTTCAGAGGGAGAGTTCAGCCAGGAGGGCTGACAGGGAGCTGTGGCTCCGGCTGGGCCCAGCTCCTGGGCCATGCCAGAAGAAGAGACAGAGAAGAGAAGCAGCTATGGGAAGAAACAACAGGAGCTCTGTGGGAGCAGTGTTACAAGGAGTCAGGGGCTGGCAGCTGCAGAGCTCGCCCTGACTGAGAAGATTTCTTACCGGACCCGGAGTCCGAGGCTGTGGGGACTAACTCCTACCCAGCAGCAGAATCCGTCAGGCAGGGGATTTCAGGTCCTCTGGCCAAGAAACCCGAAGGCACGGTCACACGCATGGGACCAGCACCGCCGTCGTGGAGCGGAAGCTACTAGAAGGCCCCGAGTCACCGGCCATACGGGTGAGCACCACACGGTACACTCAGGGACGTGGGCTACTTATACCCGCCTCTAGCAAGGTAGCCAGAAGAGTACAGTTAGTTTGGGAGGCCTACAACTCCGCCTGGTCAGGGGAGATCCCATCTGCTCAAGGACTGACCAGGCCCCAATCGCTAGCCAGTACTCCGGGAGGGTCTATCTTTGTCTCCAGTAAAGACCCTGAACTACACCGTACCGTCTCCGAGTGGTTCCTGCTACCCCCATCATCCACGTCGGCTGCCCTGAGGCCATACCCCTCCCGTTGGGGGTTATACTATCACGCTGCACAATCCTACCACCGGCCTCAGCGGTCTGCCCTGCAGCAGCAGCTCCTTAGCTGTACTCAACGGGTGGCATAGTCGTCCAACATCTACCGCTGATACAGCGCCACTTAGTCTGACTCCCTGGGCACGGACCGGGTCACCGCCACGAGACTACAACCCTCAACAGATCCGGCTCCGGGTAAGCTCCCGCGTGCGCAACGCTGCGCGACACCGGCCCAGGGGTGCGTCAAATATGCTTCGGGTCATTGTCCATTTGGAATACCCATTTCTGCCCAAGCTTTAACTTCCTGGCTGATGTCTTGAGATGTTGCTTCAGTATTGCCACATAATCTTCTTTTCTCATGGTGTCATCTATTTAGTGAAGTGAACCAGTCCCTCCTGCAGCAAATCAACCCCAGATCATGATGCTGCCACCCCCATGTTTCACAGTTGGGATGGTGTTCTTTGGCTTCCAAGCTTCTCCCTTTTTCCTCCAAACGTAGCGATGGTCATTATGCCAAAAAAGTTCAATTTTAGTTTCATCAGACCACAGACATGTCTCCAAAAATTAAGGTCTTTGTTCCTGTGTGCATTTGCAAACATTAATTTGGCTTTTTTATGTTTCTTTTGGAGTAATGGCTTCTTCCTGGCAGAGTGGCCTTTCAGCCCATGTTAATACAGTACTCGTTTCACTGTGGTTATTGACACAATCTTACCAGCTTCCGCCATCATCTTCACAAGGTCTCTTGCTTTTGTCCTTGGGTTGATATGCACATGTCGGACCAAAGCACGTTCATCTCTGGGACACAGAACCCGTCTCCTTCCTGAGCGATAAGATGGCAGTACATTCCCATCTTGTTTGTACTTGCGTATAATTGTTTGTACAGATGAACGAGGCACCGTCAGGTATCTTGAAATTGTATCTAAGGATGAGTCAGACTTGTGCAAGTCCACAATTCTCTTCCTGATATCTTCGCTGATTTCTTTAGACTTTCCCATGATACTACAGAAATAAGCAGTGTGTTTCAGGTGTGCATTAAAATACATCTACACGTGTGTCTCTAATTAACTCAGATGTTGCCAAAAAAACTATTAGAAGCTTCCAAACACATTACATCATCATATGGGCAGTCCAGAATTGTTTAAAGGCATAGTAATCTTAGTGTGTGTAAACTTTTGACTTTGCAGTAAGTAATAAAAATGACTTAAACATTCTCTCTCTCTCTCATTATTCTGGCATTTGGCAAATTTTAAAAATTATGGTAATCCTAATTGACCTAAAACGGGAAAGGTTTATTCTGATTTCATGTCAGATATTGAGAAAAACATGCAGATGTGTCTTTTTATATAGTGTATGTAAACTTCTGGTTTCAACTGTGTGTGTGTGTGTATGTATATATGTATATATTACACATACAGTTATGGCCGAAAGTGTTCACTCCCTTGAAATTGTTTCAGAAAATGAAGTATTTCTCCCAATTATTGCAGTTACATCTGTTTTGCTATACAAACTTTATTTTCTTTGTGTGTATTGCAACAACACAAAAAAAGCAGAAAAAAAGGCAAATTGGACATAATTTCACACACAGCCCCAAAAATGGTCTGAAGAAAATTGTTGGCACCCTCAACTTTAATATTTGGTTGCTCACCCTTTGGAATAAAATAACTGCAATCAATCGCTTCCTATAACCATCAACAAGCTTCTTACACCTCTCAGCTGGAATTTTGACCACTCTTCTTTTGTAAACTGCTCCATGTCTCTCATAGTTGCTGCTACTTCATACCTCTCCAGCGCTATGTTTCCATCCATTTCTGCGGGCTTCTTGAAGTATGTTTTGGGTCATTCTCCTGGAAGAACCATGACCTAGGACGCAAACCCAGCTTTCTGACACTGGGCACTACATTGCGACCCAAAATCCGTTGGTAATCTTCAGATTTCATGATGCCTTGCACACAGTCAAGGCACCCAGTGCATGAGGCAGCAAAACAACAACAAAACGTCTTTGAACTTACACCATATTTGACTGTAGGTAGTGTGTTCTTTTCTTTGTAGGCATTATTCCATTTTCCGTAAACAGTAGAATGATGTGCTTTACCAAAAAGCTCTGTCTTGGTCTCATCTGTCGAAAAGATGCGTTCCCAGAAGGATTTTGGCTTGCATACATTTTGGCACACTTCAGTGTAGCTTTTTATGTCTCTGTGTCAGCAGTGGGGTTCTCTTGGGTCTCCTGCCTTAGCGCTTATTTGCGCTAACACTGATGCACCCTGAGCTTGCAGGACAACTTTGAATTTCTTTGGAACTTGATTGGCACTGCTTATCCATCATCCGGACAATCCTGTGTTGCAACCTTTCATCAATTTTTCTCTTCCATCCACGTCCAGGGAGATTAGCTACAGTGCCATGACTTGTAAGCTTCTTAATTATGTTTCGCACCGTGGACAAAGGGACATCAAGATCTCTGGAGATGGAATTGTAACTTTGAGATTGTTGATATTTTTCAACAATTTTGGTTCTCAAGTACTCAGACAGTTCTCTTCTCTTTCTGTTCTCCATACTTAGTGTGGCACACACAGACACAATGCAAAGATTGAGTCAACTTCTCCACTTTTTATCTGGTTTCAGGTGTGATTTTCATATTGCTCACACCTGTTACTTGCCACAGGTTAGTTTGAATGAGCATCACATGCTTGAAACAAAGTTGTTCACCCACAATTTTGGAAAGGTGCTATCAATTTTGTCCTGCCCATTTTTGGGGTTTTGTATGAAATGATGTCCAATTTGCCTTTTTTCCTTTTGTTTGTTTTTTTCTTTTGTTCCAATACACACAAAGAATATTAAACATGTGTATAACAAAACATGTGTAATTGCAATAATTTTCTGGGAGAAATACTTCACTTTCTGGAACAATTTCAAGATTGCCAACACTTTCGGCCGTGGCCATATATAGTAGCTGAGTACAGGCGGCTGCTGGGGCCCCTGATACCATTACTATGTGGCCCTTACACCTGATATACAGTGGTGGCCAAAAGTATTGGCACCCCTGCAATTCTGTCAGATAATACTCAGTTTCTTCCTGAAAATGATTGCAATCACAAATTCTTTGGTATTATTATCTTCATTTTATTTTCTTGCAAAGAAAATACACAAAAGAGAATGAAACAAAAATCAAATCAATGATCATTTCACACAAAACTCCAAAAATGGGCCAGACAAAAGTATTGGCACCCTCAGTCTAATACTTGGTTGCACAACCTTTAGCCAAAATAACTGCGAACAACCGCTTCCGGTAACCATCAATGAGTTTCTTACAATGCTCTGCTGGAATTGTAGACCATTCTTCTTTGGCAAACTGCTCCAGGTCCCTGATATTTGAAGGGTGCCTTCTCCAAACTGCCATTTTGAGATCTCTCCACAGGTGTTCTATGGGATTCAGGTCTGGACTCATTGCTGGCCACCTTAGAAGTCTCCAGTGCTTTCTCTAAAACCATTTTATAGTGCTTTTGGAAGTGTGTTTTGGGTCATTGTCCTGCTGGAAGACCCATGACCTCTGAGGGAGACCCAGGTTTCTCACACTGGGCCCTACATTATGCTGCAAACTTTGTTGGTAGTCTTCAGACTTCATAATGCCATGCACACGGTCAATCAGTCCAGTGCCAGAGGCAGCAAAGCAACCCCAAAACATCAGGGAACCTCCGCCATGTTTGACTGTAGGGACCGTGTTCTTTTCTTTGAATGCCTCTTTTTTTTCCCTGTACACTCTATGTTGATGCTTTTTCCCAAAAAGCTCTACTTTTGTCTCATCTGACCAAAGAACATTCTTCCAAAACGTTTTAGGCTTTCTCAGGTAAGTTTTGGCAAACTCCAGCCTGGCTTTTTTATGTCTCGGGGTAAGAAGTGGGGTCTTCCTGGGTATCCTACCATACAGTCCCTTTTCATTCAGACGCCGACGGATAGTACGGGTTGACACTGTTGTACCCTCGGACTGCAGGGCAGCTTGAACTTGTTTGGATGTTAGTCGAGGTTCTTTATCCACCATCCGCACAATCTTGCGTTGAAATCTCTTGTCAATTTTTCTTTTCCGTCCACATCTAGATAGGTTAGCCACAGTGCCATGGGCTTTACACTTCTTGATGACACTGCGCACGGAAGACACAGGAACATTCAGGTCTTTGGAGATGGACTTGTAGCCTTGAGATTGCTCATGCTTCCTCACAATTTGGTTTCTCAAGTCCTCAGACAGTTCTTTTGTCTTCTTTCTTTTCTCCATGCTCAATGTGGTACACACAAGGACACAGGACAGAGGCTGAGTCAACTTTAATCTGTTAGAACCCTCCTGTTAGTTTTTGCTATCTTGTGTTTTGCGGTCACGTGACTAGCTGCCTATATATTCCAGCTCCGCCCTTCTGGCTTTGCTGGACTTCAGTGTTTTTTGCCTGTCTCTCTAGCCAGGTGCTTCGGTGCCTATCTCTGTCTAGTTTGCTTGGTCCTCTGGACCTCTAGTACTTTTTGTTCAGTTTGTATTTTTGCTCTGTAACAACTTCTGTTAGGAGGATTCCATTTTTTGTCCCAGTCCTTAGCTCTTTTAGGGACCCCTCCCTTTATTCTATAGGTCTCTGTTCAGACTAGCCGAGGACGAAGGCGGGTCTGTTCACAAGGAACAGGCTGCCCGCTACATCGTAGGGATTCAGCTTAGTCTTACTGTAGGGACAGCTTTTCCCTTTCTTTCCTTAGTTTATGTTGCAGATCATAACATAATCCATGTTAACTGGCTGCAAGTGTGATTTAGTTATTACCAATTGTATCCAATTTGGCTTTAGGACAATTCTTTTTGTGTTTTTTCATTGAAGACAAATTAAATGAAGATAATAAGACCAAAGAATTTGTGATTGCAATCATTTTCAGGAAGAAACTGAGTATTATCTGACAGAATTGCAGGGGTGCCAATACTTTTGGCCACCACTGTATAGGAGCTGAGTACAGGCGGCTGCTGGGGCCCCTGATACCATTACTATGTGGCCCTTACACCTGATATATAGGAGCTGAGTACAGGCGGCTGCCGGGGCCCCTGATACCATTACTATGTGGCCATTACACCTGATATATAGGAGCTGAGTACAGGCGGCTGCTGGGGCCCCTGATACCATTACTATGTGGCCCTTACACCTGATATATAAGGGCTGAGTACAGGCGGCTGCTGGGGCCCCTGATACCATTACTATGTGGCCCTTACACCTGATATATAGGAGCTGAGTACATTCGGCTGCCGGGGCCCCTGATACCATTACTATGTGGCCCTTACACCTGATATATAGGAGCTGAGTACAGGCGGCTGCTGGGGCCCCTGATACCATTACTATGTGGCCCTTACACCTGATATATAAGGGCTGAGTACAGGCGGCTGCTGGGGCCCCTTATACCATTACTATGTGGCCCTTACACCTGATATATAGGAGCTGAGTACAGGCGGCTGCTGGGGCCCCTGATACCATTACTATGTGGCCCTTACACCTGATATATAGGAGCTGAGTACAGGCGGCTGCTGGGGCCCCTGATACCATTACTATGTGGCCCTTACACCTGATATATAGGAGCTGAGTACAGGCGGCTGCCGGGGCCCCTGATACCATTACTATGTGGCCCTTACACCTGATATATAGGAGCTGAGTACAGGCGGCTGCTGGGGCCCCTGATACCATTACTATGTGGCCCTTACACCTGATATATAGGAGCTGAGTACAGGCGGCTGCCGGGGCCCCTGATACCATTACACTGGTGCCTTGTTATTAGGTCAATTCCATTATAAAACATTGTATCCGTCATTGTTGAGCTCTGCTGGGACTCTGTATCCCGCCTGCATTGCATAATGGGGCCCCTGAATACTCTGCACATAAGGGCCCATAGCTCTAATTATGTTGTTTGCAATAGTCGCCCTCCTGCCACCCTGTAATATCGGGTCCCTGCCTGGTGTGCCCCCTATGACTTAATGTCCCCCTGTACGACAGAGGGCACATTCACTCTGTCTGGACCATTATAGTCTATGGCCACGTCAGATCATATGCCCGAATCCCGTTCAGGTAAAGGCTGCAGCCACCGCAGCCATGCTGCCTTCAGTGCCCCGCTCCTCCGCCACTGCCATTCCCCCCACCACCCAGAGCCACAGTATATATATATATATATATATATATATATATATATATATATATATACACTACTCAAAAAATAAAGGGAACCCTTAAACAACAGAATATAACTCCAAGTAAATCAAACTTCTGTGAAATCAAACTGTCCACTTAGGAAGCAACACTGATTGACGATCAATTTCACATGCTGTTGTGCAAATGGAATAGACAATAGATGGAAATTATTGGCAATTATCAAAACACTCTCAATAAAGGAGTGGTTCTGCAGGTGGGGACCACAGACAACATCTCAGTACCAATGCTTTCTGGCTGATGTTTTGGTCACTTTTGAATGTTGGTTGTGCTTTCACACTCGTGGTAGCTTGAGATGGACTCTACAACCCACAGAAGTTGCTCAGGTAGTGCAGCTCTTCCAGGATGGCACATCAATGCGAGCTGTGGAAAGAAGGTTTGCTGTGTCTGTCAGCGTAGTGTCCAGAGGCTGGAGGCACTACCAGGAGACAGGCCAGTACACCAGGAGACGTGGAGGGAGCCGTAGGAGGGCAACAACCCAGCAGCAGGACCGCTACCTCCGCCTTTGTGCAAGGAGGAACAGGAGGATCACTGCCAAAGCCCTGCAAAATGACCTCCAGCTGACCACAAATGTGGATGTGTCTGCAAAAACGGTTAGAAACCAACTCCATAAGGGTGGTATGAGGGCCCGACGTCCACAGATGGGGGTTGTACTCACAGCCCAACACCGTGCAGGACGCTTGGCATTTGCCACAGAACACCAGGATTGGCAAAGTGGCAACTGGCGCCCTGTGCTCTTCACAGATGAAAGCAGGTTCACACTGAGCACATGTGACAGACGTGACAGAGTCTGGAGACACCGTGGAGAACGATCTGCTGCCTGCAACATCCTTCAGCATGACCGGTTTGGCAGTAGGTGAGTAATGGTGTGGGGTGGCATTTCTTTGGAGGGCCGCACAGCCCTCCATGTGCTCGCCAGAGGTAGCCTGACTGCCATTAAGTACTGAGATGAGATCCTCAGACCCCTTGTGAGACCATATGCTGGTGCGGTTGGCCCTGGGTTCCTCCTAATGCAGGACAATGCCAGACCTCATGTGGCTGGAGTGTGTCAGCAGTTCCTGCAAGATGAAGGCATTGAAGTTATGGACTGGCCCGCCCGTTCCCCAGACCTGAATCCGATTGAGCACATCTGGGACATCATGTCTTGCTCCCTGGGACCCGTTCAAGATCCGGAAGGGAGCGAAACGGCCATCGTCCTCTCTCTCACTCCCCCGCACACCCTTAGGGGTCTCCATCCTATGCCGCCAGACAACATGTACTGTTAGTACTAATAAAGGACATCTTCGGAACTTTTGTTGAGTGCTACCTTTATTTTTGCTTCTGCATTACTAGACTGTTTACTTGGACATGCACCACCATGTATCCGGGAGTTTCATTTCATTGAATGAGAGGTGTATTTAAAGCAGAGGTGGTGCCGGATTTCTTCTCTTTTATTGCTCATTTGACATGTCTTGCTCCATGCACCAATGTCACGTTGCACCACAGACTGTCCAGGAGTTGGCGGATGCTTTAGTCCAGGTCTGGCAGGAGATCCCACAGGAGACCATCTGCAACCTCATCAGGAGCATGCCCAGGCGTTGTAGGGAGGTCATGCAGGCACGTGGAGGCCACACACAATACTCAGCCTCATCAGGAGCATGCCCAGGCGTTGTAGGGAGGTCATACAGGCACGTGGAGGCCACACACAATACTCAGCCTCATCAGGAGCATGCCCAGGCGTTGTAGGGTTGTCATACAGGCACGTGGAGGCCACACACAATACTCAGCATCATCAGGAGCATGCCCAGGCGTTGTAGGGAGGTCATACAGGCACGTGGAAGCCACACACAATACTCAGCCTCATCAGGAGCATGCCCAGGCGTTGTAGGGAGGTCATACAGGCACGTGGAGGCCACACACAATACTGAGACTCATTTTGACTTTTTTTAAGGATATTACATCAAAGTTGGATCAGCCTGTAGTGTGTTTTTCCACTTTAATTTTGGGGGTGACTCCAAATCCAGGCCTCCATTGGTTAATAAATTTGATTTCCATTGATGATTTTTGTGTGATTTTGTTGTCAGAACAAAGTATTCAATGAGAATATTTCATTCATTCAGATCTAGGATGTGTTATTTGATTGTTCCCTTTATTTTTTTGAGCAGTGTGTATATAAATATACCAGGATGGGGGATATTAACAGAATTGGGGGACATTACCCCTATAACAGTGTAAGCAGCAGACCCCCTCCCCCTTAACAGGGCATAATGACCACATTTTTTGCTTACATTTTTTTTCTATTTACCTACTCTAAAACCTAGGTACGTCTTATGGTCCGGTGCATCTTATAGTCCGAAAAATTCGGTATATGCATTCAGTATATATATACTACTAGCTATTGAACCCGTTCTACGCCCGGGTGGACAGCATTTTTATTGGTATATGGTCTCCCATGCTGGTATGTGCTGCCCCCCTCCTTGTATTTGTGCTGTCCCCATCCTGTCCCCACCATCCAATCCTGGTATGCGTGGTACACCTCACCCCCAATCCTGGTATGCTTGACACCCCTCACCCCCAATCCTGGTATGCGTGGCACCCCTCACCCCCAATCCTGGTATGCGTGGCACCCCTCACGCCCTATCCTGGTATGCGTGGCACCCCTCATCCCCAATCCTGGTATACGTGGCACCCCTCATCCCTATCCTGGTATGCGTGGCACCCCTCATCCCTATCCTGGTATGTATGGTACCCCTCATCACTATCCTGGTGTATATGGTATCCCTCATCCTGGTATGCATGGTACGCCATCCCTCATCCCGGTATGCATGGCACTCCATCCCTCATCCCCAATCCCGGTATGCGTGGCACCCCTCATCCTCAATCCCGGCATGCGTGGCACCCCTCATCCCCAATCCCGGCATGCGTGGCACCCCTCATCCCCAATCCCGGCATGCGTGGCACCCCTCATCCCCAATCCCGGCATGAGTGGCACCCCTCATCCCAATCCTTGTATGTGTGGCACCCCTCATCCCCAATCCTGGTATGCGTGGCACCCCTCATCCCCAATCCCGGTATACATGGCACCCCTCATCCCCAATCCCGGTATGTGTGGCACCCCTCATCCCCAATCCCGGTATGCGTGGCACCCCTCATCCCTAATCCCGGTATGCGTGGCACCCCTCACCCCCAATCCCGGTATGCATGGCACCCCTCACCCCCCAATCCCGGTATGCGTGGCACCCCTCATCCCCAATCCCGGTATGCGTGGCACCCCTCATCCCCCAATACCAATATGCGTGGCAACCCTCATCCCCAATCCCAGTATGCGTGGCACCCCTCATCCCCAATCCCGGTATGCATGGCACCCCTCATCCCCAATCCCGGTATGCGTGGCACCCCTCACCCTCAATCCTGGTATGCATGGTCCCCTCACCCCCCAATCCTGGTATGCGTGTTACCCCTCACCCCCCAATCCTGTTATGCGTGTTACCCCTCACCCCCCAATCCTGGTATGCGTGGCACCCCTCACTCCCCAATCCTGGTATGCGTGGCACCCCTAACCCCCCAAATCCTGGTATGCGTGGTACCCCTCACCGCCCAATCCTGGTATGTGTGGCACTCCTCACCCCCCAATCCTGGTATGTGTGGCACCCCTCACCGCCCAATGTTGGTATGCGTGGTACCCCTCACCCCCAATCGTGGTATGTGTGTTACCCCTCACCCCCCAAATCCTAGTATGCGTGGTACACCTCACCCCACAATCCTGGTATGTGTGGTACCCCTCACCCCCAATCTTGGTATGCGTGGTACCCCTCACCCCCAATCCTGGTATGTGTGGTACCCCTCACCTCCCAATCCTGGTATATGTGGTACCCCTCACCCCCCAATCCTGATATATGCATGGTCCCCTCACCCCACAATCCTGTTATGTGTGGCCCCCTCATCCCTTTCACACTGTACACATATACACAAAAAAAAACAGTTATACTCACCTTTCTTCTCTGTACTCCAGCACTGCTGCGTCCTCTTCTGCCGGAGGCCGAGGGAGAAGTGCGGCGCTGGAGCACCGCGCTGTCCGGCGCCATTTTTCTGAAGACACACTGTAAATGTGTCTTCAGTAAAATGGCGCCGGATAGCGCAATGCGCATGCGTCGATCTGACGCCTTCACTCCGCCCCCGGTCTCCAGCGAAGAGAGGCGCCGCGACAACGCTCCTCCCGGTCAGGTAAGTATGTAAGTATGGCGCCGGAGATCGCGGTATGCGTTCAGTGTCTACGCATCCCGCGATCTCCGGCGCCATACACCTCCTCTTACCTGTAACGGCTGGATGCCTGCTTCTCTCTGGAGCCAGGCTGCGCATCACACATGCGCAGTCTATCGAAGCTTCAGACAGAGACACGCATGCCGCCTTATATATACTATGGTAGATCGGCCCACTCAGTTGCACACAGAAGTAGCCACCGGAGCACTGTCTCCTTAAGTCTCTCACTGGTTTATTTGAAGATGCTGCATAAGCCAGTGAAGAGTTAGCAAAAATAAATACGTGCTTTCTGACCTAAGGAAAAACAAAACATAACATACAGCCGTGTTGCTGTGGGGATCTGCCCGCTCAGGAGAACAACCATCCACTAGTTCAGCTTTTCCTTCTCAGGACACAAAGCGCTGGAGTTCCTCTCTACAGCCCTACTGAACACTGAATGCCTTAGAAGGCCGTCTATATATATCCTAGTCCTCACCCAGGGGTGGAGATATGATGAATGACCTCCCAACCCGTTCTATGGTCGTTCACAAAAACCCAGCCCTTAAAATGGCCGATTAATCCCTCTCAACACATAGTGTGCTGGTGTAAAACTTATGGGTTTCAAATCACTGAAGCTAATAGCCTCAGTGAAACATACCTCCCCTCCAGCACTTTGCCAGTGACTTTGTCACCATGTATATATAATCAGCATACTGTATATATATTATAAGCATACTGTATATATCCTTTTAAAAGCAGAAGTGTTAATAAATTATTTTTATCAATTAACAAAATGCAGAGTAAAGTTTGATGGATGAACCAAGATCTCAGTAATAATAATTGTATTTTTTTTTTATTAATAATAGGATAGAAGGGAGGGACAAAACCAGGAACAGAATCAGTAGGCAAACTTATAATCAGGAAAACAGCCGGGGTCAGATACCAGGTGATCAGTAACCGCCACGTCTGCAAGCAGTATGAATACCGCGGAGCCTGGTGACAGAGGTGATACTGAGATTGTCCCGGCAGAGATGTAACAGTCAGAAGGCCACCGGTAGATGGTGAAGGTCCTTCTGTACAGCTCCAGCAGTGATGGTGGATCTGCTGGACTTCAGGGAGCTGGATGCGGAGGTTTACCGTCTTTTAGATGTCTCTAGGGGAACGGTGACAACACGCAAATACGCGAGCAGCCCTGGATAATCCACGCCGGCAGGATGATAGGATCCGGCGGAAGATGGAACCTATGAGAAGAGAAGGAAATATAATGTAAGTGATGGGACTCCATATGACATGATACTACTGTGCGGTCACTGTGGCCGGACGGCAGAGGAATCTCATCACACAGAGGTCAGGGATCATCGTCAGCCATCATACATGTGACAATCCCATCTCCGACAGATGACATCTGCTCCACATGAATTATTCTCACTGACGACATCACACAACATGGAGATGACTCTCACACTTACCTCGTCTCTTTTTCCCCTTTTTCCCATTTTCTGATTTTTCGTCATCAGCTTGAAATTCTGATCAGAAAAAAGAAAAAACAACAACTCACTAAAGACATATTGTTATGGGGTCTGCATTGTATCGCTCCTGTATATAGTATATAGATTGTTCTAGTCCTTTCCCCTATAGTCCTGATAATCTGGTATTACACAATAGGGCAGAATAAGTCCTATATACCGGACATGACCTAATATGAGGGGCATTAGATGTGTCACTAATATGGAGCAGTGAGCGCCCTGTGTGCCGCCATGTGGTGCATCCCTAATGAGCGATATTCTACTATAGGAGACGATGTCTCATTATGATGACAGAGGTTACTGGATGCAACAATGTATCACAGAATCCATGATAATACTGTACAAAGTTACAGAAATGGAGACACAGTATGGGCCCATGGGCAAAGTAATTGGGATCCATGGAACATAGATAACATAGGAGACCTATTACAGAAAAACCATGTGGAAATATTTCACCGTTGATGATAACATTCACATTGTTTGTGCTATAGACATGTACATACCTGACAATGGGGACGAGGACGGCAAGCTGGTTATAGCATCGTCTCTAGCAGATTCAGGAGAAGATCCTTTCTGCCTGTTAGGAAGAAGAAAAACGTGTCAATCACAAGTAAATTCAGTATAAAAGGGATTGTCTCACTAGAAGAACCCCGACTATAAGGCCTAATAGGACATATGAAAGTCATAGTGGGGAAGGTCTCCTGCTCAAAACTACCTTCTATGGAGCAGAGCGGAAAACAACTACCAATAATGGCCAGCATGTAATACTACATCTGTCCCACAATGTGGGCAATACTACCAATGCCTGACCGGCAGCAATTATGGGCTGTTATCTCCAGCGGATTCTGAAGCCAAAAGCGCAATGACCGCTGATCATGTGGCGGTGGATGCTGCATTCGATATGATGGTATTTATGTCCTATATTTGGTGTTGTGCACATATATTAGTCTGGAGCTCCCAGTAATGACTCCACAATCTACTTACATTTCTGAGATGTTTCTGCTGGATGCTGGGGTACACTCTGGAGGGGACTTGATAACGGTGGTACAGAGCTAAATAAGGACAAAAATAAGATATGAAATTCTATTTTTTACTTTTAGAGGTCTTTTTATGTATTCTGGATTTATTGATCACTTACTTTAGAAAGCCTTTTAGAGGATGTTGTAAAATTTTGGAAGAAAAGGCTCTCATTATCCTCACTTGTGTCCTCCTCCTCTGAGACAATAGGCTTGTCTGAATCAGCGTGATCTACAATACATAGGTAATGAAGTGTTATTAGTGGTTGTCAGTATAACACAGTCACCATTTATCACTACTATTAATGGGAACCGATTGTCACATATTATGGAAGATGAGACAAACAGCCGCTTAGTCTAGATGATGTCTTCTACTTACTGATAAATAAGCTGGTGTCCATATCTGACACCAGCCGAGGAATGTACTCTGGCTTCTGACTTAGAAGGTTTTCAAATTCTAAGTCACTCAGGAATGGATAACTCTTGATCTCAAATGCTCCTCCTGGAAAAAGAAAAACAAAAGTGATGCGGACATTGCTAGAGGCTGCTCCATATCTGAACAGTATATCTTAAGTAATGACAAAACCGAAGGAAACAAACTAAAAGTTATATTATGGAGAACTAGAAATAGGCAAGCAGATAGAGGAGTGCTGATCCTCATGGACAGGAGCGATGAGTCCTCGTTGTAAAAAGTGAATATTAATACTAATACAGTATATCAGTTACCTGTCCCAAGTCTTTGTGCAGGATTTGTTCTGAGCAGGTCATTAATGAGGTCCTGAGCATCGGGGGGAGGAGAGCGATCCCAATCCCAAATTATGTCTCCTGTTATATAGAAAATTACAGAAAATAAAACCTCTGTTTTGGACTGTAAGATAAAGTAGAGGAAATAAGTAAATTCATGTAACCAGTCAAAGCAATGATCGGATTATTCTACTTACCAGTGACAATATTTTTATAGAGCTCAGATAGGGAATCCCCATGAAATGGTACATATCCCACCAGAAACTCATGCAGGATGATCCCCATTGACCACCAGTCCGCAGGTCTTCCATAGCCTTTCTTCAGGATGATTTCTGGGGCCATGTAGAGCGGGGTGCCACAGTCCTGGAAACCAACAGAAGATAAAGATAAGAATCGATGAAATGATTATTATGACAAGTTCTCGACATAAAAAGCCAATGACAGAAGATAAAATATCAGTGGAAAAGTTCTCTAGAAATGAAGAACGTAGAGAAGAGACAATAGTGTGATGAGATTTGTAAAGAACCATCTAAGTTCCTGTAAGTGATGCCAACCTCATGGTCCTGGAACTCTCTGGCGATGTCCTCCAATGATTCCCTGTGGGTGTTGGTTTCTGGTATCATGACACCAACTTTTGAAATCCCAAAATCGGCGACTTTAATGTGTCCAGCCGGTGTAATCAGGAGGCTGTGAAAGAGAAGATGGTTTTAGTCTCACAGGCTGTGTGGTAATAAATAACTTCCCCCCTTTATTATACTACAGGGGGCACTTACTTCTCTGGTTTCAGGTCTCTATGCAACACACCATAGCTGTGCAGGTATTCCACAGCAAGTATCGCTTCTGCAAAATACAGACGGGCCAAGGGGACAGATAAAGGACCCCTGGTGCTTAGGAGGGTCCCACAGTCTCCACCTATAGAAGAAAGGAAATATGAGCGGTGAGGGGTTTATACAGCAGATCACCACGATGGATCATGAGAAGTGAGCGGAGACATTGGGGCAGGAGAGAATATATACAGATATAATGTATAGAGCACAGAATATTAGTCTGAGGTCATGGTGAGATGTCGTCCATGTCACTAATAGAGTGATGTCTCATCTCGTCTACAGCTGGCGATACTGACGTGCTCAGTGCGGACATACAGGGAGATCACACACATCAATGACTTTCCATAATATCTATAGTAAATGCTCTGCGGGGATGTAACCGTCCACGGGGACAAGTCCTAATGATATGAGCGCTGATAAGATGTCAGCAGACATGGGCTGAATATAATACATGTACATGTCCTACCTCCTACATACTCCATGACCATACACAGGTGAGATCTAGTAGGGAAGGAGCAGAGCATGGAGGCCACAAAGGGACAGTCAGCGAATGTCAGGATGTCCCTCTCCAGATAGGCCCCTTCCACATGTTTTGGAGTATCCAGGTCCCGCTTGGAAATTTTCTTCATAGCGAAGATCTTCTGTGAGTCTTTATGGTGAACTAAGTGGACGGACCTGGAGAGAAGAAGAAACCATGGTTTATAGTGAATCCTTATTAACAGTCCGTCTATAGAAGTCATTATATGATCTTCTGTTCTAATGTTTAATACCAGAAGTCCGACCATTACTGGAAATCCACATCTAGAAATACATGAAATAATACTACATAGACCATCTATGGGAGGGTCTGCACAATGCCACGTCTGCCAGACCCTCACCCAGGTCACATTATCATCTATGGGAAGTCTGCACAATGCCACGTCTGCCAGACCCTCACCCAGGTCACATTATTACCTGTGGGAAGTCTGCACAATGCCACGTCTGCCGGACACTCACTCAGGTCACATTATCACCTGTGGGAGGTCTGCACAATGCCAAGTCTGCCAGACCCTCACCCAGGTCACATTATCACCTGTGGGAGGTCTGCAAAATGCCACATCTTCCACACCCTCACCCAGGTCACATTGTCACCTATGGATGTCTGCACAATGCTACGCCTGCCATACCCTCACCTAGGTCACATTATCACCTATGGGAAGTCTGCACAATGCCACGTCTGCCGGACCCTCACCCAGGTCACATTATCACCTTTCACCTAAGATCATATCCCTATGATAACACTGAATGGCAGAGCACAGAGGCTGAAGCATTGTCATAGGGAACCCTGAGAAATGTGGCTTATGCCAACTGAAATCTCACCCAAAAGATCCGCTGCTGATCAGCTTAGATGTTTCGTAGTCGCTCATACGCGGCTTTCTCGCCGGGATCAATGATTCCATCAAGTCCTAGAAAAGAAGAAGAAGAAGAAATGATATTAAGATCTAGAAGCTGCTGGAGAAAATCTCCAGATGCAGAAACGTCTCCTCCTATATTATGTCCCAGCTGATGTCACTGATCCGATAGGTGAGCAGAAACCTGCTGACGGATTCCCTATAATATAAACGCTATTATCTAATGCAATAGTGTCATCTCCTCTAATAATAGAGGCGCCCCCTGGTTATATGGGGGATAATACTGGACGGGTCATTTACACCCCGTGATCTGGTGATACACAGACATCTACCTCTATAATACTTACACCGGCAGGTTCTTGGATCTCCGGGATCTCTAAGATTACACTGTCAGGATCCAACAGCTCAGTTGTTTCTAAAATAGTGATAAAATGATGAAGAAATAAAATGTATTAGAGGATATTAATCCTACAGACATAATACAGCAATATAATGGAGAAATGACTATTCTGTATGGAGGACTATGTGGGGCCATTATACTGTATGGAGGACTATGTGGTGCCCATTATTCTGTATGGAGGGCTATGTGGGGCCATTATACTGTATGGAGGACTATGTGGTGCCCATTATTCTGTATGGAGGGCTATGTGGGGCCCCTTATTCTGTATGGAGGACTATGTGGGGCCCATTATTCTGTATGGAGGACTATGTGGGGCCATTATTCTGTATGGAGGACTATGTGGGGCCCATTATACTGTATGGAGGACTATGTGGGGCCCATTATTCTGTATGGAGGGCTATGTGGTGCCCATTATTCTGTATGGAGGGCTATGTGGGGCCCATTATACTGTATGGAGGACTATGTGGGGCCAATTATACTGTATAGAGGACTATGTGGGGCCCATTATTCTGAATGGAGGGCTATGTGGTGCCCATTATACTGTATGGAGGGCTATGTGGGGCCCATTATTCTGTATGGAGGACTATGTGGGGCCCATTATACTGTATGGAGGACTATGTGGGGCCCATTATTCTGTATGGAGGACTATGTGGGGCGATTATTCTGTATGGAGGACTATGTGGGGCCCATTATACTGTATGGAGGACTATGTGGGGCCCATTATTCTGTATGGAGGGCTATGTGGTGCCCATTATTCTGTATGGAGGGCTATGTGGGGCCCATTATACTGTATGGAGGACTATGTGGGGCCAATTATACTGTATAGAGGACTATGTGGGGCCCATTATTCTGAATGGAGGGCTATGTGGTGTTCATTATACTGTATGGAGGGCTATGTGGGGCCCATTATTCTGTATGGAGGACTATGTGGGGCCCATTATACTGTATGGAGGACTATGTGGGGCCCGTTATACTGTATAGAGGACTATGTGGGGCCCATTATTCTGAATGGAGGGCTATGTGGTGCCCATTATACTGTATGGAGGGCTATGTGGGGCCCATTATTCTGTATGGAGCACTATGTTGAGCCCATTATTCTGTATGGAGGGCTATGTGGTGCCCATAGTACTGTATGGAGGGCTATGTGGGGCCCATTATTCTGTATGAAGGACTATGTGGGGCCCATTATACTGTATTGAGGACTATGTGGGACCCATTATAATGCAAGGAGGACGGACTATGTGGTCCCATTATACTGTATGGAGGACTATGTGGGGCCCATTATACTGTATGGAAGACTATGTGGGGCCATTATACTGTATAGAAGACTATTTGGTCCCATTATACTGTATGGAGGACTATGTGGGGCCATTATACTGTATGGAGCACTATGTGGAGCCCATTATTCTGTATGGAGGACTATGTGGTGCCCATTATACTGTATAGAGGACTATGTGGGGCCCATTATTCTGTATGGAGGACTATGTGGGGCCCATTATTCCGTATGGAGGACTATGTGGGCCCATTATTCTTTATGGAGGACTATGTGGGGCCATTATTCTGCATGGAGGACTATGTGTTACCCATTATACTGTATGGAGGACTATGTGGGGCCTATTATTCTCTATGGAGGACTATGTGGGGCCCATAATACTTTATGGAGGACTATGTCGGCCCATAATATTGTATGGAGGACTATGTGGGGCCTATTATTCTCTATGAAGGACTATGTGGGGCCCTTTATACTGTATGGTGGACTATGTGGGGCCCATAATACTGTATGGAGGACTATGTGGAGCCCATTATTCTCTATGGAGGACTATGTGGGGCCCATTATTCTGTATGGAGCACTATGTGGGGCCCATTATACTGTATGGAGGACTATCTGGGGCCTATTATTCTCTATGGAGGACTATGTGGGGCCCTTTATTCTCTACGGTGGACGATGTGGGGCCCATAATACTGTATTTAGGACTATGTGGGGCCCATTATTCTCTATGGAGGACTATGTGGGGCTCATTATTCTGTATGGAGGACTATGTGGGGCCCATTATTCTGTATGGAGGATTATGTGGGGTCAATTATCCTGTATGGAAGACTATGTGGGGCCATTATATTGTGTGGAGGACTGTGTGGGGCCATTATTCTGTATGCAGCACTATGTGGGGCCATTATTCCGTAAGGAGGACTGTGTGGGGCCATTATTCTTTATGGAGTACTATGTGGGGCCATTATTCTTTATGGAGTACTATGTGGGGCCATTATATTGTATGGAGGACTATGTGGGGCCATCATTCTGTATGGAGGACTATGTGAGGCCTATTATTCTGTACGGTGGAATATGTGGGGTCCATTATTCTGTATGGAGGACTATGTGGGGCCCATTATTCCGTATGGAGGACTATGTGGTGCCCATTATACTGTATGGAGTACTATGTGGTGCCCATTATACTGTGTGCCGGACTATGTGGGGCCCATTATTCTGCATGGAGGGCTATCTGGGGCACATTATTCTGTATGGATGACTTTGTGGGACCCATTATTCTGTATGGAGAACTATCTGGGGCCCATTATTCTGCATGGAGGACTTTGTGGGGCCGATTATTCTGTTTGGAGGACTTTGTGGGGCCCATTATTCTGTATGGAGGACTATGTGGGGCATTATTCTGCATGGAGGACTATGTGGGGCCCATTATTCTGTATGGAGGACTATGTGGGGCCCATTATTCTGCATGGAGCACTATGTGGGGCCAATTATTCTGCATGGAGCACTATGTGGGGCCCATTATTCTGCATGGAGGGCTATCTGGGGCACATTATTCTGTATGGATGACTTTGTGGGACCCATTATTCTGTATGGAGGACTATCTGGGGCCCATTATTCTGTATGGAGGACTTTGTGGGGCCGATTATTCTGTTTTGAGGACTTTGTGGGGCCCATTATTCTGTATGGAGGACTATGTGGGGCATTATTCTGTATGGAGGACTATGTGGGGCCCATTATTCTGTATGGAGGACTATGTGGGGCCCATTATTCTGCATGGAGCACTATGTGGGGCCCATTATTCTGCATGGAGGACTATGTGGGACCCATTATTCATTATGGAGGACTTTGTGGTACCCAGTATACTGATTGGCTCGTGACTTTTTCCAAGTTTTTCATTTTGGCTCTCTGTATGTTTGATTAGAGAGTGGAAAGAGTAAATGTGAAATGATCCCCTGTTCTCTATAATATCCGGATTTTTCCTGTAGAAGGTTGTGTGATCGGCTCACCTGTAGTCAGATCGCTGCTCGGCCCCGGCTGACTCGTATTAGGGTCAGGGGTTTCTGGGGTCACATTTTGCTCATCTTCGGTGTCGCCTTCTGGTGTCTCCTGATTGATAGAATATATAGAATTAACACGATGAACCTTCCACTAAATCACCAAATCCACAAATCAGGAAGGACTGAACCTGCATTTACAGACACACCAACTGTAACTGTACAGATCAAACGCCATCATGAGGACTTTTCTCAGATAAAATGGATTAAGATGAGGTAACATTGCAAAAACATTAATATGGATAATAGAGGGAGACAGAGGCGGAAATACAGACTTCCCACCACTGAGCTGTGACTACATCAGCAGAATACAGACTGCCATCAGCAGAGACAGGCGGCCATATTACCTCCTGTGCTTGCCAGGAGCTGACAGGGAGGCCGATAAGATCTAACACCAGATCTTCTGATATCTGGCTGGTGATCTGGAGAAGATCAGAAAACAAGGACGTGTGATAGAGAAGATGATGGATCCTTACCGGGCGTTCCGATGAGCGGGCCGGACCTTCCAGTACACACAGGACTTTTTCGGCCAGTTCTTTAACAAAAGACAAATCTCTATATTGAGATCTTTTTTCAGCCTAAAAAGAAGAAAAGAAACACAAATGAAAAATCTCGAGATGAGAAAGATCACAATGAAGGCGGCCATTGTATCTGACATCTGCTCCTCTCTGCAGACACATTGACTACATATCTGGGGTCTTGTCCTGTCTTATATTGGAAGAAAGAAGAAGCTTCTATCCCACCATTATTATCCATTATTGTGGAGAAGACTTGTGCGGAGCGTCCACCATTTACCTGCTGTAGTAATGTCCTGATGTTCCATAGCGAGAAACTGCAAGTGCTCAGTCACTATGGAGCCAACAACGGCAGCCATGACCCTGTGTAGATTGTACACAGTGACTGTGAGCTCTGATGTCATAATGGCCGACCATCACTAGTGATGTCATCATGGAATCTTGTGATGGAATCTTATAGCGGCTGCTCTGCACAAATACATGCTGCCAAGCAATATTTAAAGTGTGTGGGGGCTCATGCTGTATATAGGGGGCTATGTGAGGGCTCAGCTATTTATAGCGGGCTATGTGAGGGCTCATACTGTATATAGAGGGCTAAGTGAGAGCTAGGCTGTATATAGTGAGCTATGTGAGGGCTGATACTCTAAATAGGATTCTGTGTGTGAGCTCATACTGTACATTGGTGCTATGTATGGGCTCTTACTGTATAAAGGGTGCTGTGTGTGGGCTCTTACTGTATATAGGGTATGTGTGTGGGCTCTTACTGTATGTAGGGGGATGCCAGCACACTTAATTCTGCTCAATAATAAGTGATACAGTTAATAATATAAAATATAATTAATATGTTAATATTGAGCAGAATTAATTTCAGCCTATTGATTCGGCCTACACAACAGTCACATTTCTCATGTGGCCCCTCAGTAATATTACTTTCCCACCCCTGCTCTATTATGTATAGCGCTCTGTTATGTGTAGTGCACTTGAGCACCTGCATGTTAATCGAATGACTTATCACATGATCTATCAAAGGGAATTATGTGCCATGTCATGTGATACATCGGGTGCTGGGGGCCCACGGCTCCTAAACTGCCCAGGGCCCTGGCTACTCTTAATCAGCCCCTGCTTCTATCCCACCATTATTATCCATTATTGAGAAGTTTTATGCGGAGCGTCCGCCACTTACCTGCTGTAGTAATGTCCTGATGTTCTGAGGTAAATCCGTCAGATACTCTGAGGTGAGATGACCTCGGTGGTATTTGGTCAGGCAGTCCCTTACAAGCTCCACCACCAGCCGGTGAGTGAAGCTGAGGACGCCATCGGGTGGTTGAAGCACAATCTCAGGGCGATTGGTGGTAAGAATCTCCCATAGAGCTTCTACTTGAAGATTGTCCAAAAGTAATTCAGCCATAGAAGCTGCAAGTGCGATCAGTCACTATATATAATAGCGAGAAACTGCAAGTGCGCTCAGTCACTATGGAATAGCGAGAAACTGCAAGTGCGATCAGTCACTATAGAATAGCGAGAAACTGCAAGTGCGCTCAGTCACTATGAAGCCAACAAAGGCAGCCGCGACCCTGTGTACATTGTATATATAGTGACTGTGAGCCGTGATGTCATAATGGCCAACCATGACCTGTGATGTCATCATGGAATCTTGTGATGGAATCTTCAAGGAGTGGCTCTACAAACATACTTGCTGCCTAGCAATATGCTTTTTTGGCCGTACTGTTTTATTTCCAAATACAACACAACCAGGATAAGGGAATTTTCACACGTTGCGTTTTTGCAGCATTTTTTTCCACACCAAAAACCAGGTTGTACTCAGGAAAAACACTGCATACAATCCACACTTATTTGCTGTGTTTTTGCAGTGTTTATACTTGTGTTGTTTTTTTTTCATTCATTTGAATGGGTGAAAAATGCTGCAAAACCCCTGAAAGAATTAACATCCTGCAAATTTAAAATAAAAAAAGGAAAAAAACGCAGCATGTGAATGAGACTTTAGAAATCTCATTCACTAAGCTGGTACTGTAAAACGCAATGTTTTAGCAGCAGAAAAATAACCCTGAAAAAATGCCACTTGTGAACATTCCCCAAACATATAATCGTCATATTATGGGAAATATTGTGTATATTTATTCCTCGCGTGTCTTTTTTTTACCAAATAACATTTACCTCATTGGTTGGAGAGTTTACTATTAACAACTGTGACAAATATTGAAGAATTAATGATAAGTGACCCAAGTGATCAATCATTTACGTCATTAATGGTGATGAGCGAGCACTAAAATGCTCGGGTGCTCGTTGCTCGGGTCGAGCACATTGGAATACTCGGGTGCTCGACCCGAGCAATGAGCCCAATGTAAGTCTATGGGAAACTCGAGCATTTTTCAGGCGGCTCTCCCCGGCGGTCTACAGAGGGCCTAAAAATTGCCCAAATCGATGGGAATAATGCTCAAATGACATGGTAACAGCATGGGGAAGACCCCTGGAAGCATCTATGACTCCCAGATCACTGCTGTCAACAACGTGGTCAGAGGTATTACGCCACTTTTACAGACTCACAATAAAACTTACAAAAACGAAACCAAAATGGATTTTCCTGGGAAATATGTTAAGGAACATCCTTTCCAGGGTAATGACTTGTATATAAGGCAAAATAAATAACCAAAAACAAAAATTCTCCTCCACACCTTGGGCTATGTTCACTCGTAGCGTTTTTGATGCGTTTTTACACTTTTGCATTGCTTTTAACCAACACAAATGCATTCACCTGGGAATGTCATTTTAACATTTTACAACATTATCTGGCCATGTGGTGTGTGACACATCATCAGACACATGCATACAGTGCTGAAAAGACGTGGGAACAGCATGGGGAAGACCTCTGGAAGCATCTCTGACTCCCAGGTCACTGCCTAAAAGTGTGCCCATCATAAGAGATGCTTGGCACATGCAAAGATGCCTCCCGCCATGCACCTGTCGTTGCAGACTTGCAACAATCACCGTCCACGTCCTTGTCCCACTGCAGCGTTCACTTGTCCCTTCTCCATTCCTTGGAATGCAAGCGCAAGTATGCAGGTAGCCACCCACCTACCCACCCACAGGCTGCAATACTATACTGCCAAATTTTTGACAGCTGCTTGCACTTGAAATGTAGCCTTTTAGGCTCGTGGAGGCGGAAGTTTTTCATAACCTCATGCCGGCGGCGGCTGGGTGTCCATACTCGGTCCCCAGCCGCCAATATATTTCCCAGTATCGCCTCTGCCTTCCACAAGCACGGGTCCCACAACATTACCCGTGCCCCCCCAGTGCACTTACTGGGAACGACCGCCTAACCAAACACATGTGGACAGGTGAACGTGGCCAGGGACGGTACGGAGCCAGTCCGCAACTTTTTTTTGCTGACAGTTGTATTTAGCTCGGTGAAAGGACTGGCATAGAGGGAAACCGTATCTACCCTGGGTGTCATTTCTCCCAGGAAGTCCTGTAATTGAGTTGGACAATGGCCTGATCTGTAATGCATTTTGAGAAATAACATGCATAAGCATGGCCGATCAACATTAAAAAAGCAGCCACAGAGTGTCCGGAAACCTTCCCCCACACTTTTATTAGCCAGGGCTGCTTTTCGGCAGGGTTGGACGGGCCCACCAGAGAGGGAAACCGTATCTACCCCGGCTGTCAGTTCTCCGTCACCAGGTTCCGCCCATTGTCACACACGACCATGCCTGGCTGTATGTTCAGCGGTGAGAGCCACAGATCAGGCTGCTGTGTTACAGCTTTCAACAACTCTGCAGCGCTGGGCGGTTTGTCACCTAAGCATTAAGCATGTTATCTTCAGCACAGCCTGTTGCCGCTTGGCCAAGGCAGTGCTGCAGTTCTGTCAGCTTGTGACTGATGTGGTCATTTCGGAGATGGAGGAGGAGGTGCATGAGCTGAACAATGTGATTACATTGAGGTTAAATTGCTTTTTATACTAAAGAAATATCCTATTGTTTTGTTTACGTTATTTTTTAAGAAAAATGCATTCACTGGGAAATGTCATTTTAACATTTTACAACCTTATCTGGCAATGTGGTGTGTGACACATCATCAGACACATCCTGTTTTATTTATGATGGAGGGACTCTGAAAGTCATAAAGCCTATTTTTATAGGGACATCAGATGGCCCTCACTATTCTTAAAAGGTCAGCAGTCTGCCCTAGCTATTGTTAGACAGCCATCAGCCGGCTATGCTTTGTTGTTCCCATTATTAACAAGTGGGTCTCCTATACTGTTTTTGCGTATCCAGTGACTGCAAGGGCTGCCAAAAATTTGGACACAACCCAATACCCCTTTGAAGAGACATAGAGGAGGGTCTCAGTAAAAAAAATGTTCCCATTATAAAGGTGCAGGTCTCCTATAGTGGTAATGCCCATGCTGTGACTGCAAGGGCTGACCAATTTAAGGAAAAAGCCCACTAAGAATTTAAAGACACACAGAGCAGGGCCACAGTAACAAGGTACGACATGTTCCCATTAGAAAAGAGAGGGTCTGCTATACAGTTATAGGGTATGCAGTGAGTCCAACGGCTGAAAAATTTTAAGAAATACCCTACAAAGAATTTAAAGACACACAGAGCAGGGCCACAGTAACAAGGTACGAAATGTTCCCATTAGAAAGGAGAGGGTCTGCTATAAAGTTGTAGGGTATGCAGTGAGTCCAACGGCTGACCAATTTTAGGAAAAACCCCACTAAGAATTTAAAGACACACAGAGCAGGGCCACAGTAACAAGGTACGACATGATCCCATTAGAAAGGAGAGGGTTTGCTATACCGTTATAGGGTATGCAGTGAGTCCAACGGCTGACCAGTTTTAGGAAAAACCCCACTAAAAATTTAAAGACACACGGAGCAGGGCCACAGTAACAAGGTACGACATGTTCCCATTAGAAAGGAGAGGGTCTGCTATACAGTTATAAGGTATGCAGTGAGTCCAACGGCTGACCAATTTTAGGAAAAACCCCACTAAGAATTTAAAGACACACAGAGCAGGGCCACAGTAATGACAATTTCCCATTAGAAAGGAGAGAGTCTCCCATAGTGTTGGCCTATGCAGTGAATGCAAGAGCTGCCAAAAATTTGGAGGTACTTCAATGCCCCTTGGAAGAGACGTGGAGGAGGGCCTCATAATAAATGTTCCCATTAGAAAGCAGCGGGCCTCCTATACTTGTAATGCCCATGCACTAAGTGTATGGGCTGACAAACATTTACCCCTGGGGGGTATACATGAACATACTGTATAAAAAAAAATTTTTACGGGCATCATAAACACCCTTTAAAAAAATTATGTGGGTGTTGCATCACGGACCACGTTCACCCTGGTGATATGGTGGTGGAGGATGAAGAGAAGGAGGAGGACAAGAGCAAATAGCCAAAATCAGTAAGTGTATACCCATGTGTGGGTGTAAAAAGGTGCATGGCAATACATCTCCCAAGAAAAGACACTGGATTGGAGTTTATGTTACGCTGCTATCATTTGGTGGTGATGAGAAGTCTGGCCCAATCCACCCCTTGTTCATTTTTATAAGAGTCAGCCTGTCAGCATTTTCAGTTGACAGGCAGATGCGCTTATCAGTTATAATTCCACCAGCGGCACTAAAAACCCGCTCTGATAAAACGCTGGCGACAGGGCAGGCCAGGCCAGGACCTCCAAGTCATAGAGAGCCAGTTCATTCCACGTATCCAGCTTGGATACCCAATAATTATAAGGCACAGAGGAATCACGGAGGACGTTGGTACGGTCGGCAAGGTACTCCCTCAGCATCTTCCCAAACTTTGCACTCCTTGTAATAGTACCCCGCGCTTCAGGGCCTGTGCGATGGGAGGGTCTGAGAAAACTCTCCCAGAACTTTGACAGTGTTCCGCTGCCTCTGCTGGATTGAAGTTGTGTCTCTCTCGCCTGTGCTCCTTGGTTGTCCAACAAAGTGTGCCCTCTGCCCCCAGCGTTTTCAGATGGGAATTTTCTTAATAGTTCCGCAACAAGGGCCTTCTGGTACTGCCCCATTTTTGTACACCTGTCTGCCTCAGGAATAACAGATATAAAGTTCTCCTTGTAGCGTGGGTCTAGAAGTGTCACCAACCAGTAATGACTGTCACCCAAAATTTTGAGAACGCGAGGGTCATGGGAAAGGCAGCGTAACATAAACTCAGCCATGCGTGCCAGACTACTAACAGGCAAGACTTCAGTGTCCTCACCAAGAGGATGACTGACCATGCTCTCCTCCTCCTCCTCTCTGTCCTCTGGCCATCCACGCTGAACAGACGGTATGACAGCTGTGCAGGTAGTACCATCTATAGTGCATGAAACTAGCTCCTGTCCTTCCTACTCCTCTTCCTCATTGTCACCCAATCTACGTTGGGATGAGATGAGGCTGGGCTGTGTGTAATCACCCTGTATGGTTCCTTGCTCCATCTCATCATGCTCTGCCTGCAATGCATCCTCTTTGATTGTGAGCAGAGAGCGTTTCAGAAGACAGAGAAGTGGGATGGTGACGCTAATTGTGATGTCATCGCCGCTCACCATCTTGGTGGAGTCCTCAAAGTTTTGGAGGATGGTACATATGTCTGACATCCATGTCCACTCCTGAGGTCTTATGTGTGGAGTCTGAACTGAATACCGACGGCCTTGTTGATGCTGGTAGTCAACAACTGCCCTCTTCTGCTCACAATTCCTTCCCAACATCTGCAGTGTAGAGTTCCAACGCGTGGGGACATCACACAGCAGTCTGTGAGCCGGTAGCTGCAAACGCTGCTGAAGCACTGCAAGGGCGGCGGAAGCTGTAGCTGACTTTCTAAAATGGGCACACTGGTGGCGTACTTTAACAAGCAGATCTGGCAGCTCCGGGTAGGATTTGAGAAACCGCTGAACCACGAGGTTAAGCACATGGGCCAGGCATGGTACGTGTGTGAGCTCGCCTCGCCTCAGAGCCGCCACCAGGTTCCGGCCATTGTCACACATGACCATGCCTGGCTGAAGATTCAGCGGTGTGAGCCACAGATCTGCCTGCTCTTTCAGAGCTGTCCACAACTCTTCAGCATTGTGGGTCTTTTCACCCAAGCATATTAGCTTCAGCACAGCCTGTTGCAGCTTGGCCGAGGCAGTGCTGCAGTGCTTCCAGCTTGTGACTGATGTGGTCATTTCGGAGATGGAGGCTGAAGAGGAGGAGGAGGCTAAGGAGGATGAGGTGCAGAAGCTGTAGACCGTGGGGGCAACGCTGATTGACCTAGGGCCCGCAATCCTTGGCGTCGGTAGGACGTGTTCCGTCCCAAGGTCCGACTGGGTCCTGGCTTCCACTATGTTAACCCAGTGTGCCACCAGCGAGATGTACTGTCCCTGCCCACAAGCACTTGTGGATGATATGCATCTCCTGCTTTAACAGACACAAGAGAGGACAAATCTTGCCAAGTAGCTGAGTATGTCTTCTGAATAGCCAAAACTGCACGGTAGAAAGGCATGGGTTGTTTCTCTGGGTCTGGCAATTGGTTGCAGAGTGTCATGGCTTGAGTCGGTGTGAATTTTACATACATGATAGGTTCTGGTTTGCCAAGAGCAGGTGGTGGTATGATAGGCTTAAGGGTTAAATTAGATGGTGGTCTAGGTAGGCTTGGCAGCAACTTTTCTTCATCCACATCATTTTTAATTGGTACTGGTGTGATGGGAGTCACATGTGTTTGACAAGCATCTTTCATTGCTCTTGCAGTGTCAGTCTGTTTACTGACTAGACATATCTCGGTTAGATGGCAAGAAGGCTTAGAGGCCTCTTCTATCACTGTCTGTACTAGCTCCCTTGCACATGCTCTGACTGGGTATCCAAAGATACCGGAGCTAATTAAAGGAAGTGCTATAGTCTTAATGCCAGCAGTCTTGTTTGCAATGTCTAATGCTGCGTGTACAGTCTGGCACAAGAGCCGTGCACTATTATCTGGATAGGAAGGGTCATAGATGGGCCCCACTGCATGAATAATAGTGTTACAGGGTAAATCGCCTGATTCGGTAACTGTGACCATTGCTGGCTGGAAAGGACCATGTCGTCATACAATATTATCACTTTCCCTTTGAATACTGTCTCCCCCTGCCATGACAATATCTCTAGCCAGGCCACCCCTGTGCTGCAGGTGGCTATTGGTAGCATTCACTATAGCATCCACCCGCTGAGTGACCATGTTCCCTACACCCACAGAGATTAGTACCCCAGCCCCTGTCTGACACTGGGCAATCATTTTCTCAAAAATAGGATCCCAGTCCTCTGGGGGGCCCGACACAAAGCTGCCATTATCCACATGTTGATATGATGGGGCAACAGATGGAGCCCCTTCACCTGAATGAGAGACAGGTGATGTAAGAGCTGGGAACATTGGTGTCGGAGGTGGGGAAGATGCTGAGGTAGATTGCTGAGGTGGGGTGTAATATTGTCCTTGCATAGTCACAACCGGATATATAGAAACTGGTGGAGAAACTAATTGGGCATTAGGCTTTGGAATATCTGTCGTCTCATTGTTATCAGGCCTTCCGGGTGGAGTAAGATGGCCGCCACAGAAAGTACCTGTGGGTGGGACTTCCTTTGAGTCATGCATTCCAAAGGTGGGAGGGCACCTGGGTGGTGTGTCTGTCCAAGAGCAGTCAAGAGAAGGCGCTGTGGCTACAAAGTCAGTGGGGAGGGGGGATGGTCTATGAACTCCACAATGTAAACCATTGTCCCCAGAGTCTAAAGTTTGCACATCACTCCTAGAACATGTCCACCCCCTGAGGCCATTATAAGGTGGTGGCTCAACAGTTTTCAAAGCAACATTAAAAACATGGTTCTTAACATACATGTAATATACATCATCATTATCATCTGTTCTCTCTTCCTCTTCCCATCCCTCTTTTGCTATGTCATTTGCCATAGCCACAGATAATAAACCTGTTTCCTCTAGTTTACCCTTTTTTTTTTTTTTTTCTTTAAAGCTATTTTCCACAGCCCCCGCTGAAGTCTTCCCCTCCTATTCATTCCTACAATGTCCATTAACTGTTTAACCCTAGCAACATACTTAAACCCCTTCCCTGTCAGCTACCAGTGTTTGAGCCGTATAGCTGTTATTCGACACCAACTTTCTTTGTGAACAGTCTCAAGAATTTATGCATGGCTGACGAACGTTGACACAATACAAACAGAAAGACGGACCAGACAAAGTGAATTCTTGTGTCAGTATGACTCAATGAAACAGAATAATCTCCTTATTAATAACCGCAGATACTAGCTGGCCAGCCTAGCTTCTGTTTCCTACCCTCGTGCGTTCTATCTTCCAAGAACAGGATGTTTTTTTAGGGAGCGATACAGAACTGCAAAACTTTCTTTTTTTTTTTTAAACCTTCCTCACATCATCCCCCCTACGTTCTCTCAAGAACAGGAGGTATATGGAAATGCAATGTGGGATTCCATCCAGGAGAATACTCCGTTCACAAGTCACACACGACAGCTCATCCACTAAGTCAGTCTCAAACACAAACAAATTAGAATAAGCAAAGGTTACAGTGGATTGGAATGTGAGTGGGTTTCGATAACACCAGCAGGGTCACCCCTATCCCCACTTAAGGATTACCACAACAGACCGACTCGTGCCCTCTGCTAATCTATGAACGACTGGAAACACAAGCAAGTCTGTAATTACAGTGTAATTAACTAGAGTTACCGTGTAAGGGGGGTGATCAGGCCCATCCAGTCATCCACGATCCACAGCTGGACACCTTCATTCGGTCTGCCCTGGTGTGGTGCCCGTGTGGTGCCCCATGTTGGGCGCCAATTGTGGAAGTGAGGTTCAAAGGACCCCAACCCTTTGCTTATCCCTTGCCAAATTAAATTATTCAAGTGTATACGTGAAGCTTTGATATCGGACAGACAGAGTCAGATACTGAACTTCTCTTGAAGAGAAATGGCGCAGGAAAGATGTGTTTATTATTCCAGCATAACATATATATGTTCAGTATGGAGGAAAGTCCCAATAGGGTGTTGCCCTGAGGCAATTGAGCAATCACAGTGGTCTCTGGCCCATGGTATAGATAAGTCTCATTATCTTGCCCTATGGGGTTAAATGTTTCCTCCCCAGATATTCTCCTCATTCCTCAGGATATTCTCTTGGGAGGTGTCATGTTGAATCCTTTGTCTCATCTCCTTCTTGTAAACAATTTGAAAGTCCACCTCTATAACCAGCTCCAACTAATCCTTTCAGGATATTTATATAGTGACACACGAGTACAGATATCTGATATATATATATATCAAGGTTTTCATAATATATATTAAAGTGAGGGTATATATGACTAAATGATATCCAATATAACAGATATATGCAAAACAAGATTCATAACATATAACAGAATATAAGTATAGATATTTAGTATACATCAGAGTTTCATATAATGTTTTTTAGTAGATTTTAGAATCTTATCTTTAACACACTTATCCACGTCTCCGTGGTTAGGTGGACTTTACCGGTAACTGCATTGTTGAGAGCACGGCTAATGTTTTGGGACACGTGCTTGTGTAATGCGGGGACGGCACACCGGGAGAAATAGTGGTGGCTGGGGACCGAGTACCGAGGGTCGGCCGCCGCCATCAGGATGCGGAATGCTTCCGCCTCCACGAGCCTAAAAGGCAACATTTCGAGCACAAGCAGTCGTGAAATGTGAGAATTTAGCAGTGTGGCCTGTGGGGCGTTGGCTGCATTTTCGCACTTGCATTCCAAGGACTGGGGTATGGACAACTGAACGCTGCGCTGGGACAAGGACATGGACTTGCTTCCTGATGCTGCTACTTGAGAGTGTGCAACGACAGGTGCAGGGCAGGAGGCATCTTCACATGCACTATGGACAGGGGATTGGCTTGCATGCACAACAGCGGAAGAAGCAATGGTGCCACCCGCAGACACTGTTCCTGGACCCTGGGGTTCGGCCCACAAAGTCAGGTGCTTTGCTGCCATGTGCCTGATCATGCTGGTGGCGGTCAGGCTGGTCGTTTTGCCACAACTGCTGATGCTGGCCTGGCAGGTGGTGCAAATGGCCTTTTTGGGGTTATCGGCAGAGTCTTTAAAAAACAACCAGACTCGGGAAGACCTAACAGTTGTACTGGCAACTTCCTTCGTGTTGGTGTTACGGGGAACGGTTGCCTGCCTTCTGTCTGCGGCCACCACACTGCTTCTTCCTGCCTGTTGGGGTGCTCTGCCTCCCTCCCCCTGTGTGCTGCTGTGCTCTCTCTGAATGTCCTCCTGCCAGGTTGGGTCAGTTACTATATCATCCACCACCTCGTCTTCCACTTCCGCACCCTGGTCCTCCTCCTGACTTTCTGGCAATTGTGTCTCATCATCGTCCATCTCTTGTGACACTTTCCCACCGTCGCCTTGGTGTGACCGTGGCTGCTCAAATACTGTATTTGGGCATCGCTACACGCGATCTCCTCTTGCCCCGCTTCAAATGGACAGGGCGAGAGGCCCGAATCTATAAATGGAAAAGTGAACAGCTCTTCAGAGTGTCCAAGTGTGGGATCAGTTGTCTCTGGGTACTCAGCATGGTGGGAGGAAGGAGGATCAGGGTGAGGAATATGCTGTCCAGACTCACGGCTACTGAGACTTGACCGTGTGGAAGACAGGGTGGTGGTGGTGGTGGCTAAGTGACTGGAAGCATTATCCGCTATCCAACCAACAACCTTTTGACACTGCTCTGGGTTCAATAGTGGTGTGCTGCGGTCCCCTAGTAATTGGGACAGGAAGGTCAGGCGAGAAGATGTGGGTGTTTGTTGTGGCACAATTTTGGCTTGCCCACGGCCTTGTCCTCGGCCTCTGCATGCACCATTACCATCACGTCCAGTTCCCCGTCCCTTGCCACGTGCCTTGCCCATTTTAAATGGAGGACAGTATCTTCCATGCTCACTACAAATGACTGAGTTTGGACTGAACTTATATGTGATCCGTGTGATGGAGAAAACAAAGTTTTAAATACCTGGCCTGTAGGTAAGTAGTTTGAACAGCAAACTGCTGTGAATTGCTTCACTGACACACTAAAGGAAATTTTTAATGGAGGCCAGAAATGGCAGTATTTTCTGACAACGTATATGTGATCCGTTTGACGGAGAAAACACAGTTTTTAATAGCCGAATTTCTAGAGCTCTAATATGGAAAGGACCTGGCTGTATTCTGCCGTGCCAACAAGCAAAAAAAACCCCGTGTTCTCTGGATTGCTTTTTAAGCAAATAATGAGGATTAAGATCCAAAGAAAAGTATTCCTGGCCCCTGAGACCTGGGCCTTTGTATAGAAATATCTAACAGCATCAGAAGGCAGAAATGGAATGGAGACTCTTGTGCTATATGTACTGCAGTCTGCTATATACACCGTCTGCCTATACACCCTGCCTGCCTGATATCTCTGCAGATGAATTAGTCCTCAGAAGGACTGTTTGTTAAGATGGATATGTGTAATGTACGGTTTTTCTCCCTACACTACCTAATACACAATCAAATCTCTCCCTATCGCAGCAGCAGCTCTCCCTACACTGCCTGATTCCGAAGGGACTGTGACGAACATGGCGGCGCCAGGTCTGATATAGACCTGATGACACTGTGCGACCAGCCAATCACTGTAATGCCCACAACCAACATGGCTACTGCATTACAGTGCATGGCAGGCAATCCCTGCATGTTCATTGGCTCTCTAAAGAGCGCCAAACATGCAGGGAGGGGACCCGAGTTCCCCCCCGAGCAACCCGAAAATACTCGGCGAGCACTGAGCATCTCGAGCAGTGAGATGCTCGGGCGAGCACCGAGCAGTAGCGAGCATGCTCGCTCATCACTATTTACTACCTTATTTGGCCATGTGGTGTGTGACACATCATCAGACACATGCATACATTGCTGAAAAGACATGGGAACAGCATGGGGAAGACCCCTGGAAGCATCTCTGACTTCCAGGTCACTGCCTAACACTGTGGTCATCAGACTTGATCCTATATTACTGTGGTAATAATACAGACATTTTTGTCAACGTGACAAATATTAAACTCAATTTAAAATGGGCAAGATGTGTGGCAAGGGACGGGGAAGTGGATATTATGGTGATTGTGCACGCAGAGGCCGAGGCCGTGGGCAAGATGAAACTGTGCCTGCTGAGGGAGCACAACAAACACCCTCATCATGTCGAACTACCTTCCTGTCCCAATTTCTAGGGGGCCGCGGAACACCACTATTGAAGCCAGAGCTGTGAGAAAAGGTTTTTGGTTGGATAGCAGATAATGCTTCCAGTCACTTTGCCACCACCACCCTGTCTTCCACATTTTTGTTCAAGATTATTGTAATTGTTTTTGCAATGTATACCCCTTTTTCACATCTAAAGCGCCATGGAATAAATGGCGAAAAAGTAACAATAATAATGTGGTCCAGTCTCATTAGCCGTGAGTCTGGACCACATTATTATTGTTACTTTTTCGCCATTTATTCCATGGCGCTTTAGATGTGAAAAAGGGGTATACATTGCAAAAACAATTACAATAATCTTGAACAAAAATGTGACAGTGACTGGTACAGGAGAGGAGAGGACCCTGCCAGCGAGGGCTCATAGTTTACAAGGGATGGATGAGGATACAGTAGGTGAGGACAAAGCTGATCGTGCAACGGTGTGGTGGAGCGAGGGTTCCTGCAGGTTGTACGCTTGTCGGAAGAGGTGGGTGTTCAGCTTCCTTTTAAAAGTTTCAACAGTAGGTGAGAGTCAGAAATGGTGGGGTAGAGAGTTCCAGAGTTGGGGGGATGCACGGGAGAAATCTTGTATGCTATTGTGGGAAGAGGAGATAAGAGGGTAGAGAAGGTGATCTTGTGAGGATCGGAGGTTGCGTGCAGGTAAGTACTGGGAGACTAGGTCACAGATGTATGGAGGAGACAGGTTGTGAATGGCTTTGCATGCCAAGGTTAGGGTTTTGAACTGGAGACAGTGAAGGGATTGACAGAGAGGAGAGGCCAGGGAATAGCGGGGGGATAGGTGGATTAGTCTGGCAACAGAGTTTAGGATATATTGGAGAAATGCGAGAGTGTTAGAAGGGAGGCCACAGAGCAGGAGGTTGCAGTCATCAAGACGGGAGATGATGAGGGCGTGCACTAGTGTTTTTGTAGATTCGTGGTTGAGGAATGTGCGGATCCAGGAGATTTTTTTACTTAAGTCGGCATCTTCCTCACCCTCTTTCCTCCCACCATTCCGAGTGCCCTGAGACAACTGATCCCATACTTGGACTCTCCGAAGAGCTGTTTTGTTCATATTTCCATTTATAGATTCTGGCCTCTCGCTCGGTCCGCACGGAAGTGGAAAGAGCTTGGATATGTGGTTTGAAGGAGAGATTAGAGTCCAGGGTTACCCCAAGAGCTGTTCACTTTTCCATTGATAGATTCGGGCCCCTCGGACGGCCAGTTTCAAGCAGGGCAACAGAAGATCGCATGTAGCGATTTGAGCAGCATTGGTCACCCGAAGGTGACTGTGGGAAACTGCAATTACTGTTGAAAAGATGGTTGATGATTAGTGTTGAGCATTCCGATACTGAAATATCGGGTATCGGCCGATATTCACTGTATCGGAATTCCGATACTTAATTCCGATACTTTTATAATATCGAATACCGGAATCGGAAGTTCCCATAATGCCTGCGCTCTGCAGTGTCTGTGAAGGATGACAAGCTGGATGGCAGCGCTCAGCTGCGATCCAGCTTGTCATCAGAATGCCATCCCAGCGTGGGAGAATTCTCCTGATTGTTTAAAAGCCGGCGGGCGGTAAAAAGCCGCCGGCTTTTAAACAATCACACAGCCCCATACTGCTTCCCCGCAGCCTCCCACCCCGATCCTCCGCTCCCCTCGCCACCTCCAATCCCAATCGTAAATTAGGACCGGGCGGGGAGCGCAGCACCAAGGAGCGAAGGACCCGGGCGGGGAAGCCGGCAGTGAAAAGACTTCACCGCCGGCTTTCCCGTTCTGTGCTGCGCTTTCCCGCCGGTTATTTCAAATGAACAGCTGAGGTATCAGGTGATGCCGATCAGCTGTTCATTTGAAGTAGCCGCGGTGCCCTCAGAGGGTTCATGTGAGTTCATGCTTGACTGCATGAACTCACATGAACTTTCCCACGGCCGCACAGGTCAGCCTCACCTCCCAGACCCGTCATGATTAGTGTGTGCGGGGTGTGTGTGTGCGGGGTGTGTGTGTGTGCGGGGTGTGTGTGCGGGGTGTGTGTGTGCGGGGTGTGTGTGTGTGCGGGGTGTGTGTGCGGGGTGTCTGTGCGTGCAGGCAGACATAGGCCGATGTGACACTACTACTCCCATCGGCCTATGTCTGTCCCCCGTCCACTCGTGCCAGCAGGATCAGCTCGATGGGAGCAGTAGTTCCCATCAGCCTGATCCTGCTATATAAATTGCCCTACTGTGTCCCCAATAAATGTTAGATACATGTCATTGGTGGCCAGTGGTTACCTAAAAGAAATTAGTTTATACATTACCTGTCCCCGCCGATCGCCACCTAAAATAAAGTAAAAAATAAAAAACTACACCTATACTCACCTAGACACCTAATTCCCCGAAGCCATCGATCTCCTGTAATAAAATATAAAATAATAAACCACAACCTTATCCTTACCCCTCCGTAGCAGTCCACGAGTGTCCCACGAATATCTCCAGTTCAGAGCAGCCACATAGAATGTGACCGCTCTGAACCGCTGCCGCCGCTAGAATGACGGGGCCGTAAGGGTTCACCAGAGTTAAGGCAGCGCTGCTCCGGTTAGCTGCTTTACGGCACTGCTGTATCGTGAGCAATTCCCACGGTACAGCACTGCCGTAAAGGAGGTCTCCGGAGCTGCGCTGCCTGAATGCACTCCGGTAACCTCAGTCAGTGGCTCCCGCTGCCGGGAGCGGACGTGTTCCCGGCAGCGTGAGCTTACAGCAGCCATGCACAGCTGTCACCATCTCCAGATGTGACAGCTGTGCATGGGAGATCAGCGCAGGAACGTGGACAGGTAACTATTTTTTTTTAGTAAACTAAGAATTAAATAAAATGGTGTTTTATTTCAAATAAATTATTTTTTTCTGGGTGTAGTGTGTTTTTTCTTTTTAACACTTTGTAGGTTAGTAATGGGGGTGTCTTATAGACACCCATCATTACTAACCTGGGCTTCATGGCAGCTGGCGCTGACATGAACCCCACCACTATTACCCCCTGCCACCGCACCAGGGCAGCGTGGAAGAGCGAGGCTAAGTGCCAGAATTGGCGCATCCTATGGATGCGCCATTTCTGGGGCGGCTGATGGCTGGTGTTTCTAGCCTGGGAGGGGGCCAATATTCATGGCACCCTTCCTGAGCTATTAATATCAGCCCCCAGCTGTCTGCCTAGCCTTTGCTAGCTATTAAAATAGGGGGGACCCCACGTCATTTTTTTGGGGGGGGTCCCCCATTTTAATAGCTAGTAAAGGCTAGGTATTCAGCTGGGGGCTGATATTAGTAGCCTGGGAAGCTCCGTGGGTTTTACCCCCTTCCCAGGCTTCAAACATCTGCCCCAGCCGTCTGCTTAACCTCCGCTAGAGACTAAAATTATGGGGGATCCCACGCCATTTTTTTTTTAAATAAATCCTTTATTTTAACACTAAATGACATTTGAGGACTTAATAAAGATGCAGTCCCTAAATTATTATTTATTTTTTAATAAATTTTTCCCAAAACTTTTGACGTGGGCTTCGCCATATTTTTGTATGCCAGCCAGGTACAGCATCCAGCTTCTATGAACGCGCCATTTTCCGGGGCGGCCGCGGACTGCAATTTTCAGCGGGGGGGGGCAGAAAGCTTGGGCCTCCCTGCGCTACAGATTCCATCCCCCAGCTGCCTAGTTGTACCTGGTTGGACACAACAATATAGGGAAACCCTTTTTTTCTTAATTATTCCATGAATTTCATGAAATAATTAAAAAAAAAAATGTGTGGCGCTTCGCCCTATTGTTGTGTCCAGCCAGGTACAACTAGGCAGCTGGGGGCTGGAATCTGCAGCGCAGGGAGACCCAAGCTTTCTGGGCCCCACCCGCTGCAAATTGCAGTCCGCAGCCGCCCCGGAAAATGGCGCGTTCATAGAAGCGCCATCTTCTGGCGCTGTACCCAACTCATCCAGGGCCCTGGTGAGGTGGCTCATTGGGTAATAAAGGGGTTAAGGCCAGCTTGGCATTATCAGCTGGCCCTAAGCCCGAAATTCATGGGGTCACGCCAATATTAGACATGACCGCCATGAATTTCTAGTAAAGTATTTAAAAAAAACACAAACACCCAGAAAAAAGTCCTTTAATTGAAATAAAGACACAATTCTTTATTGTTCTAAATTAAACCATACTTACAGTCACGCCCATTCCAGCTGAAGCCAACGATCTCCTGCAATAAAAGTAAAATAATAAAGCAACCTCATCCTTACCTTTCCATGGTTCCCAGGACAGCTTCAGCTCTGCTACATCGAGATGACAGGCTGGACCGCAGCAGAACGCTGCCATCCAGCCTGTCATCCCGCAGACACTGAGAAGCGCAGGCATGCTTGTGCTCCTCAATGTCTGGCTGTGACGGCATAAAGATGAGCCGAGGTCATGTCCAATGAACTCAGCTCACCTCATGTACGTCACTGACAGCGTGGGAAAATTCTCCTGCACTCAGCACTTCAGCGTGAGAATTTTCCCACACTGTCAGTGACGTGCATGAGGTGAGCTGAGTTCATTGGACATGACCTCACCTCATGTATGTCACTGACAGCGTGGGAGAATTCTCACGCTGAAGCGCTGAGTGCAGGAGAACTTTCCCACGCTGTCAGTGACGTGCATGAGGTGAGCTGAGTTCATTGGACATGAACTCGGCTCATCTGGATGACGTCACAGAGAGACACTGAGGAGCGCAAGCATGCCTGCGCTTCTCAGTGTCTGCGGGATGACAGGCTGGATGGCAGCGTTCTGCTGCGGTCCAGCCTGTCATCTCGATGTAGCAGAGCTGGAGCTGTCCTGGGAACCATCGAAAGGTAAGGATGAGGTTGCTTTATTATTTTTCTTTTATTGCAGGAGATCGTTGGCTTCAGCTGGAATGGGTGTGATGGTAAGTATGGTTTAATTTAGAACAATAAAGAATTGTGTCTTTATTTCAATTAAAGGACTTTACTCTGGGTGTTTGTGTTTTCTTTTAACTTTGACTATGGGGTTAGTAATGGGGGTGTCTTATAGACGCCTCTCCATTACTAACCTGGGCTTGATGTCAGCTGGCATTATAAGCTGACATCAACCCCAACCCTATTACCCCCTGCCACCGCACCAGGGCAGCGTGGAAGAGCGAGGCTAAGTGCCAGAATTGGCGCATCCTATGGATGCGCCATTTCTGGGGCGGCTGACGGCTGGTGTTTCTAGCCTGGGAGGGGGCCAATATTCATGGCACCCTTCCTGGGCAATTAATATCAGCCCCCAGCTGTCTGCCTAGCCTGTGCTAGCTATTAAATTAGGGGGGACCCCACGTTATTTTTTTGGGGGGGTTCCCCCATTTTAATAGCTAGTAAAGGCTAGGTATTCAGCTGGGGGCTGATATTAGTAGCCTGGGAAGCTCCGTGGGTATTACCCCCTTCCCAGGCTTCAAACATTTGCCCCAGCTGTCTGCTTAACCTCCGCTAGAGCCTAAAATTAAGGGGAACCCCACGCCAATTTTTTTTTAAATAAATCCTTTATTTTAACACTAAATGACAAGTACAGTAATCAACACTGTCACTGTACTTCATATATATGTGACTGACATGTTTCTATCTATCTAATCTATGTGTGATTCTCTATTCTTTCTGTTCTAAATTGTCGGGTACAGATGCTGAATTGCCGGCCGGCTTTCTTAAAGAGACGGTGCATGAAAACACTATTATTTTTTTAAATAAATCCTTTACACTAAATGACAAGTACAGTAAGCAACACTGTCACTGTACTTCATATATATGTGACTGACATGTTTCTATCTATCTAATCTATGTGTGAAGCTCTATTCTTTCTGTTATAAATTGTCGGGTACCGCTGCTGAATTGCCGGCCGGCTTTTTTAAAGAGACGGTGCACGAAAACACTAATATTTTTTTTAATAAATCCTTTACACTAAATGACAAGTACAGTAAGCAACACTGTCACTGTACTTCATATATATGTGACTGACATGTTTCTATCTATCTAATCTATGTGTGATTCTCTATTCTGTCTGTTATAAATTGTCGGGTACCGCTGCTGAATTGCCGGCCGGCTTTTTTAAAGAGACGGTGCACGAAAACACTAATATTTTTTTTAATAAATCCTTTACACTAAATGACAAGTACAGTAAGCAACACTGTCACTGTACTTCATATATATGTGACTGACATGTTTCTATCTATCTAATCTATGTGTGATGCTCTATTCTTTCTGTTGTAAATTGTCGGGTACCGGTGTATGCCGCTGATGAATTGCCGGCTTTTCATGTCATTCTACATTATTCTTAGTTGTTTTACTTCATGTAGAATTAACCTACAAGGAAAGAAAGGGTTTATTTTCATTCCGATATTTGTGTCCCATTGACTTGCATTGGTTTCCGGTATCGGAATCGGCGATATCCGATACTTTTTGGGTATCGGCCCGATCCAATCCGATACGATATTTCCTGATATCGGAAGGTATCGCTCAACACTATTGATGATAAGACACAATGGACAGAAAGTCAGGAGGAGGACCAGGGTGCGGAAGTGGAAGACGAAGCGGTGGACAATGAAGTCACTGATCCGACCTGGCAAGGGGACATGCAGAGCGAGGACAGCAGCATACAGGGGGAGGGAGGCGTAGCACCACAATAGGCAGGAACAAGCAGTGTGGTGGCCACAGACACAAGGCGGGCAACTGCTCCGCGGAACACCAACATGACGGAAGTTGCCAGTTCAACTGTTAGGTCTTTCCAAGTCTGGTTCTTTTTTAAAGACTGTTTAGATAACCCCAAAAATGCCATTTGCAACATCTGCCAGGCCACCATCAGCAAGAGCACCAAAACTACCAGCCTGACCACCACCAGCATGCTCAGGCGCATGACAGCAAAGAACCTGACTAGCTGGGCCGAATGCCAAGGTCCAGAAACAGTGTCTGTGGGTGACACCACTGCCTCTTCCGCTGTTGTGCGTGCACTCCAATCCTTTTCCATGGTGCATGTGAAGATGCCTCCCACCCTGTACCTGTCATTGCAGACTTGCAACCATCACCGTCCACGTCTTGTCCCTTTGCAGCGTTCAGTTGTCCCTACCCCAGTCCCTGGAATGCAAGCGCAAGTATATAGCCAGTCGCTCACCCACCCACCCACAGGCTGCAATACTATACTGCCAAATTTTTGACAGCTGCTTGTGACTCGCCCCCTGAGCCGTGGGGCACTCGGATCCGGGCAATTAGGGAAACGGTGGGAGTAGTAGTGGCAACCCGGTTCCGTGGCTCAGGGTGGTCAGGCCAGTGGTAGTCCGTTATGTGCTGATGTTTATGTCCGACTACGCCACCCGTGGATTGCGGTTATTAGGAACCGCCGCTGCATGCAGACCGCTGGGGCTGATGAGGTGTGCAGCTAGGGTAGTGTGACTCCCCACGGGAAGAGTGCGGCCCCAGGGCAGTATAGTGGATGGTGGGAGTGATGGTAGTGAGAGTCCCAGTGCTGATAGTGCTGGAGGAGCAAGGAGCACACAGACAACAGGTTGCAGTCCAGGGTCTTTACTAAAACAGGTAAACTGACCCACAAACAGTCCCAGCTAGGAGGGGACCTGGATGTCTGAGAGCAACGGGGAAATTGGCCCTGGTCAGGGTGAGGGTGTAGGCCTACCGTGCTTTCTGCGCTCCTTCTGGCTATCTCCTCGTTATAGGGTAACTGCCCACGTTTCCGAGCTTTCGGTGTATTCTCGCCTGTATGGCCTGCGACGTGGGTTCCTTTCTGCTCCCAGCCTTGTACGGCTTTACTGGTCCCTTCGGTTGTGGCAGGGCCTCCAGGCTTCTTAGGCCAAGGAATATACAGTCCCCTGCGGACTGGTTATCTGCTGGAGGATGTAGAATCCTCCCAGCCTCAGACACCAAAGTCTGGTAAATTAAGTCCTTTATCTGCCAAGACAGGCTCTCTTCGCCTCTTGTCTCTGGCTTGTGGCTCTCGTCCTGCCACACTTCCTCTTAGGTGCAATACAACAGTCTGTCCCTGCTCTGTTCTGGGACACGTCTCATTGCTGAGACAGGCCATCAAGTTCTCCCTAACCCTGCCCCCAGCACCAGCTTTTCTGGGGCAGCCTGCTCCCCCTACTGGCCTGAGACAGGAGGCATTGCATGCTAATGTTCCCCTGACTAGAGAACCTCCCCCTTGCTCTCAGACACAGCTTTATTTACACTTGTGGCATCCAGGCCAGGGTGACACATTCCCCCCTAGTGAAATTTAGTACTCCGGGACTAAACAATAAACAAAGACAATATTCATAACAATAAAACATTAATAGACAGACGACGCACAAATTGAGTTCTTAAGGTCACAGTGTGGTCTGTGACCGGGTGTCCATATCACCAGCACAACGGGGAGCCTTAACCAGGTGGGAGTCTGTCCTACCCCAAGTCCTTCACAGTCTTAGTTCATTCCTGGGTTAGGCTCCAAACGCAGTCCATACAAGGTCCCGGTTATAAAAAGTCCATAACCTTTGAGTCCTTACGGTAGCTGCAAGAAACTGAAACACAGAATTACCAAACAAGCATGTAACTTGGCAAACAATTCAACATTTGGCAACAGGGTCATTTACAATTTTAGCGCGCTCTATATTCTCCAGCGAGCGGGTATCTGCCCCTTTGTGCTCCTGGTTGACCTACGTAGCCCACTGTCTGGTGGTGGACCAACCTGGCTTTCCCCACTAGCGTTAGGGGTACAGCTACCAGCTGGGTGTACAGGTAGGGCAGGCAGCTATCTGCGAGTCCTTTGGCTTACCGCAGGCATGGCAGGCTCACTGTCAGCAGAGGGTTGACTCTCCTGGGCTGCTGGTACAGGCTCTTCTGCCCTGGAACTGCTTGCTCCTCTTCACCTTCCGGCTCTGGTGTTGGTTGTTGCTGTGCCGGTTGCAGGAAATGCAGGACGGGTACCACTATGGCATCATTTATGCGAGTCCAGGACTGAGGGAACTCTCCGAGAACGGTGCTGATCATTTCTTCCTTGTCCTCTGCGGGTTCAAGGTCACTCTGATCCTCTTCTGCACTACGGAGTTGCTCGGGGCACCTTTTGAGGTGGTCTCTGGAGACGACACTAGTGGTTTCTCCTCCGTCCTTGGTGATTACGCACACCTTTGGGTTGTCGTGGTCAGACTGCAGTACGGTGTAGGGTTCCCTTTCCCACTGGTCGTCCAACTTATGTAGCCTTCTTTTTCGCTTTAGGACTTGCTCACCAGGTTCTAGGGGACCAGCAGGGGCGTGTTGATTGAAGAGTTTTTCTTGCCTCTCTCTCACCTGGGCCAGGCTCTTCTCCACACTCTCCTGTACCTTCTTGTACTGCAGTTGCCTTTCCGTATCCCAGTCCGCATCCGGGGAGGTGTCCTCAGGTATTAGGACTCCCATCTCCAGGTCTACGGGCAGCTTACCTGGTCTAGCTCGCATCAGGTAAGCCGGGGTGCAGTTTGTAGCATTCACCGGGATATTGTTGTATAGGTCTATTAGGTCCGGCAGTTTTTCTGGCCACAGGCTGCGTTCCTCCAGGGGCAACGTCTTCAGGAGATCAATGACCATATTGTTCATCTTCTCACACATCCCGTTGGTTTGTGGATGGTAAGGCGTTGTCCGAATCTTCTTACAGCCATAGAGGTTGCAGAACTCCTGGAAGATTTCAGCCTCGAACGCTGGACCCTGGTCTGTCAGGACCTGTTCCGGATACCCGTGTGGACGGCAGAAATATTGCTGGAAGGCTCTGGCCGCTGTTTGGGCTGTCAAGTCTTTTACCGGGACCACCACTAGAAAACGGGAATAGTGGTCCACGATTGTCAGGGCATAGATGTATCCAGACCGGCTTGGAGCCAATTTGACGTGGTCCAGAGCTACCAGCTCAAGAGGCTGCGTGGTGACGATGGGCCTCAAGGGTGTCTTCTGGCTGGTGCGGTCCTTCCTCCTCAGGTGACAAGGGCCACAATCTCTGCACCACTTTTCTACAGCTCCTCTCATGCCGACCCAAAAGAACCTTCCTCTTAGCAGGAACTCCAATTTCTTCCATCCGAAGTGTCCCGCTCTGTCATGGTAAGCCCCCAGGACCATGGCTGCATCCCGTCTTGGGACCACGACTTGCCAGGTCAGCTCGTGCGTCCGGTGGTTAACAATCCTTCTGCACAACTTGCCTTCGTAGAGGAACAGCTTGCTCTTCTCCTTCCATAGCTGCTTGGCTTCCTCTGGGGCATCTGGATCTAAGCGGGCGTCTTCCCGGGTCAGCAGATCTTTCACCAGGCGGACTGCAGGGTCACTATCTTGGGTCTCGGCCCAGCTGTGGTGAGGTAGGGGATTGATTATCACAGTGGTTAGATCCTCCTCCTTCACGCGGTGAGAGTATTGAGCGGCTCCATACCGGTGAAACGCGGGGAGTTCTACCTCCTCCAGCTCTTCTGGGTCTTCGTCACATTCAGGTAAGTGAGGCATCCTTGATAGGGCGTCCGCGTTGGCATTGGTTTTGCCTGCCCGGTACTTGATCACGAAGTCATAGTTTGAGAGACGGGCCATCCACCGCTGTTCTAGGGCACCCAGTCTTGCATTGTCCAGGTGTGTCAACGGGTTGTTGTCCGTGTACACGGTGAACTTCGCGGAGGCCAGGTAATGCTTGAAGCGTTCCGTCACGGCCCATACCACCGCCAAGAATTCTAGCTTGAAGGAGCTGTAATTCTCCGGGTTCCTCTCGGTGGGCCTCAGCTTCCGGCTGGCGTACGCGATCACCCTTTCTCTGCCCTGTTGGTTTTGGGACAGTACAGCTCCCAGTCCCACATTACTGGCATCTGTGTGGAGAATGAAAGGCTGGCCATAATCAGGGTAGGCCAAGATCTCGTCCCCTGTGAGGGCCATCTTTAGCTGGCGGAAGGACTCCTCTTCCGGTTTATCCCACTTGAAGGGCGGCTTTTGGCTCCTGGACTTAGACTGTCCGATCAGGAGGTCCTGCATAGGAGCTGCCATCTTGGTGAACCCGGGGATGAACCTTCGGTAGTAGCCTACCAACCCGAGAAACTGTCTCACCTCTTTGATGTTCGAGGGTCTTGGCCAGCTCTTGATTGCCGTGTCAGGGTCGGGGGCCACTCCTTCCGCGCTTACCACATGCCCTAGGTACTGGACCTTTGGTTTCAACAGGTGACACTTCAATGGTTTCACCTTCAGGCCGTAGCCTGCCAGGGCTTCGAACACCTCGGCCAGGTGCTTTAGGTGGTCCTCGTAGGTCTTCGAATAGACGATCACGTCGTCCAGGTAAAGGAGAACCGTCTCGAAGTTTCGGTGCCCTAGACAGCATTCCATCAACCGCTGGAAGGTCCCTGGTGCGTTGCAGAGCCCGAAAGGCATACAGTTGAACTCACTCAGTCCCATCGGGGTGGTGAAGGCGGTCTTCTCCTTGTCAGCCTCTGCCACAGGAACCTGCCAGTACCCGCTAGTAAGGTCCAAAGTAGTGACTACGCCACCCGTGGATTGCGGTTATTAGGAACCGCCGCTGCATGCAGACCGCTGGGGCTGATGAGGTGTGCAGCTAGGGTAGTGTGACTCCCCACGGGAAGAGTGCGGCCCCAGGGCAGTATAGTGGATGGTGGGAGTGATGGTAGTGAGAGTCCCAGTGCTGATAGTGCTGGAGGAGCAAGGAGCACACAGACAACAGGTTGCAGTCCAGGGTCTTTACTAAAACAGGTAAACTGACCCACAAACAGTCCCAGCTAGGAGGGGACCTGGATGTCTGAGAGCAACGGGGAAATTGGCCCTGGTCAGGGTGAGGGTGTAGGCCTACCGTGCTTTCTGCGCTCCTTCTGGCTATCTCCTCGTTATAGGGTAACTGCCCACGTTTCCGAGCTTTCGGTGTATTCTCGCCTGTATGGCCTGCGACGTGGGTTCCTTTCTGCTCCCAGCCTTGTACGGCTTTACTGGTCCCTTCGGTTGTGGCAGGGCCTCCAGGCTTCTTAGGCCAAGGAATATACAGTCCCCTGCGGACTGGTTATCTGCTGGAGGATGTAGAATCCTCCCAGCCTCAGACACCAAAGTTTGGTAAATTAAGTCCTTTATCTGCCAGGAGAGGCTCTCTTCGCCTCTTGTCTCTGGCTTGTGGCTCTCGTCCTGCCACACTTCCTCTTAGGTGCAATACAACTGTCTGTCCCTGCTCTGCTCTGGGACACGTCTCATTGCTGAGACAGGCCATCAAGTTCTCCCTAACCCTGCCCCCAGCACCAGCTTTTATAGGGGCAGCCTGCTCCCCCTACTGGCCTGAGACAGGAGGCATTGCATGCTAATGTTCCCCTGACTAGAGAACCTCCCCCTTGCTCTCAGACACAGCTTTATTTACACTTGTGGCATCCAGGCCAGGGTGACACACTTGCACTTGAAATATGGCCTTTTAGGCTTGTGGAGGTGGAAGCTTTCCAGCCGGGTATCCATACACGTCCCCAGCCACCATTATTTCTCCTGGTGTTGTCCCCGCCTTCCACCAGCACGGGTCCCAGAACTTTACCCGTGCCCTCCTCAGCGCACTTAGTGTGAAGGACCGCCTAACCACAAACACATGGACAAGTGAATGTGGCCAGGGATGGTACATCTCACTGACACATTTCACTGGGTTAATATTCTGGAAGCCGGGACCCAGTGGGACCTTGGGACGGAATGCGTACTCCCGACGCAGAGGATTGCAAGCCCTGGGTCAACCAGGGTTGCCCCCACATTCTACAGCTCCTGCACCACCTCCTCCTCTTCAGCCTCCATCTCCATCACTTGATTCATTTTTTTCAGGAGATATTCCAGATTATGTACTAAAACTTTGTGGGTGCCAATAACAATAAGCAGGACTGTATGCTTAGTTGACAAACCACACACCATTGCAGAGTTGTTGAAAGCTGTGTCAGAGAACCTGGTGGCGGCTCTGAAGCTAGGCAAGCTCACACGCGAGCCATTCCTGGCCCATGTGCTCAACTTAGTGGTTCAGCTGTTTCTCAAAACCTACCCAGGTCTGCCACAGCGACTTGTGAAAGTACGCTGCATGTGTGCCCATTTCAGAAAGTCAGCTACAGCTTTCACCGCTCTGGCAGGGCTTCAGCAGCTTTCAGATCACCGACTAGTGTGCGATGTGACCACGGATTGGAAATCAAAGTTGCAGATGTTTGGAATGATTTTGAGCAGCAGAGAGCAGTTGAGTACCAGCTTCAATACGCCCGTCGGCATTCAGGTCAGCCTCCGCACATAAGAGCTGATGAGTGGGCATGAATGTCTGACATCTGTGCCGTCCTCCAAAACTTTGAGGACTCCACCAAGATGGTGAGCGGCGATGACGCCATAATTAGCATCATCATCCCGCTTCTCTGTGTACTGGAACAATCGCTGCTCACAATTAAAGAGGAGGCATTGCAGGTGGAGCAAGGAGCTATACAGGGTTATGCTACTCAGCCCAGCCTCATCTCATCCCGACGCGGATTGGGTGATAATGAGGAGGAGGAAGAGAACATGGACAAAAGTCCTCTTGATGAGAACAGGGAAGTCTTGGCTGTTGGCAGTCTGGCACACAAGCCGACTTGGGCATTACAAAAAACTGGCACGGCACGAGAGAAGTCTTGTAGACAGAGGTGTGAGGTTCTGATTAAGGAGAATGTCAGTCTTAGATCAGTTGCAGAACGGAGGGCATGGGAGGGGTGATACACAGAAATGAGGGAAGAGATATAGGCCGGTGCAGAACTGTGGAGAGCTTGGTGGGTGAAAGAGATGAGTTTGTATTGTATTCTGTAGTGATTGTTTAACCTAACCAGTGCAATGACTCGCAAAGGGTAGAGGCTTCGGTGAAGCGGCTTAATAATAATAATTAGGGTTGAGCGAGTATGTTCTGTCCGAGTATGCTCGGGCCGAGCTCCAAGTATTTACAGCTGCTCAGTGATATGGTTGAATCGCTCCCGGGTGCATGATTTGCAACTGTTTGACAGCTTTATTACTTGTGAGGAATGTGTAAGAAATAGACATTACTTCCATGTAATAAAACTGTCAAAACAGTCGCAAATCATGCACACGGGAGCGATTCAACCATATCACCGAGCAGCTATAAATACACGGAGCTCGGCCCGAGCATACTCGCCGAAAGGGTTAATAGAACATACTCGCTCAACACTAATAATAATCTTTTTATTTATATAGCGCCAACATATTCCACAGCGCTTTACAATTCAGACAATTTATAGACATTATGGGCACTGTCCCCATTGGGGCTCACAATCTACATACCCTATCAGTATGTCTTTGGAGTGTGGGAGAAAACCAGAGAACCCAGAGGAAACCCATGCAAACACAGGGAGAACATACAAACTACTTGCAGATGTTGTCCTTGGTGGGATTTGAACCCAGAACCCCAGCGCTGCAAGGCTGCAGTGCTAACCACTGAGCCACCGTGCTGCCCTTTATAGAAATACGACTCTGGCTGCTACATTCAGAAAGGATTGGAGAAGAGAGTTTGTTTAGAGGGAAATTGATTAGAAGATAGCTGCAGTAATTAATCAGAGACACAGTAAGAGTTTTTACAGTATCAAAGGTGCGAAAAGGTTGAATTCTGGATATGTTTTTAAGGTGCAGGTGACATGTGTGGGAGTTATGGTGGCACCACCTAAAAGAAATTGCAAAGTCAGGTATAGGTAGGATAGTAAAAGTCAGATATAGGTAGGTTAGTAAAAGTCAGGTAAAGGAAAGGTAGGTTAGATGGCTACGTGCGGCCTCCTGCTGTGTATAGATGGCTACGTGCGGCCTCCTGCTGTGTATAGATGGCTACGTGCAGCCTCCTGCTGTGTATAGATGGCGCCGTGCGGCCTCCTGCTGTGTATAGATGGCGCCGTGTGGCCTCCTGCTGTGTATAGATGGCGCCGTGTGGCCTCCTGCTGTGTATAGATGGCGCCGTGAGGCCTCCAGCTGTGTATAGATGGCTATGTGTGGCCCCCTGCTGTGTATAGATGGCTATGTGCGGCCTCCTGCTGTGTATAGATGGCATTGTGCGGCCTCCTGCTGTGTATAGATGGCGCCATGCAGCCTCCTGCTGTGTATATGGCTACGTCCGGCCTCCTGCTGTGTATAGATGGCTACGTGCGGCCTCCTGCTGTATATAGATGGCTACGTGCGGCCTCCTGCTGTGTATAGATGGCTACGTGCAGCCTCCTGCTGTGTATAGATGGCTACGTGCGGCCTCCTGCTGTGTATAGATGGCTACGTGCAGCCTCCTGCTGTGTATAGATGGCGCCGTGCAGCCCCCTGCTGTGTATAGATGGCTACGTGCGGCCTCCTGCTGTGTATAGATGGCTACGTGCAGCCTCCTGCTGTGTATAGATGGCGCCGTGCAGCCCCTGCTGTGTATAGATGGCTACGTGCGGCCTCCTGCTGTGTATAGATGGCTACGTGCAGCTTCCTGTTGTGTATAGATGGCGCCGTGCAGCCCCCTGCTGTGTATAGATGGCTACGTGCGGCCTCCCGCTGTGTATAGATGGCTACGTGCTTCCTCCCGCTGTGTATAGACGGCTACGTGCTTCCTCCCGCTGTGTATAGATGGCTATGTGCGGCCCCCTGCTGTGTATAGATGGCTACGTGCGGCCTCCTGCTGTGTATAGATGACTACGTGCTGCCTCCTGCTGTGTATAGATGGCTACGTCCGGCCTCCTGCTGTGTATAGATGGATACGTGCGGCCTCCTGCTGTATATAGATGGCTACGTGCGGCCTCCTGCTGTGTATAGATGGCTACGTGCAGCCTCCTGCTGTGTATAGATGGCTACGTGCGGCCTCCTGCTGTGTATAGATGGCTACGTGCAGCCTCCTGCTGTGTATAGATGGCTACGTGCGGCCTCCTGCTGTGTATAGATGGCTACGTGCAGCCTCCTGCTGTGTATAGATGGCGCCGTGCAGCCCCCTGCTGTGTATAGATGGCTACGTGCGGCCTCCTGCTGTGTATAGATGACTACGTGCAGCCTCCTGTTGGGTATAGATGGCTCCGTGCAGCCCCCTGCTGTGTATAGATGGCTACGTGAGGCCTCCTGCTGAGTATAGATGGCTACGTGCGGCCTCCTGCTGAGTATAGATGGCTACGTGTGCTCAATATTAAGTCATCCAATGTTAGGCTGTGTGCCCACGATGCAGAAATGCTCCAGATTTTTTTTGAGCGTTTCTGCATCTCCCTGGCAGAAAAAACGCATGCGGATTGTACATGCGGATTGTACATGCGGATTGTACGTGTGTTTTTCCTGCCAGGGACAAGCGGATGTGATGCGTTCTTCACATGCATTTTCGCATGCGGGTTGTCAAGCGTTTTCCAAGCGATTTTAGCATCACTTGGAAAAGTACTTGACAACTTGGTCACACTATATAAATACATGCAACCGGCAAGGATTTATATAGTGTGACCGAAAGAATGGTAAAAAATAAATATACTTACCTTCTGATGGCCTGCCGACGTCAGCGGTCGCGTGACCCGTCACATGACTAAATGACGTCACCATAGGTCCTTTAGTCTACCGCGAGCTGCCGGCGAGGCAGGACGCATCGGATAAAGACACCGGGGGCCATCAGAAGGTAAGTATAATATTTATTTTTTATTTTATTCTTTTTTTTACAGGTTCCATGGTACTCGGGTCCGGAGGAGAGTCTTCTGTTCTCCAAACCCGGGTACCATCCGCACATTGAAACGCATGGAATCCGCATGTACAGATGCAGTGATGCGGATACCATGCGTTCCAATGCAAGTCAATGGCGGCGAAAACGCAGCTCTTCCGCAAAATAATTGGTAGTGCTGCGGATTTTTCCACAATGATACCAAGCGGAAACGCTTAAAAAACCCATAGTGGGCACACAGCCTAAAAAAAAATATTATAAATTATTATTATAATTAATATATTAATATTGTGCCAAATTAATTTCACGTGAACTATCACATGATCTATCACAGGTGATCATGTGACATGTGATACATCAGGTGTGCGTGTGTGTGTGTGTGTGTGTGTGTGTGTGTGGGGGGGGGGGGGCGCGCCTTCTAAACTGCCCGGGGCCCTTGCTACTCTTAATCCACCCCTGCACCCTCCACACTACTTATATGCACATGTAGCTCTTTCACGGACTGTTCCTCCATTACTGAGAAATCAGCTTTTAAATTGGTATGCAAATGAGGCTGAAGAGCTATGGTAGATCTGAAGCCTCTGAATGGTATAAGTATATACAGTACAGATAAATCCAGAGTCTTATCGGTGACATGTTCTTGCTGATCATAGTCATTCACTTTCCCTTCTCTCCTCTATTTAGCCCAGATCACCGTGATAACTTCTTCCATCCACGATGTGTCTCTGCAGAACTTAATGCACAGACGTCTTTGGATTATTATTTAACCGGCACTTTTCCCACTTTTTCCCACCTCTACACAAACTGCATAATGCTATAACCATCTCTAGTGCCCTGGAGAGTAATAATGCCCTCTCTGTTGCCCCACACAGTAATAGTACACCCCTCTTTGCCTTTATACAGTAATTGTGTCCAGCTCTCTGCCTCCATATACTAAAAGTCTCACGTCTGAGCTTCCACATGGTAAAAATGCCCCCATTGTGCTACTATATAGAAATATTAATCGTTCTAGGCACATTAAGGAATAGTTCCCACTCTGTGCCTCTATATAGTAATAATGCACCCCTCTGTGCCTCCATATAGTAATAATGCCCCCTCTCCCCTCTGTGCCTCCATGTAGTAATAGTGCCTCCTCTGTGTCTCCATATGGTAATAATGCCCCCCTATGTGTCCCCATATAGTAATAGTGCCCCCTCCGTGCCTCCATATAGTAATAGTGCCTCCTCTGTGTCTCCATATAGTAATAGTGCCTCCTCTGTGTTTCCATATAGTAATAGTGCCCCCTCCGTGTCTCCATATAGAAATAATGCCCCCTCTGTGCCTCCATATAGTAATAGTGCCCCCTCTGTGTCTCCATATAGTAATAGTGCCCCCTCCGTGTCTCCATATAGAAATAATGCCCCCTCTGTGCCTCCATATAGTAATAATGCCCCCTCCGTGCCTCCATATAGTAATAGTGCCTCCTCTGTGTCTCCATATAGTAATGATACCCCCTCTGTGTCCCCATATAGTAATAGTGCCCCCTCCATGCTTCCATATAGAAATAGTGCCTCCTCTGTGTCTCCATATAGTAATAGTGCCTCCTCTGTGTTTCCATATAGTAATAGTGCCTCCTCTGTGTCTCCATATAGTAATAGTGCCCCCTCCGTGTCTCCATATAGAAATAATGCCCCCTCTGTGCCTCCATATAGTAATAGTGCCCAATCTGTGTCTCCATATAGTAACAGTGCCCCCTCCGTGTCTCCATATAGAAATAATGCCCCCTCTGTGCTTCCATATAGTAATAATGCCCCCTCCGTGCCTCCATATAGTAATAGTGCCTCCTCTGTGTCTCCATATAGTAATAATGCCCCCTCTGTGTCCTCGTATAGTAATAGTGCCCCCTCCGTGCCTCCATATAGCAATAATGCCCCCTCTGTGTCTCCATATAGTAATAGTGCCTTCTCTGTGTCTCCATATAGTAATAGTGCCCCCTCCATGTCTCCATATAGAAATAATGCCCCCTCTATGCCTCCATAAAGTAATAGTGCCCCCCTCTGTGTCTCCATATAGTGATAGTGCCACTTCTATTCCTCCATATAGTAATAGTGCCCCCCTCTGTTTTTCCATATAGTGATAGTGCCCCCTCTGTGCTTCCATATAGTGATAGTGCCCCTTCTATTCCTCCATATAGTGATAGTGCCTCTTCTGTGCCTATATGCAGTATGTCCATATACCAGGCATAGTGCTCCTCTGTAATTCTATATATTACTAGTGCCTCCATACAATTGTAATCCCCCCTTTACATCCTCCCATCCAGTGCCCTGGCAATAAAATAAAAATAAATGAAAACTCCCTTCTCCCACAACGAGTGGTGCTGTCCTTGTGCCGCAGTCTGTAGCTGCAGGCGGTGCGATGGAGTGATGTCATTGCGCTGGAGAAGCCTATAATTCAGGCATGTGCTGCGAGGACTGGCAGATGGTGGTGCAGGGGGCTGTATATAATGTATGGACAGACAGGTGGGAGGTATACAGACATGTAATATGTGCACCGCTCATTTAGACATAGACAACAGAATCAATTACATTTTATAATATATATTTGGGATAAGAAATTTTTACCCCAAGGAGGCGGAGGCTCGTAAAGTGCCTGCCGCACCCAGAGCACTTAAAGGGAAGTTGTCATGTCAGATAACGCTATCAACCTGTTTGGTTTTGAACCTGCAGGTCGTATTACAGGTAAGAGTGCTATCTATGAAAAACACTGTTAGCTTTCCTATGCAGAAAATTCACGAGCTTTTATCAGAGCGCTGACTGCTGTTATGTTCTGCAGTTTAGAACTAAAGAATAGGAGGGAAAAGCTGTCCCTGCACTGAGACTCAGCTAAACTCTACGCTGGGGTGGGTGCTCTATTCCTTGTGAATAGCCCCACCGAAACTCCTGCACTGAACTCAAACAAAGACCTGAAGGAAGGGGAAAAGGGGTCCCTAACAGATCTAAGGACTAGGAGAAAAAACAGGAGACCTCCTAATAGAAAAGTTAGTTGCAGAAACGAAGATTAAAGGGAACAAAACTGGTGGAACAAGAAGTCCCAGCATATCAATTGTCCAAAGCACAGAGAACTTAGCAAGGAAACTTAGCCAGAGCACAAGCGTAACAACACTGATGTCTAGCGGGGAATGGGAGACAGGTGCTGAGTAATAAAGAGTGAAGAGATCACGTGACCAAGACACCCAGCACCAGAGGAAAAGACTAGAAGCCAGCAAACCACAACAAGATGGCCGATAGTAAAACAATATAGATTCTAACACCTGCCTTTTTTATATTTTATACAGTGGACCTCACTACGGTTTCGAGGGGATCGCACCCAATATTCCACGGTGCGGCTATTATTTGTTTTCACATATTTTTCTCTATCTATCCAGATCATCCTAATTTCTAGTTTTCATCTTTATGTATCTCATTTTCTATGTTATCTATCTATGTCAGATCAATGTATTTATTATGGTTAATAAAAGGCTGTAAAAGTAAGTATAAGTAATGAAAAACAAATGGAGGGTCAATTTCTAACTAAATCACATGACTGTGTATAAAAAAAAGCATGTTAGAGAGGCAGAGCCTCCCAGAAGCAAAGATGGTCAGAGGTCACCGATCTGTGAACAACTGCGTCTAATAATTGTAGAATAATTTCAGGAAATTTTTCCTCAATGTGAAATTACAAAGACTTTGAATATCTTCCATCTACAGGCCATAAAATCATCAAAAAATTCTGGAAAAATCCATGTGCACAAAGAATGGGGCTGATGGTCAATATTGAATGCTCATGATGTACGGACCCTGAGAAGGCTCTGCATGATATCAAGACATGATTCAGTCATCCAAGTCACTGCATGGGCTCAAAAAATTTTCCAGAAATCATTGTCTGTGATCACAGTTCACCATGCGTTCCACAAATGTAAATGACAGCTCTATCATGCAAAGAAAAAGCAGAATATCAGCACAATCCAGAAACGCTGTAGTCTTCTCTGCACTCATTTATAATGGACTCAGGCGAAATAGAAAACTGTTCTGTGGTCAGAAAAATCAAAATGTGAAATTCGTTATGGAAACCACAGACGCTGTGCCCTCAGAGTGAGAGGGACCATTCAGCTTGTTATGGAAGAGACGGACCATCCAGCTTGTTATCAAGGAGAGGGACCATCCAGCTTGTTATGGAGTTAAAGGATCATCCAGCTTGTTATGGAGAAGAGGGACCATCCAGCTTGTTATCATGGAGAGGGACTATCCAGCTTGTTATGGAGGAGAGGGACCATCCAGCTTGTTATGGAGGAGAGGGCATTTGCAGCTTGTTATGGAGGAGAGGGACCATCCAGCTTTTTATCAAGGAGAGGGACCTTTATCAAGGAGAGGGACCATCCAGCTTGTTACGGAGGAGAGTAAACATCCAGCTTGTTATGGAGTTAAAAGATCATCCAGCTTGTTATGGAGAAGAGGGACCATCCAGCTTGTTATCATGGAGAGGGACCATCCAGCTTGTTATGGAGGAGAGGGACCATCCAGCTTGTTATGGAGGAGAGGGCATTTGCAGCTTGTTATGGAGGAGAGGGACCATCCAGCTTTTTATCAAGGGGAGGGACCTTTATCAAGGAGAGGGACCATCCAGCTTGTTACGGAGGAGAGTAAACATCCAGCTTGTTATGGAGTTAAAGGATCATCCAGCTTGTTATGGAGAAGAGGGACCAGCCAGCTTGTTATCATGGAGAGGGACTATCCAGCTTGTTATGGAGGAGAGGGACCATCCAGCTTGTTATGGAGGAGAGGGCATTTGCAGCTTGCTATGGAGGAGAGGGACCATCCAGCTTTTTATCAACGGGAGGGACCTTTATCAAGGAGAGGGACCATCCAGCTTGTTATCGAGGAGAAAAAACATCCATCTTGTTATTGAAGAGAGGAACCATCCAGCTTGTTATGGAGGACATGAACCATCCAGCTTGCTGTGGACGAGAGAGACCATAAAGCTTGTTATGGAGGAGAGAGACCATAAAGATTGTTATGGAGTAGAGGAACCATCGAGCTTGATATGGAGGAGAGGAAACATCCAGCTTGATATGGAGAAGAGGAACCATCCAGCTTGATATGGAGGAGAGGAACCATACACCTTATCATGTAGGAGAGGGTCAATCCACCTTGTTATGGAGGAGAGGGACTATCCAGCTTGTTATTGGCACACAGTTCTTTATCTCTGATAGTATCTGGCTGCATTAATGCCTATTATAGGGACAGCACTCACATGAAATGCACCATCAATGCTGAGCCTTACGTGTAGAGATGTTATAACAACATCTGCTCCATCCAGACAACGTCTATTTCAGGGAAGACCTTGTATATGTTGACAGGACAATGGTAAACCACATCCTGCATACATCACACACCACGGCTCTGCAGAAAAAGAGTCCTGGTGATGAACCGGCCACCTGCAGTCCAGACCTTTCACCAATAGAAAATATTGTGAGCATCATGAAACAAAAAATCCGACAAAGGAGGAGCAGTGAGAATCCGACATCAGACAAGAATGGGTCAACGTTCTTCCCTCAGAACTCCAGCGATTATGTCCTCCCTTCCCCCAATGGGGGAAATCCCAAAGCAATTAGGACAACAGTAGAGAAAAACAGGAGCTAAATACCCCATAAGTAATAGCAACAACAAATATAATGCGCATAAAATATGTATTAACTTTATTAAACACTTAAAAAAAATAATAGAGTATCATGAAAAGTATACATGGTTGCTGGTGAAAAACACAAAAAAGTGTAACCACACTGGCAAAGTTCAGATGTCAATACAACAGAAGCAACTGAATAAATATATAACACATGAAACCACATGAGTGTATCAGTCATGTATGGTGACAATCACTGATACAAAAAAAATCCCATCTCAAATGAGTGGAAATAAGATGTTAGGCATAATAGATCCCAGGTGGGAAAAAGGCTCTGTCACAAGGCAAATGCCAGACAGTCCTCATGCTATGATAGCAGTAGTGTGTATAATGCCATACGAATAGCGTCACATGTAGGAGTATGTGCTGTCATGTGTCAAAAGGACACACATTCAGCTGAAGTGTATTGCAGCGCACAGACCCTTCGGGTCCATGCACGGCGATACATGCTGCCAGCCAATCAGAGGCCAGACGCTGACGTCATGCGCTCCCGTCACTTGTACTCTGAAGTCAGCTGCCGGCTTCAGAAGAGGATGCCGCTCGGAGGGGGAGCGCAGGGCAGGGGAGTATTTATTTTTTTCTTTCTAAACCAGTGAGTACATGGTGACCATACTTCTACACAGGTGACTATGGGGAGTGCATTATACTATATGGAGGATATGGGCTTTGTATTATACTAAGATGGAGGACTATGGGCTGTGCATTATATTATATGAAGGATATGGGCTGTGATTTATACGAATACGGAGGACTATGGGGGTGCATCATATTATATGGAGGTGCAGTATACTATATGGAGGACAATGGGGAGTGCATTATACAATATGGAGGACTATGGGAGTGCATTATACTATATGGAGGACTATAGAGAGTGCATTATACTATATGGAGGACTATGGAGAGTGCATTATACTATATGGAGGACTATGGGGAGTGCATTATATAATATGGAGGACTATGGGGAGTGCATTATACTATACGGAGGACTAAGGGGAGTGTATTATACTATATGGAGGACTATGGAGTCCATTATTCTATATGAAGGACTATGGGGAAGAGCATTATACTATATGGAGGACTATGGGGTGCATTATACTACATGGAGGACTATAGAGAGTCCATTATACTATATGGAGGACTATGGAGAGTACATTATACTATATGGAGGACTATGAGGAGTGCATTATACTATATGGAGGACTATGGGCTGTGCATTATACTATATGGAGGACTATGGGGAGTGCATTATTCTATATGGAGGACTATGGGGAAGTGCATTATACTATAAGGAGGACTGTGGGCTGTTCATTATACTATATGGAGGACTATGGGCTGTGCATTATACTATATGGAGGACTATGGGGAGTGCATTTTTCTACATGGAGGTCTATGGGGAAGTGCATTTTACTATATGGAGGACTATGGGGAGTGCATTATTCTTTATGGAGGACTATGGGGAAGTGCATTATACTATATGGAGGTCTATGGGGAGTACATTATTCTATATGGAGGACTATGGGGAAGTGCTTTATACTATATGGAGGACTATGGGGATTGCATTATACTATATGGAGGACTATGGGGAGTGTATTATACTATATGGAGGACTATGGGGTGCATTATTCTATATGGAGGACTATGGGGAAGTGCTCTATACTATATGCAGGACTATGGGCTGTGCATTATACTATATGGAGGACTATGGAGAGTGCATTATACTATATGGAGGACTATGGGGAGTGCATTATTCTATATGGAGGACCATGGGGAAGTGCATTATACTATATGGAGGACTATAGGGAGTGCATTATACTATATAGAGGACTATGGGGTGCATTATTCTATCTGGAGGACTATGGGGAAGTGCATTATACCATATGGAGGACTATGGGGTGCATTATTCTATCAGGAGGACTATGGGGAAGTGCATTATACCATATGGAGGACTATGGGATGCATTATACTATACGGAGGACTATGGGATGCATTATACCATATGCAGGACTATGGATGCATTATACTATATGGAGGACTATGGGGGTGCATTATACCATACGGAGGACTAGGGGGAGAGCATCATACTATGTGGAGGACTATGGGGAGTGCATTATTCTATATGAAGGACTATAGGGAGTGCAATATAATATATGGAGGACTATGGAGAGTGCATTATACTACATGGAGGACTATGGTGAGTGCATTATACTATATGGAGGACTATGGGGTGCATTATTCTATATGGAGAACTATGGGGAAGTGCATTATACTATATGAAGGACTATGGGCTGTGTAGTATACTATATGGAGGACTATGGAGACTGTATTATACTATATGGAGGACTATGGGGAGTGCATTATTCTATATGGAGGACTGTGGGAAGTGTATTATGCTATGTGGAGGACTATGGAGAGTGCACTATACTATATGGAGGACTATGGGGAGTGCATTATACTATATGGAGAACTATGGGCAGTGCATTATACCATATGGAGGACTATGGGATGCATTATACTATATGAAGGAGTATGGGGGTGCATTATACAATATAGAGGACTGTGGGGAGTGCATTATACTATATGGAGGACTATGGAGAGTGCATTATACTATATGGAGGACTTTGGAGAATGCATTATACTATATAGAGGATTATGGAGAGTGCATAATACTATATGGAGGACTATGGGGAGGGCATTATACTATAAGGAGGACTATGGGGTGCATTATTCTATATGGAGAACTATGGGTTGTGCATTATACTATATGGAGGACTATGAGTTGTGCATTATACTATATGGAGGACTATGGAGAGTGCATTGTACTATATTTGGGACTATGGGGAGTGCATTATTCTATATGGAGGACTATGGGGTGCGTTATACTATGTAGTGGACTATGGAGAGTGCATTATACTATATGGAGGACTATGGGGAGTGCATCATACTATATGGAGTACTATGGGGAGTGCATTATACCATATGAAGGACTATGAGATGTATTATACTATATGGAGGACTATGGGGTGCATTATTCTATATGGAGGACTATGGGGAAGTGCATTATACTATATGTAGGACTATGGGCTGTGCATTATACTATATGGAGGACTATGGAGAGTGTATTATACTATATGGAGGACTATGGGGAAGTGCATTATACTATATGGAGGACTATGGGGAGCGCATTATACTATATAGAGGACTATGGGGAGTGTATTATACTATATGGAGGACTATGGGCTGCGCATTTAACTTTATGGAGGACTATGGAGAGTGCATTATATTATATGGAAGACTATGGGGAGTTCATTATTCTTTATGGAGGACTATGGCGAAGTGCATTATACTATATGTAGGACTATGGAGAGTGCATTATACTATATGGAGGACTATGGGGAGTGCATTATACTCTATGGAGGACTATGGGAAGTTCATTATACCATAAGGAGGACTATGGGATGCATTAAACCATATGGAGAACTATGGGATGCATTATACTATATGGAGGACTATGGGGGTCCATTATACAATATGGATGGCTATGGGGAGTGCATTATACTACATGGAGGACTATGGGAAGTGCATTATTCTATATGGAGGACTATGGGGAGTGCAATATACTATATGGAGGACTATGGGGTGCATTATACTAAATGAAGGACTATGGGCTGTGTATTTTACTATATGGAGGACTATGGGAAGTGTATTATACTATATGGAGGACTACGGAGAGTGCACTATACTATATGAAGGACTATGGGGAGTGCATTATACTATATGAAGAACTATGGGGAGTGCATTATACCATAAGGAGGACTATGGGATGAATTATACCATATGAAGGACTATGGGGCTGCATTATACAATATAGAGGACTATGGGATGCATTATACTAAATGAGGACTATGGGGGTGCATTTTACAATATGGAGGACTGTGGGGAGTGCATTATACTATATGGAGGACTATGGGAAGTGCATTATTCTATATGGAGGACTATAGGGAGTGCATTATACTATATGGATGACTATGGGGAGTGATTTATACTATATGGAGGACTATGGGGAGTGCATTATACTATATGGAGGACTATGGGGAGTATATTATACTATATGGAGGACTATGGGGTGCATTATTCTATATGGAGGACTATGGGTTGTGCATTATACTATATGGAGGACTATGGAGAGTGCATTATACTATATTTTGGACTATGGGGAGTGCATTATTCAATATGAATGACTATGGGAAAGTGCATTATACTATATGGAGGACTATGGAGAGTGCATTATACGATATGGAGGACAATGGAGAGTGCATTATACTATATGGAGGACTATGGGGAGTGCATTATACTATATGGAGGAGTATGGAGAGAGCATATACTATATGGAGGACTATGGGATTCATTATACTATATGGAGGACTATGGGGAGTGCATTATACTCTATGGAGGACTATGGGAAGTTCATTATACCATAAGGAGGACTATGGGATGCATTAAACCATATGGAGAACTATGGGATGCATTATACTATATGGAGGACTATGGGGGTCCATTATACAATATGGATGGCTATGGGGAGTGCATTATACTACATGGAGGACTATGGGAAGTGCATTATTCTATATGGAGGACTATGGGGAGTGCAATATACTATATGGAGGACTATGGGGTGCATTATACTAAATGAAGGACTATGGGCTGTGTATTATACTATATGGAGGACTATGGGAAGTGTATTATACTATATGGAGGACTACGGAGAGTGCACTATACTATATGAAGGACTATGGGGAGTGCATTATACTATATGAAGAACTATGGGGAGTGCATTATACCATAAGGAGGACTATGGGATGAATTATACCATATGAAGGACTATGGGGCTGCATTATACAATATAGAGGACTATGGGATGCATTATACTAAATGAGGACTATGGGGGTGCATTTTACAATATGGAGGACTGTGGGGAGTGCATTATACTATATGGAGGACTATGGGGAGTGCATTATTCTATATGGAGGACTATAGGGAGTGCATTATACTATATGGATGACTATGGGGAGTGATTTATACTATATGGAGGACTATGGGGAGTGCATTATACTATATGGAGGACTATGGGGAGTATATTATACTATATGGAGGACTATGGGGTGCATTATTCTATATGGAGGACTATGGGTTGTGCATTATACTATATGGAGGACTATGGAGAGTGCATTATACTATATTTTGGACTATGGGGAGTGCATTATTCAATATGAATGACTATGGGAAAGTGCATTATACTATATGGAGGACTATGGAGAGTGCATTATACGATATGGAGGACAATGGAGAGTGCATTATACTATATGGAGGACTATGGGGAGTGCATTATACTATATGGAGGAGTATGGAGAGAGCATATACTATATGGAGGACTATGGGATTCATTATACTATATGGAGGACTATAGGGAGTGCATTATACTATATGGAGGACTATGGGATGCATTATGTTTTATGGAGGACTATGGGGAGTGCATTATTCTATATGGAGGAATATGGGGGTGCATAATACTATATGGAGGAATATGGGAAGTTTATTATACCATATTGTGGACTATGGGGAGTGCATTATACTATATAGTGGACTATGGGGAGTGCATTATACTATATGGAGGACTATGGGGAGTGAATTATACTATATGGAGGACTATGGGGGTCCATTATACTATATGGAGGACTATGGCGAGAGCATTATACTATATGGAGGACTATGGAAAGTGCATTATACTATATGGAGGACTACGGGGAGTACATTATACTATATGGAGGACTATGGGGAGTGCATTGTACTGTATGGAGGAGTATTGGGAGTGCATTATATTATATGAACGGCTATTGGGCACATTATACTATATGGAGTACTGTGGTGAGTGCATCATACTGTATGGAGGACTATGGGGAGTGCATTATACCATATGGAGCACTATGGGGAGTGCATTGTACTATATAGAGGACTATGGGGAGTGTATTACACTATATGGAGGACTATGGGGTGCATTGTACTATATAGAGGACTATGGGATGCATTATACTATATGGAGGACTATGGGGAGTGCATTATACTGTATGGAGGACTATGAGGAGTGCATTATGCTATATGAAGGACTATGGGATGCGTTATACTATATGAAGGACTATGGGATGCATTATACTATATGGACGACTATGGGGAGTGCATTATACTATATGGAGGACTATGGGATGCATTAAACTATATAGAGGATTATGGGGAGTACATTATACTATATGGAGGACTATGGGATGCATTATGTTATATGGAGGACTATGGGGAGTGCATTATACTATATGGAGGACTATGGGGAGTGCATTATACTCTATGGAGGACTATGGGAAGTTCATTATACCATAAGGAGGACTATGGGATGCATTAAACCATATGGAGAACTATGGGATGCATTATACTATATGGAGGACTATGGGGGTCCATTACACAATATGGATGGCTATGGGGAGTGCATTATACTACATGGAGGACTATGGGAAGTGCATTATTCTATATGGAGGACTATGGGGAGTGCAATATACTATATGGAGGACTATGGGGTGCATTATACTAAATGAAGGACTATGGGCTGTGTATTTTACTATATGGAGGACTATGGGAAGTGTATTATACTATATGGAGGACTACGGAGAGTGCACTATACTATATGAAGGACTATGGGGAGTGCATTATACTATATGAAGAACTATGGGGAGTGCATTATACCATAAGGAGGACTATGGGATGAATTATACCATATGAAGGACTATGGGGCTGCATTATACAATATAGAGGACTATGGGATGCATTATACTAAATGAGGACTATGGGGGTGCATTTTACAATATGGAGGACTGTGGGGAGTGCATTATACTATATGGAGGACTATGGGGAGTGCATTATTCTATATGGAGGACTATAGGGAGTGCATTATACTATATGGATGACTATGGGGAGTGATTTATACTATATGGAGGACTATGGGGAGTGCATTATACTATATGGAGGACTATGGGGAGTATATTATACTATATGGAGGACTATGGGGTGCATTATTCTATATGGAGGACTATGGGTTGTGCATTATACTATATGGAGGACTATGGAGAGTGCATTATACTATATTTTGGACTATGGGGAGTGCATTATTCAATATGAATGACTATGGGAAAGTGCATTATACTATATGGAGGACTATGGAGAGTGCATTATACGATATGGAGGACAATGGAGAGTGCATTATACTATATGGAGGACTATGGGGAGTGCATTATACTATATGGAGGAGTATGGAGAGAGCATATACTATATGGAGGACTATGGGATTCATTATACTATATGGAGGACTATGGGGAGTGCATTATACTCTATGGAGGACTATGGGAAGTTCATTATACCATAAGGAGGACTATGGGATGCATTAAACCATATGGAGAACTATGGGATGCATTATACTATATGGAGGACTATGGGGGTCCATTATACAATATGGATGGCTATGGGGAGTGCATTATACTACATGGAGGACTATGGGAAGTGCATTATTCTATATGGAGGACTATGGGGAGTGCAATATACTATATGGAGGACTATGGGGTGCATTATACTAAATGAAGGACTATGGGCTGTGTATTATACTATATGGAGGACTATGGGAAGTGTATTATACTATATGGAGGACTACGGAGAGTGCACTATACTATATGAAGGACTATGGGGAGTGCATTATACTATATGAAGAACTATGGGGAGTGCATTATACCATAAGGAGGACTATGGGATGAATTATACCATATGAAGGACTATGGGGCTGCATTATACAATATAGAGGACTATGGGATGCATTATACTAAATGAGGACTATGGGGGTGCATTTTACAATATGGAGGACTGTGGGGAGTGCATTATACTATATGGAGGACTATGGGGAGTGCATTATTCTATATGGAGGACTATAGGGAGTGCATTATACTATATGGATGACTATGGGGAGTGATTTATACTATATGGAGGACTATGGGGAGTGCATTATACTATATGGAGGACTATGGGGAGTATATTATACTATATGGAGGACTATGGGGTGCATTATTCTATATGGAGGACTATGGGTTGTGCATTATACTATATGGTGGACTATGGAGAGTGCATTATACTATATTTTGGACTATGGGGAGTGCATTATTCAATATGAATGACTATGGGAAAGTGCATTATACTATATGGAGGACTATGGAGAGTGCATTATACGATATGGAGGACAATGGAGAGTGCATTATACTATATGGAGGACTATGGGGAGTGCATTATACTATATGGAGGAGTATGGAGAGAGCATATACTATATGGAGGACTATGGGATTCATTATACTATATGGAGGACTATAGGGAGTGCATTATACTATATGGAGGACTATGGGATGCATTATGTTTTATGGAGGACTATGGGGAGTGCATTATTCTATATGGAGGAATATGGGGGTGCATAATACTATATGGAGGAATATGGGAAGTTTATTATACCATATTGTGGACTATGGGGAGTGCATTATACTATATAGTGGACTATGGGGAGTGCATTATACTATATGGAGGACTATGGGGAGTGAATTATACTATATGGAGGACTATGGGGGTCCATTATACTATATGGAGGACTATGGCGAGAGCATTATACTATATGGAGGACTATGGAAAGTGCATTATACTATATGGAGGACTACGGGGAGTACATTATACTATATGGAGGACTATGGGGAGTGCATTGTACTGTATGGAGGAGTATTGGGAGTGCATTATATTATATGAACGGCTATTGGGCACATTATACTATATGGAGTACTGTGGTGAGTGCATCATACTGTATGGAGGACTATGGGGAGTGCATTATACCATATGGAGCACTATGGGGAGTGCATTGTACTATATAGAGGACTATGGGGAGTGTATTACACTATATGGAGGACTATGGGGTGCATTGTACTATATAGAGGACTATGGGATGCATTATACTATATGGAGGACTATGGGGAGTGCATTATACTGTATGGAGGACTATGAGGAGTGCATTATGCTATATGAAGGACTATGGGATGCGTTATACTATATGAAGGACTATGGGATGCATTATACTATATGGACGACTATGGGGAGTGCATTATACTATATGGAGGACTATGGGATGCATTAAACTATATAGAGGATTATGGGGAGTACATTATACTATATGGAGGACTATGGGATGCATTATGTTATATGGAGGACTATGGGGAGTGCATTATACTATATGGAGGACTATGGGATGCATTATATTATATGGAGGATCATGGGAAGTTCATTATATTATATGGAGGACTATGGGGAGTGCATTATACTATATGGAGGACTATGGGATGCATTATATTATATTGAGGACTATGGGGAGTGCGTTATACTTTATGTAGGACTATGGGATGCATTATATTATATGGAGGACCATGGGAAGTTCATTATACTGTATGAAGGACTATGGGGAGTGCATTATACTATATGTAGGACTACGGGATGCATTATTTTATATGAAGGACTATGAGGAGTGCATTTTACTATATGGAGGACTATGTGGTACATTATACTATATGGAGGACTATGGGGAGTGCATTATGCTATATAGAGGACTATGGGGAGTGAATTATACTGTATGGAGGACAATGTGGTGCATTATACTATATGGAGGACTATGAGGAGTGCATTATACTGTTTGGAGGACTATGTCATGTATTATACTATATGAAGGTCTATGTGGTGCATTATACTATATGGAGGACTATGGGGAGTGTATTATACTATATGGAGGACTATGGGGAGTGCAGTATGCTATATGGAAGACTATGGGGAGTGCATTATACTATATGGAGGACTATGGGGAGTGCATTATACTATATAGAGGACTGTGGGGAGTCTATTAAACTATACGGAGGACTATGGGATGCATTATACCATATGAAGGAATATGTGATGCATTCTATTATATGGAGGATTATGGGGAGTGCATTATACTGTATGGAGGAATATGTGGTGCATTATACTATATGGAGTACTATGGGGAGTGCATTATACTATATGGAGGACTATGGGGAGTGCATTATACCATATGGAGGACTATGGGATGCATTATGTTATATGGAGCACTATGAGGAGTGCATTTTACTATATGGAGGACTATGGGGGTGCATTACACTATATGGAGGACTATGGCGAGAGCATTATACTATATGGAGGACTATGGAGAGTGCATTATACTATATGGAGGACTATGGGGAATGCATTATACTATATGGAGGACTATGGGGAATGCATTATTCTGTATGGAGGACTATGGGGAGTACATTATATTATATGGAGGGCTATGGGGCACATTATACTATATGGAGGACAAGGGGGAGTGCATTATACTGTATGGAGGACTATGGGGAGTGCATTATACTATATAGAGGACTATATGATGCATTATATTATATGAAGGACTATGGGGAGTGCATTATACAATATAAAACACTATGGGGAGTGCATTATACTATATGGAGGACTATGGGGAGTGTATTATACTATATGGAGGACTATGGGATGCATTGTACTATATAGAGGACTATGGGATGCATTATACTATATGGAGGATTATTGGGAGTGCATTATACTGTATGGAGGACTATGAGGAGTGCATTATACTATATGAAGGACTATGGGATGCATTGTACTATATGGAGGACTATGGGGATTGAATTATACTGTATGGAGGACTATGAGGAGTGCATTATACTATAAGGAGGACTATATGAAGTGCACTATACTATATGGAGGACTACGGTATGTATTATACTGTATAGAGGACTATGGGGATTACATTATACTATATGGAGGACTATGGGATGCATTATGCTATATGGAGGACTATGGGGAGTGCATTATTCTATATGGAGGACTATGGGATGCATTATATTATATGGAGGACCATGGGGAGTTCATTATAATATATGGAGGACCATGGGGAGTGCATTATACTGTATGGAGGACTATGGGAAGCATAATATTATATGGAGGACTATGGGGAGTGCATTATACTATATGGAGGACTATGGGATGCATTATATTATATGGAGGACCATGGGGAGTTCATTATACTTTATGGAGGACTATGGGGAGTGCATTAAACTATATGTAGCAGTATGGGGAGTGTATTATACTATTTGGAGGACTATGGGATGCATTATTTTATATGAAGGACTATGAGGAGTGCAATATGCTATATGGATGAGTATGTGGTCCATTATACTATAATGAGGACTATGGGGAGTGCATTATGCTATATGGATGACTCTGGGGAGTGGATTATACTGTATGGAGGACTATGTGGTGCATTATACTATATGGAGGACTATGTGGTGCATTGTACTATATGAAGGACTATGGTGAGTTCATTATAGTATATGGAGGACTATGGGGAGTGCATTATACTATATGGAGGACTATGGGGAGTTCATTATACTGTATGGAGGACTATGTGGTGTATTATACTATATGGAGGACTATGTAGTGCATTATACTATATGGAGGACTATGGGGAGTGTATTATACTATATGAAAGACTATGGGGAATGCAGTATTGTATATGGAAGACTAAGGGGAGTGCATTATACTATATTGAGGACTATGGGGAGTGTATTATACTATATAGAGGACTGTGGGGAGTCAATTATACTATACGGAGGACTATGGGATGCATTATACTATGTGGAGGAATATGGGATGCATACTATTATATTAAGGACTATGGGGAGTGCATTATACTATATGGATAACTATGGGGAGTGCATTATACTGTATGGAGGACTATGTGGTGCATTATACTATAAGGAGTACTATGGGGAGTGCAATATACTATATGGAGGACTATGGGGAGTGCATTATACTGTATGGAGGACTATATGGTGCATTATACTATAAGGAGGACTATGGGGAGTGCATTATACTATATGAAGGACTATAGGGAGTGCATTATACTATATGGAGGACTATGGGGAGTGGATTATACTGTATGGAGGACTTTGTGGTGCATTATACTATATGGAGGACTATGTGGTGCATTATACTATATGGAGGACTATGGGGAGTGTATTATACTATATGGAGGACTATGGGGAGCGCAGTATGCTATATGGAAGACTATGGGGAGAATATTATACTATATAGAGGACTGTGGGGAATCCATTATACTATATGGAGGACTACGGCATGCATTATATTATATGGAGGACTATGTGGAATGCATTATGCTATATGGAGGACTATGGGATGCATTATACTATATGGAGAACTATGGGGAGCATATTATACTATATGGAGGACTATGGGATGCATTATACTATATGGAGGAATGTGGGACGCATTCTATTTTATGGAGGACTATGGGAAGTGCATTATACTGTATGGAGTACTATGTGGTGCATTATCCTATATGGAAGACTATGGGGAGAATATTATACTATATAGAGGACTGTGGGGAATCCATTATACTATATGGAGGACTACGGCATGCATTATATTATATGGAGGACTATGGGGAATGCATTATGCTATATGGAGGACTATGGGATGCATTATACTATATGGAGGACTATGGGGAGTGTATTATACTATATGGAGGATTATGGGATGCATTATACTATATAGAGGACTGTGGGGAGTCCATTATACTATATGGAGGACTATGGGATGCATTATATTATATGGAGGACTATGGGGGGGTGCATTATGCTATATGGAGAACTATGGGATGCATTATACTATATGGAGGACTATGGGGAGTGTATTATACTATATGGAGGAGTATGGGATGCATTATACCATATGGAGGACTATGGGGAGTGCATTATACTTTATGGAGGACTATGGGGAGTCCATTATACTATATGGAGGACTATGGGATGCATTATTATATGGAGGACTATGGGGAGTGCATTGTAATACACTGCTCAAAAAAATAAAGCAAACACTCAAATAACCCATCCTAGATCTGAAAGAATGAAATATTCTCATTGAATATTTTGTTCTGTACAAAGTTGAATGTGCTGACAACAAAATCACACAAAAATCATCAATGGAAATCAAATTTATTAAGCAATGGAGGCCTGGATTTGGAGTCACCCCCAAAATTAAAGTGGAAAAACACACTACAGGCTGATCCAACTTTGATGTAATGTCCTTAAAACAAGACAAAATGAGGCTCAGTATTGTGTGTGGCCTCCACGTGCCTGCATGACCTCCCTACAATGCCTGGGCATGCTCCTGATGAGGTTGCGGATGGTCTCCTGTGGGATCTCCTCCCAGACCTGGACTAAAGCATCCGCCAACTCCTGGACAGTCTGTGGTGCAACATGACGTTGGTGGATGGAGCGAGACATGATGTCCCAGATGTGCTCAATCAGATTCAGGTCTGGGGAACGGGTGGGACAGTCCATAACCTCAATGCCTTCATCTTGCAGGAACTGCTGACACACTCCAGCCACATGAGGTCTGGCATTGTCCTGCATTAGGAGGAACCCAGGGCCAACCACACCAGCATATGGTCTCACAAGGGGTCTGAGGATCTCATCTTGGTACCTAATGGCAGTCAGGCTACCTCTGGCGAGCACATGGAGGGCTGTGTGGCCCTCCAAAGAAATGCCACCCCACACCATTACTGACCCACTGCCAAACCGGTCATGCTGAAGGATGTTGCAGGCAGCAGATCGCTCTCCACGGCGTCTCCAGACTCTGTCACGTCTGTCACACGTGCTCAGTGTGAACCTGCTTTCATCTGTGAAGAGCACAGGGCGCCAGTGGCGACTTTGCCAATCCTGGTGTTCTAAGGCAAATGCCAAGCGTCCTGCACGGTGTTGGGCTGTGAGCACAACCCTCATCTGTGGACATCCGGCCCTCATTCCAACCTCATGGAGTCGGTTTCTAACCGTTTGTGCAGACACATGCAGATTTGTGGCCTGTTGGAGGTCATTTTGCAGGGCTCTGGCAGTGCTCCTCCTGTTCCTCCTAGCACAAAGGCGGAGGTAGCGGTCCTGCTGCTGGGTTGTTGCCCTCCTACGGCCCCCTCCATGTCTCCTGGTGTACTGGCCTGTCTCCTGGTAGCGCCTCCAGCCTCTGGACACTACGCTGACAGACACAGCAAGCCTTCTTGCCACAGCTCGCATTGATGTGCCATCCTGGATGAGCTGCACTACCTGAGCAACTTCTGTGGGTTGTAGAGTCCGTCTCTTGCTACCACGAATGTGAAAGCACAACCAACATTCAAAAGTGACCAAAACATCAGCCAGAAAGCATTGGTACTGAGATGTGGTCTGTGGTCCCCACCTGCAGAACCACTCCTTTATTGAGGGTGTCTTGATAATTGCCAATAATTTCCATCTATTGTCTATTCCATTTGCACAACAAAATATGAAATTAATTGTCAATCAGTGTTGCTTCCTAAGTGGACAGTTTGATTTCACAGAAGTTTGATTTACGTGGAGTTATATTCTGTTGTTTAAGTGTTCCCTTTATTTTTTGAGCAGTGTATATGGAGGACTATGGGGAGTGCATTATACTATATGGAGGACTATGGGATGCATTATATTATATGGAGGACTATGTGGAGTGCATTATACTATATGGAGGACTATGGGGAGTGTATTATACTATATAGAGGATTGTGGGGAGTCCATTATACTATATGGATGACTATGGGATGCATTATACCATATGGAGGACTATGGGATGCATTATATTATATGGAGGACTATGGTTTGCATTATAGTATAGAGAGGACTATGGGGAGTGTATTATACTATGTGGAGGACTATGGAACGCATTATACTATATGGAGGACTATGGGGAAAGCTTTATACTATATGGAGGACTGTGTGGTGCATTATACTATATGGAGGACTATGGGGAGTGCATTATACTGTATGGAGGACTATGTTGTGCATTATATTAAATGGAGGACTATGGGGAGTGCATTATACTATATGGAGGACTATGGTGTTGTGGTGTTGCTATCAGAGTGTCAAGAGTGGGAGAAGAGGGTTGCATTGACAATCCAACACAATGGGCAGCAATTTGAACACATTTTATAAGTGGTCATAAAGTTACATTAAAACCAAGCACACCATTGTTTTTCTTATCAAATTCTCAATAAGTTTGATGTGTCACATGACCCTCTTTCCTTTGAAAAAAATAAAGTTGGATCCAAAATGGCCGACTTCAAAATAGCCGCCATGGTCACCACCCATCTGGAAAAGTTTTCCCCTCACATATACTAATGTGCCACAAACAGGAAGTTGATATTACCAACCATTCCCATTTAATTTAGGTGTATCCATGTAAATGGCCCACCCTGTATATAATCAGAATGGGGGGGTCCAAATCTTGCTCCGGGACCCATCAGCCTCGTTACGCCACTGGTTATATATTATACTAGCTATTGAACCCCTTCTACGCCCGGGTGGTGAGCATTTTTATTGGTATATTTCTGGCGCCATTTTTTTTTAAGACACTGTCTGCAAATTCGCATATACATTGTCTTCAATAAAATAGCGCCGGATAAGCGCCATTTTACTGAAGTAATGTACTACAATGTCAACACAGCAGTGCACACGTGCCAGCCAAAGGGATAATGGTGATGGGTGGTGCATGCGCACTGCTATGTTGACGTTGTAGTACATTACTTCAATAAAATGGCGCTGGAGTCAGCGTTTGCGCTTTTCCGGCGCTATTTTATTGAAGACACTGTATATGCGAATTTGCAGACAGTGTCTTAAAAAAATGGTGCCGGATAGCATGGTATAGGCATACACTGAGTCCGGGTCATTCTATTGAAGTATTGTACTACAAAATTAAAGGGAACCTGTCACCAGAAGTAACACCGTTAACCTGCACATATGTGATTAATCTGCAGGTTAATAGCGTTATTATGTTGCCCGACGCCTGCACGTAGTCGAATGCAGCAGGGAGAAAATAAACCTTCCTGGTATATGATCCCCCAATCCTGGTCCACTTCTTGGTATATGCTCCACCCCATCCTTGTATATGTTCCCCCAATCCTTGTATATGCTCCCCCCATACTGGTATAAGCTCCCCCCATACTGGTATATGCTCCCTCCATCCTGGTATATGCTCCCTCCATCCTGGTATATGCTCCCCCATCCTGGTATATGCTCTCCCCATCCTGGTATATGCTCCCCCATCCTAGTATATACCCCCCCATCCTGGTATATGCTCCCCCCATCCTGGTATATGCTCCCCCCATCCTGTTATATGCTCCCTCCATCCTGGTATATGCTCCCCCATCCTGGTATAACTTCCCCATCCTGGTATATGCTCCCCCCATCCTGGTATATGCTCCCTCCATCCTGGTATATGCTCCCTCCATCCTCGTATATGCTTCCCCTATCCTGGTATATGCTCCCCCAATCCTGGTATATGCTCCCCCAGTCCTCGCATATGCTCCCTCCATCCTGTTATATGCCCCCCATCCTGGTATGTGCTACACCCATCCTGGTATATGCTGCCTCAATCCTCGTATATATGCCCCCCCACCCTGATATATGTCCCCCCATCCTGGTATATGCTTCCCTACCCTGGTATATGCTCCCCCAATTCTTGTATATGCTCCCTCCATCCTGGTATATGCTCCCCCATCCTGGTATATGCTTCCCTATCCTGGTATATGCCCCCCCATCCTGTTATATGCTCCCTCCATCCTGGTATATGCCCCCATCCTGGTATATGCTCCCCCCATCCTGGTATATGCTCCCCCCATCCTGGTATATCCCCCCATCCTGGTATATGCTCCTCCCCATCCTGGTATATGCTCCCCCCATCCTGGTATATGCTCCCGCTATCCTGGCATGTGCTCCCCCCATCCTGGTATATGCTCCCCCATCCTGGTATATGCTCCCCCCCATCCTGGTATATGCCCCACATCCTGGTATATCCCCACATTCTGGTATATGCTCCCCGTTATATGCTCCCCCATCCTGGTATATGCTCCCCCATCCTGGTATATGCTCCCCCCATCCTGGTATATGCCCCCCATCCTGGTATATGCTCCCCCTCATCCTGGTATATGCTCCCCCCATCCTGGTATATGCTCCCCCCATCCTGGTATATGCCCCCTCCATCCTGGTATATGTCCCCCATCCTGGTATGTGCTCCCCCCATCCTGGTATATACCCCCCATCCTGGTATATGCTCCCCCCATCCTGGTATATGCTCCCCCTATCCTGTTATATGCTCCCACCATCCTGGTATATGCTCCCCCATCCTGGTATATACTTCCCCATCCTGGTATATGCTCCCCCCATACTGGTATATGCTCCCCCCATCCTGGTATATGCTCCCTCCATCCTGGTATATGCTCCCTCCATCCTCGTATATGGTTCCCCTATCCTGGTATATGCTCCCTCCATTCTGGTATATGCCCCCCCATTCTGGTATACACTCCATCCATCCTGGTATATGCTGCCTTAATCCTCGTATATGCCTCCCCACCCTGGTATATGCTACCCATCCTGGTATATGCTTCCCTACCCTGGTATATGCTCCCCCAATTCTTGTATATGCTCCCTCCATCCTGGTATATGCCCCCCATCTTGTTATATGCTCCCTCCATCCTGGTATAATCTCCACCCATCCTGGTATATGCTCCCCCATCCTGGTATATGCTCCCCCCATCCTGGTATATGCTCCCCCTATCCTGGTATATCCCCCATCCTGGTATATGCTCCTCCCCATCCTGATATATGCTCCCCCCATACTGGTATATGTTCCCCCATCCTGGTATATGCTCCCCCCCATCCTGGTATATGCTCCCTCCATCCTCGTATATGGTTCCCCTATCCTGGTATATGCTCCCTCCATTCTGGTATATGCCCCCCCATTCTGGTATACACTCCACCCATCCTGGTATATGCTGCCTCAATCCTCGTATATGCCTCCCCACCCTGGTATATGCCCCCCATCCTGGTATATGCTTCCCTACCCTGGTATATGCTCCCCCAATTCTTGTATATGCTCCCTCCATCCTGGTATATGCCCCCCATCTTGTTATATGCTCCCTCCATCCTGGTATATTCTCCCCCCATCCTGGTATATGCTCCCCCATCCTGGTATATGCTCCCCCCATCCTGGTATATGCTCCCCCTATCCTGGTATATCCCCTCATCCTGGTATATGCTCCTCCCCATCCTGGTATATGCTCCCCCCATACTGGTATATGTTCCCCCATCCTGGTATATGCTCCCCCCCATCCTGGTATATGATCCCCCAATCCTGGTCCCCTTCTTGGTATATGCTCCCCCCCATCCTTGTATATGTTCCCCCAATCCTCGTATATGCTCCCCCCATACTGGTATAAGCTCCCCCCATACTGGTATATGCTCCCTCCATCCTGGTATATGCTCCCTCCATCCTGGTATATGCTCCCCCATCTTGGTATATGCTCTCCCCATCCTGGTATATGCTCCCCCATCCTGGCATATACCCCCCCATCCTGGTATATGCTCCCCCATCCTGGTATATGCTCCCCCCATCCTGTTATATGCTCCCTCCATCCTGGTATATGCTCCCCCATCTTGGTATATACTTCCCCCTTCTGGTATATGCTCCCCCCATCCTGGTATATACCCCCCCATCCTGGTATATGCTCCCCCCATCCTGGTATATGCTCCCCCCATCCTGTTATATGCTCCCTCCATCCTGGTATATGCTCCCCCATCCTGGTATATACTTCCCCATTCTGGTATATGCTCCCCCCATCCTGGTGTATGCTCCCTCCATCCTGGTATATGCTCCCTCCATCCTCATATATGCTTCCCCTATCCTGGTATATGCTCCCCCAATCCTGGTATATGCTCCCCCCATCCTGGTATATGCTCCCCCCATCCTGGTATATGCCCCCTCCATCCTGGTATATGTCCCCCATCCTGGTATGTGCTCCCCCCATCCTGGTATATACCCCCCATCCTGGTATATGCTCCCCCCATCCTGGTATATGCTCCCCCTATCCTGTTATATGCTCCCACCATCCTGGTATATGCTCCCCCATCCTGGTATATACTTCCCCATCCTGGTATATGCTCCCCCCATACTGGTATATGCTCCCCCCATCCTGGTATATGCTCCCTCCATCCTGGTATATGCTCCCTCCATCCTCGTATATGGTTCCCCTATCCTGGTATATGCTCCCTCCATTCTGGTATATGCCCCCCCATTCTGGTATACACTCCATCCATCCTGGTATATGCTGCCTTAATCCTAGTATATGCCTCCCCACCCTGGTATATGTCTCCCATCCTGGTATATGCTTCCCTACCCTGGTATATGCTCCCCCAATTCTTGTATATGCTCCCTCCATCCTGGTATATGCCCCCCATCTTGTTATATGCTCCCTCCATCCTGGTATATTCTCCCCCCATCCTGGTATATGCTCCCCCATCCTGGTATATGCTCCCCCCATCCTGGTATATGCTCCCCCTATCCTGGTATATCCCCCCATCCTGGTATATGCTCCTCCCCATCCTGGTATATGCTCCCCCCATACTGGTATATGTTCCCCCATCCTGGTATATGCTCCCCCCCATCCTGGTATATGCTCCCTCCATCCTCGTATATGGTTCCCCTATCCTGGTATATGCTCCCTCCATTCTGGTATATGCCCCCCCATTCTGGTATACACTCCACCCATCCTGGTATATGCTGCCTCAATCCTCGTATATGCCTCCCCACCCTGGTATATGCCCCCCATCCTGGTATATGCTTCCCTACCCTGGTATATGCTCCCCCAATTCTTGTATATGCTCCCTCCATCCTGGTATATGCCCCCCATCTTGTTATATGCTCCCTCCATCCTGGTATATTCTCCCCCCATCCTGGTATATGCTCCCCCATCCTGGTATATGCTCCCCCCATCCTGGTATATGCTCCCCCTATCCTGGTATATCCCCTCATCCTAGTATATGCTCCTCCCCATCCTGGTATATGCTCCCCCCATACTGGTATATGTTCCCCCATCCTGGTATATGCTCCCCCCCATCCTGGTATATGATCCCCCAATCCTGGTCCCCTTCTTGGTATATGCACCCCCCCATCCTTGTATATGTTCCCCCAATCCTCGTATATGCTCCCCCCATACTGGTATAAGCTCCCCCCATACTGGTATATGCTCCCTCCATCCTGGTATATGCTCCCTCCATCCTGGTATATGCTCCCCCATCTTGGTATATGCTCTCCCCATCCTGGTATATGCTCCCCCATCCTGGTATATACCCCCCCATCCTGGTATATGCTCCCCCCATCCTGGTATATGCTCCCCCCATCCTGTTATATGCTCCCTCCATCCTGGTATATGCTCCCCCATCCTGGTATATACTTCCCCAATCTGGTATATGCTCCCCCCATCCTGGTATATGCTCCCCCCATCCTGGTATATGCTCCCCCCATCCTGTTATATGCTCCCTCCATCCTGGTATATGCTCCCCCATCCTGGTATATACTTCCCCATTCTGGTATATGCTCCCCCCATCCTGGTATATACCCCACCATCCTGGTATATGCTCCCCCCATCCTGGTATATGCTCCCCCCATCCTGTTATATGCTCCCTCCATCCTGGTATATGCTCCCCCATCCTGGTATATACTTCCCCTATCCTGGTATATGCTCCCCAATCCTGGTATATGCTCCCCCAATCCTCGTATATGCTCCCTCCATCCTGTTATATGCCCCCCCATCCTGGTATATGCTCCACCCATCCTGGTATATGCTGCCTCAATCCTCGTATATGCCCCCCCACCCTGGTATATGTCCCCCCATCCTGGCATATGCTTCCCTACCCTGGTATATGCTCACTCAATTCTTCTATATGCTCCCTCCATCCTGGTATATGCCCTCCCATCCTGGTATATGCTTCCCTATCCTGGTATATGCCCCCCCATCCTGTTATATGCTCCCTCCATCCTGGTATGTGTCCCCATCCTGGTATATGCTCCCCCATCCTGGTATATGCTCCCCCCATCCTGGTATATGCTCCTCCCCATCCTGGTATATGCTCCCCCCATCCTGGTATATGCCCCCCATTCTGGTATATGCCCCCCATCCTGGTATGTGCTCCCCCCATCCTGGTATATGCTCCCTCCATCCTGGTATATGCTCCCTCCATCCTCGTATATGCTTCCCCTATCCTGGTATATGCTCCCCCAATCCTGGTATATGCTCACCCAATGCTAGTATATGCTCCCTCCATCCTGGTATATGCCCCCCCATTCTGGTATATGCTCCCCCCTATCCTGTTATATGCTCCCTCCATCCTGGTATATGCTCCCCCATCCTGGTATATACTTCCCCATCCTGGTATATGCTCCCCCCATCCTGGTATATGCTCCCCCCATCCTGGTATATGCTCCCTCCATCCTGATATATGCTCCCTCCATCCTCGTATATGCTTACCCTATACTGGTATATGCCCCCCATCCTGGTATATGCCCCCCATCCTGGTATATCCCCACATTCTGGTATATGCTCCCCTGTTATATGCTCCCCCATCCTGGTATATGCTCCCCCATCCTGGTATATGCTCCCCCCATCCTGGTATATGCCCCCCATCCTGGTATATGTCCCCCATCCTGGTATGTGCTCCCCCCATCCTGGTATATACCCCACATCCTGGTATATGCTCCCCCCATCCTGGTATATGCTCCCCCTATCCTGTTATATGCTCCCACCATCCTGGTATATGCTCCCCCATCCTGGTATATACTTCCCCATCCTGGTATATGCTTCCCCCATCCTGGTATATGCTCCCCCCATCCTGGTATATGCTCCATCCATCCTGGTATATGCTCCCTCCATCCTCGTATATGCTCCCCTATCCTGGTATATGCTCCCTCCATTCTGGTATATGCCCCCCCATTCTGGTATACACTCCACCCATCCTGGTATATGCTGCCTCAATCCTCGTATATGCCTCCCCACCCTGGTATATGCCCCCCATCCTGGTATATGCTTCCCTACCCTGGTATATGCTACCCCAATTCTTGTATATGCTCCCTCTATCCTGGTATATGCCCCCCATCTTGTTATATGCTCCCTCCATCCTGGTATATTCTCCCCCCATCCTGGTATATGCTCCCCCATCCTGGTATATGCTCCCCCCATCCTGGTATATGCTCCCCCTATCCTGGTATATCCCCCCATCCTGGTATATGCTCCTCCCCATCCTGGTATATGCTCCCCCCATACTGGTATATGTTCCCCCATCCTGGTATATGCTCCCCCCATCCTGGTATATGATCCCCCAATCCTGGTCCCCTTCTTGGTATATGCTCCCCACCATCCTTGTATATGTTCCCCCAATCCTCGTATATGCTCCCCCCATACTGGTATAAGCTCCCCCCATACTGGTATATGCTCCCCCATCTTGGTATATGCTCTCCCCATCCTGGTATATGCTCCCCCATCCTGGTATATACCCCCCCATCCTGGTATATGCTCCCCCCATCCTGGTATATGCTCCCCCCATCCTGTTATATGCGCCCTCCATCCTGGTATATGCTCCCCCATCCTGGTATATACTTCCCCATTCTGGTATATGCTCCCCCCATCCTGTTATATGCTCCCTCCATCCTGGTATATGCTCCCTCCATCCTCATATATGCTTCCCCTATCCTGGTATATGCTCCCCCAATCCTGGTATATGCTCCCCCAATCCTCGTATATGCTCCCTCCATCCTGTTATATGCCCCCCCATCCTGGTATATGCTCAACCCATCCTGGTATATGCTGCCTCAATCCTCGTATATGCCCCCCCACCCTGGTATATGTCCCCCCATCCTGGTATATGCTTCCCTACCCTGGTATATGCTCACCCAATTCTTGTATATGCTCCCTCCATCCTTGTATATGCCCCCTATCCTGGTATATGCTTCCCTATCCTGGTATATGCCCCCCCATCCTGTTATATGCTCCTTCCATCCTGGTATGTGCCCCCATCCTGGTATATGCTCCCCCATCCTGGTATATGCTCCCCCCATCCTGGTATATGCTCCTCCCCATCCTGGTATATGCTCCCCCCATCCTGGTATATGCTCCCGCTATCCTGGCATTTGCTCCCCCCATCCTGGTATATGCTCCCCCATCCTGATATATGCTCCCCCCAATCCTGGTATATGCCCCCCATCCTGGTATATCCGCCCATTCTGGTATATGCTCCCCCATCCTGGTATATGCTCCCCCATCCTGGTATATGCTCCCCCCATCCTGGTATATGCCCACCATCCTGGTATATGCTCCCCCTCATCCTGGTATATGCTCCCCCCATCCTGGTATATGCTCTCCCCATCCTGGTATATGCCTCCCATCCTGATATATGCCCCTCATCCTGGTATGTGCTCCCCCCATCCTGGTATATACCCCCCATCCTGGTATATGCTCCCCCCATCCTGGTATATGCTCCCCCTATCCTGTTATATGCTCCCTCCATCCTGGTATATGCTCCCCCATCCTGGTATATACTTCCCCATCTTGGTATATGCTCCCCCCATCCTGGTATATGCTCCCCCCATCCTGGTATATGCTCCCTCCATCCTGGTATATGCTCCCCCTATCCTGGTATATGCTCCCCCAATCCTGGTATATGCTCCTCCAATCCTCGTATATGCTCCCTCCATCCTGGTATATGCCCCCCCATCCTGGTATATGCTCCACCCATCCTGGTATATGCTGCCTCAATCCTCGTATATGCCCCTCCACCCTGGTATATGCCCCCCATCCTGGTATTTGCTTCCCTACCCTGGTATTTGCTCCCCCAATTCTTGTATATGCTCCCTCCATCCTGGTATATGCCCCCCATCCTGTTATATACTCCCTCCATCCTTGTATATGCTCCCCCCATCCTGGTATATGCTCCCCCATCCTGGTATATGCTCCCCCCATCCTGGTATATGCTCCCCCTATCCTGGTATATCCCCCCATCCTGGTATATGCTCCTCCCCATCCTGGTATATGCTCCCCCCATACTGGTATATGCTCCCCCATCCTGGTATATGCTCCCCCCCATCCTGGTATATGCCCCCCATCCTGGTATATGCCCCCCATCCTGGTATATCCCCCCATCCTGGTATATGTTCCCCCCATCCTGGTATATGCTCCCCCATCCTGGTATATGCTCCCCCCATCCTCGTACATGCCCCTCCATCCTGGTATATGCTCCCCCTCATCCTGGTATATGCTCCCCCTACCCTGGTATATGCTCCCCCCTTCCTGGTATATGCCCCCCATCCTGGTATATGCCCCCATCCAGGTATGTGCTCCCCCCATCCTGGTATATGCTCCCCCCATCCTTATATATGTCACCCCCATCCTGGTATATTCTCCCCCCATCCTGGTATATGCTCCCCCCTATCCTGGTATATGTCACTCCCCGATCCTGGTATATGCTCCCCCCATCCTGGTATGTCGCCCCCTGATCCTTGTATATACTCCCTCCCATCCTGGTATATGTCACCACCGATCCTGGTATATCGTCCCCCCCATCCTGGTATATACTTCCCCTCATCCTGGTATATGCTCCACCCCATCCTAGTATATGTCAACCCCCAATCCTGGTATATGCTCCCCCCATCCTGGTATATGTCACCCCCCGATCGTGGTATGTGCTCCCCCCATCCTGGTATATGTCACCCCCGATCCTGGTATATGCTACCCCCATACTGATATATGCTCCCCCTCATTAGGTATATGCTCCCCCATCCTGGTATATGCTCCCCCTCATTCTGGTATATGCTCCCCCCATTCTGGTATATGCTCCCCCCATCCTGGTATATGCCCCCCCCCATCCTGGTATATGCTCCCCTTCATCCTGGTATATGCTTCCTCCATCCATGTATATGCTCCCCCCATCATGGAGAACAAGGAAGCACAAAAGAACTTCATGAAAACATGAAAATACAAAATCTTTATTGAAAAAAATCAAGAATAGAAAAAATGGAAAACACTCAGAGGCATAAAATTAAAAACAATGGAGGAGCATGGAGACGAGGAACAGGTTAAATGTACTGCCCTATGTAAATCAATTGCCTGAAGGCAAAATATGGCACTGCAAAAACAGGTCATAAAGAGGTAGCTCAAGTGTCTATCCAATTGAAAGGTCGCACAGTGAGAGACTTCTGTTTAATGCAGGTTCTAATATAGAAGCATTTTCCCAAAGTGGATGCAAGTATGACACTCAGTACATTAATAGAAATAAGTGTCATGAAAGACAATATAGTCAAAGTGACAACCAATCCAATATATAATATGAAAAGGTTCCATACTTACAGCCGCTGTGGTTGCGTCGCCGCACCTTGCTCCTGCTCTACCCCAGCATCCTGGTATATGCTCCCCCCCATCCTGGTATATGCTCCCCCTCATCCTGGTATATGCTCTCACCCATCCTGGTATATGCTCCCCGTCATCCTGGTATATGCTCTCCCCCATCCTGGTATATGCTCCCCTCCATCCTGGTATATGTCACCGCCGAACCTGGTATATGCTCCCCCCCATCCTGGTATATGTCACCCCCCAATCCTGGTATATGCTCCCCGTCATCCTGGTATATGCTCCCCTCATTCTGGTATATATGCTCCCCCCCATCCTGGTATATGTCACCCCCCGATCCTGGTATATGCTCCCCCTCATCCTGGCATATGCCGCCCCCCATCCTGGTATATGTCACCCCCGATCTTGGTATATGTCACCCCCTCATCCTGGTATATGGTCCCCCCATCCTGGTATATGTCACCCCCGATCCTGGTATATGCTCCCCCCCATCCTGGTATATGTCACCCCCCAATACTGGTATATGCTCCCCCTCATCCTGGTATATGCTCCCCCCCATCCTGGTATATGTCACCCCCGATCCTGGTATATGTCACCCCCCAATACTGGTATATGCTCCCCCTCATCCTGGTATGTGCTCCCCCTCCATCCTGGTATATGTCACCCCGGATCCTGGTATATGCTCCCCCTCATCCTGGTATATGTCACCCCCAATCCTGGTATATGCTCCCCCTCATCCTGGTATATGCTCCCCCCCCCATCCTGGTATATGTCACCCCCCCCCGATCCTGCCTGTCCTGCTCATCCATCCACAAACACTCCTACTCACCCTTCCCCCGCAGCACATCGTCTGTGTTAAATATGTAAATAAAATGGCGCTGGAGTCAGTGTGTGCACATACTGCGCTATTTGGCGCCATTTTGTTGAAGACACTGCGAATTTGTCTTCAACAAAATGGTGCTGGATATCGCGCTATGCGCTGGCTCCGGCACAGACTCCTCCTTAAGCCTCGCCGGAGACGTGGTCAGCGCCTATGCACATGGTGATCTCCGGCGACGCACTCTTCCTCCAGCCTCGTCCTCCCGGCGCAGACTATAGAGGCTTAGGACAGAAGGACACATCCCTGGATATATATATCTCATCTCTCCCAATTACATGGAGTCTATTAGGATCCCTGATCTATTATGTGTCGCCATCTGCACAGATCCAATGTCACACAAAAGGAAGCGACATTTTTAGCGAGTAAACAGCGCATTCCGTCCTGTGCTGATCTACAGCGCCATCTAGAGGCTGATCAGCGGCGCATCAGCTCAGCCTACTCGTTTTCATCTTCGCACCAGATGACGCGTTACCGGGATAAAATATGATTGGGTCCCAGTGAAAATACAAGACTGGGAGCCGGCTGCTCTGCTCCAATCGTCGCGCTTTGGAAGATACCAACTCTTTGTAGCCCTCAGGGGGAGCTGAGGAGAATAAATTGTTATTGTTTGTAAAAGTGCAGATATTTAATGAACTGATAGGTAAAATAAAGATGCGGCTGCGATCAGTGACGGGACAGAGTAAGAGCGGCCGCTGCAGTTCCCCCCCAGTGCTCAGATCAGTGGTAGACGCGACTCCATCTCCGCCTTCGGAAGCCGGAAGTGGCAGGCAGTGTTGTGAGAGAGGAGCAGAGAGACAGGTGGGTGATTGGTGCTGTGTGCGCTGCCCCCTGCTGGTCGCATCACCGCAGTGCAGGTTGTTATGGGCTGATCAGGGGCCCCTATGCCGCTCTCCATGGTGCGACCCCCACTGCTGTGTCTTGGGGTCTGTTACACCTGATATATAGGAGCTGAGTACAGGCGGCTGCTGGGGCCCCTGATACCATTACTATGTGGCCCTTACACCTGATATATAGGAGCTGAGTACAGGCTGCTGCTGGGGCCCCTGATACCATTACTATGTGGCCCTTACACCTGATATATAGGAGCTGAGTAAAGGCGGCTGTTGGGGCCCCTGATACCATTACTATGTGGCCCTTACACCTGATATATAGGAGCTGAGTAAAGGCGGCTGTTGGGGCCCCTGATACCATTACTATGTGGCCCTTACACCTGATATATAGGAGCTGAGTACAGGCAGCTGCTGGGGCCCCTGATACCATTACTATGTGGCCCTTACACCTGATATATAGGAGCTGAGTACAGGCTGCTGCTGGGGCCCCTGATACCATTACTATGTGGCCCTTACACCTGATATATAAGGGCTGAGTACAGGCGGCTGCTGGGGCCCCTGATACCATTACTATGTGGCCCTTACACCTGATATATAGGAGCTGAGTACAGGCGGCTGCTGGGGCCCCTGATACCATTACTATGTGGCCCTTACACCTGATATATAGGAGCTGAGTACAGGCTGCTGCTGGGGCCCCTGATACCATTACTATGTGGCCCTTACACCTGATATATAGGAGCTGAGTAAAGGCGGCTGTTGGGGCCCCTGATACCATTACTATGTGGCCCTTACACCTGATATATAGGAGCTGAGTACAGGTGGCTGCTGGGGCCCCTGATACCATTACTATGTGGCCCTTACACCTGATATATAGGAGCTGAGTACAGGCGGCTGCTGGGGCCCCTGATACCATTACTATGTGGACCTTACACCTGATATATAGGAGCTGAGTACAGGCGGCTGCTGGGGCCCCTGATACCATTACTATGTGGCCCTTACACCTGATATATAGGAGCTGAGTAAAGGCGGCTGTTGGGGTCCCTGATACCATTACTATGTGGCCCTTACACCTGATATATAGGAGCTGAGTACAGGCGGCTGCTGGGGCCCCTGATACCATTACTATGTGGACCTTACACCTGATATATAAGGGCTGAGTACAGGCTGCTGCTGGGGCCCCTGATACCATTACTATGTGGCCCTTACACCTGATATATAGGAGCTGAGTACAGGCGGCTGCTGGGGCCCCTGATACCATTACTATGTGGCCCTTACACCTGATATATAGGAGCTGAGTAAAGGCGGCTGTTGGGGCCCCTGATACCATTACTATGTGGCCCTTACACCTGATATATAGGAGCTGAGTACAGGCTGCTGCTGGGGCCCCTGATACCATTACTATGTGGCCCTTACACCTGATATATAGGAGCTGAGTAAAGGCGGCTGCTGGGGCCCCTGATACCATTACTATGTGACCCTTACACCTGATATATAAGAGCTGAGTACAGGCGGCTGCTGGGGCCCCTGATACCATTACTATGTGACCCTTACACCTGATATATAGGAGCTGAGTACAGGCTGCTGCTGGGGCCCCTGATACCATTACTATGTGGCCCTTACACCTGATATATAGGAGCTGAGTAAAGGCGGCTGCTGGGGCCCCTGATACCATTACTATGTGGCCCTTACACCTGATATATAGGAGCTGAGTACAGGCGGCTGCTGGGGCCCCTGATACCATTACTATGTGGCCCTTACACCTGATATATAAGGGCTGAGTACAGGCGGCCGCTGGGGCCCCTGATACCATTACTATGTGGCCCTTACACCTGATATATAGGAGCTGAGTACAGGCGGCTGCCGGGGCCCCTGATACCATTACTATGTGGCCCTTACACCTGATATATAGGAGCTGAGTACAGGCGGCCGCTGGGGCCCCTGATACCATTACTATGTGGCCCTTACACCTGATATATAAGGGCTGAGTACAGGCGGCCGCTGGGGCCCCTGATACCATTACTATGTGGCCCTTACACCTGATATATAGGGGCTGAGTACAGGCGGCTGCTGGGGCCCCTGATACCATTACTATGTGGCCCTTACACCTGATATATAGGGGCTGAGTACAGGCGGCTGCTGGGGCCCCTGATACCATTACTATGTGGCCCTTACACCTGATATATAAGAGCTGAGTACAGGCAGCTGCTGGGGCCCCTGATACCATTACTATGTGGCCCTTACACCTGATATATAGGAGCTGAGTACAGGCGGCTGCTGGGGCCCCTGATACCATTACTATGTGGCCCTTACACCTGATATATAGGAGCTGAGTACAGGCAGCTGCTGGGGCCCCTGATACCATTACTATGTGGCCCTTACATCTGATATATAGGAGCTGAGTACAGGCGGCTGCTGGGGCCCCTGATACCATTACTATGTGGCCCTTACACCTGATATATAGGAGCTGAGGACAGGTGGCTGCCGGGGCCCCTGATAACATTACTATGTGGCCCTTACACCTGATATATAGGGGCTGAGTACAGGCGGCTGCTGGGGCCCCTGATACCATTACTATGTGGCCCTTACCCCTGATATATAGGGGCTGAGTACAGGCGGCTGCTGGGGCCCCTGATACCATTACTATGTGGCCCTTACACCTGATATATAGGAGCTGAGTACAGGCGGCTGCTGGGGCCCCTGATACCATTACTATGTGGCCCTTACACCTGATATATAAGGGCTGAGTACAGGTGGCTGCTGGGGCCCCTGATACCATTACTATGTGGCCCTTACACCTGATATATAGGAGCTGAGTACAGGCGGCTGCTGGGGCCCCTGATACCATTACTATGTGGCCCTTACACCTGATATATAGGAGCTGAATACAGGCGGCTGCTGGGGCCCCTGATACCATTACTATGTGGCCCTTACACCTGATATATAGGAGCTGAGTACAGGCAGCTGCTGGGGCCCCTGATACCTTTACTATGTGGCCCTTACACCAGATATATAGGAGCTGAGTACAGGCGGCTGCTGGGGCCCCTGATACCATTACTATGTGGCCCTTACACCTGATATATAGGAGCTGAGTACAGGCGGCTGCTGGGGCCCCTGATACCATTACTATGTGGCCCTTACACCAGATATATAGGCGCTGAGTACAGGCGGCTGCTGGGGCCCTTGATACCATTACTATGTGGCCCTTTTACCTGATATATAGGAGCTGAGTACAGGCGGCTGCTGGGGCCCCTGACACCATTACTATGTGGCCCTTACACCTGATATATAGGAGCTGAGTACAGGCAGCTGCTGGGGCCCCTGATACCATTACTTTGTGGCCCTTACACCTGATATATAAGGGCTGAGTACAGGCAGATGCTGGGGCCCCTGATATCATTACTATGTGGCCTTTACACCTGATATATAGGAGCTGAGTACAGGCGGCTGCTGGGGCCCCTGATACCATTACTATGTGGCCCTTACACCTGATATATAGGAGCTGAGTACAGGCGGCTGCTGGGGCCCCTGATACCATTACTATGTGGCCCTTACACCTGATATATAAGCTCTGCTGGGACTCTGTATCCCGCCTGCATTGCATAATGGGGCCCCTGAATACTCTGCACATAAGGGCCCATAGCTCTAATTATGTTGTTTGCAATAGTCGCCCTCCTGCCACCCTGTAATATCGGGTCCCTGCCTGGTGTGGCCCCTATGACTTAATGTCCCCCTGTAAGTGCAGTACACCAGTTATCAGTCTACACGGCCAGGGTCCGGGACCCCTGTTGTTTTTGTGCTGGCTTTGTAATATATGCTCATTATCAGGGCGCCCTCTTCTCAGACATCCATCTAATCATCCGTCTGTCTCATCCATATTTGCCATATGGAGGTTTCCAGAAATAGGGCAGAACCTACTGGACTTCTGTGAAAGTTGACGAATCTGTTGAGCGCGGCTGAAGCCTCCTGGGAGCCGAGGTAAAATCAGTGGCCGTGGTAAAATTGTGGAGCGGTGGGGTCTGAAAAAGGAATCATGACTATAAGGACAACGTTTGCACAAAGTGATTTCTTTAGAGCCCAACAGCCACTGTGTAAACCTGACAAAAATGCCCCCATCTATCCATCCATTCATCACTCTCATACTCTGTCTATGCAGGTATGTATCTCATCATTCTTCCTTACGGAGTTTCACATGGACCAGTCGGGGCTTTGGTGCGAACTCCCTCACAAAACTGGATTCGGTAGTGTGTGCTGACGAGGCCATAGGCTTAGTAGACTGCGCCTCCAGTAGGCGTACACACCTGATGCACGACAGAGGGCACATTCACTCTGTCTGGACCATTATAGTCTATGGCCACGTCAGATCATATGCCCGAATCCCGTTCAGGTGTAGGCTGCAGCAGGTGGCTGCTGCCTTCTGTGCCCCGCTCCTCCGCCACTGCCGTTCCCCCCAACACCCAGAGCCACAGTGTATATATATATATATATATATGTACACTACTCAAAAAAATAAAGGGAACACTTAAACAACAGAACATAACTCCAAGTAAATCAAACTTCTGTGACATCAAACTGTCCACTTAGGAAGCAACACTGATTGACAATCAATTTCACACGCTGATGTGCAAATGGAATAGACAATAGATGGAAATTATTGGCAATTATCAAGACACCCTCAATAAAGGAGTGGTTCTGCAGGTGGGGACCACAGACCACATCTCAATACCAATGCTTTCTGACTGATGTTTTGGTCACTTTTGAATGTTGGTTGTGCTTTCACACTCGTGGTAGTTTGAGATGGACTCTACAACCCACAGAAGTTGCTCAGGTAGTGCAGCTCATCCAGGATGGCACATCAATGCGAGCTGTAGAAAGAAGGTTTGCTGTGTCTGTCAGCGTAGTGTCCAGAGGCTGGAGGCGCTACCAGGAGACAGGCCAGTACACCAGGAGACGTGGAGGAAGCCGTAGGAGGGCAACAACCCAGCAGCAGGACCGCTACCTCCGCCTTTGTGCAAGGAGGAACAGGAGGAGCACTGCCAGAGCCCTGCAAAATGACCTCCAGCTAACCACAAATGTGGATGTGTCTGCACAAACGCTTAGAAACCCACTCCATAACGGTGGTATGAGGGCCCGACGTCCACAGATGGGGGTTGTGCTCACAGCCCAACACCTTGCAGGACTCTTGGCATTTGCCTTAGAACACCAGGATTGGCAAAGTGGCAACTGGCGCCCTGTGCTCTTCACAGATGAAATCAAGTTCACACTGAGCACATGTGACAGACGTGACAGAGTCTGGAGACGCCGTGGAGAGCGATCTGCTGCCTGCAACATCCTTCAGCATGACCGGTTTGGCAGTGGGTCAGTAATGGTGTGGGGTGGCATTTGTTTGGAGGGCCGCACAGCCCTCCATGTGCTCGCCAGAGGTAGCCTGACTGCCATTAGGTACCGAGATGAGATCCTCAGACCCCTTGTGAGACCATGTGCTGGTGCGGTTGGCCCTGGGTTCCTCCTAATGCAGGACAATGCCAGACCTCATGTGGCTGGAGTGTCAGCAGTTCCTGCAAGATGAAGGCATTGAGGTTATGGACTGGCCCACCCGTTCCCCAGACCTGAATCCGATTGAGCACATCTGGGACATCATGTCTCGCTCCATCCACCAACGTCACGTTGCACCACAGACTGTCCAGGAGTTGGCGGATGCTTTAGTCCAGGTCTGGCAGGAGATCCCACAGGAGACCATCCGCAACCTCATCAGGAGCATGCCCAGGCGTTGTAGGGAGGTCATACAGGCACGTGGAGGCCACACACAATACTCAGCCTCATCAGGAGCATGCCCAGGCGTTGTAGGGAGGTCATACAGGCACGTGGAGGCCACACACAATACTCAGCCTCATCAGGAGCATGCCCAGGCGTTGTAGGGAGGTCATACAGGCACGTGGAGGCCACACACAATACTCAGCCTCATCAGGAGCATGCCCAGGCGTTGTAGGGAGGTCATACAGGCACGTGGAGGCCACACACAATACTCAGCCTCATCAGGAGCATGCCCAGGCGTTGTAGGGAGGTCATACAGGCACGTGGAGGCCACACACAATACTGAGACTCATTTTGACTTGTTTTAAGGACATTACATCAAAGTTGGATCAGCCTGTAGTGTGTTTTTCCACTTTAATTTTGGGGGTGACTCCAAATCCAGGCCTCCATTGGTTAATAAATGTGATTTCCATTGATGATTTTTGTGTGATTTTGTTGTCAGCACATTCAACTTTGTACAGAACAAAGTATTCAATGAGAATATTTCATTCATTCAGATCTAGGATGTGTTATTTCAGTGTTCCTTTTATTTTTTTGAGCAGTGTATATATAAATATACCAGGATGGGGGATATTAACAGAATTGGGAGACATTACCCCTATAACAGTGTAAGCAGCAGACCCCCTCCCCCTTAACAGGGCATAATGACCACATTTTTTGCTTCAATTTTTTTTCTATTTTCCTCCTCTAAAACCTAGGTACGTCTTATGGTCCGGTGCTTCTTATAGTCCGAAAAATACGGTATATGCATTCAGTATATATATACTATGGTAGATGGGCCCACTCAGTTGCACACAGAAGTAGCCACCGGAGCGCCGTCTCCTTAAGTCTCTCACTGGTTTATTTGAAGATGCTGCATAAGCCAGTGAGGAGTTAGCAAAAATAAATACGTGCTTTCTGACCTAAGGAAAAACAAAACATAACATACAGCCGTGTTGCTGTGGGGATCTGCCCGCTCAGGAGAACAACCATCCACTAGTTCAGCTTTTCCTTCTCAGGACACAAAGCGCTGGAGTTCCTCTCTCCAGCCCTACTGAACACTGAATGCCTTAGAAGGACTATATACATCCTAGTCCCCACCCTGGGGTGGAGATATGGTGAATGACCTCCCAAATGGTGAACAACCTCCCAACCCGCTCTATGGTCGTTCACAAAAACCCAGCCCTTAAAATGGCCGATTAATCCCTCTCAACACATAGTGTGCTGGTGGAAAACTTATGGGCTTCAAATCACTGAAGCTAACAGCTTCAGTGAAACATACCTCCCCTCCAGCACTTTGCCAGTGACTTTGTCACCATGTATATATAATCAGCATACTGTATATATATTATAAGCATACTGTATATATCCTTTTAAAAGCAGAAGTGTCAATAAATTATTTTTATCAGTTAACAAAATGCAGAGTAAAGTTTGATGGATGAACCAAGATCTCAGTAATAATAATTGTAATTTTTTTTTAATTAATAATAGGATAGAAGGGAGGGACAAAACCAGGAACAGAATCAGTAGGCAAACTCATAGTCAGGAGGACAGCCGGGGTCAGATACCAGGTGATCAGTAACCGCCACGTCTGCGAGCAGTATGAATACCGCGGAGCCTGGTGACAGAGGTGATACTGAGATTGTCCCGGCAGAGATGTAACAGTCAGAAGGCCACCGGTAGATGGTGAAGGTCCTTCTGTACAGCTCCAGCAGTGATGGTGGATCTGCTGGACTTCAGGGCGCTGGATGCGGAGGTTTACCGTCTTTTAGATGTCTCTAGGGGAACGGTGACAACACGCAAATACGCGAGCAGCCCTGGATAATCCACGCCGGCAGGATGATAAGATCCGGCGGAAGATGGAACCTATGAGAAGAGAAGGAAATATAATGTAAGTGATGGGACTCCATATGACATGATACTACTGTGCGGTCACTGTGGCCGGACGGCAGAGGAATCTCATCACACAGAGGTCAGGGATCATCGTCAGCCATCATACATGTGACAATCCCATCTCCGACAGATGACATCTGCTCCACATGAATTATTCTCACTGACGACATCACACAACATGGAGATGACTCTCACACTTACCTCGTCTCTTTTTCCCCTTTTTCCCATTTTCTGATTTTTCGTCATCAGCTGGAAATTCTGATCAAAAAGAAGAAAAAACAACAACTCACTAAAGACATATTGTTATGGGATCTGCTTCGTATCTCTCCTGTGTATAGTATATAGATTGTTCTAGTCCTGTCCCCTATAGTCCTGACAATCTGGTATTACACAATAGGGCAGAATAAGTCCTATATACCGGACATGACCTAATATGAGGGGCATTAGATGTGTCACTAATATGGAGCAGTGAGCGCCCTGTGTGCCGCCATGTGGTGCATCCCTAATGAGCGATATTCTACTATAGGAGACGATGTCTCATTATGATGACGGAGGTTACTGGATGCAACAATGTATCACAGAATCCATGATAATACTGTACAAAGTTGCAGAAATGGAGACACTGTATGGTCCCATGGGCAAAGTAATTGGGTTCCTTGAAACATGGATAACATAGGAGACCCGTTAAAGAAAAACCATGTGGAAATATTTCACCCTTGATGACAACATTCACATTGTGCTATAGACATCTACGTACCTGACAATGGGGACGAGGACGGCAAGCTGGTTATAGCATCGTCTCTAGCAGATTCAGGAGAAGATCCTTTCTGCCTGTTAGGAAGAAGAAAAACGTGTAAATCACAAGTAAATTCAGTATAAAAGGGATTGTCTCACTAGAAGAACCCCGACTATAAGGCCTAATAGGACATATGAAAGTCATAGTGGGGAAGTCTCCTGCTCAAAACGACCTTCTATGGAAACAACTAGCAACAATGGCCGGCATGTAATACTACATATCTCCTGCAGTGTGGGCAAAACTAACAATGCCTGACCGGCAGCAATTATGGGTTGTTATCTCCAGCGGATTCTGAAGCCAATAGCCAATGACCGCTGATCATGGGGCGGTGGATGCTGCATTCAATATTATGGTATTTATGTCCTATATTTGGTGTTGTGCACATATATTAGCCTGGAGCTCCCAATAATGACCCCATAATCTACTCACATTTCTGAGATGTTTCTGCTGGATGCCGGGGTACACTCTGGAGGAAACTTGATAGCGGTGGTACAGAGCTAAAAAATGACAAAAATAAGATATGAAATTAAATTTTTTACGTTTAGGGTATGTGCACACGATGCAGAAATGCTCAGGATTTTTTCCTGAGCGTTAAAGCATCTCTCTGGCAGGAAAAAATTCATGCGGATTGTACATGCGGTTTCCTGCCAGGGACATGCGGAAATGAAGCGGTCTTCACTTTCATTTCCGCATGCGGGTTGACAAGCACTTCCCAAGCGATTTTAGCATCACTTGGAAAGTGCTTGTCAACTTCACACTATATAAATCCATGCAGCCGGCATGGATTTATATAGTGTGTGATGTCAAAAAATAAAAAATAAATATATACTTTACCCTCTGATGGCCCCCGGTGTCCTGCTTCATCGGTCCCGGCTGCCGGCAGTGAAGACTGTAGGACCTTCCGACGTCAGCGTCACGTGACCCGTCACATGACTCTGACGTCAGCGAAGGTCCTTCATTCAACCGCGAAGTGCGCGGGAAGCCGGCAGGACGCAGCGCGGGCCGTCAGAAGGTGAGAATATATATATTTTTTATTTTATTCTTTTTTTTTTAATGGTACCTGGGTCTGGATGAGAGTCCTCTCATCCACACCCGGGTACCATCCGCACATTAGACCGCATGAAAAGCGCATCAACATATACAGTGATGCGGATTCCATGCGGTCTAATGCAAGTCAATGGCGGCAAAAGAGCAGCGTTTCCGCAAAATTAATTGACATGCTGCGGATTTTTGACCGCAGCGTTTACGCTGCGGAAAAATCCGCATCATGGGCACAGCACATGCGGATTTCCATTGGGGAACATTGCTGCCCTTCTACCATGCGTTTTTCATGCGTTTCCGCGACGTTTACGCAACTGCAAAAACGCCGCGGAAACGCATGAAAAACGCATCGTGTGAACTCAGCCTTAGAGGTCTTTTTATGTATTCTGGATTTATTGATCACTTACTTTAGAAAGCCTTTTAGAGGATGTTGTAAAATTTTGGAAGAAAAGGCTCTCATTATCCTCACTTGTGTCCTCCTCTGAGACAATAGGCTTGTTTGTATCAGCGTGATCTACAAGACATAGGTAATGAAGTGTTATTGGCGGTTGTCAGTATAACACAGTCACCATTTATCACTACTATTAATGGGAACCGATTGTCACATATTATTGAAGACGAGACAAACAGCCGCTTAGTCTAGATGACGTCTTCTACTTACTGATAAATAAGCTGGTGTCCTCATCTGAAACAAGCCGAGGAATGTACTCCGGCTTCTGACTTAGAAGGTTTTCAAATTCTAAGTCACTCAGGAATGGATAACTCTTGATCTCAAATGCTCCTCCTGGAAAAAGAAAAACAAAAGTGATGCGGACATTGTTAGAGGCTGCTCCATATCTGAACAGTATTTCTTAATCTTAAGTAATGACAAAACCGAAGGAAACAAACTGAAAGTTATATGATGGAGAACTAGAAATAGGCAAGCAGATAGAGAAGTGCTGATCCTCATGGACAGGAGCGAAGAGTCCTCGTTGTAAAAAGTGAATATTAATACTAATAAAGTATATCAGTTACCTGTCCCAAGTCTTTGTGCAGGATTTGTTCTGAGCAGGTCATTAATAAGGTCCTGAGCATCGGGGGGAGGAGCGCGATCCCAATCCCAAATTATGTCTCCTGTTATATAGAAAATTACAGAAAATAAAACCTCTGTTTTGGACTGTAAGATAAAGTAGAGGAAATAACTAAATTCATGTAATCAGTCAAAGCAATGATCGGATTATTCTACTTACCAGTGACAATATTTTTATAGAGCTCAGATAGGGAATCCCCATGAAATGGTACATATCCCACCAGAAACTCATGCAGGATGATTCCCATTGACCACCAGTCGGCAGGTCTTCCATAGCCTTTCTTCAGAATGATTTCTGGGGCCATGTAAAGCGGGGTGCCACAGTCCTGGAAACCAACAGAAGGTAAAAATGAGAATTGATGAAATTATTATTATGACAAGTTCTCGACATAAAAACTCAATGACAGAAGATAAAATATCAGTTGAAAAGTTCTCTAGAAATGAAGAACGTAGAGAAGAGACAATAGTGTGATGAGATTTGTAAAGAACCATCTAAGTTCCTGTAAGTGATGCCAACCTCATGGTCCTGGAACTCTCTGGCGATGTCCTCCAATGATTCCTTGTGGGTGTTGGTTTCTGGTATCATGACACCAACTTTTGAAATCCCAAAATCGGCGACTTTAATGTGTCCAGCCGGTGTAATCAGGAGGCTGTGAAAGAGAAGATGGTTTTAGGCTCACGGGCTGTGTGGTAATAAATGATAACTTTCCCCCCTTTATTAAACTATAGGGGGCACTTACTTCTCTGGCTTCAGGTCTCTATGCAACACACCATAGCTGTGCAGGTATTCCACAGCAAGTATCGCTTCTGCAAAGTACAGGCGGGCCAAGGGGACAGATAAAGGACCCCTGGTGCTTAGGAGGGTCCCACAGTCTCCACCTATAGAAGAAAGGAAATATGAGCGGTGAGGGGTTTATACAGCAGATCACCACGATGGATCATGAGAAGTGAGCGGAGACATTGGGCCAGGAGAGAATATATACAGATATAATGTATAGAGCACAGAATATTAGTCTGAGGTCATGGTGAGATGTCGTCCATGTCACTAATAAAGTGATGTCTCATCTCGTCTACAGCTGGCGATACTGACGTGCTCAGTGCGGACATACAGGGAGATCACACACATCAATGACTTTCCATAATATCTATAGTAAATGCTCTGCGGGGATGTAACCGTCCACGGGGACAAGTCCTAATGATATGAGCGGTGATAAGATGTCAGCAGACATGGGCTGAATATAATACATGTACATCTCCTACCTCCTACATACTCCATGACCATACACAGGTGAGATCTAGTAGGGAAGGAGCAGAGCATGGAGGTCACAAAGGGACAGTCAGCGAATGTCAGGATGTCCCTCTCCAGATAGGCCCCTTCCACATGTTTTGGAGTATCCAGGTCCCGCTTGGCAATTTTCTTCATAGCGAAGATCTTCTGTGAGTCTTTATGGTGAACTAAGTGGACAGACCTGGAGAGAAGAAGAAACCATGGTTTATAGTGAATCCTTCTTAACAGTCCTTCTATAGAAGTCATTATATGATCTTCTGTACTAATGTTTAATACCAGAAGTCCGACCATTACTAGAAATCCACATCTAGAAATACATTAAATAATACTACATAGATCATCTATGGGAGGGTCTACACAATGCCACGTCTGCCGGACCCTCACTCAGGTCACATTATCACCTGTGGGAGGTCTGCACAATGCCACATCTTCCACACCCTCACCCAGGCCACATTGTCACCTATGGAAGGTGTGCACAATGCTAGGTCTGCCAGACCCTCACCCAGGTCACATTATCACCTATGGGAAGTCTGCACAATGCCACGTCTGCCGGACCCTCACCCAGGTCACGTTATCACCTTTCACCTCAGATCATGTCCCTATGATAACACTGAATGGCAAAGCACAGAGGATGAAGCATTATCATAGGGAACCCTGAGAAATGTGGCTTATGCTAACTGAAATCTCACCCAAAAGATCCGCTGCTGATCAGCTTAGATGTTTCGTAGTCGCTCATACGCGGCTTTCTCGCCGGGATCAATGATTCCATCAAGTCCTAGAAAAGAAGAAGAAGAAGAAATGATATTAAGATCTAGAAGCTGCTGGAGAAAATCTCCAGATGCAGAAACGTCTCCTCCTATATTATGTCCCAGCTGATGTCACTGATCCGATAGGTGAGCAGAAACCTGCTGACGGATTCCCTATAATATAAACGCTATTATCTAATGCAATAGTGTCATCTCCTCTAATAATAGAGGCGCCCCCTGGTTATATGGGGGATAATACTGGACGGGTCATTCACACCCCGTGATCTGGTGATACACAGACATCTACCTCTATAATACTTACACCGGCAGGTTCTTGGATCTCCGGGATCTCTAAGATTACACTGTCAGGATCCAACAGCTCAGTTGTTTCTAAAATAGCGATAAAATGATGAGGAAATAAAATGTATTAGAGGATATTAGTCCTACAGACATAATACAGCAATATAATGGAGAAATGACTATTCTGTATGGAGGACTATGTGGGGCCATTATTCTTTATGGAGGACTATGTGGGGCCATTATATTGTATGGAGGACTATGTGGGGCCATTATTCTGTATGGAGGACTATGTTAGGCCTATTATTCTGTATGGTGGAATATGTGGGGCCCATTTTTCTGTATGGAGGACTATATGGGGCCCATTATTCTGTATGGAGGACTATGTGGGGCCCATTATACTGTATGGAGGACTATGTGGGGCCTATGATTCTCTATGGAGGACTTTGTGGGGCCCATAATACTTTATGGAGGACTATGTGGGCCCATAATACTGTATGGAGGACTATGTGGGGCCTATTATTCTCTATGAAGGACTATGTGGGGCCCTTTATACTCTACGGTGGACTATGTGGGGCCCATAATACTGTATGGAGGACTATGTGGGCCCATTAATCTCTATGGAGGACTATGTGGGGCCCATTATTCTGTATGGAGGACTATGTGGGGCCCATTATTCTGTATGGAGGATTATGTGGGGTCAATTATCCTGTATGGAGGACTATGTGGGGCCATTATACTGTGTGGAGGACTGTGTGGGGCCATTATTCTGTATGGAGCACTATGTGGGGCCATTATTCCTTATGGAGGACTATGTGGGGCCATTATTCCTTATGGAGGACTATGTGGGGCCATTATATTGTATGGAGGACTATGTGGGGCCATTATTCTGTATGGAGGACTATGTGGGGCCTATTATTCTGTATGGTGGAATATGTGGGGTCCATTATTCTGTATGGAGGACTATGTGGGGCCCATTATTTCGTATGGAGGACTATGTGGTGCCCATTATACTGTATGGAGTACTATGTGGTGCCCATTATACTGTGTGCCGGACTATGTGGGGCCAATTATTCTGTATGGAGGGCTATCTGGGGCACGTTATTCTGTATGGATGACTTTGTGGGACCCATTATTCTGTATGGAGGACTATCTGGTGCCCATTATTCTGTGTGGAGGACTTTGTGGGGCCCATTATTCTGTTTGGAGGACTTTGTGGGGCCCATTATTCTGTGTGGAGGACTATGTGGGGCATTATTCTGTATGGAGGACTATGTGGGGCCCATTATTCTGCATGGAGCACTATGTGGGGCCCATTATTCTGCATAGAGGACTATGTGGGACCCATTATTCATTATGGAGGACTTTCTGGGACCCATTACTCGTTATGGAGGACTTTGTGGGACCCATTATACTGCATTCTGGTTGGCTCGTGACTTTTTCCAAGTTTTTCATTTTGGCTCTCTGTATGTTTGATTACAGAGTGGAAAGAGTAACTATGACATTATCCCCTGTTCTCTTTAATATCTGGATATTTCCGGTAGAAGGTTGTGTGATCGGCTCACCTGTAGTCAGATCGCTGCTCGGTCCCGGCTGACTCGTATTAGGGTCAGGGGTCTCTGGGGTCACATTTTGCTCGTCTTCGGTGTCGCCTTCTGGTGTCTCCTGATTGATAGAATATATAGAATTACCACGAGGAACCTTCCACTAAATCACCAAATCCACAAATCAGGAAGGACTAAACCCGCATTTACAGACGCTCCAACTGTAACTATACAGATCAGCCGCCATCATGAGGACTTTTATCAGATAAAATGGATTAAGATGAGGTAACATTGCAAAAACATTAATATGGATAATAGAGGGAGACAGAGGCGGAAATACAGACTTCCCACCACTGAGCTGTGACTACATCAGCAGAATACAGACTGCCATCAGCAGAGACAGGCGGCCATATTACCTCCTGTGCTTGCCAGGGGCTGACAGGGAGGCCGATAAGATCTAACACCAGATCTTCTGATATCTGGCTGGTGATCTGGAGAAGATCAGAAAACAAGGACGTGTGATAGAGAAGATGATGGATCCTTACCGGGCGTTCCGATGAGCGGGCCGGACCTTCCAGTACACACAGGACTTTTTCGGCCAGTTCTTTAACAAAAGACAAATCTCTATATTG